>NC_083711.1:22500000-25000000 GCF_033118175.1 Dama dama
TCCCGGAGTTTACTCAAATTCATGTCCATTGAGTCAGAGATGCATTATTTACATGTACATTTTGTAATTTTTCTCATAGATAATATGACTAATCTAGGTTGTTCCAGATTGTTCTATAACCATATGTAGCTAATCAACAATCCCTTAAGGTTAGCCTTCGTGGATCTCAAATAGAATTTGAGATTTTTACCAGAGTTCCTGCAAGTTTTGAGTTTTAAGCTCAAACCTTTATCTCTCCATAACAGATTCTTAAAATCATTTACGTATGTATATCCAATTGTTCCAGCATCATTTATTGAAAAGAATATGCTTTATTGATTGAAGTTTCTTGGCAATTTTGCCAAAAATCGTTTTGTTGATTGTCAATGTAAGAGTTAGCATATGTACTCAATTCTATTCCCTTTATCTGTATGTGTAAGCTTACTCCAGTACACAGTCTTGCTTGGTGTTACATGTTTGTAAAAATATTAAAATAAAAGGCATGACTTGTCCAATTTTGTTTTTCTCTCATAATATTGTTTTGTTAACTGGGATCTTTTGAAATTCCATATAAATTTGAGAATAGGCATTTACATTACTGAAAGAATTTCTGTTAGAATTTTAATAGAGATTGCAGTGAATCTGAAGATTACTTTAAGCAGTATTGTCGTCTTAACAATATTAACTCTTCCATTCCATGAACAAGGAATGTTTTTCCATTTGATTAGGTCTTCTTAATTTCATTCATCAAAATTCTGTATTTTTAAGCATGCAAGTCTTTCACCTTTTTAGTTAAATCCATTCCTAGGTATTTTATTATTTTCAGTGCTATCATAAGTGGAAATATTTTTAGATTCATTTTGACTAGTCATTGGAAATATAATTTATTTTTATTTCTCTTCTACCTGAAACATTGCCAAATATGTTTACCAGTAATTTTTTTATAAGATGCCTTAGGATTATCTATACATAGAATTATGCTATTTTCCAATAGCAATAATTGTATTTCTTCTGTTTCCATCTGGATGCCTTCTATTTCATTTTCTTGCCAATTGTTCTGATTTGTATTTATTACATCATGTTGGATAGTGGTAACAGAGGACATTCTTGTTTTGTTCCTAATCTTAAGAGAAAAGGTCTCAACATTTCACCATTCAGTATTACCTGTGAGTGTTTTTGTAAATGCTCTTTATTGGATTGACAACATTTCTTTCTTCTCTAGTGTATTAAAAGTTGTTAATTAGAAGTGTTAGTCTACTCAGATGACTGTGTTGGGTTTTTTTTTTTTTTTGTTATTGATTTTACTAATATGGCTCACTGCATTGATTTCTGGATGTATAACCAACCTTTCATTTCTTACATAAATCCCCTCAAGTTACAGTGTATATTTTATATATTGCTAGATTTTGTGTCTATATTAATAAGCAAATTGGTTTGTAGTTTTCTTTTGACATATTTGCATTGTTTTGCTATTAAAGTAATACTGGTTTCATAAAATTGTCTGTGCAGCTTCCTTTTTTTTAATTTTGGAAGATCTTTTTTAATAAATTCTACTAATTCTTTTTTTTTCAATTTTATTTTTTAAATATAATTTTATTTATTTTAATTGGAGGCTATCTATTAATTCTTTGTTAAATGTTTGCTAGAATTACTGGTACATCCGTCTCTGCTACGATTTTTCTTCGTGGGAAAATATCATCATCATCATTTTACTTGTGGGTTTATTTTAATTTCTACTTGTTTTTGAATAAGTTTTGATCATTTTTATTTTTCTAGCAATTTTCCCATTTCATCTAAATTATCTAATTTGTTGGCATTTTATGTCCATAATATCCTTTTCTGTTTCTGCAAGAAAGTAGTAATAGTTTGTCTTTTATTCTTAATATTAGTAATTTGTGTCTTCTATCTTTTTTCTTAGTCAGTTTCACTGTTTATCTTTCAAATTACTTACTTTTGGTTTCATTTATTTTTCTATGTTGTGTTTTTATTTACTATTTAATTGATTTCTACACTAAAATGTATCATTCACTTCCTTCTGCTTACTTTAGGATTACCACTTATGTTTCAAGGGTGTTAACTTAGAAGATTAAATTATTGATTTGTGTATTAATTTGCCATGACTGCCATAAGGAAGCACCACAGACTGGATGGCTTAAAAACCAGAAATGTATTTTCTCAGAATTCTGGAAGCATGAAGCTTGAGGATCAAAGTGTCAACATGGTTGGTTTATTCTGAGGCCTCTCTTCTTGACTAGTAGATGGCCATCTTCTCTCTGTGTCTGACAGGGTCTTCACTCTGTACATGTCCACGTTCAAATTTCCTCTGCTTATATGGATAATAGTAGTATTGGATTATGGCTACCTCCAATGATCTCATTTAAGCTTAATTAAATGCTTAAAATATTTCTACAAACATAGTCTAAGGGAGAGTTCCCTGGCCATCCAGTGGTTAGGACTTGGTGCCTTCACTGCAGTGGCCTCCGGTTTAATCCTTGGGGGAAGAGGGAGCTAAGATCCCACAACCTATGCACCACCCTGTCAAATACATTCTAAGGAATGTGGGTTAGAATTTCAACATATGACGTTTCAGGGGGAAATAATTGTCTATATAAAAATTTGAGATCTTTCACTTTTGTATGGGTGTTTGTAGATATAAATTACCCTCTAAGCACTGATTTAGGGGTAACCCTTCATAGCTCAGTTGGTAAAGAATCTGCCTGCAATGCAGGAGACCCCAGTTCAATTCCTGGTTCAGAAAGATTCCCTGGAGAAGGGATAGGCTACCCACTCCAGTATTCTTGGTCTTCTCTTGTGGCTCAGCTGGTAAAGAATCCATCTGCAATGCAGGAATTCTGGCTTCAATCCCTGGGTTGGGAAGATCCTCTGGAGAAGGGAAAGGCTACCCACTCCATTATTCTTGCTTCGAGAATTCCATGGACTGTATAGTCCATGAGGTCACAGAGTTGTACATGACTGAGTGACTTTCACTCAAAACTTTTGATACGCTGTGTTTTCATTGTCATTCATCTCAAAGTGTTTTTTAATTCTTCTTGTCATTTCTGTTTTGACCCATTGATTACTTAGTCATATGGTATTTAATTTGCACATATTTGGCACTTTTCCAAATGTGTTTATGTTACTAACTTCTAATTTAATTTCATTGTTCTAAAAGAAATTAAGGTGTAGGATTTAAATCTCTCTGAAAATTCTGGGGCTTATTTTATGGTATACCTTATTCTTGGAGAATGTTTCAAATGATTCATATGGATTTGAGAAGAATATGTAATCTGCTATTGTTTGGTGGAGTGTTTTATAGATATCTGTTAGATCTCACTGGCTAGTAGAGTTGTTCAAGTCTTCTATTTCCTTTTTGATCTTCTGCAATGATAGTTCTTCTGTCCATTATTGAAGTCTTCCGCAATTGTTTTTAATGCTTATTTTTAGTTATCTATTTGTATGCATGCTAAGTTGCTTCAGTCATGTGCAAATCTTTGTGACCCTATGGACTGTAACCTCTCTGGCTCCTCTGTCCATGGGATTCTCCAGGTAAGAATATGGAAGTGGGTTGCCATGCCTTTCTCCAGGGCTTCTTGCCAGTCTAGGGATCAAATCCTCATCTCTTATATTTCCTGCAATGGCAGGTGGGTTCTTTACCACTAGCACCACCTGGTCTTCCTTCAATTCTGTTTTTGTTCCATGCACTTTGGATCTCTGTTATTAGGTGTAAATATTTATATAATGCTTGAACATGTGAAAGTGTTAGTTGTTCAGTGGTGTCCAACTCTGTGATCCCATGTACTATGGCCCACCAGGTTCCTCTGTCCATTGAATTCTTCAGGTAAGAATAAAGAAGTGGGTTGCCATTTCCTTCTCCGGGGACTCTTCTCGACCCAGGGACTGAACCTGGGTCTCCTACATTGCAGGCAGATTCTTTACCATCACAGCTACCACAGAAGCCCATATAATGCTTACATTTAGCAATTAATTGATACATGATTATAAAATGTCCCCTTTTATCTCTAAAACATCTTTTGTTTTAAATTCTACTTTTGTCTGATGTTCATATGGTCATTTCACCTTTCTTATGGTTGCTTGCATGGTATATCTTTTTTTCCCTATTATTTTACTTTTGAAATGTATGTATCCTTATATCTAAAGAACATCTCTTGTAAAAAGCTTATGGTTGATTCCTATTTTCTTTCTCCAATCTGGCAACCTGTGTCTTTGCATTGAACTTTTTTATCCATATGTATTTATTGTCATTTATTTGGACTTACATCTGCTTATTGACTTTTCCACACTATGTCCTGTATCTTACTTTTTGTTTCTCTTCTCTTCTTTGCTACTTTCTTTACCATTAATAGAATTTTTTCTAATGTAACATCTTTTCTTCCAAGGATACTTGCTCCTAGACAGCATATTAAAAAGCAGACACAGTACTTTGCCAACAAAGGTCTGCATAGTCAAAGCTATGGTTTTTCTAGTAGTCATGTATGGGTGAGATTTGGATCATAAAGAAGGCTGAGCACCAAAAATAGATGCTTTCAAACTGTGGTGTTGGAGAAGACTCAAGAGTCCCTCGAAAAATATCAAGCCAGTCAACTAGAATGGGTCTTCCACCATGCTGAAATGGAGGGTAAGGGAAGGGAGGCAGTGGTAAGAATGGCTCAAATGTCACAAACTTTTCTCTTCTTACCAATGTTTGGTAAGTTTTCACTAAGGATATGTATTAATTTGCTTTACTCCATTAGGAAAATTTCCAGAGACTTTATAATTATTCTTTTTTATATATATACATTTTTCACCAGGTAGTTGTTTCAATGAGGTCTTAGCCCATGGAACTCCTCACACTCACAATTATTTTATTTTTAAATTTTATTTATTTATTTATTTTTTCACAATTCTTTTCAAAGTTCCTTCTCACAGGGTGGCATATATATATATATATATATGTATGTACATATATATATATATAGAACAAGTATATAGCTGTTGTGGTATGACTACTATGAATTAAATTAATATTTTAATGGCTATCAGAGCCTGTTGTGTCCAAGAGAAAAATAATCTTGGCTGGAAGTAAAACCATGGGAGTTTAGCCATGGGAGAAATTAGATCATAAAACAAACAAACAACTCTGCAATGATCTGGTAGCCACAGAAATCTCATATTCCAAAATGATAACCTATGAGAAATCTTTAAAACTTTCTGTTTTCCTATTCATCTTTTTCTTTCCAACTTTCTTTGTAAAGTCAGAGAATTATTGCATCTTATATACTACACATGAGAGCAAAATGATTTTCATGATATTCTCTTCAGTCAGTTAGTTCAATCACTCAGTTGTGTCCGACTCTTTGCGACCCCATGAATCGCAGCACGCCAGGCCTCCCTGTCCATCACCAACTCCTGGTGTTTACTCAAACTCATGTCCATCGAGTTGGTGATGCCATCCAACTATCTCATCCTCTGTCGTCCCCTTCTCCTCCTGCTTCCAATCCCTTCCAGCATCAGGGTCTTTTCCAATGAGTCAACTCTTCCCATGAGGTGGCCAAAGTACTGGAGTTTCAGCTTCAGCATCAGTCCTTCCAATGATATTCTCTTAGAGGGATTCTACTGTTGATGATAGCCAACAAGATAAACATCTCCTCATTGGAATTTTGAATGTTTCTTATCAAATCACAAACTAAATATTGTTAGGACTCTCATATACTATAATATAGATATGTGCATCAATATAGTTGTTGTCATATGTTTTGGTTCTGGCTTCCTAGAAAATATTAATAGAAAATGGTAAGTATGTTTTAAGAATGATGATCATCTTACTTTAGTCAATCCTTGAATTTAAATAATAGCCTTTAGCAGTAAAAGTTGTATCTTGACACCTGTGATTCAGCTGCATCCTTTCTTGTAATGGACTCTGCAAGAATATGCCTTTCATAAATATTATAACAAAAGTCTCACCTTGAAGCAATTGGATTTTACAACATAAGTTAATGGAGAAATGAAAAAATACAGTCATACCTGTATGTGTTATGCCTACAAGGTTTCAATAAAAATGAGATTAAAGCACTGCAAGTTCAGGATATTTTGACCAATTGTTACTAAGATATTCAATAAATACTGTAAATCCCTAAATAGGATATTGGGAGCACTAAGGCAGCACTCCAAATGTGTGTATAGAATAACAAATTAGGAACATGAAAAGAATACGAAAAATCAACTATTTTTGAACATTTTGGAAAAAAAATCACCCCATAATACAATCAAAGATGTGTTTTCAGGGTGATGATTGAGTAGCTGCTATTAGAGCAACTGGTCTTCCTGAAAATAACTAAAAGCAATGAAAAAATGTAAGGAATTGATGGCACTGGAGAATAAATAGAGCTGGTATATACTGGAGGAGTGCTGTCCCTCATCAGAAAAAATATAGCTTAAGGATGAGCAACTAACTTGCAAGCATTTTGATCCAAAGACATGTTCTAGTTTTACAATGTGGGCTAGTCAAATCCCAAATACTCTGTAGTTTTCTTTGAAGAACCAAGTCTTCAAATAGTTAAGAATATATACACAAACATTTTAGAAAGGAGAAAACTGTAGAGTTTCCAATTCTTTGTATAAAGTGAAAGTGAGAGTGTTAGTCACTCAGTCATGTCCAACTCTTTGTGACCCCATGGACTGTAGCCCTCACCACCCCACCCCCCGCCACCCCTCCAGAATCCTCTGTCCATAGAATCTTCCATGCAAGAATACTGGAGTGGATTGCTATTCCCTTCTGGTTCATCTCTGAACTATGCATTCCTAGTATCCCAAGCCAGGCTAAAATAACTGACCTGATGGTTTTTGCTTTGAGGCTAAATTCAGCCTGCCATCTTTGGGAAATATAACAGAAAACAAATTGTCCAAAGTATATAATTCAAAATGTCTAGGATAGGATCCAAGCTATTAGTTATATGAGAAGCAGCAAATAAAATACACACTGAAGAAAAAGGCAGTAAGTGGAGACCAATGAAGAACCGACTTAGATGTTGGAATGAACATACCAGATACTACCATATCTGTGCTCAAGAAGATAAAAGAAAATGCTTTTATAGGGAAAAAATAAAATAAAGTAGTGAAAGATACAAAATAAGAAGTTGTAACAAAACATCACTTGGAGAGACTTAAGACTGGAGGCGATAGAAAATCAAGTGAGGAATAGAAAATAGAGCAATAAAATAGTTATCCAATCTGAAGGATAAAAAAGAAATAAGGTTGGAAAACTAATAAAGAGAATATCAGAAACTTGTGAAGCAATATAAATGTACTTAACTTAGCCATAACTGGACACCTACAAGAGCAGGGGAATTAAAATATAGGGAAATTATTTTAAGAAAGCATTTAGTTGGTACCCCAGATTTTTGAAAGATGTAAATTTAGACCAGGAAGAAAATCAGAACAGCATATTTAATAAGAAAAGAAATCATACCAATCAAACTATAGGCAAATTTCTGAAGTTCAAAGCGAAGGTTATATCTTCAAAGGGGGCTGAGAAAGGCAATTCAATGTATATAGGGCAAGAGTAATTTCAATAGCTGGTCAATTTTTATCAGAAACAATGAACGCTAGAAAATAGAATGATATCTGTAACTTCTAAAAAGGAAAACACAGTCTCCCCCAAAAAACCAAAACAATAAAAAACAATTTTATGTGCAGTGGCCATGCCTACATTGATGAATGTAGGTGAACTAGATATTTTCAAATAGAAAACTTGCATAATTAAAACTATCAAAAGCATTATATCAAGCAAAAGGGAAATTATACAGGACATTCTGAAGAGAACAAAGAGCACAAGAAATGTAAGTTAAAATAAAAATACTTAAGCAAAAATGAAAGCTATGTTTCCCTATGTATTTCTTAAAATAAGGACTGCTTAAAGAAAAATTGCAACATTGTCTGGTGAGGTTTATGATCAATAGAGGTTTCCTACATGTGATGATAACAGCACAAAATTGAGAGATGTGATAAACTGTCCTACAGCATTGTATGGTTTCTACTTTTTCCATGAACTTTTTTTTCATTTATTTTTATTAGTTGGAGGCTAATTACTTTACAATATTGTAGTGGTTTTTGTCAAACATTGACATGAATCAGCCATGGATTTACATGTATTCCCCATCCCAATCCCCGCTCCCACCTCCCTCTCTACCCAATCCCTCTGGGTCTTCCCAGTGCACCAGGCCCAAGCACTTGTCTCATGCATCCACATGAACTTTTAAAGTATTAACTCTAAGTAGACAGTGAAAAGTTATAAATGTGTATTAGAATCCCCAAACAACAACAAAACTAATGCAAATAGATAAATGCTAAAATGCCAAGAGATAAAGTATAATTCTAATAAAGTTTTCACTTATTCAAATGAAGGCAGTGGAGGAGGAAAAATGAAACTAAAAGTAGAGGGGTAAAAAAAGAAAAAGAAAATGCTAGATATAATCCAGGCAAATGATACTTTCTTTAAATGATAATAGACTAAACACTCGTATTAAAAACTAAAGAATTAAAAACAAAATGAAGAAAATTGTAAAACTAAGTATATGCTGTCTGAAAGAGACATATTTTAAATGTAAAATACAAATTAGCCTCCAACTAATAAAAAATAAATGTAAAATACAGATAGAGTGAACATGAAAGAATGCAAGCAGAAGGTAAGTGTAAGAAAAAAATGAAATGATTGCATTACTGTCAGATATTTCCAAGTAAAAGATATGATCAGAAATAAAAAAGGACATGTATAAAATGTCAACACATCATGAAGACAAGGAAATCATAAATAGCTTCTGAATAGTAGAGCTTAAATATAAACCAAAATTTATTAAATTAAAAAGACAAAAGCTAGTTTGAGATTTTAATGCTATTCTCTCATCTTTTGATAGAACTAGATAGAGAAATAAAAAAAATCATAAATGATTTGAAATACTCTATTAACTATCTTAACCAAATCAAAATGTATAAAACATACTCAATTGAGAAGACACTTTTCAAGAGCACATGCAATAGTCATCAAAATTAAATGCTATTTCTATCATAGAACATTTATCAATAAACTCAAAAAGACTGAAAAATACAGAGTATACTGTCTTATTACAAGGGGATAAATTAAAAACAAGCTATTTAAAACACCAAGTAATTGGAAATTAAACTACACACTACTAAATAGTCTGTGGGTCAAAAATAAATCACAAAGAGATTCAAAACACATTTAAGTGTGAATAATGATGAAAACTGCATTATTACACATAATTGTGAATCAAAAGTGCATTCATATGTTTACTTTGAACTTGAAATATTTGATGTAGATATGACATGCATATTCTTTTAATAAAATCTGAGGATGTTTATATTTTACCTTATTTTCCATTAAGTATTTTCATTATACTCAAGATGGCTTTGATATGATATTTTCATTGAACATAAGCACATAATTGGTTTGTGTTACAAGGATTATAAGTTACAATCTTTGTAATCTAAATCATCATGTCACAAATGTCAACTTTATCTTTGTTCTCTTCTTCTGAATTTGATGCTGCTAGAATTATTAAACTACAACCTATCACTCATATATCCCTGCAGATCCATGTGTTATTGCTTTCTTTTCTGACATATTTCCCCTTATTTTAGTAGATATAGGAGCCCAGTTGGTTATATATTGCCTTTATTTCTTTTCTGTATCTACATACATATAGGCAAGGATGAAAATTTTTTGAGAACAGAATAGTCATTTTATAAATCATTGAAGCAATTGAGGAAAGAAACCATAACAATAGTATTTTGTGAAAGTTAGAATACAAAGTTATATTTAGATTAAAACTTGAATATTTTATTGCTTCTTGTCAATACAAATGTTCTCCTATCTGAAGGACTACTTTATTTCTTACATTTCCCTGTTCTTATACAAACCACTATGCAATGTCAGAAAGATCATAGCTTTGCTGTGAAGTTCCCCAAATCTATTCTCAATGAGCATGTCTTGTAATCTATTATTTTTTCATGCAACCAATTGCTATGCTGAGAGTAATTACAGTGGTAAATGATGTTTCTATTATATGTAATTTCATTTCATACTTTGTTCTCTCTTATCAAGAACAGTATGACATAGCTTTGACAAAAAGCTTTTCAACCCCATTCATGTGATTTTAAGAATTTTTTTAAAAAATTCTAATTAATTAACCCCAAATGTAAAAAGTGTAGTGTTTGCTATTAAAATATAAATTATAAAAAACATAAGTTTTGTTACATACACATATTGTACACACACACACACACACACACACACACACATATATATATATATATATATATACACTCATCATGGAGATACAAACAAGTAGATGATTGTAAACATGTTATGATATTGTCAACACAGGTTGTGCTGAATTATCAGAAAACATATTTGACAAAGAGCAATGTATACCTGTGTGAGTGTGCTAAGTCGCTTCAGTTGTGTCTTTCTCTTTGGGACTCTATGGACCGTAGCCCACCAGGTTCCTCTGTATATTGGACTCTCCAGGCAAGGACACTGGAGTGGGTTGCCATGCTCTCCTCCAGGGGATCTTCACCACCCATGGATTGAACCCAAATCTCTTATGTCTTTCACATTAACAGGTGGGTTCTTTACCACTAGTGCCACCTGGGAAGCCCCAGTGTATACAAGGAAATATGAAAAATTAGGATGTTTTAGACAGGTTATATAAAGGGAAACTTATATAAGCCAGAAAAATAAAAAGTGCCTTAGCAAAAGGAGGGACTTCCCTGGTGGCTCAAATGGTCAAGTATCTGTCAGGAATGAAGGAGACCAATCCAGATCCCTGGATTGGGAAGATCCCCTGAAGAAGAAAATGGCAGCCCACTCCAGTATTCTTGACTGGAAAATTCCATGGACTGAGAAGCCTGGTGAGCTACAGTCCATGGAGTCACAGAGAATTAGACACGACTGAGTGACTAACACTTTAGTAAAAGGAACAGAATGTGCAAAGACCCAAAGGTAAATGGGAGCATAGACTTTTGGGGAAGAAAAACATAATCCTGGAAGCAGATACGGCAGAGAAATAGAGAAGCCGGATGATCAAGAGTCCTATAAGCATGTAAGAAAGTTAGATATCCTGAGAGAAAATAGGGAGACAAAGAATAGGTTTAAGGAGTGAAGGAATTTGATAACATTTAATATGTAGCACTGATATGTTTGCTCACTGATCAAATACACATGAGGAGGAAAGAGGCATATCAGGTGTGACACTGTTTCTTGTTCATAAGTGAACATCTGCAGTTGCCTTTCCCTGAAAGAGAGAACTTAGGAGAAATGTAGTTTCCTTAATTATTTCTGTCATTCATGACTGAATTAAGGTTTGGATATATATATTTTAAGCATTTTGAGACACTTACATTCGCATGGATAGAAATTTCTTTATCTCTAACAGAGCTCAGGTCAAATATTTTGCAATCCTCAGCACAAGGATGGCATTTGAAGCCACTGACAATGAATGAGATCACTCAAAGAGCCTGTAAACGAAAGAAGAGACTCAAAGACCTAGTCTCTAGAGGAGAGAAAACACAATATAAAAACTTCATACCTGACAAAAGGAAAGGTCTTAATAGAGTTTGCACATGAGAAGAAAACTGGAAGATCTTGTTCTTTAGAGTTAGGGAAAATAATACCTATTATTTTAAACTTGCTTATTGATGAGTATACTTTTTAGCATGGAGTCATCACTTTTATGCTTCTTTAAAATGTTTCATTTTGCCATATTAATTCTATATATATTTGTATGTATCTGTCATCTATCTGCCTATTCATCTATTACATGTATGTTTGCATTTATGCACATACTCTAAAAGAATGATACTTACAAAAGTTCATCAGATAGTAAAATTACTGATTTCTTATGAATTAGTTTTTGAGAAAGAAAAAAAAAATGTAAAAAGCAGACTGAGAAACAACAAGAAAGGAAACAAGAAAGATCAACATTTCTATCTGTTGATCACAATTTTGGAGTTTAAAATGAAAAGTCACTAATCAATATATTTTCCATTTTACAATTTTAATTACATAGTCTACACTATCCAAGACCTTGGATATAGTTTGGAGGAATTGTTAAATATCTGATGTAATTAAATTACAGTGAAGTGTAAATGTATGGACTCCATATAGCAAATAAAACCAGTTCAAAAATGTTAAATTATATTTGGAACACTTTGCTAAGAATCTATTGTTTTATGTTATTATTGCTGCTTTCTGATTTTTGAAAAAGAGGTGAAATGCATTGATCAATTGGTTGCATTAGTGTTGCTGAGAAAATTTCATAGCTTTTGTGTAGAAAAAAAAATTTTAAGTATTTTTACTAGAAATTTTTGATAATTTTTAAAAACTACATTTTGTTAAAAATTTATTTCTATGGATATTTAGGGTGATTTAAGAAAGGTTTTGAAAAGTCAGATTTTTCTAAGTCATAATATGCATAGGGTAAAATCACTCTTACATTTATTAAGTTCTATGAATTTGACAAATGCATATTGCTGTGTAATGAACACTATAAGAAAGACATATTTTCAGCACTTATAAAGTTCCTTTGTAGCACTTTGTAGTCAATCAATTTTCTGTACTCTTAGCCTCTGGCAAATACTGCTCTTTTTCTGTCATTATGATACTGTCTTTTCCCAGATGTCAGATATACAGCATGTAGCCTTTACAATCTGAGTTCCTTCATTTAACAAAATGCAATTGGGACTCATCTATGTCATTTCATGTTATCAGTAGTCCATTTATTTTAATGCATAAGTAGTGATCCATTGAGTGAATACAGCATTCAGTTAAGTTCAGTTCAGTTGCTCAGTCGTGTCTGACTCTTTGCAGCTCCATGAACTGCAGCACTCCAGGCCTCCCTGTCCAACACCGACTCCCGGGATTTCCTCAAACTCAAGTCCATTGAGTCGGTGATGCCATCCAACCACCTCATCCTCTGTCGTCCCCTTCTCCTCCTTCAATCTTTCCCAGTATCAGGGTCTTTCCAACTGAGTCAGTTCTTCACATCAGGTGGCCAAAGTATTGGAGTTTCAGCTTCAGCATCAGTCCTTCCAATGAATATTTAGGACCGATTTCCTTTAGGATGGACTGGTTGGATCTCCTTGCAGTCCAAGGGACTCTCAAGAGTCTTCTCCTACACCGCAGTTCAAAAGCATCAATTCTTCAGCGCTTAGCTTTCCTTCTAGTGCAACTCTCACATCCATACATGACTACTGGAAAAACCATAGCTTTGACTAGACTAGATGCAGCATAGATTTTATCTATTCACCAATTAATGGACATCTCATTTATTTCCAGTTTTGTGAAAGCATGAATTAAACTCAATAAACACTGGCATCCAAACTTTTGGGTGGAGATGCTTTTTTTTTTTTTTCTTTTGGGTAAATACTCAGGAGTGTGGTTTTGGTTGATATAATTGTATGTTTAAATGTATTAAGAAACTTCCAGATTATTTCCCAAGCTGGCTAAAATTTTGGCATTTCTGCCAGCAATATATGAGTGTTATCATTGATCTGCGTCCTTGCTAAACATTACATTCTATATTTCCCCCCTCTTTGTCATTCATAAAGGTGTGTAGTGACATCTCACTGTGGCTTGAATTTCCATGCTTCTAATCAGGACTGGAACAATCTTAGGCAAATATGATCACCAGTAGGTAAAAGCAAGAACTAGTTTGTATTGCCGTCATGGAAAAGAGCAGAATAGTTTAGAAGGGGGTTAAGAGAATGAAAAAAAGGATATGATTTATGAACAGAATGACAAATTTAAATTACCTAGCATAGAAACGGAGAAGGCAATGGCACCCCACTCCAGTACTCTTGCCTGGAAAATCCCATGGATGGAGGAGCCTGATCGACTGCAGTCCATGGGGTCGCTAACAGCCGGACACTATTGAGCGACTTCACGTCCACTTTTCACTTTCATGCATTGGAGAAGGAAATGGCAACCCACTCCAGTGTTCTTGCCTGGAGAATCCCAGGGATGGGGGAGCCTGGTGGGCTGCTGTCTATGGGGTCGCACAGAGTCGGACACGACTGAAGCGACTTAGCAGCAGCAGCAGCAGCATAGAAACAGGAGAACTGCTAGGTAATACTTCAGTTCAGTTCAGTTCAGTCGCTCAGTCGTGTTGGACTCTGCGATCCCATGAGCCGCAGGACGCGAGGCTTCCCTGTCCAACACCAACTTGCGGAGTCCACCCAAACCCATGTCCCTTGAGTCGGTGATGTCATTCAAACATTTTATCCTCTGTCGTCCACTTCTCCTCCTGCCCTAAATCTTTCCCAGCATCAGGGTCTTTTCAAATGAGTCAGCTCTTCGCATCAGGTGGCCAAAGTATCAGC
The DNA here is from genome assembly GCF_033118175.1 of Dama dama. Lineage (NCBI taxonomy): Eukaryota > Metazoa > Chordata > Mammalia > Artiodactyla > Cervidae > Dama > Dama dama. The sequence goes on from NC_083711.1 coordinate 22,514,374, forward strand.
GCATCAGCTTCAACATCAGTCCTTCCAATGACAACCCAGGATTGATCTCCTTTAGGATGGACTGGATGGATTTCGTTGCAGTCCAAGGGACACTCAAGAGTCTTCTCCAACACCACAATTCAAAAAAGTCAATTCTTTGGTGTTCAGCTTTCTTTATAGTCCAACTCTCACATCCAACCATGTCTACTGGAAAAACATAGTCCTGACTATATGGACCTTTGTTGGCAAAGTAATGTCTCTGCTTTTGAATATGCTGTCTAGGTTGGTCATAACTTTCCTTCCAAGGAGTAAGCGTCTTTTAATTTTATGGCTGCAATCACCATCTGCAGTGATTTTGGAGCCCAGAAAATTAAAGTCAGCCACTTTTCCACTGTTTCCCCATCTATTTGCCATGAAGTGGTGGAACTGGATGCCATGAACGTAGTTTTCTGAATGTTGAGCTTGAAGCCAAACTTTTCACTCTCCTCTTTCACTTTCATCAAGAGGCTCTTTAGTTCTTCTTCAAATTTTGCCATAAGAGTGGTGTCATCTGCATATCTGAGATTATTGATATTTCTGCCAGTAATCTTGATTCCAGCTTTTGCTTCTTCCAGCCCAGCATTTCTCATGATGTACTCTGCATATAAGTTAAATAAACAGGGTGACAATATACAGCCTTTTCCTATTTGGAACAGACTGCTGCTGTTCCATGTCCAGTTCTAACTGTTGTTTCCTGACCTGCATACAAGTTTCTGAAGAGGCAGGTCAGGTGGTCTGGTATTCCCATCTCTTTCAGAATTTTCCACAGTTTATTGTGATCCACACAGTCAAAGGCTTTGCCATAGTCAGTATAGCAGAAATAGTTTTTCTGGAACTCTCTTGTTTTTGCAATGATCCAGCAGATGTTGGCAATTCGATCTTTGGTTCCTCTCTGCCTCTTCTAAAACCAGCTCAAAAATCTGGAAGTTCATGGTTCATGTATTGCTGAGGCCTGGCTTGGAGAATTTTGAGCATTACTTTACTAGCATGTGAGATGAGTGCAATTGTTCAGTTATTTGAATGTTCTTTAGCATTGCCTTTCTTTAGGATTGGAATGAAAACTGACTTTTTCTAGTCCTGTGGCCACTGCTGAATTTTCCAAATTTGCTGGCATATTGAGTGCAGCAATTTCACAGCATCATGTTTTAGGATTTTGAAATAGCTCAACTGGAATTCTATCACCTCCACTAGCTTTGTTCATAGTGTTGCTTCCTAAGGCCCACTTAACTTCATATTCCAGGATGTCTCACTCTAGGTGAGTGTGAGTGGTCACATCATTGTGATTATCTGGGTCTTTTTTGTACAGTTCTTCTGTGTATTCTTGCCACCGCTTCTTAATATCTTCTGCTTCTGTTAGGTCCATGCTAGGTTTGTTCGTAGTGATCCTTCCAAAGGATGACTTTACTTCACATTCCAGGATGTCTGGCTCTAGGTGAGTGATTATCTGGGTCGTGGAGATCTTTTTAGTACAGTTGTCCTGTGTACTCTTGCCACCTCTTCTTAATATATTCTGCTTCTGCTAGGTTCCTACCCTTTCTGTCCTTTGTTAAGCCCATCTTTGCATGAAATGTTCCCTTGGTATCTCTAATTCTTTTGGAGAGATCTCTAGTTTTCCCCATCCTATTGTTTTCCTCTATTTCTTTGCATTGATCGCTAAGAAAGGCTTTCTTATCTCTCCTTGCTATTCTTTGGAAGTCTGCACTCAAATGGTATATCTTTCCTTTTCTCCTTTGTTTTTCACTTCTCTTCTTTTCACAGCTATTTGTAAGGCCTCCTCAGATAGCCATTTTGCCTTTTTGCATTTCTTTTTCTTGAGGGTGATCTTGATCCCTGTCTCCTGTACAATGTCATGAACCTCCATCCATAGTTCATCAGGCACTCTGTCTATCAGATCTAGTCCCTTATATCTATTTCTCACTTCCACTGTATAGTCATAAAGGGATTTTATTTAAGTCATACCTGAATGGTCTAGTGGTTTTCCCTACTTTCTTCAACTTATGTCTCAATTTGGCAATAAGCAGTTAATGATCTGAGACATAGCCAGTTCCTGGTATTGTTTTTGCTGACTATATGAGCTTCTCCATCTTTGGCTGCAAAGAATATAATCAATCTGATTTTGGTGTTGACTATCTGGTGATGTCCGTGTGTAGAGTCTTCTCTTGTGGTGTTGGAAGAGGATGTTTGCTGTGACCAATGGGTTCTCTTGGCAGAACTCTATTAACCTTTGCCCTACTTCGTTCCATACTCCAAGGCCAAATTTGCCTGTTACTCCCTGTGTTTCTTGACTTCCTACTTTTGCATTCCTGTTCCCTATAATAAGAAGGATATCTTTTTGGGGTGTTCATTTTAAAAGGTCTTGTAGGTCTTCATAGAACCTTTCAGCTTCAGCTTCTTCAGCATTACTGGTTGGGGCATAGGCTTGGATTACCGTGATATTGAATGGTTTGCCTTGGAAACGAACAGAGATCATTCTGTCGTTTTTGAGATTGCATCCAAGTACTGCATTTCGGACTCTCTTGTTGACCATGATGACTACTCCATTTCTTCTAAGGGATTCCTGCCCACAGTAGTAGATATAATGGTCATCTGAGTTAAATTTACCCATTCCAGTCCATTTTAGTTTGCTTATTTCTAGAATGTCAACATTCACTCTTGCCATCTCCTGTTTGACCACTTCCAATTTGCTGTGATTCATGGACCTAACTTTTCAGGTTCCTATGCAATATTGCTCTTTACAGTATCGGAACTTGCTTCTATCACCAATCACATCCACAACTGGGTGTTGTTTTTGCTTCCTCCTTCCCTTCATTCTTTCTGGAGTTATTTCTCCATTGATCTACAGTAGCATATTGGACACCTACTGACCTGGGAAGGTCATCTTTCAATGTCCTCTCTTTTTGCCTTTTCATACTGTTCATGGTGTTATCAAGGCAAGAATACTGAAGTGGTTTGCCATTCCCTTCTCCAGTGGACCACATTCTGTCAGAACCCTCCACCGTGACCTGTCCATCTTGGGTGGCCCCACACAGCATGGCTTAGTTTCATTGAGTTAGACAACGCTGTGGTCTGTGTGATCAGATTGGCTAGTTGTCTGTGATTGTGGTTTCAGTCTGTCTGCCCTCTGATGCCCTCTCTCAGCACCTACCATAATTCTAACCTGTCCTTTTTTCTGTAGACCAGTTAGGCTCAATGTAGTAATTAGTTCATTTGCCATATCCAGCTGACTCAGCTTCTACCAATACTGCTCTCCCTGGATTCCTAGACTATGCCACAGTTCAGAAGAACCTATTCAGTCTGAAGCTTGACTTGCTCTTTCTGAATCACTGGTCTCTTTTTGGTGTAGGGGAAAAATGAGGAAAAAAAAGGCAAAGATTCAATACAATGAATCAATGCTTTTGAAACTAACTCTTGGCAATTGGAAATAATTTTCAGTAACATGAAATAAATTCTCATATGTCTTCGATCAATTTTTATCAATATTGTTAAATAAAAGGACTAGTATTGAAGAATCCACTCATTTAAATTTAAAAAAAAAAAAAAACACTTTAGAGAGAACTTTCAATGTGCTTTATAGTAATTAGGCTATAAAACATTAAAAAAAAAACAAACACTCTAGGAGCCTAAAGTCTAGTGGTATGTATAAATATAAACAGGTCATTTAATGAAATACAGAAAATCTTAACACCAAGGTACTTACAAAGAACTTTGAAAACATTAAGGGCTACTTGATTCATCTTAACAATCAGGAAAGAATTTCCTCAAGGACTTTGCCTGTGAGATTGACATATAAGATGTTTGAGAAAAAGTTAACAAGACAATGAATTCTAAGAAATGGTGAGAAAATGGAAAGGTAGGAGCAAAGTAACAGAGCAGCAGCACAATGTATAAAATATGCATATATTTATGTACAGGGGGGTTCACAGATGATACACTTAAATTCAACCCTAGCCACCACAGAGTGTTCAAGCTCTGGATATAGTTAAAGACAAGGGATTAAAATGTTTAACAGAAGACTGTTTTTGTCTACTGAATAGAGAAAGAACTTAATGGCTACAAAATTGCTAACAAGGAGAACATTATAAAGATGATAGAAATAATTTAAATGAAAAATATTTCAAATGCAGACATTTTGGTATCTTTGAACTCAACTTACTAATCGCACACAAAATCAATATCGGTAACATCAAAAGTTCTAAAATAAATACTTAATTTACTGAATTTGACAAATTAAAATTTGTTTCTACTTTTTTAGTTCAACTAGAAAATTACACAATTCTAGTAAATGTTAGTAAGCACGTTTAAAAGTTTATAGTTTATGTAATTAAATTAACTTAAATATTTTAAAATACATTTAAAAATACATTAAATTTTAAGTGCCAATAAGCAAAGCCTTCCCACACATAAATTTAGTAAATTAAACATGTCAATATGTTTAATATTATGCTTTCTGAACATGCCAGTGATATTCAAAATTTATGGTTCTATTTTATCTTTATATATAAAATGTGAAGTTTGAACCTATAACTCAATAATACTTTAAATTTGATTTCTAGTAGTTACTTATTTGATATTATATTATGCTTGAATCTCTTATGGATGCTAAATGATGAAAACAAAATACATACAGATAATTCCTGAATGAATATTTTATTTAAAATGTTACTATAAAGATCACTACTTATAGTTAACTTTAAATTCCATAGTCTTAAAGACAGTAAGCCACTGAGAAAATTACCTTACAATCCCAAATAATATATTTTACCTCTCAAAATTGAGTTAAGGGCCATTGTCTTACTGGAGTAAAATTGTTATAGTCCAGAAAATTTGATTAGGGTACAAAATTTGAAACTGCAGAAATCCACAGAGATATTTCTAAGGATTTGAAGAGTCAAGTTGAGCCTTATTTTATAGAACCAACAGAAGCTGACAGCACAGCCTTTACTAGTGTAGAAGTCTCATAGCTCAAGTTCTCTGTGCATACATTGTAAGTAGCTTCACTCATGTCTCTTAGAGACCCTATGGACTGTAGCCTGAAGGCTCCTCTGTTCATTGGATTCTTCAGGCAAGAATACTGGAGTGAGTTGGTATGCCCTCCTTCAGGGCATCTCCCCAACCCAGAGCTCGAACCAGCGTCTCTTATGTCTCCCATGTTAGCCATCAGGATCTCTCCCACTAGTGCCACTTGGAAAGTTCCCTATACTCAGCTATAAACATCTGTGACTCTCAAGTGTTCTCTGAAATTCCTTATAAAGGTTTATTATCACTGATTTGAGCTTCAACTATTCTGAATTATGCTGCATTCTTCCTATCTACGAGAATGTGATACATTATCAAATTCTGCCTATTTATCATACTTGGACATAAAGAATGTTCTTAGATCATTCCTATAAAAAGAGTCTGATCCAGGAAAAAGGAAGTGAGAGAAATTAGTAGATGATTTCTGAGCTTCCCAGGTGGCATTAGTGGTAAGGAACCTGCCTATTCCTGCAGGAAACATGAGACATGGGTTTGATCTCTGGGTTGGGAAGATTCTATCTTTTTTAAAAAATAAAATCTACAGAGGGAGGTCCAAGAGGGAGGGGATATATGAACATACCTATCTATTTCACTTTGTTGTACAGCAGAAACTAACAGAGTGTTGTAAGGCAATTATACTACAATAAAAAGATACAATCTACAGTCCTAATGGTTCATGTTTCAGAAACAATGGAGTACCATTTACTGTGAAGGTGAATAAAGGTGAAAAAACATATTTTGATGATTTCCACTTTGTGTATTTCTAGTTTTCAGTTCAGTTCAGTCACTCAGTCATGTACAACTCTTTGCGACCCCATGGACTGGAGCACATCAGGCATCCCTGTCCATCAGCAACACCCAGAATTTACTCAAACTCATTTGCAGTGAGATGCTGATGCCATCCAACCATCTCATCCTCTGACATCCCCTTCTCAGGCCTTCAATCTTTCCTAGCATCAGGGTCTTTTCCAATGAGTCAGTTCTTCCCATCAGGTCGCTAAAGTATTGGAGTTTCCGATTCAACATCAGTCCTTCCAATGAATTCAGGACTGATTTCCTTCATGATGGACTGGTTGGATCTCCTTGCAGTCCAAGGGACTCACAAAGCATCAATTCTTCGGTGCTCAGTTTTCTTTATAGATCAGTTCTCACAGTCATAGAAGACTACTGGAAAAATCACAGCTTTGACTACAAGGACATTTGTTGACAAAGTAATGGCTCTGCATTTTAATATGCCGTCTAGGTTGGTCATAACTTTTCTCCCAAGGAGCAAACAACTTTTAATTTCATGGCTGTAGTCACCATCTGCAGTGATTTTGGAGCCCCCCAAAATAAAGTCTCTCACAGTTTCTATTGTTTCCCCACCTTTTTGCCATGAAGTGATGGTAATCCAAGTCTATGCCCTGACCAGTAATGCTGAAGATGCTGAAGTTGAATGGTTCTGTGAAGACCTACAAGACCTTTTAGAACTAACATACAAAAAAGATTTCCTTTTCCTTATAGGGGACTGTAATGCAAAAGTAGGAAGTCAAGAAGCACCTGGAGTAACAGGCAAATTTGGTAGTGGAGTACAGAATGAAGGAGGGCAAAGGCTGAGAGAGATTTGCCAAGAGAACATGCTGGTCATAGCAAACAGCCTCCTCCAACAACACAAGAGAAGATTATACACATGGACATCACCAGATGGCCAACACTGAAATCAGATTGATTATATTCTTTGCAGCCAAAGATGGAGAAGCTCTATACAGTCAGCAAAAACAAGACCAAGAACTGACTGTGGCTCAGGTCATGAACTCCTTATTGCCAAATTCAGGCATAAGTTGAAGAAAGCCCGGAAAATCACTAGACCATTCAGGCATGACCTAAATCAAGTCCCTTATGATTATACAGTGGAAGTGAAAAATAGATATAAGGGACTAGATCTGATAGGCAGAGTGCATGATGAACTATGGATGAAGATTCATGACATTGTACAGGAGACAGAGATCAACACCATCCCCAACAAAAAGAAATTCTAAAAAGCACAATGGCTGTCTGAGGAGGCCTTACAAATAGCTGTGAAAAGAAGAGAAGCAAAAAAAAAAAAAAAGAAGAAGAAGAAGAAGAGAAGCGAAAGGCAAAGGAGAGAAGGAAAGATATACCCATTTGAATTTTGAGTTTAAGCTTCTTTGATATTTTCATTGTGGATATTTAAGGTAATTTTGACACTGGAAATTTGATTTTGAAGCACTAACTTAGTTCTAAATATATTTTGTAGTGCTTTGAATTTGAAGTTATATGTTTTTAGGCTAGCTTGAAAGTTAAGTCTGAGTACATATACATATCAATTGCTTTCCATTGGCTAAAATGAACAAGGGAGATTGACATATGCCAAGAATGGACTGTTGGACAATACTAAGTTTTAAAGGGAAATATCTAAAAAGCTATGAAGTAGACACATAGAATCAAATAGATGAGGACACTCCATAGAATTACCATTCAGCTGGAGATAATACCTCTGTGACAGGGACAGTGGAGAGGACAAGCAAATATTTTCACTACAGCAATGGTTACAAGTGAGAACCTCTAAACACAAGGGTGCTTTTGTTAAGATGCACTACTTTCTTTCAATCTGAGTCGGATCTAGATTTGTTAGTAGGAGGTAAGATAAGCATGTCAGTGAATTCACTATTACCCTTACATGAAATGAAATTAGCAAAACCCTTAACCAGACAATAAGGAATCCTTTTCAAATTGTACTGCTAAACTATGAAGTAATGTCATGTTCTCATCTCTTGTTAATTGAAAACTGAAGAAGCCCAGCTGTGGGCTTGATGCAATATCATGAAAACGATCATTTTTTCATTGTTTTTAATATGATATGTAGAATTTGATTCCATGAAATAGTTTAGATAATCTGCTTTCTAAGCATCATTTCTTTTAATAAACAATATCAATGCTGTTCATTATATTTACTTTTTTGTCTTGGCTAATACAAGCCTAAGAATTAAATTTTGATTTCTAGTGTTTCTGCAGTTTTCCTTAGGCAGTTATTTCCTGCTATCATTTTGCTCTTCTTTTCAATTTTTAAATCCTGTATCGTTTTTATGATCCTCAGTTTATTTGACATGGGCTTTATTATGACCCTTCTATGTGTTTAAATAAAGTTTTTATAAAAATTATCATACAAATATTTTAGAGATAAACACATGAGTTTAATTGCAAGGTCATAGGTCTTGACCTTAAAAGGAACGAAAGGCTATTTTACTAGCGAGATGTGTTCCTTCAGGAATACTAGAACATGCAAGAACAAGCAGACTATGGCGGACCATAGGCAAGTCTGGGGAACAACACAGATTGGGCTTGCTTTTATAGAGGAAAGGAGGAAACTGTGGAGGCTCTGACTGTACTTTGACTACAAGAGAGAAGTAGCTTGCTGGTCGTTCAGAAGGGAATCTTTCTTCCTGCCAGGATCTTTATGCTGCTACGAGTGATTATGAGTGAGAGCTCCCTCTTCAGGGCTTCCTGACTCATAGAGTAGTTACACACTTCACTCCTAAAAAACGAAGAGCTTCCTCGCTGGTTCCGTGGTAAAGAATCCACCTGCCATTGAAGGCACAGGTTCTATCCCTGGTCTGGGACGATCCTACACGCCAAGGAGCAACTAAGCCCGCGTGCCACGACTACTAAGTCTGGTGCTCCAAAGCTCAGGGATCGCAACTACTGACCCCACACGCTGCAACTATTGAAGCCCCCCGCACTCCCTTGAGCCCCTACTCTGAATCAAGAGAAGCCACACCAAAGAGGAGCCCACACACTGCAACTAGAGAGTAGCCCCCACTCACTGCACCTACAGGAAAGCACCACAGCAAGGAAGATCCAGCAATGCCAATAAGCAAATAAATAAAATTACGATTAAAAAAAAGGAAGTGGAAAATCAATTTATCAATGATAAAAAAAAAACTTATACTATTTACCCCACTTCCAAGCAGCTCCTTCCTCCACACCCTCGCCAAAATTTAGTGTTGTGAATCCTATAAAATTTTAACTATTCTACGAACGTGGAGTTGAATCTATTGCATCCCCTGCTGATTGATGATGGTTAATAATGTTGATACATTCTCACATACTTCAAGGCTTTTGCATAATTTCTTCTGTGGGGTGTCTGTTCAAGTCTTTTCCAAACACCTTAATGGTTTAAATCTCTTTTTTATTGCCGATTTGAAGAATTTACTTATATAAATTGACTATAAGACTTATCTACATTTATGAATATATATTTTCTTCCAGTACCTTTAAAGCTTTGGCCTATATTCAGACTAGAAGGGAGGTGAAAAGCAAAGGAGAAAAGGAGAGATATTCCCATTTGAGTGCAGAGTTCCAAAGAATAGCAAGGAGAGATAAGAAGGCCTTCCTCGGCGATCAATGCAAAGAAATTGAGGAAAACAATAGAATGAGAAAGGCTAGAGATCTCTTCAAGAAAATTAGAGATACCAAGGGAACATTTCATCCAAAGATGGGCTCAATAAAGGACAGAAGGTGTATGGACCTAGCAGAAGCAGAAGATATAAAGAAGAGGTGGCAAGAATGCACAGAACTGTACAAAAAAGATCTTCATGACCCAAATAATCACGATGGTGTGATCACTCATCTAGAGCCAGAGATCCTGGAATGTGAAGTCAAGTGGACCTTGGGAAGCATCACTAGAGCAAAGCTAGTGGAGGGGATGGAATTCCAGTTGAGCTATTTCAAATCTTGAAAGATGATGCTGTGAAAATGCTGCACTCAACATGCCAGCAAATTTGGAAAACTCAGCAGTGGCCACAGGACTGGAAAAGGTCAGTTTTCATTCCAATTCCAAAGAAAGGCAATGCCAAAGAATGCTCAAAGTTGAAAGTGAAAGTTAAGTCGCTCAGTCGTGTCCTACTTTTTGCGACCCTGTGGACTGTAACCCACCAGGCTCCTCTGTCCATGGGATTCTCCAGGCAAGAATACTGGAGTGGGTTGCCATTTTCTCCTCCAGGGGATCTTCCTGACTCAGGGATCGAACCCAGGTCTCCCTCATTGCAGGCAGACGCTTTAACCTCTGAGCCACCTGGGAAGCAACTACTGCCCAAATGCACTCATCTCACACACTAGTAAAGAAATGCTTAAAATTCTCCAAGCCAGGCTTCAGCAATACGTGAACCGTGAACTTCCAGAAGTTCAAGCTGGTTTTAGAAAATTCAGAGGAACCAGAGGTCAAATTGCCAACATCCGATGGATCATCGAAAAAGCAAGAGAATTCCAGAAAAACATCTATTTCTGTTTTATTGACTATGCCAAAGCCTTTTACTGTGTGGATCATAATAAACTCTGGAAAATTCTGAAGGAGATGGGAATAACAGACTACCTGACCTACCTCTTCAGAAACCTGTATGCAGGTCAGGAAATTAGAAGTGGACATGGAACAACAGAGTTGTTCCAAATAGGAAAAGGAGTACCTCAAGGCTGTATATTGTCATCCTGCTTATTTAACTTACATGCAGAGTACATCATGAGAAACACTGGGCTGGAGGAGGCACAAGCTGCAATCAAGACTGCCGGGAGAAATATCAATAACCTCAGATACGCAGATGACACCAACCTTATGGCAGAAAGTGAAGAAGAACTAAAGAGCCTCTTGATGAAAGTGAAAGAGGAAAAAAAAAAAAAAAAAAGAAAGTGAAAGAGGAGAGTGAAAAAGTTGGCTTAAAGCTCAAGATTCGGAAAACTAAGATCATGGCATCTGGTCCCATCACTTCATGGCAAATAGACGGGGAAACAGTGGAAATAGTGGAAACAGTGGCTGATTTTATTTTTTTGGTCTCCAAAATCACTGCAGATGTTGATTGCAGCCATGAAATTAAAAGACACTCCTGGAAGGAAGGTTATGACCAACCTAGCCAGCATATTAAAAAGCAGAGACATTACTTTGCCAACAAAGGTCCGTCTAGTCAAGGCTGTGGTTTTTCCAGTGGTCATGTATGGATATGAGAGTTGGACTATTAAGAAAAATGAGCGCCGAAGAATTGATGCTTTTGAACTGTGGTGTTGGAGAAGACTCTTGAGAGTCCCTTGGACTGCAAGGAGATCCAACCAGTCCATCCTAAAGGAGATCAGTCCTGGGTGTTCATTGGTAGGACTGATTATGAAGCTGAAATTCCAATTCTTTGGTCACCTGATGTGAACAGCTGACTCATTTGAAAAGACCCTGATCCTGGGAAAGATTGAGGGCAGGAGGAAAAGGGGACGACAGAGGATGAGATGGTTGGATGGCATCACCAACTCAATGGACATGCGTTTGAGTAAGCTCTGGGAGTTGGTGAAGGACAGGGAGGCCTGGCGTGCTGCGGTTCATGGGGTCGCAAAGAGTTGGACACGACTGAGTGACTGAACTGAACTGAACTGACTAATTTCGACTATAAACTTAGACCAAAATCTTTTTGCATTTGTTTGTGTATGGTTTATGATACTGTTTGAAACTTTTTTCTATATAGCCTGTTTTAACAGCATAGTTTTATTTTTAAAGGAATCCTATGATCATATATGCATTAAACTGAGGCACATTAAAATTTTCAAGAGTTTATTTGAGCATACATTGACTGGAATTGGCAATGTCAAACCAAAGGTGGTTAGGAGACAGGCAAGTTTTTAATAAAAAGATGCAGAAAGCAGAGCATAGAGATTATTTGGCTATGGCTTAAGCAGTTGTCTTCTTTGGGAAAACCTGGTTAGCCGTCTGTGATTGATGATTCTTAAGTTTCTTTATTTAGGGTTTGAGTTCATCAACTCTGGTTTGGGTTTTGGCTTGCTTACATAAACTACAAAGGTGTTAGAGCCACCTCAGTCTAATGGCCTCCTTGGTTAAATACTGTAACAGTCTCTAATATTTCACTTTAATCTATTTTCTTATTCTCATGTAGTTAGTACTACTATAGCACAGTAACAAGTCCTGAATTCAGGCCTGTGAGTCCTCCAGTTTTGTACTGTTTCTCAAGATCATTTTGCCTAGTCTTCTTGCATTGTTTTCTCTAAAACTTTTAGAATCAACTTTTGACTTGTAGACAATAGCTTGTTGACATATTGATTGGTGTTGCATTATGGCTATGGATCTATTTGAAGACAATAAATATTAAAAACATGTTGTCTTCAACTATTAAAAATGGTACATTGCTTTATATATTTTGAATTTTTATGTCCAATGTTTTAGAAAATTTAATGTGAGATTTGTACATATTATTTGTTAAATTCCTCCTTATTATTATGTACTTTGATTTTTTTGTAAATCAAGTTTTTATTTAGGGCTTCCCTGGTGTCTGAGTGGTGGGGAGTCTGCCTACCAATTTGAAGGACATGGGTTCAATCCCTAGGCTGGGAAAATCTCCCTTGCTGAGGAGCAACTGGGCTCACGTACAACAACTACCGAGCCTGTGATCTGGAGCCCAGGAGCTGCAACCATTGAGCCCACGCACCACAACTACTGAAGCCTTTGTGCTCTAGAGCCCATTATCCACAACAGGAGAGGCCAAAGCAATGAGACGGCCACACATGGTAACTGGAAAGTAGCCCTAGCTCGACATGACTACAGAAAAGCCCCCCACAGTAGTGAAGACTCAGAACAGTCATAATAAACAAGTAAATTTTTAAAAACTTATTTGATTTTTCCAATTTGGGGTGGCAATTATTCAGAAATAAAGTAGATTTTTGTAAATATGTTGACCTTGTATCTTATGAGTTTTTAAATCTAATTTGCAAATTTCATTCATCTGAAATTTCTTGAAATTTTTTCTATGACCCAACATATCTTGTTGAATATTCTCTGTAGGTGTCGGGTACAGTGTTTAGCAAAGGTTGATCAATAAACAGTGGATCATTTTTGTTTGACTCTTGTATATCCTTGGTGATTATTTAGTTTTCTTATTCTATTAATCACTGAGACAATGGTGGTAAATTTCTCTGATGTCAAGTTTGTTTGTTTGTTTGTTTTTCTTCCTTTACTACCATGTGATTTTGTTTCATTTATTTTGAAGCTCTCTGTCTGGATGAATTCATGTTAGAATGCTTATGTAATCTTTTAGAATAAAATTCATTTACCACTATGAAATTTCACTTCTAAATGATAACTAGCACTCCTTGTCTTGACATCTATGTTGCTCAATATGAATATAATCATTCAAATTTTTCTATTCTTAATGATTGCATGGTATATCTTTTCTCACTTTTTAACTTTCAATCCTCCTGTGTCTCCATACTTAAAAGTACACCTCTTGTAAACAGCATACATACAGCCTATATTTTAACTGTAAAGTAATTATTGAGTTATTCAAATTCACAGCCACCTCTTGCTGTTTATTTTCTGAGTCTTGTCTCTTTATTTTCCTTTTCTTCCTTTGGCTTTTAAAAAGTCCCTTTTGTGGTATCTGAATAGATAATTAGGTAGACGGACATACAGAAATAGATATAATCATCTATATATTTCAAGATTTTAATCTGAATCTCTTTTGATTGCTTTTAATGGTAGCTCTAATGATTACAGTATGTGTTCTTAAAACAAAAAAATCTAAAATTCTAGAGAAAGACAGCAGTGTAATGCTTTATATGGCCCATTCAATAAGGGATGAAAAAAAGGGGGAGTCATAAAAGGTAGAGAGGAATAAAACTCTCCTATTTACAAATTATATAATTATACACCTAGAAAATGATTAAGGAATCTAAATAAAGGTTACAAATTTAGTGATAAACATGTTCTGTTACCTGCCCTATGCTTTATATTAAGCATGAAGTGAAGTGAAAGTTGCCCAGTGGTGTCCAACTCTTTGCAACCCCATGGATTTCCATAAAGTCCATGGAATTCTCCAGGCCAGAATACTGGAATAGCCATTCCCTTCTCTAGTGGATTTTCCCAACCCAGGGATTGAACCCAGGTCTCCAGCATTGCAGGCAGATTTTTTTTACCAGCTGAACGATCAGGGAAGCCCTACTAAACACAATAACTTATAAACAGTATTCATTTGTCTTCCTTTGAAAGCATTGAGTTTTATTCTGCTGGACAGTTAAATTACAGCTGAATAACTTCTATCTCTAAAGCTTTATCTAAGGCTTGACTTTATTTTTAGAGCAGGTTTATTTCTTTTCTAACTTCAGTCATAGTGTGCAGAATTTTATTGTCATTTCTCTTAAGCAAGAGCTTTATCTAGAGGCTTAGAAGAATTTCTTAAATGCTTTATAAGTTCTGTTCCTTCCGTATGATCTAGAATTCCAGCATTTTTGGAAATGTCTGACCATTCCATTTCTAAATCTCCCAGCAGCTGCTCTGTAATGGGTTGTGAAGTCTTAACACTAAGTGTACACAATGACCAGCAGGGAAATCCGTACAGAACTTCATCTCCTAACCCTACTTAGCTCCCTCCTTTCCAGTACCCTGACCTATAATTCTAGAAAATTATGCAACCCTACAAGATAATTTTTGCCTTCACAACTCCGTGAGACCGCTGTGGTCTGCTAGGGTTTGACCTTATGGTGACAGAGCACCAGCTAAGCATGCATCTCACCTCACTTTTTCTAGTTTCCCAATAAGCACAAGTTGAAGATGGATGACTCCAAAACAACAATTCTATGTGAGAAAAGTCATATAATCCTGTGTTAATTCATGAATCAGTACCCAATGGTTGGGCTTCCCAGGTGGCACTAGTGGTAAAGAACTTATCTGCTAATGCAGGAGATGTACAGATGTGTGTTCAACCCCTGAGTCAGGAAGATCCCGTCGAGGAGGGCACAGCAACCCACTCCAGTATTCTTGCCTGGAGATCCCACGGACAGAGAAGCCTGATGGGCTACAGTCCATAGGGTCACAAAGAGTTGGACACAACTGAAGTGACTTAGCACACATGCACCTATTGTTTACATCATTGTTTAAACTGTTTTCAGACATCCACGTCAAGTGTGTGACCGCTGGATAATCAAGATCCACCGTAACATGTCATCCAGTGACAGATACCAGAATCAAAGGCATAACAGCTTTAGGATAAGAGCAGTCAGTCTCTTATAAGGGCTTCATCTAGGGCTCTATCTTTAAGATGTTTAAGTTCTGTAGCCACTAATGGAAAGTAGATTTCTTAAAATATTTCCAGTTCCAGGGGGGATTGGAATATTCATTAGTAGACCCTAAATTGAGTTTGTCCTTGTACTGGATCCACAGAGCTTTTAAGGTGAAGTCAGAATATCAGTGCATAAAGTTAGCCCTGGACATCTCCCAGCTAAATATCATGATTGATTTTCAACAACAGAACTGATTCTAGGCTACATCTGCTAATGGAGACAATATTCTCAATATATTGTTAAATTTTAGTCAAAGTATCTTGGTATTTAATATAATAAAATTATCCTGAAGATGTAAGAAAATGATGTATGGCATCTGGATTAGTGTATGCACTGAATGAATTCTTTTAAAATATATTTATGGTTAAAGTTCCAAACTGGAAAATAAATATTACAGGCCATTATTTCACACATGTATTTTGATTATATTTTAAAAATAGCTTTATTTAAATTGTGAAGGTTATATTTAAATATGCTTCTCAAATTTAGATCCTAAGTACTTAATTTAGCACAAAATAAACTTCTGATTTATTATTTCACAGACAAATTATATTAATGATGCTATATTTAGGGTTGAAGTTATTTTGCATGGAAGTCATTTTGAGCCTTACAATATTTTATTTCTATATAAATAGATGTCAGAAATACATTTTAATATATAGATTGATATTGTTATTATCTCATAATGACAAAAATCTGTGTGGGTATGAGTACTTGGTACAAGAAAATGGTTAATTTTTTCAAATGTGTAACTAGCAATCACATCTAATTTGTAAATATACTTTTATCCTGTGATTTTTTTTTTTATTTTAGCGAGTTTTCAATGTTCATTTCAAAAGATATCATTACCTAAAATCAGCCTTAAAAATGCACTTTTTCCCATTTTGACTTCTTACAAAATGCTCTCTTAATTTAACAGACATAGGTCATTTTTTTTTTCTTACCAAAATACTGATTACATAATGAAATATTCAAAAACACTAAAAATGTATAATCTAAATGTTATAAAATGGCCTATGTGAAAACGTAAATTTATAGACAAATATAGAGCAGTTTGGGCTTCCTAGGTGGTGCTAGAGAAAGAACCCACCTGCCAATGCAGGAGACTTAAGAGATGCGGGTTCAATCCCTGGGTTGAGAATATCCCTTGGATGTGGGTTTGGCAACCGACTCCAGTATTCTTGCCTGGAGAATCCCATGGACAGAGGAGCCTGGTGGGCTACAGCCCACAGGGTTGCATAGAGTTGGACATGACTGAAATGACTTAGCATGCATGCACGAACATAGGGCCAGCTAACTAACTTTCCCAAATGTTATGAAAATCATGGGTAGAGCAGAACATGGTGCAAATAGCTCAAAAGAAGAAAAATTAAATAAGACTGTGTCAACATAATACAAAATGAAAGAAAATGGCTTGCTTTTATATTTTCAGGTATAGTATTACAGAATGCTTTCAGATTTACAGAAGATATATATCTTAAGTATGTTTTTACTGCTCTCTATCATGCTTTAATATATTCCTCAAGGAACCATAATGAAATAGAATCATTACAAATAAAAATCAATGAGTTTTATTCTTAAGATAGTATATTCCTTCTTAATTAAGGCACTGACCAGGAAAACTTTAATAAAATGATGTATGACACTACAGTGTAAGTTATATCTTACATATTCGTTATTCTTTCACTTACCCTTTTATTCATTCAATATAAAAAAGTTTAGTTGTGCCTCAACTTGTACTCATAACCTTACAGAAGAGTTATAAGGATATGGTCTTTACCTTTTGATGTAAAGCTTATGATGATTCATTACCTGCCAAATTAATTTTTCCCATAGTCATTTATTGTCATCAAGTTTCTGTCATGTGGCAGGTTAGTCCTGTCATGGCAATTGCTGCATCCTCTGTATATCGACTGCTCAGTGACAAGAAATACATTTTCTCAAGTATCTCCTAGATACTTAAAACAATGTCACTACACAGTGAGTATTTCTACACAAAGACATTATAGGTTTGTTTTAAAACATTTTTATAAAACGGGCAGCTAGAAAACTAAGTCTTAATACCCATAGTTATAACTGATTTTTGCTTACTATGTTCCTTTGAGTCCCATTTATAATGGAACCATAATGTGGCCTGATGTAACAAGTTCATGTCTCTGGGGCATGATTATAATGAAAACCATTCAGGTTTTGAGTGTCCTGGCTGCGCTTTCCACTTCAGTGAGGCAGGGTTGTAGAGGGTCACCTCAAAATACAGACTCAGTAGTGACCTCTTTGAATCCTTTATTCCTTCCAACATATATCTTCTCTACCTACATCAAAAAGGAACTATTTTCTATTTCATGCACTACCCTGTACCAGAAACGTGGTCAACAGAAAGTGTAATGGTGGTGAATGCAAACTGAGAAATAAATATGGAAAATAAGATTATCGTCTAAGCTGGAAGAAAGGGAACTGATGATGATGACCAGTTGTGGTTGCTGAATATAATGTAATTAATAATCAAGAGAAGAAATATTAACTGGGAAATACAATTACTCTAAACTGACAAAGGGCCATAGTTCTTAAAGTGACATTTGGAAAGAGTGACATTCTCCACTTCATTTTTTTGTTTAAAGCGGTCAGTTGATTAGAACATATATTAAAAGAAAGACTGTGTACAGAGTTTGCAACTCGAACAACAGCTTGGCTGAAGCTGTAACATTAGTCATTTATTTCCTATGGGAGACACTCCCATCACAAGAGAAAGCAAATAGAAATAATAATGCCATTAATTGCTATTCTGTAATTTATAGTCTTGTAAAGCACTGTTTTTATGGACCGTATTGTGTCCCCCACTACAATTCATATGTTGAAGCCCTAAGCCTGTATATGACTATATTAGAAGACAGGATCTATAAGAGGTTCATAAATGTCAATGAGATCCTAAGGATGAGACTTTAATACAATAAGATAGTGCTCTTATAAGAAGAAGGATGCTGCAGTCTATGGGGTTGCAAAGAGTCAGACAAAACTGAGCAACTAAACAACAATAAGATGAGGAAGAGAACCAGAGAGCTCTCTGACATGCTCAGAAGAAAGACCACTTGAGTACACAGTGACAAGAGGCTATCTACAAAGCCAAAAAGAGAAGTCTCATCAAATACTAAGTCTGATAGCAATATGAGTGTGGACTTGCAGCCTCCCGAACTGTGAGGAAATATATTTCTGCCGTCTAAGCCATCCAGCCTGTGAAACTTTGTTTTGTTGCTGTTTTTCAGTTGCTCAGTTGTGTCCGACTCAGCGACCCCATGAACTGCAGCACGCCAGGCATCCCTGTCATTCACTGTCTCCCAGAGTTTACTCAAACTCATGTCCATTGAGTCGGTGATGCCATCCAACCATCTCATCCTCTATCTCCCTCTTCTCCTGTCCTCAATCTTTACCAGCACCAGGGTCTTTTACAATGAGTCTATTATTCGCATCAGGTGGCCAAAGTATTAGAGCTTCAGCTTCATCATCAGTCCTTCCAATAAGTATTCAGGGTTGAGTTCCTTTAGGATGGACTGGTTTGAGCTCCTTGCAGTCCAAGGTAATTTCAAGAGGAAATGCACTTGTGCTGTCTAAGCCATTCAGCCTATGAAACTTTGTTATAGTAGCTCAATCTAATATAGCTGTCGTATTTATTTTTAGTTGCCATAATAAAAAAGCAAAATGGTTAGCTCTTGTTGCTATCCCGATACTGGAGGTAAAGAAATTAGGGATCAGAAAATCTGAGTGATTTGCCTCAAGTTACCTAGGTAGTAAGTAATGGGTTTATGGTTAAAGATTCATTCCTTTTTATGTAAAGCATTTTTATATTTCATCAATTGGCCCAGTAAACCACCATGAATGGAAAAAAAAAGCCCCTCTGGGTGACTTAACAGTAGCATTTTCTCACGCAAGAGAAAATAAATATTTTTAAAGTAATTTTTTTCTAGAAATTAGAGGAAAATAAAAATATCAAAATACTGTTTTAATATAATCTACCACTATCTTAAAAATCTAAAGCAGGCAATGAAAACTGCGTGAAGTAATCACCTTAAGAATTTGAACCTTATTTACTTCAATGTTTGCAACCATTGTAAAGGTTTTTTTGAAGCAATTCTCTAAACATGATTCACCCATTTTGACCTGCCAAAGACTAACATATAAAATAAATTTCTTTTAACATCTCCACAGTTTCTGAAACATATTTTCATATTGATTCATAAATCTAAGAGCTATCTGTATCAGTTCTAGCGTCATCTGAATTCTCTTTTTAGAATAATTCACTTTGCATTTTTCCACACCTGGTTACTTACTGGGGGGAATACTGTGCTTTTAAAATTCATGTTGGCAACACTTATATCTAATTAACCTCCATATGCTGAAGAGACTCCTAACAAATTATATGGATATGTATCTTTATAGGGAATACAATTTCTCATAACTACACCCCCATGAGTCCTATTTTTGAAGAAATCACTCAGTATAAGTAGAAGAGTAGTTAGGACAGAAAGTGTTTTAAAGAGCACACTTCTGTTTCCATAGTAACTATAACCTCACCAGGCTCAATCTAGAGTTTATATGGAAGCAATATCATTCTGACATTGATTTCTTCCAATTTGATTTTCTTTAAAAATAAAGAAAACCACCACAGAACAAATTAATGAGAAAAATAGATTAGCTTATTGTATTTTTCAACTTTAGCCCCCAAATGAGAAGTTATTTTGCATATTAAACCAACAAAACAAGTGATATATAATGTTAACATCCAGTCCATCCCTCACTAATGGTACAGATCCCTGAGTCCTTACATTTAAAAGATTTCAGTTTAAGATAGGAATTTAATTTCAATGGTGACATGGGAAAAATATTAATCATGATATAGGGAAGTTATTCATGTGTCCAATGTATAATCTCATAAGCACCCAAATGAGATATAAAACAACGCTGAATGCAGGTAAATTCATTTTAAAAACACTATTTTTATTGCTATGTTTCAAATCCTTTGATGCTTAGTAAATCTTGGCTTGATTGTGTAGTATGTATTTGACTGTATTTAACAAACCAACAATACAAAATAATGAATTCAAAACTAATGTCCTAGGAGACTGCTGGGATTAAAGACCTCATTTGCAAAGGTGGGACAATGACAATCATATGTAAAGTAAAAGCAGAAATAACTTTTTTTTTTGCAACTCTGAGAAAAAAAATATTTAGTGTTAAGATACATTTGTAATACAAAGCATAATAATTCTAAATAGCTATTTCTAGTAACTTTGAATAAGGCAAAAAATAAAAGAACCTAGAAAATGTTTCCATTTTTTCATATAATAATTTACTGCACTTTAAAATATAGTTTTCTTATCTGAATTATAATTATACAACATTGTGATTCTTTTGATCAGAACTGTGAAAAATGCAACCATCCATTTTCACACTCAGAAGGCTTGGTAATAGCATGCAAGTTCATGCAGTTAATCTGTGATAAATACTTTGGCATATGCTAGAAATTCTAAAAGAATAATTTATATCAGGCACAACATCTGTTTAAAAAAGAAGACTTGCTAATCAAATTTCATTTACTCTTCTTGTGCTCATTTTTCAGGATGGTGATGGGATGAACACCAGGCACTGCATGGAAGTGCCATCTGCGTGACAAAAATCACATCTTGGCCAGAATTCAGACACGCAACTTTGCTTTTAATTCCCAGAAACTTTCTGGCACAAAACCATTAATGGCAGGTGGGTATAAATTATGTGGGCATCTGAAGAGAAAGGTTTTTCTTTAGTACTGTTACAGTATTAGGTGTGAATGAAGATTAGACTTTTCTTATAAAGCTTTTCTTGTAAAGCTTAGGCCCTTTAAAGTTTTTGTTTGTTTGTTTGTTTGTTTTTAAAGCCCAAACTTTTCCTTTAAAGTTTAGGCAATATCCAACTATATACCTATGGCAACCACTGTGTATTTTTGTGTAAAACAAACAAAAAAAAGAAATTTGAAATAATTTATGTTCTTCCTACAAGTTGCACGCTTACCGAGGAAAGTAACTTTCTAAGTATTTAAGGTCTGTCACAGACCTTATTAGACAGTAGACATTCAACAATTATGTGTGGCTGGAATTTGTATGACTGAATCATGGGACAGCAGTATGCCTGAAAGGGAGCCATTTATGTTAACTTTTGTATCCTATGTATTTATTCTTCAGGCACAGATTAAGCAGTTAATACATTCCCACTTGATGGACAGAGAGTTCTGTGTGTCACCCTGACACCAATTTTCATGGCAGAAAAATGTAATTCCACAGCATCAAACATTTTCTTTTACTTACTATTTTCTGTAGGTCTTTACAAAATAAATATCAAGAAAATTGACGTATCCCCTACAGGAGAATGATGTAAAAGAAAAACAAGTAGAATTTAGATTCAGACTCTGCTTATCTTGAAATACTTGCTTGATTTCAGGTGAAAGAGAAAACAGTTGTATATCTCAAAGGAAAGTTATTCAGTGAGGTGACTTATCTTTTTATTAAAAATGGCACTGTAATGTACTATATAAATAAAGAGCTCATTGGGCATAGATTGTTAAATTCCTTCAAAAATGCCTAAGGCCATGTAAAAGAAGGTAAACGATATTGCTCTATAGAACCATAATTGCTACAGGCTGTTGTTTTCCCTCTGAAGGTTGCTGACATGTAAATGGACTGACTTTTTCCTAAAGAATTTAATATCATCAGATTCTAGAGATCATAGAGGCTAGTTTTGTTTTTTTTCCCCCACGAGTTATGCTTTCAAGTATTTACTTAAATAGCATTTAAAAAGTTAGTTGTGGAAACACTCAATGTAAAAAAAAAAAAAAAAAAATGAGGAACATTTGAGAAACTGCCACAAGAATAGTCTAAGGAAACAGGTAAAGTAAATGTCAGATGGTATCTGAGATGGGATTCTGGAACAGAAAAATGATATAGGTAAAATTCAAGGAAATCTAAATAAACTATGGACCCTAGTTCATACTAAGGTATTATATTTTGTTCATTAAGTATAGCAAACATACCATACTAATGCAAAACATTAATAATAGGGGAAATTGGATGTGGAGTAAATGGAATTTCTCTATATGATCTTCTCAATAGTTCTGTAAATGTAAAGCTGTTTTAAGAAAAAGTCCATTAAAATCAATGAAAACAAAGTACATTAGACACACATCTTTCTTTTCTCCACTAGTTCAATATAATTCCATCTGGTATTGACCAAGTCCTTAACTCCATTGGATGTTTCTAATATTTAGCATATTTGTGTTTTGATTGTATAAATGTAATGTATGAGTATTTCCCCTTTCTCTGATTTTGTCAGGATATTTCTTCCCAGATACTACACTCCTAACTCTTAAAAAAAAAAAAATATACAGTATCATAAAATGATTACAGGTTATCAGTTTCACTCCACTCCCATACACACAAACACAACTGGACATTTCTGTAAATAATAAGATTAGTTAAAGAGGGCTTACAAGCCACTAAGGGAAGTGAGTTACTAGTAATTCTACAATAATAAAGAGCAACATTCATGGTTACCAAACGCATACACATGCGTGAACACACACACATTAAATTAATGCTTAAAATTGCTTAAATTACCAAAAAGGACTCCATCTTAATTCAACAAGTTAAAAAAATGTTTCAAAGAAAAGTATGAGTTAATATGATAATCTGTGATTCCAAGTTAATATTTGAGTAGTATGGATCAGAAAATGAGTAATAAACTTCATATGAGAGAATCACCTATCAGGAGAATTATAGAGTTAAGAGCTGCACTTAAGGAAGTTGTGTTACAATTAAGGAGAGATTGATTAGTATGATTTTGTGTCAGACTGAATGAATGTATGTTTATTCTTTCAAATGAGTAAAGCAGAGTACCAAAGTGATAAGGGAGGTCAGGGTGAAGGCAAGAGAAAAATTGGAATTCCCCACCCATGAAATGCATTCTGGGTAAAGGTAGTAGCTGTGAGTATTGGTAGGTGAGGGATACGTGATCTTAAAAAGTTGGTAAGATCAGTACATTAAACAATTGTGACGGGACTAAATAATTATTGCTGAAAAAATACAGAAAGGTGGTGATTGGAAAGGGATTGCTGAAATTTTATATTTGAATTTGTGGATTATTGTCCAGATTTCTGATTTCTAATTGTCAATTCTCAGTCAGTATGGCCCATATAAAGGAGAAACAGAAGCAGAGAAAATCTTCCTCAGTTAATCACGATTTTAAGTTGTTTTTGTAATGGAGTTTCCCTGTAGGTAGCTAAGCATGAAAATATACAATTCACTACTTAAGCTTTGGGTGAAGGCATATTTTTATTTGTTATTAATTTATTCCTGTCAGAGTTATTCTAGGCAACTCTGAGAATTTCCGGGGTGACTATGTTCTCTGTAAACTGAGGATAGGCTACCTGTAAAGAACAACATCTAATAATTGCATGAAGAGCAGAGATGAACACCATGAAGGGTGGCCTGAGGACTGGAAAAAGAACTGGAATTAAGAAATACCACTTAGAGTGATGTGATCACTGTAGAGTGATCTGTAGACTGTAAAGTGTATAGTGAAAGACTGTAGAGTGATGGATGGTGAACAAACAGATATAAGAGCATCTCATGCCAAAGGAAAAGAAAACCAAGGAATATTAAGACACGGCTATGGTTTTGGCCTCACTGGAGGAAATTGGTAAATTATTATCGGTTTCAGTAGCATGAGTGAGCACCGGCTATAATTCCTTCAGGTTCTACTCTAAGCATCATTGTGTACAGATGACAAGTAGGGTGAGAAAACACGAAGATAAATTGACATTCAAACTACTTACAGCTGAAATGAAGTCTAGAGGCAAAGATTCTAAAGGCTCCTGAATCTGGGAATCCTCTGTAAGAAGGTGATGCTTGTGCTGAATCTTAAACGGATAACATATATTTACCTGGCGAAGAGGACTGCAACATGGTATTCCAGATGGAAGTAACATGTGTAAAGTGTAAATTTTTGTCAGTAAAAGCAGAAGGTGTTCTGTATAAGACTTGTGCAGTGGGTATTTTATGCACCTGTCGAAACTCATAGTGCTACACATCATGAAGAGTGAACTTTAATACAGGCGTAATTTTCACTTGCACACGCAAGCTAGTACACACAAGAAGGATAAACAAGGTCCTACTGTGTAGCACAAGGAATTGTATTCAATATCCTGTGATAAACCATAATGAGAAGGAATATGAAAAGGAATATATATATATATATATATATATATATGGTAACTGAATTACTCTGCCGTACAGCACAAATTAAGACAACATTGAGAATCAACTATACTTCAATAAAATATTGAAAATAGAGGCAAGCCTTGGAGATATTCTGAGACATGTGGGTTCACTTCTAGACCACCACAACAAAGCAAATATCACACTAAATCAAGTTGCACAATGTTTTGTTCTGTATATAAAAGTTATACTTACACTATGCTGTAATCTAGATTACAGTATAACATAATGGGACTGTGTATTCCCATGACAGTAGGAATTTCCTGGCAGTTCAGTTGGTAAAGAATCTGTCTGCAGTGCAGGAGACCTGGATTCGATCCCTAGTTTGGGAAGATCCCCTGGAGAAGGAAATGGCAACCCACTCCAGTATTATTGCCTGGAAAATCCCATGGACTGAGAATCCTGGTGTGCTACAGTCCACAGGGTCGCAAGAGTTGGACACAACTTAGCGACTAAACCACCACCACCATGCTGTAGTCTATTAAGTGTGGAATAACATTATGTCTAATAAGCAATGTCATACTTCATTTTAAACCTTATTGCTAAAAAATGCTAATCATCTTCTGAGCCTCCAGTTAGCTGCAGTGGTAATATAAAAGGCTACAGAGCACAGTGATCAGCATCACAAATATAATGAGAACATAAGAAATTTATAATATTATGAGAATCACCCAAATGTGATACAGAGACACAAAGTGAGCAAACGTTGTTGAAGGTACAAGTCCATTTCTTGGAAATGGTGCCAAGAAACTTGCTCAACTCAGGGTTACCACAAATCTTTAATTTGTAGAAAATGCAGTATCTGTAAAAGTGAAGTGCAGTAAAATGAGTTGCGTGCAAATAAAAAAAAAAACAAAAAACAGAATTTTGGAGAATCTTGGGATGGAATACAGATCGTGGTCATTCAATCTATGCTGTCAATGTATGGTATAATTTCACAGAAGGCATAAAAGAAAGGGAAAAGAAAAGGTGACCTCAATAATTTTGGATGACAGCATTCTGGTTGGAAAATGTACAATAATTATAAACTGTATGCAAAAATCCTGTACTATAGTTTGTAAGTTTGTTTCTCACAAAGGTGAAAATTTAAAATTCTGAAAGAACTTTTGCATCAGTACTAGAGTTGAAAAAACAGGTAAATAAATTTTAGGTAATTGAAGCTAGATTTTCACTATCAGAGAGTGGAGGAAATTATAAAGAAATTAGGACAGTAAGACTAGAAGAAACCCTGTGATGTTAGACTAGGGTTGCAAACACTGATATAAAATCATATTTAATAGGTAAACAAAACAGATAAATAGGAAAATATTTATAAATATGTGATCATACACAGGTTAATCTATAAGCATATATTTCTAAATTCAGTTTGCTGAGTGGGCTTAAAAGAAGGAACATCCCAATCATTCATCATTTCTAAATATTATTCTCCAACAAAAGGAACTATGCCTCTTTAGGGAAGTTATTGATTATAGTGCTGGAACAGGGAACATGCAAGGTGAGCCTGGACTATCTCCGAAAACAGAAAACAGGGTGTTCAAAAACCAAAAGGACACAAGTCAATAGGATGGAAAAGGATGCAGGAGCTAAGCTGAAAGAGCTACAGATGGGTAAACTTAGACCAATCTGAACAACCAGAAAATGATGTAGTATTGGATTGTAACTCAAAATACACAAATAAACAAGAACAGGATATAAATACTGAAAAAAAGAAATCTGTCTTACGAAATTCTGCATAATATGTATATACTGCCCCCTACAGGATGAATATTTTAATCCTCTTAACCTATCCTTGAGCGTGGAATAGTCTTAGTGAATATGAACAAAATAGCAATGTTAGAATGAAAGACCTAGCAGACAGGATCTCAACTGAGTGATCAAGTTTAACATCACCAGTGGTGAGCTATGCTGATATCATTGATACAGCCCATCTTGTGATAGGGTGAGAAGGACATTTCACCTTGGTGCTTTACTTCTTAAAGTCAAGTGACCCCAGACTAAATATAAGGAAGATATGAGACACATCCTGACTGAAGGACACAGCAAAATCTTGGACTGGTTCTCTTCAAAACTTTCAGGGTCACAAAAGGCAAAGAACGATTGATAAACTGTCACAATCCCAGGAGACTAGGAAGACACAGATGACTAAACAATGTATTATCCTTAATTGATTCCTGGGAACAGACAAAAAGCATACAGTGGGGGTAAAAAAAAAAAAAGAAAATTGCTAATGTTGAAATAAAACCTCAAGTTTAGCAAGAAGTAAGGTGCCATTGTTAATCTCTTAGCTTGACAAAGGTACCATAGTTATGTCAGTGCTGCTATATTAGAAGAAACTAGGTCAAGGGTATATGGAAAATGCTCTGTTTCATCTTTGGCAAGCCTTATATATAAAAGTTTTCCAAAATAAAAATGTTACTTAAACCACAGGGGAGTAATCCTTGTATCTCATGAAAGCTCATTTTCCATTCATTCCATATTCTGTGTATTATAAAGTCACATGGTTATACATAAGGAAACAAAGCTCATTTTATAAAAGAAGTTATTTTTTAAATAAGCTGAAATACCCAATCAAAAAATGGGCCAAAGAACTAAACAGACATTTCTCCAAAGAGGATATACAGATGGCTAACAAACACATGAAAAGATGCTCAATATCACTCATTATTAGAGAAATGCAAATGAAAACCACAATGAGGTACCATTACACGCCAGTCAGGATGGCTGCTATCCAAAAGTCTACAAGCAATAAATGCTGGAGAGGGTGTGGAGAAAAGGGAACCCTCTTACACTGTTGGTGGGAATGCAAACTAGTACAGCCGCTATGGAGAACAGTGTGGAGATTCCTTAAAAAACTGGAAGTAGAACTGCCATATGACCCAGCAATCCCACTCCTGGGCATACACACCGAGGAAACCAGATCTGAAAGAGACACGTGCACCCCAATGTTCATTGCAGCACTGTTTATAATAGCCAGGACATGGAAGCAACCTAGATGCCCATCAGCAGATGAATGGATAAGGAAGCTGTGGTACATATACACCATGGAATATTACTCAGCCATTAACAAGAATTCATTTGAATCAGTTCTAATGAGATGGATGAAACTGGAGCCCATTATACAGAGTGAAGTAAGCCAGAAAGATAAAGAACATTACAGCATACTGACACATGTATATGGAATTTAGAAATATGGTAACGATAACCCTATATGCAAAACAGAAAAAGAGACACAGAAGTACAGAACAGACTTTTGAACTCTGTGGGAGAAGGTGAGGGTGGGATGTTTCAAAAGAACAGCATGTATACTATCTATGGTGAAACAGATCACCAGCCCAGGTGGGATGCATTAGACAAGTGCTCGGGCCTGGTGCACTGGGAAGACCCAGAGGAATCGGGTGGAGAGGGAGGTGGGAGGGGGGATCGGGATGGGGAATACGTGTAAATCTATGGCTGATTCATATCAATGTATGACAAAACCCACTGAAATGTTGTGAAGTAATTAGCCTCCAACTAATAAAATAAATAAATAAATAAATAATAAATAAATAAAATACATAAAGAAAAAAAATAAGCTACAATAAGTTTGGTATTAAGATAACATATCAAAGTTGGTTACAGCTTCTACTGTGGTGGTGGTGATGTTAAGTACTGTAGTTATAGCCCATCTCTTCTGTAAATACACACTTTATTTACGGAGGAATCCTGTTATCATTCTACATATTCAAGTGCTAATGTTTGACCTGTCTTCACGTCAAACTTAATCAGGAAATCTGTGGGATCTACAGATTTTTGGAACCCTATCACATTTTTGGGTGGCCGACAGTGCTTCAGAATTTCCTGTCTATTTCTTAGCTATAGGACTCCTGACATTGTTTTTGGAAGTGTGGAAAAATTCTTAATTCCTCAGTTAAAATATCACCATCCCAAAGCATGCCCTTTGTGGTATTTACTGATCTCAGATAAATGAGACACTAGTGTTTGGACTTAACCACAGAGCCTCTTGAGTTGCTTAGAAAGCTTGAGCTGCTTAGAAAGGTGGCAAAAATCATGCATGGTGCCGTAGTGAAATAAAGGAGGTCTAAGAAAAAGGTGAGTGTCTGCCGATGCAGAACCCTGAGAAGTACAGGTAAACAGAAGCCCTGGGAGATTTCTTCAGGGAGATACAGAATACACAGTGACAGCACTGGCAGGCTCGTTTTCTAACCTGTTCAATCACAGTTCAAGGGTCTTAGCACGTAAAAGTCTGGTTGGCAACTAGCAGGAAAACCTAACTTTTCAAAACATTTTGCATTTTTATGCATTCTACCTCTTTTAACCACTTAGCTTGTTTCACTCTAATATGCATAATCAAATCAACATTCAGGTGTTCTCTGAAGTCCAGGGTGTTGCAGACAGAATTTATATGATGATTGAAAACTTCATTTTGTTCAGTTTTATCAAGCATGGTTGCTCTATCCTTCTAAAAAGAAGTCTTCATCACCACTTGTCCCTTCTGTTGATAAAGTGTTTTTAGATGGATGATTGTTATATTCTCCATCATAACTGCACACCTAAAAACACTTCTCATCAATAAGTATGAGTCACAGGGGCTGATTGGATATATACCCATAGCAAAACTAAAGGTTTTGTAGAATAATAATGAAGAATGGATTTTTCTAAAGTTTAATAACAATCATTATTTAAGAGCATACCTTTTCTCTATATCAGAGTAGAACACTTATAAAAGCAACATGTGAGTAAAAATGTAAGCTTTTATTTTCTTGTATCTTTCTTTGAAGTAGAAAGAGATGTGATTTTTAAGGCAGGTTTTATTAATTTAGAATGATATTTCCTGATGAAATAATCAGGGAAGAAAGCAATCTGTAGATTGTCATTTATTTTGATTATAGTTCTGAGATCTACCAAAGCATTAAATAATTAGTATTTTAAAATAATTATGTTCATTTAGGTAAAAAAAAAAAAAAAACATAGCAATTAATGACACTTCCTATGGATTTCTAAATAGCCAGTCAAGATATTCCTGCAATTTAGGTCAGGATGAACTTTTGCGTCAGATATTTTAGTTAATTGCAGCGGCATTTTTATATTTCTTAAAATGTTACTCAGTATTTTTCTTAAATAACTTATTATATTAGACTATTGGTTTTACATTTTGAAAACACTATGTAGAATTTTTGAGTAGCAATGTCTGAACCAGCCATTTTATTATGAAAGCAATCCAATGACCCAACAAATCCTTTCATAGCTATATACCCTAAAAACTCTTAAATGTGTCCACTGAGAAACTAATGAGAGGGTAACAGGAAGGAAGGCCAAAGGTCCCCAAGCAGTGGGAGGAAATAAACTGCAAGTGGCATGAATTTTTTTTTCCTTCTCTACACAAAATTAAAAAAGGCTTCTTTTGATAACAACTGGTTCTGCCTGAACTTTTCTCAAACCTTGATCTTACCAATGCATTTTTCTTCAGCTATGTTAATGAAACTATGTATTTGCTTTGGAATCTGCATTTCTTCAAAATGGCTCTACCTAAGGCTAAGTTTTTTTCTTTTCTCAAGCCTTGGGCTGATAATGGCTCAACAAATCAGTATTCTTGTCAATTGTTACATGGCTGGGGATGACAAACCCCATGCCATTCTATCTCAAAAATGGGAGAAACTGTGGGAGAAACTGGTGAAACTCCTTCAGCCTTGAGCTGTTTCTCTTTTCTGATTAGGAGCTTGCTAACAAGCATAACATGAAAGTTGCTCAGTCATGTCCAACTCTTTGTGACCCCATGGACTGTAGTCCACGGAATTCTCCAGGCCAGAATACTAGAGTGGGTAGCCTTTCCCTTCTCCAGGATATCTTCCCAATCCAGGGATCAGACCCAGGTCTCCCACATTGCAGGTGGATTGTTTACCAGCTGAGCCACAAAGGAAGCAACAAACATAGAATGCCTTGCTAAAAACTAGCAAGGGGCATTCTTTCTACCTGCTTCTGATGTCTATGTCATAAGCTTTCTCTGTCTCTTTTATACTTAAATAAAAGTCATTATACAAAAAGCTCCAAGTGGTCAAGCCTAGTCTCTGGCTGCAAATGGAAATC
Source organism: Dama dama (assembly GCF_033118175.1). Taxonomy (NCBI): domain Eukaryota; kingdom Metazoa; phylum Chordata; class Mammalia; order Artiodactyla; family Cervidae; genus Dama; species Dama dama. The sequence continues at coordinate 22,544,886 of NC_083711.1, forward strand.
CTCTCCTCTGGAGGTCATGAATCCCAGCATAGCACATAGTTCGCAGCAACAACCTTTCACTAATACACGAAAAGGAAATGGAATACAGCTTCAAGAATTTTACAAATATATTCCATCCAGGAAAAAAAAAGTCAATCTTATAATTTGAAGCCTTAGAGCATGAAGCCATTTTTATAATAACTAAATACAAACAAAACTAAAGAAAGTTACTCACACAGGTAATACAACTATTAAGGAGAAAAGCAAAAAGCTGATAAACAAATAATTCATGTCAGTAATTTTTATGTGGGGTGATGTGAGAATGGTGACCATGGAACATGGAAGAAATAGAGAGTCATTACAGTGAAACTGATAGTTGTATTGTTTTTTGCTCCATAGGTGTTCAATTCTATCTCATGCCTAATGGTTTTGATATATTTTACACGTACTTTCTTGTGTATTTCAAACAGTTTATCAAAAATGCATCTTTCAAAGTCTCTCCTTTATTGGATTTTCTATTCTAAATACTGGACTATTAAACCAAAGAGGACTTGACCTCCAAAACATATACACGTGCTGCTTATGATCTCAGAGTTTTAAGAAAGATTTCCATCATCTCTTCTACTTAAGAAGAGGAAGGAACTCAGTTGTACTTGTTCCCTCATCCTCAGAGTTTACTTAGTCCCATTCCTAACACCATTATTGTTTTTGCTGCTGCTAATACTTGCATCTACCAATGCACTACCAATGAGGGGTTCTAACTCATTCTAACATCCCTTTAGGAAGGAGGAAGTGATCATTGCAAAATACCTCGAAAGGCTACCTTTCTCAATGTCCTTTGGAACATCCCTAGTCATTTAATTTTTAGGGAATTGTTACCAATTAATTTTCTATTCCCTGTCATGAGTCTTTAATTTCCCTTCCCTAGTCCTCCTGCTATACTGAATCAGAGTTCATCTGAACCATACTTGAACAAGAAAACTAAGTGCTTATAATGGAATATACAATTTCTAAATAATCTCCTCCCTGATTGAAATAAAATAAAGATGGCAATTTAGAGGACCACACAGTTAATATTGGCATAAGATTTATTAATCAGGAAGGATAATGGACAACTTTCAATTTGACCTTGCAGTTTTATATTGTTATCGTTTCTTCTTCCACATTTCCAATGAGGTAGAGGTATTTGTGGGCTTCCTTGGTTCAGCTGTTAAAAAATCTGCCTGCAATGCAGGAGACCCGGGCTCCATTCCTGGATTGGAAAGATCCCCTGGAAGGGGGCATGGCAACCCACTCCAGTATTCTTGCCTGGAGAATCCCCATGGACAGAGGAGCAGGGAGGGCTACAGTCTATGGGGTTGCAAAGAGTCGGACACACTGAGCGACTAAGCACAGCACAGCATGGGGGTATTTACATACGACTGATTTAGTCATTGTGTCATTGATCACAGTATAGCTGACATTAACTATGCTTTTCTCTGTAACAACTTTATGTTGCAAAGCCTGAAATGATTTCACACACTTGAGATATCAGATATGGATAAAACCGACAATGTCAAGGTTCTCTTGCAGGATTCTCGAAGTTTTATTTCTCTATTTTGGCTTTAAACATATAAAAGATCCTTCCACTTACTTAGCATCTGTCATTACAGAATAGATACTCCTCATCTAGCCTGATATTTCAAAATATTATATAAAAATCTAAAGGAACCTGAAAAGACTGGAGGTCTCAAATATGTGAAATGAATCTTTATAAAAAATTTTATAAGGATTACATAAATTCACTAATGTCTCTATGCATCCCAGAATTCCAAATCATTTTAATTCTTTATCATTTTTAAGTAATAAAGACCAATTAAGTTCATTACCATGGATGTACTTATTATAAGATTTCATGCAGACATACAAAGAATATTTCCCTATTTTTTTGGGGGGGGGGGTTGGTATTTTTCTATAAACAATTTGCTATAATTTCAGTGCAATTAAGTTCAGGTGGGATTTTCCAAAACATTGATAATCTTGGCTTTTGGAAGTGCAATGTAAATGTGATTAGCAGAAAGCATACAAAATTGAAGTTTGGAGTCAAAGAATAGTTTTGAATGTCAGGGGTTTTGAGTGAATACACTGAGAATATTGTCATAGCTTAAAAAATCAGCATCAAGGGTATCCAGTGAAGGTTTATTTTTCTTTAATACCATAAAGTCAAGGAAGAAGAAATGTCTGCATTTACTCAGTTATTTTAAAATGTCACCAAGGACTCCAGCTATTAAATATTTCTCTATGTTATCCTTAGGCATGTTGGCTTCAGGTTCTCCATGATTTCCTCATGGAATCAAGATGGCTAATGAAATCCAAACAGTTATGTTCCACAAATCAAGCAGAAGTGTGGGAGGGTGACATCGGCTCATCACTCCCATTTAATCAAGAAACAAATCTTTCCCACAAATTCTCAATAAACTTATGGTTACATCTCATTAACCGAAGTTATCACAGAGCTGGTGCTACTGAAATGGTCGCTCCCAAATGAATATATAATCCCCCCAAATTTAATTTGTGACCTATTTTCAATTAAGGGTTTTGTTTGAGATGCAGTTTGTGTAGAAAAATAGAAATGATTGTCAAGGTTCAAAAGAGTATTTAGGCAGGTAAGAATCAGATCTAGAACTGAGAGGGGAGAATATTAATAAGATGTTAGAATGGTTATTTTTATTTGTTTTGCTTTGATGGCAGTGATAACTTGGTGGAGAAGTAGCCATAAAAATGAAAACTAAGAGAAGCAAGAAATGGCTATTAATAGCTTCTAATAATTTAAATGATGTGAAGGAATAAGAAGGGTAGATTTTAAACATATAACTAGAGTTTGAGATTCATGATTTGGAGCTTTATTTAAGCAGTATTAGGAAAATTATGAAAGTTACAAGGGAAAGCTTTATGGGAAATTGTGATAGTGAAAAATGAAAAGCTTAGCTTATAGGAGAATTCCAGTTTATATACAGTCGTCTTAAAATGTGGAACTGGATCTTAGGACAGAAGATGCTGTTCTATAAGCCTGTTAAACACAAATGATAAGTGAATGTGTGGCAATAGATAATTGCCAATGAAAAGAGTACAGAAAACACGTAAGACATTAGGTTAAAACAATCCATGACATTCTAGTCTGCGGGTAGTTAGGGGTAGCAGAGATGAAGAAAGGAGGAAAAAAAGAGAGAGAGAGAAAAAAAATACAGACTTTCCATGAAAAATTAAAGATTTATCGCTCACCTGCTCTTTGCCTAGCATATCCTAGTGGTTAGTTAGGCATGCCAAAATTAAAGACATCTTCTGGCCTCCAGTAAGTTGTCCCTTAGAGGGGAAAATGAACAATTAAATGGGCATGCCAATATAGTAAGATATAGGATGTCACTGCAAAATATGGTGCTCCCTTGAACACACCTTCGCTCTGATATGGAGTCACTAGAGGTGAAAAGTTTGTGGACTTACAGAGTTAGAAAAAAAATAAAGTGTTAGTCACTCAGTTGTGTTTGACCCTTGGTAATCCTGTGGACTGTAGCCCACCAAGCTTCTCTATCCATGGGTTTTCCCAGGCTAGAATACTGGAGTGGTTTGCCATTCCCTTCTCTAGGGGATTTTCCTGACCCAGGGATCAAATCCACTTCTCTCCCACATTGCAGGCAGATTCTTTACCATCTGAGCCATGAGGGACATATTTTAGCTTAAAAAAAAAAAAGATATAATCGAGTTCATGAAGGTTTTAAAGGTAATGTAAAAATTCAGTTGTATATATATATATACCCCAATTTATTTTTTCACTTATTGTCAGCACACAATTATTTTGTTTCTACGTCTTGATTGTTATGACAACTTGGTTATTATGAAAAATTTAGTGAACATGGAATATATATATATATATATCGCTTCTAGATACTGATTTAAAATCTTTTGAATTTATACCCGGTAGCAGATTGCTGACTCATGAAATATCATGACCCATGTGGTATTTCTATTTTTAAAATTTTTGAGGAAATACCATACTGTTTTCCATAAAGTCCCCACCATTTTACATTCTTAATAACAGTGAGCATGGGTCTCAATTTCTTCAAAGACTTTCAAACTTATGATTTTATTTTTATATTTCTGATACATTAAAATGTATTTGCATAAACAATGACAACTACAAAAAAAAAATAATGTTAAGGAGATTGTGTTAATTCACAGAGATGCCAAGAAATGAGGTACTTGATGGCAATCTTACAATGATACACAAATCTAGGAGCTCAATAATATTCCTACACAGAGCATTTATATCTTGGTGTAGGAAGAAGGAGTATATGATGCAACATTAAGAACAGTGTAGATAGCAGGGAAATTGAGGCATTAAAGACAGAGTATTATTTTGATGACTATCATTTGAGAGAAGAAAAAAATAAATATATAAATAAATATGATCGTGGAATAGTTTATGTTTTTAGGAGAAAGCAAATATTGCTTTGGATATTCAATATATTTCTAACAAACAAATTTTTCTTCAGTCTTCAGTAGTGTCCGACTCTTTGTAATCCCATGGACTGTAGTGCTCCAGGCTCCTCTGTCCTCCACTATCTCCAGACTTTGCTCCAGTTCATGTCTATTGCGTTGGTGGTGCTTAACCATCTCATCCTCTGCCACCCCCTTCTTTTTGGTCTTCAATCTTTCCCAGCATCAGTCTTTCCTAATGAGTCAGATCTTGGCATCAGGTGGCCAAAGTACTGGAGCTTCACCATCAGTCCTTCCAATGAACATTCAGGGTTGATTTTCTTTAGGATTGACTGGTTTGATTTCCTTGTGATCCAAGGGACTCTCAAGACTCTTCTCCAACACCTCAGTTCAAAAGCACAGTCAGTCACAGTCAGCTCCTGGTTTTATTTTTGCTAACTGTATTGAGTTCCTCCATCTTTGGCTGCAAAGAACATAACCGAGACGCTTTCAGTATTGACCATCTGGTAAATTGTGTAGAGTAGTCTCTTATGTTGTTGGAAAGAGTGTTTACTATGACTAGTGTGTACGAAAGCATATATTTGCCTGTTCTTTCTCCCTATGAAACTTAAACTGTTGAATAATCAAAGCAATATTGGTTCATATTTTTAACTTTCTGAAAGTTTGAAATCAATTCTATTTATCAAAATAGCACACATCATAGAAAACTGTATAAATTTGTACTTCTGATCATTTTTCTGTAGACAGCGTGATGACACTAAAGTGCGCAAGTTAAATATATGTGATTCAACAAAGGGCTAAGTGATGCCCCTTTCAGATGGTGTAGTTTTAAATGACATAGACCACTCTAGCTTAACTGCTGCTAGACCAGACATTAACAACTTGCAGCTCCCCTGGTAGCTTGACTATAATCTATATGTACTATAAGCAATACGTGCAAACTGGGTTTCTCAGGTAGCACAATGGTGAAGAATTTGCCTGCCAGTTCAGGAGACATAAGAGATACAGGTTTGATCCCTGGGTTAGAAAGATTCCCTGGAGAAGGAAACGGAAACCCACTCCAGTCTACTTGCTTGGAAAATTCTACAGACAGAGGTGGCTGGCAGGCTACAGTCCATGGGCTCACAAAGAGTTGGACACAACTGAACACACGTACATATACAGAAATTAATTTCAATTTTTAATTTTTTTTAGCCTAGTAGTTTAATGAGTTGGGCCATTTTTATAAAGCCTGAAAGCTGTGTGTGTGTGTGTTTTTGTGTGTGTGTGTGTGTGTGTATGTCTATAGGGTGGTGAGCCAAGATTCATGAGTTGGTGTCACAAGTCACATGCATAGCCACCTGGGACATGATTTTTATAGCTGTCAGACCTTGAGGCACTAGGAACAATGAAGAGGAACTAAAGAGCCTCTTGATGAGGGTGAAGGGGGAGAGTGAAAGAGCCAGCTTAAAACTAAATATTAAAAAACTAAGATCATGGCTCCAATATTTTGGTCATCTGATAGGAACAGCTGACTCATTAGAAAAGACCCTGATGCTGGGAAAGATTGAAGGCAGGAGGAGAAGGGCACAACAGAGAATGAGATGGTTGAATGGCATCACCGACTCGATGGACATGAGTTTGAACAAACTCCAGGAATTGGTGATGGACGTGGAAGCCTGGCGTGCTGCAGTCCATGTGGTCATAAAGAGTCGGACACGACTGAGCGACTGAACTGAACTGAAGACCATGGCATTCAGCTCCATTACTGCATGGCAACTAGAGGACTGAAAGGTGGAAGTCATGACAGATTTCCTCTTCTTGGGCTCTAAACCACGGCAGATGGTGACTGAAGCTATGAAATCAGAAGACATTTGTTTTTTGGCAAGAAAGCTATGACAAACCTAGACAGTGCATTAAAAAGCAGAGACTGACTCTGCCAACAAAGGTCCATTTAATAAAGGCAATTGTCTCCCCAGTGGTCACATATGGTTGAGAGAGCTGGATTGTAAAGAAGGCAGCGAGCTGAAGAATTGGTGCCTTTGAATTCTGGTGCTGGAGAAGACTTCTGAGAGTCCCTTGGACAGCAAGGAGATCAAACCAGTCAATCTTAAGGGAAATCAGCTCTGAATACTCGTTGGAAGGACTGATTCTGAATCTGAAACACATTGGAAAAGTCCCCAAGCTGGGAAAGATTGAGGGCAGAAGGAGAAGAAGGCATCTGAGGATGAGGTGGCTGGGTGACATCACCAATGCAATGGACATGAACTTGGACATGCTTCGGGAGATGGTGAGGGACAGGGAGGCTTGGTGTGCTGCAGTCCATTGGGTCACAAAGAGTCAGACATGACTGGGCGATTGAACAGTCCTTGATTAGGGGTTGAATATATCACCTACAATGTACTTTATTAGAGTTGTGCAAAACTATTGCATCTTAAATGACAGAAAAGTGCAGGAGTTATAAAAGAAATTAAAAAGTAAATTCAAAATACTTTTTTACTTTCACTAATTTGCTACTTCTAGGAAAATGTTACCTGCAATAAATGAAGTTTCTATTTGATTTCCCCCCCTAGACTCCTTTAACTTAATCAAATCATTGTAACATGGTCCTTGCCAACCTCATTATCATGTATTATGTAGTTGTCTTTTAAATTCATTAGACAAAGACCTTCCATTTAAAGCACATTAGTTTCTCCACTCTTCTGAAACCTTTCGCCAGAGGTGGAAACTCATAAGGGCTAATGTAGTATTCAAAAAGAAAGACATTTGACTTGGGATTTTGTATTGGATTAGAAGCAGAAGCAGTTTTACCTATGAAATTAATGAAGCTCATCTTTAGAGTCCCCCATTTTTCCTGAGTTTAATTTTATAATTTTATTCTTTTAATTAAAGCGCCATTTTTCAACAGGGGCACTATTAGCACTTTTGAATGGATAATCCCTTGTGGTGGGGGTAGAGGGGGTTGTCTTGTGCGTTGTAGGCTATCTATTAATACCCTCTACCCATCAGTGTCCAGGAGCTGTGACAATAAAAAATGTCCAAATAATTTCAAAATCCCCAGCTGGGAGCCAGGGGATGATCCTCATTTGAGAATCACAGACTCTAAGGTTCTCCTCTCTTCAACTTATGTAGGCTTCAGCCACACAACACCTGCACATGACCTGGATAGCAGTTAGCAAAAGAACCATCAAAGAAACTATAGTACTATTCTAGTTATAATCCAGAATATTGTGTGTGAAAAAGTCTTTAAAATTTATACATTTGTGACTTCTAACCAACAAAGAATCTTAGGAGATTTTTTTTTTTTTTTTTTTGTCTTACATGTAAGTGACAAGCTTGCTAACCTGTAAGTGATACCTTTTAAAGACAAACTTCTTTGAACTAGCACCCAGTACATAGAAAATGGGCTTCCTAGATGACGCTGGTGGTAAGGAAATCAATTGCCAGTGCAGGAGATGTAAGAGACATGGGTTAGATCCCTGGGTCGGAAGGATTCCTTGGAGAAGGGCATGGCAACCCACACCAGTATTCTTGCCTGGAGAATCCCATGGAGAGAGGAGCTCCACGGGACGGCTACAGTGCATAGGGTCACAAAGAGTCGGACATGACTGAAGTGACTTCACACACACACACGCGCGCGCGCACACACACACACACACACACACACACACACACACACACAGAAAACAGCATAAGAATGAGTGTGGAGCATAAATCCAGTATAAATCTATATACCGTTTATGTTTTAGGTGCAATGAAGAGTAAGCATGTCTCTAGGAGTGGATACTTCTACAAGTGATGAAGTTAAATCTAAAATACTAGGTTTTTTGTGCTATCTTATAAACTCGTGAAAACAGGTAAATCTTTGAACCTAATAGTTCACTGCTATCAATGTATTCACTAGCAGTGTAAGAATATTTGTTTCCTTATTAGAGAGTTAAGTAGTATCTAGAGATTCATAAAACAACAGTATATTGTTATTTTTAAAAATTGATAAAAAGACTTTTGGTATAATATGTTTGCAGTATCTTTTTATCTAAAAAACAGATAGCTATTTGGAAACAAAACAAATAGCATTGGAAGAAATTGTAAAATATAGCAGGATAAAATAAGTTATTTGCTTTTGAAATTATTGAAAAATAAATGTCAATTTACATCATGATCTCTAAGTTTTGTCACAATCTCTAAAAACAGTCAATACAGTATAATTTTAAACTAAGTGCATGGATTTAAGTATCTGCATTTAATTACCTATAGTTATATAAATGCTGTAAATAAATGCTTCTGGCAAATATACACTCATTGCTTTAGATTTTCTGATTTCTCTTTCAATATAACTGACAATTCTTTTAACCTAAAATATCTAGAAGACTTGAACTACTTATTTTATGGACAATATATTGAATTTTAATATCATTGTATTAAATTTAAAATATCATTAGTTTAAAAAGGAATGTAACCGCCAAGTCTTATTAATACTACTGCACTAGCAAAAATTAGCAAGCATGAAACTGTTCCCCGGACGTCTCTCATTTAAATATACTTTGTTTTCTGTCTCTCTCTTTCTCTCTCTCTCCTTCTCTGTCTCTCTCCTTTTGTCTCTCTCTCTCTCACACACACACAGAATTTTTTTTTTCTGAGCTCAAAGTATGGTGGAAAAAATTGTTTATAGCTGAAGTATAATGCCCAGATGGAGAAGGAAATGGCAACCCACTCCAGTACTCTTGCCAGGAAAATCCCATGGATGGAGAAGCCCGGTAGGCTACAGTCCATGGGGCCGCAAAGAGTCGGACACGACTGAGTGAATTCACTTCACTTCATAGTGTCCAGATCTAGATTGCCCTGACCTTGCTAGACTCCCTGGGAGTTATAAAGTTCTAGAGAAAACAGAGTGTCTAAGTCGTCCTGAGTTGTTTTCTATGAAGGAGAATTATCTGAGATTTTTTTTTCCCCCCAGCTTTCCAAAGTAGCTTGTTGAGAAATATAAATATAGCTTACAATGAACTGTTTTTGGTAAAATTAACTTGGATGGAATAGTTTGTTGAAATAGAAGGAAAACAGTCTACCTAATTACTATAGTCCAGAAGTGCTTAACTAGTGCAAAACTGACTAATTGGTATATCTCTGAACCTAACATAATTTTGTTCCAAAATTTTAGAGAATGATTCCTCAAAACTTGTCATTATTTTCACTTGCTCTGAAACATCAAAAAGATAACAAATAGCATTTTCTGCAATATTGTTAATAAGTAATTAGCAATAAGTAACTAATAAGCAATGATGACATATTAATGACATTATTAATAAGTAATCATGACTCATTGGTAACTCACTGAATGCTCAATGTTGGGCTGAGTGCTTTTCATGGGATCTTATATTTCTCTTAATTTTTCCAACAACCTGGTGGAGTAGGAACTTACTATTATATGCATTTTACTGTTTTGAAAATTTAAGCTTAAAGAGATGAATTGATTTCCTAAAGTTCAAGGCACTGCTATATGAAAAGTAATATGCTTCATTGTGGGGTGCTTGTGAGGTTTAAAGTGGTATGACTGATATCTCTGTCACTACTAATTGTTAATGTGGTATTGAATTACAAACTAAAATGAGGTTAATCAAAGGGGGTCATTAAAACAATGTATTCAAACTTACATCAGTCATTGTGTCAAAAAATTTTTTTCCCAGTTTCTTCCTTCTATACTTTGCAACCAAGAACAGTATAGGCATCTAAAACTATGTGTAAAAAGTTATTCTACAAACCTGCACCAGAGGCTTTTCTAAGTTGTTGTATAGGATCCTGAGAAAGTCACAGGCAGAAATACTAATCATTGAGCAACTGGTGCAATTGCCTTAAACATGCTAGAAGCAGACAAGGAACACTGGAAAGGCTTTGTAGGATGACTGACATTGTTTCAATTCCACCCAATAAATGAATTGGTTTCAAAGAACATCCCAATAAAATCCTTGCTATACAGAGTAAAATGGCTTAAATAATTCACTCTTTGTGGAGAGCTCAAGTAGAATGTAGAGACGAATGACTCAGGATCACCAAAATCTAAAAATATACAGATATCCTCAAACTGTAACACACAAACCCTTAAAAACTGCCAAGAGTCTAGATTTTATTTTTTCTCACCATGAAAAAAATGATAATTTTGTGATGTGATAGAGGTGTTAAATATTGCTATGGTGATAATCATTTAGCAGTATATAAATGTATCAAATCAATATGCTATATAGCTTAAATTCGGGGCTTTCCAGGTGGCTCAGTGGTAGCCATCTGGGGGGTAAATAAATGAAAGGAGATGCTGGAGATGTGAGTTAGATACCCAGGTTGGGAAGGTCCCCTGGAGGAGGAAATGGCAACCCATTCCAGTTATCATACCCAGAAAATTCCACAAACAAAGGAGCATCGCGGGCTACAGTCTTGGGGTCACAAAAGAGTCAGACACAACTGAGCAACGGAACACATATTCACACACAACTTACACTTAAACAGTGTTATATACCAATTATATCTGAGTAATAATTATAATAAGCACTTCTGGGCAAGTACTTCTCTTTAAGAAGACTGCCTTGACTCAGTTTATATTTTCTATGCATGCTACTCATTGCATATACTCAAGCTATATCTCAATTAATTCAAACTCTCTTAATTTAAGCAAAATCTGTGTGAAGTAGATAGTCTTACCTTTATTTTATATGTATGAAAGCTAAAGTTTAAGGAATGAAACACTTGCTCAAAACCTGTTTTCCTGATGCCATCCTCTGTTTTTATCATTGTTAATAGCCTGTCCAAAATGCTAACATAACCATCTAAACAAGCTCTTACTATAATACTCTATTGTTTAACGTAGTAAATTGAATTACACAATTTCACAGTTGAATGGTCTTTGAGAACATATAAACTGGATGAATGATAAAAGGATGAAATCACCTGAACCCTAAATTAAGATCTCTAAAATCATAAACAATTGAAATCATAGGGAATGTGTATAAATGGACATACAGAAGATAAAAATTGACTTACTTGACACTATTATTCTAAGTGTAAACTTAGAAGAGTAAATAGACTCAGTTGTAAGAATTTTCTAATAGCCAACATGAAATTACTTTCTTTATGAGACGGTTAGATGCCTAGACTGCTGTGGATCCAGGAAATGTACAAAGCCTTGGAAGACAGGCTGTGCTTTCAACTTCAGTGTCTAATAGTTTCTTCTACTAGATGATTTTTTTCAACTACTCATATTCAATTCAGATGTTCTTTCAACTGCTTTACTGTTATTCTAACACAATGAAATTTAAGGAATAGTAGTGCACACATTCTAAAAGAGCCAATACAAATAATCTCCTATATAGAATGCAAATTGTGCCTGATATCAAACAATCTAGTTAAATTTTTAATATTTCCATGTGAAAAACACCAGAGATTAATTCATTGGCATGGAATATTTTTGCTTTCTGTCTTCATGTAGTTTAATGCTTTTAAATTTCCAAATCAGATGTTGCTTACTTTATGAAGACTTCTTTTACCATCTCTGCTGTTTTATTAATCCTGACTAAGGTAATCACTTCTTCAGCTAGGCAACCTCTCCATTGCAATTATTTGCTTCCCTGTTTACCTCATCAACAAAATAATATGCTACATAGAGAAGGAAATAGAAAGTCATTTCCTATTGGTCTCTATTCTCATCTACCTAGCAAAATATTTTGTAAGTACTGTAAAAAAAAAAAGTATTTATTTTATAGATGTAGAAAGTCATTGTGGCATGAATAAAAGTCAATTGATACTATTATGTAAGGTATCAGCTGCATTTAAGTGTAATAAGGTGTTTATATTAATCTAAGATTTCATAAAGATATACAATATGGCCATAATCTATTCAAAAATAATCAAATTTTAAAGATGTGGAAAATAAATTGGACCAGGAGGCAGAAAAAGTTTGGAATTTCATTCTTGTCTTGTCACTTAAGATCTCTTGAATCCTGGTTTCCTTCAGCTTTAAAGCAAATGTATGTTAGGCCTGCATAATGCCTAACTGATACCTCAGTCACTTGGTTGTGTCTGACTGTTTGGGGCCCCATGGACTATAGCCCACCCAGCTCCTCTGTCCTTGGGATTTTCCCTACAATAATACTTGAGTGGGTTGCCATTTCCTTCTCCAGGGGATCATGCTAACCCAGGGACTAAGCCCTGTCTCCTGCATTGCAGGCAGATTCTTTACCTCTGTACCTAAATTTGCATTGTATTACTACATTGCCCTCAATCATTGAAAATAGCTAAATAAAATTTCATAAAAACAGATAAAAATTCACTAATTACATCAGAGCATGGTATTTCCCAAGTGAAGATACTATTTAATAATGTTGTTCATACATTGGGCACATTAAAATGAATTATCTTTAAAGACTGTGAAGAAAGGATTGACATTTTTTTCATTATGTGTTGTTAAGTATTAATTTAAAAAGGGGCATAGTATTTATACCCAATAGCCACATAAGCATAGATTCAAAGATCTCATAAAAAAATTATCTGTGAATCATAACTGATTCAAACAAACCGTTATAAACTAGTGGGCTAAAGTTTTAATATTGATTTATAAAGCTGTAAGCATTATTAAAGAACAAAACATGGTAGAATTATAAACATTCTTTATTTGTTTACCTATCAGCTAAAAACAGTAAAAAAAAGAAAAGAAAAGAAACTTACATTTTGAATAGTGCATACCTGTGTGAAAAGTTTGTAATTCTATACATTACTTAGTAGATGTAGCCATTCAAAAAGAGGTTAGGTTTATTTTATAGCAAAAGGAAAAAGTTGTGAAAAAATAATAAGGATTTGAGTTTTAAGCCAATCTCCATAGCTTTATTTTAGCATATTTTAGAATATATTTTCTTTAGATCAAATTTTTATCTTTGTGGCTCACCAGAGCACAGCTAAAGGAAAGAAATATCTTCTGCATAGAAGAAAAGGGTTTTTCTACTCTTGGTTCCCTCCAAAGTGTTTTTGATCTCATTCATTGCATTATTCATTTGTAATTGACTCTTTTTTATTTCTTCTAGGTCTTTATTAAACAGTTCTTGAATCTTTTCAATCTTTGTTTCCAGGCTATTTATCTGTAACTCCATTTTGTTTTCAAGATTTTGGATCATTTTTATTATCATTATTCTAAATTCTTTTTCAGGTAGATTCCCTATCTCCTCCTCTTTTGTTTGACTTGGTGGGCATTTTTCATGTTCCTTTACCTGTTGGGTATTTCTTTGCCTTTTCATCTTGTTTAGATTGCTGTATCTGGAGTGGGCTTTCTGTATTCTGGAGGTCTGTGGTTCCTTTTTGTTGTGGAGGATTAACCCAGTGGATGGGGTTAGACGATTGGCTTGTCAAGGTTTCCTGGTTAGGGAAGCTTGCATCAGTGTTCTGGTGCGTGGAACTTGATTTCTACTCTTTGGAGAGCAATGGAGTGCCCAGTAATGAGTTTTGAGATGGGTCTATGTGTTAGGTGTGACCTTGGGCAGCCTGTATGTTGATGTTCAGGGCTATGTTCCTGCGTTGCTGGAGAATTTGCGTGATGTCTTGCTCTAAAACTTATTGGCTCTTGTGTGGTGGTTGGTTTCAGTGTAGGTATGGAGGCTTTTGGACAGTCACTTATCACTTAAAGTTCCTTGTAGTCAGGAGTTTTCTGGTGTTCTCAGGTTTTGGGCTTAAGTCTCCTGCCTCTGGATTTCAGTTTTATTCTTCCTGTAGTCTCAGGACTTCTCCAACTATGCAGCCCTGATAAGAAAACTTCTAGGTTAATGGCTAAAAGATTCTCCCCCGTTAGGGACACCCAGAGAGGTTCACAGAGTCACATGAAGAAGAGGAGAGGGAGGAGGGAGATAGAGATGAACAGGAGGAGAAAAAGGGGGACTCAAGAGGAGAGAGACAGATCTACACAGCTGTCTGTTCCCAGAGTGTTCTCCGTAGCCCAGTCACCTACAAAGATTCACAGAATTGGATTGGGAAGAGAAGGGGAAAGGAGGAAATAGAGGTGTTCTGAGGTAGAAAACAGAGAGTCAAGATTGGGAGAGAATAATCTTCGGTTTAAAAATAGGGCTTCTCTTCTTTTTTTTTTTTTTGTAAGGTTATAGTGTATTGAAAATGAAAATTAAGGAGTAGTAGAGGAGTACTAGAGGACTTTAAAAGAAATAAGAGAAAAAGAAAAATAGAAAATAGAAGAGAAAAAGGAAAGAAAAAAAAGAAAAAAAAAGAAAGAAAAAGAAAAAAAAAAAAGGAAAAAAAAAATTTTTTTTTTTTCCCCCTAATTAAAAAATCGTAAAAGTCTATGGAAATGAAAGTTAAGGAGTAATGGGGGAGTAATAGGGGATTTTAAAGGAAAATAAAAGAGAAAAAATAAAAAAGAAAAAAGAAAAAAAGAAAAAAAAATTAAAAAAAGAGAAAAAAGTAAAATTATATCTAGGAGTTTCTCTGGAGCTGTTGCGGTCAGTGTGGGTTCGGCTCAGTTTCAGATAGCTCCTCGTTCCAGCTTACGCTTCTCGATATCTACAGGCTCCTCTGGTGTAGACAATGTTTCCTAGAGGGATTTTAATCTGTTGCACCAGTCCCTTCTGAAGCGGTTCCCTTTGTTTATTTGGCTTCTGTTTGCCGGTCTCTTCAGAGCCTCATTTCCGCCCTGACACAGGCGGGCGGAGGTGGACTCTTATTCAGGTAGCTAGTTCCGTCGCTCTGCGGGGAGGGGCTTGCGCCGCGGGGCTTGCGCCGCGGGGATGGGCTGGGGCTGCCAGGAGGGGCTGACGCTGCTCTCTCCTCTGCGCTGCTCAGGCTCCCGGCTGTTCTATATGGAGCGCGCCCCGCGCTGCGCGAGGTTCCAGCCCTCGGGTGTTCCACAAAAGCACGGAGGGAAAAGCTGCGCCCGCTCTCAGTGCCTTCCCCGTCAGAGCGGTCCAGGCAGCCAGGGGCTCGGTGGGCACACTCTCCCCAGGTGTGGCGCGCCCCCTCCCTTCCGCGGACCCAGTCTCAGTTTCCGCTGGCGCCAGTCGGGTGCGCGCGCCTTCTGCCCTCCGCGGCCGCAGCCCCAGTCCCCGCCCGCGCCGGTCGGGTGCCTGCGCCCTGTGTCTCGCCGCGACCTTCCCCTCCCCCCTGCCTCCTGCCTCCGGCGGGGCTGGGCCGGTCCGCAGCCTGCGAGCTCTTCTCTGGACTTTCTCGGTCTCTTTGTTCTGCGAACGGCCGGCAGTGTGTTCGGGCCGGCTAATTTACTCTCTCTCCTTTGGTCTCCCACAGTTCAAGTTGGCAACTCACAGAAGCTCCCTCCGATTGTCCTCAGGGCACTCAGGCCCGGACCCTACCCCAAGCAATGCCGCCTAAGAGCTCCCGGGACGGATCTCCGTCCTTAGCTCTTTTGTCTCACTTTTTATCTTTTATATTTTGTCCTACCTTCTTTCGAAGACAATGGGCTGCTTTTCTGGGCGCCTGATGACCTCAGCTAGCGATCAGAAGTTGTTTTGCGAAGTTTGCTCTGTGTTCAGTTATTCTTTTGATGAATTTGTAGGAGAGAAAGTGGGCTCCCCGTCCTACTCCTCCGCCATCTTGGCTCCCTAAGTGAGGTAGAAGATAAAATGGTGGAAATAAATGAAGCAGAGAGGAAAAAAGAAAAAAGGATCAAAAGAAATGAGGACAACCTCAGGGACCTCTGGGACACTGTGAAACGCCCCAACATTCGAATCATAGGAGTTCCAGAAGAAGAAGACAAAAAGAAGGGCCATGAGAAAATACTCGAGGAGATAATAGCTGAAAACTTCCCTAAAATGGGGAAGGAAATAGCCACCCAAATCCAAGAAACCCAGAGAGTCCCAAACAGGATAAACCCAAGGCGAAACACCCCAAGACACATATTAATCAAATTAACAAAGATCAAACACAAAGAACAAATATTAAAAGCAGCAAGGGAAAAACAACAAATAACACACAAAGGGATTCCCATAAGGATAACAGCTGATCTATCAATAGAAACCCTCCAGGCCAGAAGGGAATGGCAGGACGTACTGAAAGTAATGAAAGAGAATAACCTACAACCTAGATTACTGTATCCAGCAAGGATCTCATTCAGATATGAAGGAGAATTCAAAAGCTTTACAGATAAGCAAAAGCTGAGAGAATTCAGCACCACCAAACCAGCTCTTCAACAAATGCTAAAGGATCTTCTTTAGACAGGAAATGCAGAAAGGTTTTATAAATGTGAACCCAAAACAACAAAGTAAATGGCAACAGGACCACACCTATCAATAATTACCCTAAATGTAAATGGGTTGAATGCCCCAACCAAAAGACAAAGATTGGCTGAATGGATACAAAAACAAGACCCCTATATATGCTGTCTACAAGAGACCCACCTCAAAACAAGAGACACATACAGACTAAAAGTGAAGGGCTGGAAAAAAATATTTCATGCAAACGGAGACCAAAAGAAAGCAGGAGTCGCAATACTCATATCAGATAAAATAGACTTTCAAATAAAGGAAGTGAAAAGAGACAAAGAAGGACACTACATAATGATCAAAGGATCAATCAAAAAAGAAGATATAACAATTATAAATATATATGCACCCAACATAGGAGCACCGCAATATGTACGGCAAACGCTAACAAGTATGAAAGAGGAAATTAATAGTAACACAATAATAGTGGGAGACTTTAATACCCCACTCACAACTATGGATAGATCAACTAAACAGAAAATTAACAAGGAAACACAAACCTTAAATGACACAATGGACCAGCTAGACCTAATTGATATCTATAGGACATTTCACCCCAAAACAATCAACTTCACCTTTTTCTCAAGTGCACACGGAACATTCTCCAGAATAGATCACATCCTGGGCCATAAATCTGGTCTTGGAAAATTCAAAAAAATTGAAATCATTCCAGTCATCTTTTCTGACCACAGTGCAGTAAGATTAGATCTCAATTACAGGGAAAAAATTGTTAAAACTTCAAACATATGGAGGCTAAATAACACGCTTCTGAATAACCAACAAATCATAGAAGAAATCAAAAAAGAAATCAAAATATGTATAGAAATGAATGAAAATGAAAACACAACAACCCAAAACCTATGGGACACTGTAAAAGCAGTGCTAAGGGGAAGGTTCATAGCATTACAGGCTTACATCAAGAAACAGGAAAAAAACCAATTAAATAACCTAACTCTACACCTAAAGCAATTAGAGAAGGAAGAAATGAAGAACCCCAGAGTTAGCAGAAGGAAAGAAATCTTAAAAATCAGGGCAGAAATAAATGCAAAAGAAACTAAAGAGACCATAGCAAAAATCAACAAAGCTAAAAGCTGGTTTTTTGAAAAAATAAACAAAATTGACAAACCATTAGCAAGACTCATTAAGAAACAAAGAGAGAAAAACCAAATTAACAAAATTAGAAATGAAAATGGAGAGATCACAACAGACAACACTGAAATACAAAGGATCATAAGAGACTACTACCAGCAGCTCTATGCCAATAAAATGGACAACTTGGATGAAATGGACAAATTCTTAGAAAAGTATAACTTTCCAAAACTGAACCAGGAAGAAATAGAAGATCTTAACAGACCCATCACAAGCAAGGAAATCGAAACTGTCATCAAAAATCTTCCAGCAAACAAAAGCCCAGGACCAGATGGCTTCACAGCTGAATTCTACCAAAAATTTAGAGAAGAGCTAACACCTATCTTACTCAAACTCTTCCAGAAAATTGCAGAAGAAGGTAAGCTTCCAAACTCATTCTATGAGGCCACCATCACCCTAATTCCAAAACCAGACAAAGATGCCACAAAAAAAGAAAACTACAGGCCAATATCACTGATGAACATAGATGCAAAAATCCTTAACAAAATTCTAGCAAACAGAATCCAACAACATATTAAAAAAATCATACACCATGACCAAGTGGGCTTTATCCCAGGAATGCAAGGATTCTTTAATATCCGCAAATCAATCAATGTAATACACCACATTAACAAATTGAAAGATAAAAACCATATGATTATCTCAATAGATGCAGAGAAAGCCTTTGACAAAATTCAACACTCATTTATGATTAAAACTCTCCAAAAAGCAGGAATAGAAGGAACATACCTCAACATAATAAAAGCTATATATGACAAACCCACAGCAAGCATCACCCTCAATGGTGAAAAATTGAAGGCATTTCCCCTGAAATCAGGAACAAGACAAGGGTGCCCATTCTCACCACTACTATTCAACATAGTGTTGGAAGTGCTGGCCACAGCAATCAGAGCAGAAAAAGAAGTAAAAGGAATCCAGATAGGAAAAGAAGAAGTAAAACTCTCACTGTTTGCAGATGACATGATCCTCTACATAGAAAACCCTAAAGATTCTACCAGAAAATTACTAGAGCTAATCAATGAATATAGTAAAGTTGCAGGATATAAAATTAACACACAGAAATCCCTTGCATTCCTATATACTAACAATGAAAAAACAGACAGAGAAATTAAGGAAACAATACCATTCACCATTGCAACAAAAAGAATAAAATACTTAGGAGTATATCTACCTAAAGAAACAAAGGACCTATACATAGAAAACTATAAAACACTGATGAAAGAAATCAAAGAGGACACAAACAGATGGAGAAACATACCGTGTTCATGGATTGGAAGAATTAATATTGTCAAAATGGCTATTCTACCCAAAGCAGTCTATAGATTCAATGCAATCCCTATCAAGCTACCAACGGTATTTTTCACAGAACTAGACCAAAGAATTTCACAATTTGTATGGAAATACAAAAAACCTCGAATAGCCAAAGTAATCTTGAGAAAGAAGAATGGAACTGGAGGAATCAACCTGCCTGACTTCAGACTCTACTACAAAGCCACAGTCATCAAGACAGTATGGTACTGGCACAAAGACAGAAATATAGATCAATGGAACAGAATAGAAAGCCCAGAGATAACTCCACGAACCTATGGACACCTTATCTTTGACAAAGGAGGCAAGGATATACAATGGAAAAAAGACAACCTCTTTAACAAGTGGTGCTGGGAAAACTGGTCAACCACTTGTAAAAGAATGAAACTAGAACACTTTCTAACACCATACACAAAAATAAACTCAAAATGGATTAAAGATCTAAATGTAAGACCAGAAACTATAAAACTCCTAGAGGAGAACATAGGCAAAACACTCTCCGACATAAATCAAAGCAAGATCCTCTATGACCCACCTCCCAGAATATTGGAAATAAAAGCAAAACTAAACAAATGGGACCTAATGAAACTTAAAAGCTTTTGCACTACAAAGGAAACTATAAGTAAGGTGAAAAGACAGCCCTCAGATTGGGAGAAAATAATAGCAAATGAAGAAACAGACAAAGGATTAATCTCAAAAATATACAAGCAACTCCTGAAGCTCAATTCCAGAAAAATAAATGACCCAATCAAAAAATGGGCCAAAGAACTAAACAGACATTTCTCCAAAGAAGACATACAGATGGCTAACAAACACATGAAAAGATGCTCAACATCACTCATTATTAGAGAAATGCAAATCAAAACCACAATGAGGTACCATTACACGCCAGTCAGGATGGCTGCTATCCAAAAGTCTACAAGCAATAAATGCTGGAGAGGGTGTGGAGAAAAGGGAACCCTCTTACACTGTTGGTGGGAATGCAAACTAGTACAGCCGCTATGGAAAACAGTGTGGAGATTTCTTAAAAAACTGGACATAGAACTGCCATATGACCCAGCAATCCCACTTCTGGGCATACACACTGAGGAAACCAGATCTGAAAGAGACACGTGCACCCCAATGTTCATCGCAGCACTGTTTATAATAGCCAGGACATGGAAGCAACCTAGATGCCCATCAGCAGATGAATGGATAAGGAAGCTGTGGTACATATACACCATGGAATATTACTCAGCCATTAAAAAGAATTCATTTGAACCAGTCCTAATGAGATGGATGAAGCTGGAGCCCCTTATACAGAGTGAAGTAAGCCAGAAAGATAAAGAACATTACAGCATACTGACACATGTATATGGAATTTAGAAAGGTGATAACGATAACCCTATATGCAGAACAGAAAAAGAGACACAGAAATACAGAACAGACTTTTGAACTTTGTGGGAGAATGTGAGGGTGGGATGTTTCAAAAGAACAGCATATATGCTATCTATGGTGAAACAGATCACCAGCCCAGGTGGGATGCACGAGACAAGTGCTCCGGCCTGGTGCTCTGGGAAGACCCAGAGGAATCGGGTGGAGAGGGAGGTGGGAGGGGGTTCGGGATTGGGAATACATGTAAATCCATGGCTGATTCATATCAATGTATGACAAAACCCACTGGAAAAAAAAAAAATAATAAAAAAAAAAAATAAATAAAAAAAAAAAAAAAGAAAAGGGTTTTTATTTTTAAAATTCTAAATTTATAATTAGGTAAAAAGATGGAGTTCTTAAATCAGGATATAGTTTTAATTTTAGGAACATAATTTCAAAATGTCCTTAACTGTCCTAAAGTAAACTTCCATTTCAAGCTATACAAAGGAAAATCGTATTTCTCAAAGACCATGATTTAGCAGCAATTTTGTTTCTACATAAATACATACTTTTAGAAAACAACAACAACAACAAAGCAATCATGGGATCATTGCTTTTGAACATTGTATGAAAATACATGTTAGATTTTGGTGTACAGCCCCACATTTCTTCAGCCTGGGATCAAGAGAGCCAGGAGAAATATCAATAACCTCAGATATGCAGGTGATACCACTCTTTCGGAAGAAAATGAAGAGAAACTAAAGAGCCTCTTGATGAAGGTGAAAGAAGAGACTGAAAAACCTGGCTTAAAACTCAACATTCAAAAAACGAAGATCGTGGCCTCCAGTCCCATCACTTCATGGCAAATGGGGAAACAATGAAAACAGTAACAGACTTTATTTTCTTGGGCTCCAAAATCACTGTAGATGGTGAGTGCAGCCATGAAATTAAAAGACACTTGCTCCTTTGAAGGAAAGTTATGACCAACCTAGACAGAATATTGAAAAGCAGAGACTTTACTTTGCTGACAAAGGTCCGTCTAGTCAAGGCTATGGTTTTTCCAGTAGTCAGGTATGGATGGGAGAGTTGGACTATAAAGAAGGCTGAGTGCTGAAGAATTGATGCTTTTGAATTATGGTGTTGGAGAAGACTCTTGAGAGTCTGTTGGACTGCAAGGAGATCAAACCAGTCAATCCTCAAGGAAATCAATCCTGAATATTCATTAGAATGACTGATGCTCAGGCTGAAACTTGAATACTTTGGCCACCTGATGTAAAGAGCTGACTGGTTAGAAATGTCCCTGCTTCTGGGAAAGGTTGAAGGCAGGAGGAGAACGGGACGGCAGAGGAAGAGATGGTTGGATGGCATCACTGACTTAATGAACATGAGTTTGAGAAAGTTCTGGGAGATGGTGAAGGACAGGGTAGCCTGACATTCTGCAGTCCCTGGGGTCACAAAGAGTTGGACACCTTCTGAGCAACTGAACAACAATCCACATTTCTTATTTTTGTCTCTTGTACAGTTTAGTAAAGAATTATATTCTTGACAATAAATCAAGAAATACTTTGCATCCTAACTATTATATTTCTTAAAATTAAACCCTTTAAATATATGGACAAAAATGTTTGATTTTTCAGGAATTTTGGTATAAGATTTACATTTCAAATTGTATACTTTTTTTTCAGAATAATTTATAGAGATTTTCATAGCAATATTTTACAAGAGTGAGAAATTAATACCAGTATACTGTTTCATTATTTGGTAAAATTTGTAACACAAATATCATTATACATTTAAGATTCTGAAATGTACTAGTACAAAAAGCTTTAGGCAATTTTTGTAATGTCACTAAGCTTATTCGTGATCATTGTAATATCCCCAATTTTTCTAATGTTTTGTTACTTTGAAAACAATGAGTTAGCTATTTGGGCAGCTCACCAGAGAGGGTTATTTCTAGGCATTTAAAAAAGAAAACAAAAACAAAAATGAAAAACCTCATAATTGTTAAGGGAAAGGAAAAATTAATCAGTCTAAGTCAAAATGTTTTATAATAGTATAGTTCTCTTTGTTTTACTGCAGTTGAAAAAAAAAATTGCTTTTACTCTTTTCATTTTTTTTTCATGGCTTATGTGTTTTCCCTTTGAAAGAGTGTGGCAGGTTAGCCCTCTGCAACACCATGAACTATATAGAGTAAAAGGCAGATACATAATTTTTCTCTTAGCTCTATATGACGTGGTATGTATGTGTCAATAAATATAATTCAGCAAACACTGTATACCTAAAAATCTACTAGATTACCTAATGAGCAGAGGGAATCAGAACTTTAGGTAAAAAATAGAGCAAAAACTTAGTTTAATTAGACATTTTGTATTTTGATGGATTACAGAAGGAAATATAAGGCTTCCCATATATTTCAGTATCTCAGCTGGTAAAGAATTTGCCTGCAAAGCAGGAGACTCCAATTTGATTTCTGGGTCAGGAAGATCCACTGGGGAAGGGATAGCTTACCCACTTCAGTATCCTTGGACTTCCTTGCTGGCTCAGATGGTAAAGAATCCACCTGCAATGCAGGAGACCTGGGTTGGGAAGATCTCCTGGAGGAGGGTTATGGAAACCCACTCTAATAATCTTGCCTGGAAAATATCAAAGGAGACAGGCTCCTCTGTCCATGGGGTCATAAAAAGTCAGAAACAACTGAGTGACTAAGCACAGTACAGCATATAGAAGGAAATATATAAGGAAAATAATTTTCTCAGATTATTTCTCAAATAATTTCTTAAAATACATGCTTTGTTTTTAATTTTATTTGAGAAAAGCTATTTGTTTATAGCTTTCATGAAGAGTATGAAAAGGCAAAAAGATAGGACACTGAAAGATGAACTCCTCAGGTCAGTAGGTACCCAACATGCTACTGGAGATCAGTGGAGAAATAACTCCAGAAAGAATAAAGGGATGGGGTCAAAGCAAAAATAATACCCAGTTGTGGAAATGACTGGTGATAGGAGCAAGGTCTGATGTTGTAAAGAGCAATATTGCATAGGACCTGGAATGTTAGGTCCATGAATCATGGAAAATTGGAAGTGGACAAACAGGAGATGGCAAAAGTGAACATCGACATTCTAGGAATCAGTGAATGAAAATGGAATGAAGTGGGTGAATTTAACTCACATGACCATTATACCTACTACTGTGGGCAAGAATCCCTTAGAAGAAATGGAGTAGCCATCATAGTCAACAAGAGAGTCCGAAATGCAGTACTTGGATACAATCTCAAAAAAATGACAGAATGAGCTCTATTCATTTCCAAGGCAAACCATTCAATATCACAGTAATCCAAGCCTATACCCAGACAAGTAACACTGAAGAAGCTGAAGTTGAACATTTCTATGAAGACCTACAGGCCTTTTAGAACTAACACCAAAAAAAAAAAAAAAAGATGTATTTTTCATTAGAGGGGACAGGAATGCAAAAGTAGGAAGTCAAGAAACACCTGGAATAACAGGCAAATTTGGCCTTGGAGTACGGAATGAAGCAGGGCAAAGGCTAATAGAGTTTTCCAAGAGAACACACTGGTCATAGCAAAAACCTTCTTCCAAAAACACAAGGGAAGACTCTACACATGGACATCACCAGACGGCCAACACCAAAATCAGATTGGTCATATTCTTTGCAGCCAAAGTTGGAGAAGCTCTACACAGTCAGCAAAAACAAGACCAGGAGTTGACTGTGGCTCAGATCATGAACTGCTTATTGCCAAATCCAGACTTATTGAAGAAAATGGGGAAAACCATGAGACCATTCAGGTATGACCTAAATCAAATCCCTTATGATTATACAGTGGAAGTGAGAAATAGATTTAAGGGACTAGATCTGATAGACAGATGCCTAATGCACTATGGATGGAGGTTTGTGACATTATACAGGAGACAGGGATCAAGACAATCGCCAAGAAAAAGAAATGCAAAAATGCAAAATGTTTGTCTTAGGAGGGCTTACAAATAGCTGTGAAAAGAAGAGAAGCCAAAAGCAAAGGAGAAAAGGAAAGATATACCCATTTGAATGCAGAGTTCCAAAGAATAGCAAGGAGAGATAAGAAAGCCTTCTTCAGTGATCAATGCAAAGAAATAGCGGAAAATAATAGAATGGGAAAGACTAGAGATCTCTTCAGGAAAATTAGAGCTACCAGAGGAACATTTCATGCAAAGATGGGCTCAATAAGGACAGATATGGTATGGACCTAACAGAAGCAGAAGATATTAAGAGGTGGCAAGAATATACAGAAGAACTGTACAAAAAAGATCTTCATGACCCAAATAATCATGATGGTGTGATCACTCACCTAGAACCAGACATCCAGGAATGTGAAGTCAAGTGGGCCTTAGGAAGCATCACTACAAAAAAAAAAAAAAACTAGTGGAGTTGATGGAATTCTAGTTGAGCTATTTCAAACACTAAAAGATGATGCTATAAAAGTGTTCCACTCAATATTTCAGCAAATTTGCAAAACTCCGCAGTGGTCACAGGGCTGGAAAGGGTCAGTTTTCATTCCAATCCCAGGGAAAGGCAATGCGAAAGAATGCTCAAACTACTGCACAATTGCACTCATCTCACACGCTAGTAAAGAAATGCTTAAAAAATTCTCCAAGTCAGGCTTCAGCAGTACATGAACCGTGAACTTCCAGATGTTCAAGATGGTTTTAGTAAAGGCAGAGGAACAAGAGATCAAATTTCCAACATCTGCTGGATAATCGAAAAAGCAAGAGAGTTCCAGAAAAAGATCTATTTCTGCTTTATTGACTATGCCAAAGCTTTGACTGTGTAGATCACAATAAACTGTGGAAAATTCTGAAAGAGATTGGAATACCAGACCACCTGACCTACCTCTTCAGAAACCTGTATGAAGGTCAGGAAGCAACAGTTAGAACTGGACATGGAACAACAGAGTTGTTCCAAATCGAGAAGGAGTACATCAAGGCTGTTTATTTTCACCCTACTTATTTACCTTATATGCAGAGTACATCATGAGAAATGCTGGGCTTGAAGAAGCACAAGCTGGAATCAAGATTGTCAGAAGAAAAGTCAATAACCTCAGATATGCAGATGACACCACCATTATGGAAGAAAGTGAAGAAGAACTAAAGAGCCTCTTGATGAAAGTGAAAGAGGGGAGTGAAAAAGTTGGCTTAAAGCTCAACATTCAGAAAACTAAGACCATAGCATCTGGTCCCATCACTTCATGGCAAATTGTTGAGGAAACAGTGGAAACAGTGGCTGACTTTAATTTTCTGGGCTCCAAAATCACTGCAGATGGTGATTGCAGCCATGAAATTAAAAGATGCTTACTCCTTGAAAGGAAAGTTATGACCAGCCTAGACAGCATATTAAAAAGCCAAGACATTACTTTGTCAGCAAAGATCCATCTAGTCAAGGCTATGGTTTTTCCCATCGTCACGTATGGATGTGAGTGTTGGACTATAAAGAAAGCTGAGCGCCAAAGAATTGATGGTTTTGAACTGTGGTGTTGGAGAAGACTCTTGAGAGTCCCTTGGACTGCAACCAGTCCATCCTAAAGGAGATGAGTCCTGGGTGTTCATTGGAAGGACTGATGTTGAAGCTGAAACTCCAATACTTTGGCCAACTGATGCGAGGAGCTGACTCATTTGAAAAGACCCTGATGCTGGGAAAAATTGAGGGCAGGAGAAGTGGACAACAGAGGATGAGATGGTTATATGGCAACACTGGACAACAGAGGATGAGATGGTTGTATGGCAACACTGACTCGATGGACATGAGCTTGGGTAAACTCCGGGAGTTGTTGATGGACAGGGAGGCCTGGCATCCTGCAGTTCATTGGGTTGCAAAGAGTCGGACACGAATGAGCAACTGAACTGAACTGAATTGATTCTTTCGTAATTTTCCCCTTTGCCCCGTCAAAAGTCAAAGAGTTTTAAGTAATAATGTTGACGAAATGAAGGTAAAAATGTTTCAATGAAAAACATTTTAAAATAATTTAAACAGAAAATGTGTTTGCTATTGTGAGCTCTTCTTACCTACATTCAGGAATTAATTGTATTAGTTTGCTAATGGTGTGTAACAAACTACCCAAAATTAATATCTTATAAAGATATTCATTTTTTAGCACACAGTTCTGCAAATCAAAAATCTAGCATGTTATGATTGGACACTCTTCTTAGAGTATAACAAAGTTAAAATCAGCAGGTTGGTTAGCCTGAGTTCTTGTCTTGAGGCTTCAAAGAAAAATTAACTTTCATGCTTGTCCTTCTTGCCATTATCACCTAACAAATCAAGAGGATAAAGTAACCCGTCTAAGTCAAAATGTTTTATAAGATGGTCCCTGCATAAAATAGATATTTTCCCTTTACTTGGCTGCATTTAAAATTCTGTTTCCTTGAGGCTGTAGGACTGAGGCCCATATCTCCATGCTGCTTGTCCCCAGGTGCCACTCTGAGCTACTTGAGGTCCTCCTTATTCTCTTACATGTGGCCTCCTTCATCTGTAAGCAGCAATACTGCTTGGACTCATTGTACTTCAAATATCTGACTTTTCATTTGATTAGCATAAGTAAATTCTGTGCATATAAGAGGCTCATGTGATTAGATCAAGCCTACTCAGACAAAACACATATCATAAAATGAACTGTACCATTTAACATAACCTAAATCATGATAGTAAAACCCATCATATTCACTATTTTAGAAAGCATACATAATTTTTACATAGGGTAGGGTTGAGAAATCAAACAGGCTACTTTTTGTTTTTTATTAAGGTACAATTGATTTGCAATGTTGTGTTAGTTTCTGATGTACAACGAAGTAATTCAGTTACACACACACATACATACACACAGACACACATATACACACACATATTATATGGTGGGCATTTTAAAACTCCATGTATTACCATCCTCCCCCTATATTCTCAAAGGCACAGAATACATTCACACAGTCCCAATGTTCCCAAGGTTCTCACCCCTAACATCATCAAGTATACATTTAAATCTCTTCATTTCAAAAGGCCCACAGTTGCATTTTCTAAATTATCTCAGTCAGGAGCAGATGAGGCTACTGAGCATAATCTATTATTATACTGTATAACTCCTAGGTATAATTCAATCTATGAGAGTAAAGACACAAATTTGAAATAAATATTTCCAATGGAATGATGAAACTATAATATTTTTTGACATTCTTGTTCAAGAAAAGGAAAAAAAAAAAACAAAAAACGAATGGTTAGAAAGGATCATTGGAACAAAATAGTTTTGAAATCCAGATAGGAATTCAACCTGGATTTCCTTGATTAGGAGTCAAATCATGCGAATCACGTCTATAGTTTTTGCATCCACCCTCTGCGCTCTTGGTTTTGCCATCTGGAATTCTGATTATGCATAAATGGTAGCAACTTTTTTTTTTTTTGCATATGAGTTGTTTTATCAGTCTGGTCACTGAAGGTAGAATTTTGGGGTCTATCTTTATTTTCTATTTTCTCAGTCCCTTTCCTTCCAAGTTACCAGTGTTGTGCACATGTAATTTTCTCAAAAGCCTTATGGACCTTTGTGTATTTCACTGGTTTTCATTAGTAGAACAAAGCCATGTCTACAGATCTGAGATAATCCCTTTGGTTTCTACAGATATGAATTAAGGACAATTCCTTTAAATCTCCTAGATGTCCTACGGCTTAATAAAGAATCTCTTGATGAAACTTTTATTTTTTTACTTTTCCCTTTTCCCCTTGGAGGCAGACCCTTAGCATTCCCTCTCTATATAATGTTGCCAGGAGCAGTTTATCAGGGTCAGTATCTTTGCATTTTAAATAGGCTGAGTTTCCCAGGCCATCAAGATTTCATGCATTTTTTTAAAAAGTTCTTTCTTCAATTTACATCTTTCCGCTTACATATGACTAGAAAAGAAAGAAGAAACCAGGGCACATCTTCAAAATGTTGTTTAGAAATCTTCTTAGAGGACTTCTTTGGTGGTGCAGTGGATAAGAGTCCACTTGCCAATGCAGGGGACTAGGGTTTGCTATCTGGTCCAGAAAGATTCCACAAGCTTGAAAAAGGGAAGCCATCGTTATGAGAAGCCTGACTCCCAACTAAGAGTAGCCCCCACACTGCAGCTAGAGAAAGCCTGCGCAAAAGCAATGAAGACCCAGCACGACCAAAAATCAATCAATCAATCAATAAAATATATATCATCTTAATGGAAAAAAAAAGAAATTTTCTTATACAAATCTTAAATTTCCACTTTCATCACTTACCATAACTACTGGACATATTTGGCTAGTTTTCTTGCCACCAAAAAGCAAGAATCATTTTTCAGTTTCCAATAGCATTTTTTTTTTTTCACTTCCCTTAGAGACATCTCCAGCAGTGCCCATGAAGTGTGTATTTCTACTAACATTCTGCTTATGGTAATTTAGGCCATCTCTAGGACTATTTAGAATTTCTTTATAATGTTCTTTACCTTTTTATGAACACTCAGCTATAGCATCTTTTTTCCAGCATCTTTCATATCAATATTTTTACTAACAATCTGCTCAAGAAAATCTAGGTTTTTTTTTTCCATCACTCCCATTCAAACTCTTCTGTCCTTCTCCCACTGCCTAATTCCTAATTTCTAATCACTCACACATTTTAGGGTTGTGTTAAGGTAGCACCCTACTTTATGTACCAACATCTGTATTAATTACCTAATGTTTCATAACAAATTACCACAGACTTACTGGCTTAGAAAACTCCTATTTATTAACTCACAGTTCTATAAATCAGAAGTCTGGCACAGCATGACGGGACTGGATTCTTTGCTCAGGCTATAACAAGGCTGAAAATAAGTTGTTGGACAGGTTCACTTTTCTTCTGGGAGCACTTTTCAATAATCGCCTTCCAAAATTAATCTTGTTTTTGGCAGAATTCGTTTCCTTGTAGTTGTAGGACTGAGAGCTCCATTTCCTTTATAGCTGGTCAGCTGGGGGTTGCTCTTAATTGGTTGAGGCTATCTGTATCCCTTGACTCCCATCCTCAAAGGAGCCACACTGCATGGAATCCTTTTGTTTCAAATACTTAAGTTTTCCTTCTTTGTGCTAACTTGCTTCAGTTATGCCTGACTCTTTGAGACCCTATGGGGTGTAGCCCTCCAGGCTCCTCTGCCCGTGGGGTTTTCAGGCAAGAATACTGGAGTGAGTTGCCATTTCCTTCTCCAGGTGTTCTTCCTGATTCAAGGATTGAACCCTTGTCCCTTATGAATCCTGCATTGGCAGGAAGGTTCTTTAACACCTGGGATGCCCTTTTCTTCTTTAAGAAGAAGACTCTACTTTTGAAAGGCTCATGTGGCTAGGCCAGATCCACACAGATAATCTCTTTATCTTAAATTTAACTGTATCATATAAACATTCTAATTACAAGATTAAAATCATTAAAAATCATTAAAATTATTAAGGTACTAGGAATTATGAAGGTCATTACTATCAGGAAATCAGGCAGCTGTCTCTGAATTGTGCTTCCTGCAACAAATTGTTACACTTTTAGGAAATGTATCAGCTTTATGTCACTTTGATGGCTATATCTGCCATTGTGATAGTATTTACACTATAGATATTGGTAGCAGCTAAAGATCCAGGCTTTTTGGGGTTGTTGATTATTGTCTTGTTAAGTTTGTGGGTGTATATAGAGTTTGGGGCTTCCCAGGTGGCGTAGTGGTAAAGAATATTCCTGTTAATCCAGGAACCCCAGGAGATGCAGATTCGACCCTTGGATCAGAAAGATCCTCTGGAGGAGGAAATGGCAACTCACGCCTGTATTCTTGCCTGGAAAATTCCATGAACAGAGGAGCCTAGCAGGCTAGAGTCCTTGTGGTTGCAACGAGCCAGACAAGACTGAGCGACTGAGTAAGCATGCATGCATATAGAGTTTACTAACACAACATCATTTCATGTATGTATAACTCTATTCATCTATACCTATCTATAATAGATATAATATATAAGCACATAGGTAATAGATTGAAATAGATAATACTGATGGACATGTAGAGAAAAAATACCACATACTATTCAATATCCTTTGTCTAGATTCACCAAATACCACACTTTGTCACACTTGCTTTCTCTCTTTTGTTTTTTCATATTTGTATATATGCATAGTATTATTACAATTCAACAAGAAATTGTTTTTCCTTGCCTCCCTCCACTTTTCATTTGTGTGTCCTCTTTTTGATTGCAAAAACACTGGCCCTACAATATCAATTTAATCATTTGTGAGTTCAACATTACATGACCATAAAAATAGTTTCAGGATATCTATGCCCATATCACTATAACAGAGATACTAAGGAGAACTCAAAATTAATATAGCATTTCTTTTATTTTATTTGACCAAGGATATGTAAGCAAAATATTGAATTTAGATTAATTTAGATGCTTTAGAGGCTTTTTTATTTATAG
Source organism: Dama dama (assembly GCF_033118175.1). Taxonomy (NCBI): domain Eukaryota; kingdom Metazoa; phylum Chordata; class Mammalia; order Artiodactyla; family Cervidae; genus Dama; species Dama dama. Next base: position 22,575,836 of record NC_083711.1, read on the forward strand.
CATAGTCAAATCTGTCTGTCTGTAAGCAATTTGAGCAATACTTTTCTCTAACTTTGTTATATTTCATTTTTGAATATATGAAACATTAGCATGGTTTAAAAAAGGTAAAATTATAAAATTATATATATATTGAGAAAATTGTCATGCCCTCTTTCATGCCATCCTCTCTACTCCCACTTATCTACTCCTCCACACATTGCTTATGTTCCTGATCATTGTTTTCTATTTTTCACAATTACTCAAAAGCACAAAACTATTCATGCTGTGTTTCTTTTTCACCATTTTACTCAAAATATCCTAAAAGTCACTCCATATCTGTTCACAGTTTGCTCAACTATAATTTACTTAACCAGTTTTCTATATGAGCAAGTAAGGCATTTCTTTTATCTGTGTTATGCAACAATAAATAACAGCACAGTTAATCAGATCATACATATAAATTTTGTAAATTCTGAGATTATCATGGTTTATAGAAATAAGATTGCTGTGTCATAGGGTAAAGCCATTGTTACTAAATATACTGCCTAATTCCCCTCCAAAGAGATTTGATCACTTTATATTACCATAGGTAATTCATCAAAATGTCTGTTTCCTCATAGCATTGACAACCAAAGGTGTTTTCAAGCTTTTGAACTGTTGCCAAACTAATGTGCTAACTATATGTATTTAATTGTGATTAATCTACATGATCCATGTAATGCAATGTTTTTTACATTTATATCCATTCCACAAATACCAAAATTTGAAACATAAAAATAAACTCACTCTATTATGACCAACCAAGATAGCATTTTAAAAAGCAGAGACATTACTTTGCCAACAAAGGTCCATCTGGTCAAAGCTATGGTTTTTCCAGTGGTCATGTATGGATGTGAGAGTTGGACTGTGATGAAAGCTGAGCACAGAAAAATTGATGCTTTTGAACTATGGTGTTGGAGAAGACTCTCGAGAGTCCCTTGGACTGCAAGGAGATCCAACCAGTCCATCCTAAAGGAGATCAGTCCTGGGTGTTCATTGGAAGGACTGATGCTGAAGCTGAAACTCCAGTACTTTGGCCACTTCATGCGAAGAGCTGACTCACCAGAAAAGACCCTGATGTTGGGATGGATTGGGGGCCGGAGCAGAAGGGGATGACAGAGGATGAGATGGTTGGATGGCATCACCGACTCGATGGGCATGGGTTTGAGTAAACTCCAGGAGTTGGTGATGGACAGGGAGGCCTGGTGTGCTGCGATTCATGGGGTTGCAAAGAGTTGGACACGACTGAGCAACTGAACTGAACTGAACTGAAAGAAACATGTATGCATACATAATGTTCATTAGAACAAAGGTCATGCAAAAACCTTAGGTTGACTGGCTTTTAATTAGGTATGTAAATGCACTTTTAACATGACCCTTTTCATCAGAGAAATCTTACTATCAATATAGTTCATATTCTATAGCTAACTACTATATGACACCCAATGACTGAGTATGTGAAGTCTGTTGGAGAATGCACTTGTAGGATCGTCACATAATCATTGACCATCATAGAAATATGTGTGTGTGTGTGTACATATATCAGTTCAGTTCAGTCGCTCAGTTGACGTTGATGCTTTGAGACCCCATGGACTGCAGCATGCTAGGCTTCCCTGTCCATCACCAACTCCCAGAGCTTGCTCACACTAATGTCCATCAAGTCCGTGATGCCATCCAATGATCTCATCCTCTGTCGTCCCCTTCTCCTCCTTCTGTTAATCTTTCCCAGCATCAGGGTCTTTTCCAATGAGTCAGTTCGTCATATTAGGTGGTCAAAGTATTGGCATTTCATCTTCAGCATCATTCCTTTCAAAGAATATTCAGGACTGATTTCCTTTAGAATGGACTGATTGGATGTCCTTGAAGTCCAAGGGACTCTCAAGAGTCTTCTCCAACACCAAAGTTCAAAAGCATCAATTCTTTGGTTCTCAGCTTTCTTTATAGTCCAAGTGTCACATCCATACACGACTACTGGAAAAAACCATAGCTTTGACTAGACAGACCTTTGTTGGCAATGTAATGTCTCTGCTTTTTAATATGCTGTCTAGGTTGGTCATAGCTTTTCTTCTAGAAAGGATGAAGAGATGGAGCCAAAACAAAAATAACACCCAGTTGTGGATGTGACTGGTGATGGAAGTCAAGTCTGATGCTGTAAAGAGCAATAGTGCATAGGAAACTGGAATGTTAGGCCCATGAATCAAGGCAAATTGGAACTGGTCTAACAGGAGATGGCAAGAGTGAACATTGACAATTTAGGAATCAGTGAACTAAAATGGACTGGAATGGGTGAATTTAATTCAGATATACATATACATATATGTGTGTACATATATTTATGGGCTTCCCTGATAATCTGCCTGAAATGTAGGAGACACAGGAGATGTGGGTTTGATCCCTGGGCTAGGAAGATCCCCTGGAGGAGGGCATGGGAACCCACTCCAGTATTCTTGCCTGGAGAAATCCATGGACAGAGGAGCCTGGAGGGCCACAGTCCACAGGGTGGCAAAGAATTGGAAAGGCCTGAAGTGAATTAGCACACACACACGCACATGTGTGTGTGTGTGTGTGTGTGTGCACATATACATATATAGTGGAATTAGCCCCCTTTTTCTCCCTGCCTAATTGCTTGAACTAAGACATTGTTCTTTTGCCCTAGGTACTCCTTGTTCTTCCAATTTGGACTGTGTTACACTACTGTCTTTCTGGGTCTTCAGCTTACAGATGGCAAGTTGTAGGATTTCTCTGCCTCCGTAATTTCATGAGTCAATTATACTTAGTCTTTTCTTAAAATGTGTCTATTGATTCAATTTCTCTGGAGAATTGTGACAAATACAGCATCCTAAGATTGTGGCCATGAGGTGATTCTCATTTTCAAACTAGCTCATAGTTCATTTTCAATAAATGTATTAAAATTATCATTTACGTATTCCTCTGACTTAAGTATTCAGCAGTTTTTTCTCCAGGCAATTGGATCTTGACGGTGTCTCTCTGAATGCTCCAAACCTGGAAAACCAGATTTTGCGGTAGTTGTTTGTCCTGAAACTCAATTCTCTGAAGGATTCAGAAAAGTATTTATTTTCAGTTTATTCAGTAACAGTTTTCCAAAGTGGCTGCACAAATTTACATGCATTAATATATTTCATAGTATGCATTATGTGAATTTAAAGCAATTAACTTCTCTTGGTATACAGGGAAGTAGAAGTCATATGTGAGATAAGTTCACTCATTATAATTATATTCTTTAAAGTCTTACTATATCAAATTTTAATATCTCTCACTAAGGATCTGTCATTTACAAATAGATAACCATCTGCTATTATGCTCAGATGAAGGTTGCTGGAATGTTGTGAAAAACATATTGTGATTTTAAGTCATTAATAGATTCCCTTATCTATTATTCATCCTTGGTTATGAATCATTATTTTCCACAAATTAAGTTAACTATGATGTACACCTCTTTTATCATAGCAAATTCATCTGTAAAGATTTCCTATTTGTATTATTAAATTTAAAATGTTCTTATAAGCACTGTCATGGTTGTTATACTTATTCTGCCATGCCTGTAGGCTGTGGTTAACCTCTTCAGTTTAAATACTTCCACAGTAACAGATCCTCATAAATATGTGTGTAGTGGGGAGGAGTTGCTGTTGTTTAGTCACTAAATCATGTCTGACTCTTTGTGACTCCATGGACTGCAGCACACCAGGCTCCCCTGTCCTTCACCATCTCCCGGAGTTTGCTCAAACTCATGTTCGTTGAGTTGGTGATGCTATCCAACTATCTCATCCTCTGTCGCTTCCGTCTCCTCCTGCCCTCAGTATTTCCCAGCATCAGGTATGAATTTTTGAGACAGGGCAAGCAAACTGGGCCCCTATGTGAGAGTCCTGTAGCCTCCCAGATCTCTGGCTCTGCCCTGTGCTCCCTGGATGCTGGGGGCATCTCCAGGAAGGACCATGCTGCCTGTGCACCCCCAGCTGGAGGCCTGAGCCATGTGGAGGCCACAACAAGGGCCTCTGATCTCGGCCCCCTTCGTCCCCCACAGCCCTCAGTCCAGTCTGCAGCCGTGAGGTGATGGGCCTGTGCAGCAGAGACTGTGCTGAGCAAAGGCTGCGCTAGACACACAGAAGGAAGGGCTTGAGGAGCAAGCAGGCCCTTGAGGGAAGTCTCCAGAAGAATGTACCCTCTATTGAATTCTCCAGCTGTTCTCCCAGAATTGTCACATGCACCCCACAGTCTGCATCTTGACTTAACTGACTCCAAACCCAGAGGACAGGTGAGGAAGGGTTCTGTGCTAAAATCTTGGCCAGAGAGAGGCAAGAACCATCCTTGGGTACCCACATCTTGTGGGCCTTAACCCTTGAGTCCAGCCAGGCCTCTGTTGCCAGAGCCCCCAGGAGCCGGGGTTCACACAAGCAGTCTGTGGGCAGTGACAGAGAAGGAGGGGTCTTCTCTATATGTGGGGACCTCACGTGTCATCTGTGATTTCCTTGTGTCTAACGCCTGTGGTGACGAGCAAGTGCAAAGGCAGCTTTGGATGGCGTCCATTGGCCTCTGAGGACCTCTGGCCTCTCGGTTACCCTGGCCCAGTCCAGGACAATGTTCCAGGGCAGCTTTGGTTCATGACCTGAGGACAGGTGAGCACCAGAGCTGGAGAATATGCATTTCCTCTCAGGCTGGAATTGGTGTCCTGTGTCCCAAAGACGCCAACAGGATCTTTCATAAAAGTGATTTCAGTGTCCCTGGCCCACATCTGTTACAATGTCATACAGATGCTATGCTGGTGGCCTGACAGGCACTATCTCCATTTTAGTCCTTCTCAAGGGTGTAAGGGCTTAAAAGGTGGGTCCCTTCCTGCAGTGTTGGGGGGTGGGGTGGGGCAGTGGGGACCTCATGGGGGTTATAAAGGTCCAAGTATGTGTGTATCGTAATATGAGAAATGAAGGAATTGTACCCACCCCACTACAAATCTAATTTAGTGAGTCCAGTGATGCAAATGCTAGTCTCATTCAGAAACATCCTCACAAACACATTCACAAATAATGTTTAATCTGAGCACTCTGTGGCCAGTTGAGTTGATATATAAGTTTAACTGTCACCAATGTCCCAACATTTTCATGAGCTTTACCTCCAGGAATCAGTGAAATGAAATATTTCCGGCTATATCTGTAAACAAGAATGATATAGTCATCAGGGATTCCTGCCTTTCAAATGTAAATCTATGAACCCAGGGAAACACCACTGGTTACTGGGGTAGCCATCAGCTCAGGTAAGTGCCATGAGAAGTTCAGGAAAGCAAGAAAGTCAAGAAAGTCCAAGAGGCAGCCATCTGCCACATCCACCATTCCTTATGGTAAAGGAGGAATTAAGGATGCAAAACTAAAAAAAAAAAAAAAAAATGCATTTGCCCCTTGGAAGAAAAGCTATGACAAACCTAGACAGCATACTAAAAAGCAAAGACATCACTTTGCTGAAAAAAGTTCATATAGTCAAAACTATGATTTTTCCAATAGTCATGTATGGATGTGAGAGTTGGACCATGAAGAAGGCTGAGTGTTGTAGGACTGATGCTTTCAAAATGTGGTGTTGGAGAAGACTATTGAGAGTCCCCTGGACTGCAAGGAGATCCAACCAGTTCTTCCTAAAGGAGATCAGTCCTGGGTGGTCACTGGAAGGACTGATGTTGAAGCTGTAATTCCAATACTTTGGCCACCTGATGTGGAGAGTTGACTCATTGGAAAAGACCCTGATGCCGGAAAAGATTGAAGGCAAGAGAAGAAGGGGACGACAAAGGATGAGATGGTTGCATGGCATCAATGACTCAATGGACATGGGTTTGGGTGAACTCTGGGAGTTGGTGATGGACAGGGAGGCCTGGCATACTGTGGTTCATGGGGTCGCAAAGAGTCGGACATGACTGAGCGACTGAACTGAACTGAACTGAGCGACTTAACAACAACAACAAAGGATGTGAACAATCAAGAAGCAGGATTTGGCTCCAAATAGTTGTGATGCATGTGAAAGGAATGAATTCAGTGAGCCCAGATGCTTGCATCTTCCCATACATAGAAAAGCACTAAATTCCTTGAGATATCTGCTGCTGCTGCTAAGTCGCTTCAGTCGTGACCGACTCTGTGTGACCACATAGACGGCAGCCCACCAGGCTCCCCCGTCCCTGGGATTCTCTAGGCAAGAACACTGGAGTGGGTTGCCATTTCCTTCTCCAATGCGTGAAAGTGAAGTCTTTCTCCTCTGTATATGGGATTTTCCAGGCAAGAGTACTGGAGTTGGGGTGCCATTTCCCTTAATTAACAGACTGCCTTCCCTCCCCTTTCCCCAGCCATTTACAGACTTCTTTTTATCCTGAATCCTTTCCCCATCTGCTTGGAGCAGTCTCTCAGGGTCACTTGAGATACTATCCCCTGGGCTCAAAGTCCTCATAATTCCCACTGAATGCAGTAACTCTCTACTTTCAGACTATGACCATTTTTTAGTTGACAAATCCCACCAGGTTTTTAAAATGAAGATCCCAGAAAGAGTCTCTCTTTGTTCTGGCAGAGGGAATAATCATTTTGAAATTTTTTCACATATTTCTTCCTATCAGAAGCCTACTCTTCAGTAGGACAATATGTTAGCAGGGTCATTTCCCACTGATGGAAGAGCTCTCCCTTTTACCCTCCTCTCTTACCTCAATTGTGAAAACATCCATACTGCTGGAGAGAAAGATGGTGAAGGACACACCAGAGAGATGCAGGTCCATCAACAGACAAATTTGATGATAAGACTCTCCTCTCACACATCTTACACTGTATCAGCAGCAGCAAAGTGAAATATAGTCAATTCTTCTCATTTGCAGATTGTGTATTTGTGAATTCACCTACTTCTTAAAATGTATTTGTAACCACAAATCAACACTTGTAGCGATTCTGCAATCATTTGCTGATAAGGAGAGAGTGGTGAAAATTTTTAGTTTCCTGATATGCATGCCCCAGCTGAGATGGAATCAGGGGATGCTCTGCCTTCTTGTTTCAGCTCTCATATTGAAAACATACCTTTCTTCAGGGTCTATTTAGTGCTATATTTAAAAAAAAAATGCTGATTTTGGTGACGCTGCTGTTTCAAATGGACCCCAAGAGAAGTGCTGAAGTGCTGTCTAGTGTTTCTAGAGCAAGAAGGATGTGATGTGCCTTTCTGACAAAAGATGTGTGTTAGAGCAGCTTCATCCAGGCATGAGTTACAGTGTCTGTTCACTCTGAGTTCAATATAAATGAACTTCATTTACCTTCATAAAATGGAGGAGAAATTTCACCTATCTGTATATAAGGCTTCTCTGGAGAGTGATGAAGTAACATCTATAGTGTGTGATAAAACTATCAGAAATATCAAAATGTGCCTAAATTTTTGGAGTCATAAGAAAAAAAAAAAAACTGTAAAAGGAAAAGCATAGTGGACAGCGGTGTTGTGTGGCTGAAAGCTAAAGAAATTTAGGGTCATGTTACCTGGAGTCAGGAAAGTGTGAAAGCTTTCTTGGCTGGTGCTGGCTGGCTCATGTGTTTCAGAAGGCAATGTGGCATAAAACTGCTAAACTTACAGGTGAGGCAGTTTCTGAAGACCAGAAGCTGCACAAAATTGTTCAGAAATGTCTGCTAAATGTTGTACAGGAAAGGGACTATGCAAAAGAGCAAGCTTCCCATGTTTTGGGACTGGCTTGGTTTTAAGGACGTTGGCAGATGGACCTATAATAGCCCAAAGAGCATTTCAGTTGGTGAAAGGTTCTGATCGGACTCGTAGGAACCCGAGCCTGCATGTCCCCTCACGGCAGTAGTTCAGCGTTAGTCCATTCAGTGGCTCTGGTGACATTATAGAACACAAACTATGGTGAGGATAAGAATGGACTGAACGATAACCATGGATTACAGCTCAAAGAGCTGCAGGACACAAACTGTCACCAGGGTGGGGTGCTCAGTCACGACCAAAGGCAAAGGAAAAACAGGGATTGCCATTGCAGGGATTTGGTATCTCTGACGGCTACAGATAAAGCATACATTAAATACCGCCCACCTCCTAGCCCAGTTAATCCAAATCCTTACACTAAATGGCCAGTTGGACAAAACCAAGGGAGTTAATTTATAAGTGAGAAGTAGAAAAGTAAGAGTAGAAAGTATATTTGAAGAATAACAGCCAAACTTTTTTTTCCAGTTTTGAGGGAAAATATATATCACACCTAACAAAAAATGTAAACCCCTCAACAAAGACAAAATTAGCATGAGTGAAAAACAATCAGGTATAATATAAACATATTTCTGAATGATAGCGATAAATAGAAAAATCTTAACTTTTATTACATATCCAAAATCTCAATGACTTTCAAGCAGAAGAAATATGAATAGAGCAACTACAATAACCATCATAATCAGATTTCTGAAAAACAGTACCAAAAAAAAAATATTAAAAGCAACCACAGAAAAATGACACATCACATGTAGGAATTTCAAAAAAGAATCATAGCCAACTTCTTATCAAACATTATGCATGCCAGAGGACAATGAAGCAATTCTTTAAAAGCATGGAAAACAAATGAACAAAGAAAATACAAAATTCTATATCAGCTAAAATATTTTTCCAAGAATGAAAGCAAATGAAATATTTCACACACAAAATAAATACAAAGAGAATTCATCAACAGCAGACAGCAATATAAAACATGTTAGAGGAAATTCCTCCTGTAGAAACTCAATTTAGAAAGTTATAAATAATCTGTAAGCTTGTAGAGAGTTGTGATTCTAAAATTGGTATACATACTTTCTAATGAAAATATTAACTGATTATTTCAAAGTAACTAATATCCACAGAAGCAACTGCTCCAAAATACGTTAGTTGCTCAGTCGTGTCCAGCTGTTTGTGACCCCATGGATTGTAGCCCACCAGGATCCTCTGTCCACTGAACTCATCAGGCAAGAATACTCTAATGGGTAGCCATTCCCTTTTCCAGGGGCTCTTCATGACCCAGGGATAGAACCCAGGTCTCTCGCATTGCAGGAAAATTCTTTACCATCTGAGCCACCAGGGAGGCCCCACTCCTAATGTAGTGCTTTAAAACTACTGCCATCTTTTCTTTTTTAAAAAATATTCCTCAATTCTAGATAAGAAATGTGGACACTGTATAGAAGAGGTCGATTGCCCTTGCTCCATAGTGTCTGGGCCTTCAGCTCATAAAACTTGAAGACTAGGTATAAAACAAAGCCTGGAGTTTGGTGTTAACTGGAGGCTCCTTACTCATCTATCTGGCACCCGAGTTGGAAAGACCGAAGGACAAAAGCTGTCAACCAGAGAACCTAGAGTTGGCCAACTGGTGTCTGGATCTTCATGGCATGGTGGTCTTAGGGTACTCAGATTACTACATGATATCTCGTGGCTCTACATTTGAATATTCCAGTGGCTAAGGAAAAACTTGCCTTGCCTTCCATTACCTGTCTTCTGAGATCACACAGCATCACTTCTGCCATGTCCTACTACAATCATAGCAATTTAAAGTTGACCCAGGTCCAGTGGGAGGGGACATTGAATCTCTCAGTGAGAAGAATATCAAATATTCTGTGATCATTTCTCAAAACATAACACCTAACTATACTCTGATTAGCCATCATTTTCTATCACTATCTTTTTTTTTTTTTTCCTTTTCTGGAACCACAAGACTAATAACCTGCTGCTGCTCTCTGAATTTCTGCTCCAACCCTCTCCTCATCCTATTTTCCAACCAGTTTCCTTTTCTTCTTGAATACAGCTCAAATGACTACCAATGGTCATTTGACATCTTAACAGGGCATACTAACTACAATAAGAGAAATCATGTCTTCCCTGTCTTTTTGAGAGAGCATATGGATGGCCAAGCTTCATTTTATAAAAGGCCACTTAATTCATGATTCAGTGACTAACATTGAAGTACACAGGACCAGGAAAGGTAGTAGGAAATGGACTGGAGGAATTTTATGGCTTCCTTCATAGAGGGAATCTGTCTGATGTTTCTTGAAAGCCCTCTTGGAATTCTGATAGCCACACTGTGATAAGTGTTTTACCAAGGTCATAGAACTCTTGGTTTATGAGAGCAGATCACCAGGAAATAAAAGTCTGGTATAACACAAAATTTAACAGCACAAGTCAAAGAACAATTATTTAAAATAGCAATAAATATACAAATATGACTCAAAACTGTATGATGTTCTGTTTTGAAATGTCAAGATTGTTACACATTTGGATAATTTATAGACAAGTTAACTCATCTGAGATAATATAGAAGTCTTTTTCTGGCCTTTTAAAGAAAAATGAAAGATCCAATATCTTGCTTTTATATTATAATAAAATCAATCTCCTTAATGAAGAAAATGGGGAGGAAAAAGTACTTTATTAAATAAAACTTTCAGTGATTTTTTCCCAAGCTTCAAGTTGGGAATAAATTAGAAAAAAAACCCTTTCTTCTTGAAATGATACAATAAAAACTTTACTCTCCAAAAATTTAATTAAAATATGTCAAACATTTACCATACAACAGAAACTACATAAGTAGTTCATTTTTTCCACTCCATATGAAAAGCTCCCCCCCCCCAACACACACACACACAAACCTAAGAGGCAGGTATTATTATCTCCATTTTCTAGATAACATTACTGAGACTTAAGAATTTAAACAACTTAATTAATATAGTATATCAATAAAGACAGAAGAAGAAATTAGACTTAAATCTTATTCCAAAGAGGGGAAATTTTAAAAGGTGCCTAATTGTAGACCTTCTACCAAACTAGTAGATAAGAAGTTTAAAGCCTAATTATAATTTTATTTGGATAAATAAAGAGATGTGATTTTTCTTATATGCAGATATTAAAGAGATCAAATAGCATAAATATAAGGATTCTGAAGTTCAAGAAGTTTAAGTAAATTACTAGTGCATGCATCTTGAACCATGGGCCACAACTAGAACTCAAGTCTCACTTCTCCCATGATGTGACACTCTCACCTTTTTGCCTTGTCATAATGCAGCATTCATTTAGAATTCCTTTTTGGAACTCCTTTCACAACCACTGCATGACTTATATATGACCTCTCTCCTCCACAGATAACTTTTTTCTTGTATTCTTTCACATAAAAGTGACTTTCTAGAGTGATTATTTGTTATAAGATCCAATAGTGTATTTATAATAGCTTGATATATATATCAACTAAGTATCATAATAGCATCACTTGTGGTAATTTGGTACTTTCAAGAAGATATGGAGACATTTTTTCAAAGAAGACATACAGATGGCCAAGAGGTACATGAAAAGGTGTTCAGCGTCACTAGTCATCAGGGAAACATAAATCAAAACCACAGTAAGATATTGCCTCACACCTGTTAGAGTGACTATTACTGAAAAAATAAGAAGTAACAAGTGTTGTCAAGGATGGGGAGAAAAGGGAATTTGTGAACTGTTGGTGGGGAATGTAAACTGCTTCAGCCATTATGAAAAACTATGGAAGTTCCTTAAAAGGTTTAAAATAGAACTGCCATATGATACAGTAATTTCACTCTGGATATTTATCCAAAGAAAACAAAAACACTACTTAGAAAAGATACATGCCCCTATGTAACCTGCAACATTATTTACAATGACTAAGGCATGAAAATAACTTAAATGTCCATTGATTGATAAATGGATAAAGAAAATGTTTTATATATATATATATATATATATATGTATATGTATATGTATAATGAAATATTATTTGGCCATGAAAAAGAATGAAATCATGCCATTTATAGCAGCAGGGATTGAACTCAAGTACATATGCTAAGTGAAATTGCTCAGAGAGAAAACATCAATAATATACTATCTCTCTTATATGTGGATTCTGAAAAACAGACAAATCAGCTTATGGATGTACAGAGCAGATTATTGATTGCCTGAAGTGGGAAGTAGGGGACGAGTGAAATAAGTGAAGGGTATAAATAGGTATAAAGATACAAAAACTAAGACATAATTAGGTCAATATGACTATATAGCACTTATGAGTGCCCTTTGTATATGGAAGTTTATTAATGCAAACTAACAAGGAAACTGAAACAATATTACATTGCTCATTTAAAAATTATAAAAAATTGTCTTAAGCATTTTATCCAGCAATTTCTGAAAACAAAACAATTACCCCAAGAGCAAAATATATTTGCTCAATTAATATTTGATATTTTTTAGGTATTATTTAGATTGATTATGTTCTAATGTGCTGTTTTGCTCTCTTCGAAATGTGTTCAGTATTTATTTTAATCATTGAAACAATATTACTGATCAAAAGAAATTAAGAGCATTTCAATAGATATTACTTTGCCAGTGTTCTTTGCTTAAAAATTATTAAGAGCACACGTTACGAGAAACTTTTCATCTAATGCAAACAATATTCCACAAAAGAACTATTAAAATTATTTTCAACAAATGTGACTCAGAAAGACCTGCCTATGAAAAGATTTTCCATAAGATCATTTTAAGTATCTACTTAAAGTTATTCAGCATTCCTCATCAAGATTTAATCAGATAAAACTAAATTATCACATAAACTTCCTCAGGTCAGTTCAGTCGCTCAGTCGTGTCCGACTCTGCGACCCCATGAACTGCAGCACACAAGGCCTCCCTGTCCATCATCATCTCTCATAGTTCACCCAAACCCATGTCCATTAAGTTGGTGATGCCATCCAACCATCTCATCCTCTCTCGTCCCCTTCTCCTCCTGCCTTCAATCTTTCCCAGCATCAGGGTCTTTTCAAATGAGTCAGTTCTTTGCATGGAGTGACCAAAGTATTGCAGTTTCAGCTTCAGCATCAGTCCTTCCAATAAATATTCAGGACTGATTTCCTTCAGGATGGACTGGTTGGATCTCCTTGCAGTTCAAGGGACTCTCAAGAGTCTTCCCCAACACCACAGTTCAAAAGCATCAATTCTTTGGCACTCAGTTTTCTTTATAGTCTAACTCTCACATCCATACACGACCACTGGAAAAACCATAGCCTTGACTAGACACATCTTCATTGACAAACTAATGTCTCTGGTTTTCAATATGCTATCTAGGTTGGTCATAACTTTCCTTCCAAGGAGTAAGCATCTTTTAGTTTCATGGCTGCAATCACCATCTGCAGTGATTTTGGAGCCCAGAAAGTAAAGTCAGCCACTGTTTCCACTGTTACCCCATCTATCTGCCATGAAGTGATGGGACCAGATGTCATGATCTTAGTTTTCTGAATGTTGAGCTTTAGGCCAACTTTTTCACTCTCCTGTTTCACCTTTATCAAGAGGTTCTTTAGTTCTTCTTCACTTTCTGCCATAAGAGTGGTGTCATCTTTAACTAGGTCCCATTTGTTTATTTTTGCTTTTATTTCTAATATTCTGGAAGGTGGGTCATAGAGGATCCTGCTGTGATTTATGTCAGAGAGTGTTTTGCCTATGTTCTCCTCTAGGAGTTTTATAGTTTCTGGTCTTACATTTAGATCTTTAATCCATTTTGAGTTTATTTTTGTGTATGGTGTTAGAAGGTGTTCTAGTTTCATTCCTTTACAAGTGGTTGACCAGTTTTCCCAGCACCACTTGTTAAAGAGGTTGTCTTTTTTCCATTGTATATCCGTGCTTCCTTTGTTGAAGATAAGGTGTCCATAGGTTCGTGGATTTATCTCTGGGCTTTCTATTCTGTTCCATTGATCTATATTTCTGTCTTTGTGCCAGTACCATACTGTCTTGATGACTGTGGCTTTGTAGTAGAGTCTGAAGTCAGGCAGGTTGATTCCTCCAGTTCCATTCTTCTTTCTCAAGATAGCTTTGGCTATTCCAGGTTTTTTGTATTTCCATACAAATTGGGAAATTATTTGTTCTAGTTCTGTGAAAAATACCGTTGATAGCTTGATAGGGATTGCATTGAATCTATTTTGCACAACAAAGGAAACTATAAGCAAGGTGAAAAGACAGCCTTCAGAATGGGAGACAATAATAGCAAATGAAGCAACAGACAAAGGATTAATCTCCAAAATATATAAGCAGCTCCTGCAGCTCAAGTCCAGAAAAATAAATGACCCAATCAAAAAATGGGCCAAAGAACTAAACAGACATTTCTCCAAAGAAGATATACAGATGGCTAACAAACACATGAAAACAACATCACTCATTATCAGAGAAATACAAATCAAAACCACAATGAGGTACCATTACACACCAGTCAGGATGGCTGCTATCCAAAAGTCTACAAGCAATAAATGCTGGAGAGGGTGTGGAGAAAGGGAACCCTCTTACACTGTTGGTAGGAATGCAAACTAGTACAGCCACTATGGAAAACAGTGTGGAGATTTCTTAAAAAACTGGAAATAGAACTGCCATATGACCCAGCAATCCCACTCCTGGGCATACACACCAAGGAAACCAGATCTGAAGGAGACATGTGCACCCCAGTGTTCATTGCAGCACTGTTTATAATACCCAGGACATGGAAGCAGCCTAGATGCCCATCAGCAGACGAATGGATAAGAAAGCTGTGGTACATATACACCATGGAATATTACTCAGCCATTAAAAAGAATTCATTTGAATCAGTTCTAATGAGATGGGTGAAACTGGAGCCCATTATACAGAGTGAAGTAAGCCAGAAAGATAAAGACCAATACAGTATACTAACACATATATATAGAATTAAAAAGATGGTAAGGATAACCCTATATGCAAAACAGAAAAAGAGACCCAGATGTACAGAACAGACTTTTAGACTCTGTGGGAGAAGAAGAGGGTGGGATGTTCTGAGAGAATAGCATTGAAACAAGTATATTATCAAGGGTGAAACAGATCACCAGCCCAGGTTGGATGCATGAGACGAGAGCTCAGGGCTGGTGCACTGGGAAGACCCAGAGGGATGGGATGGGGAAGGAGGCGGGAGCGGGGATTGGGTTGGGGACCACATGTAAATCCATGGCTGATTAATGTCAAAGTATGGCAAAAACCACTACAATATTGTAAAGTAATTAGCCTCCAACTAATAAAAATACATTGAAAAAAAAAAAAAGAGTGGTGTCATCTGTATATATGAGGTTATTGATATTTCTCCCAGCAATCTTGATCCTAGTTTGTGCTTCGTCCAGCCCAGCGTTTCTCATGATGTACTCTGCATATAAGTTAAATAAGCAAGGTCACAATATACAGCCTTGACGTACTCCTTTTCCTATTTGTAACCAGTCTGTTGTTCCATGTCCTGTTCTAACTGTTGCTTCCTGACCTGCATACAGATTTCTCAAGAGGCAGGTCAGGTGGTCTGGTATTTCCATCTCTTTCAGAATGTTCCACAGTTTATTGTGATCCACACAGTCAAAGGCTTTGGCTTAGGCAATAAGGAAGAAATGATATTTTTCTGGAACTTCTTACTTTTTTGATGATCCAGCAGATGTTAGCAATTTGATCTTTGGTTCTTCTGAATTTTCTAAAACCAGCTTGAACATCTGGAAGTTCACGGTTCACATATTGCTGAAGCCTGGTTTGGAGAATTTTAAGCATTACTTTACTAGCATGTGAGATGAGTGCAATTCTGGGCACTACTATAAACTTTTTGAAATATATTAGAATAAAATCTGCTATACACTTTCATCATTGCCCTGAACTGGAAAATAAATGATGTAGACAATTTTTTCCCCTAATGAAAAAAAAAGTTTGCTTACCAAATATTCATGCACTGTGCTTCACTGTGTCTGACTCTTTGTGAACCTAAGGACTGGAGCCCGCCAGGCTTCTCTGCCCATGGGATTCTCCATACAGGAATACTGAAGCTGGTTGCCAAGGCCTCCTCCAGGGGATCTTCCCAATTCAAGCATCAAACTCACATCTTCTGCATTGCAGGCAGATTCTTTACCGCTGAGTTAGTGGGGAAGGCCAGCAAATATTAAGAAACTCAAATAACTGCTTTAATGTCAATTAACACAATCTATTATTTTTTAGACACACATGTTGATGTTTGCTAGAAAACAACACAATACTGTAATGCAATTATCTTTCAAAAATATTTATTTTGGATTAATAAAGCATTTGCCAAGTTCAAGGTTATTTTGTAATACACACAAACATAAAGAAGATTTGAGAATATTTCCATTAGAAGGTATTTTTGTAATCCAGATAATAATACATTCTTTGTAATTCATATGACTCAGAGATTAATGTTTATTAGGAGTACCACATCTATGCTTATTTCAAGAAACTTGGCAACCATAATATCTTTAATGGTGTTTAAATCATCCTCAAATCTGTATACCTTTTTTTCTGTTCAATTTGATTGGTATAGTGTTACTTGCTTCTATTTACATCTGGAACTCAATCACTTTGCATGGATTCTTTAAAATGAATTACATAAAAGGTGAATAGGCACATCCTTTACTTTGCAACATATAATAAATAGTCAAGAATTTGTTCTGTGGGAACATTACTGAAATTGTGGATGATGGGAATTTGAATTACGACACAATAGAAAACATAAAATAAAATTAGGTATTTTGACAGTCCATAATTCTTTCCACTCTTCTCCGCATTCTAGTCCCTGTCTGCAAAAACACACCACTGCCTTACCAATCATTTCCACCACCCAGACACCCCCATTATTACTACCAGCATGGCCATTTCACTAACAGAAGTTCTTCAAATAAAACTGGTAAATTAAATAGAGATGAAGGGAAAGTTTCCTATTTTCGTAAGCAAAGCACTTCAGTTCCTTACAGAAATTCTTTGCCTAGACCCTTGCCTTTCAGACCTTGCCTAGATCCAGTCATTTTGATACCTAAATAGGATAGCAGGTGTTTTCCTAACTAATTCATGTTTCTCCCCTAATAGGTGCCAGTTTTTTAAACATATACTTTCTCAGTTGTATATATTGAAGACTATATTTTATATGTGACCATATTAATGGTAAATTAAGTGTATTATTTCTGTAGGGATTTATAAAGAATGTATGAATCACATAACTCATTTCTTTAAAATGTAAGTGAATCTCATCCATGTTATTAGTGGTTACCAAGGATGCCTAATTGAATAGATTTTACGGGTTTATTGAATCATTGAATATTTTAATTAAAATTGTCATGTGCATAGAAATATATCCATAGGTATTATACTTACATTAAAGATATTTTTTTCATTCACCAAATAGTATTTCAAGGAATAAAGCATAATGTCTTATTGTGGTATAGAAAAAGGGAAGTGTATATTTTAATATTAATATCAAAGGGATATTCTCTGTTGAGTAAGAAAGGAAGTATAAGAGATATTCTTTCTTGCATTTTTGCACAGCATCTTTCTTATAAAACATCTTTGACTACCTGTGATTTATGCAGCACAATAACTTTCTTATGACACTTATGTTAATCTTTTTTCCCCTTTCCATTACCTGAACATATCAGTATGTTTTCTTGTTGAAATAATTTGGACTAGTAATTTGCAAATTTCCTCTGACAGCCCTTAAGGTAAAATGAATTTCTCAAGTCAGTGGGAACCCTTGAAATGTGTTTTCAATATCCCTGTCGCAAATGAAACTAGCGAGCTACAAATGTGCCAATGCACAGAAAATCAGAAAGAATAAATTTTTCACTTACAAGGAATCAGATGTTTCCTTAATTATTTGCAACCCCGGGCTATAAGGAAGTTTCTCATTTCAGAATTAGATTTTGCAATCAATTTTTTTTTTCGTTGTTGTTGTTTATATGCCTGTACTATATTTGATGAGTTTGAATCAGAAAAAAAAAGAAAGAAAAACTTGCCCAGGAAATACATCACTCCTTTAAAGTTAGTTTTATGGTATTTCCCATAAACAGAGTTACTTCACCATATAAAACTTTACTGAGTGCCCATGGACTAGGATAACAAAAGGCTCTGGCCAATCTAAAGTTTTGAGGAATGTTAAAGGTTTTCTTTTGTGATTTTGACCATGGCAGGTGCAGGTGGCAAGGAATCTAATATGCTATTGATGATATTCCATATACTTTACATTTTTGGATGTTTATGATTATGATACATTTTATAATTTTGGGCCTTTAAAATCTTTTGTATTTTCCCAATTTTTTGATGATTGTGCTTTTGTCCTTGAGGCAGTATAAAATTATAGGTCTTGAAATCAGACAATTGTGATATAAATCCCAATTCTTCCACTTACTAATTTGGGCGAGTGACTTGGTTTATGTTTTCAGTTTTTAAATGATGAATAGATTACATTTAGGGTTGGGAACACATACACGTAAATCCATGAGGTATCTTAATGTTTTAAATACCTAAGTAGTTAGTTTTCTCTGGTATAGCTTAATCCCAAAGGTCTTGAATTGCTAGGATGACTCCATTAAGACATGAGGACAGCAGGTACCTCCTATCTATCATCACTGCCATCCTCAAGGCTGCATGGTAGTTGTTGGAGCTCCAACAATTATATCCTTATTTTAGGATGTAGAAAGCTGGATAAAGGGAAGGACAAATAGTAAAGCCTAACCCAGTAGTTTGTTTCCTTTAATGAGCCTTTATGTGATTTCCAACTCCCACTTACATCTCCTTGTTGCTCAATTGCTCAGTTGTGTCCAACTCTTTGAGACCCCATGTGCTGCAGCATGCCAGGCTTCTCCATCTCTTTCATCATCTCCTGGACCTTGCTCAAACTCATGTCCATTGAGTAGGTGATACCATACAACCATCGTGTCTTCTGTCATTCCCTTCCCCTCCTGTCTTCAATCTTTCCCAACATCAAGGTTTTTTTCCGATGAGTCAGCTCTTCACATCAGGTGGCCGAAGTATTGGATCTTCAGCTTCAGCATCAGTCCTTTCAGTGAACATTCAGGATTGATTTCCATTAGGATTGACTGCTTTGATCTCCTTGCAGTCCAAGGGACTCTCAAGAGTCTTCTCCAACACCACAGCTTGAAAGCATCAGTTCTTAGGTGCTCTGCCTTCTTTATGGCCCAACTCTCACATCCATACATGACTACTGGAAAAACCATAGCTTTGACTCAATGGACCCTTGTCAGCAAAGTGATATCTGCTTTTTAATAAGCCAAGTTTGTCATTGCTTTTCTTCCAAGGAGCAAGTGTCTTTTAATTTCATGGCTGAAGTCACCATCTACAATGATCTTGGAGCCCAAGAAAATAAAGTCTGTCACCCAAACTTATTCACTTTGCTGTAGTCAGCTACTATTCCATTTAGTATCACTGACTGACCACCTGAAACTAACTGGAAAAAAAAGAACAACTATTTTATTACATTGAAAGTTTTCATCAGTTAAGGATTTAGAAAAGCCATGGGAAGAGTGGCTTGTTTCTGTTCCATGATGTTTGGCACTCAGTTTGGAAGACTCGAAACCCAGGAGTAACTTGATGACTCTGGGCTTGTACAATTTGAAGGAAACTCATTGACATGTCTGGAAGCTGATAATAACTGTTTATTGAGACCTCAACTAGGACTCCTAGACAACATCAAGATGACATCTGTATTACTCCACAAGGTCCTTGGGCTTCCATAGAAGATGGGCTGGATTCCAAGAGAAAACATTCAGCATAAGACAGGCTGAAGTTACATGCTCTTTTCTAACCTAGTTTTGAGTAGCACACATGTATTTGAATACAATTTTGTCCTGCAAATATACTAAAACTTTCCTTCTTAGTAAAGAGAATAATTTTTAGACTCCACCCTTAATAAGGTAGTGGCACGTTTGTAGAAAAATCTTTGTTGTGAAAGCTATTAAGTCATCTTTGGAAAATTCAATCATCTGCCTTTATAAATAGTTGAAAATCTAACCCTTTATCTGGGTGCATTTTGCCCCTGTGAAAAATTGTGGTTTGGCTCCTTCTAAGAAAGAGAGAAAGGATATTCATCAGTCTTTGGAAGACCTCTATTGACCCATTTGCTAAATAAGTGATATAGTAGTGTATGGCTCTGAAGTGTTATGATCAGGTGAAATAATGCCAGCTATTGTTTTGGGGACATCATAGAGTAATACAGTAATTAAGAGGGTTTTCCACAACATGTTTTACCTTGACATGGATAACATGGGCTCTTTGGTGACACGATGACCTTTTACTGCCATGAACATCTTCCAACTTATTATCAAAACCCAGTGATTCTCAAACTTTTTATATTACATATCACATAGACAATGACATTTTCTAGAAACTGGCATGTCAAAGGTAGCTCATGGCCTGAGGAGACAGAACAAAGAGCTCTGTGTCATTTGGGCCCAATAGAGTTCACCTGTCTGCTGAGGAAATCAGTGTCTTTACTCACATTTAACACACTCACTACCATTATCAATTTTTCTTGGGCCAAGAATCTCTATTCTAGAAACTATCTATGTAGTGTTCTCTTTTACCTCCAAGTCAGTGAACTACTTCAATAATAAAAGAAAGTTTCATTAAGAATTTACATAACAGCATCACTTTCTCTGCCACAACATTCTTCTTTGATAATGACGTTTCTTGTTGTTGTGTAGTCGCTAAGCTGTGTCTGACTCTTTCTGACCCCATGGACTGTAGCCTGCCAGGCTCCTCTGTCCATGGGACTTCCCAGGCAAGAATATTGCAGTAGATTGTCATTTCCTTCTCCAGGGCATCTTCCCAACACAGAGATCAAAACTGCATCTCCTAATTTGGCAGGCAGATTCTTTACTGCTGAGCCACCATGTTTCTAAGAATCTAAATTGAGGTTTGAACAAAGGAGATTTGGTAGAGAGAAGACACCTATTGAAGCTCTATTGAAGATTCAGAACAAGTATCTCTGGCCTGTAACTACAGTTTTCTATGATTTGCTTTGTTGTTCAGTCACTAAGACATGTCTGACTCTTTCAACTCCATGGACAGCAGCACTCCAGGTTTTGTCCTTCACTATCTCCTGGAGTTTGCTCAAACTCATGTCCATTGAGTCAATGATTCCATACAATCATCTCATCCTCTATCGACACTTTCTCCTCCTACCCTTAATCTTTCCTCAATCTTTCCCTCCATCTTTCTCAATCAGAGTCTTTTCCAAAGAGTTGCTCCTTTGCATTAGGTGGCCAAACTATTGGAGCTTCAGTTTGAGCATCAGTACTTCCAATGAATATTCAGGGTTGATTTCCCTTAGGATTGACTGGGCTAATTGTTGAGCTGTGCTTATTAACTGCATTCCTGGGTAGAGCACACATGAGTCCAAATGGAGTCATGAGATGTGTCACCTGTAGGTGTCTGACTATTAAACTGTAAGTGGTAGGGTTTGTGCTCATGCATATTTATGTGTTCTTTTCATCTTTTTCAATTCATGCCATTCTTTTCAATTTATACAGATCATTTATCCTCTTTCACTTCACATTACTTTCTACTCATACACCCTCCATAAATTCCTTCTTTTTCTTACAAGCTACACGCTTACTGTCTTTGCTTAACACATCCTATGAGCTTCAACTATTCTATTTTTTATCATCTTCAGAATAACTGAACATTCTTCAATAACAGAGCAAACAGAGATTGTGCTTCAGAAATAGAATTGTTTGAAACTATGGTTACACTTAACAGAAGAGAATGCAGGCAGCGTGAGGACTGTGAACTCGTCAGCCTTCACTATGAAACCTCACGATGAAACTCAACAATACTGATCCTGTTTCATTGGCCATTTTAAATCCCATGAAATTACTTTTCAGTAACTAGTGAT
Organism: Dama dama; assembly: GCF_033118175.1. Lineage (NCBI taxonomy): Eukaryota > Metazoa > Chordata > Mammalia > Artiodactyla > Cervidae > Dama > Dama dama. The sequence continues at coordinate 22,597,539 of NC_083711.1, forward strand.
AAGATAATTTGTGTACTTACTACAAGGGCACTTCTCTGGTTCATTGACAAATGGTGCCTTTAAAGGTTTTTACTTGCCCTTCTGTGATGTTTGAATGAGAATTCAGGCATCTTCTCAGGTCATTAGACTTTAGTGCAAGATCTCCAGTAGCACTTAGCAGAAGGTTAATGTGTGGGAAGATACAACAGGAAATATAAACATCTATTCTTTTTCCAGACAATTCACTTATTTATATGCATTTATTGACTACTATATGACCCAAGTACTGTTGTAGGTGGTGCAGATAGAAAAGTAAACCTGTGCTGAATAGAGAGAGACAGTCTGTGGCATCTTTGAAATATGCTTCTCAGATCTCACTCAGGATTCTATTTGCCTGGAGTGTAATTGGCAACCAGTGGAGCTGTTGCGTTCTGAAATCCATCACTGGATTTGTGATATATGAGGACATGCTGAGTGCATTTTCCTGCCAATGACTGAGTGAGGCTGCGATGCTCAGGCTCACCCATTCCTAGTAACTTTGATACTGCTCTCATGGGACATCTTGGCTCAAGGACTCTATAGTTGCCTAGCCAAATTCTCTTAGGTCTGTACAGAAATCTCAAATATTTCACCCCTAACTTCATCCTTCCCATCCTCCCTATCTCCCTCCCCCATCCCTTCCTTCCTTCCTCTCTTCTTTCCTCCGTTCCTTCCTTCTTTTCCTCTTTCCTATACCCAGAGCCAACTAACATTAGGATCTAACAACTTTTCAGACTTTCCCAGATCTAATTTTCCTCACAGGCTTTTTCCTTTACAGAAATGACTAATTTCATCCTGCTGTCTGTATCTCAGAGGAACCAAACTAACCCACAGATCAACAGCAAAGAAGCATTAACAGGTAACTGATATGGACAAAATGTAAAGCAAGCAAATAGAGATTATGTTGTACAAGGTAAATATAGCTGCTATTTTACAGAATTTAGTCGTAGATTGGGAATTGAAGGAAAAGTACAGTAGTCCCTGTTTATTTGTGGCCTTGCTTTTTGAGGTTCAGTTATACACAATCAACAGTGGTACAAAAATATTAAATGGAACATTCTAGAAAGAAAAATTGATAAGTTTAAAACTGCATGCAGTTCAGTGGTGGGATGAAATCTCCAGCACTCCTGCTCAGTCCCTTCATGGATGTGAATCTTCCTGTGGTCCAGTGTATCATGCCCCTTAATCACCTTGTAGTCTAGAAGCCTTCACTGTCAGGTTGACTGCCCCAGTATTGCAATGCTTGTGGTCAATTAACTTTATTTTACTTAATAATAGCCCCAAATGCTAAAGTAGTAATGGCAGTAATTTGAATATTTGAACAGAAGCTGGAAAGAAAGTCTAAAGCTCCTTTAAGTTAAAAGGTGAAATTTCTTAATAAGGAAAGAAAAAAATCATATGTTGAGGTCACTTAGACCTACAGTAAGAGTGAATTTTCTGTCCATGAAATTGCAAAAACGAAAATAGAAATGTGTGCTAGTTTTGCTGTCACACTTCAAACTGCAAAGGTATGGTCACAGTGCATGATAAGTACTTGGTTAAGATGGAAAAGGAATTAAATTTATACAATAAGATAATATGAAAATGGCACATGAACACTACAGAGAGACATCACATTCACAGAATATTTATTACAGTATATCATTATAATTGTTTTATTTTAGTAATAGCTACAATTGTTAATCTCTTATTGTGCCTAATTTATAAATTGAGCTTTATCATAGGAATGTGTGTATAGGAGAAAGCATTGTATTTATACAATACAGCAATATTTTTTCCTTTAAGAATTGACATTTTTAACATTAAAAACATTATAAGCATGTATTAAAGTGAAAGTTGTTCAATCATGTCCAACTCTTTGCGACCCCATGGACTATACATGGAATTCTCCAGGCCAGAATACTGGAGAGGGTAGCCTTTCCCTTCTCCAGAGGATCTTCCCAAACCCAGGGATGGAAACCAGGTCTCCCTCACTGCAGGCAGATTCTTTACCTGCTGAACCACAAGGGAAGCCCACATATAGACATTAATTTTAAATGGATCTCTAAAGTCCTAAAACTTTAAAACTCTTGAAATAAAACATAGGGAAAACTTGCCTTGACATAGTCCTTGACAATGGAAACATAAAATGATTTTGCAGATGTCTGAAAGTCCCGAATTTGTTTGAATTAATTAAAGGTGATTAGAGTAAATAAACCAGATTTAAATAGGTTCAAGTTGTTAAAAAAAAAAAAAAAGACAAGGAATCTCCCTGAGGAGGGAGGCTCTCCAATTGGCATTGGAGAAGACATCTACCATAAGTTCTTCATCAACAAGGAATTGGCTATGGACAACCACCCAAGGAAGCTTGAAAACTAATTTTTACCTAGTAGAGCCTCTGAGGAGAATGCACGTCTGCAGACACCTTGATTGCAGCCTTCAGATGCCCTGAGAGAGGCCCCAGGTGAACTATACCTAGATCCTTAACCAATGGAGACTGAGATTAAAAATATGAGATATTTTAACCCAGTAAATCCATGGCAATTTGTTATGTAGCAAGAGAAAACTAATACAATACCCAAGAGTGCAAGAGGATTTCAAGAAAAATAGAGTGAATGATAGCCACTCAGCTGTGTCCGACTCTTTGTGACCCCATGAACTATAGCCTGCCAGGCTCTTTGTTCATGGAATTCTCCAGACAAGGATACTGGAGTGGGTTGCCATTTCCCTCTCCAGGGGATCTTCCTGAATCAGGGATCAAATATAAGTCTCCTGAATTGCAAACAGATTCTTTACCATTTGAGCCACTAGGGAAGCTTACTACTAAGAGATATGTCTAAGTATAAAGATAGGTCAGCTTAAAAAGTATCAGCAGTTACATGCTTGAATTTACTTATAATCTATAGACAATACACGAGAATATGTAATGAATCCATACACCTTTCCCAAAGAAATACCTGAGACAGAAGTAGCAATAAAGTTATAAAAGACAATCATCAATCAGATGAAATAATTTAGATGAAGCTTATCTCTCTCGAAGAGATGGGGATTGGGCAAGTGATCAGGAGAAATAAATGCCTTTTACAAACCAAATAAATAGTCAAAAATTTTCTCTCTAAAAACACAGGTGTTCCATGAATTATTAAATTGCAATTTTAGAAAAATATCTGGAATTGTGGTAATCCTATATATTATACAAATTTGGAAAAACAATAAAACCTGAAAGTTGTTAAAATCATTATCTAGTACAATTTGCCCTAAGGATGTGGAAGTGGATTGGTATTTAAAAAAAATTGTCACTGTAAATCACCATATTAACTGATTAAAGACAAAAAGAAAAACTCTCAGTAGATCCAAAAAAAATATATCTAATAAAGACGTAGCAATTATGATAAATCCTAGCAACCTAATAAACCTCTCTGCCAAGAATCAAGGCAATACCATACTTGAGAGGGAAAAATATAGCCAATTCTTTTACTGTAAGCAAAATACCATCTTGCTCACTAATACAGATCATAATTAGTATGGTACTGGATGTTCTAGCCAAAAAAATGTAATAAAGAAGTTGAGGGGAAAAAACAGAAAATGAAAAAAACATACTTTTCTTAAAAGTCACATAATAATGGTAAAAATCCAAGAAAAATAATATTAACTCCTCCACAGTTAGGAAGTACTTAGCAGAGTAACTGTATCAAAATATGAAACTCACGGCATTCAAATGAATCAGCAATAATAAATGATTACTCTATACAAAAGCAAGTGTCATTGAACCTGACAAGCAAATCAACATGCTATATGAAGCTACAAAAAATTTTCAAAATTTAATGGAGAAATTAGCTAGATCTCACTGCATATAAAATTTTGACTCAGAATTTTAAAGTCTCTATGATGTCAGTAGCATAATGATTAATCTAAAAGTGTTAAAAAGAACCAGAAAAGATATTCACATATAGGACAAAAATGGCCAATTTAAATACAAAATTAAAAACTAGCAACTATAAACCCTCCCGCCCTCCAAAACTATATAGCCCAGTAAGAGAAAAAACAAAAACCAAGCATCATAAAGATAATCAAAGCAAGGGAAAACCAAAGGTGAATGAACATACTTATTTATCTATAATCCTGGCAATATTTTATCCTATTAGGCTAACAAATACTAGATACTCTCAAAATCCCATGTATTGTCCAGGATGTGGGAAAATAGAAAAGTAATGATAAACTGCTAGTGGGATTGTATATTTTCTATTTATTTAAGAGACAATTTCTTTAATATAAGGTAATACTTACACTATTGGAAGTTGCTGCATCACTCAGGGTGCTCAACCTGGTGCTCTGTGATGACCTAGATGGGTGGGATGAGGGGATGGGAGGGGGGCTTAAGAGGGAGGAGATATATGTATACTTGTGGCCAATATATGTTGTTGTATGGCAGAAACCAACACAATGCTATGAAGCAATTATCCTCTAATTAAAAATTAAAAGAAAAATTAAGTGCTCATTCCCTATCCTCATCAACAGTGTCTGAGGGAGCAAATATTCCATGAAGTATTGTTTAAAAAAGCAAATTTGGAAGAATTCTTGTCAAAAATGGAGACAAATAGAGTAGGAAACATACATAAATGATAATCCCATAATCTATATGTACATTATCTATTCTACCTTGGTATTTTTGTAGACAATTAATGTATTTCATAATATGCTTAAAGTAAATAATAATAAAGTCCTTGTAATGAATTTAAGCAGCCATACATAGAAGTAATAATCTGAATAATTTATCTATGAACAAAAGGCTGAATGACTTCAAGAAACTTCAACCCCAAAATTCTCAAATAAATGAAACACAAATTTCCTTCAAAAAAATGAACACATAAGGTAGAAATAATAGGAAGTGTGTGTTATTACAGTACAGCAAGTGATATGTGAGACTATCATCAGACCATGAAGAAATAAAACTTAAATCAGATTTGCTGACGAAGAGTGAAGGAGATAAAACTCAAGCTGAATTTTAACAGATAATAATAAGATCACATCACTCAAGATCAGTAATTGGAAGGAGAACAAAGCTCTGAATGAAACCTGTAGTAAAACTAATTTTAAGGCATACAAGAATAGAAGCAGATACTTGAAAGAAGTAAAAAAGTACACACTCATTAGTTCTGTGCCTGGCCATGTACTAGGTCTTTTGTATGTAATTGTTTTCCTACAAAATTCTTATAAACAGATAGTATATCAAGATAAAGAAATTAGGCTTAGAGAATTTAAAATTGTGAAATAAGTTACTCCGATAGAAAGACACAAGTAAGACTTTTCTGATTTTAAAATTCCTCTCTAATAACTAAACTTGGTAAATATTGTAAGTGTGGCTTCACAGAAGGCAATAGAGAAAGACTCTCAAAAGAATTGTAGATACAACAGAGGAGTGAAGTAAACATTAAATACTTTGAGGGAGTGATGGACGGCATTTACAGTATTGTAGAAATAGGGAGGAAATTGGTATGTGTTCAGTTGTAAAATAATTAAAAGTGAGGAACATGGGAAAAGTGTGCTATTCTGAGTAATTCCACTATGAAAGAAAGAAAATGAGAGAACGTTTATTAAAAATAATAATATGGAATTTTCATCTGAAAACATGTTACAGGTATTTAAAAAATGATATTGTGATCTGTCTTTATCATACTGGAAGCCATAGCCAGTGCAATAAGGAAAGATCTTTCTATAAAATGTAGTTTAAAAATCAGAGAATTGGAAGGCAATAAATAAAAGTGTATTTCTACATGAAACATAATTGGACAAATCAAAATAACAGAATTTAGTAATGCTATTTATAAGAACCAAGTTCTATATATGAGAAAAAACAATTAGGAAAAAAGATAATATTTTGATAGTATAAGAAAGATAAAATGCATAGTAATAAATCTGACATAGCAGGAACTTTAGTCCTCCCCTAAGAATAACAAAATGAGAATAACATTAATTAAAGAAGACCTAAATAAATACACTATTCCAAGTTCAAGGTTTGGAAAAATCAATATTGTAAACATGTAAATTATCCCCTAATTAATATATTGATTCAAAGCAGTGCCAATAAAAATCCCAGCAGGTGTCTTAGCAAAGCTTGATTAGCTGTTTCTAAAATTATATGAAAAATAAGTCAGAAAGAGGTTGGGCAATTTTGCAAAAGCTTAAACAAATTCTGAAGAACTTTTATTCTCAGATATAAAGATGAATTATAGATATATAGTAAATATGACAGTATACAATTGTAACCAAGCAGTATCCTATGGTGCCTTCTCAGGACATAATCCATATCCCACCAAGTCCTCCACTTGCTCTTATTTATAGAAAAAATTTGGCATCCTAAGCCTTCCTCAAGTTCCAAAGAATAAATTTAATCAGAGAAGTGGGAAAATGCAGAAGCAAAGGAAAACAGGGCTTCCCTGGTAGCTCCATCTGCAACGTAGGAGACCGTGGTTCGACTCCTGGGTTGGAAAGATCAGCTGGAGAAGGGATAGGTTACCCATGCCAGTATTCTTGGGTTTCCCTGGTGGCTCAGATAAAAAATTCGCCTGCAATGCAGGAGACATTGTTTTGATCCCTGGGTTGGGAAGATCCCCTGCAGAAGGGAAGAGCTACCCACTTCAGGATTCTTGACTGGAGAATTGCCACGGAAAGAGGAGCTTGATGGGCTACAGTCCATGAGGTTGAAGAGTCAGACACAACTGAACATCTTTCAGTTCACTCCACAAGACAAAATGATAATAGTTTATAATAGTATAGTATAATATAATATTATAAAACTATCATTAATCACTTGATGATATATTAATTAATGTTATATATTAATAATATGGTAATTTACAATATAATTATAATAATAGTTTATAATAATAATTTATCCACTACACAAAGTCAAGGACCTTTAGTTCCTCCTCAAGGGCTACAGATAATATTCTGAGCCATATCCTTTGAGCTGTTTTACAGGTACTGAAACCCCCATCAGCTGGAGTACATTAAATGTGTGCTGCCCACAAGCAGGAAGACTCCAGGTCTATTGGAACCAGAAGGCTGATGATGTGATTCCTGATTATCTCACCATCAACCAATCAAAAAAATGTCTACAACCTGACATGTAACCCACTAATCCTTCCTTCACCTTGTCTTTAAAAAATCCTGTCCCTGATAGCCATCAAGGAGTTCTGATCTTTTAAGCCCTAGTTGCCCAGACTCCTTGATTGGCATCGTGCAATAACCACCGCAGCTTCTGGTAGCATAACCTAGTGTCAGCTGATTAGCTTACTGCGTGCAGGCAAGCAAACCCAAGTTTGGTAATACAATACAATTAGCTCAAAAATAGATAAGAAGGATACTTGATAATGATAGTGCTCAGAAATGGATAATGAAGTGCTCAAAATCTGACATGAAAAATTGGATATACAATGAAATGGGGAAGAATTTGGTTTTGGTAGTGGGCCCCTTGGACACCCATTTGCAAAACGATGAATGTTGAGGTGTGAATGCTGCAATGGTGCATTGGGCCTGGTCCCAGCTCTGTGAGCTCTCCAGCTGAGGCCCTGTTCCAGCCCTTGCCACAGAAAGCCTGAGCACAGAGGCAATGGGGAGAGATGAGCAGAGAGCAATATGCCAATAAGAGAACTCCAACAGCAACCCAGAGACTGAAACAGGACTATTTCAAATTTAGAAAGATTGGTACCTTACATGTGTGCTGAACTCCTCCTTTCCAATATTCTTGAATGGCACCACAGTCCAACTGCATCATTAAGGTTGCACATGGCATATTCAAACAACTACAAATGAAAAATATTGGGGAAATGATTCCAGAAAATTCCAAAATGCATAACTTGAACTTGTCATCATGGGGGAACTATTTACATAGTGTTTACATTTTATTTACAACCATTTACACAGCATATATATCATTTAAGTATTATAAGTAATCTTCTTGTTGTTGTTGGTTAGTCACTAAGTCATGTCAGACTCTTTTGTGACCCCATGACTGTAACCTAGCAGGCTCCTTTGTTCCTGGGATTTCCCAGGCAAGGATACTGGAGTGAATTGCCATTTCCTTCTCCAGGGGATCTTCCTGACCCAGGGATTGAACCCACATCCTCTGCACTGACAGGCAGATTCTTTACCAATGAGTCAACTGGGAAGCCCACAATATATTGTGTAACTTTCTACATTCAAAACAGGATGCATAAAGTACCATAGCTTAGTTATCCTTGTGAAGCTGTTCAGTTTTGTCATGTTTCCAAAGACTTCTAAATCTTTGGGGAAAAGGATGAACAAAGACAATTAACTTAAAACACATCTGGGTGTTCTTAACACTTCCACTCCCCAGACCTACACATCTGTAGCTTAACCTGACAATTTGATAACTATAGCTTTATTTTTAACCATCTATTCTATTTCTTTTCTTTTTTATTATTTGTTAGAAATGATAAAATGGGGCAAGAGTGATCTAAAATTATGTATTTCTGAATTATCTGGATCTAATTCATTAGGGCCTTAATAAATGTAATTTTTACATTGGCCAAGTCTACTGAGCAAAAGCACATTAAGATTTCTAGGGGTCCTATTTGCTTTAATTTTGTAATAGCTTGGTTTGCAATGTCCTCAGGAGCATCCCTTGTGTAATCTGAAACCTGCCCTGAACATGAAGGGCAGAGAGAGACCTAAGAAAGAGGCAGGCCACTTCAGACTGGAAGGTGCAGCTTTAAGAGGCAAGGGCACAATCAAGGCTTCTCTTGTGTGGCTGCAAGACCGGTTACTTTTTGCACCTACCCACAAGTTTATACAGCGGCCTTAACTGGGTTGAATCACGTACACTGTCCAGATGGTCTCAACACTATATTACTATTTCAAAGCTGTGTCCTTGGGCAGCTTCCAGCTTGAAGAAGACAAGCAGAGAATATATTCCAATGTAGCGGGTAAAGGCATGGTAGTGTGAGCAGCCTCCAAATGCTCTGGTTTAGCTTCCGGTCAAAATGGTGATCATGTTTTTTGATGAGCTTTTGCAACAAGCAGAATCCCAGTTCATGTTTGGTAATTAGAACTATTTTCCTTGGCCAGTAAATACAGTAACCCCCTTTCCTGTCTGTTGATTCAGTGGAATGAGATTTCAAAAATGTAAGTGAGTAAGAGAGAAGTTAGCCTCAGTTTTCAAACCACTGGAGACACAGAACTTTCCCTAAGGGAGAGAGTTGTCCATCGAGCACCAAAATATCCAAATACTCCAAACAATTTGATATAGGATTTGGAAGGAAAAATGTATTAAGTAGATAATTAATTGTAATATGAGAGGGCTCACATCTCTGTCTTCTGCCTGGTTTTTGGATCCAGGGTGTTTGACTAAGGAGTAAATATCACATCTAACCTAGTAGGCATGGTTCCTATTACTAAAGTTTTAGTGTTTGTAATGTTTAGTTGCTAAGTTGTGCTCCTGACTCTTTTTCGACTCCACTGACTATAGCCTGACAAGCTCCTCCATGGAATTACCCAGGCAAGAATACTGAAGTGGGTTGCTATTTCCTTCTCCAGGGAATCTTCCTGAACCAGGGATTGAACCCAGGTCTCTTGTATTGTAGTCAGATTCTTTACCACTGAGCCACCAGGTAAAAGTATCATTATATTAAACCTGCTATTTCTAACCATGTGTTCAAACTAATGAATCCTGTATGCATGACCCCATTGTTGTACTCACCTTAGTACCATGAGTAAGCAGAGATATTCTATGGGATTCCACTTTAATGAGTAAAGCACTTTGTAAGATCATGAATGATGATGATGGCCAAAGCACTGCAGAGAGGAAGGGAATTTAATATTTAGAAAATACCTAAATCCATGAGAATAAACCTTCATGATAAAATAAACCCGCTTCATGATAAAATAGTCCAATATAGTCAGTTTTCTTGCAGGTGACTGGCTATTGACCCTGAAGAAAAAAACTCTATTGGGACCTAATAAAACTATTGTTTAGTGGAATTGAAAGTAGCACAGTTGTGTCCAACTCTTTGTGACACCATGGACTATACAGTCCATGGAATTCTACAGGCCAGAATATTGAAGCGATTCCCTTCTCCAGGGGATCATCCCGACCCAGGGATTGAACCCAGGTCTCCAGCATTGCAGGGAGATTCTTTACCAGCTGAGCCACCAGGGAGACCCAAAAATACTGAAGTGTGTAGCCTATCCCTTCTCCAGTGGATCTTTGAAACTCAAGATTCAAACTGGGATCTCCTGCATTGCAGGCAGACTCTATCCCAACTGAGGTGTCAGGGAAACCTAGGCACTTATTATTGATGGTAAACATATCATTCATGGTGAGGAAAAAAACAAACAAACAAACATGTTTTAGTGCTAACTAAAGCCTCTATCTATACAAATTGATCATGGTCAATTTGTACATGATGTACCCACAGTGTAAAAATTAGGGTGCCTAGGGAGAAGGGAAGCATCGTTATACACAAAGTTAGTAGAGGTGATGGAACTCCAACTGAGTTATTTCAAATCCTAAAAGATGATGCTGTTCAAGTGCTACACATGTAAATCCATGGCTGATTCATGTCAATGTATGACAAAAACCACTACAATATTGTAAAGTAATTAGCCTCCAACTAATAAAAATAAATGGAAAAAAAAAAAAAAGAAAAAAGTGCTACACTCAATATGTCACCAATTTGGAAAAGCCAGCAGTGGCCAAAGGAATGGAAAAGGTCAGTTTTCCAATCACAAAGAAAAGCAATGCCAAAGAATGTTCAAACTACTGCACAATTGCACTCATCCCACACACTAGCAAAGTAATGCTCAAAATTCTGCAAGTGAAGCTTCAACAATACATGAACTCAGAACTTCCAGATGTTCAGGATGGACTTAGAAAAGACAGAGGAGCCAGAGATCAAATTGCCAAATCCATTGTATTATAGATAAAGCAAGAGAGTTCCAGAAGAACATCTACTTCTGCTTTACTGACTATGCCAAAGCCTTTGACTGTGTGGATCACAACAAACTATGAAAAATTCTGAAAGAGATGGGAATACCAGACCACCTGACCTGCCTCCTGAGAAATCTGTATGCAGATCAAGAAACAACAGTTAGAACTAGTCATGGAACAACAGACTGGCTCCAAATTGGGAAAGGAGTACATCAAGGCTGTATATCTGCTTATTTAACTTATATGTAGAGTACACCATGCAAAATGCTGGATTGGATGAAGCACAAGCTGGAATCAAGATTGCTGGGAGAAATGTCAATAATCTCAGATATGAAAACACCACTCTTATGGCAGAAAGCAAAGAGGAAGTAAAGAACCTCTTGATGAAAGTTAAAGAGGAGAGTGAAAATGTTGGCTTAAAGCTCAACATTCAGAAAACTAAGATCATGGCATCCGGTCCCATCACTTCATGGCAAATGGATAGGGAAGCAGTGGAAACAGTGACAGACTATATTTTTGGGGATTTCAAAATCACTGCAGATTGTAACTACATCCATGAAATGAAAAGATGCTTGCTCCTTGGAAGAAAAACTATGACAAACCTAGACAGCATATTAAAAAGTAGAGACATTACTTTGCCAACAAAATTCTGTCTAGTCAAAGCTATGGTTTTTCGAGTAGTCATATATGGATGTGAGAGTTGGACTATAAAGAATGCTGAGCACCGAAGAATTGATGCTTTTGAATTGTGGTGTTGGAGAAGACACTTGAGAGTTCCTTGGATTGCAAGAAGGTCCAACCAGTCCATCCTAAAGGAGATCAGTCCTGAATATTCTTTGGAAGGACTGATGCTGAAGCTGAAACTCCAATACTTTGGCCACCTGATGCGAAGAACTGACTCATTTGGAAAGACCCTGATGCTGGGAAAGATTGAAGGTGGGAGAAGGGGACAACAGAGGGTGAGATGGTTGGATGGCATCACTGACTGCATGGACATGAATTTGAGCAAACTCCAAGATATGGCGAAGGACAGAGAAGCCTGGCCTGATGCAGTCTATGTGGTAGGAAAGAGTCAGACATTGCTGAGCAATTGAACTGAGGGAAAAGGGAATACAGATGTTCACAAATTATTCATGAGTGACCACTATAAAATGTGTATTCTTTCTGAGTCTTTGGGTTACTTCTTCTTTAGTCCTCCAGGAATACTTCAGAATATTGTTCTTACTGACTAAAGATCATTTTATAGTTCAGGATGTAATTGATCAACCAAGTACACAAATTACCCACTGCTTAAACCAATCCATAATCTTGATTCAGTGTCTCCAGTATCAATATGTTCGACCTGCCTAGTTTCATATTTGTCCTCTTTGGTCAAACATCTCTTAGTCCATTCCTATATATGTTCCCTCAACTTCTGCTGATACATATTGGTAAGACCATGTTGTTCTTTTAGTGTGCTGTCTACTTTGTCCCTGACAACTTCTGTTTGTCTGTCTGGGCTATGTTGGGGTACCAATTCTTAAAGGGAGAGAGCATAATGTATTAGCCTTGAATTTTGAGCAGATTATCTCCTCATGAAGAAAGTCTCTTATGAAGTCATCCGAAGGGTTTCATGGAAAAAAAAAAAAAAAGGCTATTTCCTTAGATAGATAGGGTAAACTATTTCTAAGACAAGAAACATTGACATATTTTGGAAATCAAATTTATCACCCTCATCTGTGTCTCCCCAAATGTTTTGATCCAATATCTCAATATTTCACTATCGCCCTATTTGTTTGTCCAGGAGAAAGAAATGGGAACCCACTCCAGCATTGTTGCCTGGAGAATCCCAGGGACAGAGGAGCCTGGTGGGCTGCCATCTGTGGGGTCGCACAGAGTCAGACACGACTGATGCGACTTAGCAGCAGCAGCAGCTTTTTGTTTGTGTTTAAATGTGTATTTAACGGCATTTTAACTCTGCATCCCTGAAATTAAGTCTCTTGGTTTGGTTCATAGCTGCAATTAACAAGTTTTCTGACTTCTTATATGTGTTCTAAATGTTGTATTCAAGACCTTTATACGGATCCTCTTTCACTCTCTTCGGAAAGTTAGAATAAGCTACACCATGTAGAAAGTTTGCAGTTGCTACAAATACTGTTTCTTTCACCCCCTTGCCGCTGCCTCCTTTACACTCCATGCCAACAGTAGTGATGTTCGTGATGTTCATTATATCAGTGATACCATTATTAGTATTCCGTTTGCTCTTGGCACAGAGTTTGTCCACTTGTGCTAGACAAATATCTGATAAGAAAAAGGCAGGATAGTCAGAAGTAATTTAAAACTCCTTAATGAAGAGATGGTTTATAAAAGTATATGCCAGAATGATGAAGAGCCACTAATAAAAATATCAAGTATTTACAGTCTCGTATCCACCATGATTGTTTTATCTAAGATTCTAATTGCTACATTTATTTGCATAAATTATAAACAAATATTACTGTTATATTTGTTAGATATATTGTAATGAACTAAAACAAACATTGCATACTCCAAGAGTATAGCAGCTAAAGTTAGTTTTTCTTTTCCTTTCTGTTGAATATATCTAAAATATGTGACTTCAACAAGATAGAGTTATGTTTCCTTCTTAATAGGCAAGACCTAGACAGCTTAATGGTGATAAAGTGTCTAAGTCCAGAAGTCTTTAGAGATTGAGGTTCCTTTGTGCTCCACAATTCATCCCTCATTAAAGATGTTTTCCACAGCTCCAGGCAATAGGAAGAAAGAAAAATAGAGTCTTCATTTGAATTGCCTTTCATGGAGTGTTCTTAGAAACTTCCTTGAGACACTTTCTATCACTTCTCATTTGCTAGAACTTAGCCACAGGCCAGATCTTATGAAGACTATACATTTTTGATCTTTGAGGGTTCTATTTACAGCTGAAGATTTCTCTTACTGCATAGAAGGGGAACGTCTTCATCGGAGTTCACCTAGTTATCTCTGACTCACAACAACACTGACAAATAACATAAACATACATAAACATAACATAAAAGTGAATAGGAAACATAGATTACTATAAATATTTTTTAATTTTATATTTAACTCAGCCAAGCCATTGAAATATCAGAATAGGAAAAATGATTCTCATACAAATTAGTCTATTATAAATGTACTCATATGTGAAAGGGAGCCTTTGAGTCATTACTTGTAAAAATTGTGAAAAATAAAATGTTTGAATTGCCATTAATGTATTCCTTCTCTTGAAACCATTAATGATTATAAGAAGAATTAAAATGAAATCAGTAATTGTAAGTGTGCTTAGATTATTTTTCCACACCACCCATTCTTGGGGCTGCTTGTTTTGAGAATAATGCATTTTATTTATTTTTTAAACCAGTTGATTCAGGATTTCTTATTACTTGCTGTTGACAGCATCCTAACTTATGTACCATAGCAACACCACCAGTTCTCCAATTATCTCTGTGACTTAGGTTATAAATTGAGGGTCAGGTGTTATAGAAAAACAACAACAACAACAAAAATCAACTCAAAAAGTTTATTGTATGAGAAAAGCAATAGAATAGAAATCACGAGATAAAGTTTGATATCCCCTCATGTGACAGTCTTGGATATGTCGTCCAAACTCTATGAGCCAACGAGGAAGTCAAAGTAGAAGATGAGAAGGTGTGGGACAGACATCCGGGGTTTAATCTGGGCTTCATCACAGACTAGCTGTGTGAGCTCTCTCTGCCTCAGTTTCCTTATCTATGCAATGGGTTGAAAAGTGAAAGTGAAAGTCAGTCAGTCATGTCAGATTCTTTGTGACCGCATGGACTGCAGCCTCATCTGTCCATGGAATTCTCCAGGCAAGAATACTGGAATGGGTAGCTGTTCCCTTCTCCAGGGTATCTTTCCAACCCAAGAATCGAACCGGGGTCTCTGCATTGCAGGGGGATTCTTTACCAGCTGAGCTACCAGGGTAGTCCTATACAGTGGGTTAGCATTTATTAATCGGAGAAGGCAATGGCACCCCACTCCAGTACTCTTGCCTGGAAAATCACATGGATGGAGGAGCCTGGTGGGCTGCAGTCCATGGAGTCGCTAAGAGTCTGAAACAACTGAGTGACTTCACTTTCACTTTTCACTTTCATGTATTGGAGAAGAAAATGGCAACCCACTCCACTGTTCTTGCCTGGAGAATCCCAGGGACGGGGGAGCCTGGTGGGCTGCCGTCTATGGGGTTGCACAGAGTCAGACACGACTGAAGTGACTTAGCAGCAGCAGCAGCAGCGTTTATTAATAGAGTTGTTATGAGACTTAAATAAAACATGTTCAACCCTTAGTACAATGTGTGGCATGGCAAACATGAAATAAATACCATCATTACAATTTCACTCATTACACACACTAGCAAAGTAATACTCAAAATTCTCCAAGCCAGGCTTCAACAGTACGTGAATTGTGAACTTCCAATGTTCAAGCTGGATTTAGAAAAGGCAGAGGAACCAGAGATCAAATTGCCAGCATCTGCTGGATCATCAAAAAGCAAGAGAGTTCCACAAAAACATCTACTTCTGCTTTATTGACTATGCCAAAGCCTTTGACTGTTTGGATCACAACAAACTGTGGAAAATTCTTCAAGAGATGGGAATAGCAGACCATCTGACCTGCTTCCTGAGAAATCTGTATTCAGGTCAAGAAGCAGCAGTTACAAATGTACATGGAAAAATAGACTGGTTCCAAATTGGGAAAGGAGTACATCAAGGCTGTGTATTGTCGCCCTGCTTATTTAACTTATATGGAGATACATCATGCAAAATGCTGAGCTGGATGAAGCACAAGCTGGAATCAAGATTGCTGGGAGAAATATCAATAACCTCAGATATGCAGGTGACACCACCCTTATGGAAGAACTAAAGAGTCTCTTGATGAAAGTGTGAAAGAAGAAAGCAATTTGAACTCTGTGGGAGAAGGTGAGGGTGGGATGTTTTGAAAGAACAGCATGTATATTATCTATGGTGAAACAGATCACCAGCCCAGGTGGGATGCATGAGACAAGTGCTCGGGCCTGGTGCACTGGGAAGAACCAGAGGAATCGGGTGGAGAGGGAGGTGGGAGGGGGGATCGGGATGGGGAATGCATGTAACTCTATGGCTGATTCATATCAATGTGTGACAAAAAAAAAAAAAAAAATAGTATTATGTTACTTTTAAAAATAAAATTCACTGGAAATTAAAAAAAAAAAAAAGTTGTCTTAAAACTCAACATTCAGAAAACTAAGATCATGGCATCTGGTTCCATCACTTCATGGCAAATAGAAGGGGAACAATGGAAATAGTAATAGACTTTATTTTTTTGGGCTCCAAAATCACTGCAGATGGTGATTGCAGCCATGAAATGAAAAGATGATTGCTCCTTGGAAGCAAAGCTATGACCAACCTAGCCAGCATATTAAAAAGCAGAGACATTACTTTGCCAATAAAGGTCCATCTAGTCAAGTCTATGGTTTTTCCAGTAGTCATGTGTGGATGTGAGAGTTGGACTATAAAGAAAGCTGAACACCGAAGAATTGAAGCTTTTGAACTGTGGTGTTGGAGAAGACTCTTGAGAGTCCCTTGGACTGCAAGGAGATTCAACCAGTCCATCTTAACAGAGATCAGTTTTGAATATTCATTGGAAGGACTGATGCTGAAGCTGAAACTCCAATACTTTGGCCACCTAATGCGAAGAACTGATTCTTTGGAAAAGACCCAGATGCCTGGAAAGATTGAAATTGGGAGGAGAAGGGGACGACAGAGGATGAGATGGTTGGATGGAATCACTGATGTGACTGACATGAGTTTGAGTAAACTCCAGGAGTTGGTGATGAACAGGAAGGCCTGACGTGCTTCAGTCCATGGGGTCACAAAGAGTTGGACACGATTGAGTGACTGAACTGAACTGATAATTTCTAAATAGTAACAAAAAATGAAATCAGTAATGTAATCATGATTTAATTAAACAAATATTTTATAATGGACAAAGTCCACTGATTAGCCATATTTAAAAATCTTTAAAATCATTAACAACATGGTAACACATGTCTTTAATTATTGTAACATTAGATAATGAAATTCTATATTCTGGTGTTTTTCTGCTTCCATCTCTTTTACTCAATGTTCTACAATTGAATTTTATTTATCAGATAAAAATAAACATTAAAAACTGTCATGTGATAAACTTAGAGTTTCCTTTTTTCCCATAGAACTATCTCTCAAACATGAAGTTGATTTCTTTTCAATGAAACAGATAAATAAATAAATGCTATGAAAGACTATATTTAAAGACTTAAGATGGTACTATAACCCACATATCATAAAACTATTAACTATAGGTAATACTGTAAATATGAACAAAAAAGTTGGTTATTTCTTAATGAAAACTATTAATTTTTAAATATAAACATTGTTTTGCATAAAGCAATTAGATTTACCAAGATAAATCACATTATATTTAAATGTGATTCTTTTTAGGTAAACTATCAAGATAAAATTTGAGAAATGAACTAGAAAAATAGAAATAAGTATTGAAAACAACCAAAAAATAAAAGACATTTGCTTAAGAATTAAACTAAAAGTCATCCAAAATATTTATTAAAATAAAAGTTATATCAGACAGAATAGCCATATATTTTTTACTGAAATATATGTCAGATACCTTTGAAATCTGTCAATCTCTAATAACTCACCTTGCAGTAGTTTAGAAAGGATAACTCTATCAAACTATAAAGAATGTGAATTACAATACATTTTATAATGTATGTTTGCTTGTAGAAAGTTTACAAAATGGAAAGCATTAGGAATAATTTTAAAAAATTATAGAGATGATCTTAAGCAAGAATCAGATATTTGCTTAGGTGTGATTCAAAATGCTAATTAAATAGAAATCTGTTTTATCTTTCAAATAAAATCAACTCACTCCTGTGTAATTTTCTTTCTTATATTTTGAGTGAAGGATAGAGCACAGTCACAATGGTCTGAGTTTTCATATTTTAAAATGATCCTTCTCTCCTGATATTACCTTGTGTATTAACTTCTTCAAGATTAATATTCTGAATAATTAAACAATATACACATTAAACATTACCTCATTAGTATACATTATAATGACTCTAGTTGATAAAAATTGGTAAGTTCACATGAGGAAAATATTCATAATTTGTCATTATATTGCCTAGTTTATGTTGTTCACTGATTCCTACATCCATTTTTTCACTTACTCTCCTATTTTTTTTAATTCTTAAGATTTTTCATTCTTTCCATATCACACTAATTTACCGTATTCTATATTTAGCCCTATATGCACACACGTTATATATTTTGCCTGTGTGCAACAATTCAGGGGGAAAAAAATAGCTGAGTATTGAAGGGGATGGTGATCAATTCCACCTACATCCACAAAAAAGAACTGAACTCAATATTAATTTTCGAAGCTGTCGGTTTGAGATATGATAACAATTGCAGAAAATGCAGGAAAATAACATATAAATGAATATGAATGAGCAATAATGCTGAGTGAATAGACTATAAAAATTGACACATTTTTCACCAGCATTTTTATTTTTATGGAAATACTGTCTTGTTTTTGAATATATTTTATATTGAGAGAATATAGAGCAAATAATTCACCTAGAAGTTGCAAATATAAATAAAATCAACAATATAACATTTATATAAATAAAGCATTTATATATAAAACATTTTTATATTTAGAAATATTACTCTAAAATACAAACACTTTTAAAAAATTTAATTCTCTTTACAGAAACAGGTTTAGATAGACATAAGTAGCGAGTTTAAGAAAACTTAGACAAGGCCTATAACTGCAAATTAGTAAATTTAACTGGAAAATCCTTTCTTAATGTTGAACTTAAATGTGATAATAATATCTTACTTAATAGTCATTAACTTTGTAGAATTTGAAGACATTAAGCTTCTCTTTCCAAATTCATCTTTCACTCTGCTTTTTATTAAGTTCTATTCTAGCAGACACTTTTGGTAGCTGTTTTGATGATTAGTACTCTTTCACTATAAAAACTTATCCATCATTTAATAGTAGATATCTGTGATAAAGTGTCATTTTCATTCAATTTTTAAGTTTCCTTGACTTTGAGGTTTCCTGGGAGACATTCTTAATTCAACTCTGTCTACAGAAGTCCTCTGCCTTATTCCTCTTTCACGTCTAGCACAAAGCACCACAGCCCCTATATTGCTTTTCAAATACTTACTTACATTGTCTACATTAGTAAGTCTTCCTTGCTGGTCCAGTGGTTAAGACCCTGCAATTCCAACTCAGAGAATGCATTACTGATCCTTGGCTGAGAATCTAAGGTCCCACATGCTGTGTGGTGTGGCCAAAACTTTCCCCTCTTTCCTGTTTTCTCAGCCTAATCAGTAAAGAATCTGCCAGCAATGCAGGAGACCCAGGTTCGATCCCTGAGTCAGGAAGTTCCCCTGGAGAAGGGCATAGCAACCTACTCCAGTATTCTTGGCTGAAGAATCCCATGGACGGAGGAGCCTGGTGGGCTACAGTCCATGGGGTGACAAAGAGTCAGACACAATTGAGTAACTTTCACTCACTTACAAACTCTTAACACCTTTCTGTCCTCAGAAGGTACACTGACACAAATGTACTTTAAGCATATTATTAATTTTAAAAGAAATATATTCAATAAAATGGAACAAAGCTTTTTGTACTTTTTGCAATTAATACCTTAACATCTTTATTCCCTTCTTCAAGAACTAATGTGATAAATACTAAGCCTTTTCAGTTTATTATGTTCAAAAGATATACTTTGTCCCAATTTCCCACAACTTTATAGAGGGACTTGTAGAGAAAGTATTTAGGAAAAGGTGCACTTTATTGTCACAGTTCAGTTCAGTTCAGTTCAGTCACTCAGTCCTGTCTGACTCTTTGCAACTCCTTGGACTGCAGCAGCCCAGGCCTCCCTATCCATCACCAACTACTAGAATGTATTCAAACTCATGTCCATTGAGACTGTGATGCCTTCCAACCATCTCATCCTCTGTCGTCCCCTTCTCCTCCTGCCTTCAATCTTTCCCAGCATCAGGGCCTTTTCCAATGAGTTAGTTCGTTGCATCAGGCAGCCAAAGTGTTGGAGTTTCAGTTTCAGCATCAGTCCTTCCAATTAATATTCAGGACTGATTTCCTATAGTATGGACTGGTTGGATCTCCTTGCATTCTGAGGGACTCTCAAAAGTCTTCTCCAAAACCACAGTTCAAAAACATCATTTTTTCAGCACTCAATTTTCTTTACAGTCCAACTCTCACACCCATACATGACTACTAGAAAAACCAGAGCTTTGACGAGACGGACCTTTGTTGACAATAATATGCTGGCTAGGTTAGTCATAGTTTTTCTTCCAAAGAGCAAGAGTCTTTTCATTTCCTGACTGCAGTTACCATCTGCAGTGATTTTGGAGTGCCCCAAAATGAAGTCTCTCACTGTTTCCATTTTTTCCCCATCTATTTGCCATGAAGTGATGGGACCAGATGCCATGATCTTAGTTTTCTGAATGTTGAGATTTAAACCAACTTTTTCACTCTCCTCTTTCACTTTCATCAAGATACTCTTAGTTCTTCTTCCCTTTCTGCCAGGAGGGTGGTGTCATCCGCATATCTGAGGTTATTGATATTTCTCCCGGCAATCTTGCTTTCAGCTTGTGCTTCATCCAGCCCAACTTTCCTATGATGTACTCTGCATATAAAAGTTAAATAAGCAGGGTGACCATATACAGCCTTGGTGAATTCCTTTCCCAATTTGGAACCAGTCTGTTGTTCCATGTCCAGTTCTAACTGCTGCTTCTTTACCTGCATACTTGTATGCAGGTCAGGTAGTCTGGTTTTCCCATCTCTTGAAGAATTTTCCAGTTTGTTGTGATCCACACAATCAAAGACTTTGGCATAGTCAATAAAGCAGAAGTAGATGTTTTTTTCTGGAACTCTCTTTTTCGATGATCCAATGGATGTTGGCAATTTGATCTCTGGTTCCTCTGCCTTTTCCAAAACCAGCTTGAACATCTGGAAGTTCACAGTTCACATATTGTTGAAACCTGGCTTGGAGAATTTTGAGCATTACTTTACTAGCTTGTGAGATGAGTGTAAATGTGAGGTAGTTCGAGCATTCTTTGGCATTGCCAAAGAATTTGGGACTGGAATGGAAACTGACCTTTTCTAGTCCTGTGGCCACTGCTGAGTTTTCCAAATTTGCTGACATATTGAGTGCAGCACTTTCACAGCATCATCTTTTAGGATTTGAAATAGCTTAATTGGAATTCCATCACCTCTGCTAGCTTTGTTCATATCGATGCTTCCTAAAGCCTACTCGACTTTACTTTTCAGGTTGTCTGGCTCTAGGTGAGTGATCACATTATTGTGATTATCTGTGTTGTGAAGATGTTTTTTGTATAGTTCTTCTGTGTATTCTTGCCACCTCCTCTTAATATCTTCTGCTTCTGTTAGACCCATACCATTTTTGTCCTTTTTTTTTTGTCCAACTTTGCATGAAACGTTCCCTTGGTAACTCTAATACCAAGAGATAGTGTCACCGTGAATTGAATTTATTGTCATAACGAATTGTCTTGTGTCCTTCAAAAATTCAGATGTTTTAGCCTATACTCCAGGATGTGACCACATTTGGGAATAAGGTAGTTGCAAATATGACTAGTTACTTAAAGATGAAGTCATAAAGCACTGGATGGGACTTTAACCTAGCATATATGGTGTCGTTATATAAAAGGGAAATTAGACTTCGTACAATGCCATAGAAATGAAGGCAGAGATCCAGCTGATGTATCAAAAGCCAAGGAATACCAAAGATTGACAAGAGCATAAACCATCATAAACTAAGAGAGAGGCCTGGGACAATGTTTTTCTCATAGCCCTTGGAAGGAACCAACCCTGTAAACACTTTAATCTTAGATTTCTAGCCTTAAAATTAGTGAGAAAATAAATTTTAGTTCTGTGTCACCCATTGTGTGCTACTTTGTTACAGCATCCCTAACAAAGTAACACAACTGCCATGCCTTAACATCAGGTGAGAGTACTATCTTTCTAGTCACTTGTATAATTGTCATTTAAAAAGTTTAGCATTTAATCAAATAGCATTATAATTTTTAAATTGGCAGTTTGTTCGCTTCTTACACTTTTGTCCCACATGACCACTTTCAACACCGTAGATCACTCTGTATAAACATAACTTGTGCTAAGGAGTGGAACTAAGAAGTTTCATTTATTTTTCTGTTATAGGCCACCTAAATGTCAGGATGTTTCTTCACTAAACTATTTTCCTCAAATTAAGCAGTTATTGTCTTAAAGTACATTTAAAATCTATTAATTTATATAATTCTTCTCAAGAAATGGTCACTATAAACAAGTGGAAGCTAAACATAGGCTTAATATTCTCCTCAAAAATTAACTCAAAATGGATCACAGACATAACTGTAAAGCACAAAATTATACAACTCCTAAAAAATAACACAGAGGAAAATGTACACAATTTTGGGCACGCTGATGGCTTTTATTTACAACCTTAAAGGCATTATCCATGAATTAAATAATTGATAAGTTGGACTTTATTAAAATTAAAATTTTCTGCTCTAAGGCAAACAATAAGAGGGAGAAGACAAAGTGCACACTGTAAGAAAATATGTTCAAAAGACATATGTTTAAAGGACAATTATTCAAAACAGACACAGAACTCATAGAAATCAACCATAAGAAAAGGAACAACCTTTTAAAAACTGGCTAAAAGACATAAACAGATAGACATATCACAATATGATACATATTATATCTCACAATATAAGGTATATATATAATCTGTGCTCAGTCACTTCAGCCACGTCTGACTCTTTGTGACCTATGAACTGTAGCCCACCAGACCCCTCGTTCATGGGCAAGATTACTGGAGTGGATTGCTATGCCCTCCTCCAGAATACATATGTGTGTGTGTGTACTAAGTCACTTCAGTTGTGTCTGACTTTTTGTGACCCTATGGACTGTAGCCTGCCAGGCTTCTCTGTCCATAGGGATTCTTCAGGCAAGACTACTGGGACTGGTTGACATGCCCTCTTCCAAGGGGATTTTCCTAATCCACGTATCAAACCCATATCTCTTATGTCTCCTGAATTTGCAGGTGGGTTCTTTACTGAGAGCGCCACCTGGGAAGCCCCTTATTTATAAAGCATATAAAAAGATACTTCACATCATATGTCACTAGGAAATGAAAATTAAAGTAAAAATAAGATACCATGACACATCTATTAAAACAGTCAAAATCCAGAACACTGACAACATCAAATGCTGTCAAGGATAGGGAGCGAGCAAAACTCTCATGCATTGCTGGCAAGGATTCAAAATGGTAATCATGTTGGAAGAAAGTTTGGCAGTTTATCAAATTAAACATGCTTGTGATCATATAATCCAACAACTGCACTCTGTGATATTTAAACAAAAGGGTTGAAACTTACATCCACACAAAAATCTACACACAGATGTGTGTAGCAGCTTTGTTTATAATTGCTAAAACAGAAGCAACCAAGATGTCCTTCAGTAGGTGAATGAATAAACAAACTGTGGCACATCCAGAAAGAAGTCAGTTATCAAGCCATGAAAAGACATGGTAAAAACAAACAAATGTTATTAACTGAAAGAAGCAAATCTGAAAATTCTACATATTGTGTGATTCCAACTCTATGACATTCTAAAAAAGATAAACGTATGAAAACAATAAAAAAAAAAAGAAAGATCAGTGGTTGCCAGGGATTAGGAGGAGGGAGAAATGAATAGACAAAACACAGAGGATTTAAGGCAGTGAAACTGTTCTACTATAATGACGGGTAATGTCAATCCATTCATCAAAATTCATGGAATGCACAACACCAAAAGTGAGCCCAAATGTCAACTACTGACTTTAGGTGATGAAGACGTGTTAATGTAGTTTCAGGGATTGTAAAAAACGTACCACTCTGGTGCAGGATGTTGATATAGGGGAGACTATGTGTGCCTGTGAAGAGAGGAATAGAAACTACATGGGAATTCTCTGCACACTCTGCTCAAATTTTCTGTGAATCTAACATTTCTCTAAAAAATATAGTCTATTTTAGATTGCTAGCAAGACTCATTAAGAAACAAAGAGAGAAGAACCAAATTAACAAAATTAGAAATGAAAATGGAGAGATCACAACAGACAACACTGAAATACAAAGGATCATAAGAGACTACTACCAGCAGCTCTATGCCAATAAAATGGACAACTTGGATGAAATGGACAAATTCTTAGAAAAGTATAACTTTCCAAAACTGAACCAGGAAGAAATAGAAGATCTTAACAGACCCATCACAAGCAAGGAAATCGAAACTGTCATCAAAAATCTTCCAGCAAACAAAAGCCCAGGACCAGATGGCTTCACAGCTGAATTCTACCAAAAATTTAGAGAAGAGCTAACACCTATCTTACTCAAACTCTTCCAGAAAATTGCAGAAGAAGGTAAGCTTCCAAACTCATTCTATGAGGCCACCATCACCCTAATTCCAAAACCAGACAAAGATGCCACAAAAAAAGAAAACTACAGGCCAATATCACTGATGAACATAGATGCAAAAATCCTTAACAAAATTCTAGCAAACAGAATCCAACAACATATTGAAAAAATCATACACCATGACCAAGTGGGCTTTATCCCAGGAATGCAAGGATTCTTTAATATCTGCAAATCAATGTAATACACCACATTAACAAATTGAAAGATAAAAACCATATGATTATCTCAATAGATGCAGAGAAAGCCTTTGACAAAATTCAACACTCATTTATGATTAAAACTCTCCAAAAAGCAGGAATAGAAGGAACATACCTCAACATAATAAAAGCTATATATGACAAACCCACAGCAAGCATCACCCTCAATGGCGAAAAATTGAAGGCATTTCCCCTAAAATCAGGAACAAGACAAGGGTGCCCACTCTCACCACTACTATTCAACATAGTGTTGGAAGTTCTGGCCACAGCAATCAGAGCAGAAAAAGAAGTAAAAGGAATCCAGATAGGAAAAGAAGAAGTAAAACTCTCACTGTTTGCAGATGACATGATCCTCTACATAGAAAACCCTAAAGACTCTACCAGAAAATTACTAGAGCTAATCAATGAATATAGTAAAGTTGCAGGATATAAAATTAACACACAGAAATCCCTTGCATTCCTATATACTAACAATGAAAAAACAGACAGAGAAATTAAGGAAACAATACCATTCACCATTGCAACAAAAAGAATAAAATACTTAGGAGTATATCTACCTAAAGAAACAAAGGACCTATACATAGAAAACTATAAAACACTGATGAAAGAAATCAAAGAGGACACAAACAGATGGAGAAACATACCGTGTTCATGGATTGGAAGAATTAATATTGTCAAAATGGCTATTCTACCCAAAGCAGTCTATAGATTCAATGCAATCCCTATCAAGCTACCAACGGTATTTTTCACAGAGCTAGACCAAAGAATTTCACAATTTGTATGGAAATACAAAAAACCTCGAATAGCCAAAGTAATCTTGAGAAAGAAGAATGGAACTGGAGGAATCAACCTGCCTGACTTCAGACTCTACTACAAAGCCACAGTCATCAAGACAGTATGGTACTGGCACAAAGACAGAAATATAGATCAGTGGAACAGAATAGAAAGCCCAGAGATAAATCCACGAACTTATGGACACCTTATCTTTGACAAAGGAGGCAAGGATATACAATGGAAAAAAGACAACCTCTTTAACAAGTGATGCTGGGAAAACTGGTCAACCACTTGTAAAAGAATGAAACTAGAACACTTTCTAACACCATACACAAAAATAAACTCAAAATGGATTAAAGATCTAAATGTAAGACCAGAAACTATAAAACTCCTAGAGGAGAACATAGGAAAAACACTCTCCGACATAAATCACAGCAAGATCCTCTATGACCCACCTCCCAGAATATTGGAAATAAAAGCAAAACTAAACAAATGGGACCTAATGAAACTTAAAAGCTTTTGCACTACAAAGGAAACTATAAGTAAGGTGAAAAGACAGCCCTCAGATTGGGAGAAAATAATAGCAAATGAAGAAACAGACAAAGGATTAATCTCAAAAATATACAAGCAACTCCTGAAGCTCAATTCCAGAAAAATAAATGACCCAATCAAAAAATGGGCCAAAGAACTAAACAGACATTTCTCCAAAGAAGACATACAGATGGCTAACAAACACATGAAAAGATGCTCAACATCACTCATTATTAGAGAAATGCAAATCAAAACCACAATGAGGTACCATTACACGCCAGTCAGGATGGCTGCTATCCAAAAGTCTACAAGCAATAAATGCTGGAGAGGGTGTGGAGAAAAGGGAACCCTCTTACACTGTTGGTGGGAATGCAAACTAGTACAGCCGCTATGGAAAACAGTGTGGAGATTTCTTAAAAAACTGGAAATAGAACTGCCATATGACCCAGCAATCCCACTTCTGGGCATACACACTGAGGAAACCAGATCTGAAAGAGACACGTGCACCCCAATGTTCATCGCAGCACTGTTTATAATAGCCAGGACATGGAAGCAACCTAGATGCCCATCAGCAGATGAATGGATAAGGAAGCTGTGGTACATATACACCATGGAATATTACTCAGCCATGAAAAAGAATTCATTTGAACCAGTCCTAATGAGATGGATGAAGCTGGAGCCCATTATACAGAGTGAAGTAAGCCAGAAAGATAAAGAACATTATAGCATACTGACACATGTATATGGAATTTAGAAGGGTGATGACGATAACCCTATATGCAGAACAGAGAAAGAGACACAGAAATACAGAACAGACTTTTGAACTTTGTGGGAGAATGTGAGGGTGGGATATTTCAAAAGAACAGCATGTATATTATCTATGGTGAAACAGATCACCAGCCCAGGTGGGATGCACGAGACAAGTGCTCCGGCCTGGTGCACTGGGAAGACACAGAGGAATCGGGTGGAGAGGGAGGTGGGAGGGGGGGATCGGGATTGGGAATACATGTAAATCCATGGCTGATTCATATCAATGTATGACAAAACCCCCTGAAAAAAATATATATATAATAATAATAAAAATAAAAAAAAATTAAAAAAAAATATATAGTCTATTTTAAAGAAAGAAAATACACACCTATTCATATAAGGCATATTCAAAATAAAATTTTTGAAATTTGTAGGCATCATTATGACACAGTTATTGTTCTTCTCAATATATATGGCCATGTAGCTAATGCAATTTTGGTGTCTAGCTTTTGATAACTAGAACAGTTATTAAAAGCAACATATTTTAATCTAATTATAAAGGAATTTGTTATTTTATATTTTTAAATAACCTTCCTGTGGAAGTGCTGACCAAACTCTAAGCTGTTTCCTTGTTAAAGTCTTTGAAATATACAATAAAACACATGTGTGCTCAGTCACTTAGTTGTGTCTGACTCTCTGCAACCCCATGGACTATAGCCCGCCAGACTCCTCTGTCCATAGGGTTCTCCAGGCAAGAATACTAGAGTTGCCGTTTCCTACTCCAGGGGATCTTCTCAACTCAGGGATTGAATTCATGTCTCCTGTATTGGCAGGTGGATTCTTTACCATTGCACCACCTGGGAAGTTCCATACAGTAAATAACCATGCAGTAAATTTGTCCTTCTTTTCATCCCACTTGAGATAAAAGACAGATTCTCCCAAATTCAAAGGTAAAAATGTGTCTCAAAAATTCATTTTCTTAGAACCATGGACTTTAAGCTGCTTCAGTAATAGAATTTCTATTTCCATGTAATATCACTGATAGTGTTAGCTTTTTGATTTAGCAATAGATATAGATGAAAATGAAGTTTGGACCAATATACAAATTGTTGATTTAACATTTGTAAATTTCTGTTTAGATGATAAAATGGAAGATTATTAAAAAGATTGTCAGAATGAGTCTTAACATTAAATAGCTGCAAATGAAAAAATCCTGATATATATTTGAGAAAAACTGCTGCCTACTTTTTAAACCATTATTTTTATCAACTAGTTATTTTTTTTTAATCTTTTTTTTTTATTAGTTGGAGGCCAATCACTTCACAACATTTCAGTGGGTTTTGTCATACATTGATATGAATCAGCCATGGATTTACACGTATTCCCCATCCCGATCCCCGCTCCCATCTCCCTCTCCACCCGATTCCCCCGAGTCCTCCCAGTGCACCAGGCTGGAGCACTTGTCTCATGCATCCTACCTGGGCTGGTGATCTGTTTCACCATAGATAGTATACATGCTGTTCTTTTGAAATATCCCACCCTCACATTCTCCCACAGAGTTCAAAAGTCTGTTCTGTATTTCTGTGTCTCTTTTTCTGTTTTGCATATAGGGTTATCGTTACCATCTTTCTAAATTCCATATATATGTGATAGTATGCTGTAATGTTCTTTATCTTTCTGGCTTACTTCACTCTGTATAAGGGGCTCCAGCTTCATCCATCTCATTAGGACTGGTTCAAATGAATTCTTTTTAACTGCTGAGTAATATTCCATGGTGTATATGTACCACAGCTTCCTTATCCATTCATCTGCTGATGGGCATCTAGGTTGCTTCCATGTCCTGGCTATTATAAACAGTGCTGCGATGAACATTGGGGTGCACGTGTCTCTTTCAGATCTGGTTTCCTCAGTGTGTATGCCCAGAAGTGGGATTGCTGGGTCATATGGCAGTTCTATTTCCAGTTTTTTAAGAAATCTCCACACTGTTTTCCATAGCGGCTGTACTAGTTTGCATTCCCACCAACAGTGTAAGAGGGTTCCCTTTTCTCCACACCCTCTCCAGCATTTATTGCTTGTAGACTTTTGGATAGCAGCCATCCTGACTGGCGTGTAATGGTACCTCATTGTGGTTTTGATTTGCATTTCTCTAATAATGAGTGATGTTGAGCATCTTTTCATGTGTTTGTTAGCCACCTGTATGTCTTCTTTGGAGAAATGTCTGTTTAGTTCTTTGGCCCATTTTTTGATTGGGTCATTTATTTTTCTGGAATTGAGCTGCAGGAGTTGCTTGTATATTTTTGAGATTAATCCTTTGTCTGTTTCTTCATTTGCTATTATTTTCTCCCAATCTGAGGGCTGCCTTTTCACCTTACTTATAGTTTCCTTTGTTGTGAAAATTACTAGAGCTAATCAATGAATATAGTAAAGTTGCAGTTACAGAAATCCCTTGCATTCCTATATACTAACAATGAAAAAACAGACAGAGAAGTTAAGGAAACAATACCATTCACCATTGCAACAAAAAGAATAAAATACTTAGGAGTATATCTACCTAAAGAAACAAAAGACCTATACATAGAAAACTATAAAACACTGATGAAAGAAATCAAAGAGGACACAAACAGATGGAGAAACATACCGTGTTCATGGATTGGAAGAATCAATATTGTCAAAATGGCTATTCTACCCAAAGCTGTCTATAGATTCAATGCAATCCGTATCAAGCTACCAACGGTATTCTTCACAGAACTAGACCAAAGAATTTCACAATTTGTATGGAAATACAAAAAAACCTCGAATAGCCAAAGTAATCTTGAGAAAGAAGAATGGAACTGGAGGAATCAACCTGCCTGACTTCAGACTATACTACAAAGCCACAGTCATCAAGACAGTATGGTACTGGCACAAAGACAGAAATATAGATCAATGGAACAGAATAGAAAGCCCAGAGATAAATCCACGAACCTATGGACACCTTATCTTTGACAAAGGAGGCAAGGATATACAATGGAAAAAAGATAACCTCTTTAACAAGTGGTGCTGGGAAAACTGGTCAACCACTTGTAAAAGAATGAAACTAGAACACTTTCTAACACCATACACAAAAATAAACTCAAAATGGATTAAAGATCTAAATGTAAGACCAGAAACTATAAAACTCCTAGAGGAGAACATAGGAAAAACACTCTCCGACATAAACCACAGCAAGATCCTCTATGACCCACCTCCCAGAATATTGGAAATAAAAGCAAAACTAAACAAATGGGACCTAATGAAACTTAAAAGCTTTTGCTCAACTAGTTATTTTAAAAGTACAGTTTGCAAAAACTGATTTTTTTTAAGGTTTACACATATACTATGTATTCATCTCTGTTCTGGACAACAGTATTACATCAGAAAAGAAAACAAAAATTCTCAAATTATAGAGCTAACATTATTGCAGGAGGACATAAAATAATGATAAATCTAGTGATTGACAAAATTTTAAAATATTCTGGAGGGTGATAGGTCTTATGTCTATGGGGTTTTTAGATCTTCATTTCCCAACATTTTACACCTTAGGGATGGTGAATGCACAACCATATTCCAATGGACAATGCATACATGCCTTTGCTCAACTGCAAGTTCTTATTCTAATAAACTATTTCTAATTATAAGAAACAAGGAAAATTAATTTGCAAACACAACTAAATTATTTCAGTTACTTTCAAAAGATAGTAACTTTTTTTCAGTCTCAAGAGCATCAATTAAAGCTATTATACAAGATAACATGACTGTTAATATAAAAATTTTGCTTTTCTGCAGTGTTACCTTTCTATATCTGACAATAGATAAATTTTATTAAAGCACCATTACAGGAAATGTTTTAATGCAATGTGATTATTCTTTTCCTATTTCCTTCTCCCTTACAAAAAAAAAAAAAAAAAAAAAAACCTTTCTGTAGGACAGTAACATGAATGTGTTTGAATAGAATTTGTTACAGGTAAGAGAGAATACAGTAAAAATGAACCAGTACATCCCAATAGTACTTGATCCATATATAATGAATATAGACTAAGACATGGATCCAAACTCTTACTGCTATAGATAGATATAGATATACAAGTGTGCATGCATTTTACATGTGTATACATATGTGTGTGTGCATGTGTCTCCACACAGTATAACATTATATATGTCCACATATTTTATATATATATAAATTATTTGAATGAAGCTATCACAATAGGTAGGACATCTGTACCATTTATAGACATAGAAGTAAAAAAAAACCAGGCAAGCCAGGTAGACAATTTTAATTTGGGATACATATACAGTAAATCAAACATAAATGCCCATACGAGTTTGAGTTAATTTTATGGTTGCAAAATTCATGAAATACAAATGGTCTTAAAATTGATTTTTATTCATATGGATTATGTTGTAGTTACAATTGGATGAGATGGTTGGATGGCATCACTGACTCCATGGACATGAATTTGAGCAATAGCTGAGAGATAAAGGAGAGAGAAGACTAGCGTGCTTCAGTCCATGGGATCTGGACATGATTTGGACATGACTTAACAACTAAACGGCAACCATTAAAAAAGAGTGAAGTAGAATGGGTATTGTGGATATAAATTGATTAATGAAAGAACATAGGAAACTATAGCATTTGAAAAGCTTTAGAAGAGAATGATGCATTAAAATATAAACACAGCAAGCAAAGGGAGAAGGGCAGGATACCTGGAAAGCATATAGACACTAAAGTTTGAAAAGTGACTCAGGGATTCAAACTCAGTTCAGTTGCTCAGTCGTGTCTGATTCTTTGTGACCCCATGAACTGCAGCACACCAGGCTTCTCTGTCCATCACCAACTCCCAGAATGTACTCAAACTCATGACTATTGAGTTGATAATGGAATCCAACCATCTCATCCTCTGTTGTCCCTTCTCCTCCCACCTTCAATCTTTCCCAGCATCAGGTCTTTTCCAAAGAGTCAGTTCTTTGCATCAGATGGCCAAACTAGGAGTTTCAGCTTCAGCATCAGTCCTTCCAATGAATATTCAAAACTGATTTCCTTTATGATTGGCTGGTTTGATTTCCTTATAGCCCAAGGGATTCTCAAGAGTCTTCTCCAACACCACAGTTCAAAGCATTGATTATCTGGTGTTCTGTTTTCTTTATAGTCCATCTCTCACATCCATACTTGATGGCTGGTAAAACCATAGCTTTGATGAGACAGACCTTTGTTGGCAAAGTAATGTCTCTGCTTTTAATATGCTGTCTAGGTTGGTCATAGCTTTTCTACCAAGGAGCAAGCATTTTTTTCATTTTATGGCTGCAGTCACCATCTACAGTAATTTTGGAGCCCCCCAAAATAAAGTCTATCACTGTTTTCATTGTTTCCCCATCTATTTGCCATGAAGTATTGGGACCAGATGCCATGATCTTAGTTTTCTGAATGTTGAATTTTAAGCCATTTTTCACTCTCCTTTTCACTTTCATCAAGAGGCTTTTAGTTCTTCTTCACTTTTTGCCATAAGTGTTGTGTCATCTGCCTATCTGAGGTTATTGATACTTCCGGCAATCCTGATTCTAGATTGTGCTTCATCCAGCCTGGCATTTCACGTGATGAACTCTGCATATAAGTTAAATAAGCAGTGGCTTATGAAAAGACCACCTGACCTGCCACTTGAGAAACCTGTATACAGGTCAGGCAACAACAGTTAGAACTGGACATGGAACAACAGAGTGGTTCCAAATAGGAAAAGGCTGTATATTTTCACCCTGTTTATTTAACTTATATACAGAGTACATCATGAGAAATGCTGTGCTGGAGGAAGCAGAAGCGGGAATCAAGATTCCCAGTAGAAATATCAATAACTTCAGATATGCAGATGACACCACCCTTATGGCAGAAAGTGTATAAGAACTAAAGAGCCTCTTGATGAAAGTGAAAGATGAGAGTGACAAAGTTGGCTTAAAGCTCAAGATTCGGAAAACTAAGATCATGGCATCCAGTCATGTCACTTCATGCAAATAGATGGTGAAACAGTGGAAATACTGGCTGACTTTATTTTTGGGGGCTCCAAAATCACTGCAGATGGTGATTGCAGCCATGAAATTAAAAGATGCTTGCTCCTTGAAAGGAAAGTTATGACCAACCTAGATAGCATATTAAAAAGCAGAGCCCTTACTTTGCCAACAAATGTCCATCTGGTCAAGGCTATGGTTTTTCCAGCGGTCATGTATGGATGTGAGAGTTGGACTATAAAGAAAGCTGAGAGCCGGAGAATTGATGCTTTTGAACTGTGGTGTTGGAGAAGACTCTTGAGAAACTGTAAGGAGATCCAACCAGTCCATCCTAAAGGAGATCAGTCCTGGGTGTTCATTGGAGGGACTGTTGCTGAAGCTGAAACTCCAATACTTTGGCCACCTGATGCAGAGAGCTGAATCATTTGAAAGACCCTGATGCTGGAAAAGATTGAAGACAGGAGGAGAAGGGGACGACAGAGGATGAGATGGTTGGATGGCATCACCGACACAATGGACATGGGTTTGGGTGGACCCAGGGACTTGGTGATGAACAGGGAGGCCTGGCGTGCTGCAGTTCATGGGGTCACAAAGAGTTGGATACGACTGAGTGACTGAACTGATCTGAACTATGAAAAGTGGC
The DNA here is from genome assembly GCF_033118175.1 of Dama dama. Taxonomy (NCBI): domain Eukaryota; kingdom Metazoa; phylum Chordata; class Mammalia; order Artiodactyla; family Cervidae; genus Dama; species Dama dama. The sequence continues at coordinate 22,630,980 of NC_083711.1, forward strand.
TGATCGTGTTGAATTCTAGCAGAGTGGAATTATGTAAGTATAGGAAAACATCCTTTTTTATTTTGCTACTTGCATGATTTCAAATAAATTTGCAGAGTAGTTTAATATATCAAAAAGATAAAAAGCAATGTGTTGAATAGTTGCTGTATCTGAGGAAGAGGGGACAATCATAGCAGTCTTTCTAGAATTACATGTGTGACGGTAAGCAGAGAGGTAGACCAGCTGCCAGACTGAGGAGACACAGCTTATCTCTTTGTATGCATGTACTGTGAAAAGTGATACTGCTGCATAATTTATATGACTAAAGTGACCATACAGAGAAAGAAGTGGATACAAGACAAATCTGAACTGGTATTTAGAGAAAGGGCCTGTTAAGAATGAGAAGAAAAAATTCTTCAGGTGTATATATTAAAAGAGGAAAAGAGATTTATCACTGAAAAAACTTTTCAGAAACAAAATCATTAAACATATGTTTTGAGAAAGTATACACTTTCAGATATGAGAATGACAGTAGACTATGGACTTTCTTGCAGAGAGAAAAGCATAGTTGCCTTGAGATATATATATAACACCAAGTTTCATCTAGGTCTGTTTCCAATTTTTGTTTCTTTGGGCATAATACCTCTACATTTATCATTTTCCAGCTATTCTTCCTTAAAAAAAACATTTTATAAGACAGCAATAAGAAATCATTTCTTACGAAAAAATTTCCTCCTATCTTCTAAACACTTCAAATAAAATAAATCTCACCCCTCATTGTTTCTCATTTTTACTCTATGTATTCACCAATACATACATGTTTTGGTAAACACAGTTGTCCAGGTTCTGAATTAATTAAGAAATAAAGCAAAACATTGGTTTACTCTCCATTTCTTTGCAGCCAAAATTGCAAAATCAGTCTAAGGTATTACCTTTATACTGATGTGTGTGTTAGTTGCTCAGTCATGTCCAACTCTATGTGGCCCCGTGGACTGTAACCCTCCAGGCTCCTTTGTCCATGGAATTCTTCAGGCAAGAATACTGAAGTGGGCCGCCATTCCCTTCTCTAGGAAATCTTCTTGACCCAGGGATTGAACCTGGGTCTCCTGCATTGCAAGTGGATTCTTAACCATCTGAGCCCTTATTACTGATAATTATTATCTAATTTGTCTATGTGATTTATTATAAGGGAAAGACCTTTTTCCCTAGGAAGGACAAAACTGAGCCTGTATGGAATCCAACTTCTCTACTCTTCAATTCCAAACCCTTCAGAAGTAGAATTTTCCTGAAAGGAACTGAAGGATGTATTTTCTCTGCAAATAGCTTGTTTTCAAGAGCAAAAGGATATAAGGAATGTTAGCTTCATAAATTGTACACAGGCATCATCTACAGTCACTCATCTGTTCTTCAAGTGGCTACTGAGGCCTACATGACCTGGGAAGCAGATTCTCTCTAGAGGAGACCAAGATTAAGACTCATACTATGTTAAAACTTGGTCATCTCTCTATATGACAGCAATCCAAAGAGGGCCAAAGAATTATCTAAGAACAATCGAGGTCAAAGTGTAATACTTTTACATTAATGTTGACCTTTATGCATAGTTCGCTAGTAGATAGGGCAGTAGCAGCCACACACAGCTGGGGTATTTTCAGCAGGCGTTGGTCCAGCTGCATTTGCGCCAAATTCATGTGTTATTAGTGCTGCTCCTCCAGGGACTGAGCAGTATCCTGCAGCAGCATTGGCTGCAGCGGCTACGTTAGCAGGTAACTTACTGTTCATACTAGTTGTTTGTTATGGATTTAGTTTTAATTTGGGGGTAAACTTTACTTTTGTCTCTTTGGGCAATTTGAAGTTCCTAGGGAAAACTGAAACATTTATCCAGAGTGAAATGAAGTTTCCAGAGTTAGTTTATTTTTCAACTGTAACGCTACAGGAGAAAACCTAAGTCTGATAACTCTTTACCTCCGGCACATAGTTGGTTTGCATTTTAGTTTTTTAGTTTCAAAAATCTTCCATTAGCAAATCTTGATTCTTATAACTGATCCCATTTACCTGTCACAGAGACAACGCAAATGAAGTTACTTCTCAGAAAATAAACTGAATACTCACAGACGGGAGTCTCTACCACAGCTACCCCCAGGTCAGGAATAGGACAAGGTGAAGAGGTTCAGTCTTAAGTGAATGAGTATCTAAAAAGTAAAATTTAATTAGTAAAATTAGAACAAACAGGCAAGCTGAGGGATGAAAATATGGGATTGAGTTGGGAGGAATATATTAGTAACTGTCAGAGCCAGAAAACTACCACTCAAAATCTGGAGGAAAAAGCAAAAGTACACAGTGTCATGTGTCAATTGTATTACATTAAAGCTGAAAAAAAAATTTTTTTAAACCAAATTATTTTTCCTGTTTAAGTAAGGAAGACCCGTGTACTGGTTTGGCACAGTATTATTGAGTGATGTGATTTGTTGTCTGGGGTTTAGAGGGGGAAGTTGTTTTACATTTAGTCAGTTATAGAGACAGCAATGAATTAGTCTTAAGCATGGTTTATGTTAGTTACCAAGACAGGAGCAGGGAGATATCAACCAAAGAAGTGTGTTTCCTTGGTTGGGGCTGCTAATTAACTTTTCATAACTTGAAGCTGTCAGTGATAAGTTCACTGAATTACCACTGATCAATTAATGGTAAATCCACTTCTGGTAGTTTCTCATTATTATGCCTGCAGAACAGTTAGGTTTTTCTTAGGCTTTTGTGGATGTCTTAGGTATCTGTGTACTTATCTTTTTTTTTTTTTTTAATACACAAGAATTTTAAGATGTGGAAAAATATATTAATTTTAAATTCCTGCTCAATAGCTTAGTTAGCCAACTGAAACTAACCTATTACAATGAGTACTTTTGGTATAGATCTCTCTGTGATTCCATAAGTATATAGCTTTCCTGGTATGGTTTAACTGGATGTTAACATGCAAAGTGTTGACATATCTTAAATACAGAGAATCATTAATCTATGGAACCTGAAAGAAGCAACTTTAAGTGATCAATAGTTTTGAGATAAGGATTCTTGGCATTCTGAACCTACTTAGGCTTTCTGAGATCAGCACTGTTCAGTAGAAATAGAATGTGAGCCAGATAATGTAACTTAGATTTATTTTTCCCTAGTAACCATATTATAAAAGTAAAAAAAAAAAAACAAACATGAACTTCATTTCAGTGATCATGTTTGGTTTAGTCTAGTATGTCATATAGTCAATAGTTTTAAAATTATTAATAGATACTTTTGGATAGCAGCCATCCTGACTGGCGTGTAATGGTACCTCATTGTGGTTTGTTTTTTTTTTTTTTCATGCTGTCTTCAAAATCCCCTATGTATTACATACTTAGAACACATCTCAGTTCAGGCTATTCACCTTTGAAGTGTTTAGCCACAGGTGACTTCTGGATACTTTTGCACAGAGAAGTTCTAGCTGGATGTCTGAACCTTTTATTTTGTTGTGACTGTGTATTCTTTCCTCATAAATTATTTTTCTTATGTTTTAAGAGACTTAACTGTAGATATTGCTTAAACTGTCTTTAGAATTATTTTTTTGAAGCTTTCATTTTAGCGATTCATTTACACTGGATTTTATTTTCTTTTAAAACAAAATGAAACCAAGAGTTTGACTTTCTAAAGTATACATATTAGATACACTGATATGTAATTCTTCCCTTGTAGCTCAATTGGTAAAGAATCTGCCTGCAATTCAGGAGACTCAGGTTCAATTCCTAGGTTGGGAAGATCTCCTGGAGAAGGAAATGGCAACCCACTCCAGTATTCTTGCCTGGAATATTCTATGGACAGAGGAGCCTGGCAGGATGCAGTCCATGGGGATGCAAGAGTCGGACATGATTTAGCAACTAAACCACCACCACCAGGCAGTAGATCGTCACTTGTCATTACATTAGTTCTACCACTTCTCCTTTTTGTACTTAAGTTTTCATCAGTAAATTAAAAAGAAGTTTATCAACCAACAGTGGGATAAGAGAGGAGCTCTTAGTTGTTTGAGGAGAGCAAAAAATATTGAGGGAAAGTAGGCTACTAGAAATTATATTTCCTGTTTAATTTTTAACATTCACCTACAATCTGGTAAATGTCGGTCTCTCCCTAAAAGAGGAAAGGACCCTGCCCCTTCATTAATCTTGTAGTATATGAGTACAATGTTGAACAATGCCCTAGCAGACCTGTTTTAAAAATGTATTAAAGTAGTGCTTTGGGCAGAAGAAATATGGTCTCAGAAAGAAACACAAAAATGTAGAAATAAAGAGTAAATGGGATGTAACTATACAATTAAACTAATATTTGCTTACAATTAAAACAAAGTAATGCTGTATGCAGTTTAAATATATAGAGGAATAGAATGAATTCATAATTGTTGAGAGGGTAAAGTGTTTTAATGTAATAATATTATCTGAAACGTGGTAAAATTTATCATTTAAATGACTGTCTAATATGTCAAGAGTTCATATAGGGTAACACTCAAGCAGAAAAGAGTGTACATTAATAATAGTAGAGGGAAAAGTAGAACTTGAAAAATCTTGATTAATCCCAAAAGAGACAATACAGGAAAAAAAGAATGCAAAAACTTGAGACAAACAAAAAATAAAACATGAGACTGTAGGCATCAATCCGAGTATAAGAAAGAGAACAATGTATATCAATGAATTAAATATTTCAATTAAAAGACAAAACTTGTTTGTCCCACTTGACTGTCAATTAAACCAGAAAACAGAACTAATAATAGATTTTACATTATTTCTTACAAACAACTTTACTATCCTAATTTTTCATTTACACTTTTCTCTATGCAGACTTCCCACCACATGAAGATTAGATTGATAGGGAATTGTCAAAGGACACATGATATATTTTTAATGTTAAATTCTATGAACATTCACAGATTTTGATTCAAAGCAGACTTTAGATAATGGAATTCAAACATTCAATGCTATCCAGATGCAACTGTTTCCCTCAATAAAAGCCTATTTGCCAAATAAAGATGCCCCATGCATGATATTCCAACCAGGGTCATTCTCTTAGTTACCCTACATTTTATATCTTGAGCACATGTTACCTACTCATCATATACAAATTAGCTGGCAAAAAATGACCTAAACACATTTTTTAGTGTCTACCGTTAGCCTGGAAGAATCAAAGGTCAGTGTTTTCATTAGGCCATACTTCAGTGAAACAAGATTTCAACCCTGAGTGGGATTTACTGCATCAAGCTTCTCTAATTTTCTCTTAAGTTCTGTCTTAATCATTGCCATACTGATTTTCTTTTTGTCTCACTTATGAAGTTCCTTTTAAAACCTTGTTAATGTATCCTTAAAATTATTTTATGCCTACTCTTCCATATTCTGGAATTAAAGTAAGTTAGTTCTTCTAAAAGTGATATGTTTGCTGATCTCTTCTTTATTTATCCTCTGCCGTATATTTTGTTACAAAAGTAATTTTACTTATATCAGTTCTGTTTATCTCATCTAATCTTATCTCATCTCATTTATCTTATCCTCTGGAAAATAAATTTTAAAAATCTCTTTTCCTGATTACGGTTTTCTTCACAATCAGCTTTCAACCTGCTTTCCGATTTCCCTAATTTTACTTTTTACTACACTCCTCCATCTTACTTAAGATGTGTGTAAATTTGAGTAAAATTGTATATGCTTCCTTTACTAGTTGGACAACATCTGATGCTATAGCAGATTAGCTCTCAAATATCAAAGATTTAACATACGCAGAGATTATGTCTCACTCCTGTAACTGTCGATCATGGATATTCACTAAATGGTGTTTACCAAGCAGAGACATCATGCAATCAGGATCTTTTCATTACAGGATTCCACATTCTCTATGGGTTTAAATCTTTTCATTCCAGCAAGAACATGGAAGAAAGTAAGAGGATAGTTTTATGCAAGGATATGTTCTTCAGGCTAAAATTCAGTAATATGGCCATACTCAACTGTTAAGGGTATGAAGTGTAGTCTACCCTTGCTGGGTATTGAGAAAGAATAAGAATGTGATTTCTGTGAACACATTGCATTTGTACCACAATGCCATGCTTAGATGTTTTCTCATAGAGTACCCTTCCTTCTAAATCTTCCCTTTATATTCTCTATGATTCAGCATCCAACCTCATCACTTTCAAAAAACTTACTTGCTACTTCTAACAGATTAATTTAAAATTTATTTTTATATGCATCAGGTCTTTCCTATAATAAATTATATTTTTCTCAGGTCAAGTACTATATTTTAGCCAGTGGTTAATCCCATACATCATTTAGTTTATTTATTTATACACGGTAAGTATACAATAAAAATGCTAATTGAACTGATAAATTAATTATCCTTCCCTAAAAACAGAAATTTTCCAGGCATATCAGAGAGATCTTTGTTTCAATTAATTATTTTTGGATGTCTGTTAATGACAAAATAATAAGTAAAAATATAACAAATATTCAATGCATCCTGAAAAAAAATTATATCTTAATTATAATATGTCTTTCTCTCAAAAATTAATTGGCTACAAACCATTTTATAAGCCACTGGAAAAAAAACATCCATTCATTCTTGCCCCATGTTTTTAATTAGTTCTGCCACTTTTGTTTTCTTCAGTTAATTTAATTCTCAACATATTGCAGCAATTATTGCTGCCTACTCAAACACATTTATAAGATTGCTACATATTATGAATATTCACACTATTACATTAAAGTTAAAGTAAAATTGGCCAGCAAAGGACTTGTACCAGAACATGTACCATTAGACTTATGTCTCATACATAAAACATAATGACCAATTATCACACACACACTTTATGTATACACAGAAAAAACTAAAATTTATGAATATAAACATGTAAATATTAACATAGCCATTCAATGAGTTTCAAGAAGATATAATTTAGTTAATGCCATGAAATTTACTCTTAAATAAATGTTGTTAATCATCCCCTTAGATAGCTATATTATGTAATTGAATAATAGAATACAAGGCACAGTAAAATTGAGAAAATCTTCACACAAATGAAAATATCTAAATGGAAATTGACTTGAAATGTAAGCCAGGCATTTTGAAGACTCTGCTGAACATTTTCAATAATATTAATAGGAAAAAGCTCAATTTTACAAAAAAATATTTTATTGATAGAAGAACCTTGACATCTAGTAGATAAAATGATAAATATATACTCATTTTTGAGGGGTTAATTTTTAACAAGATGTATAAATGTTTGGAAGAATAAAAGAATTTGATGCACGTAATATTTTACTAGGACAATTAATAGCAATTGATTTTAGTGCTAAAACAGAAAATGTAGTGGTTTAGTTGCTAAGTTGTATCTGACTCTTGTGAATCCATAGACTGCAGCCCGCCAGGCTCCTCTGTTCATGGGATTCTCCAGACAAGAATACTTGAGTGGATTGCCATTTCCTTCTCTAGGGAATCTTCCCGACCCAGGGATCGAACCTGGGCCTCCTGAATTGCAGGAGGATTCTTTACTGACTGAGCTACCAGGGAAACCCAAACTAGAAAATATATGGTATGAATTTTCTGGAAAGAAAATTTGAGTGTTATGTATCATGTCTGAAGGTCTCTCTCTCTTTTTTTTTTAATGTGTTTGCTGATCAGTCAGCATTCAAATTGGATATCATTAAAAAACATTAAACATAGAAATAAAATGATCACACCTGTGACAAGGGTAACATCTGTGGAAGAAACAGGAGTCAGGAGGAAAACTGAAGAAAGGCTTACAAATATGGCAATATTAGTAAGAGTTCAAAATAATAAATGGCTAATTGCAATCAGTAGGAAATTGTCAGGCAGAAAATGGCATTACAGATTGAAAAGAATAATTTTGAGGTGATAATTCCAAATTGGATAGTAAGACCAGTCCTACTATATTTAACATGGTAGAATATTGAGAATGAAGAATAATTTTTAGTAGAAAAAGTGTTTATCACTCTGTTAGCTTTCTTAAAATCAATGGAGATCTTCATCCTGAAAAGTCAAAACTATGGAGGAGACAATAAAAAGATCAGTGTTTGCCAGGGGCTGGGTGATGGATGAATATGCAGAGCTCATAGGATCCTTAAGTCGAGTGAAAATATCCTATATGGTATTATATTGACGAGGGTATATCATTAAACATTTGTTCAAACCCTTACAATGTACAACACCAGGAGAAAATTCTGATTTTAGTAAAATATGAACTTTGAGTTATTATAATGTATCAATATAGGATTAATCTTGGTAAAAAATGTACCATTCTGGTGAGTGATATTGATAACAGGGAAGTTATGAATGTTAGGAACAGGAGGTAGATGGTAAATCTCTGTACCTTCCTCTCGATTCTACAGTAAACCTAAAATTACTTAAAAAGAAGGTCTTAAAATTTAAAATAAAAAAATTAAAGGTTTACACTGAACTGTTATAACTTTTGAGTAGGGAAATGGAAGTAGGGGTGTCTAAGGGCACATTAAAAATGCAGATAGACAAAACTAAGAGTAATAATTCTGTATGTATATTCTTTTTAAATTCATCTGTTACATGTGTAACACAAATTACACCAATGTAAAAGGGTTTTAAAGTGTTCTAAAGTGTTGCAAAATGGCATCAAATAAAGTAGCTAAGCATAAAGTTTTAGACTCTGAATGGGTATAAATTCCAGTTTCAACTGGATTAGCCTTATTTCTGTAAAAAACAGTTAGCTTTGACTCTCTTGTAGCTGTTATAACTGGTTTTGATTTTTCTGAGTGATACTAATTTCTCCTGGATTTTATCAAAAGTTGGCTTTGCTTCCTGTGATTTTATCCTATTTTATCCAAATCCTTTACTCTGTATATATATTTAAAAAAATAGAATGTTTGTAAATAAAGTGCTTTTTTTTTTTAGTCTTGTCCAAAGCCAAACAAAACAAAACAAACAAAACTCTTCACATCTTTACTCTTTACATCTTAGTGTTCTCAACTATAGAATAAATACTCATCCCATTTTGTCATACAGATGACCTGGGTGTTAAATGAGAAAATCATGGAAAAAATATAAATATTCAAACATGGTTGTTATTGTTATGTATAATGTATAAACTAAATTTTATGTAAATAAATATTTGAGATGTTAGCATTATTATCATGTATAAAGTACAAGTCTGCATGTTTAAGCCTATTATTTTAAAAACTCAATCTGAAGTTGTCCTTTACTGGCCAAGTATATGTCACTCTCAGCATTATTTTATTTTGTTATGTATGTGTAACTGCATGAACAGAGAGCTGAAATAACTTCCCCACATCACACACTTGGTAAGATGGGGTTAGAATTTGAATTCAGTACTTCTGATGCCATAGCCTATGTTTTAACTAATACACACACAGCCACACTTGTGCACAAGTATACACATACTTACGCTGTTCTGCCTCAAATTATCTTTGGTTCTACTCACACACTCTCCCTTTATGTACCTCAACTTAAATGTCACCCACTTGGCTAAACAAAATCACAATATCCTTTTTATTTTTTCATAATATTCATCATAAGCTGTACATTTCTTATATCATAATTATTTATTGTTTGATTCCTCAACTCTTCACCTAAACATATCTTTATAAAAAAATGGAGAAACAATATCAATCTGGCATAGTGTAGACATTTAGTATATCCTGTTCCATGAATAAATACAAGGAAACAAGGGAAAGTGAAATTATTCTTTTAGTGGGCTGTATTGGTGTCTTCATTTATTTACCTCCCTGAGTCTACTCTATATGCCATGGGTCTATCTAGGCAGTTCAAATTGGTATTCGGCTTGTGACTTGATTGGGCTATTAAAATGAGACAGGTCTGACAGACTGCCAGTTCTCATCTTAAGACATCTTGTGATTTTTCTCTTTCACATAAACATTTTCTGCCATCACCTTAAAACATTTTAAGGACATACATTTAAATTCCAGGTGGATCTCAGGGTTTTTGGCCTGAGCACCTGGAAGCGTGGCATTACCAATAACTGAGTTGAGAAGGTCTGCCAAGGAACAGGTTTGGGGGAGGATTTCTGGAGCTCCAGTTTGCAGACGTTATAGTTGACATGTCTTTTATGTATCCAAATGGAAATGTGGAAAAGGCGTTAGGGTGTATATGGATTTGAGGTATTTGATTCTATCACCATGTCTTTCCAACTTTGTCTGCTCATGGTTTTCCTCTTATTGACTATCTTCTAGATTTTGACTTAGTAAACAATAGACTACTAACCCTCATAGTGATAATTATAATGGTTATAAATTTATTTGCCATATGACATTGCTACTAAGAGAGCAAAATTGTAGTTTAGGTGTTTCTTTTGTTTGTTTCAGCTTTCCCTAAATCTATAGGAATTTGGGCAATGTGGACAGCTTATGGTCGTTGGCACTGTTGTTGCTACTGGTTTTGCTGCTCATACTTTCTCCCAGGAAAGTGCCCAAAAGTCTTTGGGGTACATTTATCTCCCTGGGATGCTTTGATGATCATCAGGGCACAGTCTCTCTACATTACCCAAGCTGATGGTGTCCAAGCTGTCTCACTGGCTTCCTTGCTCTAGTCTCTCATATTTATTTCTCATGATAACTTTTCCATGAGGACATCACCTTATTTCTGAACCTTGGTTGATAACCTTGGGTGAAATGACTCAATCAACAAACGTCTCTGGTCCCACTTTCTGAAGTATTATTTATGTGAGCTAAGATGTGGAAAAACCTAAATGTCCATCAGCAAGTAAATTGATACAGAAAGTGTGGTATATACATATACATGCCATGGAATATTGTGTTTTAGTCGCTCGTTTGTGTCCACTTGTTTGCGACTCCATGGACTCTAGCTCACCAAGCTCCTCTGTTTATAGAATTCTCCAGGCAAGAATACTGGAGTGAGTTGCCAGTTCCTTCTCCAGGGGATCTTCCCAATCCAGGGATCTAACCCAGGTCTCCCATGTTGCGGGCAGATTCTTTACCATCTTAGTCACCAGGAGGCCCTACATGTACATGCATTGAGTACTATAAAACTTTAAAAAAGGAAGTCTTGTCACATGCAACAACATGGTTGGGCCTTGAGGAACTTATGCTACGTAAGCAAAATAAGCCAGTCACAGAAGGACAAATACTTCATGATTCTACTTATGCGGGGATCTAAAATAGTCAAATTGATAGAATCAGAGTAGAGTGGTGGTTGCCAGAGCTAAAGGGATGGAAAAAGGGGGAAATCGAGTTGCTGTTCAACTGTATGTTTTAATTATGCAAGAAAAAGATCCAGAAATCTGCTATACATTATTCTTATTGTTAACAATAATATACCATGCAATTAAAAATTATTAAGAATGCAGATACCATCTTAAATATTCTTACCATAATAAGAAAAAGGGGAATGTGTATGGAAATTTACAAGCATGTTGTTTGTAATTTTAGTTCCTTTCATGTTTCTTGTGGACTTAATTTAGTACTGTTTCCTCAACTTGGAGAGAGAAGATGGTATCATTGCTATTTTGATCAAACTGCACCAGCCCTGCCTTTAAAACTATCTGATTTTATCCCAACTGAATAATTAGGGTAGTATGTTACAATAAAATTTACAATCTTTGAAAGGGAAATAACATAAATTATATGCAACAGAGCTTAAGATGCTTGACATAATGATTTGTAAACATGATAGTGATTTAAAAGCATTTTAATCAATGATTATATCATTGTAAATATAAGAATAATTAATTTAACCTTGCACTTGACTTTTCCCACCTAGGAAAACTATTTAGCTTTAGTTTCATTGCAAAACTGTTGGTGAACTTGAAGGTAGAAGATGATATGCTGGTGGAAGAGCCTTTATTTTAGCTGACCCTATCTTTCTACTCAAAAAGCAGACCTTCAGGCAATAAACTTGTATTTTGACCTTTGATGAAAACTCAGTCAAAGCCCAAACATAATAAAAAAGGAAAAATCATAATGGAAGAAGTAATAGCCTTAGGCACAGTTATGGAGTCCCTAGAGACTGTATAGTACCTGTAAACACCAAGAGGGCTTTAGATGACTGTGTTTACTGACACTTGAAAATTGTCATCAATTCAACACCTAATAATAAAAGGATGATTGTGTTGGTTTCTACCACAAAAGGGTTTTTCTTTATTTTCTTCTTAAACTAAAGCATCCTCTCTTTTACCTTTGATGGAATCCTATAGAGAGGGCACTCTTTTCCTTTACCCTGCCATTCTCCATCTTTTTGAAACTATTTTCAGTATATATTGAATGGTGAAACTATCATTTAAAGGAAAAGAACATTCATAATTAAAAAAAAAAACTATAACATAAAATCATTGTTCAGCTACTTTTTAATTTCTGACACTTTTTTTAAAGAATACAAAGAGACTTAGTATGCATGCATGCACCAAACAATGAGGTCTTAACATTTGAGAAATTTCTTCCTTAGAGAATGAAATGCATGTTTACAGACAGTGCTGCTTTATTTATTCATAAAGTGCTCTAGTTGTGCTTACGCAGTTGACTCAGAGCTTTTCTATAATACAAAACTCCAGTTACTTCTAGGGCAAATGACTTCTATAAAATAGATTAATCATAAAGTTTAGCTCTAGAATTTTTTTCACTGATTTTTACAATACAATACATTTCTGGTTAGTTTCATTAACAGAAAGAGCACATTTTTACATTTTGATTTTGGAAAAAGAAAAAGATATTTGTAATGCTAGATATTAAATATGCACTTATTTGTATATTTATATATATATAATACGCATATGAGCTATCAGCTTGTAAAGTAACACATACATTTAATATTAGAAAATTTAATATCTTTGATACAAGATGATTTAACTATTATAAAATATGGACAGTTATTATTAAAATAAGTATACTTAAGTTAAAGTTATTTGACATGTATATTTAGTAGGGAAAGTAAGTATAAGTAAATAATTAATATTTACACACCTGTAAGGACTAAATGTGATGTATCTCATTTATCAATAAGTGCATTTTCTAGACTTATTTCATTTATTTCACAATAAGTATTATAAGTAATAATAGTGAGAGTTAATAGAATAGAGATTCATATCTATTTGCATAATTATCATCCCTGGAAGCTCCATCTGGGGTTCTCCCACTTTTTTAAGCATATAGTCTACTTTAAGGGCACCCCACTGACTCCAAAATACATTTCTGTAGTGGGAAATCTATCTGTGTGAGCAAATTCCAGGGGCTGGCGCTAGATGCTCACACCATTACTTGCTGTCTACCCCACTGCTGTCTTTAGTCCATTTCTACACAGTGGCAGAGAGTTTTATTTAAATTCTGGAAATTGATTTACTTATTTTCCTTCAAGCAAGTTCTTATTTATTGTTCATGCTTGTTTGTTAGTTGAACAAAAAAATTGGATATTTGTTTTTATAATCCTGTCCAAATTGTAGGATCTTCTATAATTTTATGACACATGTGAAACAGCTCCAAAGTTTTCAGAAAGTACATAGTGTCCAGATCTTTAGTAATTTCAACATTTTATAGATAAGAAATATGGTAATGAGAAATAATAACATAAACATCAAGCTCAGATTTTCACTTTAAGTTACAGGGCACTATGAATTACCTTTCACCAGTTGACAAAATTGACCAACTGAAAACCTTAAGGAGTAATAAAATTGACTCTATTTTAGGAAACAAAGTGCTGAATTATTATTCAGGTTTACATTTTAATATTTTGAGGAAATACCGCATACATTAAACCACAAGTTAAACCCATTTAAAAAAAAATAACCCAGCCTTAAATTATGAAAATGGAACTATCCTGAGTTGTCTTAAAAACTTTTGATTAAGTGCATTAATTTTCATTATAATTACAGAAGATAATATTTATGAAGCAAAAATTATAAAAGTTTTTTAAAGTTAGTTGACATTTATACAGCTTACAAAATATGATACACACATTACATTTTCCAATACAATCAGGGGTATTTATTCATAAGCTCTACTTTTGATCATTTATGCTGAAATTTTTATATGGAAATATTAAATTATATCAAATCATCCATTAAAATCCAACTGTTTACATGCTAAGAGAGGAAATAATTTCTTATTATGAAGAGATGTGGCAGGACCGCTGTACTATAATCTAAGACACACTAAGTAAGGGCCAAGGTGGGAAGATAATTAAATTCTATAAAGGCTTATGGTCTAAGAAACTGTGGTAAGTTTTTTGAGTAATGAAGTTGCACCATCAGATCTCTACATTAGATGGTAAATGTGGAGACCATTTACAATACAGAACCTAGCAGAAGAAAACTGCATGAATCTAATGCAATGAAAACATCTTCCAAAATAATGGCATTAAATCCTCATGGAATCAACTTTTAAAAAATATTCTGTTTTGCACTATAGAGCTTGCCCTTAAGTGAAAGTAAAAACTAATATCTTCTTAACGTTTGTCAATATAACCAGCTATATAATATGAATATGCAAATAAAAGAAAATATGCAAATAATCAAAAGAAAACCAATATATACACTAAACACTATGTGCAAGCCTAAATATTTGTAATTTGTTATCTCACTTAATTTGACCAAAGCTTTAAATGATGTATACTGCTGCTGCTGCTAAGTTGTTTCAGTCGTGTCCGACTCTGTGCGACCCCATAGACAGCAGCCCACCAGGCTCTGCCATCCCTGGGATTCTCCAGGCAAGAACACTGGAGTGGGTTGCCATTTCCTTCTCCAGTGCATGAAAGTGAAAAGTGAAAGTGAAGTCGCTCAGTCATGATCCACAATATACCCCCATTGTAAAACCCATACCTGGTCCCAGTCACTTTCAAAGAATTACCCCTGTCATTATCTGCTAAACTTACTCCCAGTAATATTCTAAGACTTTGAACAAATAATAGCAAAGACCACAAATTCAATCCATATCATTTCAGCATTGAGCACTTCATGGAACAGTGATAATTAATTCTTCCTGATTCATAAATTCAACAATGACATGTCATTAATTCAATATGTTTTTGCCCAATCAACTTATTGTTTTTTTATGCTACCATTATATAGGACCTATTGAAAGATCACTGTATTTGTTAGTCTTATCATCTCTTAAAGGGGCTTCCCTGGTGTCTCAGCTAGTAAAGAACCTGCCTTCCAATGCAGGAGATGCAAGATATGTGGGTTCAATCTCTGGGTCAGGAAGTTTCGCAGGAGAAGGAAATGGCAACCTGCTCTAGTATTCTTGCCTGGAAAATCCCATGGGGATTTTCAGGAGCCTGGCAGACTAGAGTCCATGGGGTCACAATGAGTCAAACA
The DNA here is from genome assembly GCF_033118175.1 of Dama dama. NCBI lineage: Eukaryota > Metazoa > Chordata > Mammalia > Artiodactyla > Cervidae > Dama > Dama dama. Next base: position 22,646,290 of record NC_083711.1, read on the forward strand.
GGAGTGAACACACGTGTGCAAACACATACATCATCTCTTAAAATAATCTTATTTTAACTACTATAAAAATTCTGTTCAGTTCAGTCATATCCAACTCTCTGCGACCACGTGGACTATAGCATGCCAGTCTTCCCTGTCCATCACCAACTTTTGGAGCTTGCTCAAGTTCATGTCCATCACGTTGGTGATGCCATCCAACCATATCATCCTCTGTGGTCCCCTTCTGCTCCTGCCTTCAATCTTTCCCAGCATCAAGATCTTTTGCAGTGAGTTAGTTTTTTACATCAGGTGGGCAAAGGGTTGCATCTTCAGCTACAGCATCAATCTTTTCAATGAATATTCAGGACTGATTTCCTCTGGATTGTCTGGTTTGATCTACTTGCAGCCCAATGGACTCTCAAGAGTCTTCTCCAACACCACAGTTCAAAAATATCAATTCTTCAGTGCTCAGCTTGCTCTATGGTCCAACTCTTACATCCATACATGTCTAATGGAAAAACCATAGCTTTGACTATACAGACTTTTGCTAATAAAGTAATGTCTCTGCTTTTTAATATGCTGTCTCTGTTGGTCATAGCTTTACTTCCAAGGAGCAAGTGTCTTTTAATTTCATGGCTTCAATTACCATCTTCAGTGATTTTGGAGCTCAAGAAAATAAAGTCAGTCACTGTTTCCATTGTTTCCCTATCTATTTGCTGTGAAATGATAGGACAATATGCCATGATCTTAGTTTTCTGAATGTTGAGTTTTAAGCCAGCTTTTTCACTTCTCTCTTTCACTTTCACCAAGAGGTTCTTTAGTTCTTCTTTGCTTTCTGACCTAAGGGTGGTGCCATCTGTATATCTGAGGTTATTGCTATTTCTCCTGGCAATCTTGATTCCAGCTTCTGCTTCATCCAGCCTTGCATTGTGCGTGATGTACTCTGCATATAAGTTAAATAAGCAGGGTGACAATATGCAGTCTTGATGTACTCATTTCCCAATTTGGAACCAGTCCGTTGTTCCTTTCTGGTTCTAACTGTTGATTCTTGACCAGCATACAGGTTTCTCAGGAGGCAGGTAAGGTGGTCTGGTAGTCCCATCTCTTGAAGAATTTTCCACAATTTTTTGTGAACTACCCAGTCAAATGCTTTAGTATAAAGCAGAAGTATATGTTTTTCTGGAGTTCTCTTTCTTTTTCTATAATTCAACGGATGTTGACATTTGATCTCTGGTTCCTATGCCTTTTCTAAATCCAGCTTGAACATCTGCAATTTCTTGGTTCACCTACCATTGAAACCTAGCTTGCAGTATTTTGAGTATTATTTTGCTAGCGTGTGAGAGGAGTGCAATTATGTGGTAGTTTGAACATTCTTTGGCATTGCCTTTCTTTGGGATTGGAATGAAAACTAACCTTTTCCAGTCCTGTTGCCACTGCTCCATTTTCCAAATTTACTGACATATTGAATACAGCACTTAACAGCATCATCATTGAGGAACACTAATTAATGTTTTAAAAGATACACATATTAATAATAATTCTGAAGGACTGATATTGCTCATTTGCATAAGGAAAGAAAATAAAATCATCTTCATTGTTAGATCGCCCATGAAGTAAAATGCTCACTTCAGATTTCATAAAAAATTCAATTTCAGAACAGATAAAGTTCTGTAGATATCATTCTTTATTTTATGATTTCTTATCAAAGAACCACACTCAGAACTTCTAAGGAGGGCAGAAAAGGTAAATTAGACAAATTATGCTCATCTACTATAAAGCAAGAGGCAGTGATCCATAGACTAAGCAGCCCAATTTTGGAGGTGTGCAAGGCTGTGGAAAAATACAGAAGTAACAATAGGGTAATCAAAACTTCTTTTGGAGAGACCTGTTCCAAACAAAATCCTGGAGAAAAAAGTCAACTAAAAGAAAGTTTTAGGTTTGAGAGTTCAATGGACCAAATCAAGCCCACTTAATAATATTCGAATCCAAGTGCTTAGCAAAATTGAAAAGATCAATGCAGTAAAACATCTCTGATTTAGGTTCATTTCTGAAGACTTTAAAATCTCAAAGGACTGAAGTCAGGCAGGTTGATTCCTCCAGTTCCATTCTTCTTTCTCAAGATTACTTTGGCTATTCGAGGTTTTTTGTATTTCCATACAAATTGTGAAATTCTTTGGTCTAGTTCTGTGAAAAATACCGTTGGTAGCTTGATAGGGATTGCATTGAATCTATAGACTGCTTTGGGTAGAATAGCCATTTTGACAATATTAATTCTTCCAATCCATGAACACGGTATGTTTCTCCATCTGTTTGTGTCCTCTTTGATTTCTTTCATCAGTGTTTTATAGTTTTCTATGTATATGTCCTTTGTTTCTTTAGGTAGATATACTCCTAAGTATTTTATTCTTTTTGTTGCAATGGTGAATGGTATTGTTTCCTTAATTTCTCTTTCTGTTTTTTCATTGTTAGTATATAGGAATGCAAGGGATTTCTGTGTGTTAATTTTATATCCTGCAACTTTACTATATTCATTGATTAGCTCTAGTAATTTTCTGGTAGAATCTTTAGGGTTTTCTATGTAGAGGATCATGTCATCTGCAAACAGTGAGAGTTTTACTTCTTCTTTTCCTATCTGGATTCCTTTTACTTCTTTTTCTGCTCTGATTGCTGTGGCCAGCACTTCCAACACTATGTTGAATAGTAGTGGTGAGAGTGGGCACCCTTGTCTTGTTCCTGATTTCAGGGGAAATGCCTTCAATTTTTCACCATTGAGGGTGATGCTTGCTGTGGGTTTGTCATATATAGCTTTTATTATGTTGAGGTATGTTCCTTCTATTCCTGCTTTTTGGAGAGTTTTAATCATAAATGAGTATTGAATTTTGTCAAAGGCTTTCTCTGCATCTATTGAGATAATCATATGGTTTTTATCTTTCAATTTGTTAATGTGGTGTATTACATTGATTTGCAGATATTAAAGAATCCTTGCATTCCTGGGATAAAGCCCACTTGGTCATGGTGTATGATTTTTTTAATATGTTGTTGGATTCTGTTTGCTAGAATTTTGTTAAGGATTTTTGCATCTATGTTCATCAGTGATATTGGCCTGTAGTTTTCTTTTTTTGTGGCATCTTTGTCTGGTTTTGGAATTAGGGTGATGGTGGCCTCATAGAATGAGCTTGGAAGCTTACCTTCTTCTGCAATTTTCTGGAAGAGTTTGAGTAAGATAGGTGTTAGCTCTTCTCTAAATTTTTGGTAGAATTCAGCTGTGAAGCCATCTGGTCCTGGGCTTTTGTTTGCTGGAAGATTTTTGATGACAGTTTCGATTTCCTTGCTTGTGATGGGTCTGTTAAGATCTTCTATTTCTTCCTGGTTCAGTTTTGGAAAGTTATACTTTTCTAAGAATTTGTCCATTTCATCCAAGTTGTCCATTTTATTGGCATAGAGCTGCTGGTAGTAGTCTCTTATGATCCTTTGTATTTCAGTGTTGTCTGTTGTGATCTCTCCATTTTCATTTCTAATTTTGTTAATTTGGTTTTTCTCTCTTTGTTTCTTAATGAGTCTTGCTAATGGTTTGTCAATTTTGTTTATTTTTTCAAAAAACCAGCTTTTAGCTTTGTTGATTTTTGCTATGGTCTCTTTAGTTTCTTTTGCATTTATTTCTGCCCTGATTTTTAAGATTTCTTTCCTTCTGCTAACTCTGGGGTTCTTCATTTCTTCCTTCTCTAATTGCTTTAGGTGTAGAGTTAGGTTATTTAATTGGTTTTCTTCCTGTTTCTTGATGTAAGCCTGTAATGCTATGAACCTTCCCCTTAGCACTGCTTTTACAGTGTCCCATAGGTTTTGGGTTGTTGTGTTTTCATTTTCATTCATTTCTATACATATTTTTATTTCTTTTTTGATTTCTTCTATGATTTGTTGGTTATTCAGAAGCGTGTTATTTAGCCTCCATATGTTTGAAGTTTTAACAATTTTTTCCCTGTAATTGAGATCTAATCTTACTGCACTGTGGTCAGAAAAGATGACTGGAATGATTTCAATTTTTTTGAATTTTCCAAGACCAGATTTATGGCCCAGGATGTGATCTATTCTGGAGAATGTTCCGTGTGCACTTGAGAAAAAGGTGAAGTTGATTGTTTTGGGGTGAAATGTCCTATAGATATCAATTAGGTCTAGCTGGTCCATTGTGTCATTTAAGGTTTGTGTTTCCTTGTTAATTTTCTGTTTAGTTGATCTATCCATAGTTGTGAGTGGGGTATTAAAGTCTCCCACTATTATTGTGTTACTCAAGACAGTATGGTACTGGCACAAAGACAGAAATATAGATCAATGGAACAGAATAGAAAGCCCAGAGATAAATCCACGAACCTATGGACACCTTATCTTTGACAAAGGAGGCAAGGATATACAATGGAAAAAAGACAACCTCTTTAACAAGTGGTGCTGGGAAAACTGGTCAACCACTTGTAAAAGAATGAAACTAGAACACTTTCTAACACCATACACAAAAATAAACTCAAAATGGATTAAAGATCTAAATGTAAGACCAGAAACTATAAAACTCCTAGAGGAGAACATAGGCAAAACACTCTCCGACATAAATCAAAGCAAGATCCTCTATGACCCACCTCCCAGAATATTGGAAATAAAAGCAAAACTAAACAAATGGGACCTAATGAAACTTAAAAGCTTTTGCACTACAAAGGAAACTATAAGTAAGGTGAAAAGACAGCCCTCAGATTGGGAGAAAATAATAGCAAACGAAGAAACAGACAAAGGATTAATCTCAGAAATATACAAGCAACTCCTGCAGCTCAATTCCAGAAAAATAAATGACCCAATCAAAAAATGGGCCAAAGAACTAAACAGACATTTCTCCAAAGAAGACACACAGATGGCTAACAAACACATGAAAAGATGCTCAACATCACTCATTATTAGAGAAATGCAAATCAAAACCACAATGAGGTACCATTACACGCCAGTCAGGATGGCTGCTATCCAAAAGTCTACAAGCAATAAATGCTGGAAAGGGTGTGGAGAAAAGGGAACCCTCTTACACTGTTGGTGGGAATGCAAACTAGTACAGCCGCTATGGAAAACAGTGTGGAGATTTCTTAAAAAACTGGAAATAGAACTGCCATATGACCCAGCAATCCCACTCCTGGGCATACACACTGAGGAAACCAGATCTGAAAGAGACTCGTGCACCCCAATGTTCATCGCAGCACTGTTTATAATAGCCAGGACATGGAAGCAACCTAGATGCCCATCAGCAGATGAATGGATAAGGAAGCTGTGGTACATATACACCATGGAATATTACTCAGCCATTAAAAAGAATTCATTTGAACCAGTCCTAATGAGATGGATGAAGCTGGAGCCCATTATACAGAGTGAAGTAAGCCAGAAAGATAAAGAACATTACAGCATACTGACACATGTATATGGAATTTAGAAAGGTGATAACGATAACCCTATATGCAGAACAGAAAAAGAGACACAGAAATACAGAACAGACTTTTGAACTTTGTGGGAGAATGTGAGGGTGGGATATTTCAAAAGAACAGCATGTATACTATCTATGGTGAAACAGATCACCAGCCCAGGTGGGATGCACGAGACAAGTGCTCCGGCCTGGTGCACTGGGAAGACCCAGAGGAATCGGGTGGAGAGGGAGGTGGGAGGGGGGATCGGGATTGGGAATACATGTAAATCCATGGCTGATTCATATCAATGTATGAGAAAACCCACTGGGAAAAAAAAAATAATAATAATAAAAATTTAAAAAAATAAATAAATAAATAAAATCTCAAAGGACTTATTACTCAATAATTTTCATTATAGTTCATATACTGATCAAATGAAAAATATTCTCAAGAATAAAAGAACTCAGACAATATTGCTTCCATGAATGCTTCTCATGAAAAAAAAAAAAAAAAAAAAAAAAACCATATATAATAACTCAAACAAACCAAAGAAAGCAAAGAACCAACTTATTACCATGTCGACACAAACAAAACATGATTTAAAAAGATCCCAGAAATACCACGTACAAAACACCGGCTACTTTTCCTATGGAATTTACTTAGTGAAAATGGAGTGGACTGGTAATTTAAGTCCTTGATTTTAGGGGACAATTTTTGAGATTAGGAGAAAGAACATTAGGAGAAAGAAAAGATAGCATACTACAGCTTGGAGCCAAATCTAGCTTGTCATCTAAAATTTTTCCCCTGAGCTATTCAGTTCATGGTGGTAAAATTTAAATTGTTTTATGTGAACGTCATCCATGTTTGTGGAAAAGCAAGGAGTTTTATTTTGTTTGTGTCAATTTAAGGATGCCTAGTCAAGATCAACATGAGAAGTCAAGTGGATAGTTGGATATGTGAGTCTGGAATTCAAGGGAGAAGCTGCTGCTGTTGTTAAACAACTGGTGTATTGTATTAACATACCTTTTTTGTCAGAATGCGATCTGTCCATGTTATCAGTTCAGATTTTAAAATGTTTTGTTTCCATGAAAGTTTCATTTAAATTCACAGTTTCCTTAAAATTGTTTATGAACCAAGCATCTTGACTTGACATATTTAACAATAGCAATAGATAATATTTCTGCCTGATTTGATCATTTACTTTTAGAGTAATGCATTTGAATTTTGACTCAAAACTAACAGGAATTTTAAAATGAAAAGCAGAAAATATCCATTCATCATTACTAAACAGATCACTTTATGAGATTATAAACCTTATGATATAGGCATTAATCAAAATTACCTTTAGAAATGTTACTTCAAGATTATTTTCCATTTATTTATATTCTACAATAGAAATTTTAGATTAATTAATAACATCATTTATTTAACTAGTGGGTCAAGAAAATTTTTAATTTTTTTAAATTTGAAGGCAGAGTAACTTTTTATATGGATTACAATTATGAATATTTACCATATAAAAACTAAAAAATGATTTTTTGACAAAAAATTTTATTATATTGTCTATTATGTGAAGTTTTTCAAATTTATTAGCAGACCTATGTAGACTCTTGCACTTTGAAAATCATACTGTATTTGATATTATAGCCCTCTTGTTTATGTTCTATTTATATTGTCTAGTTGAAAGAGCCTAGAATTTAGGTTAGACAGACTCAAGGTAGATAAGCCAACTCACTTGTTAAATATTAGTTTAACTAATATTTAACCACTGCCTCTGGGAAGCCCTTCATCACTCCTGGCAGATGCTTCTGTGAATTCTTATATTTCCTCAGCAAAACATTTCTTACATAATTATTGTAATTTGTTTAATAAGCAGCTTCTATGTTAAACTGTAAGCTCTAGGAGGATAAAGAAGAGGTCTGTTTAACTTTCCACCAAACACCTAGCACAGTGCTTGAATCAAAGTGAGTATTCAATAAATCTTTGTTGAATGAACAATTACTTTTTTCCAAGTCCTTCTCTGCTTGTTTATTTCATAAGGTCATTGCTATAATGAGCTTTTATAGCTACATACCAAGAGAGGAGAAGAGTAATTAAAAATGCCAGCTCTGGAGCCAGAGTAATGTGTTCAAAGTCAGGCTGTGCCACTCACTAGCTTTTTATATGGATTATAACTATCAATATTTACCATATAAAAACTAAAAATGATTTTATAAAATATTTACATATTAGTTTAACAGATAATAGTAATAAAAACTATTTTATGTTAATATAAATGATGTATATATTTTCCAATACAAATATTAATGAGCACAGTAATACCACATTACATTTTCACATTGTCTGGTTTAATAGAAAACAAAAGAATTATCAAATCTATTCTACATTAACTTTGGAATGTTACAAGTCATGTAGAACCTCTAAAAATCTTATTTTTTCTCTTGAGATAATGAGTTAATAATGTCTTAGTGACATTATACAAATATTAATAGTCTTGAGTTTCAGTTACTCTTTAAGTCTACTTTTGAGATCTCTGATTTATAACAGCATTTCATTCTCTTTTTCCTGGTCTTTCTTTGTTTTTCTTTCCTCTCTTTAAGTTTCTTAAACATATTTCATCTTTGAAATCTCTGTTTTGAAGTGGTCCTATCACCTTTGAGTCAACATCCTAAACCTTTTCCATGGACATGGTCAGAACTGACTTCAAAGTGGAGATTCATCAACTGTGTGACATCAAGGGCATTTTTGGGGTCACTCATGACTTGCCTTATGGGGAATACTTAGGAAGGATGCTAACTTTTACTTCATGCATGTGTGTGTTTGTGTGTGTGTTTTGCCTAAATTATAAATAATTGGAAAAATAACTAGGAATTGTTCATATATTTATTATTATAATAATACTTCAAATTGAATTTAGGAGGGAGGGAAAATTTATATCTGCATGCGTAGATGCTCCATGAGCAAATAATGAAATATTCATAGCAATTATTTCAGAACAATCTCTATCTCATTCTGTCTCCTTTGTCACTAGTTCCCATCTCATAAAAGCCGTTAATAAGAGAATTCAACAGCAAATAAGAGATGTACTAAGTTGAGAACTGCTTTAGAAGTGCACCTAATTGAGGCCACATGGTAAGAATCAAGATACACAAATAACAGTCAGTTAGACAAAAATGCTTTTTTGTAACCACAGACTCATTCCCATATGATTGATATAGTAGTGAAAACTCTGAAAGTATTGGAAATTCTGTGCTTGATTATGCATGATTTAATTTGTGAGAAACAACTAGGTGAAGAAAGAAAACTGTACCCAGATGAACCAAACTGTAAGAAAATAAAGATGCATACAACTCAAACGTTTACCAGCTACTTCAGTTCACCCTATGTGTTATCCTATAAGGTTTGTTTTGCTAAGTTTTCATATTTGGGTATATATATATACGTGTATGTGTATGTATGTGTATATATGCATACATATATATATGTATATGTATGTATTTGTATACACACACACACACACACATATGTATATATATATATATATATATATATATATATATATATATATATATATATATATATATATTACCAAGAAGTGAAGAAGTAGTGAGCAACTGGAGAGCAGTTTATTTTTTAATGGTAAAAATGTCAAACAAAAAAAGTCATCTTAAAATATTTTACTGGGCAACCTACAAGAATTTGTACAGACTTGTGGTGGTTACACAGGTATGTCTACAGACAGGTACTTGTTTGTTTGTTTTTCTTATATAGACATGATCAAATGTATTTTTACCATGCATATTAGATGGCATTCTCATGTGAGACATATTTTAAGCTTGATTTTCACAATTTTACTGTCTGTGGAATAGAAGAAATGGGCTACCAGTAATGCTAACATTTCCTAAAGTAACAGGAGTTTCACTCCTTTCCTGCTGACAGATCCACTGGTGACTACCATCTTATGATACTATAGTTATAACCAGTGTTCTACACATACAATAATAAAACCAAAATAATGCTCCCATTTTTGTCTGAAAAGAAGTGAATACTGTGTATTTTTCCCACAATTTTTGCTAATATTTCTAGCTGGTTTCATGAGGGAAAAAAAAAAAAGGAAATCCATGAGCTGTTAGTAAAAAGAGATGAGGAGAGTGAACATTCTTGACTTCAGTCTCCTGGCTATTGCATCAGCCCACTGCCCTCTCAATTTCAACATACCTCAGGAATACTGGATTTACTAGCATACATAATACTTAACTCATATTGATTACTCTAATGCTTATCAGTTCTTTTTCTGAAAATAAAAATGCCTTGTAACCCTGAACAGCAAAGAAGGAAAAGAGGAAGGTAAGTTAGTAAACTGGGAAAACAAGAGTTATCAAAACGATTGATTTTCAGCACATTTCTGTTCTTTTAAACATTACTCTGCTCAACACTCCTGGCTTCCTGGGTGATGCAGTTGGTAAAGAATCTGCCTGCCAATGCAGGAAATACAAGAGACTCAGGTTTGATCCCTGGTTCAGGAAGATCCCCTGGAGTAGGAACTAGCAACCCAATCCAATATTGTTGCCTGAAAAATTCCATCGACAGAAGAGACAGGCAGGCTGCAGTCCACAGGGTTGCAGAGTTGAACATGACTGTGCATGTACACATGCACACACAGTAGGGCTCAAATCCAAAAGAAAGCTCTGCATTCATGAGTTCAATATTTTAATATCTAACTTCTTATTCCTTGCTCATTTTACTTGTTTTTATTTTGTTTCTTCTGATCTTGAACCTCTCTTTCTCTCATCAGCCCACAGCCAGGTACACAATGTGTAAAAATGCTTATTTGTCAAATGAAGTAATGGACACTCCCATTGCCTGTCCTTGTCCTTAACATAGAAGCCCAATTATTACTATATTTTTAAAAATCATAGCTCCTGAATTTCATCATCTGTTTCCTGTGTAACCAGGTTGTTCTTTCTAACCAGGCATACCACAGAACTTTCTGTAAGTAATGGAAATTACAGTTAAAAAACAGTTGTATTTAGCTCTTCTTAATCATCAAGGTCACTTGGTTGAACTCAGATGATTTTGATAATACTAAACAATGAAAATGTTTGAAAAATATCAACTGTACTCTTATTTGAAACTGCTCTTGTGCCCTGTCAAAAATAAATATTAGAATTCCCTAAAAAATCATTTCAGTTGTTACAGGTCATGAGTTAACTGCCTGCAAGGTTAAAATTTAAAAATGTTTAGAGGCATGATGGATGAAATAATGGATAATATCAACTTGAAGTTTAAATTTGAAAATGGAATTCAGGAAATATAGAGATGACTGTTAATATTCTTCAAGAGATGGGAATACCATACCACCTTACCTGCCTCCTGAGAAATCTGTATGCAGGTCAAGTAGCAACAGTTAGAACCAGACATGGAACCACAGACTGGTTTCAAATTGGGGAAGGAGTATGTCAAGGCTGTATATTATCACTCTGCTTGTTTAACTTATATGCAGAGCACATCATGAGAAACGCTGGGCTGGAGGAAGCACAAGCTGGAATCAAGATTGGTGGGAGAAATATCAATAACCTCACATATAGAGATAACACCACCCTTATGGCAGAGAGTGAAGAGGGACTAAAGAGCCTCTTGATGAAAGTGAAAGAGGGGAGTGAAAAAGCTGGTAAAACCGAACAGTCAAAAACCCAAGATCATGGTATCCAGTCCCATTACTTCATGGCAAATAGATAGGGAAACAGTGTAAACAGTGAGGGACTTGATTTTCTTGGGCTCCAAAATCACTGAAGATGGTGAATGCAGCCATGAAATTAAAAGACACTTGCTTCTTGGAAGAAAAGTTATGACCAACATAGACAACATATTAAAAAGTGGAGACATTACTTTGTTGACAAAGGTCTGTCTAGTCAAGGCTATGATTTTTCCAGCAGTCATGGATGGATGTGAGAGTTGGACTATAAAGAAAGCTGAGCACTGAAGGATTGATGCTTTTGAACTGTGGTGTTGGAGAAGACTCTTCAGAGTCCCTTGGACTGCAAAGAGATCAAATCGGTCATCCTAAAGGAAATCAGTCCTGAATGTTCATTGGAAGGAGCGATGCTGAAGCTGAATACTTTGGCACCTGATGCGAAGGACTCATTGGAAAAGAACCTGCTGCTGGGAAAGATTGAAGATAGAAGGAGACAGGGGTGACAGAAGATGAGATGGTTGGATGGCATCACCGACTCAGTGGACATCTGTTTGAGCAAGCTCCGTGATTTGATGATGGACAGGGAAGTCTGGCATTCTGCAGTCCATGGGGTTGCAAAGAGTTAGGCACAACTGAGCAACTGAACTGAACTGAACTGCTAATATAAAACTTCCATTTAGGGCTAAGTCTTTCAGTTAACCTATGTTTCATATTGTCCTTCACTTTGCTCATTTTTTTTCTGTCCATTTAATTTATTTAATCACCCAAGTAAGCTGAACTTGGGCTTTAATTATCTGTCAGTTTTAGCCTTAGCACTTATAGGAAAGAGGATTTAATGATAGCACAGTATAAAATAGAAATGGTGTAAAAATCCCAGGCAACAGAATATGGTATTTTAGTCACTTTTCACATGTGTTTCCAGGATATAATAAGATATAGTGAAGGACAGTTTGATATGTAAACACTTAGATAACTGAAGATGATTCCTTATGGAGATTTGAAACTTTCTCAAATGCTTTTGTATGTCACCAGAGTGAGTGACACTGTTGTCTCATACTTGTTAAGAAAAAATAGATTTAAATGGGGTGAAACATGACTGTTCTTTTGTCTAATACACAGACTATTTTTCTTAATTTTTAAAAAATGTTTCAGTAAGGCAGAACTTTTAATCACACAATGATGGTCATACATAAGGTAAATTATCTCAATTTCACCATGCAAAAATACCCAGTATAGTATTTTTGGAATCAAATTCAGAGATCAAACAGATACTCTGCAAAGCTAAGCCTATATCTCTGTGTAAATCATTTTCCTCCTCCTATTAAGAAAAAACATACTTAACGTTTGACTCAGCAGTCAACACTGGCAAAGCCTGGTCAGTATATTTCATTCTAATTGTTCTACCTTTATAGAGGATACATTTTTTTCTCCCATTGCCACTTTGGCAGGTCACTTGTCTCATCAATCACTTAGGCATAACTGTGCTTTTTAAGCAATCAGAGTAAAATCAATACTAAGCATTATGCTCCCTGCTCTGCAAAAGAGAGAGTGGATAGGATAGAGCTTATCAACACAAAACGTGGTGATGTTTTGACCTTAACTCTAAAGGTTTTACAGGGCAAGACAAGTTGCCAAAGAATTGTGTGGTACTGGATTTCCACTCTCCTCATCTTTATTTATGCTTCTTGACGCTCTGCTATTTGTCATCCACTCATATTTATTGTGCATTCCCAGGTGCCTGACATTGCAATAAGTGATTTGAGATTTACAGTTTTTATTTCCTCCTTGCCCTTAAAAAGCAGTTTAATGAGATGAACAAACACAGGCAAATGGATTACGTTGCTAGGTTCGTATAGCTTATAATAAGAAGTAAATGAATAAGAACAAATACAAAGAAAACATTTACCAACTTGGGAGGAGGACTGTCTGAGACTTTTAGGTAAGTCTGAACAAGCTCAGAACAATATATAGGTTGGCTTTGACATGAGAAAAAAATACTCATTGCCCTAGAAACAAGTAAACAGTTTTAAACATGGACCCATAGAGTAAACCTGAACACATAAGAAGACATAGTTTAGGTAGAATAGACAATTCATTCACAGTTAATCCAGAAGAAAAAGAAACAAGAAACTAAATAACCAACCTCATAAAGTTTAAAAAGATTTAAGTTAAATTATATATATAAGACATACTAAAATCAAATATCTCCAAACCAAGGAATACATCAAATACTGATATTCTCTTGTTTCAAATCATCACATTGGTCATTAGTTTTCAACATACAAATCTGTGGGGACACAAATACTCAGCCTGGAACAACTCTCAATAAATCTTAGCAAATTGTGATATTATCATTATTATTTTCAGACAGTCATTATTTTTAAATCATATTATTAAATACATCTTGTTGTTCATTAATGTATCAACTATATATACTATGTCACCATATATCAGCAAGTTATCCCATGATAATATCTAATGTATATTAGGACTGAAAAAAGAAGTAAGCAGCATTGTTGTCATGGCAGGTTATAGGATTGAAGAATAAATCCTTTGATGTCTACAAAATTGACATTTTATCTTACTTTTTCCTTTGATACAAGATACCCTGACTACTCATAGTTTATCTGCATGTCTGTTGTTTTCTCTAATGTCCAGAAAATTTACTCATGAAGTATCATAGGCTGTTCACCTCCATGCTGCCACCAAGACCATGCACCTTCCACTACATCCTAACCTACTCTAGTCCACTGGGAATTACTTCTGCCTATTTCAATAATTTGCAAGTCAGACTCACAGTGTTTATGACTACACCATCTTTGCTTATACCCATCACTTTGTCATTTTGGGTTGCTCAAATAAAATAACTATATTCTGAGTGGTTTATATATATACACAACAAGAGTTCAATTATCACTTTAATTATCACAGCTCAAAGTCCAAGATTACAGTGCCGACATGGTCAGGTTCTGATTACAACCCTCTTCTAGGTTGGAGGTAGCTGAATTCTCATTGTATCTTCACATAGCATAACGAGCTAGCTAGCTCTCTGGCCTATTCTTATAAGAACAGTAATAACATTCCTGAAAGCCCCATCATCAAGTGCTAACTATTTTCCAAAGGTCACATTTTCAAATATTATCACATTATGGTTAGGGTTTCAGCATGAATTTTAGGGGGACATAAGTTTTTCAGTTCATTGCAACTTCTAAGGCAGTTTTCAAAACATGTTGCAGTGTAGACATTATAAGCTGTTACCTCATTATACCAGTAATTGTATGAATGTATCCATATTTTTTTTTTTTTTTTTGCTATTACAAACAACTATAATAGGAATAGTCAAGAACACATTTCCTAAGAGGAGTTTAGGTAAAATGTTGGTGTTCAAAATAAGCACTGGCAAATTAACTTCTAATCATATTTTCATTTCTAATTTCAATGTAAATTATATCAGGTTTTAACAGTATCAGAGGAGTTTGTCCCTCTAGTCAAGGGTCCATCTTGTCAAAGCTATGGTTTTTCCAGTAGTCACATATGGATGTGAGAGTTGGACTATAAAGAAAGCTGAGCACCAAAGAATTGATGCTTTTGAACTGTGGTGTTGGAGAAGACTCTTGAGAGTCTCTTGGACTGCAAGGAGATCAAACAAGTCAATCATAAAGCAAATCAATCCTAAACGTTCATTGGAAGGGTTGATGCTGAAGCTGAAACTCCAAGATTTTGGCCACCTGATGCTAAGAACCGACTCATTGGAAAAGACCCTGCTGCTGGGAAAGATTGAAGGCAGGAGGAGAAGGGGATGACAGAGGCTGGGATGGTTGGATGTCTTCATCAACTCAATGAAGATGTGTTTGAGCAAGTTCTGAAAGTTGGTGATGGACAGGGAAGCCTGGCATGCTGCAGTCCATGGGGTTGCAAAGAGCACGACTGGGCAACTGAACTGAACTGACTGAAAATAAGGTAAAATAATTTTGTGAATTAAAAAGGTAATGTAGGTATTGTGGATTAATTAATGTGAGGTGTTTAATGTCAGGTTTATAAATTTAGAGTTTGTTACTAGGTTTCTGACTTACATGATATATATATATCATGTATATATATATATATGACTTACATGAGATATAAAAATGAGACATAGTGTCTTGTCAAGTTGACGTACACTGAAAATGAAAAAGACAGATCTAAGAGTTTATTGGGATTCCCTGGTGGCTCAATGGTAAAGAATCTGCCTACAATGCAGAAGACTTGTGTTCAGTCTCTGGATTGGGAAGATTCCTTGGAGAAGGGAATCACAACCCACTCCAGTATTCTTTCCTGGAGAATTCCGTGGACAGAGGAGCCTGGTGGGCTACAGTCCACAGGGTGGCAAAGAGTCAGAGATGACTGAGTGACTGACACAAAAGGTTATTAGCTCATATATAGTAATACAAATCCAGACAGGAAATTAAAATAACCTGGAGAAAATCAGCCTGTGCAGTGAGCATGTATTGGATAAGAAGTTTCTGGCTGATTTTGGTGAAAGTGATATTGATATTAAAGACTAACATTTATTAATACCTTCCTCATGCAAGTGATGTTAGCTGGTTTTATCTGATGCTTTATTTCCAGTATCTTATTACTTCAGACAAGGAAACTGAGGCTCAAGTATGCAAGAGCACAAAGAAAAAACAAAGAAGGAATAAAAAGTTTTCTAGAATAGTGTCTATATGGTATCAGATAACTGCTGTTGTGATTGGCAGGGATAAAGATTTGAAGAGGTTCAAGTTTGGATATATTGAATTCAGTTTCTGAGAGGATATGTTGTGTTAGTTATCAGAGCATCTGTTCAATTTCACATTGAATGAGTTCACTTAAAGGATTTAGGAATGCCTATTCAGTTTTGAGCATTCTTATTGGGGCAGATGTAGAATCATATTTACTTTAAGAAAGATTACCTCAGTTCAGTGTTTCTTATCAAAATACTAACAGCAATCTACCTAGAAAGCTAAGTGAAGAAAAAAACTGAAGCAACAGCAGATGGATAAAATTTTAAAAAGTTACTTAATATTTAAATGTATAAAATAATGCCCTCAAAAGGAAATCATGCTTAATGCATTTTAGAGTCGCTTATATTTTATAATCCACAGTCTTGATTTCAATGCAAAATGTTAACTTTCAGAAAATAGATTCTTGACAAAATATTATGTCTGTAATTGGTACTACTCTTTCTACACTGTCAACTTTTTAAAGTCAAAATATTATTTTCTAGGATCATTAATAATACAACATATCTAACTGTATTGTTAAATTCACTTAGCATAAATAATTCACTAAAAAGCAAACTGAGTTAATATTCTAATGCTTCTTTTCCTTTCCATATCTGATATAGATAAGCTCAAATTTTCACCTATGATTCAGCCATCCATTTTTTCACTATTGATTCTTGGCACAGAAGTTATCATTTGAACACTGTATCTATTTAAAAATATATAAATATACACAATATTTTAGTGTTTGACTCATTTTTAATTTCCACATACACTTGCATTTTCTAGGCATTCTCAAAATGAACACCCTAAATATGCTTATCCTCAGATGTATGCTGCCCTTTTGTCATTCAAATTAATTATTTCTTTTAGTGGTTGTTCACTAGCTAAGTAATGTCAGAGTCTTTGTGACCACCCTGGACAGCAGCAAGCCAGGCCTCACTGTCCCTCACTGTCTTACAGTGTCTGCCCAAGTTCATGTCCTTTGAATTGGTGATACTATCCAATCATCTAATTTTCTGCCACCAATTTCTTCAACAGTATGTGAACTGTGAACTTTCAGACATTCAAGATGGATTTAGAAAAGGCAGCAGAACCAGAGATCAATCATCTCGTCTTCTGCTGCCGATTTCTTTCTTTCTTACTGCTTCTACAAGATGGCAGAGTAGAAGGATGTGAACTCACCTTCTCCTGCAAGAACTCCAAAACTAAAACTCATTGTTAAACAATCATCGACAGGAGAAGGTTGGATCACGCCAAAAAAAGATTCCCCACATCCAAGGGCAAAGGAGAAGCCCTGGAAAGATGGTAGGAGGGGCAAAATCACATTTATAATCAAACCCTATACCCACAAGAGACACTCGGGGCGCTCAGACAAAACCTTGTGTGCACTAGGAGACCCCGCAGAGACTGAGCCAGACTTGCCTTTGAGTATTTGAGTGTCTCTTGTGGAGGTACAGGTCAGCAGTGGCCTTCCACAGGGGCAGGGGCTCTGGGTGCAGCATACCTAGGTGTGACATAAGCCCTCTTGGAGGCAGTCACCATTAACTCCACAATAGAGCTGCCAGAACTTACACAGGACTGGGGAAACAGACTCCTGGAGGACTCAAACAAAACCTTGTGTACATCAGGACCCAGGAGAAGAGATCAGTGACCCCACAAAAGACTGACCCAGACTTGCCCATGAGTGAGTGTCCAGGGGTCTCTGGCAGAGGCATGGGTTGGCGAAGGCCTGCTGCAGGGTTGGGTGCATTGAGTGTGGTAGTGTAGGCATGGAACCTTTTGAAGGTAGTCACCATTATCTTCATTACCTCCACCATAGTTTGGCCTCAGGTCAAACAACAGGGAGGGAACATAGCCCCACTGATCAGCAGAAAATTGGATTAAAGTTTACTGAGCTTGGCCCTGCCCATCAGAACAAGATTCAGTTTCCCCTTTCAGTCAGTGTCTCCCATCAGGAGGCTTCCATAAACCTCTTATCTTTATCCATCAGAGTGAAGACAGACTGAAATCTACAATCACAGAAAATTAATCAAACTGATCACATGGACCACAGCCTTGTCTAACTCAATGAAACTATGAGCCATGCCCTGTAGGGACGCCCAAGATGGGCAAGTCATGGTGGAGAGTTCTGACAAAACATGGTCCACTGGAGAAGGGAATGACAAACCACTTCAGCATTCTTGCCTTGAGAACCCTATGAAAAGGCAAAAAGATAGAACACTGAAAGATGAACTCCTCAGGTTGGTAGGTGTCCAATATGTTACTGAAGATCAGTGGAGAAATAACTCCAGAAAGAATGAAGAGACAGAGCCAAAGCAAAAACAACTTCCAGTTGTGGAAGTGACTGGTGATGGAAGTAAAGTCTGATGCTAAAAAGAACAATATTGCATAGGAACCTGGAATGTTAGGTCCATGAATCAAGGTAAAATGGAAGTGGTCAAACAGGAGATGGCAAGAGAGAACATCAACATTTTAGGAATCAGTGAACTTAAATGGACTGGAATGGAAGGATTTAATTCAGATGACCATTGTATCTACTACTGTGGGCAGGAATCCCTTAGAAGAGATGGAGTAGCCATCATAGTCAACAAAATATTCTGAAATGCAGTACCTGGATGCAATCTCAAAAATGACAGAATGATCTCTGTTTGTTTCCAAGGAAAATCATTCATGGTAATCCAAGTCTATGCCACAACCAGTAATGCTGAAGAAGCTGGAGTTGAATGCTTCTAGGAAGACCTACAAAACCTTCTAGAACTAACACCCAAAAAAGATGCCCTTTTCATTATAGGGGAGTGGAATGCAAAATTAGGATATCAAGAGATGCCTGGAGTAACAGGTAAAATAGGTCTTGGAGTACAGAATGAAGCAGGGCAAAGCCAACGAGTTTTGACAAGAGAATGCAATGATCATAGGAAACACCCTCTTCCAACAACACAAGAGAAGACTCTACACATGGACACCACCAAATGGTCAATACTGAAATCAGATTGCTTATATTCTCTGCAGCCAAAGATGGAGAAGCTCTATACAGTCAGCAAAAACAAGACCAGGAGCTGACTGTGGCTCAGATCATGAACTCCATTTTGCCAAATTCAGACTTGAATTGAACAAAGTAGGGAAAACCACTAGACCATTCAGGTATGACCTAAATCAAATCCCTTATGATAATACTGTGGAATTGACAAATAGATTCAAGGGATTAGATCTGATAGAGTGCTTAAAGAACTATGGACAGAGGTTCGTGACATTATACAGGAGGCAGTGATCAAGACCATCCCCACGAAAAAAGAAATGTAAAAATACAAAATGATTGTCTGAGGAGGACTTACAAATAGCTGAGAAAAGAAGAGAACCTAAAGACAAAGGAGAAAAGGAAAGATATAAGTATCTGAATGCAGAATTTCAAAAAAAAAATTGCAAGGAGAGATAAGAAAGCCTTCTTCAGTGGTCAGTGCAAAGAAATAGAGGAAAACAATAGAATGAGAAAGACTAGAGATCTCTGCAAGAAAATTAGAGATAGCAAGGAAATGTTTCATGCAAAAATGGGCACAATAAGGGACAGAAATAATTTGGACCTGACAGAAGCAGAAGATCTTAAGAAGAGGTGGCAAGAATGCATGGAAGGACTCTACAAAAAAGATCTTCATGACCCAGATAACCACGATGATGTGACCACTCACCTAGAGCCAGACATCCTGGAATGCAAAGTCAAGTGGGCCTTATGAAACATCACTATGAACAAAGCTAGTGGAGGTGATGGAATTCCAGTTGAGCTATTTCACATCCTAAACAATGATGCTGTGAAAGTGCTGGACTCAACATGCCAGAAAATTTGGAAAATTCAGCAGTTGCCACAGGACTGGAAAAGGTTAGTTTTTATTTCAATCCCAAAAGAGGCAATGCCAATGCATGCTGAAACTACCACACTATTGCACTCATCTCACACACTAGCAAAATAATGCTCAAAATTTTCCAAGTCATGCTTCAACACTATGTGAAGCATGAACTTCCAGATATTCAAGCTGGTTTTAGAAAAGACAGAGGAACCAGGGATCAAATTGCAGACTTCCCTTGAATCATCAAAAAAGCAAGAGAGTTCCAGAAACATCTACTTCTGTTTTATTGACTACCCCAAAACCTGTGACAGTAGGAATCACAACAAGCTGTGGAAAATTCTTAAAGAGATGGGAATACCAGACCACCTGACTGCCCTCCTGAGAAATCTGTATGCAGGTCACAAAGCAACATGTAGAACTAGACATGGAACAACAGACTGGTTCCAAATTGGGAAAGGAGTATCTCAATGCCACATATTGACACCCTGCTTTTTTAACTTATATGCAGAGTGCATCAAGTGAAATGCTGTGCTGGATAAACTCAAGTTGGAATCAAGGTTGCTGGGAGAAATATCCATAACCTCAGATACACAGATGACACCACCCTTATTGCAGAAAGCAAAAGACTAAAGAGCTTCCTGATGCAAGTGAAAGAGGAGAGTGAAAAAGTTGGCCTAAAGCTCAACATTCAGAAAACTAAGATCATGTCATCTGGTCCTGTCATTTCATGGGAAATAGATAGGGAAACAATGGAAACAGTGAGAGATTTTATTTTGAAGGACTCCATAATCACTGCAGATGGTGACTGCAGCCATGAAATTAAAAGACGCTTACTCCTTGGAAGGAAAGCTATGACCAACTGAGACAACATGTTAAAAAAAGCAGAGACATTACTTTGCCAATAAAGGTCCATCTAGTCAAGGCTATGGTTTTTCCAGTAGTTGTGTATGGATTTGAGAGTTGGACTATAAAGAAACCTGAGCACCAAAGAACTGATACTTTTGAACTGTAATGTTGGATAAGACTATTGAGAGTCCCTTGGACTGCAAGGAGAACAAAGCAGTCAATCCTGACCAGATGCCATGATCTTAGTTTTCCGAATGTTGAGCTTAAAGCCAACTTTTTCACTCTCCTCTTTCACTTGCATCAAGAGGCTTTTTAGTTCCTCTTCACTTTCTGCCATAAGGGTGGTGTCATATACATATCTGCGGTTATTGATATTTCTCCTGGCAATCTTGATTCCAGCTTGTGCTTCTTCCAGCCCAGCGTTTCTCATGATGTACTCTGCATATAAGTTAAATAAGCAGGGTGACAATATACAGCCTTGACTCCCTCCTTTTCCTATTTGGAACCAGTCTTTTGGTCCATGTCCAGTTCTAACTGTTGCTTCCTGACCTGCATATAGGTTTCCCAAGATGTGGGTCAGGTGGTTTGGTATTCCCATCTCCTTCAGAATTTTCCACAGTTTATTGTGATCCACGCAGTCAAAGGCTTTGGCATAGTCAATAAAGCAGAAAAAATGTTTTTCTGGAACTCTCTTGCTTTTTCGATGAATTCGTTAAATATATATAAAGATTTGTGTTAGGTAATCTATATCTTATTTTTTATTATATAAGATTACTAGACAAATAGGAAATTTGGAGTGAAGAAAGAAGAATTGAAATATGTACCACATTTTAGGAATGCATTTATTTGTCCATAGCAAATGAATAATATATAGCAAATAATTGCTTCATCAGTTTTATACTTTTTTAATACTTTTTGATAAATAATTTTCTTGTTTTTTTTTTTTTTTGTAGGTTTTATTGAATGAAAATAGAAGATGTTTAAGAAGTTAAAGGTATGCTCATGTGAGCCTTCTCCTTGATATTATAAGAACAGGTAGAAGAATGCAAAATACATTTAAAGCAAAGCTGTGTTTTATTTCTATTATTTTATTTCTACTCAAAGAGAGCTGATTTGTAGATTTTATAAAGAGAATCTTGTAAAACTGATGCTCCTGCTGAAAAAATACATAAAATCTTTGGCTATCTGGTAGAACTGACTTGGTAGAACCAAGAGGTCTAGACTGAGAATCAGGAGTTTGAGTTTGAATTTACATGCAATCACTAATTAGTTACCTAACTTATACTCAGTTACCATGATTAGAAAAGTAAGAATTCTGAATTAAATTAATGTTTTTCTTTTTTTTTAAGTAAATGCTATGATTTTCAGAGTTTACAATCTGAGCGCTGCTTGCATTCTGAAAGTGTTTCAGAAGACTGAAAAGAGTCTGAGAAACAGAGGAGTAAATCGCAAATAATTGATTTCAGAAACCATAACAGGCTGCAGGGTATAAATTTTTTGGTAGTTGGCCTTCCTGGTGCCCATAAAATAGCACCATATAGATGGTTTCAGAGTCCTGCTTACTTATTAAAGTCATTCCTAATAATAAGGTGAAGTATGTATCATAAGTTAGCAAAAGCAGTTGGCAGTTGGAATTCATTTTCAGGGACATATTTAAATAGAAATATTTTCTCATATCAATCTAGTAATGCAATTATTATTGTCTAAAACCTGCTTATTAGTAAACAGTTAAATAATTTCCCCATTATGACAGAAAGGGAAATTAAATACTAAGACTCTACTACAAAGAATCGTATATCCAAAAAAAAAAGAAAAGAAAAAAAACAGAAGTAGCTAGAAAATAACATTTCTAACAAAATGGTGAAAAAACTATTCAGTATAACTCAATGTTTTCATTATCTCTCTTCAATATTAACAGAACGATCAATCTTAACAGATAAAGTTTATGTTTGTTTTGCTTGAATCTCTGAAATTTTACACTCTTTTCTTACCAGAAACAATTACTATCAGTAATTTTACATATAGCTATTCAGTATTTGTTTTTATGTTGAATTATAAAATGCCTATAAGAAAATTCAGACACAAATGGAAATTTAATCCATGATATAGTAAGTCTTGCACATTAGAGGGAGCAAAACAGCTTCTACATTAAATTACACTATTAGGATCCTATTATTTGGTGATGGTAGTTTATGAAACCCCATGGATTATAGCCTGCCAGGTTCCTCTGACCATGAGATTTCCAAGGCAAGAATACTAAAGTGGGTTGCCATTTCTTTCTCCAGGGAATCATCTAGATCCAGGTATTGAACCCAGGTTCCCTGCACTGAAAGCAGATTCTTTACTCTCTGAACCTCCAGGAAAGTCCTAATGTCTAACAGTCGTTAATTCAAACTGCATTATAATCATATATCTGAAACACAAAGCTTTAAAACTATTTAAAGTAAAACAGTAAAAAATTAAGTAATATTTTTTATTTCTGTATTTGGAAATAATTAATTAGACAATTTGTGGGAGGTAAAACTCAACATAAATATTGATAAAGGTGGTCCATTGAGAATTTAAAACTCCATATAGATTTCAACATTGTTTTTTATTAGTTTTTTAAAAACACATCTGTCAGCTAAAAAATATAGTCACAACCTGAAAGTAGAATTATTTATTTGGTAGGAATGTTTAGTACTCCAAGCAAGGAGACAGCATATCTCAGTAGTTCTGAGAAAACTGCTCCAAGGAGGCAGGAGTGGGAGTCAGGTTATATACAAGATTGCAACAAAGGGACCAGGCAGTCTGAATATTAAAGATCAGATATCGGAGAGTGTTTTGCCTATGTTCTCCTCTAGGAGTTTTATAGTTTCTGGTCTTACATTTAGATCTTTAATCTATTTTGAGTTTATTTTTGTGTATGGTGTTAGAAAGTGTTCTAGTTTCATTCTTTTACAAGTGGTTGACCAGTTTTCCCAGCACCACTTGTTAAAGAGGTTGTCTTTTTTCCATTGTATATCCTTGCCTCCTTTGTCAAAGATAAGGTGTCCATAGGTTCGTGGATTTATCTCTGGGCTTTCTATTCTGTTCCATTGATCTATATTTCTGTCTTTGTGCCAGTACCATACTGTCTTGATGACTGTGGCTTTGTAGTAGAGTCTGAAGTCAGGCAGGTTGATTCTTCCAGCTCCATTCTTCTTTCTCAAGATTACTTTGGCTATTCGAGGTTTTTTGTATTTCCATACAAATTGTGAAATTCTTTGGTCTAGTTCTGTGAAAAATACCGTTGGTAGCTTGATAGGGATTGCATTGAATCTATAGACTGCTTTGGGTAGAATAGCCATTTTGACAATATTAATTCTTCCAATCCATGAACACAGTATGTTTCTCCATCTGTTTGTGTCCTCTTTGATTTCTTTCATCAGTGTTTTATAGTTTTCTATGTATAGGTCCTTTGTTTCTTTAGGTAGATATACTCCTAAGTATTTTATTCTTTTTGTTGCAATGGTGAATGGTATTGTTTCCTTAATTTCTCTGTCTGTTTTTTCATTGTTAGTATATAGGAATGCAAGGGATTTCTGTGTGTTAATTTTATATCCTGCAACTTTACTATATTCATTGATTAGCTCTAGTAATTTTCTGGTAGAGTCTTTAGGGTTTTCTATGTAGAGGATCATGTCATCTGCAAACAGTGAGAGTTTTACTTCTTCTTTTCCTATCTGGATTCCTTTTACTTCTTTTTCTGCTCTGATTGCTGTGGCCAGAACTTCCAACACTATGTTGAATCAAGATCCTCTATGACCCACCTCCCAGAATATTGGAAATAAAAGCAAAACTAAACAAATGGGACCTAATGAAACTTAAAAGCTTTTGCACTACAAAGGAAACTATAAGTAAGGTGAAAAGACAGCCCTCAGATTGGGAGAAAATAATAGCAAATGAAGAAACAGACAAAGGATTAATCTCAAAAATATACAAGCAACTCCTGAAGCTCAATTCCAGAAAAATAAATGACCCAATCAAAAAATGGGCCAAAGAACTAAACAGACATTTCTCCAAAGAAGACATACAGATGGCTAACAAACACATGAAAAGATGCTCAACATCACTCATTATTAGAGAAATGCAAATCAAAACCACAATGAGGTACCATTACACGCCAGTCAGGATGGCTGCTATCCAAAAGTCTACAAGCAATAAATGCTGGAGAGGGTGTGGAGAAAAGGGAACCCTCTTACACTGTTGGTGGGAATGCAAACTAGTACAGCCGCTATGGAAAACAGTGTGGAGATTTCTTAAAAAACTGGAAATAGAACTGCCATATGACCCAGCAATCCCACTCCTGGGCATACACACTGAGGAAACCAGATCTGAAAGAGACTCGTGCACCCCAATGTTCATCGCAGCACTGTTTATAATAGCCAGGACATGGAAGCAACCTAGATGCCCATCAGCAGATGAATGGATAAGGAAGCTGTGGTACATATACACCATGGAATATTACTCAGCCATTAAAAAGAATTCATTTGAACCAGTCCTAATGAGATGGATGAAGCTGGAGCCCCTTATACAGAGTGAAGTAAGCCAGAAAGACAAAGAACATTACAGCATACTGACACATGTATATGGAATTTAGAAAGGTGATAACGATAACCCTATATGCAGAACAGAAAAAGAGACACAGAAATACAGAACAGACTTTTGAACTCTGTGGGAGAATGTGAGGGTGGGATATTTCAAAAGAACAGCATGTATACTATCTATGGTGAAACAGATCACCAGCCCAGGTGGGATGCACGAGACAAGTGCTCCGGCCTGGTGCACTGGGAAGACCCAGAGGAATCGGGTGGAGAGGGAGGTGGGAGGGGGGATCGGGATTGGGAATACATGTAAATCCATGGCTGATTCATATCAATGTATGACAAAACCCACTGGGAAAAAAAATAATAATAAAAATAAAATAAAATAAAAAAATAAATAAATAAAGATAAGGGTATGAAAACAGCAAAAAAAAAAAAAAAAGAAAGAAAAAAAAAATAAAGATCAGATATCAAGTTAAGGAATTTAGCATTCTATGTAGGGGGAGATACAAGCCTCTGGACTCACTGAATTCATTCCTTTCATATGCACCTCAGCTCTAGGGTCAAATCTTGTTTTTTTTGTGCACCTTAAGGATTGGCGGATGGGTGCTTCTTGCATTAGCCAACTCTTCTGTAATCACCATGGGGGTGGAAGCATCTGTTGGACCACAGTTTTGGGAGCCCTCATTCACATTTAGAGGCCAGAAATCACTGATGGTTGTGACATTTGTTGTTTATTGATATGGCAAGAGATATTTCCATTTAATGCATCTATTGAAAAGATATGATAGGAAGTCATGCAATCCTGTATCTTTGAATACTAATAACATATTTGTATGGAGGAAAAGCTTCTTTTTTATTATGTATCAGAAAGTTACTATAGAATTGGTGGAACTCCTTAATCTCATAGTTCTATCTTCCTCATTAACAAAGTGAGTCTAATAACATCATGTTATCAATTCTTGTGAGGATTCCATCAGGTAACTTCACAGTGCTCTATATATCTTGGTTCTCTCTCAACCTGTTGGGTGCAAAGTGCTGTTCGGGTAGAAATTGCTATGAAGTTAGTGTAGGGACTCTGTGACTTTGGCGTGTTTTGATAAACATCCTGCTCCATTAACCAAAAACTATACACACTGTCCCAAATTCCTGATTCTCAGCATAATGTGTCCTTAGTCTGATAAATTATCAGCACTCCGATGTGTTAGGTAGTTAGAATAGGAAAAAAGAGTTCAAAATGGTAGTGGCTAAAAGACAAAGACAGGAAAAGCCCACTAAGATAGAACAAAGGAAGGTCCGAGGACCAGAGTGAGGACCTTAGGTAAAATAAACCGCCCACCTGGCTAGCCCAGTTTACATAAGGAAGGCTCAGAGGTAGGAGAAAAAACATATAAAAAGAGGAGCCAAAATTGGGCTAGAGCTTCTCTTCTCTTCATGTCTTTTGGGTCGACCCACCCTAGGCCTTGAAGATGTATTTTCCTTTGCTTTCTAAATAAAACTGAGCTGTAACACTGGTCCATCTGTTGCTTCAAATTTTTGCTGCAGTGAGACAGAACCAAGGAAATTACAAACTCTTGGCAGAAAGTGAAGAAGAACTAAAGAGCCTCTTGATGAAAGTGGAAGAGGAGAGTGAAAAAGTTGGCTTAAAGTTCGATATTCAGAAAGCTAAGATCATGGCGTCCAGTTCCATCACGTCGTGGCAAATAGATGGGGAAACAGTGGAAACAGTGGCTGACTTTATTTTTCTAGGCTCAAAAATCACTGCAGATGGTGATTGCAGCCATGAAATTAAAATATACTTACTCCTCAGAAGGAAAGTTATGACCAACTTAGACAGCATATTAAAAAGCAGAGACATTACTTTGTCAACAAAGGTTCATCTAGTCAAGGCTATGGTTTTACCAGTGGTCAGGTATGGATGTGAGAGTTGGAATATAAAGAAAGCTGAGCCCCAAAGAATTGATGCTTTTGAACTGTGGTGTTGGGGAAGACTCTTGAGAGTCCCTTGGACTGAAAGGAGATCCAACCAGTCCATCCTGGGTGTTCCTTGGAAGGACTGATGCTGAAGCTGAAACTCCAATACTTTGGCCACCTGATGCAGAGAGCTGACTCATTGGAAAAGGCCCTGATGCTGGGAAAGATTGAGGGCAGGAGGAGAAGGGGACAACAGAGGATGAGATGGTTGCATGGCATCACCAACTCAATGGACATGGGTTTGGGTGGACTCTGGGAGTTGGTGATGGGCAGGGAGGCCTGGTGTGCTGTGCTTCTTGGGGGTGCAAAGAGTTGGACATGACTGATCTACTGAACTGAACTGAAATGAACTCCCAACATATACATGAAAGGGTAGTAATTACCTTCTGTTCCTTATGCCTGAGGGGAAAATAACTGTTGATCATTAATCTTTAACCCATAAATCTAGTCCATTGTAAAATGCCTGGGGGGTCATGAGAAAAGGCTGCAGGATGGCAAATTAATGTCTAAGAAAACTAAGAATCTGAGAATCTAAAGAAGCCATAAAGATGTCAAGTTAAACACTGCAAACTTTAAGCTGATTCATTATAAATGGCATATGTTAAAAGTAAGACAACCTGATGTGAAGGTCTGACTAATTGGAAAAGACCTGATCTTGGGAATGATTGAAGGCAGGAGGAGAAGGGATGACAGAGGATGACATGGTTGGATGGCATCACTGACTCAATGGACGTGATTTGAGCAACCTCTGGGAGCTGGTAATGGACAGGGAAGCCTGGAGTGCTGCAGTCCATGGGGTTGCAAACAGTCAAACATGACTAAGGAACTGAACTGAACTAAAAAGTAAGTGCAAGTGCAAGTCGCTCAGTCGTGTCCGACTCTTTGTGACCCCTTGCACTATATGGTCCATGGAGTTCTCCAGACCAGAATACTGAAGTGGGTAGCCTTTCCCTTCTCCAGGGGATCGTCTCAACCCAGGGATCAAACCCAGGTCTCCCGCATTGCAGTCGGATTCTTTACTAGCTGAGCCAAAAGGGAAGCCCAAGAATACTGGAATGAGTAGTCTATCCTTTCTCTAGCAGATCTTCCTGAACCAGGAATCAAACCAGGGTCTCCTCCATTGCAGGCAGATTCTTTACCAACTGAGCTATCAGGAAAGCCCTAAAAAGTAAGAACCAATCAAAAGTGTACAAGTCCCATCACTTTATGGCAAATAGAATGGAGAAACAATGGAAAAGGTGAGAGACTATTTTCTTGGGCTCCAAGATCACCTCAGATGGTGACTGCAGCCATAAAGTTAAAAGACGTTCCCTCTTTGAAAGAAAAGCTATGATCAACTAGACAGCATATTAAAAAGCAGAGCCATCACTTTACCGAGAAAGCTCCTTCTAGTTAAAGCTATGGTTTTTCCAATAGTCATGTATGGATATGAGAAGAGGACCATAAAGAAGGCTGAACACTGAAGAATTGATGCTTTTGAACTGTGGTGTTGGAGAAGACTCTTGAGAGTCCCTTGGACTGCAAAGAGATCAAACCAGTCAATCCTAAAGGAAATCAGTGCTGAATATTCACTGGAAAGACTGGTGCTGAAGCTGAAGCTCCAATACTTTGGCCACCTGCTGAGAAGAGCTGATTCATCTTCCCTGATGCTGGGAAAGATTGAAGGCAGGAGGCGAAGGGGATGACAGAGGACACGATAATTGCATGGCATTTCTGATTCAATAGACATGAGTTTGAGCAAGCTCCAGGAGATGGTGAAGGACAGGGTAGCCTGGTTGTCTGCAGAACATGGGGTGACAAAGAGTCAGATACGACTGGGCAACCAAACAACAAAGGATATAAAGGGTTAACTCCTTCAGAGTTTCTTATATCCTCTTTATTTTTCTGCCACTCACCAAAGGATTCATGAAAATATTTAAAACCTTCTAATTTTTCTATTATAAACCTTAGAAACAAGTTGTTATACTATGGAAATGCACATTAAGATAATATTAGCTTTATAACAATGGGAAAAATCTCTCTCCCTCTCATTCTTCATCTGTCCATAATCTAGCAATCATTTCTCTATTATCTATCTACCTACCATCTAACTACCTCTATTCATATCTACCCACATATACATATAATTGTATAATTATTTTCCTTTAACTTAAAATTTTATCTGTTCTTTCTGAAATTTGTAAATTTCTGTAAAGAATTTATAACTACATTAACCTTTACTGTATATAACACTAATGCATACACTACATACAAATGTATATTTAAAAAAAAAAGCACTTATGAAACTTGGAATCAGAAAACTTTGATGCAAATCTCATATCAACTGTCTCAGTTTGGAAAGTTTTCCTAGCCTCTCTAAGCTACAGTTTCCCTTTCTGAAAAAATGATCTCACCTTATTTGAATAATCAAAAATTAAGTAACAAAATGCATCATCATGCAGGTTTTGAGGTATTATTTCCATGTTACATCATAAATCCAAACATATATCTCATAAAACAAATAATTACATGAGTGTCATGAACATTTTCTGTAATGTTTTATCTCCTCAAAAATTATTTCATTCCACCAACTCAAGATATCCCAAAGACTTGGCCATAATCTTGAATCCAATATTAAGTTAAAGCTAAAGCACTATAGAGATGGGAGAGCAAGAGTTTAAAACAGGAAAATTGCTGGATTGTTCCAAACCCAAATCAAGTCACAGAAGGCTACAATCAATGGTTTGTTTGAGACATTAATACCAATGTATAAACTAGGTAAAGCAACATGTATACATGACTACCAGATTAAGTGACTGCACACTCAAACTATGTGCCAAAGCACTCTAGTATATCACAGAGAGTCACAGGATATTTAAAATTTTGGGGGGAATGTACAGATGTGAGAGTTAGACTATAAGGAAAGCTAAGCACCAGAGAACTGATGCTTTCCCAACTGTCATGTGGGAGAAGACTCTTGAGTCCCTTGAACAGCAAGGAGATCAAACCAGTCAACCCTAAATGAAACCAACCCTCAACTGATGCTGAAACTGAAGCTCCAATACTCTGGCCATCTGATGTGAAGAGCTGATTCACTGGAAAAGACCCTCATGGTGGGAAAGATTGAGGGCAGGAGGAGAAGGCGCTGACAGAGGATGAGATAACTGAGTGTCATCGCGAACTGAAAGGACATGAGTTTGAGCAAGCTCCAAGAGATAGTGAAGGACAGGGAAGCCTGGCTTGCATCTACAGAGTCGCACAGAGCTGAACACGACACAGTGACTGAACAACAGGGACATTTGTCAGAAACTATGTACACTATAGTGTTTAAATTACCTAATGTCTTTCAGCTATAATTTTTTATTTTTTTAATTTTTTGGCCTAGGAGACCTGTGAAAAAATTAACTGAAACATGGAGGATGTTCCAAATCAGGAAAACTTTCTATGCAGGAAAAAGATCAGTGGTTACAGAGGTTGGAGGAGGGGAGGACGGATGACACACAAGGGAATTTTAAGGCAGTGAAACTATTCTCTGATATACTGAGATGGTGGATATACGAAATTATAAAAATCCATAAAATGTACAACCTTACTGTAAACTGTGGATTTTAGTTAATAATAATGTATTAATATTGCTTTGTTAACTTTAACACATGTACTGCACCAATGCAAATTGTTAATATAATAGGGGAAACTATATTTGGGAGGGGAGTATATGGGGTCTTTGTATTAGCTGATCAATTCTTCTGCAAATCTAAAAACCCACTCTAAAAGTAAAGTCTATTAATTATTTAAAAAAAAAGAAGAAGAAGAAAATTTGCCATGAAAAGTATCATAAAAATACCATTTATTCAGGGAAGTAAAGCTCTGGAGTAGTCCAGGCTAGGTTACTATTTACACATAACTGAAATAATATTTTTCTTATTTTCTTACATTTTTTTCTGACTCATTCCCTACTCCCCAGTTTCTTAGATTTTCCCTTAAAATAGAACCAAATAGACTGCATGTGACTCCACCTATGATAAAAGTCACACCAGTTGCCTGTAGTTTTCCAGATTAAAATGGCATCATTATAAAAGATACTGTCATAATATAATTTATTTTTTTCTTTTTATTACAGAATTTAACTTCACTTGGTCAGATTTATCCTATGGTGATGTGTTTCTTTGCTCTTGGGATATTTAAAAACATGAGAACCAGGCTAAAACTATGCTTTTTACTTTTCATTTTTTTTTCTCTTTTACCCCATTAAGGTCTAAGTCTCTCTCATCAAAATCTGGATGTCTTTTCCAATTTCTTTTGAAATTAACTTTTTGTGTCATCTTCTTCTTTATCATAGATCAGTGCTCCCACTCTCTAATTCCAATTTCAATTCAGTAGTTTCTCTCAAAAGTTCTCCCTTTATATGCATTTTTCTAAGGTACAGTTTAGCTTATTAAAAAATAGGTCATTTTTTAATACTTCATCTGCATTTCTTATTCCATTTACCTTTCTTATATATTATGTTGTTATTGCATTATGATCCTAATGAAAAATAATGATAACTCTTATAGTATTTCTTCACACTTATTGCATGAAATAGCCCGATACTTTTCCTAAATTATCTTTTTAACCAAGCTCAATCACTGCACACAAAAGAAACCTCTCTTAAATTCAGTAGATACTGTATGTGTTCAATTTGTTGAAAATCTAACCCATTCTCTGCATACATATCTACTTCATGATTTGTTTTCTCCTCCACTAGTTATGATAGGAGATCACCATGTAGTTTCTTATATATCATACTCTAGTATTTCTTCAAACAAAATCTCTATTTGCAAATGTATTTTAGATGAGTTGTTAATTTATTTATGTCTAGTTATCATCTTGACACATACACAGCTTGCTCTCAGCTCCTTGTACACCAGGCACCTAGCATTAGACACATATGTCTAGACTTTTCTTGCTTCTTGTTAAAAACCCATCACTGTAAATGCTTATTCAGAACATCTGGTATGGGGTCCAGAATTTCCCAGTGAAGTATTTTGGACAAGTTTTGATGTGCACTCAACTATCAACAGTATCTGGCTCTGTTCCTGGAGAGATAAGAAAGCCTTCCTCAGGACCAGTTCAAAGAAATAGAGGAAAACAGTGGAGGGAAAAGACTAGAGATCTGTTCAAGAAAATTAGAGATAGCAAGGGAAATTTTCATGCAAAGATGGAAACAATAAAGGACAGAAATGATACGGAACTTAACCTTAACCTTATCCCTAAGAAGTAGAAGATATTAAGAAGAGGTGGCAAGGTACACAGAAGAAATATACAAAAATGATCTTATTGATCCAGATAATCATAATGGTGTGATCACTCACCTAGAGCCAGACATCCTGGAATATGAAGTCAAGTGGGCCTTAGGAATCACTACAAACAAAGCTAGTGGAGGTGATGGAATTCCAGTTGAACTATTTCACATCCTAAAAGACGATGCTGTGAAAGTGTTGGATTCAACATGCCAGCAAATTGGGAAAACTCAGCAGTGACCACAGGACTGGAAAATGTCAGTTTTCATTCCAATTCCAAAGAAAGGCAATGCCAAAGAATGTTCAAATTACCACACAATTGCACTCACCCCACATGCTAGTAAAGTAATGCTCAAAATTCTCCAAGTCAGACTTCAACAGTATGTGAACCATGAAATTCCAGATGTTCAAGCTGGATTTAGAAAAGGCAGGGTAACCAGAGACCAAATTCCCAACATCCGCTGGATATTCAAAAAAGCAAGAGAGTTCCAGAAAAACATTTACTTCTGCTTTATTGACTAAGCCAAAGCCTTTGACTGTGTAGATCACAATAAACTGTGGAAAATTCTGAAAGAGATGGAAATACCAGACCGCCTGACCTGCCTCTTGAGAAATCTGTGTGGAGGACACGAAGCAACAGTTAGAACTGGACATGGAACAGCAGACAGGCTCCAAATAGGAAAAGGAATACATCAAGGCTGTATATTGTCACCCTACTTATTTACCTTATATGCAGAGTATATCATGAGAAATGCTGGATGAGATGAAGCAAAAGCTGGAATCAAGATTGGCAGGAGAAATATCAATAAACTCAGATATGCAGATGATACCACCCTTATGGCAGAAAGCTAAGAAGAACTAAAGAGCCTCTTGATGGAAGTGAAAGAGGAGAGTGAAAAAGTTGGCTTAAAGCTCAACTTTCAGAAAGCTAAGATCATGGCATCCAGTCCCACCACTTCATGGCACATAGATGGGGAAACATTGGAAACAGTGTCAGACTTTATTTATGCGAGGCTCCAAAATCCCTG
This sequence comes from Dama dama, assembly GCF_033118175.1. NCBI lineage: Eukaryota > Metazoa > Chordata > Mammalia > Artiodactyla > Cervidae > Dama > Dama dama. Next base: position 22,679,648 of record NC_083711.1, read on the forward strand.
CAGATGGTGACTGTAGCCATGAAATTAAGAGACTCTTGCTCGTTGGAAGAAGAATTATGACCAACCTAGACAGCATATTAAAAAGCAGAGACATTACTTTTCCAACAAGGGCCCGTCTAGTCAAAACTATGGTTTTTCCGGTAGTCATGTATGGATGTGAGAGCTGAACTATAAAAAAAGCCGAGCGCTGAAGAATTGAAGCTTTTGAACTGTGGTGTTGGAGAAGACTCTTAAAAGTCCCTTGGAGTGCAAGGAGATCCAACCTGTCCATCCTATAGGAAATCAGTCTTGAATGTTCGTTGAAAGGACTGATGCTGAATCTGAAACAATATAATTTGGCCACCTAATGCGAAGAGCTGACTCATTGGAAAAGACCCTGATGTTAGGAAAGATTGAAGGCAGGAGGAGAAGGGGACAACAGGATGAGATGGTTGGATGGCATCACTGACTCAATGGACATAAGTTTGAGTAAACTCTGGAGTTGGTGACGGGCAGGGAGGCCTGGTGTGCTGCAGTCCATGGGGTCACACAGTTGGACATGATTGAGGTACTGAACTGAACTGAGAGTCTAAGTAGTCCACCAAAAAGGATTAAAATAATCACCATAATTTTTTTCATTTATTTTTATTAGTTGGAGGCTAATTACTTTACAATATTATAGTGGTTTTTGCCATACATTGACATGAATCAGCCATGGATTTACATGTGTTCCCCATCCCGATCCCCCCTCCCGGTTCCCTCCCTATCCCATCCCTCTGGGTCTTCCCAGTGCACCAGCCCTGAGCACTTGTCTCATGCATCCAACTGGGCTGGTGATCTTTTTCACCCTTGATAGTATATTTATTTCAATGCTGTTCTCTCTGAACATCCCACCCTCGCCTTCTCCCACAGAGTCCAAAAGTCTGTTCTGTACATCTGGGTCTCTTTTTCTGTTTTGCATATAGGGTTATCGTTATCATCTTTTTAAATTCCATATATATGCATTAGTATACTTTATTGGTCTTTATCTTTCTGGCTTACTTCACTCTGTACAATGGGCTCCAGTTTCATCCATCTCATTAGAACTGATTCAAACGAATTCTTTTTAATGGCTGAGTAATATTCCATGGTGTATATGTACCACAGCTTCCTTATCCATTCGTCTGTTGATGGGCATCTAGGTTGCTTCCATGTCCTGGCTATTATAAACAGTGCTGCGATGAACATTGGGGTGCACGTGTCTCTTTCAGATCTGGTTTCCTCAGTGTGTATGCCCAGGAGTGGAATTGCTGGGTCATATGGCAGTTCTATTTCCAGTTTTTTAAGGAATCTCCACACTGCTCTCCATAGTGGCTGTACTAGTTTGCATTCCCACCAACAGTGTAAGAGGGTTCCCTTTTCTCCACACCCTCTCTAGCATTTATTGCTTATAGACGTTTGGATAGCAGCCATCCTGACTGGCGTGTAATGGTACCTCACTGTGGTTTTGATTTGCATTTCTCTGATAATGAGTGATGTTGAGCATCTTTTCATGTGTTTATTAGCCATCTGTATGTCGTCTTTGGAGAAATGTCTGTTTAGTTCTTTGGCCCATTTTTTGATTGGGTCATTTATTTTTCTGGAATTGAGCTGCAGGAGTTGCTTGTATATTTCTGAGATTAATCCTTTGTCTGTTTCTTCGTTTGCTATTATTTTCTTCCATTCTGAGGGCTTTCACCTTGCTTATAGTTTCCTTTGTTTTGCAAAAGCTTTTAAGTTTCATTAAGTCCCGTTTGTTTATTTTTGCTTTTATTTCCAATATTCTGGGAGGATCCTGCTGTGATTTATGTCAGAGAGTGTTTTGCCTATGTTCTTCTCTAGGAGTTTTATAGTTTCTGGTCTTACATTTAGATCTTTAATCCATTTTGAGTTTATTTTTGTGTATGGTGTTAGAAAGTGTTCTAGTTTCATTCTTTTACAAGTGGTTGACCAGTTTTCCCAGTATCACTTGTTAAAGAGGTTGTCTGTCCTTGCCTCCTTTGTCGAAGATAAGGTGTCTGTAGGTACATGGATTTATCTCTGGGCTTTCTATTCTGTTCCATTGATCTATATTTCTTTGTGCCAGTACCATACTCTCTTGATGACTCTGGCTTTGTAGTAGAGTCTGAAGTCAGGCAGGTTGATTCCTCCAGTTTCATTCTCCTTTCTCAAGATTGTTTTGGCTATTCGAGGTTTTTTGTATTTCCATACAAATTGTGAAATTATTTGTTCTAGTTCTGTGAATAAACAAATAAATAAATAAAATAATCACCATAAAACAGGTAGAGAAAATAAAATGAAAAACAAACACAGAACAAATACAGTGATAGGAAAACATGATATGAAACTCTTAGACTAACATGGTAAAGGTACAGTAAAACTGATCTTATATTTATTCTGTTCTTCTTATATACACAATTTCTGATTTCATGTTTTCAAGGAGATATCAAGTTAGCATTAATTCCAACCACAGAAAAACTTTACTTTTGTAATATAATTCCTAATCAGCTGAACTTATTATCCAAAGTGCAGAACATAAAATCATGAATGTGGCAAAATTTTTAACTATATTCAATAATATTTTAATTAATTGTCAGTTGCCATGTATGGAAGTTTTTGTTATTATTACCTCAGGGGACTATTCATAACAGGAACTGAATTGCATTAAAATGTGTTTAGTAAGCAATGCTTTAAATACACCAAAGAATAACAACCTATTTACATAATACTCCATTTTCCATGTTCAGACACAACTCTGCAGTAACTGAGAGGTCACTCTTTCTGTTGCAAGTTGAGAGTAACAGCATAACTCTTTAAGAGAATAATATAAGCACATAATCATAAAAGTATGACTAATAGCTAATGCTCTTCCTCACAATAATACTAATATTACCACTAATATTTCATAGAAGACTAAAGGTAAAAGAGAGGCATAAAGATGTACAGTTAGGACAACATGCTTAGCTTATACCCTCAAGGTTCCTATTGATTTAATAGAAATCCACCAATATTTAATACTTGAACTAATTATTTTTATACATCCACAAATTGATGAGCAATGTTTGGAAATGATAACATTTAAAGATGTCAATAGAAATCCTAAACAGAGTTCTGCATTTTATAACAATGGGTAAGGATGGCTGTTTTATCATACAACAGTTTTGTAACTCATATCACCTATTTATACAAGAACAGAGCAAGTCTAATAATACCTTTTTTAAACATTGACAAAATAAATTATTTTACTTGAGATAAGACTTACAGAATTTATCAAGTTTGCTTAAGAGAACACAGAGTCAACTAACAGTACAATATGAACTGTAATACATAAAACAAACTTGTTGGCTACAAAACTGCTAGCTCATGTTTAGTTTCTTAGGGATTTATACATTTCAAATCCATGTTTTGCCTTAGAAGATATGATCAAGTATATCTTCAATAACAACTTTATACCACAGATAATGTGAAGGCATGTAAATGACAATAATTTAAGGCAAACCCCATGGTAATTCTATGCTATTTTATTTTAATAAATTAAATCAACATATGGCTTTATCTAAAACTGTGAAGGTTCTGTGTGTTCCTATATTCCCTTTTCTTTTCAGCTGGAAGTTTAACAAATTTGAATAAGTCAAGTGTGGGGAGACATAGAAGTTAAAATCTCCTGGAAGTTTTATAGTAAAAGGCTGTTTGTATTCTCTTGTTAATTCTTTTCTGTGGCTACTTCCAATTGCTCTAAGGGTGATTGGGCAGACAGGAGTCTTGAGGACTCTTGTTTGCCACAGAGGTATACAGTGCCAGCCAGACTATTAAGGGAAGAGTAAGAGAGTCTGAAAAAAGCTGTCGCTGATCCAAACTCTTCATCAATACACGTCTTGGTGGAACTGCACTAAGCAATTTCTTAAAAACGGCAAGGAACTATTACTTATCTAATATGATAAAAAGAGTTAAGCATTTCCAGTGAGAAAGGAGCATATTTCTCACCTGAGACATCTATTCTTTTTTCCTTAGAATATTTCTGAGAAAATGATCTGTATACTGGATGGATAGTTCTCCAGAGACTATCATGTTAGAAATATATGAAAGAGGTCAGTACTGGGAAAATAAGAAAACTTCCATTCAGTTTAAACTTATATTTTAGTAGTAACAAACTTCATCATAAAGAGGAAGAAAATTCTCTTCTAATAATGTATTAAATTTGCACTCCCATTAATCTATCCTCAGTTTATCAGTGGAGAATAGGATAAATGATACTATCTGATGTTTCTAAGTTATGAAACTTTGAGAATTGCTTTACTTCTGTGAGGTGCAGAGTCTTACATGCACAGTATAGATAAATAACTTTTCTCAGAGGGCTACTAGATACAAATTTGCAAGCATATGTATTTCTCATAGAATAAATTATAAATATATAAGTGTTAGATTTCCTTATGCCTGAATGGACTTTTCAAGTTCCGCTTGGAAATGATTTTTAGTCTGGAAGCCCCACCGTTAGTCTAACAGAGATGCTAATTCACTGTTGTCTGTAGTTTCAATTAAAACCACCAGATGATAGGAGCACCTTGGTATACATGCAGCAGACAAATCAACTTAATTACTAAGAGCTTTTAATGTAGATTGTCATATAAATAATGGGAAATACACCAAATTTCAAGCCGTGAAACAGTGATTATTAATGTCTTGGGAGTTTATATTTCAATCGATCACTAATAGGGTTCAAAGAAATCAGAGACACAAAATTGATGGGCAGGGAACAAGCACCTAAATGCTATTAGAGCACTCATCACCTAGTGCTAAGACTCCCTTGCTAGGATAAGCTGGCCACAGAACAGGTGAGTTTCACACTAGGTCACCTGCCAACCTCAAGAAAATGTCTTTGCAAGGAGGTATACTGCAAAATGCCACAAAATTCCCAGTCTAGCAGTACATCACTCTTGGGTATTCAATGACTTCAAAAGACCCAAAGTTTAGCTAAGCTAAAGGCTTAGCACAAGTTTCAAAGAACTAGTGTACTACTTCCTGGAACACCTGCTTATGCTTAAGAACTATGGTGTAGAAGCTGCAGATAGCTACAAAAATGGCAAAGTCTTACTAAAATAGCCTAGAATCATAATAGCCACTATGGGAATGTTCCAATTAGACAAGACTGTTCATTTAAGAAGTGCATTTAAAAGCAACGGCTTCCAAATCAAACAAACAGAATGGGAAACCTATTTAACTGGCTTGCAGAAGCTGCTAACAAGCTTCAAGATTCCAAAAGAGCTTCATTGCATGATTCACTGCAAAAGGTTAATAAAAAATTAAAGACACAAAATGTACTTAAAACAAAAGACTATAAAACTGATGTGACTATTCCTACTCTTCTCTATTCTCTAAGGTAACTGCATGTCTAGCCAGAAATGATTAAGGGAGTTTTATAGGTATTAATACTAAAATATTTTATATTTATTAAATCCTTTATATTATGGAAGGAAGTCTAATAGCCTCAAACATTGAGCAGGGCTGACATCTCTACTAGACTTGATGTGTTAACTCTTCTTATCTCATTAGCAAGTTTTTACATTAAGTTTTAAAACTCACAGTGCTAATACTTTTTCTTTGAAAATTAAATTGACAAGTTTTACACTGGTTATACTAGTTATACAACAAAAATACTTCACTAACATAAAAGTGAGATAAAGTTAAATTGTTTTTCAACTTTTGCTTTTTACTGGATATGTTATGGAAATGTTCTCATGTTGGTACATCCAGATTTAAGAGATAATTTCTAGTTTTCTGATCTTTGTGTTTATATGTGTGCTCAATTGTGTCCTACTTTTTTGTGACCCCATGAACTGTAGTCCACCAGACCCCTCTGTCCATGGAATTTCGTAGGCAAGAATACTGGAGGTGTTGCCATTTCAGAGGATCTTCCTGACCCAGAGATCGAACTGATATCTCCTGTGTTTCCTGCATTGGCAGGCAGATTCTTTACCAGTGAGCCCCCTGGGAAGGCCTTTCTGATTTTTATCCCAGACCTAATCTTCTAAGGGAACAATTTATAGTGATTTCAAACAGTCTATTCCCTACCCCATACCCAATGTAATCAAGAAGGTGTATTCAGCAAATCCAGGACTTATTTCCTCTTTCTCCAAAATAGCATGTCCATTATTTTTCTCAGACAGGCCATTTCAGCATGGTTTTATTTATTCTTTAATCTGCTGCTTTGATTTTAAAACTGTAACAAATGTGTGTGGCATGAAAGGATATTTTGAAACATTAACAATCTATCCTTCTCCAGTATTTAGTTTTCTTTTCTAATCTTCATTAGTCCATTCTGAGCTTCTCAGGTATAGCTTGGGTCTTACTTTTCAGAGGTCTAGAATCTTTCAGAAGAAGGAAAAAATTTTTTTTACAAAAGATGTGGAAGGAAAATGATCAATAAGACCAAGGCCTCCCTGTATGTTCTCTACCCTCTTACTAGCCTCTCCATACCATAGGTGAAAAGAAGTGATTTAGTGAAGTAGTGGATTGCAGAAGAGGGAAAAATATGACATATGGACCTGTGGCTTTAGAAAGATCGTAGTTTCCTGAACCACATCCTGCTGTGAGTGATCACAGTAAATCCCATGTCCTCCAGAGGGATAGGAGCTACTGAAAAGTTATCAGATTAAAACAAACAACAACAACAAAACAATGCAATGGAGACCAAAGATACACTGGCCCTAAAAAGAACCCTAAGAAAAATGGGAATAGTGATTTTAGGCAAATTAAGATTTCAATACTCCAATAAAATAAGGACTTGAAACAGTAATAAATTTTTTTTAAGACAAAGAAAATTATGCCACTTACTCTCTAAGCCTTAGGACTAAATCTTTTCCTATTATACAAGTAAATTAATCTGCTTCTTCTAAGTGAACTTGAATTCAACTATGTTATTTGTATCATTTATTTAAGTTGTATAAGCCTAAGTATTATGCCATTTTGACTATAGCTCAATCTGCTCATGGAAGCATGGTTAATTGAGTTTAGCAAGTTTATAAATAAGCAGGAACAGCAGCTTTGTGAGAGGCAGTGTAGTATTGAAAGAGTCATAGAGTAAGCAGAAAAATAATGCTGAAGAAGATCCATGGATTCAGACCACAGCAAAATAACTTTTTTTTTTCCTACTTAAGAAAATAAATTTAAAATAGGAAACCAGATTTTAAGTGTCAATAAACACAACAGCCCACTTCTTTAACTTTTTCTAGGTTTGATTTTGAATATTAGTAATGGGACTATCCTATGTCTTAGTTTTATAAAACAACTTTTTTAAAAAAAATATATACTTAAGACATATAACATGTCATCATGCCTAAACCAGATACAAAATTTTCTATTTGTACAATTTCTATTTATAAAATCTCTCATTAAAATGATGATGAAGATGATAATGATAATAATACCTCCTAGATAGTTATCTGAAAGTGAAAGTTGCTCAGTTGTGTCTGACTCTTTGTGACCCCTTGGATTCTCCAGGTCAGAATACTGGAGTGGGTAGCCGTTCCCTTCTCCAGGGGCTCTTCCCAACCCAGGGATTGAACCCACATTGCTATCTAGTCAATTATTAATATTAAGCAAGTAATTTGTTAAGTATGTCTTATGTTTTGACTTACTGGTAAATTTCATACAGTGGAATGATTAGCTTTCATAAGTCAGTGAATGGCCCACTTATTTTAAGCCTAAATCCCCATCATCCACTTGCACTGCTCTGTCTCCTCACCATGGGTCACATGGAACTTTCAAAACAGAAAGTTCATGCTATTTCTATGTCATAACAAAGTTAATTTTACCTGAACCCGTAGTCTCATTTCTTTTCTCCCACATCCATGAATTTTTGGCAGGCTAACTTTGAGCATAACTCTCAGATGCTTAAAACTTCTTGACATTGCATACATCATAGTTCATCCAATACAAATACCATTATTTTTCCCTGAGGAAAGACTCTACTCATCAATCTGTCTATATATTCTCAGGTGAAAAAATTCTACCCAGCTAAATAGAAAGCATACATCTCAGGTGGGTATTTAGAATATTATTTAACATAGAGATTAAATTAATGATAGAATTATGACACAATTTGAACTATGAAAAATTGGGTTTAAGACTTTTATTTAAATATTTTTGCAAGTATATAATCTTCTGTGTTAGGTCTTTATTCATTGTGGATATTGTGAGGCATCTTAATGTTTTATGCATTTATTTCTTTATGAAATAAGGAAATTCAATTTCTACTTCATGGAATAATTGCAAAGATGAAATGAGCTAATTCATGTAAATTTCATACAATATTGCCTGGCACAGTGAAAGCACTCAATGACGGAATATTACAATTATAATTGTACTTCTGAGAATGTAAGCCAAGAGTAGTTGGCAGCCACCATGGTACCACATGGATCTTGACAATGAAACCAGAAGAGAATAGAATTAGAGAAGAACATGTCCTGGGGAAATTATTTGCATCTCAGATTTCACTTCTGCTTGAAGCTCATGGATTCTGAGTTACATATACCAATAGAGTCCATCCACTTTTTTTCAAAATACTTTTGGCTTAGATTTTCTGTCACTTGAATTTATAAAAGTTCAGTATTTAGGCACAAAACAAAAATAACCACTCTAACAATTCAGAATAAACTGAGTAAGAGCAGAGTGAATAAAAGTAAAAACCCCTGTATCCTGGTCTGGAAGAGTGAAACAGGTGTACCTTCTTTGATTTGCATTTTAGCAGTTATATCATCTATCTTTCAGGGCTTCACAGATGCGCTAGTGGTAAATAACTTGCCTGCTGATGCAGGAGACATAGGAGACGTGGGTTCAAACTCTGCATAGGGAAGATTCCCTGGAGGAGGGCATGGCAACCCAACTCCAGTATTCTCACCTGGAGAATCCCATGGACAGAGGGAGCTGGCAGGCTACAGTCCATAGGGTTGCAAAAAGTCTTAACACAACTGAAGTGACTTAGCATACCCCCACCATCTACCTTTCACCTAGCAAACAACTCCAAAATTGAAGTGGATTGAAATGACACATTTCTTATTAACATTATAGATAGGTGATCAAAAATGAGCTTTGATTCAGTTTAGCTCTAAATTGGAACAGATTGTCTCCACTCTAAGATTCAACCTGAAGAACATGTGTTTTTAGTGGCAAAGGGAAAGAAGAGGGTGAGTTGAACTATGTAATTCCAGTGATATTTTCTGCTCTAATTTGACATAAAACATAACTATGTCATTAAGCTGAATGACTCAAGTATCACGGGCTAAAGTAAGTCACAAGACTGAGATGTCATCAACTAGACAGGACAGTATAATTATTCAATAAAAGCACTAGTGAGTCATTTACAGGTAGTAGTGTGTACAATCCTTTAGAGTGGTAAAGGGAATGAAAGTCTGGCTCAATAATATCTGAAACATTAAAGTACTAGTTACAGAAAAGATTTGGGGTGTAATTTTTTTTCACTTTCAGTCAATAACATTATATTAGAAAGATGTGATATCAGACTTAAGCTATTTTATTTAGAAGCAGATGGATCTTGTGGGAATTCCTTTCTACCTACTGCCTGTGATCTGAAATGGGTGGGAGAATAATTTTATAGATGGAGCTTAGTTTGATCTGTAGTAGGGAAGTAAAACTGGGGGATAGATTGAAACCTAGAAGAAATTTTTCCTTCTTTTTTTTTTTTTTTTTTGCACCTTAAAGCTTCTCTTTTAAACAGAGATTCTATATTGAGAAAGGAACACATTTCTCTGTTTTTAAGAGATAGCTATGAGGCAAGGGCCCAGAGAAGGAAACGGCACCCTACACCATTATTCTTGCTAGGAAACTCTTATGGACAGAGGAGCCTGACAGGTTACGGTCTATGGAAATGCAGAGTCAGACATGACTGAGCAACTGAGCACATGAGGCAAGGGCCAGACTGAATTTGCTTCCTGAGTCTTTTTTTTTTTTTTTTTTAATGAATTATCCTGAGGTAGAAGCCAGATAAGAACTTGTAGAATGATCAATCTCATAGCTTGTGGTTATTGGGCATTTAATATTTGTAAGGACATGTACTGTTCTAAACACATGATATACATTAAATAATATATTTAGTACTGCAACTCTATAAGTTACGTACTACTAATATCCACATTGTGTGGAGAAAGAAAATTTGGTACAGCTGATTTAAGTAATGTGTTCAAATGTACTCAGCTTAGTAAATGGTAGAACCAAAGTGGCCTAAAATGATCTCCCTTATCCTACCCTTTCCAATGATCTATATTAAAGAAAGTAGCCAGAATCAAAAGCTCTCAGAGTATTATTATCATATTATTAGTATGCAGCTTCACATTTCATTCCAGCAGCTTCATATTTCACTCTGATTAAAGACCAATGCCATTTGAATGGTTCCCAAACCATACATATTCTAAACCTCCATTAATGCACTGCCCTTTCCTTCAACTTCCTACTCTTCCCTTGCTTCAGCCTCATGACAGTCAGGGAAACTTGTTCCTCATATCCTTGGTAATTTCTGTTTCTATTTTCTGAAATGTGCTTTAGCCAGTTACTTGGGTTATTTTTAGAAATCTATCTATAGAGTGAAATGAGGATTATATTAACAGTATGGAATAAACAAAAGGATGGCTTTTGGTGGATAACACTTCTTAAAAAAAAAAACACACACACACAAAAAAAAAAAAAAAACCCTGGACTTCAATGTTAAAAGATAAGGGACTGAGTTTGTTGACAGATATTGGGCTACTATGTGGATGTGTGGATCACGTCCAAGGTAAGGAGCTGTGGCTGTGCTTTGCTGGAGCAGCTGTGAAGAGAGACCCCACATCCAAGGTAAGAGAAAACCAACTAAGATGGTAGGCACTGAGAGAGGGCATCAGAGGGCAGACAGACAAACCACAATCACAGACAACTAGCCAATCTGATCACATGGACCACAGTCTTGTCTAACTCAATGAAACTAAGCCATGCCGTGTGGGGCCACCCAAGATGGATGGGTCATGGTGGAGAGGTCTGACAGAATGTGGTCCACTGGAGAAGGGAATGGCAAACCACTTCAGTATTCTTGCCTTGAGAACCCCATGAAAAGTATGAAAAGGCAAAATATAGGACACTGAAAGATTAACTCCCCAGGTCAGTAGGTACCCAATATGCTACTGGAGATCAGTGGAGAAATAACTCCAGAAAGAATGAAGGGATGGAGCCAAAGCAAAACAACATTCAGTCGTGGATGGGATGGGTGATAGAAGCAAGGTTTGATGCTGTAGGAGCAATATTGCATAGGAACCTGGAATGTTAGGTCCATGAATCAAGGAAAATTGAAAGTGGTGAGACAGGAGACGACAAGAGAGTGAACATGGACTTTCTAGGAATCAGCGAACTAAGATGGACTGCAATGGGTGAATTTAACTCAGATTACCATTATATCTACTACTGTGGGCAGGAATCCCATAGAAGAAATGGAGTAGCTATCATAGTCAACAAAAGAGTCTGAAATGTATTACTTGGATGCAATCTCAAAAATGACAGAATGATCTCTAATTCATTTCCAAGGCAAACCATTCAATACCATGGTAATCCAAGTCTATGCCTCGACCAGTAACGCTGAAGAAGCTGAAGTTGAATGGTTCTATGAAGACCTACAATACCTTCTAGAACTAACACCCCCAAAAGATGTCCTTTTCATTATAGGGGACTGGAATGCAAAAATAGGAAGTCAAGAAACACCTGGAGTAACAGGCAAATTTGGCCTTGGGGTACAGAATGAAGCAGGGCAAAGGTTAATAGGGTTCTGACAAGAGAACGCACTGGTCATAGCAAACACCCTCTTCCAACAACACAAGAGAAGACTCTACACATGGACATCACCAGACGGTCGACACCGAAATCAGTTTGATTATACTCTTTGCAGCCAAAAATGAAGAAGCTCTATACAGTCAGCAAAAACAAGACCAGGAGCTGGCTGTGGCTTAGGTCATGACCTCCTTATTGCCAAATTCAGACTGAAGTTGATGAACATGGGGAAACCACTAGATCATTCAGATATGACCTAAATCAAATCCCTTATGACTATACAGTGGAAGTGAGAAATAGATTTCAGGGACTAGATCTGATAGATAGAGTGTCTGATGAACTATAGACGGATGTCGTGACATTGTACAGGAGACAGGAATCAAGACCATCTCCAAGAAAAATAAATGCAAAAAAGCAAAATGGCTGTCTGAGGAGGCCTTACAAATAGCTCTGAAAAGAAGAGAAGCCAAAAGCAAAGGAGAAAAGGAAAGATATACCCATTTGAATGCAGATTTCCAAAGAACAGCAAGGAGAGACAAGAAAGTCTTCCTCAGCCATCAATACAAAGAAATCAAGGAAAACAATAGAATGGGAAAGACTAGAGATCTCTTCAAGAAAATTAGAGATTCCAAGGGAATATTTTATGCAAAGATGGGCTCAATAAAGGACAGAAATGGTAGGGACCTAACAGAAGCAGATGATATTAAGAAGTGGCAAGAATACACAGAAGAAATGTACAAAAGAGACCTCCATGACCCAGATAATCATGATGGTGTGATCACTCACCTAGAGCCAGACATCCTGGAATGTGAAGTCAAGTGGGCCTCAGGAAGCATCACTACGAACAAAGCTAGTGGAGGTGATGGAATTCCAGTTGAGCTATTTCAAATCCTGAAAGATTATGCTGTGAAAGTGCTGCACTCAATATGCCAACAAATTTGGAAAACTCAGCAGTGGCCACAGGACTGGAAAAGGTCAGTTTTCATTCCAATCCCAAAGAAAGTCAATTCCAAAGAATGCTCAAACTACCACAAAATTGCACTCATCTCACGCTAGTAAAGTAATGCTTAAAATTCTCCAAGGCAGGCTTCACCAATATGTGAACCATGAGCTTCCAGAGGTTCAAGCTGGTTTTAGAAGAGGCAGAGGAACCCGAGATCAAATTGCCAACATCCACTGGATCATCGAAAAAGCAAAAATGGCAGGGGATGAACGGGACGACAGAGGATGAGATGGTTGGATGGCATCAATGACTCAATGAACATGGGTTTGGGTGGACTCCAGGAGTTGGTGATGGACAGGGATGCCCAGCGTGCTGCGGTTCATGGGGTTGCAAAGAGTCAGACACGACTGAGTGACTGAACTGAACTGATGTGGATGAGAATAAATCTTGACGAAGAGTAGAGTCAAGAGTTAGAGGGGATATAAGATAATATGACATCCAGTTTTTTTTTTTTGTTTTTTTTTTTTTAATTTTTTTTTTTGACCTCCAGTTTTTAAGGCATCAAAACATAGTGAATAAGGATTTAATTAGTATTTTAATGTAAGTATTATAGGCTGGATTTGTATTTCTTTCGTAAGTAAAAATTTAACAAAAATTCAAATAATAAAGTATTTTATAAATTTCATTTATATGTTGTCTTCAATGTTGACATTAAAATTTGAGATGAACATAAAAGTTAACACTAGATAAAATATGTATCATTTCTATCAGAAAGAAAAGATAGATTCAGCTTCATTCGATAGTTAAACAAATAAAATTCTTCATTACCCAAGTCAATTCAAGATAAGGATTTGTTGTGGCTATTGTTCAGTTGCTAACATGGGTGACCCCATGGAGTGCAGAGCAGCAGGGCTCCCAGTCTTTCACCATCTCCCAGAGTTTGCTCAGATTCACATCCATTGAGTCCTTCATGTTATCTAACCATTTCATTCTCTGCTATCCCCTTCTTCTTTTGCCTTCAGTTTTTCCCAGCATCAGGGTCTTTTCCAATGAAATGACTCTTTGCCTCGGATGGCCAAAATCTTGGAGCTTTATGTTCAGCATCAGTCTTTCCAATAAATGTTCAGGGTTGATTTCCTTTGGATTGATTGCTTTGATCTCCTTACAGTCCAAGGAACTCTCTTGAGTCTTCTCTAGCACCAAAATTCAAAAGCATCAATTCTTCAGCACTCAGCCTACTTTATGGTTCAACTCTCACATCCATATATGACTACTGGAAAAACAATAGCTTTGACTCTACAGACAATTGTCAGCAAAATGATGTCTCTGGTTTTTAATAAGCTGTCTAGGTTTGTCATTGCTTTCCTTCCAAGGAGCAAGCGTCTTTTAATTTCATGGATGCAGTTACCGGCCACAGTGATTTTAGAATTCAAGAAAATAAAATGTGCTACTTCTTCCACTTTTTCCTTTCTACTTGCAATGAAGTGATGGAACCAGATGCCATGATCTTAGTTTTCTGAATGTTGCATTTTAAGCCAGCTTTTTCACTCTCTTCTTCATCCTCATCAGGAGGCTTTTTAGCTCCTCTTCACTTTCTGCCATTAGAGTGGTATCATTTGCATATCTGTGGTTGTAGATATTTCTCCTGGTAATCATGATTCAAGTTTGTGATCCATCCAGCTCAGCATTTTGAATGGTTTATTCAGCATAGAAGTTAATTAAGCAGGGTGACAATATACAGCCTTGACATACTCCTTTCCCAATTTGAAACCAGTCCATAGTTCCATGTCCCATTCTTGCTGTTGCTTCTTGACCCACATATAGGTTTCTCAGGACACAGGTAAGGTGGTCTGGTATTCCCATTTCTTGAAGAATTTTCCACAGTTTGTTGTGATTCACATGGTCAAAGGTTTTAGCATAGTCAATGAAGCAGAAGTAGATGTTTTTCTGGAATTCCTTTGCTTTCTCTATAATTCAATGGAGTTGACAATTTGATCTCTGGTTCCTCTGCCTTTTCTAAATCCAGCTTGTACATCTGGAAGTTCTCAGTTCACATATTGCTGAAACCTAGCTTGAAGGATTTAGAGCATAAACTTGCTAGCATGTGAAATGAGCGCAATTGTATGGTAGCTTGAACATTCTTTGGCATTGCCTTTCTTTGGAATTGAAATGAAAACTGATCTTTTCCAGTTCTGTGGCCACTGCTGAGTTTTCCAAATTTGCTGGCATATTGAGTGCAGCACTTTAACAGCATCGTCTTTTAGGCTTTTAAATAGCTCAGCTGAAATTCTGCCATCTCCCTTAGCTTTCTTTGTAGTAATTTTTCTTGAGGCCCACTGAACTTCACATTCCAGCATATCTGGCTCTAAGTGAGTGACAGCACCATTGTGGTCGCTTGGGTCACTTCTTCCGTGTATTCCTGCCACCTCTTCTTAGTATCTTCTGCTTCTGCGAGGTCCTTACTATTTCTGTACTTTATTGTGACCAACCTTTCATGAACTATTCCCTTGCTATCTCCAATTTTCCTGAAGAGACCTCTAGTCTTTTCTATTCTATTATTTTCATCTATTTCTTTCCATTTTTAATTTAAGAAGGCCTTCTTATCTCTCCTTGCTATTTTCTGGAATTCTGCAATCATTGGGTATATCTTTCCCTTTCTCTCTTGCCTTTTACTTGTTTTCTCTGTTAGCTATTTGTAAAACCTCCTCAGACAACCACTTTGCCTTGTTATATTTCTTTTTCTTTGGGATAGTTTTGGTCACTGCTTCCTATACAAACTTACAAACT
The DNA here is from genome assembly GCF_033118175.1 of Dama dama. Lineage (NCBI taxonomy): Eukaryota > Metazoa > Chordata > Mammalia > Artiodactyla > Cervidae > Dama > Dama dama. The sequence goes on from NC_083711.1 coordinate 22,695,180, forward strand.
TCTGCCCATAGTTCTTCAGGCATTCTGTCTATAAGATTTAGTCCCTTGCATCTATTCATCACCTCTACTATATAAATGGAAGATATTTGATTTAGGTCATATCTGAATGGCCTAGTGGTTCCCCCTACTTTCTTCAAAAAAAGCTTGAATTTTGAAATAAGGGGCAGATGATCTGAGCCACACTTAGCTCCAGATCTTGTTTTTGCTGATTGCATAGAACTTCTCCATTTTTGGCTGCAAAGAACATAATCAGCCTGATTTCCACATTGACCATCTGATAATGTACATGTGTAGAGTCAACTCTTAGACTGTTGGAAGAGGGTGTTTGCTATGACCCGTGTATTTTCTTGACAAAACTCTGTTAACCTTCTCCCTGCTTTATTTTGTACTCCAGGGCCAAACTGGCCTGTTATTCTGAGTGCCTTTTGACTTCCTACATTCACATTCCAATCCCCTATGATGGAAAGGTTATCATCTTTCATTGTTAGTTCTATAAGGTCATGTTTTTCTTCACAAAACCAGTCAACTACAGTTTCTCATCCAGAATTTCAGTTTTCAAAAATAGAAAAATGGGAAAACTAAAAACCATACAATTAATGGATGCAAAAAGAGAACAAGAAATAATAGTGATAATAAAGAAAAATTTGGAAGTTATTTTTTGAAAAAAAAAAAAAAATATATATATGTATATATATATATACCAAGAGAAAACCTCATGCAAGAGTATTCAATATCAAATTGAACACTTAAATAATATAAGAAATACTAAAAGGAAACAAGTTGCCAATTAGGAAGAGATTCAAGTAATATATTAAATGTATCCTAATATTCTAAAATAATACTAAATTCTCAATCTTGGACAATATAAATTGCCAAAATTGAATATTTCAAATTGTCTACATACCTGAAAAATTTAAGGAAAATAAAACTTAAGTTCATGATTTTCCCACAGTAGAGGCACAGTAAGGGCACTACCCCAAGGAAATTTAAGCAATGAGTATTAGTAACTCTGTAAGCATATGTTATATATTTTACATTGTCTACCTTACCAAATGGAAAAGAAGGGCAACCTTTTGGGCAAACATATAATATATGTTATATTAGTAACATATAAGGACTTAAAAATTTAAGTCTGTCACATAAAAATGTAAATGTCTTAGATAGTGATACTTCCTAAATAAAATCCACATGACTAAATTATATGTCTATATATGTATGTATAATATAAATTCAACATGTCTGCATTCCTGTGTCTATATGTGTGTGTATGTGCCATATATCTTTTTATTAGGATTATTCCCCCAAAATGGCCTTTCATTATCAAAATATCTTTTAACATAATTCACTTCATAAGTTACAGGAGGAAATAATTACATCCTCAATAAATACAAAATTACACTTGATATTATTTTACTCCATAATAATATAATTTCAGATCACTTTCAAGAATTTTTAAACATTTAAAATGGGTAAGTAAGTAATCAATTCTACCAAAAAAATCTGTAGGAAAACATTAGAAGCATTTTCTCTATAAGTATGTATGGAAAAATGGTTGCTCTAAAGCACTTTATTCAAAAGTATAACATAGCTTTCAGGTAGTACAAAAGGAAAGCAATAAAAAGCCAAACAATTGAAAGAAATTAAGCAAAATCTTTCTTGTTGGCAATTGTTAAAATGTATACAGATAGCTGAGATGTATACAGATATACTGAGAGACTCCATAGAAAATATTTAAAATAAGATGAACATTATGAGACCAATTATATAAAATTCAAAACCAAACCATGTTCCATTTTGTGGATGCATTTTGGGTTGTACTTTCCATTGTCAACCTGGTACCACCACCACTTTTTTGAAGCCTGGAAACTACACTTCCCAGAACCACCTTCTTAATGGGCCCTGTTAAACTTGAGGAATGAAAGGAGCTCACTGGTTTAGAAACTGGAAGTGAAGTAGTAACTTGTAGTTTCCGACTGTCAAGACATCAATTCCCAGTGACCACCACAGGACCAGCAGCCTCTCAGGCTGTCCTTCTCTAGATCTTTCCCGAGATTTGCAAGCTCTCTACCACCATTCTCACTCCAGTGCTTCAGGCTAACTTTGTTCATAATTTGGATTAAAAAAGACTTTATTTTTAGTAGAGCACTTTAGGTTCACTGCAAAATCAAAGGGAAGGTACAGAGAATGATCACTTCACCAGTTCTCGGGTTTTGGTTCTTTCCATCTGGCTGGCTGTCCTGTTTCCTGTATGAAACCCCACTCACATGCCACCAGCTGGTGATTCTGATATTCTAACTGATACACATACATACACAAAGTGAAGTCACTCAGTCAGGTCCTACTGTTAGCCGTCCCATGGACTGTAGCCCGCCAGGCTCCTCCACCCATGGGGTTTTCCAGGTAAGAATACTGGAGTGGTTTGCCATTTCCTTTTCCAGGGGATCTTCCCAATCCAGGGATTGAACCCTGGTCTTCTGCACTGCAGGCAGACTCTTTACCGTCTGAGCCACCAGGGAAGCAAGGAGTGAAAGTAAAAGTTTCTCAGTCCTGTTGTAACTCCTTGGACTATACAGTCCATGGAATTCTCCAGGTCAGAATACTGAAGCGGGTAGCCTTTCCTTTCTCCAGGGAATCTTTCCAACCCAGGGATTGAACCCAGTTCTCCCGCATTGCAGGCAGATTCTTTACCAGCTGAGCCACAAGGGAAGCCCACACATACAAAGTGAAATTTAAATAAGTGGTCTGGAAAGATAAATAGCATCATCCAAACAAGGGTTTTTGAAGGAAGAAGGACAGGGAACAGGATCAGCATGGGATGCTAAAGCCACTCCCAACTGCGTTGCTTTTGTTATGTTTACTCAGAAATACACTCTGAAGGAAGTATGGCAAATGAACTAACACTTGATAAAACTCTATTATATTTGGTAGATCAGTGTGTTAACACATTTTTTTTTCTATCACTCCAGATTCTTTAAATATTTCCTTAAAATAGAGCTTGTAAACTGATCTTTTCACCTGAGCTCCTTTCAAATGGTTCCTTCTAAATCATCAGATTTCTTGTTGAACATACTCAATTATGGCCAGAAAAAATATAATTATACTGATGAATACGATAGATATAAAGCACTGAAATTATAGTCGTCTCATCTGACATTAGGTGTCTAGACACTTTGCTATTAAAATGATATATTATTACTGTAAGAGGATTTCCTGAATGAACTTGATTTCCATTTCAAATTCAAATTTTTAGTCAACCATAAAATATTACAGCAATGTTTGCTAAATCATTTCACTGAAGTGCTATTTTAAACTATCTTTGAGGAAACGAAATTTGAAACTTCGTGGAGAGAGGGAAGGAGCACATCCCCATCACTTGTCCAAATGAATATCACTAGGTTCCTTCATCATGTTCATTTACAGCCCAAATGAAGAAGAGACCTCTTCAAATGTTGATCTGAGCTAATTTTGCTACAGATACCCAATAATCTATTCATAACAGAAAGAACATGGACATTAGTTATATGAAGTTCGATTACAGTTTTCAGAAAGGGATAAAACCTTTTTTTATGAGTTTTATCATTATTATGGTTTTACTGGGAAAAGATATATTAACATGGAGCAAGGGCATCAAAAGCTATTTGAAACCAATGGCTGCCTATGCATACTGCGTATGCCCATTCTATCCTTACTAACACCCTTACCCGTGTGTGCATATGTGCTAAGTGGTTCAGCCGTGTCTGACTCTTTGCAACCCTGTGGACTGTAGCCTGCTAGGCTCTTCTGTCCCTGGGATTCTCCAGGCAAGAATACTGGAGTGAATTGCCATGCCGTCCTCCAGGGGATCTTTCTGACCCAGGGATCAAACCCACATCTCTTATATCTACCAGCATTGGCAGGTGGGTTCTTTATGACTAGAGCCACCTGGGAAGTCCAACACTTTACCCACTCTCCTGCTATTTCCCCTAATAATTAGCATCTCTGTAACTTAGGTCCCCAAACAAATGATGTAGTATTTTGTCACCTAAAATTTCTAATTGCCAACATCCGCTGGATCATCGAAAAAGCAAGAGAGTTCCAGAAAACATCTATTTCTGCTTTATTGACTATGCCAAAGGCTTTGCGAAGAAGGCGATGGCACCCCACTCCAGTACTCTTGCCTGGAGAATCCCATGGACGGAGGAGCCTGGTAGGCTGCAGTCCATGGGGTGGCGAAGAGTCGGACATGACTGAGCGACTTCACTTTCACTTTTCACTTTCATGCACTGGAGAAGGAAATGGCAACCCACTCCAGTGTTCTTACCTGGAGAATCCCAGGGAAGGGGGAGCCTGGTGGGCTGCCGTCTATGGGGTCGCACAGAGTCAGACACGACTGAAGCGACTTAGCAGCAACAGCAGCAGCAAAGCCTTTGACTGTGTGGATCACAATAAACTGTGGAAAATTCTGAAAGAGATGGGAATACCAGACCGCCCGACCTGCCTCTTGAGAAACATGTATGCAGGTCAGGAAGCAAGAGTTACAACTGGACATGGAACAGACTGGTTCCAAATAGGAAAAGGAGTGCATCAAGGCTGTATATTGTCACCCTGCTGCGGTTCATGGGGTCGCAAAGAGTCGGACACAACTGAGTGTCCGGAACTGAACTGACTGAAAATTTCAAATAATTTCAAAGCATCTCATGCTTAAATGCTTTCAGATGAATGACCTGAAACACCCTGAGGGCTGTTTAAGAGTTTCCAGGCATTAATCATGTATTAACCCCATCCTGTGATCACAGTTGTGATATGCTCACAACCACATCTCGTGGGAGCACACTTGGGTAACTCAAAGCTATTCGTAAATGTACTTTTCTTAAATACCTTGAAGACCAAATAGAACTTGCTTTCTCTGGTGCTTTGGGATTAGGAAGCAAAGTACTCATTTCTCCCCAGAAATGCTTCTAGATATTTCTTTAGGTGATTGTCAGAAGGGGACAATGAGAGCTATATTTTAGTCCCTGAGGGGGGGGGGGGGCGGAATCTGAGAAGTGAACTTTGACCCTTTCCCCTCTCTACCCCTCCCCCAAACCAACACAATTAAGAGTCAATGAGCTGGCATGAGACCACTAAAGTTGTTCTGAATCTTTCAAAATTCAAACAACTTAGATGTTACTGCAGGCTGCAGCTGCTTCATAGAATGATTTCACTTCATAGGCTGAATATTGGAAGCAATGTGTGCGCATGTGCCCAGTCACTCAGTCGTGTCCCACACTTTGTGATCTCATGGACTATAGACCACCAGGGTCCTCTGTCCATGGGATTTCAGAGGCAAGAATGCTGGGGTGTGTTGTCATTTCCTCCTCCAGGGACTCTTTCTGACCCCGGGATTGAACCCGAGTCTCTTGCACTGGTAGGCAGATTCTTTACCGCTGAGCCACCTGGGAAGCCCATTGGAAGCAACAGGACCATTCAAAAGGAAAATCTATGGCTGAAGGGTAGACACTAAGAAAATTGCTTCTCTAGGATATCACCAAGATTAGGTAGAATCTTGAAAGAGCTGAAGGTGATTACGGAGAAATAGTGCTCAGAGTTGAGAAAAAAATAATCGATCTTCCAGTAAATGAGATCTGGTCTCTGACTTTGGGGGATGCTCACTGTGCTTGTCCTAAATGTTCTTGTCATAGTACCATACAGATAGTTTTAGGCATTTTACAGACATAGTCATTCATTTAAAATTTATTTTCTTTCATATCCATAGGGTCCTGATTGGGACGCTATGCATTGGGGATAGAAGCCTATTAAAAAAAACCCTGAATTAGTAAGTAAATTAGTAAATAAACAAACATAAATACTCCCCCAGTGCAATAGAAGAGTGTGTGAATGGATCACGCATAATTTAGCCAGGTTCCTTTAAGTCTTAAAAAGTGAACACCTCAGTGTATTGCTTCTTAATGAATTTAATTTGGCTATTATGTGGAAGAAGCTACTGAATACATTTGCTAGTTTGATCTCAGTTGTCTTAATAACTTTTTGACTGATGGTTGTATAAGATGCCTGAAGAATCAGGAATAGGTTTAACTGGCAACAAATTTTAAGGTATTTAATGCAGAGTAGCTTGTTAGGATTAGATTGGACAGCCAAATTCTCCATTAAGTAATCAAATTAATTGCCTCCCTCTTTTTTAATAGTTGCACAAACTACTTATTCTATGGAGATGAAAGATACTTGAAGCATCTGACTTACCAATTTGTGAGACTTTTTATTTCTTGGACTTATCCATTAGTACATTTTGTGAAACAATATGTGACAATTAACTTCTGTAATAAACGTCTCCAGTATAAATAATCATTCATTTCCTCCCACTCACTCACTAAATGGGTAACTGCTGTAGGTCAGGAAACATTATCTCCTATATTGTAAGAGACCTACAGTTTCTTTCATATGTAAGTAATTTACTGTCGCTATTACATTCTTCCTGTGAACACTACTGCTCTTGTCAGTTCTGCAACTGATATTGCTACCACTACTATTACCATTGTCATTGTTGATTTTTATATTGTTTCCTGAGTGAAGTACTGGAATTGCTCAAACAGACATTTATTTTGATGAAAAATTGAAATTATAATGAAGTAATCATGGTCAATAATACAAAAAATGACAGCCATTGAGTATCTAGTTTCATTCTGTTTCTGAACCAATGAGAACTTGAATTTTCTCTGAACTTTATCAAATCTTAGTTCACCACCAGGTGTTTTGGAATATCTGTCAACTGCAACTTTGTGATCTCAAGGTGCCCCCCTTGTAACTATGCTAACGTTTCATAAGCCAACCAATCCTTGCTTAACAAGCAGCCTTGCTTCTTGCCAGCTCCAATTATCATTCTTGACAAACAACTTTTGTAACTGACTGTGACCTTGATGTTTTTGTCTTTGTAAGTTTCCTATATTTTGTAGTCTGGCAGAACACAATTCAAGTGCTTCTTGAATCTCTTTCTCAGGATATACTCTTAACAAATCCAAAATTAACATCTATTCCAGTCAGATCCTCATTTCTGAAATTTTGGTCAACAGTTTTGTCTTTGGTTTTATTTTGGTTTTGTTTGTTTTAAAGGGAAAGACACAAATGTTTCTTGTAATGTGTATTGTCAAATTCTTTCTCTTTGAGAGTGACCAGATTTTGGTACACATTATCTATCAGATTCTGCTTGTTAGACTGATTCAGAAGATACATATGAAAAAGAAAAGTCTAAGGCTTCTTGCCATAAATGAATAATGACAGAAGATGGAGAGATTGTCTGGTCTCCTAGAGCTAGCCATTAAGAGAAGCAATGCATATTTTTTTCTTATATAGCTTCCTCTTTACAAAAGCATATTCTCTCTCTCTCTCTTCTATAATATAGAATGTGTAATTGACACCTAAATTATATAACTTTTATGAAAACCGATACATAGTTTACATAACTATCATTACATTTTATTTTGTAAACTAACTTGACTAAAATCTTGGCATTCAAAAAGCTAAAGACTCTGGGACATATACATGTAATTACTACTTCTACTCTAGTGAAAGCCTTGATACATCAAAGTACTTCCAGTTCCTAGGCTTGTTTTGAAATATCTTTGAGGCAGTAAGTATCATACTTCTCTGTTTCCTATGATTTCCCTCATTTATAATCTCTTCATCTAAGTCATATTTTGTTACTTGGTCTTTTCAGCACTTCCTTCTTTTTTCCTATATCTAAGAAGAGTTGAGAAGATCACAGTGTAGAAAACCAGGAATTGTAAGTATAAAGGCTTTATTAGGCACAGGAAACAGTATCACTAACAAAGCTTAAAACTGTGAGCAAGACAGAGTCACTGAAAGAGGAAGAGAGTGTGTGAGGTTTATCAGAGCTCCCTCTGAAGGATGGCCAACTATGCATGCCCTGCTGTGAACTTTGGATTTTAACTTGCAGTGGTGAACAATCATATAATGATTTTAAGCTTCTGAGTGGGATAACTATCACATCTGAGTTAGAGGAAGATAAATTTGAATGCAAAATAAAGACCACAGAGAAGCTTTGCTAAAGTAACGTAAAAGAGAAAATAGTGGCTTTAAATAAACTATTTCAATATAGATGTCAGATAAAGAAGAATTATAATCGCCAGGTACCCATCGCCTTACTCCAGCGTCCCCAGGATGCAGAGCCTGGCACCTACTCCACAGTTAGCACAGTCCTGGGGTTCAAGATCGAAGGCTTACAAAAAGAAGAAAGGAGAGAAAAGAAGAGAGGCAAGAAGAGAGCACTTTAATAATCAGGTTGTGTGCTGGCGCTGACAGAGAGACTATTAGGTAAGAAGATGAATTCGTATCCAGAATAAGTAGGCTCCAGTGAGCATGTATCGCTGCCCTTTTCAGAGCAGGAAGGGATTTAAGATCGGTGACATGGTACTGAGCACACAGCTAGTCTTTGGGGGGTGAAGTCGTCCTGAGAGACCATCATTGATCTCTGCTAAGGAAAAGGTGGCCATGCAGCAATAACAATTAGCTATTTCAGCCTACAATTAGTAATGCATACATTATAACACATTGATTTCATTGTTCACGTAATTTTTTTGTTCATGGGCTACTGCCCAAACTTGGGTGGATGAGAAAAAGGGCTTACAGAAAACCATAGTATTAGTCATTCTGGAATGCACTAAGTTGGAAAACAAAGATTCACATGCTGCATGCCCTCTCCCACATATCTACCCACATGTCTCTCTCTCAGAACTCTAGATTTTACCTTCCAGTATTCTCTTTTTTAAATTTCCAAATCTAGATCAGTCAATCAGACCTTTTACCTCTGCCCTAGATTTCATGTATATCCATACTTCCTACTACTTCTAATCCATAGAAAGTGACAACAAGGTGACCTCACATGGCTTTGCCCACTGGAATAATGCCCCTTATAACTGTGCATTAGAACCACAACTTTGTAGTAGAGAGCTGTAGTGAGGCAACAGTTTCTTTTCACAGAATACAAGCATATTGCAATAATTCAACTGTGAATGAGTGGAGATGTATCCAACTCCATCAGTTCATCATAGGGAACTCCTATCAACTCAGAGCATGTGTTGAAAGAAATTCATTTGTATGAAGGGACAGTTAACATGGGCATCAGAGTTACCCTGGCAAAGAACAGTCCTAACTAGGAACCCTAGGACCCTGTCTACATTTACTTCTTATTGCTTTATTGAAAAGAATAGTATCTAGGCTATTTTGGGTTCTCAGTTCTCAAGTATTAAATTTATTTTACCTTCCTATGTTCTCTGAGTCTTTTGATTTTATTCTCACTACTATGTCAAAGAAGCAATAACATTTATTCCTAATTTATTGTAGTTGAGTGCAGGATTTAAGTAGCCAGATTAATAGGTTATTAGGATATTTTACAATGGAAATAACTCTCAAAAATAATTAAGTTGTCCCCTACTAAACCATATTTTCTGACCCTTGGATGAATACACTCAAGATCTATGCCTAAATATTGTCCAATAATTCCTGCCAGCAAAAATTAGCTAGGTTCTTTACTTCCCTTAATGTGTACACCATTTCCTTATTTCTTCCTCATGGAAGAGGGATTTTATTTCCCTGTTTGGACTGTGCTTAATCTGATGCTTGTAATTGTCTTAGCATCGATGAAAGGAGGCAGGGAAAATTATTTTATGGAAATAAGTTTCATCTCTGTAAGCACCTGATTCAAGTTAGGTCATTTCAAAGGGAGGTTGTTTTCCTCTAATAAGAGGGTGGGAGCAGCTTCTGCTGAAATAATGAGTTTGGTGGAATTCAGGAATTCAGATTTATCAGGCTTGACTATCCATATTTCTCATCACAAATTTCAGAGTTCTACCCTACCCCTATCAAAATCCTAATTGACAGATGAGACTTGTTGAAGTTTCACACTTAATTATGCTATATATACTCTAAACACTTACAATTAGGCTCTGTCCTGAGGCTGTAGCTTCTGAAAAATTTTATAGAAGCTACTTACAGTATGTCATGAGGTAATATTTGATCCCCAGGTACTGGAGAGAGTGTCCTAATATATAATTATATAATCATATAGTTGCCATAGCCCTGTGCAGCCTTAACATCACAAACACCACCTATCCTAATGGCCTAGATTCCACCTGTAACTCGTTCAAAGCATTATGAATACTTTTTGTACTACTGAGTCCCAGGAGTTATGGTCACTATCAGCAACGTGGTCTTTATCAGACCTCTAAGCATTGAAGCTCCTTGCTCTTAATCTGAGGGTCTGCTTTCCAGGGCCAAGCTATTGTTGTTCTGTCACTAACTCATGTCTGACTCTTTGTGAACCCATGGACTGCAGCATGCCAGGCTCCTCTGTTCTTCACTATCTCCTGGAGATTGTTTAAATTCATGTCCATTGAGTCAGTGATGCTATCTAAACATCTCATCCTCTGCTGCCCCTTTTCTATTTGCCTTCAATCTTTCTCAGCATCAGGATCTTTTCCAATGAGTTAGCTCTTCACATCAGGTGGCCAAAGTACTGGAGCTTCAGCTTCAGCATCAATTCTTTCAATTAACATTCAGGGTTGATTTCCTTTAAGATTAACTGGTCATAAGGCCATGAAAATGTTAGTCATTCAGTCACGTCTGACTCTGCGACTCCATGGACTGTAGTCCACCAGGTTCCTCTGCCCATGGAATTCTCCAGGCAAGAATACTGGACTAGGTTGCCATTTCCTTCTCCAGGGAATCTTCCCATCCCAGGGATCAAACCTGGGTGTCCTGCATTGCAGGCAGATTTTTTACCGAATGGATGTGAGAGTTAGACTATAAAGAAAGCTGAGGGCCAAAGAATTGATGCTTTTGAACTGTGGTGTTGGAGAAGACTCTTGAGAGTCCCTAGGACTTCAAGGAGATCCAACCAGTCCATCCTAAAGGAGATCAATCCATTCTAAAGGAGATCAGTCTTGGGTGTTCATTGGAAGGACAGATGCTGAAACTGAAACACCAATACTTTGGCCACCTGATGTGAAGAACTGACTCATTGGAAAAGACCCTGAAACTGGGAAAGATTGAAGGCAGAAGAAGGGGACAACAGAGGATGAGATGGTTGGATGGCATCACTGACTCAATGGACATGAGTTTGGGTATACTCTGAGAGTTGGTAATGGACAGGGAGGCCTGGTGTACATGGGGTTTCAAAGAGTCGGACACTACTGAGTGACTGAACTGAAGTGAACTGAGTACCAGGGAAGCCCTCATAAGGCTGTATTTGTTTTCAATTGTCTGAGCTTGGGTTCTCCAGAAAGTAGAACCTGAGAAAAATGTATATGTGCCAGTATATTGTTCGGCAAAGCAATCTTGACATGAGTGAAGGAAAATAGAGAGAGAGAACAATAAAACACCAAATAATACACTGCTATTATATTTTCTTGGCCACTGCATGATATAAAATAAAACTGATGACACTCACACTTTCTTATAAGATGCTGTATAAAGTATGAAACTTGAACTAAATCAAAGAAGAATTAAATAAATGGAGAGATATTTCATGCCTGTGGATAGGAACTCAATATAGTCCCACAATCAGTTGTTCCCAACTTGATTTATAGACATTATGCACTCCTAATAAAAATCTCAGCAAGTTATTTTTTGGATAATACTGGAGAAAATCTAGATGACCTTGGTTATAACTTTTTAGAGAAATATCCTCAAAGTAAGTTGAGATGTTTTGGCCCTTTATCAAAGGTAAACTTCGTAGGACAGTTGTCCCTTAGTATCTGCAGTGGATAATTGGTTCCTAGGCCCCCCGTGGACACCAAAATTCATGGACGCTCATGTCCCTGATATAAAATAACATATATCAATCATCTGTATCTGGGTTTGGCATATGTAGATATGGAGGACTAACTGTATTAAGAAAAACATGTATTCTGTTGATTTCTTAGTCAGGGCTACTATTGCAAAATACCACAAACCTAAGTGATTTATAAATGACAGAAATTTATTTCTCATAGTTTTGACATCTGGAAGTCTAAAATCAATGTGTCAACATGGTCAATGAGGGCCATCGTTCAAGTTGCAGACTTCTTATTGTATTCTTACCAGGCAGAAAGGGCTAGGAAACTCCATGGGGCCTCTTTTAAAGGGCACTACTCTTGCCTGGAAAATCCTATGGACGGAGGAGCCTGGTAGGCTGCAGTCCATGGGGTCGCGAAGAGTCGGACACAACTGAGCGACTTCACTTTCACTTTTCACTTTCATGCATTGGAGAAGGAAATGGCAACTCCCTCCAGTGTTCTTGCCTGGAGAATCCCAGGGACGGGGGAGCCTAGTGGGCTGCTGTCTATGGGGGTCACACAGAGTCGGACACGACTGAAGTGACTTAGCAGCAGTAGCAGCAGCAGCAATCTCAATCATGTGGGTCCCCTTAATGACCTATTTATATCCCAGAGTACCCACCTCTTATTTCCATTACCTTGGGGGTTAAAACTGAGGAAATACAAACATTCAGACCATAGTAGTTCACCCCCATTCACCAAGACTCAAGTTCTTTTTTCATGCAAAGTATATTCATTCTATGTCAATTGTCCCCAGAGACTTAACTGGCCCAGCATCAACTTAAAAGTCTAAAGTTCAAAGCCTCATCCAAATATCATCTAGATCAGATATGGGTGAGACTCAAGTTATGACTCATCCTAAGGCAAACTTCTCTCTAGCTGTGAACCTGTGAAACTGAGTATGTTGTATCCTTCCAAAACACAATGATGGGCCAGGAAGAGGATACACATCCTCATTGCAAAAAAAAAAAGAAAGAAAGAGTAAAAGGTCTAAGGGAAGTCTAAAACCTAATGGACAAACCACACTAAACCCCAAGACTTGAGGACAATCCTCCTTGGCTCAATGACCTGCTTTCTGAACACAGTGGACAGGAGTTGGACATCCCCATCCCCACAGTTTTGCTGGGTGCAGTCCACTCCTCAACTCTCACAGGTTAGGGTGGAATTTCTACAGCTATCCAGAATGGACTCACGACCTTGTTGCTCTACTAGTCTGGGGTTGAAAGGCTGGCCCCATCCCCAAGCCTCCACTAGTAGTACTCTAGTGGGGACTCTCAGCAGTGGTCCACAGCAGCAGCAGGCCTCTGCCTCAGCTGTGTGTTAGTGGCTCCAGTGGCTCCAACCTTTGAAATCTAGGTGGAGGTTGCCAGGTCCAGAACACCTTTTGCTTTATATAGCAGAAGACACACCGGGACTCACTGAATTTGTGAGTGCAGTGGCCAAGGAGTGTGGTGATGGTATTCAGGGAATGGAGTCTGCAGTATGAGCAAGCATCAAACAGAGACAACCCCCTCCTTCAAAATCTTTGTGCCCATAAATGTCTGCATGCCAGGCTTGTGACAGGAAGGGCAGCCAGTGACTTCTGAAATGCTTTGGGGGGTCATTTCTCCATTATTTTGAGTAGCTCTTCTAGCTACTGTTAAGATGGCCAATCCAGAGTCTTATCAAGTTTGGCCACACCTTCATATTCATTCCCAAACAAGCTTCTTCTTTTTTTTTTGGTTTAGAAATATTTACTTTTATGTATTTTTGTGTTACTTTTATTGGAGCATAGTTAATTTACAATGTTTTGCTAGTTTCAAGTGTACAACAAAGTGAATCAGTTACACATATACATATATCTACACTTTTTTGAAAGATTCTTTTCCCAAACAAATTTTTTTTAATTCTTTTCACTATGGATAGGACAAGAATTCCCCACAATTTTAAGTTCTGCTTCCTTTGTGATTAATAATTTAATCTTAAAATTGTTTCTAATCTCAAATTGCTATAAGCATTCAGGAGAAACCAGCTGCTCCTTCCACATTTTGCTGAGTTATTTCCTCAGCCACATAGCCAATTTCATCTCTCACAAGTTCTACCTACCATAAAATGCGAGGTCGTGAACACAGTTTGGTCAAGCTCTTAGACACTTTAGAGTAAAGAATCACCACTAGTCCAATTTTCATAAACAATTTCTTCATTTATGTCCAAGATCTCGTAAGAATCATCTTTACAGTTCATATTTCTACCAACATCCTATTCACAACCATTTAAGTATTCTCTAAAACTAAGGATTTCTCTACAGCTCTCCTTCTGATCACTCATGAGAACTGCCTTTAATGGTCCATTCATGTCAATATAGACTTTTTCTAGCATGTGTTTCAAAACTTTCCCAGCATCTACTCATTATCTAGCTTTAAAACCACTGCCGCAATTTTGGGTATTTATTTCAGCATCGCTTCCACTTCTCAGTGAAAGTGAAAATGTTAGTTACTCAGTCGTGTCCAACTCTTTGTGACCCCATGGACTGTAGCCACCAGGCTCCTCTCTCTATGGGATTCTCCAGGCACTGGAGTGGGTTGCCATTCTCATCTCCAGGGGATCTTCCCAACCCAGGGATTGAACTTGGGTCTCCCACATTGCAGGCAGATTCTTTATCTAAATCTGAGCCACCAAGGAAGCCACTTCTCAGTACCAATATCTTTATTCGTCAATACTTTTCAGAATAACAGGATGATTAGGATATAGAGATGTATAAGGAGAGATTTATTATGGGAATTGGCTCAAGCAACTATGGAGTCTGAGATATGCTACACCATGCCATCTGCAAGCTGGGTAACCAGCTGATAATATACATATGCACATAATATGTGTCTGTGTTTATTATGCATGCATTATTTATTCATTATTAAATTTTAATTATTTATTTAATATCTATGTATAGAATTATTATTATTAAATTCCTAGTCTTCAAATTATTATTTTTTTGATTAATGGCTAAACATAGAACCATAGCACTTGTTTATTGTTGAAGCACTCATTGTTTGAATCACAGAAGGTGATTGCATTTCCAGAAACTCTGTTGAGAGAAAGATTGACATTTTCACTGAGGAAAAATAATGGCGCTACAAATTCTATTGTGAGATTACCAGAAATCTTCATATGTTGCCCAAGACCATATTGTTTGGTATTGTGAGATTATCAGAAATCTTCATATGTTGCCTAAGACCATATTCTTTGGTATAATGTGATAAAGCAAACAAAGAAAATAAGATAAATTGAAATCGGTCCTCAGAAAATAACCATTTTAGTTCCTTGTTACATAAAAATGTATAGTTTGATGAACTCAATGCTTAGGTAAGAACAGCAGTCTTTTCTTATGAACAAATACAGTATATGCTTCTAAAGAGAAATTTCAAGGGAATTAATCTTCAAAACAAAACATCTATAATTTAAAAAAAAATATATCCTTTACAGTGTGTCATTTTCTATAAACTTGTTTTCTTGTCTTAAAAGATGGCAACTTCATATGTTACTCACTTCTAAGTAAAAAACTAATTCATCTTATATAACAATTTGTCCCAAAACATTTTTTCTATGTTGACATCAAGTTTATACCATGAAGTCACAAATTGCTATGTTCTATTACAAATTACTGACTTTACCTAGCTCCTATAATAAGCTCATTCTTCCTCAATGTGAGAATTAGGAACAACAGTCTAACTGGAGGCAGAATGATATCTGTGAATGAGACCTTGAGATGCCATATGTGACTCTAACACACTCATGTTTTTCAGTTATTGAATGCTCTTATACATATCTGTTCAGAAACATTAAGCAAAAAAAAAAAATCTCTGGAAGGTTGTTTTAATTCCTTTTCCAACATAAAAATAATTGAAATTGTCAAGTCTTTAACAAAAAATGTAAGTAGAGTTTTAGTAGAAATCTACATTGTTTCTCTATAGTATTTGCTTAGAATACAAACTAGATAAAAATATTGAGAGCTCGTATTTCAAAATGTATCATAAAATACTCATAGCCACATTGTACACATGCATCCATCTCACCTATTCCCCCAGGTATTTCATTTCGTAAATCATCGTTTCTGGCCTTTTCCATCTAACTACCTGGAATTGTTATATAGAATGAAATGAACTATACTGTCATACTTTATAGTACTCATAATTTTAATCTTAGAACAAAAGTTATTTAATAGAAGAAAATATAAATAAAATTCATCCATTTTAAAGACATTTCTAAAATGTATCATGAGTTATGTCTAGACTAAATATTATATTTAAAGACAAGATGGCTTTCAAACTTTCCAACAGTTGTTCTTAAATTTTTAACATTCCAAAACTTAAATCTTGACCTTTCTTTATGACCTAGAAAATTTTTCTTTACCTTTACTTTGGTTTGCATATTTATGCTTGGGTCTCATTTGAACTCCTTCATACCCATAATTGATTCATGAGGACTCCAGGGAGAAGTACACTTACTTTTAAATAATATTGATTTAGGAAAAGTCACAACTTTATAAAGCAATTCCAGTAAATTTATTCTCTTGCTTTCATGTAGAAATCCATAGAGAAGTTCTCACAAAGTTGCCAAATTTAACCAATTTTTTTTTTTTTTTTGGTTAACTGACTCACCAAATAAAAGTCACAAATCTCCTGGCTGATAAGTTAAATTTAAAGGAATAGGACTATATATGCAACATCCCCATAGATATATCTGGTTTCTTTGCTCTGGATCCATCAAGAAAACATGGCACTCTTGGTAAATCGACTTCATCTGTAGACTTGTAAATTGCACTGGGTACATTTTTATTCTGAAGAAACTAAGACAGTTTATACATTGGCTAAGCCAGCAGCACTGCTTTGGGAATTTAACTGTTTACCTCAGACTATAACTGGCCATCTGTTATTGAAGAGAGGACTTTAGAGGCTGAGTCATCTACTCAGGCTAAGGCTATTGGTAAAATCGCTTGACTAAATACTCAGTTTTCCATTTCTTTTTTTTTTTTTTAAGATGCATAATGTATAAGGAAGGAAGAACAGGTTTTATCACTTCTTAGCATTGATATTGCATGTCTATAAAGTTATTCAATCATAGTACAATATCTACATTTCAAATCTGTGTCTGTCAGTGTGTGTGTGTGTGTGTAAAGATGTTGCTGCAGTGGCTGGAGTTTATTTTTTAATACTATTTATGATTTATTTGTTCAGCTTTCAATAGTTTGAACAAAACCAACTGAAAAAAATATTTAGCAAGGCATTTAAGAAAATAAATATTTGGGAGAGTTTGCCCTGAATTTTGGTTCAGGCTCAAAGGATAAATGTTTCATGATTAAACATTTTGGAATAGAAACTTTTTTTTTATTACCCAATTTACTCTATGAGAATCTGAAACTCCTAGCTCTTCTCTTTGTGACGAAAAAGAGTCTTTTTTGAAAAACTGTCCACATAAGGGTGACTATCAGATTAAAGTTGGGTAGCTAACTTTGCTTTTTGAAAGTCAAAAGCAGAAAAGTAGTAGAAATAAATTAGATTATCAAAAATAAATTTTCAAACCATTTACATCTTCACTAACAAATTTTTGATGAGTAATTATAATGATATAAAACACTGTTTTTTAATACTTAACAAGTACCAAGAAAGGAATTAAAATATTTTATCTAAAAATCTCATTTAATTATCATTATAAATGTTATTATTATTATTTAAAATCTGAAAAATACAGCTTACTGATTTCCTTCTTCTAACATGAGAGGGTGAGCATACATGTGAACAGTAGTCTCCTAGATGTTCCATATAAATAAATGGATATTTTGCCTTAGTTTATAGATAATATGTCAAACATCTATGCGAGTGCTCAAGAAACTAATAACTTTAAACAACTTATCTGAAAATAAGAATGAAAAGAAAACTGAAGCATTTTAGATATTACATTTAACTATTCCTAAAAGTAATGCTTATATCATTGTCCTCAATGAAACAATTCTGTGCAAATGTAGAGCATCCACTGGCCACCTACACTGGCATTTTCCACACATAGGGAAGTCCTCCCACATTTAACATGAGGCAATGGTAAGGGGAATAAATAGGAACATGAAGGTGGATGATGACATCTCATATTGGCTGTCCAGAAAAATAATATATAACAAGCATAAAGAACTTATGAAAATATTGTTTCGGACAGATTGAAAGCATGAAATGATCTCACATGCTTCTTATAACTGCATATGACAAATTACTCCACCAGACTTAATAAAATGCTTTATCACTTTGAATTAAAACTACTACATTTAGATCTCCAGTATTTTTTTAAATTTATTTATTTATTTTGGCTGTGCTGGGTCATCACTGCTGCACCCAGGCTTTCTCTAGTTGCAGTGCTCGGGCTTCTGGGTGTGGTGACTTCTCCTAATGTGGAACACATGCGTTAGGGCCCATCGGCTCATAGTTCTGGCACACAAGCTTAGTTGCCCTGCATCATGTGAGATCTTCCTGGACCAGGGATCACACCAGCGACCCTTGCATTGCAAGGCAGATTCTTAACCACTGGTGCACCAGGGAAGCCCTCAAGTACTTTTAAAGAGGGATGAAACGTGTCCAATCCCTGGGTCGGGAAAATCTCCTGGAGGAGGGCATGGCAACCCACTCCAGTATTGCTGCCTGAAGAATCCCAAAGACATAGGAACCTGGTGGGCTACAGTCCATGGGGTCACAGAGAGTCAGACACAACTGAAATGACTTAGCACGCATGCGTACAGATTATTGGGACTTCTAATGAAACTGGTCTCCCTGGTGTTTCTCAAACTTGCCAACCGTTCTCTCTCTCTAGACTTCTGTACTTGCTGTGGCCTGTATCTCAAGAGCAGTGCAACTCATCCCTGCACCACTTCTAACTCTGCTTAAATGTACCTTCAGTATCTCTGCTACAAGGAAATTTGCTAATTTGGAAAAAATATAACAAAGTTATTTTACAAACTATTTATTTGATAGCAATGACTTAGGAATTTCCGCGTCTTAGGAACAACTGAGAGCTTGTTCTGTTGCCGCTTCCCTCTAAAGCGTAATGGTACAGAAAGGATCTGGAGGAATGCCATTTGCAAGAGGAAAGGTGGCAACCTATAAATTACTCTTAATTATCAAAAATAGAATGCATAAAGTGACTTTCACACTCGAGTATAAAACACATCAATAATTGCCATTAGACATCCTCTTACAGCTCTAATTCACTCACTAGATGTTACAGGCTGTCAATGTGCCTGATTTGCTTGGCCTACCTGTTTCTCTCTCTAGTTACTCATTATTCCTTTCCCATTGACTCTTCAATTGGCACATTTCCATACTCCCCATTATGCTTGCAAA
The DNA here is from genome assembly GCF_033118175.1 of Dama dama. Classification (NCBI taxonomy): domain Eukaryota; kingdom Metazoa; phylum Chordata; class Mammalia; order Artiodactyla; family Cervidae; genus Dama; species Dama dama. The sequence continues at coordinate 22,714,345 of NC_083711.1, forward strand.
TAATCTCATTAAAAGAGTTCGGCTCACCAAAGAGCACTTGTTCCATCAAGGATGGAGCTGACATTAGACTCATTTCTCCATGGGCAGTATTCGAGTGTTTTAGGAGAAACATACCCTCACTTCTGGTTGCTGCTCAATGGTTAACTGTCCAGCAAAATTACTGAGATCAATTATTGCCTGTCTGAGCTACAAAACAGTTCACAACATGATGAGAGGATGGAAAATGTAGTTTTCAGTGAACTGGTCATTGACTGAAATATCAAGTACCTCTTGTGTCAAAGTGCTAACAACTTACAGTCTAACAGAAATAGTGTTTCAGGATCATATGCTGATTATCTAAAGATATTTATTCAGCAGAATATTAAAAAAAACTGTGCAATCTTTGTGACTGTTGAGATCACAAGTACCCAGTTAGCAGCATAGCTAAGAAATTAAATGACAAATACCGCATGATTAAACTTCCATTTCCCATTCTTGATTCTGTTTCTAACTTCATTTTGATCCATTTTTTACTCACACATTCTAATATTAGGGAAAACTAGATACACTTTAAAATGATGATTTGAGTCTGAAATGAAAAACACACCCACCCCAAACCTTGGTAGAACAACAGCTGACTATCAAAGAAAAGGACACATACACCTCCTCACTCAACTACCACCTGCCAAGAGAATGAGGTCTCCCTGCCTGCTTAGATAACAGGCTGGCACATCACACACATGCACTTCTGAGAAGTGGGTGGTGGTGAAGGAACACAGCAGGGGCAGAAGGGGTGGTGGAAGGGTTCTTGATAGAAGGGGTAATTGTACAAAAAGGTCAAGAGAGCAGTTGTTGGTCCAACACTGAATATGAGTTAATGGCTGAAGGTAGACTGCACAGCTGTGGCAAACTAATTTTATTTTTTTCTGCATAGCACATTTGTAAAATTACATAAAAGTAAATTTTGTTTCACAGATGCCTGCTGCCTAATATTGAATGTGGTTACCAGGCTCAAAAACAGAATTTACCCCTTCATTAAGCCCTTACTTTCAAAGTCAAGTAACCATTTTTATAGTATGAGTGTCACTTGAGGTTTAAAATACAATGATTTTCCTTTTCTGGGAAGAAAATGTAACATTGTGTTGAAACTATTCTAGCACTTAAATGTGCAAAGATAGCTAGGCTAACATACTAGACCAATTTCAGCAATCCTTTCTCAATCATATAAATGGAGAGATGTGCGTGCGTGCTAAGTCACTTCAGTTGTATCTGACTCTTTGTGACCCCCATGGACTATAGCCCGACAGGGGCCTCTGTCCATGGGATTCTCCAGGCAAGAATATTGGGGTGGGTTGCCATGCTTTCCTCTGGTTATCCTGAGGGAGTCTAGAAATTATACTGCTACCTTAAACAAGATCTAAGATCATTCCTATGTTTCATGAATCAGGCAATGTTAATTTATAGGCATCTTCTTAACAGTAAATCATTTCTGAAAATTAAATGATTTCCAAAGGAAAATTTGAAGTGGATTATTCTAAAAATTATGCATTTATAAAAAGTGATATAAAGGTGAATCAGCAACTGAGTTCAAGTGACTCTTAAAAGGACTGACTGCTTTAGTTTCTTTGCTCCATGAATGATTTTTAAATGAAAATTTCTTGGAGTATGTAATCAATTAAACTCATATACTACATCTAAATAAAATTAAGCCTATAAAAACTTTACAGAACACAGTACAATAACCAATATAAGAAAGTAAATTGTTGATATTTTGATGAGAATGATGGCATTCTTTCTGTTTCTAAAGTTTTCTATATTTAATAAGGCATATTTTTCACAAGACCAATAGAACTTCCAGTGTAATAATTAATTACACACTGGCACTAACAATAATACTGGGTGATTGTGTTTACCATTCCTTCAAAACATTGTTAGGATTTTTCCCTAATGATTATTTATGAAAATACAATATTTATGGGCACATTTCTCTTCAGAAATGTAATTTAGAAGAAAATCTGCTGATTTCCTCTTCTGAGAAAGCTCAGGATATGACAGGAAACCTTAGGTATAATTAAAACAAATCCTGGTGCAAGTCCTAATGGACATAAGCATTCACTGTAACCAATGCCCTTCAAAATTCTGATTAAAAACAATCTAGGCAACTCGGATTTGAAATAGTTGTTGCTTTTATCTTTAAATTTTTTTGTTCATTTAAAATTCTGTATTAACAAAACAATGAAGTTTTAGTTGCTTCTAAGTCAAACACTGTAGTTATATCATCTTGCCTAAATGAAGCAGTTGTGTTTCTATTTCTACAATATTTAAGAAAAGAGTTGAAAACAATTCTTTAAAATTAGAATTATACATGTATTGACACAGAGTGTCTAATTTCACAAAGCATTAGAATCAGGAGTACTGTAGGTCCTGGAAGTATTGAGTAATAACCACTCATCAGCACAATCGGGAAGCAGGGTGCCAGAAAGGCAGTCTGTTCTAGACATATCAAGCAGCTGCTGCTTTTCTTTTTCACCAATTGAGCTATTAGGAAAGCCCTTAAATGTAGCAGCCTCTCCAAACCAAGAGTCTCTCTGGTTGTCATAGGAGCAAGTGATGAGACTTTTGCCCCATAGGTAACTTACAAGCTCATAGCATCCGGAAAGGAGAGTAATAATGGAAGAAGATGCTATAGCATAATCATAAAATATACTATGATTTCAACATGGAAGATCCATCAAGATGGTTAAAAAAACATGAGATGTGTGTGAATGCATGCATAAGCACATTTAATGTTACTTTGCATAGATAAATTTTGTGATTTCTTACTAGGACCTAATTTCTTTGAGTTTCAAAAATATATTTAATTTATGTTGGTAACCTTTCTACCATCAAGTTCAAATTTGAAAGAAACAAAGCATACTATCAGAGAACATATTTAACGATGTCTGTAACATTTTACAAATACTCTCACATACCCTTAATTTTTATCTATATTCCAAAATCTAAATCCTTAGAATGATAGTAATTATTTTTATCTTGTTTGGCATCAATGCAATATATAATAGTGACCTGATTGCTTATAATATTGTTTGAGTTCTTAGATATCACACACACTGTGTAACAATGTATCAGTGTTGCTTGTGGGAACAAACTTGCAGACACAGCTGGGGAAGAAGAGGGTGGGAAGAATTGAGAGAGTACCATAGAAACAGATACTTTACTACCATATGTCAAACAGAGAGCCAGTGGGAATTTGCTGTGTGACAGAGGGAGCTCACCTCAGTGCTCTGTGACAGCCTGGGGGGAGGGGAGGGGATGGAAGATGGGAGGAAGCTCCAAGAGGAGGGGACAGATGTACACTCATGGCTGATTCATACTGATGTAAGGCAGAAGTCAGCACAATATTGTGAAGCAATTACCCTTTAGTAACAAAACAAAATTTAAATATATATATTTAGAATAAGAATGCAGTTTAAAATGTGTGTGAAAGTCACTCTGTCGTGTCCGACTAGTTGCGACCCATGAACTATACAGTCCACGGAATTCTCTAAGCCAGAATACTGGAGTGGGTAGCCTTTCCCTTCTCCAGGGGATCTTCCCAACCTAGGAATCGAACCCAGGATTCCCTCATTGCAGGCGGATTCTTTACCAGCTGAGCCTCAAGGGAAGCCCACAGTTTAAAATAAATCAATCAAAACTCATAAATTTCTTTCAGGTTGTAACAGCATACAAAATATTATGCATATTAAAAATAAATTTAAATTCATTGTCACTCCTATAACAATTAACTCTTTGCTAGCATCTTTGATTTACTTTATTTCAAGATTTTTTTTTTTTTTTCTCTATGGATTAAGAGAATGAATGGGTCAGTCAGTAGTGGAAAAATGGGTTAGTGGCAGCTTGGAAACAAGAATGAAATAAAGCAAGAAAATTTTATATAACTGTGTATAATCTGTACATTTAAATTTGTATTCATATGTTTGGGGGTGGTGGTTTAGTTGCTAAGTTGGGTCCAACTCTTGCAACCCCATGGATTATAGCCTGCCCAGCTCCTCTGTCCATGGGATTCTCCAGGCAAGAACAGTGGAGTGGGTTGTCATTTCCTTCTCCAGGGGATCTTCCCGACCCAGGATTCAAATCCAGGTCTCCTGCATTATGGGCAGGAGCTGTAATTGAGCTACTTTACCTAACATTATTTGTAAGGATTTCCTAAATCATCAAATTTCAAAAGTAACATTTTATAATGTACATTTTTAAATATTATGATTGTTATTAATTTTTAAAAAATCAGTTAAATTACATCTAAGATCACAGAGTTTTTTTCTTTTTTTTTATTCTCTTTATGTGTGCCAAGTAACTTCCAGTATCTTCTCTTCCTGTAAATTACTAAGCCCTAAGCTTCAGTGCTTTCAAAACCTAAAATACTACTCAAAGAATACTTACTTTCTTTTAATTAAAAGCAAATTGTAACAGAGAACTGTAATCAAAAGTACAGAGCATGTAAAATCAGCAATAAAAAATAGATAGGGAGGATGAAAGGAAGGGAGAAAGGGAGGGATAGGAAAAGAGAGGGAGATACTGAGAGGAAATATTAACAAATATAAATACATAAATAGAAAAAATTAAAAGAAAGAAACATATGTGGCTGTGAAGTTATTTAAGGAATAAAAAATCTGTTACATTCTAATTGCCTTCACTAATGATTATTGCTAAATTATATAACTCAATAATACATATATATATATATATATAATTTCCAGGTGGCTCAATGGTAAAGAATCTGCCTGATTATGCAGGAGCCACAGGAGAGATACAGGTTTGATCCCTGGGTGGGGAAGATCCCCTGGAGAAGGAAATGGCAACTCACTTCAGTATTCTTACCTGGGAAATCTCATGAATGGAAGAATCTGGCAGACTACAGTCCATGGGATTGCAAAAAAGTCAGACAGACTGAGTGACTAAATAACAATAAAATATATAAAGGAAAAACATTCAGTTCTACATCTTTCAGTATAGATAGATTTGTTGAACAATCATTTTAGTTTAAAAAAAGGGAGAAGGATAAATACAAACAGCAGTTACAATATCTGACCAAATAATTTGTGCCAACTAATTTCTTATTGATACAGTAATTTGAAAAACCATTATTCCAGGGTAGACAGCTTGATCATGGACAGTTAGAAAAGTATTTGGCAAGCTAATCATTAAATTTGAAATGTGTGCTCAGTCACTCAGGTGTATCCAACTCTTTGTGAGCCCATGAACTGTGACCCACCAGGCTCCTCTGTCTATGGGATTTTCCAGGCAAGGATTCTGGAGTGGATTGCCATTTTCTATTTCCATCTCCTGATTGCTGAATAACTGATTTAAATTATAGTGCTTTTGAGGATTAAATTTGAAGCTTAAACCAATAATATTCTCTTTTGTTGCAGTTCAGTTCAGTTCAGTCACTCAGTCCTGTCCAATTCTTTGTGACCCCATGAATCGCAGCACGCCAAGCCTCCCTGTCCATCACCAACTCCCAGAGTTTACTCAAAGTCATGTCCGTTGAGTTAGTGATGCCATCCAGCCATCTCATCCTCTGTCATCCCCTTCTCCTCCTGCCCCCAATCCCTCCCAGCATCAGGGTCTTTACCAATGAGTCAATTCTTCCCATGAGGTGGCCAAAGTACTGGAATTTCAGCTTCAGCATCAGTCCTTCCAATGAACACCCAGGACTGATCTCCTTTAGCATGGACTGGTTGGATCTCCTTGCAGTCCAAGGGACTCTCAAGAGTCTTCTCCAACACCACAGTTCTAAAGCATCAATTTTTCGGCGCTCAGCTTTCTTCACAGTCCAACTCTCATATCCATACATGACCACTAGAAATCCATAGCCTTGACTAGGTGGACTTTTGTTGGCAAAGTAATGTCTCTGCTTTTTAATATGCTATCTAGGTTGGTCATAACTTTCCTTCCAAGGAGTAAGCGTCTTTTAATTTCATGGCTGCAAACATCATCTGCAGTTGCAGAGTAATTACCAAATAATAATTGTAAACTTTGTAAAATATGCAATGTTTTTTCCTTTATTTTAAAATATGCACCCACAATTTCAACATTGTCTATGTGTTCATGCATACACATAGGTCACACACACACACATACATATATATCCCAGAAAATTAATGTGTTTGTGTAAAATTTTAGAGAAATACAACAAATATATGAAAGCATATTCTATACCATATGCTTACATGAGATATACACTGGTGACTGTGCTCAGAATCCAATCCTATTTAAATTCAAGCTGTGTCATCTTGGTAAATTAGGTAACTAAATACCTCAGTTTCCTTATCTTTACACAGGTACAATAATGTATTAAATCACAACATTGTTGTGAAATTCCCATGCTTAATATGAGTAATTTTGCAGATAATTAGTGTTTTTTGCCATTTATTTCATTTCCAACTAAGCACCTGAGAAAAATAGTAAGGTCTATTTAGTTTCCTATTTTATAAATAGGCATAATGCATTAATGTGGATATTTTGGACAATCATCTCTCTTTTAAAATATTACATAATTTTTCAAAGTGTTAATCAAGCTCTAAAAACATAATAAACATATAAAAATAAATCCTTTGTTCTATATGATTTGACAGTAATGTATTAACATAACCTTTAATAGTACTGCTAACAAAGAACCCCAATACACTTCTTTTATTGATTTCTAAATTCCTAAAATGCAGAGAAAATAATTTAACAGAATATTAATAGCTAGTGAACACAAGAGCATAGTGTGCCATTTTGAAACTCATCCCATTATTTCAGTAATTCAAATTACTAAACAATAACTTCAAAATATTCTTCCATCTTTTTTTATTTTCCATTTTTAATACTGGAAATATTAACTAAATTGACTTCTAAGAATACTGCCAGGTTATATTAACATATTTTAGTTTTCAAATCCAAATACTAATGAATATATTATTTTTTTTTAAATAACTCATTTTTCTTAGTAAAGCAAGTTACACTACATACAGAACAACAGAAAAGGACATAGTTGCTGAATAAACATAACCAATAGAGACATTTAGCCTTCTATTTCTGTTGAATGAAAAGCTGATATTTCTGTATCTTTTGGAAAGTATAAAATTTAAATTTCTATAAAAAGCATATTGTCTCTTAGCATAAAACTTAACATTTTATACAAAAAAATTAATTTACAACAGTGTAGTGTTATTTTCCTTGGAATTTTTATTTTCTCCTGTTTGTAAATAACTGGTAATAACACAATTGAAAAATGAATGAATCTAAAAACTATTTCCATTATTTTTAAACATTCTTGTTCAAGAAAATAGATGGGCAAATTAGTTATTTTATCAACATTACCTTTCCAAAGTTCATATAGTATAATTTTATAGGTATATTGCTAACATGGATTTTCCCAAAAGAGATAAAATCTATCATATACCCAAGAAATCATCTTCAGAAGTGAGCATGAGGGCTTCCCTTGTAACTCAGTGTTACAGAATCTGCCTACCATTGCAGGAGACTCACTTTTGATCCCTGGGTCAGGAAGATCCCCTGGAGAAGGAAATGACAACCCACTCTAGTATTCTTTCCTGGGAAATCCCATGGACAGAAGAGCCTGACAGACTACAATCCACAGGGTTGCAAGAGTTGGACACAACTTAGTAACTAAACAACAATTGTTTTAAATAGTTGGAAAAGGGGAACAGTGAAACGTAGTTGAATCCTAAATAAAGGAATACAATCTCAGAGAACTAGCCAAGGTCTTCATAAAGGCTCATTTCATAATATTAGTGCATGAGATTTATTCATCTATTAATATTTAAAAACTATTCACTCATATATCAATTATTTTAACAAATATCCATGGTGGTTCTAAAATATGACATGCACTGATCTAGTGCAGAGAAATGATGATATATTATAGATGGTAGACATGGTCCAGCTGTCTTTGGAATTTAGACTTTTAGAGGATGTGGGCAAAAAATAATCACCAAATTAATAAGCATTAATAGTAGATGGTAATACGATTTATTTTAAACATGAAACTGTCATAAAGCAGTGTTTCATTCCTATTAGACATAGAGATTAAGACTGAGTGACTTCACTTTCTTAAGACTTAACCACTTGAGGAAATGGCATTTCAGCTCTGATCTGAATGAAATGAGTGAAAAGTGAAAGTGAGTCACTCAGTCGTGTCTGACTCTTTGCAACACCATGGACGATAGCCTGCCAGGCTCCTCTGTCCATGGGATTCTCCAGGCAAGAAAACTGGAGCCGGTTGCCATTCCCTTCTCCAGGCGAATGAAAGGAGAGAGCTATGCAAACAGCTGATGGAAGAATGTCTCTGACAGAAGGAACTGAATGGGCAATATAATCATGTAGGAATATTCCTAAAGTCATTGGTGGCCCACAAAGAAAACATATATGACTGAGACTGATATATGATGTGGATAATGCAGGAAATTACTGATATGACATTTGGAGGGATTTCTGCTAAAAGTAAAAATATTTCAAAAAGTCCCCAGAAGTTAATTTTAATTAAGCCTGTATCATTTACCAAACACTGTTCCAAGGCCTTAACCCACATTAAGGTATTTCCCAAAAATATTTATTAAAAGTTACTATTATAAATTTGGGGGTGAAAAACATGGAGATTTTTAAACATTAAAAATGTCCCCCTAAGTTGTACATCTTGTAAATGGCCAGGGTATGAATGCCACAGTTGGTGACCAAATCCTGCACGCACATTCACTGTGCTGTGCCTTCTTTTTTTCATATATAAAATCTGCCATTTTAACTTTTTTTAAAAAAATCATTTATTTATTCATTTTTGACTGTGCTGGGTCCTCATTGCTGTGTGCGGGATTTCTCTAGCTGTGACCAGTGGGAGCTACTCTCCAGTTGCTGTGCTTGGGCGCCTCACCGTGGTGCCTTTTCTTGTTGCAGAGCATGGGCTCTTGGTCCACAGGCTCAGTAGTTGCAGCTCACAACTTAGTTGCCCCATGAGCATGTGTGACCTTCCCGCGCTAGAGATCAAACCTGTGTACCCTGCATTGGCATGTGGAGTCTTAACCAATTGTACAAAGGTCACTTAAAAGTTATATGAAGAAGCATTTATTACAAGGTTTAGAAATAGAAGCAAGATACTCTGGGCTGAATATTCATGTTCTTTCCAACATTCATATGTTGAATTTCTAATACCCAGTGTAATAGTATTTGGAGGTAGAATAATTAAATCATAGGTATGGAGACATGTTAAAGGGATTAATGCCCTTATAAGAAAAAATATGAGAGAGATGATCTCTATATTGCTTGGCCATGTGAGGTCACAGAGAGAAGGCAGCTGCCTATGAACTAGGAAACAAGATCTTCTCCAGACACTTAATATTAACTTGGACATCTCAACCTCCAAAACAGTGAGAAATAAAATTTTGTTTTTGATTGAACCAGTCTATGGCATTCTGTTACAGGTGCCCAAGCAGACTAAGACACAGGAATACTAGTTTACTATGGTTGTTTCTCCTTGGAAGAAAAGCTCTGACTAACCTAGATAGCATATTAAAAAGCAGACACATCACTGCCACCAAGGGTCTGTATAGTCAAAACTATAGTTTTTCCAGAAGTCATGTGTGGATGTGAGAGTTGCACCATAAAGAAGATTGAGCACTGAAGAATTGATGCTTTCGAACTGTGGGGCTGAAGAAGACTCTTGAGAGTACCTTGGATAGAAAGAAGATCAAACCAGTGAATCCTAAAGGAAATCAGCCAGAATATTCATGGGAAGGACTGATGTTGAAGCTAAAGCTCCTATACTTCAGCCACCTGATGTGAAGAGCCAACTCATTGGAAAGGACCCTGATGCTGGGAAAGATTGAAGGCAGAAGGAGAAGTGGGCAATAGGGAATCAGATAGTTGGATGGCATCACCAACTCAATGGACATGAGCTTGACCAAAGTCAGGGTGAAGGACAGGGAAGCCTGGTGTGCTGCAGTTCATGTGGTCACAAAGAGTCAGATGAAGCTCAGTGACTGAACAACAGCAATGGTAGATGATTCCTATGTTATAGTAATAGTTTTGGCTTAGAAGATGAATACAGTATGTAAGGATAGCTTTTGTCTTTGAGGCCTAAGCAAGCAAATATGTGGTAATTCTATTAACTCAGTAAGGGAAGACTAAGGCACATTTGGATGCAACATCAGTTTTATTTCAGAAATGCTAACTTTCAGGTGGTTTTTAGACTTCCTAGTGGAGATATCAAGTCAGCAATGGACAGAGGACCCTGACACATGACCATCTATATTATCAGCATACTGATGGAGACAAAACTCATGGTAGTAGATGGGATCAGCTAGAAAGAGAATAGATTAAATAAGAATTGAGTCTCAATGAAGAAATATTTAAAGATTAGTCTGCAAAGGAAAATCCAATAAAGACTGAAAGACTGAGTAGGAAGCAAAGCAACAAAAGATGATATCACTAAATGCAAGGGAAGAAAATGTTTAGGAAGAAGGAGTGGTTTTCTAAGAAGAAGACTGTCTGAAATTGGAATAAGATATATAGAAACAAGCCATGATAAAGTGGGTTTGATTGACAGGAGTTATTTCAGTCGACTGGAGGGGATGAGAGACAGCATAGAATAACATATGGACAGAATGGGTGATGGGAAGGAAAAGACAGGATTTATAAATGCCTATTATAAATGTCACCATAAACTTGGTAGCTGAAGGAAAAGTAAATCTGATGGAATGTGAAGTTGGGAAAATATTTTTGAAGAGAAATATCAAAGTGTGTTAGGAGACAGTGGCATTAACTCTGTAAGAAGGAGAAATTAGTGACTGAGCAAAGATAGAACATATGCAGGAAAGAGGGCCTTGAGTCAACAATTCTTACAAGTCATTTTTTAAAAAATTGTAACCAACTTAAAAGTGACATAGTATAAGAATAGGCATTATGTAAGAAAAATATGTTCAAAAGCCTTATAACATGAAGTTCTTAACCTAATACATAAAGACATACAAATTTAAGAAATTTTACCTATCATACTAGAAAAGTTCAAATGTTTGATATTAGCATTAGCATGGGTGAGAGGAGGTAGATACAAGTGCACATTGTACAAATTTAAATTAGTAAAGCTTCATTGGATGGCAAATCATCAATATCTTTCTAAATTAAAACTGTAATACTTCTTTTCCCCAGAAAATTCACTTTTAGAAATTTGAGCTTGGAAAAGGATTTTTACATTTGTTTTTACTGTTAAAATTTTAAACATATTTAGGGTTATGTCTTTCTGGCTTAAGAATACCTACAAAGTATTAAAAACATATCTATCATATTATCCAAACCTCTTACTTCTTGGTATTTATCTAAAAATAGTTGAAATCAGGATCTGAAAAAGATACCAACACCCCAATGCCCATTTAAGTATTATTCAAAATAGCCAAAATGTGGAAGCAATGCAAATTACTATCAATAGATAAATGGATAAAGATATTGTGGATAAAGATAAAAACACACATTTATACACACACACACACATATATGTATATATATATATATACATAAGCATAATATGTATGTGTGTGTATATTGTATATATGCTTCCCAGGTGGCAAAGTGCTAAAGAATCTGTCCACCAATGCAGGAGATGCTAGAGACACAGGTTCAAGTCCTGTGTTAGGAAGATCCCTTGGAATAGGAAATGGCAACCCACTCCATTATTCTTGCCTGGGAAATTCCATGAAGAGAGGAGTCTGGCAAGCTATAGTCCATGGATTCACAAAGAGTTAGACACTACAGCATGCATGCAAAATGATCTTCTATATATATATATGTCAGTCTTACAAAATAATAAAATCCTAGAATATGTGACAACATGGATGAACCTTGAATGCATTATGCCAAGCAAATAAGCCACTCATAAAAGAACAAACATTGGACAATTCCAGTTATATGCAGTATATAAAATAGTCAAATTCATAGGATTAGAGAATAGAATGGTGATTTGGTGCCTTTGGGGATGGGGAAATGGGAAAGTTCTAATCATGCAGGAATTTCAATCACACAAAGAAGGAAGTTCCATAGATTTGCTGGATAACATTGAACTTAAGCAGGTAGATGTCATATTAAGTGCTTTTACCACAGTACAATTAAATGGGAAAAAAAACATATAAAAATGCATGTTTTCTAGGAAAGAAAAAAAAATGCAATAAAAAGGAATGGAATTATGATCATTTGGAAAAAAAGAGAGTGATGGGAATAATTCTTCTATCAAAATGACAAACAGAGGATAAATCAGTTCAGTTCAGTTCAGTTGAGATGCTCAGTCGTGTCCAACTCTTTGGGACCCCATGGACTGCAGCACTCCAGGCCTCCCTTTCCATCATCAACTCCCAGAGTTTACTCAAACTCAAGTCCATTGAGTTGGTGATGCCATCCAACCATCTCATCCTCTGTCATCCCCTTCTCCTCCCGTCTTCAATCTTTCCCAGCATCAGGGTCTTTTCAAATGACTAAGTTATTTTCATCAGGTGGCCAAAGTATTGGAATTTCAGCTTCAGCATCAGTTCTTCCAATGAGTATTCAGGACTGATTTCCTTTAGGATGGACTGGTTGGATCTCCTTAAAGTCCAAGGGACTCTCAAGAGTCTTCTCCAACACCACAGATCAAAACCATCAATTCTTCAGCACTCAGCTTTCTTTATAGTCCAACATCCATACATGAGCACTGGGAAAACCATAGCCTTGACTAGATGGACCTTTGTTGGCAAAGTAATGTCTGCTTTTTAATATGCGGTCTAGGTTGGTCATAACTTTTCTTACAAAGAGTAAGTGTCTTTTAGTTTCAAGGCTGCAGTCACCATCTGCAGTAATTTTGGAGCCCAATAAAATAGTCTGTCACTGTTTCCTCACCTATTTGCCATGAAGTGATGGGACCAGATGCTATGATCTTACTTTTCTGAATGTTGAGTTGTAACCAAACTTTTTCACTCTCCTCTTTCACTTTCATCAAGAGGCTCTTCAGTTCTTTGCTTTCTGCCATAAGGGTGGTGTCATCTTCATATCTGAAGTTGTTGATATTTCTCCTGGCAATCTTGATTCCAACTTGTGCTTCATTCAGCCCAGTGTTTCTCATAATGTACTCTGCATATAAGTTAAATAAGCAGAGTGACAATGTACAGCTTTGACGTACTCCTTTCCATATTTGAAACCAGTCTGCTGTTCCATGTCCAGTTCTAACTGTTGCTTACTGGCCTGCATACAGATTTCTCAAGAGGCAGGTCAGGTGGTCTGCTATTCCCATCTCTTTCAGAATATTCCACAGTTTGCAGGGATCCACACAGTCAAAGGCTTTGGCATAGTCAATAAAGCAGAAATAGATGTTTTTCTGGAACTCTCTTCCTTTTTTGATGATCCAGCAGATGCTGGCAATTTAATCTCTGTTTCCTCTGCCTTTTCTAAATCCAGGTTGAACATCTGGAAGTTCACAGTTCACATATTGCTGAAGCCTGGCTTGGAGAATTTTGAGCATTACTTTACTAGTGTCTGAGATGAGTGCAATTGTGTGGTAGTTTGAGCACTCTTTGGCATTTCCTTTCTTTGGGATTGGAATGAAAACTGACCTTTTCCAGTCCTGTGGCCACTGCTGAGTTTTCCTAATTTGCTGGCATATTGAGTGCAGCACTTTCACAGCATCATCTCTTAGGATTTGAAATAGCTCACCTCCACTAGCTGTTCGTAGTGATGCTTTCTAAGGCCCACTTGACTTCACATTCCAGGATGTCTGCCTCTAGGTGAGTGATCACACCATTGTGATTATCTGGGTCATGAAGATCTTTTTTGCACAGTTCTTTTGTGTATTCTTGCCACTTCTTAATGTCTTCTGCTTCTGTTAGGTCCACACCATTTCTGTCCTTTATTGTGCCTATCTTGCATGAAATGTTCCCTTCTTTTTCCCATTCTATTGTTTTCCTTGATTTCTTTGCATTGATCATTGAGGAAGGCTTCTTATCTCTTCTTGCTATTCTTTGGACTCTGCATTCAAACGGGTATATCCTTCCTTTTCTTCTTTGCTTTTCACTTCTCTTCTTTTCACAGCTATTTGTAAAGCCTCCTCAGACAGTCGTTGTGCTTTTTTCCATTTCTTTTTCTTGGGGGTGGTCTTGATCCCTGCCTCCTGTACAGAGTCATAAATCTCTGCCCATAGTTCTTCAGGCACTCTGTCTATCAGATCTAATCCCTTGAATCTCTTTCTCACTTCCACTGTATAACCATGAGGAATCTTATTTAGGTCATACCTGAATGGTCTAGTGGTTTTCCCTACTTTCTTCAACTTAACACATTTCTTCAACAAATTTCTGAATTTGACAATAAGGAGTTCATGATTTGAGCAACAGTCAGCTCTCGGTTTTGTTTTTGCTGACTGTATTGAGCTTCTCTATCTTTGGCTGAAAAGAATATAATCATTCTGATTTCAGTATTGAAATAATGAATCTGATTTTTGTATTGAAGCTGAAGTTGGAACGGTTCTATGAAGACCTACAAGACCTTCTAGAACTAACACCCAAAAAAGATGTCGTTTTTATTATAAGGGACTGGAATGCAAAAGTAGGAAGTCAAGGAACAACTGAGTAACAGGCAAATTGGGCCTTGGAGTATGGAATGAAAAACGGAGCATAAATAGATTGATGGATAGATGGATGGCTGAATAGACTGACATGAATATAGGCTTCTTATATATTTATGATCATGTTTTTCTTAATATGTTTTAGCTACTCTTTTAATAAACTTTATGTGATAATAATTGCTCTATGTCAATCAAACATTTTCTAGAGGCTAAATTAGACTGCAGCCTATAGATGTACCATAAATTATCAATATTTCATGCATTTGAAGTGAAAAATATACTTTGCCAAATATTTCAGGCAGATTATGCAAATTTAAAATTCCATTAGCTTCATACAAATGACTGCTTTACCGTAAGAAAAGCCAAGTGGAGTTAATCATTTTCACAGGAGCTTTAAGTGTAGGAAATTGAGACTAAAAGTAATATCATACTGTCATTTTAGTATTCTTTTTAAATTACTAGTCATGTTAAAGATGTTCTCAGAAGATAATTAGGTATTTTTTGCCTTTTCTCATATTTGTTTTCAAATTATCCTTTCTCATTTTCTTGATAGCTTACTGTCTCCTTAATTGTCTCTCCTTGTTATTATGGACCTGATATTTATTGCTAATGATATATTGCTATAATTTTTGTATTACACAATTATGAAAATGACTGATTCTAGAAATAATGTTTACATTTTATAGTACTATTTTATAAAATACATAATACTTTATTCATACTCTATTATTAGCAATATATATTATTAATCTGGTTTTTGCTTGCTCCATTTATTTTTCGACATTTGGAAATCAGATATATATTCAATTTATCTATTCATTCTTAGCCTACTGAGAAGATTTCATGGCAAATCATTTTGTTTAGATTATCTAGCTTGTAAATATAGAAATTAAAATATAATTAACCAGGTGAACTTCATTTGAGAAAAAACACAAGGGCTTAATTTTTAAAAAGGTAGTAGCAAAGAAAGAAATATCCTCTTCCATAAATATAAAGAGCTATTTATCTTTCAAAGTAGCATGTCTTTCCTAAAAAGATATATACTTGACAAGAAATTATAAACTGAATCACAAAAATATTAAGGGTAAAATGATAACAATACAATCAGGAATTAGAGATAAATAGATGAGACAGGAAGACTTGAGAGTGACCACGCAATAAACTGGAGTCAAGTACAAATTAACATTGTGCCATTCGAAATGTAAGAACTGTGGCGAAAATATCCCCAAGCGTCAGTGAAATAAAATCAGAACACAAGCTACCTGATGTAGGCACATACTCCTGTGAAAGTTTAAACACTTCTTCAAACTCTCATTTGTCTGGAAATATTGACTGGTTTCATTGCCATTTTAATAAGGCAATTGGAGCTACTCTTCAATGACCTTCCCTGCAATGTGCATAAGGGATTATTACAACTGAGCGCTGACACAGCAGCGAACCTGGACCTCAACTTCGCTAAATATGTCAACATCCTATGATTTCTTTGACTGCTGTATGCACATTATGCTCAAGTATATATCATTTTGCATAGTTCCTCTGTAATTAATCTAACATAGTAACACTGACCATAAACTCACTGTCTTTTAGTGAGAGTCAAACCCCTAATAAAAAGGACTCAAATATCATGCTGTCAGTCCAACAAATTTCTCTAATGCCTTGCATTTATGGAGTTCCTTAGATATATTTTCATGTCTTCTAGTCCATAATAAAACATTATATACTACACTAGTGAGAAGAATAGGGGAATAAAAATAACTCTCTTAGATTAGGAGCAAAATCTCAAAGACATTAAACAGCTTGCCTTATTTCAAATGACTAAAAACAAAATAATCAACTGAGATATCCCTGTCCTTTGGCATTTAACTTCAGCTTTCTTTAAAAAAAGAATTAATTCACTTGTTTTAGCTATCTTAACACTTTTAATTATTTTTATAATAATAATTACTACTGCTACTACTATTATTATTTCTATTATGAATATATTAAGGAAAACAGCTAAAGGGCTGTATTTTTATCATTATATACAAAGCTCTCTGTGATCTGCCTTCTGAGCTCACTGCCCATCTTTATTGTTTTGATAATAACATTTCCCAAATAAACTCTATTCTCCAGCTGTATTGAGCAACTGGTCACACTGCCTCAAACCTCTTCAGGCTTACATATGCTACTATTTCCTTCAAACTCAACTCTCTTTTTGATTTCATTAACTCTTTATGTGAATGATTTTTAACTTCTAAATTAAATATGACCTCTAATATAAAACCTTCAATGATCTCTGCTAGCAAAGTCTGAATTTGCATCATTACCCTTTTCCCCATAGCATTTTATGGAACCTATCCACATTTAGAGGGCATTGGGAAATTTACTAAAATCTTTATTTCAATCACAGCTGGGTTTATGGAGCCAATAAACCTTAAGTTTCAAGAATATTTCCTTTCAGCAGAACGTTTTGGTGGATCCTAGAAATATGTTCACACAGCATTTTAAAGGAAAATCCAACAGAGAAGAATGACTCATTAAACTGGGCCCAGTATTCGGCATGCTGCTTTTCCTCTTGAAGAGTTTGCCAACTCTTGTCTTACAAGCCATGAAGAAGACAGTTGCTAATATCCAGAGTAGACCACAGGATTGATCACAGTCACATAGAAATTCAAAGTGGTGCTCGCTTCGGCAGCACATATACTAAAATTGGAATGATACAGAGAAAATTAGTATGGCCCCTGAGCAAGGATGACACGCAAATTGGTGAAGCGTTCCATATTTTTTAATACCCCACTCACACCATTGGATAGATCAACTAAACAGAAAATTAACAAGGAAACACAAACTTTAAATGAAACAATGGTCCAGCTAGACATAATTGATATCTATAGGACATTTCACCCCAAAACAATCAATTTCACCTTTTTCTCAAGTGCACACGGAAACTTCTCCAGAATAGATCACATCCTGGACCATGAATCTAACCTTGATAAATTCAAAAAAAAAAATTGAAATCATTCCATTTATCTTTTCTGACCACAATGCAGTAAGATTAGATCTCAATTACAGGGAAAAAAAAACTATTAAAAATTCAAACATATGGAGAATAAATAACAGTCTTCTGAATAACCAACAAATCACAGAAGAAATTTAAAAAGAAATAAAAATATGCATAGAAACGAATGAAAATGAAAACACAACAACCCAAAACCTATGGGACACTGTAAAAGCAGTGCTAAGGGGAAGGTTCATAGCATTACAGGCTGAACTCAAGAAACAAGAAAAAAACTCAATAAATAACCTAACTTTACACATAAAGCAACTAGAAAAGGAAGAAATGAAGAACCCCAAGGTTAGTAGAAGGGAAGAAATCTTAAAAATTAGGGCAGAAATAAATGCAAAAGAAACTAAAGAGACCATAGCAGAAATCAACAAAGCTAAAAGCTGGTTTTATGAAAAGGTAAATGAAATTGACAAACTGTTAGCCAGACTCATCAAGAAACAAAGGGAGAAGAACCAAATCAACAAAATTAGAAATGAAAATGGAGAGATCACAACAGACAACTCTGAAATACAAAGGATCATAAGAGACTACTACCAGCAGCTATATGCCAATAAAATGGACAACTTGGAAGAAATGGACAAATTCTTAGAAAAGTACAACTTTCCAAAACTGAACCAGGAAGAAATAGAAGATCTAAACAGACACATCACAAGCACAGAAATCGAAACTGTAATCAGAAATCTTCCAGCAAACAAAAGCCCAGGACCAGATGGCTTCACAGTTGAATTTTACCAAAAATTTAGAGAAGAGCTAACAGCTATTTTACTCAAACTCTTCCATAAAATTGCAGAAGAAGGCAAACTTCCAAACTCATTCTATGAGGCCACCATTACTACCCTAATACCAAAACCAGACAAAGATGCCACAAAAAAAAGAAAACTACAGGCCAATATCACTGATGAACATAGATGCAAAAATCC
Organism: Dama dama; assembly: GCF_033118175.1. NCBI lineage: Eukaryota > Metazoa > Chordata > Mammalia > Artiodactyla > Cervidae > Dama > Dama dama. Next base: position 22,732,922 of record NC_083711.1, read on the forward strand.
TTAACAAAATTCTAGCAAACAGAATCCAACAACATATTAAAAAGATCATACATCATGACCAAGTGGGCTTTATCCCTGGAATGCAAGAATGCTTTAATATCCACAAATCAATCAATGTAATACACCACATTAACAAATTGAAAGATAAAAACCATATGGTTATCTCAATAGATGCAGAGAAAGCCTTTGACAAAATTCAACATCCATTTATGATAAAAAACTCTCCAGAAAGCAAGAATAGAAGGAACTTACCTCAACATAATAAAAGCTATATATGACAAACCCACAGCAAACATTATCCTCAATGGTGAAAAATGGAAAGCATTTCCCTTAAAGTTAGGAACAAGACAAGGGTGCCCACTCTCACCACTACTATTCAACATAGTTTTGGAAGTGTTGGCCACAGCAGCCAGGGCAGAAAAAGAAATAAAAGGAATCCAGATAGGAAAAGAAGAAGTAAAACTCTGTTTGCAGACGACATGATCCTCTACATAGAAAACCCTAAAGACTCTATGGGAAAATTATTAGAGCTAATCAATAAATACAGTAATGTTGCAGGATATAAAATTAACACACAGAAATCCCTTGCATTCCTATACACTAACAATGAGAAAACAGAAAGAGAAATTAAGGAAACAATGCCATTCACCGTTGCAACAAAAAGAATAAAATACTTAGGAGTATATCTACCTAAAGAAATGAGAGACTTATATATAGAAAACTATAAAACACTGATGAAAGAAATCAAAGAGGACACAAATAAATGAAGAAATATACCGTGTTCATGGACTGGAAGAATCAATGTTGTGAAAATGACTATACTACCCAAGGTAATCTATAGATTTAATGCAATCCCTATCAAGCTACCAACAGATTTTTCACCCAACTAGAACAAATAATTTCACAATTTGTATGGAAATACAGAAAACCTCGAATAGCCAAAGTAATCCTGAGAAAGAAGAATGGAACTGGAGGAATCAACCTGCCTGACTTCAGGCTCTACTACAAAGCCATAGTCATCAAGAGTGTATGGTACTGGCACAAAGACAGAAACATAGACCAGTGGAACAGAACAGAAAGCCCAGAGATACACCCACGTACCTATGGACACCTTATCTTCGACAAAGGAGGCAAGAATATACAATGGAAAAAAGACAACCTCTTTAACAAGTGGTGCTGGGAAAACTGGTCAACCACATGTAAAAGAATGAAATTAAAAAAAAAAAAAATGAAACTAGAACACTTTCTAACATCATACACAAAAATAAACTCAAAATGGATTAAAGATCTAAATATAAGACCAGAAACTATAAAACTCCTAGAGGAGAACATAGGCAAAACACTCTCCGACATAAATCACAGCAGGATCCTCTATGACCCACCTCTCAGAATATTGGAAATAAAAGCAAAAATAAACAAATGGGACCTAATGAAACTTAAAAGCTTTTGCATAACAAAGGAAACTATAAGAAAGGTGAAAAGACAGCCTTCAGAATGGAAGAAAATAATAGCAAATGAAGCAACAGACAAATGATTAATCTCAAAAATATACAAGCAACTCCTGAAGCTCAACTCCAGAAAAATAAATGACCCAATCAAAAAGTGGGCCAAAGAACTAAAGAGACATTTCTCCAAAGAAGACATACAGATGGCTAACAAACACATGAAAAGATGCTCAACATCACTCATTATCAGAGAAATGCAAATCAAAACCACAATGAGGTACCATTACATGCCAGTCAGGATGGCTACTATCCAAAAGTCTACAAGCAGTAAATGCTGGAGAGGGTGTGGAGAAAAGGGAACCCTCTTACACTGTTGGTGGGAATGCAAACTAGTACAGCCGCTATGGAGAACAGTGTGGAGATTCCTTAAAAAAACTGGAAATAGAACTTCCATTTGACCCAGCAATCCCACTCCTGTGCATACAGACTGAGAAAACCAGATCTGAAAGAGACACGGGCACCCCAATGTTCATCACAGCACTGTTTATTATAGCCAGGACATGGAAGCAACCTAGGTGCCCATCAGTAGAGGAATGGATAAGGAAGCTATGGTACACATACACAATGGAATATTACTCAGCCATTAAAAATAATTCATTTGAGTCAGTTCTAATGAGATGGATGAACTATATAGGACATATTTAAGAAGTACAAATGAGCCAGAACTTTATAAAGTCAAACTTTATAAAGACTATAATCCAGAAAGAAGTCATTGGAATGAGGTGACTCACTCCTCTTCTTCTTGGAAGAATACAGGATTGGGAAAATACTTCAACCTAAGTTATATATAAATATAACTGAAGTTATATATGCCATATATATATATATATATATATATATATATATATATATATGCTGTGCTGCACTTTAGTCACTCAGTCAGGTCCAACTCTTTGTGACCCCGTGGACTGTAGCTCGCCAGGCCCCTCTGTCCATGGGGTTTCCCAAGCAAAAAACACTAGAGTGGGTTGCCATTTCTTTCTTTAGATATATGTGTGTGTGTGTGTGTGTGTACACACACACACACATTTAAACTGTGGATTGATTCATGTAAATTTCCGAATGCTACTGGAAAGCCATGCCATTTCTCATCCATGCATTTTTTGCAATTGCATAGCAGCATCATTTCCCAATAGGACACAATGCTATATATAAATGCACTAAAGGTATGTTAGAAGTAATAGACATAAGTGCAGAGGAGCATGAAATAAACATTGAAATGGGGGTTCAGAAAATGTAAACGGCTAGAAAAAAATGAACACGAATCTTTTAATGACACCCTTAGCCATCACAGTAATATTCTAATGAATTTGCACCATGGTTGCATCCAGTGTTGGGCTGCAGTGGATGCTTCTCTTCTCATGAGAACCCATTTGAAGTATCTTGCCACAACTTTGCAGAGACATCAAGCTGCTTGCACGGAATTGGTCATGCATAGGAATTATATACGAAACAACGGAAAATGGTAAAATCTGATAAAATTTATATCAGAAATATGGTTACAAAATTTTTACCAGCACAACACTAGCTTCAACTCTTTGATGATTTTGAATATTTGGAGTTATATTTACTTTTGAGTGTCTTCTTTAGAAGGAAGATGAAGTGAAACAAACAAACAAACAGAATAGAATAGACCCTCACTCTTTAACTCTGCTTTATGGTACATGATAATTCTTCAAATTTTTTTGAAGGTTCTTTAGCCATGAAGAATATTATCATTGTTAAAATACTAGTTTCATTCTAAACCAAATTTATCAACACTAGGAATTTGTTTCTACATAGGGTAGAAGGCTTCCCTGATAGCTTAGTTGGTAAAGAATCCACCTGCAGTGCAGGAGACCCCAGTGTGATTGCTGGGTCGGGAAGATCCCCTGGAGAAGGGATAGGATACCCACTCCAGTATTCTTGGGCTTCCCTTGTGGCTCAGCTGGTAAAGAATTCACCTGCAATGCAAGACCTTGGTTCAATCCTTGGGTTGGGAAGATCCCCTGGAGAAGGGAAAGGCTATCCACTCCAGTATTTTGGCCTGGAGAACTCCAACAACTGTAGAGTCCATGGGGTCACAAAGAGTGGGCCATAACCAAGCAGCTTTCAAGGCTGAAGGAAACATTCCTGGCCTAGTTTAGGCCATCTTTTTCTTACATTTCAAAGTTTTCATGTGATGATTTAAAATCCACATTTTAAAATACCCACTTATGAATGCATTCCATATATTTTTTTTTTAGTTAAGCAAATTTAACTATGTAAACACAATCAACAAACAGCTTGAAAGTGCACCTCAATGTTTAAAAAATAAATATTTGTGTATTGAATCTTTAATTTACCACAGCTTTAGCTAATTCCAATTCTATTTGTGACTTCACTGATTTTTGCAACATTCAAAACAAATGAGGTAAACTTTCTCTAAAAGCATAACTATTTCTGCAGTAGAATGCAAATTTTTCATGCACTATTGGAAGTATGGCAATCATTAATAGAGAATTCAAGTATGCAGCACTGGCCTATTGGTCTATAGAAATTAAGAAGTCCTGACTAAGGTTCAGGGAATAAGGTCAAAAAAGGGCAATATTTTAGTCTCAAGGAATAACTTGATACATTAGAGGGCGGGGACAAAAGAGGTATTTATGTATAGAAATCAAAAGCTTATTAAAAAAAAACAAACTCACCCTATACCTATTTACGTACTTTTAATGTTTACTTATTTACTTGTTTTACCCTAAGGTTACATGATAATTCTTGCATTAAGATATGCAACCACTGTGTGACTCTATAAAAACAAATGGTGCTCAAGTGACTGGAGAGTATTAATACCTTTTCCAAAAGAATAAGTGCATGGAATCAAAGGTGCACTGAACTTTTATGCAGGGAGTTCATTCCTGGAAGACTGATTACTCAGAAGAATTATGAGGCCAAGTCATGATGGTTTTGGAGAATAGCCTAGTCTGAAATTGATCATTTAAGAAAACCAGAAATACTATTTACTGTGACAGGCCAAGGGCTCATATTAATACCAATATGTGATAGGTATAAATATTATCCAAGGAAAGGTTGTTTGCAGCAATATGCAGAGAAGCACCTGATTGTGACCTCATGATGAAATATTAACAGGATGCTAAATGTCATTACAGGGAAGGGCTTTGTTGCTATATTTAAAAGATGATTATACAAATCTTACAAAATTATACAGCAAAAGAAAGCACAATAATTAAGAAGTGGATCTGGGTGTTAATGTCCTATAAAATATAACTAGTAATGAAAGGATTACAGTTCAGTTGACTATAATCTAGAATATAAATTAGTAATAATTTAATTAGACAAAATACAACTATTTGGAGTAAGCGCACATAAATTAACATTCCTGTTAAGAGTCACACACCTTCAACTTTCCTGGAATTATGATGACTTTTCTGTGAAAATCTCTCTTCTGTCTCAGTCTAAGAAAAGAGAATATTTGATGCCATAAAAATTAGAAATTAATCTTTAATTAGATCATTGTACAAATGAATTTCATAAAATATTTTCTCAGTGGAGCTACATGAAAGTTTTAGCTTGAGTTTTAGTTTCTAAAGGATCTGTAGGCACAGTTCAGCATTATCTGATCTTACCTTTCATATCACTCCTCATAAACATATCCTTTCTCTTCAAATTATCTTCACATCACTTTAAATGATGAGATTTACAAATTTGTTTAGATGATGATATATATTTTATTTTCATAAGAAATCTGAATGGTTTACAAGCAACTGAATGGTTTTTCAATTTCCTCAAGAATCTCAGAAAAAAACAAATGAAGCTCTATATTTACTTCCAAAGAACTAAGTTAAAATTTTCCTGGAAATATTGCATGTAACTCAGGGGCTTCCCTGGTGGCTAGTAAAGAATCTGCCTGCCATAATGCGATTAAATATGCCTTCAATCAATAGTTTAAAAGATTCTAATGATTTGATTAAATAAATAGTTGAACAAAAAGTAAGTAAATAAAGAAGTCCTTTAAAATAGGACATTTCAGTTATTTCATGCCTTAAAAACTCCTGACCAATTTAACTGAGTGTGATTAACAGATTTAAAATAAACACCACTGTTGTGTAATGATGGGAAAATTATTCTCTGTGGCAACAGAATTTCTGTATGTTCAAGAATAAGACATAATATACTTACATTGAGATGCTCTATATCCCAAAGTTCTGACCACCACTAAGAGTTACTCACACCTGGGTAAGGTCATGTGCAGGAAGATGCACATGTTAATAAACATCTGTTTGTTTTTGTTTTCTCTCTTTTGTTGATCTTTTTCAATTCTCAGGGCTCCACCAAATAAACCTAAGATGGGTAGAGGGAAAATAGCTTTTCTCTGCTACAAACACAATAATGTAATCTATAAAAACAACAACAAAAAATCCTTATGAGTCAACAAGCTAAGTTACACTGCAGTAAAATAGCAACTCTAAAATTTTCAAGGCATGTCACTATAAATTTCTGTTTTTGCTCATTTCCAGGCTTTATCCATAAGTATTTTATGTCAATACACAATTGCAAAGTTCTTCAAAGCAGAGGAAAAGAATGCTGGAGGGTCACATACTAGGTCTTAAATGCCTTCATCTGGGAATAACACACTTATTATCAATGTCCACAACACAGAACTTATCACATGAATAAATCTAAAAGGACTGGAGAATCAAGGGAGATGGAATAAATGGATATTTGACAACTGTAAAAGTCTCTGTCACCTATCTGTTCCTAATATTCTAAAATGTCTCTAATACTAAGACAAAATTAAATAATTCATTCATTTTAAATTTTATAACGTCATTCTTTAAATAAAAGAAAGGAGCATTACAGAATTATAAAAGCAAATGTATTATTTTAGAATTGTGCTATGACTGGGAATCCCAGATGTGAAACGGAGAAGTGAGAAAGCTCTGGTAACATAGTTATTTCATGAAATTATGCAAAGTTTTGCTTTATATGCTATTTAAATTCTAAAATTTCTAAAGCATATAGGATTTTCATTTATCTCCCACCAGTAGGTTCAATGGGGATGTTCTTGTTTATATAGGCCACTGTGGTGAAGAGTTGGATAGTAAAGCTTTATAATACAGAATAGAATCCACAAATATTATATGGGTAGATCAGATTATTCAAGGCGTGCTGGATAGTATAATTGCATGAAATTATAAAAGGATATGGAACCAGATGTGAATATGAAAAGTAACTTTCTGACTTACTAGAATTTGACAAAGGACAAGATAATTAGCTTTTCTGAGCCACATTCTTGCTATGTCAACTTTTGTATAACAGCATGTTACATAGAGGGCTTCCCAGGTGGCACTAGCGGTAAAAAACCCAATGCCAACTCAGGAGACACAGAAGATGTGGGTTGGATCCCTGGGTCTAGAAGATCCCCTGGAGGAGGGCGTGCAGCCAATTCCAGTATTCTTGCCTGAGGAACCGCGTGGACAGAAGAGCCTGGCAGGCTGCAGTCTATAGGGTCGCGCTGAGTTGGACATGACTGCAGCGGCGTAGCACCGGGCAGCACTCGCTGCATCAAACTGTATCTAGTGTGAAAGAAAGCGAAATTTTCTCAGTCTTGTCCTACTCTTTGCGACTCCATGGACTATGCAGGCCAGAATACTGGAGTAGGCAGCCATTCCCTTCTCCAGGGAATCTTCCCAACCCAGGAATTGAACCAGGATCTCCTGCACTGCAGGAGGATTCTTTACCAGCTGAGCTACAAGGGAATCCTGGTAGTATCTAGTGTAGAGATATAAGTTGCATAAAGTATACAACACATAATTCTATGAATATATTTTATTACTGATTAATTGGTTTGAGGACACAGAATTCTTTAAAATTCTATCTTTAATATTTTTAAATTGAATTAAAATGAAAACACTGAAATAAATCTATAATCAACAGAAGGTAAAATAAGAAGTTGTTGCATATTATTACCCAAACAATGATAAATATATTGAAATTGAAGTAATGTAGGTAAGACAGTCAGTAGAAAACAAATCCCAAACTAACAGCAGCAGTGATCCATTCATAACTTAGTCACCTTTGAAATAATTTGACATAACTATTTTTAAAACAATGACAAAGAGTCTCTTAAAACAAAAACATGATGTTAAAATTTGATGTTTGCATTTTTATAATGTCTCAAGTAAAATAAATGTGATATTGTATCTAAGGTTGAAACTGTTTAAAATGATTTGATGAAATCACATATTTGAGGCAAAAATATGACATGAAAAATCTCAGTAGATTATTTTGGATTCCATATTTCAGATTCTCAGTTGATAGCCCAGTTATACCAGTTAAAATCTGTCATTCTGTATGCTAAGGATAACACTACTTTACAAAGAGCTGCAAAAAAAAAAAATGCTTATTATATTATTATATTATATTATATTATTATAGGAAATCAGTTAACATTGAAAACATTTAAATTAGAGCTTGAGATTTTAACACACAGCAGTATAAATTATAAGTGCTTTTAAATTCCTTCTGAAATGTTAGCTACACATTTTTCTTCTCATATGATGCTAATCTTCATTTTAATAATACAAATTTTATCATTCTTATTTGAACACACATCTGCATCCATCAAAAGTTTAGTTTTGATTTAAAATATTTGCCAAATCTCAAAAAGTACAACTGCTTGTTAATTTTTAAGTTTAAAGATCTTCCAAATATTCTAATTCCAACACAAGGAAAAGAAAAGGTTAGAATGTGCAAGAAACTAGTTAAGATAAGCAAAGTGAAATTCATGAATTTGAGAATAGCTTGAGATGATGTAATCATGATGTTTGGGTCAATGAATTCTAGCTTGTGGCTAGTTCTTGACAGCTATATATCAAAGTTGATTTTGTATCACCACCCCAAACATTTCCAACATATTTTTACATATTTTTTCTTTTTTTTTTTTAAGAAGGGTGACAGCTATTTATATTAAGTATTTAAGATTTGCCTGAATAAGTGAGTGGATAACAGAAAAGACTTTTTCTCAGACCTATTTACTTTACCTTCAGAAGCTTAGGAGTACTATGGTTACACAGTTTGGGACAGAGGATTATGTGACTCTGGCAACAGCAATGACCACAGGAAAATCCTGAGACTTACAGCATTGTCAAGGATTCCTTGCCAATTAGATGATGGCTATGCAATCATCTTATACCTGGTGTGGAAATGTGGGTGTCAAAGGCCCTGGACAAGTTAATCTGTTGTCTAAGAAATGAGTGGGCATCTTCATTTACCACCTTTGCATGTCAAGAAATGGAAGATAGATTTGAGGATTTTGAGTTTGGTCTTACATGTTTTTGTGAAAGATATCGATTATTAACCCATTCTTTGTCGAGTTGTGCTTATTCAACAGATGGGATAACAATATGTGATTGTCAATAGGAAATTCTTAAAACAAAAGAAAAATTATAGGTAAAGAAATTTATCTAACATATAAATCATTGTAAATGTAAAACTATTTAGATTAGTAAAAGAAATTTCACGTACATATATATGCATATATATATATAATGGAATATTGTTACAAAAAATTACGTGAAAAAATAATTTTTCATTGCCAAACTATTTTTGTGTGGGCTTATTTGACATTAAAACTCTTGGGAATAATTTGCAACTACTGCATGTTTTCACCTGTCAAAATCATTCCACTTTTGCATTTTAGCATTGAGCTGGGTTAAAATTTCAGCTGGGAAAATTAACATTTGTATGGTTAAAATCTCATTTCTTATTGAAATAATCAACTATGGTTATTGCAAGTAGATATAAAATGTAGTGATTAGACTTTATACTAAATAAACAAGCTAAATAATAAGCTAAAACATAATTTATTGTTTTTAAAAGTAGCATTATGAATTTTTTTAAAAGTTCTTCTTGCCTACAGGAATAACATTAAGGATTAATGCCATAACTAAAATAAAATAGAAATATCTAATTTACTATACATTTATATGCTATCATAATGTAATGGACCCAACTCCTGTGCAAATTTTTCATAGACAGTTAAAAATGCAATAGCCTTGATAAATTATCCTCATAATTTAGTCATAGATATATTGATTTTGCTAAAGGTGTATTGAAATAATGTATTTCTGGGTTATATGGTCAAATGACTTTACAAAGAGCACACTTAAGACTCATTTGTCCAAAACTTAGAAATACTATCAGTATCCTTATATTATATAATGTAAGGGAAAACATTATTCCATAATACAGAGATATGTTATTACAAAGTGATTCCATACCAAAAAAAAAAAAAAAAAAGCTCAAACTGCATTCATTTCAAAAATAATAAAATGAGAACTTTTTTTTTTTTACAGTTTATGATCCAAACAAGTTTATTTAAAGGAACTTGAGAAGAGGCTTGTTTGTACATATTTTAAGGTTTACAGGGTTTCCTGGTGGCTCAGATGGTAAAACGTCTTCCTGCAATGTGGGAGACCTGGGTTTGATCCCTGGGTTAGAAAGATCCCCTGGAGGAGGAAATGGCAACCCACTCCAGTATTCTTGCCTAGAGAATTCCATGGGCAGAGGAGCCTGGTAGGCTAAAGTCCATGGGGTCGAAAAGTTTGGACACGACTGAGCAACTTCACTTCACTATACTTTAAGGTTTACAATATGAAAATGCTTATTTTCTAATCTTCACACAAAATAAACTTCTAGTTTAAAAAAAATGTGGTAAATTTTTCTTTAATATATATCATTTAAGTTATACACAATTTAAATTGCATATAATAAATAAACTGAGAGAGTCAATTCCTAGGCAGGTCAATAGGAAATCCAGGGTCCTAGAGGAGGAGAAAGGGGTCTGGGGTTCTCGGAGATAAGGGTTTGGAATTCTCAAGGAGGAGGAAAGGACAAACTTTTTTTTTTTTTTTTTTTACATTCTTTAGTCTTAGTCGTATAAAATATTTTTTTCTTTAAGCCCAGAACTGATGATTACCCAACAAACAACTCAGTTTAAACTCTGTACTAAGGATTGTATAACAACAGTGTATCCTGCCTGAGGACAGTTTCTCCTTCCCGACAACCTTCTGATTAATCCTGCTATCTTAGAATGTATATTATGGGAGTGGGTCTGGTAAAATTTTTGTATTGTTAGTTCTAATCCTGTCATCTTAAAATGTAAATTATGGAAGTGGGTCTAGTAAGATGTCTCTAGGACCTTGAGACATTCTTTTGATTTACTGTGAGTGAGTGAAATCGCTCAGTCCTGTCTGACTCTTTGCGACCCCATGGACTGCAGCCTACCAGGCTCTTCCATCAGCGGGATTTTCCAGGCAAGAATACTGGAGTGGGTTGCTATTTCCTTCTCCAGGAGATCTTCCTGACTCAGGGATTGAACACGGGTCTCCTGCATTGTAGGCAGATGTTTTACCATCTTGAGCCACCAGAGAAGATCTTGATTTACTGTAATGGCCAATTAAAAAGTTATATAATTCCCTTGCTAAGACTAGCGAGGTGGGCACTCTCTGTCCCTCTTCTGATGTCTGTGTCAGAAGCTTTCTCTGTCCCTTTTTTACTTTAATAAAACTGCTACACAAAAGCTCTTGAGTGATCAAGCCTGGTCCCTGGTCCAGAAGCTAAATCTTCTTTGGAGATCCCGAATCTGACATAATTCACCATAAGCTGTCAAAACTTTGAACATAAGGGTTTTTAATTAAAACCTTACTTATTTCATTTTAACAACATCTAAGATATTTTTGCACATTTCCTAAGATAGTATATTTAAAATAAGTGCTTTCATATTAAAATTAAACCAGTCATATCTTAATAAAATAGCAAGTTTAGGGTTATCATAAATAAAAACCTTTAGAACTAGATAGAATCCATTTTTTCTACAATCAAAAACTTCTAAGTTAAAATATAAAGAATAAATTTACTTTGAAATAAGAAAAAACACAAAATTGAACTGACATAGTTCTTTCTATGGAAGGATAAATTGAAAGTTGACAACATTTGGCAAATTTTTTTTAAGTTTTCCAAAATGCCTTACATTCTTATGCTAATATAAAATATACTGAAAACACTCTTCTGAAGTCAAATTTTAAATATAACTTCACAGAAAATACCTAATTGAATGACTAATTAAGAACACTAAAACAATAGGAAATTAATCACAGTTATTCATTTTAAAATAAGATTAAACTTCTCTTTCAATATTCATGAGTTGTAAAAAAGTGTACTTGACAAATTAAATCATGTTTTCATTTTTGCTTTTCTTCATGCACTAATGATTCTGAACAGGCACAAGAGGCTCTGTATTTATAAACAGATTATGACCTCCCTAAACAAGTGAATTAAGGAAGGAGAGAAAACTGCAAGTATTAAAATTCATTTCAGAAAGTATTTGCTGAAGTTGAAACATCAAACTCTAGAATTTTAACACCCGGTGTAGTTTAAAGACTTTCTTAAACATTTAACAACTAATCCAGCATTCCCATTGTATTTAGCAGACAGGTATTCAAACCACATTTGTAATGTGACCCACTGCCCCCTCTCCAACTTCATGTTCATGATATTTATCAACATTAACATTCAAAAAATAAATTGAAAAAAATTATATCTGATTGCCTATGTGTCATATTTTTTGCTGTATAATCCCTTAACATATAAAAGGATGAGAAGATATACTTCATTACTAAAAACATCTTGGAATTAGTTAATAGAGACAATGTGTTGTCTCTATTGTTATGGCACAGAAGGGTTATGGGCATTTCCGGTTATTTCTTTACCAAATTTTATCTTGTCAGTCTGTATAATTTTTATCCTTAGTGGGCAAGATGCGAATAGTAATAATAATAGCAGCAGTTCTACACTGATAAAGAAAACAAGATACACTCCTGGGATCACGTCGTTGAATACTGAACATTCAATATTCTGTTCTGAGGGAATACTCCATTCTAGCGTTTCCCTCGTGGCTCAGCTGGTAAAGAATCCGCCTGCAATGTGGGAGACCTTGAAGAAGGGAAAGGCTACCCACTTCAGTATTCTGGCCTGAAACATTCCATGGGCTCTATAGTCCATGGGGTCACAAACAGTCAGACCCTGCTGAGCGACTTTCACTTTCACCCCATTCTAGTTTTTCAGGGGCTTAGAATATTGGCTTGATGCAGCTCCAATACCTTCTTGCAGTAGTTTTCTAAACTGGAAGCTACTTTACTACCCATTATCAAATGTGAGGGCCTTTTCCCACTATCTGCTAGCACAAGTGCTCCCAGTTTCATACTCAGAACTGAATACCAACCTCAATTTCTGTCCACTATCTAGGTATCAGAGTATTTATTTTTCTACACATGTGAATTGCCCAATGGAAATGTTCTGTTTTAGGGAGACTATTCCAATATGGTCTTCTACTGCCAAACATAATACAGAACCATAGTTCCTTTACAAATCAAGATGCAGAGAGATTATTTATTACTTTCAAAATATGGACTGGGCAATCTATGTTATTTTTCAAGTAAAGAGTTCTTGGCATTTCAATAAAATTTTGTTTAATCTCACAGTTTGAGGGCTATGCTGAGAATTATCTTAATTATGAAGAAGGACCCTCAATCTTCCAGATTCTCATCAACTAAATCACTCTGTTTTGTAAGCTTCCTGATTTTACACAGGATACACAATGTTCTAGCCAATGCAGTCTTTAATCAAATTAAGTAAGTTACCTGATTTGGGGACATATGGTTCTTGAGTCAAAAATAAATGTGTTATGTCTAAGAGTTTCTTGATCTTGTTTGTTCAACATTATTTCACTGAATTCATTAAGATTATTTTTCTACCTTTGCTTAAATATTATTTCTCAACTTGGAGGAAAGAAATCATGTTTTAAATTTAGAATGCATATAGATTATAGGTTGCTCAGTAAAGTTCTGGTTCATGCTGGTGATCCTAGCATAATCATTAATAGTAATAACTTCCCATATTATTCTCAAAAGTGAACTAGCTTGACCTACTTCACTTAGTATGATAATCCCGAGGCCCATGCATTTGCTGCAAATGGCATTATTTCATACTAAATGTGAAGTAAGTCAGAGAGAGAAAGACAGATACAATATGATGTCATTTATATGTGGAATCTATAAGATATGACACAAATGAGCATATCTATATAAAAAGAAACAGACTCACAGATGTAGAGGGCAGACTTGTGGTTGCCAAGGGAGAGGGAAGGATCGGAAGTCTGGGGCTAGCAAATGCAAACCATTTTATACAGAATTAATAAACAACTAGGTCCTATTGTATAGCATAGGGAACTATATTCAATATCCTGTGATAAGCAATACTGGAAAGGAATATTTAAAAGGGCTTCCCAGGTGGCGATAGTGGTAAAGAATCTGCCTTCCAAAGCAGGAGACTGTAAGAGAATGTGGGTTAGATCCCTGGGTCAGGAAGACCCCCTGGAGGAGGGCATGGCAACCCACTCCAGTATTCTTGCCTGGAGAATCCCATGGACAGGAATGTCTGGCTAAGTTGAAGTCCATTGGGTCATAAACAGTCAGACACAACTGAAGCGACTTAGCATGCATGCATATATATATATGCATGTATGTATGTATAAATGAATCACTTTGCCATAGAGCAGAAATTAACACAACATAGTAAATAAACTACACTTCAATTAAAAAAAAAAAAGTGTATTAGTTTGGATGCTAGGTTACTTTTTCAATAAATATCTCCAGGACCCTCATCAAAAGATCCAGATTTCACACATCACTCTTAATAGGACCAGTAACTTCCACAGCAGGATTTTGAGTCAGTATGGTTGTGTGTGTGTGTGTGTGTGTGTGTGTGTGCACGTGCGCGTGCACGCTAAGTCATGTCCAACTCTATGTGACCCTCCTGGACTAGAGCCTGCCATACTCCTTTGTTCATGGGATTTCCCAGGCAAGAATACTGGAGTGGATTGCCAATTCTTTACCACTGCACCACTCAGGAAGCCTGTGGTTCTCTGTGCAAGACCCTGTTTATGAGCTCTTTTCTTTATATCTAGATAAAGCAGTCATACCTGTGGGGAAACCACTTTTTCTCACAGGAAGGGCCACATATTCCTTTCTATTACTTTCTGCAGTTCCATATTTTTTTCCCAGAGCTCCTAGGTGCTTCTCCATCCCTAAGTTGAATAGGTCTACAAATAATTAATTCTGAGCTATAAGTCATGCTCCTACTTCAGTAGTTTAGGACCTCCATGAATGTTCATGTCCACCAATAAATACTGCATTCTGGGCTTATTGGTGAACCTTATAGCAAGTAAAATGTAATGCCACTACTCATTTTTTGCTAATATTTAATATAATATTTAATATAAATAAATTTAATTTATTATAGGAGAGGCAACTACGCTCCCATAACACACAGGGTATAATAAGAATACTGCTTTACCACATTTCAAATCTTCCTTTTTTATAGCCTCTAACTCTGCAACTCCTAAAAAAATATTTACTCAGCTTTGACTCTCTGGTGGTGTATGAGTCTGCTCTTGCTGCTACAACAAATTATCATGGACTGGAGAAAAAAAAAAAAAAAACACATTATTTAGCATAGTTCTGGATGCTGGGAAGTTAAAATTCTATGTGCGGGCAGATCTGGCATTTGGTGAATTCTCTCCTTCCAGCTTTCAGATGGCTGCCTTCCTTTTAATATTCCCATGACGAACAGAGAGAAAAGCAAATTTCTCCTCTTTCTGACCATAAAGACACCTCCATCACGGGGGTTCCACTCTCATGCCTAATTACTTTCCCAAATCCCCACCTCCCGATACCATCATATTAGGAATTAGGGTTTCAACATGCAAATTTGGGAAGACAAAAATATGCAGTCTATAACAGGTAGTATTTACAGTACTCATGCATCTTATAACTATCATTCACCTTTCAACAAAACTCCTCTGTGTTATTAAACAAAACACTATTCTACCTTTTTTGGTAGACTGGAAACTCAGAGAAAACTGAGAGCTTCTAGCCAAATTCAGATGCTAAAAATAACAAAAATAACAAAAAATAACTAAAAATGCTAAAAATAAGTAAAAATACTAAAAATAGCTGTTTTATTTTTCTCAGCATTACCAAAATAATTATGTCTCCTAATTTTTCTATAGCCCTCATGGAGTACTGAGAATAATTGTCATAATGGATTCACTAAATAATCATTCCACGTTATTAATAGTGTTAACATATGTCATCATATATAAAGAAATGTTATAGACTTATTAAACACAAAGTTTATTTAATAAAGAGTTAAAAGTAATGAAAATAAATAGAAATTAAACAAATTGAATTGCTTATATAAAATTGAATAAAAACAAAAGAACATTTACATAAGCTGTGAAAATATGTAGAAAGATAATACAGTAGTTATGTATGGGTCAAAGGTAAAGACTCCTCCAAAGAAAGTGTAGAATTTGTACGATGATTAGCATTACTAAGAGCATTCTGGATTAATATGGAGATAGATTTATAATGAGCATGAAGTTCTCAAAGAGCTAATTCATTATTTTCTATTTGGAATAAGCATATTTCTTTTATTCTATTGTTTTACTGATGTTCTTGATAAAGGAAAATTCTTTATTTCATGGGGAAATCAAGAAGATAATACCAAAGAAATTGATTACATTCTAGAGAAGCCCCTTCTATAATCCATATACACTATAAGCAAAATATAAATGTGGAACCCACCTATGACATCAAGTGAAAATTCAGAAGTTCCAAATATTATAAAGAACAATTGCTTAATATCTCAATAGTGATTTAAAAATCAATTCAAAATGCACTCACATCTTGCTGTAGTTTGCAGCTTACTTTGATCTGAAAAACTTTAGTCACATAAATTCTAATATGTTTGATTTATCATAAAATAAGAAAACAGCCAGGAAAAGTAAGCTAATGAAAATTCCAAGTATTGAAGACAAAAATACTGAAATTTCATACGAAACAAAGAAGCTAAAACAACCTCAGCAAATATCTGAGTTTCATAAAATTCATTTGAAATACAACAAATAATTTTACAGTGATTGTGTATCTATTGACCTAGGCAGGATAAGACATATGACATGTGAAAATATGTTTAGACAAGAGACCTATTACAATTTCAACTGCAGGCAAGCAACTGTATCTGTTAAGACTTGGTGAAAGCTTCTTCAATGAAGGCAGAAAAATAGAAAACATGTCTAAACACAAATTACTTGCATTTCATTTTCCCTAGCCTGACAAACTGTTAACTCTTATGAAATTTTGAGGGAAAACAAAACCCAAGTAAGAAGAGTGACTATAATATTTCCTTTCATCTAATTCCAGAAAGACAACAATCATGTCTTAAAAGGAACACATGTGATACTTAGGATATTTTTCCACACCATATGCTCTAACCATATTCTAATCATAAGACACTGCAAAATTCTATTAACTCTTATTCCAGCACACTAGAATAAATATGATGACAATTAAACAGCTTTATACATCTAAACAAATGAATATGCCTAAGGCACTAATGAACGAATGCTATTTGAAATGTATAATTTAAAATATCTTTCTACTTAATTTTAAGGCAAACATTTAGCCACAGTGAAAGTAAAAGTGAAGTCACTAAGTCATGTACAACTCTTTGTGATCCCATGGACTGGAGCCTACTAGACTCTTTCATCCATTGGATTCTCCAGGCAAGAATACTGGAGTGGGTTGCCATTTCTTTCTCCTATAGACACAGGAGAGATAACCTATAATTCAAGTCAACCTACTCTTATTAGATATCTATTGTGTACCAACTCTTTATTCAATGTTTACTAAATAGTGATCTTTAATTCTCAGTTACAGGAAAAAGAGAAACATACAGCTTCAAATGTAGATATAGGGGCTTGGAGAAGATTAAGTTGCATTGTAATGTCAGATAATAGATTTCCTAATCCAATCAGAGACTTCCAACCAGGCCCAGCACAAGAAATCCTCTCACTCTACAGGCACCACCACTATGGCTTCCAGGCACCTGACACAATTAGGACTACCTGCTGTGCTTATTGATATTCTTACATAGATCAAGTTTCCCACTCTACTGATGAATGAGAGCCACTTAAAATATCTGTTGAATTCATTATTTGGTTTTATAGTCTGATTTAGTGTACGAATAACATAAAAAAAATTATCTTTTATTTAAACCATTTTGTGTCCATGTTGAAATCTAAGCTCGTAGCAAAGAGAACTAAATGTTCATTTCCTTTCACTGCCCATAATATTAAAACATGTTTTTAAGCACTAACTCCTCTGTATAACAAGATTTTAACTATCCAATATTTTATGATTGCTTCCATATTTATATCTCAAATTGATATCTCCTTGATAAAAAGCAAACACATACCTAGCTCTAAGTACACCTCATTTTATTCTGCTCTTTTGTATCATATACATGTTCTTATTTCATTCTAATACCAAAGTACTCAGGAAGATTCCTCTCTTCTGTTAGCCTCTGAGACCTTCAAAGACAAGGTCTGTACCCTTTTTATATGGGTATTCTTATTTATATGTGTACTTCACGTTGAAATGGCAGTATGTGCAATGGATTAGTGAACAAGTATGGTTCATCTTGTTTAAAGCCAGATTGTAAGAATTTAATGTGGCTGATTGCTGGGGTCCAGCCTCAGCAGGATCCAGGGGTACCCTCAGGATGAATGGCGTCGGCGAGAGAGAGAGACAGACAGAGAGAGACCAGACTGGGGGTGTGCAGCAGAATCTGGCAAATCTTTATTTTTTTACCATAGCTTTTATATTCTAAGTTAGTACTTTTTTTTTTTTTTCTAAGTTAGTACATTTTTAAGGGGAAGATAGTTTAATATTACATCAGCTTATCCTTCATGAAACCAAGGTATTTTCTGCATACTTCTTTGTGAGAGTCTTGTACATTAACTTCTGGCCTTGGGGCCTATTGACATTTTATGACCTAGGTGAATACAAAGCTGGTTTCTGTAATCTATTCTTTAATGAACACAAAGGTCAGTCCTTTTGCAGAAGTTATCAGTTAAATTTATCTAAAAGGTTTACAACACAAAGACTCTGCAGCTCTGGTGAGGCAGCCCCTGTTTAGCATTCCTGGTTAAAATTAACAATTCTAAACACTTATTTTTCTAAATCTTTAACCACTTTTAGAATAATATTTTTATGTTCTCTAATAGGGCTTCCTCACCTCCTGAAGGGCTCTGTTTCTATTAGGGCCTTTTGTGTGATCAGGTTCTTTATGTTGTTTATGATTAAGGTGTTGTGAGTAGTCATGTGCATTAGTATGTATTTGCCAAGCAGGCTAGAATGTCAGCAAAGGGGTCTAAATTGAAACGCTCCTTTCATCCTGGATAATCTTACAGGATACCACTGTCCGGGAGACATATTGATTAAAGTTCTAAGTTGATTCTGTTTGGAGAGAGATTGGGGAAGGCCTTCTACCCATGTCACAGAAATTAGGGAGTAGTCTAATATAGCAAGCATCAGAAAGACAAGAGATCATCTTTAAGGTGAGCGCTGGGGCAGCTTTTTGAAATCCCTGAAGTCCTGATCTGTCTTGCTTGTCAGGTCTTCTCCTCACAACCTTGTCATGGGTGGGATCTCGTGTGCTGGTTCCCAGCAGCTGATATACAGAAACTAAGTGAAGTCTGAATTCTGCTGGTTATAAAACCCAAATGAGACATTCTAATGAATTTTTTATCCTTGCCAATCACCTGCAACCCAAGTGAGTGACATTTTACTCTCCTACAAATAAAGTTGGGAGTGAAGATTGTCCAAGACCTTCTCTTTCTTGTCAGTCTCATTGTTTTCAAGACTGTTGCTGTTCAAAAACCAACTACATGAGATCAGCCTCAGGCACATGCTAATCTCTTAACTTTTATATTTGGGACTATTACAAAATTTTATGTATATTTTATAGTTATTTATTATATGTATACCTTAGCTAGACACTTGAGGTAGAGTTTATGAACAGATGCTTATGAACAATTTATCAAAACATTCCCTTTGATACATCATGAAAAATTTGCCTACAAATCTTTGAGTCAGATTATTCTTCTGATTAGTGGAAAATATTTTCATGTATCTCAGTGGGGACTTTATATGAAAAAGAAGGATTATCATTTTAGTAGTCATCAGATACAATGATTTGGGTATTTCTTATAGCTAATCAGCTAATTTTTAAAAGCTAACTGGTGAACAAAGAAATTCCAGATGTTCAAGCTGGATTCAGAAAAGGCAGTGGGACCAGAGATTAAATTGCCAATATTCACTGGATCATCGAAACAGGAAGAGAATTCCAGAAAAACATCTACTTCTGCTTCACTGACTACACTGAAGTCTTTAGCCTAGTCTGTGTGGATCACAACAAACTGTGGAAAATTCTTCAAGAGATAGAAATACCAGATCACCTTACCTGCTTCCTGAGAAATCTGTATGCAGGTCAAGAAGCAACAGTTAGAACTGGACAAGGAACAACAGACTGGCTCCAAATCAGGAAAGGAGTACGTCAAGGCTGTATATTGTCACCTTGCTTATTTAACTTATATGCAGATTACATCATGCAAAATGCCAGGCTGGATGAAACACAACCTGGAATCAAGATTGCTGGGAGAAATATCAATAACCTCAGATATACCACCCTTATGGCAGACAGCTAAAAAGAACTAAAGAGCCTCTTGATGGAAGTGAAAGAGGAGAGTAAAAAAGTTGGCTTAAAACTCAACGTTCAAAAAACGAAGATCACGGCATCTGTCCCATCACTTCAGGCAAACAGATGGAGAAGCAATGGGAACAGTGAGAGACTTTATTTTGGGGGGCTCCAAAATCACTGCAGATAGTGAATGCAGCCACGAAATTAAAAGACACTTGCTCCCTGGAAGAAAAACTATGATCAACTTAGACAGCATATTAAAAAAACAGAAACATTACTGACAAAGTTCCATATGGTTAAAGGTATCATTTTTCCAGTAGTCATGTAAGGATGTGAGAGTTGAACTATAAAGAAAGCTGAGTGCCAAAGAATTGATGCTTTTGAACTGTGGTGTTGGAGAAAACTCTTGAGAGTCCCTTGGACTGCAAGGAGATCCGACCAGTCCATCCTAAAGGGAATCAGTCCTGAATATTCATTGATGCTGAAGTTGAAGCTCCATACTGGCCACCTGATATGAAGAACTGACTCATTGGAAAAGACCCTGATGCTGGGAAAGATTGAAGATAGGAGGAGAAGGGGACAGTAGAGGATGAGATGGTTGGATGGCATCACCAACTTGATGGACATGAGTTTGAGCAAGCTCTGGGAGTTGGTGATGGATAGGAAAGCCTGGTGTATTGCTGTCCATGGGGTCACAAAGAACTGTACATGACTGGGTGACTGAATTGAATTGAACTGAATAAGTTAATAAGAATGCATAAATATTTATAACATTATCAAACCACATACTTTATTTTTCTGAATAAAAAATATGGAAAATAATCCAGTGTCAAAAAAGAACTGCTGATTAAATATCTTCAATCAAAATTAAACAACAAATTGATTTTAACTGCTTGAATTATTTAATTAAACATTAAACTATTTTATACAAAAATTTTTGTAGATATTTTAGGAAAAGTTTGTACATATTTTATTTTGTAGATATTTTAGGGAAATGTTTTTCATGAGTAGTTTTATCTATTATAAAAGAAGTAAGTCTACTCTAAAAAAACAATTTATGTATTGTAGTTAAAGTAGCTAGGTCATGTGGTTGCTCTGTTAGAGAAGGATACAAATAGATCAACATTTTATCTTAAAGATTAAATCCCTTGAAAGATCTGGGTAGAAGCCCTATCTGGACAGAAACAGAACACAGTGCTTTATTTACATGAAGAATACATCTTAGTCTTCTAAAAAGATTTTGAGAAAAAACAATAGCCAATAATAACTTGTGGAGCTAAGCAGGTATAAAATGACTTCACTCAAATTACTAAGTTTTAAAACTAAAATATTTCAGTATAAGGCTTTCAATATTAAATCTTTCTCAGAGTCTAGAATATTTGTTGTTGCTGTTGTTGTTTAGTTGCTAAATTATGTCTGATTCTTTTTTGACTCTATGGAATGTAGCCCACCAGTCTCCTCTGTCCATGGTATTTCCCAGGCTGGAACTGGAGTGGATTACCATTTCCTCTCCAGCGATCTTCCCCATCCAGGGATTGAACCCTCATCTTCTACATTGGCAGGTGGATTCTTTATCACTGAGCCTCCAGAAAAGTCCCTAGAATATATAATCCTAATCAAATAATTTAATTCTTTGATACTTCTTACTATATTTATGAAAATTTAATTTCTGTCCTATGATCTAATAGGATAAGTAAGATTTCCCCAAAAATGCAATTTTCCTTGCTTACTGATAGCTTCAAATTATTCAGATAATCTCTACTATACTGAAAATTTGAGTATTAGCAGCTTTACTTTAGGTTAATAATTGTTCTTAAGTATATACATATACAAAAATTATTGCTAAGTAATAGAACACACTGTCATTCTGAAAGACAAAACCTTTACTGAATCATAATGGTACACATTACAAACTTCCAAATGGAAATAATTTCAAGGAAAATTAAATACACCAGGTTTCATATATTATCATTTGCCAATTATTGTTGCTTAGTTCCTAAGTCATGTCTGACTCTGCAACCCCATGGATGGTAGCCCACTGGGTTCCTTTGTCCATGGATTTCCAGGTAAGAATACTGGAGTGAGTTGCCATTTCCTTCTCCAGGGAATATTCCTGAGCCAGGTATCAAATCAGTGTCTCCTGCATGGGCAGGTGGAATCTTTACTGCTGAGCTGGCAGGAAATCCCCCATTTGACCACACTAATGCAGAGACATTACATTGTCAACAAAGGTTTGTCTAGTCAAAGCTATGGCTTTTCCAGTAGTTATGTATGGATATGAGAGTTTGACCATAAAGAAAGCTGAATGCTGAAGAATTGATGCTTTTAAACTGTGGTGTGGAGAAGACCCTTGAGAGTCCCTTGGACTGTAAAGCTATCAAAACTGTCAATCGAAAAGGAAATCAACCCTGAGTATTCATTGGAAGGACTGATGCTAAGGCTGACGCTCCAATACTTTGGCCACCTGATGCCAAGAACTGACTCATTGGAAAAGACCCTGATGCTGGGAAGGACTGACTGAACACAGAAGGAGAAGGGGATGACAGAGGATGAGATGTTTGGATGGCATCACCAACTCGATGGACATGAGTTTGAGCAAGCTCCAGGAGTTGGTGATGGACAGGGAAGCCTGGTGTGCTGAATTCCATGGGTTCACAAAGAGTTGGACACGACTCAGTGACTGAACTGAACTGAACTGAATGCTCAAAATTTTCATCTATCCCATATTGATTCTTAAAGAGAAAGGTCAAAATAAAATATCATATTCGAGACAAATCCAAGATCTACAGTTTGATTTACACAATATATGAATATCAATAGTAAGTAAACAAAACTTGGTACATTCAGCATGTATAAAATATATTTTCGCAGTTAAGAATTTCAAACGTTCTACAATGAAAACTAACTTGTCTTTCATAAACTTACATTATTTTCCACATTATTGATATACTTTAACAAAATATATTTGGTTGAAGAATTTTTTTTTTAATTGGAGGCTAATTACTTTACAATATTGTGGTAGTTTTTGCTATACATTGACATGAATCAGCCATGGGGATACTTGTGGTCCCCATCCTGACCCTCCCTCCCCATCCCATCCGTAGGGTCATCCCAGTGCACCAGCCCTGAGCGCCCTGCCTCATGCATCGAACTTGGATTGGTGATCTATTTCACATATGAAAATATACATATTTCAATGCTATTCTCTCAAATAATCCCACCCTCGCCTTCTCCCACAGAGTCCAAAAGTTTGTTCTTTACTTCTGTGTCTCTTTTGCTGTCTCGCATATAGGGTCATCGTTACCATCTTTCTAAATTCCATATATATACGTTAGTATACTATATTGGTATTTTACTTTCTGACTTACTTCAATCCGTATAATAGGCTCCAGATTCACCCACCTCATTAGAACTGATTCAAATGCATTCTTTTTAATGACTGAGTAATATTCCATTGTGTATACGTACCATAGCTTTCTCATCCTTTGGTTGGCCAATGGATATCTAGGTTGCTTCCATGTCCTGGTTTTTATAAACAGTGCAGCAATGAACATTGGCGTACACTTGTCTCTTTCAACACTGGTTTCCTCAGTGTGTATGCCCAGCAGTGGGATTGCTGGGTTGTATGGCAGTTCTATTTCCAGTTTTTTAAGGAATCTCCACACTGTTCTCCATAGTGGCTGTACCAGTTTGCATTTCCATGACCAGTGTTAGAGGGTTCCTTTTTCTCTGCACCCTCTCCAGCATTTATTGTTTGTAGACTTTTTGATAGCAGCCATTCTGACCAGCATGAGATGGTACCTCATTGTGGTTTTGATTTGCATTTCTCTGATGATGAGTGATGTTGAGCATCTTTTCATGTGTTTGTTAGTCATCTGTATGTCTTCTTTGGAGAAATGTCTGTTTATTTCTTTGGCCCATTTTTTGATTGGGTTATTTATTTTTCTGGAATTGAGCTGCAGGAGTAGCTTACATATTTTTGAGATTAATTCTTTGTCAGTTGCTTCATTTGCTATTATTTCCTCCCATTCTGAAGGCTGTCTTTTCACCTTGCTTATAGTTTCCTTTGTTGTGCCAAAGATTTTAAGTTTAATTAGGTCCTATTTGTTTTTTTGTTTTGTTTTGTTTTGTTTTGTTTACTTTTGTTTCCACTACTCTGAGAGGTGGATCATAGAGGATCCTGCTATGATTTACATCAGAGAGAGTTTTGCTTATGTTTTCCTCTAGGAGTTTTATAGTTTCTGGTCTTATATTTAGAACTTTAATCTATCTTGAGTTTATTTTTGTGTATGGTGTTAGAAAGTGTTCTAGTTTCATTCTTTTACAAGTGGTTGACCAGTTTTCCCAGCACCACTTGTTATCTTTTCTCCATTGTATATTCTTGCCTCCTTTGTCGAAGATAAGGTGTCTACAGGTGTGTGGATTTATCTCTGGGCTTTCTATTTTGTTCCACTGATCTATGTTTCTGTGTGCCAGTACCATACTGTCTTGATGACTATTGCTTAGTGGTATAGCCTGAAGTCAGACAGGTTGATTCCTCCAGTCCCATTCTTCTTTCTCAAGATTGCTTTGGTTATTTGAAGTTTTTTGTAATTCCATACAAATTGTGAAATTAATTTGTTCTAATTCTCTGAAGAATACCATTGGTAGCTTGATAGGGATTGCATTGAATCTATAGATTACTTTGGGTAGCATGCTTATTTTCACTATATTGATGCTTCTGATCCATGCACATGGTATATTTCTCCATCTATTTGTGTCATCTTTGATTTCTTTCATCATTGTTGTATAGTTTTTTACATATAAGTCTTTGGAAATTTTAAATATGATCTGATAGAAATTTCAGTAAATTATTTTGTCCAGTCCACCATTTTCAGGATAGTGATTTTTAATGTCCTCAAGAGATATATGAAGCAAGAAAAAGGCCCTGATAACATAACAAAGAAAACTGGAATGTAGAACTTTTTCTGTATCCTAATAAGCTAATGAGATATTTAAGTGGCAATAGCTTAAATTGATAATTTGTTAATAATAACATTGTTGCAACATACCAATTGTCCTATGGAAGGTTTTCATAAATGAAGAGCATGGTGTGAACATCTAGTACTACTGGGCAAAGAATTTTGCTCTCCTAAACATTTTGTAGCTTAGTTCTATTTTGGTCAAAACAAAATGTATTTTGGTATGCTGATGGAAACTAATGTACCATGACATGAAGGAAAGCTTATTAATGGTAAGCATTTCACAATAGAAATAATATAAAGAAAAATATCATCTGAGACACAAATAAAACTCATTTTTATTAGCAAAGTTATATGTCTAAGAAAACTACTTATTCTGAAATGGCAATTAAAACTTTTATTTAAAAAATAACTTGGCCAAGTATTTTCATAATTATCCATGATTCTGTTTTTCTGAAGATTGTTGAGACTGGAAATTATTATCTTGAGTCATTCGTATCAGTCTTTCTATAGTCATATCATCTCTTTTTTTAAAAGCCTGTGATTTTTTTCTTAGAGTACCTCTAGAAAGACACAAAAGGTCATACACACACTGTTTGTCAGACTCTAAAGTGCAGGTGAATAGCTTGTACATACGAGCCGTCTTGTTAACATACAAGCTCTGATGCAGTAGGTCTGTGACTGATCCACTCTGTATTTTTAACCATGTCGCCTGTGATGTTGAGACTCTTCATGTTGAGTAGTAAGATTCAAGATGCTTTCAGGACAGAATAGCTTCTGGTTCACAGGAAGACAAAACATGCAATTTTAAAATGGTTGTGATTTTGAGGGACTCTCTATTTGTTCTAGAGAAATTAGAGACCCATTAGCCCTGAGGGCCCAAGTGATTGTAGAAGAGGCTGAAAAAGGTCCCCCTAAAAGATCTTCATGTTTTAATCCTGGAAACTGTAACTGTTACCTTCTATGCCACAAAGGGAGCCTTTGGAGATATGATTAAGTTAAGGATTTTGAGATGGAAAGGTTTTCTTGGATTATCCTGGTGGGCGCTCTTTATAAGAGGGAGACTTTACACACACAAAGGATGGAGCATGAAGAAATGCAAAGATACTGACCTTGGTGATTTGAGAAATGCAACCAAAAGACAGGGAATTTCAAGAGACACTGGGAGCTGGCAGAAGCAACGAAGAAATTTTGTAAAGCTTCCAAAAAGATGTAGACCTTGCTGACACACTGACTTCTTCCCAGTGATACTGATTTCATACTGTGCACTCTAGAACTGTGAGGAAAATTTGTCTTGTTTTAAGCTACCAGCTTTGTGGTTATTTATTATAGCAGCCATAGAAAACTAATGTAAGAAGATTTTGTCAGAAATTCTAATTAATATTTTAGAGTGTCCACAATTTACCCTCACAGTTTGGGGAAAAAGTTCCCTCAAGAACCCAGTGCTTATATGAGTAATTTCTTGTAATGATGATATCTCTATAAAGTTTCTTGGGAGTATAAATATTTTAACATTTTGCACTGGAAGTTGCAGACCTTGAAAATTATGAAACAAATATGACAAATTCTCAGAACATGGATGTATAGATATAATGCTTAAAATGAAACCTTAACAAAATGAAAGCACTAGAAAATGTTTTCCACATAAACCAAAGAGTTAAATCAGTAGGTATATGAAAATTATGCTTTTTAAATGTCACTTAATACTTTTCAGTGATTAGGTTTTCCAAAAATGAAATTCAATAAAAAAAAAAAAAACCTGTCAAATCTAGCTTATCTGCATAAGTTTAGCATCAATATCATTCTAATCAAATCACAAATGGAAATTAAATTAAGTCAATTTTGATTTATACCTGAGGTGTCTCAATCAGAATATTTCATCAAACTAATCAAACTAATTCCCACATAATGTTATGAAGGTAATTGGTGCAAAGCAATAGAAAAACAAATTTTCAATAAGCATTTCAGGAGCTATTTTCTACTACTATGTATTCAAAATCAATAGAAATAGAGTATACATATATATGGGTATGTGTGTGTATATGTAAGTGTCTGTGCCTAAATTTATCACATCAACAACCCATATATGCTATTTTGAGGAAAAAAACAAAAAAACAATTCTCATTTTAATCTAGTTTTAATAATTAATGTGCATTCATGCATGTGTGCTTAGTTGCTCCAGTCATGTCTGACTCTTTGCAACCCTGTGGACTCCAGCCTGCCATGCTCCTCTGACCATGGGATTCTCTAGGCAAGAATACTGGAGTGGGTTGTCATGTCTTCCTCCAGGGGATCTTCCTGACCCAGGGACCAAACATGTTTCTCTCATGTTTCCTGCATTGGTAAGTGGATTCTTTACACCTAGCACCATTATGGATGTCCTTAATAATTAATACTTCTTTTTAAAAAGCAGAACAAATTAAAGAAGACACTCAAGGCCTAGGATTTATTTTTTCTTTTGTTCTAATTTGATTTTTCTACCAACAAACATTAATACAACTGGGAAAATAGACATGCAAGTTTTTACTACTTCTTATTTTATAGACATACAGAGGTAGTAATACCCTTCACCTCTTAGACAAATGAAGAGTTGATATACCACATAATTTCTGTTTAGTTTAAACTTGAAAATCAAGTGCTTAAGTGCACATTATTTAGCCAAAAGATACTATAAGGTTTATCTAGAGAGAGCTTCTTTTACATGAATCTTTGTATCCATCAAATTCTAACTCTTAAGTTTCTCTTATGCTACTTTCTAGTGTCTATCTATGTAATGTATCTGTCATGTTGTCTCTTAACTTTTTAATGATAGATATGCCTAAATCTTATAGAAGAAGAAAATTTGGTGTCATGTAATATCACCTTCCATCACATATACTGTTTTTTTCTATCCTTCCAGTACCCTCATACTAAAAACTTTATTTGAAATAATATCCAGTGTTTTTATTTGTTATATGAATATTAATAACTGAGTCATTTATATTTCCTAACATATAATATTCTCTTTTACTCAAAATTAATCATTTATATGTTCTATTAGATTTTTTTCCTTGCATATAAACATTAACTAATTTGAAAATTGTAAAACTGGAACACTTCTCTCCTACAAGAGAAAGCATATTAAATAACTTACCAGTTCTATATTTTTCATAATGACAGTGCTCTCCTGTTTCTTTATTTTACATTAATGTCATTCTTTGCCCACAAACCCTACAAATTTCTGTCTCTTTGTTCTTTTTTCTCTTTCTGCTGAGAATTATTTTCTTATAGCTTTCTTAAAAAGAATTCTTGAGAACTAAAATTTCTGTGCACTTGAATATAAAAAGACTTTTATTTACCTTAACGTTTGACTACTGTTAGTGATATAAAATTAATGGAGGTTAATTAATCTCTTCTTAGTGGAGATTAATTTTACTTTAAAATTCCAAAATTTGTGGTAGTTGATACTAATTATTTTAAGATGTTTATATATTTAGTTCTATTATCCTTTATCCTCATTTTCAGTTGAATTGATATTTTAGTGTGTGTGTGTGTGTGTGTGTATATATATATATATATATATATATATATATATATGGCTTCCCTCATAGCTCAATTGGTAAAGAATCTGCCTGCAATTCAGGAGACCCTGTTTCAATTCCTGGGTTGGGAAGATACGCTGGAGAAGGGATAGGCTACCCACTCCAGTATTCTTGAGCTTCCCTTGTGTCTCAGCTGGTAAAGAATCCACCTGCAATGCAGGAGACCTGGGTTCGATCCCTGGATTGGGAAGATCCCCTGGAGAAGGGAAAGGCTACCCACTCCAGAATTCTGGCCTGGAGAATTCCATGGACTATATAGTCCCTGGGGCCACAAAGAGTTGGACATGACTGAGCAACTTTCACTTCACTTCACCTCACTTTATATGTATATATGTATATGTAGATGGCTATAATATCATGAGTGGGCTGATAAATTTTCTAGTTCTGCATTTTCATTCTAGCAGTCAACTAATACAATTTCAGTGTCAGCCAAACATACAACTGGGATCAGAAAACAATAAGTTCCCAACAAAGATGACAAAGTATCAATCAAAAATTTAGTGACATAAGATATAAATATGATAGAAAAGACATAACATTGTGTACCTAAAAATATATCTTATTCTGCTCAAATAAATAAATGTATTCTATTGCTCTTAAAACAAATTCTTTCATCCTTCGAACAGACACTAAGGTGAGTATAATCTGATGCCTACTTTTCTCTCTAACCACCTCTCCTGACTCTTAGTGTACTATTCACCATTCTGTTAACTTATGAGCTTTTCTTACTTTCTTGTCTTTTTAATTCTTTTTGTACCTTTAGACCTTAATTATGCTTTATCTCCCTTAAATATTCTCTCTTATGGAGGTCCATGTGATTAGTTGGGTTTTCTTGTTATAAGAGACTTGATTTTCATTTATAAGCATTGTACAAAATTTATGTTACATTAATTGAAAAGTATTCATTTAACTCTATCTTACCTGAAAGGGACTCTATTTTGTTCAATACTATATCATGGTAATCAATACCATAGCCCTATATACATGGCCCTATTAAAGTAAAAAAATGAGCTTTTAGTTTTCCAATTTTGACGCACACACACAGCCTTCCTTCCACCACCACCCCCCCCCCCCACACACACCTCTTTTACCACCTGTCCATTGAGGAGTGATCACTGTGCTCCTATCCCTATGCATTTATATATATATATATATATATATAACACACAAATATAAATAGCGTATTGCATAAAATATCACTATCGCTTGAAAATGTATATCTTGATATCTCAACAAAAGCACAGTGGAATTTAATGCCAGTTTCTAATTTATTTTAATCTGTTTAAATACTATAATTCATTAGCAAATTCCTTTTGATGTTGGAATCCTTTGGATATTCCTTAAAATACTTTGGATTTCCAGTCCAGCCAAGAAATGCCCTGAGGCTCTTATTTTTCTTGCAAGGTTTGTTGTTCTTTCTAGAATTAACCAGTAAAGCATCCAGGTGAACAGTAATGATACAGAAAGCATATAAAATTCAAGATTGCATTAAAAAGTCAAGATGAGTCATGATTTTCTGACCGTAAAGATGAGCACGCACCAGGTAAATCAGTCCTTTACACATTCATGACGTACCTATGAATTATGTTTTTAAAACAAAATTTCCTCTGTTCAAAAAAAGGTTCTTGACTCACTTAGCCTAGATGACATAATTGCCTAAGCTAGAAATTATCGAGGCTCATAAGTAGAACTGAAAGACAAATCTATGAGAGTTAACTTTTTGCAGAAACAAAGCTATTGTGTAATTCAAATTGAAGAGAGGATCAAGACATCTTAAAGCATTAACAATCCAGCATCACTTGAATTTTGTTTTATGAAGAGAAGTAAATGAAAGGAAAAACTGAACATAGAACTACATTAAAACAAATTATCTTGTTCTGCCTACCAATATGCCAGCCAATTTATGAAAGATACTTCTTTTCTAGCTACAGTTTTGTGAATTCAATGAAATACTCTTTCCTAATAAACAAAACAATTTTATTTGGAAATAAGTAAATCAAACATAAGAAATTTAGAGATTATAATTTTCTTTTGAGTAATTATTTAGTCAATACATATC
This sequence comes from Dama dama, assembly GCF_033118175.1. Lineage (NCBI taxonomy): Eukaryota > Metazoa > Chordata > Mammalia > Artiodactyla > Cervidae > Dama > Dama dama. The sequence goes on from NC_083711.1 coordinate 22,763,673, forward strand.
TCATATGCAGGTTTCATTTCTTTTTAAAACAATAAACCCCTTTCTGATAAACTACATGTCATAATTTAAAAATTGGCTATATATTTTGGATAGTGGATAGATCTTTGATTTCAGTAATTTCAATTTAATGTTTACGTCTGAAGATTTTAGGAATGAGATTAATAAGATATTGTATGGAAATAAAAAATTAATATATCCTTATATTTTTGGTTGATGCATCAGAAGTGAAAATTAATGCTATCCTCATACTTTTTGTCTGATCCATCTGAAGTGAATGCAACAGAAAACAGAGCATATAATCCATAGACACTATTCATAGATTTCTATTACTAACGGAAATCAAGGGGCTTCCCTGGTGGCTCAGACTAAAGCATCTGCCTACAATGCGGGAGACCCAGGTTCCATCCCTAGGTCGGGAAGATCCTCTGGAGAAGGAAATGGCAACCCACTCCAGTACTCTTGCCTGGAAAATCCCATGGATGGAGAAGCATGGTGGGCTACAGTCCATGGGGTCACAAAGAGTTGGACACGACTGAGCGACTTCACTTCACTTCATTAATAGATTTCTAGTCCATATAGATATTAAACCATTTCTGTTATCTTCTCCCTTTTGATATTCAGTCTTATTAATGCATGCATAATTCAATCACATTTCAGGCTGTTGAACTTTAGAACACAGCAGAAATATGCAATTATATTTGGATAATTCACTTTGAGAAATTGCTGGCATGTACTATAATTCTATCATTTAAACCTACCTTTTATCTGTTGATAATTTCAATTATATCACCAATAAGTCACTGATGACTCTACCTGAAAGATTTTGTTATAGATATTAGTCAGAGAAGCAAATTAACTTAAGTTATATACTGTGCAAAGCCAGTGATTTTTATAACATCGAGATTGGTATTTAATATTAACTTTATAACTCGGTTATTTGGGTGTACTATTAATCAGAAGACAATTTGTATCCAGTGTTTCTTATTTTAATACACACACAGTTGTATATTCCTGAATATATTTTCAAATTCTTTCTCTATGGCATGTGCATGCTCACGTGATCACTGGTTTTAATTGGCAGGTGAAAGAAATTTCTTATAAATATATTTCTGAGGCCTAATGTTTGTAACGTTTTCTATAATAACTGACTAGTATTTATAAAGCTATATTGAGCCCTTTTAATAGTTTGAACATTCTTCGGCAGTGCCTTTCTTTGGGATTGAAATGAAAACTGACCTTTTCCAGGCCTCTGGCCACTGCTGAATTTTCCAAATTTGCTGGCATATTGAGTGCAGCATTTTATAGCATCATCTTTTGGGATTTGAAATAGCTCAAATGGAATTCCATCACCTCCACTAGTCTTGTTCACAGTGATGCTTCCTACGGCCCACTTGACTTCACACTCCAGGATGTCTGACTCTAGGTGAGTGATCACACCATCTTGGTTATCTGAGTCATAAAGATCTTTTTTTGTATAGTTCTTCTGTGTATTCTTGTAAAGTATTTATCCTCCATTATGTGGGTGGGCCTCATCTAATCAGTCGAAGGGCTTAAGGGAACTGGACTTCAGACTGTGTTCAAGCTTTAGCTTAAGTCTGACCTCTAGCCTGCTGGCTGTCCCTGCAGATTTCATATTTGCTAGCCTCTGCAATCACATGAGCCTGTTCCTTAAAACAAACCTCTCCTCTCTCCTATACCTAGCGTGCTTGTGCTTAGGCACTCAGTTGTGTTCAACTGTATCCTGCTAGGCTTCTCAGTCCATGCAATTCTCCAGGCAAGAATACTGGGGTGGGTTGCCATTTTCTCCTCCAGGGCATATTCCCACCCAGGGATCAAACCCGTGTCTCCTCTGGTTCTGTATTGGGAGGCAGATTCTCTTACCACTGACTCATCTGTAAAGTCTTCCTAGTATCACTATCAATCTATATCTGTCTCTCTCTTCCTAAATATAAGTAAAGGTAGATCTATTGATAGAAATATATAGATATAGACCTGGGCGATAGGGCACAAAGAGAAGATAATTCTGTAAGATTGCTCTCCAGAGAAAGGGCTCCAGGAACAGGAGTGGGTTTACTGGGATGAATTTTGGTACTGCTAAGCCACAGAGAGAAATAACTGCCCCTAAGGATATGCAATAGAACACAAGTCAGGGTTAACAGAACCTTGGACTTCAGCAGCCAGGGAACAGATTACCAGACTTCTGCACTGGAAGCCTGCCTCACCGCTTTGGATCCTTTAGGCTCCTGGAAGGGCATTAGGTTTCCAGCCTGAAGGAAAGTTACATGGCTCAAAATAGCCTTGAGTTAAAACTCCCCTCCAGGTACTCCCCACCATTCTATGCAAAACAAAGAACTCTCTCACCCAAAGAAAAAAATGGACATTAAGGTTGGTTAAGCCCAGCTCTCAGCTGGTCCAGCCTCTGACCAATCTCCAAAATTCCTTGCCCCAGCCGTTTAAGAGATAACTACTCCGAGAAGAACAGGCTCCCTTAAGATAGTAACTTTCCACATACATGCCTATATATATTTACTCTTTTCTTGGATAAGTGCAGCAGCTCGCTAATCTGACTGCTGCCCCTTCTCGCCTCACTAAAGGTGACCTGTTCTTGTAAAGTGCCGGTCTCCTTCTTTTTCTGAACCTCACCTTCTCTAACTCCGTACCCTACACGCCTGTGCTCACGCTTTATGCCCAGTTCTGGCCTCCGTCATTCCCTCCCCTTCACCGCCTTTGCCCCGCGGGTTTCCCAGTACCTGGCGAGGCCTGGCACAGACTCCACTGCACTGACTGGGCGGGGCGGCTTTAGGTGTCCACGAGCACTCAAGTTTGCAGAAGAGGTGCTGGGGGCAGATTCCTTACTGAGAAATTCGGCATAAGAAGCTTCTAGCACCTGGGCACCCTGGTGTGTCTCATCCCAGAATTCCCCGACTGGCTTCCGTCGAAATCCAAAATCCCGCGAGATCCCACCAGAGAGCCGGCGTCTTTTGAGAAGCGAGTGGAGCGGACTTCTCCGAGGCCTGATTCTGTAATTCTCAGAAGTGCTGCGATACTGGTTCTTCCCAACAGTCCACTTCCTGCCTGTGGATTCTAAACTTCAGGAGTGTCCCGGGTGAAGTCTGAAACTGGCCTCCGAACTCAAATGGCAAAGAGAGGTGGAGGAAGGAGGCCGACCACTCCGGATTGGAAGGTGGCGGTTTTATATAATAAGCCAGGGACTTAGAAGGCTTGTCTTGGGCGGCTCCAGGTGAGTAGGTCTGCGAACTCACCTGCCAGACTCTATAAATAGAGTTTCAACAGAGGCCTTAACAGGGTTCGATTATATATACAGCACAGATGGTCTCAACAGGACGTTACTCGCTTAAGGCTAAGTGCTTGAAGTGACTCTGAGTGCGGGAAAAGTGGAGGAAATATACATTGCAAGCACAGGAGAAGAGGTAAGGAGCCTTTAATTGTCTGAAACCAGCTCACTGATCACCTTGCGGGCCTCTCCTCTCTGTGACCTCCTTCAACACTCCACCCCTGGTGACCAGCTCTTACAATCTTATTTACAGGCCCTTCTTTTCCACAGTATGCCCTGAGGAGTCAGTAAGGGGTTTTATTAGCACAAAGGAACCTGGTTTGACAGCTCTCTGGCAGCATTGGGGCCAGATGTGTTAGCAACAATATAGGCACACACAAAAGAAACATATGTAAGTAACATTCCCGCCCCCCCCCCCCCCCCCCAAGAGCCCATGATCTGACTCACTGGCTTGAGTCCCCTAGGCTGGAGACAGATCACTCAGGGCTTTCCTTGTGTCTTCATGCTACTTAATAAAGACGGTACATTTAGCAGACTCATCAGGTATAAACACACAGCCTTGTGTTTGGGTAATGGCACAGGTGCCTCCTTGTGAGACCGTGATAATGCTCACGCGCATCCCAGTTTGGAGGAGATAATTTCTCATTAGATATATTTCAGTATTCCTAAAGGAGAGGCTTTGGCATTTAAGGCTAGCTGGGTGAATTTTGTAAGGGTTTCTATGTGCGGTACAATATTCTCCAGGCCAGTGGAGGGAATAAAGACAGTGGCCACATGATTGTACCAGTGAAAACAGAACGTATCTTTCTGACCTTGAGGAGAGGGAAATTGGCCAAGTGTGTTACCACGTGTCACATTCTTCCCTGTGCCCAAAGGAAACTCATGGTGCAGCCCAACCTCGTCCGTGGAAGCCATGGTCAAAGATTTGTGCCACACAGTCATTGGATCCCATGTAGTGCTACCCAAGAAATACCCGGGCTGCCAAACCAGTTGCTATCCTTTAATGTGGCGGAATGCCTACCTGGTTCTGGTGATAAACATCCCACATCCCTGGTACAGTTGGGTTAGTTCTCTTTAGAGTGATGTTTATGTTTCCAACATAAGGATTCACGCATGCTCAAATGTCCATGAACAACATGGATCCATCCCAGATCTGAGTGTAACAACCCGTGGCTCTGATGCTGATATTTTGGTCAGTTGTTTGGCACGCTGCTGGTGTAGCTTGGTTGTGGAGCCAGGGAACCAGACTATGCTCGGTGTTACTGATAGTGTGTGCTGCAGTCCAGGCTACTAAACCAGTATTGGTGATATTGGGACTTCCCTAATGGCTCAGATGGCAGAGAATCTTCCTGCAACGCAGGAGACCGGGGTTTGATTCCTGGGTCAGGAAGATCCCCTGGAGAAGGGAACAGCTACCCACTCCAGTATTCTTGTCAGAAGAATTCCATGGACAGAGGAGCCTGGCAGTCTACATCAGGTAAATTAAGGGTGCTAGTCCTAGCTTGTTCTTTTTCCTTAATGTACTGCTTTAGGGCTCTCAAATCCCCTCCCTGGAGTGGTGATACCACCATGGAAATCCTAATGAGCTGAGACGTGCAACTGCCCAAGTATCCCAACAGTTGGATAGATTTGTTTGCTGGGCATACAAATGGGCCCACTGTTGAAAGCCATTTCCATCAGGTGTCCAATTCTGTATTGACCCACAGCAGAAGACTAAGGTTTAAAAGGTAGATATTTAATAGAAACTTGTACAGGAAGATCTTCCCTTTCTATAGGAATTACACTGTGACCTGGTCCTTAGATATTAATGCGGCTGCAGCTTTAGGAATTTGATCTGGTTGTGCATACCATGCATGTCTACCAAGGGAGACAGCATTGTCAGGTAAGAGGAGATGGACTAGGGATGGGACCTGATGCCACACCAGAACCCCCACCATGTCCCCTCTCTCCATGGTACATGTATCAGCAGGTCTCAATTGGAACAGGACAGTGGGATCCCAGGGGAGGTTGGATGTGAAGTAACTCACTCATCCCACTGCAAACTCCAGTGGATAACTCCTCTCCCAGGTGAGATGTGACTTGGTATTCTCAACACGTTGATCCATGACAAGAGTGGGAACCATGGCTTTCCCCGATGACTTGCAAAACGTCACAGTATTGTGTGTCTTGACAGGGGATCTCAGTCTGGTAAGTCTGGCCTGTGGGGGCAGAGGCACTACTGGTTGATCATTAGAGCTTGAATTGGTACTTTAGTCCCCCTGGCCAAGGTGGCTTTACCTAATAGTAATTTAATCTGCTGTCTTAATATTCCATTATTCCTTTCTACCAGCACTGCTGTTTGCAGTTTATAGGGGAGATAATGTTTATGATGGAGATGTAGTCTCCATCAATGCAATGTTCCTTTGAAATGTATTAATGCATGACCTTTGAAATATAATCCCCAAACACTGTCTATTTGATAAGGGTATCTATATACATGGTACTCAGCTTCTCTAATCCCCTAATAGTTGCATCCTGGTTTGTAAAGTGACAGGGGAAGGCTTGGGTTAGGCCAGACACTGTGTCTGCACAAACTAAGACATAATTAAAAACATTCACTTCGTGGGTGGTGGCCAGTATAATCAATTTGCCAACCCTTCACTTGTTGGAAACTCCGATGGATGGACCCATGTTTCTTTGGCAGTTGCACTGGGCATTGTTTAGGACACACAGGATATACTGCTGCTGCTGAGTTGCGTCCGTCGTGTCCGACTTTGTGCAACCCCGTAGATGGCAGCCTCTGGGATTCTCCAGGCAAGAGTACTGGAGTGGGTTGCCATTTCCCTCTCCAATGCATTAAAGTTAAAAGTGAAGTCACTCAGTCGTGTCCGACTCTTCACAACCCCATGGACCATAGCCTACCAGGCGCCTCCGTCCATGGGATTTTCCAGGCAAGAGTACTGGAGTGGGTTGCCATTGCCTTCTCAGCAGGACATACCATTAATGCATTAACTTAGCCACTGTATTTCAAGGGCGATCTCGCATCTTTGGCAATATACCATCCCACCTCAGTGCTATGTCAACACTTTTTCTGTGGACCCAATGTGCTGTTTCTCCTGAAGGGTAGTTGCTAGGACTCATATCCAGGCTAGAGCACCGGCTTCCTGAGTGCAGGGGAAAAGCACAGTGTGAGCTGGGATAAGTTAAGACCCTGAGAACTGCCTTAGGCTTTTGCAGCAACACCATGTCTTTGAAAGTGTCCTGACCCCATGAGGATTTATTCATCACCATGCGCTCCTCAACTTCCCGTTTTCTAAGCCATAGAGGTTATCCTTTTAAAACCATGGCCTGGGCTCCTGAGTTGCTGTTGTTTAGTAGCCAAGCCATGTCTGACTTTTCGCAACTTCATGGACTGCAGCACGCCAGGCCTTCCTATCCCTCATCACTTCCCGGAGTTTGCTCAAGTTTGTGTCCAATGAATTGGTGATGCTCCTGAATTATCACTAGCTAAACCACTCTGAAGTTAGCCCACTGGCTGCTATGGTTTGGTTCTGTTTCTATCCAGATGGTGTCAGTGTTGGGCTGAATAGGGACTGCAGTCCACGTGGGATGTTGCACTGTCTAAACCTATCTGTATGCTTAATTATTTCTCATTTTTATCACATACTATATTACATAATTCAATAAGTAGTATTACAACAGCGTTAGCAGCAATAATAGCACTATAAGGCCCAGTATTTGTGTTATGAGGATACACATATTACATGTGCATTTTGACAGCAGCCATTAAAATACCTAAAATTGGAAATATAATTAAATTGAATAAATGTGTTGATGAAAGTTACACATTTAAACATTAAAAAGCATGTAACACTTTTTTCTGAAGCCTAAACTCTTCTATGTTCTCAGTTTAATCTATCTGCTACCTTCAAATGAATTTGAAGAATAATAAATTTATTTTTAACTTCCATAAATACTTTAAGGTTGACTCATGAGCAGGAAGATAAGCATATGTCCCAATTATGAATCTAAATAAGTAAAATAATCCTAGAATAAATGGCCTTCCCAGCAAAGAATATTAATTTCCCTAGGACAGCAAGTGATTTAATCATCTTTTCGACCTTCGTACATAGTACCCTGCTCTCCTGAAACATGACTTCCCCTGTGGCTTTCATGCAAAACTCATTTTGGTTGAGAATGTCTGCATCCTAAAAAACAAATATTTATGCCAATATATGTTCAGCTTTTCTCAATACTTTAAATGCTTTGGCTCAAAACACCTTAGCAATTAGAATAAATCCATTATTGTTCTACTGTAAATATACAGATATTCACTTTATTTTCAGGCTGAATGAACAATATGTTACACTTAACTGTCAAATTTCCATTTCAGGATACTCAGTAGGGAAACCAGGAAATGTCATTAATTCAATTTAAGGACTGAAAAACAAAAATTATTATGAAATACTCTCCTGCCATTGATTTAACAGAAAAGACTTTAGGAGAAAATGAGCAGTGAAAATATGTGGTAAAAACAGGCATAAATTTTACTTTGTTTTACTTAACACAGCACTGCAACCAATCCAGTTTATGAAGAAGTACAGTTATAGCCTCAACACTGCAGTTTGATGTCATTGATTAAATAATATAGCTGTTAACACCTAAAGCAGCAGTAGCTTAAGTAACACTATAATAAAATGATTACTATGAGCACATTAAGTAGGCAGTACAATAAAAGTTTGTAAGGCTCTCTAAATATTGTAATTTGGAAGAAAATATAAATGATGGTCCATTGATTTGTATATAATATTTTCTGCTTTATGCAATAAGAATAAAACAAAAGTATCACATAAATATGCACTTGCAGTAGTAATATATTGAAAAGCATCCATGAGAAAGTTTCATTTTTTCACTAAGAATATTTTACTTTTAAACTCATAAGCTCATTGGTTTGTGATTATAAATCTCATAGCAATACTGTAGGGAAATAGAAGAGATAAATAAATGGTGGAACTTATTCAAAAATCAAACTTGAGGACTGCCCACAAATCACAGTGAGTTACAGATAGAGGCATTTCCTGTAAATGGCACTAAAACATTGAATTCTGCTATAAAATCATTGTCTTATTTTCCAAATAAATTACAGCATTTATCAGAGACTTAAGCAATGTGGTTCACAAGAAGTATTTCTGTAAGACCAGACAAGGATTAAGGATTTCTGAATTCTACATCCAACTCTGGAAGAATTCTACTTTTCAACTTGCATTTCATTATCTGCAAAATGGCAAAGGGTGTGACCTGTATTTTCATTAACTTCTGAAGAAAAGAGGGTGGGCGTGCTTCCATTCCTTGTGATAGTGCCTTGGTTATTCTCTGCTGTCCTAAAATATAAACCTCTGAGTGACTTTCAACTTTCGCTGCCTTTTACATATTAAATCAAAGGCCACTTCCTCCTGCTTTGTTCCAAAGCATGGTTTTTATTTTATGTTACCTTAAAAGCACAGCATGAAACAGGACGAGAGCATAGGTAGTAGGTGTGTTTTGGGTGAATAGGTGTGAGAAAAGGAAAAATCACAGAGAGACAAGGGAAAAGGAAAATAGCTCTGCAATGACTTTCTCGTGCAGATTGTAAGGACTCCATTCATCCAGAACATCTGAAAACCACAGCCGCCTCCCAGAAATGTCTGTTCAAAGGAAGGTTGTCTAGGACAATTATCACTGGGCACCTCTCCTCACTCTGCCCAGTTCCCAACTACACTTGTCTGTGGTTTCAGTAAAGAACCTGTGGCGGAAAGCAGAAAACTGTGGCCCATGGAGGGGAGTTGGCAAGCTGAAACAGAGGCCAGCCTAGAGGTGGGCTGAGAAAAATAAAACCTTCTGCACACAGAGCCTCCATGTTCCTAGAAGTCTCTAAATGAACACAGATAGCACCATCATTATGCCTATGTGCCCTTATTAAACTATGTCTCACATACAATAAAGGATATGTCATAAACTCAGAGTTTAAGTCTAAAGGGATTTTACCATACAGTCTTAACATAGCCCCCTCTGAAGGTTACTCTGTACACAACAGGAAGAGAGAAAGAGAGAGGGTGATTGAGAATAATGGGACGTGTTACACTTAGAAAATTAAAAAAAAAAAACAAACAGGCTTTAGGAGTGGAATTTCTAAGAAACAAACAGAAGGGCATATTTTGTTTTTGATGTCAAAGTGTCTGACAAATATTCCCTCTACTTTTCAATGAATTATCCCTTTGACCTATGTAAATGCTCCAAAACTGTTTGTTAAAAAAGTGTCCTGCTTTAACCATTCATATTGCCATAGTTCTTAAGTATTTTTCTGTGATGATGTGAAGTGTATCTTTATAGTCAGTCTGTATGTCTGATAATGCCAGTTACCAGCTTTGTTCTCCTTTCAGGACACTGTTTCTGTTTCTGGTCTTAACATTTTTGTGTATACCAGTTTAATCAGAGTGTTAACTTGCCCAGCTCTAATTAATTTAAATCAGTATGTCAATTTGGGGACATTGACATATAAAAACTATTGAGACTAGTAAAATAAATGTAAGATCCCTCCATGGATTTCTTTTTATTGCCCAATAGTATTCCATTGTGTGGATATACTGTGTTTTATTTATCCATTCACTTACATTTTGGTTGTTTTAAGCTTGTGGCAATTAGGAAGACACCTGCTGTAAACATCCAAGTTTATTTTTCAACATGAATTCCATCTTACAATGATGTAAACTTGGTCATAATATATTATCTTCTTACATGCTTTGTTGTTGTTCAGTCACTAAGTCATGTCCAACTCTTTGCAACCCCATGGACTGCAGCATGCCAGGCTTCCCCTTCCATCACTATCTCCCTGAATTTGCTCACACTTATGTCCATTGAGTCGCTGATGCCATCCAACCATCTCCTCCTCTATTGCCGCCTTCTCCTCCTGCCCTCTGTCTTTGCTACCATCAAGATCTTTTTGAAAGGGTTGGCTCTTCATGTCATGTGTCCAAAGTATTGGAGATTCAGCTTCAACATCAGTTCTACCAATGAATATTCAGGGTTGATTTCCTTTATGATTGACTACTTTGATCTCCTTGCTGTCCAAGGGACTGTCAAGAGTCTTCTCCAGCACCACAGTGCGAAAGCATCAATTCTTTGGCATTCAGCCTTCTTTATGGCACAAATCTCAGACCCATACATGAATACTTGACAAACCATACCTTTGACTATATGGACCTTTGTCAGCAAAGTGATGTTTCTGCTTTTTAATATGCTGTCTAGGTTGGTCATAGCTTTTATTCCAAGGAGGAAGTGTCTTTTAATTTCATGGCTGCAGTCACTGTCCACAGTGATTTTGGAGCCCAACAACATAAAGTCTGAGACTGTTGACATTTTTTCACTACCTATTTGCCATGAAGTGATGGGACCAGATGCCATGATCTTAGATTTTTGAATGCTGATGTTTAAGCCAGCTTTTTCACTCTCCTGTTTCACCTTCATCAAGTGGCTGTTCAGTTCCTCTTCTCTTTCTGCCATAATGGTGGTGTCATCTGCATATGTGAGGTTATTGATTTTCTCCCAGCAGTCTTGGTACCAGCTTGTGCTGCATCCAGTCTGGCATTTTGAATATTGTACTCTGCATAGAAATTAAATAAGCAGGGTGACAGTATACAACTTGATATACTCCTTTCCCAATTTGGAACCAGTTCATTGTTCCATGTCCAGATCTGACTGTTGCTTCTTGACTTGCATACAGGTTTCTCAGGAGGCAGATAAGGTGGTCTGGTATTCCCATCTCTAAGAATTTTCCAGTTTATTGTGATCCACACAGTCAAAGGCTTCAGTGTAGTCAATGAAGCATAAGTAGATATTTTTTCTGGAATTCTCTTGCTTTTTCTATAATCCAACAGATGTTGTCAATTTGATCTCTGGTTCCTCTGCCTTTTCTAAACCCACCTTACACATCTGGAAATTCTCAGTTCATATATGGCTGAAGCCTAGTTTGAAGGATTTTGAGCATTATCTTGCTAGCATGTGAAATGAGGGCAATTTGGTGGTAGTTTGAACATTCTTTGGCATTGCCCTTCTTTGGGATTGGAATGAAAACTGACCTTTTCCAGTGACCACTCCAGAGTTCTCCAAATTTGCTGGCCTTTTGAGTGCAGCATTTTAATAGCATCATCTTTTAGGATTTGAAATAGCTCAGCTGGAATTCCATCACCTCCACTAGCTTTGTTCCTAGTAATGTTTCCTGAGGCCCACTTGGCTTCATACTCCAGGATGTCGGGCTCTAGATGAGTGACCTTGCCATTGTGGTTATCCAGGTCATTAAGACCTTTTTTGTACAGTTTTATGTATTCTTGCCACCATGAAAAGTTCTAAATCTGTGAGTACTTTTGAGAACTGCCTGAAATATGGAGTGGATTCTTTTAAATGAGTAACAATTAAAAATCTTAACTGTTGTATAAAACTGTTTGAGAATCTGACCAGAGGTTAGGTAAGTAAAATCATGATAGTATATTGTAATAAATACATATATAGATATATCTGAGAATCATCTATGAATAGAGAAGAGAAGCATTTTGAATCACACTGTACTGGATGGAAAACTTGGGAAGGCTTCCATGAGGTCAAACTTTGCTTAAAACCTGAAAGCGAATTAATAATCCAAGTAAAGAATAAGGAAAAGGTCATTACAGACAAGAGGAATGGTGTATGTGAAGGCCCAGGGGTGTGAAAGTAAATCTGAAACAAGAGAAAAGTGTGCGCAAATGTGACTAAATGCTCAGGGCGTCATTGATCCCATTAAATATTAGTCAAGTAAAGAAATGATAGACTTATAAATCCTTGACATTTGTTAATCAGCCTTACATATGAATAGCCTTAAGAATGTCTCTGATAAATTATATAGAGGAAGATTGAGTTATTGAGGAGTAGAATGCTAATTCTTATTAGCTTATGTGTGGGAGAAAGACTACTGTGCCTTCTACAGAATTTTCACTCCTGCTACTCTTGGGGATTTTTTTTAGATCAATCATTCTTCTGCTAAATACAGACATAGTTTCTTATATAATTGATGTTCTGGATAAAAGCCCAACCCTGCCTTGAGGCTGTAAGTATGGTCAGATCTCTGTATTAATTAGTGGTACAAGTGGTATACTGTACAAATTCCATTTACCTTTTAAAAATGGAAGTGTTGATGTGTTTTCTAAAAATACAAAGTAAGTAAAATGGTTTTCCCCTGCAGAGAAATTTTGTTTGGAAAGAATATTATAGTATGACCTTACCTCCATTCTCAGTAATGCCAAATAATAGGCACTGATTAAACTGTAGTTAAGTATATGAAATGTAATCCCAAGAAAGTGGTTAAAATCATCATTTTGTCAGCAATATTTAGGTTACACATTCTGCCTCTAGAGAAATTTCTAATTAAATGTACTAAATGTAATGTGTAAAAATCTTCAGACCCTCAGTAAGAATACCGGACTTCTGAATATAAAGTTTAGTTAACACTTTGTTTTATTTTAAGCATACTTGGTATAATATATAAAATGGTTTGTTATAAATCCAGAAAAACGAAAACAAGCATTTTTTCAAGAAATACATAAGACCTAAAGAAAGAAACGGTTTTTCAGTTTTGAAAAGTGGCACAAGAGAACTTACAAAACTGAAATAAGAAACCTAGCAACTGTCAGCTTATACTTGATTCAAAACTAGCACTAAAGAATTGAGATTGCCTTGTAAGTACAACACAGAGTTTCTAAGGAATAATAAAAAAGGAATAAGTTTAACTGCCAGTATGTTACAAATGGGTTTCATTTTACTACTTTAAAGTGTTGCCCTGTTTTAACATCCTTTTCTAATTAAAAGCCACATTTTAAGAGCTTAATTGTTGATACTGCTCCACCCTTTGATTTTAAACTATTGATATGCACAGGCCTAAAGATACATTTCTCAGGGCACATGCTAGCCCAGATGAATTCAGTGGCTAATTTTCTAGGATAAAGACTTCTCTACCAATCTATAAAAATCAAAGAAGTGGAACAGTGCAGACTTTAAACTGTCACCAATTGTTCAGACTGTGCTTCATAGGCAAATAAGTGGAGTTGCATACTGGAAGTTTTCTTAAAGGTTGTATTTATAAATTATTATAGAATACCTTGATAATGATAAATCTGTGATTATAGCTATATTTAAGAAAATGATAGATCCTTGGAAGATAGTCTGAAAAATGATGCCTTTTGTCTTTCAAAGAAATGTACATCTTGTTAAATAAAAGAGCTTAGCTTTTGTAATGCAACTTTTAACTTCACTTAATGCTGGATTTGTATATTTTCAAATATTGTGTGTTGCTGGTAAACAGTCATCACTTCATGGCAAGTAGATGGGCAAAAGTAGACAGTGTCCATGACATAAATAAAACAATAAAGATACTCATTATTTTTATTATCAAAAATGGGAGCATATTAGATGGTACCTACATTTTTAAAATCACTTGCAATAGCATTGTCCTCTTCCTATAATTAGATGCTGAATAATTAAAATCAGCAAATTAACCAAGCACCGTAGTAGTTTGTTAGTTTCATAGCTACTAACTTAATAATAAAATCTGTATGCATTATCTCTTCATTTCATACCATTTCAATGTTTCTAAAATAATGTTTCTTTTCTGGTCTTATTTTTGACTAAACATTGTTTTGTTCTGAAATTTCTGAAGTCAATATTCATCAAAGTGTGCAGTGTCCAGAGGCAGAGAAACACTTCAATCATGTGAAACTGAAAAATTGAGAAGAAAACTGATTTTCTCTGCTTTTCTTGCATTACTGGCTTTATTTAGCAAAGTGAAAAAATAATAAAATAAGCATTTGAGATTCCAGAGTAAAGCTCAATTAATAACAATAAAAACATTTTAAAATTGACATTTAGAAAATTGCAGAGTGCCAAGTAAAAGAAATGTAAAATACTTTGAAATTTTCAATGACGCAGTATGTCTCTGTCCTGCAAGTAATATATATATATATATATATATATATATATATATATATATATATATATAAATCTTATAGAACTCTCAAGCAGTTGGTTGTGGAGGCAGTGAAATGTTGTCAGAGCATATCTAATGAAAGTAGAAACGGAAAGCAGCAGAAATCATTTGAAGTGTCACTTTGAGGAACTAACTTTAGATACAGTTTTCCTTTTGTTTTTTTCTTTTTTCTTCTACAAGAAAGGTACTGAAAAAGAAGTCTAAGTGCATTCTGTTTGATGTGTGAGTGAAATAAATCACCAACTTAATTTTATATCATGAATTGGTTAAGATTTCCAATCTATGAAAGTGTTTCTCATGTAGGGTTTGAGAAGAAGCAGTACTAACTTACCTCTATTATGTGAAATCCTTATTAATTACAGTAGCTCACATATACAAAAAATGAACTATGATGTAGCTTTGTATTAGGTGTTTTCTTGAATTTTCTCCTTTGGACCCTATGACAGTTCCATGAAGGGACTGTTACTAATTATCCTCATGCTATTGATGAGGAAACAAAAGATTCTAAGTCATTTTTTTAATATTGAGGGGCTCAAAGCCACTGAGCTGGAATCTAAGCTCACGTCCGCCTGCTTCCAGAACCTAGTTCTCATTTTTGTGCCATGTGCCTTGTTTCATTGTGTAAATATACTTCTGACAGCCCCCACTTTTAATCAGAGAAGCGTTGGTATGTTATGTTTAGTGTTGTAATAGTATCACTGTAAGATGTGAAATGGTGTCTCATTCACAAGTCAGCACCTTTTTAACCATAATGGTGAGCTTGGAGGAAGATCATGTGCTTAGAATCTAATGGTTCAGCTGAGTACAGTTACCCACGTCATTTCTGTAGTCAGAACTATACTGTCTATCCCATTTTGTACTGCATAAAATAGTACTCACAAGTGTTGAACAGTTGGGCATTTTGGTAACTTTTTATTTCACAAAGTTGCAAGAATACTGAAAAAGACTTCCTTATACTTTTTGCTTTAAAAAAATTCATTATATTTGATTTTTCACTCTCTCCCCTTCTCTCTCACCCTGAGACAGAAAGGGTAGTATATAGGTAAGTAATACCTACTATACTTTGATTCTTGGTCTTTTCCCAGTGAGTCTTGGCAACTATTACTGAATCTTACCTGAAACAGTTATTAATATCAGAGACTCTAAATGACATTTTTAAAGAACCTCCATCATTCACATACATTTTTAGGTGGAATTCAAATCTAAATGAATATTTTCTTTCTCCCACTTTATATAATCACCAATTTAGTCACTTAAATTTAAATGCATGGTTTCCTCACTTTGTTTGATTGTAATAGGTATTGTTATTGATTTTGATAGTTGAAGTGTCCCAGATTTATCCAGTGGGGGCCGCTTCAGACTGGATCCAGTGTCCTTTAGTATCCTTTTTTTTTTAAATATATGCCCTAATTTTCTTTGAGGATGTCTTTACTTTCTGACCAATAAAAAATAAAAAGAATTAAAAAAAAATTCCAAACTCATTCTGTACTTACTCTTTAGTCCTGTACTGATTATTCAAGGAGACTTAGATCATATGTTCACACTTGGTAGCCCAATCCCAGGAAAACACTACCAGTGTTATCCTGCCTCCATTTCAATGTAGTGTAAGGTATTACTTCAGCCATGAGAAAGCTGGTTCCCTTTATCAATAATAAAATTATTCTGCTCAAACTAATCAAAAACAAACAAACAAACAAAAAAAAAAAAATCGGTATAGTTTTATTTCTAATATCACTGCCCTCAGACTGAAACCCATTCATTATAATTTAGATTTTGTCTGTTTTTTTATTTGTAGATTATACATTATCATTAAAATTCTTCTTTTTAAATCACTTCAGGGAGTTCTTTCCTCCTCTTTACTGTAATCATAATAGTCATTTGAAATACAGATTTTTTTTTTCCATTCTAATGGATTTTATTTTAATTTTGTGTGGTTTGTTCCAAAAGTAAAGAATATATTAGAGCTATATTTAAAGAAGTTTCAAACCATGAGATTTAACACTTCCAAACATTTTTCAACCCACTCACTATAAATAATTAAAATTTTGTCTAGCTCATATCTGTTGGATTTCATTTGCAAAACTACATAATTATGTAAGTATTTTATTATTCCTTTACCTTACAGAAAAATGTAAAATATGTACTTTCTTAAAGTTTGTTCCTATGTAACAATATATCCTAGAAGTCACTCAGTTAGTTAACAGAAATGTTATGTGTTCTTTTTTGCTGCTGTGTATTACTCCTATCTGAGTATTTGCTGCAGATTACTTAATCTCCCTATGTGTGAGGGCATCTAGTTTTTTTCAAAAATTTTGTAATTATAAAGAATGCTGTCATACATATTTTCATATTATTATTAATAGAAGGCCACCATGAGTGAAGTTTCTGGGTCAAAATGTAAACATATGCAATATGGTGAATTATACATACATGATGCTGTTAAAATGCTGCATTCAGTATGCCAGCAAATTTGGAAAACTCAGCAATGTTCACAGGACTGGAAAAGGTAGGTTTTCATTCCCAAAGGACAATGCCAAAGGATGTTCAAAATACCACACAATTGCGCTCATTTCACATGCTAGCAAAGTAATGCTCAAAATTCTCCAATCTAGGCTTCAACAGTATGTGAACCAAGAACTTCCAGATGTTAGTTGGATTTAGAAAAGGCAGAGGAACCAGAGATCAAATTGCCGACATCTGTTGGATCATAAAAAAAGCAAGAGAATTCCAGAAAGATGTCTATTCTGCCTCATTGACTATGCTAATGCCTTTGATTGTGTGGATCAAAACAAACTTTGGAAAATTCTTCAAGAGATGGAAATACCAAACCGCCTTATCTGCCTCCTGTGAAACCTGTATCAAGTCAGGAAGTAACAAGTAGAACCGAACAACAAACTTGTTCAAAATTGGGAAAGGAGTATATTAAAGCTGTATATTGTCACCCTGTTTATTTAAC
Source organism: Dama dama (assembly GCF_033118175.1). Lineage (NCBI taxonomy): Eukaryota > Metazoa > Chordata > Mammalia > Artiodactyla > Cervidae > Dama > Dama dama. Next base: position 22,780,950 of record NC_083711.1, read on the forward strand.
TTATATGCAGAATATATGTCATGCAGAATACCAGGCTGGATGAAGCACAAGCTGGAATCAAGATTGCAAGGAGAAATATCAATAACCTCATAAATGCAGATGACACCACCCTTATGGCAGAAAGCAAAGAGGATCTAAAGAGCCTGTTGATGAAGGTGAAAGAAAAGAGTTGACTTAAAACTCAACTTAAAACTCAACATTCAAATAATGAAGATCATGTCATCTGGTCCCATCACTTCCTGGCAAATAGATGGGGAAACAATGGAATCATTAACAGACTTTATTTTCTTGGACTCCAAAATCACTGCAGATGGTGACTGCAGTCATGAAATTAAAAGATGCTTGCTTCTTGGAAGAAAGCTATGACAAACCTGAGAGTGTATTAAAAAGCAGAGATACTGCTTTTCCAGCAAAGGTCTGTATAGACAAAGCTATGGTTTTTCCAGTAGTCATGTATGGATGTGAGAGTTGGACTATTATAAGAAGGCTGAGTGCCGAAGAATTGTTGCTGTTGAAACTGTGGTATCGGAGAAGACTCTTGAGAGTCTCTTGGACAACAAAGACATCAAACCAGTCCATCTTAAAGAAAATCAGTCCTGAATATTCATTGGAGGGACTCATGCTGGAGCTGAAGCTCCAGTTCGTTGATGGGAAGAGCTGACACATTGAAAAGACCCTGATACTGGGAAAGGTTGAAGGCAGGAGGAGGAGGGGACACCAGAGGGCGAGATGGTTGGATGGCATCACCGACTCAGTGGACATCAGTTTGAGCAAGCTCCAGAAGATGGTGACGGACAGGGAAATCTGGGATGATGCCGTCCATGGGGTTGCAAAGAGTCAGACACGACTGAGATACTGAACAAAAATCAAATGCAATCATGGGCTTCCCAGGTCATACTAGTGGTAAAGAACCTGTCTGCCAATGCAGGAGATACAAGAGATGTGGGTACAATCCCTGCATTAGGAAGATACCTTGAAGGAGGATATGGTAACCCCCCTCCAGTATCCTTGCTTGGAGAAGCCCATGGACAGAAGAGCCTGGAGGGCTACAGTCTACAGGCTTGCAAACAGGTGAGCATAACTGAAGCAACTTAGCACAAACGTATATAATCAGTAGAGCCAAATTTTCTTTCATATTGTGTGTATCTTTAAGAATGATCATTTTCTCAGAGTCTTACCAACATAATATTTTATCTCAAATATTTTATTCTCAAAATCTGATAGGTGAAAAGTAGTATTTCAGTGTAGGTTTTATTTACATTCATTTTATAATGAGTGAATGAGAACATTATATATGTTTAAAGGTCATTGTATCATTTTGTGAAATCCCTGTTCATATATTTTGCACATTTTCTGCATGGTTGTTGGTCTTGATTCCATCAATTTTAAGAGCACTTTATACAGTTAAAACATATATTAACTCCTTATCTCATATATATTGCAAATTTCTCCTACTTTCTGTCATTTGTTTTCTATGTCATTTAGGACTTGCAAGATTTTTTTTTAATCATTTAAAAAAAAAACTATGTTAGATTTATTAATTTTTTCTTTTATGGCATCTGGATTTTGAGTCACATTTAGATTCTTTCCCAATAACTCATATTAGAGAGGGATTCTTCCATGATTTGAATGCTTCATTTTCTTTTAAATTTATATCCATTTATCTATTTATTTTACAATTAGATTTCTTTATCCTTTCAATAGATTAGTTGAGTCCATTAACATTTATGGATAAAGATATTGGCTCTTAAGTTTTACATTATTTTATATTATACTTACTGTATTTATTATATAATATTTATATTTTCTTTCTCTGTACAATGTGATTTCTTACATAATTTTTAAAAATAATTTTGATATTTAAGACAGTGTTTATTGTTTCAATTGTCTCCTCTATTTTTATAACTTGTCTTTAGACTCCTATTATCTTATTTATTCTTTGATTATCTGACTAGTCAGATTTAACACCAGACAGAGGAATGCAAATAATGTTTGTTATCACTTATATGTGAAAAAAATTGAAGTTATTAAAAAAAAAAAAGGCAGGAAAGTGGTTGCCAGGACTGACTGTGTCTGGAGAAAATAAGGAGAGGTTAGTAAAACCATACAAATTCCAGTTATGCAGTAAGTGAGGTGTGAGGATCTAGTGTATGACAATGCAGGTGTAGTTGATAGCACTGTGTTGTTGGGTATTTTTGACTCACACATATTTCCTGTGTGTCAGACAGTAGATTTAACCTGCTTTTCTTTCTCTCATCTCCCTTTGCAGTTATATTAATTCTTCTTTAACAGAATTTATAATATCTATATATTTTTCTTTTTTACATGTATCCACTTTAAAACAATTAGAACTACTTTTATCTATATGAAATGTTAGCCATCATTTATTTTGCTAGTGTTTCCTCCATTATCTCTTATTTGGATGAAAATCATCCTTCTGTAGATTTTCAAGAAAGAATTGTGGGCCAGTGTATTCCCTGAGTGTTGAATTTTAAAATGTGTTGTTTCTATAGTGTTCTATATGCTTCTATAGCCTTTGTATTAGAAGGATAACTAAGTTGTATTTAAAAAATCCTCACGTGTTAGTTGCTCAACTCAATTGTGTCCAGCTCTTTGTGACCCAATGGCCCACTCATGTCCTCTGTCCATGGAACACTCCAGGCAAAATACTGGAGGGGGTAGCCATTCCCTGCTTCAGGGGATCTTTCCGACCCAGGGATCAAGCCTGGGTCTCCTGCATTATAGGTGGATTCTTCATTGTCTGAGCCACCGGGGAGCCCATACCTCTTCCTACAGTTCCCAGCCTACTATTCTCTTCAATTCCCAAAAACCATCCGTGTTCTTATTGATCTTTGCTTATTTTTGTATCTTGAGTATTTTAGGCTGAATTTTCATTACCCCCTCCCCCCCATTCATAAATTGACGCTTAATTTATCAGTGTATTTGGAGGAAGGACCTTTGGACGTGATCAGGTCATGAGATCAGAGTCCTCATGAATGGGATTGGGGCCCTTATAAAAGAGACCCCACATAGTTGCCTCATCCCATCTGCCAGTTAAGGGCACAGCTGCCTAAGAACCAGGAAACAGGTTGTTATCAGACACCAAATCTGACAGATCCTTCAGCTTGGTTTTCCCAGATGTGAGAAATAAGTATTTGTTGTTTAAGTCACTCGGTCTGCTTTTTTTTAAAGCAACTCGAATGAACAAAGAGATTTTGTCGCATGAATCTGTGCTTTTAATTCCCTGTTTCAGCTCTGATTGTGTTTTCTTTACTTTTAACTCTATAATCATTTGTGAACATTGCCAAAGGTCTCTTTTTGTCTCTCCCTCTTCCAGCTACTACCTCATGACCCATATCTGTTTCCATCACTTATTTACTCTGTTTTTCCTTCTATAAGTGACAGTAGTGGAAGGGGGAAAGAAGCATATAATGATTAATAACCTCAGATAGCATTATATATGTCTCTAGTCTCCAAACATTTATCACATGAATAATGTCTGTATTTTAATCATTTTGGTATCCTATATGGCTCACACAGTATTCATCTTTACTTGGTACTTGGTGATATGTGTAGTATTTATTTAAATGTTAGCAAATTTCTTACTTTTAAGATGCAATTTTGGGAATGAAGAATAATTATTGCTAATTCCAGGGAAGGGTGAATCCTAAACTAACTGATATTTTATATCTTGTAAGAAGAATAACCACAGTAATTGAATCATGCAAATCATATGTTAGTTTTATGAACAAGTACATAACAACTTTACTATCCCTAACTTTCCCTGTGATTAAACTTGCCCAGGTTATAATACCCTACTCAAAATTCAGATCTGTGTACTTAGTACCACTGGGATTTTTACTAAGAATTACTAAGGGAGCTAACAGTTATAGTGTGAACAAATTGAATAAACATGCAGAATAATGCACATTTCCAGTTGGTAAAAATGAATAAATAGTAAAACTGGCCATAATAACTCAATGTCTGGCAGTTTTCTGATTTTGATTGCCACCCAAGCTTATGGTAACAATAGCATTTCACTTTCCATATAATGATCTTTGTTCCTCCGAGTCAGAAAAGCAAAAGTTACCCAGAAAAGTAGGGAGGAATCTCAGAACACAGCTACAAAGAGAGAGTCTATTGAGCTGGTTGAGGCATAGCTTTGAGCACTGGGGATTCTAGGGCCAGGATACCAGGCTGCTGGTCCACAGTTTGTGGTGTTGATGCACTTAATAGTTATTGCTGGTTATCACTTGGGATCCAGACATCTAGAATCATTTTTTTTGCTGGTGATTTAGAGCACTCTAAGGAAAAATAAGAATGAAAGTTTCAAATTTTATTAAATGATTTGAAGCAGGAATCAAACCAATTTAGTTTCATATTGTCTATCTATAAGTACATAAGGAAATATTTCAATTAAACCACTTTATCCATATGAATATTCTAAATGTGATCTAACGTTTAATAAACACACAAAATTAGTAGCTGTTGTTGCTGCCGAAGCATTTCCCAGTGTAGTCAGAACTATGAGCCTGCTGAAAGTTTGGTCCAACCAGTGCTTTCATATGTGGCTTAACTGTAGCCTGACATGAATTCTCTACTGTCTTAGGCTTCTCTGGTTACAAATACACGGAGCCTGGATATTGAAGCATAAATATTCAGAGGAATCATACAAATTAAATATTTCTGATACCTTCCATCCATCTCCTTAAAAATGCATGCCTGCTTCATTTTGTCTTGATCTTAACATGACCCCAGTAATGTAGAAATGGTGTTTTTCTGACCCCAAAAAGCATATGTGATGACAAAATATGGAAGAGTGAAATCACCATCCTGAAAACTGCTAAACCAAAAGAAACATGAAAGATGATGTGCACGTGTATTTTCTAAGTGATCACTTTAGAAATACTAAGTTAGTAAAAATTCAGCTAGAGACAAACTTAACAGATGAGAAGGTTCTCACAAGAGTTACTCCATTTAATTCACTAATGTAGGCAATTAACTAAAGTACTTTTCATGTGTTGGCTTCACTGACATAGACAATAACAAAGTCTTTCTACTAGCAAAACCTTACCAACAGTGTTCAGCGTTATTTTGTATCACTGTGTGAATATATGTTTATAATCTTTCAGAGGTGCCAACTGGAATGTTGGATAAGCATAGTGTTTGTTGCAGTTGGAAGAGTGATGTTTATGTGCCAATAAAAGTCATGTTGCTACACATAATATATTCTTCAGCTTGTCATCCTTTCAGTAAATGTCAGTTAAAATGTGTGAGTGGTGACATCAGTCATAGTACTTGATACATTTTTTGGATTTGTACCATAAACATAAATTGGACAACTTGGGAAATACAGTAGATAAAGAAACTAAGGGAATTGAAGAAAAGTGACAAAAATAAAGATCTTTGCATCCTTTAATATAGGGAGAAATTTGAATAGGTTCAGGCTTCAGTTGGTTTACTGTATGGATCCAGTCTATACCATTGCACTGGTCAAAAATTAAAGTTCATTTTATTTTGTTTTTTAAGGTATACTTTATGTACAGTAATATATAAGTTTCAGGCGTGCAACATAGGTATCCCGCATTTTAAAATATTGGCTGTATTCCCCGTGCTGTAAAATATATCCTTGTAACATTTATTTTATACATAGTAGTTTGTGTCTCTTAATTTTCTAACCCAAATTGCCCCTCCCCCTTTTCCTCTGCCCACTGGTAACTACTATTTTTTCTCTGCATCTGTGTATCTGATTCTTTTGTTGTTATATTCTCTAGTTTGTTGTATTTTTTAGGTCCTACGTATAGACTGATTTGTTACCATCTGAATCAGTCTGTAAAGAATCAGTCTATATGTGGTATCTAAAAAAATATAACAAACTAGTGAATATAATGACAAAAGAATCCACCTGCAATGAGGGAGACCTGGGTTCGATCCCTGGGTTGGGAAGATCCCCGGGAGAAGGGAAGAGCTACCCATTCCAATATTCTTGCCTGGAGAATTCCATGGGCTAAGGAGCCTGGTAGGCTATAGTCCATGGGGGTCTCAAAGAGTTGGATATGACTGAGTGACTTTCACACTTTTCATGATAGACTGATATCATTAGTCTTTCTGCCTGACTTATTTCACTGAGTATTAATACAATATCCTCCAAATCTATCCATGTTTTTGCAAGTGGCAAAATGTCATTATTTTTTTGTTGCTGAGTGGTATTCCACTCAGCATTGTATTGTATTCCATTGTATATGTACCACATCTTCTATATCCATTCATCTGTTGATGGACGTTTATGTTGCTTCTTTATCTTGGCTTTTGTCAATAATGCTGCTACAAACTGTGGGATGCATTTTATCTTTTCTAATTAGTGTTTTTTGTCTTCTTCAGATATATGCCCAAGAATAGAATTGCTGGATCATATGGTACTTCTATTTTTAGTTTTTTGATGACCCTCCATACTGTTTTCCATAGTGGATTCACTAATTTATATTTTTACCAATTTTGTAATAGGTTCCTTTTTCATCACATCTTCACCAACATCTGTTATTTGTGGGTTTTTTGATGTTAGCCATTCTCACAGATCTGAGGTGATAACTCATTGTGATTTTGATTTGCATTCCTCTGATGATTAAAGATGTTGAGCATTTTTTCTGTATTTGTTGGCCTTCTATATGTTTTCTTTGGGAAAAATGTCTGTTCAGGTCTTCTTCCCATTTTTAATTTTTGTTTAATGTTTAGTTGGGAAAGCCATTTGTATGTTTTCGATATTAAGTGTTTGTCAGTCATTTCTTTTGCAAATATTTTCTCCCATTTAATTGTTCTTTCGTTTTGTTGATGGTTTCTTTTGCTGTGAAAAGAAATTTAAATGTAATTAGGCCCCATTTGTTTATTTTTCTTTTGTATTCTTTGCCTGAGGTGACAGATCCAAACAAAAATATTGCTATGATTTATGTCAGTACTCTGCCTATGTTTTCTTTTAGGAGTTTTGTGGTTCAGATGTGTATTTAGGAGACCTGTTTGAAAATATTGACATTTACATCACTGTAATAAAACATAAATTACGTATTAGTTATACAACCAATAAGTAGATTGCTAAAAATGGAATTGTTCACTGTGTAAATATGTATTTATTTCTTTTGGATGACAATATGTTTTGACCAAGTCTCACTAATATTCAGAAAAATTAAAATTCATTGCAATGTGTTTTATACAGGAAAACAGTGATTTTCTGTCACTCATTATTCTATCCCTTCTGAAAGTGCAATGAGTTTAATAGTGAGCTTAGATGTACGAGGTGTAAATTGTTATTTATTTAATTAATTTGAAGCTTTTATTTAAATAATGTGATGTTAATTTGACATGCATTCTTGTCCAATGTTTAATATATTGCTTATAAGTGATATTTTAAAAGAACTAATATATTTCAAAACATGTATTAAAAATCAGTTACTGAATGTGGACAGATAAGTGAAATATGCTATTTTACAGTATCTTTAAATTCTTCATAGTTCAAAGTGAATTTTATTTTGAATGAAAATGCTCAAAATGAAAACTTTTCTGAGTTTAGTATGTATTAAATTTTCTGGATTCAATTCAATTGTAGTGAACCTCTTTCAGTAGCAAATAGAAAAGAAAGCAACTTGTTTGCTCTTTATTGTTGAGTGAGAATGTTGCCATTGAATGGAAAAAATGCAAAAGCCAAGAAAAGTATTACAGAGTTCAAAGTTGGTCTAATTTTGTTTGTTCAAAAATGGTTTCATTTATTAAAAAATAAAACACGAGAAATTTGCTTAACCGCATGTCACAGTGTATCAACCAAATGGGTCAAAATATCAAAAATAGACATAAATACATATTTAATAGGAAAACAAACATTTTAAATATGTAACAAATATTCAGTTAGAAAGGAGAATAATAGGAATATCATTTGTGACTTAGGCTAGGTGTAATTAGGTATCACTTATCTAATTTATCCCTTGGAGAAGGAAGTGGCAACCCACTCCAGTATTCTTGTCTGGAGAATCCCATGGACGGAAGAGCCTGGTAGGCTTCAATCCAAAGGGTCTCAAAGAGTCGGACACTACTGAGCAACTTCACTTCCACTATATAATTTATTACATATAAGCTGTCAGTGACTCTGCAGACAAAAATGTATGTATATCTAGTATGTAATAGTTACACAAATACACCTTCAGGACATATACTTTTATTAGCTAACCTGTAAAAGTTTTGTTCTTATTGCTTAGTTTGATCACCTAATTTTGCATTGTTAAGAGTCTTCATTGATGTCTTTGTAGAGAACTGACTAAAAATGTAAAGATGAGAGATGATGTAAAAATGTAAAAATGTGAAGATGAGAGATTAGTAGGAGGATTACTAAGGCAGACCAGGCATGAAAAGAAAATAAAGGGGGACTGGGGCCCTAGGGATAAAGTTGGTGAAGAGAGATCTGATTTGTAATTCAGCTGCAGGGTAGAGAGGTGAGATTTGCTGATGGAGTGAATGCTAAAAGAGGAAATATACTCTGTGTCTAAGCCTTTTATCCTGGGCAAAAAGGAATCAAGTTCTTCATTGTGATAAGTGTTTGCCCAGGATAGAAGGCTTAGAATCAGTGTATAGTTCTCTTTTTTTATCATAGGTTTGGGGGGGGGGGGGGGGAATCATCTTAATTTTACATTATTCTCATTACTCATCCAGGCAGTTGGAAAGTGAGTTTGGTGTTCAGGAGTCAGTTCAGGACTTGAGAGAGCTATCTGGACATTTGGAAGTACATGTGTTTGTGTTACTTTCTCAGTTGTGTCTGACTCTTTGCGACCCCATGGACACCAGGCTCTTTCCTTCATGGGATTTTCCAGGCAAGAAAACTAGAGTGGGTTGCCATTTCCTTCTCCAGGAGATCTTCCTAACCTAGCGATCCAACCTGGGTCTCCCACATTGCAGGCAGACTTTACTGTCTGAGCCACCAGGGAAGCTCATGCATGATATTTAAACACATGCATAGTATTTAAAGATATACACTTAGATGAGGCCATTCGGATGGAAGATAGACAGATAGAGAAGCCATAACATGTGAGTACATTGCCTCAGAGCCCTCCAGCAATCAGAGGTCAGGAAGAGGAGAAAATTCAACAAGAAGATTATGAGGAGACCATGGTATCTGTGAAACAAGGTGAAGAATGGGATTAAGGTAATATAAAGCTTGGTCACTCCATATAGGGTTATCGTTACCATCTTTCTAACAGATTTTATATGGAATCTAGGAACCCATTCCAGAAATGGTGTAGGTTAACCCTGAAGGCAGTGGGAGATCTTGGTGGTATTTTCTTCATTTTCAGCAGCAGAGCTCTTTCTTCAAATAGAATTATGTGTTGCTGCCAATATATAATAGAGATCAAAACAACTGCTTGGTTTGAAGCAGGTTGGTGGATGAGGCCCCATAAGTCATAGCTCCATGACTGGTTAGGTTTCATTTATTCTAGAATAGCCATTTTGCTAGTTTTTGTTGATCAGAAATATCAACCATAATTTCTGTTTTTTTTTTAATTAGGCTTTCAGTCATTTATTTAAAATTATGTAAATAAAGAAGTAAGATGTAAGAAGGATTAAAACATGTTTTTCTGAATTCTATGTAAATCCATGGCTGATTCATGTCAATGTATGGTAAAAACCACTACAATAAAAAAATTAATTAATTAATTTTTTTAATAAAAGGAAAAAAATTTTTTAAAAATTCTAAATTGACATCCAAAATCAAAAATTTGGGTTTGTATTAGTAGTTTTATGTAATCAGAGTGCTAATGCAAACTCTACATTTAAAAACAAAACAAGGTAATGTACTTAAGCTAATTTTAAAAAGTATTTGTGTTCTGTTAAGTTGGAAACAAAGATAAAATGTTAGCAGCTCAGTTATTATTTAGTAGGTGTGTATGTGTATTAGTCACTCAGTCATGTCCAACTCTGTGATCCCATGGACTGTAGCCTACCAAGCTCTTCTGTCCATGGAATTTTCTGGGCAATAATACCAGAGTAGGTTGTCATTTCCTTCTCCAGGGGATCTTCCCATCCCAGGGATGTAACCTGGGTTTCCTCACTGTAGGCCAATTCTCTACTGTCTGAGCCACCAGGGAAGCCCCTTATCTAGTAAGTGTTTATATAATTAGAAAAGTATTTTTGAAACATGAAATTATTTCTGTCAGTTCTATATATTGTTGTATTTTCCTTTAGTTCTTCTCTAAGTACAATTTTTAAATTACTCTATTTTCACACTAGTGCCTAACATTATGATTAATATTGTGCTTATTATTAGTGCATATTATTACTGTAACAACTAATTGCAGTTACATAGTGCGGGGAGCCGGCCTGACTGCTCAGGCCCCTTCTCAGCCCTGAGAGAGATCAAAAGGTCCCTCTCTGTCCCGCCACCCCTGATTTGTTAAAGTGCAAATTGGCCTTTCTCACCTCCCTCAAGGAAATCGCTGCAGCCACCATTTGCCCATTTTCCTTACTCTGATAAGATTATCGGGCTCCTGAGAATGGCTTATGTCTAGGTAGTCTTTACCTGATTGTAAGACGCTGGTGCCATGCTCTGCTGGAGTTAAGATAAAAGTCCTGAGCTAAAACTAGTGTCTGCAGTTCTGCACGTATGCAAGTCTTTGATCTAAAATTTGGTGAATCCTGTTAGTATATATATGTATGTTACCCCTCAGTAAAGTCGTCGGAATCAGTCACAAGCTGACTCCGTCCCTCTCAACCCCATCTTTCCTAGTCTTTTATTTCTCAGGTGCTCTGGTGATTGTGTCCTCGACCTGTTCATCTAGCCAGCAGGCCCGGCAACATAGCATAAATATTTCTTCAATACAGCAGGTACATACCAATGTAACATAGTCAAGATCCCATGACAAATGGTACGTTTAGCAAGACTAAAAATCATGTCTATTAAATTAAATGGGAAATTTTAAATTTCTTTAGAAATGACAAAAGACAATGCTGTTAATATGAATCATACTTATAAATAAGTCATTTTCCAACAATCAAAAAATAGGTATGACTTTAAAACTTCATTTATGTTAAAAGATTCAGTGGCAAATGGTAAAAATAAAACTTGTCAAACACTAATTTCCCCAATTATTTCTAGGCAAAATGGTGAATCTAATGACCAATGTATTTCTACCTATGTGCAGTCTTTTTCTTTTACATTTCTTTTTCTTTTACACAGCTCTTGAAAAGAAAAAAATGTCACTATTCTGCATTAGGCTGTATTCATATATTGCATTTCTGTGATTTTTTGTTTGTTTACATTGTAAAAAGTTCACATAATAAACAATGTTGTGATGTAAAAAACATTCCCTTCATGGATCATAGTCTTATCATGGCAAAGGGGCTTTTGAACTCAGTGAAGCTATGCACCATGCCTTACAGGGCCACCCAAGACTAACGAGTCACAGTGAAGAGTTCTAACAAGACCTGATGCACTGGAGAAGAAAATGGCAACCCACTCAAGTATTCTTTCCTAGAGAACTCCATGAACAGTATGAAATAGCAGAAGACATAATGCTGAAAGTTGAGCCCCCCAGGTCAGAAGGTGCCCCGTATGCGACTGTAGAAGAGTGGAGGGCAATTATTAATAGCTTCAGAAAGAATGAAGTGGTTGGGCCAAAGAGGACATGAAGCTCAGTTGTGGATGTGTCTGGTAGTGAAAGTAAAGTCTATGTTGTAAAGGATAATACTGCATAGGAACCTGGAATGTTCGGTCTATAAATGAAGGTACATTGGATGTGGTCAAGCAGAGTGAACATCAACATCTTAGGAATCAGTGAACGAAAACGGAGGGTAATGGGCAAAATTAACTCAGATGACCGTCATATCTATGAATATGGGCAAAAATCCCTTAGAAGAAATAGAGTAGCTCTCCTAGTCAACAGAAGAGTCTGAAATGCAGCAGTACTTGCATGGTCTCAAAGACGACTGATCTCAATTTGTGTTCAAGAGAAACCTTTCAACATCACAGTAATCCAAGTGTATGTCCCAGCCGCTTATGCAGAAGAAGCTAAAGTTAACAACTTCTAGAACTAACACCAAAAGAAACATGTATTTTCATCATAGTGTATTGGAAGGCAGAAGTAGGAAGTCAGGAGATACCTGGAGTAACAGGCAAGTTTGGCCTTAGAATACAAAATGAAGCAGAGTAATTAACAGAGTTTTGCCAGTAGAACACAGTGGTCATGCAAAGACCCTCTTCCAATAACACAAGAGATGATTCTACACATGGACATCACCAGGTGGTCAGTACCCAGATGGTCAATACCCAAATCATATTGCATTCCTTTCAGCCAGAGATGGAGAAGCTCTATACAGTTAGCAAAAACAATACCTAGAGCTGACTATGGCTCAGATCATCACTTCCTTATCACAAAATTCAGGATGAAAGTAGGGAGAACCACTAGGCCATCAGGTATGACCTAAATCAAATTCCTTATGATGTACAGTGGAGATGATGGGTAGATTCAAGGAATTAGGTCTGGTGACAGGTGCCTGGAGAAGTATGGACAGAGGTTCCTAACATTGTACAAGAGGCAGTGACCAAGACCATCCCAAAGAAAAAGAAATGCAAAGCACAGTAGTGCTGAAGAAGAAGAGAAGCAACAGACAAGGCAGAAAGGGAAATATATGCCCAACTTAGTGTCGAGGTCCAGAGAATAGCAGAGAGATAAGACCTTCTTAAATGAACATATTAAGGAAATAGAGGAAAATGATAGAATGGGAAAGACTAGAGATCTCTTCTAGAAAATTGGAGATACTGATAGGTTATGGTGCAGCAGTGAACAGACTCTTGATCTCCAAAGGAGGTAATTTCACTCCGGGACCAAAAGACGCAGGCTCAGTCACTCAGAGCTTCGTGTAACAATGTTTATTAGAGTGTAAAAGGATAGAGAAGTCTTCTGACATAGGCATCAGAAGTGGGTAGCTTCTGATGCCACTAGCTTAAGCAGGGCCTTATATACTTCTCAACTGACTGTAGAAAATAGATAAAAAGAATACCTCAAAGTTGTAAGAGTTCCCCCAGGCCCTTTCCCAAGGCATACATCCTGAGATAATTTTGGCACAAGATTAACCAGGGAGAATGGATTCTACAGTGTCTCTGGGTGAGATATACTGTTGCTGTGTCATCAGGGGTACAAGTCTTGAGAAACAGGTTCCCCAGGCAAGATTTGTTACAATTATAATTATTAACATAGAGTCTAATAAAAGCATTTCCATGAGTCAGGCATTGAACTGTGTGTTCATTGCTGCTGCTGCTGCTAAGTCACTTCAGTCGTGTCCGACTCTGTGCGACCCCATAGACGGCAGCCCACCAGGCTCCGCCATCCCTGGGATTCTCCAGGCAAGAACACTGGAGTGGGTTGCCATTAGCTCCTAAAGAAAGGACAGTTCTCAGGTAAGATACATTGTTGCACAAGGCTTAAGGAAAGCATGAATGAGAATGCTCACCTCCTGTTTAAAGGAGCCTGAACTGCTTTAGTTCATTTAACATTCTCAATAACAAGGGGACATTTCATGCAAAGATGGGCAGGATAAAGGACAGAAACAGTAAGGACCAGAAGAAATTAAGAAGCTGTGGCAAGAATACAGAGAACTATACAAGAAAGATCTTAATGACCCAGATAACAGCGATGGCATGGTCACTTATGTAGAGCCAGACATCCTGGAGTATGAAGTCAAGAGGGCTTTAGGAAGCATTACTACCAACAACGCTAGTGGATGTGAAGAAATTCCAGTTGTGCCATTTCACATCCTAAAAGATGATTCTGTTTAAGTGTTACATTCAATATGTCAGCAAATTTGGAAAACTCAGCAGTGGCCACAGGACTGGCAAAGGTCAGTTTTCATTCCAATCCCAGAGAAGGACAATGCCAAAGAATGTTCAAACTACCATACAATTGGGTATGCACAAAATCCTTCATGTGAGACTTCAGAAATGTAGGAACCAAGAATATCCAAATGTGCAAGCTGAATTTCAAAGGGGCAGAGGAACCAGAGATCAAATTGCCCACATTCACTGGATCATGGAGAAAGCAAAGGCATTCCAGTAAAACATGTACTTCTGCTTCATTAACTATGCTAAAGCCTTTGACTGTGTGGATCACAACAAACTGGAAAATTCTTAAAGAAGTGAGAGTACCATTCCAACTTACCTGTTTCCTGAGAAATGTGTATATAGGACAAGAAGCTAGTTAGAACTGAACAGGAAACAACTGACTGGTTCACAATTGGGAAAGGAGTACAGCAAGATTGTATATTGTCACCCTGCTTCTTTCACATCTGTGCAGAGTGCATCATGGGAAATGCCAAGCTGGAATCAAGGTGGCCGGGAGAAATATCAGCAACCTTAGATATGTGACGATACCACTCTAATGGCAGAAAGCAAGGAGGAACTAAAGAGTCTCTTGAGTGAAAAAGCTGGCTTGAAACTTAGCAGTCAAAAAACTAAGATCATGGCATCTGGTCCCATCATGGCAAATAGAAGGGGAAAAAGTGGAAGCAATGACAAATTTTATTTTCGTGTACTCCCAAATCACTATAGATGGTGACTGCAGCCATAAAATTAAAAGATACTGCTCCTTGGAAGGAAAGATTTGACAAACCTAGTTCTAGTTCAGTCGCTTAAAAATGTCTGATTCATTGCGACCCCATGGACTATATAGCACACCAGGCCTCCTTGTCCATCACCAACTCCCAGAGCATATTCAAACCCATGTCCATTTCGTTGGTGATGCCATCCAACCATCATATCCTCTGCCGTCCCCTTCTCCTCCTGCCTTCAATCTTTTCAGCATCAGGGTCTTTTCCAGTTATTCAGTTCTTTGCATCAGTTGGCCAAAGTATTGGAGTTTCAGCTTAAGCATCAGTCCTTCCAATGAATATTCAGGACTGACTTCCTTTAGAATGGACTGGTTTGATCTCCTTGCAGTCCAAGGGACTCTCAAGAGTCTTCTCCAACACCACAGTTCAAAAGCATCAAGTCTTTGTGCTCAGCTTTCCTTATAGTCCAACTCTCACATCCATACATGACTACTGGAAAAACCATAGCTTTGACTAGATGGACATTTGTCAGCAAAATAAGGTCTCTTCTTTTTAATAGGCTGTATAGGTTGGTCATAGGTTTTCTTCCAAGAAGCAAGCTTCTTGGAAGCAAGAGGATTGGCGGCAGAGGATTAGATATTGGATAGTATCACCAACTCAGTGGACATGAATCTGAACAAACTCCATGAGGCAGTGGAGGACAGAGGAGCCTGGAGTGTTGCCATCCATGAGGTCCCAAAGGGTCCGTCATGACTTAGTGACTGAAGAACAGCAACGCTGTTTTAGTATTTCAAAAATAGCTCATATACTTTCATATTTACTGTTGAATAAAGAGTGACATGAGAAAAGTAACATGTATCAAGGCCCCATTTCCCAAATAAAATTATTTTTTTTTAAGTTCTCTGAATTGGACCAACTAACAAAGAATAGTAAGAGGCTGAAAATATCCATCTATGGGTATTCATAGCTTTTTTCCTGATTAGGTCATTTGGGCATCCCAACTGAACTGTTTTTGTTTTGTTTTTTTTTTTTTTTTTTTTTTCATTTCTCTCTATTGGGAAAAGAAAGGATGACAGTTAGTGAGAAGTCAAAACAAGTGGTCAAAGAAGAAACTCTGTATTTCTAGGCTTAGGTGTATCAGAAGAACAGGCAAGAGCAAGGTGCCTCGGAGTTTCTGAGTACCAGAGTCAGGAGCAAAGAAAATTTCCAGCAGACTCACAGTAGGACGTGTCCTTGTAACCTTTTAACTTTTTTGAAGAGAACATTATTGACTGAAATTTCTATTGCAACCACATTAAAAAAAGTAAAAAAGATAGCACTACTTCTCAAATGAACTATGACAGTTTCAGCTTTATATGCCAAACATAATTTCAAAGATGCAGTGCCTTTGGGAGTCTTAGAACTTCCTTTTCCATGAATTATTTTTGGCTTCAATCCCAGTCTTCTATATCCTCTCTATCACATAAGACTGTTATCTGCATCCATACTCAGACTACAGGACAATCACAGCACATCTGGTGTTCCTTTTCCCTCATGTGAGAATACTCATTCATCTACCTTCTCTTTTCTTAAACATTTCAGGGTGAGTCTGATAAAAGTCTACTGAGTTCTCAGAAACAAACAACAACAACAAAAAATATTGCAAGTGCTTTCTGTGTGTTCCTGGTGAAGCTTCATTTCCTAGGTTTGAGGTGAGGTCTGAGTACCACCTAACCTTTATTGTTGGAGCTGAGAGGAGTGAGATTGGGATGCATCCTCAATAAATGATTATGTTTTATTACTACAAGGACTTCCCAGTTGGCGCTAGTGCTAAAGAACCCACCTGCCAGTGCAGGAGATGTTAAGAGATGCAGGTTTAATCCCTCTGCTGGGAAGACCCCCTAAAGGAGGGCACAGCATGCCCACTCCAGTATTCTTGCTTAGAGAATTCCATGGACAGAGGACCTGGCAGGCTACAGTCCATAGGGTCGGAAAGCATTGGACACAGCTGCGTGATCCAGCACTTACACAGCAATTAGCACTACAAAATTTTCAGAGAAATTAACACAATAATAAGTAGAATCAGTGACACCATAAATACTCCCATCACAGGTACTTTAATACTTCAATTGAATTTTATGGTAAAGCATCTTTTGAAGTTTTTATTTTGACAATGACTTGTAAGAAGTTGTAAAATTAATGCAGAGAACTCTTGTGTATTCTTTACCTAGATTCCCTCAATGACCCAGATTCCTTTATATAACCATACTATGGTGTTAAAAACAGGAAATGTACAATACTACATAGTTATAAATCTTGTTCAGATTCACTCGTTTTTACATGCGCAGTTTTTGGGTGTATAGTGCTATGTAAGTTTATCATATGTATGGATTTGTGTAAGCATCATCAGAATCAGAAAACAAAAACTCTTCCATCACACACACACACACAGAAAAAACCCTCCCTTTTTCTTTTGGAGGAGGTGTTCCAGTCTCCTCCAAACCCTGTCCATAATAAACACTCATCTTTTCTCTACTGTAGTGATTGTGTAACTTGAATTATAGAAATTAATTCTTACAGTATGTAACCTTTGAGGCTGACTTTTCACTCAGCATAATGACCTCAAAATTCACTAAAATTGTTGTGTAAATCAATAGTCAATTCCTTCTTATGCTGAGTAATACTCAGTCGCAATGGTGTACCACCATTTGTTCTTTCATCACCTGTTAAAGAACATTTGGGTTGTTTCTAGTTTTGGGCTCACATGAGCCCAAATCTGCTATGAGCATGGATACACAGGTTTCTCTATGAATATATGTTTTCATTGTTCTAGGATAAATATCCATCTGTATGATAGCTAGGTTGTATGGCAGATGTATGTTATATTTCTTGAGAAATTGCCAAATTATTTTCCAAAAATGTTTGAGAGATGCAATTTCTCACATTCTCACCAGCGCTTGGAATAATCAGTACTTTTTCTTTTTCTTTTTTTTTTTATCCCAGCCTTTCTAATAGGTATGTAGTACTATCTCAGCATAGATTTAATTTGCATTTCCCTAATGGTTAATGAATTAAATATCTTTCCATGTGTTTATTTTCCATCTGCTCTCCTTTTTAATGAAAGTTTCTGTTCATCTCCTTTGCATATCTTCTAATTGACTTGTTTACTACTGTTGAGTGTGGAGAGCACTTTATATATTCTGAATAAAAATCCTTTGGTATATGATTTGTGAATATTTTTTCCTATTCTGTGACTTTTCATCTAATTAATAAAGTCTTTTGCAGAGTAGATGTTTCTACTTTGCATAATACGCCTTTTATTGATTTTTCTTTCTCTGACCTATGTATATTTTAATTTCCAATCTTGACCACTGTGTGTCCTGAATATGGGTAATGTTAAAACTGTCCCAAACTTATTTTAGGAAACTTTTTTCTTGTTCTGCTGAGTGAATTTATACTTCACCTTGATATATGAGAAGTTGATGTTTTATTATCTTGGAGCTTATAGCATATGTAAAATAAAAATAATTTATTTTAAATACCCTGTTATAACAGTCATTAATTCCTATAATTTCCATCAAAGATTTGTGGTCAGACTATCTTTTAAGGGCAGGGTAGAGAGTATTTACACTTAATGTGGTGATTTCACATGATAGAACACTGAAGCTCTATCACACATCATATATTTTTCATACATATATGAAAGATGAAAATTAAATGTATTATACACACACAGAGCTAAGCTACCAGAAGTTTACCTGAAGGAATCATAGACATTAAATTCACTGTATATTTAATTACAAAATATATTGTTAAGATCATAACGTGTATCAGTATTTCCATCACACAATTAAATCTGATAATTCACCAAAACAATTCCTAAAATTATATATTATCAATGAATGTTGGGAACCCTAAACTTCTATTAAAAATTCTATGATATATTCAGGATTTTCAGTTAATAGCTTTTCATCATCCTTGATAGACACTAATTCATACAAAGTCTATAAGGTCAAATACCTTGAGACTTTCTCTTTATGATCTGACACAGCTAGAGTTTAATCTCTTCTTTTTATAGCCCATAAATTTAGTGATAAAAATGGAGAAATTACTATTGAATATCACCTCAATGCTTAAATTCTATTTTATGAAAGCATAGACCCTAAAAAATTAGATCAGATGCAGACAAAATACAAGTACATATTTTATTGACATTAATGCAAAGGGTAGTAACCAAAACAATCACTGGTTAAACATAACTGTCAATTTATTTAGGAAGTATTTGTAAAATGGTAATAGTAATTTGTCTTCTTGATGAGAGATGAGACACGTTTTTGTTTTTTAACAAATCAACATGTGACTTTTAACGAGGCAGTTAACCTGTGTCATTCAGATATCTTTCTGTATGAAATGCTTGTGATTGCTACTAGTTGTCACTCTATCTTCCAGTGACATTTGATGGTTACTTAGCCACATTAGTAGATAAATACACTTGCTAACATATTAGATAATAATTATAGATCTTCTTGTCCTGTTTATTTCAGTAAGCTACTCAGACTATTGTTAGTATTAACCTTGGATAATTTATACAATGTTTATTTCAGAAAAAATAATGGGACTATTTTAGTGAATGAGTAAAATTATTTCCTGTTTTTTTCCCATTTATTTCCCCATCCAAGACAAATGAGCTTAAATGACAAAAGAGCAGAAATCCAATTGATTTGGTTGTATTAGAATCTTGACTGAAAGCATTTGATAATTCAACCAAATTCTTCTGTCAGTACCAGTTTTTTATAGCACTTGATATTCTAGTAACAATAAAACTTTTGCCATAATAATATGTTCTTCCAGAAGCTCAAAATAAAGCTTCAATGTTTCAGCTCTAAGGAAATAAGTAGTATCCTTGATTGGTTAGTATTTTTCCAATTTCACTTTTTCAACTTTACAGGAAAAAAAAGATCACATTTTAAATTTCATTAGACAAAATGGCAATAAGTGGTACCCTTTTTTAAAATCTGCAAGTCCATATTTATTTTGTATCAAGATTTTATATATGCATATATATGTTTCTGGACTCTCTGTTCTCATCTCTAAACATTTATATATCTTCTTTCTAATACATCATTTCCTAATTACTCTGATTTTGCTGCATACTATGCTGCTATAATGCAATATAAATTATACCCAAAGTTACAATCTAATAACCACACACATTTTTATACTTTTTGGGCCCACGAAACAAACATGACCTCATCATGTGCCTCTGGGTCAAGGTCTCTCATGAGGCTGTAGTCCAGATGCTGACGGAACAACAGTGTGAACTGGAGGATCTGTGTCCACACTTGGTTGTCTTCGCCTCTCACTACCTGCGGCTACCCACAGAGCTGTCTGATGGCGTGGAAGCTGTATTTTCATGTCACAGAGAAAGCTTCCTGAGGAAGAGAGAAAGAGAGTGTACCCAAGACAAAAGCCACAGTCTTTGTATTACCCAGTCTCTAAATTAGCATCACATTATAGCTGCCCTATTCTCTTTATTACACCGGCTTCCCTGATGGCTCAGTGGTGTAGCACCCGCCTGACAATGCAGAAGACACAGGTTCGATCCCCGAGTCAGGAAGCTTCCCGTCAGGAAGCTTCCCTGGAGAAGGAAATGACAACCCATTCCGGTATTCTTGCCTGGGAAATCCCATGGACCCATGGGGTGACAAAGAGTCAGACACAGCCTAATGACTGAGCACATTTATTATATACAAGTCATTAAATTCAGAAGACACTTGAGCAGAGTGGATTTCAAAGGGTGAAAAGACCAAGAAATAGAAGTTACTGAATGCTGTCTTAGAGGCTGTCTACCACACAATGCATTTATAATATTTTTTTTGCATTTATAATTAGAATGTCTATCTGATAGGGCAAATGCCACCAATATATTCTTCTTGGGAATATCTTGAATATTCTTAGAACCCATTTATTTTATATAATGTTAATAGGCTTATCAAGTATTCAAAAAATTAAATTTCTATTGTCATTTGTCTTTAAGTTGCATTGCATCAATAACTATTTGAAGAGATTGATTAGTTTGTAATGATCATTCTTATCTGTAAAAATGGAGTAAATGCCATTGACATATGTATCCTTTAAGTCCTACCAGAAAGTTTAAATTTTTCTCCTTCAAAGTTTTCATATTGTATTTCAGGCTCATTAACTAATTGGTCATTTGTGTATTTATTTATTTAAAATCCAGCATTGCCATCCTACCTACTAAGCATATGGGTAACATTGAACAAAACAGGCAAAAATTCCTACATTTGTATAATTTATATTCATTTAGGAGAGAGAAGAGTATAAACAAAATTTATAGAATATTAAATGGTTAATAGTGCTATAAAAATATTTTAAAAAACAAGGAAGAGAGAGAAAGTGTGAGGAAAGAAAGAGAATGTATTTTTAAACATAGTATTTAGGTATCTCCCACTCAGAAGTTAGCATTTGGAAACAGACTTGAAGTTGATGAGTGAAAAAGCCAGGTAAATGCCAGAGGAGAGAGCATTTAAGGCAGAGAGCCAAGGAAGTGGCAAATCCTGCCTTCGAAGGCTTGGTTTGATTTAAAAGATCAGTGAGGCCTTTGTGACAAGATCAAAGAGGACAAGTGGGAGATGACAGTAGATCTGAATTGGAAGCCAGGTCTTGTCATTCCTGTTACCCATTTTAATAACCATTCTTTATTCCTTGAGTGAGCTGGGAAGTCCATGGATGTTTTTTCAGCAGAAGAGAAACATGATACAACTTACTTTCATTAGGATCCCTATGGAGGCTATTGCTGGAAGCCATATGGGATGGAAATTTAGCCCAAGGTGGAATAATGGATGTGTTGAAAATAAGTAACCAAATTCTGGATATATTATATGTAAACATAAAATTCAGACAGAACAGATACCATTTATGAAACAGAGAGAGGTATCAAAGTCAGTCCTAAGGGGATTTTGTATGACCAGCAATGATGTATTAGCCATCAACTGATATGGGAATATGGAGCATTCAAGTGAATTTAGAGTCAAAAACATAAATCTAATATGTAGTCTTCTGTGCTAATCTTTTGGGTGTTTTATTTAGTGTCACTCCAGGGGTCCCCCTTTTTTTTCACTGCATAAGTCAGGGTTCCTTATTTTCTTTTTTGTTGTTGTAATTTCATTTTTATGCATGCCACTTGGGGGCATGTAAGAAGGTAAGAGGGCTTCCCTGGTGGCTCAGTAGTAAAGAATCCATCTGCCGATGTAAAAGATGCAGTTTCAGTTCCTGGGTTGGAAAGATGCCTTGAAGAGGGAAATGGCAACCCACTCCAGTGTTCTTGCCTGGGAAATCCCATGGACAGAGGAGCCTGGTGGGGTATAGGCCATAGGGTCACCAAAAGGTCAGATACCACTTAGTGACTAACAACAGCAACAATAAGGTAAGATTTCAGCTCCATGAAGAATAAAGGGAAGTGTATCCCAAGAAGAGCAGCCAATAGTCACCAATGTCCCAGGACAGGAATGATCTGGAGCATTTCAAAGGTCAGTATCACTGGAAAATAATTGGAATGTAGGAGAGTAGGTGGTTAAAGGATGTGATAGGAGCAGGTCCTATCATGTTTGTAATTCAGTTGAAAGAAAGAAAATGAAAGTGGAAGTTGCTCAGTCATGTCCAACTCTTTGTGACCCCATGGACTATACAGTCCATGGAATTCTCCAGGCCAGAATACTGGAGAGGGTAGCCTTTCCCTCCTTCAGGGGATCTTCCCAACCCAGGAATTGCACCAGGGTCTCCTGCATTGCAAGTGGATTCTTTACCAACTGAGTTACCAGGGAAGTTTAAAGAGTTGGGTTTTATTCTTACTGTTTTGGGAAATGACTGAAGCAATTTAAGCAGAAAATTACATAAATAATTTTGTTTGGAAAGGTGTATAGTAACTGGCTATATGGCAAATTGATTGTAAAGGCCAGGATTAGAAACAGAAAGGTTGCTAAGTGTGTATTACAGTAACCTGTTTTTGTTGTTGGAGAGGGGAATGGCAACCCACTCCAGTATTCTTGCCTGGAGAATCCCATGGACAGAGGAGCCTGGCAGGCCACAGTCTATGGGGTTGCAAGAGTCAGACACGACTGAGCGACTAAGCACAGCACAGCACATTTTTGTTGTTGTTCAGTCACTAAGTTATGTCAGACTCTTTGCGACCCCGTGGACTGTGGCACGCCAGGTTCCCCTGTCCTTCATTATCTCCAGGAGTGTGCTCAAACTCCTGTCCATTGAGTCAGTGAGGCCATCCAACCATCTCATCCTCTGTCACCCTCTTTGCCTCCTGCCTTCAGTCTTTCCCAGCATCAGGGTCTTTTCTAGTGAGTCAGCTCTTCACATCTGGGGACAGATATTGGTGATATAGATGGCTGTAGTTGAGATGAAATATGTGGGGATTTAGTATATATTTTAAAGATAGTGATTGAAGAATTTGATGATTAATGATATAGACGTTTAGGGAAAGGGAAGTACTAGAAATATATGCTTGATTTTTGTGTTGTGTAGATGTGATACTATGTAAGATTCAAGAAAAACAGAGATCGTATGGGGGAAGGTAGGATTCAATAATTCTACTTTGTGTCCATGTTAGCATTAAGTTAGATTTTCAGAGGGAAATGTCACAGGAATTGTACACGAAATTCTGAAGATCCTTGTAGATCATGGTGTTGAAAACCATAGACCTGGGTGTCAACAATATGTATAGTATTTACAGACAGGAGAAAATGTAATCAAAGATGATGTGAATTTACAGAAAAAAGGCAGATAGATATGGGCCAAACTTTTAAAAAATTATGTATATTTATGTATTGAATTAACTGGAAGTGAAAATACTCTAGTAGTTGTATGAGTGATAGAGCATTTTTACTTCTTTATGTCCGTTGAGGGCTTTTTAACACATTTGTTTATATACACAATCATTAAAACAAGAAATATTCAGAGAAGTCCTACTATTATTTTCAGCTTTATTTCTCAGTCTTCCAAGCTATGATTTCTCTTACAGCTTGTCTCTAATATTGAGTGACCTTTTTCTATAACAAACTGGTCTGAAATACTAACACGGTATAATGTCAAAGATCTTACACCATCTGTCTTTGTACATACTTTGTATTAATCATTCACCCAGGAGATTTTCATAGATTCTTTAAAAGGCCATAGACCTTTTGATCCATTATTATTGTTCCTGGTGTTATTGTAATGTAATAATTCATAGACTGTATGTATATAAAAATGCACTCCTGAAAACTTCAAATTAAACTGGCCTGTACAATTGAGTCAAAGTTTAACTTGTATAACTGAGTATGCATTTATCATGAAAGAGATTAGGGATTAGAATAAAATTAATTAAAAATGTGAAGAAAATCAATTTAAGATTTCAGGTTATAGAGAATATACTGAGGTAAATTATTAGATGATTCACTTGAAAACAAGATTTGATTAAGGATATAAAAAAAATTCAGCTATTTCTTATTAAATTCTTTGGAACAATCATGTTGTTAAATAAAATTGACAATTTCACTTTCCTGCAGGGCCAAGACTAATCTTCTTAATGTCAATTAAACACATTACAGCACTTCTTTCCATTGCTAAATATTTGTTCCATTTTAGGCAAAAAGCTCTTCATTATGCTTTCACTTCTCTAAAAGGAGATTTGGATGTAAAAATGTCTCACATTTATAATTATGGCCTTAACAATGGAACATTTAACTCTTTTCCATGTATATGACACTTATAATTATTCATATCCACTACAATCTGAAGCCAAAAACTGATACTGTTTTAAAATATATTGCAAAACATACAGGCCAGAGGAAATCAAAGCAGTCAGTTCTCAAGGAAATCAACCATGAACATTCGTTGGAAAGACTGATGCTGAAGCTGAAGCTCCAATACTTTGGCCACCAGATACAAAGAGCCAACTCATTGGAAAAGACCCTGAAGCTAGGAAAGATTGAAGGCAAAAGTAGAAGTGGATGGCAGAGGATGAGGTGGATAGATAGCATCACCAACTCAATGGACATGAATTTGAGCAAACTCTGGGTGATAGTGGAGGACAGAGGAGCCTGGTGTGCTGCAGTCCATGGACTTTCAAAGAGTCAGACACAACAGCGAGTGAACAACAACAGGCACAAAACAACATAACTTTGTTATAGTGTCACATTTAAATATTTGGTTTCCTAAAACTAAATTTCAGGAAGAAAGAAAACAACAATTTTGTAAATCTCTGTCACATCAAAATATCATGTGTGAAACATTGTCACTCTTTTTATTTTTTTTTTTTAATTTTTTTTTTATTATTATTATTATTTTTTTCCAGTGGGTTTTGTCATACATTGATATGAATCAGCCATGGATTTACATGTATTCCCAATCCCGATCCCCCCTCCCACCTCCCTCTCCACCCGATTCCTCTGGGTCTTCCCAGTGCACCAGGCCGGAGCACTTGTCTCGTGCATCCCACCTGGGCTGGTGATCTGTTTCACCATAGATAGTATACATGCTGTTCTTTTGAAATATCCCACCCTCACATTCTCCCACAAAGTTCAAAAGTCTGTTCTGTATTTCTGTGTCTCTTTTTCTGTTCTGCATATAGGGTTATCGTTATCACCTTTCTAAATTCCATATACATGTGTCAGTATGCTGTAATGTTCTTTATCTTTCTGGCTTACTTCACTCTGTATAATGGGCTCCAGCTTCATCCATCTCATTAGGACTGGTTCAAATGAATTCTTTTTAATGGCTGAGTAATATTCCATGGTGTATATGTACCACAGCTTCCTTATCCATTCATCTGCTGATGGGCATCTAGGTTGCTTCCATGTCCTGGCTATTATAAACAGTGCTGCGATGAACATTGGGGTGCACGTGTCTCTTTCAGATCTGGTTTCCTCAGTGTGTATGCCCAGAAGTGGGATTGCTGGGTCATATGGCAGTTCTATTTCCAGTTTTTTAAGAAATCTCCACACTGTTTTCCATAGTGGCTGTACTAGTTTGCATTCCCACCAACAATGTAAGAGGGTTCCCTTTTCTCCACACCCTCTCCAGCATTTACTGCTTGTAGACTTTTGGATAGCAGCCATCCTGACTGGCATGTAATGGTACCTCATTGTGGATTTGATTTGCATTTCTCTGATGATGAGTGATGTTGAGCAATTTTCATGTGTTTGTTAGCCATCTGTATGTCTTCTTTGGAGAAATGTCTGTTTAGTTCTTTGGTCCATTTTTTGATTGGGTCATTTATTTTTCTGGAATTGAGCTTCAGGAGTTGCTTGTATATTTCTGAGATTAATCCTTTGTCTGTTGCTTCATTTGCTATTATTTTCTCCCAATCTGAGGGCTGTCTTTTCACCTTACTTATAGTTTCCTTTGTAGTGCAAAAGCTTTTAAGTTTCATTAGGTCCCATTTGTTTATTTTTGCTTTTATTTCCAATATTCTGGGAGGTGGGTCATAGAGGATCCTGCTGTGATTTATGTCGGAGAGTGTTTTGCCTATGTTCTCCTCTAGGAGTTTTATAGTTTCTGGTCTTACATTTAGATCTTTAATCCATTTTGAGTTTATTTTTGTGTATGATGTTATAAAGTGTTCTAGTTTCATTCTTTTACAAGTGGTTGACCAGTTTTCCCAGCACTACTTGTTAAAGAGGTTGTCTTTTTTCCATTGTATATCCTTGCCTCCTTTGTCGAAGATAAGGTGTCCATAGGTTCTGGAATTTATCTCTGGGCTTTCTATTCTGTTCCATTGATCTATATTTCTGTCTTTGTGCCAGTACCATACTGTCTTGATGACTGTGGCTTTGTAGTAGAGTCTGAAGTCAGGCAGGTTGATTCCTCTAGTTCCATTCTTCTTTCTCAAGATTACTTTGGCTATTTGAGGTTTTTTGTATTTCCATACAAATTGTGAAATTATTTGTTCTAGTTCTGTGAAAAATACCGTTGGTAGCTTGATAGGGAGTGCATTGAATCTATAGATTGCTTTGGGTAGAATAGCCATTTTGACAATATTGATTCTTCCAATCCATGAACACGGTATGTTTCTCCATCTGTTTCTGTCCTTTTTGATTTCTTTCATCAGTGTTTTATAGTTTTCTATGTATAGGTCTTTTGTTTCTTTAGGTAGATATACTCCTAAGTATTTTATTCTTTTTGTTGCAATGGTGAATGGTATTGTTTCCTTAATTTCTCTTTCTGTTTTTTCATTGTTAGTATATAGGAATGCAAGGGATTTCTGTGTGTTAATTTTATATCCTGCAACTTTACTATATTCATTGATTAGCTCTAGTAATTTTCTGGAAGAGTCTTTAGGGTTTTCTATGTAGAGGATCATGTCATCTGCAAACAGCAAGAGTTTCACTTCTTCTTTTCCTATCTGGATTCCTTTTACTTCTTTTTCTGCTCTGATTGCTGTGGCCAAAACTTCTAACACTATGTTGAATAGTAGTGGTGAGAGTGGGCACCCTTGTCTTGTTCCTGATTTCATGGGAAATGCTTTCAATTTTTCACCATTGAGGGTGATGCTTGCTGTGGGTTTGTCATATATAGCTTTTATTTTGTTGAGGTATGTTCCTTCTATTCCTGCTTTCTGGACAGTTTTAATCATAAATGAGTGTTGAATTTTGTCAAAGGCTTTCTCTGCATCTATTGAGATAATCATATGGTTTTTATCTTTCAATTTGTTAATGTGGTGTATTACATTGATTTGCAGATATTAAAGAATCCTTGCATTCCTGGGATAAAGCCCACTTGGTCATGGTGTATGATTTTTTTTAATTTCCCACCTTGCTACTCAATTCAGTTCAGTTCAGTTCAGTCGCTCAGTTGTGTCTGACTCTGCGACCCCATGAACTGTAGCACGCCAGGCCTCCCTGTCCATCACCAGCTCCCGGAGTCCAACCAAACCCATGTGCATTGAGTCAGTGATGCCATCCAGCCATCTAATCCTCTGTTGTCCCCTTTTCCTCCTGCCCCCAATCCCTCCCAGCATCAGGGTCTTTTCCAATGAGTCAACTCTTCACATGAGGTGGCCAAAGTATTGGAGTTTCAGCTTCAGCATCAGTCCTTCCAGTGAACACCCAGGACTGATCTCCTTTAGGATGGACTGGTTGGATCTCCTTGCAGTCCAAGGGACTCTCAAGAGTCTTCTCCAACACCATAGTTCAAAAGCATGAATTTTTTGGCACTCAGCTTTCTTCACAGTCCAACTCTCACATCCATACATGACCACTGGAAAAACCAAAGCCTTGATTAGATGAACCTTTGTTGGCAAAGTAATGAGATTGCAGTGTGCTAAATAACTTGGCAGACAGGTTCAGAAAAACAGTCAGATGAAAGAAGTGCAAATTTTAAGAAATACAAAGTATTAATATGTTTTATTACATTTCTTCTTTCTCAGCAGATATACTCCATAATAAATAATGAAGTAAAACAAGCAAAATAAAACCTTAGAGCCCAGGAATCTAAATGAAGAATTTCACAGAAGATTAAGGAATAAGCAAATATCAAAGTAACTATGAGGGCACACCACAGAAGGACAGCTGTGGACATTCCAGTAGGACAGCTATGGTACACAGCTACAGGCTGGAGCTGGCCGTTCAGTGTAGAGCAGGAGGCTGGTAGGTCATGGGAGATTTCTTTTTGATGAACCTAAGGACAATTTTTATAATTTTCTTTATTTTTTTGATGTTTGATGCCTAATTAGCAGCAGTAGGAATAAAACTATGGAAGCAAGTAAATGAGTCAGTTATTAAAGCTAGATCAATGGCACAGCAACAAAGCATGTATCAGAATGTGGGTCAGCTGTGAATAGCATTTATATGGTCATGACAGTAATTCAACCAAGCAGTTATAATGCAGTCTTATTTTTAAGTGAGTAGAACAGATGTGCGTGTGCGTTCTTGGGTGTGCGTATGCATATTTGAGTGTAAGTGCATTTTGTGCATGTGTATGTGTGTAAATGTTGTATGTGGTAGTGCACTTCACATGATCTCATCATCAGCTTCAGAAAGTCAATAGTGATTGCCCAAAATGATTTTTGAAAAAAGGGGAAAAAAGAATAGTAGAAACATGTTGTTTAAAAACTTTTGCCCGAATACCAGTAAGTTAGTAAAAAAAAAAAATATTTTGCTAAATACCAGAAGAAAGAGTTAAGAAGAGTTGAAAGTTTTGCCTTTGGGAGGTTAAAACAAACAAACAAACAAAAAAACAGAAAGAGTGTGGATAAGAGAAGTGTTGTTTGGTTTTGGTTCTGATTTTGGTGTGTTGGGACGAGCCACTTCATTTTTATGGTTTCGTCAATTTGTAATCTGCATATGTTGGAGCTCTTGACAACTTATTTCATATCAGTTAACCCTTGGCTCAACCAAGTTGCAGCCCAAACAGCAGACACAGCCCAAGGTCTCTTTACCTCATGTCCAAACCAAGGGCCCCCACCGCCCCCTCAGTTTTCCCCTGTGACCCCAAGACATGCAAACCCATAGGACATGCCTATTACCCTCACTTGTCCACACTGGAGAGACTTAAAAAGTTTTAACCCATGAGAGAGAGAAGCCAGCAGGTAAGTTATCCTTCCACTCTAGAGCTGGATTGTTGTTAGACAAAGTAACATAAACTAGTTCTCCCCCTCTCTCTTTTTTTTAATTTTTACAGTGGTATGTTGGTTTCTGCCATACAACAGCTCGAATCAGCCATAAATATACAAATATTCCCTTCCTCTTGGAGGAGGAAATGGCAACCCACTCCAGTATTCTTGCTTGGAGAATCTCTGGAGAATCTTGCCGTGAACAGAGGAGCCTGGCAGTCTACAGTCCGTGGGGTCACAGAGAGGCAGCCACTACTGAGTGAGCACACATGGCCCTTCCTCTTGAACCTCCTTCCCCTCCCCACAACATGCCTTTCTAGATCATTGCAGATTGCTGGACTAGGCTTCTCAAAAAAACAGTTTTACTTGGTACAAAGCTCCTGGTAACTACTTGGTTTTTTCTCTCTGACATTCCCTGTCTCACTCACATTTCCCCCACCTCTGATTTCTGTAGGATTGTACTTCCTAATACAGTAGTAGCCTGAGTGTTTGCCTCAAGGTCTGGCTTTCTGTAAAGCCCACAGTAAAATAGGTGATACCAGGAATGAACTGATGATAAAATGTGGCATGTAGTCACATTGCAAGTGTTAAGGATTTCACCTTTGATTAATTGGGACGAGGTATAAGTGGATGGAGAGCTATTGAATATATGGGGGCTGTGGCACTTGAATGGTACAAGGGCAGTGATAATGATAATGACTAAAGAATGGGCTGGCTTCCATTAATGACTTTGGAAATCCCACATAAGGAAAATTATAGGCTCGGGGCAGCCAACTGGAAATGGAAGGTGTCCTGTAAAACTGTAAAAACAAAGAGCTTCTGTGGCAGCTTTCGAGTGGACTCTCATCTCTTATAGCCTTGGGGCAGCTTTTGTTTGAAAATTAAGCCACAGATCTAATTGTAAAAGTAGCAAAGCTGACAATTAAAATTAATGGTGAGTCTTGACAGTGTTCTTGCTTTATAGCAAGTCTCTGATGAGTACATATGGTGGACTTACAACCTGACAAGGAAACTGAGGAAACTGAACCTCAATTTAAAAGGAATTCAAAAATTGAGGTTCAGTAATTCAATATTGGAAATATTGAACCCTTACAGTCTCCTAAACCCTCTGGGATAATATAAACAGAGCCCTCTTTCCAGTCTTAGAGAAGAAAAAAGTCCTTGTGTTTAAACATGTGGGATGACCTCATGGGAGGTAAGCTCCTCATAAGAGAATGCTTTTTCTCCTCAGTATGTGTTTGTTTCACCCTTCGTTGCCTTCAGGCAATTAATCAGGCTCACTTCTCAGAAAAGCACCCAAAGGGCAGTGTGGCTTATCCAGCAAAATGAAATGGTCTTTATTTCCTGAAGAAAATACAAAATCTGGTAAATAGGTCCAGCAGAAACTGGTGTAAAACTTTGTGAGTAGACTTAAAGAGCATAGCAATAAGATAAGAGGGATGTAATCTTGGAGAGAATTTATTTACCAGATCACATTTGCTCAAGATATTATGTACTGGAAAGACAATTGGACCTAGACCTCATAGTTTTCTAAAATGTCCCCTTAAAAGTTGAAAATGGCCTCGAATAAGTGAGGTTAAATTGACTGAACCAGTTTGTTGGAGTACTGAGGAAAGGATAAGCTGGTCAAGACTATATTTTTCATGTACTGTCTAAGAGTTATGTTTCCTGGATGAGCACCATAGGTACTCCCTTCACTGAGGAAATAGGGAATGCCCCAGTGAGGTAACCTGGTATCTTTGAGAGACCGCATAGTATCTGTTCTCTATAGGCAAGACTTGATGGGCATAGTTCCCGTGAAACTTGAATCTATAGTATTGCTGACCCTGGAGAGCTCAGAATGGCAGGATTTAACTGTCAAAAGCAAGGTGGAAATGATTGCTGTAGAAGAAAGGAAGGCCAGAGTGAACATCAGGATATTTGACTATCAGTGATCCGATACCTTAAGCTAATATATTATGATACTTTTAGGGGCTTGGTATGCACACAATGAACTGTAGCATTTCTTGAATTGTCTAATTTTATCCCCAGTATCTGAAGGCTCAGGGATGATTTATTTATGCAGTATCTCACAAACAGTACTACCTCAGAGAAGGGAATTCATTTATGGCAAAAGAGGAATGGCATGATAATAATGATGATCTTTACACACACAGGCAGACACACACAAATATGGCAGTTAGGCCAGTTTAATGATATTTAAAGGCTTTTCTAGAGTCAATCCCTTAACTGTGTTGTGGATACAAATGATTTTGCTACTTTTGTCTTTTAACTTCCCTACTACCATTGTGTATGAATGATTTCCTACCTTTTCTCAGCTTGCCTTTACCAGTGTGCCTGTAATTTTCCATTTTGTAATTCTCTTGTTTCTAGTTGTGGCCTTTTCTTTTCTGCCTAGAGAAGTTTGTTTAGGTTTAGTTGTAAAACTGATCTATTAGTGCTGAATTCTTTTGGCTTTTGCTTGTCTGTAATGCTTATGATTTCTTCTAAAGAATCCACATCAACAAAAAACCCTATAGGATTTGTACACTGTTTCTAGGATGTGTGAGGTATTGTTCCGAGAGCAGACATATGGCAGAGTGTCTCAGGAGCAGTAGATCTAGAACCAAGGTGTAGAAGTGTCATCACATCAGTCACTAGCTGCATTATATCCAATGAGAGCTTCACATCTTTACAATTTTAGATATTACTAAGTTTAAAGTCTTTGCTCCTAGGAAAAGAATAGTTCCCTTAAGAAAAATATTATGAGTTAGACTAAACTAAAAACAAAATAGTCATTCTTGCCATGTTGGCTTCCTCCCATCAGTGAATTAAGAAGAAAAGAAAGGAAATATAGAAGATCAAGGGAAATAACTAAGCACAGACTTCTCAGGGATGAATGTTTGGAGACTCCACTGGTTGCAGTCAAAGCAACCAGACCAGTAGAAATTCTGGCCGAAAGTGAAGAAAATATTGAATGGGTTGTAGAAATAAAAGTGCAATGTATCATGCCATGGGAAGAGCTGTAGCACTGGGGATTGTAGATTGTTGTCTTTTCAGATACTGTGGCTGGTCACCAGCTTGAAGGAAATTCTGTGATTCTTTGGATTTGCATGTCTACTGTTTCAGATAAGATTTGAAAGCATATTATTCTTACAAAATTTGGAAGCTCCATAGTGTTAGAGGGCAGCTTGGTAATAAGGATACAAATGGATCTGAATGAAGATCTACCAAGACTGTGTAAGATCTCTTAGGTATTACCTCAGAACAGCGTGAATCTCTTTTCTGGCCCTTGGTCATTTGTTTCATCCCAGATTCCACTGGAGCAACTGACCACAAATAGGTTTTACTCATTATAAATCAATTTTGTGGATTAAGCACATAGAAAGGCAAAAGTATTCCATCTCTCTCCATTGTTGTGTAGCTCATCAATCACTAAATTGAATATGTTGAATCATTTTGGATGTTTTTATCCTGTTAATGTCTGATTATTTTAATTATTGGAGGATGTGTTTATTTGCTTGGTAGAAAATTTTAAAAAATATACTCTCTGAAGTTTCTTTTTAAAAGTTCCCTTCCTTAAATTGCCTATTATAATATCTATATTTACTGCAATAGATGCTTTTGATGTGAATTACTGTTCGGGCCTGATCACCAGGGATTAAGCATAGATTAAGGGCCAGGACTCCAAACAAAAATAAAGACAGTCCATTTGCCTGCTAAAGTTTCTGAGGTATTTGTAGCATGGTAATATAGAGGGAGTTTACTGACTGATAGAAAAGAGAAAGTGGAAAATTAACACTTAGGGTAAATAACTAATAAATAGTGCCTTAACAATGATCAGTTGGATCAGATTATGCAGATTTTATCTTTCCCCAGCTAGATTTTGTCTTTGCTCCTCTTTTCATAAACCCACAAATTTAACAGGAGATATATTAAAAATGAGAGGAAGTATAAGCACAGTTGTCATTGTTATTATATGTTTGCTCTTAGGTTAATGGTGAAACATATATACAATTTGCCAATGAGAATATGTGAAATTATTTCAGCTATCTTTTCACTCACCTGTGCTATGGTTACATTAACTATATAAATGTAAATAAATCATACAAAAAATTCATTAACCATGATATATTTGCTCTCATGGTATTCAAAACAATTTCTTTTAACTTATGCATTTAATCTCACTAAACATATATGTATGTACATATACACACAGAGAGAGAGAAAAGAGAGCCAAAGAACGTCGAAGAGAGAATTTTCTTCTGATTTAAAATAACTGAAAACTGCAATGTTTTATGTAAAAAAACACACAAGAATTATAGAAATGTTGGTCAGAAACATGCACACATATGTTCTCAAGTGTGACATTTACAGTGACTATATGAAGAGTGAATTCATTTATTCTAAAAAAATATTACCCTAAATGGGTCATAGATACAGATTTAGATATATGTTAAATTGTAATTTAGATATATATTAAAACATGGTTGTAAACCCAAGATTTTGTTTTTATATTTCATAATGTTAATAATGTTTTCCTCAGTTTATACATAGCAAGTCTTATTTAAATAGAAATAATTCTTGGAAAACTGTTTAAATATTTGTATGCAAACCCAAATGCTCATTTTATAATTTTGATTAAACCGTGCTTTAAATTGATTTTGTTTTAATTCCTGAAATACTTTAATACAAAAACCAGTACCCTCTCAATAAAACCTGGAGGAATCATTTTAATGTTTATAATCTCCATGAACAGCCCTTTCAGTTGCAATGAATATGCCAGGAGAGATGGTGTGTAAGCTACTTTGGGAAAAGGCTTCTTACCATAATAGTGTGTTTTGTATTAATAAAGTACTTCATTGACAACAACCCCAAAAGGCTTTACAAATATTATTTCATTAATCCCTCAGCATTCATGTGGCAGGTATGTGGCAAGAATGATTACTCCACTTTGTTATACAAATGAGCTAAAGATGGCCTCTGTGTAACGGTCGCTAGGTTGTTTATTTATTCACAGCGAGCTAATTCACATTAATTTGAAAGCCCACCAGTGCCAAACTCAAAATTTACACATCCAACTATTTAAAAAATAGTGCCCCCAGGCAAATTTTTAGCTGTTTAGAGCCTACCTGTTTGGCATAGCTGTAAAACTTCAGCTTGCGTGTGCTGTCTATTGATATGATAGGGCCTTGTAGTTGGAAGGCCCCGGGCTCCTGTGCCTCTTTGCAGTTCTCTGACACAGACTTTCTGCCATGCTTTGCTGAGCAGCTAGGCATGAAAGCACCCTTTCTGAGCCCCTTCTTCCTTGAGAGTTCCCCTACCTGTCTCTCCTGGTTGGTGGCCCCCACCCTGTAAGTCTTTCCGTGGTCTCGCGTCTCAGGGATTTCCTCTCATACAATCCTGTCTAAGCACTGCCCCATAAAGCTTACTATGAGTTACTGCCTCTTGCCATACACTTTTCCTTAACAACCCCCAAGTCCCTTGAGCACTTAACCCTTGGACACACACTTTTAGAGGGAATCAGTCAGGGACAATTGTTGGTTGTGTAGTGGGCTAATAGCAGACGCAACTCAGCCCTGAAACTCCCAGCTCAGGGCTTAATCCAGAAACCTTTCTCCTTTTAGGTCATTGTTTTCCTCAGTAAAATGTCTATTATGGGACAAATGTTACCATATGTAACAATAACATAAATACATATGATTCTTAGTGTGTTTGACTTTTCCTGTCCTTTTACTGTTTCCTCAGAGTTTTGGGTGGATACAGGATGTTACAAAACATCAAAACCCATGTTTAAATCTAGAATTTAGTTGTTTATAGTAGGGTATTTTTTTTAAGAGGAAATGAACATAAGGTATGAGCTTGAATGTCATACCAAAAGAACCAAAACAACTATAGTTATAACTCATATTCTTTTTTTTTCTCATCTAATTAACACTATATCATCTTATATGTGTACGTGCATAGTCACAGTCGTCTCTGACTCTTTGTTACCCCATGGACTGTAGCCCTCCAGGTTTCTCTTTCCACGGGGATTCTCCAGGCAAGAATACTGGAGTGGGTTATCATGCCCTCCTCCAGGAGATCTTCCCAACCCAGGGGTTGAACCCGGGTCCCCCAGAATGCAGGTAAATTCTTTACCGTCTGAGCTACCAGGGAATGATCCTGTATCATCTTATAAGGAATTATTAACGTGGGGGGGGCCAGCATAGTGATTATGTATATTTTATGTTTTTCTGTTTATAGTCTAGTTTTATTCATAGGGATGTGTCTGAGTAATAAAAACCTAATTTGAGAGAAGTGATTCTGCTTTGAGTGATGTAAGAAAAATTGCAGGTAAAGGACACAAAAAACAAGGCATGCTATAAGCATTGTTGAGTGTGTAAGTCATATTACAGCTGCAGAAGTGGGGTAGATCTTTATGCATTGAAATCATGGGATCAAATATAAACTCTTGGCTCATTAAACCTACAAATCTCACACTAGAAATGAATGAGTACTCCGAAGGAAACAGGAGAAAAACAAGTGAGGACGCTAGGGGAAGCTGAAGCCTCACTAGCACTTATAGCCATATCAAACATTAAATATAGCCCAACCTATCAGATTAACATAATTAACTCTTATGGAGCAAGAGAGACTGAGAGATTTATTACAGAAATTGGATCATGAGATCCTGGGGAGAAAACTCCATGTAGAAACCCAGGTAAGCACGTGATATAATTGAGTCGGAGTCTGAAGGCCTGAGACCCAGAAGCATGAATGTGAAGGGCAGGAGAAGACAGATGTCAAAGCTCCAGCTGAGAGGGCAGATTTGCCTGTCTTCCAGTTTTTGTTCTATTCAGACCCTAGACAGATTGGATGATGGCTGTCTGTATTGTTTAGTGCCATCTTCACTACTCAGTCTACATAGATGTTAATCTCTTAAACAAATACCCTCACAGACACATGCAGATATAATGGTTTACCAGCAACCTAGGCATCCTTCAGCCCAGTCAGGTTAATATAGAAAGTTAACCATCACACTTGCAGACAAGCAAGAGGATTGTTTTTGATGTAAAAACATATTAAATAAGTGTTTAAAGCAGAAAATTATGGAAGATATTTTATTTTTAGATTTTTCTTCAGTAATTTTGTCATCTTCAATTTTCAATTTATACATAAAAATAATGAAATTTCTGAAAAAAGTAATGAAATTATCTAGTAGGATGCCATAGCAAAGTATTTATAAATATATTTAGATGCTTTTTCAGAGTTGTGTTTATTTAACCATTTTGGAATAAATAGAACTGAAACTTCATGGTTTCTATAAAACTAACACATGGGCAAGGATCTGTGACACTGAAGACATGAATTACTCATCACTGTTTTAACTAAAGGAGTCAGATGATCTGCCTATTTGGTGTATCTACACTCAGTCCTAGTTGCTGAACCATCTATAATTTGAGCTTAAAAATTAAAATAAAAACACTGAATTAGAGCAAAAAATAATTCCATTTTTAAGTACCATTTGCCTCTATATTCAAACATTTCAGAAAGTGGTAAATGTTATTCCATATAATAACCATGTTTCTCCAATATACTGTGCATATGTAGATGTATTCAAATATATTGAAAAGAGGAGAATTCCAATTTTATCCCACTGTTTTAAAGAATTCAGATAATTCTCATATGCAAATATTCCATGAACAATTATAAGTTCAGTTCAGCACAATGAATTTGACTTTTTAAAAAGCCTGTAGCAAATTGGTCATTTAGATCTCCATTTAATTATTATCAGACTTTCAAAAAACTGTTTTCTCTTTGTGTTTGAAAGGAAATGAAATGCCTGAGTATTTTTCCAGTGCTCATAGGTAATTTTTGCGGAGACTAGGCTTTGTTAGAGACCATGACCCCTCTGTGAGGTTGTTTAAAGATATTCAAATAGATAAAATTATGATTGTGTACAATAGGTCTGGCTTTAGTTATTTCAAAACGGTTATTTCTGTCACATATAACAGTAGGAAGAGAGATACAAAAATGGTAGGTTACGAACCTGATTTGCATTTCTGTTCCTGTTGCCATGACTTTTTTTTTTTTTAATAAGAGAGAAACCAGTGGCTCATAATTAAATATATATTTTTTTAAGTTCTGGAATTCTTTTATAATACATTTTACATTGAGAAAACTTCTGCATTAATGATTGAAAAGTGAAAGTGAAGTCACTCAGTCGTGTCCGATTCTTTGCCACCCCATGGACTGTAACCTATCACATCCTCCCTCCATGGGATTTTCCAGGAAAAAAAAAAAATATTCTAGTAGAATGGGTTGCCATTTCTTTCTCCAGAGGATCTTCCCAACCCAGGGATTGAACCCAGGTCTCCTGCATTGTAAGGCAGATGTTTTACCATCTGAACCACCAGGGAAGTCAATGATTGAAGAGAATCCAAAATATTAATGCTGTTGCTTTTTTAAGACTTGCTTTGACAGTGTCCTATGAAGAACCAAATATGTATCTTGAATATTCCTTTCATTTTGTGGGATGAGGGAGGTTTAATTAGCAGAGGATTGGGATAGGAGTGATTGACTAAAGAATTTGAGATTAGAGTAATTCCTAAAGAGACAGTAGGACTTATCTGACCTGCAATTCCTAATTAGAATAACTAGTGCTATGTGAATACAGGGTAACATGGTAGAAACTGTATATACTACACTTGAACAAGAATGTTCTGACAAAAGTATGAGTCTTGAGTTGTTTCTCAGAGCTACTGAGGGTTCAAAGCCTTTTGGGTCTGAGGGAAAAGACAAGGTTTTAAAGGCTTTTAAGTGATTAAAACAGAAACAATGGACATCAGTTGTTATACTGGTCCTATTCTCTGCTTGGGATCTTTGAAATCTTGGAATATCTGTACACTCGAGACTTGGGCTTGGAGTAATTCAAATTTGAATGTCATTTTTTGACACATGTGAGACCAGCCATGCTGTATCTTCTGATGAAATATTCCTTCATTTGCACCTCTTTGGGTGTTTTTCTGTGAGGACAAGAAATTGACATTATAATGAAAAGATCATTATTAAATGTTTAAAGTAGCCAAAAATTTAGAGCTGACAGTTGATATTTTAAATATATTTCATGTGCTGCTCATATTACAGCCTGGTATTACAATTCATTTGACCAAGGAAGCTAAATATAATTCTAGCTGGTGAAATAAATAAGAACCAATTTAACGTGGGTTTTTCAGTTGTATGTCCTGTATAGTCAAATGCCTAGGTTTCTAAAGAGCTATATTAAGTAGTATTAACACAGGTCTAAGGGACCTGAAAATATCTTATCATATATACTATGTTGTTATTAAGAGCAGGAACAACAAAAAACAAGTAAGGAAGTGGAATCAAGACTGAATTTTTAGTTTACATTTTTTTTTATCTTGATTTTACTTTCTATGAATGTACATGATTTCCCTTTCTTCCTTCCTTTGTGCCTTCCTTCCTCCCTTCCCTCTTTTCTCTCCATTATTTTATATATGAACACTTTTTTAGGGTTAATAATTTTGTCATATAAATGTCCCATCCCTGCCATGAAATAACTTCTTTTCTACAGAGTAGAGAACTCAGCTTCTGTAGACATTTGTGATATATATTTTCAGAAGGTTACTTAGAGAATATCTTTCTTTAAACTTGGCCTATCCAAGAATAACTTTCAGTTTTATATAGTTCTGATTTATTTCCTATGGATTGTATTCACCAGTGAAATTGATATTTCAAAAATATTCTCTTGTTTACTCTAAAAATTGCTGTAAAAGTTTATACTGATGTAAAAGTTTCACAATTGCCAGTGAACCTGTTTACTTAACTGCTACCTTCGTTAATCCAAGAAAGTAAAATGTCAGCACTTTAGATGGGAAAAATACTTCACATCTTAGTGAAATACTTTTATTGTTATTGAGGTTAAATAGTGAGTGACATTTTAATTGATGATTTGCATTCCTTCTTTTGTGAGTTTCCTCTGCCCATTTCTGT
Source organism: Dama dama (assembly GCF_033118175.1). Classification (NCBI taxonomy): domain Eukaryota; kingdom Metazoa; phylum Chordata; class Mammalia; order Artiodactyla; family Cervidae; genus Dama; species Dama dama. The sequence continues at coordinate 22,820,101 of NC_083711.1, forward strand.
ACTGAGGTCAGCCACATGTATTCTCTGACCTGATCAGTCTGTTTCTGGTTTTTTAGGAAGAATGGTGGTAGGTTTTCAAAAAAGTTCAAGTTCTGAAGTAGTTTTATGCATAAGTCCCTGACTTTGTATACAGAATTAGCAAAATACTTTGCTGAAATACTTATTTGGTAAATAAATGTAACTTACTGAATATAAATGTTTACAGTATCTAGGTTTTGCTATATCAGACACAAGGCATCTTTATGAGCAGTGGTAGATGTAAGGGCTTCCCTAGTGTCTCAGCTGGTAAAGAATCTGTCTGCAATGCAGGAGACCTGGGTTTGATCCCTGGGTTGGGAAGATCTGCTAGAGAAGGGAATGGTTACCCACTCCAGTATTCTGGCTTGGAGAATTCCATGGACTGTATAGTAGTCCATGGGGTTGCCAAGAGTCGGACATGACTGAGTGACTTTCATACTTCACAATAGATAAAAATTACTATGGTAGATGTAAAACTGTCCAATCTAGACCCCTGTTAGGTACAGCCCTTGGCAATTGTGCAGGTTGTCTGGTAATGGTTCAGAGTTGCCAGGTATCTACAGAGAATTACCCTAATTGACTAATGGAAGCCACCTCACTAGGAAACTTACAACATCCTCCCTCCCTGGGAGGATATATATATATATATATATATATATGTATTTTTTTTTTTTTTTTCCTGAAGAGCTCTTACTCCCAAATTCAGGCACATCTTAACCCCTGACTAAGACTCTGCTTTTAGTGAATCTGTCCTAAGTATCTAGCTCACTTAAGATTTTCAAGAAAACACTGAGGTGCTTAGACAGAGTGTTATTAATAGTGCTATGAGGTATTTTTTGAAAAATAAGGACAATCATGACTTTCATAATGATCTAAAATTGAAACTGAGTTAGAGACTTTATTAACTCTTGAGGCAATGTAACTGATTCAAAAAGGAATACAAAGAAGAATCACATATATGGATCAAGAATGTTGAAATAATTATGCAAATAAAGGCAAAATAGTTTTTTTCTTTGGGGGCAGTTTATTAGTTGAAATTCTACTGATCATAACAGAATTGGAACCTCTGTAGGAATCATTGACTTGGTTATTGATTACCTTACCACTAAAGAGTTACGAAGTAGATCAAAGACAAAGGGAGACTGAAATCAGATCACCTGGAGGGATGTCCTCTAACATTTAGTAGTTTTCAATATCTATTCAGTGAATCACACATGTTGTTTGTTTGTTTTTCAAAAGCTTTTAATCAGTAACTAGGATCACTTGTATACATTTATTTATTCAAGAAACATAGCTAATAATACTCTGTTCCTAATGTGTTTTTCTTACTCTTCTTTTTTAGTTTTCTTCAAAAGGTTGTAGGGAGTAGTCCCATATCAAAAAAAAAAAGTTTACATCATCCAGCTAGATATCTCCCTAAGAGTAATATTGTATTCAGAGGAGTTGATGTATATGTAAATATAGTATATCCATAATTGAATAGAAGTTAGTGTACCTAACTATGAGTTTCTTGATGAATTCTTTTATGCAACTAAATAACCTCTAGATTTATGTAGTCACTAGTATGCAGTGTCATGAATAATATTAAAATGAATAGAATATGGAAAATAAAGAGAGAATTCAGTGAAAGAATGGATGCAACATGATTATTCTGCCTTCTCCAGTTTCACCTTTGCCATTTTCATTGCACTCATGAGTTTCAGCGAGATTATCTAATAACAGGCCTTTGTCTTTCAATGTACTATAAATGCTCCTATGGCAAGGATTTGATTTATTCATCATAACACCCTATAACTAGTACTGAGTCTGTCATAGAAGGCTTTCAATATACTTATTTTTTAAAACAATAAAGGAAGAAGACCCGTTTAAGAGTATTATAACTTTTCCTGTCTGGCAGTTCTACAGGAATGGATGTGCCTAGATTTAGATTATACATTAAATATTAACAAGTGCCCTTTTGTACTCCTGCCATTTTGTTCTCAAAGAAGCATTTTAAATGTGATCTCTGTCTCTTTCACACACATACATACACACACACAGACACACACACTTGCAAGAAAGCACAGAGGGAAGCACATTTTCAGCCCTGTTGATGCTTATGCTATATTCTTAACATATTATTCACAACAGAAAATTTTCACATTGTTCTGAAAATAAGTCAATAATATTTATATCACAACCTCCAAAGAACTTTCCTTTTCTTCTGGTTGTTATGCATGTAAATCTAGAAGTGCCTTATGCTTATTCCAAAGAGAAAACTAGTTTTATAATGCATAAAATGATACAGTAAGCTATATATTATATCTGTGGAAATGCAATGATAAATGTGGCGAACACTGTTAATTACACTCACACAGATATTTGCTCAATTTGTTTTATGTAACATTGAATAAACTTAGATTAAGCAAATGTAAATGTTTAGAAAACTTTTGATAATCATCCATAAATTTTAAATAAAATTATCAGCTTTTAAATTTATATCTTCATGAAAAGTAAATAAACTTACCCAACCTTGGATATCTAATTATATCAAATCTTGTCCCAGTGATACCTCTGTGTTCTAGAATTATCGTGTCTTTTCAATTTATATTTTTAAAAGTTTATATTATTTATTAAGACATAATTTACATAAAGTATTTTAACCCTTTTTAGAGTAAAATTTTGCAAGTATTGATAAATACATACATTTATTCTGTAACCCCTACCACATTCAAAATAAAGAAGGGTCTATCATCCCAAAAAATTTGACTCTGCTCCTTTGATTCAGCCACTTAACACCATGAATGTTCATGATGGTGTGGAGAAGTTGGAACTATTTTGTACTTCCTCCTAGCAATTCTGCTCTACATAAATACTCAAGGGCATTGGAAACATATGTTGACACAAAAATGTTGCTTATCAATATTCTTAATATTGTTATACACAACAGCCTAAAAGTAAGAAAAAAAAAAAAACTCTATGAGTGATGAATGGATAAACAAAATGCAATCTATCCATACAATGAAATCTTATTGTCATAAATAGTCAATATAGTACTGATACATGTTCCAAAATGGAGAAATCTTGAAAATACATTCAATGAAAGAAGCTAGACCAGAGGGAATAAAGTTATATATTATGTGATTTCATTTACAATAAACATTTGAAATAAGCAAATCCTTAGGCACATAAAGTGAATGTGTGATTGCCAGTGGCTGTGTGTGGGGAAAACTGTGGAATGACTGCTGCTATGGGCTTTTTTTAAGTCATAGTGAAAATGTTCTGCATTAGTAGCAGTGGTTGCACAACCTTGTAAATATATTAAAATTGCCTAGTTGTACTCTTCAACAAAGTATATGGTTATGGGAATTATATCACAGTGGAGACAAATCTAACTATATTAAAAACTCATGATATAACCACATTGAATATGTTAAAGAGGGAAAAAAAAGGAACTGGCCTAAGTATTCTTGGGAAATAATATTTTGACTAGAATCTGTAAAGCTAAGGATGAAATGAATTTGTACATAATAAACACTGTACTCAAGTTGGTAAGTTAGCTCCTTATAGGCAAACAGTTTTAGCATTCTGAAACTGCTTTCAAATGTATACTTGGCTGAATGAATATGTAAAAAAATAGTTTATGATGAAATAAAGCTTCTCACTGTTGGCATAGAAGTTGCAGATAAGCCAGAAGGGGAAGGCTAGAATAAACTGTTAGGTTAAATTGAAGACAATATGAATTATGTTGAGTTTAATATAAATACATGTGAATAAATGCAGAAAGAGTTATAGATCTGCATGTATACAGGCACATTTTACATAAATATGTTCAAAACTCTGTTGAAAGGGCTTAAATTTAATGACATTTCAGTAAAAACAGGCAGCATACCCTTCTCCCAGACCTTGATACTAAATCAGTTCAGTTGAGTCACTCAGTCATGTCTGACTCTTTGCCACCCCATGAATCACAGCACACCAGGCCTCCCTGTCCATCACCAACTCCCGGAGTTTACCCAAACTCATGTCCATCGAGTCGGTGATGCCATCCAGCCATCTCATCCCCTGTCGTCCCCTTCTCCTCCTGCCCCCAATCCCTCCCAGCATCAGGGTCTTTCCCAATGAGTCAACTCTTCGCATGAGGTGGCCAAAGTATTGGAGTTTCAGCTTCAGCATCAGTCCTTCCAATGAAGATCCAGGACTGATCTCCTTTAGCATGGATTAATTGGATATTCTTGCAGTCCAAGGGACTCTCAAGAGTTTTCTCCAACACCACAGTTCAAAAGCATCAATTTTTTGGCACTCAACCTTCTTCACAGTCCAACTCTTACATCTATACATGACCACTGGAAACTATTTCCCAATTGCTAGAACCAAGGCTTCTATAAAAAATGTTTTACAGCAGGGACAGGGCAAATACGAGATGGATTTGTAGCATCTTGCAGTACTAAAATATAAGGAACTGCTCTAAAAGTGAAAGGATGAGGATGTGAAAGATACAAGAAAATGAAAAAGCTGGCTTAAAACTCAATATTCAAAACACTAATATCATGGCATCCGGTCCCATCACTTCATGGCAAATAGATGGGGAAAAAGTGGAAACTGAAGATTTTATGCTCTTGGACTCCAAAATCATTGCAGACTCTGACAGCAGCCACAAAATTAAAGGATATTTGCTCCTTGGAAGAAAAGCCATGACCAACCTAGACAGCATATTAAAAAGCAGAGACATCACTTTGCCAGCAAAGGTCTGTATAGTCAAAGCTATGGTTTTTGCAGTAGTCAAGTACAGATGTGAGAATTGGACCATAAAGAAGGCTGAGTACCAAATAATTTGAACTGTGATATTGGAGAAGACTCTTGAGAGTCCCTTGAACCTCAAGGATATCAAACCAGTCAGTCCTAAAAGAAATCAGTCCTGAATATTCATTGGAAGAACTGATGTTGAAGCTGAAACTCCAATACTTTGGCCACCTGATGAGAAGAGCTGACTCATTGCAAAAGACCCTGATGCTGGGAAAGATTGAAGGTGGGAGGAGAAGGGGACAACACAGGATGAGATGGTTGGATTGCATCACCAACTCAATGGACATGAATTTGAGCAAACTCCAAGACATAGTGAAGGACAGGGAAGCCTGGTCTGCCGCATTCCATTGGATTGCAGAGTCGGACACAACTTAATGACTGAGCAATAACAACAAAGACATAAGACCCAAACTGAAATAGCTCCCAGTGTCCCAAATCTGGGACAATTAAAGAAATAACATATTTTTCCATTTTAATCTCAAGTATATAATGAATATACCTTGATATAAGTAACTGAATAAACAAACAGCAAGGAGGAAACAGTTCTCACAGGCAAATCCCAAATAATACATGTAGGTAATCCTTCTCCAGGTGCAGCTTAATATTCCCCTCTTTAATGTGTGGTCAAGATTTAGTGACTCACTTCCAAATCATGAGAGTCTATAAAGGGAAAATAATGATTATAAGGGAAACCTGGAAAGATCTGGCAAACACTGTTTTAACCAAGTGATCAAGCTGAACCTCACTAGCCATGTGATACAGATATCCCATAAGTCCTACAGTGATGGGATAAGAAGGTCACTTTGCCTCTGTGGAATTCTTTGGAAAACCCCTAATTTTACTGCAGTTGGGAGGAAAACATTAAGAAAATCAATTTGAGGAATACAGTACAAAATATCTGATCATCACTTATCAAAATTATCAAGATCATGAAAAACAAGGAAAATGTGAGAAACTCACAGACTGGAGGAGACTAACGAGACAGAACAATTAAATGCAATGGGTATTCTACACTGCATCTCAGAGCAGGAAAAAAAAAAATTACTGTGGAAACTGGTGAAATGTAAAGTTTAGTGTTCAGTTTATTTAAAAACTGCCATCAATATAAGAATTTAGACTCAGCTTTGTCTTTAAAAAATGTACTGAAATACAGTAATTTTATTACAAAAATATTTTGAGTTAAAGTGGTTAATTCTCCCCATAATTACAGTAATTGTCCCAAAAAAAAGTTAATCATTGTTTTCAAAGCTATAATTTTATTGAGCTGTAGATCTTTAGTAGTAATTAAATGAAATTTAAATGAAATGGAGAAAACACTTAAGCTAAATAGTATTTTTGAAGAAATGCAAAAATGATGTGACATTTAGGAAATTTAATTAAAATAGTTAACATTAATTTTCTAGAATATATTTATTTACCTGTCTATATATCTTTTGATTAATTTATTTACAATCTGTGCTTTTTCTACTAAATGTCTTGAAATTCCAAAGAAGTATATATTTTAAAACTTGGGTTAATTCTCCCTATAACTTTTAGTTCAAATTAATGCTTATACCTTTTGAGTTAATAGTATAATATAAATGTTTTAGTATTGAAAAATCCCATAACGTTACAGAATTTTGAAATATATTAAAATAACCACAGTTACAAAGTGTTGTTTAATGGTATGCAAGAACAATAGTACAATGTGGTCCACACATAATTTTTTGCAGGAGTGCTCATTTTTTAACCGTTTACCAATGTAAATGAATTTAGCTATGCCTGCTCAGCATAGGAGATAGTTCTTTTTTTTTTTTCTTTTGGAAACCAACACACTCAGTTTTTTTCTTAAGTCAGTATTAGAAGATTACTGTTAGTTGACTTTATTTATTTCACTATTATGAAGACTAATTATGGGACTCAATATGTTGAACTCAATATTATTTCTACCACCTAAGATGAAAGTAATCACTGCTGTTAATAGAGGTTTTAACACAAAGGTTTAACCTTTAGCACAACCCAGGCAAGAAACTATTGAAGAATTATGTTTAAATATTGTCTTAAGTGTAAAAAAAAAGAAAGGTAAGTCTATATAGAGGAAGGTAAGGTATTTTGATTCAAAAATAAGGAGTTTACAATGTATTCTTGTTTTTCTTAATATATATATGAACAATCATGCTTGCATTTTGATTGGTCATGTCAATCAATGCACTCTGATGGTTCCTAATTTCCACTTCTTTCTCTGTATGTTTCTCTGTTTATCTCTTTGTTATTGTTTTGGCTTGTGTGTTTTATAATCAAAGGACTGAATAATCAAATTTAGAATTACTTGTAACAGACAGTTATATTTTAATCCTTACTATGGAATCACACTGCATTTTTAAAAATTTGTATTTATGAAATGGAGAAATAAAGAATTATGGTAAATTGTATGCATGATCAATGATTCAATCTTGGGTTACTTCTGCCTTTTGACTGTTGTGAATAATAATGATATTATGGACATGGGTGTATCTATATCTGTTCAGCTTCTTGCCTTCAATTCTGTTGGTTCTTTGCTCAGAACTTGAATTCCTAGATAATATGGTAATTCTATGGTTATATTTTTGAAGAAATGCCGTACTATTTGCCACAGAGGCTACATTACTTCACAGTCCTATCAACAATGCAGAAAGATTCTGATTTCCTCACATTCTCACCAAAATTTGCTGACTTCCAAATTTTTAAATACTCATCCTAAAAGTATTATTTTATTGTGATTTTACTTTCTATTTCCCTAAATTTAATGATGTTGAGCACCTTTTCACATACTTATTGGCTGTTTGTTTATCTTTATGGTGAAACATCTGTTCAAGTCATTTGTCCATTTTAAATCAGATGATTTTGTTGTTGTTCAGCTGTGGGAGTTTTTAATGCATTCTACATACTGATCTTTTGTCAGATAAATGATCTGCAAATACTGTCTACCATTCTGTGGACTGCCTTTTTTACTTGATAGTATTCTTTCATGCGTGTATTTTTAATTTTGATGAAGTCAATTTATTTTTTCTTTTGTTGTCTGTGCTTTGGTTGTCATTTTCAATAAATCGTCACCATATCCAACTTCATAAAGCATACTCCCTGTGTTTTCCTCTAAGCATTTTATAATTTTAGCTCTTACATTTATGTCTGTGACCAATTTGAGTTAATTTTTGTATGTACTATAAATTTATTGCTAAATTCGGACTTAAATTGAAAAAGGGGGGAAAACCGCTAGAACATTTAGGTATGACCTAAATCAAATCCCTTGTGATTATACAGTGGAAGTGGGAAATAAATTCAAGGGATTAGATCTGATAGACCTGAAGAACTATGGACAGAGGTTTGTGACATTATACAGGAGGCAGTGATCCAGACCATCCATCCCCAAGAAAAAGAAATGCAAAAAGGCAAAACAGTTATCTGAAAAGGCCTTACAAACAGCTATGAAAAGAAGAGAAGCAAAAGACAAAGGAGAAAAAGAACAGGTACCCATTTGAATGCAGAGTTCCAAACAATAGCAAGGAGAGATAAGAAAGCAAAGAAATAGAGGAAAACTATAGAATGGGAAAGATGAGAGATCTCTTCAAGAAAATTAGAGCGACCAAGGGAAATTTTCATGCAAAGATGGGCACAATAAAGGGCAAAATGGTATGGACCTGATAGAAGCAGAAGATATTAAAAAGAGGTGGCAAGAATACACAGAAAACAAATACAAAAAAGATCTTCATGACCAAGATAACCATGATGGTGTGATCACTCACCTAGAGCGAGACATCCTGGAACGCAATGTCAAGTGGGCTTTGGGAAACATCATTACGGACAAAGCTAGTGGAGGTGATGGAATTCCAGTTGAGCTTTTTCAAATCATACAAGATGATGCTGTGAAGTACATACTGATGCACTCAATATGCCAACAAATTTGGAAAACTCAGCAGTGGCCACTGGACTGGAAAAGGTCAGTTTTCATTCCAATCACAAAGAAAGATAATGCCAAATAATGCTAAACCTACCTCATAGTTGCACTCATCTCACACGCTAGCAAAGTAATGCTCAAAATTCTCCAAACCAGGCCCCAGCAGTACATGAACTGTGAACTCCCAGATGATCAAGCCGGATTTAGAAAAGGCAGAGGAAACAGAGATCAAATTGCCAAAATCTGTTGGATCATCAAAAAAGCAAAAGAGTTTAAGAAAAAGCATCTACTTCTGCTTTATTGACTACGCCAAAACCTTTGACTATGTGGATCACAACAAACTGTGAAAAATTCTTCAGGAGAGTTGGGAATACCAGACCACCTGACCTGCCTCCTGAGAAATCAGTATGCAGGTCAAGAGGAAACAGTTAGAACTGGACATGGACCAACAGACTGGTTCCAAATCCGGAAAGGAGTATGTCAAGGCTGTATATTGTCACTCTGCTTATTTAACTTATATGCAGAGTACATCATGAGAAATGCTTGACTGGATGAAGCAAAAGCTGTGATTAAGATTACCAGGAGAAGTATTGGTAGCCTCAGATATGCAGATGACGCCACACATATGGCAGAAATCAAAGAACTAAAGAGCCTCTTGACAAGAGTGAAAAATGTGGCTTAAAACTCAACATTCATAAAACTAAGATCATGGCATCTGGTCCCATCACTTCATGGCAAATAGATGGGGAAACAGTGGCAGATTTTACTTTGGGGGGGCTCCAAAATCACTGCAGATGGTGACTGCAGCCATGAAATTCAAAGACACTTGTTCCTTGAAAGAAAGGCTGTGACCAAACTAGACAGCATATTAAAAAGCAGAAACATTACTTTGCCAACAAAGGTCCATCTAGTCAAGGCTATGGTTTTCCCAGTAGTCATGTATGGATGTGAGAGTTGGACTATAAAAAAGCTGAGTGCCTAAGAATTGATGCTTTTGAATTGTGGTGTTGGAGAAGACTCTTGAGAGCCCCTTAGACTGCAAGGAGATCCAACCAGTCCATCCTAAAGGAAATCAGTCCTGACTATTCATTGGAAGGACTGATGTGAAGCTAAAACTCCAATACTTTGGCCACCTGATTCTAAGAACTGACTCATTGGCAAGGACCTTGATGCTGGGAAAGATTAAAGGTGGGAGGAGAAGAGGACGACAGAGGATGAGATGGTTGGATGGAATCACCGACTCAATGGACCTGAGTTTGAGTAAACTCCAGGAGTTTGTGATGGACAGGGAGGCCTGGCTTGCTGCAGTTCATGGGTTGCAAAGAGTCAGACATGACTGAGTGACAGGACTGAACTGATAAAGATCCAGGTTTCTTATTTTGCATCTGATCATCCATTTTTACCAGCACTATTTGTTGTAAATACTGTCCTAGCCCCAGTAAGTGGTGAAAATTATTTGCCTATATATATAGTGGTTTATTTCTAGATTCTATTCAATTCTATTCATCTACTTGTCTATTTTTATGCCAGTATCAGACTACTTTGATTACTATGAAGAAGTGAAGTGAAGTCGCTCAGTCGTGTCTGACTCTTTGCAACCCTGTGGACTGTAGCTTACCAGGCTCCTCTGTCCATGGAATTCTCCAGGCAAGAATACTGGAGTGGATAGCCATTTTCTTCTCCAGAGGATCTTCCTGACCCAAGGATTGAACCTAGGTCTCCCACATTGCAGGCAGTCTCTTTAGGGACTTCCCTGAGCTGCCTGAGAAGTTTGACCCTGAGTACTGTAGCCCACCAGGCTCCTCTGTTCGTGGGATTTCCCAGGCAAAAATATTGGAGTGGGTTGCCATTTCCTTTTCCAGGGGAACTTCCCGACCCAAGGATTGAACCCAGGTCTCCTGTATTATAGGCAGTCTTCTGCATTTCAGGCAGATTCTTTACTGACTGAGCCAACAGGGAAGCTTGTGTATGTGTGTGTGTGTATATATATATACACACACACATATATAAACACACACCTATCACATATTGTCAAATTTTATGTGTGTATACATATATTATATATATATGTATACACACACACACACACACACACACACACACACAAACACACATATATATCTGGCCATGCTGTGCAGCTTGCAGGATCTAAGTTCTCTGACTAGGGATTGAGCCTAGGCCCTTGCTGTAGAATTCTTTTGTCAGTATATTTTAAACACAAAAATTATGTGTGAATAGAGGGTCTGTAGGGTAATAAGCTGAGTGGCATCACAGAAAAGAAATTCAGATTTTGTAATACAGCCTTAGTCCAAAAATACAACACTCCTGCCTTAAGTTCACTCCACACAAATTCACAAGGTCAAGTTCAGTCACAGCCCTCAGAACCTCTTCTCTCTCACCCTTTTATCACTTCCTCCACAGTGCTGCAGATTGTTGCTGCTTGATATGCCCCACTGATATAGTCTTTAATGTGATAAAACTTCACATTTCTCACTATTATATGTAGGAAATAAAAAAGCTATTTAGTGATCCCTATCTAAGAAAAGCTAGTTTAATGCCTACTTTGATTTTCTGATGGCAAACACTTTGAAAAATGCAAAGTTTTCAATGTAATATATATAAACCTGAATTGGACAAAATTGTTGTAATGAGGTATTCAAGTATCTTTCAGTCCTGATAGCTGTCATCATGATTGCTATATGCTTGAGAATACTTTTCTTAATATGCTAATGAAATAAATGAAGTCCACCAATAAAGACAAAGAGAGTCTATCCAGAGCTTTCTATGGCAAGCTTATATTTGACAGAGACTTAAAGGCAGGAAGGGGAGTGGGAATGCTTTAGAGTTAAAAAAAAAAAAAAAAAAAAAGGAGGGCTTCCCTGGTGGCTCAGGAGTAAGATTCTGCCTGCCAGTGCATAAGACATGGATTCGATCCCTGGGTTAGGAAGATCCCCTGGAGAAGGAAATGGCAACCCACTCAGTATTCTTGCCTTGGAAATGCCATAAACAGAGAAGCCTGGCAGGGTGTAGTCCATGGGGTTGAAAAGAGTCTGACATGCCTTAGTGACTAAACAACAATAACAAATACAGAAGACTTCAGGTATGCTCTATTGCAAGTCGTCATGGGGACTAACATGTTGTTAGCTTGATGTCAGCTAACTAACAGCAGAGCGTATTATGTGACTGGTCTGAGACAAAAAAGATAAATTGGTAGTCAGGGTCAACTCCTGAACATTCTGGGTCAGGTGATGGAGAGGTGGTAAATTGGCTTTTGGGGTGTATTATGTGGATTAGAGTTGCGTTGTCATATGTGCTCTGGTCATTGTCTATTTTTTATATAAATTATCTCAGTTTTATAGTATTGATATGTTATATCAAATAGATTACAATTAAAGTAATAAACTTTAATTGATCATTTTATAGTTATATGTTTTAAATGCAATTATTTGGTTGTAAATAAAACTTACATTGTAATATTGATTGCATTATTATTTTTATGGAATTTTACCCTCAATGTATATTTCTAAATATCACCTTTAGCTGTTTACTGTATGGTCGAAATAATTTGAGAAAGATAATGTCAGTAAGATGGCAAATTAAAAAGTCTAAGACTCTCTTTTAAAACATTTTTTTTTCACATTTTCACCTTCAAAACCGATAAAAACTATCACAAGAGATAAATAGGAAGGCTGGTTAACTAGTTTTATAGAATTTTTGATGCCGAACCATGACATGAGCCTTGTATGTTGTAGCCACATGTACTGGGAAACAAACTAGCCCAGAAGGACAATGCAGACAGTGGACTGCAGTTATTACACCCGTGGGCCCAAGGCAGAATCTCCTCTTAGCCACGGACCCCGACCAGTTTTTGTGAAAACCTTAGTTCAGTTCAGTTCAGTTCAGTTTAGTCGCTCAGTCGTGTCTGACTCTGCGACCCCATGAATCGCAGCAGGCCAGGCCTCCCTGTCCATCACCAACTCCCGGAGTTTACTCAAACTCACGTCCATCGAGTCGGTGATGCCATCCAGCCATCTCATCCTCTGTTGTCCCCTTCTCCTCCTGCCCCCAATCCCTCCCAGCATCAGGGTCTTTTCCAATGAGTCAACTCTTCCCATGAGGTGGCCAAAGCATTGGAGTTTCAACCTCAGCATCAGTCCTTCCAATGAATACCCAGGACTGATCTCCTTTAGGATGGACTGGTTGGATCTCCTTGCAGTCCAAGGGACTCTCAACAGTCTTCTCCAACACCACAGTTCAAAACCATCAATTCTATGGTGCTCAGCTTTCTTCACAGTCCAACTCTCATGTCCATACATGACCACTGGAAAAACCATAGCCTTGACTAGGTGGACCTTTGTTGGCAATATAATGTCTCTGCTTTTTAATATGCTATCTAGGTTGGTCATAACTTTCCTTCCAAGGAATAAGCATCTTTTAATTTCATGGCTGTAGTCACCATCTGCAGTGATTTTTGAGCCCCCAAAAATAAAGTCTGACACTGTTTCCACTGCTTCCCCATTTATTTCCCATGAAGTGATGGGACCAGATGCCATGATCTTAGTTTTCTGAATGTTGAGCTTTAAGCCAACTTTTTCACTCTCATCTTTCACTTTCTTTTTTTTTTTTTTTTTTTTCATTTATTTTTATTATTTGGAGGCTAATTACTTTACAATATTATAGTGGTTTTTTTCATACATTGACATGAATCAGCCATGGATTTACATGTATTCCCCATCCTGATCCCTCTTCTTTCACTTTCATCAAGAGGCTTTTTAGTTCCTCTTCACTTTCTGCCGTAAGGGTGGTGTCATCTGCATATCTGAGGTTGTTGATATTTCTCCCAGTAATCTTGATTCCAGCTTGTGCTTCTTCCAGCCCAGCGTTTCTCATGATGTATTCTGCATATAAGTTAAACAAGCAGGGTGACAATATATAGCCTTGACATACTCCTTTTCCTATTTGGAACCAGTCTGTTGTTCCAAGTCCAGTTCTAACTGTTGCTTCCTGACCTGCATATAGGTTTCTCAAGAGGCAGGTCAGGTGGTCTGGTATTCCCATCTCTTTCAGAATTTTCCACAGTTTATTGTGATCCACACAGTCGAAGGCTTTGGCATAGTCAATAAAGCAGAAATAGATGTTTTTCTGAAAGTCTCTTGCTTTTTCGATGATCCAGCGGATGTTGGCAATTTGACCTCTGGTTCCTCTTCCTTTTCTAAAACCAGCTTGAACATCTTATATGCCCTATGTGAAAACCTTATATACCCTAAGCCACGTGCAGAAAACCACCTCCCCAAATTCCCTGAAACTAGTCTGAACAAAGGAAAAAGAAAGATACAATCAAATTTAACCCGTAATTCATATGCTTTAAGCCTAGGTAGTTAACAGTGGACAGTTATCAATAGGCCTGTGGTCATATCCCAATAAACATAATAGTATGTATGATTCTATTCGGTTACACAGATAATTAGGGTATTCTTTTAGGTGCCAGAGAGCCCTGGGGCTTTTCCTTCTGGGAGCCTGGTTTTCCAGTTGGTAAGTAATTTCCATAGATACTGGGCATATAGCTCAAAGTCCACAGTCCAGCCCAAGATGGAGTCCTGCTTTCAATAAAGAGCTTGTTCTGTTTCCTCTTTCAGTAGACTGAAATAGAAATAGCTAAAACTGATGTACAAAACCAATTTCTTAAACTTCTTTTGCTATTAAATTCTGTGAAGTTTCAGTTATCTAAAATAAACTTACACAAATATGAAATGTTTCAAATGGCAAAATAATATATAATGTAACATTTGTAAAATATTCTTTTCTAACATTTGTTGTTGTTCTTATTTCATTGCTGTCTTATCTGACTATTTGTGACTCCATGGACTGTAGCACATCATACTCCTCTGTTTATGAAATTTCACAGGCAAGAAGACTGGAGTGGGTTGCTGTTTCCTTCTACTAGTAGTTTGATTTGTGGGAACTCCCTGGATGTTTTATGGTAAAGAACCTGCCAGCCAATGCATGAGACCCAGGTTCCATCCAGGGTTGGGAAGATACCCTGGAGAAGGAAATTACAACTCACTACAGTAATCTTAACTGGGAAATCCCATGGACAAAGAAGCCTGGCAGGCTACAATCCATGGGTGTCACAAAAGAGTCGGTCATGACTTAAAGCTAAACAACAGTTTTGATTTGTACACTCTACTGATGTACATAGAATACTGTAAATTCAGACAGATATTGATGGGAAAATAACAGATATAATACTTTCACAAGTATTGGAAGTTCGGTTATGTTCTGAATAGAGTAACTTAACTTTACAGTGTTTGGCAATGTGTTCTCCCTAAATTCATTATTGGCAATAAGTAGGTCTAATAATACTGCAAAAAAGTTAACAACTGTGCACTTCATTAACAATGAGGTAACTAAATGAAATACTTTTTGAGTTCAATTCCGCTTAAGACATTGACTGTATCAAGGGTTTCTTGAGGAAGAAATTAAATCTTCAGTTTGGACCAGGTTGAAAACCATGAACTATAGATTGTTACTGAGTAATTTTGTAGTTAAAAACTTGGGTTGTACACATAGAGAATGGTTAATGTCATTACTTCAATTTTCACCACTTCAATTTACTACACGAGTATGTTGTGTTGATTAATTCTGTAGGTCTCAATTTATTCATGTATAAAATAAGAGAAACAATTAGTTGTCATACAGGTACAATTTAAATACATAATGTGCATATAAGACATGAGTCTTGATCTGGCTAAAGTTGACAATTCTTTTTACTGTACCTCTCAAACTTATTTGAAAAGCAAACTATTGGTTCTCCTAAGAGGAGAGTGAAAAAGTTGGCTTAAAACTCAACATTCAGAAAACTAAGATCATGGCATCTGGTCCCATCACTTCATGAAAAATAGATGGGGAAACAGTGGAAACACTGGCTGACTATTTTTTGAGGCTCCAAAATCACTGAAGATGGTGACTGCAGCCTTTAAATTCAAAGATGCTTACTCCTTGGAAGGAAAGTTATGACCAACCTAGACAGCATATTAAAAAGTAGAGACATTACTTTGTCAACAAAGGTCCATCTAGTCAAGATTATAGTTTTTCCAGTAGTCATGTATGGACGTGAGTGTTGGACTATAAAGAAAACCAATTGATGGTTTTGAACTGTGGTGTTGGAGAAGACTGTTGAGAGTCCCTTGGACTGCAAGGAGATCCAACCAGTCCATTCTAAAGGAGATCAGTCCTGGGTATTCATTGGAAGAACTGATGTTGAAGCTGAAACTCCAATACTTTGGCCACCTGTTGCGAAGAGCTGACTCATTTGAAAAGACTCTGATATTGGGAAAGATTGTAGGCAGGAGGAGAAGGGAATGACAGAGGATGAGATGGTGGGATGGCATCGCCGACTCAATGGACATGAGTTTGAGTAAACTCTGGGAGTTGGTGATGGACAAGAAAGCCTGGTGTGCTGCCGTTCATGGGGTCACAAAGAGTCGGACATGACTGAGCGACTGAACTGAACTGAACGTCATTAAATGAACTGCAGAAGTTAGAAGTTTACAACAAAACTTGTTTGTGAAATCCCCTTAGAGGAGGAGATGGCAACCCACTCAAGTATTCTTGCCTGGGAAATCCCATGGACAGAGGAGCCTGGCGGGCTACAGTCCAAGGTATCACAATGAATCTGACATGACTTAGCAACTGAGCACACACACATATACATGTTTATATGAATATCAGTGTAAAATAATTATAAAACATAACTATTATTTTTAAAGTATAGCAGTCTTTCAAAGACTGACTGCGGATTAAGCATTTTGGAGTTTGTATCATGCTATAGTTCTTGTTCAATCACAAAGTTGTATCTGACTCTTTGCCACCCTATGGACTGTAGTACACCAGGCTTCCCAGTTCTTCACTATCTCCTGGAATTTGTTTAAATTCACGTCTGTTGACTCGATTATGCCATCCAACTATTTCATCCTCTGTTGCCTTTTTCTCCACCTGCCCTCAGTCTTTCCCAGTATCAGGGTCTTTTCCTATTAGTCAGCTCTTCCCATCAGATGGCCAAAGTTTTTGAGCTGCAACTTCAGTATCAGTCCTTCCAATGAATATTCAGACTTGATTTCCTTAAGTATTGACTGGTTTGATCTCCTTGTTGTCTAAGGGACTTTCAAGAGTCTTCTCCACACCATAATTCAAAAACAATCAATTCTTCAGCGCTCAGCCTTCTTTAGGGCCTCTCACATCCTTACATGACTACTGGAAAAACCATAGCTTTGACTATATGGATCTTTGCTTTTTAATATGCTGTCTAGGTTTGTCATAGCTATTCTTCCAAAGGACAAGGGTCTTGTTATTTCATGGCTGCAGTCACCATCCATAGTGATTTTGGAGCCCAGGAAAATAAAGTTTCTGTTTCCCCATTTTCCCCATCTAATGTATGTTGGAAATTTGATCTCTGGTTCCTCTGTCTTTGGCAATCCAGCTTGTATATATAGTAGTTCTTGGTTCACACACTGAGAAAGCCTAGCTTGGAGGATTTTGAGCATTACCTTGCTAGTATGTGAAATGAGTGCCATTGTATGGTAATTTGAACATTCTTTGGCATTTTCCTTCTTTGAGATTAAAATGAAAGCTGATGTTTTTAAGTCCTCTGGCCATTGTTGAGTTTTCCAAATTTGCTGACATTGAGTGCAACACTTTACCAACTTCAAGTTTTAGAATTTTAAATAGCTCAGCTGGAATTCCATCATCTCCACTAGCTTTGTTTGTAGTAATGCTTCCTAAGGCCCACTTGACTTCACACTCAAGGATGTCTGGCTCTAGGTAAGTTACCATAACATCTTGGTTATCTGGGTCATTAAGACCTTTTTAATATAGTTCGTCTGTGTATTCTTGCCACCTCTTCTTAATCTTTTCTGCTTCCGATATGTCCTTGCCACTGCTGTCCTTCATTGTGCCCATCTTTGCATAAAATATTCCCTTGGTGTCTCCAGTTTTCTTAAAGAGATCTCTAGTCTTTCTCCTTCTACTTTTACTCTATTTCTTTACATTGTTCACTTAAGAAGGCTTACTTATCTCTCTTTGCTATTCTCTGGAACTCTGCATTCAGTTGGATATATCTTTCTCTTTCTCTTTTGCCTTTCATTTCTCTTCTTTTCTCTGGTATTAGTAAGGCCTCCTCAGGCAACCACTTGCCTTCTCACATTTCTTCTTCTTGGAACTGGTTTTGGTCACTGAGTCCTGTACAATGTTAGGAATCTCTGTCCATAATTCTCCAGGCACTGTCTACCAGATCTAATTCCTTGAATCTGCTTTTCACCTCTACTGCATAATCATAAGGGATTTGATTTAGGTCATAACCTGAATGGTCTAGTCGTTTTCTCTACTTTCTTCAATTTTAGCCTGAATTTTGCATTAAGGAGCTCACGATCTAAGCCATAGTCAGCTCCTACTCTTGTTTTTGTTTATTGTATTGAGCTTCTCCATCTTCAGCTGCAAAGAATATAATCAGTCTGGTTTTGTTATTGACCATCTGGTGACACCCATCTGTAGAGTCATCTCTTGTGTTGTTGGAAGAGGATTTTTGTTATGAACAATGTGTATTCTTGGGAAAACTCTGTTAGCCTTACCCCTGTTTCATAATTCACTCCAAGGCCAAACTTGCCTGTTACTCTACTATCTCTTGACCTCCTACATTTTATTCCAATCCCCCCTATGATGAAAAGGAGATCTTTTTTTTGGTGTTAGTTCTAGAATAGAAGGTCTTGGAGGTCTTCATAGAACTGTTCAACTTCAGGTTCTTCAGCATTAGTGGTTGGGGCATAGACTTGGGTTTACTGTGATGTTGAAAAGTTTGCCTTGGAAATGAACTGAGATCATTCTGTCATCTTTAAGACTGCACACAAGTGCTACATTTTGTACTCTTCTGTTGATTGTGAGGGTTACTCCATTTATTCTAAGGGGTCCTGCCCACAGGATAAAGATAAAATGGTCCTTTGAGTTAAATTCGCCTATTCCTGTTCACTGATTCCTAAAACGTCGATGTTCACTCTTGCCATCTCCTGTTTGACCATATCTAATTTACTGTGATTCATGGACCTAACACTCCAGGTTCCTATGCAATATTATTCTTTACAGGATTGGACTTTGCTTTCCCCACCAGATACATCTAAAATTGAGCATCATTTCTCCTTTGGTTCAACTTTTTCATTCTTTTTGCAGCTATTTCTCTGCTTTTCTCCGGTAGCATATGGGACATCTACTGACCTGGGTTCTCATCTTCTGGTGTCATATCTTCTTGCCTTTTCACACTGTTCATGGTGTTCTCTAGGCAAGAATACTTAAGTTGTTTGCCATTCTCTTCTCCGGTGGATCACACTTAATCAGCGCTCTCCACCATGACCCGTCCATCTGGCATGGCCCTGCATAGCATGGCTCATAGCTTCATTGAGTTACACAAAGCTTTGATCCATGTGATTATTTTGGTTAGCTTTCTGTGATTGTGGTTTCCATTCTGGAGGCTCTGAGATTGAATTCTCGCTTCTTCTGTCTCCCTCTGATGGATGAGGGTTAAGAGGCTTGTGCAAGCTTCCTGGTAGGAGGTGGACTTGCTGTGCGGAAAATAGGTCTTGTTCTGGTGGACAGAGCCACTCTCTGTAAATCTTTAATCCAATTTTCTGCTGGTGGGTGGGCCTGCGCTCCCTCCCTGTTAGTTTTTTTTTTTTTTTTTCCCCCCAAGGTGACCCAGTCCTGGAGTCTACAGGCTCAGTAGTAGGGTTAATGGCAACCTCCAGGAGGACTCAAGTCAATGTGTGCCTCCCAGGACTGGTGGCAACATGCCCCCATCCCTACAGCAGGCCGCTGCCAACCCAAACCTCTGCAGGAGACTGTCAAACACTCACAGGCAGGTCTGGTTCAATCTCTTGTGAGGTCACTGCTCCTTTTCCCCTGGGTCCTGGTATGCACAAGGTTTTGTTTGTGCCTTCCAAAAGTCTCTGTTTCCCCCAGTCCTTTGAAAGTTCTTCACAGTCATTCCTTGGGGATTCCCAGTCTCTCTGCTGGATCCTTAGGTATGGAAATCTGATGTGGTGCCTAGAACCTTCATATCAATGCAGCAACATTTGGTACTACTGTTCTCCAATTTGTGGGTTGCCCATCTGGTGAGTATGAGATTTGATTTCAATATGATTGCACCCCTACTACTGCCTTGTGGTTTCTCCTTTATCCTTGAATAGGGTATCTTTTTTTGGTGGATTTTAATGTTCTACTGTCAATGGTTATGATTTTAGTGTTCTCCAGGAAACAATGAGCCATGCTTTTCTACCCTGCCATCTTGGTAACTATGTTGGAGTTACCACAGTGAATAACCTAGCTGTGATCTAGATCCCAGTAGATTCGCTTCAAATTTTACCATATAAAATTGAATTCATTTCTCCCTGAACTCTCTTAATATACTCCTCCTGATGTCCATACCCTATTTAACAAATGTATCCATCACTTTAAAATATTTTTAGCTGCAGGAGTTGCTTGTATATTTTTTAGATTAATTCTTTTGTCAGTTGCTTCGTTTGCTACTATTTTCTCCCATTCTGGAGGCTATCTTTTCACCTTGCTTATAGTTTTCTTTGTTGTGCAAAAGCTTTTAAGTTTCATTAGGTCCCATTTGTTTATTTTTGCTTTTATTTCCAATATTCTGGGAGTTGGGTAATAGAGGATCCTGCTGTAATTTATGTTGGAGAGTGTTTTGCCTATGTTCTTCTCTAGGAGTTTTATAGTTTCTGGTCTTACATTTAAATCTTTAATCCATTTTGAGTTTATTTTTGTGTATGGTGTTAGAAAGTGTTCTAGTTTCATTCTTTTACAAGTGGTTGACCAGTTTTCCCAGCACCACTTGTTTTGTGGTTCCTTGCTAATTTTCTGTTTAGTTGATCTGTCCGTAGGTGTGAGTGGGTGTTGAAGTCTCCCACTATTATTGTGTTATTGCTAATTTCCCCTTTCATACTTGTTAGCATTTGTCTTACATATTACAGTGCTCCTATGTTGGGTGCATATATACTTATAATTGTTATATCTTCTTATTGGTTTGATCCTTTGATCATTATGTAGTGTCCTTCTTTGTCTCTGTTCACAGTCTTTGTTTTAAAGTCTATTTTATCTGATAGGAGTATTGCTACTCCTGCTTTCTTTTGGTCTCTATTTGTGTGGAATATCTTTTTCCAGCCCTTCACTTTCAGTCTGTATGTGTCCCTTGTTTCAAGGTGGTCTCTTGTAGACAAGATATATAGGGGTCTTGTTTTTGTATCCATTCAGCCAGTCTTTGTCTTTTGGTTGGGGCATTCAACCCATTTACATTTAAGGCAATTATTGATAAGTATGACCTCATTGCCATTTGCTTTGTTGTTTTGGGTTCGAGTTTATACATCATGTCTGTGTTTCCTATCTAGAGAAGATCCTTTAGCATTTGTTGGAGAGCTGGTTTGGTGGTGCTGAATTCTCTCAGCTTTTGCTTGTCTATAAAGCTTTTGATTTCTCCTTCATATTTGAATGAGATTCTTACTGAGTACAGTAATCCAGGCAGAAAAATAAACGACCCAATCAAAACATGAGCCAAAGAACTAAACAGACATTTCTCCAAAGAAGACATACAAATGGCTAACAAACACATGAAAAGATGCTCAACATCACTCATTTTCAGAGAAATGCAAATCAAAACCACAATGAGGTACCATTTCACACCAGTCAGAATGGCTGCTATCCAAAAGTTTACAAGCAATAAATGCTGAAGAGAGTGTGGAGAAAAGGGAACCCTCTTACACTGTTGGTGGGAATGCAAACTAGTACAGCCACTAAGGAGAACGGTGTGGAGGTTCCTTAAAAAACTAGAAATAGAACTGCCATATGACCCAGCAATCCCACTGCTGGGCATACACACCGAGGAAACCAGAGTTGAAAGACACGTGTAGCCCAATGTTCATCACAACACTGTTTTTAATAGCCAGGACATGGAAGCAACCTAGATGTCCATCAGCAGACGAATGGATAAGAAAGCTGTGGTACATATATACAATGGAATATTACTCAACCATTAAAAAGAATACATTTGAATCAGTTCTAATGAGGTGGGTGAAACTGGAACCTATTATACAGAGTGAAGTAAGCCAGAAAGGAAAACACCAATACAGTATACTAACACATATATATGGAATTTAGAAAGATGGTAATGATAACCCTATATGTGAGACAGCAAAAGAGACACAGATGTATAGAACAGTCTTTTGGACTCTGTGGGAGAGGGCAAGGGTGGGATGATTTGGGAGAAAGGCATTGAAACATGTATATTATCATATGTGAAATGAATCCCCAGTCCAGATTTGACGCATTATACAGGGTGCTCAGGGCTGGTGCACTGGGATGACCCTGAGGGATGGGATGGGGAGGAAGGTGGGAGGGGGGTTCAAGATGGGAACACATGTACACCCATGGTGGATTCATGTCAATGTATGGCAAAACCACTACAATATTGTAAAGTAATTAGCCTTCAATTAAAATAAATAACTTTATATTTAAAAAAAAAGCAAATAAAATGTAAAAAATCTTTTAGGTGTAAGAGCCCAAATCTTCAATATACCTATTTCAAAAAAATAAAAAAATAAAATATTTTTATCCACAAAGCAATGTGGGACTAGTTTCAACTATGTGTGACAGATTTGGATCTTAAATGATCTGGGTTTCTAGTCTAGTTTTAACATTCAGAATTTAGAGGGAAATAAATGAGATCATTACACAAAATTTTTATTGCTATATAACTAATTATCACAAACAAATAAGCTTAAAATAACATTCACTTATTGTCTCAGAATACTTACAGTCAGGAGTCTAGGCATTTGTGTTAATTTGACTCTGGCTCAAGGGCTAATCAAGTTTGAAATCAAGGTGTTGGTTGGGATGCTTTCTTTATGGAACTTGGTGGTTTTTTTAGAGTTAACTATGGATTTTGACCGAGTTCTGCCTTAGCGCTTCTAGTACTTAGGCACTTGTTCTATTCCTAGCTGTTGAAGAACCTAGAGGCTACCTTACCATGTGGTCCTACCTTACCTACCTTACCAAGCTCCTTACCATGTGGCCCTTCTCCATCTTCTTCACTACCAATGAAGTTTAATTTCTCCTATACTCTAAATCTCTCCTTTTTGAAGTCCTTACTTGATTAATTCAGGCCGTCCCAGAAGATTCCCTTTATATTAACTCACAGTCAACTGATTTGGTACCTTAATTACATCAGCAAAATCCTTTCATGTTTGTGATATAATGTAACCTAATCAAAGTTGTGAAATCTGTCCAACCAATGCACAGACAGGAGTAAGGATTTATACAATTCATGTGTACCATAGTATGGAAATTTGAGGCCTATCTTAGAAATCTGCATACAATAATCAGGTAGTAGATAATAAAACTGACACATTCTGGGAAAAGGTCAAAATATTTTGCAATATTCCAGTGTGTTGAAGGTAATGACTGCTGATTACATAAGTGAATGCTTGTTAGCATAGACACAGCCTAATAGTAACATTTCTATTGTTATGAATAATAAGGTCATGCTGTTTTTCTAATACTGTTAATTAGATGACATTACTTTGTCACAGTTTTATGCCAGATTTCATGTAAGTGGGTGTAATAATCAGAAAACAAGTATAAACAATTATAATTTACAAAGTCAAATTTGAAGACTATCTTTTTCTATGAAGTGAAATAAACTAAGTTTCTAATTTGTCAAATTCCAATACTTAGGAAATTACTATATGGTGTTAGGAAAAATAAATAATAAAAGCTATTCAAAGAAATTTCTGAGGGAGCCAGAAAGCACATAACCTGACAATTACATAGCAAATAAATTACATTAGGCATTTCATCAAATGTTGTTTTCTAAGAGAAACTTGCATCTTCTTTGCTTTTAATTTTTCTATCTAAATCTTACCTCTCACAATAAACAAAATATGAAATGTATATGAGTTAGCAGTGACCTAAATAAAATACTTACCTCATGAGTATTCATATTTAAACAGAAATGAATGAACTTTCAGTATGATTTAAAAATGATGGAATGATGCACTGTGAGCATAGGAGTTCTGAGAATCTGAAATCATGACAGTAGGTTGCTAACTGTGCCCACTTTCCATTCAGAAGAATTCCTCTTCGTGTATTACCTCTGCCCATCCCCACCAGTGTCACCATATATTCTTGTGCTACTACTCATATATATTCTCGACTGCTCTGTTTCCTTTCCATACATTTCAGGCCAATCTTGGTCTGTCATTCTGTTTCTTAATTTCTATCAAGCACCACTGGTCTTGGACTGTCAGTTCTCAAAAATTCTACTCTTCACTTTGCATATATTACCTTTCCAAAGTTTCTTCTGTCATTGCTTACTCTAATCTCTTCTTTTTAGGTCATAGCATGAGGAATACATTTAGTCATATGAGAGAAAATGTTAATCTCTCAGTTGTATTTGACTCTTTGCTGTCCCATGGACTGTAGGCCACCAGGCCCCTCTGTCCATAGGATTCTCCAGGCAAGATTACTGGAGTGGGTAGTCATTCCCTTCTTTAGGGGATCTTCCAGACCCTGGGATTGGACCCAGGTCCACTGCATTGCAGGCAGATTCTTTGCGATCCAAGTCACCAAGGAAGTCTGATGGGAAATACAGATTTATTGAACACAGTATTTACATGCCACCCACATTTCTTTTCATTGATTTTGTTGTTCTCTACTCATCATCATAAGACAAATTTATAGGTATATTTGTGAGTTATGCATTTATGTTTATGTTTAGAGATTAGTCTGGGGATATATCACTTGTTAATATGCATGTACTCCATAATAT
Organism: Dama dama; assembly: GCF_033118175.1. Taxonomy (NCBI): domain Eukaryota; kingdom Metazoa; phylum Chordata; class Mammalia; order Artiodactyla; family Cervidae; genus Dama; species Dama dama. The sequence continues at coordinate 22,844,691 of NC_083711.1, forward strand.
ACTCACAAAACATTTTCATGATTATGTAAGTTTAAGTGAGATGCAGAAAGCGAGTAATAGATTTATCAAAAGTAATTTTCTGCATTCTTAACTTTGTTTTACTTTCAGTAAATTTATGAAATTTTTCTTAGTTTATATAATATTTTGAATTATTTCATACCATATTCTTGAAGAGTTCCTCCTTTTTTTTTTTTTTTAAATTTCTTTTAATATCATCTGCTCTCTTCTTTCTTTTTAACCTAGTCTTCCCTGCCCTCCTCAATAATATTCTTATAGTACAGGAAGTTAACTTTAGTAAAATAAAATGTCAAGGCACTAAATATTTGTCACTGTTATGTTTGAACAAAGATGTGCATGACAAACCAATTCACATGCTTCACCAAGTCACATCTCCAGAACATTCTGCAAATAGATCTACCTACTCCATCATTTTTTATTCCTCTTCTAATCTAAGTGAATATCATCTGTCTTTTTACACTTGCAGTCAACTTCCACATGATCTTCCAGATCTTTTTCCCTCTACCCATTCTGCCTAAGTTTTCTTTAAAAATAAAATATATTTTATCCTTTCTTAGCTTAATTTTTTTCAACTCCTTACCATTATCCTTGCAATGATATCTATAGTGTGCAAAATGGCTTATTTTGTCCCCAAGAAATCTATCATTGTTTATCTGTCTAGTCTCCTTCCCTTTCAATGGGTAAAGTCCAGGGATAGTAGCCTTCTTTAATTTCTCAGATCTGCCAAGTTACTCAATCTTTCTTAAAGTTTGAGTCCATCATAATTCTTCTCCCTAAAATTTTCTTCATATTTCTGATTCTTTTCTTCCTTCTAAAAAACTAAAAACATAACTTTTTATAGACAACTTCTCCATTAAGTTATATTCCATATTATTTTCAAAACTGTATGATCTATCTTATTTTACATCCTAATATTCCATTGTAATCATTTCCTTATTTATAGTTGGCTTATTTCCCAATGTTCTCACTGAACTCTAAGCATTGTATGGGCAGGCAAGTACCACGTGTGCTTTCAGCAAGATATTTGAAAACTGGCAAATATTTATTGAGTGAATAAAAGAATAAAGTTTTATTGACTGGTGCCACTGTACTGAAGTATTTTAAATTGTAATAATTCTAAATGTTCTTTTCCCAAATAAGGTAACATATCTTAAAACATTGACCCTACCCTCCCACCTAATATCCCATGTTTATGATGTACTTGTCTTCAAAGAGAGGGACCTGTGAGAAACTAACTTTGTTCCTAAGAACACAAGGTAGTGGGTGGATACTAGGACAGCTCAGCTCAAATCAGCAGTTAAAACTGTTGCTGTGTATAGTAGGTAACATTTCTTCTTACCCATTCATCTGCGAATGGACACTTAGGTAGCTTTCATACCTTTGCAATTGTAAAACATGCTGCTTTGAACATTGAAGTACATATATCTTTTTGAATTAGTGTTTTGTTCCTATAAGATATATACCTAGGAGTGGAATTGCTAGGACATGTGGTAGTTCTATTTTTAGGTTTAGAGAAATTTCCATACTGTTATCCATACTGGCTGCACCAATCTACATTCCCACCAACAGTGTAGGAGGGTTCCCTTTACTTCACATCCTCACCAGCACTTGTTATTTGTGTTTTCTTTGATTATTGCCAGTCTTGCAGGTGTGATGTGATATCTCACTGTGGCTTTGATGAAAAAGAATGACATTTTATCATTTTGCCAGTTGTGGCAACATGGATGGACTTGAAAGTCTAAATGTGAAAGTCAGAGAAGGACAAATAATGTGTGATGTCACTTATATATGGAATGTAAAAAATATGCCAAACTAATGAATAAAATGGAAAAAGAACAGACTCACAGATAAATAGAATGAAGTAGTGCTTACTAGTGGGGAGAGGGTAGAGAGGGGGACTATATGGGTGAGGAGGGGAAAAAGTTATTATGGTTATATGAAAGCGTGTGTATTAAACTTTTGAAAATTATAAAGTACTATAGAATTGAAAGGATATTTCATTCAATAAAAAGGGATTTATAAAAGAAAGAAAACATCTGCCAAATTAAAAAAAAAAAAAATCTTGCTACGGACAACTGTAAGTTCAAGTAATAAATTTGAGAACTAATTTTATTCTTTGTTTTTATTGACTCAGCAAAGAATTCAAAACTAAGAAAAAAGAGTCCAGAAACAGGCAAATATTTGTCAAAAATAGATCGTTATATCATACCTGTTGTCAAACACATTCTTCATGACTGAGAATATATAGACTACAAGTTTCTGTCCTAAGATAAGAGGTGGAAAAATTAAGAGAATGGGAAACTAATTCTTCTTTACCACCTTTTCTGCCTCACCACTACCTCCAGCAAATATCTTTTGTATTTTATATACTAGCCCTTGCCTTCCCCTGCCTCTAGAAACTGGTATTCAAACTATTTGGTTTCACTAGAACAAGTAGGTGCAATAGACGTTAAGTACTCCAGATGGCTGACAATTCTTTCTGCAATGATAGTGATTGGAATGTGGTATCAGTTCTAAATCATTTATTTTTTAACCTTAGTTTGCAGAGGGCTCAGAAGTTGAAAACTGCAAGTTGTGAAAGCTGCATGATGTAGCAGAAAATAGATTATGCATTTTAACATTTTGATAACCTGGAAATTTCACATATTAATCATATAAAATGTCTTTTGGTTGTATTGAAATCATTTTAATCAGCTACAAATCATGTCTTGAATGTAATGCTTCATAATTAAGATTACAGACTTTCAGATAGTACTAGAAATAATCAGTGAGTAAATGAAAAAAAATAATTTATAGCTTTCTAGGTCTTCTTCATATATAGAATATTATTTTTCTCAATGGTGATATGCAACACTGTACTGTTATTGTTATCATAACAATAGAGATGGTTATCAAGTTGTTTAAGTGAAAAAACATTGTCCACAATATTTAAAGCATTTGAGGTAAACATTTTTAAGGATATGAAAGTACATTATAGGTAAATTAGCAATTTCATCAACTCTACTATAGAGCTTCTTGATGAGGGTAAAAGAGTAGTGTGATAAAGCTAGCTTGAAATTCAGCATTCCAAAAGCTAAGATCATGGCATCTGATCCCGTCAACTCATGGCAAATAGAAGGAAGGGGGAGAAGTGGAAGCAGCGACAGATTTCATTTTCTGTGGATAGTGACTGCAAACTTGAAGTTAAAAGATGCTTGCTCCTTGGAAGGAAAACTATAACAAACCTAGGTGGTGGTTGTGGTTTAGTCCCTAAGTCGTGTTTGACTCTTGCAACCCCATGGACTAGAGCCTGCCAGGATCCTCTGTCCATGGGATTTTCAAGGCAAGAATACTGGAGTGGGTTGCCTTTTCCTTCTCCGGGGGATCTTCCTCACCCAGGAATCAAACCCAGGTCTCCTGTATTGCAGACAAGTTATTTACCAATGGAGCTACAATGACAAACCTAGACAGTGTGTTAAAAAGAAGATACATTACTTTGTCCATAAAGGTCTGTCCATATTTTCAAAGCTATGATTTTTTCCAGCAGCCATATATGGATGTGCGAATTAGACAGCAAAGAAGACTGAACACTGATGAATTGTTGCTTTTGTTTTTTTTTTGTTTTTTGTTTTTTTTTAATTATTTTTATTTTTTTTTTCCCAGTGGGTTTTGTCATACATTGATATGAGAATTGTTGCTTTTGAACTGTGGTGCTGGAGAAGACTTTTGAGAGTCTTGGGAACTGGAAGGAGATCAAACCAGTCAATCCTAAAGGGAATCAACCCTGTATATTGTTTGGAAGGACTGATGATGAAGCTGAAGCTCCAATACTTTGGCCACCTGATGTGAAGAACCAACTCATTGGAAAAAACCCTTAATGCTAGGAAAATTGAGGGCAGGAGGAGAAGAGGGCAATGGGGAATGAGATGGCTGGATGGCATCATCAATTTAATGGACATGAGTTTTAGCAAACTCTAGGAGGTAGTAGACAACAGAGGAACCTGGCATACTGCAGTCCATAGGGCTGCAAAGAGTTGTACACAGTTTAGCGACTAAAGAACAACAACTTAATTTAAAGGTGCCAGTTGATCAAAATAAATGACTTTCATCTTTAAAAAAATTTTATTACAACTTTTGTTTTGTGATTACCAAATAGAAAATGCCTTCTCCTACTCCCACAGAAACATGTTTTTTAATAAATTTATAATTTTGAATAAGTCAGTTCAGTTCAGTCACTCAGTCATGTCCTACTCCTTGTGACCCTATGGACTGCAGTACACCAGGCCTCCCTGTCCAACTCCCAGAGCCTAATCAAAATGATGTCCATAGCATGGGTGATGCCATCCAACCATCTCACCCTCTGTCGTCCCATTCTCCTCCCGCCTTCAATCTTTCCCAGCATTAGGGTCTTTTTAAATGAGTCAGTTCTTCGCATCAAGTGGCCAAAATATTGGAGTTTCCACTTCAGCATCAGTCCTTCCGATGAATATTCAGGACTGATCTCCTTTACGATGGACTGGTTGGATCTCCTCGCAGTCCAGGGGACTCTCAAGAATCTTCCCCAACACCACAGTTCAAAAGCATCAATTCTTTGGCGCTCAGCTTTCTTTATAGTCCAACTCTCACATCTGTACTTGACTACTGGAAAATCCAAAGTTTTGATTAGATGGACCTTTGTTGGTAAAGTAATGTCTCTGCTTTTTAAAATGCTGTTTAAGTTGGTCATAGCTTTTCTTCCAAGGAGCAAGCATCTTTTTCTCATGGCTGCAGTCACATACCTTTTACAATTAAGTTGATAAACATGAAATTTTACTTCATAACAATGATATCATTTATATTTTTCACCTTCAGGGTATTTCTGGATTGTTGTCAGTTCTCTTTGATTTAACTTTTTATAAAACATTACTATAATAAATCCTTGATAATATGAATATATAAATCACTTGATATACTTATTTATTGGTTGTATAAAACTTAGAATTTATCATGTGTATAAGACACCACACCAGGATCTTTGTGTATTGCAAATATGCTTTTAATACAAATCATCTCTACTAAAACCCTGCACTCAGGTGATGGCAAAAAGTTTTCTCTGTGGTAGACTCTCACATTATGCCGTACTCCACAACTCATAAATTTGAATCATAGATTGTGAATTTTAAATAAATTCTCCTAGAGAAAATTGGCTTATTGTGGGTTTTGCTCAAAGCAGAGCTCAAGGCAAAGACTTCTCTGTGAGAGGTGTATTTGTGAATGTGATATCATAAAGCAGAAGTGAAAAACATAGAAGTGAAACAGGGAATGAACTAGAACCCTGCAAAGATTATTCTCTAAACCACAGAATTCTCACATTCATGAGATGACCACCTAATGAGATAGTGCCATAGTTACAGGGTAGTGTATTAATAAAATAATTGTTGTTACTTTAAAAAAAATGCTTCTTTAAAGCAATGGAAAAATATCTTTCAGCAAAAGAAGCAAAATAATACCCCACAAAGTCATATCTATAAATGTAGGGACTTAAAAGTAAATTTAAATATAGATGAAGATTTGAATATAAAATCTACATGCATAAGAATTAGAAATTGAAAAATATAGTCCTTGGTTCATTAATAATTAATTTAAAATATCTATTGAACATGTATTTAAACAATCCTAGAATTCTAAAAGGCTGGTTAACTTGCCCTTTAGCTCATATATTTCTATTTAATATTACATAGTCATTGCAAATTTTTTTATTTGTAACTATCAATTGTTATTAGAGTAGTAGAGTCAGCATTGTGCTTCTATACTTAAAAATTCTTGAATTTAACCTTGCAATTGACAGACCTCTCTGGGCCATATCTGGAAATATCAATTTTCTTTTTTCAAGCATTTATCTTTTCAATGATAACTGTTATGCTATGATTCATTCCTGACAAGCAGAGCTCTTGGGTGAAACATGCTTGCTTTGCATGTCACCTGATGATATCTCACAAAGGAAGGTTTGACAGATTATGTACAGTGTTCTTGGTGGTTTATTTTGAATTTTTTATGTGGTTTTTACATTATAACAATCCCTATTTTGAAAAGAGACTTTCCTTAAAGATATGATACCTTTTTAACACTAAAGGTTGGAAGCTACATGCATTTAAGTTTTATATGACCTTACAGTGTCACAAGTGTTCAAGTTCTGTAATTAAAAGAATGAATTATAACTTCCCAAGTTATGTTGCTTACATCAGTATAAATATAGAACCTGTATATTTAAAAGAAGATAAATTCAAGGAAAAATTCTCCAAGTTCTTTCAAATAAAGAAAATGATTAATTTAAATTCTTTTGATAATCTTACAAAAGCATTTGCTACATATTTAATTAGCAAGAAAGTGTGATCATAGTTTTGTTAAAATTTATGATTTTAATATTTGGAGATTTATGATCAATGTAATAGATAATAAGAACCACTTAATCACTTTCAATATGCAGTTTTTAGCTATTTTGCAACTTGTGAACTGTGTGACTTTTTGAAAAGTGCTCAAACTCTAAATATATATTTTATTAAAACATGGTGATAATAATTGTTTTATGTCAGAATTATAAGAAATGATGTATATTATTTGTCAGACTACCCTCTAAGAACTTCCCAGTAAATTAACACAACTATGTTTGTATGTCAGAGGTAGCACTTTGCCTCATACTTCACTTCCATTAGCACTGCTCCTTAAAACTCAGATGCTTTTTACTTTGGACTCTCAGAAAAGGCAATAATTTTTCTCTTTCTGATTTTTATTCCACTTTCAGTTTCTTTTAAAATTACAACCTCCCTGAAAAAGCAGTGTCTCATTTTAAATGTCTTTTAATGATAAAACTCCCTGTCATACTAAGTCAGCGGTACTAAATAAAAAGTAAGCTTTTTGGGTTATTGTTGTCAACATGGTGAAAAGGTTTTTGACCTATATGTCTCCTTCAGACTTAATGCTAAAAACCCTATGGATGGACTGATCATTCAGCTTTTTTTTTTTTGACTTTTACATTTAATTTTTATTTTTTATTTTCTTTTTCATTTATTTTTATTAGTTGGAGGCTAATTGCTTCACAACATTGCAGTGGGTTTTGTCATACATTGACACGAATCAGCCATGGAGTTACATGTATTCCCCATCCCGATCCCCCCTTCTACCTCCCTCTCCACCCGATTCCTCTGGGTCTTCCTAGTGCACCAGGCCCGAGCACTTGTCTCATGCATCCCACCTAGGCTGGTGATCTGTTTCACTTTAGATAATATACATGCTGTTCTCTCGAAACATCCCACCCTCGCCTTCTCCCACAGAGTCCAAAAGTCTGTTCTGTACATCTGTCTCTTTTTCTGTTTTGCATATAGGGTTATCATTACCATCTTTCTAAATTCCATATATATGTGTTAGTATGCTGTAATGTTCTTTATCTTTCTGGCTTACTTCACTCTGTATAATGGGCTCCAGCTTCATCCATCTCATTAGAACTGATTCAAATGAATTCTTTTTAACGGCTGAGTAATATTCCATGGTGTATATGTACCACAGCTTCCTTATCCATTCATCTGCTGATGGGCATCTAGGTTGCTTCCATGTCCTGGCTATTATAAACAGTGCTGCGATGAACATTGGGGTGCACGTGTCTCTTTCAGATCTGGTTTCATTCAGCTTTAATTTTGACTTTGTGTCTAAGTTCTAGACATCTCTGATTCTTGTTTGAATGAAATATATCCCTTGCCTCTTACTTGTAATCATGTCATCCAAATAGATTGGTATTTCTGAATCATTACAGTGTCCTTTACAATTTCTATCCCTTGATCTTCTATCTTGTATAAACAATCATCCTATCTTATGGCATTTTGGGATAATATATTTCTTATCTCAGGATACATGATGACAATTATATTTTAAAATAGAAATAAAATTAAGGGGGAAATGTACATATATTAACTAGGAAGAGGGGAAGGATAAAGGAGAGGTGAAGAAAAAGAAGGAGACATCATAGCTAGCTAATCACCAAATATATCTTATAAAAATTAGAAACAAATTTGTTCACTTGTAACATACTATAATGTTAGATTACTACCTTAAATTTGTAAAATATCTTTGAATTATAGCTAAACTACAAAAAAAGAAAGTTAAAAATAGTGTTTGCTTCTGAGAAAGCACATTATTCTTTCCAGAGTAAATAAACAAACTTGTCTTACATATGCTTAATATAAGAGAAGTTATTTATGATATTGACAGCATAGAAACTTATATTGCAATTATTCATGTAAATTTCAAATTGAAAAGATCATTTTTCAACTAAGTTGAGCACCCAACAAATGGCCTTATGCAATTCCTCAAGGAAACTCAGAACAGAAGGACATTCCTAGGTAGGAATAACCACATGGCAATGCTAGTTGATTACTCCAAGTGAAAGTGTCTTTATTTAACATTTATAGTTTCTGCCAAGAAATGAAGTAATTTTCATTTTTATTACTGTACTTAAACATGCAATCGTCAGTAATAAAACCTTCCAAATATTTAAAAGGACACTCTGTGGCCCAGTGTCACTACCTTGATTTTCTTTAAGTTTTCCTGAAATTCTTCAAAGACCTTGTTAAAGAAAAGTTGGCTTCCCCGCTAATATTTCCAAGTACTTGATACTGAAGACTGTTGAATTTACCCTGTTGGAACAGTTTTTGTATACTCAAACTTTTAATTCTGTACTGTGGATCTACATTTTAAATTAGTGTTACCTAGAATAAAATATTCATTCCTTCACTCTTAGACTTAAAAGCACTCTTAAATTATTGACAATGACTATTCAATAAATACATGAAATAATGATAATGTTCATGGTCATATTTTAAGAAAGTATTATTTTTCATTTGACATCAAGTAAGAACTTCAAATTTACAACTTGCTGCTGAACAACCATCAACAGGAGAATGTTGGATCATACCAAAAAAAGATACCCCAATCCAAAGGCAAAGGAGAAGCCTCCAAAAGATGGTAGGAGGGGCAAAATTGCATTTAGAATCAAACCCCATACCTGCCAGAGATACTCAGAGGGCTCAAATAAAAAGTTGTGTGTAGCAGGAGACTCCACAGAGACTGAGCCAGACATGAATTTGAGTGCTTGAGTGTCTCCTGTGGAGAAGCAGGTCTGCAGTGGCTTGCCACAGGGGCAGGGGTCCTGGGTGCCACAGACCTGGAGCACTCTTGGAGGAGGTTGCCATTAACCCCACAATAGAGCCACCAGAACTTACACAGGGATGGGGAAACAGACTCTGAGAGGGCACAAACAAAACCTTGTGTGCACCAAGACCCAGGAGAAAGGGGCAGTGACCCCACAAGAGACTGACCCAGACTTGCCTGTGAGTGTCCATGAGTTTCAACAGAGATGTAGACTGGCAGTGACCGCTGCAAGGTCAGAGATACTGCATGTGGCAGTGCATGCACAGGACCTTTTGAAGGAGGTCGCCATTATCTTCATTATCTCTACCATAGTTTGGTCTCAGGTCAGACAACAGGGAGGGAACACAGCCCCATCCATCAACAGAAAATTGGATAATTGGATTAAAGATTTGCTGAGCAAGGCCCTGCCCATCAGAACAAGACTGTTTTCCCCACAGTTCCCATCAGGAAGCTTCAAAAAGCCTCTTACCATTATCCCTCAGAGAGCAGATAGAATGAAAACCACAATCACAGAAAACTAAACAAACTGATCAGATGGACAACATCCTTGTCTAACTCAATGAAACTATGAGCCATGCCTTGTAAGACCACCCAAGATAGATGGGTGATAGTGGAGAGTTCTGACAAAATGTGGTGCACTGGAAAGGAAATGGCAAACTACTTCTGCTTTCTTGCTTTGAGAACCCCATGAACAGTATGAAAAGGCAAAAAGATATGACACCTAAATATGAACTCCCCAGGTCAGTAGGTGCCCAAAATGCTACTGGAGAAGAGTGGAGAAATAACTCTAGAAAGAATGAAGAGATGGAGCCAAAGCAAAAACAATGACCAGTTGTGGATGTGACTGGTAATGGAAGTAAAGTTTGATGCTGTAAAGAACAATATTGTATAGGAACCTGGAATGTTAAGGTCCATGAATCAAGGTAACGTAGAAGTGGTCAAACAGGAGATGGCAAAAGTGAACACTGACATTTTAGGAATCAGTGAATGAAAATGGACTGGAAAGTGTGAATTTAATTCAGATGACAATTATATCTACTATTGTGGGCATGAATCCCTTAGAATAAATGGGGTAGCTATCATAGTCAACAAAAGAGTACAAAATGCAGTACTTGGGTGCAGTCTCAAAAATGACAGAATGATTTCTGTTTGTTACCAAGCAAACCATTCAATATCACAGTAATCCAAGTCTATGCCCAATCAGAAATGCTGAAGAAGCTGAAGCTGAATGATTCTATGAAGACTTACAGGAACTTCTAGAACTAATACCCCCTAAAAAATGTCCTTTTCATAATAGGAGGCTAGAATGCAAAAGTAGGAAATCAAGAGATACCTGGAGTAAGAGGCAAGTCTGGCCTTGAAGTACAAAATGAAGCAGGGCAAAAGCTTGCACAGTTTTGCCAAGAAAATGCACTGGTCATAGCAAACACCCTCTTCCAACAACACAAGAGATGACTCTACACATGGACATCACCAGATAATCAACACTGAAATCAGATTGTTAAATTCTTTGCAGCCAAAGATGGAGAAACTCTATACAGAGTTAAAAATAAGACTGGGAGCTGACTGTGGCTCACATCATGAAGTCCTTTTTGCAAAATTCAGACTTAAATTGAAGAAAGTAGGGAAAACCACTAGACCATTCAGGTATGACCTAAACCAAATCCCTTATGATTATACAATGGAAGTGACAAATAGATTCAAGGGATTATATCTAATAGAGTGCCTGAAGAACTATGGACAGAGGTTCGTGACATTGTATAGGAGGCAGGGATCAAGACCGTTCCCAAGAAAAAGAAATGCAAAAAGGCAAAATGGTTGTCTGAGGAGGCCTTACAAATAGCTAAGAAAATAAGGGAAGCTAAAAGCAAAGGAGAAAAGAAAATATATACCCATTTGAATGCAGAGTTCCAAAGAATAGCAAGGAGAGATAAGAAAGCCTTACTCCGTGATTTATGCAAAGAAATAGAGGAAAACAATAGAGTGGGAAAGACTAGAGATCTCTTCAAAAAAAAATTAGAGATACCAAGGAAATATTTCATGAAAAGATGGGCACAATAAAGGACAGAAATAGTATGGACCTAACTGAAGCAGAAATATTAAGAAGAGGTGGCAAGAATACACAAAAGGACTATACAAAAAAGATCTTCCTGAACCAGATAACCACGATGGTGTGACCACTCACCTAAAACCAGACATCCTGGAATGTGAAGTCAAGTGGGCCTTAGGAAGCATTATTAAGAGCAAAGCTAGTGGAAGTGATGGAATTCCAGTTAAGCTGTTTCACATCCTAAAAGATGATGTTGTGAAAGTGCTGCACTCAATATGTCAGAAAATTTGGAAAACTCAGCAGTGGCTACATGACTGGAAAAGGTCAGTTTGCATTCCAATCCCAAAGAAAGGGAATGCCAAAGAATGTTCAAACTGATCCACAATTGTGCTCATCTCACACGCTAGCAAACTAATGCTCAAAATTCTCCAAGCCAGACTTCAACAGTATGTGAAATGTGAACTTCCAGATATTCAAGCTAGATTTAGAAAAGGCAGAGGAACCAGAGATCAAATTGTCAACATTTGATGGATCATAGAAAAAGCAAAAGAATTCCAGAAAAAAACATCTACTTCTGCTTTATTGACTACCCCAAAAGCCTTTGACTATGTGGATCACAACAGACTGTGGAAAATTCTTCAAGAGATAGGAATACCAGACCACCTTACCTGTCTCCTTAGGAACCTGTATGCTGGTCAAGAAGCAACAGCTATAACTAGAAATGGAATAACAGAATGGTCCAAATCAGAAAATGAGTACATCAAAACTGTATATTGAAAAAAAAATTTTTTTTTAAAAACTGTATATTGTCACCCTGCTTATTTAACTTATATGCAGAGTACATCATGCAGAAAGTCAAGTTGGAGTAATCACTAGCTGGAATCAAGATCGCTGGGAGAAATATCAATAACCTCAGATACACAAATGACACCACCCTTAAGGCAGAAAGTGAATAAGAACTAAAGAGCCTCTTGATGAAAGTGAAAGTGGAGAGTAAAAAACCTGCCTTAAAACTCAACATTCAGAAAATTAAGATCATGGCATCCGGTTCCACAACTTAATGGCAAATAGATGAGGAAACAATGGAAACAGTGAGACTTTATTTTTGGGGGCTCCAAAATCACTACAGATGGTGACTGCAGCCATGAAATTAAAAGAGGCTTGCTCCTTGGAAAAAAAAGCTATGACCAACCTAGACAGCATATTGAAAAGCAGAGACATTACTTTGCCTACAAGGTCCATCTAGTCAAAGCTATGGTTTTCCTGGTAGTCATGTATGGATGTGAGAGTTGAACCATAAAGAAAGCTGAGCACTGAAGAATTGATGCTTTTGAACTGTGGTGTTGGAGAAGACTCTTGAGAGTCCCTTGGACTGCAAGGAGATCCAACCAGTTCATTCTAAAGGAGATCAGTCCTGGGTGTTCATTGGAAGGACTTATGTTGAAGTTGAAACTCCAATCTTTGGCCACATTATGGGAAGAACTGACTCATTGGAAAAGACCCTGATGCTTGGAAAGATTGAAGTCAGGAGGAGAAGAGGACAACCGAGGGTGAGATGGTTGGATAACATCACAGACTCGACGGACATGAATTTGACTAAGCTCTGGTAGTTGTTGATGGACAGGGAAGCCTGGCGTCCTGCAGTCCATGGGGTCACAAGGAGTCAGACAAGACTGAGCGACTGAACTGAACTCACTGAAGAAGTATTTGTAATGCAAACAAAATTAAACAATAGCATGTGTCATTGATATTGACTCTATTGTGTAAGTTTAAATGATAAATTTTAACTTAAAAGTATCAAATATGATCATTTTAAGGTACATTGGTTTTCTTAAAACATGTTCTTGCGTTAGTTTTTATTGCTGCCATAATATTGGTTTTGCTTAAATCTTACAGAAAAATCCAGAGGAACTTTTTGGCTAATCCAATCCTCTCCCACAAACATAGTGCCTTAAAATAATAAAAGTTTATTATCTTACAGTTCTGCAAGCAGGAGTACACAGCACATCTTACTAGATTAAAAATGTTGTATGTGATATGCTCCATCTGGGATTCTGAGGGACAGTCCATTTCCTTGCCTCTTCCAGATTCTGGATACTGCCTCTATTTCTTAGTGTGTGGCTCCTTCCATCTTCATGGGCAGCAGTAGCTATTTGACACATTGTCATGATGACATCTTTGATTCTGACACTTCAGCCTCACTCATCCCCATTTCAATGTGTCCATCTGAATACTTAAGAGCAATCTCCTTATATTAAGGTTAGTTGCTTAGTAAAGTTAATTCCATCTGAAATTTAATTCTCCCTTGTCACATAACCAAAAATAGTCACAGATCCTTGGAATGAGAGCACAGAAACTTTTGGAGAACATTATTCTACCTACTCTATACCCCAAATTAGTTGAGCCTGAATGTGTGTTTTTTTGGAGTTTGTTCTCAGTGCCTACTGGATTGATTTATATTTTTCTATAACATTAACCCATTAATTTCCACAGGTCTTAGTATCTTTTCTTGCTCATCTCTTCTTACTGTCCCATCTTCACAAGCTTTCCTTGAATCACTTTCCAAATAAACTGCATGAACTCAGATGTTTACTTCAGGTTCTGTTGTTTTTTTTTTTTTTTTTTTGGAAATCAAAATTTGATAAAGTACATAACAAAATGGAAAACCATAATATCCAATTAACTTATTAAAATGTGCTTACCATTATTATTTAAGATAAAGTGATATAAATTAAAACTATAAGATATTACAATATACTGATCAGAATATATTGCAGTACCCATAAAAAAAAAACAAGATGATTAAATGGCATCACCAACTCAGTGGACATGAATTTGAGCAAGCTTCAGGAGATGGTGAAAAACAGGGAAGCCTGGTGTACTGCAATCCATGGGGTCACAAAGAGTCAGACACAACTGAGTGACTGAACAACAACAAGCATAAACAGACTCTCACACTCACGTACCATGAGGATGTGAATAAATAGGAATCCTCATGGTTGGGAGATATATACAATATCCATCTGGAAAATTTCTGGGTACTATTTTGTCAATATCTGAGAAATTGCAGTGTCTGTAGAAAATAAATGCTAAGTACTAAGGAATAAGAAGTATCATGTAAGTAATCTACTCTCTAGTTATTCAGAAAAAATAGCATATATGTTTTAAAAAATACACAAAGGAGTTTATTATTAGGCAAGCAACAATTCCTGTTGTTAAGTCACCCGTACCCTAGCTTACTCTGGAGGTCATATGAATACAAATGTGTAGAAAAAACCTATGTTTATAGCAGATTTGTTCACAATATGCCTAACTAGAAGCAATTGAAATATTCATCAAAAGCTATATACAAATTATCTTTTATAAATTAAAATATTATAAAGTAATTAGAATATACAAATTAAAATGAATATTCCAGCTAATATTTCTATTGTATCACATTTTTGGCATTAAACTATACAGACTCTATATTTGCTACTGAGTCAGATTTAAAGTTTTTTTCAAATTATCCTGACCACTTGAACTTTGAATTAACTTAAGCATTCTCCCTAGTTCCCATTGAATAGCTGCAGTAAAGTTTAATTGCAGCGCTTTTCCGAAATCTCTTCTCATGGAAGACCTCACGTACCTTTATTCATTCTTCCTTTAAAACTGGCTGGCCAGTCCCATGAAGTCTTCTCCAACTCCTGAATCCCATTAATATCCCTCTCCTCAAAATTCCTTCAGTATTTATAATCTGAAGAGACTTATTTTGAGACAAACTTCTCCAATGATTCTAGCACTAGTAAGACTCTAAATTCACCTTTGCATTCACCAGAGTGCCAAAATAAAGACATTAATTAAACACAACTCTGTAGGAGAAGAATATAAGAAAACTATATTTACATTTTTCTGTTGAACACTTTGTTTATATGAACATATGATAAATGTCTGAAATTATATGTATTGCTGTTTCTAGTTTTTTTAAGACATACATTCTGCATTCTACAGTATTATCATGCAGGCATTTTGTAGGGCATTATATTTTCTTGTTTAGAATAACACTAAGTAGCTGCATTGTATTTTAGCTTTAGCCTCTAAAGCTTCCCTCAGGTTTTTACTTATGAAACATAAATTGTTACATTCATATACAAAGAATCTTACTTATTGAAACTTTTCACTAAATGAGCTTCATAGGAAGCATGATCATGAGCTAAAGAATACTAATATTTCTGTTAGTTGTTAATCTTGAACTAGATTTATTTTAATATGCCTGAGTTCTCTGTCGGTCTGTCTTTATCTCTTTTTTGTGACCTGCTTTAAAATTCATAATTAGTTCTGGTTCTTCAGTGAGTGTTTCTGTCACCATTATGATCAAGTTTTTATGTATTACCTGTACATATAGCTGTTAGAATTGAGCTTTATTTATTTATTTATTTATTGCTGAACATGGCAAAATCCTTGAGCAACTTATCTCACAAATATTTGTATATGTAGGTTCTCTTTGAAAATCATCTAATTTTATAAGTATCTTGAGAATTGTTGCCAATGAGTCTGTACCTTAGACATTGCTAAAGTCAGATATATATGTTTACCTTTCAGTTCAGTTCAGTTGCTCAGTCGTGTCCAACTCTGCAACCCCATGAGCTGCAGCACACCAGGCCTCCCTGTCCATCACCAACTCCCAGAGTTTACTCAAACTCATGTTCATTGAGTTGGTGATGCCATCCAGCCAAGTCATCCTCTGTCATCCCCTTCTCCTCCTGCCTTCCATCTTTCGCAGCATCTGGGCCTTTTTAAATGAATCAGTTCTTCACATCACGTGGCCAGAGTATTGGAGTTTCACCTTCAGCATCAGTCCTTCCAATGAAGATTCAGGACTGATTTCCTTTAGGATGGACTGGTTGGCTCTCCTTGCAGTCCAAGTCTCCTTTAATTAATACTTACCTTTCAGTTCAGTTCAGTCGCTCAGTCATGTCCAACTCTTTGTGACCCCATGAATCGCAGCATGCCAGGCCTCCCTGTCCATCACCAACTCCCGGAATTTACTCAAACTCACGTCCATCAAGTCAATGATGCCATCCAACCATCTCATCCTCTGTCGTCCCCTTCTCCTCCTGCCCCCAATCCCTCCCAGCATCAGAGCCTTTTCCAATGAGTCAACTCTTCGCATGAGGTGGCCAAAGTATTGGAGTTTCAGCTTCGGCATCAGTCCTTCCAGTGAACACCCAGGACTGATCTCCTTTAGGATGGACTGTTTGGATTTCCTTGCAGTCCAAGGGACTCTCAAGAGTCTTTCCAATTCTCACGTCCATACATGACCACTGGAAAACCCATAGCCTTGACTAGACGGACCTCTGTGGACAAAGTAATGTCTCCGCTTTTCAATATGCTGTCTAGGTTGGTCATAACTTTCCTTCCAAGGAGTAAGCGTCTTTTAATTTCATGGCTGCAATCACCATCGGCAGTGATTTTGGAGTCCATAAAAATAAAGTCTGACACTGTTTCCACTGTTTCCCCATCTATTTGCCGTGAAGTGATGGGACCATATGCCATGATCTTAGTTTTCTGAATGTTGAGGTTTAAGCCAGCTTTTTCACTCTTCTCTTTCACTTTCATCAAGAGGCTTTATATTTACCTTTATATAATGAAATTTTTGCACCTTGTTTTATGTCCCTGGATGAGTTTTCCCAGTTTTTCCCAGTTTACAGTCTTTGGGAACTTGAATAGAATTTGTATCCTGCTGTTATGTGAAAATTATATAAATCTTAATTATGTTGAATTGGTTCACTATGCATTTCAGGTCTGCTGTATCCTTCTATTTCTCTGTATATTCATTACTAATTTGTGAGAGTTTGATATTAAAACTCCAATTAAAAATCTTAATTTATATACTTCAAAACAATTGTAATATATAGTGTACTATATGTAACCTTGTTCCTTATTTTTCTGTCTCCTGTAAATGTGTTATCATGCTTTCATAATTAAAAAAAAAATGCAAGACAGAAAAAGAGACACAGATGTATAGAACAGACTTTTGGGGTCTACGGGAGAAGGCGAGGGTGGGATGGTCTGAGAGAACAGCATTGAAACATGTATACTATCAAGTGTGAAACAGATCACCAGTCCAGGTTAGATGCATGAGACAAGTGCTCAGGGCTGGTGCACTGGGCTGACCCCGAGGGATGGGGTAGGGAGGGAGGGGGTTCAGGATGGGGAACACATGTAAATCCATGGCTGATTCATGTCAATGTAGGGCAAAAACCACTACAATATTGCAAAGTAAATAGCCCCCAACTAATAAAAATAATTGGAAAAAAATATGTTAGACTCAATCACTATTAGAGGGAGTACAAATTGATAAAAAAAAATTAAAAAGAGAAGAAAGGTATGTATATTTAAAAGCTATAGGACTTGTGGAAGCCTGATGTTATCTGACAAGAAACCAAATGCTGATACGGAAATATATAAAACAAAAGATAGAAGTAAAGTTAAAATTATTCATTAGAGGAGTAAGTAGTGTTGTGTTCATGCTCAGTCACTCAGTCCTTTCTGACTCTTTGCCACTCTCTGGACTGTAACTCTCAGGCTCTCTGTCCATGGGATTTTTCAGGCAAGAATACTGGAGTGGGTTGCCATTTCCTTTTCCAGGGGATCTTCCCAACCCAGGTGCAGAACCCATGCCTCCTGTGTTTCCTGCATTGCTGGCTGACTCTTTACTGCTGAGCCATCAGGGAAATCCATTCTTGTTAGCATTGCTCCTTGAAGGAGCATCCCTTCTCAACTCCTAACTTCCTCTTTCTGCCTCCAGGCCTGGATAACTGGCAATTCTGGGTGTTGACTAGGAAAACTCAATGGATCAAATAAAGGCCAGTTCTGTCCATGGTGTTTTGTCACAGTTTAGGGTCCCCATAGAGAGGTTGCCTAAGTCTACCATAGTTGCAGAATCTGAGTCAGTTTTTTGAGTGAAGCAATCCCATCCCATTTCAATTCATCACAACATATGCTGGGAAATTATCATATTATGATCTCTAAAATATAGATAAGATGCCTTTAAAAGGAAAATTAGTGAAAAACAGTACAGTAAGACAAAAATGGCAAGCTGCAGGTCTTTTGGTTATTGTTTTTAGTATACAAGAACAGGGTATCTGATGTGTATCAGAGTGTTTGATGTTAAATGTTTAAACTTTATTTTTCACTAATGAAGTATATAGGGGTCAAATTTTGAGAATAAATATAATGAAAGTGAATAGAATTTATAACCCAACCATAAACATTGCTAATATGTTGTATCTTTTTCAGGCACTTTTCTTCTATGCATTACACCAAAGATACAGATTTGCAGTATTTTTATGTCACTGTATCTTTAACGTTATACTAAATCTATACATTTAATGTGTAATTTTTCTTTAAATAACAATACTACTCAGAAATTCACTCGACATTCTTCCATAGAATCTACATGAATTGCTTCTATTTGGGAAAATTGGTATAAGTTGCCTATGAAAATTCATCTTACCTTTGTAGTCCAATTGTTCATTGTGATTTGCAAATCTTATTAATGAATACTACCATAAACCCAGTAGTAGCTTGTGGTGAAACCTGAAAAGTGAACTTGACCTTTTCCCCTCCTTTAATGAAGAGAGGACATGGATGTAATTACTTTTCTCGACCCTCAATGGCATTAGAGTTTTCAAAAATGAGTTCCCTCTGAAATAACTACTACCACTTAATTGCTCTTCCCTCCACTACTCTCCAATTTATGCTTCTCTGCACATATAAGAAATTCTTTAAAAAACTGATCGTGGCTCTTTCCTGTTTAATATCCTCTTTGATATTAGATAAACTCCAAACTCCTCAAATATGGATTCTATTAATTAATGTCTTAGACCATTTGGGATACTTTAACAAAATACTATGGATTAGGTAAATTATAAACAGCAGAATTTTATGCTTGCAATTTTAGAGGCTTGAAATCTGAGATGGGAGTACCAATATAATAAGGTGAGGGCCCTCTTCTGGTCTCAGACTTTTTTTTTTTTAATATCCTCACATGGTGAATTGGAAGAAAAGCTATGACAAACCTAGACAGTGTATTAAAAAGCAAAGACATCACTTTGCAGACAAAGGTCTGTATTCAAAGCTATGTTTTTCCAGTAGTCATGTATGGGTGTGAGAGCTGGACCATGAAGAAGGCTAAATGCCAAAGAATTTGTTTTCAAACTGTGGTGCTGGAGAATACTATTGCAAGTCCCTTGGACAGCAAGGAGATCAAACCAGTAAATTCTAAAAAAAATTAACATTGAATATTCACTGGAAGGACTGATACTCAAGCTGAAGCTCCAATGTGAAGCTTTGATGTGAAGAGCCGACTCACTGGAAAAGACCCTGATGCTGGGAATTACTGAAGGCAGAAGGAGAAGGGGGCGACAGAGGATGAGATGGTTGGCTGGCATCACCAACTCAATGGACATGAATTTGAGCAAACTCCAGGAAACAGTGAAGGACAGGGAAGCCTGGCATACTTCAGTCCATGGGGTCACAAAGAATCAGACAGGACTTGGTGACTGAACGCACACACACACACACACACACACACACACACGGTGAATGTGGCAAAGAAGCTGTCTCAGGCCTTTTTTTAAAAACCTTAATCTCATTTATGAGGGCTCACTCCTTATGACCTAAGCACCTTCTAAAGGTCCATTTCCTAATATCATCATGGAGTTCAAATTTCAAAATAGGAATTTTGGTGCCACACAAACATTCATGCCATAGCACTATGGCTCTTGATTACCTATTGACCTAAGGCTCTTTATGTCATACAGACACACTAAAATCCCCAGTCACCTTTTCTCTGGCTGGGAAACTTCTCACTTGTTCTTTTATCAAACTGAAACTTTGCTTTTCAATCTCACATAATTCTACGAGGAATTTCTCTTTTGAGTCAGTTAGTTTAGGTTAGGGGATCAGGTTGTCAATCAGATGAGACAGTGCATATGAATTTACCTCAAAGCTTATTAGATGGCCATGTGTATTGGTACTCAGTAAGTTCTTGTGGAATATTTGAATTAATATTTTACTCAATAAATCTCTCATTATTCAAATATCTATTTAAAGGACATTGTAGTTATTTCCATTTTGTACTTCTTTAAACAACATTTTTAATAGTGCTCTGTGTGCATCTGATGAATTATTTTACTATATTCTAGAGGTTAATTTTGGCAAAAAACAAAAACAAAACTTGATCTTTGACATTTTTAAGATATCAGGCTCAGAGTATGCTTACATTATCACAGAATTCATACCAAAGTATATATGCATGATGATGGCATGGACTCAAACAATAGAGCACTAGAATAATATTACAGTTTATATTGTTAGTGTTTAAAATGAAAGCAACTTTTCACAAGGAGGATGAGTATCTTTGTATTAGAATGGAAGTGGAGAAAGCAATTTAATGTAGAGGAAGAGCAATGGGTCTGGAGTTAAGACACCCTGCCTTAAAATACTTCTAATTTCTACACCAGTAAAGTAACAATATACAAGTCACTTAATTTTTCTAAGACATGGCCTGGTTTCCACCTTTAATAAATAGGAAGTTGGATTAGATGAAGTATAAAATTAAGTATATATAAAAGTTCTAAATAAAATAAAAGTTCTCAGAAGAGTAGAATAGGTTTGAAATAGTTATTTAAGTATGAATATTCCTTTATGACCTATTCTAGTTCTGAGTGACGTTGATATGAGCAGTTTCTTTACCTCTTTTTTACTGAGGTTATATTTCACAGTTTAATTTCCCTAGTGGCATAGTGGAGTTAAATGTATATATATATATATATATTTTTTTCATATCTTTAGGAATAGCACCATACTAGAGTTTAACTTGGGAGAAGGCAATGGCACCCGACTCCGGTACTCTTGCCTGGAAAATCCCATGGGCGGAGGAGCCTGGTAGGCTGCAGTCCGTCGGGTCGCTAAGAGTCTGGACACAACTGAGCGACTTCAATTTCACTTTTCATTTTCAGGCATTGGAGAAGGAAATGGCAACCCGCTCCAGTGTTCTTGCCTGGAGAATCCCAGGGACGGGGGAGCCTGATGGGCTGCCGTCTATGGGGTCGCACAGAGTCGGACACGACTGAAGCGACTTAGCAGCAGCAGCAGCAGAGTTTAACTTGGAATTTTTAAAATTTCATAAAAATTTTGACTGTATTAATGAATCAAATTATGCATACCAAAGTAAAGATACACTGGATATCCTTTATTAAACATCTGTTTCATAAATATAGTGAATACTCAATAGGATATGCTATGTAATTAGCAGTAAAAATCATAACATTTTTATATTTTTGTGATACTTTATGCCATTAGTATGAAGTAACTAAGATAAAATAAGATTGAAGAAATGATTTGTAAAATAGTTTGTATTGTATCTATTTAACTCTCCATAGAAACTATATAAATATATGTATAATATGCATACATGTATATTATAAATATAGAATTCCAAATATTTTCTCTAAAATTAAAATTTATTTAACTCAAGAAAACAGTAAAATAAGTAAATGTCTTATTTAAATAATATGTCTTTGTTAAAGTAAATTAAATCCTAATAATGTAGTATTATATTAAATATTTAAGGACTTAAATTAATACTTTAAAGGCTCTTGATTTTCTAGACAGAATTTTAAGATAGTTCCAATTTTCAAGTAACATTATTTGTTGTTTTATACTGCTAAATTTGCAGCAATTTTTCTTCATAAATATAGAAAATTAATATATAAATGTATATTGAAATATATCTCCCTGAAAGTTGCATCTGTTACAATAAACATTTTCAAAAGCAGTCATTAACTTTATTATTTAATAATTATTAATGTAGGTAGATACACATATTAATATTACATAAAATTAACTTTAGATTTTAGTGTGCATTCAAGTTTTTCTCATTCCTTTCCTCATAACTTCACTATTTTTTATCCATATTGTGATTAAAGTAAGAGAAGATTAGCTACAAAAATACTGAGGAAGAGGAAAATATGAAGCTTAAGCTTCTGCAAATATGTGGGTTAGGAATTTAGTTTATATATATATACCTATATATGTATATATATTTCCCCCTCTATATTAAAAGTGGAAGATCATAAGGCAGTAAGTTTAGTAGTAAGTTTAGTTCAAAATCTATATAGATAAGATACATTTGTATTGAATGCCATTTGGGAGAATATGCAAAAAATGTTAATTGTGGTTATCTTTTGTTCATAAATTTAAAGTTGAATTTTTTTCTTTCTCTTTATACATTATAATTTTTCTGATAATGGATGAGTTACCTGATTGTTAGTTAAAATAATAGAACATGACTGTCTACAAATGGAAATTTTAACTCCTCAAATATTGTATCCTGTTTTGTTGAGAGGTTGCTGAGGAGAGCTCTCTACCAGTCTTTTAATTATACCACTTCATATCATCCTAACAGCATTTGCATAATTATTATGTCAGTAATGCTGTCAAGATATTACATGCCTTGTGATATAAAATAAATATAAAATCCAAAACAAATGTAAGGTGAAAGTCAGGTGACTTAAAATACTTGAACTATTCATTATCATTTTTATCCTTCCAACAAAAATTTAAAGTCATGAGACTTTCCCAGCAATTTGTAGAGGGAAGTACTTGTTTATGGTTTAAATCAAAGTATATCTAGATTATATTTTATTGTGATTTCTGATTGTAACATATTTGCTGGTTTTATGAATATTTTTGAATTATGCACTTTTCCTGATTTTTTTTTGGTCACATCATGTACTTATTATGATTATTAACTTCTATGTTAATAAACCTATTTTCCTTCTTCACTTAGATTCTCATCTGAGTGAACTGCATTTTCAATATTCTATCAGTGAGTCTCCTCTTTGAAAGTAGAAAACAACCCATTTAGTTTGTATTATAATAAAGAATCCTTCAAGCTTAGTGAGGCCTTCGTTTTAATTGAAAGCTATACTGTGGAATATTTTATAGATTTTGTGTATCAGAGAGTTAATTTGTGCTTCTGACATCAGAAGAAATTGTCTTCAACATCATGGGGCTAAGCTGAGTTAATATTTTATCATAGACATTTAAAAAATGTGATAAAGTGAGTTTTAGAATTTGAAGTGAATAGCTACAAATAATTAAGAAGCAAAGAAAGATGGAAAATATAAATAGATTCTAACTCCATAATTTGGATTAGCAAGTGAATCCTACATGCTTGTCACTACTTAAATATCATTTTGATTTCTGTAAGCATTTTGTCTAAAAAAGAAAGTTAAAAGAAAAGTGTTTCAGGGAGTGACAGAAAGCAAGACATTAAGAAAATGTATCAAGAACAAGATGAGGTACTTAAAATGTCAATCTTTAAAATAAAGTCACTTCTACATGAAGTTTGGAAAATTGTATGGAGAGTGTAGACATTGAGAAAGCCACTTTCTCATCTGTAATTTCTGTGGTAGGCAACTTCTGAAATGGGTCTCAATTGTCCCCACCCACTGATATTTATACCATTCTGTAATATCCTCTATTTGAATATAAGCAGGGACTAGTGACTTGCTTTCAATAAATATATAGTGGGAAAAGTTATGAGATGTTTGTTATTTCCAATATTAAGTTGCAAAAGGTTGTGATTTCCATCTTGCTCTCTTTTGTCTTCTCATTTGCTCAGTCTCATGAATCTAGTGGCCCGGGGGGAGTCTTCTAGGAAGATGCCCACCTAGTGAGGACTAAAGGGAGAATTCTGGCCAATAGTGCGCAAAGAACTGAATCCTCCAGCCATGAGTGAGCTTGGGAGTACTCTTTTACTAGTAGTCTTCAGACAACTGCTGGTTCAGCTGGCACCTGGAAGGCAGCCTTGTGAGTGACCAGAGTCAGAAGACCCAGCTTAGCAGTGACTTAGATTCCTGACCCACCAAAACTGAGATCATAAACATTGTTGTTGTGAGCCACAGTATTCGGGTATAATTTGTTATACAGTGGTTGATAATTAACACAATTTTATACATTGTTCTGAATTTTGTATTAATAGATTCAACAGTTGTGAGCTCCCAGTAATGACACATACAATGAAACTAATTTAGGCAAATACATATACATATATATGTATATGTATATATACATATATATTTGCTTATACCTTGTGGGCTTCCCTTGTGGCTCAGCTGGTAAAGAATCCACCTGCAATGAGGGAGACCTGGGCTCAATCACTGGGTTGGGAAGATCCCCTGGAAAAGGGAAAGGCAACCCTTCAAGTATTCTGGCCTGGATAATTCCACAGACTGTATAGTCCATGGGGTCACAAAGAGCTGGATGTGACTTTCACTTTCACTTTTTTCATATGTTGTAATCAATAAGGAATTAAGAAAAATGTGAGGTAGATATGCATTCCCTACTAAGTTAATAGAATAAGAAATTTTTAAATAGTTTACAAATGATCCCCTGCAGGAAGGCATGGTGAACCACTCTAGTATTCTTGCCCGGAGAATCCCATGGACAGAGGAGCCTGTCAGGCTACAGTCCATAGGGTTGCAAACAGTCAGATATGACTGAAGTGCCTTAGCACACACATATGCAGATTCATCAGAATTATATGTGTACTGTGTTGATATTTTGGAGAAGGATATGGCACCCCCCTCCTGGAAATTTCCAAGGATAGAGGGGCCTAGCAGGCTACAGTCCAAGAATTCACCAAGAGTTGGACATGACTGAGAGCACCAGCATACATACTGATATTGATAAGGAAATCTGTGAAAGAGTAAAACCACTGTATACTGTGGGGCAATTTGTCATTCTAGATTTATTGTTGTAATGTCACCAGTCTGCTCTTAACTAGGTGGGGCTTTATATGGTGAATCTCTTGCCTCACTGATGAAGGTGCTGGATGAGATGGTCTTTAACCTAGAAATTCTAGATAATAGCTAAAAATTCTATATTATAAATATTGAGATAGAAATCATCATTGGAGATATATACCAAATAGAGATTAGGGCCAAATTAAAACAAAGTACATCAAAACAAAAAAATTGAACTTTCAAATACACTTTAAGAAGATTTTATATAAAAGATTTTGTAATTTAAAATCAGATTAATTAAAATAATATTCTTTCGACTGATTATACTATTCCAGGCTCTGCTAACTTATATATACACTTTATTATTTGCAGATCAAAAATGATATTAAGTGGCAAGCGTTTGGATACACATTTACTAAGGGGGGATGGAGATAAGTTTTAAATATCCATTCCCAAAAGTTGCAATCATGATGGTATATATATATATATATATATATATATATAAAGAATTTATTCAAAAATTAGCACAGAGATTTGACAAAGATATACAGATAAACTTGTGAGGCAGTTGCTAGAATATTTACATATTTATTACTAGTATGTAAGAATAAAATTGGATCATCTCTTGTAATAGTGGGAACACCTAGAGTTCCTTCCATCTAGTAATAGTGAAGCATCATTGCCTTTCCTCTAAGCATACAAATTCAATTAAGATTGTGTTTAATTTAAATATCAGTTTTTTGTTTTGTTTTTTTAAAGCCAAATAAATCCAATTCATTTTAAAGAGCAATTTATGTGCTAGGTAATAAGAATGACACATTGGCTTCCACACATTAGGTGAGGAACAAAGATAAAGATAGCTATATTTAATTTTCAAGAAATGTGACATATAACTGACCTTAAATAGAAAATCTCTGTGATTATATAAATCAGAGAGCTTCCCAGATTGACATAAAACCTCTGGGTAAAAAATATTCTAAGAGTTATATAACTGAAGTGGAAAAAAGCAAAGCTGACGGGCAATGAGATTAAGTAAAGGACATTTTGTGCGCATCCTAATGCTTAATTTCAAGAGGCAGTGTGATGTAACGGAGGCACCACTCTCAATGAACCAAAGGGTCTTTTATTATTTTACCATTTCCAAGTATTATTTCATCAATGGAAATACATTTTTGTAATATGTATTCTATCATACTGACATACTTGAAATTTATCAAGAAAAACTCAAGTCCCTAAATCATATATTCATCACACTCTTTCAAGAAATAGTAAAATAAGTATCCCATAAGTACTTTTGTGTGTTTTACTCTGTACCATTTATTAGCAATAAAAATGACTTCCAGTATTTCATTCAAGGCTAAATGGGGAGAACATGTATAATTATTTGAACCAGTACAAAAATCAAATGGTTGCATCATTTTTATGTGATCTTTTGATAGAAGGATGGAGAAACAGTTATAGCATAGACTAAGGACCCAAAGGTCATTTCACTGAATTAAAAAATGAAGAGAACACTGAGAAAGGTCATGCATTTGAAGAAATGAAATGCATGGGTAGCAAAGTCAAAAGACAAGTAGGACTAAATCAAACAAAAAGTTTCTGTGTAGCAAAAGAAATAACAGAATCAAAAGGTAACTTATGGAATGAGAAATAATCAAACTATATACCTGATAAGGGTTTAACTTCCAAAATATATAAGGAACTTCTTTAGCATGATAGCAACAAAACAAATAACTTGATTTAAAAAGTGGGCAAATAATTTGAATAGATATTTTCCCAAAGATAATAAACATATGACTGAGAAGTACATGAAAAGAAACTCAACGTTACTAATCATGAGGGAAATGCAAATCAAAATCACAATGAGACATTATCTCACACCTGTTAAGAGAGGTATTTTATCAAAAATAATAAGTGTTTAGAGGGATTTGAAGAATTGGAATCCTTGTATGCTGTTGATAGGAATGTAAAATGGTACATCCACTCTGGAAAACCCTATGGAGTTTCCTCAAAAAGTTAAAAATAAAAGTATCATATAAACCAACAATCTCACACCTGGGGATATTACAATAAATTTGAAATTAAGATATCAAAGAAATGTCTGCATCCCCATGTTCATTGCAGCATTATTCACAATAGGCGAGGTATAGAAACAACATAAATATCCATCTATTGATGAATGGATTAAGAAAATGTGGTGGAAGTGACAGTTGCTCGACTCTTTGCAACCTCATGGATTATACAGTCCATGGTATTCTCCTGGAGAATTTTCCTGGCCAGACTACTGGAGTGGGTAGCCGTTCCATCTTCAGGGTATCTTCCCGACCAGGAATCAAACTGGGGTCTCCTGCATTGCAGGCGGATTCTTTACCAGCTAAGCTAAGAAAATATGGTACATGCATACAATGGAATATTATTTGGTTTTAAAAAAGAAGGACATCCTGCCATATGCAACAGCGTGGATTAACTTGGAGGACATTATGTTAAGTGAAATAAGCCAGTCACACAGGGACAAATCCTATATCAATCCACTTATATGGAGTGTCTTGAAGAGTCAAACTCATGGAAGCAGAGAGTAGAATGTTGGCTACCAGGGAAATTGGGAAGTTGTTGTTCAAAGATATAGTTTCAATTATACAAAATGAATATGTTCTAGAGGTCTTTAAGACATTGAACCTGTAGTTAATCATACTGTATTGTGCCCTTAAATTGTTAAAATAGTAGCTTTCGTGTTTGATAAAATGATTTGATAAATCATTTGATAAAATAATAATTTTATTATTTGATTTGATAAAATGACCTTTGTAATCTTTGCCTCCCATGTGACTCCTGTGATTATTTTATATTTAATGGCCGAAGGGGATTTTTGCATATGTAGTTAAGATTACTAATCCGCTGATGAGTATAAAGAGACATCGACTGAGTGAGTGTAATCTAATCTCATGCTTAAATGGCAGAGAGTTTTCTCAGCCAGTGTCAGAAGTCAGATTTGAAGCTTGGAAAGGATTCAGTCCATCATTACTGGCTGGAAGATGTAGGCGGCCATGTGATCAGGAATGTAGTTGGCCTATAAAGTCTGAGGGCGGTCTTTAGCTGACAACCCGAAAGGAAACCAGGATGTCAATCTTACAACCACAAAGATTTGAATTCTGCCAACAATCTGAATGAGCTTGGATGTAGATGTCTTCAGATACAAGCTCTATCAATAAACCTCCTGTTTAGACTTTATAAAGCCCTTAGCTGAGAGTCCAGCTGAATTTGACTTGTCTCATCTACAGACTTCTCAAAGACTTATAGGCAGATCTGTAAGCTCTGTTGACTACATGCTTACTTTGTTGTTGTACTAGAGAGATTCAAAGAAAAAATAAAAGGAAAATACAACTTTAACTTAGACTAAACTAGCAGGAAAATTATACCAACACAGTATATCTAAGCTATTCTCCCCTAAGCCTACATATTACCTTTCTCAAAACTTGCATGCATGCACCATGCTCCACTCTCCAGCCAAGACTGTGAGATTGCTTATCTTAAAACCTTGCTTTGATTATGTCATTATTCTTTACATTTGATTGTCATTAACTATCCTGAAGTTACATTGTTTTCTACAAAATGAAGGTTTATTCTTTGGTTTGATAATTAAGCAGTCACATTTATATCAAACTCTCAAGTAAGTTGTTTCTTTCTTTGTTTGCCAATAATCTAGAAAGCGGATGATCTTTCTGTTCTATTAGGTCTGTTATTTCTTTGTCCATCACACACACTAAGGTAATATGCCTTTTGTCATAAAAAAATAATTTTCCGTGTATCATTTATTCATTCAAATTATATGAGTCAATTAACTAAACCTACTATACTAGGATGGAAATAACCAATAAAAAGTAGATTAAGGAAAGAAAAAGAATACATATACACCTTCATTGAACAAGAAGATTGAGATGTGTTGCATTTGTTTTTCATAACATGACCATTTAGTTTCTCATTTATTCCACAAATGTTGATTGACCACTTTTTATATTCTAGTAAACACTTGGCCTGGCAACTCCCAGAATTTAAGTATAAGGCATTTCCTATTTACATTATTATACAGGGACATGTTCAAAAAGTGATTTATTATTATTACTGACATTCAATATGCTAAACACCTCACCTCTGTGGCCAAAATTTTGCCTACATTTATAACCTGTCCAACTTTAAAGTCTATTTAGGTGCATGTTAAAGAAACTAAAAAACAGCAGGAAGGTGATTTTTTTGTGTCATATATTTGAAAAATCAGGCAAGGATAAATTTGTATGCTAAAATGATGTGGTCTGTTCTCTGCTTCTTTTCTTTAGCTCTGGATTTCTTTTCCCTTGATCTTAGTTCCCTTTTCATGTAGACATCTGGGTTTAAACAAATTTAGATGCAAACATTAAAGTTAAGATGCCAAAATAAGGTCAAACCACATGGTTAAAATGATCTTTCCATGACCATATCTCTCTCCAGAAAACCCAGCAGTTCCTTCTTTCTCAGCATCAGAAATCATACTGATAGGCTAACTAACATACTTGTGTTCATTTCTCTCTCTCTGAATAAGGCACTTTGTCCAGGGAACTAGTACCCCTGACTCGATCTAGCTCGCTTACTCTTTCTTGTCTCAGATGAAGACCATACATTAACCCTCATCAAGGAAGAAGCTTGATTACTATTAAAGGGAAAAATGGAAAACACATATGGTTACAAATCTACTGCTTTTTACTAGAATTTAAGAGCCAAACTAGTGTGTCTACTTTGATTTGATGGTATTGGGGTTTGCAAATTCTCATTCAAGTTATTTTATTCACATATCCAACTCTTTTCCTTTTATATTAGAGTATGCTCTTATCTAGAATGCCATGATCTTCATTTTCCTCAAACCTACCATTTAATGCAAATGTAATTCAATTTATATATCCTATATGAAAAATTTTCTACTCTTTCTAGGTTAAAATGGCCTCTAGTTACCTTGATACTTTGTGGTACTGAATGTTTCTTTACTTATTCTACCATGTTACATTGACTTAATGCCTTAATGCCAATAAAGCCTTAAACAATAATATTGTATCTCCTGGAATGTGCATATTACAAATTTGCATATTATGAAGTATTGATTTTCTTACAGTTCTCAAAAAAATTTAGTTACAAATGACTTTCTAAATAGAATCCTTCTCAAGTATAGATATATGCAGATACATGCAAAGCTATGTCTTGCCCTAAGACAGAGTATTAAATATGACTGTTCAAAGACCCTGAGGTTATTTACTTTTAATTACACAGAATAAAATTAACTTACTCTGCTACAACACTTAGAGCTGCTTGTGTCTATCTGTCTCATCACAACAAACATCTGAGGGCATCTTCTAATAGATTCTCATTTTATCATAGTGGAATGTAAAATTTATGTAAAATAAAATTAGCACATTTGTTGATTTAGAGCACAAATGTCCAGGGAATAGCAAGTATGATTTATATGAAAGGGGCCAATTAAATGAGTTAAAGATATATTTAACAAACATTTTGCTCTTCTTAAAGAGTTAGACCTGCCTTAAAAATAAAGTTTCTTTATCCATGGATCAAAAACTTTAATCATACTTATTTCTACAAAGAAACAAAATCATTTTTGAGACTCTCTAAAAATCTGACAGATAGAATTGCCTATCTTTTAGGAAAGGTATAGAAGAGGTTTGCCAATCCATATTCCTGGTTCACACCCAAGGTTTCCTGATGTATCATGAATGACGAGATATCTGAGGGATACTACTCTCGTGTTTTCTGATATTTGAAGCATATTTTATTAGATGGCAGGATATGCTGGTTATTCAATTAGCTTCTGTTTTATCCAATGTGACTGAAAGGGATAGAAGCAAATATCGCACTTTCAAGTAAATTCATATACACATTTCCTATAGATACCTTAACTATCAATACTTGGTAAATAGAACAAAAGCTATGCTTAAATACATTACCTGGGCAAGCATAAATAAATGCATAAAGGCATAAATAAAAATATTAAAGCGCAGTGCGAAGTTGCTCTATACTCATAAAAGAAATTCTAAAGGGATGATATTTCATGTGTCAAGAAAATACCTCTGAAAGAGACCAGATATTTTGCAGAGAATGTAAATACAAATCATAGTTTGCTTATCAAATTATTTGTCTTCCTAGGGTCCCCAAATTATTTACAATATAAATAGACCATGTAGAGTTTTAAATCAAAAATATGAAAGAAAAATGACTATGTTTTGTAATGATTTTAATAACCATGTGAGAAAAAATACAAATTGCTGAAATTTTTTGATTAAAATACTTAAAGACTTTCTTACTGGATAATATCTGTTTATATACATATATATATATAAATATTTGGACAGGTATACCTTCTTTGGTGATTTTTTCTGTACAATTTAAATGAATCTATATGCCTTCTCATCCTTATGCATATATATAGGAACTGGTGTTTCAAAATCTATTTATACACATTTTCCACAAGAAAGTATTTTTTCTTAATTTAATTTTAATAAAACTTTAACATCAACCACATAACACTTTAAAATTTATTTGCATATCTCTAGAAAAATTTTGTTGTTTCATTATCATATATTAAGACTTAATATACTATAAAAAATTACAAGCTCTTCTCATTCATTCTTATGTGTTTTGTCTTTCAGTTCAGTTCATTTGCCTGGTCATGTCCAACTCTTTGCAACCCCATGGACTGCAGCAATTCAGGCCTCCCTGTCCATCACCAACTCTCGGAGCTTGCTCAAACTCATGTCCACCGAGTCAGTGATACCATCCAACCATCTCATCCTCTGTCATTCCCTTCTCCACCCCCCACCCCCCACTTCAATCTTTCCCAGCATCAGGGCCTTTTCAAATGAGTCAGCTCTTCCCATCAGGTGGCCAAAGTATTGGAGTTTCAGCTTCAGCATCAGTCCTTCCAATGAACATTTAGGACTGATTTCCTTTAGAATGGACTGGTTGGATCTCCTTGCAGTCCAAGGGACTCTCAAGAGCCTTCTCCAACACCACAGTTCAAAAGCATCAATTCTTCAGTGCTCAGCTTTCCTTCTAGTGCAACTCTCACATCCATGCATGACTATTGGAAAAACCATAGCTTTGACTAGATGGACCTTTGTTGGCAAAGTAATGTCTCTTCTTTTTAATATGCTGTCTAGGTTGGTCATAGCTTTTCTTCTAAGGAGCAAGTGTCTTTTAATTTCATGGCTGAAGCCACCATTTGCAGTGATTTTGGAACCCCCCAAAATAAAGTCTCTCACTGGTTCCACTGTTTCCCCATCTATTTGCCAAGAAGTGATGGGACCGGATGCCATGATTTTAGTTTTCTGAATGTTGAGTTTTAAGCCAACTTTTCACTCTCCTCTTTCACTTTCATCAAGAATCTCTTTAGTTCTTCTTCACTTTCTTCCATAAGTGTGGTGTCATCTGCATATCTGAGGTTATTGATATTTCTCCCAGCAATCTTGTTTCCAGCTTGTGTTTCATCCAGGCCATTATTTCACGTGATGTTTTGTCTTGAGTGATCTAAAAGTGTCTTTAGTGATCTAAAATATAAAGGCTTATATTTTCCTATGTGTATGTACCCAAATGGGTTTCCCTTTGGTTCAGCAGTAAAGAATCTGCCCACCAATGCAGGAGACATAAGTTTGATCCCTGGGTCAGGAAGATCCCCTGGAGTAGAAATGACAACCCACGGCAGTGTTCTTGCCTGGGAAATCCCATGGACAGAGGAGCCTGGCAGCCTACAGACCATGGTGTCGCAAAGAGTAAGACATGACTTAGCAACTCAATAACAATAAAAACATGTACTCAAATATAAAATATTTCCAATTAGTGCCACAGTCTTAATAATTGTGTTAAAGTATTTTTAGTTTTTTTGTGTGTTTAAGAGCAGCATAATATGGACTTATTCACAATCTCATAAAAGTTTCAGGGGAGGACTAGATATCAAATAGGTAGGACATATTTTGCTGGGTTTGTACTTTTCCTTAAATATACTTACATATTTTTTTTCTTAGAGCCAGAACTGAGCAGCCACTCTGTCCATTTAGCCTTTAGTGCACTTTGTTTCCCATTAGGCATGGTAAAATTTTCAACTTAAGTACTGTACTCTAAAATGTATTTTTCTTAAGTAGACATAATAATATATTTCCAAAGCTTTTCTCTGTACCACATTCATCTGTAAAGCTGATGAAATAGTTGCACTGTGAAATTGATTACCTGGGCAATGAAGCAGAGCCTAATCTTTGATATTCAAAGATAATTCTCATCCTGGCACAAAGAAGCTCTATTACTTGAAGGGACTTTCTATTTTCCATAATGCTGGATGCTCAAAATAGGGAAAATCATTTGTAGTTTGAATTCAAATATATGCGTCATTAGTAAAATAGTTTTGTATATCATCATTAGGTATTACAATGGTTAGAAAGAGGCATCTATTTTATTGATTTTAAAAGGACTTTTAAAAATATATTTTTGTACATAAAAGATCTGTAGTATATTGACCGACATAATGAAAATGTCTAAAAATCAGACAAACTCATCTATGTCTACAGATGCACATCCGTCTGTGAAAAGATGGAATTGTTAAAACTTATTAGCCATAATTTATATGCCTATTTAAAAATAAAAGCAAAGGGTCAGTGCATTGCTCATCTCTTAGCTATTTCTATACACGTTTGTTGTTGCTTATTCTCTAAGTCATATTCAACTCTTTGTGACCTCATTGACTACAGCTCACCAGGCTCCTCTGTCCACGGGATTACCTAGGCAAGAACATTGGAGTGGGCTGCCATTT
This sequence comes from Dama dama, assembly GCF_033118175.1. NCBI lineage: Eukaryota > Metazoa > Chordata > Mammalia > Artiodactyla > Cervidae > Dama > Dama dama. The sequence continues at coordinate 22,878,550 of NC_083711.1, forward strand.
TCCTTCTCCGGCGGACTTTCCTGACTCAGGGGTCACACCTGAGTCTCCTGAACTGGCAGGCAGATTCTTCCCTGATGAGCCACCGGGGAAGCCCTTTACAAATATATCATGCTATAATTAAATCTAGTTACTTTAAGTGATTTAGATACACAAGGAATTGGATTTTAAATCAGGTTTCCATGAATCAGAGACATTATCCAGTGTCAAGTTTTACTAATCACTTCAAGTATATTGTTGTCAAATATAGGAGAGGCCAAGCTGCATAGGTGAAGCACGAGGTCCAGGCTGTCTTGGTTCATCTCTCAGGTATTTTCTTCCCAGACTGCCCCGGCCCAGGATAATAGATGAACTTTCTACATCATGTATGCATGTGGAGCAGTTTAGTTTATAAGATATTTCCATCTTACATTCAGATTGTTGTGTAGCTTACATGACAGTTTCCAGGGAAACATGCAGGTAGATTCAGAAATTCTGTTTGTTGGCCTTAAGTAAGCCTAACCAATCAGATGTATTCCACTAAAAGCATTCTGAAGACAAGTTCTGTGTTTCTGCCAAGGCGCATGTGTTTATCTTTAATATTCTTAACAGATGAGGCTTGTTTCTGTCTTTGGAATGCCCTTCCCTCTATAAAAGGATTAAAAGTTTTATAGTCCAGCAGCTTAAACTTTTCCTTCCCAGAAATATATGAGGATTATAAACTTTCCCTTTTACTCTAGCAAACTGTAAAAGGCTTCTGTTTCATCTTCAAAGATGATATTTAATAGCTAAGAACATGATTTATTCACTGTGTCACTGATTTATTTGCTGTTGTATATTTTTCAATCAAGTAAAATTTATGGATAGTTTGCTAATGATATAATTGTTTACTGTGATTGTCTTGAGGCCAATACAGATATTGTTTTTTTTGGCCCATGAAGCAATTATGACTAGTCCATCAACCTCAATTAAGAGAAAAAAAGTGTATGTTTCAAATGTGAATGATGTAATAAAAAATTATGAAACATTCTGTAAGAGGTAATAATTAGTTTTAAGATTCCACTTGTGTTTTACATGGATGAGAGGAAGCCAAATTGAAGGGGATTAATACCAAAATGGAAAATAAAAAGGAACTTTCAGATGTTGAACTATTACTGCTCATTAATTAGGTCAGGTTCAAACTTCTTAGTAAAAACAGTATTGTTTATATTGTTGCAATAATAGTAATGCACTCTTCAATCCCCAAGATATTATATCATGTATTCTTCACAAATTGTGTCTGGCTTAAGACTGGACTGATTAAATTTTTGTTGAAATAATGCTGCATTTGTTTCCCTAGGTGTTCAATGGTAAAGAATCTGCCTGCCAATGCAGGAGACAGAAATTGGATCCCTGGGTCAGGAAGATCCGCTGGAAAAGGAAATGGCAACCAACTCCAGTATTCTTGCCTGGGAAATCCCATGGTCAGAGGAGCCTGGTGGGCTACACTCAAGGGGGGTGGGCTACAGTCAAGGGTGTTGGGCTACAGTCTAAAAGAGTCAGACATGACTTAGCGACTAAGACTAAACAGCAATAACTAATGTTGCACTATAAAAACTCCCAAAATATCAGTAGCTAGAAAACAACTACCTATTTCATACTCAGAGTTACGCATGTTGGTTGAGATTAAGCTGATTTCACCTAGTGTCAGCTGGATACATCTGTGCTGGGCAGGGCGCTAGACTTTGTATCAAGACCAAGTCACCTCCATGTTATCTTCATTGTGGGACCTTGGCCGGAAGTGGAATCCAGGTGGAAAACGTCATATTAACCCAGGGACTGCATTCTCATAGCAGGTAGTAGAAGCTCCGAAAGGACTAAGTGAAACTGGCTGTGTCTCTTACAGCTTTATTTCACAAGCTGACCCACTTTTACTTCTTTCTTCTTTCCATATGGCAAAGTCTCATGTTTAGTCAATGAGGTGTGTGAAAGTATGATGAACCACAATGAAGCCATGGTGAAGTTAGATAGAATAAAAATAAGTTGGGGCAAATAATATAGTCTAACACATACATCAGATAAAATTCAAGTTCATCAGTGAAGAGGTTTAGCCTACTAGTGCTTTTCAAACTTTTACAGGTTTTATTTCCCCAATGGGGAGATAAAGTATTTGTTTATTCTTAAAACTGCCATTGGTGCACTTAGTTCTTGGTGAAGGAGACAACATTAAAATATCTCTAGAGTAATAAAATGCTAATAGGAATAGAAACCAGCCATGCACTAAGGTCGTGTTTGTGACCCACTATGGCATAGTTATAGGAGAGGTAATTGCTTTTGTTTTAAATTGGGAAAACTGAGGATGATTGTCTTTCCTGGTGGTTTTGAGGACTGTTTAATTTTCTATTGCTGGGTAACAAATTACCATAAACTTAGTGGCTTGAAACAACAGTTTTTATTAACTCACAGTTTCTGTAGTTGAGAAATACAGAAGGACTCAACTGGATCTCTGCTTAGTTCTCATAGGGTCAAAGACAAGAAGTTAAGACAAAAGTTTCTCATAGAGTCAAAGACAAGATGCTCAGCATCTTCTTACATGGGGGCTCCGGGGAAGAATTTTATTCCAATCTTATTCAGGTTGATGGCAGAATTCAGTTTCTTGTCACTGTAGGACTGAAGTCCCTGTTCCCTTTCTGGCTGTTAGCCAGGAACTGCTTTCTGATTCTATATGTCACCTGAATTCCTTGACATGTGCCCCCTCCATCTTCAAGCCCACAGTAGCATGGACAGTTTTTCTTGTACTTTGAATCTCTCTGACCTCATCTGCCAACAGTGAGAAAACTCTCTTCTTTTAAAGAGCTATGTGATTAGATTAGCACCACCTGAATAATTTCTCTTTTTTTTATGGTCAACTGCTCTGTAATCTTCCCTACATCTGCAACACCTCTTTTTCCATGTAATAAAACATAATCATGGGACTAACACCTGGAGATAAAGGTCACCGGGAATGTCTTAAAATTCTGCTCAACATGAGGAAAATCCTTTTTCAGATACATTTGATATTCAAATTAACTTAGTAGCAGAATTACAGATTAGCCTTTTAAATATTTTTCTTTGTATCAGGAAAATCAGATTTCCTTTTCTCTAAGGGGATTTTCTCCAGTTTGCTGTTCAATGACACCAGTTAAGTTTTCTTCATGATTATTAAGAATTGCATATATATTAAAGAGATTGTCATTCATTACTTTTTCACCTTTTTGAGAAGACATAGGCTGACTTGGTAGGTGAAAACTGACATCTTTAAAGGCACAAAAGTCTTACAAAATTTTCCCTTAATGTTGTAGACACTCAAAGTACTATCAGCGGTCATATCTTGTCACTCCTTAAAAATAAAAGCTGAGCTAGTTAAAATTAATGTTATAAAAAAATCCTTAATATGATAAAATCACTATAAAAGTGTTGAATATATCCAGGGTCCTAGTTAGATAATTAATCTGTGTGCTTACTTGGACTACAAAGCTTAGCAGAAGAATTCAAGCCAGGGGATGTCCAGTACAAACTTTCCCCCCCCCCCCCCCCCACACACACACAAAAAGTCATTTAGTAATTAAAACCTTTTAAACAGGATACTGAAAATGCTCCAATTAAAGAGCACATTGTTATACAGATGTCTGTCTAGAGCACAATGCTACCATAGAGGTTAATATCAAGAACACAATGGCAATATGTGCTTCAAAAATCACCAAACTCAAATCAATTAACTTGTGAGACATTTTATTAAAGTCTCTCTTCTCTCTTCCTTTGAAGCATGAATGAAGTAATTGAAGATCCAAGGCAGCTTAAGGAGTATTCAATTTTCCCATGAAAATTTAGTCTTTCGTTTAGAAAATATGAAGAAAAATAGCACTTACAGGGGACTGTAGCCTGCCAGAACCCTCTGTCCAGGGGCTTTTCAAGACAAGAACCCTGAAATGGGTTGCCATTTCCTTCTCCAGGGGATCTTCCTGACACAATAATTGAACCTGCCTCTCTTTCATTGGCAGACAGAATCTTTACCACTGATCCACCTGGGAAGCCCATGATAGGATCTGAGGAACTTTAAAAATAATCATTAATATGGTTGTTGCAAATATAAGTAGCCAAGCTGACTAGCTCCACAATATGTAGAGGCTACCTACATTCCATTTTATGTGGCTGTCTCCATCTTTAAGCCAGAGATGGGATGATGAATTCTTCTTGTGCTTCAGATATCACTGCTGCTGCTGCTAAGTCGCTCCAGTCGTGTCTGACTCTGTGCGACCCCATAGACGGCAGGCCACCAGGCTCCCCCGGTCCCTGGGATTCTGCAGGCAAGAACACTGGGATGGGTTGCCATTTCTGTCTCCAATGCATGAAAGTGAAAAGTGAAAATGAAGTCGCTCAGTCGTGTCTGACTCTTCGCGACCCCATGGACTGCAGCCTACCAGGCTCCTCCGTCCATGGGATTTTCCAGGCAAGAGTACTGGAGTGGGGTGCCATTGCCTTCTCAGATATCACTGCCCAGTTCCTACTGATATCAGTCTAGCTTGCTGCAGCCATTCGTTAAAGCACTCTGAGTTGGAGTAAATACCTGGTCTCCTGTAGTTAAAGAAACACAGACTCTCCCAGCCTCATCCTGGTCATCCAATGCCAAGTGCAAGTGTTGAGACTGTCACCAGCCATACATCCTGCCTCCTCCCCAAGTGAATGCTGAAATGGTCCCTCACCTGTACCCATGGCTGGAGTTGCCGCCAGGATATAGGCACCACCGCTAAGGAGGCTCTGGGCTCAACTGACCTGCACACTTTATTTAAAGAGCTGTAAAATTTAGCGTGCAAGTAGCTTGTGACAGAGACAGATTTGTCAGATTAGCATCCACACACAAGTCTGATGCATAACTTCACTTACCCTTCATTCATGCTAAGTATCCATTTCCTATCATTGATTTTAAGTCATCATTTTTACTCATGATAACTACATCAAAACTTTGACCTACTCGTGTTACATGCTTCTTTATCCAAACAAGCAACTCCTCTTACCACTCACCTTTTATCTGTCAAGGATTATCCTCCTTCTAGAACAGATAAAGTGTAGATGTCATAAGATTTAAAAAAAAAAGATTCGATATATCTCTCCTTCCTCCCAATACTTACTCTGCTCTTTCCTGGCCTCTGTACAGTTTTCCAGTCTATCAATGGAAGTTATCCAAACCACAGTTTATAATCAGGTCATCACTTCATCAGCTTTTTTCACTCACTGCATTTAAGCATCTATTTTTATCATTCTACTGAATGACTCATAAATGTGACCCCCATAAACCCACTGATCAAATGGATGGCTTAATTTGATTAATGGCTTTATCAAAGTGATGCAAGTCAGTGCTTGTTTAATTGTATACTCTTAGGCATTCTATACCATTGGCATGTCTTTTCTATTGTGATTTTTCTCCTTTCATTTTATTAAAGACAGGGTTTTCATGTAGTTTTTCTGAACATTCTTTCTCAAGAGTCTTAATTCAATCTCCTCTCATTATTGGCTCTTCCTAGAATTCTGTTAGCAAACTGTATCTCCTCAACTTCTTATGAACACATTCCCTCATGTATTAATAATTGTAAAATCTAAGCTGTATTTCAAACCACTTTGTCAGTTCCAGACATGTATTTCTTTGTCAGCCATATACTTACTGGCCTACCACAAGATTCTTCAGATTCACATTCAAAATAATCCAAAATAAAGAAACAACAACAAAAAAAAAATCATACAATATTCCAATACTTAAGTCTTTCTCTTCCAGAGGGGAATATCAAAGAAATTAAGTAACACTTTTTTAAATAAGTGAATAGGTAAAGAACTAAAATTTAAAAGCATTTCAGATAAAAGCAACACTGAATAAGTTGAGGGGAAAAATTATACTTTCATTTCTTTAATCACTGATGATGAGGATGATTGCCACTCAAAATATCCACAAACCTAGAAAGGAATAAAATGTAGGAATACTTTTACATTAACAAAACATCTCAGTTTATGACTGTGTCCTTCTGAACTTGGATTCATTTGATGCCAAGAGGAAATATTATAGCTTAATATTATCATCTGAGAACATTTGTTGTAAGAAAAAGTCAATTTTAAAGTAATCTTGTCTCATAAATACTTAGAAAAAAATGAAAAGTTACTTAAAAGAAAAAAGAAGGCTTTTAATAAGGTTAGATGGATTTGAAAGAGTAGAAAATCCAGGAAATATGTTGACATATGAAAATAAGTAAACAATACCTAAATTATTAGTGACGTTTAAACTTTGCTCTCCTAGACTCAGACTATAATGGCTTCTTTAGTCAGATTTCATTAAATGTGTAGGGATATTTAATACTTATGAGAAAAGCTGTATTTCATTATTTAATATTTTACAACACAATTCTTTATAAAGCTTTAGTAAAATGCAACACAAAAGGCACACAAACATTCAGTTTAAGCTTTTCTCTAGAAGCATGAAACAAAATAAAGCTTCACAGAGAGAAAGACATGATAAGTAAATACATGGAAAATGGCCATTGTTACTCTCTTTCTCGTAGTATTAAATCAGGGCCAGATGAAGGGAAGGAAAAGGTAAACATTGCTATGATCAGGGAAATGATGTGCTTTTAATGCACTAGGTAACCATATGTATCATCCTTCTATCACTTATAGCAGTGACTCTGAAAGAAAAAGAAAAACAAAGTAAGCATTCAAAGACAAAATATGGAAACCATTCTTAGTCAAATGGCCCATTGTAGAATATATCTAATTGGTAAGATTACCTTTCATTTATAAAATTATAATGCAACAGTTATGCTTGACAAACAAATGTATCTTTTGGTCACATGAATTCAGTATTTCTCCTTTGAAGACTTTGTGTCAGGGATGCACATAAATGAATATATTATCCATATTGAGATAGATATAGATTACAAAAGAAGGATATTGAGAATAAAGAATCTGTCTACAGAGTGTAATAGAATTTAGGTGATAAACAACTGTTTCATCCTGCTGAGTAAACTTTAAGTGACGTCTGGTCAAATAAAAGAGCAGTGCATATTTTGGAAATTATATAAGAAACCATAAAAATTATACAGAAATCTCAGCATTTTAGATTTTGAAGAGGACTTGAAATTTTAGTCTGCATAATTTATTTGGAATGAAGAAACAAAACACCTGAAGGATCAAGTACAATCCGAAATACCCCAGAAATAGCATGAATTTTTAGATATGGCAACTAGTGCTATTTTCCATACTTCTAGAGATTTTTCTGCTTTCCTTTGAAATAAATTCAAGAATTTCTACTTTGCACAGGAGTGAAAAACTTGAAAGTGTGATCTTTTATACTTCCATAGAATGTCTAATTGCCACTTTTTAAATGCAAATTAATTTTCTCATATGCTCAATTTAAGTATCATCCAATTTTCCTCTCTGTGGCCTTTTGCTTAAGGAGTAATTACATTGCTGACATTTTTAATTAAAACAGTGCTATCTCTTTTAAAAAACTTTGAGCCTGCCATTGATTTTAGATCCTGTATAAAATTTTGGTTGATGTATCAGTCTATGTGTCTTAATACTCTTTGAAGTCTATATATATTAGCATACCATTTGAATTGAATAGTATTCACATAAAAATATTTTTGTAAAACTGAATAATACTATCATTAAAAATTAGGATCCCAATACAATGAAACAAATTATATATTAATATATGCATTACATATCATATATATACATATATATTTGTGGTCCATTTTAGGGAGGCTGCATATCACCTATAATTTTAATTTATATTTGACTATTAGAGATTTAACATTTTAGTTAATTTTTAGAGCTCTGAGAAATAATCTATGATTTACTGTATATTTATGAGATATATTTACCAATTGTGAAGAATGTCTCAAATCCTTAATGGACTGAAGCTGTGAGTGATTTATCCAATCCACTCAGACGTTTGTAATGTTGTAAAGGATGGTTCTTTTTTCTTTTTAAGTGATATTTAGCTGAAGTGTAGTTGATTGACAATATTGTTAGTTTCCAGTGCATAGCAAAGTGATTCAGTTATATACAATTCTTTTTCCCTTATAGGTTATTACAAAATATTGAGTATATAGTTCCTTGTGTTTTACACAGTCTTCATGATTGTCTATATTATACATAAAGTATATAGTATGGATGTGAGAGTTGGACTATAAACAAGGCTGAGCATGGAAGAATTGATGCTTTTGAACTGTAGTGTTGGAGAAGATTGTTGAGAGTCCCTTGGACTACAAGGAGATCCAACCAGTCAATCCTAAATGAAATCAATCCTGAATATTCCTTGGAAGGACTGATAAGGAAGTTGAAGCTCCACTACTTTGACCATCTATGTGAAGAGCCAACTCATTGGAAAAGCCCCTGATGCTGGGAAAGATTGAAGGCAGGAGGAGAAGGGGACAACAGAGGATGAGATGGTTGGAGGGCATCACTAACTAAATGGACATGAGTTTGAGCAAGCTCTGGGAGATGGAGAAGGACAGGGAAGCCTGGTGTGGTGCAGTCCATGGGGTCACAAGGAGCTGGACACGACTGAGTGACTGAACAACAACAAATGTTTATGTCAATCCCAATGTACCCCATTGGGTCTCCTCATTTATCCCACTTCCTCTTTCCCCTTTGGTAACAGTAAGATTTTTTTCTATGTCTGTGGGCCTATTTCTCTTTTGTATGTAAGTTCATTTGTATCTTTTTTGTTGGTTTGTGTTAGACTCCACATGTAAGCAATATCATACAATGTCACATGACATCTGACATCTGTCTTTGTCTGGCTTACTTGACTTAGTATGATAATCTGCAGGCCCACATCCATGTTGCTGCAGATGGCATTATTTCATTCATTTTTATGACTGAATGACATTTTATTGTGTAAGTGTACCACGTCTTCTATATCCATTCATCTGTCAGTGAATATTTAGATTGTTTCTGTGTCTTGGCTGTTGTGCTACAGTGAACATTGGAGTTTATGTATCTTTTCAAATTATAGTTTTCTCCAGGTACACGCCCAGAAGGGGGAGTGTAGGATCATGTGGTAACTCTACTGTTAGCTTTTTAAGGAACTTCCATGCTGTTCTCCATAGTGGTTGCACCAATTACATTCCCGTCAGCAATGTAGGGATTTTACTCCACACCCTCTCTAGCATTTATTATTTGTAGATTTTTTTGATGATGATCCTTCTGAGAGACTTTCACTTTCATTCTGATCAGTGTGAATTAGTACCTCATTGTAGTTTTGATTTGCAGTTCTCTAACAATTACTGATGTTGAACATCTTTTCATGTGCCTTTTGGTCATCTGTGTGCCTTCTTTGGAAACATGTTTTGTTTTTTTTTTTTAGATATTCTGCCTATTTTTTTATTGGGTTATTTTGATTAGGTTGTGAGTGGACCTGTAAATTCTGAAAGGCAGTAATCTCAGTGGATAAAGGAGTCTTAGTAATCTGTAAATGAGAACAAAGCAGAGATCTAGTCAAGTATGTAGCAAAAGAATCTCACCTAAAAGTTCCCCAAACTGAAGCTCTGAGACCTAGATAGTGGTAGCTCTTAACCTAATGCACATAGATCTGTATTACAAAATGAAGGAGTGACTGATCCATCCTTGGTAGTTCTGTATAATTTGCCTTTGGTTTCAAGGATCATTCTACTCTTAATACCTTACAGGTTGGACAACCAAAGTCAATATGCATGTCTTAAGTGAATGGCATAAAGAGGAAGATGCAGTTCTTATTTATATTTGCACTTGTATTTGTACTGGTCACTCAGTCATGTCTGACACTTTGCACCCCATGGACTGTAGCCTGCAGGCTCCTCTATCCATGGAATTCTCCAAACTGGAGTGAACTGCCATTCTGTTCTCCAGGAAAACTTCCTGACCCAGGGATCGAACCCAGGTCTCCTGCATTGCAGACTGATTCTTTACCATCTGAGCCACCTGGGAAGTCCCTTATTTATATTTACTGCATAGTAAAAGGGACTTTAAAATCAAAGATACCCATGAAATATCATTTCTGTTGTGACCTGCTTACTACTTACATCCCTCCTGGTGTATCTTTATTCTGTAATCTTCACAATCTGAAATTAAATAGGCTTGAAAACCCATACCCACATATATGTATATATGTATGCATATTACAGCTGAATATATCACTGGTATTTAATGTTTAAATTTAGTTTAAATGTTTCTCACTTAAAAATTACCTAGTGCTTTACATAATCAGACATGCAATTTCTCAAAAATTATTCTCCTATCTCACATTTAGTTCTTGAATAAGTTGTCACATTTGTAACACTCATGACTTCTTTCTGTCAGTATTTACTTAACCCAACAATACAACATAGACTTAACTTTCCTGCAATGATGTCCTCTGATTTACATTTCCTCCACTATGGAAGAATTTGGTATATTCCACATGTGACCAGGGGCTAATTGTGATTTTTTTCCCACTATGAAAGATTAGAGGTGGTAATATATATTTTCAAAGCCTCCATTTTCTTCTCTAATTGAGCCTCTTTCTGTTAATTCTCATGTTTTTGCAGCTTTAGGCATTAAGCAGTGGGTGGAATTTAATGATGAAAGCTGTCAATTTTATTACTACAAATACAGCAGCTGCATCAAATTCCTATTTAGAAGATGTGATAGTTGGCAAAGGAGATGGTCAGAACCTGTCTTACTGCCTCATGGCTACTTTTCTTATTGAGAGAACACAAAAATATTCTACCCAGTTAGGAAAGTTTTAGAAGTCAGAGGGGTGAGGTGAAGCAAGAAACTAAAAGGTAAGGAAAAATTATTGAATATATAACCCACAAATCAATATTTGGGTAAAAACTGCATTTGTCAATTATTGTTCTCACTGAGGAATAGCATTTTTTAGTAATTAATGAAACATCTGGAATTAAAATGAAGAAAATTTTTTGATATCTATAATCTAGCTAAGGAAGTAATCATCTATTTCTATGTTTTAAATATGTTTTTCTGAAGCATTAAAACTTTAAAAAATGCTTTCATTTTAGCCATTATTATCTCATTTCATAGGTTAAATTTGAATGATTCACTCTATGTAGAGTGCATTTTGAATCTGAATCATAAGGTATATAAATATAGATTTGTGTACATATGGAAAATGTTCTCTGTATTATGTTCAACATTTTTCTTGGGGATTAAAAAATGTGAGACCAGGGAAATTAATTTACTTTTCTCAATTTATATAAATATACAAAGATATTCATTGCTAAACACAAGATCAGGAATTTAAATAAAGAATACTGTAATTTTGTTGTACTTAATAACTTCATTGAACTTCACAATAATGCTTTGTTATTGTTATTTAGTCATATCCAATTCTGTCCTTCACTTTCTCCTAGAGTTTGCTCAAACTCATGTCCATTGAGTGGTAATGGTATCTAACCATCTTCTACTCTATCACCCACTAGTTCTCCTTCTTCACATACCAGTTCACATAATGTTGAAGCCTATCTTGAAAAATTTTGAGCATTACTTTGCTAGCATGTGAAATGAGCACAATTGTGTGGTAGCTTGAATATTTTTTGGCATTGCTACTCTTTGGGATTGAAATTAAAACTGACCTTTTCCAGTGTCCTGAACATTAATGAGTTTTGTTCATGGAACATATCTATTTAAATTTTTAAAATTTTATGTGATTCATATCTTCTTTCACACTGAGTTATAGAAGGTGGATATGTTTTTAAAAGCCAAGCATAGTTTTAGAAACATTCAGGAGAATTTATTATTAACAAGAAACAAGTTTTTGTATTTTCCTTTAAGCTCTGAAGCTGTCTTTTCGCTAATACTTTCTGGTCACATACTGATCAGCTGTAAAATCAAATATATTTTGCTTTTTACAATTTTCTGCTCCTGAAATGGTAAATAAATAATACGAAATAGACAAATGCTTTGGAAAGATACAGTATGTTAAGCACTGCATCATTTGTGTTTAATAAGCATTCCAGGAGCTTGGATCATTGATGAAGACGCAAAAAGGTGAGGGGAGTGTTCTTCAACATGGCTGAACCTTAAAAACACAAGGCTGAAGGGAAGAAGCCAGACATAAAAGGTTACAAATTGTGTTGTGGCATTTATATGAAAAGTGCAGAATAGGCAAGTCCATGGAGACAGACAGACTGCTTCCAGAATCTCTCTGTTGCAAAGGAAGAGAAACTTGAAAAGACTACTCAAAGAACACACATATCTACTCATATATACACTTTATATCAATTTCATAGGACAAAGCAGGTGACATGAACACTTGAGGAGGGAAGACAGTTCCCTCCTCTGGTCCCCTGTGTTCTCAGGAGGAGAGCCAGACATCTTGATGAGCAATGAAAGAATGTACTTTTTATATATATATATATATAAATGCTACATTTTTTAGTTATGATCATGTGTTACTTAATCAAAAAAAGTTTATTTTATTTAAAAATAGGATTCTATTTATTGAATAAGAAAGGAAGATGATACATAATTATGGAAGATAATCAGTTTATAAAACATGTTAAGAATGAATAAAACTTTATTAAATCTCTTTATCTACATTTATATCTATCATCAATATCTCTTTATTGCATTATTTTAGCATGCAGTGAAGAAGGCTAGAAAATATACTGAAGGATAATGAAATTGGTTATCTCCAAGTTATGAATATACTTATTCTGTTTATATACTTTTCTAGATATTTTTTCCGTAACTTTTCTAAAGTGAATATTTTAGATAATCAGTTAAAACACTAAATATAATTTTAAATGTGATCAGTGTTTTTGAATTGCATATCACTTTTTGGCTCTTTAGTACATTAGTATTTTGATCCCATTAATAATATTCTGTAATCAATGTTAATCTTTAAATAAAGGACAGAATAACCATAGTCTCTTCCTAAAATAGTATACATGAGGTTGTAGTGAAAATATGGTTGAAATCATTTATGGCCAAATAATAATGAGACCCAGTGTGAACAAATATGTAATCTAGCATATGTTTTAATTATAATGGACATTTTAATTTCTTCATGTAATTTGAAATAATGTTATTTTTTAGATACAAAGCATTAAGTAGTAGAGGATAGATCTGTAAATATGATTAGAAGGCAAAAGGACCTAGATACAAAAGGACCAGTATCCAGGAGAGTTCTATAGCAGAGATCACCTTGAGGGAAACACTGGTTCCATCCAGAGACAGAGCCAGCCCATAGTGTTGAGTCATGGATGAACCCAGAAGGATAAGCACCCTGACATGCCTATGCTGGGGCTTCCCTGGTGCCTCAGATGGTAAAGAATCTGCCTGCAGTGTGGGAGACTCTGGTTTGATCCCTGAGTCAGGAGCATCCCCTGAAGAAGGGAACTACCCACTCCAGTATTCTTGCTTGGAGAATTCCATGGACAGAAGAGCCTGGCAGGTTAAAGTTCATGGGGTCACAAAACAGTCAGACATGACTGAGCGACTAACACTTATTTACTTACTTATGACTATGCTCCTTTGTCCACCTTCTTCTGAGATTCCCATTGACTGAAGCTGTCTGAAAGCAAGAAGGCTTGGGAGTCTTTTGAAGCTGTCATGTAGATCAGGCTTTAAGTCTTAGATGAAAGAGTTGGGTGGGGATGTGGGCCGCAAATTCAAACAGAAATTATCCAGAAGATGTATGACCACTAATTTATAGTTTGAGATAGTCTATTGCAAGCATTATTTTATGAAGAGGTTTTCATTATTTTTAATATAAGAAAAGAGAAAAATAATATTTTTAAAAGAAATAATGGTTACAAAACCAGGTTAAAATGATAATATTCGTTGTTGTGCTGGCATGCTCAGTCATGTCTGATTCTTTTGTGACCCCATGGACTGTAGTCCTCTGTCCCTGGGATTTCTCAGGCAAGGGTACTGGAGTGGGTACCTATTTCCTTCTCCAGAGGATCTTCCCAACCCAGGGATTGAAACTGTAGCTTCTGCATCTCCTAAATTGGAAGGCAGATTCTTTACCACTGTGCCTTGGAATTATAAAGTTTGTCCCATGAAAATTGTTTTGGAATAAAAAAAAAAAACAAACATAAAAAGTGTTTCAACATGTATACATACATATTATTTACATAATAATTCCATAAATTTTCTATCTTGCTTATAAATTCAAAGCTTGGGAAACACAGAATCTAATCTGTACACTAAAAGAGACAGATAAATGTGAAAAAGACACATGATTCCTTTTCTCTGATAAATTATAAGCAATTAAAACATTTAGGGACAATTTCTTTATACATTGAGTCTGTGCAAAATTTGCTTTGCCCAATTAAATAAATAGGCACAATTTAAGAGATGACCTTCAAGAACAGAAGAAAAGACAGAGATTAAGTAACCACTTAGATAGTTTAAAGCAACACACTTATTTGGCATGCAGGTTGTAATTTGCTTCATTGCATGCTTTAACTTGTGGCAAAGATTACCTGTTGAATTGCAAAAATGTATGTGCCCTTTCTGTTGTGTAAAGGTGTTTGGGGGGATGATTCATCTGCCAGGCACTGCATTTAGAGCTCCTAAAGGAACCATGATACCACTACACAAGATAAGAGGATGGCAGTGCTGCTTGAAATGTGCATGCCAAGTCTTTCAGTCGTGTCCAGCACTGTAGCCTGCCAGGCTCCTCTGCCCATGGAATTCTCTAGGCAAGAATACTAGCGTGGGTTGCCATTCTCTTCCCTCAGGGATCTTCCCCACCCAGGAATTGAACCAGCATCTCTTATGTCTCCTGCACTGGCAAGTGGGTTCTTTACCACTAGAGCCACCTGGGAAGCCCAAAATGAAAGTGTCCAGCCCTGCAACCCAACCCCATGGACTGCAGCGCCCCCCTCCCCACCCAGGTTCCTTTCTGCCTGTGTCAGTGAGGGGTAATGGTGCTGACAATTCTCCCAAGGTTCTCTTTTCATTGTCAAACCATGATCTACAGGGGATTCTGAGAACCTGGGCCACTGTGGAGCAGCTAAATGAAAAGAGCTTGGATCCTAGAGTTACCAGTTAATAGGAGAGCTAGCTATTCAGAAGGGCCATTTGATAAGAAATATCAACATTTTATTTATAATGAAAAAGGGAGAAAAATGCTGTGTTAATGCACTAAGATCTGGGAGTTGTTTGTTTCAGGAGCTACTGACCATTATTCAGCCTAGACCAGTAATTCATATTAATCAAAATAGAAAAAGAAGAAAAATGAAAAAAAAAAAAAATGGAGTCAGCAGCAATTCTATTAATAGACATAGTCAGCGTTAGTGCTTATGTATACCATGTATATTTAATGGTTACATTTTGAATACTTTATATAAAAAGTACAAAGTACATAAATCTTCTGTGTGCAGTCTGTTGTTAAAATTATTTTGGGGTTTTATTTCTTTCAGATACTGTGTTTCTTAGTTCTAAAATCTACATATGATTCTATTTTATAGACTAAAATTTTCTATTGAACTTCTCATCTTTACGTTTATTTGTCATTTCTTATGTTGAGCACATTAATAAGTCCTTTATACTCCATTCACTATTTCAGTTATCACTCTGTCTGTGTCTTTTTAATCACCTTTAACTTATTTATTGCATGTCTGGTTATTTTTTAAAGAACCATGGGGCCTTAAGCAGATTTTCTTCTGCTAAGGAGGGCTTTCTTCTCTAGGAAAATAGGGTAAAAAGCTGATCTCAAATTAGACAGGAACCTAACTGGGTGATCTTTGGGTTTCGGTCTACATAAGATTCAATCTGCCTGTGGTCTGTCTCTGTTCTTGGGATATGTCACTGGGACATTTTAATCTTTGAACAGAGAACTTGTCATATCTCTTTTTCCTCTGCTCTAAAAACCAGGGAGGTTCTGACCTGTAGATATTTTAAGTTTAGCTCTCCAGATGTTTGCCTCCTCTTGTTTATAAATCTTGCAGACATATTGAGGAGAAAAATAACTGTGCTTTGAGGCTGGTCCCATTTCATTAGTGGACTTGTCCTAAGTATAACACAATCATAGGTGATGTTACTCAGTTTAATTGTAAACAAACCACCTGCCTACATTATGAGATTCAGAATTTTTCCCTTGAGGAACACTGGCTCTCGTGAGGTATTCTTATGTTGTCTTCAAGCTAGGCTTCAAGAAGGCTTCAACAGTACGTGAACAGATAACTTATTGATGTACAAACTGGACTTTGAAAAGTTAGAGGAACCAGAGATCAAATTGACAATATCCATTGGATCATAGAAAAAGCAAGAGAATTCCAGAAAAACATCTATTTCTGATTCATGGACTATGCTATAGCCTTTGACTGTGGATCACAAAAAAAACTGTGGAAAATTTTTTTAAAAATGAGAATACCAGACCACCTTACCTACATCCTGAGAAACCTAAATGCAGGTCAAGATGCAACAGTTAGAACCAAACGTAGAATGACTGACTGATTCAAAATTGGGAAAAGAGTACATCAAGACTGTATATTGTCACTCTGCTTATTTAACTTTTATGCAGAGTACAATATGCAAAATGCTGGGCTGGATAAATCACAAGCTGGAATCCAGATTACCAGGAGAAATATCAGCAAACTCAGATGTGCAGATGATGGCATATCTACCATCTAATAGCAGAAAGCAAAGAGGAACTAAAGAGCCTCTTGATGAGGATGAAAGAGGAGAGTGAAAAAGCTGGCTTAAAATTGACATTCAAAAAATGAAGATCATAAAAAAAAAAAAAATGAAGATCATGACATCCAGTCCCATCTCTTCATGGCAAATAGAAGAAGAATAAATGGAAGCAGTGACAGATTTTATTTTCTTGAGCCCCCAAATCACTGTTCATGGTGACTGCAGCCATGAAATAAAAAGACGGTTGCTGCTTGGAAGGAAAGCTATGATGAACCTAGACAGCATGTTAAAAAACAGAGATATAACTGTGCTGACAAAGTCCGTATAGTCAAAGTTATGGTTTTTCCAGTAGTCATGTATGAATATGAGAGTTGGACCATAAAGAAGGCTGAGCACCACAGAATTGATGCTTTCAAACTGTGGTGCTGGAGAAGACTCTTGAGCATCTCTTGGATTGCAAGGAAATCAAACAAATCAATCCTAAGGGAAATCAACCCTGAATATTCTTTGGGAGGACTGATGCTCAAACTGAAGCCTCAATACTTTGGCCACCTGATGCAAAGTTCAGACTCATTGGAAAAGACCCTGATGCTGGGAAAAATTGAAGCCACAGAAGAAGTGGGCAACAGGAGATGAGACGGTTGGATGGCATCACCGACTCAATGGACATGTTTGAGCAAATGGTGGAAGACAGGGAAGCCTGGTGTACTATATAGTTCATGAGGCCACAAAAAGTCTGACACAACTAAATGACGGAACAAAAAAATGAATGAAAATAAAATCAACAAAATTCTTTATTTTGATAACTGTAAGACTCTTAGATATTTTTCATGAAATTTTAATTATGTGGAAAACTTCCTTTTTCATAAATAGAAATGAACTATACATCCAGAAGTCTTAGGATCAAAAGGCATTACATTTTACTTTAATACATGTGAAGATCTAAGATACTATTCAGCACTGAGAAAGTTACAAATGAATTCTTCACCCTCGGTATTACTGACAAAAAGGATTAAATAAATACATTTGATTTCTTTTATTTCTCCTAAAGCATAAGCTAGCTACAATAACAGAGTAAAGCCTCAGATTCCTTTTTTGTACTATATTGCAAAATTCTTATCTAATGTAAATTGATGTTTAACAACTTTTTCTCATGCCTGTAGAATTTTGCACCTTAAAAAATAAATTTCTCTTTCAACAGCCTTAAAGTTAGTTTGCCTACTATAAATCTTGTTTTTGCTGAAAACGTATTTTTTCCCTCATTCCTACTATGGTATTGCTTCTGTCTCCTACTTTTTTTCTCACTCTATCTCTGTGAACTCTCATTGATTCCTCAATATCATGATGATGCATTAAATCCTATAGTTATTTATGATTCCATAATCTCTACTTTTTAAAAAAAATTCATTTTTGTTAGAAGGGTTAAACTGTAAAATGAGTTTAGTATATTAAGAGCTTCATTTTCAATGATTTCAAGGATCATCTGGCCTTGGCCTTTATTATATTTATGGTTATTTATAGGAGCTTTTTCAAATATAGACTCTTGACTAAAAAGATACAAACTGTTACCAAGGCAGATATAAGATTTGTGCCCTACAACACTAGTCATAGGTGAATGCAGTTCCAGTTTCTAAAACATGAAAGGCAACATGCCAAAAACATTATTTTCACAGGTATATAACCATTTCCCCAACAAGCTGTTCAGTGTTGGGTTCCAACACAAAAGTATGACATAGGATTTCTATTATGTTTTGAAACTTTATCTGAAATCACAGTGATTTCCAGTAATATAGTTATCCACCATTCTGCATTTTCTCCTCTGCAAAATCGATATGAGGCAGTCATATGGGTTTACCATTAGTGCCTAGAATGTGTTGGTGTTGTCATTCACTTTTGTGATGTTTGCACATGTAAGTTAGTGTGTCCACTTTTTTGAGCAAAGGTGCCCACATATTTAATCAAGCAGAATTCTCAGCATCACTGTAAACTCTTCTGTAAATGTAGCTACCATGTAACTATTGTGCAGATGTGTAGACGTAAAATCTGTTGACTTTACATAAAACAGCTTACCTTCTATAATGTGTGTGGGCCTCATACAATAAGCCAAAGGCCTTAAGAACACAAACTGAGGTTTCCAGAAAAAGAAATTCTGCCTCAAGTCTATGGCATTCCACACATACGTGATATAATATGATATTTGCCTTTCTCTGTCTAACTTACTGTGGTGATTATGACACTCTCTAGGTCCACCCATGTTGCTGCAAATGATATTATTTCATTCATTTTCATAGTCGAGCGATATTCCATTGCATCTATGTACCACTTCTTCTTTATCCATTCCTCTGTTGATGGATATTTAGGTTGCTTCCATGTACTGACTATTGTAAATAATCCTGCAATGAACATTGGGTGCATGTATCTTTTCTAACTGTGATTTTCAAATGAGCTTATCTACAAAACAGAAATAGTTACAGGTGTAGAAAACAAATGTATGGTTACCCAGGGAAAAAGGGGAGAGATAAATTGGGATTGGGGTTGACATACACGCTAATACATATCTGACCGATAGCTAACAAGGACCTACTGTATAGCACAGGGAATTAATTCTACTCAGAACTCTGTAATGGCCTATATGGGAAAATAATTTTTTTAAGTAGATATATGTATATGTATAACTGATTCACTTTGCTGTACAGTTAAATCTAACACAACATTGTATATCTATATATATATATATATATTTTTTTTTTTTTTTTCCAGACTGTAGCATTAACATTTATCTGAGTTTCCCACTTGCTGGACTGCCCTACTACCTGTTTCTGACTTAACAATTCCACAAATACGTGAGCCATTTCCTTAAAATAAACTTCTTAGCACGTACTCACATGCATATGTATGTGTATGGGTGGCTATACATATGGGTATGTGTATGTATGTAACCTTTCGTTGATTATGTTTCTCTGGAGAGCCCTGACTGATATAATCATCTCTGCCTTTTGTTCGTCAGCTTTCCCTCTCTCATCCCCTCTTCTCCCCTCTCTCTCATTTTGTGCGTTGGTGCTTGTGATAGTGACAAGATCCTGGCCCTTCAGCTTATATGGAAAGGAATTCATACAAATATGGAGAGTAATGAGACAAGTAAAGTATTTATTAGGAGGGAAAATGGCTTCCCTGGTGGCTCAGATGGTAAAGCATCTGCCCGCAATGCGGGAGACTCAGGTTCGATCCCTGGGTCAGGAAGATCCCCTGGAGAAGGCAATGACAATGCACTCCAGTACTCTTTCCTGGAAAATCCCATGGATGGAGGAGCCTGGTAGGCTACAGCCCATAGGGTCACAAAGAGTCAGACGTGACTGAATGACATTTAATTTTCACATGTGGCTAGACACACAGGTGGAATTGGAGCAAGAGTCTCACCCTCATGGTGGTCTGAGTTACTTTTATGGGGCATTTCTTCTGGGTTTCCTTTAGCCAATGGGATTGAATTGCCTGATTCAGAGTACATATTTGGTTTATCTCAGCTTCCTCCCATGGGTACCTATATCTTTTAGCCAAGATAGATTCACCAAAGAGGCCTATGGGTAGTTGCTTCACTTGCTGTAGGGTGGTGCCCCTTCCCTTCTGACTTCCAGGGAACCTTTCTGTGCGTGGGTAGTTGGGGAGTCTCCTGACTCTGAGGATGAGAAATGTGGTCTCTTATATCACCGACTTGATGGACATGAGTTTGAGTAAACTCTGGGAGTTGGTGATGGACAGGTTGGCCTGGCGAGCTGTGATTCATGGGGTCGCAAAGAGTCAGACACGACTGAGAGACTGTACTGAGTAACTAACCATCGATCTGGGCAGAGTCAGCCTCCTCTCTTGGTTGTCCTACTATTCACATCTTAGGGTTTCAGTCCACAAGGAACAAATCTCCAACTGCTTTACCCTGGAGTGGGAGTGCCCATCTACCTCCTGCTTCAGGTCTACCTCAGAGACAGAGAAGGGATGTATCAATTATTGAGATGTAAGGATAGGAAAAATACCTTCTCTACAGTTATTCAAATAGGAGCAAAAGCTCATGGATTGAGTCCTGGGAAAAATTATGAATTTATTGTTGTCAATATTTGGCTGCTGCATTCCAAATTCATCTATTTTATCAATATTATAAACCTGTATAGTTCATACTATGAAGCATATTAAATGTAAAATATTAATTAAAAACATGAACTTAAACTCATGTTTTATCCCAGGGAATACATGAGAAGACACTGGATCAGCATGGTTTTTAGTTCACAGACTTAGAGATTATAATGTTCCTTGAAGTTTCTAAGCATTTGGAAGCAGATTTAAGGCATAGCAACTCTTGAGGCCTTAACATTTATGGTTTCACCTTAGAAATGCAAACATAAAATTCTTTTATGCTTTTCAAATCCGGTCATGTATGTGATAGACAAAAACAGTTATTTTTTAGAAAACTCAGGTAAAAATGAAAAAAGATCTGATGTGTACCAATTTGCATTTCCATTAACAGTGTACAAGGATTTCCCTTTCTCCACATCCTTGTCAACATTTGTTATCCTTTGTCTTTTGATAATATTCATCCTAACAGATGTGTAAGATACCTAATTGTGGTTGTGATTTGCATTTCCATCTTCATGCAGAAGCCCTATTGACTCAAGTTTTTATCCCCTGATCCATTGATCCATCTATGCTAGAGAACTGCATGAGGATATTTCACGGGCATCCCAAAATTAACATGTGTAAAACAAAACTGATATTCTTCTCTCCTCACTCCAGCTCATTCCAGAAAACTGATTCTGACTTCATATACGTATTTGATTTTAACCAACAGTACAGGACTTCCCTTGTGGATCAGATGGAAAAGAGCCTGCTTGCAATGGAGGAGACCCAGGTACGATCCCTGGGTCAAAAAGCTCCCCTGGAGAAAGGAATGGCAACTCACTCCAGTATTCTTGCCTGGGGAATTCCATGAACACAGGAGCCTGGTGGGCTACAGTCCATGGGGTTGCAAAGAGTCGGACACAACTAGTGACTAACACACACATAACCAATGTACAAACATTCAACAATTCTCAAATCCAGCTTACTTGTCCCTTTATATTATGGATTGCTTATGAATCAATTCCTGACTCTTTTACCTATTATATTGATGCCTTCTTTGTTTCTCTGCATCTTTATGGCTAACATCCTACTTCAAATTTTCTTGTTGTTTTAAGAAGACTTCTATAATATCTACCGAATTTATTTTCCTGTCTTCATTCTTAAACTCAGTTGATTCCTCATTCAAAGGAGTGAGCATTCTTACTCTTAAAATGCAAATCAACTTATTCATTCTAATGTTTAAAAACTTTCAGAGGGGTTTCTATTGAAAATGGAATAAAATTGCAATTATTACTTGAGTTGGAAAAGTCTTCTTAATCCCTTTCTTCCTTTCTCAACAACACTAGTCTCTCTAGTGGGATATAAACACCAAAGGAGACAGAGATAATCCACTAAGGGCTGGAGAAAAAAGATTAAGCTTCTATTTTTTCTTTTCCTAGAATTGAGCAATACGTTAAATTTAGTATCACATGTAATGTACAAGTTCTGTTGTCTCTTCCACTTGGTCTGAATGTCAGACAAGTTCTCTGGGGAAAGAGTAAGGGTTTCAAATTCAGAGAAATTAACAACTACCCCAGATTTATTCTTTTCTTTTAGAGTCTTCTGGTATTTTGTCATTTGTATGTGAATAGTTTACCAATTACATCATTTAATTAAGCTTACTTTTATAGTATGCAAAACTCAAAAGTTTTCTTTGAGTTTCTTTTCAGACAACTTCCTCCCTCATATTCAAGGAATTACCATTAATATCATTATGTACGAAAGAAAAATATGATGTAGCTTCACATTTCCTCTGCTTTAATATAAGATATCAGTTTTCTTATGAAATTCAATGGAGATTAATCAGATGTAGCAAAAGGTAGGCAAATAAAATACCTTAGTGCCGTTTTTTAATTTTTATGAATTTATAAATGTGCACATTTATCCTAAATGTATGTCATGCCTACGGATATTAACAAATGGTAATGTGCACAAAGAAGCAACATAACTTTCTAATCTGTTCAACCATTTTCCAAATGAGGCTCAGTGAGTTTTAAATCCATATATAAGAATATAAAAATGCAACACTCTCTGATTTGTTTGCAAGAGTTACTGAATGTCCAAAGGGAAGATAAAAGAATAGAGCCATTCTTTTAAAAATGAAAGTTTGGAGAAGGGAACTGAAAATGTGAACCCATGATTTCAGTAAGTCTGGCTGAGAATACTGTTCTTCAGTCTGATATGATTATAATAATATTTTCAGTAAGAAAAAAAATTATGATTGTTTTTTCATTGATAAGGTAAAAACGTATTTTTCTTCACCCTAATTCTCATTGTTTTACATTTTATGTCTTGTGTATTTTGATAACATATACTACTAGTGCATCTATTTAAATAATAACTTAGTGTAAGTAGGTGAATGTTTATGTACTATGAATGCTCAGTCTTTTAGAAGCTAAGGTGTGCATTCAGAAAACTTTGAAGACCACCACTCATGCCGTGTTTGTTCTTCTTGCCTTGCTGCTTGTGTTGTAGTCACCCAGTCTTCTGTTATTTGAACCTATTCTCTGCTACTTCAGGCCCATCTCTCACACTGTTCTTATTTATAGAAGTCTATTTTAATTTCCTACCGAGAAGATTAGCAAGAAAGACAGTATATCAGAATGTTTGTTCAAAGCAAGACCCTCAGTGTCTAGTGTGCTGCTTATCACACATTGACAGTAGGTAGTTTTGTTGAATAAATGAACTCTTGTTTAAAGTTGCATTTCCCTGGCTTTGCACATAAAGACAAAGGAACAGTGATGCTTGAAAAGGCTGAAGCACATAAACTTCCCAGTTCATTCATTAGCAGAGACATTTAATATTACTATAGGGCTTTTCATGCATTAGCTAATTAATATTCAAACAGTTCTAAAGGGTACTTTGGTAAAGTGCCATTTGAAGAAAACAGAGAAAGAGAGTTTAACAATTTGGCAAGGTTTCAGGAACTGGTCAATAGAAGAGCCCTTTCTGAAAAGCCTAAACTTGAAGTTTCATATTCCTGTGATTAGAACTAAAGTTAAATGATTCAACTCCGTGAAGAAGGAAGAAACTGGCTCATGAAAGTACAGAGATTCAAGGATCTTCATAGGTCATCTAACCAGTCCCCTTTTTCTAAAATACTGCTGAAATCAAATGTCCTCATCACTGGAGCTAAATTTGAATATGTCCTTGAAGAACAATGCCAGTTTTCATATGAACTGTAATATAGAACTGAACTTGTATTATATTTCAGATAATTATTTTTCCAGAGAATAGTTTATAATAATTTTCTAGGAAATTAATTCATTATAATCCAGTAATCCATTATCTATATTTAAAAACAGTGGCCAGCTTTCTATTTCTATTAAAATTCCTCTTATCATTATTCTAGGTTACAAAAGTCTCAAGCCTGTTAGTCCCATTTAGTTAGTAATAGTCTAGCATAGTCTAGTAACTTCATTTGACTCAACCAATTCTTATCTGTTTTTATGTTTCCTAATTTCTATGAGAATGAGTAAGTGAGAGCATTCCTTATGGAGGAAACCTGGTGGGTATAACCCTATAAAAAGAGAAATTAAGCTCCCTTCCAGAAAAGTGATAAAAGGGATTTTTATTATAAGGAGATGTAATCCTTACTGGACTGTAGGGAGCAAAAGGTGGAGAAGCACAGAATGATGTGGCAGAGGTGGACAATTGGATCACTTGGAATTAGCGATCTTGTTAAACATATTTATCCTAATAAAATGGGAAACCATTGAAGGGTTTTGTGCTTTTAAAAATATACAGCCTTGATGAGACATAGGTAATACACTTGGAGAAGGTAACAGTAAATGAGAGGAACTCAACAAGGAAACTAGTGTGTAATTTAAACAAAGAGACGGTGCTGTTTGGAATGGTAGTGGTAAATACTAAGAAAAAATGGATGTCCTGAAGGATATATAAGACATAATATTAACAAAACATGATGAGAGATAAGCTTGGATATTAAATTTGGAGAAGTATCAGTAGTGAATGTCAAGTTATAGATTGTACAATAGTGTGATCATGGGTGGATTTTCCCAGAATGTATCTCAGTTTTTCATAGCCTTGATGTCCACAACCTTGATAGTGTCAATACATTGTTAATTGTACTACTAATAAAAGGTGCCTACCTATATATTATAATGAGAATATAATTGAGACATACAGTTTGGGTAAATAATTGTTTTAACTCAGTTGGTAAAGAATTGGCCTGCAATGCAGCACACCTGGGTTCTATTCCTGGGTTGGGAAAATCACCTGGAGAAGGGAAAGGCTACCCACACCAGTCCTGGAGAATTCCATGGACTGTATAGTCCATGGAGTCGCAAAGAGTCTGACATGACTGAGCGACTTTCACTTGCACATGATAAGCATAACATGGTTACTCTTTGGAAGAAAAGCTATGATAAACCTAGACAGCATATTAAAAAGCAGAGACATTACTTTGCTGACAAAGGTCTGTATGGTCAATCTGTTTTCCGGTAGTCATGTATGGATGTGAGATTTGGACCATAAAGAAGGCTGAACACCAAAGAATTGATGCCTTTGAATTGTGATGCTGGAGAAGACTCTTGAGAGTCCCTTGGACAGCAAGGAGATCAAACTAGTGAATCCTAAATGAAATCAACCCTGAATATTCACTGGAAGGACTGATGTTGAAGCTGAATGAAGCTCCAATACTTTGGTCACCTGTTGCGAAGAGCCAACTCATTGGAAAAGACCCTGATAATGGGAAGGATTGAGCACAGGAGGAGAAGGGGGCAACAGGGGATGAGATGATAGAATAACATCACAGACTTGAGTGGACATACATTTGAACAAACTTCAGGAGATAGTGAAGGACAGGAAAGCCTGGCATGCTGCAGTTCATGGGGTTGCAGAGTTGGACATGACTTAGCAACTGAACAACAACAGCAATGTGGTATTAAAAAATAAATAAGCACATATATTAAAACTTACAATAGATATACAGATGCTTTAACACTAATAATGAGCTTTTGAATCTCAAATATACCCCTAAAATATAAATAATTACTAATAATAATGATAAAATGTTACAATGCAAGAATAGATGGCTATAGATTCAATGTGTCGTCCCACAATTCATATTTGGGCTTCCCAAGTAGTGATAGTGGTAAACAGCCTGCCTGCTGATGCAGGAGACTTTAGAGACTTGGGTTTGGTCCCTGAGTCAGGAAGATCCCCTGGAGGAGGGCATGGCAACACACTCCAGTATTTTTGCCTGGAAAATCCCATGGACAGCGGAGCCTGGTAGGCTACTGTCCATAGGGTCGTCAAGACTCAGACACAACTGAAGTGATTTAGCACGCAATCCCAAATGGGACAATATTTGGGATGAAGCAGAGATTCATCAAGTGATTGCATCATGAGATTTGAACCCTGATGAATAGAATAGGATTAATGCCTTTCTTAAAGAGGCCCCAGAGAGTTTGCTCACCCCTTCTTCCATGTGAGGATACAGCACAAAGATGCAATCTACAAACCAGGCCCTCAATATGTACCACATCTGCAAGGACCTTGATCTTGGATTTTCCAACTTTCAGAACTGTAAGAAATTTCTGTTTATAAGCCAATTGTCCATGGCATTCTGTTCTAGCAGTATGAATGGACTAAGAGATAAAAAAGAGGCATGTAATCCAGAGGTAATCCCTTCCTTTTCAACAAAATTAGTAATCTAAAAGTTACTACTCACAAAGTTAACAATATCTTATACTCGCTAATTTAACTAGAATATCCTTAAAATTAAAGAGAACTATAGTTACAGGGAGCTCTCAATGTTATTAATATTTGGCAGCCTGGATGAAAAGGGAGTTTGGGGGAGAATGGATACATGTATCTCTATGAGCAAATTCCTTTGCTATCTGCCTCAAACTGTCACAACATTGCTAGTTCGCTATACTCCAATATAAAATTTAAAAAAAAATTAGGAAAACTAAAGAGGCCTATAGAAACTCCAGATTCAGGAAAAAGAAATGTTTTAAGACATAAGGAAAATTCCCTGTTTCCAGGGAATTAAAAAATTAAATCAAGAGGTGTTTCTCCAATATAAGAACAAATTACAAACATGTCTTAACATCCTTGAAATGCTGGTTAACTGACCTTTTGTTCGTCTGCATTGCTTGTTTTTATCATTCATATCAGTATTTTGACATCACAAACTAAGCCACACATCCTAATTTGATCATATTTGAATACTAAAAAAACACAAAAATTCTCTAATATATTCTCCCAAATTCAACCAAATTATTCATCATTGAAATTAACCCACTTTTCTATTGACTAGTCTTGACTATTCCAATATCTGGATAAGAAATTATTAAGTTTAAGTAGCTGTTTAAAATAAATTCATCCTTTGAGTTCCCTCTTCCGGGAGAGATTGACAATATATAGTCAATATCAAGCTTTTTTTCTTAAGAAATATTAGAGAAATGTGGAACAACAGATGGATCTGAATCTTTTTAATGCAGTATTTGTTCTAAATAAAAACAGACTTAGGGGCACTGTCTGTTAAAAAATAGTTTTCAGTAACAGTTTACAAAAATTAGTACAATTGGAATATTCCAGCAAAGTTTGTTTTCATTAGCCAAGATGTCCACCTACCCCATTTTACATTTAATTTGTTCTTCAGCTTAATAAACATTTTGTATAATTATGCAATTTCAAACATTCCTTTTAGCTAATATAACATATGATCACATGTATATGACCAACGGCTTTATATCTTCATAACCATATTTATTGAACTGATTGGAAATATAATCTCATTTTTAATAAAGAACAAAATATAATTACATTGAAGTACATTCTCCTGTTTATTCTCCCAAAGGGTAATACTACAAACTGGTTATAAACCAATGGGAGACTCTTAGAGCCTGAATTAATTTACATAAAATAGGAAAGAGAACAACAACAACAACAACAAGACATTCTCCTGGGTTAATTAATCTGTGATGGCAGAGGAAAGGCCTGGCATGCTGCAGTCCATGGCGTCGCAAAGAGTTGGACACGACTGAGGAACTGGACAGCAAGAGGAAAATAAAATTAAATTGAAGGGTCTGGTTTTTAGCTCTTTGGAATGGAAACTCCTCTGAAAGAAGAGAAAGATTCTCTATTCTTTCCCAGAGAATCCCATGGACAGAGTAGCCTGGTGGGCTATAGTCCATTAGGTCGAAAGAGTTGAACATGACTGAGTGACTAACACTTTCACTTTCAGGGAAACTCCAGGCTCTCCTTTGGCCTGGTCAGCAGCGATGTCTGGGATTGTGGTTGTTCTGTTAGCCTGATTCCTTCAGTGACTATGAAGAGTTGGGTTTTCAGAAAAAAAAAAATACAGAAAACACACTCAGTTAAATTTGACTTCAGCAGCAAAACAGTATAAGTATATCCCAAATACTGTATGGAGCATGCTTATTTAAAAAGGTATCCATTGTGTTCTGACATCTAAATTTAAGTGAATGACTTTTGTTTTTATGTGCTACATCTGGCTATTGTATCAAGGCTCCCTGACACATGCAATACATGTAACAAGCGAAACAAATTGCTTATTTAAATCATATTATTACAATAGCCTGGCCCATTTAGATTGATACATCTACCTAACATCAAATGTCAGTTTGTATCAGAATAGAAGTAATTGTACTCAAACAGATTATGGAGTATTTAGATATATAAATTATAAATTTTAGATATATAGACTATAGGATATTTGAATTTATATCTGGATTCTTCCTGTAAATTATAAGGCCCAGTATGCTTCACATTTGATTAACAGAATCATTCTAATGCATGTCTATATATCATTCAACTGCTCCAGCAGAATAATTGACAATGAACCATTATTATTTATTTTAAAGTTTTACCATATGAAGATTTCAGCTTATCATATGTTATGCAGTACTGAAATTTATATTTTGACATTGACTATGCATTGACAAACATCTTTTCAAATTAGTATTATATAGTACATCATCAACAAAAGGCCTTTCAGTACAAAACTCAATGCACTATAGCCAACTTTGAAGAAAACCCACCAAATGACAATATTGAAAAGCAATGCTGGAGATATCTACATGATTATTTTGAAAGTGTACAAGGAGACAGATGATGAATGCACAGAATCACTTTTGCATCTTACTGTGTCTGGATATTCACATTTTCTGTATAACCACAGGGAATGATTCCTTAAAAAGGTAGAAGAAGAATGAAGAAGTAGTTTAAGAGAACTATACTTGCATGCTTTTGCTGTCTCTTTCTACTTGAGGGTAATAAGTATGCATCTTTGAAATTGTAGTGAGGAAGGATATTTAAAAGTAATTCATTCTGAGCTCAAGAAAATTCCATTTGAAAAAGAGGCAAATACAGTTTTTCAGTTAGCATACACATATGCTCTTGCATTGGCTTTGAAATGTATCTCATAGCAACTGGGACTGGCGCTGATTGATAAAATAGAAAATCTTACCTCTAACTTGAGAAAAATACTTACTACGCCACAGGTTTTCAACATTGCTTTAAAAAACTTGTAATAGTTGATCAAAGAGGGGGAAAAAAGAAAGATAGTTGAACACTAGGAGATAAAGAAAACTATATATTATAAAGTCTTCAAAAGATAGCTATGTTGCCAATGTAAAATTCTTTTTATAATAGGATATTTGCAAATTTCAATCTTATTGCTTGAAAAGCAAGGCAGATTTAAAATGAAATCTGCAATATTTCAACTCTTTTTTTTTAAATTTACCATCGTAACAGTTTTTTTAATTTAAAACATTTTAAATTGAGCTTACTTGCCTTACTGTGAAGCAAATATCATGAACATGTCACTTACTATTTACATTTTCACTAGCAGACAGGGATCCCTGGAATCTGTCATAATAAAGAACCACTATTATAAAGATAACTATATGTCTGATTATTTTCCTTTGCCTAAGACACGTGTAGAAAATTATTTTAGATTCTTCTAGAAAGACTAGAAAAGCATTGTGTATTTACTTTGAAAAGCCTGTTCTTTAAGATACGCTATTGGCCTATGAACAAATTCATGTGTGAGAGTTATTGACAAGCTATGACCATATATTATAGTAGAACAAGTAAGCATCTAGTCAACATTTATTTTTTAGCCATTAAATCTGGTATAATCATAACAGTAAAAGCAGGGAATGGTCCTGAAATGTTCAGAGGAACGGTACAACAAGGATATTTGACCACTTGTTCCTGGTGCCAAATTCTATACAAGAGAAATTCTTTAATAACCTAATTATGGGAATTGTACACCTTCCCCTCTACTGTGATATATTGAACTGAAGTCAACCACTGGAGTCAGCCCACATTCAGAGGAAATGGATTGCAAAAGACATGAGCACTACAAACTGGGGATAAATGGAGGCGCATCTTATGTGTTTACTTAAGACAGAGTTTTGTGAGATGGGATTAGAAGTAAAAGATCAGTTCAGTTCAGTTCAGTTCAGTTGCTCAGTCGTGTCTGACTCTTTGCAACCCCATGAATTGCAGCACTCCAGGCCTCCTTGTCCATCACCAACTCCCGGAGTTTACTCAAACTCATGCCCATCGAGTCGGTGATGCCATCCAGCCATCTCATCCTTTGTCGACCCCTTCTCCTCCTGCCCGCAATCCCTCCCAGCATCAGGGTCTTTTCCAATGAGTCAACTTTTCGCATGAGGTGGCCAAAGTATTGGAGTTTCAGCTTCAGCATCAGTCCTACCAATGAACACCCAGGACTGATCTCCTTCAGGATGGACTGGTTGGATCTCCTTGCAGTCCAAGGGACTCTCAACAGTCTTCTCCAACACCACAGTTCAAAAGCATCCATTTTTCGGCACTCAGCTTTCTCCACAGTCCAACTCTCACATCCATACATGACCACTGGAAAAACCATAGCTTTGACCAGACAGACCTTTGTTGGCAAAGTAATGTCTCTGGTTTTTAATATGCTATCTATCTAGGTTGGTCATAACTTTCTGCTCAAGGAGTAAGCGTCTTTTAATTTCATGGCTGCAATCACCATCTGCAGTGATTTTGGAGCCCAGAAAAATAAAGTCAACCCCTGTTTCCACTGATTCCCCATCTATTTCCCATGAGGTAATGGGACCAGATGCCATGATCTTAGTTTTCTGAATGTTGAGCTTTAAGCCAGCTTTTTTGCTGTCCTCTTTCACTTTCATCAAGAGGCTTTTTAGTTCCTCTTCACTTTCTGCCATAAGGGTGGTGTCATCTGCATATCTGAGGTTATTGATATTTCTCCTGGCAATCATTTAAAGTTATACGTATGGGAAGATACATTTATATGTTTAATTCAGGCTTAATTTTATTAAAAAAGATTATAAGTGACTGCTATTTACATGACTTAAGAAAAATAATTGTATTTTTAAAATATTTTATTGCAATTTGGTTGATTTACAATGTGGGGTTAATTTCAGGTATACAGCAGAATAAATCATGTATATATATACATCTCCACCCTTTTTAAAATTTCTGGCCATTATAGAGTGTGGAGTAACATTTCCTTGACAATACAGTAGGTCCTTATTAGTTATCTATTTTATATATAATGGTGTATTTATGTCAGTCCCAGTCTTCCAATTTATCCCTTCCCTCCTTTATCCCTTTGTAGCCAAAAGTTTCTTTTCTACATCTATAACTCTATTTCTATATTGTAGATAAGTTCATTTGTACCTTTTCTTTAGGATACACATATAAACTATATTATATGATACAACTGCATTTTTAGTATATGTGCTGCTGAAGCGAGCACACAACTGCATTTTTAAAGGAGGTAAGGAATTTAAAATTTGGAAAAGTATGGCTGAATGACTTTTTATGTCACCTTAAGTTAAAAAGTCTATTCTTTCTATTCATCATGTCTTTAAAATATTAATATCAATGTTGATCATAATACTGATGCAAGTTAAAATTAATTGTCAGTAAGGTAAGATTTAGATGATACATGATATTTTGGTGAGAGTTGGGGAATACCTGAAAACTGCTTTTTAATCAACACTTCTCACAGTGGGGGTACAATAAATAACTAAATAAATATTGGCTCTAAAAATCCCACTATATAAATTAAGTGCAGACCCTTGATAAAGCTGATTTAGTAGAGGGAATGATGAGGTAAATAAGGAAGGAGACAAAGAGAAAATAAGGGAGATTGAATAATTTATTGATGACACCTAAAAAGCTTTGCCTGACTTTGGTTACCACTTTGAAGTAGTAAACAGAGGAGTCAAAAGAATAATGAGGTAATTTTATAGCATTTTACGTCCTTGCCAATATATTTTTGACAATAATAGCATGAATAGAAAATTTTCTATAAAAAAGATAAGATGGAAGATATCTTTGGGGAAAACATTTAGTAGCAAAATTATTAGTGAAAATAAGAATATTGTACTGACAAAAGAAGAGCCTCAATAATTATTAATATAGACTTGGATAATTGTTTTGATTCCTTTAAATAAATTTTGCAAAACACTAAGAAATTAAGCATAAAAAGACATTCATCATTCAGAACAAATGGAATAGGAGTTGGAAACATTACATTCCCTCCTGAATTGAGAGTAAAAATGCATCTTGGTAATGAATATTTCAGTTGAAATAAAACTTTTTAAAATTTCCATCTGAATATATGATACAGCTAAATAACCAATTCAGCTAAAATATCAATAATATTATTGATCAAGTATCAATAATGTTATTTGGTTCTTTTGACAAGAGAATCTGAAAAAAAATTCATCAAAATCAGGAATGGACAAATAGATGTAACAGAAATGTCTTGTCTGGCTTACTCTTCTGTGATAAATAATTTGAAATATTAGGTAATTATAATATAGAGCATTCAAAAGCTAATCAAATGTTAGATTGCATCATTTTTAGATTGTTAAGTTAGAGATTGAGGAATTAATTTCCTTTATGGTTTTCTGTCTTTTCTGTACACTGTCAATAGCCTAAATCCTAGGCAAACTTGTAATGTATTTGAGGCTGCCTTCTGGAATAGAGAAACTGCAGAATTAAGGAAAGGAGCTTTGTTTTGTACTGGAACATCTGTAATGAGATTAAGACAAAAAAGAAAGATGAAATTTTAGCTGGGAGGAAAGCCAAGGTTATAAATCTGAAAAGACAAGATTGTGAAATGGGTAATGATTTAGCAATATAATCTATGAGAGAGTAATTTACCAGAAGAGTTACAATTTTGAGTGAAGAGCAATGTTACAAAAAGAAGTGATAGAACAGTTAAACAAACTAAATCTCACTTATTACTTTTGAAGTCATAAATAATCATTTGGCAGAGCACAGCCTGTAAGGTCATATCATGGTCATAGTGAGGGATTTTTGACACATATTAATAAAATTTGATAGAAGAATATATAGATGATTTGACAGTGTAATCAATGGATTGCTAACATGTATGTGTTTCTTATTTGTGTGTGTGCAAAAGCCTGTTTTCCAAAATTAGATAATTCACATATTTTCAAATATACATTTTAAAAATGTGTAAAGAATGCTATATAATGGAATAATAAACAAAGTTTTTAAATACCCATTAACTGATTTAATACACATCACACTTTTTATCACAAAGCAATAAAATGATAAATTAGAATACAACTGTAAATCAAAAGCCTTTTTTCAGTTGGAAATTAGAAAAAGAAAACAGTCTCACTTCTCTAAGATATTCATGAATCAATGAAAAGATATTTATTGAAAATATTAAACACTTTCAATTGAAAAATATAAAAAGGAGACATATCAATACTTACAGGTTTAGCTGTTGCTATACCATGAAAAACAGGTCTAATTTTACAAGTAGTTGTTAAAAATGAGGATATTTTGCTATTAACATGCTAATTTACGAAAGAGAGGACAAGGAAAAGACGATGAAACTGGAAGAAGAAATAATATAAATAAGAGTATAAATTAATGAAAAGGAATCAAAAATTAAAGTTATCAATGAAATAAGACCTATATATAAACACAAATAAAGCAGAAAACAAAATGTCTGACTTTTCAACAGTGTCCCAGGTGAGAGTAAAATTTTGTAGTAACACCAAATGTCTAGGAAGGAACTGTGTGAGCAAACTTGTAAAACCATTTGCTATTATTGCAGGTACAATGCCCCTCCCTTCATCAGTCACAACTGTGGGAGCAAGGATGTTTGTTTCCTCATGATTCTATATTCAAAACTGAACACAGTTCCTGACACCCAGCAAACTCTTGACATAACTACCTGCTGAATTAATGTTATGTCAGAATTCAGTAGAATATTTAAGGAAAGAGAACCAGGATACCATTTGTTGCTCTATTAAAATTTGCTTTCCACTGAAAGGATAAATACTTTTTAAAATTTTGTCTTCAAGGAAAATAGGGTTACGTTTTTTTAATTTTGGTCCAAGGGCAATTTATTAAAGGTCTCTTGGCCTCAATTATAACAATGTTTATAATAAGGAAGGATTTATAGCATTATATCATTACATTATAAATTGCTTATCTAAGTCATAATTATAAATAAAAATACTGTTTATCTGAATAAATTCAGAACTTGAAATTGATATAATTTCATACTTATATCTTTGTGATTTTCTTCTTCTTCTGATTCCTTTTATCATGCTTCTTGTATATCTGTCCATTTATGCTCATCTGTGTATTATGTAATTTCAACAAAAATCAAGAAACTACTGAACTACATTTGAAGAATATCTAGTGCAAGAGCATGCATATATAATAAACATTAATTTAAAAAATTAAATGATGGGGATAAAGGTGGTATAATGTAATTATATTTAAAGCTACAAATGTGTAGTTAAAAATAAATGGTAATGCAATTTCCAGATACCACAAAAAGTGCAGAGATCATGAACTGACATTAAATTTTCAGGTAGTTCTAATATAAGCCTAACCATCATTAAGGCTAAATTTGCACAAAATCAAGTATGGAATGTATGAAATAGTGTGATCAAGCTGCAGGGCTAGATACCTAGACGGCCTCACCCTGACAAGGCCATCAGTTGAAAAATAGATTTATATGAGTGCTTAATTTTATCAGTTATGTGTTTATAGGATATTCTTAGTCTACTTTATTTTTTCTTATAACTCAGAGGCCATTTTTTTTTCACCCACTAAATAATGCATTAGATTTTTCAGCAAGTTGCTCAGTAAAGTGCCACAAAACATATATGAACGAACTTTCTATTCTAGAGTAGCACCTGCAAATAAAATGGGTCACCAGGAAGAAACTGACTTTAAGTACACATTTGTATACCTTGAGCATTTGTGTTTCCTAGAAGTTCATGTGTTGGAATCCTGAAGGCAATGTGGTAGTAACAGGAGACAGGGACTTTGGAGGTGCTTAGGTCATGAGGGTGAAGCCCTCATGCATGAGATGAGTGCTGCTATAAAAGAGACCTCACAGGCTCCCTAACCCCATTCTGCCACGTGAGGATACAACTGAGATGTCTGAAATCTGGAAGAGACCCCTTCACTGACCATGCTGGCCACCTGATCTTGGACTTCCATCCTCCTTCACTGTGAGAAATCTCTGTCACTGTGTAAGCCTTTCAGTCTGTGGTAATTTGTTATAGCATCCTGAATGGACTAAGACACCATTGCACTTCCCTTGTAGCTCAGTCTGTAAAGAATCTGCCTGCAATGCAGCAGACCAGGATTCAGTTCCTGGGTTGGGAATATTCCCTGGAGAAGGAAATGGCAACCCATTCCAGTATTCTTGGCTGGAGAATCCCATGTTCAGAGGAGTCTGGTGGGGTAGAGACCATGAGGTTGGGCTGCAAGAGTCAGACATGACTGAGTGATTAAACCACCACTAAATAATAGCGCTTCCCTGATAGCTCAGTTGGTAAAGAATCCCCCTGCAATGCAGGAGACCTGGGTTTGATCCCTGGGTTGGGAAGATCCCCTGGAGAAGGGAAAGGCTACTCACTCCAGTATTCTGGCCTGGAGAATTCCATGGACTGTATAGTCTACTGAGTTGCAAAGAGCTAGACACGACTGAGTGACTTTCACT
This sequence comes from Dama dama, assembly GCF_033118175.1. Classification (NCBI taxonomy): domain Eukaryota; kingdom Metazoa; phylum Chordata; class Mammalia; order Artiodactyla; family Cervidae; genus Dama; species Dama dama. The sequence goes on from NC_083711.1 coordinate 22,914,338, forward strand.
TAAGTAAACATTTGTCTTATTTTTAATGTTTTCATTTCCAGACTTATCTTAGGGGATAGGCATGTGAGTTTTCAGTAAGTGGTGGTCTGTACATTGAATAATCCTGGAGGAGGGCATAGCAATCCACTGCACATTCTTGCCTGGAGAATCCCATGGACAGAGGAGCCTGGCAGGGCTACAGTTCAAACAGACACAAAGAGTTGGACACAACAGAGTGACTAACAAACACACATTGAATAATAAATAAAATGAAAAACTAAGGGGAGGGAAAATTTAGTGAACACTAGTAAAAATTAGTGAACAACAAAATATTTTTATCATAAAATATCTGTTCAGTTCAGTCACTCAGTCATGTGTGATTCTTTGCAACCCCATGGACTGCAGTATGCCAGGCTTCCCTGCCCATCACCAACTCCGGGAGCTTGCTCAAACTCATGTCCATTGAGTCAGTGATGCCATCTAACTATCTCGTCCTCTGTCGTCCCCTTCTCCTCCTGCCTTCAATCTTTCCCAGCATCAGGGTCTTTTCAAATGAGTCACTTCTTCACATCAGGTGGCCAAAATACTGGAGTTTCAGCTTCAGCATCAGTCCTTCCAATGAATATTCAGGACTGATTTCCTTTCGGATTGACTTTTTTGATCTACTTGCAGTCCAAGGGACTCTCAAAAGTCTTCTTGAACTCCACAGTTCAAAAGCATCAATTCCTACACACTCAGTTTTCTTTATTGTCAACTCTCACATCCATACATAACTACTGGTAAAACCATAGCTTTGACTAGACGGACCTTTGTTGGTAAAGTAATGTCTCTGCTTTTTAATATGTTGCCTAGTTTGGCCAGAGCTTTTCTTCCAAGGAACAAACGTCTTTCAATTTCATGGCTATAGTCACTATCTGCAGTGATTTTGGAGCCCAAAAAATTGTCTCTCACTGTTTCCACTGTTTCTCCATCTATTTGCCATGCAATGATGTGACTGGATGCCACGATCTTAGTAAAATATAATTCCAGCTTATTCAAAAAGAAAGGAGGACTAAAACACACGCTTACTTTCACTTTCAATATACAGAAATTTCCATCTAGATAAGTTTCATTTGTTTTCAAAACTTTTCTTCCTACAATGCAGACTGCTCTTAAAAATGTGAGCTAATAGCTACATGTAAAAATAAACTTCTAGTCATTTCAAGTAGTTATTAATTTCAGTCAACCAAATTCTTTATAATCTGAGGATGGACATACACGTACTGAAAGATTAAAAAAAAAAAAAAAGCCTGTGGCAAACCCTCAGGAAAAGAACTACAGCTCACATCATGGAAAAATAGCACAGATGACTTCACATATTTAAAATTAACATTGCCAGTAAAACTGGAACATATATGATCATGGCTACCATAGAAGGATGATTTGATTATTAATTTTACAGGATGATGATACCATATTCTCATACATTAACTATGTTTATGGCAGTCTCTTTCCAATGGAAGGACATGGTTTATTGAAATAATGTATCATTTTGTCTATTCAAAAGGAAAAATAAGTTAAAACAGAATAGTTTATCTTACAATCAAAAGATTTATGAATGGAAATTGTAAAACATGTTCCTTCAAATTAAAGATACATGTTTAGAGATTCCAGCTATATTAATCTTGACAAAATGAAATTCTTGCTGAACTTTATGAGATTTGTATTGGGAAGAAAGCGTATAGGGGTTAACCCTGTTGGTCAACAGACTATGGATGAAAATGACAGAGTGTGATTTCTTTGAAAGGAATCCTGTTTCTGCGTGTCCCCTCTTGTGCTTCTGCTGTCGTGATGCATGCCTGTATTCTCATTCACTTCAGTTGTGTCCAACTCTGTGTGACCACATGGACTGTAGCCCACCAGGCTCTTCTGCCCCTGGGATTCTCCAGGCAAGAATACTGGAGTGCGTTACCATGCCCTCTTCCAGGGGATCTTCCCACCCTGGGGATAGAACCCACATCTTTTATGTCTTCTGCATTAGCAGGCAGTTTCTTTACCATTACTGTCTTCTGGGAAGCGTGCTGTCATGATAAGGACGTGCATTATGTAACCTGCTAGATCAAGGTGCATAGCAGAAACTTGGAGTCAAATGAGACCCAACCCAGAGCTTATTGTAATCAGATCCATCTCTGCTCAGTCGAGAGCAATCACATTCACCTAACCTGAGAAAAATGACCAAGTTAATTTTTTTTTCTTTTAAGATACTGAGATTTGGAATATTTTCCTACATATCACCACCGTTTCAGTAGATAACTGATACACATGGATGGAAAGAAAATATTAACAGTGGCAACTTCTTTTCTACAATGTTTTTTATGTTGGACACTTTATGTTGTAACTCATTTTCATTAAGGAAATCATTATTAAAATTATTTATGGAATGTATCAAAGCTAGATGTAAATTAAGGTCTTAAGACAAAAAAGTAACTAAAACTCATACCCTAAAGGTATTTAATAGTGGTAACTAAAAGTTAAATATTCAAAAAAAAAAAAAAGATGTATGTGAATTTAGAGTATGTCACACAGACAGACAAATGTACATAAAGGCAATGGATCTTATTTAATATTTCTATTATTATTCTAAATATTATTTAAAATATTATTTAATAATAAATGTTTATACCCTTTAGATTCAATCCCTCCTTCCTTAAAAAATATATATATAATATCAATATCTATCTCTTCTCTTTATTGTACCAAAAGGATTTCCTCCAGGAATACATTGGATATTGTTAGTGACAATTTGATTTCTTTAACCCATCATCTAATCATCTCCTTTTGGCAGGGTGGAACAAATTGCACGATTTTATGGTCCAGAATTATGCTATTATTATTACTCTATAATTCTTTTTTTAATTTCAAATTTTGGGGAGTGTTTACTTCTGAACCTTAACAAGTTTATGCCCTTAGATAAATTCTGTATAGCTTAATCCTTATGCCATCATTTTACGTGAAGCTTGACATTTAGCTTCTTTCAAAAATAAACCTGTGTGTGTTAGAGAATGTGATTGTGTTGGGCTACTAAGTCTAGGTTAACTTGTTTTTATATATTTTACTTATCTATCACAGTCGCTTTTATCTTCCGTTTCTTTTCTTCAAGTCAACTTTATGATTCTTCAACAGAGGTCCACAAAATCTTTTAAATTCCTCAAGTATATTTGACTCAAAGAATATAATTAAAAAGCATGATTATCAATATTTTAAAAGGACTTTTGAAATACCAAATGTATGAAATATTATTAACTAAGATATGATATAGTCAGTGGAAGTATATGAGGTTTTTATTCAAATCAGCCTGAAACTAAATTGCTGTCCTAGGCTTAATTATCTATATGAGGTTGGACAAGGTATTAAACTAATAGGGCTTCAATATCCTTATCTATAAAACTGAGTTTTAAAAAAGCTGAGAATTTTATTGTATCTACTTTCACGAATAATATTAAATGGCCTAACATACAGTAAGTACTACTCATTTTTTAAGGTCTTCATGTCAGTAGGAGGAAGTGAAAAAAATGGAGAAATAATTTAGGACATGTAATTTTACAGTTACAAGACACAGAGATAATCTACTCCAACCCCCTCATTTTATAGATGGCTTAAGTGAAGTCAAGAGAAATTTAGTGTTTGCTTGAAATATCTCAACAAGAGATGGGAGGAAGAAAACCTCTTGTTCATGATTATGTAATAAATCTAAAGCCGAGCATGGGACCTTTAAATTTTTGCTTTTCTCTTGGAGAGGGAGACCCATCTATGTTGGCAAAGCTACATTTTAGTATTTAAAAGATTATCTCCAAAGAATTTAAACATGTTATGGCCAATTATTCTTGCCTGGAGAATCCCATGGACAGAGGAGACTGACAGGCTACAGTCCTTGAGCTGCAACGATTTGGACATGACTAAGTGACTGTCACTACTAGTACTAGAGCTGATTGTTATATAATTCAGTATTCCTAAAGCATTCATTTTTGTTATATCTCCAAATTGAGCTCTTCTTTAAAAGTCAGTTATGCCAAGTAACTATAATACAAAAGGAAAAATAGCACACAGTGACTTCACTCTTTGAAAATTTCCTGTTTCAGCTTTAGTTTTTGAGACTAGCCCCTCTTCTTTTGGTTCAGTTAGCCTACCTAGATCACTAGAAGGATGAAGTGGCACTTTTAAACTGAGCACTACCTTTTTATTCACCTCCTCTAGAAAGTAAGACTGTAGATCAGACCTTGATTTTGAAAAAAAATAATCATAATGGGTTTCAATTATTCCTGTTTTCAGCCTTGAAACTCTAATACTGCATGCAATGAATTTAGTAAGAGTGGAAACTCCTTAAACTAAATAAAATTTTAACTTCACTAAGCACACATATTTTAATCCTTCTTCCATTACGGACTCTGGGAAGACTTGATATTCTTTCTTGTATGTGGATTTATATTTTCCTGGGTCCTGCATTTCCTAGCTTTAGCTGAAACCATAGAGACAGCTGCTTGTGTCACATTTTCTGCCCAGATACAATCCAGGATTACTAAAAATCTCGCAAGTCATCTTGTTTTTGAAAGATTTACAGCAAGATTTTCTGACCAGATATGTTGGATAAGTTAGCTTCAGATTTGTATCTGAAATGAACTTCCTTACCATTTAAAGTTTATCATGGGCGATACCATCAAAAAGTAGCACACATAGCTTACTTTGACTGGCATGAAAGAGCTTTGGCAGGCTGCCGAAAGAGAAAATACCTGCAATTCAGAGAATTATGATGACTTTTTTTTAAAGCTTCCATATCTTTTCAAAGGTGCCACTGAATCAGGGCCATTGAGCTCTGCTCTCTACTTTCGGCTGACTTTAACCTTCTCATATGACCCGTGATGCAAAAAAGAAATCTACAGTAACCAGGAGTTTTAATTATTTCTATCAGGTTTCAGGTGGGTATGCTGTTCTTCTAGATAATAACAATCTTTTAAGTGAGGTAGTAGTTCTGAAAGGCAAGGATTTTTCAAATTATCTCTCTCTGTCGCCTTCTCAATTGGCTAGCACCCAAATTTATTTGGTGGATGTCTCAAAAATCACCCTTCTGCTTTTGTGTTTGAAGAATACAGCAGCTGCCATATGTACTCAAACACACTTTCTTTATCCTATCATCTTTGGTTTTCTTTGGAATTAGCACTTGGAATTGAATAACAGTTTCACAAATGAGGATTTGCTTGTTTTCCTCTTGCTACCTCAGTACCTATTCACTCTTCTCTCTTCACTAGGGCCTTCCCAGGTGGCTCATTGGTAAAGAGTCCACCTAACAATGCTCGAGACTCGGGTTCCATCTCTGGGTGGGGAAGACCCCCTGAAAGAAGAAATGGCACTCCAGCATTCTTGCCTGGAGGATCCCATGGACAGAGGAGCCTGTGGGCCCCAGTAATCCATGGGGTCACGATGAGTCAGATGTGACTAAGCACGCATGCCCTCTTTAATAGACGATGGAACTGCAAAGACCAAACAAGTCTGAAAATAATTCTTTTAAGTATAAGAAATAAGAAAACAAAGACTATCATGTAGATCTTTCCAGGCTTCTCTGAATTTCTGGAATATTGTATATTGGCTCTTTTCTTCCCAGGACGATCCACATGTGTGTATTCTATGGCATTATGTTGCCTGGTTCTCTACAGGCTGGGCAAGCTACTTCACCCTTCCATGCCTCTGTTTTTAAATGCCTATGTAAAATTAGAGAAATGATAATTGTTGTCTGATAAAAGCTTTTGATGATGGCTTAGGACAGGATGCGATGCACACAAAATAAAACACTGATTAGGTGTAGATTGCTTTTTTTATTATTGCATGCCACCTGAAAGTGTATGTTAGCATAAATTAAAATGGCCCAAATTTTTAGATGCAAAACATTGGACAAAGGGGAAAAAAAAGATTGAAATATAGATTTTGACTTCTTTAGTTTTCTAACTTGAATTTGGATTGACCAACCTGGAATCTGTGAAATCATGTATTGTCGCTAACTAATCTCTGTGGTCCTGAAGTTAGACCCTAGAATGCAGATGGGTAGCCAGAACAAATGAGTTGGATTCACAAATGTGAATCGCAGGGAAGAGAAGGAAGTAAAAGTTTAAAATGCCATGGCTAGATGCAGGGAAAGGAAGAGTATTAGTTAAGTATGTAAAATCAGAAGGAAGAAGGAGGAGGCAGGACTCTCTCTGAGAAGCAAATCAGACCTGGGTTGAGTGGAAGAAAGTAGGATGTGAACTGTTTCAGAATGAGTATTTCTGCAGTGTTTTGTTTTTGTCTTTCTGTCCCTTCATGGTCACGGTGTATGCTACATTTTTAATAAATTTTGATTGAATAAATTCATTTATCAGGTGATTTGAAATACTTGGGTTGCATAAAAATAAGTGCCAGTGATTTTCAATTGAAAGAAAACCTGACAATGAGTATTTTTGGAAGCCCCTTGATTATGTATATTTGGGTTATTTATGCTTTAGGTCATTAGAAATAAGACTGCTGTGAACATGAACATTAATCTGCAATACTTATGAGGACATATGCTTTAATTTCTTTTGAATAAATACCTACTAGTGGAATGCCACATTCATATAGTGCATGTATATTTGATTTTTTTTAGGGATTACCTTTTTTTTTTCCAAAGTGGATATATCATTTTTCTTGTTCATCAGTAGTTCCTCCACAATCTCTACATCACTTGATAGTGATCCTTTAATTTTAACCAGTTCACTAGGTGTCTAATATTATCTCATGGTTTTTATCTGTATTTCCCTGAAGTCTAATGATACCTAACACTTTTCCATGTGCATTCCATATTTTGTCTTTGGTAAAGATTCTGTTAAAGTATTTTGTCCATTTCTTTTTAAATGAATGGGTTTCATTGACCTCCATTGCTTTATAGTTTTTATCAAATTGGAAAACTATCAACAATCATTTCATCAAGTACTATTTATACCCTCTCTCCTTCAGTGACTCTAACTACATGCATATTTGACCTCCTGGAATTTCACACAAGCTTATTGGCAATTATTATTAAATTTTTAATGTGTATTTCATTTTGAATGATTCTTATTGTTATGATGTCAAGTGTAGAGTATGCCATTATGCCCATCCAGTACATGTTTCATCTTAGACATTGCAATTTTTATCTCCATAAATTCAATTTTAGCTTTCTTTTCTTTTCATGTTTCATACTGTTCATGTCACTTCTAAGCTTTTGAACAAATACAATATTTATAGTAAATATTTTCTTGACTTTCATCTGCTAATTTTAACCTCTATGGCAGTTGCCAGTTGGATTGAATTGCTTAGTTTTCCTTGTTATTACCAGTTGTGTTTTTCTGCTGCTTTTAATTGATAATTTTGCCTTTTGATTGCCAGATATTTTTTACATTCCTATCTGATCTTTGGCTAAAGACTTTTGTTTGTTTGCTTGATTTTAGACACTTTGGTTCATTTAAGTATTGTTTCTAAAATTTGTGAGGCAGGACCAAAATAGTGTTTAGTCTAAAACTATTTCCTTCTACTCTGAAGGCAAACTATTGCTGACTTCTAATCTGAAACCCCATTAACTGGGAGGTTTTCCACGCAGAAATTTGGGAACAGGGCTGTTCCCAGTGCCTAAATGAGTGTCAAGTAAGTTTCCTCTAGTCCCTTCCAAGGGTTATTTTCTCATCCTCAGGGGATCTCTTCACATGTATTCACTGATCAGTAAGTACTCTGTTGAACTCTTGAGAACAACCTCTGCATAGTTCTAGAGAACTCTTTCTATGAAGTTCTCTTCTCCTCATTGCTGTCTTCTGACATCTAGTTCCCTTGTTTTCCTCAAAATGTGATCTTCATCACTACTCACAGAATCTATAGGGTTCTACCTTCATTCACCCTTCTTATGTCAGAGCCTGAAAACTCTGTGAAGGTTGTAATCCGGCATAATAAGCTAACCTATTTTTTTCTCTACCTCTTAAATATCACTGATACCTGGTATTTTGAAGACATGTGTTTTATATATTTTGTCTTTGTTGTTGCTGTTTCTGGCAAGTGGGTAAAATAAAGATCCCCTCTATTTGATCCTCAAGTATAAAGGTCACCTTGAATAATAATTACATATGGTTGGCATAATATGCCACATTTATTACACCGTTTAAAAGTGATTTTCCTTCCCTTTTTCTAGAAAATAAGAATATGTTAAATATCCCCAAAATGTAGCACGTGTATAGGATGGTAAGGGCCTGAGAACAAATCTTCTTAGTAACACTGAAAAATCGTAAAAAGGAAGAGAAACTAGTGGAAAGCAAAGGAGGGTATTGTTAAATAAAGGACAGCATAATGATTACAGTGTCATTAAATTAACTAGAAGGAGCTTTTAAAAATCTGGTCAAAGTTCAAAATGCTGCATTTTAAATAGGATGAGTTCTAAGAAGAACATTTGCAGTAGAACCTCTGAAATGGTGAAAAAAAAAAAAAAAGTCTGTTTTCATCATAATGTAGGTTTAGAACTTACATTTCAGCATCTAAGAGCTGGAAAGGGTGAAGACCTAGTGAAGCTGCTGACCACTGCTAGTTACAAAGCACTTTAGTAACATGAAGGCACAAAATAGAATGGCTTCTAGCAGTAACAAGAACATTATGTAAAGATTTTAATACAATAGAACATATCTGTGTCTTTGGCTCAAAAGAGGAAAATGCTATAGAATTATTATCATAGGTGATTTAAAGACAAAAAGGAAGTAAGAGTGATGTGGGTAATTTTTCACTTTTTCTTTCATGCAAAATCTCATGGAGTTCTTTAAGTGTCTGGATTCCTTGACATGGCTTTTGGAGGTAGTCGAGTTGCCCCTAAAGAGTAGAAAACAGTGCAGCTGCTAGGCTGGCTTGTCACAGGTGCACAGATTTGACCTGTCAGAATACAGTAAGCCCAGAAGGACTGAGAAAACCATAAGCAAGATGTGCGTGGTGCCAGCTTCCTGTATCTACAAGGTGACACCAAACTGGAAGTGTTGGAAGGGGCAGATACAGATGACAATTCTGTCATGAAGAAGTGGATTCTGCACTGCAACTAAGAAGCTTTACAGCCTGCAGGTGGACTGAGGAGGAGAAGGTTGTACCCTGGTCACTGGAACCAAGGAGATTAATAAGAAACCCTGTTTTCACCCACAAGTGAAGGGAAAATAGCTCTGTGACAGTTCTTCATCATACTGTCTGTCTACCATATCCTTGGAAGGATTACAGGGTGTTACACAAACACGTGGACTTCTCAGGTGGCTCCGCGATAATGACTATGCCTGCCAATTCAAGAGCTGCTGCTGCTACTGCTGCTGCTAAGTCGCTTCTGTCCTGTCCGACTCTTAGCGACCCCATAGACGGAAGCCCACCAGGCTCCCCCGTCCCTGGGATTCTCCAGGCAAGAACACTGGAGTGGGTTGCCATTTCCTTCTCCAATGCATGAAAGTGAAAAGTGAGAGTGAAGTCACTCAGCTGTGTCCGACTCTTCTATCCAATGGACTGCAGTCTGCCAGGCCCCTCCATCCACGGGATTCTCTAAGCAAGAGTAATGGATTCAATTTCTGGGTTGGGAAGATTCCCCGAAGAAGGAAATGGCAGCCCATTCCAGTATTCCCGCCTGGGAAATCCCATGGACAGAGGAGCCTGGCAGGCTATGGCTCATGCGGTCACAAAGAGTTGGACACAACTTAGCAGTTAAACAACAACACAGACACTTGGGTCAGACTAAACATAGCCTCGACTGCTCGGCCTCTGGATACAGGCGTTGTAGCTATGGGGCCATAGTGGAGCTATTTTCCTAAAGCGATTTGCTCAGTTACAGAATAGGTGGTGGGTAAAGCAAATCAAAATGAAAAATGTAGGAATAGAAAATGCTACAGACTGAATGTCTGTATCCCAAATTCATATGTTAAATCCTACTCCCAAATGACATGGTATTTGAAGATGACACCTTTGGGAAGTGATATAAAGATAGAGCCCTTATGAATAGGATCAGTGCTCTAATAAAAGAGACGCTGGGAGTTCCCTTGCCCCTTCCATCATGTGAAGATACCAAAAAAACAAAAAAGATGTTATACATGAACCAGGAAGTGATTTCTCACCAACATCTAAATCTGTAGTTGCCTTGATCTTAGACTACCCATCTTCAGAACTGTGAGATATACATTTCTGTTGTTTATAAGCTACTCCAGTCTGTGGTATTTTGTTCTGCTACTCAAAACAGACTAGGACAGAGAAAGCCATAGGCCTACATTTCCTGAAGAAAAAGACTCCAAAACAGAAATGAATAATAATACCTTAATAATAATGTGCAACTCTGTGTGATCCCATGGACTATAGCCTACCAGGCTCCTCTGTTCATGGAATTTTCCAGGCAAGAGTAAGGGAGTTGGTTGCCGTTTCTTTCTCCAGATTATCTTCCTGACTCAGGGATGGAACCTGCATCCCTTGCTTCAGCAGGCGGATTCTTTACCATCGAGCCACAGGGAAGTCCACATGAAAGTTAGGGGAATTCAACTACTCCAAATTTATTGATGAATGAGTAGTCACAGCCACTATTGATCTGTATTCAATCCCTGAACAAGAAGGAAGCAGTCTGGCTTTGCTATCTCCAATTTTGAATACATTTAGTCATTAAGATATAGCAAAGGTTATTTGAAATGTACAATTCCTGATTTAATAAATGCTATAAATATTGAGAACTGGAAAAAACTTAAAGATTATCTAAGCCAACATGCTCATTATATGGATGAAGAGGCTGAATTTTTTAAAGATGAACTACTTTTACTAAATGCAATTACTTTTACTAAATGCCCATAAATAAATAGGTAGACGGTACATAGGTAGGTAGGTAGGTAAATAGAAAACATATTGCCATTTTTAATTTTAAAAAATTCCATAAAACTAGTGAAAATTTATACTTAGAGATGAATGTTTCCTTACAATTACCAAGAAGGAATAAAAAGAGAAATGCATTAGAAGTTTTCAAATGTGTTTGTATATTTCCAGAGCTCATAAAGACTAGTACTGCCATCTTGTGTCTTTATGGCTATTTATCAAAAAATTATGTATTTGTTTCTATTTTTATTATCAACATGAAGATGCAATCAAAGCTACATTATATAGTACACATGGTTGTGCATTTCTGATATTACGTTTATTTTGAAATAAAAACTTTTTCATCTTAAAACTAAGGCTACAAATTTTAATTGCATGTCAGAATAGAGTTTAAAGTAAACTATTATTAGACAAAAGAAAATATAAATGTATTTCCTGCATGTGCTTTTTTATGTCACAGAGGTCAAGTGACTTTTTTTTTTTTTTTTTTTGGCCACACAACGCATCTTGTGAGATCTTAGTTCCCTAACTAGGGACTGAATCCTGCCCTTGACAGTGAAATCATAGGGTCCTAACCCTGGACCACCAGGGAATTCCCCGTGACTTTTTTTATAATGGAAATCACATAATAACAGTAAGCAAAGGCAGAAACAGAAACCTATCCTGTATATTAACATAATCTTTATATTAGCATGTATAATTTGTCTTGTTGTTTAGTCACTGAGTCGTGTCCGACTTTTTGGTGACCTCATGGGCTGTGGCTCCTCTTTCCATGGGAATCTCCAGGAAAGAATACTGGTGTGGGTTGCCATTTCCTTCTCCAGATGATCTTCCCAACCCAGGAATCAAACCCATGTTTTCTGCTTGGCAGGCAGATTCTTTACCACTGAGCCAACTGGGAAGCATATTCATTTTATAGCATTATAGCTTGGGGTTTCTTGATTTATGGGTTATATATTGGATACAAGTAAAGGGATTTTTTGATAAAATTTTGCTCACGATAGTTTTATTATCATAAAACTAGGGCAAGTTGTTAACTTTTATAATCACAGAAGATAGACTTACTATTTTTAGAGTATTTATCTACTCTCTGTGATGAACAATCTCTTTGATAAAACATAATTTATCAAAATATATTATTATCTGCAGATTAAAGTAATTTCTAAAGGATAAAAAAGCATAAATGAATTTTTCACTAATGCATTTTTATCTATTAAAATTGCATTAAAATATATTATATAAATATATAATAAAATATATGTATTAGTAAAAACATATTTATCATAGTCCTTGGAATATCAAGTGTTGAAATAGCAAATATAATTACTGTCTTGAATATTGTGGACTCAAAGCTCTAAAAAGCAGGTGACTATTTGAGATCAAATAATTAGCAATTAGAAAAGTAAAGATCTCAGCCAAAGTTTTCTGACACCAAGTTCATCTGTCTTCCAACATCACATCTGTCTCTCCCAAAGCTATTTATAATCTATTCCTTACTGAGATGTACAATGTATAAAATCAGTGATGTATGTGCACGTTTTAAAAAGGAAACCATTCTTTTATGCATTCTCAGTGAAATAAATAGACTGATGTCTATTGGACAATGCAGTCTATGTACTTTTACAAAATACTTTGTGCTCTGCCATATTTTAATCAATTTATTTCTCCATTCAAGTTATTTGTCTGAGCATACAGAATGATTTTATTAAAGCATTTGGAACTAAAGTAGTAATTGACTGCTTCAGTCTGTGAGCTACAAAATCAAAAAGAAAAATGTTAGATAAAAGAGATGGCACTTTCTAACATTTTGAATTCTTTACAAATTACAGAATAAGTCAGTGAGTTGCTGGTTATGCATTTCTATTCAAAAAACTTTCTAAGACATAAAACAGAGTGAATAACAACTATGACTTCAGTTTTACAAATAGCTCTTGCATGCATTATTCCAGTTGTTCCTCAAAACAACCTTATGAGGCAAATGTTTCTTTGACATTTTATTGATGAAACTGGGCTTCAGAGATTAAATTACTTCCATATAAATTCATACAATGGGTAGATGATAGAAACAAACACAAAACTTCAGATTCTAAATTTGTTCAACTTTCACCATTACTAGATTTTCCCCATTGTTCAGTAACTAAGTCTTGTCCAACTCTTTGTGACCCATGGACTGCATCATGTCAGGCTTCTCTGTACTCCACTGTCTTCCAGAGTTTGCTCAGATTCATGTCCAAGAGCTAGTGATGCTATCTAGCCACTTGATCTTCTGCTTCCCCCTTCTCCTTTTGACTTCAATCTTTCCAAGCACTAGGGCCTTTTCCAATGAGTCAGCTCTTTGCATTCAAAGTATTGGAGCTTCAGCACCAGAATCAGGCCTGCAATGAATATTCAGAGTTGATTTCCTTTAGGATTGACTAGTTTGATCTCCTTGCAGTCCAAAGAACTTTCAAAAGTCTATCTAGCACTACAGTTTGAAAGCATTAGTTCTTCTGCACTGAGTCTTCATGGTCCAACTCTCACATCTGTACATGACCCTTGGAAAAATTATAGCTTTGACTATACAAACCTTTGTCAGCAAAGTGATGTCTCTGCTTTTTAATATGCTGTCTAGGTTTGTCATGGGCTTCCATGCTAGCTCAGCTGGTAAAGAATTCACCTGCAATGCAGGAGACCCTTGTTTGATTCCTAGGTCGGAAAGACTCCCTGCAGAAAGGATAGGCTACCCACTCCAGTATTCTTGCCTGGAGAATACCCACAGACAGAGGAACCTGGAGGGTTTCAGTCCATGGGGTCACAAAGAGTCAGACATGACTGAGCGACCAAACACAGCACAGCAGTTTTGTCATAGCTTTTCTTTCAAGAAGCAAGTGTCTTTTTTTTTTTTTTTTTTTTTTTTGCAAGTGTCTTAATTTCATGTCCGCATTCACTGTCAACAATGATTTTTAGAAGCAAAACTTTATTTAGGATTAGTATCTGTCTAATTTTGATTATTTCTCATGCAATATGCAAATAATGTTTTTCTTTGGGGAGTGTGTGTGTGTGTTGCTATTTTTTTAACTTTTATTAGGGAAAAATTAAAGTTATTAAAATTACATTAAACCAACATTATAATGAATTTCCTTCTATCATTGACCCAGCTTTTAATGGTTATGATAATTTTTTCATTTTGCATCATCGACACCTGAACCATTACTTCATTTTATCACTGGAAGGAAACTCCAGTGACCATCTGCGCAATTTTTCCTGTATATATTTTTATTTAGGTATAATTTTCACTTATTAAAATTTAATTCTTCTGTGGTACATATGTTTATGATTTTGACAAAGTCCTACACTCATATAACCATCAGCATCATGCCCAATTAATCTTCAAGTTGGAATAACAAAATGATGAAATGCAAGGGTATAGATAATGCTATTTCAATGATCTAAAATAAAAATCATGTCTAGAAAATCTAAGCCTGTATAGTAACAAAATGAAACATTTTGATTAGGCTATTTTTGTTCCCTGACACAGCCAGGTTAAATTCCTTCTAAAACTGGAAGTTTATGTAGCCAGGAAGAGAAAAAGCTGAAATCTATCCCACTGAAAAAAAGAGCCATGATAAGGCTAGATCACAGGAACGCAGGACCTGCCATACATACCAAATTGAAAAGTCTCAATCCTCACACTCCATAATTACTGGAGTAATTTGGGCTTGTTCTTCTCTGGTCCACACTTTAAGAAGAAAAACTTGTTTTTCCTTTCAAGTATCAATTTGATTGTCAATGGAGGCTCATTGTCTTAGCTCTGATTTTCAACCCATAGTTACTGACCATGCTACCTAAGTATCCAACTGATACTGATGAGTTTTCCAATATTAGATAACTCTCCGAGCAGGAGCCTGTGTGAGGGGGTGGTAAATCCAGTCAAGGGTGTCAGTTTCTGCTTTTGGCTTGACAGAAGAAAAAAAAAAAACCCCAACTAATATTAATTGGACTAGGCAAAAAGGAAATTTCTTTTCACCTATATTGGGATTTTCACTGGGTAGGCTGGCTTCAGGGCTCAATTCTCTTGCTATGAGCAAGCTTGTATGCATCTTTCAGCATTGCCTTTCACCATGATAGTTTTATTCTCAGATAAGTGGGTTTCCCTGGTGGCTCAGCGGAGAGCCCACCTGCCAATGCAGGAGATGCAGGTTCTATCGCAGAGTCAGGAGGATCCCCTGAAGAATGAAAGGTGACCCATTGCAGTATTCTTGCCTGGAGAACCCTACAGACATGGAGACAGGTGGACTACAGTCCCTGGGGTCACAAAGAGTAGGAGTTAGAACTAAACAACAGCAACAAATAAGACAGACTCAACCTCCGCCCTCGAAACTTTATATGTAGTGTATTAGGGAAAACAATAAGAGTCTCTTACCCAGAGTTCTCATTAAGAATCTTTCATTTGGCTCTGATTGGATTATGTAACAATACATGAAGAAATCACTGTGGTGAAAGGGATAAGATAAACTGTTATTCTTAGATCTGAATTTGTAAGATGGATCTGCACTAAAAATTTATGGGCCAAACATGGAGAAAGGGAAATCTCTAAACTTGCATTTATCAGAAATAGAACTAAGGAGTCAACATATTGAGTGTATGAAAAATAACAAATGTAACTAGGAAAGTTTGATTTTATCAGGAAGATAGCTAGCATAGCTAATTAGTAATACAAAATATTATAAATACGTATTTTTGTTACTGCTCTAAGATAGCAATATAATACTGAATTCCTTTTGACAGGAACATCATTATTCAACTAATATTGAATGATAAATTTGATGTTTATCATGTTAATATGTGATATAACTTTTAGTAGGAAACTAAGTAGTATAAATACTGAGTAGTATAATTCTTTGCAGAAAATTACCAAAATATCTTAAAATAGGCATTTAGTGCCATATTTGGCAGAGAAGGCAAGGCAACCAGTACTCTTGCCTTTAAAATCCCTTGGACGGAGGAGCCTGGTGGGCTGCAGTCCATGGGGTCACGAAGAGTGAGACACGACTGAGCGACTTCACTTTCACTTTTCACTTTCATGCATTGGAGAAGGAACTGGGAACCCACTCCAGTGTTCATGCCTGGAGAATCCCGGGGATGGGGGAGCCTGGTGGGCTGCCGTCTATGGGGTCGCACAGAGTCGGACACGACCGAAGCGACTTAGCAGCAACGGCGGCAGCCATGTTTAATATTGGCCTAGTAATCGTTTTAGCTTATTTAAAAAAAAAATTTGAAAATAAATTAAATAATTGCAGGAAATTCTAAAAGCATAAGTGTTACTTTTTTCAGAAAAGATCAACTTGAAATCTTTTGATTGCTTCTTCTGGGTTATGCTGGTTTATACAATGAAAAACAGAGACAAAAATCATCTGAGGGTACACATCATAGATGTATATGTGCACAAGTGCAATACATGATTGAATTATATGTTGTGAATGAAAGAACACATGTTAATTATATGAAATATATAACTTACTGAAATATTGTGGTAAATATTTTATATGTATATAATGTGTAAGATCATTACATGTAATATACTTTCATAAGGTCAGAGAGATGGTGTTTATCCAAATACTTATGACTCCTCAACAGTGAGATTTAGAAGGCATCATTTCCAGTGTGTATTTGAAAATATTGTCCCCACATAAACATCTAATATTTCTCAAATTATGTGCTCTATGGAGCAAAGTATAAGCAGTGTTATTTTGTATGGTCCAAATACTTAATTGTTCTAGAGCTTGGATAAATATTTGTTGTTTCTCTTAGATTCATTTTATTAATCTTTACGTTGGCACTTTGCTTTCTATACACATTCACACATGGTGTGTGGAACACCAATGATGAGATTTATGGTCATGACAGTGATAGGTTTAAGACTTATCTTTCCATATTAAATGACTAGAGCAATATACAGAATATATGAAATAATGGTTTTTTAGTCATTAGACAAAAGACAGTTCAGGACAGTAATCTCTGAAAAAAAAGAAACGTACCAAGTGAGGACCAGTGCCCAGGTCACTGTATAAAAAGTTTCTCAGCCACAGCATAAGAGGGGAACCTCAAAGAGAGCCAGTCCAGAGACCTGGTTGCATTCAAAGTACAGGGAGGCAAACCACCAAAGGGGCAAGGCTTGCACAGAGGAGGAGTCCTTAGATCTGTAGAGGTTCCCCTTGAGTCTCTGTGTGCATGGAAGGAACTATAGGAAGGACCACAGAGAAGCAAGATGCACACACCTAACTTGTGGCAAGTCTTCCTAACACAAAGTAATGGATGGAGAACTCAGAAAGTATTGCCTCAGAAATGGGGACTCAGTTCAGTTCAGTCGCTCAGTCATGTCCAAATCTTTGTGACCCCATAGACTGCAGCACGCCAGGCTTCCCTGTCCCTCACCAACTCCTGAAGCTTACTCAAACTCATGTCCATCGAGTCAGTGATACCATCCAACCATCTCATCCTTTGGGGCATAATTAGCCTTAAATTCAAGGCTGTCATAATGCTACCTAATAACACCTCAAAGACAAATGACTCAACTATTTCAAAAAAGCATAACTGGGTCCCATAGAAAAATATCAAAATATTTAAATGTACACAGAAGAGCCCAACATCCAATTAAAAAACCATCCAATATACAAATAAAAATATTATCCATAATGAGATGAAAAATTCAATAGAAAGAAACATAATTAGCAGCACACAGTGTTAAGCCACTTATTTGATATAGACACTCAAGTGTTCTTTCTTTGATTATGGTTAGGAATTAAAAATGAGTGATAATTCCCAAAGTTTTACTTCTTTTTAAGCTTATGGAAACTTTGCATATTCCTGAAATAGGAACAGTTTTTCAAAGAAAATTTCTGATTTCGCCCC
The DNA here is from genome assembly GCF_033118175.1 of Dama dama. NCBI lineage: Eukaryota > Metazoa > Chordata > Mammalia > Artiodactyla > Cervidae > Dama > Dama dama. Next base: position 22,932,077 of record NC_083711.1, read on the forward strand.
CCGCCCCCCACCCCCCCACCCCCAATCCTTCACTTAGACCTCTCCACCAAACGTTTTTTGTGTCAGGAGATTTGACAAAAGGACTCAGATGTCTTGGTTATTGTCTTCTGGTCTTCCTCTCTTATCAGCATGATCAACCCATCTGTGTGTGTGTGTGTAAGGGAAGTGGTGGCTTTTGTTGTAAATGAGAATAAAATATGCTACTCCAAAATGTAATACTTTGGGACTTGCATTACTTTGAGCTGAAATCAGTCAAAACCCAGCGAACTCAGTAAAAGCTTTTTCCTTCTCCCTTAACTGTCTAAAAGAATTTATACAGGACTCCTGTACTAGAAAGAGAGTTATTACCAGAGATTTTTTTTTTTTTAATCTGAAAGAGTTACCTGCATAGCAGAAGGAACATCTGATTACCAAACATTTGCTCTCCGCATCCTCCCATGAATTACCCTCACTCCCTTGGAAGCCCCAGGCTGCTTAGAGCAGCCTTAGAGCAGGATGGTCTGTAAGTCTCAATGGCCTGAGCATTCCTGAGTCTCATATTTTTATGAATACATGTATGAAATTAAATTTGTATGAAATTAAATTGTTTTTCTCTTGTTTATCTGTCTTATGTCAATTTTAACGATTAGACTAGTCAAAGAAACTTAGATGAGAAGAAAGGAAAAATCTTCTGCCCTTACATTTGATTGCACCTAATAACAGTCCCAGGTAGCTCAGAGGTTAAGAATCTACCTGCCAATGCAGGAGATGCAGGTTTGATCCCTGGGTCAGGAAGATCCCCTGGAGCAGGAAATGGCAACCTACTCCAGCATTCTTACCTGTAATATCCCATGAACAGAGGAGCCTAGTGGGCTACAGCCTGTGGGGATACAAAGAGTCAGAAATGATTGAGTACACACACAAGGACAATATAAAGGCAGGTTTCCACTTGTGATGAGACCAGGATGAGACTTGAGACAGGTTTCTTCCTGACTTTATGCTTCTACCTTCCTTTCCTCAGATAATTTACTTCAGAAAACTTGCAATTGTATGTTCTTTCTCTGCCTCTTTTCTGAGGCAAATCTTCTACCACCTAGAACTGTCTTTCTCAATGACCTGAGAGCCTAATGTAACCATTAGGAAGAATAAAGTCCCTGTTTCCCATTTCCTGGGGCAGGGTAGGAGCCTAACTTAGACAAAAGACAATTAGTGAACATACATGGTTCAACTGTATTGGCCACACTCCCCCATGAAGCCCTCTAGTACCTCTCCACCAACTCATCCCAGACTTAATGTCCCTGGGAATAGATATTCCCAGGTATCGCTAGTGGAAAAACACCTGCTTGCCAATGCAGGAGACATAAGGGACATATGTTTGATCACTGTGTTGGGCAGATCCCCTGGAGGAGGGCATGGTAACCCTCTCCAGTATTCTTGCCTGGAGAATCCCGTGGACAGAGGAGCCTGTCAGACTCTGTTTCAATGGAGTTGAGTTCAGACTCTCTCTGCCTTAATGCTGTAGTCTCAAGTAAGGTTTCTCTTGTTGCTAACATATGCCCTCTGCAGTACTTATTTTACAGAGTACAGACCAGTAGTTTTGAATGGATCATTTAAACTTAAGGTAGGAATTGAAAGTTAAAATTCACTTCTGTACAAAGCTATTCCTGTCTGAATCCTAAGCAAATTTTTAATCGGTATGGAATACACAGAGGAAAGCCATGTAACAAAGAAGCAGAAAACCCAACATTGATTATGAGGAAATTTCTACAGCTATGAGGACATTTCCAGATATCTCTCTCTCTCACACACACACAGATACACACACACACACACACACACACTGAAGAAGCTTAGAGCACTCCTTCTCTTTTTGAACTATCAAAGGAGTGCGGGAGAAGCTGAATTCCCTGCCTGTACATAGAATCCACACATTATTACAGGTTTGAAATTTAAATGAATAGTGGAGACCGTTATTTAAAACAAAAATTGTGCAGCTCTTGCAAGTAAAGTCATTGCCCCAAGGGAAACTAATTAGCAAAAGAACAGAGACTATAACTCAGATTTCCCAGTGTTTCACTACCCTAAACTCCCGCTCTATTAATTTCTCCCAGACTGTCCTAGAAGGCATGTTTTAAATCAGGACTTTATACAGAAAGGGGAAAAATATTTTTCATATTTATCATATAATACCAATAGTTATTGGCAATTAAAATGAGCAGTGTGCATTAGCACATCTTAACACATGTCTCTTAAACAACATTAGCGACTCAATTTCCTGTAATATTTCATTGATCATGACCTGGTGCTCTCTTGTACATGCACTTGAGTGGAAATGCATAAACCAAGTGGCAGTGTTAAAATAACAAGAATTATATAACTATCAACACCCAATCCAGTTGCCTTTGAATCAGATGCCTTATGCTATTATCCGTTTCATTTCTGTTAAGAAAGATTGGGATCTATCTGCTTGCAAATTGCTTCAGTTGTGGATGGTATACATTGCTATGTTTTCAAAAAGGGGGGGTGGTAAATATTTTTATGGCCTTATCCAAAATTTCATTTGAAAAGCCAGGAAACAACTGTGCAGATTTTCTTTAGTCTCATTTTAATCCCATTTCATTGAGATTCAGAGCCTCACAGAGCAAACACTAGATTATTATGTACGTAATGAATATGCCTGCATTCATGCATTTGATTATCAATCAAATTGTATAATTATTCTTTAGCATTTTATATTTCAAGCAAATAACTTTTCCATGTAAGTATGTCTTGATCATGTACTGATAGATATAACAATTTCGCCAGATAAATTTTGCTATGTAAAGCATTTCCAAAACCATATGGAAAATCTCAGGCCTCCAGACAGCAATTCACAGGGTGACTGGAGATGTTTTTTGGCACCGTTCTTCTTAGGCTTGCTCTAGTTTTGGCTAAGAGCACTCCCCAGCCTAAGCTTAATGTCTGCAGTGATGCACCCTGATGAGTGAGAGCTTTTCTCAGCATGGATCTTATTAGCATTTTTTCAGTGCTTGGCAATAAGCAACTTAATACTCCCTATATCTTCACCCCTTCATTGCCCCCAGCAGACGGGCTCCTATTTCTTTAAAGAAGGAAGCATTCTCCACTGGCTATACAAAAACATTTTTTTTTTTTAAGTTTGCCCTACTGGAGACAGGTGAAAGACTGACTTTCAGCCCCTGCACAGGAGGCTACTTCCAAGGGTTCCTTGCATTAATATGTAAAGCAATAATCAGTAAGTAGTAGCTTTTGACAAACAACAGGTGGCTTTTCATTCTAAAAGAGGCAGTATCTTATTGTGAATCAAAGGTACCCTGCAGTTCTGCCATCACTTTCCTGTACCTCCTACCAGCTTAGGGTATATAGATATCTTCACAAACCAGAGCTGCCTTCCATGTTTAAATTGAACTTCAATGGTCTGTTGAGTCACTTTGCCAGTGGACACTTTCCTTGCACTCTCAAATCGCAGGGGGCTTTTGAACTGAAAAGACGGGTTTCCTAATCAGAGTAAAGAAACCATAAGAGAGCATTCCCTATAAGAATACTCAACGCTGGAATAAGCACACACAATGCAGATTTTCTTTCACTTTTACCCCATGCTTACTACCCAGAACTGTGTGCTCTGGATTGAAAGACTCTTACTGAAATACCTTTTATATAAACAGGTAATCCAGTTATGAGACAACATCTAGTCATGGATAATGTACAGTGTTTCTTATTTTTTTGCTATACCTACTTGGGTACACTAGCAAGATTAAAAAAACTAAGCTCAAATTTTGGCCCTTATTTCATTATTTTATGAGAAATTAATTTTCCAAAGAATAAAATAAAAATACTTTCATTTTGTCTGCAATGCTATACACCATATTAACATATATAAAGCAGGTTAGTTAGATGTGTACTAATGCAATATGAAGCCAACCTAGAGGTGCCATGCAGTGAGACCCTGATTCCATCTATCATGTTTGCTAGTGAAGTGGAAGTCGCTCAGTCGTGTCCGACTCGTTGCAACCCCATGGACTGCAGCCTGCCAGGTTCCTCTGTCCATGGAATTCTATTTCCTTCTCCAATTCAGAATCATGCTTAGTCCTATCCACAAAATAGATATTAGCATAAATGGGTGAATGTTACCTTTATCTTCCACATAACAAGTAAATTACTGAGAGGTGTCTACTGTATCTGAACAAATATTTTCAACCTTGGGATTTTCAAATACTTGTAATCTGTATGGCCAGACTTCTAAATTGCTTTCTTTTCTATGTCTTTTCTGTGAAATACATACAGTCCTACCTTTAGTTCTATTTAGTTATCAAACATCATATTTTGCATGCATTGAATGATACATTACAAATTCTCCCATATTATACAGATTTAGTGATATGCAGAAATGTTGAATGACCTAACATGCCAGGTTAATCAGAGAGTGGAAATTAGAGTTTATTTTAGAGAATTAGAGCACAGATAACACTCTAAGTAAATATATTAGGAACTAATTGAATTAAGAGTATTTGATCAATCAATCAACACGTGTTCCAGGTACTTTACTAGACACAGGAATGCAGTATCAACCAGGAAAATCAGGAACAGAATTATCTGCATAAATTATTTATAAAAAGGAGAGAACAGCTTAGAGTAAGAAACCAGTGATATATGAAATGTAGAAGACATGAATTTCTAACAACTGTGACATAAACCAGAAATTAGATCTAATTATTAACTTAATTATAAGACTGTGAACCTCATCAGCCTGGGGTGTAAGACACAAGCATATTTAGAACTTCTTAATCACTTCCTCCTCTTTATCTTTAGGCAGCCTTTACAAAAGCAGTCATAAAACAAGTAAAGACCAGACTTAAGATCATTATAGACATTATGGTTACAATGGAATTTTTCAATGCAGACTTGATGTCTAATCTACAAAAATCTAAGGATTTACAGCAGAAACTATTTTTTGCTTTTATTTTGTTTCTGGTCTAACCTGGAGCTTAAACTATATACTTCCTCAAATGAAGAAACCAAGGTTTCTCAGTTCAGTTCAGTTGCTCAGTCGTGTCCAACTCTGTGAGCCCATGGACTGCAGCACGCTTCCCTGTCCATCACCAACTCCTGGAATTTACGCAAACTCATGTCCATTGAGTCAGTGATGGCATCCAACCATCTCATCCTCTATTGTCCCCTTCTCCAACTGCCTTCAATCTTTCCCAGCATCAGGGTCTTTTCAAATGAGTCAGTTCTTCCCATCAGATGGCCAAAGCATTGGAGTTTCAGCTTCAGCATCAGTCCTTCCAATGAATATTCAGGACTGATTTCCTTTAGGATGGACTTGTTGGATCTCCCTGAAGTCCAAGGGACTCTCAACAGTCTTCTCCAACACCATAGTTCAAAAGCATCTTCAGTGCTCAGCTTTCTTTACAGTCCAACTCTCACATCTATACATGATTCCTGGAAAAACCATAGCTTTCACCAGACAGACCTTTGTTGCAATGTAATGTCTCGCTTTTTAATATGCTTTCTAGGTTGGTCATAACTTTTCTTTCAAGGAGCAAGTGTCTTTTAATTTCATGGCTGCAGTCACCATATGCAGTGATTTTGGAGCCCCCAAAAATAAAGTCTGCCACTGTTTCCCCATCTATTTGCCATGAAGTAATGGGATCAGATGCCATGATCTTAGTTTTCTGAATGTTGAGTTTTAAGCCAACCTTTTCATTATCTTCTTTCACTTTCATCAAGAGGCTCTTTAGTTCTTCTTCGCTTTCTGTCATAAATGTGGTGTCATCTGCATGTCTGAGGTTATTGATATTTCTCCCGACAATCTTGATTCCAGCTAGTGCTTCATTCAGCCCAGCATTTCTCATGATGTACTCTGCATATAAGTTAAATAAGCAGGGTGGCCATATACAGCCATATACTGGTTCCTATTTAGAACCAGTCTGTTGTTCCATGTCCAGTTCTAGCTGTTGCTTCTTGACCTGCATACAGATTTCTCAGGAGGCAGGTCAGGTGATCTGGTATTCCCATCTTTTGAAGAATTTTCCACAGTTTGTTGTGATCCACACAGTCAAAGGCTTTGGTATAGTCAATAAAGCAGAAGTTGCTTAAATAAGAATACAGGGCTCCCCAGGTGGTGCAAATGGTGAAGAACTTATCTGCCAATGCAGGAGACGTAAGAGGTATGAGTTTGATCCCTGGATCTGGAAGATCTGCTGGAGGAGGGCATGGCAATCCACTCCAATATTCTTGCTTGGAGAATCCCATGGACAAAAGAGCCTGGTGGGCTGCAGTCCATGGATTGCAAAGAGCCAGACAGGACTGAAGCCACTTTGCACACATACATGTAAGTAAGAATCCAAGAAAATGCTTCATATGTAGTTAAAAAACAATTTCTAATATGCTGGAATTGTTCTTAAAATGTCAGTTTAATAATGGTTATTGTTTATTGACTTTATGCTCTGGAGTAAGAAGGCTTTTGTGTTTTAATCTCATTCCACCTTTGCAGCAGCCTATCTCTTGTAGTTTTTGTCCCAATCTTTTAAGTGAATAAACTCAGCCAAGTGCAGGTTGAAAAGTCTGTAGATTTCACAGAGTCAAATCAGACACGCCAATCTGTCAGGATCGGAATAAAACACACCTGTATAATAGTGTACCGTGGCTTTACAGGGACAGAATTTTCCATATTTATAGCTTTTCTCTGAACAGTGAGCCATAGATTCTCTCTAACAGCCTACCAAAATGCTCTGGTAGAACAATATAATGGATAATTGATATTTTCTCGTAAGCACTAAGACATTTCTGTATTTAAGTGTGAGTTACTCAAATAATGGGGTAGAGAGGCCATGCACTGTGATAAAATAAAGAGAACAGTGTCATAAATGAGCAAATCAGATCATAGTATAGCATGAATTAAAGTCATCTGTCTGTCTATCATCTACCCGTCTGTCCATCAATCTTTATGTTTTAAACATTGAGCAGCAGGAAATAATGGATACAGATTCACAGTGCCTCTCCAGTGTATTAATGAGAATTTTAATAAAAACTGTGCTTGCAAACATGTCATACTTGAAAAAAAATGTATAAGGATTCAGAAACAACACACATTATAATTAAATGGAGGTATTTCCAAGGTCACTTGTAATATATGTTATGTAGTTACAGATAAAGAGCCAGCAAAATGACAAAAATTAGGAGTTAATACTATGATTCAATGTATTGGATCCAATGATTTCAGTTGGCAACTATTATAACTGTGCCTCAAGTTACTACTTGAGAAGCTCCTGTAGCTATTTATGCAGATAATCCACTTGGATAAATGTGCCACTTAATATAATTATGAATTTGTTGTTAATCTAAATATTCCATAGCCAAGAAAACGTCATGACCTTCTTTTATGCAGGAAAGAATCCAGTTGTACTAACAACTATGCTTTAACGCTTAATGAAGAGTGATATCTAAGCTGGTTTTACACTCAGCAGGCGTAAAAGAGATAAGTGGGAAGAGAACTTAACGCAACAATGCTATGCTTCTAAAGTACCAGCGGACTAAATCTTACAATTTAACGTATTTATGCTAAAAACCCTGTAATTTAAAGCATTTACATGCTTGAATATTATTTCTATTTTTATACTATTGTAGTAATTGTTCTGATCTGATAATCCTTATTGAGTGTTTTGAAAATTTTAGAAGCTTGATTTTTTTAAAGTTAATGCATTCTTCCTAGAGCTTGAAAGTAAAAGTGAAAGTTTTAGTCGTGACCCCATGCACTGTAGCTCACAGGCTCCTCTGTCTATGGGACTCTCCAGGCAAGAATATTGGAGTGGATTGCCATTTCCTTCTCCAAGGGATCTTCCCGACCCAGGTATTGAAGCAGAGTTTCCCACACTGCCGGCTGATTCTTTGCTGCTGGGCCACCAGGGAATATCAAGACTCAGATATCATTTTTCTTTTCCAGATTTATACAGGTTTATTTGAGACAGAAGCATATTTGTTATTTCTTAATCAAAAAAGAAAGAAAACATATTGTATCTGTTTATTTTGAGATTAACAAGGTACTGGGACTCCAATAAAGCACAGACTCTTTTGATTCACACCTTTCTAAATGAATAGCTATAGATCTTTTTGTTTTCTAACAAGCAACAGATGCAAGACTGCAGTTTGAAATAAGGTAACGTGAAATTGGACTCTTTCCTTCTTAACTATGTTAAAACTCTGAGTTACTCTCTTACATTCTATTATCAACCTTGTTTTGCCACACGGATTGCCTTTTATCTTTTATTATTATTATTATTATTATTTTCCACCAATTTTGGAGACTTAGGTCTCTTTCAGAGTCGATCAAACAAATTAAATCATCTTGGCAGCTAATATATGTACACTACTATTTTTACATCCTCTCTTTGTAGTTCAGAATACTTTGAATGTCTTGTCTCCACTAGTAAGATAGACAGCAAGACTTGTGTGTTCAAGTGTTATTCGGGGTCTTTGCTGAGGACTGGCGTCCAGGAGACAGACACTCAGTTAGCCCTGAGGACCTGTTCTGAGGAGGGAGAGGAGAAGTCAGTTTATGAATGGTTTTTGGCTAGAGAATAGATGTCAAGCATATATCTTGGTAAAAGATTACTGCTAATCACAAAGAACAGGTTAAGCTAATGGTTTCAGTGCTTTTCTATTGAACGAGAAGATGCAAGGATCTCGGGTCATTGAAATTCTTTCTAAGGTATGCCTTGATCTAAGAGCCTACTAGTCCAAAGCACAGATTGCCTCACATTGTAAAACAGAGAAAATTCAGTCACTCAGTTGTGTCTGTCTCACTGCAGCCCCATGGACTGCAGCACCCTAGGCTTTCCTGTCCATCACCAACTCTTGGGCTTGCTCAAACTCATGCCGATCAAGTTGGTGATGCCATCCAACCATCTCATCCTCTGCCCCTCCCCCCTTTTCATCCTGCCTTCAATCTTTCCCAGTATCAGGGTCTTTTCAAATGAGTCAGTTCTTCCCATCAGGTGTCCAAAGTATTGGAGCTTCAGCTTCAACATCAGTCTTTCCAAAGAATATTCAGGATTGGTTTCCTTTAGGATGGACTGGTTGGATCTCCTTGCAGTCCAAGAGACTCTCAACAGTCTTCTCCACACCACAGTTCACAAGCATCAATTCTTCTGAATGCAGCTTTATTTATAGTCCAACTCTCACATCTATACATGACTACTGGAAAAACCATAGTCTTGACTATATGGACCTTTGTTGGCAAGGTAATGTCTCTGCTTTTTAATATGCTGTCTAGGTTAGTCAGAACTTTTCTTCCAAGGAGCAAGTGTCTTTTAATTTCATGGCTGCAGTCACCATATGCAGTGATTTTGGAGCCCCCAAAAATAAAGTCTGCCACTGTTTCCCCATCTATTTGCCATGAAGTAATGGGATCAGATGCCATGATCTTAGTTTTCTGAATGTTGAGTTTTAAGTCAACCTTTTCATTATCTTCTTTCACTTTCATCAAGAGGCTCTTTAGTTCTTCTTCGCTTTCTGTCATAAATGTGGTGTCACCTGCATATCTGAAGTTATTGATATTTCTCCCAGCAAACTTGATTCCAGCTAGTGCTTCATTCAGCCCAGCATTTCTCATGATGTACTCTGCATATAAGTTAAATAAGTAGGGTGACCATATATAGCCTTCACATACTCCTTTCCTGATTGGAACCAATCTGTTGTTCCATGTTCAGTTCTAACTGTTGCTTCTTGACCTGCATACAGATTTCTCAGGAGGCAGGTCAGGTGATCTGGTATTCCCATCTTTTGAGGAATTTTCCACAGTTTGTTGTGATCCACACAGTCAAAGGCTTTAGTGTAGTTAGTGAAGTACATGTTTTTCTGGAATTTTCTTGCTTTTTCTATGATCCAACAGATGTTGCCAATTTGATTTCTGTTTCCTCTGCCTTTTTCAATCCAGCTTGAACATCTGGATGTTCAAGATTCACATATTGCTGAAGCCTGGTTAGGAGAATTTGGGGCATTACTTTGTTAGAGTGTGAGGTGAATGCAATTGTGTGGTAGTTTGAACAATCTTTGACATTGCCTTTCTTTGGGATTGGGATGAAAACTGACCTTTTCCAGTGCTGCGGCTGCTGCTGGGTGTTCCAAATTTGCTGGCATATTGAGTATAGCACTTTAACAGCATAGTGTTGACTTCAAAAGATGTGCATTATGAGAGTGATAAGTTAAGTTTTATTTGCAGGAAAATGAGGACTGTAGCATGTCAGAGACCTCTGAGAAATGCTCCAAAGAGGCAGGGGTGAAGTGTTAGTTTGTGTGATTTTGGGTGATCAAGTACATATTCTTCCAAAAGGTTTCTACTAGTTTTGTGAAGCTTTTCCTAGTCATGATGAAGTGTCATCACCATGAAGGATTTAGTGTTTTTCTAGATATGGGGAGGTATAAGAATTAGGGTAAGAAAATTGGCTCCTGAAAATATCTAACTATCTGAAGAACTCTCCTGTCAGGTATTCCCAAGCACAGTTATCCCCAAAGCACAGAGTGCCTCATTTCTGCTCTCCACCTTGAACTCCTTTTGGAGGGATTTGAAAGTCAGCAGCTACAGCAGCACATGATTTAACCCTTGTAGAGGTAGCTGGCAAGTGCCAATTTGTAGTTGACACTTGCCAGCTGGTATGAACAGATATACAAAAAAGGAAACCCTTGAAATGTGGATAGAGGGAGACCTAACTGCTGAAAATTTGATAGATACAAGAGTATACTGGGTAACATTCTGGCAGTATGTACATTGCAGAAAATAAACAAACAACCTTTCTGAACAAGTAAAAGTATTACTCAAGACATGGAATGAAGTTAACTTCGGAATCCCTGCCTACAGAGCAGAGCAATCCAATGCAAGACTAGTTTATAATGACTAAATTTGATATACAGTTTACAGTTCTGAAAACAAAGTTAAACAAAATTTGTCAGTTTGTTTGTTACTCTGTCCCTTTTTCCTTTGCAACAGGGTAGTTTCAACCTCCGGAAGGCTTCCATAGCCTCTTTTAAAGCAGCTCTTACTCCCATATTCTCAAATGCAAATGCACTTCAAGATTTGTATTATATAGAAGGGAAGAATGATAACTGAAGTCATTTTATCCAGTGCATGGGAATTCAGCAGTTTGCGTAGGAGAATCTCTGTATGTGTATGTGTTTTTAAAGAGGAAGCCAGTGCCTTCTGTCAGGTCTCAAAAGATGTTACTAATAAACACTGGTTGAACTTACGTATATTTGAATCTCTTGCCTCTTGACTGCTCCTTTCAGCTAGACTGCCTGCTCTTGACACGTGAATGACAAAGAGTAGTCAACCATATCTAAGCCGAAGGGAAAAGATTTATAACTATTTAATAGAATCCTATCATATAAAATAACTGTAGAATAATAAAGTGAAAAAGTGCACTGGAGCATTTCGCATACTGTGCTAACTCTGAGTTAAAAAAAAAAAAAAAAAACTCAAAAGCTTTTTAAAAAGGTTTAAACCCACAAACACAGATAAAACACTTTTTGTTTCTATGTACATATAGAGTCTCTTCAAAAGTACAGAAAATACACTTGCAATATGGGTAACCTTTAAATATCTATGATTTCTAAAAATACTAGAAAGGATATGTTATATTGCCTAATGAAAGTACGGGCTAATTCATAATCTTTCTGCATGTAATCAAGAGACATCTTCTAATTGTCCAGGACTCTTTGTACCGTTATGTGTATGAACAAATTATATGAGGTGTAATTAGTTGTAAAATTGAAAACAAATGTAATATTTACACCGTCGTTGCTTCTGTGACCACTTTGGGGCAATTAAAACTAATTAAAAATACAAAGAGAAAGTCAGTGCACATCTGGTTTGACAGTGAGAGCCATGGGATATGTTTATGCCTCTACAACTGACTATTAAACTTCAAACTAGAACAGAGACCTTTGTCCCAAGCCATTGTTTAAAAATTGGTTATTCTTCATTTGATATTTGCTGAGTAACTCAATTATGTCCTACATCAATATTCATATAATTAGCTGAAGCCAATGAAGTTCCCACAACAATCCAAGAGCTTGAACATGTTATTCAGATCAGCAATGTACTATTTTATTATTCAAAGAATCATGTTGAAGAATATTTCTTAGGCTAAACCCCAGACTTGATTCAGATTTCACCAGTTTTATCATTAATATCCTTTATCTGTTGCAGGATCCAATCTAAGACACCACATCACAGTTGTTCTATCTCCTAACCCCACTTTAATTTGTAATCATTTTTCAAACTCTTTAGTTTTCATGACCTTGAGATTTTTGAGGCATCAAGTATTTTGTAGTCTGTCCCTCAACTGAGCTATGTCTGATGATTTATTTATTTATTTTTTATAGCTCAGAGTCTAGTATCTTAGATTCCAGAATACCACACATTTGTGTTTTTTGTTTGTTTGTTTGTCTTGTTGTTGTTATTACTTCCTTTTGTTTCTCACATTTGCTGCTTTTCTTCTTCTCCCCTACCTTTCGGTTTGAGTGAGTGACAAAACAAAAAAAAAAGAGAGAGAGACAGAGAGAGTTAACGACGTGAGGTGATGGAGGCGATGGATGTGTTAATTATCTTGATCTTGGTAACCATTTCACAATGTATATTTAATCAAATTATCATGTTGTAGATTTTAGATATATACGACTGAATGTGCAATTATTTTTGTCTATCATTCCTCAGTAAATTTATTTTAAAAAAATTGAGTGAAGGACTCAAAACTCAGTCCTAGGTCCATTGTCTTTTTATCTACCATTTTCCTTTCAGGAATTTATCAAGTCCTATGGCTTTATATTGGAGAAGGTAATGGCACCCCACTCCAGTACCCTTGCCTGGAAAATTCCGTGGATGGAGGAACCTGGTAGGCTGCAATCCCTAAGAGTCAGACACGACTGGACGACTTCACTTTCACTTTTCACTTGCATGCATTGGAGAAGGAAATGGCAACCCACTCCAGTGTTCTTTCCTGGAGAATCCCAGAGACTGCGGAGCCTGCTGGGCTGCCGTCTATGGGGTCCCACAGAGTCGGACACGACTGAAGCGACTTAGCAGCAGAATAGCTTTAGATAAATTGAATGTTGCTTTAAGAAAAGCAGTGTGTGTGCTTCAACATTCCACTAAACCACCATAACTATCCTGAATGTTGGTTTGATTGTAGAGGACATGATTCTAAAATACTGGCCTTATGTCAATGTATGGCAAAACCTCTACAATATTGTAAAGTAATTATTCTCCAATTAAATAAATAAATTTATATTAAAAATAATAAAAAAAATTTAAAATAAATAAATAAATAAAAATTAAAAAAAAATACTCGCCTTACAGGGCCCAGAAGCTTCATCTAAATAATATTTTCATTTTTATTAAATGGACTCAGATATATTGTAAAAGGAAGCCACCATTTATTAAACTATTATTGGCTATTAAAAACTGTGCTTGACACACTTGTATTTCAGAACCACAGTGTAGTAGAAATCTGCTTACTGCTCCAGTATGTGTTGACATTTCTGGATCTTCGAGGAACAGTATAATTTTGAAAGGACGAACTTCAGGCAAGCATTTGCCTAGGTGAAGCAGATCACAAGGCCTGTCAATAGAAATCCAGACATGTCCTGCTGGGAGATGAAATATGTTCCACAGTTGTTAGAAAAACATTAATCTTAAATTTAGGACATCTGGTCTGTCTTCTGGGGCAGTTGGCATGCTGTATCCATCAAATGACAAAATATTCAAACTTAATTTTTATAGTTGACACAAATGTAAGTAAATACATCTGTATGTACACATACTATTTCACTATATTTATACTCTTAAAAAAAATAATTCTGACAATCAGCTTTGTCCATTCAATCAACAACTCATAGAATGATACAATGAACCAAATTACAGATAATTTTTTCAGAAACCATTCACTGTGAAGAACCATGTCTTAATAATCAAACCAAGAGTTATACATAAAAACATTTTCTACATGGAGCATAAAATTTTTCCACAGAACTCATTTAGTCAATAGTCAGAATTGAAATGGAAATACATCATTTGGCCTGTAGTTGCCTGATAAACACAGGACATTCAGTTAAATTTGACTTTCAGGTAAACAATGTAATTTATTTTAACAATGTAATATCTGGAACATATTTATGCTAAATAAATTAATCACTCTTTACTGACATCAAATTTAACTAGGAGACGTATTTTTTTTTTTTGTTAAATCTGGTAAACCCTAACTATGAAAACAAGCCCACCTCTGAAATATTAATTTACTTATTCATGCAATACGTATTTATTGAGCACATAACATTGGCAGTAATGTGACTATACATTCAAGTTTCAATAAAAAGATCTGACTCAGTTCTTCAAGAGCTTTCCATGTAGAACAGAAAGACAAGGAAATGGGTGCCTCCAAATAGCACTGTTTTTGTTTAGTCGCTAAGTCCTGTCAGACGCTTTGTGACCCATGAACTGTAGCACACCAGGCTTCCCTGTCCTTCACTATCTCCTGGAGTTTGCTCAAAGTCAAATCCATTGAATTGGTGATGCCTTTCAACCATCTCATCCTCTGTTGTCCCCTTCTCCTCTTGCCTTCACTCTTTCCCAGCATCAGGGTGTTTTCCAATGAGTTGGCTCGTCACATAAGGTGGCCAATGTACTGGCGCTTCAGCTTCAGCATCAGTCCTTCCCATGAATATTCAGGACTGATTTCCTTTAGGATTGACTAGTTTGATCTCTTTGCTGTCCAAAGGACTCTCAAGAGTCTTCTCCAGCACCACAATTCAAAAGCATCAATTTTTCAGTCCTCAACTTTCTTTATGGTCCAACTCTTACATCCGTACATGACTACTGGAAAAATCATAGCTTTGACTAGACAGACCTTTGTTGGCAATGTAAAAATTTTGTTATGTATTCATTGCATATCAGGGCAATTGCATATGTGACTACCTTAGCTTTTTCTGGGGGTTTTGGAAGGTATCAGAAATGGGTCAAAATCTAAATAAATTCTTGAAAGACAAGTACAGGTTAACCTAGTAAAAATGTCATAATAAAAGTAAGATACATAAGGTTTAGGGAAAGATCTTTCATTTGACAACTAAACATTTTATTTCTGAGTTATGGAATTTAAAAAAAAATGTTCAAAAACAGTGAATTCAAGTTCTAGGTTTCTTATCTATGCACCCTGTCAGTGTCCAGGCAAGAAATAATAATAACACTAAAAAAAAAAAAAAAGGAAATAATAACACTGAACAGATTTTTGAACTGAACAAAGTTAAAAGAAAGTGTTCTCAATTCAATTTTCATTTCTGTTGTCTTGAATGACAGACTTTCAGACCTCTAGTATATTACGCTAAATGAAATTAGCCAGACTCAGAAAGATAAATACTGTATGAACTCTATGGAATTTAAAATAGCCAACTCAGAGAAAACGAGAGCAGAATGGTAGTTGCCAGAGTCTGCAGAGGCAGATCGGGAGATGTTGTTTAAAAGGTACAAAATTTCAGCTCTATGAGGTGAATAAGTCCTTGAGATCTAAGGTACAACAATGTAATTATAGTTATCAATACATCCTTATATACTTGACATTTGCTAAAGAGATATAGAACTTAAGTGTCATCACACACAAACACCTGAGATGGATATGCTAATTCATTTGAATGTGATTATTTCATAATATATGTTTAAGTCAAATTGTCAAATTTTACACCTTAAATGTACACAATTATTAATTGTCAAATATAGTTGAATAAAAATAAAAATGTTATTTTTCCTTGGTAAACAGCTGCTAAATAGGGTAAGAGAAACTCAGGTTATAACAGATGTGATGACTTCAGGAGGCCACTCTGAACCTAGTTCCTACTAAAGAACTGGGGTGGGGCCTTATGGAACTGAGACCTAGATCTCTGAGGAGACATTGCGTGCTCACTTGATGTTCCTGGGGAGAGTAGATAAATGTTGGGAAAGCTGCAAAGTAGACTCAGCTCCTATTACAGAAAGGAACTTCTGCCGTTGGGGTGTTCTGGAACACTGGCAGCCCTTAAAAAATAAACAGGAAGGAGCAACTGTCTTCTTCCTCCCTATCTTTGCAGTCTTCCTCTAGTGCTTCTTTTTGCAGAAACTGTAGGAAGGGTATAAGTAAAGTAGAAAACTGGATCAACTTCAGCACTGCAAACAACAGAGTGACAACTCAGAGTTGAAAGACAGCTTGATAATTAGCACACCTTATAAGTCACTATACGAAGATAATACTGTAGACACTGTATTTCATAATATTTTTATGTAATTTTTGCTTTTCCACATTAAGCTTTTCCATTAAGTCATGGGAAAAAGTAACTTTTTTATGTTAATTGCCTTCTATTATTGACAGTCATACAACATTTTTCTTGATACGTCCAACTTTTCACACACTCTTTTTCCATTTGGTAGACTTGACTTTATTACCATGCAGAATTCTCCCTTTTGCATGTCAATTATATCTCTTATTTTATCAGTCTTTACTATAAGGTAAAAAAAATAATGAGACCATGTTTTACCAGTCATCTGATTACTGATGGCTCTGCAATTCTTTTATTATTCACATGAGACTTTCACATTGGAGAGTTTTCTCTTTCTGCTACAAGCTAGTAAGCTAAATGAATGTAAGAGAAAGCTATATTTTATTCCTAAAAATGAAGATGAGAAAGTTCTTGTTTTATTTTTTTTATTATTGATAGATTAAGCAAGAAAATAACGGAATCCCTCCAATTTTATACAGCAGTAAACAGTTTGCCACTATTATTAGAAATGAATGTGACCACAAATTTATGTCCCCTCCCCACCTTTTGAGCCCCACATTTTGTCCCAACAATGGAACAACTTCAGCTATAAGAAGCAGTGACAAATATTCAAGAATCTTTCATAAAATAGTTATAATCAATAATCAAAGATGTACATCTTATATTTAATGTAAAATTACTTTTAATCTTACACTGTATTTTGTGGCATAAGTCAATATTATTTTTTCTCACATGTTATTGAAAACATAACCAAAATGTATATATGGTAGTACCTATGAAAATAGTATATACTTAAGGTAAATGAAAATTTTGTCATAAACATAGTTAACTTAATCTGACATCATAATAAGCCAAATAAAACCCTCTTCCAATGACAGTGAAAATGAAATGCAGAAATTAAATCTAAATTATAGTTAAGGGAAAAGACAACAGGTAGAAACTTCATATCCTCTGATTTAGTATTCAACTCACTGATAATGTTATAACTAGCATTATTTTGAAGAAACTGAATTCTTCACTCAAAAGATTTTAAAATGATGTTCACATTGTAATTTACTTTGGTATAATCAGAATCAGTAAGGCAAAGCATGTCATACAGTATCTGTCCCATTAATAGATATCAGGTGCTTACATAGACTGCACTGAAAATTCAAAACCGCAGGGACTATTTTCTTCCACATAGTATGAAGTAATATTTGGTAAGTTCTTTGTCCTAATTGATGAATCATTTTGCATTAGATGCCGTATGCTGAGTGTGGCTATAAAATGAAATTTCCAGTTCTTTTAAAAGACATTCATAGGGCTTTCCTAGTGGCTCAGTGATCAAGAATCTGCCTGCCAATACAGGAGAAATAGGTTTGATACCTGATCCAGAAAGATCCCACATGGGACAGAGTGACTAGCTCCTGCTGCCACAATTATTGAGCCTGTGCTCCAGAGCCTGGGAGCCACAAGCCTCAGGTTGGTGCAAAAGTAATTTGGATTTTGCATTGTTAAACTTTGCCATTTGATATTGGAATACATTCTTACATAAATGTGGTTATGCTATATGTCATCTTAATGTGCATTTCTTGCTTTATGTTTTTAGCTCATGAATTATTACTTGCCATTTATTTTATATGTATTTTAGACTAGGGAAATAATGTTAGGCAAAAAGCAAATTTGAGCGATTTTCTTATCCAAGTTCAAAATGGGTCATAAAGCAGCAGAGACAATTCGCAACATCAACAGCCCATTTGGCCCAGGAACTGCTAACAGATGGACGGTGCAGTAGTGGTTCAAGAAGTTTTGCAACGGAGACGATAGCTTTGAAGATGAGCACAGTGGCCAGCCATTGGACGTTGACAGCCACCAGCTGAGAGGCTCATCAAAGCTGGTCCTCTTAAAGAAGTTGCCGAAGAACTCAGTGTCGACCATTCTACAGTCATTTGACATTTGAAGCAAATTGAAAAGGTGAAAAAGCTTAATAAGTGGGTGCTTCCTAAACTAAGGTCAAATTAAAAAAAAAAAAAATGTTGTGAAGTGTTATCTTGTCTTATTTTACACAACAATAATGAACCATTTGTCTATCAGATTGTGACGTGCAGTGAAAAATGATTTTATATGACAACCAGCAATGACCGGCTCAGTGGCTGGACCAAGCAGAAGCTCCAAAGCACATCCCAAAGCCAAATGTGTACCAATAAAAGGGTCATGGTCATTGTTTGGTGGTCTATTGCCTGTCTGATACACTACAGCTTTCTAAATCCTGGCAAAACAATTACATCTGAGAAGTGTGCTCAGAGAATTGATGAGATGCATTGAAAACTTCAATGCCTACAGCCAGCATTGGGCAACAGAAAGGGCCCAATTTTTCTCCATGACAACACCCCACAACTCATTGCACAACCAATGCTTCAAAAGTGAAATGGATTGGGCCACAATGGTTTGCCTTATCTGCTATATTTAACTGACATCTCACCAACTGACTACCACTTCTTCAAGCATCTTGACAACTTTTTGCAGGGAAAATGTGTACACTAATAGCAGGATGGAGAAAATGCTTTCCAAGTGTTCATTGAATCCCATAGCATGGGTTTTTATGCTACAGGAATAAACAAGCTTATTCTCTTTGGCAAAGATTATTTTAATGGTTCCTATTTTGATTAATAAAATGTGTTTGAGCCTAGTTATAATAAGTTAAAATTTAGGGTTCAAAATCATAATTACTTTCGCACCAACCTAATACTAAACCCATGTGCCACAACTACTGAATTCAGCCCACATGGCCTAGAGCATGTCCTCTGGAACAACAGAAGCCATGGCAATGACAACCCTATGCACTGCAACTAGAGAAGCCCCTGCTCACTGCAACTGTTTTAGAGAAAAGCCCTCAGCAACAAAGACCCAACAATTCCATAAATAGGTATATAAAATTATTTAGAAAAGATAATCATGATCACTAGAAGAAAGGGCAATGTAAATATGGGAGTAAAAGCTTCCATTTCCTAATTTATCAGTATGATTGGCAAAACTTTGGGGATGTTTCTTTCAAATGGACTTGGATGACCATATCTCATTGGTCTAGAGGTGGAGTTACCTAGGATGAGCGATCACAAGTGCCACTAATCACTTTCATCACTCGATGCTCATTAGAAAGTCAGATTAGTTAAATCACAAGTCTCCAGGACTTCCTGAAAACATTATTTTTCTGACTCTTAAGTAGAGTAAATGTCCTCGGAATTTAAAAGGCTGCAGAAAAGTCTGAGTAAATAAATGTAAAAACATTTAGATTCAGTATGGATTTAATACAACTATTTAGCTTGATAGAAGGGAAAATATGTAGATAATAAAATTGTCAGGATGAATTTTATGTTCTTTATGGCTTAGACCATAAAGGAAAAAGCATTAAGGTTCCTTTTGTATCTTATCTTAAAGCAAAGTCATAATTTATAAAGAACATTTATAGTAGTTAAATATGTCTTCTATTTAAGAATATAGTCTCAGTCTAACACAGCCACAGGATTTAGCCAAGGAAATGTATTCAGTTACCCAAACCTTTCGGATGGTTTCTTAAAATTGCTGTTATATTAAAATTTGTGCTGTAAGGGTATTGAAGTTTTTATTTTATTTATTTTTTTTTTTAGTGTTTACAAACATCTCTCTAGACCTCAGTTCATTTAATGCTGTTTTAAAAAACCTTAAACAAGACACTATTAGAGATGAAATCTTTCAAATAATGATTATACATAAAAAATGTGTTCCATATGCACTATTACTGCTCTCTTCTGGATATTGAACAATCACTATCACACTGTGAAATAAATGGGTTCCTGCCTCCTCCTGTGCCAGTTTGAGTGATTTTATTTAGTCCAGTAATCACATGAAATCCAACATGATTTTCTGTGTGGGTGATAGAAAAACAGAGCCAGAAAATGAGGTATGGTGAACCAGAAAAAGAACAAGAGGGAAGAAACACAAAGAAAGCATGAAGTCATTTAGGGAGAAGGATGTCTAACCCACAAGAACAAAATGAACAGAGATATCCCAACTTCTCAGTTTGAAAAGTTATTATCTGTATCGATTTTAGTTTACAAGTTCCAAATTTCTTTCTCTTTCTTTCTCATTTAAGAAGGTAACATAAAATCCATAAATAATATGCATCCAGAGAGCCAGTTTCACTAGAAGGATCCAGAAACTGCAGCATATTAACCTTGTGACTGTGAATTGAACCACTGACAAATATAGAATTTAGAATGGCCTCTTGAGGGGCTAAGGAAATCAAGCTCATGTTTCTGCCCTCATGGTCCTCCAGAGAAATATTTAATGATGGTAATGTAAATCCAGAATGCTCGTGTACACAATCACATGTATGTATGCTAAAGCACACACACACACACAGATATATACATGAGTAAGTACATAAATGTTACTTGAAATTGTGGTCAGGTTAAATATTTATAAAATTAATAGTTATAAAATTAATCAATGTATGAAAAAACCCACTGAAATGTTGTGAAGTAATTAGCCTCCAACTAATAAAAAATAATAATAAAATAAAATAAAAATAAAATTAATAGTAACAATTTAGCCACTAGCACTCTCTTTGGTTTGAGCCATTACATTCTGGTTGCCTGTTTCATTGTTAGTATGTCTCTTTTGACATCTGCTGCTACTAATACTGCTCTTCCAAGCATGACCAACAGTGGGGAAGACTCTTGGCATATCATACATACATATCCTTTGGCTGTGACACAGACAGCCAAAGGAAAGCATTCCTTTTATAACACAAGTCCTTCAATAAGCAAAAAAACACAGGCTTCCAAGGTGGTCCCGTAGTAAAGAATCTGCCTGCCAATGCAGGAGACGCAGGAGCTGCAGGTTTGATCCCTGGGTCAGGAAGATCCCTGAGAGATCTCCAGTATTCTTGCCTGAGAAATCTCATGGACACAGAAAGCTGTTGGGCTACAGTCCATGCGGTCACAAAGATTCTTACATGCCTGAGCACGCATGGCTGTGAGAAAAAACAAAAGATTTTTCCTAGTTCTTTGCAGTAGCACAAATTACCAACAACCTTTAAGTATTCCCTTAGCTTACAACAACAAAATAAACAAGAGCAGGAGGAGAAGGAACAGGGATTGTAAAGGCAAATGTTTTGTGTTCAGAGTATACATCTTCAAGACAGTCAGGTGAGGACCAAAATCAGAAAGCCTGGCACCCAGTCATTGAACAAGATGCCATTGAATTAGCCAGCGTATACTACCCTAAGAGAACACCACAGACATGGTGACTGAAACAACAGAAATTTATCTTCTAACAGTTGTAGAGAGCAGAAGTCCAAGTTCAAGGTGCCAGAAGTACTGAATTCTGACCAAACCACCCTTACATTGTGCCCTCGCAAGGCCTTCCTTCTGCACATGCATCTGGGGTCTCTTCTTATAAAGACACTAGTCCTATTGAATTAAAGTTCCACTCTATGACCTTATTTAACCTTATTTACTTCCTTATCAGCCATATCTCCAAACATGGTCACATTATGGGGTAGGGTTTCAACATATGATTTTGCCGGTACACAATTCAGTCCATTACAGCCATCACGGAGCTTGAATAAGTGCATGAGTTTTCACATGGGAGTGTGGAGTTTGACTCACGGCTCTGTGTTGACTGCTGTTGACTTTGGATGATATATTTCACTCTTTAGTACTCAAAGTCTCATCAGTAAAAGGGGGGTTAGAGCAATAATTCCTTCATGTGACTTCTCTGAAAGTTTAATAAAACAGTTCATGTAAAGTAAACAGTGCAGAGCTGGGTACATAAAAAAAAATCTATTGATACAGACTGTACTTGTAAATATTATTTTATCTAGATGAAGTATACAAAGGGAACAGGTTACGATGAGACTGTAACTGTGCAATTATTTCTTTCCTCAGTCACTTGGACAAAACACTGTGTTTGCACCTTTATTGTCTTATCATTAGGATGATGAAAATGCCTACTCTTCTCATATAACAATTTTGGTGTCAAAACAGTGAGATCATGCCTATGTAGCATGCTGAGTTTCACATCGATGCGTCTTACTGAAAATACAGATTTTAATGTTGATAAGCAGCTGTGCATATATTAGCTTAAAAGTAATTTCTTTACAACTGAAAATTTCCAGCTTGCCTGATTGTGTAGCAATTGCATGATTATGGCTTCAGGACCATATTAATATCGGGAGTGCTTTGTTTTGTTTAATGTTTTTGTTGAACTGTATTTCATTTTGATTTAACATGAAAGCATCTTCAAAAGGACAGAAAAAAGAGAAAACATTCTGAATGGCATTTCCTATTTGACTAGGCTGCTGCTTAGAACCATGGAACACTGATTTCTGTGTTGGACAGAAGAACCTGAAGGAAAATCCCTGTCATTTTCTGGTTGCCCCTCTATTTGTAAGTGAATGAAAAATGTAGGGAAAAGGAATTTAGGGGAAACACAGTAATCATCAGCCACTTGTGACTTCTGCATTCACCTGTCTTCTAAATGAACTTTTCAGTCATCCTATTTGTCAATTACAAGTGCGTAATATAACACAATTTTGAAAAGAATGAAAAAGAACATATATGTGTACTAAACTAAAAGAAAGTGATGGTGATAGTTGTTCAGTTGTATCTGACTCTTTGACTCTTTGTGATTCCATGGACTATAGCCTGCCAGGCTCCTCTGCTCATGGAATTCTCCAAGCAAGAATATTGGAGGGGGTCACCATTCCCTTCTCTAGGGGATCTTCCCAACCCAGGATTGAACCCAGGTCTCCCTCATTGCAGGTATATTCTTTATCATCTGAGACAGCGGGGTTGATTCAAAGCATTAAAATATTAACTCAGGTGGCTTAAATAGCCATTTTAAAATAAGGATTTTAAATTAAAATATATAGCTAAAAGTCCCAAAATTACTCTCTGCTAAAAAGAATCATGGAAACACTTTATTTTAACTTTTTAAAATAGCTTGTACATGAAATTTTAGGCTAAACAGTTTTTAGCTTTATAATCACAAAAGTTTGAGACATCAAAATTAAGCCAAGTTTTTATGCCTGGTTTGTTCAAAAAGGACATAATATTTTAATTAAACCATTTTTTTTTCCATTTTACTGTTCAGGTTGTATGGAAACATTAGACATTTTATCTTAAGAACAGTAGTAATTAAGAAGAATATCAAAGCTAAAAATATATAGAAGCTATATTTTTAAAATAGTTATGAACGATAACCCTATATGCAAGACAGAAAAAGAGACACAGATGTATAGAACAGACTTTTGGGCTCTATGGGAGAAGGTGAGGGTGGGATGATCTGAGAGGACAGCATCAAAACATGTATATTATCAAGTGTGAAATAGATCGCCAGTCCAGGTTGAATGCATGAGACAAGTGCTCAGGGCTGGTGCACTGGGAAGACCCAGAGGGATGGATGGGGAGGGAGGTGGGAGGGGGGATCGGGATGGGGAACACATGTAAATCCATGGCTGATGCATGTCAGTGTATGGCAAAAACCACTACAATATTGTAAAGTAATTAGCCTCCAACTAATAAAAATAAATGAAAAAAATTATATCTCTAAAAAAATAGTTATGAAATAAATTTTAAGGATTTCAGAACTTGTTTTCCATGTTAAAGTTCTAAAAACATATACTTATTTTAAGTTACAGAGTTTATTCAGAATATAGCATTAATGACTTGTAGATGAATAAAAGGAAATCCATTGATCAATATTTATATTAAATAATATATATTTTCACTAAGCAAATGCAGGGTTCAGTTCAATTCAGTCATTCAATCATGTCTGGCTCTTTGCGACCCTGTGGACTGCAGCACAACAGGCCTCCCTGTCCATCACCAGCTCCTGGAGTTTACTCAAACTCATGTCCATTGAGTCAGTGACGCCATCCAACCATCTCGTCCTCTGTCGTCCCCTTCTCCTCTCACCTTCAATCTTTCCCAGCATCAGGGTCTTTTCAAATGAGTCAGTTCTTCACATCACCTGAAGTATTAGAGCTTCAGCTTCAGCGTCAGTCCTTCTAATGCATATTCAGGATTGATTTCCTTTAGGATGGACTGGTTGGATCTCCTTGCAATCCAAGGGACTCTCAACAGTCTTCTCCAACACCACAGTTCAAAAGCATCAATTCTTCTGCATGCAGCTTTCTTTAGAGTCCAACTCTCACATCTATACATGACTACTGGAAAAACCATAGACTTGACTAGACAGACCTTTGGTGGCAAAGTAATATCTATGCTTTTTAATATGCTGTCTAGCTTAGTCAGAACTTTTCTTCCAAGTAGTAAGTGTCTTTTAATTTCATGGCTGCAGTCACCATATGCAGTGATTTTGGAGCCCAAAAAAATAAAGTCTGCCACTATTTCCACTGTTTCCCCATCTATTTGCCATGAAGCAATGGGACTGGATGCCATGATCTTAGTTTTCTGAATGTTGAGTTTTAAGCCAACTTTTTCACTCTCCTCTTTCACTTTCATTAAGAGGCTCTTTAGTTCCTGTTCACTCTTTGCCATAAGGGTGGTGTCATCTGCATATCTGTTACTGAGGTTATATGAGGTTATTGATATTTCTCCCAGCAATCTTGATTTCAACTTGTGCTTCATCCAGTCCAGAGTTTCTCATGATGTACTCTGCATATAAGTTAAATAAGCAGGGTGACCATATACAGCCTTGACTACTCCTTCCCCTGTTTGGAACCAGTCTGCTGTTCCATGTCCAGTTCTAACAGTTGCTTCCTGACCTGCATACAGGTTTCTCAATAGGCAGGTCAGGTGGTCTGGTATTCCCATCTCTTTCAGAATTTTCCACAGATTGTTGTGATCCACACAGTCAAAGGCTTTGGCATAGTCAATAAAGCAGAAATAGATGTTTTTCTGGAGCTCTCTTGCTTTTTTGATGATCCAAGTTGATGTTGGCAATTTGATCTCTTGTTCCTTTGCCTTTTCTAAAACCAGCTTGAACATCTGGAAGTTCACAGTTCACATACTATTGAAGCCTGACTTGGAGAATTTTGAGCATTACTTTGCTAATGTGTGAGATGAGTGCAATTGTGCGGTAGTTTGAGCTTTCTTTGGCATTGCCTTTCTTTGGGATTGGAATAAAAATTGACCTTTTCCAGTCCTGTGGCCACTGCTGTGTTTTTCAAATTTGCTGGCATATTGAGTGCAGCACTTTCACAACATCATCTTTTAGGAGGGTAATGCTAGTTATTTAAGATTTATATTTTAGTTGTTAAAAATATTTGGAGATATGCTACTTATATGAACTCTTCTCTAGTACATATTTCATTTTCATTTAACCAAAAATAATACTAGCAGAGATAACTATGTGAGATGCTCCACACCTTTCATTTATTTGGTTAAAGGAAGATGTTGAAAAACCCCATATGTGGTTATATAAGTTCTTGGCTTTACGAAATCCTAATATTAACATATTATTATAAGTGCAGCATTAGGTCTACTATTATCTGATATAAAAATCTATCAGAAAGCTATCAGAAAACTGATATCCAGCCCTGTAGCCATTTGCCAGAAACCTGGCATTTGGTTTTCCAGAATATTTTTCAGCAGAAACACTAAATTGTATTTCTTTCCATTGATGGCATGATTTATTATTACCTGTAAGGATGATGTGCAAGTAAAGGAGTCTTCAACAAGATTTCTTTTCTTATGAACCACTGTTTTCTAATTTACTAAACAATTCAGAAAATCAGTTTTTTAATTCTCTGTTAAATGTATCAAGTTTTATTCACCTTGAGAAGCTTTGGAGTAAAGTTTTATTCATTTGCTGACTTAATATTTTCAGAAATTCTAAGCTGCATTATAACCTAATGTATTCTCTTTTAAGTAATGAAGACTTATCAGCAAATATGGTGATCTTTATAGTTCTCAAAAATATTATAATGGTTTGAACAAGTTTAGGAAGAGATTAATTTAATATCTTAAGTTTTAATCAGTTCTTTAATTGTACCTGCACACTGGAATTACACAATTGATACACTACTGCATAATTCTCTTAAACGTCACAAGAATACAAAGTATCAAATATACACAATTTTTTAACTCACAAATGTAAATAAAATAAAAAACATTTTATCAATGTTTTACAAACTTAATTTGAAATTGTTTCAATGTTAAAATAGTCTTACTCATTCAAGGAAGGCATTTCTCATCTAAGTTAACAGGATAATACAGACAGAGATTTTGGCCAGGTCTGAGACAAGAGCAGCAGACTCCCAGAGTGTTTTTCATATTTAAAGATTGTCATACTGAGACCTTTGGACTAGGCTTAAAACCTTGAAAGAGAATTGTTCCTAAGGTTTTACCTAGCTAAATCCTTTCCCTCCAATAAAAATTTGAAACTTTGCTGTTGGACACATAGTTATATGTTTCATTTTCTTGGTTTCTAAAATAAATATGTTTTCCTAACTCAAAAAAGCTTCCATTTGTTCAGACTCATGAATATAGCAATGCTGATGAATATTTAAGATGTTATCCAGATGATCTGTGGATGTAGTACGTCCATGACCAGGTCTTGGTGGCCATCATCTCTAAGGTCTCTGCGTTTGGCCATGAATTTCCTGTCCTTGGTATGCTCTCAGCGCAGGTTCCCAATTGTTCTTTTCTTTCCAATCTCACAGCACACAATGCTTTAGCACAGCGAGGTTGGC
The DNA here is from genome assembly GCF_033118175.1 of Dama dama. Classification (NCBI taxonomy): domain Eukaryota; kingdom Metazoa; phylum Chordata; class Mammalia; order Artiodactyla; family Cervidae; genus Dama; species Dama dama. The sequence goes on from NC_083711.1 coordinate 22,959,051, forward strand.
CAGATCCCTCACAAGATAAACTAGTTGTTTCCAGCCTCCTTGAAGAAAGCTGAATCCTGTTCCTTATCACCCTTGGCTCTGGTAGTGTTCTTCATTCAAATGGGTCTTACCACTGGGAGCCAGAATTCTGTAACATGCTGGCTTGAGGTGAGCTCAGTGCCTGATGATGCCTGGCAGCATAAGACCATTCTCCTGACTGGTACTCTAGATGAAAGCATTTGCACAAATGACGTCCAAAGGCAACCCTCCTCTGCAGATTACTGTCTGTAATGAAGGGTTAGTCCTATGGTTGGCTGACTCCTCTTACACCTGAATTGTACTCAGTTCTTATTTCTTCCTTGTAGTCATTGTTGATGACTGAAGTACTAGCAAACCTAGGAACTGACTAACCCAACACAGAAGACATATTTGAGACCTTCAAATATTCCTTCAACTAAAATATACTATGTTCTCTCGCATTTGTTATTGATAACATTTAAGTATCTACCTTCATTTTAAATGTAGAACTTAGAACAAGATGCAGACTAGATGATTTACATCTTCAGCTCTAAATATCATTGGATTTTCTTCTATTTTTGTATTTAAATGCTTTCTATAAACTGAATGCCTTGGTTTTGTATTTTAAATATGCCTTGTGTGTGTATGTGTGTGTGTCTGTGCACTCAGTTATTTCTGACTCTGCAATCCCATGGACTGGAGCCTGCCAGGCTCCTCTGTCCGTGGGATTTTTCAGGCAAGAATGCTGAAGTGGGTTGCCATTTCCTCCTCCACAGGATCCTCTTGACCCTGGGATCAATACATTTAAATATCAATACATCAAAAATATTTAAAAGTAGCAAGACCAGAGAATCTCTTGTCTTCATACAAAAAATAATTGATTGAACCTACATGAAAGGTAAAAGGTGATCCCTGGGTTGGGAAGACCCTCTGAAGTAGGAAATGCCAACCTGCTCCAGTATTCTTATCTGTAAAATTCCATGAACAGAGGAGACTGGAGGGCTACAATTCAAAGTGTTGCAAAGAATCAGACATGACTGAATGACTGACTGATTGACTGAGGAAGATCTTTATTTTTCACATTATTCTAAAGAATCCTCACTGGCAAACATTCAGACCAGGGTGTGTGTATGCAGGGGTGGGAGGAGTGTTACATGGCAGTAAGTTATAACTCAAGAAAAGTCTAGGCTAGGGCACAATAGCAAATCCATGTTCTACACCAGCAGAATTTGAGTTGATCCTTTTAAGAAAGAACAATTAAGTTTCATAAGATCATTACAGAAGGATAGGCCAAAACAAAAAGTAATTTTGCCCTGTCATTATTTAACATCCAAGTTAGAACTTCCTGGCAAATGTTTTAATTAATTAATTTATTTTAATTGGAGTATAATTACTTTAAAATATATGATAGTTTTTGCTATATATCAACATGAATCATCCACAGACACACATATGTCCCCCCATCCTGAGCTCCCCCACCTCCCTCCCTACCCCATCCCTGTGGCAAAATTTTCAATAAAAATTCTTTGAATGAAAATATATGATTTGAGGAGTAAAGAGTTTGTGAGGGGAGGAGATAATAAGGAATCTTTGAAAAATCCTGCTTTGCTGGCCAGGACTACATTGCCATGTGCTGTGTGAGGATCTTTCCTTCATTAGGGAAAACAGTTGGCTCAACAATTGTCCCTGATGTTGCATGGCACATCAATACCTAAACCATTCTCAATAGCTATGAAAGTATGTTGCATCAGTTACATCAATGGGAAGCAATAAAATCCTTGGACTTTTTTTTTTTTTTTTTTTAGTTTTTGCATCTTACGCTATACCATAAGAAATGTTGCATGTTCGCTACTTGCAAAGATTTTGAATAGAGAAATAAAAGATACTGGTTATCATGCTGAACAAAATAATGTCATTGTTACATAATAATGTTACATGATATCAATCATGTAAGGTATGGGAGTGCATAGCAAATTCAACAGGCCTAAGGCCAGAGAGCAATTGGACAGTGTCTTCCATGCTTGACAACAAACAGACCTCTCTGGTGGGCTTCATAAGAGATTATGAGGAGGTGGAGTTACTGAAGGTAGAAGGGCTTTGTTGCTGTCCACATTTCTGCAAAAAAGAATTCTAGAAAAGTTTTTTAAACAGCAGAAGACTAAGAAATTAGGATAGTGAATAGCAATAATCATCTTAAACAAGAAAGAAAAGAGAACTGTTACTTTTCTGGAGAGCATCTCTCTCTTAACAACTGAAATTATCGTTCACTGTCTCTTGAGAAGAGACAGTTTTCTTGAGGGCATGGCAAACAGAAGGGCATTTCCTTAGACTAAAGGCAAAAACAACCAATTATCACTAAAGGATTGCTGAACAGTGTGTGGTTTGGGACGTGTCTGATTTTCTAAGAAATTCAGCCAAGAAAATTTTGCACAGTGATGGATCCATCAAGTTTGAGAACAGAAGTTAGCAGGTGAATAAGTAAACAAATTAAGCTTTCTCTTCTCTTTTTATCCTGCCACCAAAGGGTAAAATGTTTGCACTCTCTCACTGTCTCCCACTCTCCCTCTCGGTTCTGGAGATCAGTAGGTAGAGGCAAATATAATGTGGCAATTGTAAGACAAACATATAGAAAAGATGTGAATTATGACAAAGGAATGAGAAATGTGTTGGTAAAATTTTTAAGGTAAACTAAGGTCTCAATTGGGGAAACAGTGGAAGCAGTGTCAGACTTTATATTTGGGGGCTCCAGAATCACTGCAAATGATGATTGCAGCCATGAAATGAAAAGACGCTTACTCCTTGGAAGGATAGGTATGACCAACCTAGGCAGCATATTAAAAAACAGAGACATTACTTTGCCAAGAAAGGTCTGCCTAGTCAAGTTTTTCCAGTGGTCATGTATGGATGTGAGAGTTAGACTGTGAAGAAAGCTTAGGGCATAAGAATTGATGCTTTTGAACTGTGGTGTTGGAGAAGACTCTCGAGAGTTCCTTGGACTGCAAGGAGATCCAACCAATCCATCCTAAAGGAGGTCAGTTCTGGGTGTTCATTGGAAGAACTGATGCTGAAGCTGAAACTCCAATACTTTGGCCACCTCATGTGAAGAGTTGACTCATTGCAAAAGACGCTAATGCTGGGAGGGATTGGGGGCAGGAAGAGAAGGGGACGACAGAGGATGAGATGGCTGGATGGTATCATTGACTCAATGGGCATGAGTTTGAGTAAACTCCAGGAGTTGGTGATGGACAGGGAGACCTGGCATGCTGCAGTTCATGGGGTCACAAAGAGTTGGACACAACTGAGCAAATGAACTGAATTGAACTGAAGGTCTCAATGAGAACTAATGTCTTCTGTATGTTTCTAGAAAGTCTTTCCCATCTCTACTAACCAGGCAACCCAACGGAGTTTTGCTCTTCCTAGTAAAATCTTCCCTGCAAAGGACATGAGCTATATATATGGTTCAGAGGAAAAGTTATTTTTGACTCTCCAAGAAGTTCAAGGATTTCACTAGGACAAAGTATGCTCATATCTGTGTGATATGACTTCTCCTTCCAGAACAGATATGCTGCACAAACGTAGAGAATATTGTGAGGTTGTAATTCCATTCCCTACCAACCGAAATAACTTCTCTTTGAAACATGGTCCATTGCTGTGGAAACTGGATAGAGAAACCAGAAACGGTTTATCCCATCTCCCACACCCCTTCACATGGGTTCAGTAAATGAACACTTCAGACCAGGTTTCCACAAGGAAGTAAAGTGGATAAGTTTTGTTTTCTTCTCTAATAAACATGAACCGTATACATTTATTTCATTAACCAAATTTCCCACCTTTTTCCTAAAGAAAGCATCATTCACAAATCTATGCAGTTTTCCTGTGTTGTTGACACAATAGAAGTGGTTGCCTGGGAGCCGGGGATGGGAGAAATAGAGAAAGGTTGAAAAGGGGGAACACAGATTCCAGAGGTGACTAACGATCACACTGAATTTTATAAAACTACTTTGCTGAGGGTAGATCTTTTTTAAAATATTATTTATTTTTGGTTGCACTGGATTTATATTGCTGCCTGGGCTTTTCTGTAGTCTCAGTGAGCGGGGGCTACTCTCTAGTTGCAGTGCTTAGGCTGCTCATTGAGGTGGCTTCCCTTATTCCCAAGCATAAGCTCTAGGGAGCGTTGCTTTCAGTAGTTATGGCACATAGGCTGTTTCTCCACAGTCCGTGAAACCTTCCTGGACCAAATCCAGATCACCTGATTGGCAGGTGGATTCTTATCCACTTAGACACCAGGGAAGTCCTTGGATAGATCTTATATGTTCTCACCAAAAAAAAAAAAAAAAGTTAATATGTGAGATGATGGATGTGTTCATTAAGGGGGAAAATCCTTTCAAAATGTATACATGTATCAAATTCTCATATTGTACACTTTAAATATCTTACATTTTGTCAGTGATACCTCAATAAAGCCACAAAAATGAAAAGCAACTAATGGTTGTTAAGTGTTACTGACTTCTCTCAAAACATGATTCTTCTGTTCATGGGCATCCATTTGCATGCGTTCATTCTCTAATAAAGTCTTAGAGCAGCCTTCGAACATGCTGACTGAGTACCCAACAGTGCTAGCACATTATGAAACAAAATCTTCTTTATAGTGATTGCACTTCTGTTCTTATAATCTGAGATGGGAGGCCTGGCAACTTTGCCCATCACCCACAAGGTTAGTGAGTCAGAAGCAATAGACCAATAGAGCCTTTCTCAATGGAAATTGGGCTTATTTTGTTTTGCCTCAACTGCTTCATTCAGCTTTTTGAATGAGAAAGTGTCTGGTAGCACCAGCAACTAAGTAAAAATCTTGAGGGAAATACTTCTAAAGAGTTGAGGCCTGTTGCTTTAACTTTCTCATGAAAATTCCCTTAAATTCACAAACTGGAGACTCATTCTTCATTCTTAATCACCCATCCTACAATGCTCACAGATTTATAATTTTTTTTTAGAAATCTCTACTCCATGTGACACATGAAAATTAATTAGACTCTAGAAATTATCCCATATAGAATTGAAGTAGAGGTCAGAAAGTATAGTCTTTATTACTTTTAAAGGTTTATACTTAATTTAGTCAGTTAATGCTAGTCAATTTACTCAGTTAACATTCATTAACAATATTTAAATTTTCTTGGCAGGTTTCAATTTCTTATCTATTGAAAAGCACTGCTACTTAGCTTCTGACTTTAACATATTTACATTTCCAGGAAAAATATAATACTGAAAAAGTTGACTGCTTTCATTTTTTCAGAAACTGTGTCCCATCTTTGAAAACATTTTTTAAAATATTTATTTATTTGCTTGGATGTCCCAGGTCTTCATTGCAGCATATGGTGGGAACTCCACTCTTCGTTATGACATGCAAAATCTTTAGTTGCGTCATGTGAACTCTTAGTTGCAGCGTGTGGGATCTAGTTCCCATCCCTCCAGGGATGGAACCCAGCCCCCCTTGCATTAGGAGTACACAGTCTTAGCCTGTGGACTACCAGGGAAGTTCTGAAAATATTTTAATACATGAAACTACAGAATAAAAAAGAAACTTGATTTTCAGAATAAATATTATTTTAATTAAAACGTTGTCACTTAAAAAAATAAATTAGAGCATACTGGCTGGGTATTAAATATTTTAGATTCTTTTAGCCATGATGGGGAAGAATATCCAGTATAGCAACAACAGAGGCCCATCAAATGGTTTTACTAACTTTTAATGTTATCATATTTTTCCTTCAATAGACTTCAGGTATACTGTAGAAAATTAATTATGATCTTTAACTCACAGCATATTGTCATTATTGGTTCAAACATAGTTTTCTTTTACTTATTTATTGGTCAGCTTACTCATTTTTAGCTGTGTACTGACCCACACATGAACTCACTACCAACAAAAAGTCAAGAACATTGACAATAACTTGACTGGGACAGAAATCGGGGCTTTGCCAAGATATTCAATTATAACTTAACTAATGCGCAGCAATGTGGTGCCAGATTTATTTTTGTCTACAGAAACATTAAAAGCAAGCAACAATAATTTTAGATAGAGTGAGCACTGTCATAGGTAATTTGCAAGCATGCTAAACATCCCTGGCACGTTGTAATAGATAATCTACATCAGGGATACAAATGTTTCTGAGGAATCTTACTTAAGAACAAGGGAATCTGGTCACAGCCTGTGAGTTCCATTTGCTTCACAGAATAACAACAATGATTTTTTGCAAAACAATTACTTGAGGAGCACAAGGCTTTTCAGGATTGTAGGAGGAATGTGATAAGTGCCTCTGAAAAGTTTCCCTTTTCAGGGAGCAGGTTGAGGCAGTATTACTTTCATGATCTTTGCAAAAGAGATATTTTACATAATTTGAACAACTACCACTACACAGCTGCCAGCAGATGATATATCTATAATATACATAAACTTGTATAAATATATGTATCAATAGTTTCCCCAAATTTAGGTAACATTTGCTTGACTTCTGCCATAGATCCTATTTTGTGTGTGTGTGTGTGTGTGTGTGTGTGTGTGTGTGTGATGGAGCTATTGTTACATTATAATAACAATGCCTTACTGTTGCCAGGTCTTTCTTTCAGAGTACCTGAAAATAATGAGATTTTTGTTCCAGCTTCTAGCACTAACCTTAACAAAAACAACAACAAATATGATAGTTTAATTTTAATTATGATATAAGAAATAAAGAACATTTAGAGAAGAAAAGGAAAAGAAAAAAGAATCACTGTAGTAAGAAAAAAAAATCACTCCATACAGTAGCTGAATTGATTCTGCTAAAACATGTCACATCATCTCACTTGTTTTCTTAGGACTTTCAGCATTTTCTCATTTCTCAGGCAATGAACTCTCACTTCTAACAGTGACTTAAAAGAGTATCTCTCACCCCGCTCCCCTATCAGTCACTGGCTTGCTCATGCTCTACCAACCCCACTAGTTTCTTGGCTGTTCTAGCATTTACCAAGTGGGGTCTCCCTGCAGAACCTTCATACGTAGTCTTTCCTCTCCTGACACACTCGCATTTCAGGACTTTTAAGTGTTGCTCACTTTGCCTAATAGACTCTGCTTCCAGCAATGCTTCGCATTGCTCACTCTGTTACCTTCTTTACCAATGTGCTGTATGTCATGTTTGCTAGAAAGGTCACAGCCACTGCTCTATTTAAAATTTCAATCCTATTCCTCCATCCCACAAATGCAGTTTCACTATTGTCTTTGTTTACCTTAATTTTCTTTGGGGAAAAAAAAAAGCATCCCCATATAATTTAAAACATCATTTACTTAGCTGTTTTGTCTGTGGCCCATCTTCTTCCAACTGAGCTTAAGAATTCAGAATCTGGTGCATCCCCGGCATGTAGAGGAGTCCCATCACATAATTTGTACTCAGACACATACAACATTGTTTTTTTGTTTTATCTTTTTAACATTATCTTCTGGAATTCTGCCCTCATCCCTATGTGCAGTGTTATTTCTTGTCTTTCAGTCAGTTTTGTTACCTGACTCTCTCTGAGGTACCCCAGCCTTCCTCTCTCTGCCAGACAGGAGCAGAAGTCAGATCTGACACGGTTTCCATAGCCTTCAGGCATTCAGTAGGAGGCATTTTGAAAGGCTGATGTGTCTTTGTGCCTGAGGGCTCATAGTGTGACAAAACTGTCCCCAGCATTTGGAGGCGTTAAGAGGCCCAGCTTCCAGAATGGGCTTCATTCTTATCCCCACTCTCCGAAAGCTAAGGTAGGGAGGTCTTTCTGCCCATAGTTTTCGTCCTTGGCATCTAAGATGTACAACGCTCTTCACCTGCTTTTCTGGCCTATGAGAGAAACCTGGCCAGCATCTCCCTGCTTGATTGGACCACACACTCCATACAAAGTGTCTTTCACTGCTTCACCTGATGAGTAAGAGCACATGAACAAACGGGGCTGGCGCCTGCTTAGCTCACATCCAAGACTCTCACATCTCTGACTTCTCCAGTCCCAAAGATCCACCTCTTTCAACTTACATTTTTCTCTAAGATCAGTGCTTTGAACATTTGGGAATATGTTATGCTGTTAACATGATAAAAATATGAAAGGCAAAGAAAAATGTGTGATTTTGATAGAGTGTAATTTTGCATCTATTACAAGTCAAGTCCTGCTAGAAATCTCTGGCTGTGACTTGGACAGATAGGACTGCCTGGGACTCAGGTCAAGGCTGTGTTAGAGATTATGGATATCTGCAAAAGGCCAGATATCCTTGATGGACGGAGGTACCATCAAAGGGCCAGCAGTGCTTTCTCCAGAGGGAAGCACATACTGGCCCAAAGGAGGATTATCACAGCTAGGCTAATCTGCTGTCTCCTTTCTTCTCTCTTGCATCTCCTGGAATTGTGTTACTGCAGAGCTATGCTGACATTACATCTAATGAACAGGAAGAGAGAAATCATCCTCTATCATGTCTTGGAATGATAAAGATACTTTTGTGATAAGACTAGCTTAGTTGTCTAACTACTAAGACAAGCTATTTTCTGTCTGAAAATAGATGGTACATCCCCTCTTTGGCACAAAAGCTCTTGATCGTATAGAGTAAATTCTGTCTCTGTAGCCAATGAATTTGTCCATAAAAATTGGAAAGAATGGAAAATTTTCCTCATCATGCATCAAAGTTACCTTTACCTTTATAGCTTTACCTTAAAGATTTTGTGGATTTGTCATATAAAACCTTCTAATTATTTGTCCCAACTCTTCAGATAGATACATAAAGTCAGATAGACAAGTAATCAATTCAAAAGTTGTCTTAAATTGACTCTTGCTTCAAAATACAGAAGAGTCACATGGGCATATAATGTTAAAATGGGTCAAACTGCTTAATGATCTACTTTACAACACCTGTAAAATTCAGATTCACTCCAATAGCTCTTAGAGGTTTACATGGTGTACAGATTCTTGATCTTTTCACTACATTGTCAGCATTCACAATAATGAGGTTTTGACATATCTAAAAGAAAGTAAATCTAATGAAGAAATCATATACACAAGTCAAATTATATTTAAGATGCTTCCCATTTCTCACTAGAATTAAAGGTGTAATTTAATATGGATTTTTGATTAAAAACAGATGGTTCACATCTGTTCTCAAAATGGAAAAAGAAATCTTAACTAAGATGTATGTCATTGAAGTAATATCTGATGAGGAAGACATGCTGAATATAGTTTGATTCTGTCTTCATAGGTAGGTCTTTAAACCTGTCCATGAAAAGAGTAACTGGAATAAAAATAAGTCTATTTTTTTGGAATAATATCCTCACAGGAATCATCTTAGGTTGCAAGAAGTTCCACAGGTCAGGTAGGTGAACTTTCAGGCAATGTTATCTTGTCTAGGCAGGTACAGAAAGTTCCCAGAATGAATCCAGCCAAAGTCCAAAGAACAAACAGATTGAGAAACTGGAGGAGGTGATATGGCCAAATAGTAGGACGTTCAGCTAGATTTTGGGAATGAGGTTCTTTGTGAGACAGAGATTTTCAGGTGTGTTTTATGATTTCTGCCTTCTACATCTTTAAGTTATCCCTTCCCTCAGCTCTGCAACCTTGAGTGTGGCAGGACCATGACTTGCTTTGATTCGATAGAAGACTTTGGCAAAGGTGACAGGGTACATGCGATTACATGTACATGATTTTGCCCTATAACACTGCAACATACATATTAGGAAGACATTCTTTCTCCTTTGATGACCTAGAGAAGCAAGTTTCAATGCTATGTGTCACCACATTAGAAAGCCGAAGAGATAAGAGTGATCTCTGGCTAAAAATCAGAAAGACAGTGAGAACCACAGTCCACTAGCCTGCAAAGAACTGCATTTTGTCAACAACCTCAGGAGTTTAGAAGATTTCCCCCTATCAGACTTCATATGAGACTGAAACCTTGGCCAACACCTTGATTGCAAATTTAAGATTCTGGAGCAGAAGATTCTATTAGCTGAAGCCTAGACTCCGGAACTGCAGAGGGTATAAGATAATAAGTAGGTATTATTTTAAGCTTCTAAATTTGTGACAAAGTTATTACATGCAATATAATGCCCTACATAGTTATTGCAATCATTTTCAATCTACACATCATAAGATGTTCCTTGTCATTAAAGAAAGGCAAAACACTCAAGCTTGCTATGATATTGCAGGAGATAGATGTAGACTCATGAATAGTTAAGGACCACAAAGAGATGTCCATTTCTGGACCCTGAGGAATGACAATAAACAAATTCTACAAAGGTAATACTGCTAAAATTTCCATATGAACCAATGCAAATATAAGTCAAGCTTAATGGGGTGGTATCTTGGAGGAAATAATCATTTTCTTCATTAGTTCAACTTGATAGTGCATCAAGAATGGTAAAGATACAAAGGAAGCATCTTTGTTTTCTGTAGAGACTGTATGAATGCAATATCTTTGCAGGATGCTAACATATTTTAGGAACATAAAGGGCATTATTCCTAAAGCCAAGAGGCTGCATTCATATTGGAAGACACCATCTTGAAATACAGATAGGCAAATAACCAAGAATACATTCCAAAAGTATGCCTAATGTTAGAGTACCAGATTGAAGGCAAAAGCAAGTTCTGATAATTTTAACAGTGAAAATTCTTATTTGGAAGTTAATAAAATATGTGATGCAATAATTGAACCATGAATATAAAATAAAATTGAACATTAAATCATCTTGCACCTATTCATTCAGTTCCATTTTGAAAAATTAAGGAAATGTATCTGCAAATGATTTTCTAGTCTATAGGATCAATTACAAGTATGCTTTCTCAGATATACGCTAATATATTTTAAAGTCAATAATTAAGTAAACAAATGTATAAAAATAAGAACTATCCATAGTGTCTATTAACTTACCAAGTTCTTATGAATTTAACCCATTTTTGTAGAAACATTATGTCTGTAATGTACAATACATCATTTTCTTCTTGTCAGTTTATTTTTTCTCTCTCCTTTATTGAGAATACCTACTAGATAATGGATTGATACACAATAACTCAGAAGAAATGCATAAAAGAGTTTTTCTCTACAGTGGCAGATGGTAACTAGTTAGGTAGTTGTATATTTTTATATGAGAAATACATATGTGATGGAAACTAGAGAGAAAGAAAAATAACCAGTAATTTTGTTGAGAAAATAAGAAGATTGAGTTTTAAAAATCAAAGGTTGTACATCGCTGCATTATTGATCAAACAATGATATTGTCAAGAATGCATTCAATGCAATTGGTCAAACTATACCTCAGAAAGAAGAAAAGTCGTACAGAGAGCACAGCTGACAACCCGGTGCACACATTCCTAATCAAATCATCACTATCTGCATAACTTGTGATCAAATCTGCTTTGGCATTTGGCTTGCTGACTCCTCAAGGATATGAATCCTAATGCACAGAAAACTTAAACGGAGAAGAATAATGGATCTGAAGATGAAAAAGAATGGCATGATACACAGAGAACAAAGTTAAGAGCTACATTTATTATTTTTGTAAACTTTTTCCCTGTGTTTATGACTGTCTCTCAAGAATTTACTGACTTCACACGGGGCAAGGATAATATTCTGCATTCTGATCCCTCTGAATTAACTAGTCTGCTGATAATTGATAAATGCTAATTAACTGACTCTCTTGCTAAATACTCATTGGAAAACACAGAGAAAGCTTGAAAGCAGGAAACTTTTTCTGAAGTATCCATAGGGCACTGCCTATTCCTTCCCCACTCTTTTTCAGAACACATCTAATCTGTGTTTTTAAAAGTTTGTTATGTCTCTTTTCCTTTCTCTTTTCTCTCCTCTTTTCTTTCTTTTAAATTCTTGTATCTGAATTGAGGAACTAGGCTGAAGTGAATACACGTGAATAGTGAAATGGATCTTCAGAAATCCATAATACTGTAGCTTGTTTTGAGATGAACAGAGCCATAAATTCAGATACTCCTGAACCTTATGCTATTTGACACTTTTAAATATATAACAGAACCAGCTTAAATGCACTTCATAGAAAGCAAAAACAGGAATGTATAGAACTTAGAAACTGGAACCAAGCACTGTAAAGCCCTTGCCCTTTGTCTTTCTCTGTGTTTCCCTATTTCTCTCTCGTGATATATTTTCCCTTCTAGAAACTTCTTTGCTTCTCTAGACTACATGGCAAAATAATGCCTGTTTTTATAGTAACCTAGCTTATGTATTATAATCCCAGCCTTTTGAACTGGCTAATTGGTCCTAATTGCAAATTCAGAGAGATATAGGATGATGAACAAACTTGGAAAGGTGTTCATTGCTTCTAATTAGAGATGATCAAGAGGATGAACCATGCTGGACTAAAATGGCTCAGAGCAAATTTCCAGGAAAATTTCTTGTAGTATAATCTTAGAATGAGATCTTATATGACTCCAGATATATATCATTTTAGTGTCAAGATTTTAAAACTTTGCATACTTTTATTACTGTCTTGTTTGGCTTAAACTTAATTATATGGATGTAGCGCCAAGAAAAATATCTGACTTTTGGTTTCTTCCATTCCGCATTCATAAGTGAGACAGGTGAGGGCAATTGTCAAGGTAAGTTTTATTCAGGCTGAAAGAGAAAATTAGCAGTGAAATCCCTTGTCTCCATGGTGTTTCAATTTCACACAACTACACATTTTTAGGAAGGAAATCATACAGAGAAATTTACATAAAAATAACAAATTAAAATGGACAATGTAGAGGAAAGATCATGTAATCTTCTAGGTGTGTTGTTTGATTACCTTTAGACACTACATTTTTTTGTTTGTTTGTTTGGTCAGTTTAAATAAAGGTGGCAGATGTTTAAATCAATTTTCATTTTGTTTTCAAACCTAAATATTTTTAAGCTTTTTTAACATGAAGTATTTTTTTTCAATTAACAAATGCTAAAAGCTAGTTAAATCTTAATATTTTACTATAGTTTATTATCATATATGCTCTTGAAGTTATTTTGTCTATTTAATCTCTATGGGAGAAATAAATAATGGCATTCTACAGCCCATCACATTCTAACTTTGCATTCAGTCATGACACTGAATTCAAAGTGGTCATATGGGGAATATTCACAACACAGAAATCAACAACATACCATCAACGCTTTTTGTTGTCCTATGGTCAGCTGGTCAGCTGGTTGTTAAACAATTACCAATTTACTGTCTATTACTCCTTCGAAATATGAATTATATATGTGGGGGCTTGACACTGGCTTTCTCTAGAGGTGTAGGGATAAACTGAAAATCCTAAAGCATGCATGAGGAAAGGCATTTGATGGGGAAAGCTACCTGTTTCGCTTTGTTTCTTTTGCTTGACAACAGTGGTCCTGTTGGGTTACTGAGTGCTGAGTGCAACAGAATAGAAAACATGGGACGGTTGCTTGGACCAGGTTAATTTTGTAAACTATGGAGATGAGTGATGGATAGTAAAGCAAAGGTTGAGGCAGGAAGGAAACGGCAAACCCACTCCAGTACTCTTGCCTGGAAAATCCCCTGGACAGAGAAGCCTGGTAGGCTACAGTCCATGGGGCTGCAGAGTCAGACACGACTGAGTGACTTCACTTTCATACAGTAAAGGGAGTCATGAATAAAGACCAAAATGATTATAAATATTTTTAGAAGATAAATGTGTTAGGTAAGATATAAAGTTTAACATATCCCCAACCTCAGTACAATCTACATTGCCCAAAAAGTTTTTGTACTTGGATTTAATATTTTGTTCTGATGAGTTTGGAATTCATCCCAAGACATGGAGAAATTGACAAAACCGAGGCTTCCTTGGTGGCTCAGACACAGGAGTCATGGGTTCCATCCCTGGATCAGGAAGATCCCCTGGAGAAGGGAATGGCTACCCACTACAGTATTCTAGCCTGGGAAGTCCCATGGACAGAGGAGCCTGGCAGGCTACAGTCTATGGGCTGCAAAGAGCTGGACACAACTGACGGACTAACACTTTCACTTTCAAGACAATCTAGTCACATTCACCTTAAATCGATTGGGTTGTCAAAAGTTATCTTGCTACATCTATTCTTTAACCCATTTCTTTCTTTATTATAAAGCAATGAAAAGAGTCTATAATAAAAAGTATCAACAGATGGTTTAGAGATTAATTCTGTTTACATTATTTTCAAAGACTTCTTATACAATTTTTAATATCATAATAATGTAAAAAATGGGATAAGATATAAAAGCTATTATCCATTAATACCAAAATATTTAACTACAATGAAAACATATTTTCAAATGACTTATTTTCCTGAGATGATGAAGGGCACGAATACATGCTGCAATTGTGTGAAAAATTCATTGTGTACTAGAAGTAATTAATCTAGTTTATCAATTAGCAATTGATACACTGTTGGTACAATTAATGTAGAATATAAGATATATCCAATATGAGAGTCACACTGAAAAAATCTGCTTCTGCAATTTCTTTACATTCTGATTTTGTCCTAGTTGAATATTCACTGAATGGGTTTAATTTTGAACCAAAAGCATATTCAAAAAGTCTGAAAAGAAAATGGACTCATTTCCATTTTAAATGTCACTGAAATGAAAATACTGAAGTCTTGGATAAGTGATTTCCTTTCATAAGGTTAAATATCTACCAAGAATATTAGCTGAGTTTTCTCAAAATTGCCCTTTAAGTGCTATTGCTGCCAAGAAACAATACAAGGAAGTGAAGCTGATATTGTCTGAAAATCACAGTGCCATGACACTGAATTGCTATGATATGATTGCAGCCAGGATGTCATTGCCAGTGTTTATTTTAACCAATTTTGTAAAGCTATTTTTATTGCTGCTACTTAGTAATATGCTTAGCAACTTAATTACTGCCCTGTAAACTGATAATCTAATGGGTGAGACATAACACTGTAAATAGATCATTGCTGCAGTGTGTTAAGCGTTATGATAGAAGTGTTAGGAAGGTACTTTGCTGCACAGTGAGACAGGATGTTACCTCCTGGAGACAAGGAAAAGTTTCAGGAAAAGGTATTAATTAGGGTGTCCCTTTAAGAATAATGAAAACTTTGTGAAACCAGCATGAACTCTCCAAAGAGCTCAAGGCAAAGGCAGAAATGATCTAACAAACTCAGATGATTTAGCTAATAGGATGATTTCAATATAACTGTTAATAAAAATCATAAAAATTACATTAAAGGAGGAAGTAGCCATTTACAGCCATAGGATTTTTGTATTAGAAGAGAGAGTCTTCACAATTGGAGTAGCTCGGGAAATGGCAGACTAAATTAGAGTCTTTGGGGAAAAGGTCACAGGTATTTATTTTGAAAGATTTACCCAGGAGATTTTAGTGCTGTTTGTTAGTAACACAAACTATTAGGTCAAAGCATTATTTTCTAGCAAAAAATGTGAATTTTTAATTGTAAAATTTCATTTTACAACTTCACTTTCATTGTTTGTCAAATCCTGTTCCAGTATGGCTATGAATGTATAATATCAACTTGATATTTAAACTACAACTGTTCCCAAAAGTATCTGTGAAAACAAAGAATTTTCTAAATGCTATATTTCTGAGGTTTTGATTTTTTTCAGCTTTGTTGAGGCATAATTGACAAATAAAACTCTAAAATATTTTAAGTGTACAACATGGTGATTTGATATATGAAATAAACTATGAAGGGCTTCCCAAGTGAAGGAGTGGTAGAGAATCCACCTGCCAATGCAGGAGATGCCAAGAGAATAGGGTTAGATCCCTGGGTCAGAAAGAACTCCTGGAGTAGGAAATGGCAACCTGTTCCAGGAGGCCTGCCTGGAAAATTCTGTGGACAGAGGAGCCTGACAGGCTACATACAGTCCATGGAGCTGCAAAGAGTCAGGCATGACTAAGCAATTGAGCACATGTGTTATGAGTGAGTGCATCCTTCAAGTTAAGTGACGTTTTAATCATGTCACATCCTCACATATTTACTTTTGTTTATTTTATTTATTTTTTTGTAAGAACATTTGCATTCTAGTCTCTGCAAATTTCAACTATAAAGTGTTATCATCTATAGTCACTATACATTCTTATATATAGTGTGTACATGTTATTCCTCAGACTTTATTTATCTTTTAATTAAAACTTTGCTGTTACCAACCTCTCCTTCTTTGCCCCATCCCCTCAACCCCATTTTTCTAAGTCTGGTTTGTTTCGATTCCACACATAAGTGAAACCATAGAGTATTTGTCTTTCACTGCCTGGCCTGTTTCACTTAGACTAATACCCTTCAGGTATATCCATGTTGTCACACATGACAGGACTTCCTTTTTTCAGTGCCAGGAACAGGCAAATTAATCTTTGACAAGAACTTAAACAACTAATTTCAGTGTAATCAACTAAACTTACCCATTTAATAAATGTAAGTTCTCTTAAAAATATGAATATGGTTGTTTTAGAAGTTATCATTGCCTTTCTACTAAAAATCACAAATCTGAAAACACTGAATTTAAAGTGCAATCATAACAAATCTTACATTTTGGTAAATATTACAAACAATTTAAAAGCAAATATTCACAATTTCTAATGTGACACAGATCTGCAAGGACACAGGTGTGATTTATAATCTCATATCTGTATTTAACTTGAAATTTACCTAGGCTAGTAGATCAATCCAAATAGGACATTGTTATTTTGTCAGTGTGTTAGATTACCATGCAAAGCACGTATTATTGAAGTATCAACTCAGTCAAGGACTCATGGACCAGAGTCCAGATCTAAATGCAGTGATGAAGTAATTGCAGGCAATGTATGATGTGGGGTTTGTGTGTGTGTGTGTGTGTGTGTGTGTGTGAATTTTTAGAAATTGCACTTGATAAACATCCTCCCTTTGTCCTTAGGACTCGTGACCATAAGACATTTTTGTTGATCTCACAGCCGTTCATCCTTTATTGTGCCTCTCTTCCACCCCTCAACAAGTATCTGGACAGTGAATAACTTTCTGCTTCTTATCACAATATTTTCTGTGAAATCCTATCAGGCTTTTACAGTTTTCCACTTGTGGTCTCTATCCTTGCAGTACTTACTGTCTGGTTACCAACATCAGCAGAAAGTCCACCTCCTCAAAAAATATCCACATAGAAACTGCAGAGTATGACTAAAGAAAGACCGATCTATTCACTACCAGAAACAAAAATGAAAGAACTAAGAAATTCTTTCCAAAAAGCAAAATGATTAAAAATATGAGGCATTATAGCTAATGAAAAATATGAATAATTATGAGCATTATTTTGTGAGTGTGATCACATAGGAATAATTTCAGTTTTATAAAAAGAAAGATATTTTCCAGCATATTCATTTTACAGGTCATATTTGTGATGTTAAGAAAATGTAATTCAAATGAGGAGTGATAAATCTAAAATTCAAAGGTTCCATTAAAATATATTATTCTAAACTCATAGAGTAAGAAATTTTAAAATTTAACGTTGAAAAGTTTCATCAACTAAAGTCAACAAAACACAAAATGCGTATTCTCCTTCTAAATATGAGGATGCTTTCCATTTATTAGTTATAGGAGAACTTTTTATAAAATATTTTGATGAGAAAATAATCCATGGAAATAAACTTCAGAGTTCACTGGTGATAGAATTTTCTGATCTTATGGGTGTCTAAAGAAAGTTAAATAGACATTTCTTAGTTTTCTGATTTCTTTAGCACCATCAGAATTATGCTTTGAGATTTATGTGTCATGTAAGATTTCAATTCTAACCTGCTTTCCCTATAGGGAATTTTCAACATAAGGATACGAACATTTGAATCAGATGTTTGTACAATTGCTGTTTTCTTCCAAAAACATAGTCTTGAGGTACAAAGAGAGGTGGAAAAGCAAACATCAGTCATAGTTATTAGGGGTCTGGTGAGTGATTTCAAATATCAGAGTAAATGAGAGCACATTAAATAAAAATGTAACCTACTTTTGCTTTCATTGGCTCCAACACTATAAAGTCTGCAAAATAAAAGGCAGTGATTATTGGCATGTATTTCTCTGGGTATCTGGTAGATCATAAGTGGTTTTTGTTAGTAAATAAAGTACATTTTCTATGGCTTGACACATATATATCCAAATCTAATTCTTTTAGACTAGCATGTTGTTTGCAAGGTTTTCTATTTTTTTAAATTATCTAGACAGTTTCTTTCTCCAACCAACTCGGTAAATAAACAACCTTACTGCCCTCCCATTCACACTGAACTATCTTAATATTCAAACTTCAAAAATACTGTTGGTCCATAGTACAAACAGATTCTAATTACAAATCTAAAATTTATTTTTTAAAGTAATCTTAGAAAAGTTAATTCATTTTCATATGCTTTACATATATTTATTTTTGAATATAAAATC
Organism: Dama dama; assembly: GCF_033118175.1. Taxonomy (NCBI): domain Eukaryota; kingdom Metazoa; phylum Chordata; class Mammalia; order Artiodactyla; family Cervidae; genus Dama; species Dama dama. The sequence continues at coordinate 22,977,424 of NC_083711.1, forward strand.
TTAAGAAAGAAATTATATTTCATCTTTATTTCAGAATCGTTGGTAACTGACTCAGATAAATAAATCAAACATAATAGATGACAATGACAGATATCATTCAGGATATATCTTTCTTGTTATTATCTGTATTTACCATTTAAACCCTAAAGGAGTTTTGAGTTTTTTCATGTGCCTAATAGAATGAAAGAAGTTATAATCATACTCTAGAATCATTCTAGTCCTTGTTTTCTTTCACTATAATTCTGGTAATTGAATTGTTTCCTGAATATTTATTTAGTGCTTCCTAAATGCATGACATTGTGCTAGATTAAGGCCAAATGATGAACTCATTCATTATGATCAGCTTTGATTTTCATGTAGTATACATGGAATTTCTTAATACATACTATAATCAGCAGAGGGGAGTAAAAGATTTCAAAGTATCTAATGAGTAGAGCATTTATGTGAACCTTGTGAAGGTTATAATTTCTTTAAAGAATTAATCTGATCATATCTACAGTTGAGACCTCTTACGTCTGGTATATGACCTCTTATGTTGTCACTTCATCGAGGTTTGATCAAAATTTTCCAGTTCTTTGTACATCTAATGATTGAATTCTGAACATTTTGAACATTATTTTATGTACATTCTGGGTCCTGTTAAAATGCCTTGAAGAATATTTTGTCTTGTTTTTTACTGCTGTTTTTTCTCTTAAATCTGTAAGTCCAGTTATGTTTAGAGAACAAGTTCTGCCTTACCTTCTGTGGGTGTTCTTTCCCATCTCAGTTCAGTTTTCAGAGCCTATGCTATGCTGCTTTGGATCTGTCATGAGCATGTGTTATTCATGGGTTAATTATGACTGTATGTGGGTGCATGCTCAGTTGTGTCCAATTCTGTGGGACCCCATCAACAGTAATCTGCAAGACTCCTGGGTCCATAGAACTCTCCAGGCAAGAATACTGGGTGGGTTGCCATTTCTTCCTCCAGGAGATTTTCGTGATCCAGGGATCAAACCTCTGCCTCCTGCATTGGCAGGCAGGTTCCTTACCACTAGTGCCACGTGGGAAGCCCAACTATGACTTTGTGTGTGTTAGTTGCTCAGTTGTGTCTGTCTCTTTTGTGATCCCACGGATCCTACGGACTGTAGCCTGCTAGGCTCCTCTGACCATGGGATTTCTCAGGCAAGAATACTGGAGTGGGTAGCCATTCCCTTCTCCAGGGGATCTTCCTGACCCAGGGATTGAACCCAGGTCTCAGATGGGGAAACAGTGGAAACAGTGACAGACTTTATTTTTCTGGGCTCCAAAATCACTGCAGATGGTGATTGCAGCCATGAAATTAAAAGACACTTACTCCTTGGAAGGAAAGTTAGGACCAACCTAGACAGCATATTAAAAAGCAGAGACATTACTTTGTCAACAAAGGTCCGTCTAGTCAAGGCTGTGGTTTTTCCAGTGGTCATGTATGGATGTGAGAGTTGGACTGTGAGGAAAGCTGAGTGCTGAAGAATTGATGCTTTGAACTATGGTGTTGGAGAAGACTCTTGAGAGTCCCTTGGACTGCAAGGGGATCCAACCAGTCCATCCTAAAGGAGATCAGTCCTGGGTGTTCATTGAAAGGACTGATGTTGAAGCTGAAACTCCAATACTTTGGCTACCTGATGCGAAGAGTTGACTCATTGGAAAAGCCCCCGATGCTGGGAAAGATTGAGGGCAGGAGGAGAAGGGGATGACAGAGGATGAGATGGTTGGATGGCATCACTGACTCAATGGACATGGGTTTGGGTGGACTCCGGGAGTTGGTGATGGACAGGGAGGCCTGGCATGCTGCAGTTTATGGGGTCACAAAGAGTCAGACACTACTGAGCGATTGAACTGAACTTAATTCCCACATTGCAGGCGGATTTTTTTTTTTTACTATCTGAGCCACCAAGTGTGCCCTAATTATGACTTTGGCCATTGTTTAAATTTTATTTAGTTCTCGGAGCTTTTGCTATTCTACATTAGGTCTGTCTCATGCATGTATCAGTCAGGGGTCAGTCTGAGACTTGGATGGGGTTTCAAATATTAGTTTAATTCTCAAAGCCTTTGCAGTTCTGTTTTGAGGTCTGTCTGATACACTGCTTAGAGGTGAAATTGAGACTTGTGTGGAATTATATACAGACTTAAGGATTCACTTTTCTGTTTCCTCTGTAGGATCTCTGCCTTTTTTTCTTCCTAACAACAGGGTCCCCTTTTACTTATCCAGATATATTGGGTACGTATATGATCCAGAAATACAGAGTATGCATTAGTATTCCAGCCATCTATGCAACTGCTCTCCTGAACACCAGTGTGCCTGGAGCCCACCCTCAGGGCAAAGTTTTGAAAACTAAAATGGAAAAAAAAAATGTATCTGCAAATTTATTCCTTTCATCACTGCCTATTTTTGCTTAAACTTGTCAGAATCCTGTTAGTTGCCAGAGTTTTTGTTCCAATCTGCAGAAAAAAATAGACCAAAGTGCAGCAGGATTTTCCAGTTATAACAGGACTGGGACCTGGCCACATTTTTTTTAAAACCCAAATCAGATTTTCAAGTGTACCTCCGAAAGTTCTGCCCACTGAAAGAAATTCCCCTGATTGTTTTCTTTCATGACCAGTCCTGAATGGGGCCACAGAACAATCTCCATTTATTTCCTTTTCTAGTGTGAACATTGAGCTCACCAATTCTCACAAACAAACCAAGCTGGGCTTTCCTTTCCTTCATCCATGGATCAAAATCAGTCCTCCATGCTCTGGTACTACATTGGATTTTCCTCTCAATTTCTGGGGCTTCCCAAGTAGCACTAGTGGTGAAGAACCCAACTGCCAATGCAGGAAACATAAGAGACGTAGGTTCGATAGCTGAATCGGGAAAATCCCCTGGAGAGGGACATGGCAACCCACTCCAATATTCATGCCTGGGGAAATACCGTGGACAGGGGAGCCTGGCAGGCTACAGTCTACAGGGTCATACAGAGTTGGATACAATTGAAGCAGCTTAGCAGGCATCACTCAATTTCTAGGGTGCATTTGTCTCACCAAAGTCAGCAGATCACTTACTTACTTTTCACTCATTTGGTCCAATTAAACTCAGAGGTCCCTGTCACATCAGTAAAATTTTAACAGTCTGGGCCATGTCTGAATATTTCCTCTGAAGTAAAGGACACATATTATATTTCACACATTCGAGCACCAGGAAGGATATGGTAGGCAGACTAATGGGCCCTCCAGAGATTTCTGTATCTTAATCCCTGGAATTAGTAAATATGTCACTGTATGTCCCCCAAAGGTTTTTGCAGATGTCATTAAGGACCTTGAAATGGGGAGCTTATTCTGTATTATCCTGGCAGGCCAAATTTAATCACATGAGCACAAAGAACTTAGCATGTTCTGGAGAGAATGTAGTGAGGAAGCAAGGTTGGAAGATGCAACATGGCTGGCTTGGGAGATGCAGGAAAAGAGGCCAAGAGCCAGGGACTGTGAGCAGTCTCTAGACCCTGCAAAACACAAGGAAATGCATTCCTCCCTAAACCTTCAGAAAGAAATACGGCCAAGCCCACCCATTAATATTAGATCTGTAAGATGTGAGTCTGACTATTGACCTAAGAGAACCATAAAATAATGTATGTGTCATTTTAGCTGTTTGTAATAATTTGTTATAGCAGCCATAGAAAACTAATACAGAGGCGGCACAGGGACTTAATTAGCATGCCGGAAGTCCATTAGAGAGTAATTTTGGGATGAGTGCCTGTGGGGAAAACAAGAAAGCAGGATTGGGAGAGGGAGAAATTGAGGTCTGATGTAGATTGACTATCACTGTTTCCATCTTTTCCCTATTTGCCATGAAGTGATGGGACCACACGCCATTATCTGCTTTTTTGCATATTGAGTTTTAAGCCAGCTCTTTCACTCTCCTTCTTCACCCTCATCAAGAGGCTCTTAAGTTCCTCTTTGCTTTCTGTGATTAGAGTGGTATCATCTGCATATCAGAAGTTGTTGATATTTCTCCAGGCTATCTTGATTTCAGCTTGTGCTTCATCCAGCCCAGTATTTCACATGATGTGCTCTGCATATAAGTTAAATAACCAGGATGACAATAGACAGCCTTGACGTACTCCTTTCCCATTTTTGAACCAGTCCATTGTTCCATGTCCAGTTCTAACTGTTGCTTCTTGACTCGCTTACAGGTTTCTCAGAAGACAGGTAAGATAGTCTGGTATCCTGTCTCAAGAGTTTTCCACAGTTTGTTATGATCCACCCAGTCAAAGAATTTAGGGTAGTTAATGAAACAGAGGTAGATGTTTTTTCTGAAAATCCCTTGCTTTCTATATGATCCAGTTAATGTTGGCAATTTAATCTGTGGATCCTCTTTTCTAAACCCAGCTTGAACATCTGAAAGCTCTCAGTTCACGTAACTCTCCAAGCTAGGCTTGGAGGATTTTGAGCATAACCTTACTAGCATGGGAGATGCGTGCAATTGTCCAGTGGCTTGAACATTCTTTAGTACTGCTTTTCTTAGGACTTGGGATGAGGATTGAACGTTTCTAGTCCTGTGGTCACTGCTGAGTTTTCCAATTTTGCTGACATAATGAGTGCAGTACTTTAATAGCATTTTTTTTTTTTTTTTTTTAGGATTTTAAATAGCTCTGCTGGAATTCCATTACCTACACTAGCTTTTATTGGCAGCAGTGCTTCCTAAGGCCCACTTGACTTCATACTCCAAAATGTGTAGCTCTGAGTGAGAGACTACACCATCGTGATTATCCGGGTCATTAAGATTTTTGTGTGTGTGTGTGTGTACAGTTCTTATGTGTATTCTTCCCATCTCTTCTTGCTCTCTTCTGCTTCTATTAGGTCTTTACTGTTTCTTTCCTTTACTGTGCCCATCTTTGGATGAAATGTTCCTTTGATATTTCCAATTTTCTTGAAACGATCTGTCTTTACCCTTTCTGTAGTTATCTTCTGTTTCTTTGCATTGTTCATTGGAGAAGGCTTTCTTGTCACTCCTTGCTGTTTTCTGAAACTTTGCATTTAGTTGGAGTCACCTTTCCCTTTCTCCTTTGATTTTTGCTTCTATTCTTTCTTCAGCTATTTGTCAAGGCTCCTTAGATAACCACTTTGCCTTCTTGCTTTTCTTTTTCTTTTGGGTGGTTTTGTTTGCTGCCCCCTATACAATACTATGGACCTCTGTCCATAGTTCTTCACGTGCTCTGTTTGTAGATCTAATCCTTGGAGTCTATTCATCACCTCCACTGTATATTCATAGGGGAGTTGTTTTAAGTTATATCTGACTTGCCTAGTGGTTTTCCTTGCTTTCTTTAGTTTAAGCTTGAATTTTGCTATGCAGAGCTGATAATCTGAGCCACAGTCAGCTCTAGGTCTTGTTTTTGCTGTCTGAAGCTCAAGCTCTAATACTTTGGCCACCTGATGTGAACAACTGACTCATTAGAAAAGAACCTATTGCTGGGATACATTGAGGAAAAAGGGATAAGAGGGTGGCAGAAGATGAGATGGTTGGATGGCATCACAGAATCAATGGACATGGACTTGGGCAAACTCTGGAAGATGGTGAGGGACAGGGAAGCCTGGAGTGCTATAGTCCATGAGTTTGCAAACTTAGCGACTGAACAATGACAATAACAAAGGCTGTTTGAGTGATACATTACAGAATACACTACAGTGAATACTGTAATTAGTAGTTATGTATAGAAGAAACTTATTTGTGCCCTGGAACATACAATTCCAGAATGGAACAGCACCATAATGAACTGCCTCGTTAGCCACACTTAGTTCAGGAACATCTCTCTATAACCTGAGGTGACTTAGCGTAAAATTTAAAAGAAAATAGAAAATTTTAAATGTAGGTTTAACTCTGTCAAATGAAATATCCACTGAGTTCTTTCTTTCAAAGTTTGTCTGTATTATTAAATCTGAGGAAGAACTTAGTTCCCTATCTAAAATATGAGTCATCCATGTGACTGAAGATAAATCATATTATGAAGCAACTCATTGTTAAATGCCATTATATTTTAACCCCATAGGTATTTCATTTTTTAAATATGAGGTGGATGTCAATGTTAACATCTCAAACAGAATGTGCTATGGGAAACCCAACTAAGAGAAATTCAGTTGTAAATCTGTGTCTACGAACATCCTCTTGGAGATGTTTATACTTTATGACATGTATCTGGGTTCAGAAGGAGTCTGTCTTACAATAGATATTTGAAAGTGATTTGTGATTATGTAACAGTTGATGTCACTGGAGTGGGTAAGATTGGCCATGGGGTGTGTGTAGAGATTAAAGAGAGAGAGAGAGAGAAATAAATCATGGCTAAAATCTAGAAAATGTTGAGAAACAACCTCGAGCTAGTCAGAGATCAAATCTGAAATCAAGGGAGAAAACAGGGAATGTGTGTTTAAAGAAAGAAGAGAAAAAGAAATTAAGAACTTGATTGTGGTTTATAATATCAAATTGTTTGTGCTTTTAAAAAGCCAAATAAATCAAGCACTAATAAAGCATTATTGACTTTGTTAATCAGATCATTCGTGGCAATTGGTGGTTTCAGTTACATGCAATGATAGGAGCAAAATCAATTTATTATATATTAAGATAAAATATTGAAGTAATATAAGCAGAAATAAGACTTTTTTTCTTCAAAGAGAAAACAAATAAGGGATTCAAGTTTAGTTAGTAGCTTATTCATATTTCAAATTGAATACACAAGTTCATGTAAAAGGTTTCAAAAACTGCTTTGAGAGATTATAGTTATTAGAATTTAAATGAGATACTTATTGTGAAATGAACAAAATTAATTTGAACAATTGCATCAGGTATATCTTATTTTTTGATATGTAAAAGTAACTGTGAATCATTAAACAAACTGATAATTCAGTTATAAAGAATTATAAAGTCATAAAGAAAGCAGCTTTTATTTATTTTTTATTTATTTTTATTTACTTTTTTTATTGTAGTGGTTTTTGTCATACATTGACATGAATCAGCCATGGATTTACATGTATCCCCCATCCCGATCCCCCCTCCCACCTCCCTCTCCACCCGATCCCTCTGGGTCTTCCCAGTGCACCAGGCCCGAGCACTTGTCTCATGCATCCAGCCTGGACTGGTGATCTGTTTCACCCTAGATAATATACATGTTTCAATGCTGTTCGTCTCACAGCATCTCACCCTCGCCTTCTCCCACAGAGTCCAAAAGTCTGTTCTGTACATCTGTGTCTCTGTTTCTGTTTTGCATATAGGGTTATCGTTACCATCTTTCTAAATTTCATATATATGTGTTAGTATGCTGTAATGTTCTTTATCTTTCTGGCTTACTTCACTCTGTATAATGGGCTCCAGTTTCATCCATCTCATTAGAACTGATTCAAATGAATTCTTTTTAATGGCTGAGTAATATTCCATGGTGTATATGTACCACAGCTTCCTTATCCATTCATCTGCTGATGGGCATCTAGGTTGCTTCCATGTCCTGGCTATTAAGAAAGCAGCTTTTAAACCAAAATCTGGAGCATCAGAAAATTTTTACTGTAAAAGCATTTGCTTACAAGCAAGCATATGTAGTTTCTCCATGATGTGTGATAAACTCAGGGAAGTCCCATATTTCTGTTCTTTTAGGCGATCTTAATTTCCTTACAACACATTCAAGGCATAAAGACAATACTGCAAAGTAGGATTTGTGATACAGAACCTACATAACAAGAATCCTCTGAATAACTACTTGGTTACTGATCATCCAGGAATCACTTACAAGGCTCTTCTGCTGAATATATGAGCTATAATATTTACTGCAATACTTTGGCCACCTGATATGAAGAGCTGACTCATTAGAAAAGACCCTGATGCTGGGAAAGATTGAAGGCAGGAGGAGAAGGGGACCACAGAGGATGAGATGGTTGGATGGCATCACCGACTTAATGGACGTCAGTTTGATCCAGCTCTGGGAGTTGGTGAAGGACAGGGAAGCCTGGCGTGCTGCAATCCATGGGGTTGCAAAGAGTCAGTTATGACTGAGCGACTGAACAATAACAAATATTTACTAAATATTTTTATCCTGAAAACCGAGGAAAGTATATAGAGTCCTACAGTCCACAGGGCTGCAAAGACTCGGGTGTGACTGAGCATGCATGCAAGCACAGGAGTCAAATATTTTTGTGTGTTCAAGAGAGATTGGTAGGTGTCGAGGCAGTTGCCGGGTGTATCAATCCTGACTCAGCCATCTTCCAACTTGGGCTGTGAGAACAGAAGGAGTTATTCCCCTAAATTCTATAATACTAATTCTGTAAGTCTTCAATACTTCTAAGTTCTTAGAAAACTAAGCTCTTCACTCCTCACCTCTCACCCAAAAACTGGCTGAAACACAGAAGTGAAAATGTTCAACTTGCTTCCCTTGCTAAGAGTTTGCCAGTTACAGTGGCACCTTGGTCAAAAGCTCGTGACTGGGGTATCTTGAGTTGCAGAGATCACTTGGGAGGTTGAAACAGATAGGATTTAGGACATGCTACCCCAAAATGTTGAAAGATTGAAGGCAGGAGGAAAAGGGGACAACAGAGGATGAGATGGCTGGATGGCATCACTGACTAGATGGGCATGAGTTTGATAAACTCTGGGAGTTTATGATGGACAGGGAGGCCTGGTGTGCTGTGATTCATGGGGTCTCCAAGAGTCGGACATGACTGAGCAACTGAACTGAACTGACCCCAAAATATGACACCTGAAAATATTTAATATTTTAATCTGAAGTAATTTGAGAAAATCACAGAAGCAAGCAGGTCACTCTGACCCTCTCTCCCCATCCACCTCCTCCCCCTCCACACTAACCTTTCTCCACTGAACAAGTCAAAAGATATTCAAATGAGAGATCCCTATACCCTAAGGAAGCAAGCATCCTGACCTCCAAAGACAAAGGGGCGCCAAGAAGAATCCTAACTAACAGGGCTTGCTAAGTTTCCCTGTTCACTGCACTTCAGTCTGGCAAGCTACAGTCCATGGGGTTGCAGAGCGGGACACAACTGAGCGCGCACACACACTGCACTTACCTCATGCCCTTTAACCTACCGTATTCCTCCATGACTGTCCCCTCTTCAAGCAGCATAAAAATGCACACGTCTAACAGTTTCTTTGGGTCTTTATTTCCTTATGAAGTCTTCTGTGTCACATAATATGTTAAATAAATTGTGCTCTTCTCCTGTTAACTGTCAGTTTAGCTTTCTGACCCAACGAGGGACACCAAACCTTCAGTATCTCTGAGGTGTGCCTGTCTTACCTGATGCTCATAAGCTTTTGCAGTATACACAGAAATAAGGTATCACCTCAGAGATACTACAGGTTTGGTTCCAGACAGTAGAACAGAATTTTTGGTTTCCTAATGCTTGTAAAAGTGATATTTACACTCTATTGTATTTATTAAATATTCGATAGCATTATGTCTAAAAAATACATTCCTTATTTTATCTTTTTTTAATTTTTATTTTTTTTTCCATTTATTTTTATTAGTTGGAGGCTAATTACTTTACAATATTGTAGTGGTTTTTGCCATACATTGACATGAATCAGCCATGGATTTACATGTATTCCCCATCCCAATCCCCCCTCCCACATCCCTCTCCACATTCCTTATTTTAAAAAGTCTTTATTGCTAAAAAAAAAAAAAAAAAAAAAAGCTAACCATTATATTCAGTATCATGAGCATTCATTGTCATAATTTTTTTGCTGGTGGAGAGTCTTGCCCTGATGTTGGTGGCTGTTAACTCATCAGGGTGGTGATTGCTAAGACTTGGGGCAACTGTGGAAATTTCTTAAAATAAGGTAACTAGTGAAGCTTCCCATATTGATTGATGCTGCCTTTCATGAGTGATTTGTCTACAGCATTCGATGCTACTTGGTAGCCTTTTACCCAGAGTAGAATTTCTTCCAAAAATTAGTCAGTCTTCTTGTCTCTGCTTTCTCAACCAAGTTTCTATAATTGTTTAAATTCTTTGTTCTCATTTCAACAGTTTTCACAAAATCTTCACCATGAATCGGTTCCATCTTAGGAAAAGACTGTTGTTGCTCATTCATAAACAGCAATTCCTCATCTGTTAAAATTTGATCATGAGATTGCAACAATTTAGTCACATCTTCAGACTCCATTTCTAATTCTAGTTCTCTTGTTATTTCTACTGTATCTGCTGTTACTTCTCCACTGAGGTATTGAATCCCTCAAAGCCATCCCTGAGAACTGGATCAATTTCTTCCAAATGACTATTAATTTTGATATTTTAACCTCTTCCCATATTGCTACCTATGGAAGCTATAGGTTTGTGAAATGCATTTTTTTTTAAAAATAATAAGGCTTGAAAGTTAAAATTACTCCTTGGCCCATGTGCTGCAGATTGGATGATGTGTTAGCAGCCATGATAATATTAACTTGTTGTTCATCTCCATCAGCTCTCTCAAGTGACCAGGTATATTGTCAATGAGTACTAATACTTCATGGGCATCCCAGGTGGAGCAGTGGTAAAAAATCAGTTTGATTCCTGGGCCAGTAAGATCCTCTGGAGTAGGAAATGGCAACCAATTCTAGTATTGTTACCTGGAAAACCCCATGGACAGAGGAGTCTGGCAGGTTACAGTTAATGGGGCCACAAAGAGTTGATTATGACTGAGCTCACATGCAGTAATACTTTATGTCTTTATAGAGGTACAGTTGACTTAAAATATAATATTAATTCCAGGTGTACAACATAGTTATTTGATATTTTCAAAACTTGGGAAGTAATATTTTCAAGTGAATCTTTCTCTGAACACTGTGTCTCAACAGAAGATAGATTTAGATTCATACTTATATTTATAACATATGTTTATAAATTTAAATTTCTTTTAATATTTGACTTTTACTGAGTATAACATATTGTATTCATTTGTAGCAACTAATTGTTATTAATTTTATGGTCTAAATATTAGAATTTTGTAAAACTAGGGGCAAAAAATTACTATATCTCACTAGCAAAAATGTAGCTAAATTTATTGATTTAATCATCACTTCAAATAGGTAAAACAGAACCGTGACAGCTGTTTAAATCAAAACAATCTTCCAATCAAATGCTTTCTATGTGTTACTTGAATATAGTTTCAGGACTTAGCTTGAGTTATATATCAGAATAGGAGGAGAAAAGGAACAGGATTAGAGTCTGATGAAATGTCCTTACTTAGAAAGTATATATTCTAAAGTTACTTCAGTTTAAAATAATGTGTTAAGTAGCAGGAAGTTGGATTTGGAGTAACTTAAAGTAACTCCTCATCTTCACTACCATCTTCACTACCTCATCTTCACTTCACTTCAGACTGGAATCATTGCAAAAACTGGATTAAGCCAAGTGAGAAAAGTGAATGAACAAACTGATTATTCAACATGCCTGTTATTCTAGAAAAGCAAACACAATTTAGCAATTTTTTTTAATAATAACCTTTTTTGACTCAATCACTCACTATATTCTTTGAGTCCAGAGTATATATAAGTACAATATGTGAATCCATAGAAAAAATAATCAGATAAATGCTAGGAACTGTTTGCCCAGATTGTCGAAATGCAATTAGATGAAATTGCCTGAAAGTTTTACATACTTGGGAGCTGTGGGCCCACACACACATACACACATAGAAACTCTAAGACACAAATGAGGATTTCAAAGCAACATTGAAATTTGCTTATGAATGTCTAGTTTTCTGAATAAATGATTAGGTGTCTCTTGAATATTTACTGATGTAAAATATTAGCATTTAAGTTCAAAGTAGGAAGCATATGTTTGAAACTGTTTATGTGTAACACGAAAACATTTTTGACGACAGTACTGTTGACCAATATGCTAACAAACTATGGACAGAGCTTCATAACATTGTACAATAGGCAGTGACCAAAGCCATCCCAAAGAAAAAGAAATGCAAGATGGCGTTACAAATACCTGAGAAGAGAAGCAAAGGGAAAAGACAAGGAAAGATATAGCCAACTGAATGCAGAGTTACAGAGGACAGCAAGGAGATATAAGAAAGCCTTCTTAAGTGAACAATGCAAAGAAATAGAGGAAAACAATAGCATGGAAAAAAAAAAAAAACAGAGTTTACTTCAAGAAAATTAGAGATGCCAAGGGAACATTTCATGCAAAGAAGCACACAAGTATAGAAATGTCAAGGACCTAATAGAAGCAGAAGAGATTAAGAGGTGACAAGAATAAACAGAAGAACTATACAAAAAAAAGGTCTTAATGACAGGATAACCATGATGATGTGGTCACTCACCTAGAGACAGACATCCTCGAGTGTGAAGTCAAGTGGGCCTTAGGAAACATCACTATGAGCAAAGCTAGTGGAGGTGATGGAATTCTAGCTGAATTATTTCAAATCCTAAAATATGATGCTGTGAAAGTGCTGCATTCAATATGCCAACAAACTTGGAAAACACAGCAGTAGCCACAGGACTGGAAATGATCATTTTTCATTCCAATCCCAAAGAAGGGCAATGCCAAAGAATATTAAAATTTAGAATGGTCCAATAGTATCCTAGTATTAATCATGTATCAATTAGCCAGTCAAGAATTTAAGGGATGGATATAATAAAACCAAAACAGAAATAAAAATCAGAAGTTCTGGGTAAGAACAAGGACTGAGAAAACTATAATATAATACAAATTTGTAATGAATAAAACTAAGTTGGGTCATAAGAATAGAGATCTTATTATTTTTAAGATTTTTCTTCAAAATTGCCTCAATATCAAAAAGAGTGAATGACTACCCTAAAAAGTATCAAGAATTACAGAAATAAGATCGGTTAAGTTTGGCTTCAACAGTACATGAACTGTGAACTTCCAGATTTCCAAGCTGGATTTAGAAAAGGCAGAGGAACCAAAGATCAAATTGCCAACATCTGCTGAATCATCAAAAAAGCAAGAGTGTTCCAGAAAAACATCTACTTCTGCTTTATTGACTACACCAAAGCCTTTGACTGTGTGGAATAGCAAACTATGGAAAATTCTTAAAGAGATGGGGATATCAGATGACCTGACCTGTCTCCCATGAAATCTGTATGCAGGTCAAGAAACAACAGTTAGAACTGGACATGGAACAATAGACTGGTTCCAAATTGGGAAAGGAGTACGTCAAGGCTGTATATTGTTGCCCTGCTCATTTGACTTACATGCACAGTACATCATGCAAAATGCTGGGCTGGATGAAGAACAAGCTGGAATCAAGATTGCCAGGAGAAGTATCAACAACCTCAGATACGTAGATGACATGACCCTTGTGGCAGAAAGTGAAGAAGAACTAAAGAACCTCTTGATGAAAGTGAAAGAGGAGAGTGAAAAAGTTGGCTTAAAGCTGAACATTCAGAAAACTAAGATCATGGCACCCAGTTCCATCACTTCATGACAAATAGATGGGAAAACAATATAAACAGTGAGAGACTTTATTTTTTTGGGCTCCAAAATCACTGCAGATGGTGACTGCAGCCATGAAATTAAAAGATGCTTGCTCCTTGGAAGAAAAGCTATGACCAACCTAGACAGCATATTAAAAAGCAGACAAAATACTTTGCCAGCAAAGATCTGTCTAGTTAAAGCTATGGTTTTTCCAGTAGTCATGTATGGATGTGAAAGTTGGACTATAAAGAGGGCTGAGTGCAGAAGAATTGATGTTTTTGGACTGCGATGTTGAAGAAGACTGTTGAGAGTCCCTTGGACTGCAAGGAGATCAAAAAGGTCAATCCTAAAAGAAATCAGTCCTGAATACTCATTGGAAGGACTGATGCTGAAGCTGAAACTTCAATACTCTGGTCGCCTAATGCAAAGAGCTGACTCATTTGAAAAGGCCCTAATGTTGGGAAAGATTGAAGGCGGGAGGAGAAGGGGACAGCAGAGGATGAGATGGTTGGATGGCATCACTGACATGATGGACATCAGTTTCAGTAACCTCCGTTGGGTGGTGATGGACAGGGAGGCCTAGAGTGCTACAGTCCATGGGGTTGCAAAGAGTCAGATGTGACTGAGCAACTGAACTGAAGGATGGATCTAGATATTATCCTACTAAGTGAAGTAAGACAGAGAAAGGCAAATGCCATGTGATATCACTGAAATGTGTAATCTAAAAAAAAAGATACAAATGAACTTATTTATAAAACAGAAAGAGACTCATAAACGTCAAAAACAAATTTATGGTTATCAAAGGGAAAAATTTGGGGGGGATATATTAGCAGTTTGGGATTAACATTTATATACTACTGTATATGAAATACATAGCCAAATAGGACCTACTTGTGTATAGCACAGGGAACGCTATGCAATATCCTTTATTAACCTATATGGGAAAATAATCTGAAAAAGGAATGGATATATGTGTGTGCATGTTAGTAGCTCAGTCATGTCTGACTCTTTGGTACTTCATGGACTGCAGCCCACCAGTCTCCACTGTCCATACAACTCTCTAGGCAAGAACACTAGAGTGGGTAGCCATTCCCTTCTGTAGGGGATCTTCCTGACCCTGGGATCAAACCTGGGTCTCCTTCATTGCAGACAGATCCTTTATCATCTGAGCCACCATAGCACAGGGAATTCCATTCAGTATTCTTTATAAATCTATATAAAAGAATCTGAAAAACAGTGGATATATGTGTATGAATACCTAAATCACTTGGCTGTACACTTGAAGCTAACACACATTATAAATCAACAGCACTCTAATTTAAAATAAAAATTAAATTAAGTTTTAAAAAATAGAAATATGGTCAGTTGAAAGTATGAAATAAGCAATATCTTGTTCTCTAATGAAAAACTGAAAATGTATATATTCCATAAATAACATATTATATATATATATGTATATATACATATATATAATGCTTTTAAAATATACACATGTGCAGATATGTATCTAATATTTAACTGATTAGTTTCTGGAAGATATTTCCTGTTTATCCAGCATCCACTTAAGAAGAGCATCATGCACAATAACAGGAATATCTGCACAAGAGAAAGAATGAGGAAAGAAAAGTTATTTCAAAGAATGATGATATTTCCAAAAATGTCTATATCAAAATCATACTTAAAACTGCCCTTGAATTGTACTTTTATATGAAGGCTATAAACAGTATTCAAAGAAGCTTACTGAGTCTTATTTATACTGTAGATCTAAGCCTAGGGAAAATTCTCTAAAATGTGTCATCTAAGTTTCAGTAACCTATCCAGTTAAAGAAGATTAAATATATTTTAATTCCATAAGCATTTACCTCCCCTCCAAATACTACCAAGTATACAATAGAAAATACCCTAGGTATAAATAAATGTATATATATACATATATATTATACAGCTATGCATTTTCATATACAATTCCATATATTCATCTCTATAGCCAAAGTTAATTGTTTTATCCATTTTACACATTGGAATAAATTTCATTGAAAAGAATATGTAGAAAAGTGAGACAAAATCTAAACTGACGTTTTGTTTCTAAAGCCAGTGTTTGTTTGTTTTTTTATTTTTTTAGCATAGGTAATTATTCCTTCAAATCAGCAGCTTCATTCTTCTGTTCTACTTTCTTCTTCACAGTCTTTGATAATATTTTTAAACCATTTCCAATAGAGAGGTAATCTTCCCTACATTTTTGACAGTTTATTATATACAAGTAGCCTATGATTAAAATACTATTAATGTAATATACAGTTTTGAAGAAATGAAAACTGACAAGTGAGTTAAAAATCCCAATAAATGTATCTGTTTGAGTAATTTTATATACATATAATCTCTGGGAGCTGCAAAAATTAAGAAGGAATTCTCATCTCTTTAAGGTAGAGTGCCTAAGAAAAGTACACTGTCTAAAGAATGATACATATAAGTATAGATAAACTGTGACATGTCGTTAAAGATCCCTTCAATAATTAATCACTTTTACCAGATGGTATTCCATCTGACTGTCGTCAATAATGAGCACCTTTGGTGGCACTGAAAATGGCAGACCTGTTTTATAACCATGGCCTATTTGGACATTTGCCAAAGAGAGAAAAAGAAACAAGTCAGCATCTTGTAAACATAATCACAATAGTCTTCCATATTTTCTATTTCAGATCTTAAAGTGAAATTTTCCCCATGTGGAACTGGACCAAAGAATGCACACAGATTTGCAGAATTTAAATTACATATTATAACTAACTCACAAATCTAATTTCCTATTCAAGAATTCACTTGCATCTTAATTGGAATAGGGATATTTTCCCAAGAAATAATTATAAAGTCATACATCATTAGGAAAGTAAGTGTATGTCAGGGTATCAGAAATTAATTTAGAATTAAATATGTTAATAGTTTCAGTAATTTATTCTACTTTTCTACCTTAAGCCTTTTTCTTTTAAATTCTCTTCATGAAGATCATTGAGAATTTAGAATTGCTCCTAAAATATCCTTATGATGTTTTTAAAATAAAGATTTATTTTTCTTATATCACCTTTTTCAGTATCAGATCATCTTAGGAGAAAAATAAAAGACATTTTCACCATTATCCATTAAAGTGCTGTGGTTGTAGAGAAATAAGTAACAACAGAAGAATACAGATAGAAAGGCAACTAACAGTAAAACACAGCATGGAATTTTCCTTTATATTTTTAATAGCCTGCAGTTTGCTAGCCTCCAAAAATGCTGCTCTGACTTGTAATTGAAGCCACGACTATGTAAAGCTGGGAAAATATTAAATTATTTTAGTTTTAATTAACCAATAATCTAAATTACTTGAATGTTGGTTTTGAATATCTTATCTAGCCCTAAACTTCTTAGTAGGCAAGGCAAAACCCCTTGTTAAACTTTCCTTTCCTTAAGAAGTAAAGTTAATATTTAACAAGGAACATTATTCTTAGGTAGCTTCAGAATGACATAATTTAACTTCCTGTTCAATTTGTAAAGTGCTATAACTATTTTTCAGGAGCAAAGTCAGAGAATAGAGTAAAGAGTTTGAATGGCTGTAGGAATGGTAGATTATATATGTAAAGAAATCAAAGTGATTAGTAGAAATTATTCATACCCAAGAATTGGAAATTGGATATAATCTCAGAGCAACTGAGCAACCAGCACCTTGATGTCTTGAGCAGAGGAGTAAGAAAAGCTCAAATAAGTATTATGAACAATGTATATTCAAATTCACTGAGTCATTTGTCTACCTTTATACCACAGAAACAGCTCAAAGGTAAAGGAATTTTCTTTTAAATGGAAATAACTTGCATATTTAAAAACATTATTAATTTACTTTTATTTTTCATCCTTTTGTAAATACTGATTTCTATTTTATCTGAGATATCCATCTACTTCAGGAAAGATCAGAATTGGGAGAACAAAAATG
Organism: Dama dama; assembly: GCF_033118175.1. Classification (NCBI taxonomy): domain Eukaryota; kingdom Metazoa; phylum Chordata; class Mammalia; order Artiodactyla; family Cervidae; genus Dama; species Dama dama. The sequence continues at coordinate 22,994,795 of NC_083711.1, forward strand.
CAAAGAGAAGAACATAATGATCTTGAATTTCAAGTGATATTAAGAGAAATTTTTTTCAGGTTCTTTTATGCTCTCATTAACATATCAAGAACTAAGCCTGGCATGCTTCATAGTGATTTTACAATGAAATTTAGAATAAAGATAAAACAAGATATGATAAAAGGGAATTTCCTTCTCTGCAGAAACAAGAAAGGCCCACCCCAACAGGAACCTGGGGAAAACAGAAAAGAATTGATAGCTGGGATTAGTCAAAGACAAGGTCCTCACCTGCCCTCTTCATCAGTGAATGATTCATGTTCTAAAGCCTGAAACTTGAAAAGTGAGAAACTCGGATAAGAAGCCTCTAAATAGGTATGGAGATGATGTAAGTACTTAGTCGTAAAGATCTGCTGAAAATTATTTCAGTGCCTAATTACTCAGTTCTTACAAGGATGGTACCTACAATGTATGCCTTAAGGCATTAGCGTTTGATTCTCTTTCATGACCTGGTTGAGAAAGGCTGAATCAGGAAGAACTTATTTATTGGGTTGACCAGAAATTTCATCTGGAATTTTTCCATAACATTTACTGAAAAAACAACCAAAAAATAATTGGCCCATCCATTATTTATTTTTTTATTTAGGTCAACACGTGCAACCTGGTAGAAAGAGATAGGATACAGTTAGTACAGGGAAGCATACAGAGGCTAAGTCTAATTTCCTATGTCCCATTTATGGCAGAAAAAATACTGAGTTTCCTTAGTTCAGGGAAGAGAAACAAAGGTATTAAGAGACTAACTGAACCAGAAAAGACCCATATGACATGATGATTAATACAAATAGCCTTATATAAGAGAGAGGAAAAATAAAACCTTGGTTTTCAATTGGAATAATTAAATATAAAAGACTAATAATTGCTACAGTTCCTTAAGAGTATCAGTTATATTACATGTGAAGTGTATATAATATAAATTATATAGTTTATCATAGTTATTTCTCAGATCTATTTTTGACTGAGTTTTTAAGTGGTTAAGATTGATTGTTCTAAAAAAGATTGATTGCCCTGTGTTATTGGAATAAGAAAAAACTAAAAATAAACCACCACATGACCCATCAATCCCAATCCTGGGTATATACCTGTAGAAAACCATTATTCAAAAAGATTCACGCACCTCAATCTTTCAGTTCAGTTCAGTTACTGAGTCGTGTCCGACTCTTTGTGACCCCATGAACTGCAGCACGCCAGGCCTCCCTGTCCATCACCAACTCCCGGAGCCCACCCAAACTCATGTCCATTGAGTCGGTGATGCCATACAACCATCTCATCCTCTGTCGTCCCCTTCTCCTCCTGCCCTCAATCTTTCCCAGCATCAGGGTCTTTTCAAATGAGTCAGCTCTTCACATCAGGTGGCCAAAATATTGGAGTTTCAGCTTCAATATCAGTTCTTCAAATGAACATCCAGGACTGATCTCTTTTAGGATGGACTGGCTGAATCTCCTTGCAGTCCAAGGGACTCTCAAGAGTCTTCTCCAACACCACAGTTCAAAAGCATTGCAAATAGCAGCATTATTTGCAATAGCCAGGTCATGGAAGCAAACTAAATGTCTATCAATAGAGGAATAGATAAAAAAGATACGGTGCATATATACAATGGAATGTTAGCCATAAAAAAGAACAAAATAATGCCAACTGCAGCAACATGGATAGACTTAGAGATCATCATACTGAGTGAAGGAAGTCAGACGCAGAACGACAGATGTCAAATGATATCACTTATATGTGGAATCTAAAAAGCAAACAAAGCAGAAGTAGAGTCACAGATGTAGAGAAAAAGCTATGGTTACCAGGGAATAAGGTGCTGTGCTTAGTCGCTCAGCCATGTCCAACTCTTTGCGACCCCATGGACTGTAGACCACCAGACACCTCTGTCCATGGGGATTCTTCAGGCAAGCATACTGGAGTGGGTGGCCACACCCTCCTCCAGGGGATCTTTCAAACCCAGGGATCAAATGCAGGTCTCCTGTATTCCAGGCAGATTCCTTACCATCTGAGCCACCAGGAAAGCTCAGGGAATAGGAGGGGAATGATAAATTGGGAAACTGGTATTGACATATACACAGTACTATACATAAAATAGATAACTAACAAGAACCTGCTGTATAGTACAAGGAACTCTACTCCATGTCCTGTGATGGGAAAATAATTAAAAAATAAGATTCTGATTTAAGGCCAGATATATTATTCTGTTCACTTGATCATAATTGAAACAAACATAGAATCATAAAAATGGAGGTATGTAAATATAAAATAGGAAGAAAAGATGCCTTCCACATGTGAAAAATTTTGGAAATCAGAAAAAGTCAACTTACAATTCCGAGAAAATGACATAAAGTTATGGGAAATAAATAAAATAGATCATACTGGTAGAAGTCAGTTAGCACCTCCACATTGCAAATGTGAGGCCTGGAGGAGATTGCAACTTCGTTGCTGACAGTGCATGCAGCACTTCTATTCTGGTTGTCTACAACCTTCAAAAGCAGTTCTGCCAAGTCGTCCCAGGATAAAATAGCTATGGGAGTAGATAGGCTTGAAAAGGTCTTTTTCAGGTTAAGAGCTCAGAAAGTATACTCAATGATTTTTAAGTCACATTGATAAAATCTTGTGCAACATTCTTTTTTTTTTGGTCTGCCCTGATGTGTGAAAAGAAGGGAAGGCAAAAGCAAAGGGGAAAAGGAAAGATATACCCATTTAATGCAGAGTTCCAAAGAATAGCAAGGAGAGATCGCTTCCTCAGCGATCAATGCAAAGAAATAGAGGACAACAATAGAATGGGAAAGACTAGCGATCTCTTCAAGAAAATTAGATATACCAAGGGAACATTTTATGCAAAGATGGGCTCAATAAAGGATGGAAATGATAGGGAACTAACAGAAGCAGAAGATATTAAGAAGTGGCAAGAATACACAGAAGAACTGTACAAAAAAGATCTTCATGACCCAGATAATCACGATGGTGTGATCACTCACCTAGAGCCAGACATCCTGGAATGTGAAGTCAAGTGGGCCTTAAGAAGCACCACTACAAACAAAGCTAGTGGAGGTGATGGAATTCCAGATGAACTATTTCAAATCCTAAACAATGATGCTGTGAAAGTGCTGCACTCAATATGCCAGCAAATTTGGAAAACTCAGCAGTGGCCATAGGACTGGAAAAGGTCCGTTTTCATTCCAATCCCAAAGAAAGGAAATGCCAAAAAATGCTCAAACTACCTCACAATTGTACTCATCTCACATGCTAGGAAAGTAATGCTTAAAATTCTCTAAGCCAGGCTTCAGCAATATGTGAACCATGAACTTCCAGATGTTCAAGCTGGTTTTCGAAAAGGCAGAGGAACCAGAGATCAAATTGCCAATATCTGCTGGATCATCGAAAAAGCAAGAGAGTTCCAGAGAAACATCTATTTATGCTTTATTGACTATGCCAAAGCCTTTGACTGTGTGAATCACAATAAACTGTGGAAAATTCTGAAAGAGATGGGAATACCAGACCACCTGATCTGCTTCCTGAGAAATCTGTATGCAGGTCAAGAATCAACAGTTAGAACTGGACATGGAACAACAGACTGGTTCCAAATAGGGAAAGAAGTCAAGGCTGTATATTGTCACCCTGCTTATTTAACTTATATGCAGAGTGTATCATGAGAAACACTGGGCTGGAGGAAGCACAAGCTGGAATCAAGATTGCCGGGAGAAATATCAATGAACTCAGATATGCAGATGACACCACCCTCATGGCAGAAAGTGAAGAAGAACTAAAGAGCCTTTTAATGAAAGTGAAAAGGAGAGTGAAAAAGTTGGCTTAAAGCTCAACATTCAGAAAACTAAAATCATGGCATCCGGTCCCATCACTTCATGGCAAATAGATGGGGAAACAGTGGAAACTGGCTGACTTTATTTTTCTGGGCTCCAAAATCACTGCATATGGTGACTGCAGCCATGAAATTAAAAGATGCATACTCCTTGGAAGGAAATTTATGACCAACATAGAAAGCATATTAAAAAGCAGAGACATTACTTTGTCCACAAAGGTCCATCTAGTCAAGGCTATGGTTTTTCCTGTGGTCATTTATGGATGTGAGAGTTGGACTATAAAGAAAGTTGAGTGCAGAATTGATGCTTTTGAACTGTGGTGTTGGAGAAGACTCTTGAGAGTCCCTTGGACTGTGAGGAGATCCAACCAGTCCATCCTAAAGGAAATCAGTCCTGGGTGTTCATTGGAAGGCTGATGTTGAAGCTGAAACTCCAATACTTTGGCCATCTGATGCGAAGAGCTGACTCATTGGAAAAGACTCTGATGTTGGGAAAGATTGAGGGCAAGAAGAGATAGGAACGACAGAAGATGAGATGGTTGGATGGCATCACTGACTCAATGGACATGGGTTTGGGTGAACTCTGGGATTTGGTGATGGACAGGGATACCTGGCACACTGCGGTTCATGGGGTGGCAAAGAGTCAAACATGACTGAGTGACTGAACTGAACTGATGTTGTATAAATCAGGACGAAACAGCCCTAGTTTTCAATTGAAAGGAGAGGGAAAGGAAAGGAAGGGAAAGAAAGGGAGGGGAAGGAAAGGGAAGGACACTGACTTGCTCAAGTTAAAAGAACAAAAGAACAACACTGAATTTAGGTCTTCCTTACATGATCATCGGATTCTGCCATTTCCTAAGTTAACATCAGTAAAATGTTAGACATTGGCAGAGGATAGCAGCCTAACCTGTGCTCATTCTTCTGAATATCATCTAATATCTGCTTAATCACACTCTGTTTACTTCCTAACCTTTGGAAAAGAAATTCATCATAAGCTTGAATATAACCACTGAATAAATGGCCAGGAGTTGTTTTAAGCATCAGACTTCCTATTTAGCTAGTCCTTTTCAAACAAAATCAAGGAAACAAAGGAGCTGGGTTTTCACTCCTTAAAAAAAAAAAAAAAAAAAAAGTAAACTATTTGCATTTTGTAAGACTTTGACACAGTTGCTGGGTCTTTAGCCATTTCAAGACCCTGGGTATTCAATACCAGTATCAACCAGTCACCCCATTATTGTGACGATCAAATTTCAGAATGGTTTGTCTCTAAGACTATAAGTTAGTTGTTACTCCCTTTCAGAATCTGGTTTAATTTTCTTTGCTACTAATTGGACAAATGTTTACACAACAGAGACAGACAAGATAGTTACTGAGGTGGATATGCCTTTCTACAGAATCAGTAATCATAATTGGAACTTTAACCTCATTAGTGACTTCATTAGGTTATATTAAAATACCTGTTTTTCCCCCAAATGCAAATTTATATTTTCAAATTGAAAACTTAAAAAAGATGTAATTGAAACTGAAATAATGTTAAAATATTAAGTCCTTTTTCTGCTGTGTTATGGCTCCCTCATTTCCTTATTAGTTCTATTACTAGTTTGATAAATATTTATAAATATTTTATTTCATTCTTGTATGTTTTCAGAACTCATTTTTAGTAAAAAAAAAAAAAAAAAAAAACCTATAGAGAAAATCCGGGTGAGACAGAATGTTCACATAATTTTACACAGTGTCAACACTAGGTCAGTTAATGAATTAAATGAGTATATCCATCAAAATAGGTCTTAATTGACTTGAAGACCAAAGACTAAGTTTTATTTATACAAAATGAAAGTATTTGGAAAACAACTCTGCTTAGAATCATCAATTGGTACAAAATAAGGCAGGTTTTTGGAATCACTTAGATTTAGTTAAAATAATACAACAAAATTGTAAAACAGGAAAATTATTTCATTGTGTAACTTTCATTTGGATGATATGTTTTGCTTTAAGCTGACTTGCCAAATAGATAAATAAATTGCTTTATGTTAATAATAAAACGTCATGATTATTGGGCCATATTTTACAAATGCCTGTTATCTATACATTTGGAGAAAGATTTGAACATTGATTCTTCTCATTTTCCCTTTTCTTTCCTACTTTTCACCTATTGCTTTGACTCTGTTAAACAGAGAAGACATTTTTAAAAGATAAAATTTAAAATTTAGTTTATATATTTTTTATAATTATATAAAATGTATCCAGCAATTTACATGCCATTATAAAATTAGTACTCAACAGTTTTAATAAACTGTTTGCTATTTACTAATCAAAGGAACTAAATTATATATTAATTGGGGTTATTAGTATGCTTGCTTCTTAAATGAAAAGCTTTAATGTAATTTTAAGTGATTTACATTCCAAAATAATTCAAGTCTATTTTCCTAGATAGGACATTAAAACATGCAAAGTTTACATATCTGTTTCACCCTCAGTGGCTATAACAATAGCAGTACCTCCCCCAAAATATGATTTTATCAAGTTTTCACTATGGATAGGGACAGTATACAGGGGATATTAAGTGGGAAGTGGTTCAGTTTTGAAATATATATATATATATATGTATATATATATATATATGTATCAGAGTAACACAATTTCTATTTATGTATGGATTTATTTACTTATTTATATAATGGGATTCATGTTGAAAAATTTTCATATGTTTGTCTTGATTTCTGTAGATGCCTCAGCATGATCAAAGTATAATTTCATCCTTTATCCATTCCATCATCATTTCCTAAAGATGGTAACCAGCTATTTTGTAACAAAATATCTTCTTTGCTTACCCTCAAGAGCAGTTATAATTATTTGTCTTCCAACGTGAACAGTAAAAATAAATAAATTCCCAGGAACAAGAAAGTAAGAAAGATACCTTTGTTTTCCATGGAGAAGTCAAGGTGAGGAACTGACCTAAATTCTGCCAGAAGTCAGAAGCTTGGTGCCTAATGGGCTGGAAACTAGCAAGGCTGTCCTAACCAGTTTCTGTTCCCTTGTAAATATCAGCACCATCGCTAACTACACCGCCACCCCAGGTTCCATCCAAGGTGCAGATTGATGGCCACAGATAATGAAGTTCACTCCAGACCTGTCCTGAGAATAGCTTCATCAACACCTGTGAGGGTTAGTCTCAAGTAACTTATAGATACGAAGCTTTGAAATATCAGTAAAGGTTAATGTGTTTAGCTCAGAAGAGAGGAAATTTACTTTCCTGACTTCAGAAGGGCTGGACAAAGAAAGAACAGCATCAGGAACTACAAAAGACTGAGAAATAGGGGCCTGCTTCTCCTGTCTTGTGACTCAAACAAGTAACTTGGTAAAAATATAGATAGAGGCACAAATACATATTGACATGGACATAAATATACATATATAGATGGTTAATAGGTAGATGTGCTGTGCTTAGTCGCTCAGTCATGTCTGCCTCTTTGCAACCCCATGGACTGTAGCCCACCAGGCTGCTCTGTCCATGGGATTCTCCAGGCAAGAATACTGGAGTGGGTTGCCATGCCCTCCTCCAGGGGATCTTCCCAACTCAGGGATTGAACCCAGGTCTCCCACATTGCCAGTGGATTCTTTACTGCCTGAGTCACCAGGGAAGCCCAGATAGACAAAAATTTTAGGAAAGAAGTTACTATAAATAAGGAACAGGTAACTGGGAATATCCCCTGGTGGAGGAAATGGCAATCTACTCCAGGGCTCTTGACTGGAACATCCAATGCCATAGGAGCCTGGCGGAATATAGTCCATGGGGTTGCAAAGAGTTGGACCCAATTGAGCAGGAGCATGCATGTATGCAGTGGACTGAATAACAACATCAAGTGGGTTTATTTCCAATCATGGGTACTAGGTTCCAAGCTGCACCTAATTTGTTTAAGGAGTAAACAACCCGTGTGAACTGTTGTACAAAGTTCCTACTCATTACTCATTTCTAGAGAAATATATTTTATTAGCTTGCTCAGAATGTCATAACAAATACCACAGACTGGGTTGTCCAAATTGTTGTTGTTGTTCAGCCGCCAGGTCATGTCTGACTCTTTGCAATCCCATGCCCTGTAGCCAGGGCTCCTTTGTTTTTCACTATCTCCTGGAATTTGTTCAAAGTCATGTATGATAGATAGCATCACTGACTAAATGGACATGAGTTTGAGAAGACTCTGGGAGATAGTGAAGGATGGGGAGTCTGACATGCTGCTGTCCATTGGGTCACAGAGTCAGACATGACTTAGTGACTGAACAACAGCAACAAATTTATGGTGGCTCATTTCATAGATGAAAGAACCATTGTTTCAGTTATCACCTTTACCAATACAGACATTAACAGCCATCAACATGGACTATTAAGTCTGGCTACTGTGGAGAACAGTCAGTGATGCTATCTAACCATCTCATCCTCTGCCACTCTCTTCTCCTTTTGCCTTCGGTCTTTCCCAGCATCAGAGTCTTTTCCAATGAGTTGACTCTTTGCATTAGGTGGTCAAAGTATTGGAGCTTCAGCTTCAGTAACAGTCCTTCCAATGCATATTCAGGGTTGATTACCTTCGGTATTGACTGGTTTGATCTTCTTGCAGTCCAAGGGACTCTCAAGAGTCTTCCCCAACACCGCAGTTCAAAAGCATTAGTTCTTCAGTGCTCAGTTTTCTTCTTTATAGTCCAACTCTCTCATCTATACATGACTACTGGAAAAATCATAGCTTTGACTTATACAGACCTTTGTCATTAAAGTTATGTCTTTGTTTTTGAATATGCTGTTGAGGTTTGTCATAGCTTTCCTTCCAAGGAGCAAATGTCTTAATTTCATGGCTGCAGTCACCATCTGCAGTGATTGGAGACCCCAAAAAGAAAAGCTGTCTCCACCTCCATGTTTGACCCATCTGTCTGTTATTAAGTGATAGGACTGGATGCCATGATCTTAGTTTTTTGAATGTTGAGTTTCAAGCCAGCATTTTTATTCTCCATTCTCACCTTCATCAAGAGGCTCTTTAATTCCTCTTTATTTTCTGCTGTTAGGGTGGTATCATCTGCCTAAATAGCAAACATCAATTTTCTTACAATTCTGGAGACCAGAAGTCAAGCACAAAGTATTGCAGGGTTGATTTCATTCTGAGACCTCTCTCCTTGTCTTGCTGTTAGCTGTCTTTCCCTTTGTCTTTACATGGTCTGTCCTCATCTCCAATTCTTATAAGGACACAAGTCATATTAGATTAAGGCCCACTCAATGATCTCACTTTATTTTAATCACCTCTTTAAAGCTCTATCTCCAAATAATCATATTCTGAGGTACTGAAGGTTAGGACTTCAATGTACAAGTTTGCAAGGTGATGCAACTCAGTCAATGACATGGATTTTCTAGTGACACTTAGCTAATACATTAAATAGTACTCATTATTGAATAGATGTTGAAATCACTGCTATTAGCTAATACATTAAATAGTATGCATTATTGAATAAACATTGGAATTATTGCTATTTAAAATGGACCTTATTTTCAGTGAGAACGGATCTGAGAAGTTGGGTCAGTTAGGATTTAGCACAAGAAACTGAAATCATACTACAATTTTTAAGGGATGTATTATTTAAGGGAATTCTGTATTCAAACAAAAAGTGGATATCAAAGTCAAGGTTATCAAAGAGGGTTTCTAATGAAACTTAATGTGCACACTCCATTAGGAAGGGCTACACTCCCATTACTCAGTCATTAAAAAGAATGAAATAATGCTACAGCATACAGCATTATGCATACAATGCTAATGCATTACAGCATTATGCAGCAGCGTGGATGAACCTGGAGATTATCATACTAAATGAAGTAAGCCAGACAGAGAAAGACAAATATCATAGGATATCACTTATATGCAAAATCTAAAAAAAAAAAAAAAACCAACTTATTTACAAAACAGGAACACTCACAGACTTAGAGAACAAGCTTATAGTTACTATGAGCAAAGAGTTGGGGAGGGATAGATTGTGAGTTTGGGACTGACCTTTACATATCATTATAGTTAAAATAGATAACCAAACATGACCTACTGTATAGCACAGGAAACTCAGCTCAATATTCTGTAATAACCTAAATGGGAAAATAATTTGAAAAAAGAAAGGATACTTATATGGGTATAACCAAACCATTTTGCTCTACACCTGTGACAAACACACATAAAATTATACAAAAATTTTAAAATTAATGATTTTTTTAAATTTAAGGAGTTATTGCTACATTCAAAATTCTCTTTTAGGCAGATTTTCTCCACATCAGGCCTTCCATGTGGCTGTTAATAGGGCAATATTTTTTTTTTAAGATTTTTTGTTTATATGGACCATTCTTAAAGTCTTTATTGAATATCTTACGATATTGCTTGTGTTTATTTTTTGGTTTTTTGGCAGCAAGTTATGTGGGATTTTAGCTCCCTGACCAAAGATCAAACCCACACCTCCTGAATCGGAAGGCAAACACTCAACCATTGGACCATCAGGGAAACCCTAGGGCACTATTCTTCAGTGACTTAAATCCCTGTTGTGTTTTAAAATTTTAAAAGGTATTCTAAAATACATTTGGAATGAGAAACATCAATAGATATTTAAAAGGCATTTTTCCTCTTTAAAATAGTCCATGAGGTCCTAATTAAGATTTTGGAGTCATAACCATGACTTTCTCTTCTGTCTGAAACATTCTTTGGACAGTTTTTATATTTGATCTTTTTCTTGAAGGTCTTTCTGATTTTTAGAACGTTCTGCTGTGAAAGACCTGAGATGAGAACTAGTTTCAATTTTGTGCCTAGAAAGTCCTGGCCCATGACCGATGTTCATAAAACCCTTAGGATACCTTTTGTGTAGCTGAGAGCTTCAGTGGAGCGCTGCCTTAAATCTTTCTAAGTTCTTAATAGAATGTCTTACTGTGATACCCTTAGGATTTTTACACCGAGATCTTGAAGTACCATAAAATTTATATTTGCCTTGAGGACCTCACTCCTTTTTTTGTTTGAACCTCTTTTTCTATGTGGAGAGCATAGGGAATAAGATAGTTTAGATTTGATCCACATCTTGAGCTGGAAATATGTCATCCATATTCTCATTGAAAAGTGAACATTTTCTTTTCTAGCTTATATTTATCTTCTTGTGTTTTCTCATAGGAAGCATGAAGAAGTCAATTTGTACTTTCTATACTCTGTGTAGAAATATATCCATGCAAATATACTACTCTGTTAGGTACGCTGTCTATTTTCTGTATTATCACGAGCAATCATCTTACCAAAATTTTGACCATGACGTGTAACCGAGGTTCCTTTTCTCAATCTCCAGTAACATTTCTTTAGTGTCCTTCAAGCTCTCATTAACTTCTCTCAAGCTGTTTCCAACCTTTTAGGATGCATTTCCTCAAGACCTTTATGCTTGCGCCAACTACAAAGTCCCAAAGCCAGAGCTACATGAGAGATTTCTATTATGGTATCACACAGATTCCAGCACTAAATCCTACTTTGGCTCATCTCTACTCCATGACGCCTGTGGCCTTTGCTGAAATGGCTCTAAAGGCTGGGGGCTGAGCCAGTTGAACTCCATCCTGTACCTGTTTCTACTGTCCCATAAAGTCTCCCAGTACGGCTAGTTGTGCTTCCTCGCAGCTTGGCAAGGGAGTCAGCTTTCCACTATGACTTGGTGCTCTAAAAGGAATCTAATAGAAATTCTCAGTCCCCTTAAAGGACAGATGCAAAACAGGTTTGAAATCACTTTTGCCACATTAGTTGTAGAAGCCACAGGTCACCCCAGATTCAAGTGGAGAAAATACAAATTGTGCCATTTGGAATAAGATTTGTCAGAGAACCTTATCTGCTATTTATAATGGAAAGCTATGACAAACCCAGACAACATATTAAAAAGCAGAAGGATCACTTTACCGGCAAAGGCCTGTATAGTCAAAGCTATGGTTTTCTGAGTAGTCATACATGGATGTGGGAGTTGGATCACAAAGAAAGCTGAGCAGCAAAGAATTGATGCATTCAAACTGTGGTGCTAGAGAAGACTTTTGAGAATACCTTAGACTGCAAGGAGATCGAACTAGTCAATCCTAAAGGAAATCAACTATGAATATTCATTGGAAGGACTGAGCTGAAGCTCCAATACTTTGGCCACCTGATGTGAAATGTTAACTCATTGGGAAAGACCCTGATGCTGGGATGATTGAAGGGAAAAGAAGAAGAGGGTGGAGAGGATGAGATGGTTAGATAGAATCACCAACTCAGTGGACATGAATTTGAACAAACTCCAGGAGATAGTGGAGGATGAGGAGCCTGACATGTTGCAGCCCATGGTGTCACAAAGAGTCGGACATGACTTAGAGGCTGAACAACAACAACACATTTATCGTGCCTCATTTCATAGATGAGTAAGCCATTGTTTCAGTTTTCACCTTTACAAATACAGCCATGTAACAGCCATCAACCCAGAATATTAAGTCTGGCTACTGTGGATAATTGGCATAATTAAGAAGTCTGGGACAGCTCCTGAGTGTCTGTTATAGGCAAGGGATTAAATGACATTTATTAGCATTTATCAGCTTCCCTGGTGTTTTAGAAGATAAATAATCCATTTGCAATGTGGGAGACCTGGGTTCAATCCCTGGGTTAGGAGGATCCCCTGGAGGAGGGCATGGCAACCCACTGCGGTATTCTTGCCTGGAGAATCCCCAAGGACAGAGGAGCCTGGTGGGCTACAGTCCATGGGGTTGCAAAGAGTTGAACACAACTGAGTGACTAAGCACAGCACAAAATTTATGGGATACTTGGGAGAATAAATTTTAATTTTATAGATAAACTGAAATACCACACACACACACAGACACATACACACACACACAAATATCACCAGGTTTATGTGCACTTATATATATAATAATAAAATTAAGAATAGGTTACTTTCAGTCATCTCTTTTATGGAATTTGTATTTTCCAAAATCATTCATTTGGCAAATATTCATTGACTGTCTACTCCCAGGAAGATACTTCTTCCTGGCATTAGGAATATGTCACTGATCAGAAAATAGCCAGCTCCTACCCTTGTAGATTCTATTCTAATAGGAGAAACGTGTGTGTGTTCAGTTCCTCAGATGTGCTGACTCTTTGTGACCCCATGGAATGCAGCCCACCAGGCTCCTCTGTCCATGACATTCTCCAGGCCAGAATACTAGAGTGGGTGCCCTTTCCCTTCTCCAGTGGATCTTTCCAACTCAGGGATCAAACCCAGGTGTCCGGCACTACGGGCAGATTCTTTACCAGCTGAGCTATCAGGGAAGCCCAAGAGTCCTGTAGACAAAGTTAAATCTAGACACTTTTTCAGGAGTTTGTTATTTTCTAATACTAGAAAAATACTCTAAATTGGAGAAAACTTTTACTTGAAAACAAAAGTTGCATAAAGCACATATAAAATTTCCTGTTCTTTTCCTCAGTAAAAGTAAAAACCTTATTTAAAAACAAAAGCCAAAACATTATTACCTTTCACATAAAGCTGTAAACCTGGATCTAGTTATATTTTCTTCTGCTTATTTCACAGTAAATACAATCCTTTAAAATAATGATTATAGCGTAAGTCATTATACTTCTCAGTTTCAAAATTTCAATAAAATGCACTGTTTTACTCTGTGACTCCTCAGTATGCTGATACATACAACTTTCTTTATAAGCATAGGATAATAAAGCAGGACTGTACTTTCAAGAATGTGGTAGAAAATTTATAAAGTAAGTTATATGTGAGGAAATATTGTCTCAGTATCTATTTAGGAATGTATTAATAAAGTATCATGTCAACTCTATGTTCTTCCAAGAAGTATTTCAAACAGAGTATAGGTATTAAAAATGCAAAGAAAGAAAAGAATACATATACAAAGACTTTTTTTTTTTTTTAATTGGGGTATAGTTGCTTTTGGGCTTTCCTGTTGGCTCAGATGCTAAGGAATCTACCCTCAATGGAGGAGACCCAGGTTTGATCCCTGGGTTAGGAAGATGCCCTGGAGAAGGGAATTACAACCCACTCCAGCATTATTGCCTGGACAATCCCATGGACAGAGGGTCCTGGTGGGCTGTAATCTATGGGGTCTCAAAGAGTCAGACACGACTGAGCGACCAACACTTTCACGTTCATATTTGCTTTACAATGTTCTGTTAATTTCTGCTGTACAATGTAGTGAATCCACTATATGACTCTTGGTTTTTAATTTCTTTGTGTACATGCACAGATGCACTCGTTTTAGAGAATATAATATTTCAGGCACTTGAGTGAATTTGAAAAATAAGATACTATTTGTATAATTTTTCATTGCTGATGTAGCAAATTACTACAACCTTAGTGACTTAAAGCAACAGAAGTTAATTTTCTTACAGTTTTGGAGGCCAGAGGTTCAGAATCAGTCTCAGTGGAGTAAAATGAAGACCTGAGCTTCTTTCCTTTTGGAGGCTTTGGGTATAATCCCTTTACATGCTTTTCCCAGCTTATGGAAGCAGCTGCCATTTCATAACTCACAGTCCCTTCCAGCATTTGCATCCCTTTTGCCTCTGCTTTTGTTATCATATCTCCCTCTCTAACTGTGACAGTCTAGCCTCTTTTTTATAGGAACCCTGATGAGTAACTTCAGCCTACTCAGGTAACCTGGCCATCTCAAGGTCTTTAAATTATTCCTATTAGCAAAGTCCCTTTTGTCATGTAAGGTAACATACTCACAGGTAAGGTAGCATATTCACAGGTTCTGGGGATTCCAACAGGGATATCTTTATGAGGCCATTGTTCAGCCTACCACCTAATATTATTATTGCAAATGTAAATATCTCCTTCCAAGTATTTCTGCTGGTTACTAGAAATTTTAAAAATATCACTACATGCTTTCTAAGAGGAAAACATAGGCAGTGCACTCTTTGACATACATCACAGCAAGATCCTCTTTGAACCACCTCCTAGAGCAATGGAAATAAAAACAAAAATAAACAAATGGAACTTAATTAAACTTAAAAGCTTTTGCACAGCAAAGGAAACAATGGTGAAAAGGGTGTACATGCTTGATCTATTGTACTTTTTTCAACCCCAGGGGCTGTAGTCTGCCAGACTCCTCTGTCCATGGGATTCTCTAGGCAAGGATACTAGAGTGGGTTGCCATTGCCTCCTCCAGGGGATCTTCCTGATCCAGGGATTGAGCTGCAGCTCCTGCATTGGAAAGCAGACTCTTTACCACTGAGTCACCTGGGAAGCCCAAAGGAAACAATAAAGAAAACATAAGATTAGAAGACAGTCCTCAGAATGGGAAAAAATAATACAAAGGAAACAACTGACAAAGGATTCATCTCCAGAACATCAAGGCAGCTCATAAATCTCAATTTAAGAAAACAAACAGCCCAATCAAAAAATGGGCAGACGACTTAAACAGACATTGCTCCAAAGAAGACATACAGTTGGTCAATAAACACCTGAATAGATAATCAACATCACTAATTAATGGCCATTGTAAAAAAAAATCTACAAACAATAAATGCTGGAGAGGATGTGGAGAAAAGGGAACCTTTCTACACTGTTGGTGGGAATATAAACTGATACAGTCTTTAGGGAGAACAGTGTGGAGATTCGTTTAAAAAACTAACAATAAATCTACCATATGACCCATCAAGCCCACTACTGGGCATATACCCTGAGAAAACCACTATTCTAAAAGATACCTGTGCCCAAATGTTCATTGCAGCACTATTTACAATAGCCAGGACATGAAAACAAGCTATATGTCCATCAACAAATGAACATAAAGAAGTTGTGGTAAGCAATGGAATATTACTCAGCCATAAAAAGAACAAATTTGATTCTGTTGTAGTGAGGTGGATGAAACTAAATCCTGTTACACAGAATGAAATAAGTCAGGAAGAGAAAAACTAATACAGTATATTGATACACACACAAAAATATGGAATCTAGAAAAATGATATCGATGAAACTATTTGCAGGGAAGGAATGGAGGTTCAGATGTAGAGAACAGACTTGTGAACACAGTGGAGGAAGCAGAGAGTAGGATGAATGGAGAAAGTGGCAGCAACACATACACTCTATCATGTGTAAGATAGATAGCTGGTAAGAAGTCGCCGCACAGCACGGGTAGCATAATCTGGTGCTCTGTGATAACCTGGAGGGCTGAGATGGGGAGAGGAGAAGGAGGCACTGGAAGGAGGGGATATATGTATAATTATGGTTGATTTGCATTGTTGTATTGCAGAAATCAGCACAATATTGTAAAAATTAACAAAACAAAGCAAAGTAAACAATGAGATAATTTAAAAAAAAAACCTACCTAAATGTGGGTATTTTGTGCAATTGTATGCACACTTGTGTACAATTGTATGCAAATGTGTTTTGCAAATGTCCTATATATTGCATATAAATACGAGACAGCATTGCTTTTACCTAGCTGTAAGGGAGCAGTAGGATTTTTCAATGACTGTTTGAAGTGGTTCAGAAAAGGAAAGTAAACCAGTAGGCTTTTTCCAAGGCATTCATCACTGGCAAAGCATTAAGAGATCCTTATGGGAAATGTTTACTTTTATATACCAACACTCAAGAGACAATACTTATGCTAGAATTCAAAATCAAATATAGTTCCTCACATTCATTTTTTATTTGAAATAAAAAGCCCATGTTAGTTCATTCTTCTCTTCCTACTAGTGATAAATTGGTTGTGAAAAAGCACATTTTTAAAAAGAACACAGAATATAATAAAAATAATTATGGCTCAGTGGAGTATAAACCACATTTAATTGTATAGTCACAAATATAACAGTACTATATTTTATTTGGAAATCAAGAGAGACTAAAATTTCATTCATTTCATAACTTTCCTTGAAAGACTTTGCAGAATAAAAATGAAGAGAGAAATTCTTAGTTTCTGCGGAAATAGCAACTCTAGCACTGTCAGTCTAACTTCAGGTATCATTATTTGTAAAGCTGTATTTATTCGGATACTGTCTTAATAAGTCCAGGCACTATGACAAAATACCATAGATTGGGTGGCTTTGACAGCAAATACTTATTTCTCACAGTTCTGGAGGCTGGGAAGTGCAAGATCAAGGTGCCAGCAGACCTGGCAACCGCTTGGTTTACAATTTTCTTTGTTGTGTTCTTGACACATCCTTACATGGTGGAAAGTTGAGAGAGTGGTCCCCTCTCTTGTGTCTCTTCTTATACGGGCACTAATCCCATTCATAAGGACTGCATCCCCATGGTCTAATTACCTCCCAAAGACCCCAACTCTAAATCCCATTGAGGATTTAAGCTTCAACATATGAATTTGGGGAGATCCCAAACATTAAGTCCGTAGCAGATGACAGTTTCCACAAACTTTACATCTATCCAGGAAGAGAAAAACAACCTGAAATCATTGAGAATTTTACAATATTAATTTCAGCCACAGATTAGACTATACTATATTTATTTCTGATAGGTCAAAAACAGTTGAATGTTGAAGCTTCCTAAAATTCGTTTGAATGCAATAGGAAAGTAGAAGAAAGAGACAGTGAGCAAAGATCCCAGTTAGACTATAACTTCCCAGTTCAACAGACTGGTTCCAAATTGGGAAAAGAATACATCAAGGCCGTATATAACCATCCTGCTTATATAATTTATATGCAGAGTACATCATGTGAAATTCAGGGCTGGATGAAGCACAAGCTGGAATCAAGATTGCTGGGAGAAGTATCAATAACCTCAGATGCACAGATGGCATGACCCTTATGACAGAAAGTGAAGAAGAACTGATTCCTACAATGTCAATGTTCACTCTTGCCATCTCCTGTTTGACCACTTCCAATTTGCCTTGATTCATGGACCGAATATTCTAGATTCCTAAACAATATTGCTTTTTACAGCATTGAACCTTGCTTCTATCACCAGTCCCATCCACAACTGGGTGTTGTTTTTGCCTTGGCTCCATCCCTTCATTCTTTCTGGAGATATTTCTCCACTGATCTCCAGTAGCATATTGGGCACCTACTGAGCTGGGGAGTTCATCTTTCAGTGTCTTTTCTTTTTGCCTTTTCATACTGTTCATGGGGTTCTCAAGGCAAGAATACTGAAGTGGTTTGCCATTCCCTTCTCCAGTGGACCACATTCTGTCAGACATCTCCACCATGACCCGTCCGTCTTGGGTGGCCCCACATGGCATGGCTTTGTTTCATTGAGTTAGACAAGACTGTAGTCCATGTGATGGGTTGGCTGAAAGTGAAAGTGAAAATGAAGTTGCTCAGTCGAGTCCGACTCTTTGTAACCCCATGGATGGTAGCCTACAAGGTTCCTCCGTCCATGGAATTTTCCAGGCAAGAGTACTAGAGTGAGTTCCCATTTCCTTCTCCAGGGGATCTTCCAAACTGGGGATCGAACCCAGGTCTCCCACACTGCAGGAAGACACTTTACCATCTGAGCCATGAGGGAAGCCTGATCAGATTGGCTAGTTGTCTGTAATTGTAGTTATATCTACTACTGTGGGAAGAAATCCCTTAGAAGAAATGGGATAGCCATCTTAGTCAACAAAAGAGTCCAAAATGCAGTACTTGGATGCAATCTCAAAAACGACAGAATGATCTCTGTTCGTTTCCAAGGCAAACCACTCAATAATATCACAGTAATCCAAGTCTATGCCCCAACCAGTAACATTTGAAGAAGTTGAAGTTGAATGGTTCTGTGAAGACCTATAAGACCTTCTAGAACTAACATCCAAAAAGGACATCCTTTTCATTATAGGGGACTGGAATGCAAAAGTAGGAAGTCAAGAAACACCTGGAGTAACAGGCAAATTTGGCCTTGGAGTACGGAATGAAGCAGGGCAAAGGCTAATAGAGTTCTGCCAAGAGAATGCACTGGTCATAGAAAACACCCTCTTCCAACAACACAAGAGAAGACTCTACACATGGACATCACCAGATGGTCAAACCAAAATCAGATTGATTATATTCTTTGAAGCCAGAGATGGAGAAGCTCTATACAGTCAGCAAAAACAAGACCTGGAACTGACTGTGGCTCAGATCAGGAACTTCTTATTGCCAAATTCAGACTTAAACTGAAGAGAGTAGGGATAACCACTAGACCATTCAGGTATGACCTATATCAAATGCCATATGACTATACAGGGAAGTGAGAAATAGATTTAAGGGACTAGATCTGAAAGACAGAGTGCCTGATGAACTATGGATGGAGGTTCATGACGCTTTACAAGAGATAGGAATCGGGACCATCCCCAAGAAAAAGAAATGCAAGAAAGCAAAATGGCTGTCTGAGGAGGCCTTACAAATACCTGTGAAAAGAAGAGAAGTAAAAAGTAAAGGAGAAAAGGAAAGATATACCCATTTGAATGCAGAGTTCCAACGAATAGCAAGGAGAGATAAGAAAGCCTTCCTCAGTGAACAATGCAAAGAAACAGAGGAAAACAATAGAATAGGAAAGACTAGAGACCTCTTCTTCACTAAGAAAATTAGTGATACCAAGGGAATATTTCATGCAAAGATGGGATCAATAAAGGACAGAAATGGCAGGGACCTAACAGAAGCAGAAGATACTAAGAAGAGGTGGCAAGAATACACAGAAAAACTGTATAAAAAAGTTCTTCATGACCCAGATAACCACAATGGTGTGATCACTCACCTACAGCCAGACATCCTGGAATGTGAGGTCAAGTGGGCCTTAGGAAGCATCATTATGAACCAGGTAGTGGAGGTGAGCTATTTCAAATACTGAAAAATGATGCTGTGAAAGTGCTGCTCTCAATATGCCAGCAAATTTGGAAAACTCAGTAGAGGCCACAGGATTGGAAAAGGTCAATTTCATTCCAATCCCAAAGAAAGGCAATTTCAAAGAATGCTCAAACTACTGCACAATTGCACTCATCTCACACGCTAGTAATAAAGTAATGCTTAAAATTCTCCAAGCCAGGCTTCAACAATATGTGAACGGTGAAATTCCAGATGTTCAAGCTGGTTTTAGAAAAGGCAGAGGAACCAGAGATCAAATTGCCAACATCCGCTGGATCATTGAAAAAGCAAGAGAGTTCCAGAAAAATATCTATTCCTGCTTTATTGACTATGCCAAAGCCTTTGACTGCAAGGGTCACAATAAACTGTGGAAAATTCTGAAAGAGATGGGAATACCAGACCATCTGACGTGCTTCTTCAGAAACCTGTATGCAGGTCAGGAGGCAACAGTTAGAACTTGATATGGAACAACAGACTGGTTCCAAATAGGAAAGGAGTACATCAAGGCTGAATATTGTCACCCTGGTTATTTAACTTATACGCAGAGTACATCATGAGAAACGCTGGGCTGGAGGAAGCACAAGCTGGAGTCAAGATTGCTGGGAGAAATATCAATGAACTCAGATATGCAGATGACACCACCCTTATGGCAGAAAGTGAAGAAGAACTAAAGAGCCTCTTAATGAAAGTGAAAGAGGAGAGTGATAAACTTGGCTTAAAATTTAGCATTCAAAATACTAAGAAAATGGCATTCTGTCTCATTACTTCACGGCAAATAGATGGGGAAACAGTGGGTGACTTTATTTTTCTGGGCTCCAAAATCACTGCATATGGTGATTACAGCCATGAAATTAAAAGAAGCTTACTCCTTGGAAGGAAAGTTATGACCAACCTAGACAGCATATTAAAAAGCAGAGACATTATTTATCCACAAAGGTCCATGTAGTCAAGGCTATGGTTTTTCCAGTGGTCATGTATGGATGTGAGAGTTGGACTATAAAGAAAGTTGAGCATCGAAGAATTGTTGCTTTTGAATTGTCGTGTTGGAGAAGACTCTTGAGAGTCCCTTGGACTGCAAGGAGATCCAACCAGTCCGTCCTAAAGCAGATCAGTCCTGGGTGTTCATTGGAAGGACTGATGCTGAAGCTGAAACTCCAATACTCTGGCCACTTGATGGGAAGAATTGACTCATTGGAAAAGACCCTGATGCTGGGAAAGATTGAGGGCAAAAGGAGAAGGGGACGACAGATGATGAGATAGTTGCATGGCATCACTGACTCAATGGACATGTGTTTTGGTGGATTCCAGGAGTTGGTGATGGACAGGGATGCCTGGAGCACTGCGGTTCATGGGGTTGCAAAGAATCGGACACGTCTGAGTGACATAACTGAACTGAACTGAACTGTAGAACTAAAGAGCATTTTGTTGAAAGTGAAGGAGGAGAATGAGTAAGTTGGCTTAAAACTCAGCATTCAGAAAACTAAGATCATTGTGTCTGGTCCCATCACTTCATGGCAAATTGATGGGGAAACAATGGAAACAGTGAGAGACTTTATTTTTTGGGAGGGCTCCAAAATCACTGCAATTGGTGACTGCAGCTATGAAATTAAAGGACGCTTCCACCTTGGAAGAAAAGTTGTGACCAACATAGATAGCATATTGAAAAGCAGAGACACTACTTTTCCAACAAACATCCATCTTCAATGCGATCGTTTCTCCAGGAGTTATGTATGAATGCAAGAGTTGAGCTATAAAGAAAGCTGAGTGCTAAAGAATTGATGCTTTTGAACTGTGGTGTTGGAGAAAACTCTTGAGGGTCCCTTGAACTGCAAGGATATCCAACCAGTCCATCCTAAAGGAAATCAGTCTTGAATATTCATTGGAAGGACTGATGATGAAGCTAAAACTCCAATATTTTGGCCACTGATGCAAAGAACTGACTCATTAGAAAAGACCCTGATCCTGGGAAAGTTTGGAGGCAGGAGGAGAAGAGGACGACAGAAGATGAGATGGTTGGATGGCATCACTGACATGATGGACATGAGTTTGAGTAGGCCGTGGGAGTTGGTAATGGACAGGGAAGCCTGGCATGCTGCAGTCTATAGGTTTGCAAAGAGTCAGACAAGACTGAGCAACTGAACTAAACTTCTCAAGTCTTTCTATTCCTCATAAAGTGTATAAGAAATTTTGATAATGTAAAACTCAATAATAAAAACATACAATACTGCTGAAAGAATTAAAGAATCATAAATACTGCTGGGGAAATTATTAATTTCTTGTGAAAGAAAATGAAGTTATATATTATGCAGCATATTTTTTTCCAAATGGATCAAAGGGCAAATTTGAAAAAATTAAAAAGCATAAAATTTGTAGGAATGATTTATTTATTACAAAAGTAAAAACTTTGATTGAAAAATCTACATATACAACCACAGAAAGCATACATTAAAATGTCATAAGCAGTATTAAAAGAAAAATAGCATATAATGTGCAAAAAGATGACACCAAAAGTTAATAAAATTAATCATTAAAAACATGGATATCAATAAGGAAATGCTAATAATCACATAGACAAATGAAATGTCTTATATCTGTTGAGTAACAGGTTGGTGTTTAATTTTTTTTTTTCAAATTTGCCAAAACTTAATTAATAGATAACACACACATTAAAATGCAAATAACTGACCATAAGAAAAGAATTCTTAATATTAAAAAGCACAAATTAAGCACAAATATATAATGATTTAAAAATATTCAATGCATAACATTGTTTGATTTAACTTTCATAAAGTTTATACTATAGTTAAGAAGGAAAGAATAAAATTTGCTCATAATAGAACTATAATATTCCAAATAGAGTATCAGCCTTGTTTCTGACAGAATGTACTCAAGACAGCACCACAGCTCCAAAATAATTGCCTGTGCTTTCTCCACAGTTATTGCTGATTTCTTACTAAAGATATATAAAATCATACATCATTTTGCCCACTTCCTTAGCAAAAATAAGACAATCAACCAGTGAGCTGTTCCCACTTCCTTATAGCGTCTAAATAACCCTCATATCCTTGATAATTCCCTAGAATTATTCAGCTCATACGCAGACTTTACAAAAGTCCTTTCTTTAATAGTCTTTTCAGAGATGCCACAGACTTCCTCTACTTGGGTTAGCCCCTAGTGCCACAAGCTAAATTCATTTTAGTTCAAGTATGAAAATGTTTCCGTGTTTTTGACTGGTGTGCTTCTGTTAGGTGTTCTTTCTGTACTTTTATATTCAGGAGATGACTACCTGGTGATTTTAAATTATTAAAATATTCAGGGAGAAATATGAACAGGATAAAATTTTAAGGATTTAAATCTGTCTTTTTTTTTCTTGTTGAATAATATATATTTCTGAAATAATTAAGACAAAAAAGACATTGTTGAATGTATGAAATCTGGATAAAGAAGCTAATAATTTGTCACAGTGTTCTTTATATTTTTAAATTAATCCTTAAGCATACACAGACATGTATAGTTAGATAAATATGATATAGCCAACATAACATCAGGAAACAAAGGAAAATGTGTGAAAATTTTGTAGGTCACTGAAAGAAACTGGGAAATTAAAATGCCATATTCTGACGAATTTGCTGTAGAAAACCAAGTTCATACCCCACATGAGCCTTAAACCTTAGTTTTGAAGTTTGTTTTTGAATAAATTTATAGTAAATCTATTCTAATTATCTTTCATCAGCATTTATGCTGCTTTTAGATTTTGAGCATACTTTGCTTTGGCTATGTCTTAATAAC
Source organism: Dama dama (assembly GCF_033118175.1). Classification (NCBI taxonomy): domain Eukaryota; kingdom Metazoa; phylum Chordata; class Mammalia; order Artiodactyla; family Cervidae; genus Dama; species Dama dama. The sequence continues at coordinate 23,018,228 of NC_083711.1, forward strand.
ATGATTTTCGGTTCATTTTGAATATTAATGCTAAATAATGGGGAAAATTAATTCTGTGAAGCACTAAATTATTTAATTAAAATTTTACTCAATATATGATTGAGTTATAACGTCCTATGGTACAGTACCGGAGAAGGTAATGGCACCCCACTCCAGTACTCTTGCCTGGAAAATCCCATGGACGGAGGAGCCTGGTAGGCTGCGGTCCGTGGGGTCACTACGAGTCAGACAGGAATGAGCGACTTCACTTTCACTTTTCACTGTCATGCATTGGAGAAGGAAATGGCAACCCACTCCAGTGTTCTCGCCTGCAGAATCCCAGGGACGGCGGAGCCTGGTGGGCTGCCGTCTATGGGGTCGCACAGAGTCGGACAGACTGAAGCGACTTAGCAGCAGCAGCATAGTACAGTGCAAAAGACTAGTATCTTAGAAAAATTAAATTTAAATATTTATTATATATTTAATTATACAATCAAGATATAAATATTATTGAGATATTAACACAAGTTTCAAAAAATAAAGATGAAGACAATTTCCTTCTATCATCTTTGTTGCCAATCCCCATATTCGCAGTACCTACCCTTGTAGTTTGGTTAGGTATCTTTCCAAACATTTGCTTATATAAATCATGTATGTCCAGGAGATATGTTAGAACATATTCATGTATAGTTATGCAGTGTAATTGTATTACAAACTAAGATCATTCTTATAATGTGAGTACTATGTAACTCTAAGCCTTGACACGACTTTCTTGCCTAAGATAATGAAGTTTCAAATAACTATTGTTTGTTTCAAGAACTTCTTCAAACTCTCTTTATCTGAAGAGAAGATCATCATCTAGCTCTTATGCAGGTTATATCCCCTTCTCCAAACAGCAGAGTGTCTATTTAGCTTTATCAAATGAATTATCATTCTTCAAGTCTTACTTCAAAAGACTCATCTTGCTAGGTCTGCCCATATAAAATATACATTATATATATATTTTATATATTGAAGTATATATTGTATTTGCCCAATCCCAATCCATCACTGTTTTGGAAAGTCTTCTTTATAGACGATTCTGGAAACTTTAAGATTTTCTCAATCTTGGCCTGTGACATCCAACACCAAACTAAGAATCTGTCATGGTACTCATCTCATTTACTATAGGTAGCAATAAGCTTGACTTTAACAGGGTTTTTTGTGTTTTGTACTTTTTTTCTCAGGGAAGTGAGGAGGTCCTTTTCAGCGAGTCAGCAGTTCACAGTCCACAGTGATATACAGTGAAAACCTCTGTCCTCATGGCATGAGATGTTCACCTCAGAAGAATATACTACCCAGGTTTTTGAACCTACCACTCAGGGATTTCCCCAATCACTGCATATAAATATGTCTTTTTTAAAATGTTTTTTTTGTTTGTTTGTTTTATACACAACTTTCAAATGTCTTTTTTATTTTGTATACAATTTCTAAAGGTTATTTTCAATTTACAGTTACTGCAAAATAATGACTGCATTCCCCATTTGTACAATACATCCTTGAACCTGTCTTACACCCAGTAGTTTGAACTTTCCATTCCTCTACCCCTATATTGACCCTCCACACTCACTAGCTACCACTAGTTTATTCTTTATATCTGTGAGTTTGCTTCTTTTTAATTTCATTCACTAGTTTGTTGTGTATTTTAGATTCCACATCACTGATACCATACAGTATTTGTCTTTCTCTGACTTACTTCACTTAGCATAATATCCCCCAAGTCCATCCATGTTGCTGTATGTGACAAAATTTCATTCTTTCTATGGCTGAATAGTAGTCCACTGTAAGTGTTGTGTGTGTGTGTGTGTGTGTGTCTTTATCCGTTCTTTATCCATTCGTCTGTTGATGGACACTTAGGTTACTTTCATGGTTACTTTCATATCCTTTTTTTTTTAAATTTGAGGATAACTGCTTTACAATATTGTGTTAGTTTCTGCCATACATCAACATGAATCAGCATATGTATACATATGTCCCCCCCTCTTGGCAATTGTAAATAATGTTGCTGTGAACATTGGGGTGCATGTATCTTTTCAAATTAGTGTTTTTGTTTTTCTTCAACTACATACCCAGAAATAGAACTGCTTGGTCATATGGTAGTTCTATTTTTAGTTTTTTGAGAACCCTCTGTACTGTTTTCCACAATGACTACACCAATTTACATTCAGGAGAGTATGCTTTGCACTGGTTCTGCTCTCTAATTTGTTTTTGTCAGTAGCTTCCACTGTGAATCCATTTGCACTTTTAGGAATAAATAATAGTTTTCTTAGAAATTCTTTGATTACCTACACAAAATTTTTAATTCCTGGTGGAAACCTGCTAATTATTAACAACCCTATATTTTGTGCTTGTCTGTCCTTATCATCTTTGTTGTGAATGTAAATAAAAACAAGTTTCATAGAAAGTAGGATAAGCGGAGACAAGAAATTTATCTGCAATACAGGTCCAAGGACCAGGGTGTCCAGGAGGTCCTCTCATATAAGCATCACTATAGCATTTTGCTTTGAAACTCATATCAAAAGCTTTTGAGACCATTCCTAAATTTTGTGTCATTTTGATGCTGGGTGTCTGGTTCTAGCAGAGCTCTCTTCTGTACACTTTCTATCTTCTGGAATTCAGAGATGGTAACATTTAGAATTACGACAACTATCCTCTAATTAAAGAGCCCAAGACATGAGGTCACAAATGAAACTTTGAGTCAACTATTGCCAAACTCCAGGGGTCTGGTTTAGTATAAGTGTGTATTCCCTGTCAACTAGACTTGTGCTCATTACAAAGCCTACATTTTTCTATACTTCATAATTAACCAAAGCTATAATAACTTCCTAGTGACTATTTTGAAGAATTTTAGTTATAAACATTGTTTACCCATTTAAAGATATTTTAGAACAAAAAGGGGGCGGAATATCCAATTGTCCTTCTATTTGCCTTGGTATGAAAAAAGTTAAAAAAAAAAAAATTGCAGATTCTAAAATTTTTAAATTAAAAGACTTATTGGCCAAAATAAAAAATTTAAATGTGAAAAGCTTACAGCCTTTATCTTACAATCCCTTTGCCCGCATCAGTTGTTTAGTTAGTAAGTCATATCCAACTCTTTGTAACTCAACGGACTGCCATAGGCCAGGCTCCACTGTTCATCACTATCTACAAGAGATAGTGTCCACTGAACCACCTCATCCTCTGCAGCCCCTTTCTTCTTTTGTCTTCAATCATTCCCAGAATCAGGATCTTTTCCAATGAGTTAGCTCTTCACATCAGGTGGTCAAAGTACTGGAGCTTCCGCTTCAACATCAGTCCTTTCAATGAATAATTAGGGTTGATTTCCTTTAGGATTAACTGATTTGATCTTGCTGTCCAAGGGACTCTCAAGAGTTTTCTCTAGCACCACAACTTGAAAGCATCAATTCTTAGGCCCAAAGCCTTTTTTGTGGTCCAAATCTCATATTCATATATGACTACTAGAAAAATCATAGTTTTGACTATGTAGACCTTTGCTGGCAAAGTGATGCCTTTGCTTTTCAATATGCTGTCTAGGTTTGTCATAGCTTTCCTTCCAAGGAGCAAGCATCTTTCCATTTCATGGCTGCAGTCACCATCCTCAGTTATTTCGGAGCCCAAGAAAAGAATATCTGTCACTGCTTCCACTTTCCCCCATATATTTGCCATGAAGTGATGGTACCAGTTGCCATGATCTTAATTGTTTGAAAGTTGTTTCAAACCAGCTTTTAGCCTCTCCCATCTAATGATTTTTTATTTCATTCTGCTCCTACTCTTTATTTTGACCAGCTTACATTCCCTCCTAGGTGCCCAGGAAACCTCAAATCTCAATTTTCTATTGAAGAAAACCACACCAGAACAGGACAATCAGCAAAAAATTATTATAAGCTCTGTTCTCAACTTGCAGCCCCTGTAAAAAACTTTCTAAAGCTTAAATAAGACAGAAATTTAGAGTAGTTCTAGGAATACAATCCTAGGTATCCCAGTTCTATATTTATTAATTTTTGTATAAGTGGGGAGCACAGATGTAAATAGATGAGGAAAAAGAGAATGGGAAAAGCTTGACTGTGTTAAGAGACCTCACATTGCATTGTACAGAAACTTAGAGGACATCAGGAAAAGTTTTATATGTTATACAAAGTTTTGTTTTGTTTTGTTCTTTTCTGGAGCCTATCATCCCTGAAGTCTTTTCTGTGAAACTAGATTAGTCTATGATTCAGTTCTATATATCAGTGATCATCAAACTTTTTCTGTAAAGGGCTAGATGGTAAATAATTTAGGTTTTTGTTTGCCATCTGGTGCCTGTTACAGCTACTAAACTCTGCTATTTTAAAGTGAAGACAGACACAGACAAAACAAATGTAGGCGTATGGCTGAATTCCAATAAAACTCTGTTTACAAAAAAAAGTAGAAGGTATAGTTGGAAGATGCCTGTGATAAGCAAAGAAAAGATGTACACATTGGAGACTTCTGGGATAAGCTAAGTAGACAGTATTCATTAGTATATTTTGAAGCAAGTGTGACCCATTATCTCCTCACTTTTTATGTATGTATATGGAGCAACAGAGGATTTAATAGGCAAACAAATACTAAAATGGAAAACAGGATGATTGCTAAATTTTCATTCCTTGGCTGACCATTTTGAAGAAACCTTAGGAAAAAAGGAACATAAAAAATAAATAAATAAATAAGTTGACAACCTTATAGATAATGTAACTGGATGTTCCCACTCCAGTCCTAGAACACCATAGTAGGGAATCTCTTGGTAAAGACACTTGGAGATGCTGGAAGCCAAACAGATATTGAAAAATCAGCTATCCTGCAATACCCAAGAAACTGAAGAATAAAGGATAGAAGTGTCCAATGTCCCATTTTACCCTTAAGTTCACAGGGATAATTGTTTTCCTAACTATAAAGGACAACCTTGAAAATTTAAACTGATACAGGCACATTCAATGTTAAACCTCACCATGGTTGCAACTTCTTTCTTGTAGTCAACAAGTTAATTCAGCACTGAGAATCTCTAAAACTGCCCAGAATTCTTTTCCTCCTTGCTCATCAACTAGATCTTTACCCAAGAAACATTCTTTCTCGTTTTTGACACACAAGGTCTAATTTAATAATAAAGAATCTATTATACAACTGTGCAAAGAAAATTCCCATATTAAATCTCCACTGATAATTTCTTTCCTTAAATCTCTGAGGAGTCTATATTCAAAATGAGATCATGGACAACTGGGATATTGACTTATTAGTACTACTGGTCCAAAATAATACTAAAAACAAAGATTTCAATGAGTTTCTGGGTTCTTGTTCACACAATTTCTACTAATCTTGGTACAATTATTGGAGTTAAAACCATAAAGATTCTGATGACTCCAAATATAATATGCACAATATTTCTCCTAAACCACATAACCAAACAGATAAAAGATTTCTCATACCTCAGATTAGCTCTTGGCATATAACAATTATTAAGTCAAAAGTCCAATGAATGTTGATGGGAAGATCTCATGGGGAAGGATGTGGCTACCCACTCCAGTATTCTTGCTTGTGGAATCCCATGGACAGAGGAGCCTGGTGGGCTACAGTCCATGGGGTTGCAAAGAGTCGGACACCACTGAACAATTAACACTCTCTTTTCATAGATTTGTTCAGGATTTGAAGCCCATAAATAGAAGGGTCATTTTCTCTTTCCCTTAAGTACCAAATCCAAATATTCTCTTTTGTTTTCAGTGTTTCATGAGGCTACATGCTTTACAGTGTATATATGTTGTCTTTTTAATGTTCCTTAAAATTGAAGTTATTTGATTATTTTTTTCCTGTAAAAAATTAGCGATATACCTGGACAGTTAGTTCCCAGGAATTTGTCGAGTCATCTTTCTGACTGCAGTCTCCGTCAGACATTAAGAACCAACAGGATTTAATGTGAGTCAGACATGTAGAAAAGCAATTGATATGTTTCTTGTTTGTCTTTATCTTAAATTAGATATATTATAAAAACTACTTCATTTGAAAATTAGAGAAAAAAGGTTTGTTTGTCAATTCCTCCCAGTTGAAGATATAGATGAGTACATTCCTGGACATCTCATTATTTGGAAAGGGTTTATGTTATCTTAGAAAATCTTGCTCACAGGAAATTAGGTGTCCATACAATATCAGAAGGGAATGCAAGACTGAGATTTTCTCCCCACAGCACAAGAGGAAACACCACAAGAGGGCATGGGAGAAATGCAGGTCTAGATCGTTGGTTTACAGCAGTTAGTGTGTACATATGTCCAAGCCAGCTTATAGAAGATAACCTGTAGTCTAGGGAACTGTTATGTGTGCACAGAAATCAGATTTATTTTTAATTGCAGGGGTGAGGGAAAGTAGATTATGATTTTATATGAGAAAATAGACATCCCTTCCACAATGGTGCAGACCAGAAGAAGGAAGACAGCAGGACTTCTTCTCCCTGAAGATAAAAGGCAAGTGGTCTTGGACTGTGTTGCTTAATGGAGATCAGTGGGTCCTTCACACTAAGGAGTTTAGCAAATCACTCTGGTATCAGTAATGGGCTGATGGTGCTAACAATGACAACTTATTCTCAAGATGTCAATTTATCATTTCTTCCTAATTTTATCTGGCTGTTTGTTCCTCTGTTTTTAAGTTGCAATCCAGTGCTAGCTCAGTTTTTAGGCATTGAGGGATGAGAGAGACAGATTATGACTAGTCTTAAGAAAATCAGCATGGAGGTAAGTGGTGTAGAATTTAAAAGATAGCAAGAAGTGATCAGCAGAAGATGGGCCTACTCCTAGTGTGGAGTACACTGTTGCATGATTGATGTGAATCAGTAAGGAAATAGACAAGGATTATTACAGACAAGTAAACACTGGAGAAAGGTAACAGGAAAATACTGGACTTCTCAAAGTGGATGGATGATTTCCACCCACTCAGTTGTTCCTCATGTATGCAAACTTTGTAATGTGACTTATTACAAATGAAAGAAATGAAAACTGATAATTCAGAAATATTTGTGTGGCATCATTGATAATTAGCTTAATGACAAAATCAAGAAATTGGCTTTCATTTGAACAGAACTTATTTTTCTTCTCTCCCCTCAGTGTAGATGATAAGATGAATGTTGAATGGCCCTGAATAGTATCATTATAGGTTTAATTTTGAAATTTTCAGGTAGTTTTGTATTGTATGAAATGTTTAGTAGCACACTGAATAATATATTCTGCATCCTCCTTTGGATATGTCAAATATATTTTACAAATATACTGTAGCATAATTACATATTTTATAATGTATTCTTACTTTGTTTATGTATGCTATTTAAACAGGTCCACAGATTGACACATTCACAATCTGAATATTTAAGCACAGCTACACAGATATATAAAACAGAATTCAAACAATGATTAGGACTTTATGGAAGAAAATTATATGAACAGAAATTTACTATGAAATCTTTATTACCTCAGCGAATTTCTTTCATAATGAACAAAAATGATGATGTGCATTTCTTACATATTAGACTTAGGATACAATTTTCATTATAATTCAAAAATTACTATTTGTATGAAACATTTCATTCTAATTATTTTTGTATTTATACTTCTTAAGTGACTGATTTGCTCTATATTTTAGCATATAATTTTTAGAAGTTTAGGTTTCCTGCATGGCAGTTAAATATTTTGACTGAGAAAAAGTAACCTATGATGTGATCAAAAGCTTTTAGTTATTTTTTCAATTAATTTTTCATCTTGCAAGTTGGATTTTATCTTTCAGAACTTTTATTTCATCTGAATTATTATTTCACTTAAGGTCCTATTTGTATAACATGGAGTGATTCTATTTGTAGTTTTCTCTTACTCCTGGAATTTAATTTTATGGGATTTTAATTAAAGCCTGGAATATGTAATGGAGTTTTCCTCCTAAGTAGTACCTGAAATGTAATATTTTTACCCCAAGATTTTCAGTTGGATAATATACCTGCTCAGGTTTTCACTTTCTTGGCTGTTTATTTGGAGTATTGACTTGAAATTAAAATGGTGCCAGACATTAAACTCAACTCTTCGGAGCATCCCTTCTCCTCAGAATCTTGGTCCTATAATTCTTCAATGACTTGAAATTTCTCCAGTGCCTTCAAAAGATTTTGTTTTGAATATTTTTGATTTGGATTTCTAATAGTTTTCAATTATATTGTTAATCTGAAACAAACTGGTTGTGGGAGGCTTCCTATAAAACAACTCTTGAAGGTTGCTCCAAACAAGGAGAATATATCAAAAGTGATAGGATGTAACTTCTGAGGTTAGTTTATCAAATATTGTGACTTCCTTCACAATTTTACTCATTCTCTCTTGCTGATAATTTCTCTTAGGTGCTCCATGCTTGACCTTTCTGATCAACCAAGCTGTCATGCTGGAAAGAGCCTTGTGACTGGGTCTGCTCCCCAGACATGTAGCAAAGTCAATCTACTGACACCAGGTTATGGTGAAGGAAAATGCAGCATTTATAACAGGGTGCCAGGCGAGGAGAACAGATTGCTTATGTTCAAAAGACCCATTTTCTCCAAGGCTTTCAAGGAAGAATTTTTAAAGTATGAGGGAGAGAGAGGGTCATGCACTGTGATCAGAGTGTGCAAAATTCTCTGAATGGTTGATGGTAAGATGTCATGGTAATATTTTGAGAATTTCTATTGTCAACTTTCTGGTTTCAGTCCGTTTGGGTTCTGTGTGCTGTAGTCAGCATTTTCTACCTGGTGAGATTCTGGTTTCTGTTCCTAAAAATGTCTTAGGAATGTGCCTTAGACACTGAGGATATCAGTTTCTTTAGGGAAATGCTAAAGGTGCTGTGACTCTGCTATATGGCTGATTTATATTTAAAACTGTTACCAGTTCTCTTGCTTGAATACACTTCTTTGTCTCTGCATGTTCTCATTTCTCTGATCATTAACACTTGAGCCAGACTTTTTGAAACTCAGAAAGTTCAGTAAACAAAAGTTTTTTCTGTAAGCAAGAGGTGGAAACCCAAAGAGAAAAGTCTTTCTGAGGATTGCTCAGTTTCATGACAGAGAATTGAAGATAAACTAATCAAGAGGGAGGAGCTGGGTGTCTTAATCCAACAGAACCATGAGAAACTGAATCTTGCCAAAGCTCATGTGAGTGAGCTTGGAAATGGATCTATCCCCAGTCAAGGATTAAGAAGATAACAACGCTGGCCAAACCTTGATTTCAACCTGTTAGAAACTCTGAAACAAAGGGCCCAAATCAATGACACCCAGTTTCTTGACACACAGAAATTGTGAGAACATACATATTTGATATTTTAAGGTATTAAACTGTTGAGTAATTTGTTATGCAGCAATGAATAAGTAATATATAATAACTCAATTCTGGAAGGAAAAAAAAGACAATTTCTAATTTCAGTACCCATCTTAATTTGTTAAGTCTTGCCCAATATCTCATGATTATGTTTTTCTTTTTTTTTTTTCCCATGTCTGATGATGTTTGCTTTTTCTTCAATTATTTAAACATTAGCTGAGAATAGTCTTGTTTCATGGATTTTTTTCCCCTCTCTTAGAATTTTGTGTTCATTCTCATGTTCTCGTGTGACTTTGAAAACTGTTAAGAAGAAATCTGAGGCCATGCTTAGTTTTGGTTTTACCAGTCATCAAATTACATAAAATTGTTTCTTTATCTACATTACTAAATAATGTCCTCTTTGTAAGAACTCTACAGAACAAGTCTTACCATTGAAAGCTTATCTATCTATCCCTCTATCAATAAATGTTGAATGTTCAAACTGCACCTTCAGTTCTCTTGTCCAGGACATTTCATACATTAAAATTCAGGATAGTTCTCTATTTGTTTAGTCCACTCTACTTTTAATTTTCCTTTGAATTAATTGAGATTATTATAAGCATCTCATTTATGTAAAGCTTCCAGCTCTTTCTCATTGATTTAATTTCCTATAATGGCAGTGTTTTTGGTTCCCTATTTGTTTTGTAAAACCAGCTCTAAAACCATGTCTTTTTCATGTCAATCAGCTGTTTATTATATAATTACTAACTCTTACTGAGGGCTGCGAGGTGCTGCAGCAACTTTGAAGAGATACCCCACATCCAAGGGCAGAGAAGCCCCAGCAAGACTGTAGGAAGGGTGAAATTAGATTGAGAATCAAACTCCATACCCACCAGAGATGCTCAGAGGGTTCAAACAAACTTTGTGCACCAGGACCCAGAGACCCCACAGAGACTAGGACAGAACTGTGTTTGAGTGCCTCCTGTGGATGCATGGGTGAGCAGTGGACTGCTGCAGGGGCAGGGGCTCTGGGTGCAGTAGGCCTGGGTATGGCATAAGACCTATAGGAGGACGTCGCCATTAACTCCATCATCAAGCCACCAAACTTACACAGGACTGAGGAAACAGACTCTTGGAAGGCACAAACAAAACCTTGTGCCCACCAGGACCCAGGAGAAAGGAGCACTGACACCACAAGAGACTGACGCAGACTTGCTGATGAGTGTCCAGAAGTCTCTGGTGGAGGCGTGGGTCGGTGGTGGCCTGTTTCAGGGTTGGAGGCACTGCGTGCAGCAGAGCATGCATTGGACCTTTTGAAGGAGGTCAACGTTGTCTTCATCACCTCCACCATAGTTCGGCCTCAGGTCAAACAACAGGGAGGGAACACAGCTCCACCCATCAACAGAAAACTGGATTACAGATTTACTGAGCATGCCCCCACCTATCAGAGCAAGACCCAGTTTCCCACTCAGTCAGTCTCTACCATCAGGACAGTATGAAAAGGGGAAAAGATAGAAAACTTAAAGATGAACTCCCCAGGTTGGAAGGTGCCCAAAAAGCTACTGGAGATCAGTGGAGAAATAACTACACAAAGAATGAAGAGACAGAGTCAAAGCAAAAACAACATCCAGTTGTGGATGTGACTGGTGATGGAAGTAAAGTCTGATGCTGGAACAGCGATATTGCATAGAAACTTGGAATACTGGTCCATGAATCAAGGCAAGTTGGAAGTGGTCAAACAGGAGACGGCAAGAGTGAACATCAACATTTTAGGAATCAGTGAACTAAAATGGTCTGGAATGGGTGAATTTAACTCAGATAACCATTATATATACTACTGTGGGCAAGAATCCCTTAGAAGAAACAGAGTAGCCAACATAGTCAACAAAAGAGTCTGAAATGCAGGACTTGGATGCAATCTCAAAAATGACAAATCTCTTTTTGTTTCTAAGGCAAACCATTCAATATCACAGTACTCCAAGTCTATGCCCCATCCAGTAATGCTAAATAAGCTGAATTTGAATGGTTCTATGAAGATCTACAAGACCTTCTAGAAATAACACTCCAAAAAGATGTCCTTTTCATTATAGGGGACTCTAATGCAACAGTAGGAAGTCAAGAAATAACTGGCATAACAGGCAAATTTGGCCTTGGAGAACAGAATGAAGCAGGGCAATGGCTAATAGAGTTTTACCAACAGAACACACTGGTCATAGCAAACATCCTCTTCCAACAACACAAGAGAAGACTACAGATGTACATTACCATATGGTCAATACCAAAATCAGGCTGATTATGTTGCTAGCAGCCAAAGATTGAGAAGTTCTATACAGTTAGCAAAAACAAGATCAGGAGCTGCCTGCAGCTCAGATCATGAACTCCTTATTGCCAAACTCAGACTTAAATTGAAGAAAGTAAGGAAAACTACTAGGCCATTCAGATATGGCCTAAATCAAGCCCTTATGATTATACAGTGGAAGTGACAAAAAGATTAAAGGGATTAGATCTGACAGAGTGCCTGAAGAACTATGGACAGAATTTCATGACATTGACAGGAGGCAGTGATCAAGACCATCTCCAAGAAAAAGAAATGCAAAAAGGCAAAATGGTTCTCTGAGGAGGCCTTACAAGCAGCTGTGGAAAAAAAAAAAAAAGAAGTGAAAGCCAAAGGAGAAAAGGAAAGATATACCCATTTGAATGAAAAGTTCCAAAAAATAGCAAGGAGAGATAGGAAAACCTTCTTCAGTGATCAATGCAAAGAAATAGGGGAAAACAGCAGAATGGGAAAGACTACAGATCTCTTCAAGAAAATTAGAGATACCAAGGGAACATTTCATGCAAAGATGGGCTCAATAAAGGACAGAAATGGTAGGGACCTAAAAGATGCAGAAGATATTAAGAAGAGGTGGCAAGAATACACAGAAGAACTGTCCAGAAAAGATCTTCATGACCCAGATAATCACGATGGTGTGATCACTCACCTAGAGCCAGACATCCTGGAATGTGAAGTCAGGTGGGCCTTAGGAAGCATCACTATGAACAAAGCTAGTGGAGGTGATGGAATTCCAGTTGAGCTATTTCAAATCCTGAAAGATGATGCTGTGAAAGCGTTGCACTCAATATGCCAGCAAATTTGGAAAACTCAGCAGTGGCCACAGGACTGGAAAAGGTCCGTTTTCATTCCAATCCCAAAGAAAGGCAATGCCAAAGAATGGACAAACTACCACACAATTGCACTCATCTCACACGCTAGCAAAGTAATGCTCAAGATTTTCCAAGCCAGGCTTCAACAATAAATGAACTGTGAACTTCCAATTGCTCAAGCTGGTTTTAGAAAAGGCAGAGGAAGGATAGATCAAATGGCCAATATCTGCTGGATCATTGAAAAAGCAAGAGAGTTCCAGAAAAACATCTATTTCTGCTTTATTGACTATGCCAAAGCTTTTGACTGTATGAATCAGAATAAGCTGTGGAAAATTCTTACAGCGATGGAAGCATCAGACCACCTAACCTGCCTGCTGACAAATCTGTATGTACATCAAGAAGCAATGGTTAGAACTGGACATGGAACAGCAGACTGGTTCCAAATCAGGAAAGGAGTACGTCAAGGCTGTATATTGTCACCCTGCTTATTTAACTTATATGCACAGTACATCATGAGACATCTTGCTGAAATAAAGATTGCCGGGAGAAATATCAATAACCTGATATGCAGATGACACCACCCTTATGGCAGAAAGTGAAGAAGAACTAAAGAGCCTCTTGATGAAAATGGAAGAGGAGAGTAAAAATTTGGCTTAAAGCTCAACATTCAGAAAACTAAGATCATGGCATCCGGTCCCATCACTTCATGGCAAATGATGGGAAACAATGGAGACAATGAGAGACTTTAACTTTTTGGGTTTCAAAATCACTGCAGATGGTGACTGCAGCCATGAAATTAAAAGATGCCTTCTTCTTGGAAGAAAAGCTATGACTAACCTAGACAGCATATTAAAAAACAGACACATTACTTTGCCGGCAAATGTCTGTCTAGTCACAGCTATATTTTTTCCAGTAGTCATGCATAGATGTGAGAGTTGGACTGTAAGGAAAGCTGAGTGCTGAAGAATTAATGCTTTTGAACTGTGATGTTGAAGAGTCTTGAGAGTCCCTTGGACAGCAAGGAGTTCCAACCAGTTTATCCTAAGGGAAGTCAGTACTGAAACTCCAATACTTTGGCCACCTAATGGGAAGAACTGACTTATTTAAAAAGACCCTTATGCCGGGAAAGATTGAAGGCAGGAGGAGAAGAGGATGACAGAGGATGAGATGGTTGGATGGCATCACCAGCTCAGTGGACATGAGTTTGAGTGGGCTCAGGGAGGTGGTGATGGACAGGGAAGGCTGGCGTGCTGCAGTCCCTGGGGTCACAAAAAGCAGACAGGACTGAGCAACTGAACTGAACTGAATTCTCCTTGAATTGAATTTCTGTTTATTTGAAATCTTTCCAGGTTTAAATCTTTTTCAGAGAATGCTATTATCTTCCTTCCCCCCAGACTGTATTCTTTGCATGTGTTCTATATTCTAGACAATTTAAAAATCTTATTTTTGTTAGTGTTTTTAAATCTTTATTAAACTTATCATCAGATTTTACCAAATAGTTTATTACTAGTGAATTAATTTTTCTTTACTTCCATTTCATCATATTTAATGCAATTTGATTCTCTCAGCTACATTTTGAGATCTATTCACTGTCATGAAGTTTGATGGGGATAAGCAACTAAACTAAATTTTTCTGATTCTTTCTTGTAATATTTTGTTTCTGCTATTACATTTGTGATTTGTTAAATTCTTTCCACAACTTGTTTTTTTCTAGATAACAGAGAATAACTAGCTTTTTTTTTTTTCTGGCTTCAAGTTTTTATCAGTCTAGACAAAGTCTCAGTGTTTGTCACTTTTGCATAGAGTTCATGCCAAATATATCTTGTTTTGCCGGTCTTTTTCCAGCAGTTGTTTCTGCCACCCAGTTAACAAAAGCAGAAAAAGACACAAGAAAATGTTTTCAGACATTAAAGATTTGGGTATGATAGGGATTACTTGAAATCTTTTAAACTCAGCACTAAATCACACTTTAATGTCATATATGCTATCTTGTTATTGTTCAGTTGTTAAGTCGTGTCCAAATATTTAGTCATTTTTAACACCCATTCAGGACTTATTTCTCTTTTACCCTCTTACCAAAGTTTTTTACTTTGTCAATATTAAACTTGTTGGGCTTTGGTTTGTCATTTTTTCTTTTAATTTTGTTTAGTTTAATTCATTTAAACTTTATCTGGTAAACTATGTATTACTTTTGAGATTAAGGAAGAATAAAACTAAAAGCACAGCTAACCACAGTATCTATGATAAGCACTTAAAAAGTCTTCCCTGGTGTCTCAGCCATAAAGAATCTCCCTACAGTGCAGGAGACACAGGAGATATGAGTTCAACCCCTGGGTTGGGACAATCCTCTGGATGAGGAAATGGCAAACCATTCCAGTATTCTTGCCTGGAGAATCCCATGGACCACAAAACCTGGTAGGATACAGTTCATGTGGTTGCAAAAGAGTCGGACATAACTGAGCAAGTGCACACACACATATACAGAAAAGGGATAAATGGCCAATTTTTAGTGAAAATGCATAGAAGGAAGAATTATCACCCTCATTATTGTGTTTACCTATCTATCTTAGGGATAGAATTTCCTCAGGAAAACTAAAAAAATAATGCATTATTTCTGCATTATTGAATATTCCATATGGTAGACTCTAGATTTAAATGTCAATCTTAATCCATAGAAACTCTGGAATCTAAAAAATAGTCCATATAAATTAAAATTTTCAAAATTTTATTATTATTAAAATATGCATGCACAGTGCATATATAAATTAACTTCACATGAAAACTTCATTCCAGAGCATAACTGTAAGTTTCTTCTATCAAAATATGGTGATTGATTGTAATTAGATGGGTGTTCAACAAAAGCTACTTGAACAAATTATGAAAGAAAAGGAAATCATGTCAGAATTAACTTGAAACAAAATTGTAATAAAATGAAGCTCACCTTTTAATTCAAATTTTATAATTGACTGAGTTATTTCATTTGGTAACCTTGATCCTTTCCCATTAATCAGAATAGCTTTTCACAGAAAGAGCCAATGAAACTTCAAACACTTAATAACAGTGACTTATTCAAATAGCAAACTGCAAGAGATGGTTTTAGATCAAAACACACTCACCAATGTACCATGGCTTATTTTTATAACAAAATAAAAGCTAGAAGTCCATAATAATAGCCTAACACATTATCGCATAATCGGATCGGAATGTCGGATTCGTACATTCGTACATTCGTACACGTGTCGGAATCTAACTCAAATCTATATACTCCAAATCTGTGTTCTCTATGGGTACCATGTTGTATTTATTTCTAATTGCCATTTCCTGCTCCTTTGAATTATTAGTTGAACTTATTTTTTCTTTATGTGCCCACTTGTGAGTCGTTTCAGTTAAATTTTTAAGATATGTGCTATCTGAAAATTATAAAAAATGAGAAGTCCAATTTCTGATGGAGTTAAAATATAAATATGTACACACACTCACACACATATGGATGTATATATAATAGTGCTGAGTAACTTTGGGTGAATATTCTCTTCAATTTTAGACACTGGATTATAAAAATACCACTCTAGTTAGATTGTTGTTGTTTTTCGGTTGTTAAGTTGTGTCTGACTCTTTGAAACCCCCTGTAGCACTCCAGGCTCCTCAGTTCTCCCTATATCTCTCATAGTTTGTTAAAAACTCATGTCCACTGACTAGTTAGATTAGAATTTGGATATAAAGTAAAACTCAACCCTATAGCTCAATTTTTAAAGACATAGCATTACTACAAAATGCCATATTGAAAATGATATCTAAACTTTAGGCAATTCAACCTATTGGTACTAAACTACATGAACTTTCTTGTTGCTGAACATATACTCAGTTAAAATAATAAAACAATGAAAATTTCACAGTAGCAAAAATCTCCATGTTGGCATTTAAATACAAAAATTTTTTTCTTATTAAAGGTTTTTCTTTAAGACTGTATGTGCAGAAATTTTAGTGGACTAAGTCTATGACATTTAAATATTGCATCCTTGTAGCAATTCATAAAGTGGAAATAGGACTTGTCCACTGAAGGCTTAGGAAAGTGAAAGCTGCTCAGTCATGTCCAACTCTTTGTGACTTCATGGACTATACAGTCCATGGAATTCTCCAGGCCAGAATCCTGGAGTGGGTAGCCATTCCCCCAGGGGATTTTCCCAACCCAGAGATCAAACCCAAATATCCCTCATTACAGGTGTGTTCTTTACCATCTGAGCCACCAGGGAAGTCTGAAGGTTTAGGAAAGTCAATTTTAAAAAGGTGGCTTATGGGATTATTATTGGCATTCTTGGTTCTTTTTTTTTTTCCCAAATAATTAATTTATTTTGACTAGAGGATAATTACTTTACAATATTGTGATGGTTCCTGACATATAACATGAATTGGCCACAAATATACATGTGCGCCCCCCAATGCTGAACCACCCTCCCACCTCCCTTCCCACCGTATCCCTCTGGTTTGTCCCAGAGTGCCCGCTTTGGATGCCTGGCTTCATGCATCAAACTTGTACTGTTAATCTATTTATCATATGGTAATGTACATGATTCAATCCTATTCTTGCAAATCATCCCACCATAGCCTTCTCCCACTGAGTCCAAAAGTCTTCTTTACATCTATGTCTCCTTTGCTGCCCTGCATTAGCATCATTGGTACCATCTTTCTAAATTCCATACATATGCGTTCATATACAGTATTTGTCTTTCTCTTTCTGACTTACTTCACTCTGCATAACAGGCTCCAGATTCATCCACCTTATTTAGAACTGACTCAAATGTGTTCCTTTTCATAGCTGAGTAATATCTCATTGTGTATATGTACCACAACCTCCATATCCATTCATCTGCCAATGGACATCTAGTTTGCTTCCATATCCTAGCTATTGTAACTAGTGGTGCAAAGAAGATTGGAGTACATGTATCTCTTTCAAGTCTGATTTCCTCAGGGTGATTGCTGGGCCATCTGGCAGTTCTAGTCCCAGCTTTTTAAGGAAACTTCACACTGTTCTCCACAGTGGCTATACAAGTTTGCATTCCCACCAACAGTGTAAGAGGTTTCCCTTTTCTCCACACCCACTGCAGCATTTATTGTCTGTAGACTTTTTGATGATGGCTCTTCTGACTGGTGTGAGTTGATACCTCATTTTGTAAACCCAAATTCTTGATTAGGTTTTTTAATATCTTAGAAGTAAAAATGTCAACATGTTGATTTATATATATATACATTTACAAACTATATATTATTTTTGCATGCACACATATATATACACATTTGGTGTTTCTTCAAAAGCCTATGTGTGTTTATTTTCTTTCAAAAGGTAAGGTCTATTGAATGCTCAAAAATATAATAATGAGTTGGATAGAGCACCATTTCATTTCAAATTACATTTTCAGGAAAACATGACTAAAAACAAATCAAATTGGAGGACAGCATGCTTGTATTATACAAAGAAACAATATTATTTTTATGCTGAATATATAATTCCTAAATATTGATTTAGAAAGTCAATAACATAGTCAAAATATCAAATATTAAATTTTTCTTTCATATATCAAATATTTATTGAACACACATAATATAATATGCACAGTATTAAGTACTGTATATTTATCAATAACAAATTGCCCTGCCCTTCTTTATTCTAGTGGGAAATGATAAATGGTCTTGCAAGTTGTATTAAAGAAAATTTATGAGTAGTAGAATTGATAATTGAGACCCAACTAAAAAGTAATCTCATTTACAAAAATATCTTGTCTTCTTGGTCAGTGAAATTAACCTGTATTTTGGAAACATATCCTCAGTTCTAAGTATTTGCTATTTATATATAATACCAGTTGAAAACCTTTCAACTATAATTATTATTCAAACAAGCCATTCATCTTACACACAATAATAAAAGTAGAGGATGACATGAAAACAAATGTCCTTCTTGGTTAACAGACATTAGATTAGAAAGACTGATAATATATTTTTATACAGGAAAACATGGTATCTATAAAACAATTATAAAGCTAACAACAACACTACATTTGTAGTTGGTATAAAAGATCTAAGAGCTTCCTGGATAGTTCAGTTGTTAAAGAATCTGCCTGTGATGCAGGAGACCCTGGTTCAATTCCTGGGTTGGGAAGATCCCCTGGAGAAGGGAAAGACTACTCACTCCAGTATTTTGGCCTGGAGAACTCCATGAACTACAGTCCATGGGGTCACAAAGAGTAGGACACGACTGAGTGACTTTCACTTTCATGAAAGATCCATGAGGAAAACACCCATTTCATCACCTTTCCAAATTAACCCCAACCTCCAACCTCCTACCAATTAAACTGTCTTTCCCTCTTAAAGGAATAGAGAAGATTAAAAGCAAGATAATTCTGGGTAAATTATTCGGGTAGAACTCCCTGCTTCTTTCTCATAAGATTTTGGTGTCATGTATATATATACAACATTGTCAAGAACAGCCTGAAATACTCCAGTTCTCATGGGGATGGAATTTCTTGATAATGACCACTTTCCTTTGATTTGCCATCCATCTGCAGACACATTCAGACTGTTACATTGTTTATTATATATAGTTTTTCTTGGAACGTTCATAAATTTTTGAGGTAATAAACATATTGTTGGAAACTTTCCTAGGAATGAATGTAAAATATGTTTGTTTGAATGTTATAAATATTCTTTCAATAAGTACATTAAATAATAAATGATAATAATAGATTTCACCTGCAGCTTCCCATTAATCTGGATTTGTTTGGTAGGTAACGATTCATATTAATTATAGATTTTGAGGCACTTTGAAACAAAGGTTAAATCTCAGTATAATAAATATCTTTAAAATACAGATCATTGGATAATTCAGTATTTCTAGTTATCCATATTTCATGTGATAGAATAATACTTGATAAAACTTTAATATTTGAATGAGATATGAATTGCATTCTACTGACTTAGTCATGTATTGCTATCTTTTCTGAATACAGCTTTGTGCTGGCGCTAGTAGTAAAGAACCTGCCAGTCAATGCAGGAAGACTAAGAGACGTGAGTTCAATCCCTGGGTGGGGAAGATCCCCTGGAGGAGGTCATGGCAACCCACTTCAGTATTCTTGCCTGCAAAATACCATGGGCAGTGGAGCCTGACAGGCTACAGTCTATAGGATCACAAAGAGTTGAATACAAATGAAAAAACTTCACAGACACACCACACATGTCCAAGTCCAAGCCTACTGATTGTAATTGTTTTTTGAGTAAATTCATATATTTGTGGACTCGATGTTTCCTGCACTTTCCCTGGCACTTCTGTTATAAAATGTTATCAAGGTATTTTGTCATGTTGTGGTCAAAATCAGAGTGTAACTCTTCATGTGTGGGGCTAACAATAAATAATACAACCTAAAATAGAGTAACTGGTCCAACTGTTTTCTGAAGTGAGGGCCATATTGACTTCGATAACATCTTCAAATTACTTTGTGCCCATTATTAGACTTTTTGACAATAACGTTTGAAATCCAAAGAAAATGGATACATAGAAAACCAATTTGTTTGTACCTTTTAGAAACTGTTAAATAACAGAGTGTCAAACAGATAGGGACCTCCTATTTCCTACTTCTCCTCCATCTGGGTTTCCATCAAGGATAATGACTGGAGTATGACTCATATCCAAGCATCTCAACTAACTCTAACACTCGTACTGTTACATAATTTAAAATTTTTCATAAAATACTTACATGCAAAGAGTTACAACTAAATGATTATATATAATTTCTCAGAAAATATATTTTAAACAAAATAAGTCATATCTACTCAAATATTTTCTTTGTGCTTTGTAAGTGAAATGAGAAAAGGAAAGGAAATGATACCTTTTTCCTATTTCCTGCAAAATTCCTTTCCAGAGTAACTAAATGCACACATTAGGCAGTGTCCAGAGAACCATCAGGTAGGTCTGAATCCCACAGGAAATAAATGTGAGAAAAGAGGAGAGAAGGCAATTTAGTGGACAGGACAGAAAAGTGTCCATACCATTCCAAAGCAGTTTTTAACTCTCTTCAAAACACGGGAAGGAAATCAAGGCTTCCACAAGAGAATTAAAATGTTTGTTCCCCATATTCCACTCCACATCAAACCCTGATTTCATTCATCATTCTCTTTGTCCACCATTCCTCAGCCAGCTGCTGTTTTCACTCCAAAGCAGAATTCTAGGTCTGTAACTTTCAGATATCCAGCCAGCTCTATAATGTAATATTTTCAGCAGCACATGGATGTCAGCTCTTCACTTTGTTTGTTCTTTCCCCTTTTATCATCCGTAGAGCTCAGATGCTGACTTTACTAGCAGAAATGCATATACCATGTGTTTAGTCCTGATAATGACTATCAATGTTTAATTATATTTTAAAATCATAATGGAAATAAATTATTAATGAATTGTGGTAACCGTACTAGGTGAAATCTGTAACAATGTGGTGCTGACATTGTCACTGAATTTTATGACAAAGTTACCAGATTGAAAATCAGTCATGTGTGCCCAGAAAATTTACACAGCTCTTTGCCCAACACAAAAGAGGCGAGTCATTTTTTAACACTTGGATATGATTTCTTGCTCTGCCTTGGACTGGTTTTCTGACCTTTGGCATACCAGTTATGATCTCTATAAACTCAGTTTTTCCGTTCAAAAAATTAACACGAAACAGATTGCATAATATCTAAAGTTTCATTCAGGTTTATTATCCTATTTCTCTAGCTGGATAAAGACATCTTTCAGAAGGGTTCTACAAAATAAACATACTTTTCACATGTCATTTTTTGACATGAATGTGTTTGCTTCATTGCCATTTATAAGTGATATTTATAAATTTGCAAAAGTGGTAATTTTGAGGGTTACAGATGACAGTTATGGGAGATTTATACATAGCACAACGTGAGATAAAATATATCCTTTTATTATTGACAGTTATATTTTAATAAAGAATGGTGAGGAAATTTCCTCTGTCTTTACTGTTTCTTCAAGTCTTCATTTTAATTAAAAAATAACTGACCTCAAAAATTCTTTTATCTTATTGCCACTAATTAAGTTTTAAGATCTGATTTATCTCTAATATCAAAGAGTGGAAAGTTTAATACACCACATAGACTGTAATTTAATTCTTCATGGCTATAATGCAATTCATAAAATGAAATGTTGCTACTCCATGAAGATTCTTTAAAAAAATAAAATTGAGAGAGTTTAGTGTATTTTTCAAATATCTTATACATTTGTTTAATCCAATGTATAAACTAATATCTTCTTAAATTAGTGATATCACAGATATTTGAATGATAGTTAACACTAATAAAATCATACATTCTGAATTTTTAATATAAACATTGATAAAGCAGATTTATTTAAGCCACAGATGCTTACTGAACAGCTATAAGACTTTTACTAAGAAAAAAAAATCACTTTCTACCTAGCAAGGTATTAAAAATTAATATGCAATGATTTTACTTTCCAATGCCTGGGATAATAAAAGGAATCATGATGAAATTCTAGAATCAAAATGTTGATTTAAATATAAAATTCATTCATTAATGAATTTGTATATCTTTATACATGATTTATATACCCTCTTTTATTGATTCCCTGGTTGTTGTTGCTTTAATGTACATTTCAAATCAAGCTGAGAAGCTTGGTAAATTCCATCATATACTTTCTTTTTATTTGTTTATTTTAATTGGAGGCTAATTACAACACTGTAGTGCTTTTTGCCATACACTGATTATCATGAGCTGTGACAATCATTTAACATAAAAGCAGTTCTAATCATTCTACCTCCAATTCATGCAACTTCTCAGCCCTCATTGTTAGAGATCATTTCCATAACCTTTTATTAATGTATTATTACACACTCACATCAACTTTTCTAAAAATCTCAAATATGTTCTCCCATCAGCTTCAGTAACTGTGATCACTTCACTTTACACTGTGCTTTACCCATGTCAAGGTTTTCTGACACAATTTCTTAATATAATTCTAAATTTAACTTCATTTTTCCAACAAACTTGAAATGTTATATCTTTACTAGGAGAATACTTGAAACTCAAGACGTCTAGAGTTTCATAGCACACCTTTACCCTCATTCTTTCTGTTCAGTTCAGTTCAGTCACTCAGTCATGTCTAACTTTTTGCAACCCCATGAACCACAGCACACCAGGCCTCTCTGTCCATCACCAACTGCCAGAGTCTACCAAAACCCATGTCCATTGAGTCAGTGATGCCATCCAACCATCTCATCCTCTGTCGTCCCCTTCTCCTCCTGCCCTCAATCTTTCCCAGCATCAGGGTCTTTTCAAATGAGTCAGCTTGTTGCATCAGGAGGCCAAAGTATTAGAGTTTCAGCTTCAACTTCAGTCCTTCCAATGAACACCCAGGACTGATCTCCTTTAGGGTGGACTGGTTGGATCTCCTTGCAGTCCACGGGACTCTCAACAGTCTTCTCCAACACCACAGTTCAAAAGCATCAATTCTTCAACGCTCAGCTTTCTTTATAGTCCAACTCTCACATCCATACATTACTAATGGAAAAACCATAGCCTTGACTAGATGGACCTTTGTGGACAAAGTAATGTCTCTGCTTTTTAATATGTTGTCTAGGTTGGTCATAACTTTCTTTTCAAGGATTAAGTGTCTTTTAATTTCATGGCTGCAATCACCATCTCCAGTGACTTTGGAGCCCTCCAAAATAAAGCCAGTCACTGTTTCCACTGTTTCTCCATCTATTTGCCATGAAGTGATGGGACTGGATGCCATGATCTTAGTTTTCTGAATGTTAAGCTTTAAGCCAAGTTTTTCACTCTCCTCTTTCACTTTCATCAAGAGGCTCTTTAGTTCTTCTTCACTTTCTACCATAAGGGTGGTGTCATCTGCATATCTGAGGTTATTGATATTTCTCCTGGCAATCTTGATTCCATCTGTGCTTCCTCCAGCTCAGCGCTTCTCTTGAAGTGACAGGGTGGCAATATATAGCCTTGATGTACTCCTTTTCTGTAGTCCCCTATTATTCCATATGTTCTAAGTGTTCTCCCACTTAAGAAAGACTCATTTTCTTCTTTAGTTGGGTACAGTCTTCTGTATATGTTCTGTACGTTATGTTGATTGATAGAAGTATTCACATCTTCCATATCCTTACCTACTTTGTTTTCATTTTATCAGTTCATTTCAGAGAGGCAGTATTAGAAGCTGCCGACTTCGCTTTATGTATTTGGAATCTTTTTTAATGAGTGTATATGCATGTGCTATTTTTGTATTCTCTTGATCAATTGACATCATGAGATGTCCTTTTTTTAATTTTCTAGTGATATTCTTGTCTTGAGACCTATTTTCTCTAATATTAGAATGGTCATGTCAGTGTTCTTTCATATAGTTTTTGCAAGTAATTTTTTTTCTGTGTTTTCTCTCAATCTATGTGTGTTATTAAGAGTCAATTGCTGTTTTTTTTAGTAAATAATGCATACAGAGTTATTATCTAATTAAATATAACAAGTTTGCCTTTATTTGGGATTTTATTTATATTTGATGTAGTTATTGATATGTTTGGATTTAAATTCACTTCTTGTTATTTGATTTCTATGTGTCCCATTTGCTCTTTCTTCATTACTTCTCTTCTGTCTTTGTAACTTGAATCAAATACTACTTTTTGTTCTATTTTATATCTTCTAATGAATTTTTAAGTTAAGCTTCTTTGAGTTTTTTTAAGGATTTTAGTGTACCTGTAACTCGTTTGGTCTGTGTTCAAGAGAACTCTATTACTTCATGACTATTCTAAGAACTTTATGATAGTCCCTCAATGATTATATTGTCTTTCTACCCCATGTGTTCTTATGTTTATATTTGTAGCTCTAGAAATGCACATTTATTTAAAGAACCTTATATATATACACATGTGTAAATAAATGTATAGACAGATAGATACATAGATATAGACGGATGGTGGTGGTGGTTTAGTCACTAAGTCACGACCAACTCCTGTGACCTCAAGGACTTTATTTAGCTCACCAGGCTCCTCCGTCCATGGGATTTCCCAGGCAAGAATACTAGAGTGGGTTGCCATTTCCTTCTCCAGGATCTTCCCCACCCAGGGATCGAACCCAGGGTTCGATCTCTTGCATTGAAGGTAATTCTTTACTGCTGAGCCACCAAGGAAGCCTAGATAGATAAATAGATCAATAGATAAAACATATATCTTACTTCACATCTTTGAAAAAAGATATCATCTTCTCTAAAAAGAAAAAGAACTTTTTTTTTGTTGTGCTGGTAGCCAGAGCATCATGCTATATAATATAACTACACCGCTGAATTTGACTGCATGCATTATATGTAGAACACTGGAAGTGAATCTAACCTTACCTTACCTTACTAAAGTAAGGCTAATTGTAAAGAGACAGCATTACCAAATGTCAGAAATATTCTTATAATTTTTAATCTCAAATCCTTTGATATCACATTAGAAAATGAATGAAGGTAAAAGTCTTGGTTTGAGTGATGTTACTGCCTGCTGAATGTATCTGAACCAGGTGCCTCCACTAGGGGAAGAAAAAAAAAAAGGGTGAAAATAGTTAGAATATAAAATGGAAGGAATATGATAGAAAAGGGAAAGAAGATGCAAAGGAGGATCATGATGCCAGGGAAAGATGTAGTAGCTCTTTACCCAAAAGCATATCAAGAAAAAAATAGCAATATTCCAACTTTTGTCTCAGATGTAGAACCAACAAACAACTGATGCTAGGAGAGTCTACTTGACCTGTTTTGTCTGGAGAAGGGAAATTAAATTCTGCTGATTTTATGTTCTGCCTAAAGACTGTATCCTGATGATCTTGAGTATAGATGTGAAATAGAACCCCTTTGTGACTTAAATGGCAGGTGGTAAGTTGTACCTTTCATTGCCCTTGTGATTAACTAATCTTTATTTATTACTTTTGAATCTCACAGGATGGATGATGCTGACCAGTTGGAGGTGTAGCTATGAATAAAGGTGTCCCAAACCTGATGCAGTTATCTAGGTGTGATGGGGAAACAGATTGCTGTCATCCACAAAGTACATTAGAGATTGTTTTTGACTATGACAAATGAAAGAGTGTGCATGCACTGGCTCTACATGGCAGGAAGTTTGAGTAGTATCAAAAAGTTTGGATAGAGCGGTATTAAGGGGTCATATATCTTCTGGGATTTGTAAGGAGCTACATCTTTGAAGCCCTATGGCACTCTAAGACTGAGTTGTACTGGGGAGTATACTATATTGATTAACACTTTCATTGGACAAGCAATACTTTTAGGAGAAACAATGTACCCAAATTGTATCCAAGTTATGAACATATGTGGTGTCCAAAACTGGCAGCAATAAATGTATTGACATAATCAGCAATGACTCTACTAGGCCATTCATAAGTAGGATAGATTGTTGCATTCATGAAATCAAACTCTTCACAATAAATTTTGTTATTCAAGTCACTTTGGGTTTTTCTAATTATGCAAATAGAAACATTGACAGATGAGTTTTATTCATGGATCTGGTCTTCTCCAAGAGGACAGTTTTGATACAATTTTTCCACTGGTCTCAATGTGAATAGGATACTTTAGTATTATTGTTTTATTTCAGTCTAAACCAATAAACTACAATAAAGAGGAATTAAGTTCTTAAGGAAGTACATTAAGTTCATGCTTAAAACATGTTTGAGTCACTCAGCCTATAGGAAAGTAATCATGGGAGGCAATCTACATTCTTATTCCTGTCCTCGAATGCTAGATTAGAATGCAAAAGAATGGCAATTAGATGAGGGAGATCATCTTTAAATAGAAAACTAGAAAGAGCAAAAGATGGCTTTTATGAGAAGTCAGTTTTAGTCTATTGGAATGGGAAAGGGTGCTTTCAGAATGCTGAAGTCACTAGGTATTCACAAGCTCCTTATTGGAAGGAACTGCCCTGGGCTAATTGCCAGATGCTGTGTTAGAGCTAATAGAGTTTTATACTAAGTGCCTGATGGAGCTTGTTTAAGTAATGGATTTTCCTTTAGGCCAGAAGAAATCCCGAGATACTTTTCCCTAAATAGGAGAAAGGGTGATGAAGAGATGGAAAAGAAGGAGAACAGGACTGTAAAATTTGTGAGTAAGAAAAAAAGTAAAGGCTTGATAAATGGAAGGAGATTGAAACATTACTTTGGTTTTCCATATCTATAACCTGGAGTAGCTTTACTTATGTTGTAAAAGGCTAACTGAATAAGTAATTTTTTTTAGAATTTTAATACCATGTGACACAATTTTATAATTATGCTCCAGTCAAAACAGTAGTTTTTATAAAGTTACCTAAGAACACTTTTTATTAAAAGTGTTGCTACTCTTTTTTAAATGGTTTAAGGTTCTACTTTTATTCTATTAAAGCAATCATTCAACCTTAATATTAGACACATTTAAAAATAGTATCGATTATTGTTTTTAAAACATAATTATGGATTTCCCTGGTGGCTCAAATGGCAAAGAATCTGCCTGCAATGCAGGGGACCTGACATGCTATATTAATTTACTGTACATATAAATTCAAATGTTTATATCTAGATTAACAAATATTTTCTTTAAAATATCTGATTAGAGGACGTTAACTACTTTCCTATTCATTAAAGCCTAGGTGTTTGAACTCAAATTTCACTTAGGATAGTGATCAGCTTTGGGCGAGGTAGAAAATAGAAGGATACCATGGGTGCTTTGCAGATACTGATGCTAGTGACTTTGCGATGTGTCATTTGAGCTACGTTTCTCAGAATTCCCTTTTCTCTGTTTCTGGTAGAGTGGACCCACAAGAGATCCTCGGAGTTGAAAAAGAAGGAACAATCGTTTGATTTTTACTTTACCATGATTCAATCAGGCACTTTTACATCTCATACATATCATTCCTCATCTCTTGGCTTGCCTGACTGCTGTGGGGCATTAACTGGTCTGAAATTGCTCCAGCTTCCGCGTTCCTCGGGGCTTCCCCACCTCCTGGGCTGGTTTAAGGCAGACAGGGAAATCCGCAGTGTGAAGGCTGGAGAGACTGGACTTGACATAGATCCCTGTGCCCCTGTGTGGGCTCCAGACTGCCACAGCTCTCAGCCACTTCATATCTATCTTCCCTTCCTGACAACTTGCCCTGTGGTCTTCAGTCCTCAGCATCACACATAAAGACAAGAACCTTACAGAGACTGTTTAATCAGCTCACACAATTGAGCAAGTTCAGTCACTATACTGAATCACGTGCTGGTGTGTGTTCATTCACTTCTGTTGTATGCGACTCTTTGCGATCCCATGGACTGTAGCCCACCAGGCTCTTCTGTCCATGGGATTCCAGGCAAGAATACTGGAGTGGGTTGCCATTCCCTTCTCCAGGGGGTCTTCCCAACCCAGGGATTGAACCCAAGTCTCTTATGTCTCCTGCTTTGGCAGGTAGGTTCTTTATCACTAACCCACTTGGGAAGACCTAATGAATCTTAATATATTTAATTGATCACTGTCAGATGCATTGGTCAGATGTGTTTCTTGATCAGCTTGTATATTATGCAAGTATATTCAGTTTCTGAAAATACACCCACCTGTACATTTTTGATGCATATATTCTATGAATATCATAAGTTAATAATGAATTATTTGGAAGTTCTGAAGATTTATTCAGGATAAGGTACCAGTCTTCATAATCATTTATGTGTTTGAGAAGTGGAAAATATGTCTGAAAAATTGTTGTCATCCAATATGCTTTAGTTAATTGTGAGCACTATGTAAGAGTCTTTATAAGAGACAAAGTACACTTTCTCTCTCTACACACACACACACACACACACACACACACACACACACACAGTATTTCTTGTTAGGGGCTTTTCTGGTTGGCTCAGTTGACAAAGAATCTGCTTGCAGTGCAGGAGACCTGGGTTCGATCCCTGGGCCAGGAAGATCCCCTGGAGAAGGAAATGGCAACCCTCTCCAGTATTCTTGCCTGGGAAATCCTATGGAGAGAGAAGCCTGGCAGGCTATGTATGGTCCATGGGGTTGTAAATTGTCAGATACATCTTAAGGAATAAACCTCCACCACCAGTCTTTATAGTTACATGCATATTCATTGGGCTAAATAATTACTGAAATCATGGTAACTTATCTATATGTATTGTAACTTAATGTATATTTTTAAAATTAACAATTACAATATATCAAATGGAGTTGGTTTGCAATTATTAAATACACAATTAAAACAGATTAGGAAGCCAAGTTCTCAATAGGACCTTTAGGTTAGCAATAGAAGATGTGAATGCTTTGAGGTCATCATGATCATTCCAGCAGCCTTGGTGCTAAGAGGCTACCTCGGTAGGAATGAACAGAGAAAGAAGCATGAAAGAGGAGGAATGGGGTTGTGAGAAGAAACTGACAATTGGGCAGAGCTCGCCCTTGAAGTGAGCTGTAAATTTCCAAAATGTCCTGATGCTAAGAGGTTTCCTATAGGAAATAATACTCATGAAGATCCAAACTCAGTTTTGTAGATGATTTCGGGGGAGGGTAGTAAAGGCTTTAAATCATATAAATAAGTTGGAAAGGGAGTCAGATAGAAACTGATGATGAATAGAGGAGGTGAGAAGAAAAGGATTCATGAGATCACTAGAGAGCACTTTGTTGATTCAGAGACTGGTCAACCAGAGAATAGCACATGTGGCAACCAGGCTTCCAGTTAACCTGTCTCTGAACAGAAGCATGACCTCATCTGCTGGACAAAAAGATTCTAACCAGAAGCTAATGGTTTATGGAGACACTGCTATGTGCTGCGTAGTGTGTAAGTTTATAGAGGTTAACTCTTTAATGCTTCCCATTTTTTCTTTCTACCCACCTCTTTACACCTCTACACACACACTTTACATCTATGGAAACACAGGCTCTGATACACTGAATACCAGTCCAAATGTCTCTGGGTCAAAAATGGAGCAAGCCCCCAAATGCAGTTTAATGTGATTTCAACGATCCTGTTCGTTTCTATAGCACACAGAACCTGTGACTCCAGGCAAGTTTAAAAGCCAATACCCACAGGGAGTATAAAAAGGAAAATCCTGGCAAAGTATGCTCATATGCCCTGGATCAGCTGCTTCATCTTTAGAAAAAAAAAAAAAAAAATTCCACGTTCTGTTTCAAAGCCAGAAAATTCTCAGCCCCTGAGGCTTCTGCTGTGCTTCTTGATCTGGTCATCATATTGCTGCACTGAATCAGGAAAGAACCTCAGCCATTGACAACAAGGTGTGTGATATTTTTCTATAATTTAAAAATCTTCATACATCTCAATAGATGTATGAAAAATAGATGAAAATAGAAACTAGATGAAAGTTAGAAAGTATATATTGTCTATAGTAAAAATTTATCATCTGATATTAAAGCATGCTTCAATTTTAAAAGTTGATTTTTCATCAGGTCAGGGCACAAAAGTAATCACTTAATTTCCAGTGCTTCAGTTGACTTTCCCTTAACTACCTTGATTATGTAACCTTCAATACTTGTTCAGAGCTGAAATTTCAGGGTAAATCTTTTTTTTTTTTTTTTAAAGGCTAAGAGTTAATTTTCTGATAAACTTTCACTGATATTTTTAACTTTGTTTTTAAGCCATTTTCCCTCTGTTAATTTTGGAAGTGTGTGAATTACAAGTTGAACTCGGAATGAAATAATGAACAGAGTCCTAATTAAGAACTTGTGCTCAGGAGTCAGAATAAATTGAAATTCAAGCTCCACCGATCATTAACTGTGTAATTTTTAATTTGTTACTTGAGAGTCACAATAAAATGAGGTTCTTATCACAGTGCTGTATGGGAATTAAATGAGCAAGCATGTATGATCAGCCTACATGTTTGACATACTATAACTATTAACAATTATTTTGGTAAGAGAAGTTTGGTTGTTTTATTTATTTATTTTTAATTTCCTTTTTATTATGATTCTTTAGGGCTTCCCAGGTGGCTCAGTGGTAAAGAATCCCCTGCTAATGCAGGAGACCCAGATTTGATCCCTGGGTTAGAAAAATCCCCTGGAGGAGGAAAGGGCAACCCATTCCAGTATTCTTGCTGGGGAAATCACATGGACAGAGAAAACTTTTGGGCTACAGTCCATTGTTGTTGTTCAGTCACCCAGTCATGTCCAACTCTTTGAAACCCCATGGACTGCAGTTCACCAGGCCTCCCTGTCCCTCACCAACTCCCAAAGTTTGCCCAAGTTCATGTCCATTGCATTGGTGATGCCATCCAGGCATCTCATCCTTCTCCTTCTGTCCTCAATCTTTCCCATAAACTTGGATTTTTCCAATGAGTTGGCATTTGCATCATTTGATCAAAATGCTGGAGCTTCAGCTTCAGCATCAGTTCTTCCAAAGAGTATTCAGTGTTGATTTCCCTTAAGATTGACTGGTTTGATCTCATTGCTGTCCAAGGGACATTCGAGAGTCTTCTCCTGCACCACAGTTCAAAGGCATCAATTCTTTGGTGTTCTGCCTTCTTTATGGTCCAGCTCTCACAACTGTATGTGACCACTGGGAAGACCATAGCCTTTACTATATGGACCTTTGTCAGCAGAGTAATGTCTCTGCTTTTCAATACACTGTCTAGGTTTGTTATAGCTTTCCTGCCAAGAAGCAGTCATCTTCTGATTTCATGGCTGCAGTCACCACCTGCAGTGATTTTAAAGCCCAAGAAGAGAAAAACTCTCACTATTTCCATCCATCTTTTCCCCTTCTACTTACCATTAAGTAATGGGGCTGGTTGCCAGGATCTTAGTTTTTTTTTTTTTTTTTTTCATTTATTTGTATTAGTTGGAGTCTAATTACTTTACAATCGGAGAAAGCAATGGCACCCCACTCCAGTACTCTTACCTGGAAAATCCCATGGATGGAGGAGCCTGGTAGGCTGCAGTCCCTGGGGTTGCAAAGAGTCAGACATGACTAAGCGACTTCACTTTCACTTTTCAATTTTATGCATTGGAGAAGGAAATGGCAACCCACTCCAGTGTTCTTGCCTGGAGAATCCCAGGGATGGGGTCGCACAGAGTCAGACACGACTGAAGTGACTTAGCAATTACTTTACAATATTGTATGTTGTATGTATGTTTTTGCCATACATTGACATGAATCACCCATGGATTTACATGTGTTCCCCATCCTGATCCCCCCT
This sequence comes from Dama dama, assembly GCF_033118175.1. Taxonomy (NCBI): domain Eukaryota; kingdom Metazoa; phylum Chordata; class Mammalia; order Artiodactyla; family Cervidae; genus Dama; species Dama dama. The sequence goes on from NC_083711.1 coordinate 23,049,883, forward strand.
CCCACCTCCTGATCCCATCCATCTGGGTCTTCCCAGTGCACCAGCCCTGAGCACTTGTCTCATGCATCCAACCTGGGCTGGCGATCTGTTTCACACTTGATAATATACATGTTTTGATGCTATTCTCTCAGATCATCCCACCCTCGCCTTCTCCCACAGAGTCCAAAAGTCTGTTCTGTACATCTGTGTCTCTTTTTCTGTCCTGCTGGCAAGGAAATGCAAGAAAAAGCATACATGTGGAATTATGGAAGAAACAGGATCCTCCCTGATAAAGGAGAAACTTAAAGGAAGAGAAATCTCTGTACTTTCCTTCACTTCCTTTCTTGCTTTGCCTAATGTTCAAGCCTCTAAGTATGTCAGAGAAGCTGGATTAAAGGCCTAAATCCTTGATGACACTGTTGAGTCACCAGGACAGTAGCAAGAGAATATACCTTTGGACATCTTGGTAAATGGATTATACATGCCTATGGCTTCAGGTAGGACATTTTTATATGTGCCTGCTTCCCTGGTGGCTCAGCGGCAAAGAATCCACCTGCAATGCAGGATACCATCTGAAATGCAGGAGTCTCAGGTTTGATCCCTGAGTCGAGAAGATTCCCTGGAGAAAGAAATGGCAACCCACTCCAATATTCTTGCCTGGAAAATCCCATGGACAGAGAAGCTTGGCAGGCTACAGTCCATGCAGTTGCAAGAGTAGGACACAAATTAGCAACTATACCACCACCACCACCATTTTTAGATTCATTACTTATTGAATGTTTGTACTGATTTCATCAAAAGCAGCCCAATGGACCCAGTTTTCAAACCTGTATTTACAAAATGTATTTTAAAAGTCTTAGAATGTTTTAAAAATCTACTCAATATCTCAGTTAACTGGCTAAAATTTTGAGGAAATAGCAGCAATAAAAATCTACAAGATCAGATACCGTGCACATAATTTCAGAGAAGATTCCATAGTATTATACATGGTAGGGGATTTCTACCATAATGTAATAGATCTGCAGCATCCAAACCACTCATTTCTTAAGACAAAGTTCACTAGTATGACTATTATATATTTTGCATGTTATTTTAAAACAGAGCTGTTCATATTTGGGTTTGGCACATCGATACCATTAAAAGTAGTTTGTGTATGTGTTGTTGTTGTTGTTGTCAGAATGTGACATTCAGATTGAAATCCAAGTTTCTCTTTGGAAAAGTGTCAATGGTACTTTCCTCTAGTTCTCCTAACTTCTATTCAACTTATACCATGTGCCAGTAGATGCTAAATTATTTTGGATACATTATGTCATTTAAATCACATAACACTAGGAAACATATTTTTGCCTTTTCCATTTTTATAGATGAGGAAACTGAAGTTGAAAGATGATAGGTAACTTACCCAAGCTCACAAAGCTGAATAACGAGCAATGCATTAAGAAGTGTAGCTTTCTGAACTGACCACAAGGTCTGAGATCCCAATCAACATAATTTACTGTGATATTGCTAGATCAAATTAATTCTTTCTATTATGCCATGAAGTACTGATACATTTGAAGATCAGAAAGCAAAAGGGATGCACTAGGCTTAAAAAAAAAAAAAAAAAAAAAAAACTAACAATGAATGAACAATTATTCCAAAAAGAAGAAATACAAATAACCAGTATGTGTAATGTGTGTTAAGATACATTCACTGTTCTCAGAATCCAAAAAAAATAGAATCGTGGGTGTGTGTTGTGTGTTAGTTGCTCAGTCATGTCCAACTCTTTGCAACCCTATGAACTGTAGCACACCAGGCTTCTCTGTCCATGGAATTCTCTAGGCAGGAATACTGGAGTGAATTGTCATTCCCAACTCCAAAGGATCTTCCTGACCCAGGGACTGAAGCTTGGTCTCCTGCATCACAGGCAGATTCTTTACCATTTGAGCTATAGGGAAGTCCTAAAAATGAAATTTATAGGAATCAATATCAATACCATATCTTGTTCTTTCTACCACAAATTTTAATAATTCTAATGAGAAGTTGCTGTAAAACAAGACTCCTAATACGGCAAACCACTTCAGTATTCTTGCCTTGAGAACCCCATGAACAGCATGAGAAGGTAAAATGATAGGATACTGAAAGAGAAATTCCCCAGGTCGGTAGGTTCCCAATATGCTACTGGAGATCAGTGGAGAAATAACTCCAGAAAGAATGAAGTGATGGAGCCAAAGCAAAAACAACACCCACTTGTGGATGGGGCTGGTGATAGAAGCACGGTCCAATGCTGTAAAGAGCAATATTGCATAGGAAACTGGAATGTTAGGTCCATGAATCAAGGCAAATTGGAAGTGGACAAATAGGAGATGGCAAGAGTGAATGTCGGCATTCTAGGAATCAGCAAACTAAAATGGACTGGAATGGGTGAATTTAACTCAGATGACCATTATATCTATGACTGTGGGCAGGAATCCCTTAAAAGAAATGGAGTAGCCATCATGGTCAACAAAAGAGTCCAAATTGTGGTACTTGGATGCAATCTCAAAAACGACAGAATGATCTCTGTTCGTTTCCAAGGCAAATCGTTGAGTATCACGGTAATCCAAGCCTATGCCCCAACCAGTAATGCTGAAGAAGCCAAAGTTTAACGGTTCTATGAAGACCTACCAGGCCTTTTAGAACTAACACCCCAAAAAAGATGTCCTTTTCACTATAGGGGATGGAATGCAAAAGTTGGAAGTCAAGAAACATCTGGAGTAACAGGCAAATTTGGCCTTGGAGTACGGAATGAAGCAGGGCAAAGGCTAATAGAGTTCTGCCAAGAGAATGCACTGGTCATAGCAAACACCCTCTTCCAACAACACAAGAGAAGACTCTACACATGGACATCACCAGATGGCCACCACCAAAATCAGATTGATTATATTCTTTGCAGCCAAAGATGGGGAAGCTCTATACAGTCAGCAAAAACAAGACCTGGAACTGACTGTGGCTCAGATCATGAACTCCTTATTGCCAAATTCAGACTTAAACTGAAGAGAATAGGGAAAACCACTAGACCATTCAATATGACCTAAATCAAAGCCCTTATGAATATATAGTGGAAGTGAGAAATAGATCTAAGGGACTAGATCTGATAGACATAGAGGCTGATGAACTATGGACGGAGACTTATTACATTGTACAGGGGACTGGGATCAAGACCATCCCCATGGAAAAGAAATGTTAAAAGGCAAAATGGTTGTCTGAGGAGGCCTTACAAATAGCTGTGAAAAGAAGAGAAGCAAAAAGCAAAGGAGAAAAGGAAAGATATTCCCATTTGAATGCAGAGTTCCAAAGAATAGCCAGGAGAGACAAGAAAGCCTTTCTCAGTGATCAATGCAAAGAAATAGAGCAAAACAACAGAATGGGAAAGACTAGAGATCTCTTCAAGAAAATTAGAGATACCAAGGGAACATTTCATGCAAGATGGGCTCAATAAAGGACAGAAATGGTATGGACCTAAAGAAGCAGAAGATATTCATGAGAGGTGGCAAGAATACACAGAAGAACTGTACAAAAAAGATCTTCATGACCCAGACAATCATGATGGTGTGATCACTCACCTAGAGCCAGACATCCTGGAATGTGAAGTCAAGTGGGCCTTAGGAAGCATCACTATGGACAAAGCTAGTGAATGTGATGGAATTCCAGCTGAGCTATTTCAAATCCTGAAAGATGATGCTGAGAAAGTGCTGCACTCAATATGCCAGCAAATTTGGAAAACTCAGCAATGGCCACAGGACTGGAAAAGGTCCATTTTCATTCCAATCCCTAAGAAAGGCAATCCCAAAGAATGCTCAAACTACCGTACAATTGCAGTCATCTCACACGCTAGTAAAGTAATGCTCAAAGTTCTCCAAGCCAGGCTTCAGCAATACATGAACCGAGAACTCCTGATGTTCAAGCTGGTTTTCAAAAAGGCAGAGGAACCAGAGATCAAATTGCCAACATCTGCTGGATCATCAAAAAAGCAAGAGAGTTCCAGAAAAACGTCTATTTCTGCTTTATTGACTACGCCAATGCCTTTGACTGTGTGGATCACAGTAAACTGTGGAAAATTCTGAAAGAGATGGGAATACCAGACCACCTGACCTGCCTCTTGAGAAACCTGTACGCAGGTCAGGAAGCAACAGTTAGAACTGGACATGGAACAACAGACTGGTTCCAAATAGGAAAAGGAGTACGTCAAGGCTGTATATTGTCACCCTGCTTATTTAACTTATATGCAGAGTCCATCATGAGAAATGCTGGGCTGGAAGAAGCACAAGCTGGAATCAAGATTGCCCGGAGAAATATCAATAACCTCAGATATGCAGAGGACACCACCCTTATGGCAGAAAGTGAAGAGGAGCTAAAAAGCCTCTTGATGAAAGTGAAAGAGGAGAGTGAAAAAGTTGGCTTAAAGCTCAACATTCAGAAAACTAAGATCATGGCATCTGGTCCCATGACCTCATGGGAAATAGATGGGGAAACAGTGTCAGACTTTACTTTTTTGGGCTCCAAAATCACTGCAGATGGTGACTGCAGCTATGAAATTAAAAGACACTTACTCCTTGGAAGGAAAGTTATGACCAACCTAGACAGCATATTAAAAAGCAGAGACATTACTTTGCCAACAAAGGTCCGTCTAGTCAAAGCTATGGTGTTTCCAGTGGTCATGTATGGATGTGAGAGTTGGACTGTGAAGAAAGCTGAACGCCAAAAAATTGATGCTTGTGAACTGCGTTGTTGGAGAAGACTCTTGAGAATCCCTTGGACTGCAAGGAGATCCAAGCAGTCCATCCTGAAGGAGATCAGTCCTGGGGGTTCACTGGAAGGACTGATGCTGAAGCTGAAACTCCAATACTTTGGCCACTTCATGTGAAAAGTTGACTCATTGGGAAAGACCCTGATGCTGGGAGGGATTGGGGGCAGGAGGAGAAGGGGACGACAGAGGATGAGATGGCTGGATGGCATCACTGACTCGATGGGCATGAGTTTGAGTAAACTCCGGGAGTTTGTGATGGACAGGGAGGCCTGGCATGCTGCAATTCATGTGGTCGCAGAGTCGGACACAACTGAGCAACTGAACTGAACTGAACTGAATGCACTGCTATAGTAATTGTAAATTGGAGTGAATTTCCCGAGGGAGGTTTCCAATATTCCAAGAGTCTTTAAAAATGCTCAAGTAATAGTTTTTCTAGAAATGTTTCTTTTTTGAGTAATCAGACTTGTCTCAGAGTTTATATAACAAGATTTTCACCAATAGAAGTACAAATAAGTGCCACGTGGCACGTTTACTTAATATACTACTGAAATGTCTTTGTATATAATTAGTGACATTGGAAAATAAAGCACAATTACTAAATAAAGCAAAATTTTAAAAAATGATATATGTTTGCATTTATGATGTATTACAATATTCTAAGTAATTAGCTCTTCACTCAAATACTTACATTGCCAGACTGACAGAAAGACTGACTTCGTATGTTCTTAGTTCTCTTCTCAAGTATTTCTGTATTTCTCACTGTATTTCTGGGCTTTGACCATTCTTGTTGTTTCTTTGCTGGATCAATTCTTTTGATGGCTCCCCTTGTACCCACAGTCTTAAAGTTGTCAAGGCAACTGACTTTACCACTGCCTGAGAATGATCTCACCCATTCTTACATCCCCTGATAAAGAGGGACAGCCAATAAGGAAAGCTGTTGATGGTTTTACTTGTCTTCCATGGCTGCTTGCAAATCCTACAAGATGATGCTGTGAAAGTGCTGCATACAATATGCCAGCAAATCTGGAAAACTCGGCCATGGCCACAGGGCTGGAAAAGGTCAGTTTTCATTCCAATCCCAAAGAAAGGCAATGCCAAAGAATGTTCAAACTACCTCACAATTGCACTCATTTCACAGGCTAGCAAAATAATGCTCAAAATTCTCCAAGCCAGGCTTCAATAGGAAGTGAACCATGAATTTCCAGATGTCCAAGATGGATTTAGAAAAGGCAGAGGAACTAGAGACTTGGAAGTGGATATGGAAAAACAGACTAGTTCCAAATTGGGAAAGGAGTACGTCAAGGCTGTATATTGTCACCCTGCTTACTTAACTTAAATTGCCAACATCTGTTGGATCATCAAAAAAGCAAGAGAGTTCCAGAAAAATATCTGCTTCTGTTTTACTGACTATGCCAAAGCCTTTGACTGTGTGGTTCTCAACAAACTGTGGGAAATTCTTAAAGAGATGGGAAATCCAGACCACCTGACCTGCCTCCTGAGAAATCTGTATGCAGGTCAAGAAGCAACAGTTAGAACTGGGCATGGAACAACAGACTGGTTCCAAATTGGGAAAGGAGTACATCAAGGTTGTATATCGTCACCCTGCTTATTTAACTTATATGTAGAGTACATCATGAGAGATGCTGGGCTGGATGAAGCACAAACTGGATTCAAAATTGCCAGGAGAAATATCAATAACCTCAGATATGCAGATGACACCACCCTTATGGCAGAAAGTGAAGAACTAAAGAGCCTCTTGAAGAAAGTGAAAGAGGAGAGTGAAAAAGTTGGCTTAAAACTCAACATTTTGAAAACTAAAATTGTGGCATCTGGTCCCATCACTTCATGGCAATTAGATGGGGAAACAGTGGAAACAGTGAGAGACTTTAATTTTTGGGTCTCCAAAATCACTGCAGATGGTGACTGCAGTCATGAAATTAAAAGATGCTTGCTCCTTGGAAGGAAAATTATGACCAACCTAGACAGCATATTAAAAAGCAGAGACATTACTTTGCCAACAAAGGTCTGTCTCGTCAAAGTCATGGTTTTTCCAGTAGTCACGCACTGATGTGAGAGATGGACTATAAAAAAAGCTGATCACCAAAGAATTGACGCTTTTGAACTGTGGTGTGGGAGAAGACTCTTGAGAGTCCTTTGGACTGCAAGGAGATCCAACCAGTCCATCCTAAGGGAAATCAGTCCTGAATATTCATTGGAAGGACTGATGCTGAAGCTGAAACTCCAATACTTTGGCCACCTGATGCAAAGGACTGACTCATTTGAAAAGATACCGATGGTGAGAAAGATTGAAGGTGGGAGGAGAAGGGGATGACAGAGGATGAGATGGCTGGATGGCATCACTGACTCGATGGACATGAGTTTGAGTAGGCTCCAGGAGTTGGTTATGGACAGGGAAGCCTGGCATGCTGCAGTCCATGGGGTGACAAAGAGTCAGACACGACTAAGGGACTGACAAGAACCGAACTGCTGCTTAAAAAAGCTGAAAAACACTACCCAGAACTGTGTGATTGTGGGGGCCCACAGGGTTACACCCCTGAGTTCAGTGAGATAAAGGACAAGAAAGAGATGGCAGATTAACTGCTCAATCCTCATTTACTCTCTTCCACAATCATTGAACTGTTTTGAAAGGCAGTAGTTCTAAGCAGTCTCTTGGGAGACACCCCCCCCCCCCAAAGTGTCACAGGAACCAGTTGCGTTTTGATGTTAAGCTGTCACCAGCTTGGTGATGCATCACTTTGCATTTGCTTTCCCTCCTTCCCCATCTCTCTCCCTATACCCCTTATTCTTATTTCCTTGGCGATGCACCCTGTCAAATAATTGTTAGCAAACAGGCTGTCTGCCTCAGGCATTTGTGTGTGCATGTGAAACCCAGATAGTCGTGTTTATTCTTCATGAATTTATCTGCTTCTTTATATACATACCTAGAGGTAGGGTGTGGTTATCACTGCTGTTAAGATACACAAATCTTCCTCTTTTCTCCCTTTCCCAGACACTTGCTCTATCTTTCTGCTTTGACTTTTTACTCTGGAACCTGGGCCTCTTCTTCAAAAGACAGAACTTCTGTTATCAACTTATTCACGGAACAAACTTTTATAATAAAGAAAAGAAAAGGAAGAGAAGCAATGAAGATTATATCAACATTTCACCCAGCTACTAACGTATGCAAACAAATAGACATAGGGCACAGAAGTAGAATTTAAAAACTAAGAAAATATAATAAAGTAGTTCCTTTAGTTAGTAGGATAGAAGTTAATATCTTTTCCTCTTTTTTTTTTTTTTTACAATTAGCTCTTAACTATAGCGATAAAATTATGTTACTGATTTTGCTATATTATTTTGCTATGTTATGGGAAGGGAACTGATGAGGAAAGGAAATCAGTCATAGGGTCCTAATCATAAAGAAAATTTTGATGAAATGGGAGGAACACATAGAATTATACACAAAAAAACATAAATGAATAAAGAGGGTTAAGGAGAATAAAGGCAAGTACTGGAGTGTAGAATGCTAAATCTCTTCCTGAAATACCCTCACATACACACCCTAAAATAACATTTTTTCAGTTTTCTGACTATTCCTTAACCTGTAAAGAAGGCACATAAATTAACCATCACATTGTCTACTGCTGCATTCCATGGGGTCACAAAGAGTCATACACGACTTAGCAACGAACAACAACAATTCATTTGTAACACACAATTGATAGTTTTATGTGCAGAGAACCAAATTAATTAGCAATCTGCTAGTTATCTGTATTTTCTTGTAAAGTTCTTATAACTTGCCATAAATTTTACTTATGAGCAGGTCGCAAGCTTATGCTCAACCTGGTCCAATCTGAATATTTTAGTTTGCTAGGGCTACAGTTGCTAGATGGTTTAAGCAGTGGAAACTTATTTCCTCCCAATTCAAGAGGCTAGAATTTTAAGATCAAGATGTTGATGATGTGTTTGTTCTGAGACTTCTTTTTTATTTTCATTTATTTGTATTAGTTGGAGGCTAATTATTTTAACTTAATTACTGTCTCTGAGATGCTGGAGGTTAAAACTTTGAGATATAAATTTGAGGGGGCACACAATTCACTTGAAACACTGGAATAAACTGGCTTCACTATTAATGAGCTATGTGTCACTTCATCTCCTTGATCCTCATTATGTACATATTTGAAATAAGCAAATGTGATAGCATGTTGTAAGGAGGAAAGGATAAAATATAAACCACTTTGTAAAGTGAAATAGTCTAGGTGTTAGAGAGATGTGCTCTTTTCCGATAAGTGCACATTTCAGAGAAATGGTAGCTTTAATCAGCATCGGTCAGTTCAGTTAGTTCAGTTCAGTTGCTCAGTCGTGTCCAACTCTTTGAGACCCCATGGACATGCCAGGCTTCCCTGTCCATCACCAACTTCCGGCACTTTCTCAGACTCATGCCCCTCAAGTCGGTGATGCTATCCAACCATCTCATCCTCTGTGGTCCCCTTCTCAGCATAGTATGTCAGTGATAGTTCAGATACCATGTAGCAGGGGTATTTTAACATGGGTAAGTGTACATATCATTATACTCATTTATTTTCTCTTACTGTCACCTTTAATCAGGATTTCCACATTACTGACAAGTTATGATTATAGATTGATATATAGTTTCTAGTCTGTGATCACCATAGAATTAGGTAGTTTATCTGACTTGTCTACGATTATAATTGGAGCATCTGGTATGGTGCTCAAATAACAATTGAGTTAATAAGTTACCTTGTTTCATACCCTTAATGAATCAGAATAAATGCATATAAATATTTTTAAAGATATTTAAAGTGCTTATCACTGTAAATGTTTGTATTCTACTAGATATTTACATAACCATGAAACAAAATCTTCTTCAAAATAGAGTTTGCATAATCTTAAAAACATACAGTAGATGTATGCATACAAATTTGTTGATGCCCATGTAAGAATTCTCCTTTCGAGGACAGAAACTTAATGATATGAGTATTTGAGTATTCAGGACCTATGTCCAAAGTTACCTCTAATGTGAGACTGATGGAGACAGTGAAAAATAATTTAGAATAATGGTAATAAAAATGATCCCAAATCTTGAAAACAAAATGGAGTTACAGATAAATAGCCCGGAGACAAGGATTGAGAAGATGCAAAAAACGTTTAACAAGGACCAAGAAGAAATAAAAAAGTCAATTTAAAATGAATAATGCAATAAATGAGATCAAAAACACTCTGGAGGGAACCAACAGTGGAATAATGGAGGCAGAAGATAGGATAAGTGAGGTAGAAGATAAAATCTGGCAAAGTTTTAACAACGTTATGTTTTGTCTGGCTAAACTGTATAAATATTTTTGATAAAATTTTCCATTGGATAAATAAATTTCCTACCCCAGAGAATTTCCTGTTACTGTGCTTCAGAGACAATTTGGAACATCTGCTTCCAGTGCCATTGATTGCATTCACATTGTAATATTGAAAAATGTTTTTATTATTCCTATGCCATTATTGAAGTTCTCCAGAGATTTGAAATTATCTGAACAGTTTGATATACAAAACTCAGTACATTCATTTACCACTATCTTTCCCTAAAATCCAAAGTACACAAACTAAATCAAATGCAGTTCTTAGACTTTTGTGAGAAATGGAACAATAATGAAACAGGGACTTTGGCTCATTTCTGAAAGGTCTGAGGTAGTTAAGTTCCTGTTGAATGATATGCCAGAGTATAATTGGCCACAATAGGAACCAGAAATTGGAGAAATCAATGGAAGTGAAGTTATTTGTTCCCTGTTGAACCCTGGAAACACTCTAATTTTTGAAGTCAGTCTAACAAATGGAAATGGGCTGGTTAAATTCCTTACTAGTAACGAAGCTGGTGGTGATTTGATCGCTGTCGTGTCTGACTCTTGTGACTCCATGGACTCTAGCCCGCCAGGTTCCTCTATCCATAGGATTTGCTAGGCAAGAATACTGGAGTGGGATGCCATTCTCCTCTCCAGGGAATTTTCCTGACCCAGGGATCAAACCCCCATCTCCTGCATTGCAGGCAGTCTCCTGAGTTGAACTAGGATTCTTTACTGCTGAGACACCAGGGATGCCACTAATAACAAAGAATGGTATCAATAACTCTGGCCTGCAGCTTAAAGCTGATATTTCCTTTCTAAAGAGCTTGTGCATGATTGAATTCCTAACATGCATACAGGCACTTTAGAGTTAAGTCATGTTTATTTGGGGAACACATGCTGGGAAGTGGAGGGAGCATAAATATGTATGTCCAGTCCATATATCCTTAAGTGAAACCAATCAATCAATATGTCTCACAGAGGCAAAAGTCAAGCTGTACTTTCAGGGGAGAGGCCACATGAGTAGCAGAATTTTGCAAGGTAAGACCAATCTAATCAAGCCCTTAGAATGAACAAGCAGTGGTTTTGTTTTTAAATAGGGAGAGAAAATAATTTTAATTTATGTATATGAGGAAATTTAGTAACATGAAAGATAACTAACTTTAGAGAAACCTGAACTCATCCAGGGAAGAGATAAAACCTAGAAAGTACTAGTTAGAATTTTGGAAGATTGTGAAAGGTAACATGGGGCTTCCCAGGTGGTGCTAGTGGCAAATAACACACCTGCCAATGCAGGAGACATATGGGTGCAGGTTTGATCCCCAGGTTGGGAAGATCCCCTGGAGGAGGGCATGACGACCTCCTCCAGTTTTCTTGCCTGGAAAATCCCATGGCAGAGGAGCCTAGGGGACTACAGTCCATAGGGTCACAACTGAAGCAACTTAGCATACAGACAGGCACATATGTAATATCTGTAAAATAAGAACAGTCTTCTCAGGGAGGCGGGGGTGGGGGGAATCAAAAACAGTCAAAGACTGTGATACCATTTGTGGAATTTAGGGTTGTTACAGTAAAATATCTGGAAGAAGGACATCTAGGAAATCGAAGGTGGGAAAAGAATGCTAGGAAATATCTCATTATGTAGAGCAAAGGGTGGGAAAAAAGAAAAAAAAAAAAAAAAAGAAGAAAAACCCAAGACAATATTTGAAAAGAAATTTTAAGATGAAGCTACATGGAAGAATAACTATGAAGTTTTCAAATTTTCTAATAGATGATCCAGAGAGAGAAATTAATAGGAAAATGGGAGAAATAATCAAGGGAAGGAAAAAAAAAATCCTAGATGGAAAAAAAAAGCAAGAAACTTCCGATTGAAAAATCTCACTCCTAAACAACATCCATCATAATAAGTGATAAGTGTTTTAGCACATTTTTTTCTGAAAATTTAAAGCACCAAATTAATTTTTTAACTAACAGTTTATCTGTAAAAGATAAAGCAAGTATTCTAGGAGAATTTTCATTAGTAATATTAGCTTTTAGAAAATAATGGAATTTGATATTTAAATTTTTTTTGAAAACACAATATAATAACTAAAATCAAGATCCTGAAAAGCAAATATTCAAAATATTAAAAATAAATGAAGATATTTGCAGAGATAAGCAATTAGAACATTGATGTATGGTGTGATCTGAATGTTTGTATGAAATGATTGTATTAAGAGACAGGGCCTTTGGGAGGGTGGAGCCCTCATGAATGGGATTAGTATTTTTATAGAAGAGGCTCCATAGAGACTCATAGTCTCTTGAATCACCTGAGGGCACAGAGAGCAGAGAGAAGTTTCCAGCTATGGGCCAGGAAGAAGGTCCTTAAAAAAAAAAAAGTAACCATGCAGGCACCTTGATCTTAAACCTTCTAGACTTCAGACCTGTGAGAAATAAATTTCTATTGTTTATAAGCTACCCGTAGTGAGTGTTAGTCACTCAGTCATGTCCAACTCTTTGTGACCACATAGACTATAGCCCACCAGAATCCTCTGTCCATGGGATTCTCCAGGCAAGAATACTGGCATGGGTAGCCATACTAAAATACTGATGTGGGTAACCATATTCCCTTCTCCAGGGGATCTTCCTGATGCAGGGATCGAACCCGGGTCTCCAGAATTGCAGGCAGGTTTCTTTTCCATCTCAGCCACCAGGGAAGCCCTTTGAAGCTACTAGTCTGCAGTATTTTGTTATAACAGCCTGAACCGACTAAGACAATGTACCATTTGCACTTTCTGATACAAAGAGGTGGGAAAGAAAAAAGAATGTATTCAGTCAAACAGAAAATAAATTCAAGAAAGAAAAACATAAAAAGTGATATGACACAGGAATATGAGGAAAAGGAGCCTTGAGAAGAATGGCTCTCATTCTACATCAGTGAGTCTCAGATTTAGAATGAAATATCAAGGAAAAAAATGACTATGTTGCTGTTGTTTTTAATTAATAATTTAATTAATAGAATATGTCAAAGTCTTTCCTATAGTCCCTCTCAATGCCTTCTCTTTTCTCCAATAATAAAAGTTTTACCTGAGCACATGGTGGTGAAGCAAAAAATATGTTAATTTCTTTGCAACAAACTCTGGTCATGCAATTAATTTCTGGACAGTAAATGACAAAGTTAACACAGTAGTATTAAAGAATTTTATCATGCCAATTATTTTACTGTGTCAGGTACTATTCCAAATGCATTATAAGTGTTAACTCATTTAATTCTCAATCCATCCATATGAAGTAGGTGCCAGCGTACATGCTAAGTTGCTTCAGTCACGTCCAACTCTTTTTGACCCTATGGATTGTAGCCCACCAGTCTCCTCTGTCCATAGAATTCCCCAGGAAATAATACTGGAGTGGATTGCCATTTCCATCTCTAGGGGATCTTCCCAACCCAAGGATTGAACCCATGTCTCTTATGTCTCCTGCATTAGCAGGTGGGTTCTTTACCACTAATGCCACCTGGGATTTGCATATGAGAAGGGCTTTAACATCTTTCACAAGTTAACACTAAATGTCTTAATTTATAATATATGTGCAGCATGAAAGGCAAGTCTCCTACCCTCCTCTTCTTCCTGGCTCTTCCTCTCCCATGGGATGGAATGTAGATATTATACTAATAGTTTGTGCAGGTCTCTTAGATTTGAAGATGCAAACCTAATCATGAAGGTGGAAGAGGATTAAAACCAGCAAACCTGAGTCCTTAAAACATGGAGGTGACCTACTCACCTTTGTTTCTTAAGAGTAAACTATTAAAGAGATTAAAAAAATTTTCTTTAATTACTGTTATTTTGATTATTGTCACAACAACTTAAACCTGCATCAAAATGTTAAGTAGTTAGAATAAGAAAAATGAGTCCAAAATGGTGTTGGCTAAAAGACAAAGAAGGGAAAAGCCTACAAAAGTAGAACAAAGGAATGTCCGAAGATCTGAGTGAGGACCTCAGGTAAAACAAACAGTCCTCCAGGCTAGCCCAATTTACATAGGTCAGGCTCAGGGGGAGGAGAAAAAAACATTGAAAAAGGAGCCAAAATTGAGCGGGGGTCTTCTCTTCTCTTGAGTCTTTTGGGTGAGCCCGCCCTGCCCTCACTTCTTTAGAATGTATTTTCCTTTGCTTGCCAATAAAACTGAGCTATAACACTGTCCGTCAGTCTCTTCAAATTTTTGCTGTGGTGAGACAGAACCAAGGAAACGACACACTCCCCTGACAAAAACTAGCACAATATTAAGAAAATAGGTGTTAGCAATATGACAATGACATATGATTCTTTGGTCAATAAGAAAGCAAAACAATTGCAAATTTCAGAAAAAAAAATGTTCAAGTGTCATGGGGCAAACATAAAGTAAACTAAAATGAAATGCTGATTTTTAACAACATACAGAATGTAACAGTTAGGGAGGGGGATTTGTCCTTGACATTTAGAGTCTATTCCTATTTGCATCAAAGAGCACATCTGAATAACAAGGAATTACATAATGTTTATTTCTCTACTGGTTCAATCACATTAGTGGTTTTCAGTAATACAGAAGATGTTCATAATAATTTATGCTCTTCTTGAATGTCTAGACTTAACCTATAAAGACAGCTTCTGACCAACTTGTTATACTTTTTATGTAAAATTATACACCTTGGCAAAGTAAAAACAAACAAAAATGGCTTGAAAATTTTGAAAAGTAAAGGAACATACTAGAAACTAAGAAATTTTAGTGTGCAAATGTCTGCATTTTACTTAAAAAGAAGCCAAGACACACTGCTTGCAGTTGATTTAACAAGAGAAAAAAGCATGAGTATCTTACATAAAAGACTAATTAATGAGAGAAATTAAGAAAAATATTACTAATCGATTTAAGAAGGGGAAATGGGATTTATTTAGAATTATTTTTCCATAGTAAGGGATTAATTAAATCTAAGCTGACAAGAAATGGAGTTAATGTATTTAATATATTGTGATGCAGGGAATGAAGAGATGAACCAATAAGCTGAGAAAGCTAAAATGTGTTTTTTCTGGGCAGTGACATAAGACATCTTTAATATTTCTTTTTTATTATGTACATATATTTATGTTATAATAAAATAGTTCATGAGGTAGAAATCTCGTGTTTTTAGTTGTCCCAGTCAGTAAGAGGTCTCTGCCAACATAAAGTGCACTGTACTTACCAGGGATCTGTTTTCCTGATTTCGAACAATTGTGATAATTCACCTTCAATTGTTCAATCAAAAGAAGCCAAAGTAATCAAGACTTCTCTTTATACTCCAGAAAGCGCTCTTTACATGTCAGCTACAGAGTTTCTTAAACTTAAGCTAAGATAAATAGCTCAGCTGTAAAATGAGCAGTAATGCCCTTGGAATGCTTTCAATTTCTCCACAAATCTTGTTGGGGTGAATTCTGGAGACTAATGTATTTAAGAAACTGTTTCTGGATAAAAAGAATTGCCACTGTTACATTTAAACAATTGGCATCCATAACATAGAATATAATTAGATTAATGCTTTTGGTATTTCAACCAAGCTTTATGTTCTTAATCATTAATTAGATATTAAAAAAAATTAGAAGTCAAGTGTCAATTTAGAGAGAACAGGGACTTTTGCCTTTTTGTTGTACATTTATAAAGTAATTGTTTTTTTCTTAAAGGTTTCCCTGAAGATGTTGGTATCCTTACAATAAGCTGGTGTAGTAAATTGGTATTTAGAAAATATCATATCAATGTGAGAGACCTTGGTTCGATCCCTGGGTTAAGAAGATACCCTGGAGAAGGGCATGTCATCCCACTCCAGTATTCTTGCCTAGAGAGTTCTTATGGGTAGAGGAGCCTGGCAGGCTCCAATCCGTGGGTTCGCAAAGAGTTGGACACAGGACTGTGACTAAGCCCACACATTTGATACTTGCACAATCATCAGTGATAAAAGGTGAGCTGTGCCTCTGTAACCCATATATGTGTGTGCCAAGTGGCTTTGGTCATGTCCTATTGTGTGTGGCCTTAGGGACTGCAGCCCACCAGGCTCCTCTATCCACGGAATTCTCAAGGCAAGAATACTGGAGTGGGTTACCATGCCCTCCTCCAGGGGATCTCCTGACCCAGGGATCGAACTCATGTCTCTTAAGTCTCCTGCATCAGCAGGAGGGTTCTTTACCACTAGCGCCACCTGGGCAGCCCCAACCAATACGTAGCACTTATACAAAGCATTTATAAAGTGGTTAAACTTGGACAATTATACAACACTTAAGGTGAATAGTGTCTTTTTTTTTTCCCCCTGTATTCTAGGAGATAATTTTTACTTAGGCCTAAACTACTGTCATAAATTTTAAAATTTGTTGTTGAGGAACAATGTGCCTGTGGAAAAACTCATGTACACTAAATATATAACTTGATGAATTTCAGTCAATATTTTAAAAGTAGAGTGCTAAGACATTTGTGGTTGAACTCCGTAACAGCTGAAAACTCTCTAATGAGAGAAAGTATTTAGAAAAAAATTGAGATCCCTAAAATCACAAGTGGGTTTCCCTGGTGGCTCAGATGGTAAAGAAACTACCTGCAATGCAGGAGACCTGGGTTCGATCCCTGGGTTGGGAAGATCCTCTGGAGAAGAAAATGGCAATCCACTCTGGTATTCTTGTCTGGAGAATCCCATGAACAGAGAAGTGTGGAGGGCTACAGATCATTTGGTTGCAAAGAATCAGATATGACTGAGCAAGTAACACACAAAATCACAAGTAGCTTCAACATATGATGGTAAAGATGAAAAAATGTGTGTTATATACAAGTACCATGGAAAATTACTTGACGAATTATTATATGCTGTGAAACTGAGCTTTTCAAACTTTAATTTAATATAGAATTTTATGTTAAAAATAAGTGTTTATTTTTCTATTTGACATGGAAGAGTTGAGAATGTGAATGAATTATAACCTCTTCTATTTGTGAACCTTTTAATATAATGACATTTCAGGATGAAAAAAATGAAAAGACAGTTTTAAGAAATATCACAACTTTTTCAAGATATGTATTTTTCAATATTATAAGAATGGAGGGAAAGAAGAAAGATAAATTTCATGCAAATGCCAAGAAAAAAGGAATAATAATCAATATGAGCAAGGGAGTAGGTAAAGAAAGCCAACACTTATCACCAGCAACTCTTGAAATTTTTGGTAGGATTGCCATTTTATCTATTAATTAAAAAGTTTATTTTCACCAAGAGAGTATGTTCAAGTCAGACATAAAGCAGACACTTTTGATAATTGTTCCTTAGTTGTTCAGTGACTCAGCTGTGTCTGACTCTTTGTCACCCCATGAACAACAGGCTTTCCTGTCCACTCTCTCTCAGAGTTTGCTCAAACTTATATCCATTGAGAAGATGAAGCCATCCAATCATCTCTTTCTATGTCATCCCCTTCTCCTCTTGCCCTCGATCTTTCCCAGCATCAGCGTCATTTCCAATTAGTCAGCTCTTCACATCAGGTAGCCAAACTATTGGAGCTTCAGCTTTAGCATCAGTCCTTCCAATGAATATTCAGGGTTGATTTCATTTAGGATTGACTGGTTTGGTCTCCTTGATGTCCAAGGGACTCTCAAGAGTTCTCCAGCACCATAGTTTGAAAGCATCAATTCTTCATCGTTCAGTCTTCCCGATGGTCCAACCTCTCAAATCTGTCCATGACTACTGGAAAAACCATAGCTTTTTATTATATGGACCTTTGTTGGCAAGGTGATGTCTCTGCTTTTTAATTCACTATGTTTGTTATATTGTTTTTTTCTAAGAAGCAAGCATCTTTTAATTTCATGGCTGCAGCCACAGTCTGCAGTGATTTTTGCAGCCCAAGATAATAAAATCTGTCACTGTTTCCATTTGCAAACACAAAAAGTAAATCAGTATTTTCAAGTTTAAAAGAGATAAAGGTGTTGCGATAGATAAAAACACAAGATTTTTATAAATATTTTCCATATGTTATTGGAAATAGAAAAATATTTTCCTAAAAATCTCTGTCTCCTTAAAGGGTAATATTTTCTCTCTCTTTTTAAACTGTTTTTGTCCTGAGTTATATTATGAAAATGTATTTCTTTATGGCTAAAGCCCTGAAGGAGCTGTAACTCTTGATGTCAAAAAACCTTTACCCCTAAGCAAGCTAATCTTCAAATTCCATATTCATAAAATGACATTTATCAGAACTTTCAGCAACTTTTAAAGTATGAATAAACATAAATTCAAACTAATTTTGGAGCTACTGATACATACTAAAACTGTGACAAACATTTTAGCGTCCTGAAGACCCCTGGAGTATGGAAGGGGCAACCCGGTCCAGTATTTTTGCAGGGCGGACAGGAGCCTGGGGGGCTACAGTCCATGGGGTTGCAAAGAGTTGGACATGGCTGAGTGACTGAGTGCATACACACACACAACATGAATATGCATAAAATTATAGAATTTTAAATTTCATTCTTAAAAATTTGATTAGTTTCATGTGATTTATTTACTTCTCAAAGTGAGAAAGTTTGCCATGTTATCACAAGGAACACGTTGTGTACATTAAATGAAATTAATGATGTTTTATTCAATTTTTAAAAGTGAAGACAAAGACTCGTGTAAATTAAACACATTGAAGAAACAATCTAAAAGGTTCAAAATTATCATTTGACTATTGAAATGTTTAATATTTTCCCATCAAGTACATATTCAAGTAAGTTGAATTGTGTTAGTTTTTCTAAATGCACTCTGTGTCTGTAAAGAAATCCCTATTTTTACTACTTTTTAGGTACATAAAGTGCAAATATCATAAAAGTAGAAATTTTGAAAATTTTGTAGATTGACACTTTTATTAATAAGTTTGGACATTGTTGGTTATTATTTACTTGAATATTGCCTTTTTTGAAATATCTCTTTTCTTATGGAAATGTATTATATCTATTGTAGAATTTTCATATTTTGGTCCTCAGGTGGTGCTTAGGCTCACGAATCACAAAGACAATTTGGTATATGTAAAAAATGGACTATTAAATCAGCCATAAGTAAAGAATGAAATCTTTCCATTTGCTACAACATGGATGCATCTAGATCATATTATACTAAGTCATTTATATCAGGCAAAGACAAATACTACATGATTTTACTTACATGTGGAATCAAAACAACAAAGCAAATATACAAAAAAAAAATTGAAAATAGACTCATAGGTGTGAGAATAAACTGGTGATTACCAGAGGGGAGTGGAGTGGGGGATGGGAAAAACAATCAAAAATAATAAAGAGGTACAGACTTCCAGCTATAAAATATCAATAAATGAGTCTCAAGGATATAATGTACAGCATAAGAAATATGGTCAATAATACTTTAAAAGAGTTTGAGAACAGATGTTTACTAGGCATTGTGGTAATCGTTCTGTAATGCATTTAAATGTTGAACTACTATATTGTACACCTGAAACAAACACAATATAGTATATAAAGTATATTTCAATTAAAAAAAAAAAGACTCAAGTCATATAGCTTCAGAAACTGCCAAATAACTTAAGGGTAATATTGTGGTTTTCTTTCTAATATAAAAACAAATTCACAGGGAAGTTATAAGTACAGTACTATCAAGAATTATTTTTCCCTAAAGCAGTTGATAATGAGTTGCAGATCTGATGACTCAAATAGATTAGTACTGATTTTGCTAATAATTATATAATATTATATAGGACATTTGCTTGTATAATACAATCACCTCTACAGTATGATCATCAAAAAATACTCAATATTAATACATTAGTACTATATAATACAGAGACTCCAATCTAATTTGACAACTGTGACAATGTTGTCATGATAACAAAGGGCTCAGTTTTGAGTTCCTTAATCTTATCTTGATTTTCTTGACTTTGACCCAAGATGGTTACATGTGCTTGTTTTTTTCAGAATTTTAGAAGTGCTTCTTTATGAATAATTCAGGTTATATATATTTTTTCATGAACATCTTAGAAACGATGTTTAATTTTTCTGAATGTATTCTTTCAGATGGCATATAGTTTTAATTTGTTCTATTGCTGAGAATATTCACTTATGTCACTGGATTATGGTAATATCTGCTGGGGTTTTTTTCAGTGTGAAGTTACTATTTGTTTCCTTTTGTAAGTAGTAATTATTTTTATTTAGAAACACTTTTTGAAACTGTATAAATATCCATTTTATCATACATGTTTTTATTTATTTATTTTTCTTTGTATATTCATGGACATTTTGTTCTGTTTTAGCCATATGTTATAATATATTATCTTACATTGTCTTCAGTCTGACCAGTGATACCTTTCTCAAGCTGATTTCTGCATCCTTTCAACTTACCCCCAACTTTATTTTTATTTTTAGCACATTCTTAGCTTCTGATACAAAATATTCCCATTATCTTCTTGTACTTTTTGTACCAGACTTACAATCAGTCATTTCTCCAAGGAGCTTTCCCTTTAGTGGAAAATGACATAGAGAATCCAAGATATAGACACTAAATAGGCTCAATGCTTTTAGACTATTACTGCTCTTAGGCCCTCTCAAGAGACAAAGCTAGAAATCAAATGAATTTGGGTATCTATATATGAACACATAAATTTTAATCTCTGTGTGTGTATTTACAAATCTACACTGATACCACAATTCCATAGTTATGGCATATAATATATCACTATTCAGAAATCTCACATATACATCAGTCAGATCCTGCCATCATTTAGCAAAATATTTGGATTGATTTTATTCAGATGGAAAAATAAAAATTGCTACAAACATTGATTCAAAGCACACAAATTTCAATGTGAAGGTACATAATAGTTCATACTCATAACCATTTCTCTAAATATCACTCCAATATATGTGTAAAAATGTGAATAGCTATTAGTTTATTGCATTCAATTTGTCTATGTAAGTTCACAAAGAATCAGTAAAGGATGTGATGCTTGACTAATTTTCTACTGAGTTAGTCTAACAAGCCTCAAAATCTAAACATATGTAATGATAGAAAATTATAGCATTTATTGTTTTTATATCTTCATCATTGAAAGTTTCTCACATTTTGCTTGTTGGAAAGAAAATACACAATTTTACAAGATGTTTGTTTCAATTTACATAGATCTTGTGTTCAGCAGAGGAACAGATTGTTATTTTCTTCTACTTTTTCTAATTCTTTAACAACAAACCTAGTGTTTTAAAACTATAATTACATTATAATTTGATTTAAATAAAGCAATCTGAATGCAGTTTTCATTTCCTTTCCTAGGGAAAAAAAAAACACAGAGTATTCAGTAATGGTATAATTCCAGTGCTATTGTATTCGATGTTTGGGCTTGACACTGTGACTCATTATGCTTTTATATGTCATGGTATTTTCAGATATGAGAAAGAATATTGATAAATATGTTATGTATTTTGTTTTAATTACCCACTTAAAATTTCACTTTAAGAAAAAGAAAATATATCATCTTAAACTACAATAAAAAATCAAATACTAAAATAAACTGTTAAATTTGGAAGAAGAACTAAAGAACCTCTTGATGAAAGTAAAACAGGAGAGTGAAAAGTTGGCTTAAAGCTCAACATTCAGAAAACTAAGATCATGGCATCCGGTCCCATCACTTCATGGCAAATAGATGGGGAAACAGTGGAAACAGTAACAGACTTTATTTGTGGGTGCTCCAAAATCACTGCAGATGGTGATTGCAGCCATGAAATTAAAAGATGCTTATTCCTTGGAAGGAAAGTTATGACCAACCTAGACAACATATTAAAAAACAGAGACATAACTTTGCCAAAAAGGTCTGTCTAGTCAAGCCTATGGTTTTTCCAGTGGTCATGTATGGATGTGAGAGTTGGACTGTAAAGAAAGCTGAGCTCTGAAGAATTGATGCTTTTGAACTGTGGTGTTGGAGAAGACTCTTGAGAGTCCCTTAGACTGCAAGGAGATCAAACCAGTCCATCCTAAAGGAGATCAGTCCTGGATGTTCATTGGAAGGACTGATGTTGAAGCTGAAACTCCAATACTTTGGCCACCAGATGCGAAGAGTTGACTCATTGGAAACAACCCTGATGCTGCGAAAGATTGAAGGCAGGAGGAGAAGGGGACGACAGAGGATGAGATGGTTGGATGGCAACACTGACTCAATGGACATAGGTTTGGGTGGACTCCAGCAGTTGGTGATGGACAGGGAGGCCTGGCGTGCTGTGGTTCATGGGGTCTCAAAGAGTCAGACACGACTGAGTGACTGAACTGAACTTAACTGATGTAAACTTTCAAAGCTTAGAAATAACTTTTATTTCTAAAATAACAATAATAGTGCATCTCTTAAGTTGTGATATTTTTGATTGAAAGTGAAGTCGCTCAGTTGTGTCCGACTCTTTGTGACCCCATGGACTGTAGCCTACCAGGCTCCTCCATCCATGGGATTTTCCCAGGCAAGAATACTGGAGTGGGTTGCCATTTCCTTCTCCAGGGGATCTTCCCAACCCAGGGATCAGACTCGGGTATCCCGCACTGCAGACAGATGCTTTAACCTCTGAGTCACCAGGGAAGCCTGATGTTGTTGATTACATATGTCTAATTTCCAAGGGTGTTTTAAATTTGCACTTTGTTTTCAGATATTTAGGCAATTTTCAGAATTATTGAAAATATTCTACTCCTGTCAGGAAAAAAAAAATCTATTTTAATTTATACATTTATTCAGCTCTTTGCTTATTTCTTCATTCACCCCTTCATTGTTCATATTTACTGACTACATAATTTTTTCCAGACATTATGCTTTGTTGTGTATGAAGGTGGAAAGAGGTTATTTGTTCCCAACAAGACCTCAGTTCAGTGAAAAAAGCAATAATTAGCTATTTTATTCAAAGGCTACTTTCTGATTATCATCACTCATAAAATAGTTACAGCTTTCATGCTAATTTCATATTAGGTCTTTCATAATAACTCCCAATATTTTTACTCAATAAGACATTCTAGTCTTGTCAAGGAGAGATCTTAATCTTCCCTCTTTATATCATACTCATACTATTTTCTGGACTTTGCTTATTTGTTTCTTAACCTGGTACACCCAGCTTCCTCATCTCTATCTGCAAAACTCTTAGTACTTCTTCATGAAAGCCCTTCCCAAATTTCACTTACTTTGAAAATTCTTAATTATCTCTCTTATTTGATCTCATTCTCAATGGCTCACCATTTAGCAATTAGTTATTATCTATTGAGATGGATAATTATTATGTATTATCTTTGCCATCTTCCATTACTAGAGGATTTTCTATCTTATTATTCCTTTTCTAAACTGAGTGTCATAACTTGGATTTTCAGAAAGTTTCATCTGCTCTAAAATTGCCTAATATTAAGGAAAGTAATGCATAATTTAATGGACATTTTATAAGAATTTTCTTGACCAGAAGTTAAAATAAGGCATTATGAAGTCTCTGTAAGCCTGATTATTCCACTGGTCTCCCATCTATCGACGGTAACTTCTGCAAAGCAACCGAGATTGCTATTCCACAGTATTTATACCAACCTCAAACAGACACCTTGAAAAGGCAAAACACACTCAGACGGTGGTTTAAATAATTCTAGATCACATCACACTGTAATTATAAGAATTCTCAAATTTATGGCTTCTTTGAAACTATGGAAAATAGAAAGAAATTAATTAAAAACCCAAATAGGATAACTAGAGGATATAGCAAGGAATTGTATGTAAAAGGAACTTACTTTTCTACTCTATTTTTGATGTTCAAAAGAACTAGAGGCTAAGTTTCATGAATGTAAATGGAACTTAATAAGCATATCAGTTCAGTCAGTCACTCAGTCATATCTGACTGTTTGTGACCCCATGGGCTGCAGCATGCCAGGCAGTCACCAACTCCCAGAGCTTACTCAAATTCATGTTCATGGAGTTGGTGATGCCATCCAAATATGCATACTCTTAAAATAGGATAGAAAGTTTTCACCAATAGACAAATATTAAAATATGTCAGAGAGAGCTATATTGTACTCAGAGAACATAATTGCATTTTAAAAGCAGCAAAAATTGTTACAATGTAAACTGTGTTTATGTTCCATGTTTTATAATCGTTATGTAAAATTCTGGGATGTGTGTGTGTTTGTGAGAGACAGAGAGAGAGATTGTCTTTGTGTAATTTATTTTCTAAGTGATACTTGATGTTTCTAACCCCAACTTTAAGAGGAATTCAACTTCTGTTATTTATAAGGCAATTGAAAAAGAATTACCATGATAGCCTAAAAATGTGAGCCTTCATTTATTTCCCATTTTCTCTTCATCCACTTGGAACTTCAGTGCAAACTAGATGTCATTTTAAAACCCATTATTGTAAAGCTAAATTGCCAGCCAACTCGGTATGACGTCTGAGTACACATGAAGAAAATGTAATTAAGAAACATATTTTTGTCAATATTTCCTACACTTCTAATATCTGTGTATAATTTTATATTTAATATGACATCTTATTGATGTGGTATAGAAACTGGTATAAACTTTCAGCATATATTCACCAGCTTTTTCAATTAAAATGATCAAATATGTAGACAATTGAATGTTTTCATTCATTACTACTTAGTTTGCATTATTATGGATAATGAAGTCAAATAAACACCAATGTTTAATATCATTAGTAAAATGTGTCAATACTGATTCAAATTTAGTTAATAAGTTTTGATTAGGTAACTTTAAGAATTTTAAGTTTTTACCCTGGAACTTATTTAACAGTTCATTAAAAATGCATTGATAGTATTCAAAAGTTTCTCAGGCCAGGATGGTAAAAAGGTAACTGTGTTCCCTCACTATGATTTGTAAATATTTGAAACTGACAAATATTTTAAGGTTCAGATGACTAGAAGAAATAAAATACAAAATAAAAGAAATAAAATCAAAATGAAAGGCAAATATATTAAGCATTTATTGAGTACATCATTATTTTTAAAACTACTTATTAAGCCTTGTTTTCAAATAAATGAAAAAGTGAATTTCTTGCTATAGAATCACTGTACTTTTATTCTTTATTATATTCTTGATAAATCTGACTTTAGCATATATTTCAAGAGTAAAAATAAAAGTATATAAAGCATACTTTTTCTAAATTTTAGCTCTTACAATAACTGGAATATTTCAACTTTCATATGTAACCATGATCACTCTGGGAAATTATTATTGTATTTTCAAATGTTTAAAGTAACAGAAAGTTTAAAGAATAGTACAACAAACTCTAGTAGTCCCTTACTTAGAGTATTAATATTTTGTTACTGCTCATCTCTTTTTATGGAAATATCTTTTTTTCTCCTGTACTATTTAAATACAAACAAATATCCCCAGGTCATTCACCTTAAAACCTAAATAAAGAAACAAGCAATTGGCCAATCAGAGGTGTAGAATCGGTACAGAATTCAAAGACTCAAGAGACAGTTTTCTATAACAGGTTAACCTGGGGTATCCTGTAATGCACATTAATGAAGTCTCCTTTGTGTACAGTTGGGAAGGTCCCCTGGAGGAGGAAATGGCAACCCACTCCAGTATTTTTGCCTAGAGAATCCCATGGACAGAGGAGCCTGGTGGGCTACAGTCCATGGGCTCGCAAAGAGTCGGACACAACTGAGAGACTAATACTAATACTAATACAGATATCTAAATCTTTATCCCTAAATATTTCAATGTGTGTTTCCTAAGGAAAATTACATTTTTCTGTATAACCACAAAATGTTACCATATTTAACACCAATTTAAGAAAATCATCAATTGTATATGTCTGATCTCTAAACCATTACAAAATATGTTATTCAAAATATTTTTAAGGATTCAAATAAAATTCTTGCATTACAATAGTTTTTTTTTTCTTTCTTTTTTTCTTTGTCATTTTTCTCCCCAAATCTAGAACAATTGCACATTTCTGTATTTTCTTAATGCCCTTGGATTTTTGAAGGGTCTCAGGCCAAACATCCTGTTGGGTGTCTCACATTCTGCACTTTTCTGATGATTTACTCATGTATATATTTAACACAGAGATTTCTCAGCAGCTGCACTACACAAGGGCATAATAGGAAAACGGTTCTTGAATTCAGGGCTAAGGAGAATTCTGTAGCTCCAGCCACATAAGACTCAAAAACATTACCTGGGATTGCTTTACTCTGTTACATGACTCTATTTTTTCCATCAGCTACGGCAAGTAATGCCACTGCTTTATACCCAGGCCTGTTTCTGACAGCTGAACAGTAAGGGAGAATATGCCAACTGGTTTTAGACTTCAAAGGTCTGGATTTGCTGTAAGAAATTTAGAGGAACAAAAGGGATTATGTTGAGGAGTGGAAAAGGAAAACATTGCATT
This sequence comes from Dama dama, assembly GCF_033118175.1. Classification (NCBI taxonomy): domain Eukaryota; kingdom Metazoa; phylum Chordata; class Mammalia; order Artiodactyla; family Cervidae; genus Dama; species Dama dama. The sequence goes on from NC_083711.1 coordinate 23,076,338, forward strand.
TATATAAAATTTAATTACAGTTAAACGTTGATTTTTCTGACAATTATTTTGATAAATAGCCATGATATTTAGAAAGTGTCAGTCATATCTGACTCTTTCCGACCCTATGGACTGTAGCCTACCAGGCTCCTCTGTCCATGGACTTCTCCAGGCAGGAATACCGAAGTGGGTTACCATTCCCTTCTCCAGGGGATCTTTCTAACCCAGAGATCAAACCCTGGTATCCTTCACTGCAGGCAGATTCTTTACTGTCTGAGTCATCAGGGGAAGTCCTGTACTGAGGTTATATATTTAAAAACTGTTGTTATAGTATTTTAATTTGTCTTATGAACCCTAAAGGGAACTAGAAACTATCAAATTCTTATAAATGTATGTATGTGCATGCCAATGAACATTTGAAACTATATTTTTATTTGTCTCATGCACATCACAATTTCAATAAAAACTATATTGTTTTCATAATGCTTTCAAATAAAATTAATTTATAGATATATTTATTTTTATAATTTATTTTTTATATTTATATTTGTATTATATATTTATATTATATATTATATTATAATTCAGTTTATTTTTATAACTAAAGAAATAGAAACTATTTAATCCTATGATTTGTGAGTCAGTGATCATAAATCATGATTTATGATTAGTTTTATGAATTAATTAAAAAAAATTACCTTGTCTCAAATATCTTTGAAATAATAGTACTAAAATCAAATGGTATGATGTAGATGAATTGAGCAAATTAGATATAATATTGTTTTATATTTCTCATAATTACAGTCTATATAGTTGCAAAGTTCATTGTGGTTCAACATTTAAAAATCACTTAGATGAATAAATCTAACTGATTTTAGATTCAACAGGATTATTTTTTAATATAATAAGGTTGCTAAAACTGGAAATTTTCCACTGTAATATATTGGCCTGATTTATCCTAATAGAATGCTCATTTCAGTAATACTTTGAATATTTGTATATTTATTTTGCCAGATTAAGTTATTTTTTTCATGAACTGCTTTTTTTTTTTAACACACTTTTCATACGATAGTATTTTAGAGTCAGGCATGCTACATAATGATTTGATATTTGCATGTATTATGAAGTCATCACCACCATAAATCTTACAACAATGTTAAACTTCTTGTGCACAGTCTTGTGGGACTGTTTGTGACCCCATGGACTGTAGCCTGCCAGGGTCTTCTGACTATGAGATTTTCTAGGCAAAAATACTGGAATGCGTTTCCATTTCCTCCTCCAGGGGATCTTCCTGACCCAGGGTTTAAACCCATGTCTCCTGTATCTCCTGCATTGGCAGACAAATTATTTACCACTGAATAATACTATTGAATATATTTATTATGCTGTGTATTATATCTTCATGGCTTAAAAGAAGTGGCAAAGTGGGATCCTTGTCTCGCTCCTGATCTTAAAGGAAATATTCTTAGCTTTTTATCAAATGTGATGTTGGTTAAAATTTTGTTGTACATGTTCTTTATTATGTTGAGGTGTGGTTCATCTGTACCCACAATTTGAGAGTTTCTTTTCATAAATATATGTTGAATTTTCTCAAAAGCATTTTGGCATAAAATTCATATGATTTTTATTCTTTAATTTGTGAATATGATGTATCACATTTACTACCTTGCAAAACCATCCTTGAATCCCTGGGCTAAATCCCACTTGACACTTTTAATGTGTTCTTAAATTTCATTTGCTAATGTATTTTTAAGAGACTTGCATCTAAGTTTAACAGCAATATTTGCCAGTAACTCTAAAAAGAACTCTAACCCAGTTATAGTTGCTCTACAATGGTAACAATGAAAAATGTTTAATGTGCTTTAAAAATTAAATACTCAATACTAAAATTTTATAGTGCTGTTTAATATAGTTCATTTATTGCTGCCATACACCAACCCACCATAGTTGATTTACTGATAAAATAGAACTATAGCTTACTGAGAAAATTAAAGAAAATTTATCTAAATATTAAATAATTACACCAGAGTGAAAGTTCAGCTCAGTTCAGTCACTCAGTAGTGTCCGACTCTTTGCGACCCATGGACTGCAGCATGCCAGGCCTCCCTGTCCATCACCAGCTCCCAAAGTTTACTCAAACTCACATCCATTAAGTTGGTGATGCCGTCCAACCAACTCATCCTCTGTCGTCCCCTTCTCCCACCTTCAATCTTTCCCAGTATCAGGGTCTTTTCAAATGAGTCAGTTCTTGGCATCAGGTGGCCAAAGTCTTGGAGTTTCAGCTTCAGAATCTGTCCTTCCAATGAACATTCAAGACTGATTTCCTTTAGGATGGATTGGTTGGATCTCCTTGCAGTCCAAAGGACTCTCAAGAGTCTTCTCCAACATCTCATTTCAAAAGCATCAATTCTTTGGTGCTCAGCTTTCTTTATAGTTCAACTCTCACATCCATACATGACTATTAGAAAAACCATAGCATGGACTAGATGGACCTTTGTTGGCAAAGTAATGTCTCTGCTTTTTAATAAGCTGTCTAGGTTGGTCATAACTTTTCTTCCAAGGAGCAAGCGTCTTTTAATTTCATGGCTGCAGTCACCAATATAAAAATAAAGTCTATCACTGTTCCCCCATCTATTTGCCATGAGGTGATGGAACCAGATGCCATGATCTTAATTTTCTGAGTGAAAACTAAGAGTGAACGTATATCTCACTAATTCTTATATTTTAAGAATTACTGTAATCTCAGATATGCAGATGACACCACCCTTATGGCAGAAAGTGAAGAGGAACTAAAAAGCCTCTTGATGAAAGTGAAAGAGGAGAGTGAAGAAATTGGCTTAAAGCTCAACATTCAAAAAACTAAGATGATGGCATCTGGTCCTATCACTTCATGGGAAATAGATGGGGAGACAGTGGAAACAGTGTCAGACTTTATTTTTTTGGGCTCCAAAATCACTGCAGATGGTCATTGCAGCCATGAAATTAAAAGACAGTTACTTCTTGGAAGGAAAGTTATGACCAACCTAGATAGCATACTGAAAAACAGAGACATTACTTTGCCAACAAAGGTCTGTCTAGTCAAGGCTATGGTGTTTCCAGTGGTCATGTATGGATGTGACAGTTGGACTACAAAGAAAGCTGAGTGCCAAAGAATTGATGCTTTTGAACTGTGGTGTTGGAGAAGACTCTTGAGAGTCCCTTGGACTGCAAGGAGATCCAACCAGTCCATCCTAAAGCAAATCAGTCCTGGGTGTTCACTGGAAGGATTGATGCTGAAGGTGAAACTCCAATACTTTGACCATCTCATGTGAAGAGCTGACTCATTGGAAAAGACCCTGATGCTGGGAGAGATTGGGGGCAGGAGGAGAAGGAGACGACAGAGGATGAGATGGCTGGATGGCATCACCGACTCGATGGACATGAGTTTGAGTAAACTCCAGGAGTTGGTGATGGACAGGGAGGCCTGGCATGCTGCTATTCATGGGGTCGCAAAGAGTCAGACATGACTGAGCGACTGAACTGAACTGAACTGAAGAATTACTGACAAATATCAACTTTAATATACAATTATTTTGGCCATAGGAGAATTAAATTTTAAGATACTATTCAATTAGACATTTTTCTTTAATATGTATTTACTATTTTATTGAAATAAGTGACAATAGGCTGACACAAGGATTTGAGAATTAGTGTATATTTAATTTTATCCCTTAAGTCATAGTTACGGAAATGTAGATATGAAAAAGATTATAAAGATCATCAATACAAATAAGAAAGATGAGAAGAGGGAAGGAGATCAGTAACAAATTAATCTGAAACCAGTCTCTTATACATTCATTTATTATATTTTCTGAAATACATTTCTATTTGAATACACAATAAATTCCTATTTAAACAAAATGAAGAAGAACTTGTTTTCTATTTTAAAATCAAAGGTGCTGATTATTTTAGAGTCACCATCAGAGAAGAATATACCAAGAAACCAAAGAAGTTTATGTTTCTCAATCTTTTATGTGAATAGGTCTCCATGATTACAGTACCCCCTCCCCAACCTTATTTGCAGAGAATTCATTCTAAGACCTCTCCTGGACACCTGAAACATCATGAATAGCACCAAACCTTGTATATACTACAACATTTTTTTCTATAGATGCATGAAAAGTGAAAGTGAAAGTCACTCAGTGGTGTCCAACTCTGAGACCCCATGGACTGTAAAGTCCATGGAATTCTCCAGGCCAGAATACTGGCTGGAATGGGTAACCTTTCCCTTCTCCAGGGGATCTTTCCAGCCCAGGGATTGAACCCAGGTATCCCACATTACAAGCAGATGCTGGGCCACAAGGGAAGCCCATAGATGCATACTTATGACAAAATTTGATTTATAAATTAGGCACAATAAGATACTAACAACAACAAATGATAAAATAGAACAATTACAGCAACATACTGTAATAAATGTTGCATAAATGTGGTATTTCTCTCTCAAAATATTTTATTTTAATTGAATGCCTTTTCCACCTTAACTAAACACATCTTGCACTACAGTTGTAAATTTTGCAGCTTGAGGTGTGATAGCAAAATTAGCACATTGTTTTTTTTTTTTTTTTTCTCCCCTTTTTGCAATTTAACAGATTTGTTCTTACTGTAAATATTAGTAACTTCTGTATGTGATTTTTTCTTTCTTTATTAAAGTTGAGAACTTCCTCCTTTTCACTTAACGGAAGCACTTTACGACTTCTCTTTGGCATATCTGAATGGCCAGCATCACTATTGCATTTGGGGGCTATTATTAGTACAGATGTATTTCTTTCATTTTGTGTTTTAGCTATGGTGGGTCTTCCTTGCTGCATTCAGTCTTTCTCAGGTTGCAGAAGGCGGATGCTACTCTTCATTGTGGTGTGCGGGCTTCTCCTTGTGGCGGCTTCTGCTGTGGAGGGTGGGCTCCAGGACCTGGGCTTCGGTAGGTCCAGTTTGTGGGCCCAGGGGTTGTGACTTCCAGGCTCTAGAGCACTGACTCAGGGGTTGTGGTGCAGGGGCGTGGTTGCTCCGTGGCGTGTGGGATCTTCCCAGAGCAGGGATTGAACCCTTGTCCCTTGCATTACAAGGAAGATTCCTAACCACTGGACAAACAGGGAACCTCTGAGGCCACTATTAAGCAAACTAAAAGTTATTTGAACATGAGTATTATATACTACAAATGTCTATCCTATAACCAAGAGGGCCATTAAGTTACTAACAACCTATATACACTGAATAATGGGTTGATTCATATCCCAGGTGGAATGCAGTGTGGCTTCTCAAGATTTCACACTACTCAAAACGACACATGGTTTAAAAATTATAAATTGTTTATTTATGGAATTTTCCATTTAATGTTTTTGGGCTGTGATTTACTATGGGTAAACTGGGGTCGCTGGGAGTCGGAGGCAAATGAGCAACTTCACTTTCACTTTTCACTTTCATGCATTGGAGAAGGACATGGCAACCCACTCCAGTGTTCTTGCTTGGAGAATCCCAGGGATGGGGAGCCTGGTGGGCTACCGTCTATGGGGTCACACAGAGTCGGACATGACTGAAGTGACTTAGCAGCAGCAGCAGCAGCAGTAACTGATATCATAGAAAGTGAAACTGTGGTAAGGGGTAACTAGTGCACTAGGTTTTGTTTATAATTGTGGAATATTCTAGATGAATTGATTGTAGTCAAAGGATTTCTTTGCAAGCTTCTCTGGTAGATTATAGTAATTTTTTGTAGTTTTCATTTGTTATTCTATATAAATATTTGCTATTTTATTTTTTATTCTATATAAATATCTTTTTTCTTTAAAGAAGGCCTCCCCAAAGTATATAAGCTTCAGGTTCCACTAATCCAGACCTGCCCTATATTACCTGATAGCTCCATATTTTGAAAAATATTTTGATACTTAAATTGCTTAACTAGAAAACAAAATTTAATTCTTTACAATTATTTATAACATATTTTACACTTTTCTATAGAAATATTTGGGCTTCCCAGGTGGCTCAGTGTTTAAGAATCTGTCTGTCCCTGCAAGACTTTCAGATGTGTGTTCAACCCTGGGTTGGGAAGATCCTCTGGAGGAGGAAATGGGAACCCACTCCTGTATTCTTGCCTGGGAAATCCTATAGACAGAGGAAACTGCTAGGCTATAGTCCATGGGGTCACAAAGAGCTGGACATTACTGAGCATGTGCACATATACTATTATTTAAATATTCACAACTTGGCCATTATTGTGAATTTAAGTAGTTATAGAAATACACTAAAAGTATAAAAGATATGGCAAAAACCACTACAATATTGTAAAGTAATTAGCCTCCAACTAAAATAAATAAATAAAATTTTAAAAAAGATATAAACACTTTGGGATCTGTGATGAATTCACAAACTCAAGAACTTTAAAAAAATGCTTACAAACAACAGAAAATTTAACTCAGCTTTTTATAGTTTGATATAAAATAGAAATGTGAAATTATTAAATGCTAAGATTATAATTGAAGGAAATATATATCATGGAAAAGAAATAATAGGACAAACTGCAGTTATCATATTAGGAATTCTGTTTAAACAAAATTGTTCTGTTATCTGTCATTGAAAGTGATGTAACTATGTATTTTAATGGTTATTACCAACATCAATTAAAACAATAATAATAGATGTGCAGTGCTAAAATCCATCACTTGGACCACAGAGGAAGACATGTAAAATAAGAGCCCTATAAATTTGTTATTTTCTTAATAAATCAGTGCATCAGGCTTCTCAATGAGCAAGGAATCTTCCCCTACTTTTTCAGATTCTGTGATTAAGTTAAGTGAAGTCACTCAGTCGCGTCCAGTTCTTTGTGACACCATGGGCTGTGGACTGCCAGGCTCCTCCATCAGTGGGATTTTCCGGCAAGAATACTGGAGTGAGTTGCCATTTTCTTCTCCAAGGCATCTTTCTGACCTAGGAATCGAACCCGGGTCTCCTGCACTGCAGGCAGACTCTTCCATCTGAGACACCAGGGAAGCCCCAAATTAGGGTGGTAGCATGTGCTATGGTTTACCTAATAAGTCTTATTTTAATTACAAGTACTTGGGTCAATTACAGTTTCTTTTTATTCACAGCTCAGATGCTAGCTATAAATAAGTATAAACTGGTAGTTGGCAGTTGTTAGATAATTAAATGTCCATGAGTCATCATGTATGTTTGTTTGTATGTATGTGTGTTTTTGTGAATTTACCTACATGTACACTGTGTACCCTTTTTCATGTAGGCAGATACCTGGTGAATTACAGATTTTCTCTCTAGCTAACATTTAAAAAGAGAGCAGAATTATGAGTACATTACCATGTATTTATTTTTAGTTTTCATTTGCCAAGGCAAATTGCTTTGATTATAGCAGTAGTAAATTTAAACGTGGTTCTCTTTCATAATTCTTGTACTTTTTATTCCAAGAGCTTTGGTCACCAAGAAACTATCAGTGGCAATAGCATGCAGAGGAGATATATATGATTTACTCATTAGTTATAGGTAAATTGTCATATATTTTTGTGTGGCAGCTATGCCTTCCTCTTACCTTACTGGTAAAGTCTGAATTTGTTCCAGTATCCACATTTACCTGATTCATAGGCAACTTCTCATTAAGTCAAACTTAGTTCTATCCCTTAGAAGGTAACCGGTTTTGGGGATAGTGATGTTACCAGTTTCTGTCCAATGAGATGTGGTAGAAGTCTGCTAGAGAATGGTGTGTCTTCTACAAAAGATCTCCTAGCTCTTGAAAACATACAAAGGATGTCTAGCCTTTTATCTGACTCCTAAAATTCTAAGGTCTTGATGTGGCATCTTGTACAACAACTTAAAGATCAAAGCAGTGCATTGAATATGAGACTCATAAAAGATGAAAAGCATTTCTGCTAATGACATGATGTTGACAAGATGTCTAATCAATATGCTGAATAATATAAATATCTTGGAACTTCTTGTTATATGTGACAATGAGTGTTGTCATCATTTAAACCACTTTGATGTGCACATTCTCCTGCATGCAGATGAGTGTCCCCTATTAAAATATATCTTAAGTGTGCTCAAATGCATTTGTGAACACACATATATAGCTCACATACTATGCCACATACTTTTTTTGTTTTTGCCCCTAGCTTTTGCCTTGTTTTTTTTAATAAATACTAAATTATCTAGATGATTACTTAAAATACAAATATAAAAATATATATTTTTATATCAGAAAAAATATAGTTTGCTTTATGAATCTTTGGGCCAAAAAGTAACAAAAGGATTGCTGAACAAGCCCATGCTATTACTTCCAAAAATCAACATATTCTTTTATAATTTATCTTATGTGTCCTCCTTAGCTCTAAGGCAAGACATCTCACAGAGTTTTATGATCTATGCATTTTTCATAACTTAATAGTAATTCCCTAAAGTTTGTTTCTAATTTTTCTTGTCACTGCTGGATTAATATCCCCTTAATCATTGCCACACTATTATGGTTATCTTTTTTAACAAAATTTAGTTTCTTTCACTTGTGACTGTAATATCAAGAATGAAATACTTAACTTACTCCTAAGACTTCTACACTTTGACTTATCATAGTGAATTTACTGGTAAAATATTAGATTCTTTAGAGAAGGCATCCTAGATGCTATCTAAAATAATGTAGAATAAATCATGTTTACTTCTATAGCATCATTGTCTAAAGATAATTTATCCTCTAAGTACAATTAATAATGAGGCATTTCCTTATTATTAAGCCATCTCTAATACTTGACTCCATGGGAACTATTTATTATTTTACTAGATCCCAGATTGCTTGTAATTCTTACCTAGTTGGTTTGGCATCATACATAATCATCCACTGTTTCTTTTAAATGACAGCCATCACATATTAACTGGCAAATTTTATATGTTTTCTCAACCTTATCTTTCCATGAAAGCCATCAGTAGTATAATTAAAAGTTAATGTATAAAAACAACTGGCAAATATAACTTCAAAAATAGTTTTCACAAACATCACCTCATTTTCTAGTCATTCCTCAAGTAACATAATTTCTAGACTTCCATCACTATTCTGTGTACAAAATATAGGAGCTTGCATTTTCTAGTAAGGCTTCACATAGGAAGCTACACAGTTGGCAAAAGGTGTAACCCAGCGGTACCATGTCTCAGACTAGTCTTCCTATCAGCAAGGTAACCTTCATGTCTATGCTCCATTTCTACCTCTTGAAATTTACTTATACTGTTTACTAAATTAGAAACATTTTCTGTTTCCTCTCTAAGTAAGTAAATCCTACATGTCATTAAACACTGAGATCAAGTCAAATTTCCTCTTCTAGCTTTTCTTCTTTCCTGTATCTATGTGAATATTTTCCTTTTCTGATGACTCATTGTTTTTAAGCCCAAGTTGCACACTTTTAAGTACCTACAATCTATCTTTCTTTCTTTCTTCACCCTCTTTCCTCTCTATCCCTCTGTCTTTTTCTCTGTGTTACACTCTCATTCATTGTTTCTCCTTCTCTCTTTGCCATTATCTCTCTTCTTTTGTTGAAAGAATTTTGATAAAAGGGAAGTTTCTTCACGTTTCTTTCACCGCCTCCATTTCGAAGGACCTTGCGGGAGCCTCCAGTGTGTGCTCAAGAATATCAGTAACTGTAACAATAGCTGAAAACTATCTGCACTTATGGATCAAAGACGGTGTGATTCAGAAACAAGAAATTTTGATGAAAAAAAAATTTTTTTAAAGGTCCTAGTCTATTAGTGCTAAAGCCTTGACATTTAAGGAATCCATTTATTAAAAGAGAATTACCTAATGCTTTGTAGCAGTGATTAAACTTCCAGGGTCTCTACAAACTGTAAGGTAAGCCTGTTCTTCTTGACCTAAATGTAGGGCAATCAATAAACATGATGCCCAGGGACAAAGATCACTAGACTTAAGTACCCTTTCCCATTTATGCTGTCATTTATGCAAGGAAATCTACTCTAATTTGCTAGATGGATCCAGTTAACTCTGTCTTTAAGTATAGTTGAAGAGCCAATTTTACTAACCATGGGGAAAATCAATTTATATTCATAGAACAGGATCAGCTAATAAAACATTTTTCTGCCTGGTAGATGTCATGAGTTAAGTACTGTATTGCATGTACCTCATTAAGTGCCACCACCTTGAATGTCATTTAGGTAAGTAGTGATATTGGAAATCCTCCAAAATGTAAAGTACCTGTATGCAACTCATAAGCTGAATCTGGTAAATGCTAGCATCTTTGCTGAATCTACAAAAATGCTGCTATATTTTATTTAAATTTAAAGAAAAGATGTTGTATATCTATGTTTTAGGAGTAGTTCTACAAAACAGGATGATGTGTTCAATGACTATAAAACATTCTTTGATTTTTTAAAAAATTTGCCTCATTGTTTGTAAAATGCATGTTTATGATAGAATTCCAGTATATGAGACAGTGATGAAGTTTTATCCTTGCTGAAATGAGACGTATATAGAAATTATCTAAGACAATTGTTCATAGAGATGATAACTTGGAATATTAAGCTTTCTTCTTTTCCAGATCACATAGAGTTGTAAGCAGATTCCTTCTGATTCACTACAGGTTGAGGCCAAAAAAGGGAGCTTGGCATGATGGGAAGTGCAGGGACACCTAAGTTAGATAAAATCAGTCTAAAATGTTCACAAATCCGAAGAAGTATCCCTCAAGATGGAACTGAGAGAAAAAAAAAAAAAAAATTAATTACTATTCAGAATTTTAACTTGCAAGAGATACTCCTGATAATAAAAAAGGACAAACTGAAGGAAATAAGCATTGAGTTTATGTCATAATAGAACTCAAATTGAAATATAAAATGAACTAGACTTTCCTGGTTTCAGGAAGATACAAGAAGAGTTCCTTGGGTATAGGTAGGGAGGAGGGGATAGCAGCTGTCCCCTGAGGTGGAGCCAAAGACAAGAGGACCATATTTAGAAACACTATAAGCTTCCCCTCTGGACAGAGCCCTGAAATATAAGTAATGCTCTGTCATTAAACCTCTATTAGCGATGGGGTGTGTGCCTTCATAGACAGTTTCCAGTAATGTGATTTTAAATTTTCTACCAGAATAATGTCTATCAATGCCCCAGATTGGCTAAAACTCATCTGAACTTTTTAAAGTATATGTACATTTTTAGTAACCCATTCATTCAAATCCTCATGCTTACCAAATTAAATGCTTAGGTACTTGATACACAAGAGCAAAGACAAGGTAGAAGGGAAGGTCTTGGCATTAATACTGAGCAGAATTCCATAGTGGCAAATCCCTCCCCCAAACAAACATTTTACCAATATATTTGCATATGAACTTTTTACATTAAATTATATTTATTTTTCATTCATCTAAAATATATTTTATACTGGATAAAATAAACCATGTCAAACTTGAAATATTGAGCTCTTTTATCTATATTATTTTGGAGAGTTCATAAGAAATTTAGCATATTAGCCATGCATTTATAATTCAGAATGAATATTGTGATTTCATGTTTTTAACTTCATCACTCTCTCCAAATACATTACAATAATAGACAGAAAAGGAAACATATCTGCCTGGAAAACCAAATTTTAACTTCTTACAAAACAAGAAACAAAAATTAGGAGCTCAAATTACTGAATTATGGTTCATAAATTGTTCTAATTTGATTTGCTAGTTAATTACTGAAATTTGTCTGGAAGCAGTATCCTAGAGAAAACGTGCATTCTCAAATTTAAAAAAAATTAAATCTAGATGTGTTATAAGAGTGTAACAAACATTAGTAATGAGAAAATATCAAAACCTGGAAGTGATAAAAGACATATTATTAAAATGAACCCCAACACAAAAACAGTAAGAAATGTACCATCCAGAGCACTCATTGAAGAAACTACTGAAGAATATGTATCAGCAAGAAGAAAAGTGTGTACACTGGAAAAAAGTACAAAAATAAAAGAGATAAGCATAGAAATGGACACATGGATACTGGAAATATTTGTGGGAATAGATTTTAAATATCCTAGGACATGGATACCTGAGAATTGTGGGCAATTATGAATGTATCAGTATAAAAACAGAAATGGCTGACAGTGTTGGCTATCTGTCCTGTTATAATAAGAAATATAAAGGTATCTAGGTATCTGTAGGATCCTTGATATCATTCTAGGCCCCAGATTTAAAAGAAAAAAAAAAAAATAGGCCAAAACTTGCATGACCAAATTCCTAATAGCAGAGGACATGTTATTCCTCCCTTAGGGATGAATAAGATGGACCATTTGTTAACTTGTATATTTGTAATTTAGTTTTGGATTTTCTACCATAATAACAATAGATTATTTTCTTACTTTTCTTGACTTTTATTCCCCAATTTTTCTGAGCTTCACTTTTTTTTTTTTCAGTTTCATCTTTCTTCAAAGGACCCATGAAGATCAGATTTAAAACCCACAATTACATCTGTTGAGAAAATGTAGTTTATGTCATTGTACATTATGCCCTTCATTGTCATGGATGTAGAGCCCACAGCAGGGGGGTGGGGGGGGGGGCAGAAATAATTCCAGAAATGTTTAGGTTCTCCAAAGGAACATACTGTACTAACGCTATAAGCAATGACAATATGGTTAAAGCTTTTCTTAAACTTTTAATTTTGTCTGCCTATGATCTAAAATTCAAATATGCAACTCAACCATGTGTATCCCAATCCCTGTCTCTATCTCTCTGGGTGTGTAATTTCTAATCTGTGCTTTGTCATTGCTCTGATGTTCCATTCTTTTGCACTTTTTATTTATATAAACTCTTCAAATAATTTGGGGTAGTAATTGGTTGATGTATTTTTCAATTCATATAATCAAGTGAATGAGAGTTGATTAAAATCTCCTCTCAAAATAGAGGTTTTGAGGAGGAGGTCAGATATTTGGCAACAGTTGCAGGTGGTTGAAATTAGCAGGCACTAAAGTTCTGAATTAGGTGCTGCAACTGCTTCTATCTGAAGCAAGCCGAGGAGAACATGGATGCAAGCAAGAATCCAAGGCATCCATAAGTGGTTTCAGATAAAATGTGCTAACAGTAACATAAGATATATTTTAAACCGAAGTAAGTTTTCTCTCACCAAAATGAATCTGCTGTCCTAACTTACTTCCATTTACCTAAGTTTGGAAATTCTTTACCAAATTTTATTCTTTTCTGTCTCCTCTCAATAGTTCTTTGCAGCATCTTACTTCCTATTTGACTTAGACACTGTCAATACACCATTTGCAAGTGCAACTGTGCTTCTCTACCAGATCATTGTCATACCCCCTATCTGTCTCCTGCCCCTGATCCATTTCACTTCAGTGTTACACGGTATACTGTTTTCAGTCATGTTTTTCAAAAACAGCTTCAAATTATTTCCATGTAACTAGTGGGAGCCCAGTTTATGAAACTAATCAGTATTCTTCAGTCTTTCAAGCAGGGTCCTCCATTGCAAGGCTATGACTGCTTCTCCTTCCACGCCTCTCCAACACATGGTCTTCCTTTTCTTGTAAGATGAGCCTTTCTTCTGTTTTTCTTTCTTCAATAAATTCAACTGCTTCCTGGCTTATCTCATCTCAGATCCTTCTGCATTCAGTTTCTTCCCCTAGAGATCTATTCCTCCCAAGACCAATGTGGCTCAGGATTTATTTCTGTATAACTGATAGATGATATATGTTTGTATTTGTTTATATTCATATCTACCCATTGGAACTTTGTATTTCTTCTCTATTATGTTATGTACCCAAATGAAGGGTTCATGTTCTTCACTGATACTAATAAATTGATGTTGTTAATGTAATTGTTTCCAGACTCTTGTCTGGCTATCTCATTCATATCATTTATTTTCAGAAAAAAATCACACATCTTGCTTGTTCTTGCTCAAACATGCTCTGTATTTTCTTACTTCTACACTCTTATTATATTTTACTCTGATTAGGGGTGTCTTTTCCCCCAAGCACCACATCCTTTGAAATTATTTTAATTCTTCAAGTCATATTTCTTAAAGAAACTACTCCTTATTCTTCCCGCCATTATGACCACATATTCTCATAATATTAAAAAAGGCATAAATCCCTTCATGACATATAATATCATTTATTGTTTTATAGTTATTTCTGACTTTTCTTTTTGCCTTTTAGTAAATGATAAATTCCTTGGTAACAATGCCAAGCACTAAATTTCTGTTATAATTCTTAGAACTTCTGAGACAAATGATAGTATTAAAATGAATCTAAAATATTTGAGCAATAAGTTAGAAAGAATGTAGCAGTTTAATTTGAAATGTTATTTTATGCACTACTAGAATATGTGAAATTGATATTTCAACGTTAAACTGGAGATCTTTTGAGTTTGCTAATAAAATTTATTAAATGCATATTAATTTGCATTGCCTCTCAACCAGGTAAGGTGGGAAAAAAATACATGCACACATTACAAATCAATAAATTTCATGGTAAGCAGAAGAATGTTCTCAAATATGTCCAGGGCCTAATCCCTGAAGCTTCTTAATGTGTTACACTACATGGCCCAAAGAACTTTGTAGATATAAGTAAAGGTTACGGATCTTAATATAAAGAGATGATCCTAGATTATTGGAATGGGCACAGTCTAAATACATGAGCCATCAAAGGCAGAATTTTCTCTGGCTGGAAGTGGTAGAGAGGAAGGAGGCAAAAGGAGAGGTCAGAAAGAACAAAAACATGATAAAATGTCAACAAACCAGTGCTGACTTCGAAAATGAAAGTGGCCAGAATACGAGGGTGTCTTCTAGGAGTAAAGAATCATCCTCATCTGACAACCAACAAAGACGAAGAACCTCAGTCCGACAACTACTTGGAACTTAAATCTGCCAACATCCTGAATGTGTTTGAAGCAGATCCAATCCCAGAGCTTCCAAAAAATAATGCAGTTCTGCTGATGTCAGGCTGGTAAGACTCCAAGCAGAGAATTCACGTGAGCGATGCAGAATCTGGACTTCCGACCTACAGAAACTGAAATAACATTTGTTTTATTCTCTGTTGATAGCTTTGTGGCAGTTTTGTTTAGGCAGCAATAGAAGAACTATTATACCTGATAGACTATATTCTAATGAGAGAGGGCAAAATATACAACTTATGAAAAAGAAGCAAATGATTAATATTAATAATAATTTGGTTTTAATATTTTAATTGTTATTTATTTGTATTTTTAGTTGGAGGATAATTGCTTTACAGTATTGTATTGGTGTCTGCAATATATCAACATGGATCATCCATCGGTGTACATATGTCCACTCCTTCTTGAGCATCCTTCCCACCTCCCACCCCATCTCACCCCCTCTAGGTTATTACAGAGCACTGGATTTGAGCTCCCTGCACCATGCAGGAAAGTTCCACTGGCTATCTAATGTTACATATGGTAATGGGCATGATACGATGTTACCCTCTCAAGTGGGCCCATCCTCTCCTTCCCCTGCTGTGTCCACAAATCTGTTCTCTATGTCTGTGTCTCCATGGCTGCCCTGCAGACAGGTACAGTAATTTACATGGGAGTAAGGACTATGAAGGAAAAGAAAGCTTAGGAAAAACAACAGTGAGTGTAGGAAGAGGTCAAAGTGAACTAGAGGTCAGGGAACAGCTGAGGTACACAGTGTAATCTGAGTACAGAATGAGGGAAGCGGGTTGAGGGAGAGTCCATATGGATATATTCCGGAAGATTCCCAGAAAAGGCACAGCTGGTGCAAAAGCATGATGTAGGAAGACAGTTGGCGTGTTCCAGGTTCTATTATAGGATCAGTGTGACTACAACTGTATGAGGGATGGAACGAGTAATAGTATATGAGTTACGAGAAGTAAGAGAAGGCCAAATCATTTTAAGCAATTTGGCTCACCATCTACTTTGAAGGCAACAGTGGATTATGAGCAAGAATGACTCCCAGTTTTAAATATAGCAGTGTGTATATGTCAGTCCCAAACTCCCTGAAGTATAGCACGTGGAACTCTGCTCAATATTACGTAACAATCTAAATGGGAACAGAATTTGAAAAAAAGATAGATATATGTGATATGCATAAGTGAATCACTTTGCTATGCACCTGAAACTAACACAAAATTACTAACTGACTATATTCCAATACAAAATAAAAATGTTAAATAAAAGAATGACTTCCAATTGAGAGGCTCACCCTGGATGCTATGGTGAAACTTAACTGAAGGGAAGAAGGACAGAAAGAAGAGGCCAGCTGTGAGATAGTTTCAATTACATAGGCAAGATAATGGTGGCTTGGAGGAGGCTGAAGGCAGAGAAAGACATGATAGGTGGTGGGGCTCTGTAAAAGATAGTGCCTTTGTCTGCTTGAACTGTCATTAAAAAAAAAAAAAAAAACATATCACAGAACTAGGCACTGTTAACAATAAACATTTGTTTTCTCACAGTTCTGAAGGATAGGAGTCCAAGATCAAAGGACCAGAGTTAGTTTCTGGTGAGACTCTTTTCCTAGCTTGTAGATGGCTGCCTTCCTGTGATAACACATCACCTCTCATCTGTATCTGCACAAAGTAAAAGAGAAAGATACTGCCACTCTTCTCTCATATTTCTGATGTCTCTTTCTCTTCTTATATAGACATCAGTCCTATCAGATTAGAACCCTGTGTTTCTGACCTTCCTTAACTTTAACTACATCCCTAAAGGTCCTATTGCCAAATATAGTCACATTGGAGGTTAAGACTTCACCATATTAATTTGGGGGTGTGGGGGGAGCAACTCTGTACATAACAGATAATATGAACAGGACTGCTGGAGCCATTGCATTTTATAACAGCTTTATTCATAATTTCCAAAACTTGAAAGAGTGTTCCTCCATGTCTTTTCATGGCTTGATAGCTCATCTTTTTTTAGATCTGAATAGCATTTCATTGTCTGAAGGTATTGTTATTTGCTTATCTATTCATCTACTGAAGAACACTTGGCATTTTAGATGGGAGAGAAAGGAGTCCACGGTGACTCTAATATTTTTGGTTTAATAAACTGGAAAATTTAAATTTGATTAGCTAAGAAAACTATAGGAAAAGAATTACTTGTGAGAATGTGAGTTGGACTCTCTGAGTTGGCTATTTGTAGTATTGAAATTGAGATACTGAATAAGTATTAAGATACAGGAGCAGAATACAGTAGAGATGTCTGAGTAGTAGAGGTAAATTTGCAAATTTTCACGTGTGAAGAATAGTTAAACCTCTGTGTTTGTGTTTAGTCACTCAGTTATTTCTGACTCTTTTGCGACCCCATGGGATTTTCCAGGCAAGAATACTGGAGTGGGTTGCCAGTCCTTTCTCCAGGGGATCTTCCCAAACCAGGGTCCAAACCTGGGTCTCCTGCATTGCAGGCAGTTTAGTACCATCTGAGACATCAGACAATCTTAAACCTCTAGATGTAGTAAAATCATCAGTAGAGTGAGACTAGGTAGAAACAGGAGAAGTTGGCAGACTGTTCTTTGGAGCACTTTGTTTGATGTGACAGAGGCAGGAATATGAGGAAGAATCTCTAGAGAGACAAAGCAGCAAAGGTCCAAATGATGAAGGTCCAGCGAGTTGAGTACAATTTAGTGTCCTAGAAGTCCTTGGAAGGAAATATTTCAAGGGAAGAAAATTATCAACTGTGCTAAATTTTTCCCTTTCATATTTATGCATCTTTATAAATGTTTCTAGATTATTCCTCACATATTTAAAGATCATTATTAATGTAATTAAGAGTGCAAATATATATTTATTACCCAAACAAATGTAATACATTTTTTATCACTGCTCTAGATCTTTTACTTCAGTGGAAAACTTTGCAGATGCTATAGGACTTCTCAAAATTTTGTTGACTACTTTATAGAAAAGTTATGTGTTTGAGGGAAAAAAAGCATCAAAACAAGATATCTATTAAACATGCAGTAAATATCCTGTCAGTACTAATATCGATGTGTTATATATTCTTTAATTGTCAATCTGATTCTAACTTTTTGTTGGGTTTTTCAAATATTGAAAATATCAGAACTTGATATTTATGGTGGTAATAAAATTGAAAAAAAATCTTGCTAATGAATATCTAGTATATATTAGCAACTTTTGATCCAATACATACTAAAATTGTGTTAATTCTATTAGTATTTCATCTCTTCCCAAACATTGTTCAATAACTAAGTGTAGTACAAACAATTTAAGCATTGGATATTATATATCTGTGTTAGAAATTGTTTTTAAAACTCTTCAGGAGTTCATGTGAATTCGTAATTGAATCAGTTGGTATTTCATGGCAAAATAACATATTCTGAGAAATATTTATATGTTCCTATGTTATATGTTCCTGCGGAGAAGGCAATGGCAACCCACTCCAGTACTCTTGCCTGGAAAATCCCATGGGCAGAGGAACCTGGTGGGCTACAGTCCATGGGGTCACGAAGAGTCGGACACGACTGAGCAACTTCATTTTCACTTCTCACTTTCATGCATTGGAAAGGGACATGGCAACCCACTCCAGAGTTCTTGCCTGGAGAATCCCAGGGACGGGGGAGCCTGGTGGGCTGCCGTCTATGGGGTCGCACAGAGTCGGACACGACTGAAGTGACTTAGCAGCAGCGGCAGCATGTTATATGTTCCCACTAAAAATAGTCCTATCTGTGCCTCCATTTATAAAATTATTGTATATTCAAAACAACTTATCATATAAAAATGGAAACGACTTAGAGAGCAGTTACTCATCATACTTGTGTCACTGTTGTAGGAAGAATTCTGGGTTTACCAAACTGTATTCAGTTTGGTTTCTTGTAAAGCCTTAGGCTAAAACTGCCTGGATGAATGAAATTTTTTTTTTTTTTTTTTTTTTTAAGTTAGGAAAGCAAAACTTGTACGTCAGGCTTATGGAGTAGTAGAAGAAAATGCCCTATTTTTGTGTGTGTTTAACCTGTAATGTTCTTTACTCGTTAAACACTGGCTCTGTATTCCTATTCATTATGTGAGCATGTATTTGCATACAGAAAACAAAAAAGATTTTTATAACTTTTAACCCTAGTTAGTGAAGAAACATTTCCCCAAAATTTCCCAGCTAACTTCACTTGGTTTGAATCAGGAAGTCATGTGCCTATTTCTATGCTGACCACTGGAAAAAGAATCACCTTTGAACACATGGCCTTGAAGAGTTGACCACATCTCACAATTGTGTCTCTCCTTTCAGCTGCTTCAATTCTTATTAAGGAGACTTCTTCTCAGGCCACTTAGAGGCACTCTGGTTAATTATACATAAGGAGGTTTTTAACTCCACAAGTTGTTACTCTTTGAGTTTAAAATACTGGAAGCACTATTTATTTATTTTTTTAAGTCAAGTATCAAGATACAAATATTAATTTCTCAACTTTATTTTTAAACATCCTGAAACTTATATAAATAAAGCCCATTTTTTATGCTTTCCTTGAAACTGAATTTAGGAAATTTTAGACTCATTTTTTTCAAATATTTGTAGAATAATTCTCTCAATTTTTAATGCCACTATTCAGAAGATAATTTCAATAGAAAAACACCAGAATTATTTACCTAAATCAAATATTGAATAACACAGTGTTTTAATGATAATTGAAACTGTGTTATCAGTGGTTCCTCCAGTTAATCACAGAAAAAGCAGAATAGATAATTACACTATTTTTTAGCATCTCAATAAAGATAAATGGTTATTTGTCATGTATACTTGACCAAAAGCAAAAACAGAAGGTAGAAATATCCTTCTTCAGAGGAAGGAAAAAATATATTATTTTCATGTGCTAATTATGAAGAGGAAAATTGCTTCATCTAACTGAATATTCTACTAGTTTGCATTTTGTGTTTCAAAGCATGTGATATTTCATTTTTGGAGCAGCACTTTCATTAGAACAAAAATAATGTTTGGGAAGAGATGAAATATTAAGTCTTTGAAGAAAAAATATGTGCCCCCAATTTTTCAAAATGATTTTTTCTCTTGTTTTCTTTTTTTTTTGTTAAACATACACACACACACATCTCAAGTCATAATCATAAAGAGAGCATCAAGTATCTCACATATGAGACTCGTATCATGCCCTGATGTTTATTTCAGTTTTACAAAGTGGAATCACTTTTTGATTCATTAATCATGGAAGTTAGGATATATTTAGGAACCCAGTTTTCTGGAGCAAAATGTACTTAAACATTCCAAAAATCCTATGAAGGAGAGATTTGGCAATTGATTTATGACTGTTGGAACATGGAAATGTCTTTCTAAATTGCTCCTTTTTAAGAATCTAACAGAAACAGTGTCACTGCACATAGATAATGTATTTGCTATTTTTAAGCAATAAAACAACATAAAGAAGCTAATTATCAATAGTGGAATTTCTAGATATGAAAGTAAACACTAAATGGGTCTACTTATGTAAATCTGCACGAGTATTCTCGTAGCTGATGAACAGGAACAGAATTAGAATGTGGCACAGCCTGTGCTGAGACTAATTGAAATGGTGATATGTTTTGTGTTCATTTTAAGTGGCACTTTAAAGGCAAACATAAGAAGTGCTATTTTTCTCTTTCTTTTTCTAATGGTCTTCTGTTGATTTGCCTCTCTTTCAATCTTATTGAGCATTTCAGATTTTTTCTGTGTATGTGTGTGCATTGCTGATTTGCATGTGTCCCAAATGATATTTGGATAGACATCAACCACACACAGGCCCTTTTTCCTCACTCTCCTCATGTTCTTTGTAGCTGCTTAGGAAAGTGAAAGTGAAGTCGCTCAGTCGTGTCCGACTCTTTGCGACCCCATGGACTGTAGCCTACCAGACTCCTCAGTCCATGGAATTTCCCAGGCAAGAGTACTGGAGTGGATTGCCATTTCCTTCTCCAGGGGATCTTCCGAACTCAGGCATCGAACCCAGGTCTCCCCCATTGCAGGCAGACGCTTTGCCATTTGAGCCACCAGGGAAGCCTGGAATCTAAATGATACTTTTCTGGGCATTGTCTCTGAGCTCAGGCTCTGGCCCTGTTCCTCCCTTAAAGCTTTGTATGATGTGTATCTCAGGTGATGACATATTCCGGCATTCAATTTATACTGAAGCCTATAGTCACAGTGATCATGGAGATATCATGCTTCAGCAACGTTAGTTCTTGTGATTAATTTTGTGTATGTGTGTTTCATTGGAAATTGGAAAATGACATAGAAATAAAAAACTGTTAAAGCTTTTGCTGCATACAATACAAAATAAATAAGCTCTCTCTGGTGTTTAATTTTTCACCATCACCTTCTGATGCAGCAACTGAAAATTTGGTATCTGACAGCCTATTTATAAAAAGATTTCCCCCGTTTGAAAAATTATTTTTTATTGAAATATAGTTGATTTACAATTTTATATGTTATAAGTGTACAGTATAGTGACACATTTTAAAGGTTATACTCCATTTATAGCTATTATAAAATATTGATTACATTCTTTATATTGTATAATATATCGCTGCAGCTTACTTTATATATAATTGCTTATACCACTTAATTGCACACCCATATATTGCCCATTCACCCTTCCCCTCTCCCCAGTGGGAACTGCTAGTTTGTTCTCTAAATCTGTGATTCAGAGTTCCTGCTTTTTAGCTGCAACCTTGTACATATTACATACTTTTCACACTATAATTAGTAAGCATGCTAACAAATCACTAGGTTATTTTGAAAATTGTTACATTTATTTAAACCTTGTCATGATACATAAAATAGAATCGTTAAATTGAAATAATTATTTTACTGCAATGAGTCATTTTTCAGCACAACAGAAATTATACCAAACCGGTATTTATATAGAGTAAAATCTTTCAAATGTGTTCTTTCAAAAAACAATATTTTCACACAGTGGGCTTTCAACAATTCTTTTGTAAATTCTTAATAACCTACTGAAGACACTAGCATGTGGAGAAAATAATAAAAAGCATGACATTGAACAGCAAATGAACTTTCTTTGTATAAAGTACAATTCAGACCATTAAACCTGGCGCTGTGATATGGTTATATTTAATAAAGTCAAACTGTCAAGTTATCTAGGAAAGCTAACGCATTATACATTTGTATAGAATTCAGGGTCACTAATGAACCACAAGCAGTAACAAGACATTTCAAATAGGAAAAATGACCAACAGTAGAAATATATTAAATTATTTGTGAGTAGTGAAAAGAAAGAATAAGAATACGGCAACAATAAAATAGTTTACATCAGGTACTATTTTTCTTTGCCCAAATAAACTAAGTGCATTTTGATGTTTGCTTATTTTGGAATTCTGTTACTTTTGCTAAGAGAATCTGAAGCTTACCCTTAATTCATACACAATAGTTGCCAGATTTTTAGACATTCCTACCATAGACATTCCTGCTACTTTGTCATATATAAATGTGGTTACTTTGAAATATACTTTCTTAGAAATTTTTGTTTAGATTAGTCACAGCAGAGAAACTTTCAAACAAGTTTGTTAATAAGAAACATTTGTGCATTATCAATTGTGGTTTAATTAGGTGATATTTCTGACCCAATTATTATGAACTATATTAACACACCTAGACTGAAGACTGCTCTGCTGTGTGCTCAGGCGTGTCTGAATCTCTTGACCCTACAGACTGTAGCCCACCAGGCTCCTCTGTCCATGGGCTTTTCCAGGCTAGAGTACTGGAGTGGGTTGACTTTTCTTCCTCCAGGGGATCACCAGACCTAGGTATTCAGCCAGAGCTTCCTGCATTTTCTGCATTGCAAGCAGATTCTTTACCATTGAGCCACCAGGAAAGCCCAATTGAAGACTGCTATTTATACTAAAAAGTAAAATTTGCTTGTATACAAAAATTTTGTGAACTTTGATATCTGATAGCATCAGATGGTATCTTCACATATCATAAAAAGCACCCATGTTATAGATTTTAAAAGATTGAATTTATGTTATGTAAATTATACCTCAGCTCTGTAAAGAAAGCTGAGCATTGAAGAATTAATGCTTTTGAACTCTGGTGTCAGAGACTGCAAGGAGTTCAAACCAGTCAATCCTAAAGGAAATTAGTCCTGAATATCCATTGGAAGAACTGATGCTGAAGCTGAAACCCCAATAATTTGACCACCTGATGAGAAAAACTGACACAATGGAAAAGACCCTAATGCTGGGAAAGATGGAAGGCAGGAGGGGAAGGGGACAACAGAGGATCAGCTGGTTGGATGGCATCATTGATTCAATGGACATAAGTTTGAAAAGCTCTTGGAGTTGGTGAAGGACAGTGAAGCCTGGCATACTGCAGATCATGGGATTGCAAATACTTGGGCACCACTGAGTGACTGAACTGAAATTATATCTCAATAAAGCTGATACTTAGAAAAATAATTTAGACTACTGGTAAGAAACTTGGTTGGTAGTGGGCCAAAGCATAAGGTTTCAGGCTTTTTGGGCAAGTAGTCTCTGTCACATACTCTTCTATTTATTTATTTTTTGCAGGAAAGAGATGCGAATACCAGAACACCTGACCTGCCTCCTGAGAAATCTGTCTGCAGGTCAAGAAGGAACAGTTAACTGGACACGGAACAACAGACTGGTTCCAAATCAGAAAGGAGTACGTCAAGGCTGCATATTGTCATCTGCTTATTTAACTTAAATGCAGAGTACATCATGCAAAAGCACAAGCTGGAATTAAAATTGCCAAGAAAAATATCAATAACCTCAGATATGCAGATGACACTATCATTATGCCAGAAAGGGAAGAAGAATGAAAGAGCCTCTTGGCATGCTGCAGCCCATGGGGTCGCAAAGAGTCCAGATACCAAGTGACTGAGCTGTTATGAAGTTAACTATGGAAACCATTCCAGCCCAAACAGGCTATGGGCCAGGTGTGACCCATTTGCTGTAATTTTCCTACTCTTCATCTAGAACATTAGTTCTGAGACTTTATCACTGAAATCACCTAGAGCTTGAACATTCAGGTGCCATAATTCCACCCTTTTGTTCCTAAGCAAACTGTGAGAATCTTTAAACGCTTTCCTTTGAGCATCTTAAGCATATACGTACATAAAAAAGACACAAAAACCTAAACTAGTATATATATTGTACTTAATTTATTCCTGATGACACAAATTATCTTTCAGTCTGGCTCACAATTCCTTCCATAAATCATGATACCAATGATATCAGAACCAGAGCCTTCTATTTTCTATCCATGTTTTGCAGTAGAAAATAATTGCTCTTTACATTAAAATATGTCAGCATACTTATTTTTACCTTTTTACCTATTTATTATCAATTAACACCATATTTTCCTAAAAAAAAATTGCCCTTACATTCAATTCAGTTAGTTCAGTCGCTCAAGTTGTGTCCAACTCTTTGAGACCCCATGAACTGCAGCACGTCAGGCCTCCCTGCCCATCACCAACTCCCACAGTCCACCCAAACCTATGTCCATTGAGTCAATGATGCCATCCAACCACCTCATCCTCTGTCATCCCCTTCTCCTCTTGCCTTCAATCTTTCCCAGCAACAGCGTCTTTTCAAATGAGTCAGCTCTTCACATTAGGTGGCCAAAGTGTTGGAATTTCAGCTCTATATCAGTCCTTCCAGTAAACACCCAGGACTGATCTGCTTTAGGATGGACTGGTTGGATCTCCTTGCAGTCCAAGGGACTCTCAAGAGTCTTCTCCAACACCACAGTTCAAAAGCATCAATTCTTAGGTGCTCAGCTTTCTTTATAGTCCAACTCTCACATCCATACATGACTCCTGGAAAAATCATAGCCTTTACTAGATGGAATTTTGTTGACAAAGTGATGTCTCTGCTTTTTAATATGCTGTCTAAGTTGGTCATAACTTTCCTTCCAAGGAGTAAGCGTCTTCTAGTTTCATGGCTGCAGTCACCATCTGCAGTGATTTTGCAGTCCAGAAAAATAAATTCAGCCACTGTTTCCACTGTTTCCCCATCTATTTGCCATAAAGTGATAGGACCGGATGCCATAATCTTAGTTTTCTTGTTGTTGAGCTTTAAGTCAACTTTTTCACTCTCCTGTTTGACTTTCATCAAGCAGCTCTTTAGTTCTTCACTTTCTGCCATGAGGGTGGTGTCATCTGCATATCTAAACTTTATTGATATTTCTCCGGGCAATCTTGATTCCAGCTTGTGCTTCCCCCAGCCCAGCATTTCTCATGATGTACTCTGCATATAAGTTAAATAAGCAGGGTGACAATATACAGCCTTGATGTACTCCTTTTCCTGTTTGGAACCAGTCTGTTGTTCCATGTCCAGTTCTAACTGTGCTTTCTGACCTGCTACAAGACCTTCTAGAACCAACAACCAGAAAAGATGTCATTTTCATTATGAGGGACTGGAATGCAAAAGTAGGAAGTCAAGAAACACCTGAAGTAACCGGCAAATTTGGCCTTGGAGTACAGAATGAAGCAAAGTTCTGCCAAGAGAACGCACTGGTCATAGCAAACACCCTCTTCCAACAACACAAGAGAATCACTTGGACATCACCAGATGGTCAACACCGAAATCAGGTTGATTATATTGTTTGCTGCCAAAGATGGAGAAGCTCTATACAGTCAGCAAAAACAAGACCAGGAGCTGACTGTGGCTCAGATCATAAACTCCGTATTGCCAAATTAAGACTGAAATTGAAGAAGGTGGAGGAAACCACTAGACCATTCAGGTATGACCTAAATCAAATCCTTTATGACTATACAGTGGAAGTGAGAAATATATTTAAGGGGCTAGATCTGATAGACCGAGTGCCTGATGAACTATGGATGGAGGTTCATGACATTGTACAGGAGACAGGGATGAAGACCATCCCCAAGAAAAAGGAATGCAAAAAAGCAAAATGGCTGTCAGAGGAGGCCTTACAGATAGCTGTGAAAAGAACAGAAGCGAAAAGCAAAGGAGAAGAGGAATGATATACCCATTTGAATGCAAAGTTTGAAAGAATAGCAAGGAGAGATAAGAAAGCCTTCCTCAGCAATCAATGCAAAGAAATGGAGGAAAACAATAGAATGGGGAAAACTAGAGATCTCTTCAAGAAAATTAGAGATACCAAGGGAACATTGCATGCAAAAATGGGCTCAATAAAGGACAGAAATTGCATGGACCTAACAGAAGCAGAAGATACTAAGAAGAGGTGGCAAGAATACACAGAAGAACTGTACAAAAACGATCTTCACGACCAAGATAATCACGTTGGTGTGATCACTCACCTAGAGCCAGACATCCTGGAATGTGAAGTCAAGTGGGCCTTAGGAAGCATCACTATGAGCAAAGCTAGTAGAGGTGATGGAATTCCAATTGAACTATTTCAAATCCTAAAAGATGATGCTGTGAAATTGTTGCACTCAATATGCCAGCAAATTTGGAAAATGCAACAGTGGCCACAGGACTGGAAAGGTTAGTTTTCATCCCAATCCCAAAGAAAGACAACGCCAAAGAATGGACAAACTACCACACAATTGCACTTGTCTCACACGCTAGTAAAGTAATGCTTAAAATCCTCCAAGCCAGACTTCAGCAATATATGAACCGTGAACTTCACTTGTTCAAGCTGGTTTTAGAAAAGTAAAGGAACCAGAAATCAAATTGTCGACATCTGCTGGATTATCGAAAAAGCAAGAGAGTTCCAGGAAAATATCTATTTCTGCTTTATTGCCTATGCCAAAGCCTTTGACTGTGTGGATCACAATAAACTGTGAAAAATTCTGAAAGAGATGGGAATACCAGACAACCTGACCTGCCCTTACATTAGCATTTCCCAAAATATTTGCTAGAGCTAGACCTAGACCTATGAAACATTGCAAATAAGTTTAGGAAAGTATTATATAGTGCATTTCCTATTGGAAATGTTCCATATCTGTTAAACAATTAGAATGTCTTTGCTCTCTTGGAAAAATCTACTTTATTTTAACACATTATGTCTTTCACTTTTCCTCGTTATTCACCAGCATCTCCCTTTAAAAAGCATGCTTATTAGTGTCTTGGTCACATATTTTAAGAACTCCTTTCTTAGGTATTTTTTAGGGATATTTAGCCTGACCTGAGATTAGAGACTATAAATACTATTAAGATAGAATTTATCCACTTCATATTCATACACGTATCTGCTGAAAACTAAGACAGGGCTAAAAAATAAACAGCACATTTATTAAAAATGAAAATATGAGCATTAATCTTCTAAGACTAGAACCAATTCATTTATATCTCAATAAGAATCTATGAATTTAAGAGGAAACTAAACATTTTCTGCATCATTGAATAAGGAGTTTCTTCATCAAGAAAATAATATGGAACTGAAATCTCAGTATTTCTCATCTTTTTAAAACAAAACACAATCAGTAACATTCTCTCAGGGTTCATTCTCTGTAAAGAGGGCTGCTGCTTGAATACTTCCAATTTCAGACAAAAATAATAGATAATTATATTTGAACTTGGAAATATGCAAACCATGAAATAATCTGTGAACACTGCTTTAATCTTAAATAAGTGTTTTAAATAATTTATTTATTTCTTAATTTATGTTTTTGGCTGCACAGCATGTGGGATATTAGTTCCCTGACCAAAGGTAAAATCTGTGCCCCTTGCATTGTAAACATGTAGTCTTAAACACTGGACCACCAGATAAGTCCCAAAGAAGCCCCCGAATATCTTAAGATATTAAATTTTTATTTAAATCTCCAGAATAACTCTAAATGAATAAAGAATGTACTCAGACATTTATTTTAAGATATGGAAGACATAAAGAAAAGTCTCTGTCATTATTGTGTAGAGTTATTACTTCACTGAATTTTCTTACATTTAACAAATTATAGAAAAAGATACCTTTGATATTTGTTAATTAAACTAACAACTATTTCAAATCCAGTGTTTTGCTATGTATAATTTACTAGAGTTAAATTATTATTTAATAATGTAATTGATGTGAAAGTACATATAAAGTTAACATGATGAAGTACATATGAAGAATCATATACAAATGTAATCCCTAGTGACATATATTTTAGATGCATTATGGCTCAGATGGTAAAGAATCTGCCTGCAGTGAGAAAGACCTGGGTTCAATCCCTAGATTGGGAAGATCCCCTGGAGAAGGGAATGGCAACCCACTCCAGTATTCTTGCCTGGAGAATTCCGTGGACAGAGGAGCCTGGCCGGCTATAGTCCATGGGGTCACAAAAAGTCAGACATGACTGAGCAACCAACACTTCACTTTCATTCATTTATAAAAAGTACAGACGTCGTGAAATGGATATCATATATTCTTTGCACATTTACACTGTAATTATCCCTTTCTGCAATTGAAGTCATTGAAGACCTAGATTTTTCATTAACTGATTTTCATTACTTATTTAAAGAATGGTAAAGCATAAAGGAGTTTCTAAAATAAAATTTTTTCTCCTCTAGTTTTCACAAGTATCTGTTGATTCGTTAAGATATGAAATCAAAGCATATTTATAGTACCATAACTGATTTTCTGTTTTTCATTGTCTATGGTAAGTAGCATATAATTTGCTAGATAAATATGAATTTAAAATTTCTAACAATGTGGCACAGTGACATGGGCTACTGCTTTCTCCTTTTTCAATATACGTCTGGAAAACCAAAATAAGGACAAAGTCCTAAAAATAACTCAAAAAATTCCTATGACTTTCTTATGGCTAGTTAATATGAATGACACTAGGCTGGTGGGAAGGTGGTTTTATAAAAACTCTGGGAATGAGAGGAGTTGAAATCCAGGGAGCAAGCATAGGCTGTAAAAATATTTGCCTGCCCTAAGCCTGGTTGAAGGAAGAATTTAATGAACACCCACCAAGCTCTAGGAACCTGGACCCTCACTAGAATGAAGGGTACACAAAAGGGAAAGCGATTGCTGGTAAAACTAAACCCTTTCTTCCCCTATTTCTGACTTCAAACCTTGAAGATCAGAATATTACATTAATCACAGCTAAAATGTAAACTCAATTTCATATGAGGATGAGTAAACAGTTCTTTAGAAAGTTCAAATGTAAAAATAAAGATATGACCTAAACTGATTGAGACAAGGAGATAGGAATATAAATGTGAGCTTTTAGGGGGTTTGGTGAGAAAGTCTAACATTTATTTGCTTGGATCTAAGAGAAGAAAGAGCCTAAATAATTCTGATCCCTAACATGCATCACTAAAAGAGAGAGAAAGATTTAAAGAATAGTCACAGTTAGAAGGAAAAGAACTCCAGCAAATATAGCACATAAAGAATTAACAGCAAAGTAATTCATACAGTCAAAAAGAAGGAAAGCACAGGAGAAAATAGACTAAATGTCTGAAGAGATATCTGACAAACAGATTGCATAAATGATCTATAAATGTATGAAAAGTTGTCAAAATGTGTCAGTGATCAGGGCACTTGAAAATTAAAGTCCACCCATTAGATTATCAGAAAAAAATATTAAAAATTTAATGGGGCAACTTTGATTTTGATAATAAGTTTGAATTCTTGAAACATTTATCCATTGTTGGTGGGAGTACAAACTGGCATTACTTGGCATAGTTTGACCATTCCATATATCATGGCTGAGCAATTTAACTATAACACAGGATATATAACTTAAGTAAGTATTGCACTGGAAGGTTTTCACATATACTCAAAGACATGTGCTGCTTGTAAAGGCATAAAACCAAAAATAGTCTATATATCATAAAATGGAAATAACAAAAATAAAGAAATACACTGTAATATGCTCATGCAACAAATTTCAGCAGATGCCTGAATGCATGGAATGAGAAGGCTGTACATATATCTTAGGTTAAAAGCCTTTCAAGCAGAAGGAATAGCTGCAGCAAAGGTACAAAAGTGCAACTGCACCTGGCTTATAATAAAGGATCTATTAAATAGCCAGAGAATTACAGGAGAGTGGGAGGTGCAGAAAGGTGGAAGGACAGGTCAAAGTGGTAATGAGAGAGAGGCAATTTCTATAAATCTCTGTGGCTTATTTTGAGAAGAGAATCTACTGCATAGTTTTGAGCAGAAGCGTGACATTGTCTGATTGAAGTTTTAACAGGATCATATCAAAACAAAACCACAGTGTATAAGGATGTAAATGTATGTCCAAGGGAAGTAGCTCTGCAGTTACTGAAATAAACCTGTTGGGAGACAACAGGGATTTAAGATAGTAGCTTATAAAAAAGAAGCTGAAAAGATGGTCAAATGAATATAGTTGATGAATGGAAATGCAATATGAAGAGTTTGGATGTTTGAGATAGTTGGACCTACTGTGACTCTGTATTCTAAAACCAGTAAACTTTGAAGGGTCTAGGATTTAGCATTTGTACATTTCTTGCACACATATCAATCGTCTATGTACTTTTTGGGGGGGGGGCAGAAGTATCTCATCCAAGCAGTAAAGTAGGGATCCCCGCTCCTCCACTCTATAGCTCTGCCTTTGTCAGACACACTCTGGAGTTGTCTCTATACCACCCATCAGAGCACAAAGGAGCAGAGAGGATTCCGAGTGTTGTTTATTTCAAGCTAGAAGTTGAAGTGGCATAATTCAATTCTGCACACATTCTGATGACTATAATTAGTAACACTGTCTCATCTACCACAGTGGAAATTGGAACATACTGTCTATAAAGAGGCAGTAAGTTTTGTTGGTCTGTTAGGCACACTTCTACCTCAGCTTAAGTAACTGACTGGATGAAAGTGCAGTTTACTGAGAAGAGTGCAGATGGAGCTGCTTCTTGTAGGGAAAGATTGAACTTTCGCTTTGGAATGTGGAGCTGTAGAAGCATTTTAGATGTCTTGTGTTGAGTGGAGATTTTGATGAGGGACCTGGATGTGTGTATCTGCAGGAGAGGGAAAAGCCTTGGCAACTCATTAAGTTGGCAAACGTATCATGTAAATGATACTGAAAATCACTGATAGAGTGAGCATTGAAAGGAAGTTGAAGATGGTACTATGATGCACTCCATTATTTGAGTCCGGAGAAATGAGGGTCAGTTCAGTTCAGTTCATTTCAGTCGCTCAGTCGTGTCTGACTCTTTGCGACCCCATGAATTACAGCATGCCAGGCCTCCCTGTTCATCATAAACTCCCGGAGTTTACTCAAACACATGTCCATCTAGTCAGTGATGTCATCCAGCCATTTCATCCTCTGTCGTCCCCTTCTCCTCCTGTCCCCAATCTCTCCCAGCATCAGGGTCTTTTCCAATGAGTCAACTCTTCACATGAGGTGGCCAAAGTATTGGAGCTTCAGCTTCAGCATCAGTCCTTCCATGAACACCCAGGACTGATCTGCCTTAGGATGGACTAGTTGGATCTCCTTGCAGTCCAAGGGACTCTTGAAATGAGGGTAAATTAACTCAAATGTCTGTGGTAATGGAAGATTGAGATCACGTGCAAGCTTTTTTTTTTTTTTTTCTTTTATTCATTGTTTTAAAATCCATCAGTGAAAAAGAAATCAAGGTTATTAGTTGAAATGAGACTAAAGAGGTATCTGAAAAGGGGAGATAAGTATAAATTAAGAAAATGAAAGAGTAAATGGACTTGCCGAAATACAGTAGGATTGGCATCAGCAAGAGCATAATTGACGTTATAGTTTCTGGATTCAAAGTGAGAGTACCCCACAAGATTTTGTATCTTCTGAGCCACCCACTTTTGCTAGTCCTACTGTGGACGTATATTGGGCTTTTCCCACATTATGAAAATAGTGGTTGGTTGCCAGGTAATTGTGGTTGTGTGTAAATGGGGTTTATGACGGTGAAATATGGAATCTGAGCAGCCCTAAGACAGATGCTGAAGGGGCTAAACTATTAAAAAGAAAATTAAGATGTTGGAAGAATGTATGTGTAGGGCAATACAAAGTTGACAGAATTTGAAACTTCATTGCTATAAAGATGATAAAATGATGAGTAAATGAAAAATTTGCTTTCTTCATTGATAAAACAATTTCAGATCATATTTTTTATTTCATACTGATCTACAGACTAAATGTAATCCCTGCAATAATAATAGCAGGACTTCACTGATGACCTCAAACATCTTACTCTACTAATTTTTGAGTGTATAATGATCCATGCATAGTTGATTGCCACAAAATCATATAGACCAAACAAGATAATCCTGACAGTGAAATTAATAAATGATGATACAGTATTGGAAGCTTAGTACTAGATGCACACACATATGGGAAAGGGTGACATGATAGATGGGATACCACATATCAGTAGGAAAAGGATGAATTTCTAATGAATCATCTGAAGAAAAACTTGCCATTTAAAGAAAACTAGAGCTATACATGGACAGAGGAGCCTGGCAGGCTGCAGTCCATGAGGTTGCTAAGAGTCGGACATGACTGATTGACTTCACTTCCACTTTTCACTTTCATGCATTGGAGAAGGAAATGGCAACCCACTCCAGTGTTCTTGCCTGGAGAATCCCAGGGATGGGGGAGCCTGGTGGGCTGCCGTCTATGGGGTCGCACAGAGTCAGACATGACTGAAGCAGCAGCAGCAGAGCTATACATTTATGCTAAGGTACATAGAAAACAAACTCCAATACTGCAATGATGAAAATGTAAAAGGGAAAAATGCTTGTTTAATCAAAGAAAATTCAGAGAACTTATTTATTAAGGGTAGAGGTGGATATATTAAACAAATCCCAAGATAAGATATCATAAGCAAGACTATCAATTTGACTAATATATAAAAATTAAGAATTTCTGTTCAATGAACAACTATCCTGAATAAGAGACACGTAACAGACAGGTAAGAGAAGATATTTGCATCATCTAACTGAACAGGGATTAATCTCTAGAATACCAAAGTATTCCTTTGTACATTCAGCTTTATTATTAGAAAATTAGGGATAGTGAATAAACAGGAAATCTGTAGAGTGTTAACTCCACTGATACTTTGGGAAATAATTGTCATATATTGCTTGTGTGTCTGTGGAGCAATATAATCATTCTGGAGATCAACCTTGGAAAAATGTAATGAAATTAGGCAAATATTCACCCTACAAGCCAGCATTCCATCTTACATATATACAAATGGAAATGTTTGCCTTGGTCCACAAGAACACTTTTGGAGGTTTTCCTTTCAGTGTAATTTTGCCTAATTGGTTATTGAAAGTCATACGTGTTTCTTCAGTAGGGGAAAGAATAGTTAAAATGTGATGAGTGCATACAAAGCAACATTCTCAGCAATTATAAGCAATGATTTTATAAGTAACGACGTGGCTGGAGAACGTAATGGTACACACATCACCTGATGTTGAATAGATTACATAATGTTATGTACATAACCCCGACTGATAAACTAAAACAGAAGAACAACAAAAAAAGAATGGTAAGTATTTTCCAACATCATACATTAAAATTAAAAACATACACACAAAAATCATACTCTGTTTTTTAATGGTAGAGATGTATTCTAAGATGTTTACCCAACACATTGAAGTAGTATATATTTTGAAGAAGAGGGAAACAGTAATGTGGATAACTGAAATAAGATAAAAAAGAAAAGAAAACTAGGGTATACTTGCACAGACAGCAGTTTACTTGTTGCTGTTTTGTTGCTAAGTCGTCCGTGTTCGACTCTTTTCTGATCCACAGACAACGGGTGTATGACATAAATTGAGAAAAAGAATTATCAAGCTGTACATATCTAACATCCAACTAAAGACATACTTAACATATACATAAATTTTACTGCTTTTTTTCTTATTTTCCAGACAAAACCATATTTTCTATACTTAACTCATTTGGAGAATATTTTATTTCTAGATTACTGTACAATGATTTATGTACATTTGAACTAAAATTATAGGTTCTTTTAAGAGCAGGATATTTATCAAAATTGGCATAATTTACAAGTCTGCCTGTTGTTCAAGTAAGTCATTTTTCTTGCATCATAACTGCATTAGATTTCTTGTTTTGCTCTTTGTGACTTTTAAATAGTATAAATAAAATTAACACTATTTCAAAAGATTTTTAATATTTTCTCCTTTTAGATTGCATCCAGTTATCTCAAATGTGCTTTAAAAAGAGAACATTTTCCCTCTGATTTTCTTTTTTTTAAACAATGAGTGTCTGAGGCAGCAGGTGATATAAGTACATCTTATGATTTCAAATTTAAATTTGAATTTCTTTAATCCCCAGCCTTTAACAATTCTAGAACTATTTCCTGAGAAAACCGAATTTAATATGAGTTCTGCAGCTCAGTATCTTTGCAACCACCAGCTTATCTTGTATTCCTGGTAGTTGAAAAATGTTTCTAATGTGAGAAATATGGTTTTAATAATACGTGAACGGTATTTTCTTCTACAGAATAAATTAAAATTTAGCTATGCTTATATTGGTAGATTCAACCATATAGTTAATATTTGGAAATATTTCAATATGTTTTTCACTTAGAATTACCCCAAATAATGAAAGTTAACTATTAATAGAACTTTTCTTTTTGACTTTCAAATTGCTTTTTCTCTTGTCTTGAATTTAGAAATGTCAGATTCTCAGTAGAGGTAAAGGGTAATTTCCCACAAGACCTGGCTAATTTATAGCTTTCAACACACCAATGACCCCTGCAATTTGGCAGTTGTTTCATTAATTCCTTTACACCTGCCCCATTTATCTTGCCAAAAAAAAGACAGATAAAGGCAGGATACTCTCTCATCGAAGCTATTGTGAAGGAAAAGTCCTTCTTGTCTTCCTGAAGTGAACTGTAACCAGCTCTGTGGAGAACAAAAAGACAATAATTTCAGATGAATGTTCCCAGTTTGTCACTGGAATGGAGAAGGAACGTTTGAAAGGCCATATAGTTGGGGAAGAAGTTTTTTCTACTCTTTGAAGTGCTATGCCTGTTCAAAGGAGACTTCAGCTTTCACAAGGGACTGCCACTTGCTTTACATAGTTTTAGAACTAAAGAAAAGTAAATATAAGAATAGTCTGAGAGATTTTTTAAAATAATGTATCCTCATACTTTATGTTAAATTATATAGGCACCCTGATCACCTATTATCTACCTACCCTGCTACTTATCATCTATATATTTTTAAAAAGTAGACACAGTTTTAGGTTACATATATTTTATGTTTTTAAAATACCAAACAATTTATTCCCATGAGATATAAATTATAACATGGTTGCTTCTAGCATTATAGAAAATGTACAAGGATTTACATTAATTAAAAGTGAAACATCTTAATGTAATATTTAGAAACTCATTTAGTTAGCTAATAATCTAAGCACTTTTTTTTGTACTATAGTTTTTTGTTATTATTTATTTTTTTCATAGACTGTAGACTCCATGAAAACACGTGTGATATTTGTTTTTGTCACTATTTTAAGGTAAACAGATTGTATTCTTGGGCTCTAGTAGGTGCAGTACATTTTAAAAAAATAATTAGGAGAATTAATAAAAATATATTAATAAGAGCTCTTAATAACTTGTATTATTGATAGATAATATATAGATATTATATAGAAAATATATAGATATTAAAAGAGGATATAAATACAAGTTAAGTATAGGAATAAGTTTCTACCTCAATTTCATTATTATTTTATTAAATATAGTTGATGATTGATAACTACTGCAGACTGTGAGTGTTTAATTATTTGGTAAGATCTTCATGCCAGTATTGCCAAGACAAAGGTTTAATTTACACAGAAGCAGTTTCCATTCTTCTATTACCTGGCTATCATATCACTGATATCAACGAAAACTGAACAAGAAAATACTACTAAATCACATCACCTCCATAACCGTTAAAATGGGAAAAACTGAAAAATCACACATACTTATTCAGCACTAGAGCTTTTTTATAGCTCAATCTATATTATTTAGTTATAAGATCACAAAATACGTAATCAATATTTCAGGTACTAGAAAATATTTGTAGCATATAAGATTTTAAAAATAACTCATAAACAAGATTACTTTGTTTAGAGTAACAGGAAAAAGAGAATAACAGGAAAAGACAAACATAATACATATGCATGTCTTGACTTTTCATTTCTCTCTATTCTTTACTGATTCAAAATTGTTTCCTAATTTATTTGTTTATTTATTTTAATAAATGTATTGATTTAGTTTTGCCTGTGCAGG
This sequence comes from Dama dama, assembly GCF_033118175.1. Lineage (NCBI taxonomy): Eukaryota > Metazoa > Chordata > Mammalia > Artiodactyla > Cervidae > Dama > Dama dama. The sequence continues at coordinate 23,112,430 of NC_083711.1, forward strand.
ATGCATGGGTGCTTTGTTGGTGCATGGGTTTTTCTCTAGTTGCGGCAGGCTTCTCAGATCAGTGGCTTATTTTGTCAGGCAGTAAGGACTCTAGGGCATATGGGCTTTAGTAATTTCAGCAGACGGGATCAGTAGTTGCAGCTCCCAGGCTCTGGAGCACAGGCTCTGTAGTTGTGGCATATGGGCTTAGTTGCGGCGTGTGGGATATTTCTGGACCAGGCATTGAACCCCTGTCTCCTGCATTGACAGGTGAATTTACCACTGAGCCTCCAGGGAAGTCCTCCTAACATAAATTAAGACACTCTGTTAATTGAAATAGAAAGAAAGACAGAAATCTAATTCTTTTATAAGCAGAGTATGAAAAGACTGATACAGCTATTAGCAAGATGATGTTGTAGCTATGACTTAAATAAATTACATCATTTATAAAATTGTGATTTTTATAAATGGAAACTAGTTGATGGAAAGATTGTTCTTTTCAGTGTGAGACCAGAGTGCTTCTTTAGAAATAATTTCAACTAGATGACTTCTTATGAAAGAAGTAACATTTCATATAATTATTTCAAAATGCCATTCACTCTTTAAGTTAGACTCTATTAAAATGTTCATAAAAGACTTTTCAGTCACAATAAATCATGCAGTTATGGTAAAAGATTCCATTTTTATACCCAGAAGTTACTTAAATATAACAATTGTACATAAAGAAATAAAATCTAAAACAGATACTTATCTCATCTGGAAACAGTAAGCTACCAATGGACCAGAATGATGACTAGAATCTATAGTCTAGAACAAGGAGTAGGATCTTGGTATATAAGTTACCTATTGCTGTGTAAAAAACTAAACCTAACGTTGTGACTTGATATCTGGAAGACAATGCCAATTAACTTCACTACTTCCTCAATTCTTCCTTTTTAGAATTGTCTAGACACTTCTTGACCCTTTGCAATTCTATATAGAATTTAGAATGTTTTCACTTTTCTAGGAAAACCTATTTTTTAATTTCTTCATTATTTTTTTGACTTTCTTTCACTTAATTTTTGAGGTGCTTGTCTTGCTTGCGTGTTTTTAATTTTTTATATGACAGTTCTCTGTCTGCTAGAATTCTCTTCCAGAAAGGATTGTCCATGAGGTATATGAACAATGTCTATGAGTTAGCTTTTCATTGTTCACAGACCTTATAAAACTAATCTCACATTAGCAGTTAATCTCTGGACTCCTAATCACAAAAAGCTCATTTTCAGAGTTGCACCAACAAGGGACCAATATCCAGTCTTGGATTTTGTAGTGATTGGTTTTACCTTAAGTTATGGGCCAGCTCTTTGCCAGATTCACACATCGGCAAGTAGATTTATCCCAAATGGTCTATAAACCCTGTTCATCAGGATTAATGAATTATACTGCAGTAACTTTCTACTCTGTAGGCTGTAAAATTTTAGGAGATATTGCTATGGACTTTCCCTTTATGGATCACAAAAATGTATTTTTCTTATATTCACCTATATTTTTCTATCTATCATATTTTCTATCTTCTTTTCAATGTATTTGAGCCAAGTAAAGTTTCATTCTGCACTCCAACATCTGCTCATGGTGGATTTACAGCAGGCTAGATGGGGTGTTACAAATATTAGAAAATCACTTGCCTATCTTGCTCTAAAATTCTTATTAAAATATTATAAAATCAGATACCAATTTATGAAACAACTCAACTAATAAGATGGCAAAGTATCTTTTAAATATCTATAAAAGTATTTTATCTATAGATACATATATAATATCTATATATAGATACATATATAATATATAGATACATATATAATATCTATATAATACATATATAATATCTATAAAAGTATCTATTAAATATCTATAAGATATTTAATAACAATAAACGTACAATATGGGTTGGAAAATGCTAATAATCCAAATAAAAAGAGAAAAAAAGGAGTCATTTTTTCATACAAAATAGAAAAATAGAGATAATTAAACATGTAAGTAGAACCCAGCCTCACTAGTAAACTAAGAATTAGAGAATTTGAATTATAATGAAATAATAAGTTTTAGGAGTTTCAGGCTACCTTGTATAAGAAGTACCCCTACTCTTCTTATAGTTTCTGAATATTTGATGAAGTAAATGGAATACTCATCATTTCCAAAATGCTAACTTCAGTACTGTTGAAATAAAGCTGTTTATACACTGTTGCTGCTGTTTGGTTGCTAAGTCATGTCTGGCTCTTTTGAGACTCTTTTGGCCTGTAGCCAACCAGGCTCTGTCCATGGGATCTCCCGGGCAAGAATACTGGTGTGGGTTGTTCCCTTCCCCAGGCGATCTTCCTGACCCAAGGGTCAAACCCGTGTCTCCTGCATTGGCAGGCAGATTCTTAACCATTCAACCACCTGGGAAGCCATATATATTACGGGTTGCAATAAATGTCAAATAGACCAGGTAGCTCCACTCTCCTCAGTGCTATCCTTGGGAAAGCGCTTTCAAGACAGATGTGAGTCTACACTGTAGACAAATTCATTCAAATCTTTGTCTCCTACTGTTTTGGCAAAGGAATACATAGAAATGCATGGAATGTTTGCAAACTAGTCTCCCTAAAGTAGGGGGCCTAACATCAACATGAATACCCTTGGGATAAATTGCTCCTCAAGAAATCTAGTGAAGTAAATATATCACTGCCATATTTGTAAAAATAATAATGCATGATGTAAGAGGGAAGGAAATTACTAGAATATACTTCGGATAAATGTGTTACTTCTTTGAAAGTAATTTTAATAGTATGAAACTCAAATATGAATATATTCAATGACACTGACTATCTTCGCCACATATTTTAGATAGTATTTAGCTGTGTGTGCATTCTTCATTATGTATATAATTGTTATATGCAATAAACTTGAGTTTGCTTTCTAAAGAAACCAAATATTTATAAAACACTCTAGTTTAACAGAAAAAAAATATCTTTAAGTGTAAATTTTTACCTGTTACCATTGGTTTGAGATTGGTGAACATATTATGAGAGTTAGTTTTTTAAAAAAGCCCTTCATGAAATTATTTGCCTATTTCATTTTTTTCTCAGTTTTACGTATAGCTAAATTGTCAGATACATAACTATTTTTTACACTTTGACTAGTCAATATATTAAATTTTGATTTAAATAAATTCCAGGACTTCACATTTGTAGCTACTTTTGAAAATCAAAATAAGAAAATGAAGCTAACCAAGTAAGATCCAATAAAGACTCCTCTAGAAGGTTCAGAATCAATGCAAAATTCAGTCCTCTGAAGCAAAGCGTGAATACTGAAAGTTTGACACTAACTTGTGCTACATTCTTATCTTTATAGGTTTCCAACTGAGCTGATCAGAGCATAAACTTTAAAGATAGCTATACATTCTGATAAACTCCACAGGGAATAAAGAATGATGAAAAGTGATTCCCTCATGTTCCAGCATTCAAAGAGACATAAATATAAAATTGTACCAAAAGATATTAGCCAGAATATAAAAAATATTTTTAATTCTATACATCACTTTTGCCTTTTTATGACAAATGCAAATATATACGGCTACATAAGAGACAAAAATATATTTAACCTTAAGAAAAGTGTTTCATGAATATTCAGGAATTCTTCTTCTGTGAACACAAAAGTGCAAAACTGTATGCAGAAGATGCAAAAGAATAGAGTTTGAATTAAAAATGAAAAATGCCAAGTGCTCCATACTGTTATTTATCTGGAAAAATTAATGCTTAAAAGTACTAATAAAAATAATAATACTTTCTCCTTGGAAGAAAAGCTATGACAAACATAGACAGCATATTAAAAAGCAGAGACATTACTTTACCAGTAAAAGTCCATCTAGTCAAAGCTATGGTTTTTTCAGTCATCATGTATGGATATGAGAGTTGGACCATAAAGAAAGCTGAGCGTCTAAGAATTGATGCTTTTGGGCTGTAGTATTGAAGAAGATTCTTGGACTGCAAGGAGATCAAACCAGTCAATTCTAAAAGAAATCAGTCCTGACTGATTATTGGAAGTACTGATGCTGAAGCTGCAATACTTTGGCCGCTGGATGCGAAGAACTGATTCATTGGAAAAGACCCTGATGCTGGGAAAGACTGAAGGCAGCAGGAGAAGGGGATGACAGAGGATGAGATATTTGGATGGCATCACTGACTTAATGGCTATGAGTTTGAACAAGCTCCAGAAGTTGGTGATAGGGAATCCTGACGTGCTGCAGCCCATGGGATCACAAAGAGTTGGACACGCCTGAGTGACTGAACTGAACTCAACCATATTCAGTTATTTAGCTGGAAAAAATTAATGCTTAAAAGTAACTAATTCATATTAGTTCTCTTTAAGGTAGATAATGATGGGGGAAAAAATTGCCCTTATTTATTCTCAGTCATCTACTCACTTATATTGTCACTTCTTCCACTATTCCCAACACTACCATTTCTTCTCCAGATATTACACAAACCCCTTGATACCCTTCAACTCACCAGTAATCTTTAAATACAATGTACATAGTTACTTATGTTTATATTATTCTATTTTTCTATTTAGATTGTATAAGCTTTCAAACATTTACAGCCTTTCTCTTGGTGGAAATTTACATCTGCAAGCCATAGACATAAGGTGTAGTCATTTGATTTACAATAACAGACTTTATTCAGGACACCGAAGTTGAAGCTATATCACATTTTGTACCTCTGTTTTAATTTATTTGAATTGAGTGAATTATTTGCTTTTGAAACTAAGAAGATAAGAAATTTTCTTTAAAGACAGCAAAGGCACAGGAAAAAAAAAATCTAGGGAAAATACAGGTTTTAAACCTATACAATACATATTTTTAAAATTAAAGCAACTCAAATAAAGATTAAATTAATTACCTAAGGAGCTGTCTATTTGAAGACATTGATTATGGAACAGAAAGAAACTGTACAAACAGGGCCAAAAATTGGTTGAGTTAAACTAAAACCTGGTCCTGTGCCAATTTTATATTAATAACAATATAGCATCAATAATAACAAATAAAACCACTAAATGACAAGATACAGCTGTAAATTGTGAAAGACCAGGTTAGAAGGCAGGAACTACATTTAGTGAGCATCTACTATAAACAAGGATCTTAATGTATATCTTCCTACTACATTATGTGATTTAATCCCACAGAGATGATTCTTGTTGTACCATTTCAATATGAACAAAGTGATGCTCAGACTTCCCTTGTGGCTCAGTGGTAACGAATCTGCCTGTCAATGGAGGAAATTTGGGTTTTATCCCTGGGTTGGGAAGATCTCCTTGAGAAGTGAATGACAAACCACTCCAGTATTCTTTCCTGGAAAATTCCACAGACAGACGAGTCTGGAGGGCTACAGTTCATGGAGACTCAAAGAGTCGGATAGGACTTAGCGATTAAACAACAACAAAATCGATGATCAGAGAAGATAAACCTGAAGATTCTGCCTACCTTTAAAATTTATATTCTTTATGCCAAATATCCTCATCTTTAATTTTACAAAAGACTGACTAGCAAACAGATTTTTAAGCTTAAAACATTTTCACTTGTGTGTTATAAAAACACATAAAAATAAATTCAAGCAGGTAATGAAATCAATGTTTTGTCAAAGCAACCCATCCTGCTAAATTCTTTATTCTAGAATTTAGTAGGAAATTCAAGTTTAGGGTGCTTCACCCTTTGTTAAAACAGAATTCTTTATGATTTTGGAATAGAGTATAAAAACCATGTCTAGGAAGTGAATTCTCTATGACCTTGGGGGAAAAAATCAATGTTTTTATTTGTTCCTCAATTTCATCCTTAAAAAGAATATGTTGACCTATGTAAGACTGTCACTTAGCAGATGGTCACTCAAGGGGGACAAAAGGAGCACAGGCTAAAAGCTTATAAAGTGGGAGTTTTGCTAGATAATCTTTCCAGTGTTGTGATTTCTTGTTTGCTTATTTTACTTATATTTTATATAAGTCTACTACTAAAATAAACACTATATTTAATAGTCTCCTCATTTTTGAAATAGGTTAAAGTATAAATAAACTAAACAAAACTGAAATTTATAAGTGGATGGGCTTAAAAGTAACTTGGAAAATTAAATTTGTTGCTTGTCAATTTAATAAAATCAATCCTTAGCAAACCCAGGCAGAAAATTATGAATACTAAATTGAAGCATGTAACAACAATCTTAGGAAGTCAAATAACCGTATACCACTATTACCTAAGCAGATGCATATTGAATCCAAGATTGTTACTACTTTTTGCCCAACATTTAATATAAATAAAAATGTCCACACAAGCATGCTCTCAGTTACACTTCAAAACACAAGGTCAGGTTTCCTGAGTACTAAATGAGACCCAACAGTGACAGCAAATGTGGTTTAGATACGGAGGCAAATTTTAACAGATTGTAATTTAACTAAAAATATAAAATTATCATATTTTATGGAGTCTCATTTAGAATGTCTGCAGGTCACTATGTAAGAAGGTGTGGATGATGATGGTGACATATATAAAGAAGAGATTCTGCAAATACCAATACCCCAAAACTATATTTCTGAAATAAAACTTACAAATTTATAATGTCTTAACTTAAAAAAAATATTATTTTTTTCAGAGATTGCTTTTTGCACTCGATGCCTTGATTTACTGATAATTTTTTTTTTTTTTACTTTTGATTTACTTTTCTGGATCTAGAAGAAAAGACAGAAGAAGATAATTTAATCAAAATATAAAATATTAAAAAATATTGTTGGTGCTTAGTAGAAAAAGAAATCACATAGAAAATTATTTTCTAAAGCCAGAATAAGCAGCTTATTTCAACTTTCCTTTTTTTTTTTTTGGTCAGTACTTAGAATGAGGACAACAAATTATTTACAAATAAATCTGTAGGGAACTGCTGGATAATTTTTGATATCTTTCTCTTCCAATTAAACCCCAACTATCAAACAAAATCAAAATACAAATGCTCCAGTGACTTTTATTCATATGCATATGTAATGAATGAATATATAGCTTAGTGACTAAAATAGTGGTCATAGAATTAAAAGACTAACTACACTAGTTTTTGAAAGATAATTGAGATCTACTTTGACTATTGATAATAATTTAAATTGGCTTTAACAAATATACAACATACTTTAAAATGAATTATTTATTGTGAGTACAAAAATACACAATATACTTAACTATTAGTATTTATTATTTTGTTCAATGTCAGGTTTTTACAAGAGTGGCCAGTAATAGTGCTGTCCTATGAAAGGCTTGGGTATCCCTGGTGGTTCAGATGGTAAAGAATCTGCCTGCCAATGCAGGAGATGTAAGAGCCAAGGGTTTGATCCCTGGGTCATGAAGTTCCCCTGGAGGAGGGCATGGCAACCCAGTCCAGGATTCTTGCCTGAAGAATCCTATGGACAGAGGAGTCAGGCAGGCTAAAGTCCATACGGTTGCAAAGAGTTGGACATGACTCTTTTAGCATGCACACATGCATAAAAGGCTTTGTTTAAATCCTATTCTCTTATAGTAGTGGTTGGTTGATATTATTTATTGAATAACTATAAATCCTTCAGCAAAGTCTGAGTAATCAGAGAAAATTAACTAGCCTTTGCAAAATGTACTCATCCACCCCCTGCCTGCAATCTCCCAGCATTTTCATCATCTCTTTCTTTGATTTACTCTGATGAATAAAATTTGGAAAGTACAGTCAGAGTTTGCAAGCTCAGTTTCCAGAAGAAAATTAATATGGAGGTATGTGGCCTGCAAGACAGATGAAGTGCAATGAAATTTGACACATTCCTCATAGAATAAATGACAATAAAACTCACAGAATAAAGAACAATAAAAGTGGACTAACTGAAGATGCTAACTAGAGAAAATTCTTTCATTCTCAGCCTGTTTGGTGTACAACCAGTATAGGAAAGTATGCCATACAAGAAATAAAAGGTATGTTCTTAATGTTTTATATATATTTTTCCTTTAATATTTACTCCTGTCTTAGAGTAGGAATGCAATTATTGTCTTCATTTTACAAATGAGGAAACTGACAGATGAATGATTAACTAATAGGTAGAACTAGTAATGAAAATTCTTGGGTTTAAAATTAATAAATATAATTGCCAAGTCCCTGTTGTTAACTGCCATACTAAGGATTATAGGTATAATTGGAGTTCAAGGAAGGGAAGGTAGATAATCTGACAGAATACGAACAACTGAAGAGAAAAGGCTAAGAATTTTCAAAAACTGATCCACAACCATAAATAACAGGTTTTAGGGGCTCCTTTATAGGAAATTTGAGTAAATAAAAAGAAAAACTCCCCAAGGCACATAACAGTAAATATGATGAAAATATATCTTATAATGAAAGCTAAAAAAATAAAATCACATTATTTTCAAAGAAGAAATAATAAAACTGATGGTTGATTACCAGATATAGAACTAAAGGCAGAAGGTAATGGTACCCTGTAAAGTGCTGAAAAAAAAGAACTGCCCACTTAGAACACTATGTGACTTTCCCTAAAAATAAATCTTTCAGAGGTGAAGGGAAATTAAGAATATTTTTCCAACCCAAAATGGAGAGAATTAATCACAAGCAGCTCTGCAGTCAAGAAAAATGAGATAAAAGAAATATTAAATGGAAGCGTGGATGTATAGAGAGCAAAAAGAGAGTGCTATATGGAAATTATAAACTATAGTAGACTATATGAAATAAGACTTCGTAGAGGCTATATATGTATAAAAATAAAATATACATAAAATGTCATGCAAGTTTAGTGCAAAATATCAGTGTTCCATGATCACTCAATTTTCAATAAGTGATGGGAGTACTAATTGATATAAGACTTTAGCAGCTAAATGGGGCATGTCATAATTTCTAGATAATCACTAAATGAGCCATGAATAATGCATTAATTAATATGCTATAGAAGGAAAAATGAATAGTAAAAACAAGTAATCCCAAAGAAGGCAAGGGAGATTAAAAAAAATAACATGAAATAAGTAGAATAAAAAAGTAAATTTGTAAATATATTAAAAATGTGTGTCAATAATATCCAATTTAAAATACACAGAATAAATAATCTAGTTAAGATATGCACAATGTATATAAAGACCTAGAAATGTTGAAAGTAATAGAATGGGAAGAGGGGGACCATGCATAACTAACTGTGTAGGCTGAATAATGCCTCTCCTTGAAATGGCCATGCCCTAGTCTCTAGAACACGTACATTTTACTTTACATGGCAAAACAGACTTAGCAGATTTAGAGATGTGAAGATAATGGAATTTCCAGGTGACCCTGTAATAATCAAAGGCGTCTTTATATAAAGGAGCCTGACAGATCAGAAGAACAATAGGGAATGTAATGACAGAAGCAAGAAGATATAGTAAGGTCAAGAAAGGACCATGAGCCAATGTTCACCCAGGTGGACATTAGAATCTTCGAAAGGGAAGGAAACAGTAGTTGTCTTAAATGTTCCTCGCCAACACCTTGACTTTAACACACCAAAGATGACTTTTGTATATCCAACCTTCAGTACTATTAGAGAAATGAATGTGTGTTTTAGTTACTAAGTGTATGGCACTTTGTCACAGCGTGTGTGCTAAGTCACTGCAGCGTGTCCAACTCTGTGTGACCCTGTGGACTGAAGCCCACCAGGCTCCTCCGTCCATGGGATTCTCCAGGCAAGAATACTGGAACGGGTTGCCATTTCCTCCTCCAGGGCATCTTCCCAACCCTGGGATTGAACCCAAGTCTCTTAAATCTCCCGCATTTGCAGGTGGGTTCTTGATCACTACTGCCCCTTTGTCCCAGCAGTAATAGATAGCTAGGACACTAACCAAAAAAAAAGTAGATGCTGTCTGGTGGTTCAGACAGCCAACAATCTGCCTGCAATGCAGGAGACCTGGGTTTGATCCCTGAGTCAGAAAGGTCCCCTGGAGAAGAGAATGACTACCCACTCCAGTATTCTTGCCTGAAGAATCCCACGGACAGAGGAGCCTGGTGGGTACAGTCCATGGGGTCACAGAGAGTCAGACACGGCTGAGCATTAACACTTCCACTTTTATACACTAACCAAAACAAAGTGAAAGTTGCCATAATAGAAGAAAGAGTAGTCTTCAGACTTAGAAAAATTACTAGATATATAAATGGATATTTCTTTAAATTAAATGTCAGTCCACCAGAAGTACACAAATTTAAATCTGCATTCCCCTATAGCATAACTTCCAAATAAACAAAGAAAAATGGAGAAAACAAAAAGAATAGACAAATTTGGATTCACAGGTTTTTTTTTTAAACTTCTCACAATAGCTGATAGACAAAGAAAAAAAAAATCATCAAATATAATATGCCATGAACATGATTCACAGAATGTACATAATGGTATAAATATAAAACATTACTTGTGACATGGGATAGTAACAAAATGTTTTATATAGTGGGTCAAAAAGCAAGTTAAAATAAGTTTTAAAAATTGAAGATATATAAAATATGAAAATGTAGATGCAAGTGACAAATTAGAGTAACAAAACAACAAAGCTGACTAAAAATTATGAAATCTAAATAGATGTGCACTATTAAATAAATTAAAAATATAAAATCTTACAAAGTAATGTCCAGGACCTAAAGTGGAGAATTCTTATAAAACTGAGTAGAACAATTAAGCTAATACTTTTTAAAAACAGAGAAAATAAATGTCAGAAAATCTATTTCTTTAAATGAGGCCAACATATAATACAAAAGGATATTGCACATAATACATAGCAATTATTAGAGGCTAATGTCTCTTATGAGCATGGGTTCAAAATGGTGAATAAAAGATTAATAGAGCAAATTCAATGTCATTAATTATTCATGTTGATGTCAAGTTTATTTCAAGAATGTAAGGGTCATTTAACAATTGAAATTCAATCAACATGATTCATTATATGATAGTCATAAGGATAAAAATTATATTAGAATAAAATTTTAAATTAAATTAAGGATAACATTCTGATAATATTGGCTAATATTGGACAAAAAGCAAATAATTTATAAAATTCAACAGCTAGTCAAGGTAAAAAAAGCCATGAAAGCAAGGAATAGAAATAATTTAGGAATATCCTTAATGTAATACAGAGTAACTACACAAAATCAAAGCACATCTTGCCTAATTATGAATTATTGACAGTTTTACCTCTAATGTTACAAACACATAAAACATTTATAATTAGCATATTTATTCAGTATTATATTCTGACTTTACCAAGTAGAATAAAGCAAGCAAATAAATAAAAATTCAAGGATTGGTATGGGTGTGTTAAAACTACTATGATGTAAGACAACATGATTGTGAATGTCTTTATGCAAAATAATAATAATAATTAGAAATAGAATATAGAAAGATTAAACCTACTTATTTATAGCAGTAAAATTTAAATTAAAATGTAAAAATTATTCCATTTGTGATCCATAGGCATAAATATAATGAAAATTGTGCAATAATACTACTAAGAAGATATCAACATATTAAAAAAATTAAAAGAGACATAAACAGCAGAAGAATATACAATGGTAATGAATTAAAGAAATTCAATTTTGTAAAAATTTTCCCAAATAGACATATAGGTTTAATACAATTCTATTCAAAACCCCAGCTGTTCTTCTGAGGAAATTTACAGACTTATTCAAAAGTGAATATAGAAATGCAAGAGATATAATAGCCAAACAATCTTAAAGTAGGACAAATTTAGAAGATTTAAAAAGCTAGATGAAAATAGTATGAAACTGTAGTTATTACGACATTAGTTCAAATATAGTTGGTAAACCAATGGAAAAATAATAGAATTTAGAAAGAAAACTACATATTCAGGGATACTTGATTTATAACAAAATGGACATTGCCTATCAGTGAACAAAGAGTCAGTTGAATACCTAAATTAGGGGAAAAAGGTGACAAATCAGTTCCAAATTTCATTACTATGAAAATATAGTACATTTTCTAGAATGGGCTTCCCTGGTGGTTCAGACTGGAAAGAATCTGCCTGCAATATGGGAAACCTGGGTTCAATCTCCGGGTTGGGAAGGTTCCCTGGAGAAGGGCATGACAACCCACTCCAGTAATCTTGCCTGGAGAATTACTCAGACAAAGGAGCTAGAATAAAACCTAGAATATCCTTTAAAATAAGTTAAAAAAATTTAAAACAAGACTATAATATCAGTTACCATAAAGAAGGTAACTGATGAACAGAACTATATTAAATTTAAGAATGCATATTTATTAAAGGCATTTTTTAAGAAGTGAAATGACTGTCTACAAAGTGGTAGAAGATAGCAATATAAAAGCAACTATCTACTATCCAGTGTCCCCTGGTGGCTCAATAGTGAAGAATCCTCCTGCCACCGTAGGAGGCAGGGGTTCAGTCCCTGGGTTGGGAAAATTCCCTGGAATAGGAAGTTGCAACCCACTCCAATATTCTTGTCTGGTTAATCCCATGGACAGAGGAGCCTGACAGGCTACAGACCATGAAGTCACAAAAGAGTCAGACACAACTGAGTTACTGAACAAGAACATTCTAGTATCCAGAATACATAATAGCTCTTGAAACCAGGAAGGAAGATGGATAAATTTTAAAAACTAGGTAGAAGTCTTGAGTGGTACTCTTCCTCCCAAAATAGAAATATAAAAAAGACAATAAGCGTATGAAAAATTCTCAATCTCATTAATCACTAGGGAAATGACAAAGAAAACCTCAATGAGTGTAATTGTACACCTACTAGATTTATGTAAAAAAAATGTCAATACCTAGTATTGACAAGGATGTGGGCAGGAAGAGAACACTTCACAATCATGTCTTAACCTGAATTTAAGTGGCGTTTTGTGGATACTGTCCCTGTCATCTCCTTTTGTTGGATTATCTTCTATAGGTTTCAAGATTTCGAGTTTTAGATAATTGTTTGATTTTCATTGCACAAGCTTCTGTGAAATCCAGGCTTTTTTTTTTTTTCCCCCACAACACCACACCATTAACATTCAATCCACTTCACTATTTAGACCAGCAAAATATATCAGAGCTACAGAGGTATCAATACCTGCTAGCCATTTTTTCTAACTGTACATTTTTGTTTTAAAGTAATCTTCTACATTTTTTTCCAATTGTGCGTGTATAGTAGAAATTGTAGTTGCACTTTTGTGACGGACTAGGTGTATATAAGTACATCATTATTCCACTCCTCACTGGCCAAGCTGTTTTTTGTGCATCTGTTGATTGCTCAGCCGTGTCTGACTCTGCAACGCCAAGGATTGTAACCCACCAGGCTTCTCTGTCCATGGAGTTTTCCAGGCAAGAATACTGGAGTGAGTTGCTGTTTCCTTCTCCAGGGGATCCTCCCAATCCAGGAATTGAACCCAGGCCTCCTGCATTGCAGATGGATTCTTTAGCATCTGAGCTACCAGGGAAGTCCTTCGTGATCTTAGGGCTGGTGTATATATCTTGTGTGCTGACTGCTTTTGTAAAGACTGCTTAAAGCTGTGGCTGAGGTTAAAGGTAGATCAGTCCAGTCAGGGAAGAGAATAGTGCATGAAAAGAGGTTCCTGAAAGCAATTTGTCCACCAGGCTCAAGCAGCCGAGTGTGTAAATACTGCAAGAGAGGAGAAGGGTGCCCAGGATGTAGCCTCTTGCTTTGCTTGTCTTCCACAGCCAGCGGATCCACTCCAATGCCAAGGTAGGTAAAGAAGCTGCACATGCCTCGTTCTGTGCCACAGTTAAATACTTCAGTCTCTCTCCTTTAATGTCAGAAATACAGAGCAAGGCATGCCTGAGGGCCAAACGAATCACAAGCTTAAGCCTCAGAATAGAGGAGTACGCATCCAGTCTAGGACAGGGCAAGATGCTCACACAGCGGAAACTAACACAGCATTGTAAAGCTCTATACTCCAATTAAAAAAAAAAAAAATGATGAGCCCAGCTCAGGCTGTGAGGGCTCCCTTTCTCTTGGTAAAGATGTGTTCCAAGTTCAAGGCTCATTCTTAAAAGCCTTGGCAGAAAGACTGTGCTGACCATCTTTTCAGTAATCATGATCGCCCTGGTCATACTACAGACAAGGGTCCGATAAAGGTCTGTATAGTCGAGCCATGGTTTTTCCAGTAGTCATGTATGGTTGTTAGAGTTGGACCATAAGGAAGGCTGAGCACTGAAGAATTGATGCTTTCAAACTATGGTGTTGGAAAAGACTCTTGAGAGTTTCTTGGAGTGATCAAACCAGTCAATTCTAAAGGAAATCAATCCTGAATATTTGTTAGAAGGACTGAAGTTGAAGGTCCTATACTTTGGCCACCTGATGTGAAGAACTGACTCATGGTAAAAGACCCTGATGCTGAGAAAGGTTGAAGGCAGGAGGAGAAGGGGATGACAAGAGCATGAGATGGTTGGATGGCCTCACTGACTCAATGAACATGAATTTGAGCAAACTCTGGGAGATGGTGAAGGACAGGGAAGCCTGGCATGCTGCAGTCCATGGGATCACAAAGAATCGGACACAATGAATGACTGAACAACAATACTAGTGACAGGACTGTAAGGAAGTCTCACAAGTAATGTTCATTATTTTGGCAAACTTACCAAATGCTGTGTTCTTGCCATCGATTCTAACTTTCTTCACAGCACCAAAAATGTCACATCTTTACAAAGAAAGAAGATCATATTAATAAATTTCAAGAGAAAACTTTAAAAATACCATTTCTTAAATATGAGAAGCAATTCCTACTTGCACAGAAATACTCACATGTGTTATGACTAACCCTTTTTTTCCCTGGAAGAAACAGCATCTTGCTTGGCACATATGGATATAAGCAAATTGACATAGATTTTTTTCTCTGTATTTAATGTCAAGAGGTGAAGCATCTATCTCCTCAGTAGGGTTGGGCCAGGTAATGAGGCAGTCACTTAAATCTATAAGTCAAGTTCTTCTTTTAACAATGTCTCTTGCTTCTTCAATTTTTCCCCCCTATGATTTTCTGTTTGAATGAGTCCCTCTCAATGGAGCATTTATTTTTTATATATGTTAATTACTTCAAACAGTTAAGAATCTAGATCAATTGCTTGAAAGATGTTTCAGTTTAAAACATATATTTCTAATTGATATAAAAGTGCATTAGCTTAAAAGTTCAACTCTTAGAAAACATCTTTTGTATTATTCATATTTTCTTCTGAATTCTAAGGAATATACAATATAAAGCATAATTTTCTTGCCAAAAAATGAGAAGTCCTAATCCTTCTTACTGTCTGCAGGTGCTGAAGAAAAGGTAACTAGAACTAATTTAATACTTCTTCTTTACTGCATAGCAATATTATTTCACAGTATCTCATTTAATCATTACTATGACATGAAGGTTTGTTTATTATTTTCACTTAAGAAATTAAAGGTCATTCCCCAAAGTCAAAAGTCTCATATGATCAAATCAGCATATGAACACAGGAAGTAGCACTTATGCATGCAGAACACTAAGCAGGGTGTAGATTTCATAAATTTAAACACACACACACACACACACACACACACACTTTAAGTGTCTATAATAGCAGCTGTACTATTCAGAGCTATCAACAGTGGAATTGGCTTTCCCACTTAGTAAGAAACTATCAATTTACTGGAAACCCTTACCCTGGAAATGACTTTGTCATTACTTTCATAGATGTATTTTACTTGGAACATGCATTGTCTCTGGACACCTGGAAGAAATATGATTTCTCTTACTGTATCACCATGTTTTATAAGACATGTGACATTGTGGGATAAAATGAATGTCTTTGGGGTCAGACTATATTGTTTCAAATTAATATTTACCTACCTAAACAGCAGGAATAGATAACGAGAATAAAATTTCTGTCATTAAAAATTAATTCCAGCTTTTAATTACGATTTACACTGCACTATGGGAAACTTGAAGTTAAAGGGTTGCAATTTTTCTTCTTTAACAAGAGAGGTGACCTCAACCTCCACTAAGTGCTTAGTGGAAGCATTTAGCACAGCAAAATTGTAAGAGCATCCCAGGAGAAAATGAACTGCCATTGATACCAATGCCCTTTATAGAAAAGGAACTTCAAAACACATTTTACCTAAGTAAAAGAATGGAGATAGAGCTGATTAATTCCAAAGTAATCAGAAGAGTTGTCCAAAACTCTAAGTGGGATATTCTCAAAGCTTTTTTTAAACAAAAGTAATCAGGAATCTGTATCATGGTAACGACTTTTATTACAAAGTTCTGAAATCTCTGTACATTTAGTCAAAGGAGTTATTTAAAGATATAGGCTGCCCTTAGCTTGTTCTACTATGCACTTGCCTTTCACAGTAATACCAACACAGAGTTCTAATTTCAGAGTGTACAAAGAACTTGGTTAAAAAACTGCAGAATAGAAAAATATTAAAGCTATACATGAACATCTGTGTGTATCTATGTATTTATTGATATATTTATGTGTGTGATTTGACAAATGATCACAGGAAAAAATAAAAATTAGTCAAAGTTGGAACCAAGAAATAAGTTGAAACTGTTTAGTGCTATAAAACCTCTTGAATACTCAATGGAGATCTTATCTTTAATATAGACCACTGGAATTCCAGTGAATTATTTCCCTGAATATCACTAGTATAAGTTAATGGTTATCTCATAATAAATCTACAAAAGTAAATGTATTTGATCCATATTATCCTTTTAATAACCTCACAGCAGTTACAAATGTACCCAAATCTAAGTTCCTACTTTTCAACTTAAAGGTGTTTTCCAAGAGATATGAATATTCAGTTCAAAATTGTGATGCTAAATAGCCCAAATCCATTCATAACCTCTGGCTATTATAAGGAAAAAAATGACAGGGCTGAAGATTCTTTTTATTAATGACTTTGCTGCTTAGCTTGTGTCTTAGTTATTCCACTTCTTGCTTACAATTAATAAAAATGAAATTAATTAAGTAAAATTACACGAGGTTCCTCAAAGGAATCTCCTTGAATCCAAGAGGAGGTACATAGTAGGGCCTCAAAAAGGGGTTAAACTAGAGTAAGCTGTCAAAATAAGTGTCACATCCTGAGGCACTTTTCATCTTTTACCTGACGTGTGTGGTTTTCCATGCACATGCTATGAACTATACTTTTTCTCTATCTCTCTTAGCCAGAGGACAATCAAAAGTGTCCGACTCTTAGCCTCCAACTAATAAAAATAAATGAAAAAAAAGAAAAAAAAAAAGTGTCCGACTCTCCTAGACACAGTTTCCATATTGTGAGAAGCTTCATTGTACTAGAAAGGTTTACCACTTTTTAGCTTTCTAATAATAACTTTTTGCTATTATTTTTCTTCCGCTTCTTGACAGTATCTTGCTCTTCTTTCTTCAGTTTCTCAAATAAGAAACTTAGATGATTGAGTTTAGATCCTTTATCTTTTTTGAGCACTACTTTTGCTGCATCCTGCGGATTTTGATAAGTTCTATTTTCAATTAGTTCAAAATATTTTAAAGTTTATCTTCTTTTGTCCATTTGTTATTTAGAAGTGCCTTCTTTAATCGCCAAATATTTGTGGATTTTTGAATGTTGCCTGTGAGTTTGAGAATTTGTATTCTGCAGTTGTTGGACAAAGTAGTTGATCAACATCAGTTGGATAAGGTTGATTGATGAGACTACTCAAATCAACTACATTCTAAGTGGTTTTCTACCTGCTTAGCCTATCAATTATTGAGAGAGGTATCAAAGTCTTAAACAATAGTAATGGATTTGTCAATTTCTTCTTGTAGTCTTATCAATGTTTGTCACATGGATTTTCACATTCTCTTAGATACAGATACTCCTTTATAATTTGTATTTATTCTTGGAGAATCGACCACTTTATCATGGTATAATGCCCCTATTTATCACTGATCATTTTTTTTACTCTAGAATCTACTTTGTCAGAAATTAATACAGTAACTCCAACTTTCTTTTAGTTAGTATTTACAGAATACATATTTCTCCATATTTTTAGTTTCAACCAACCTGAACCTTACTTTAAAGTGGTGTCCCTGTGACAACGTATAGTTGGTTCTTGGTTTTTTTGATTTCCTATTATTTCTCTGTGTTATAATTGCTATATTTAGATTATTCATATTTTAGTGATATTAATATTGTTGAATACTGTAACAATTTTCCCTTAGTTGCATTTTTTTTTCTTTTCCTTTTTGTTCCCTCTTTTAGATTTTCTTTGATTTCAACTGAACATGTTATATATGTATGAGTGCATGCATATGCTCAGCTCTGTCTGACTGGAACCCCATGGACTGTAGCCCTCCAGAATCCTCTGTCAATGGAATTTTCTAGGCAAGAATACTGGAGTGCCTTGCCACTTCCTACTCCAGGGGATCTTTCCAACCCAGAATTCAAATCCTCCTCTCTTGTCTCCTCCATTGACAGGCAGATTCTTTACTACTGGGCCACCTGGGAAGCCCTCATGTTATTTAAATGATTCCACTTTTTCTCTTCTCTGTAATCTGTTTTAAAAATAATTTTAGTTGTTGTCCTAGGGTTTGTAATATATCTGTATACATATGTGCAATCTTTTTTAGATTTCTTTCCATTTTAGGTCACCACAGAGCATTGAGTAGAGTTTCTTATGTTATAGAGTATGTTCTCACTAGTTATTTAGTTTATGCATAACAGTGTACATATGTCAATCCCAGTCCACCATTTCATCCCATCCCCCACCCCCTCCTTGGTAACCATAAGTTTAGAGAACAAACTTAATAGGCATTTGTTTGAGACAAACTTCTGGTCATACTTCACAAGGTTTATTCTTTTTTTCCCTTTACCAGTGCCATGAGGGATCACATGAGGACCTACCGGTAAACCCATAAAGTTGTGAGGAGTGTTTATACACGGTGGGCCCCAGAAATTTCTCCTTCTCGTTAGTCCATACTCAGATTTCAGCAATTGGTCAAAATTACTGTATAAGTTTTTCTACAGTTCATGCCTTCAGGTAAGCAACTTTTTGCTGTAATTCTCAGTATTTATCTCTCTCTACCAATTTCAAGGTGGGGATTTGTCCTACAATTCCAGTTCTTGAATAGAATAAAGAAAATTCATTGACCTCTCATTTGCTTTGCTTTTTCTTATTGTAAGAGAGTGGTGACTTCTCTGCATCTTCTCTCTCTTCTCTTTCTTATTTCCAGTGTTTCTACTTAGCTCACTTGGCCATCTGCTCTCAGCAGACTTTTTTCTGTAGAAGTCTCTATCCCCTCAAAACAGAGTTTTTGTTGGATGCCTTGAGATTTTTAGCCATACGTGACCCCAGGATTTTCAGATATTCCACAGTAATTTTTTACTCCTTGTTGCTTATCTATTTTATTTATTTATTTGGCCACCCCCGAGGCACGTAGGATCCTAGTTCCCCAACGAGGGATCAAACCTGGGCCCCACACTTTGGAAGCACAGAGCCCCACGAGACTACCAAAAATGTCTCTCCACGGTAATTTTGACATAATTTATAGATTGGAACTGTGAAATCTTTTCCTTAGTTTTGATTGTCTCTTTCTGATCCACTTACTGAATTGTCTACTTGCAATTTTATGAGGGAGAATGAATAAGTACCATAGGAAACTTCTGGGTTCTCTGGGTTAAGTTTAAGACCATCATATTAACTTTTCCCCTTCCCTCTAGACTCTCCTATACTGCTGTGCAACTTGACCTTGTCAATATCTTGACATCATACCCCCCCACCCCCATATTTATATTCTGGCTTCACCATGTTTTGGCTTGGGGTTCTTTTTTTATTTTGGTTCTACTTGCTATATAATTGCTTTGCCAGTGTCCATGAGGGAATTTATGTATTAAAAGATAATTCCATCATAATCATTTAATTGTACACAGAATCTAACCATTGTTTTATGGTTATTTTATTTTTGTAAAATGAAAATTTAGTATATTGATTTAGTTGGGAATTGTTTATTCCTGTGAATATATTACAGACCAATCCTTTTTACTTTCAAGTTATTTTAGACTTGCAGAATATTTTAAAAAAGATAATACAGAACTCATACCCTTCATTTAGCCTCCTCTAAAGTTAACATAATCACAATCTAATTATCATTGATGATAGTGGTATTGATTATATTAACTAAACATAAGACCGTGTTTAAAATCTCAGTCTTTTTTTCCTAATGTTCTTCTGAGGTTCCCAAATTTAATTTATTGTTGTATCTCCTTATTTTCCTCCAGTTTATACCCATCCCACAGTCTTTCCTTGACTTTCACCATCTTGATTCTTTTGAAAAGTAGCTGTATGCATTTTCCTTCAGAATACCTCCTGATTTTTGTTTTTTCTAGTATTTTCTCATGATTAGATGGAGGTTATATACATATTTAACAAGAATATCACAGTATAATGTGGTGTCCTTCTTAGTACACCTTATCAGAGGTTATTTGATGTTAATACGTCATTAATAATGATGTCGCTTGGTCTTCTGAGTTTCTTCATTTCAACATCAATGTTCTCATTATAATTGGTATCATGTCAGTATACCTTGAGGCCATCATATTATGTTTGTTCCAAATCTTTAGTCCATTGATTTTTAACATCTCCTAAAGGAGCTTTGTCTGTAACAATTATTATTGTAATGACCATTGTATTTTAGTAATGATAAGGATTTTTAGTTCTAATTGAATTAGTTTATTTTTTTTTCCTTTTCTCAAAAGATCATTTTGGGTTGTTTAAATCAAATTACTGTGTATGCTTCAGTCCTTTATCTTTTTAGGAATTTTAAATTTCTTTTATTTTCTTATATGCTTTTGCTGTTTTTGACCTCCTTAAAAATTCCTCTTCTTAAACAGATGCAATATCAAATAAATTATTAAGTAATATTAAGTAGTTTAATATCATAAAAATATATAAAGCATATAAAAATTGATGATAACAATAGAAATAGGAAGCCAAACAGATTTATGGAACAGTTTTTGTGTAATGGTGTTGGAAAAAAGAAAAAAAAATAAATGATAAACAATGGATCAAAATCAAGGTGACCAGCCTCATGAAGAAATAGTATACCTCAACCAATCCCCTCAGCCCTAGTTATCAATAATAAAATGCTTTTTGAGCTACAGTAGTTTTCTGTTCTCAGTTTGATGTGACTACACAATAAATTCTTCTAGATTATTTGAAAACTCAAGATATCAGACCATTTAATTCTTTGGATAAATAATTGCAATCTTTCTCACATGCATACACAAAAACCACAGAAAAGTGATATTGTTCTGACAGAACTTGCACAAACTTTAGCATTTATTTTTTGTGAATACAAACTTTCAAAATGTTTACTTGTAAATCCTGAAATCCACCTGCTAATCTGAGAAAAATCACTGTTTACCATAAGACTTTGCCTAATCCTGCTATCTTACTATGTAACCTCAGGTATACACAGAAATCTCTGTATATAAGAAACAGCTTTGAGTAAATATTTAAAATAAATGAAATAAAAGTTTCTGAGTGCCAAATATTTTTGAGAAAAAAATGGTTTATATGCTATTAATTTTTAAACTGTATCATCTATTCTTCTGGGGAATGAAAATGATCAACATCTTATAGGCTCGAAGCTTTCTCCCAAGTTTGACGTGGACATGGTGGCATATCATTACAATTATTTAGTCATCTTTGTTTTGTTTCATTATCATTTTGTAACTTTCATTATATAAGCCTTGTACATCTTTTATTATATTTAAACCTAAGAATTTAATCTTTTGGGCAATTGTAACTGTTATTAAGTTTTTAATTTTAGTTTCCATATGCTCATTGCTAGTATGTAGAAGTACAATTGATTATTATATGTTGACTTTACCTCAATTATTAGTTTTGGAAGTTTTGTGTACATGCCTTGAAATTTTCTCTGTATATAATCATCTCATTTATGATTAAACACAGCTTTATTTATTCTTTTTCCAATCTGTGTACCTTTCATTTCCTTTTAGCCTATTGCTCTGACTAGGACTTCCAGACTATGTAGAGGTGACAAAGAATATTTTTCTTTGTTCTTGATCTAAGAAGAAACATTTATTCATTAAACATTTAGTCACCTAGTCATTATTAAATATGTTAGCTTTAGTTTTTTCATATATGTCCTTACCAAGTTGAAGAAGTTTCTATTTTTAATTTATTCAGAATTTTTGTCACTAGGGGTTACTGATTTTTGTCAGGTACTTTTTCTTTATATTTGTGTGATTTTTATACTGTAACTTATTAACATGAGAAATTATATTGATGGATTTTAGAATACTGAGCCAAGTTTGTGTCTCTGGAATAAAATCCCCTTGGTCATATGTTATAATTAATTTTTCATATTGCTAAATTTGATTTGCTATACATTTTTGAGGACTGATCATGAGAGATACTGATTTACTGTTTTATTTTGTTTTTGAACTGTCCCTGTCTGATTTTGGAATTGGGATGTATGGATTTATAAAACAAATTGGGAGTATCTCCTCCTTTTTTCCAGGAGAGATTGTGTAAAATTGGTGTTAATTATTTGGTAATCTTTTAGTAGTCTTCTTTGGTGCAACCATCTGTATTTGGAGTTCTTTTGGGGAGAATTTTCTAACTAAAAAAATTCATTTTTAAAAATAGATACAGACAATTTAATATTGGTTGAATTTTAGTAGTTAACACCTTTTAAGAAATTGATTTTTGACCACCTGAATAGGTTTCTGTTTTATTTGAACCTCAGTTTCTCTTTTATGTAATTTCCAAATGATTCTATAACCTTTCATGATAAACATGGTATTCGCATCTATGTTTTTTGTTTACATTTTGCTTTGCTTTGCATTTCTCATTATAGTTTGAATTCTTGCCTTATTGAGACTCCATATTTTCAACCTGCTATCCACTTACAAAAAAGACAAAAATTTATTTTCCCCGTCATGTTATCAGAAAACTATATTTCATACTGATGTCTCATAACAGAAACACACTTTCAAACTGATTTTAAGAAAAACCTTATGGCATGTTTGTTCCGTTTAAAAGAAAGGAAAGTACAGAAATGAAACAGGAGCCATAATTGGTGGTTGATTTCCTTTATGAAGCCAACATTTCTCTGTGGTGTTTATCCCAAATTTTACACAATAACATGAAAGTCAGAAAGCCTTTGCCATCAGGAGAAACAGCAAAATACTAAATCAAAACAGAAAAAAAAAAACCAACAAAAAACTTTTCTCTTTTTGAACGTATGTAGTTTTAATGTTTAAAGGGTATTTGGCTCTTTAATATCCTTGCTTTAAAATTGAAAGTGAAAGTTGCTCAGTCATGTCTGACTCTTTGTGACCCCATGGACTGTATAATCCATGGAATTCTTCAGGACAGAATACTGGAATGGGTTGCCTTTCCCTTCTCCAGGGGATCTTCCCAACCCAGGGACCAAACTCAGGTCTCTTGCATTGCAGGGGGATTCTTTACCAGCTAAGCCCCACAGGAAGCCCAAGAATACTGGAGTGGGTAGTCTATCCCTTCTCCAGGGGATCTTCCTAACCCAAGAATTGAACTGGGGTCTCCTGCATTGCAGGCAGGTTCTTTACCAACTGAGCTATCAGGGAAAATATACATTATTTTTTATTACAATGTTACTTAGAAAATTTTACTGAGTTTGTTCAACTGGAATTTACAAATAGAGGGAAAAAAGTCTATGTAAATATCGTTAATATTATATCCAGCACCTATTTGTTAAATAAAAAAAAAAATGCAATATATAAACGCAATCAAAACAAACTCAAAAAATTCTAATGCTAGAACGATAGGTAATCTACACAAAGTTGAAGTTTCTAACTACAGAGTTTTTTGTTTAGAGAATGAAAATCAAAGTCTTAGATTTATACAAATGTGTGAACATATAAAAAGATGCAAGTTGGAATTCCTTAATAAAATCAGATTTAGTGAAGGGCAACTTTATTTAATTGCACCCATATTTAACCAAAAAAAAAAAAAAATTAAATGTTCCACCTACTTTGGCATTATTTTTCTACTTCTTAAATAAGCATATGTGAAAAAGTAAAACGAAAGTAATAATTTAGATATGTATCTGTTTATTTTTTCTTTAAATTGAGTATGCCTGGTAACTGGACCTAAGTCTTTGTAGTAGTTTGCACTAGTCATAGCGTCACCGACTCAATAGATATGAGTTTGAGCAAACTCCAGGAGATGGTGAAGGACAGGGAAATCTGGAGTGCTGCAGTTCATGGGGTTGCAAAGAGTTGCACATGACTTAGTAAATGAACAAACAGCAACAAAAGTCACAAAAATTCAGTGACCAAAAAACAAACAAAATTAACCATCCCCAAATTCAGTACTTACAACAATCATCATTTATCCTCATAGATTTTCAGATCAGCAGAAGGTAAGGTGGTCTAATCTGGGTTTAATTTGATAGTTCTATTGAGCTTTGTGTTCCTACGTATGCCCAAGGGTTCAGTGGAAATTAGTTATGGTTTGGCCGATCTAGATTCCCCTCTTGAGAAAAACAAATTACATCAGGCATGTTTTTCTCATGACAATTTCAGATGCCCTGAAGTGTGTGCATGCTAAGTCCCTTCAGTTGGTGTCTGACTCTTTGCAACCCTTGTATTGTAACCCATCAGGCTCCTTTGTCCATGGGATTCTCCAGGCAAGAATATTGGAGTGGGTTGCCATGCCCTCCTCCAGGGTAACTTCCCAACTCAGGGATCGAACCCAAGTTTCCCGCATTGCAGGTGGATTCTTTACCATCTGAGCCACCAGGGAAGCCCAAGAATACTGGACTGGGTGGCCTACCCCTTCTCCAGGGGATCTTCTTGACCCAGGAATTGAACCATGGTCTCCTGCACTGCAGATGGATTTTTTTACCAGTTGAGTTGAAACCCTCTGTTTCTCTGGAGAACCCCAAATAATACAAATGCATTGGCCACTGCAGAAGTTTGCCATTAAGTCAAGCCACTAAGAGAAGAGCCTCTGCAGAAACTGGATCATAGAAATGAGAGGTGTGAAGAGGTGAACAGGCGAAGCTAGAGTAATTAAGGACCCATGAAATGGGGAGGTCTCTCATGTGGGGATTTTCAAAGAACTCATACAGGTGTGTAATAGGAAGCTACATATTGAGCCATTTGATACCTGGAGGATTGCCTCAGGTCAGCAATAACAAGCAAGAGGAGATGACTTCACTCCTAGTTAGGTAAAAATTTTGCCTCACTTTTAAAATCCTTCTCATGAATCCCCAGTGCTGTAAAGGTTGAAGCATCCTGAAGAGAAAATTGTGGTTAAAGGAAAATGCATAATTCATGCCCTCTAACTGAGTGTTTCCTAAGGTTTGAGGCCTCCCTGAACTTTGAAGAAAGAGGAGAGGGGATGAGTATTGAATTGAGTGAGCAATTTCTATTTTAAAGTGGTTAATTTTGTTGTAACTTTTTTCTATCCAGTTTATTTAAATTAAACAAACAAAAAATATTTCACTCACCTCTCCTACCCCAAACCCCCTGCCTCTGCATGTACGTGTGTTTAGTTGCATTCAGCTCTTTGAGACCCCTTGGACTGTAGCTCACCAGGCTCCTCCGTCCATGGAATTTTCAGGCAAGAATCCTGGAGCAGGGGGGGTCTTCCCAATCCAAGGATCAAACTCACATCTCCTACATTGGCTGCTGCTAAGTTGCATCAGTCGTGTCTGACTGTGTGCGACCCCATAGACAACAGCCCACCAGGTTCCTCTGTCCCTGGGATTCTCCAGGAAAGAACACTGGAGTGGGTTCCTACATTGGCAGGGAGGTTCTTTATCAGCAAAGCCACCATGAAATACCCTGCCCTGCCTTCGACAACCACAAATTTGTTCTTTGGATTTTTGAGTCTTTTTTTTTTATTATAACTTATAAAAAAGTTTAATTGAACAAAATTTTAGTGTTTTAAAACAAAAAGTTTTCCATAAAGGGTTTCTTTTTTCTGTAACTGATATAACTTGTAAAACTAAAAGTTTCCAGAAAGTTATAGAAGCCACCCAAGAAATAGGAAAGGAGATATTAATAAGTATGATCAAAAGCAATAATTGGACAAAATTAAAACATTATGGTTATACCCCCCTTGAGAGGGAAGAGTCTACAATCCCCAATACTGGCTTGACTGAAGAGCTTTGTGAAAAACTGCTGCAACCAAATTGTAAGGCAGTCAATTTACTAGAGAACTGAATGTAACAAATCAAGTCACTTATCTATCATTATATTAGCTACAAGCCAAGGCTGAGGCTTTGGTGCCTGACAATGTTAGAAGAGGGACCAATGTTCTTTCAACTATGAATATTCATCTGGCAAATAAGACTGAAGCCAAGGTTCTGTCATTTCATTAACTATTGAAACTAGCCCCAGACGATGACGGGGAAGTGACTTGTGTTTCACCAATCATAAACCTTAAAGTCAATAGTTTAAAAGGAGGAACCTCTTCCCTAGACACCGGTGTCCTTTTCTGCTACCCAAGTATGCAGACTGAAAACAGAAAGTGGTTCTGAGAAACAGAAACTGCTTCTGTCTCTCATTGTAATCCTATTTGTATTTTTTTCCTGGAAAATCCAATATATGCCCCCCCCTTTACTGACGACTCATATTTTAAAAATAAATTATTCCACCACTGTATTCACTCCAATGTGAATCCTGCTTGCCTTCCATCCTTTCAATCAAATTCATGACTAATGATCTTTTATTTGCCTTCATTCCAGTATGGATTTTCATCTATCAGAGCATCTGTAATGTTAATTTGTAAGACTGTTCACTTGTTTGCGTGCTTTATTTATGTACTGTGTTTTCTGACTCTTCTGTAATTAGATATTTGATTTTAGCAAATGTGTTCAGTATATTCATATTCTGAATGACTTGCTTGATAATTGAAATGTAGAAGTCCAATATATTTGGGTGGAATGCAGTGGTTTGAGTTTCCTTTTTTTTTCTTTTGGGGCACTTACCTTTTGTCAGTCAGTGTGTTGAGGAACTTACATATCCTCACATTATAGTGTGGGCTTCCCAGGTGATGCAGTGGTAAACAACTGGCCTGCCAATGCAGGGGGCCCAAGAGATGCAGCTTTGATCCCTGGGTGGGAAAGATCTCCCGTTGAAGGAAATGGTAACCCACTCCATTGGGTTGCATAGAACATTCTATGGATAGAGGAGGGATGTAACCATTTTGGGTTTACCCAAGAAAGGGTTAAATAAGAGATGCATGGTGCAATTTTGTATAGAGAGTAATCAAGTAGAAGCTTTCTATAAGGCTTCCAGGAAGAGTTTGATGTTATAAAGCAGTAAAGTAAAAGCCTGACTCCTAGAATTGCTCCACCATCTTGAATTGCTATGAAATCAAGAAAAAAGTCCCATGGACAGAGGAGCCTAGCGGGCTACAGTCCATGGGTCACAAAGAGTCAGACGACTGAGCCACTAAGTACAGTAACAGCATGACAGACTAAGGGTCAGTTGGAGCACTAAAGCAGTAGAACAAAAAAAGCAAACTGGGTCCCTGGTAAAGAAACAGAATTAAATTCTGGAGGCACATTTATGTCATGTCTTATAATATTTATAATGGCAATATTTTTTAAAATTTTTCTTTCTATTTAAAAAACATTATTTATTTATTTTTTAGTCGTGGCTTTGCATGGGCCTTCTCTAGTTATGTAGAATGGGGGCTCTCTCTCTCTCTCTCTCTCTCGTTGCAGTCCAAGAGCTTCTCAATGTGGTGCTTCTCTTGTTGCAGTGCACAGGCTTCAGGACTTGCAGCACATGGACTCAATAGTTGGCAGTGGGCTCCAGAGCGCTGGCTTAATAGTTGTGGTACTCAGGGTTAGTTGCTCTGTGGCATGTGGGATATTCCTGGGCCAGGAATCAAACCATTGTCCCCTGCTTTGCAAGGCAGATTCTTAACCACTGGACCACCAGGGAAGCCCCTCTTTTTTTTTTTTTTAAACCAGTGAAGGCAAAATTCATTACTACATTATTTTTACCAGCACTCTGAATGTAAGGATATTAAAGTACAAGGTTGAAGTTAGCCATCTATTCGGACAAGTTCAGAACAAGAATTCAAATCCAAGTCTCTCTCTCCAAGGCCATTGTTTTCCCAGGGTACCATAGCATTTGTAAGAAATCTCAGCATTCTAGTGAGTGGCTGCTCTAATTCCAGTGCAATGTTCTCTGCTTTTCTAAGCATAGCTACACAAGCATAAGTAAAATAAATAGCACATCTCACATATTTTTAGAAATTTTGACTCGTTATTCCATCAAATTGATACCAATGTTAAACCCAAACCTTTCATTAGTGTTACTAATTTTTAACCATCTCTATTTTTAAATTAATACAAGTTACACTTTTCATTCTTGGCTAGCCTGGGTATAGATTTTTTTTTTTTTTTTAGTGATAACATTCAAAAGAAGTAATGACCTCCTAACATGTGAATAATGTGATTAATCATTTACTCTGTAGTATATAGCAAGATTCCCAAAGTAGATTTAATGATAGCAGAGATATGATAAACAGATTTAATGATAAATTCACTGAAGAGAAATGCGGAGAGGATCATTCAGACTGTGTATATCTGAATATACATAGTCTTGAAGTGTACATTTCTCCCTTTAGATAATAAAAATTGTCCCCTACACAGCTGAGTAGATGAACCTTATAAGAGTACATATATGGAGGGAAAAAAAAAGATAAAATACTTCATATCTTAGAAAGGTACACAGCATTTAAAAAAATTTAAAACTAGAAATTTCATCAGCATTAGAAAACAGCAAAATACTTCAAGAAGATATATGCAAATAAAGCATCTTTGCCATCCCTCTTTTTCAAGTGATCAAGAATTAAGTGCTAAAATGAAGACCAGATTCTTTAGCGGAGGTACGTGGCAGATGATTATAAATTTGAGATATACGTCAAGGAAGAAAGAAGAAAGACAATTTTACACATAGTTAACTGTATGAAAAAGTCTGCTTCTGAGAAATGATATTAACTGCACAGCAGTGCTTATCACAGTGTAAAGGGCTCAACGGAAGGCAAAAGGTTTCTGTTAGACTGTGGCTGGTTCTCCAGTTCCAAGGAAGAAGCAACGACCGCACTTGCGGTATTCCCCAGAGCATGTCTTACTTCTATCACTTTGATCTTGGCTGCACTGATGGCAGAGCTTCGCACAATTCTTTGCTTTATGAAAAGTGCAGAGGGTAATTGGGTGCAAGGAAATAAAGAATTCACTTCAAGGCTACGCTCAAACTACTTAACATTGAGTTCCACCAATGAGAAATCTGCTAGTTGAAAGCAAAATTGCACTCAGCAAAATGGATGAGCTCTTTATGGTCCATGGTAGAATTAAATATTGGCACTGGAATTTCATTAAAAAAAAAAATTATATTTCAGGCAAGTCAGGGGAACTGTTCTATTTAGCCTAAACAATATGCAGTAAAATTATAACAGCCAGAATCAAAACATGAGAACAGTATATGTCAACTTGTCAATAATCAATATGTAATAACTACATATGGATCATCTTTTATGTGTATGAATTGGCTGTGGGAGATTATTTATCCTTCCTCTAAGATAATGAACAGAAGCTCAATGCAACAAGCAGCAGTTCCTGTTTAGCTAATTGCTTTCCTATCACAAACATACTATTAATACCAGTAGAGGGGCAAGTCAATCTAAGAAAGAAGAAAACCTCATAATTAAGGGAAGGATATAGTGCTAAATTGTTTTAATTTATTTGAAAGAAAGGTACTAATTGCCTTTTTTGAACAGTCATCAAATGTCTCTGCTTGTCATAGACTAAAGATGTTATGGACTAAAGTTAATTTCCTGAGCATTAAACCAAAAGATTTAATGTCATTTGTTCCATATCACCTATTAAAATAATTCAGTTTTTAAAGAATCTCATCTTAAACTGAAATCCAAATGAAGACAACATCTAGTAGGTCACATAATGAATGGATGGTGCAAGTTTACATTTTCAGAAGTAACACAAATAGACCTACACTTGAGAATTTTATACAGTTAGAAAAGGGTAACTGTTAGAACTCAATGACATTTCATTTTCTAAGAAATGAATAATTGTCTGCACCAACAGTACATGTGGTGGAACCCTTGGAAGAAACAGACATGGGGCAGTTTTAATGAGACATTATCAATGGGTTCAGAGAAGACAGGATACTCTTGAGTACTGGTGCCAAAGTCAGCACTGAAGTAACAAGACTGACATGAGTAACTTGTCCATTATACTGAAATCATTAGAGTTGAGAGTAAAAAGAGCCTGATATTTTTATTTAATCACAACATTAAAAGAATCAAGTAAAATTCAATAAACAAACATGCTAGCACTGCAAAAGTTTGTGACTTCCCAGTTACATTGTTGTATATTTTTTCATCCCTGATGCAAACCAGGAGATCAGTGCCATGTTTGTTTCCTCACATGTGCATATGTGAGTGTATTGTGTAGGTTTGTAAGTCGTCATTAATAAGCATTCAATGACTACAGTTTGAGAGTTTAAAACACTGCAAGGAAAAAAGTAAAATTCCCTAATGAGAAAGCATTTTCAATTTAATTTAAGGGAAGGAGAGGAAGACTAAGATTTGGCATATCCTATCATTCTATTAAAAGCATTCAACTTTCAACTAGAGAGCAGGCAAATTTTTGTGCTTATAGATATTTAAAAGACCTAAATATAATAAAGTTTGAATTGTTAGTTTGCATGGGCAGTCTTTATTTTACACTAAGAAAAGATATTTAAATTACTGACATAATTTGATGACAGTGGTAGGAAGTCTAAGGTAAGTAAAGACTCAGATTATCATTGACTGTCAACCTGTCCCATCTCACCTGCAACAAAACATATTGACTCAGTGGTAGATTTATAGGAATATTATTTTAAGGTGAGAACTACTTTTGTGAGAAAATGGGTATTAAAGGAGGAAAGATCCTTCATTTGTTTGTATTCATCATGATCTGAATGTTCCATTAATCATGAAACTACATTTTTCCACCAATGAAGGGAGCTGACTATTCATCTGTTAAAAATACACATTTCATGTTCTTAAGAAGTGAAACACTGACAGTTCGATAACATTTCCAAATAACCCTACTAAATGTTCTACACATAACTATTAAGAATTGAAGGAGAAAATGGAGGGAAAGAAAGGATCACTGTTTAATTCTCTTTTTCTTCTCACCACAGTATTGATACTTCATCACAGCAGTGTTAGTGTTTAATGGGAATATTTTTGTGATAATTATTAAACCTTTAATATTTCCTAATTTCTATCATAGCAAACCGGTGATAGGGCCACCCAAGATGGACGGATCATGGAGGAGAGTTCTCACAAAATGTGGTGCACTGGAGAAGGGAATGGCAAACTCCTTACGTATTCATGCCTTGAGGACCCCATGAAGAGCATGAAAAGGAAAAAAGTAATGACATTGAAAGATGAACTCCCCAAATTGGTAGGTGCATAGTATGCTACTGGAGATAAGTGGAGAAATAACTTCCAAAAGAATGAAGAGATGGCACCAAAGCCAAAACAACACCCAGTTGTGGATGTGACTGGTGATGGAAGTCTAAGTCTAATGCTTTAAAGAGCAATATTGCATAGGAACTTGGAATGTTGGGTCTATGAACCAAGGCAAATTGAAAGGGGTGAAACAGGAGTTGTCAAGAGTGAATCGACATTTTAGGAATCAGTGAACTAAAGTGGACTGGAATGGGTGAATTTAACTCAGATGACTGTTATATCTACTACTGTGGGCAAGAATCCCCTAGAAGAAATGGAGTAGCCCTCATAGTACACAAAAGAGTCTGAAATGAAGTACTTAGATGCAATCTCAAAGACGACAGAATGATCTCTGTTCGTTTCCAAGCAAACCATTCAATATCACAGTAATCCAAGTCGATGACCTGACCAGTAATGCTGAAGAAGTTGAACGGTTCTATGAAGACCCACGAGGCCATCTAGAAAGAACACCCCAGGAAATTGTCCTTTTCACTATAGGGGACTAGAATGCAAAAGTAAGAAGTCAAGAGATACCTGAAGCAACAGGCAAATTAGGCCTTGGAGTACAAAATGAAGCAGGTCAAAGGCTAACATAGTTTAGCCAAGAGAACACACTGGTCATAGCAAACACCCTCTTCCAACAACACAAGAAAACACTATACATGGATATCACCAGATGCTCAATACTGAGATCAGATTGATTACATTCTTTGCAGCCAAGGATGAAGAAGCTCTATACAGTCAGCACAAACAAGACCAGGAGCTGATTGTGGCTCAGATAATGAAGTCTTTATTGCCAAATCCAGACTTAAATTGAAGAAAGTAGGGAAAACCTCAAGACCACTCAGGTATTAACTAAATCAAATCCTTTATGATTATACAGTGGAGTTGACAAATAGATTCTAGTGATTAGATCTGATAGACAGAGTACCTGAAGAACTATGGATGGAGGTTCATGACATTGTAGTTCAGTTCAGTTCAGTTGCTCAGTCATATCTGACTCTTTGTGATCCCATGATCTGTAGCAAGTCAGGCCTCCCTGTCCATCACCAACTCCCGGAGTTTACCGAAACTCATGTCCATTGAGTTGGTGATGCCATCCAACCATCTCATCCTCTGTCGTCCCCTTCTCCTCCTGCCTTCAATCTTTCCCAGCATCAGGGTCTTTTCAAATAAGTCAGCTCAATATGCACTCAATATGCCAGCAAATTTGGAAAGCTTGTCAGTGGCCACAGGATTGGAAAAGGTCAGTTTTCATTCCAATCCCTAAGAAAGGCAATGCCAAAGAATCCTCAAACTACTGCACAATTGTACTCATCTCACACACTAGTAAAGTGATGCTCAAAATTCTCCAAGTCAGGCTTCAGGAATACGTGAAGTTCAGATGTTCAAGCTAGTTTTAGGAAAGGCAGAGGAACCAGAGATCTAATTGCCAACATCCATTGCATCATTGAAAAAGCAAGAGAGTTCCAGAAAAAAACATCTACTTCTGCTTTATTGACTATCCCAAAGCCTTTGACTGTGTGGATCACCACAATCTGTTGACAGTTCTGAAAGAGATGAGAATACCAGACTACTTGACCTGCCTCCTGAGAAATCTGTATGGAGGTCAAGAAGCAACAGTTAGAACTGGACATGGAACAACAGACTGGTTCCAAACTGGGAAAAGAGTATGCTAAGTTTGTATATGTGAAGAAAAAAAAAAAAAAAACTGGCTTAAAACTCAACAGTCAGAAAACTAGGATCATGGCATCTGGTCCCATTACTTCATAGCAAATAGATGGAGAAACAATTGAAACAGTGACCCAGTTTATTTTGGGGGGGCTCCATAATTACTGCAGATGGCAACTGCAGCCATGAAATTAAAAGATGCTTGCTCCTTGGGAGAGAAGTCATGACACAATTAAGCATCATATTAAAAAGCAGAGATGTCACTTTTTCAATAAAAGTCTGTCTAGGCAAAGCTATGGTTTTTCAGTACTCATGTATGGATGTTTGAGTTGGACTATAAAGAAAGCTGAGTGCCAAAGAATTGATGTTTTTGAACTGTAGTGTTGGAGAGGACTCTTGAGAGTCCTTTGGACAGCAAGGAGATCCAACCAGTCCATCCTAAAGGAAATCAGTGGAGAATATTCATTGGAAGGACTGATGCTGAAGCTGAAACTCCAATACTTTGGCCACCTGATGCAAAGAACTGACCCATTTGAAAATGCCCTGATGCTGGAAAAGATTAAAGGAGGGAGGAGAAGGGGATGACAGTATGAGATGGTTTAATGGCGTTCCTAATTCTATGGAAAACCATTTGTGTAAGCTCTGGACCTTGGTGATGGACAGGGAAGCCTGGTGTGCTGTAGTCTTTGGGGTTGCAGATTCGGACACGACTGAGTGACTGAACTGAACTGATAATATACTTATGATTCCATAACAATACATATTAAATTCTAGAATTAAGCACTGTATACAGTTGGCTAAGTGATTCAATGTGACGTTTGACATAACCTTGCAAAATCAACCAAACTTAATTGAAACCTGTAATAATAGTGTATTTTCATATTGAACAAAATGAGAATACATGCCACAATGCTTCTAGAATTGACATAAGTTTTTCAGAAAATATCTGGGTATTGAGTTTTCACCCTTAAATTCAAAGAAATAAAATATAGAAGAAAATTCCCCCAAAAGATCTTTTTAGATTTGCAGAGTTTTCTATCACTGCCTTCTTTTAGGAAATTAATATTTCTCTCTTTCTTTCAGAACAAAATTCTAATGACTTACCAAACTTGTTTTTCTGGCAAATTTTCCAAACCAGCTAAAGAGAATCAAGATACATTATTTACTTGCAAGGATTTCTTATATTAAGAATCAAAATGTGGGACTTCCATATAGTTTTCTAGTTATGTGAAATATCAAAGTGTCACAGTCTCTAGACCTCCATGTCTGCACTTGTAAATAGTGAAGTGCCTATTCCTGTAACATATATTTGAAGCACATTTTAAAACTCATAAGTATTTTCCAAAGGGAAGTTTCCTCATTGTTACAGGGAGCAACATGAGAGAGGAAAATTAATGGTAGGGTGTATTGAAGGACACAGGTTGTGATCTGGCTTCCATTGATTAGAATTCAAGTTCACATTCATAAAATGGATGTGTTCTCTCTAAAAGAAAGCTATGTTGTAGTCAAATGACAAAAGATTTCAACATTGAAATCACAAACACAATTACTGTTTTCTTCTTTTATATTTTAAATTTTATCTGTTAGCTGTTTGCCTGAAGGGAGAGATTGATGTCAGCAAAACCTGCTTTTCTTCTCCCAAGGTCAGGATATGTAATAAGAATTAACACAAAGAAAGGTCTTACAAATTCTATGGATTGTTACTGCTAAGTGTTCCTTTGGGAGCTTTAAGACAAAGAAATCAATTAACATCAAAGTAGTATTGTAGGATTGCCAAAGAGAAGGCAGTTCAAATTTCTATTTGGAATTAAGAATATAAGGCAAGATTTTGGCCTAACCTATAATATTATGATTTGTATAATCAAAATAGAGTTCAAATAAATTAAAATGTTACTTTATTGCTAGGAAAAAAGTTACTTCTCAATAGAAAAATAATAAATCATTACCATAAACCTTATATTCACATTTCTTTCAACCTACAGAAATGTTTATTTATACTTTAACATTAAAAATTGTAACCATTGGGTTTATTTATAGTGTTATATTCTTAACTTGGTGCTTCTGTTTCACTTTCAAAAAAGCACTTTGTGTCAGGTACAATAAATAGTGTTAATAAAAAATAAAAACAAAATTATTAGAAAATAAAAGAGAAAAAAGGATAATATGTCACCTTAGCGATTGAACTGTGGATACTGTTCAAACAGAGGAAAGATAAGCTGTCTTTAGACTAAGTAGAATTATAAAGCTTGTTTTTATGAGTCATGGTAAATATTTACAATTAATGCACTAACAGAAAAAGCTTTTTGACAGAGGGTGGGAGTTCCTTTATGTGTTAATTTTACCAAAGCAAAAAAAAAAAAAAAAAAAAATTCATCTGTCTTGAATAGCAATCAGTAAATGGTTTTAAAAGAATCCTGCCATAGAGGAAAGTCTATAGGATATTATAATTGCTGCTGAGATTCTACAAATAGTTTTCTTTTGATATTACAGTGTTTCTAATTATGTTGGAAATTATCTTATTACATGCTACAGAGGTTCTGAATAATTAAATGTAATAGGATGTAATATCTGACTTTAATAATTGGTGTCAGGAGCTAATATGTTTTCCACATGGTGTATGAACTGTATAGCCATTGAAAGCCATTAACCAAAGTTAAACATCTAATATTACTTTTGAAATTAAAACATATTTTGTCATGTAGGAATTTGAAAGCTTCAGCAAATATATGATGGGAATGTTTCTATATTTTAAAGAAGAAACTTGTATCCATCTTCAAAAATATTATTTAAGTCAGTTTCTGGTCATCAGTTCTGTTGAATCTTTCTATAAGCCTAATGAGTCTACCACAAGCAATAGGAGAGTGAAAGTACCTAGTTATACACAACAGATAAACTACAGAACGTTTTAAATATATTGATATTTCATGGGACCTTCTAAAAAATAGCTAAACTTTTACATCATACTGTTTTCTGAATCGACAAAATCAAGGAAATACAAACATCTCTTCCATCAGTACCTAATCAGAAGGAGGCTCATACACAATTTTATTTTGACATGTTTCTCAAAGTTTACTAGATTAATAACATAGTATGCATTTCTAAATACACAAGCTTTTAATTCTTTATATTATTACATTTTTATTATAAACATAGTTTTAGGGTATATAGATATCATGGTGAAATAAATCACATACAATATATATTACAGTAATTTGTCAATGAGTAGACCTAATAAAATTAGTAATTGCTTGTTTAGAGACTAATTATGATGAAAAATATTTACTCAATAACATCATTCAGAATTGCACAGATTGAAACAATAACTTATTTAGACCCTTCCACACTCCCTAATAATTTATATTCTTCCTTGACTTCCAAACATGCAAGTTTGGGGTTTTCTATAAATTGCTTGCCACTTAGTTTTCCTCTCATCTATAGCTGAAGAAACAGCCCATTCTAAACCCTGGAACAACCACACTAGGAAAACATTATTAATTCTCCCATACCATTAGATGATATTTAAATTATGTCATAACTCTTTTATATGTCAAGCTCTTAATCAGATCTTATGCCTGCACCCTCTGAGCTGCGATCTTAAGCCCAGTTTTTACACCTTTTTTTTACTATACTTCTGCTTCAATGAATGATTAACCCTCTACTTTTCTTGCTAGGGCCAGAGCTTTGTTTCAGACCCCAGTTACTCATCTGAAATATTCCTAACTAATCAACAGACTTCTAACAGCTGCTTGGAGGTCTGCTCTATAAAATATAGTCTTGCAATCAAATATTAACCCTCTTCACACCTTGAGTACAATTTGTGCAGAACAATTTGTTTCAGTACAGAAACCCACCACTGAAATCCACTGGGTTGCTGGGTTGTATTATACACGTTTGTCTTGCAGTCTCGTGATTTCTACCATTTCCAATCAAATCATTCCTATTTTCCTCACCTTTTCTTATTTATTTAAAACAGAGGATTGAACAAACCCAAAAGAGCTTTAGCATAGACATTGCTGAAATATCTCATCTCTCTTTTCTTCTTACCTTTTCCTACTCTTATCTATACAAATTTATATTCACTTATCAATCACACAGCAGAGGCTCCCTGATCTTTGCTCATGCTAAAGATATTGGAAATTAAATTTTTTTCAAATGATTTAATGTGTCCATGAATAATGGCTAGAGAAAGGTAGCATCTGTTGTTGATGGAGGCAGATTATTAGTTAATTTTAATGGCAATTTAATACATTATATTAAAAGCAGTCTCTTTAAGCTGAATAGGAGACATCAGGATCAACTTTTAAAAATGAATTCTTGTGTCCTGCAGAATTTTTTTTAAATACCTTAATTTTTGTCTTGTCTTTCAGGACACAAATTGAGCAAATCAAATCAACATAATAATTGCCTAATCACACACTTAAATCAAGTAGAAGCATATGTGCACTTCTGTAACTGTCACTTAAGTGTACATATATATTTTAGCAGCAACTCCTTCCACCCTTTTTAATTGATTCATAAATTTGCTGTACTTAATTATGCTAGAGGTTGTAGTTTATGACCTCTCTACCATAATGGGGGCTGTCTAAGCATCAATTTAGATCTTAAGTTATGTCTTCAGATGGAAATGTGCACCTATTAGAAGGGAATCCTTCTTTCTTTATCCTTCTTACTAAGTCAATCTTTATCACCAACCAAGCATCTGATTTTTCTTCAAAATGGACAGTGATCCCTATATTCTCATTCAGTTTTATTGTTAAGGAGAATGATGAGGAAGAGTAGGGTAATAGCAAAAGAAAGCTGTAAATTTTTGGCTTGTTTCAGCATGGGAAGAGTTTAGAAGATATCATTCCTATCCTTACAAAAACAGAAAGCTAAACAAAGTGAGAATAAATAACTTTTTGAACTCATCAGAGGACTGAGGTGACAGGGCAGATAGTCACCTTGAAATCTGGAGAAACTGATGAATCCACTTTGTCATATACAAGGTCTGCTAAAATCCAATTTTGATAAATTGTGGCAAGCTGAGAATGGACTGTCCTCAGAATGCCAAACTCCTGGAATTCAGCTTACAAAATCTTGGCCACTCCTTCATGGGTTTTAACTTCAGATATCCCATCAAATTCTTCCTGGGAAGCGCTGAGAAAGATACCCTGTTGCTCTGGCAGAAAAACAGCCCTTGTGAATCACCCACCTAAAATGCAACCCATAATAAATGCACCTGAGGATATTTAACCAGATCTCATCCTTCCTAGGAAAGAAGCATTTCTCCCATTCCAGTCCTTTTTAGAGTTCCTATCTTGAAGAAGAAAAATAACTATGAAACATTTGTGAAGGTCACAGGTGACAGACCAAAGGCAAAAGGCACAAAAGACTGAGATTTAAGAAGACATGGTAGCAAGTTTCCCTACTGCACAAATTAGCTCTACTCATCAGGGCTCCAGGACAATAATGGGAGCTACAGATGAACGAGCTGGAAGACACACACTTAAAGTTGTAGTATTAATACTTAGGAAACTACACATTCAACAAATGAGATGAAAAGAACCTTGAGAAATCTGAAGCATCTGGCAATTGCAACTAGAGCAGACATTTGTGAATTTGAAACAACAACACAAGTAGAAGCTGTGAGATGAGTTTATTCAGTGTTTTACTGAGGACTGTAGCCTTGTAGACAGATAGATGAGATTTGTTCTCATTTACCTTACATTCAGTGAGAGACAGATAATTACAGTAAATGAGATTGGTTATGAGATGACAAGTTAATCAATTAATTTGAAAAAGAGAACAGTTAACAACATAGAGTTACATGTAGGGAACAAGGCTCTACCTGGCTTGGAAGGGCCTCTCCAAAGAAGTAAAAGAGAGGGGAAAAAAAAAAAAATGACAAGTGCAAATGTGCAGAGACTGTAAGAAAAACAAACAAATAAACAAACAGAAAAGCAAAAACAGTTCAATGTGACTGCAGGGTAGAGACATTCTGTCATCTTGGTACCAACTGTGAAATCAACAAACTGGCATTATCAAAATCTAATTCAAGTGTTAAATTGAAAACTAACAAAGAAAGTAAAAAGGGTTTTCAGCCAACCTGAAGTAGGAAAGAGCAAATAATAATTACTGACAAGCCTTACAGTTCATGTTTCCTAAAATAATTAGACCAGATGGCTTAGATCTTCATTTACACTTTTGTGGCTATGGCCATTGCAAATGAAACCATGACAAATAGTAAACACAATAACAAAGGCAAAACTACATAGTTCATTTAATGGATGTTTTGCCCATTTAAAACTGAAAAAAAATAGAAAGAAATAGTGATAAAAAAAATCGGCAAACATATCCCTGGGAACTAGGAGAGAGAGCAGGTGAAACCCTGAAGAAAAGACATTGTGCAGGGAAGTGGCAGTTCGATGGGTAGAATTCCAGTCATTCATGAAATGTTTCTCCATGATCAGAAGAGTGGCCTGAAGGAAATTTCCATGGCTAATTGCCATGAACTATGTTTAATTTAATAAAGTCACAGCTGTAGGATATTTCAACAGTGAAATCTCTAAGTCTGTATTGCTGAAGGGAGTTGATAGCCATAAAATGACAGCATTTCCTTGCCTGAACATTAACTTAAAGTATCTAGAAAAATAACAGGTTTCATGAATTTAGGTACTGAATGCAGTAAATTTGATTTAGGATTAGCATATAATAGCTATGTGACTTACTCTATTTCCTTGGCTCAAGGCTAATATAAAAGTTTGAAAAGAACAAAATATTAGCATATTGAGCAGATAATATTTATAGTATTACAGAAGCATCTATGTTCTAAATGTATTTATTTAGATACAGAATAGATTGCGTACAGGAATGAATGTTCTAAAACACACATGCTTCTTTCCTCTGAAAATAAAGTTCAGATTATTCGCTCAGTCGTCTCTGACTATTTCCTATCCCATTGACTTCAGCACGCCAGGCTTCCTTCTCCATCACAAACTCCCGGAGCTTACTCAAACTCATGTCCATCAAGTTGGTGATGCCCTCCAACGAACTCATCCTCTGTCATCCCCTTCTCCTCTTGCCTTCAATCTTTCCAAATATCAGGGACTTTTCAAATAAGTCAGTGCTTTGCATCAGGTGGCCTAAGTATTGGAGTTTCAGCTTCAGCATCAGTCCTTCCAATGAATGTTCAGGACTGATTTCCTTTAGGATGGACTGGTTGGATCTCCTTGTTGTCCAAAGGACTCTCAAGTGTCTTCTCCAACACCACAGTTCAAAAGCATCAATTCTTCAACACTCAGATTTTTTTATTGTCCAACTCTCACAGCCATACATGACTACTGGAAAAACCACATCTTTGACTAGACGGACTTTTGTTGGAAAAGTAATGTTCCTGCTTTTTAATATGCTGTCTAGGTTGGTCATGATTTTTCTTCCAAGCAGCAAGCATCTTTTAATTGCATGCCTCTAATATCTGTAGTGATATTGGAGACCCTCCCCTCCTCAAAAAAATGAAGTCTCACACTGTTTCCATTGTTTCCCCATCTATTTGCCATTAAGTGATGGGACTAGATGCCATGATCTTAGTTTTCTGAATGCTGAGTTTTAAGCCAACTTTTTCACTCTCCTATTTCACTTTCATCAAGAGGCTTTTTAGTTCTTCTTCGCTTTCTGCCATAAGAGTGGTATTATCGGTGTTTCTAAGGTTACTGATATTTCTCCCAGCAATCTTTATTCCAGCTTGTGCTTCTTCCAGCCCAGTGTTTCTCATGATGTACTCTGCATATAAGTTAAATAAGCAGGGTGACAATATACAGTTTTGACGTACTCTTTTCCTGATTTCAAACAAGTCTATTGTTCCATGTCCAGTTCTAACTGGTGCTTCTGGACCTGCATACAGATTTCTCAAGAGGCAGGTCAGGTGGTCTGGTATCCCCATCTCTTTCAGAATTTTCCATAGTTTGTTGTGATCCACATAGTCAAAGGCTTTCACATAGTCAATAGAGCAGGTGTTTTTCTGGAACTCTCTTGCTTTTTCAATGATCCAACAGATGTTGGCAATTTGTTCTCTTGTTCCTCTGCCTTTTTAAAATCCACCTTGAACATCTGGAAGTTTCTTAGTCCACATACTGTTAAAGTCTTGCTTGGAGAATTTTGCCAGCATGTGAGATG
Source organism: Dama dama (assembly GCF_033118175.1). Lineage (NCBI taxonomy): Eukaryota > Metazoa > Chordata > Mammalia > Artiodactyla > Cervidae > Dama > Dama dama. Next base: position 23,153,758 of record NC_083711.1, read on the forward strand.
AGTGAAATTGTGGTAGTTTGAACATTCTTTGGGATTCCCTTTCTTAGGGATTGTGATGAAAACTGACCTTCCCCAGTCTTGTGGCCACTGCTGAGTTTTCCAGATTTGCTGTCATATTGAGTGCAGCACTTTCACAGCATCATCTTTTAGGATTTGAAATAGCTACTTTCTTTGTCCGTAGTGATGCTTCCTAAGGCCCAATTGACTTCGCATTCCATGATGTCTGGCTCTGGGTGAGTGATCACACCATTGTTGTTGTCTGGACCATGAAGATCTTTTTGTATAGTTCTTCTGTGTATTCTTGTCACCTCTTCTTAATATCTTATGCTTCTGTTAGGTCCATACAATTTCTGTCTTTTATTGTGCTCATCTTTGCATGAAATTTTCCCATGGTATCTCAAATTTTCTTGAAGAGCTATCTAGTCTTTCCCATTCTATTATTTTCCCTTATTTTTTGCTTTGATTGCTGAGGAAGGCTTTCTTATCTCTTCTTACTATTCTTTGGAACTCTGCATTAAAATGAGTGTATCTTTCCTTTTTTTCCTTTCCCTTTTGCATCTTTTCTTTTTTTTTTTTTTTTTTCAGCTATTTGTAAGGCCTCCTCAGGCAACCATTTTGCCTTTTTCCATTTCTTTTTCTTGGGGAGTCCTGATCCCTGCCTCTTGCACAATATCATGAACCTCCATCCATAGTTCTTATGGCACTCTGTCTCTCAGATCTAATCCCTTGAATCTATTTGTAACTTCCACTGTATAATCATGAAGGATTTGATTTAGGTCATACCTGTATGGTCTAGAGGTTTTCCCTACTTTCTTCAATTTAAGTCTGGATTTAGCAATAAGGACTTCATTATCTGAGCCACAGTCAGCTCCCCGTCTTGTTTTTGCTGACTGTATAGAGCTTCTCCATCTTTGGCTGCAAAGAATATAATCAATCTGATTTCAGTGTTGAGCATCTGGTGATGTCCATGTGTAGAGTCTTTTCTTGTGTTGTTGGAAGAGGGTGTTTGCTATGACCAGTGTGTTCTCTTGGCTAAACTATGCTAGTCTTTCACCTGCTTCATTTTGTACTCCAAGGCCTAATTTGCTTCTTACTCCAGGTATTTCTTGACTTCCTACTTTTGCATTCTAGTCTCCTGTAGTGAAAAGAACATCTTTTTTGGGTGTTTGTTCTAGAAGGTCTTGTGGATCTTCATAGAACCATTCAACTTCTTCAGCATTACTGGTCAGATCATCGACTTGGATTACTGTGATATTGAATGGTTTGCCTTGAAAACGAGCAGAGATCATTCTGTCGTCTTTGAGATTGCATCTAAGTACTGCATTTCAGACTCTTTCGTGTACTATGAGGGCTACTCCTTTTCTTCTAGGGGATTCTTGCCCACAGTAGTAGATGTAACAGTCATCTGAGTTAAATTCACCCATTCCAGTACACTTTAGTTCGCTGATTCCTAAAATGTCGATTCACTCTTGCCATCTCCTGTTTGACCACTTTCAATTTGCCTTGGTTCATAGACCCAATATTCCAGGTTCCTATGCAATATTACTCTTCACAGCATCAGAATTAGACTTCCATCACCAGTCACATCCACAACTGGGTGTTGTTTTGGCTTTGGCTCCATCCCTTCATTCTTTCTGGAGTTATTTCTCCACTGATCTCCAGTAGTATATTGGGCACCTACCAATCTGGGGAGTTCATCTTTCAATGCCATTACTTTTTCCCTTTTCATGCTCCTCATGGGGTCCTCAAGGCATGAATATGTAAGTGGTTTGCCATTCCCTTCTCCAGTGGACCACATTTTGTCAGAACTCTCCACTATGACCCAGCCATCTTGGGTGGCCCTACACTCCATGGCTCATAGTTTCATTGAGTTAGACAATGCTGTCGTGCATGTCATCAATTTGGTTAGTTTTCTGTGATTGTTTTTAATTCTGTCTGCCCTCTGATGAATAAGGACAAGAGGCTTATGGAAGCTTCTTGATGGGAGAGACTGACTTAGTCTATCAGAACAGACTGACTTGTTCTGATGGGCAGGGCCATGTTCAGTAAATCTTTAATTCAATTTTCTGTTGATCAGTGGGGCTGTGTTCCCTCCCTCTTGTTTGACCTGAGGCCAAACTATGGTGGAGGTAATGAAGATAATGGTGACCTCCTTCAAAATTTCCCATGCAAGCACTGTGGCACTCAGTGCCCCTGACCCTATTGCAGGCCAACAGTGATCCACGTCTTCATTGGAGACTCCTGGACACTCACGGGCAAGTCTGGGTCAGTCTCTTGTGGGGTCACTTCTTTCTCCTGGGTCCTGGTGAGCACAAGGTTTTGTTTGTGCCTTCCAAGAGTCTGTTTCCCCAGTCCTGTGTAAGTTCTGGCGGCTCTATGGTGGTTAACGGTGACCTCCTCCAAAAGGGCTTATGTCATACCCAGGTCTGCTGCGCCCAGAGCCCCTGACCCCTCCCCTGCCCCTGTGGCAGGCTACTGCTGACCTGTACCTTTGCAGGAGACATCCAAGCACAGTTATGGCTCAGCCTCTGTGGGATCTTTGGGTCCTGGTGCACACGTGGTTTGTTTGAGCCCTCTGAGCGTCTCTGGTGGGTAAGATGTTTGATTCTAAACACAATTTCACCCCTCCTACTGTCTTGTGGGGATTCTCCTTTGCTCTTCCACATGGGGTATCTTTTTTTTTTTTTTTTGGTGGGATCTAACATTCATCATTGATGGTTCAGTAATGAGGTGTAGTTTTGGAGTTCTCAAGGGAGAAGATGTGCGTATGTCCTTCTACTCCACCATTTTCCATTTCTCCAGCACCTAAAACTGTATCTTGAACAGAGTAGGCATGGAATAGTGTTATTTAAATGAACAAACATAAGAACTGTATAGAGATTCAACTATATTCTCATAAAGAGGTGTCACATTCGTTCATGCTTATTCAGTAATAATTACTGACAGTCATTAAAAGATTACTGAGAAATAATGATATTTAAAGTGATAACATACATATTTAGATGCAATAAAAAATTAAATTTTGAAAAATCACAATATGATAGAAATTCATTGAGTAAGTTTGCTTAATAGAAAAGACAGATTTTGAAACATGAGTGGAAGACTCAATATATTCTGCCTGTGAGATTTGGATTTTTCTTCTTCAATAAGATTATATTCTTTTGCTGTGTATTTTTATGAAATTTGTCAAAGAAATTTGAATAGTAGATAATTTAGGAAACTAAGGCTTCTTTGCAAAAAAGAAAGTTGGCAGAGGCATTTTATCCATTGCAAGCATCATATTATCATCAGATCTAGTCAAAAGCACTTCTTTCCAAAATTGCCTAAGAATTGCAACCAGCTATTGTCTCCCACAGTCATTGATTTCAATAGAGAGAAAAAGGGAGTAAGGCATTCCAGCATGGAACAATTGAGAGAAAAGAGGAGGTAAAAATGAAGGACCCAGTGCACAGAAAAAAGTACTAGCTAATATCGACTGCAGTTATCTATATGAAGAGCATCTGCAGGAAGAATTGTATATGAGGCATGCAGGAGAGATAGTAAGATCATAGAGAGAGAGGTTTTTGGTTAATTCAACAGCCCATAGAAGTTTAGGCAGCAGGAGACACTGATGGCCGATTCTATGCTACTTCCCTACTAAAGTAAGCCCCCTACATGTGAAGCTGCAGGTTGCAAGCTTTCAAAGATGTGAATGTGCCCAGAGAAAGAACAAAGAGTGACAAGAGGAAGAAAAAGTAACCGAAGGACTGAAAGGATTCACAATGCAGGAGATGGCAAGGGGATTTTCTTTATTTGAGGAAGCACTATTAGTTTTTGAGCCATAGGGCCAAAACATAGAAAGGTACATGAAAGTTTCGGCATCCATTCAGAATACAGTCCAGTGCTACCATATCACGTATGATGAGCAAAAAATGAGCTACTACCCAGACATCACCTCAAGAGGGCAGGTAGAATTGAATCTAGCAAGGAATCTTTCTGACCCAGGGGTTGAACTGACATCTTATATCTTCGGCATTGACAGGCAGGTTCTCTAACAAAACACCTATAATTTTTTACATCTATCATGCAGCATCTTAGCAAAGTTAATGTTTGACACAAAATGACTAATATTTATAAAAAGCATATTTATACACATAACATAAATGTAAATGAGTCAATTGCACCTTGTAAAAAAAATCATTCATCGCATAAGTTTACATTTTAATAATCAATCTTATAAAATGCCTGCATGATCACCATTTGAATAGTGTCTATCAATTCTGTTGGAATGAATACATGGGAATATCTGGCATAAATAGATTTTGAACAGACAGGTAAAACCTGAAATTTTAATAATTAAGTTAGAAGGTTTTTGACATGTGATAACCCTGCCAATGTAAGTGGCCATTATGTTTCAATTCTAATTAATGGCCTGCTGCAGGGGCTCTGGGTGCCATAGACCTGGGTATGACATAAGCCCTCTTGAAGGAGGTCACCATTAACCCCACCATAGACCCAGCAGAACTTACACAGGACTGGGAAAACAGACTCTTGGAGGGCACAAACAAAACCTGCTGCACAACAAGACCCAGGAGAAATGTACAGTGACCGCACAAGAAACTGATCCGTACTTGCCCATGAGTGCCCAGGAGTCTCCGGCAGAGGCGTGGGTCGGCGGTGGCTGCTGCAGGGTCGGGGGCACTGAGTGAGGCAGTGCGTGCATGGGACCTTTTGAAGGAGGTCACCATTATCTTCATTACCCCCACCATAGTTTGGCCTCAGGTCAAATAACTGGGAGGGAACACAGCCCCACCCATCAACAGAAAATTGGATTAAAGATTTATTGAACATGGCCCCACCCATCAGAACAAGACCCAGTTGCCCCTTCAGTCAGCCTCTCCCATCAGGAAGCTGCCATAAGCCCTTTATCCTTATTCATCAGAGGGCAGACAGAATGAAAACCACAATCACAGAAAACTAACCAAACTGATCTGATGGACCACAGCCTTGTCTACCTCAATGAAACTATAAGCCATGCCATCTAGGGCCACCCAAGACAGAACTATAAAAAAAAGATTGTCATGACCCAGGTAACCACGATGGTATGATCATTCATCCAGAGCCAGACACTGTGGAATGTAAAGTTAAATGGGCCCTCGAAAGCATCACAAAGCTAATGGAGATGATGGAATTCCAGTTGAGCTATTTCAAATCCTAAAACATGATGCAGTGAAAGTGTTGCACTCAATATGCCAGCAAATCTGGAAAACTCAGCAGTGGCCACAGGACTGGGAAAGGTCAGTTTTCATTCCAATCCCAAGAAAGGAAATGCCAAAGAATGCTCAACCTACTACACAATTGCACTCATCTCACATGCTAGCAAAATGATGCTCAAAATTCTCCAAGCCAGATCTCAACAGTACATGGACTGTGAATTTCCAGATGTTTAAGCTGGAGTTAGAAAAGGCAGAGGAACCAAAGATCAAATTGCCAACATCTGCTGGATCATTGAAAAAGCAAGGGAGTTCCACAAAACATATATCTATCTCTGCTTTATTGACTATGCCAAAGCCTTTGACTGTGTGGCTCACAAAAAATTATGCAAAATTCTGAAAGAGATGGGAATATCAGACCACCTGACCTGACTCTTGAAAAATCTGTATGCAGGTCAGGAAGCAACAATTAGAACTGGACATGGAACAACAGACTGTTTCCAAATCAGGAAAAGAGTATGTCAAGGCTGTATAATGTCACACTGCTTGTTTAACTTATATGCAGAGTCCATCATTTGAAGTGCAGAACTGGTTGAAACACAAGCTGGAATCACAGTATCTGGGAGGAATATCAATAACCTCAGAAACACCAATGACACCACCCTTATGGCAGAAATCGAGGAACTAAAGAGCCTCTTGATGAAAGTGAAAGAGGAGAGTGAAAAAGCTGGCTTAATACTCAACATTCAGAAAACTAAGATCATGGCATCTGGTCCCATCACTTCCTGGCAAATAGATGGGGAAATAGTGGAAACCACGAGAGACTTTATTCTTTTGGGCTCCAATGTCACTACATATGGTGACTGCAGCCATGAAATTAAAATATGCTTGTTGCTTGGAAGAAAAGTTATGACCAACCTAGACAACATATTAAAAAGCAGGGAAATTACTTTGCCAACAAAATTCCATCTAGTCAAAGCTATGGTTTTTCCAGTAGTCATGTATGGCTGTGAAAGTTGGACTATAAAGAAAGCTGAGCACCAAATAATTGATTCTTTTGAACTGTGGTGTTGAAGAAGACTCTTGAGAGTCCCTTAGATGGAGAGGAGATCCAACCAGTCCATCCTAAAGGAAATCAGTGCTGAATATTCATTGGAAGGACTGATGCTGAAGCTGAAACTCCAATACTTTGGCCACCTGATGTGAAGAACCAACTTGTTGGAAAAGACTCGGATGGAAAGACCCTTTCTTATTGGAAAAGACTGAAGGCAAGAGGAGAAGGGGATGACAGAGGGTGAGATGGTTGGATGGCATCAGTGATGCCATGGACATGTTTTTCAGTAGGCTCGGTGAGTTGGTGATCAATAAGGAAGGAAGCCTGGCATGCTGCAGTCCATGGGGTCGCAAAGAGTTGGACATGACTGAGAGACTGAAGTGAATTGACGATTGTTATATATGGCCTGTGGTTAAGAACTCAGTTTCATTCACACCATATTTATAAAATATTCCTCAATGTTTTAAGACACTTTCTCCTCTTTACCTATCAAGTGAATTCTAAAATATCTCAGTAAAGTAGTAATCTGTCACGTCCTGCTCTCACAAAGTATAGATTAGTTGAAGATTTCTTGATTTATCAGTGTATCCTGAATCTAATTTAACACTTTTCATTTTCCAATGATTTTTATAATATATGAGGCAAAAGACAAAGTGCTGTTGCAGTTCACCACAATCATTTAATCTCACAATTGGCATGGAACCAAGTTGTGAGTGAATTTGGAAAAGAATCTTATAGATAAATGAATTATATGTAAGATTATGTTTGAGATTCCGGTATCACTCTCTCTGTCAAAGAGCAGTGGTCTTCTTGACAAATTACCTGAAATCAAATCATGAAAATGAGACATGCTTTTTGTCTTAATTTTTTTTTTAATAAATAAATCTCATTTGGAAATATTTCTCCAGTTAAATAAGCACACAATCATTTTCTTTATGATTGTCTTTGGTTTACTTTTTAATATTAGGCACATCCATTTGGAAGTCTTTGAATTTTGCACACATAAATATTCAATAAGATGTATTTTACATTTAAAAATTTTACAAATGATTTTGCATGCATTTTTTCTAGCAACAGCAATCCAGCATCAAATAACTTCAGGTAATGCAATTGCAACAGAAATCATAAACATTTTGCAATTTTAATGTAGAAAATGCTCTTTTAAAAGGATTTATCAAAAATTTAGATTTTTTTTTCCAAGTTAATCAACAGTGCCACCAGGTGGTTACATTAATGCAGGAAAAGGACAATTGTTAAAATGATTTAGTATTTTAAAAACATTTAAGGTTACTTGGGCTTATATTTTACAACAAATTAACAGAACTAACTGTCCATGAATAGTTTAATGGAAATAATCTAAAGTTTTCCTTAGCTAACTTCTATTTCTCTTTAGAAAGCTATTAATTACCCAGCTTCATTAAGACTTCGTGAACCATATTAATACTAATCTGTTGCAGGTAATCCCTTGCTTGTTAGTAAGTGTGATTTCCTTCAATTCTGTTAGTTTGAGTTAATACATAGATTTCAAAAGTTTGAAGAAGATAAAGGAGAAATGCATAAAATGTGTTAGACTAATGTAATATAAATTGTTGCTTTCACTGAGGTTTCTCTAACACTGGTGATCTTTTAATTTAGATGGCATTCTGGTTTCATCAAAATCAATAGCTCCTTTATCATATATTTTATCACTATTCATAACTGTTTATAAGCTATACTTAGTGCAACATTTAAACGTATCCATCTACCTTCATTAAATGCTTATCTTTTTTTTCCCTCTGTTTCCTTATGTGTGTTCCTACAGCCTTTGGCTGATGATCCTCCACCATCTCACCCACTGGAAGTGTGATTCAGCTAATTTCTGTATTTGGGGTGAGGAGGGAACTGGGCTTGCATATTTTAGCCCCTTACTACTCTGCTTTTGATCTCTCCTAGGTGCACAAACTCTGTATCCTAAATTTCTTTTTGCTATGAGTAAACTTTACTTGAATCTATCTTCTTCCAGCTCTGCTTTTGGCTAAATCATCATGATTGCCTAACTTTAGAGAAATTAAAAGATACTCAAGAGCATGAATGCAAACTACAGTTTATCCTATCAATACTTTCAATAATAATTATCACATTTTGTTATGTTCAGCTCAGTTCAGTCACTCAGTTGTGTCCGACTCTTTGCAACCCCGTGGACTGCAGCATGCCAGGCTTCCCTGTCCATCACCAACTCCTGGAGTTTACTCAAACTCATATTCATTGAGTTGGTGATGCCATCCAGCCATCTCATCCTCTGTTGTCCCCTTCCTCTGCCTTCAATCTTTTCCAGCATCAGGGTCTTTTCCAATGAGTCAGCTCTTCACATCAGGTGGCCAAAGTTTTGTAGTTTCAGCTTCAGCATCAGTCCTTCCAATGAATATTCAGGACTGATTTCCTTTAGGATGGACTGGATGGATCTCCTTGGAGTCCATGGGATTCTCAAGAGTCTTCTCCAACACCACAGTTGAAAAACATCAATTCTTTGGTGCTCAGCTTTCCTTATGGTCCACATCTCACGTCCATACATGAGTACTGGAAAAGACCACATCTTTAACTACTTTGCTGGCAAAGTGATGTCTCTGCTTTGTAATATGCTGTCCAGGTTGGTCATAATTTCTCATTTTCATTTCTCAATTGAAACACCACTTGAGTGGGGGAAAAGTGCTTTTAATTAGCCTATTTCAAAAATCAACACACTATCATCATAATGGTGAATGTTAATGACTGATCAAGAACAAATAACTTACTGAACTTGGAAAAAAGAAAGAGATTTGGAACTTGAGGAAACTGAGCCAATTTTTTTTTTTTTCTTTAATCCCAATCAGAAAAATGCAACCTGTCACAAATATGGTAACACAGCTTTTTGTTGTTTTCTCTATATTTTAGATATTCAATGACAAGTAATATTCTCAAACAATATAAACAGAATTATTGATGAATTTCAGCTTTGAGGAAACTTTTAAAGAATGAGGTAATTTAAGTTTTCACATCATGGAAATATTCATTCAAAATCTCAACATCTTTCATATTGAAAAGAATGTGTTAACCATATGTAAATCCATTGAAAAAATAAAAATTTAGAAACCAAGAGATTTGAATATTGAAAAATAACATGCTTAAGGGAAAGTTTTGCCATAACTGCAATTCTCACTAGCTTCTGAATAAAACATTAAACTTCTTCCACGCCTTTTGCACCATGCTATCACTTCCATATAAATGCAAAATAATTTATATATTTTCCTGTTGCTATCACTGAATTTCTCTCCTTTCCAGAGTAGTACAGAGGCTCCTAATATGAATTGAAGAACCTCCACAATGTGACCTTAGTCCTTTTTTCCTTCATTACCAGAATCTCTTGTTCCTGAAGCTACAGAGAAGAAAATACAGTACAAGAAAAGGAATAACAGATGCATTTAATGAGGGTAAATAAATACATTCAAATGTTACTTTAGGTATAGCCCACATTATTAATATTGATTCAGTTCAGTTCAGTTGCTCAGTCTTGTCTGACTTTGCAATCCCATGAACTGCAGCATGCCAGGCCTCCCTGTCCATCACCAACTCCTGGAGTCTACCCAAACTCATATCCACTGAGTCAGTGATACCATCCAACCATCTCATCCTCTGTTGTCCCCTTCTCCTCCTGCCCTCAATCTTTCCCAGCATCAGGGTCTTTTCAAATGAGGCAGCTCTTCACATCAGGTGACCAAAGTATTGGAGTTTCATCTTCAACATCAGTCCTTCCAATGAACACCCAGGACTGATCTCCTTTAGGATGGACTAGTTGGATCTCCTTGCAGGCCAAGGGATTCTCAAGAGTCTTCTCCAACACTGCAGTTCAAAAGCATCTGTTCTTTGGTGTTCAGCTTTCTTTATAGTCCAACTCTCATATCCATACATGACTACTGGAAAAACCATTGCCTTGACTAGAGAGACCTTTGTTGACAAAGTAATGTCTCTGCTTTTTAATATGCTGTCTAGGTTGGTCATAACTTTCCTTGCAAGGAGTAAGTGTCTTTTAATTTCATGGCTGCAGTCACCATCTGCAGTGATTTTGGAGCCCCCCATAATAAAGTCAACCACTGTTGCCACTGTTTCCACATCTATTTGCCTTGAATGAAATATATATAATAAAATAGCTTCCACAGTAATCACAATGATGTCCACAACCTGGTATCATGCCCCCACCCCTTTTTTTCCCCTCCCCTGAACTGTGTATTGAACCTGATAGAATATAACAAAAGTGGCGGGATGTCATTTCCAAGATTAGGTTAAAGAAAGACTCTGGCTTTGTTGGGATTTCTCTGTGGAAAGCTACCAGACATGTTGTGAATCACTTCATCACTCTGTGGACAAAGGCACGTGGCCAGAAACGTCCATCTCTGGCCAACAGCCAGGGAGGACCTATGATCTGCCAAAGCCATGTGAGTGAGCTTGGAGATGGCTCCTCCCCCAGCCCTGACCAATAGATGAACTGCAACTTGTGAGTGACTCTGACCTATACATGCTCAAGTAAAGTTGTTTACATGTTCCTGACCCCAGGAGCTAAGATAATAAATAATTGTGGTTTTAAACCTATAAGTCTGGTGTTATAACACAGTTGTTAACTAATACTCCCATATACTGATGACTGACATGGAAAGAGGTCACTGTGAATTCACACTTGTCAGAGGAGTTGGCTAAGGTTCTAGCTTCTTCCTGAGGTCACCTGGTGGATTCATTTACCACAGGTCAGAATTGCAGGAGTAAAAAGGTTTATACATTCAACTTTGACCAGTGAGGGGTGGAGGAAGGAAGGATCAATAAGTAAATGTCTTTAAACTTGCTGCAATCCCCCCTCCAACACAAAAATGAAGAATCCAAGATATGATCATTCCATTTGGCCTCCCTTAAGAAGTCCCCAGATGGAGCAGTCAGTTGTGTTTTTGAGAACCACGGCTGACTTGGTAACATACATTATGGTGTTTGCTCTCTTTATTAGCTCTTTCTAAAATGGAGCAGGACATCCTTGCCCCTCCCATGTCCTCCACCTGACTTTTGTCTGTGGAAAAACTTTAGCCGGAGAATAGGTTTAATCAGAGAAGTGAGAAAATGAAGAAACAATAGAAAACAGTCCAAAAAGATTAATAACAGTTTAGTCATTAACCTAAGTCAAGGACATTTATTTCCTCTTCAAGGGCTATAGATGATATTCTGATCCATAGCCTGTGAGCTGTCTTGTAGATACTAAAACCCCACAGGTGGAAAAAGATGACCAGACTGTGGCCATGACTACATGATGACCATGCTCTGATATAAGCTGCTGCGATTCTGAAAATTGGCCTCAATGAAATGGGAATGAGCAGGCCCTAAAACTGAAGATTAACTGGACTTAAAACAGCCACAATGATGCTGGTCAGACCACCAGTGACCTGAAGATGATTGCCAATCAATTGTCAAACCAATTTCAGGTGATGGTGTTGTTTTCAGATGTAACCCCCCTCTCTGTCTATAAAAGCTCTTACTCCCTGAATGGGACGGGGTGGGGGTGGCCTTTGGATAGGAGTCCACCATACCCCCAGGGTTGCTGGCATCTGAAATAAAGCAAACTTTCCTTTTCAACAATTTTGTGTCTTTACTGGCTTTTGAGCAGTCAGAATGTCAGCTTAGATAGGATTACACTCCCAAATAAAACTCTAACCCATAAGCTTTTTTCCTCAGCTACTCTTTCTCAGAAAACCTGTCTGTAACAAATATATTCCTTAATGATATTTCTGAAACTAAAAGTTCACATGGCAATCTATCAAAACCTAATTTTAATTATCTTTAGACATACTATAAAATTATATTTAACTCATATATATTTAAAACATTTTGGCCAAAAGAGAATTATAAGGAGCATTACCATTCTAATTTTTTCCCCCTAAATATTCAGAAGCATAGCTTCAAAAATTTAGAGTTATATGACATTGCTGGTGTAAGGTTACTATGAGTTTCTCAGTTATTTTTGAGAAAAACACAATATAGTCTGAACACCAAAGTTAGGTTTTTTAAAAAAATCATGTACCAGATAGATATCTATATACACATAATGAGCTAGAATATCTACTAAGATTTTGAAAATGAAGTCTTTAAGAAATATTGTGTCAGGTTCTGGGTTTAAACTTGAAAATTGTTAAGGCTTGGTAGCATCTCTGACAGGACAAGTTTATATGAAAAGACACGTTGTTGTTTTTCTTTATTTCTGTAACATAAATTGACTTCATTCACTATAAAATTGGAATTGCTAAATAATATGAGAAATTAGGGACTTCCCTGGTGGTCTAGTGGTTAAGACTCGGTGCTCCCACTTTTAAGGGAGCCTGGATTTAACCCCTGGTCAGAGATCCTGCATGCTGCAACTAAAGACCCCACATGCTACAAGTAAGACCTGGTGCAGTCAAACAGATAAATTAATAACTTAAAAAGAAATAAACATTTAAAAAAAATAGTATGAGAAATTATATGAATAAAAGTGTCAATAGCAAGAGCAATCACACCTTGTTTCAAAACACGAGAGAATGCTAGATAAAATTATTAAATTTCTTCCCAGCAGCTACTTAGGTACCTTGGATCATGAAAATTTATTGGCTATGTACAAATTAGAGAGGAGTCAAAGGAGAAAGAGGAAGGATAACCTGAAATGTTAAACCTGTGCCAGATGTGGATAATAGAGGTGAAATATCTATGGTCTTGATCTAGAGGAGGCTGGGAGATTCAGCATGTAATAAATTATCACTAATGAGAACAGAATGTAAGAATACTCAGTAAAATGACTTTGAGAAAATTAACACTTTGAATATGTGAATAGGAGGCAATGTGGAAGAGATTATACTAAACTTAATCATGGTTCTGATAACACAGGCAGTTATAAGCATATATTTACACAAATAATAGACTTCTATGCCATATTCTTAAGGAGATCTTAAAAGTTTCTGAGCAAATTTTGTTGATAGTTATAAAACAATCCAAAAGCAGTGTTCGTATACAAGAAAAAATATTCAAAACTACAATTTATTGTTGAGATTGGTAATTATCTTGCCATTGTTCCTTAGAGGTTAAAACATATTTTGAACCATTTATAGCTACTCCTAAAACACTGGCTTTAAAAACACATCTGTATAATTATATAGCCAATATTAAAAATTTTGGGTAAACATCCAATTCTACTAGTTAATTGCTATTGAATATATATATTTTAAAATTTCTTTCTTAAATATGACTGTATATTTATCTTGTAAAAATAACTTTCCTGGTATTGCTGATTCAAATTGTATAATTGATTGTATTTCCAATAAAGAATATTTTCTATTGATTAAACAATAATTATTGAGTTAATTTTTAAAACTTTTATGAACAACTTCAAGTTATATTCATATTATGTCAATGTTCTATTACTAAAAAAAAAAGCATTTAATTTGTAGTGACTTTTTCAAGTAATGTGCGTCATTGACAAAAATAATAACCCTGCTGGCTTCATAAATTTAAAGGGTTCCAAGTCATTAACATACAAAATTAATAATAAACTATTTAACATAGACCCTTGAGGGAGACCAGATGTTTCTGCTTAATTAGAGAAGACCTGACCCTAGATGACAGTATATTTCAATCACCTTTTAAAATAAGCATAAAGCCACCCTCTAGAGCTTTCACACAGCTAACAGTGACATGTCTAGGATTAAGGAAGACTCAGTGAAATGTCAAAACCATGCAAAGGTTAAAAGAAAAATAAAGTCACACTACCATAAATATAAAAATCAACCTTTTTTTTGGTCCACATGGAAATACAGAGTCCACTTTTTCTGTTGTACATATTATTGAATAATAAATTAAAAAAAAAATAAAAATTTGAGCAATGTAGTAAGGAAAGTGTTGTGAAGTGATACTTTTGTTTTATGTAAGCAAGTCACTAGGACAGGGAAATTAGATTACACTTTTTGAGGAAGAGGTGTTGAAGGATTAGTGAATATACTTTAAAACTATCACAGAGGAGCATACAGTGAAATTCCACATTTGAATATCACAAATGGATGAAGTACTTAAAGCTGAAGTATGGACAGTGAGAGGCATCGATGATATGCTTTGAGTGATAAATGGTTGCTGAACTACTTTCTCAGACAATGTAATAGGCAAAGCTAGCTGTTGCTCTTCTGGCTTTGCTGTATAATAGTCTTTAAGAACCAAGGTTGAATTATTTTGAAAAATAAGACACTGGAGAAGCTATTAACATAATTTCAGAAAGCAGGAACACAAAGAACTTTGTGATCAAAGTAGAGGTGTTCAAAAGGGAGGCTAGTTAATTTTAGAAATCCTTCACAGTAGTTCTATTTAAAGCATCTCTTGTGATATTTATATTTCAGTGAAACATTGGGGTTGAATTTTTTTTGCATTGTGTGATCAACAGCATATGAACTCTTGATAAATTCAAGTCAAGAGTTATCTGCCCACCATTAACCCTTCACATCTAGGTTATATTAAGCATATTTATTGAAGTTATAAAATCTTTCTCACAAATAATTAAGAAAACTGAACAATCAGGCAGAATCCATGAAAGATATTTAAAATATATTTTTATTTGTCTTTAGTAAATTGTTATATGTTAGTTACTTTGAGGAAAAATGTCAGCAAAACAACAGCTTTCATAAGGAGCTTCAGTTCAGTTCAGTCATTCAGTCCTGTCTGACTCTTTGCGACTCCATTGACTGCAGCACACCAGGCTTCCCTGTCCTAAACAGAAAATAAAACCACATTTTTCTATATGATAATGCAAAATCTTTCCTTTAATACTGTGGACAGTTTAATCATGTGTTAAGGCAGATCATGTAAATAGTAAGTGTATTAGGATAAAATCTGGGTTATTCTAACAATAGTCTAAAAACTGAATGGATTTTATGAGATGAAAATTTACTTTGCTGTCACATAGCAGTCTACCCTGTCCAAGCTGTAGGCAAGCTTTGTTTCATGTATTCCCATTAGAATCTGAGTTTGTCATGTTACTCTGCTATCCCCAAATGTTTCTTTCATGCCTAAATGGCAGAAAAAGAAGCATTGTCCCTGCTCAGGTATTCTGTTATTCAGTCTTTTCCCACCAGCTTGTATTATGTAGGGAGTCTAGTTCCAGATTTCCTATCCAGAGTATCTGTGGGCTTATATCTTGTCTGTAAGGGATTACAAATCTCCAGCACCAAGATAGTTAATAGATCTGAGATAGTTACCTCCTGGAAGTAAACAAGTGTATCTCTTACTGTTTACTGTGGGATTCCTTTTTATTACTGGTCCCTGGATAATTTTTCTACTTTAAAATTCATCAATGTGCTTATCATTTTTTAAATGAAGTTTTCCTTTTGCTTTCTGAATTTTGCAATGTGATTTTGGGTATAAATTTTTACTTGTTCAACATCTCAGGTATAAATATTTTATTTGTCATGATTTTGATTGTGTCATTTTTCTTCATGTTTTTCACATCAAATATGATCTAGCTGATATTATAAGTATTAAACAGTGATCTCTATCACATTATTAAATGACAAATTGATTAATTAGGAGTTAGGACATAAAGTGTTATTTTTAAAATTATGGTGCATTCACAGGTCAAGTTATCATACAATCATGAAACACTGAATTTTCAAAGAATATTTAATGACTTGGAAAGTGTTCACAATAAAATAATAAAAAGAAAAAGAAAAAAACAGCATATTAAACGTATGTGATAAATAAGAGAATTGAAATATATTATTTCTGTTCTTTTAAAGAAATGGGATATGGAAGATTCTTTGCATTTTTGCTCTGTAATGAATTTTATGACCATTATATTGAAACAACTAATTGGAAAATCTATTGGCAATTTTTAATTGCATTCATATAGAAGACATTTTTATTCTCATATGAAACAATATAATTCAGAATCTATAGTTTTCTCTAAGAAACAGGGCTCATTCCAACAGAAATTGTACAAAGAAAGTTGTATATAGAGAATACCGTAATTCTATAACATTTTAAACAAATAATGAAGGTAAAAAGAATCCCAAATCATTGAATAAATTTTCAAAGGGCCAAATTCTTTACAAAAGCAAGATACTCTCAAGATTAATAATATCTTAGCAGAATCAAGATTCTGTCTTATCCTAAATATCAGCATTACTCATGTCTATTAAATTTACAGTTCTGATCAGTTAAATCAAATGCTCTAATCCTTGGTAAAAAATTATTTTCTATCATTTGCTTTTTATATTTTCAATATCCAGAATTTTCTTCAATATATTTCTTTTTTCGTTGTTTCTTTATATCTGTATGTGTAAAGTAATGAGCACAGCTGTGTGAAAGTGAACTCAGGACACATTCTGAGTTGCTTGAACAACCAGCCAGCTGGGAGGTGGACTGAGATTTTTAGCCTCCGTCTCTCTCATTTTTTTGTATAGAAACTCCTGGGAAGTGGAAGAATTTTGATGATTTCATAAGGATATTCTGAGAAAAAAAATGGTGATGCTCAGGCTTTAAGTTAAAAAGAATTTTAATTGTTAGTTTCATATTTGCAGATATGATAGTGTTTCATTTTTCAAAAAGAGAATACAGTCTTTGTCTCTAAGGTGCTAAGGGGCAGGTGAGGCTCATGTTTACTTGCTAAACAAGTAGCAGTTTATGTGGGAGGAAGGCAAATTTACCTCCTCCTCTCTTCTCTCTTCCAGAAGTTTAAGTTACTGGTCATCTGAATTTTCTGCTTGGCTATTCCTTTACTCGAAAGATTGAAGGCAGAAGGAGAAGGGGGAGACAGAAGATAAGATGGTTGGATGACATCATTAACTCAATGGACATGAGTTTGAGCAAACCCCAGGAGGTAGTGAAGGACAGGGAAGCCTGGCGTGCTGCAGTCCATGGGGTCCCAAGGAGCAGGATAGGACTTAACAACTGAACCACAACAAAGCATGCGAAACTCCAACTATGTTCATCAAAGCAAAATGACCAGTCAGATGATAATCTCTCAAGACTTTTTCCAGAACTGATTGCGAATGATGAGATTAAGAGGAAAAAAAAAAAGCACAGGAGAAAGTCTTATGAAAACTAGGGCAGTTTTTTGGTTAAAATCCTAACAAATATGAAGTGTACAGGTTCCAAAATTTAAGTTAAAAATAATGTCCCCCATTTTACAGTGTTTTGATTGTGTGTGTGTGTATATATATATGTGTGTGTATATATATATGTGTGTGTATATATATATATTAAGTTTAAGGCTGCAAGAAGTAAAAAGTATTGTTGAGAATTATGTAAGTGATCATACCTTTGTTTGTCTTCTTTGAAGTTCTAATAAGAAAGTTGAATTCACTGAGAATATGATTTTTCTCAAAAACCTCAAAGTATTTCATTCATTATTTTGATAGATATTTATTGAAAACTTAGTAATCTTATGGGGGGAGGTGCTTGGAGTAGAACAGTTATGAAAATAAAGCATTTCTGCCCCTTTGAAGTTAACATTTTTATGGATGAATTCAGTTGTTAGTGATGTTATTAGGTGACCAGGAGGTAACATATACAATGTCAGCTTTTCTTGTAGTTCTTTGGGCTCACATGTTACATAACACCTAATGACCATATAATTTTTCCATATCATGTTATTATTATCCTTTTATTTGTTTCTTTCCTCCCCCACAAACATATTAGAATGATATCAAATGATGTCAGGTTAGAATATTATTTTTTGCTTACCCTTATTTCCTGAGGTAAGATTGTGGCAAGTATATAATTAGTGTTTGTTCAGAATTGAAGGGTTAAAACCCAACTTAGCTGGAAAGATAATCACTCCTAGTTAATCTCAGTTTTGCACAATGTTAATCCTCCATATTCAGTTCAGTTCAGTTGTTCAGTCGTGAACCGCAGCACACCAAGCCTTCCTGTCCATCACCAACTGCTGGAGTCCACCCAAACCCATGTCCATCGAGTCGGTGATGCCATCCAACCATTTCATCTTCTGTCCTCCCCTTCTCCTCCTGCCCTCAATCTTTCCCAGCATCAGGGTCTTTTCCAATTAATCAGCTCTTCGCATCAGATGGCCAAAGTATTGGAGTTTCAGCTTCAACATCAGTCCTACCAATGAACACCCAGAACTGACCTCCTTTAGGATGGACTGGTTGGATCTCCTTGCAGTCCAGGGGATTCTCAAGAGTCTTCTCCAACACCACAGTTCAAAGCATCTATTTTTCTGCACTCATCTTTCTTTATCGTCCAACTCTCACATCCATACATGACCACTGGAAAAACCATAGCCTTGACTAGACGGACCTTTGTTGGCAAAGTAATGTCTCTGCTTTTCAATATTCTGTCTAGGTTGGTCATAACTTTCCTTCCAAGGAGTAAGCGTCTTTTAATTTCATGGCTGCAATCACCATCTGCAGTGATTTTGGTGCCCAGTAAAATAAAGTCAGTCACTGTCCTCTATATTAATCCTCCATATTCATGCAGTCAAGAAATTAAAAGACGCTTACTCTTTGGAAGGAAAGTTATGACCAATCTAGACAGAATATTGAAAAGCAGAGACATTATTTTGTCAACAAAGGTCCGTCTAGTCAAGGCTGTGGTTTTTCCAGTAGTCATGTATAGATGTGAGATTTGGACTATAAAGAAAGCTGAGCACTGAAGAATTGTTGCTTATGAACTGTGGTGTTGGAGAAGACTCTTGAAAGTCCCTTGGACTGCAAGGAGATCCAACCAGTCCATCCTAAAGGAGATCAGTTCTGGGTGTTCATTGGTAGGACTGATGTTGAAGCTGAAACTCCAATACTTTGGCCATCTGATGCAAAGAGCTGATTCATTGGAAAAGACCCTGATGCTGGGAAAGATTGAGGGCAGGAGGAGAAGGAGACGACAGAGGATGAGATGGTTGGATGGCATCACCGACTTGATGAACATGGGTTTGGGTGGACTCCAGGAGTTGGTGATGGACAGGGATGCCTGGCCTGCTGTGGTTCATGGGGTCGCTGAGAGTAGGACATGAGTGAGCGACTGAACTGAATTGAATCCTCTGTATTTCTAACTTTCCTGTTGTTTCAAGTTTAAAAGGCCAAATGAATGTGCCAGCAGTGTTCAGTGCAAAGAGAACCATGGCCAGAGCATCAGCCAAGCTGAGACAGATGTAATGGATTGTGGCCTTGAGGAAGCAAAATCATTCAGGGTGCAGAGAATCTGCAGAGTGCAAAGCCAGGATCTTCAACTGGATACAAGTTGTGAGAAATGAGAAAATGGTAACAAACACTAGGAAAAAAACAAAACAAAACACCTCTTTACAGCACTTCTGTGGTAACTTCAGTCTTAATTCATATTAAACCTTGAATGGTATATCTTTAATAAGAACTGACTGCAAACAATATTGTCTGTTGACATTTATTCCTAAGAATCATTCCTAACTGAAATTCTTGAAGAATCATTCTTTTCATGCAGGTTATAAAATTTGATCTCCTGACAGGTTTTCTTTCTGGTTAGCTTCAGAAAGTTAATTTGGAGAACATTAAATGGTAGAGGAACTTAGACAACTACTCATTAAATTTTATTTTCTGTCTCTTTCTCCTAAAGCATAACGTATGATAAGATATATTCAAGATGATGTTTACTAATCTACATTTTCATTTCTCTATTCTTTTGCTTTTAACAGTTATATTTCTTGTGGTGGTTAACTCTATGAATAGAATTACAGCTTATGTCTTAAAGTTATAGTTTCTAAAATTATTTTAATTTTATTTTTAAGTAAATTACTCTATCTGTTGAGTAGATAAATTTTCTGCAAACTAGCCAAAAAATATACAGTATTATGTAAGTTAATGTACCAGCATTTTTCTTTATGAGATATTAAACTTAATTTATTTTTAAGACCCTTGAATAAAAAGTGCTATTAAATTCCTATGATAAAGGAAAAGAATTGGCTTTAATTCTGTGTCTTTATCAAGTAAGAGGAATGGAAGAGTACATTATGTGGAGAAGAAAAGTCAGGTAATGAATGTATGTAAAAAAATACAAACAACCAAACACACAAATAGAATATTTGATAACTAGATATATAAATTAATATAAAAAATATATGAAGTTAAAGAAGGAAAAAAGTTTTGAAATAAAAAGAAAAGAAGGAAAGAAAAAAAACTACAATTGTAAATAGTCTCCATCATGGTCAAATTCCAGCACATTCCTCACTTGAAACTGTGCTATTAATACTTGACTTTGGGGATAATTTTATCTCTTCTTAATATTTTGAATGTACTTGAAAGTGAACATGTTAGTTGCTCAGTCGTGTCTGACTCCTTGCTACCCCATAGACTATACCTGTAAGGTTCCTCTGTCCTTGTAATTCTTAGGGCAAGAATACTGGAGTGGGTTGCCATGCCCTTCTCCAGGGGATCTTCCTGATGCAGGGATCAAACCCAAGTCTCCTGCACTGACGATAGGTTCTTTACCATCTGAGCCACCGGATCTGCCCTGGCTAATATAAAGCCATTCACTTGCATTTCAAAATAGCATTTCTCTCTTTGTCAATTTCTGGGCTTCCACCAGTCCTGTCACATTAGTTTTACTGTACTTCTCTGACCACTCTGCGTAATTTCTGGATAATAACATCTTGGTCGTCCATGAAAATAAATCCAGGAGCAATTCCAAAACTGACGTCTGCAGCTCTTGAAGCTGAATCTGGCCTCTGTAACCTGACATCAAATTAATATTTGGAAACAGTTCTGGGTGAAGTAGAAAAGAAGAATAGTTTTAGAAAAAGAGAGCCAGAGCAGGCTAAAGGCCTCATGACTGTATGTCCCAAACTGAAGTGGATTGTGAGGTTTTATAATTATAGTACAAAGAGAGTGTGATCAGCTCCTGGATATTCTTCTGACTGGTTGATGAGGTAATTGGGAGTCAGTATCATCAACCTTCTGGTTCTAGCTAATCTAGGGTCTACAGTATTTATGGGTATCTACCTGTGGGCAGCATACCATTATGTTCTCCCTCCTAATGGAAGTTTCATTATCTGCAAACACTCAAAGATATTGTTTTGTATATTCCTTGATGGGACCCTCTGCCTGAGGCTGCACTATTGTTTCTCTTAACTATTCATCCCTTGTCTGCAACCCCTCCCTTCTCTAATTAGCAAGTGTTTAAACCTGATCTTTGGAATTCAGGGAAGGACAAGGAGGCTCAATGAAGCCTATTTCCTGTAATCAAGAAACTAGGGACACAAGAAGGCTTTTGTGCCCAAGAGCCCTACAGGGTCGTGTATGGTGTCACTCTGACATCACACGAGCAGTTCTTAGTAGACATCATCATCTGCAAGTCACTTAGTGCTCATTTTAACTCCTGCACACACAGTCTCATGTTCCTGATTTAAATTCAGACACTCACCTTTCCTTCCTTGCAATCTCACATCATGATTCACCTGAATCTCTTACGGGGTTGGTGGTGACATGTCAGAGAGCTTTAACCAAGGAGATCAACAGGAGACAGACCAGCAATCTCAATCCTTGTAATAGCAAGCAAAAATTTGCAAACTACTACTTCAGACTTAAGCACAAAGCAAAGTTCATTAAAGCATAGATGGCTGGACAGCATCACCAATGGAATGAACATGAACTTGGGGAAACTCTGGGAAATGGTGAGGGACAAGGAGGCCTGGCATTCTGCAGTCCATGGGGTCACAAAGAGTTGGGCACGACTGGATAACTGAAGAACAATAGCACTCTCAAAGGAAGAGTGGGCTGTTTCTGTGAGATTAAACCAGCCCTCCCATACAGGTACAGGCTTAAAGATGTTTACAAGGAGTTATTCTGTGATGAGTTGTGGTGATCATGTGTGACAGGGGATCGCTATTTGACTGACTGTCCTAAGGCCATAAAAAGTTATTATTGCGCATGCCCTCACCTTTCCTTTGTTAAGAAATGCCCATGGTGGTGGTGGTGGAGGGAACTACGTGCAGATTTTATAATACTGTTGTTATTATGAATTTGAGTTTTTTAGAGGTGTTAGAGGTTTTTCAGACAGACTATATATCTGTCTAGTCTGGGCATGAGCTACTTAGTATAAAATTCAGGCTTCAATTGAAGAATATAGAGAAAGTCAGTAGGCCATTCACATATAACTGCTAGGTAGTTAGAACAGGAAAAAGGAGTCCAAAATGGAGGTGGCTAAAAGACAAAGAAAGGAAAAAGGCAATGAAAATGGAACAAAAGAATATCAGTGGACCTGAGTGAGAACTTCAGGTGAAGCAAACACACCCCTTTCTTGGCTAGCCCAATTTGCATAGGACAGACTCAGGGGAAGGAGATAAAACATAAACAGAGGCAGCTGACTCCTTTGGGGTCAGCCCACCCTCTTACCTCAAGGGTGTATCTCCTTTGCTTGCCTAATAAAACTCTGAGTTGTAACACTGGTCTGCCTTTTCAAATCTTTGCTGTGGTGAGACAGAATTTAGGAAATTACATACTCCCTAGACATAACCTAAATCAAATCCCTTATGATTATATACTAGAAGTCACAAATAAATTTAAGGGATAAGATCTGATAAAGAGTGTGCCTGAAGAACGATGGGCAGGGGTTTGTCACATTGTACAAGAGGCAGTAACCAAAACCATCCCCAAGAACAAGAAATGCAAGAAAGCAAAATGGTTGTCTGAGGAGGCCTTACAAATAGCTGAGAAAAGAAATGAAAGGCAAAGGAGAAAAGGAAAGATATACCCAACTGAATGCAGAGTTTCAAAGAAGAGCAAAGAGAGTTAAGAAAGCCTTTTTTAAGTGAACACTGCAAAAAAAAAAAAAGAGGGAAAAATTAGAATAAGAAAGACTAGAGAGCTCTTCAAGAAAATTGGAGATACCAAGGGAATATATAATGCAAATATGGACACAATAAAGGACAGAAATGGCAAGGATCTATCAGAAGCAGAAGAGATTAAAAAGAGATGGCAAGAAAAACTGTACATGGAAAAACTGTACAAAAAATGTCTTAAGGACCCAGATAACCATGATGGTGTCACTCATCTAGAGCCAGATATCTTGGAGTATGAAGTTAAATGGGCTTTAGGAAGCACTACTACAAAGCTAGTGGAGGTGATGGAATTCCAGTTGAGCTATTTTAAGTTCTAAAAGGTGACACTGTTAAAGTGCTGCACTCAATATGCCAGCAAATTTGGAAAACCCAGCAGTGGCCACAGGACTGGAAAATGTCAGTTTTCATTCAAATCTCAAAGAAGGGCAATGCCAAAAAATGTTCAAACTATCACACAATTGCACTCATGTCACACGCTAGCAAAGTAATGCTCAAAATTCTCCAAGCCAGGCTTCAACGTGAACTGTGAACTTCCAGATGTTCAAACTGGATTTAGAAAAGGCAGAGGAACCAGAGATCAAATTGAACAACAAAGTCTGGGCATGCGCAGCCCAAGGAAGTTCTCTCATGTCACTCTGCTCCTTGTTTATCAAGTTCAGCTGCCCACCCCCTGACCATAGTTTCCCCCATCATGGGTGAGGTAAGGGGAAGGTCCATAGGTGGCTGGGTTCTGACTGGACTTATCCCTCTTATCTTTAGCCAGCATCACTTCTTTTCTGCTATTATCCAGGAAGGATCACCAAATGTTTGGGTCTTACCTGCTTATTCCTCTCTTGTCTTTTCACCTCTGTCCTTTCCTTGCTGCTAATGCAGCAAATTAGTTCTGATTATCAAAGAACTCTACTATTTTTCCAATTAAAAAATTTTTTTTCAATCATTGTTCTCCATCTATTTTTTGACCACCCTCAATGTCATGATGTATCTTCATTATTTCCAGAATAAACTTAGATTTTTTAACCTTGTATACGAAAGCTCCCTGAAAAATGCCTGACTTTCTTTCCAACCTCAGTTCCTACCATCTCTCTTATTAGTCTCTTCTTTTCTACTCAGGTATTTGGTTGAAACTACTTAAAATTTTCCAAAATAATTAATGTTCTTTCACATAGTTAAGGAATTTTGCTCTTCAGAACTTCCACATAGTAGTTTATATAACCATTGATGTTCAACAATTTGTCATTTTTAAGGACTGTAATTTAATGTAATCCTACACTTTGAATCTACTTAATGATTCAGATGCTAATGAAAAAGCACACTTAGAAAGCAATCAAGTGTATCAGAGAAATTAAGGAAATTTGTATGTCTCTGTTAGCATAGATTAGCGATATTATTTATTTCCTCATATTGGAGACTGCAGAGAACACAAACCATGACCTCTCTTTTAATGCAGACTCTGGTTCAGGTCATTAATATTTTAGAACATAAGGTAATAGAGAAGACTTGTATTTAATTAAAAAGAATCTCTGCTGAGATACATGCAAAATTTTAATCTCAAGATATTAAATGCTATTTCATAAACATTTACATATAAATATTTTTACCGTAAAGAGGTCAGTCTTTATCCACTATTTTTCTATAATTACATTCATCAAAAAATAAAATAAAATATTGATTCTTCATATAAATATTTGCTTCAGTTTATAGCATAACCCCTCAAATTATTCATAACCCCTCAAATTATCAATGACATGGAATAAAAATGTTAAGAAATTTTCCTGAAAACATAATTATTTTTCATTTCTCAATTGTATTATAAATTTTACAAGGTATTTCTCATTCATATGTAAATAAAATATTATGAAATAGCTAAAGAAAATACAGCAGAGTAGCATTAAGTAAAAACATAGACTTGCCTCAGACAGTGAATACTCTGATGAAAACATCTATTTATCATCTGTTTCTTAAGGTCCTTATTTCCTTTGAAATAGTCTATCATTTTTCCATCTTCTTTAATGTTTTCACATTTAACTTGTCATTTAACTGAGCTTAAGGGCCTGGGTACTCTTTTCTTTGTACTAATACTCATGAGGAATCAAATATGTTTACTAATGTTCCCTGGAGAAAACAAAAACAAGAGAGAAACTTGTTTCACTTACCATATCCAAAAATCCATAACTCATAGTGACTGTTTCTTTTTTCTTTTTATTCTCCAATACTAACTCCCAAGAAAAGCAACACTAAACTAAAAAACAAATTATATCTATCTATCTATCTATCTATATATATATCTGTTACACATAAAAAGACTTTCAAACATTATCTCTCAGAATATAGTGAATGCTGAATATTTTAAATGGTAAGTTTGTTTAAGGTGTAGCAAGCAGAGTTAGAGATTTCTAAAGAGATCTCTACTTTCATTTGTTAGTACAAAATATGTGCTAAATCACAGAAATAGAATATATTCTGAGTTGAGCAGTTATTTTGCATTTAAAGAAATCTCTGACCTTAAGGATTTAGATGATTGAAACTTTAAAGATTTCATTTACAATTAGGCCAAACATTTTTGAACAAAGCATGCAATTCCATTTTTATAACTGAAAAAAAAGCTTTTGAACATATTGTGAGTTTATCAACAATTTAAAACATTAAAGCTTTAAATATTGAGCTTTAAATATCTCTAAAAATAGAAGCTTGTTAGTATTATGGATATAATAATATATAAGAAGGGGCTAATTTTTCATGTATCTGGCATTTGAAAGATACAGAAAAGAGGAAAAGCATAATAAATATTTTTTATATATTAAAATATATATATAATAGTGGTAATTTTCTGCTGAAAATATATGGTTTTAAAAAATTTTAGCTGTCATTTACCCTATTATAGAAAAGATAAAAGGAAAGTGGAAGACATGATGCAATTAAAAATAAAGTTTATAATTTTTGGATGAAATGTTTTATATATTTCACATGTTAATTCCTTTTTTGTTACAGAAATAATTATCAAAAATAATTTGTTTCATTGACTATTAAATTTATTTTTACTATATACTAAATATAAACACTATACAGAAAACATCTTAATAACCCAGATAACCACAATGGTGAGATCACTCACCTAGAGTCAGACATACTGGAGTCTGAAGTCAAGTGGGCCTTAAGAAGCATCACTATGAACAAAGATTGTGGAAGTAATGGAATTCCAGCTGAGCTATAACAAGTTCTAAAAGACAATGCAGTTAAAGGGCTGTACTCAATATGCCAGCAAACTTTGAAAACTCAGCAGTGGCCCCAGGACTGAAAGTCAGTTTTCACTCTAATCCCAAAGAAAGACAATGCCAAAGAATGTTCAAACTACTGCACAACTGCCCTCATCTCAGACACTAACAAAGTAAGGCTCAAAATTCTCCATGGAAGACTTCAAAAGTATGTGAACCAAGAATTTCCAGATGTTCAAGCTGGATTTAGAAAAGGCAGAAGATTCAGAGATCAAATTGCCAACATCCATTGGATCATCACAAAAGCAAGAGAGTTGCAGAAAATCATCTACTTCAGCACTATTGACCACACCAAAGCCTTTGACTGTGTGGACCACAACAAACTGGAAAATCCTGAAAGAGATGGGAATACCAGACAACCTTACTTGCCTCCTGAGAAATATGTACACAGATCAAGAAGCAACAGTAAGCACTGGACATGGAAAATTGTTCCAAATTGGGAAAGGAGTACGTCAAGGCTATATATTGTCACCTTGCTTATTTAACTTATATGCAGAGTACATCATGAGAAATGCTGGGCTGGATGAAGCACAAGCTGGAATCAAGATTATAGGGAGAAATATCAATAACCTCAGATAAGCAGCTGACACCACACTTATGGCAGAAAGTGAAGAGGAACTGAAGAGCCTCTTGATGAAAATGAAAGAGGAGAGTGAAAAAGCTGGCTTAAAACTCATTTAAAAAATGAAGGTCATGGCATCTTGTCCCATCACTTCTTGGCTAATAGATGGGGAAACAATGGGAGCAATAACAGACTTTTTTTTCTTGGGCTCCAGAATCACTGCAGATGGTGACTGCAGTGAAATTAAAATGAAATTAAATGACACTTTCTCCTTGGATGAAAAGCTATGACCAACCTTCAGTTGAGTTCAGCTCAGTCATGTCCGACTCTTTGTGACCCCATGGACTGCAGCACGCCAAGCCTCCCTGTCCATCACCAACTCCTGGAGTTTACTAAAACTCATGTACATTGAGTCGGTGATGCCCTCCAACCATCTCATCCTCTTTCATCCCCGTCTCCTCCTGCCCTCAATCTTTCCCAGCATCAGGGTCTTTTCAAATGAGTCAGCTCTCTGTATCAGGTGGCCAAAGTATTGGAGGCTCAACCTCAACATCAGTCCTTCCAATGAACTCCCGGGACTGATCTCCTTTAGGATGGACAGTTTGGATCTCCTTGCAGTCCAAGGGACTCTCAAGAGTCTTCTCCAAAACCACGGTCAAAAACATCAATTCTTGGGCACTCAGCTTTCTTTATAGTTTAACTCTCCCATCCATGACCAACCTAGATAGCATATTAAAAAGCAGAGACATTACTTTGCCAACAAGGATCCATCTAGTCAAACCTATGTTTTTCCCAGTAGTCATATATGTATGTGAGAGTTGGACTGTAAAGAAACCTGAGCACTGTAGAATTGATCCTTTGAACTGTGGTGTTGGAGAAGACTCTTGAGAGTCCTTTGGACTGCAAGGAGATCAAACCAGCCAATCCTAAAGGAAACTAGTCCTGAATATTCATTGGAAGGACTGGTGCTGAAGCTGAAGCTCCAATACCCCGGTCACCTGATGTAAAGTATTGACTCATTGGGAAAAACCCTGGTGCTCAAAAAAGATTGATGCCAGGAAGAGAAGTGGATGACAGAGGATAAGATGGTTGGATGGCCTCCCTGACTAGAGGGACACAAGTTTGAACAAGCTCTGGGAGTTGGTGATAGACAGGGAGCTGGCGTGTTGCAGTCCATGGAGTTGCAAAGAGTTGGACAGGACTGAGCCACTGAACTGAAATATGGACACAAATAATTAACACTGATTTGTTACTAAATTTTCTGAAAAATAATTGTATGAGGCTTCCCTAGTGCCTCAGTGTTAAAGAATACGCAATACAGGAGACAACGATTTGATCTCTGATCCCTGAAAATCCCAGCTGACAAGGAGCTACCAAGTGCATACACCACAACTACTGAACCTGTGCTCTAGATTCTCGGGGAGCCCCACCCACTGAGCCCATATGCTGCAGCTACTCAAGCCCAGGTGGCCAGAGCCCTGCGATCTGCAGCAAATGAAAAGTCTGCTCTCTGCAGCGCAGGAAAAGCCCATGAAGCAGCGAAGTCCCAGAGTAACCAAAAATAAATAAATAAATATTTTTAAATTTTATGAAACAGTTTTATCAAAAGAGAAGTGTTAGATTATAGATGAAACAGGGTCCTTCCAGAATTACAATATTTAGAATGATTTTTAAGAATCATTAAAGTTAAAATGCCATATTTAACTATTTTGCTAGTTTGATTTTTCGAGGCAAATGTCGATGCTCTAATTTTCCAAAATTTGTCATCTGTGTGTCCTTTTAAGCTGGTTCTTCTTTCGTTTTAATGTGACTATATTGAAAGACGACACTGATGGATAACATTTCTTTCTTGGTTCAAGTCCCAGGCTCACCATACAATGTCCAAGCCCCAGAATAGGAATCAACCACACTCCTCCAAACAAACTTGCTTTATGTAGGAATAGTACATAGAAGTTAAATTATTGCAATTGTTCTGCATTTGCTCATTACTCATTCTGTGGGTAGGAAAAGAGTTAAATTAAACACACACACATTTTGTCGTAAAAAATTTGGAGTTTGAAAATGAGATGATGGATGGAATTTAAGTAATGAATATTTTATCAGCAGTTTCCAGCGTATCTACTATTTAAAAATTTATGAAGTAAAAACACATTCTGCATTCATGTTTAAATATCAATAAACCCAAGAAAAAGTAATTCATTTTTCAGTTACACTGTACTTCATAAACAACTCACGATCACCTTTCAAGATGTATGTCAGTCCAGCTTAAAAGTGAAATACAACCTAATATCCCAAGGGGACCCATGTGTAATCTAAAGGGTTTCTTAAAATTTCTGATTGATAGCGCACCTTGAATTCATAGTTCAATGTTCACTGCTTATATTTTAATCAGTTTGTAGATACTAAGTATCAAATGAGTGATGTATAATGAAGTGAAAACTTTTGAAGGAACTTGTGAGTATAGCAAAAAATTTCAAGCACATGTATGTACCATATATTGTATGAAGGACTTGTATATACATATCTTATTTAAAGCTCTTAAGAATTCCCACTACTAAAGTATTTTCCCATTTTATACATGAGGAAACATAAATGTTTAGCAGATAAAAGCATATTGAGAATCTGATTCAATAGAAATGGGTGAGTTGTGAGGTTATGTAAAACACTAAAGTTTGAGAACAACTGACTTTGAAAGTCTTATTGCTCAAAAGTAGCATCTGATGCAAACCTGCACAGCAAAATATTATACTATATTGTAGGCATAAACAAGATTATCAAGAAATTAGTCTCTTCACAGTTTCAGTTTATATGAAAATAGCAATAGGAAATGACCTTTAATTGATTTTCCCTTTAAAACATAAAGTATATATTTGAAAGTATAAATGAAGCAGTTAAGTCTTTTTTAATACTGTGTTTTATGGAGGAACAGAAGTAAGCTTTGGCACCAAATTCAAAGTCTAACTGATCTCTCTGTGATCCTGAAGAATGATTTTCATTCATTTACCCAAGATTCATTAATTTTATTCACAACTCTATGCACAGAGAAAAAGGCAATATACAAGATGGGTGATGAACTTGATTATCACACTTGCATGTTGATAGGCAAATAGCAATGCATAAATAAATGCATTAATAAAACAATTCCAGGGCATGAATGCTATGGAAAAAAAAATATGGTGATATTATTCAGAGAAAAGGGCTTCCCAGGTGGCACTAGTGGAAAAGAACCCATCTGCCAATCCAAGAGATATAAGGGAGGTGGGTTCAATCTCTGGGTCAGGAAGATGCCCAGGACTGAAGTGACTTGGCATGCATGCACACATTAAGACAAAAAGGATAGTGCTGTTTATTTTCACAAAGATGCAGAGGTAATAGACTTGATATAGTTAAGGTAGCAAAAGAAAATTTGGGATAGATTTTAAATGCGGGTTTGCAGAAACTAGCACCATTTTATTTACTGACATGGAGAAGATTGGGAGGTGTTCTGATTTGGATATTTTAAATTTGAGGATGCCTATTAAACATTCAAATGAGTTACCAAGAAGACAGTTGGCAGTTTAGTCTAGAGTTCAGATTCACTCAAAGTATAAACATGTAAATCTCCAGGTAACACAGAAGTATAAACATGTGAACTCTATCCATAGGTTTCCTGTCACCACAGTACAGAGAATTCACACTGATACATATTTCCCTCCAAACAAACAGCACTGTTAGATAAATAGTAAGTAGAAAACAACAACTAAACAAATGCTGTTGAATCCTATAGGGATTGAAAACAATTTCCTTCTCTTCTAAGTTCTTTGGCTGGTCTAGTAATTAAAATGGCATAAGACAGATTAACAGCAGATAAACAAATTTTGTTTGTGCCTGAGCCCTATAAAAATATGAGATTCCCTGATAATCAGGTAATGGAGGTTTACATATCAACCTGAGCTAAGGAGACAGGGACTGGGGTTTGGAACTTCAAAGAGGAAGAGAACAATCATTAGGAAAATGTGAAGAGCAAAGATTTGGTACACAAATATTTGTCACATCCTGTAGCTATATATTTTGGATACAAAAGTTATCTTTGGTAATAGCACTCTTCCTGGTAAGGAATTCCTATCTAAATTTTCTTAGATAATTAAGAGGGAGGGAAAAAGCACTTCCTGAGTTTGCTGGGCTCTTGCTTTTTTCAAATCAAAATAATCCAAAAGCCAAATTGGCACTTTCTAGGGTGGCTCATTCTGCTTCCCCAGCCCTAAAACAACACAAATTTCTTTGTGTTCCAGAGATGAATTGAAAACACAGTGGTAGTGGTTGTGAAAGATGAAGGTTTTTGTGTTTGACTACACTTCCTAGGGAAGTCTAGGTGGCATAGTGCTAAAGAATCTTCTGGCCAATGCAAGGGTTGCAAGAGACACAGTTCAACCCCTGGGTTAGGAAGATCTCCTGGAGTAGGAAATGGCAACCCACTCCATGGACAGAAAATCCTGGTTAGTTACAGTCCACAGGGTTGCAAAGAGTCAGAAGGGACTGAGCCACCGAGCATGAGCGTGCGCGCGCACACACACACACACACACACACACATTTTCTAAAGCAAGAAATGGGTAAAGGGGAATAAAAACGGATCCAAAGAGACAAAGGGTCTTAGCCTCCATTATAAATGGAAGCCAGACTTCCCGATCTTGAAAGGTGAGTGGAAAAAAAAAAAAAAATGCTGTGACACTCCTTGAGGATAAAGAAATGGGGACTTTATTGCATGATCTTTCTGTTTATAAATATTATCTACTGGATTTTTGCTTGGGTGTGAAAAAAACCCAATACACACATGTGCACAAGAAATGGCAGGAAGGATGGAAAGAAGGAATCAGTGCAATTAACTTTTGAAATGTGAATTCATTTCAAACAAAATTTACTTTGAGGTCTGCTGAAGTTATTGAATTAATTATATAAATGATAATGATATGTTTGAAAGATCAGTAAAGCAACTTAACAGCTAGATTGGGGAGGGCAACATGTTACCAGCAAGGAAAAGAAAAAATAGAATGGGGGAAAGACAATAGCTGAGAGAAATATTAGTGATAATTTGCAGAATTAATAAAAAGTATAACTTCACATTGAAGAAGCATCATAAAATTAATACACAAATATAAGCATAGAAATCTGGGATATGGCAAATTTTGTCAGGGAAAAGTTGGCCTAGATAAGTTGAACAGGCAAAGCAGAGCTTTTTCAAGGCTATTGAAATATATGTGATCAAACCCAACTCCAATGAAACAAAATAAGAATTTAAGCTTTGAAGTGAACTAGTGGAAGACTTAAGGGTGAAGTGTTTAATGTGATTAGGTCTTCTGTATTTGCTAAACACAACTTATCAAAGTCAGGCTCCTCCCCTCCCAGAGAGACCAGAAGGTAGGAGCTCTATCTTTCTGGACATTTCAAAGTGATGGCTCCCAGCTCCTTGAGAAAGACATTCCTTGATTGTACAACTGGCAAGAGGCTAGATTTATCCTTCAAAGAGGAAAAGTTTTATAGTTCCAAGTTGCCTTAAACAAATGTTCTAAGAAAAGAAAGGTCAGGGGCCTATGGTCAGGAAAAAATTTCTCTCAAGTTTATTCAAGCAGAGGGTGTAATCAAGCAGGACCCAGAATAGACCCCCTAACCATGTCCTCCACCTGCCTTTGTCTGTAGAAAATTTCAATTGAAGAGTAAATTTAATCAGAAGAGTGAGAAAATGCAGAAAGAAAGGAATACAGTCAAGACAAAATAATATTACTTTAACCATTAAACAAAGTCAAGGACCTTTAGTTTTTCTTCAGGGACTATAGAAAATATTCTGAACCATGCCCTTTGGGGTATCTTACAGATACTGAAAATCCCTGCCAGGGGGAAGAAGTTAGCAAAATACTGTCCACAAGCATGCAGACCCCAGACTGGTTTAAACCAGAAGGTTGATGATGCTATCTCCCAACTCCCTCACCACCAACCAATCAGAAGAATGTTCATGAGCTGATCATGCTCTGCTCATTAAATACTGTAAATACTCCTCATGCCAGCCCCCGACCCCCCACCATGGAAGGGATACAGTCTTGAGGGCATTAACCTGTTGTGGTCCCCTTTGCCTGGTAAAGCATTAGTTATTTCTTTCTACTTCATTCAAAACTCTTGTCTCTGAGATTTATTTCATACCAGTATACAGAAGTTGCACTTTGGCAACAAGGGGAACACTAAGGCCATACTGGGTAAATTCAAACAATAATTTTAACAACAATAGAATGAAAAGCATTTCAGACCAATTACAGTCAAGAATTTACCATTACGTACACTTGACAAAAGAAACACCCAAAGGTGTACTTCAGCAAGAGGAAATGTAATCTTTAAAGGAGAATCACGGTGCAGGGAGAAGTAGTGAACCAAAAAACTGGTAACCACATGGATAAATCAAAGGAAGTATGCCTTAGGAAACTAAAGCAATCATTTATAATTTGCAGCAGGTTAAAACACTTTGAATTAATGTATGTAACAACTAACATGAAATACATTAGAGGGATGAACTCAAGTATTATAATGTTCTTGTCTTTTTCTCATGGGTAGCTTTTTATTTTAAACACAGTTCTATATTAACATTCTAAAGACAAGAAAATAAATGTTTATCTTCCAAAGAATAGTGTTTACTTATAAAACAAATGCAAAGTGTAAGAGCTCCAAATTGAGATTATTCAATGTTTTAATGAGGACTTTATCCCAGGAAATAGCCTCTCAGGTGGCTCAGAGAAACTGGTCAGAAGAGAGAAAGGAAGGGACAGAATATATGTGAATTTTTTGCTGGGAGAAAACATGTAGTCAAGCATCAAAAGATTACTGCTAACCACAAAGGACTGACATCTCAAGTTAATAATGTGTGTGGGGAAATGCAAGAATCCAGGATCACTGAAGTGTTTCCTTATATATGTATCTTAACGGTCTAGGTGCCATATTGAAAGCACAGAATGCTTCCTGTTTTTTGTCCATCCTGAATTCCCTGCAGGCACAGTGTCAGTGGGCAATTGCAGTAGCTAATGGCTTATAGAAGTGGATAGCAATCAACATTCTTTTTTTTTTTCTTTATAAAAGAAAAATGCAGTTTAAGAGAAAAAAAATAAAGCAGCAAAGAGAAAAATTGCTGTTGTTTAGTCACTAAGGCATGTCCCACTCTGTGACCCCATGGACTATAACCCTCTAGGCTCCTCTGGGCATGGGATTTCCCAGGCGAGAATGCAAGAGTGAGTTGCCATTTCTTCTCCAGGGAATCTTCCCAACCCAGGTCTCAAACCCATGTCTCCTGCACCCGCAAGTGAACTCTTTACTGCTGAGACACCAGGGAAGCCCGAAGAGCAAAATAGTAGCAAATAAAAAGAACAAGAGAGAAAAACTATGCAATTCAAACTGTTTTACACATTACTTATTGTACAGACTTGTGTGATGAATGCAAAGTAATACATTAATTTAAATATAGTCACATTCCCCCAAAGGGCAGTGATAGAAACTTTTGTTTTTCATATGAATCAAAAACACAAATATGTGTCACATTTGGAAGGTAAGTACATGAGTATCTTTTAGAATATACCAATTTTTAAAAATTTTTCAATATTTTATTTTTGTAATAATTAAAAGATCAAATGGGAGGTTAAAAGATATTGTAAAAGTGATAACTGGGGAAATATTTCAGTGAAAAATGTTGGAGAGATGGCAAATCAGCTGGGAAGCCTTGACAGAGTAAGGAGTTTCACTGCTCAGCAGAACCCTCTGTGATGATGTAGAACATGATTTAGAGCACTGTTCAATATAGCAGTGGCCAGACATATGTGGCTTCTGGACATTTGTAATGTGGCTTGTGTGACTGAGGAACTGAATTTCCCACGTTAATTTATTTTAATTAATTTAATTTTAACTAACTTTATGTGACTAGAGTCTACTTTGTTGGATAATTCAGTGCTGAAACATACCTTGTATAATGAAGAAAATGATCTAAAAAGATAATGTGGCATAAGACAATAAGTGAAAGTGTGAAGTTGTTTAGAAGGCAGAAGTAGAAGATATACATACATATACATACATGGTTTATGTGTGGTTGGGAGTTTAGTTGCTAAGTAGTGTCTGACTCTTGTGACCCCATGGACTGTAGCCTGCCAGGGTCCTCTGTCCCTGGGATTTTCCAGGCAAGAATATTGAAGTGGATTGCTATTTCCTTCTCCAGGGGATCTTTCCAACCCAGGTATTGAACCCAAGTCTCCTGCACTGCAGGCAGATTTTTTACCGACTGAGCTACCAGGGAAGCCCTATACATACATATGAATATATAAGCATAAGGTGGCAAGTAGAAGGACTGGATTTTTGTAACAAAAATGAAGAGATTAATTATGTCAATCTGCAAATTGTTGTTAAACACCTACAGGCTGTGATCTCAGTGATATGCTACCTAATGAAGAAGAAAAATAAATATTTCAAAAATATGAACCTATCAAAGATAATTCCCATGAACAGGTCAATCTCAGGATAGCTAGCAATGTCATTTCAGAGAAAGAGATGAGAACAAAAGCTTGAATGACACCAGGGAAATAGGTAAGCTTATACATGAGTGAAGACCATTATGGTACAGAAAACGAAATTGGCAAGCCCTTGGGAGAGAACACAAATTGGCGGGTTTGACTTAGCTGTAAGGACTGTGTAAGCAATGGGCTAAGTGAATAGACTGGACAGGTAGATTGTAGAGAGACATTCTAGGGCATTCATTGGCTTGCAGGCCATAAAGTATTGAGAAACCATTCATGATTTTTCAATATAAAGATGACGTGATTCTGGTTCAGTAACCATTTTCAACAAGTGTTTTAGGAGAAAATACTGTATGTTCTGATGTAAGATATGTTTCAAAAATAATTTTCTAACTTGTTGGGTAGAATTTAGAGGGGCAAGTATAGAAACAGGTAGGAAGTATAGAAACAATTAATTCACCCAGAGAGTATATATGGAGCTATTGCTGTAAGCCAAGCACTATTCAAGACATTGGGCATACAGAGGACACACAGGCTGATATTTAACACTTGCTTCCAATTTTTAAAGCTTTTTACCCAAACTAAATGCTATAAATGCATGTTAAACTTAATTCCAAGGAATAAATAATGATGTCTATTGTATATAAGATTAACATGCAAATAAAGGGAGAAGAAAAAGGAAGAGAAGGAGAAAGATGACGAGGAAATATTAAACAAAACACACAAAAGTTAATTCCAAAGACTAGATGAGAATACTTAGTGCCTATTTGCTGTGTGCTGCTGTTTGTACATATGCATATGGTGTTTGAATAACTGGATATATTTAGTATGTTCTAGTACTTTGTCTAAAATTCACTAATTCCATGATGAAGTTTTTCCTAATCTTTCTCCCATCCTGCTTCCTCTGTTCATCTTCCTTTTATCATCTATTCAGTTTCCTTAATACAGCCCTTGGTATCTTTTTGACTCCATTCTATCTAGAAAGTGTTTCATTTTTATTAACCTACTGCCTTGAGAGTACCTGTGAATGACTCCAGGGGCCATGACATTTGCCTCAAAATTTCTGAGTCATTTTGCCCCTCTTTGAGAGGCAAAATAATAAATATAATGCTAAAGAACTCACAAAACTTAATTCATAGAAATGTGTATTTCTATTAAGATTAATATAAAATTAAAAGTGATTAACATTTAATTAAAACAAAAAAGCAATAAATCAAAAATGTACATTATAAAAAAAATGAATTTAGAAAATCAGTTCCTCACATTTAAATCCCATTTATTTCTGCCAATGTTACTAAAGTGGTTTTTTTGATATACATTGTATATTTGCAAGTTTTGTCTTGTTATTGAGGAGGATATTTATCATGTTCCATATTAAGAATGACCACTTCTGATTTTGAATTACTATGTGGACAGAATTGAAATGGATACACAGAGCTTAAGAGAATTCCTCTACTGTCAACTTCTATCTTTATCCCAAGAATTGTGTGCATTTTCTGTACCCATTACATCAAATTTTAAGGGATTTCAATATTGTAAGGAGGAAAGAGAATGTAGAAAGTGGCATATATGTAATTAAAACAGATATTGATTTGCTTGGTAAAGTAGATGCATTTTCATATAGATTTAAGATGTCAACCCATTGTCTTTACAATTCATATTGCCTTGAAATTATATCTCCTCCCTCAGTTTTCTTTCCTAATTCCAAAAACAACTACATCATTCAAAATGCCAAAATCCATTTGAAAATAACCACTATTTCTCTGGATTATTTTCTCATAGGTTGGATTTATTCTTTTGTAAATTCAGTCAACTATT
This sequence comes from Dama dama, assembly GCF_033118175.1. Classification (NCBI taxonomy): domain Eukaryota; kingdom Metazoa; phylum Chordata; class Mammalia; order Artiodactyla; family Cervidae; genus Dama; species Dama dama. The sequence goes on from NC_083711.1 coordinate 23,190,992, forward strand.
CTACACTGAAAAACAGGGGGAAAGACACACATGATCTTAACTAGAATTGGATTTACTGCAATTGCTTTCTAAGGGCATATTGAGGAATCATTGTTTAACATGAAATATAGTCTTTAATAATTAATATTGATGTGCACTGGATCCAGGTTGATAGCCGAAAGTGAATGAATTGTTTTTTTTCCTTTTTAAAAATAAGTCAGTAGTGTATTTGAATTAGAATATTTCTCAAATGCACTCTACTGACCTTGAATGCTCAGAGAAAAATATGAGCAATTTAATCATTTGTAAAAGACTGTCCATTACAATGTCAGGATAAAAGCCACAAAGAACTTTATGTGAAGATAATGCATGTCTTAAATTGAACATGAACATCCTGAAAGTAAGTACAGTCAATGGAGTAATTATGTAATGTTCTCAGTTGAAATGATAATCAGGTCTCCATTTATATTCTCTAACAGCCAGCATAAAATATGCACAGTATTTACCAGTGTCCTTAATTGGTCTCAACAAGTCTCTCGGTATTTTGCCTCTATTTGAATCACATGCTTTTAAGAATATATCTTCCTTAATCTGTTGTAACAGTATCAGTTATATATATATATATATATATATATATATATATATATACACATATATATACAAAAACATCTTATTTAAAATATTATTTATGTTAATAGATTATTTATATAAACAATCTATTAAAAACAAGTAAACTATTTAATTCATGTTATTCTCTCTAAAGGATTGAAGCAGAGCTTAATTAACATCCATTTTTAAAGCATTTTATGCATATGACATGAAGGATTAGTTTTAGACAGTAAGTAATTTGAAATTCATCTTATCAGTTATCAAGAATGAGATCTCTTCTTCCTAACTGGAAACCTTTTATTAAACCTTTGATAAAATTGAGGCTTTTTGTCTATTTCTTCAGTCTTACCTTAGGACCCAGAAGAGTACCTTGAGATCCTAGATTCTTCATAAATATTTATTCATTTAATTAGAAAGACCCAATCTAACATAGGTATTAAATTAATTTTAGGAGAATGATAGCAATTTGTCATGTCAAAAATAAAGAATTTTTCCACAGTCTTACACATTACAAGCATTCAGACTATAAAAATGATTATTGTATGTACAAATCATTGATTCTAGAAATAGGACATTTTCATTCAATAAGTGGTAGATCTTTTCTACCTGTTTTTTGTTGAGATATGAAAACATAATAAAAAACTAACCTATATAAATCCTTTTAGCTCTGTTCAATATATTTCCCAAAACTAACAAACAAAAGGCAAAATTATAACATCTACATTCCAATAACACATAAACAAAAAATACCTCAGGTGATAATGTTAACATTGCGTTAGAAATATGTAAATAAACTGAGCTCAGCTAAGATTTTGGTTTTGTGCATAATTTTGCTTCTCATTCTCAATTTATTCTTGATTTCCTCTTTCATGGTATTATTCTATATCTTTTCCATTCTATGGAAGTAGATGCTTTTATGCTCTCTGGAAACATTTACCTCTTGATTTGTAAGGTAAATCAGGACAGGAATTTCAAGATTTTCAGTTTATTCTTCTATTTAGAGCTTATGGACTTATAATGACCCTTCTTTCTGCTGAGTTCAGATTAAAAACACAGCTTCTATTTGACAAAAAATTAATAATAGCAATACCTAGATCATAGGGTTTTCATGTAGACTAAATGAAAGGATTAGCATGCAGACCTCAATCAAGTTTAACTTTTAGATGCAGAAGCTTTTCACACTTTTCACAGTTAAGACTAATGCACATTTATATCTCCATTAGCCCAAGTGAGTCTCAGTTTACACCACTTATTCTGGAGTCCTGACCAGTAAGCATCCTTTATCATTCTCAAAAGCGTTCCAGTTGTCATAGTAACTGAACAAATCAAGTTTCACGTCACCTGGAACTGCACTTTGTGCGAAGTGATTATACATATTGGGTTATCTAATTTTCTATGTGAATAACCAGCTGTTTTAGCACAAAGTGTATTGTTTTCTCAATGCTTTACAATATCACCTCTGTTGAATGTCTCATTTTTATACATAAGTTTCTAGGCTATATTTTCTACTATACTAGATCTATTGTTCATTTTGCACTCACATCATATCTTTTTAATTATTAAAGCATTATTAGCAATCTGCAGGGATAAGGCAATGGCAACCCACTCCAGTATTCTTGCCTGGAAAATCCCATGGATGGAGGAGACTGGTAGGCTGCAGTCCATGGGGTCGCACAGAGTTGGACAGGACTGAGCGATTTCCCTTTCACTTTTCACTTTCCTGCATTGGAGAAGGAAATGGCAACCCACTCCAGTGTTCTTGCCTGGAGAATCCCAGGGACGGGGGAGCCTGGTGGGCTGCCATCTATGGGGTCGCACAGAGTCGGACACGACTGAAGCGACTTAGCAGCAGCAGCAGCAATCTGCAGTTAGATCAGTTCACCCACCCAATTTTTCTACCTAAAATATTCTTGGCAATTATTAGACCTTGGCTTTTCCATGTGATTTAGAATTAACTTTGCAATTTCCCCTTTGAGTGTAAACTGAAATTTCTTGTGTGTGTGAGTGTGCTTGTACTCAGTCGTCTCTGACTCTGCAACACCATGGACTGGGTCCCACCAGGCTCCTCTGTCCATGGGATTCTCAGGCAAGAATACTGGAGTGGTTGCTATGTCCTCCTCCTGGGGATCTTCCTGACCCAGGGGTCAAACCCGTGTCTCTTATGTCTCCTGCATTGACAGGTGGGTTCTTTACTACTGGAGACACCTGGGAAACCTGGAATTCATTAAACTTTGCAAATTAATTTGGAGATGATTAAAGTATTTTCTCCTCTCCATGAACGTATTAATTTCAATTACTGTAGCCTTGTAAGATATTTATAAATATTATATTTTTCTTTTAATGGGTTTATACACTTCAAAATAGATGTATTGCTGGCTATATTGTAGTTTGGTTGATATTACAAATGACCTCTTTTAAAACTTTTATTTTCTAATTGTTTCTGGTATATTAAAATGCAATTGACTTTTGTGTATTGATTTTACAAGGAGTAAAATTAATAAACTTTCTTATTGATTAAAACATTTTAAGTGTAGTCTGCATTGAATTATCTAAGTATAGATTCTCTTTAACCATGAATGATGACAGTTTTGCTTCTTTCTTTGTAACCCTCACACTTTTATTTCTTTTGAATAAGACCAGCAGGATATCAGAGAGACTTAGAGTATAAAAAAGCTGAGCGCCGAAGAATTGATGCTTTTGAACTGTGGTGTTGGATAAGACTCTTGAAAGTCCCTTGGACTCCAAGGAGATCAAACCAGTCAAGCCTAGAGGAAATCAATCCCGAATATTCATTGGAAGAACTCATGCTGAAGCTGAAGCTCCAGTACTTTGGCCACTTGATGCGAAGAGTGCACTCATTAGAAAAGACCTTGATATTGGGTAGGATTGGAGGCAGAAGGAGAATGGGATGACAGAGGATGAGATGGTTGGATGGCATCACCAACTCAATGGGCATGAATTTGAGCAAGCTCTGAGAGATGGTGAGGGATAGGGAAGCCTGGAGTGATACAGTCCTTGGGGTCACAAGTAGTCAGACATGACTGAGTAGCTGAAAAACAAGAGGATATTGTTGAATATAGGCATTATGTTGTCATTTTAAAAGAAATTCTGATGTTTCAACATTAAGAATTAGATTGCTGTAGGATTTGGTGTATATATTCTAACCATTTCAGAAGTCACTTTTTCTGACTTTGGTAAGAGATTTTCTTTTTTTTAATTATTTTTTTTTTATTTTATCAATTTTTCCTGCAACTATTGACTTTTAATCTAACATACGTTTTAGTACTAAAATCTAGTACTAGTGTTTGTTTGTATGTGTGGTAATGTACAATTTTAATAAACTAAGAATCTGAGTTCTAGAGTGCACGCTTAGTCTCTCAGTCGTGGCCAACTCTTTGCAACCCTATGGACTGTAGTCTGCCAGGCTCCTCTGTCCATTGAAATTTCTATGCAAGAATACTGGAGTGGTTGCTTTTTCCTACTGCAGATCTTCCCAACCCAGGGATCAAACCTGCACCTCCAGTGGTTCCTGCACTGCAGGTGGACTCTTTACCACTGAGCCACCTGGGAAGCCCCTAAAGTTTGTTTTTACTAAAAAAAATAATAATATAAAATAAAATAATATTCCATAATCTGTGAAATGTACTTGTTATAAAACTGAAACTGTTCAACCAGAAACAGAAATATTCAGAATGTTAACTACAATATACATGTGTGTGTTTCCTTTGAATCAGATCAAACCTTTATAACTCATAGCAATAACAGCATCCACAGTATCATCATAATGCCACTTCCTCACACGTTGTACTGTTCAGAATGACACTCCTAACGTCTAAATGTCTATACAACAGGCTAACACTCCAAGGAGGGCAACTCTGAAGTTACGAATCTTGGAGTTTACTGTATAAATTTATATGGGAGTGTGCTTAGTCATTTCAGTGGTGTCCAACTCTGGGCGACCTCATGGACCAGAGCCTGCAAGTCTCCTCTGTCCATGGGATTCTCCAAGTAAGAATACTGGTGTGGGTTGCCATACCCTCCTCCAGGGGATCTTTCCAACCCAGGAATCGAACCCAGGTCTCCGGCATTGCAGATGGATTTTTTACCATCTGATCCACCAAGGAAGCCCTCTATATATACATACCTCTATGTACATATATATATATATATATATATATATATATATATATACACACCTCTATCACATATACATATACACATATATATTCAGCCCCAATACATATTGAAGTTGAAACATCTGCCCCTCTTCCTCTCTGGAGAAAGAGGGAGAGAGCTTATCTTCTATTACAGAGTGAAAGCAAATCATTTCTTGGGGGAAGAAGAGAGTTGTCTCTGTTTCAGATGTGAGCATTTGGCACCAGGAGGAATGAGAAAGTTTTATACCTTTGAATGAGACCAAGGCTCTACCATAAAAGAGGCAATGGATCCAGAGTTAATAGCTATCAAATTTGAAAAGCAAGTGGTTCCAGGGAAGAAAAAAAGGGAGATATTTTATACAATTATAGCATGCTAATATGGAGATTCATGACATTGTACAGGAGACAGGGATCAAGACCATCCCCATGGAAAAGAAATGCAAAAGGCAAAATGGCTGTCTGAGGAGGCCTTACAAATAGCTGTGAAAAGAAGAGAAGCAAAAAGCAAAGGAGAAAAGGAAAGATATTCCCATTTGAATGCAGAGTTCCAAAGAATAGCCAGGAGAGATAAGAAAGCCTTCCTCAGCAATCAATGCAAAGAAATTGAGGAAAACAACAGAATGGGAAAGACTAGAGATCTCTTCAAGAAAATTAGATATACCAAGGGAACATTTCACGCAAAGATGGGTTTGATAAAGGACAGAAATGGTATGGACCTAACAGAAGCAGAAGATATTAAGAAGAGGTGGCAAGAATACACAGAAGAACTGTACAAAAAAGATCTTCACGACCCAGATAATCATGATGGTGTGATCACTCACCTAGAGCCAGACATCCTGGAACGTGAAGTCAAGTGGGCCTTAGAAAGCATCACTACGAACAAAGCTAGTGGATGTGATGGAATTCCAGTTGAGCTAATTCAAATCCTGAAAGATGATACTGTGAAAGTGCTGTACTCAATCTGTCAGCAAATTTGGAAAACTCAGCAGTGGCCACAGGACTGGAAAAGGTCAGTTTTCATTCCAATGCCTAAGAAAGGCAATCCCAAAGAGTGCTCAAACTACCACACAATTGCACTGATCTCACACACTAGTGAAGTAATGCTCAAAATTCTCCAAGCCAGCCTTCAGCAATACATGAACTGAGAACTCCAGACATTCAAGCTGGTTTTAGAAAAGGCAGAGGAGCCAGAGATCAAATTGCCAATATCTGCTGGATCATCAAAAAAGCAAGAGAGTTCCAGAAAAACATCTATTTCTGCTTTATTGACTACACCAAAGCCTTCGACTGTGTGGATCACAATAAACTGTGGAAAATTCTGAAAGAGATGGGAATACCAGACCACCTGACCTGCCTCTTGAGAAACCTGTGTGCAGGTCAGGAAGCAACAGTTAGAACTGGACATGGAACAACAGAGTGGTTCCAAATAGGAAAAGGAGTACGTCAAGGCTGTATGTTGTCACCCTGCTTATTTAACATATATGCAGAGTATATCATGAGAAACGCTGGGCTGGAGGAAGCACAGGCTGGAATCAAGACTGCTGGGAGAAATATCAATAACCTCAGATATGCAGATGGCACCATCCTTATGGCAGAAAGTGAAGAGGAACTAAAGAGCCTCTTGATGAAAGTGAAAGAAGAGAGTGAAAAAGTTGGCTTAAAGCTCAACATTCAGAAAACTAAGATCATGGCATCTGGTCCCATCACCTCACGGGAAATAGATGGGGAGACAGTGGAAACAGTGTCAGACTATTCTTTTGGGTTCCAAAATCACTGCAGATGGTGACTGCAGCCATGAAATTAAAAGACGCTTACTCCTTGGAAGGAAAGTTATGACCAACTTAGACAGCATATTAAAAAGCAGAGACATTACTTTGTCAACAAAGGTACGTCTGGTCAAGGCTATTGTTTTTCCAGTGGTCATGTTTGGATGTGAGAATTGGACTGTGAAGAAAGCTGAGTGCCGAAAAATTGACACTTTTGAACTGTGGTGTTGGAGAAGACTCTTGAGAGTCCCTTGGACTGCAAGGATATCCAACCAGTCCATCCTAAAGGAGATCAGTCCTGGGTGTTCATTGGAAGGACTGATGCTGAAGCTGAAACTCCAGTACTTTGGCCACCTTATGCGAAGAGTTGATTCATTGGAAAAAACCCTGATGCTGGGAGGACTTGGGGGCAGGAGGAGAAGGGGATGACAGAGGATGAGATGGCTGGATGGCATCACTGACTCGATGGACATGTTTGAGTAAACTCCGGGAATTGGTGATGGACAGGGATGCCTGGTGTGCTGCGATTCATGGGGTCGCAAAGAGTCAGACACGACTGAGCGACTGAACTGAACTGAACTGAAGTGTTTTTTTGCTTAGGATGCTGAAGCCCAGAAGAAACACCAAAAATCCAGAAAGTAGTAGCTTTCAGTGGATGCCTGCCTCCAGAAGGCTGAAGCTAGAACCTCATGTTAGTAAAGGTACAGGAATGCAATCAGTCTCTGCCAATCACTCACCCAGATGATAGTTTATGTGGGGAGAAAGAAAATGAAGAATTAAATGCTACTTTTTATTGATACCTGGCATAGGAGGTTGGCAAGTTATATTCCATGGGGTTGCAAAGAGTTTGACATGACTGATTGACTAACAGATAGCTGGTATAGCTTTGTAGGGAGACCTCCAACTTTTAGAGACTACAGACTGGGGCCTTATGTTCAGTACTCACTGTACACAGTGATCAGAGCAGCAGGTGAGCTGATCCCCATATCCAGTTTTCTAGTCTGCTTGCATGGTCTGTCAGCCACTCATTATACTACTAAAAGCTTAACTGTTTAGGGGCAGTCTTATCAATATACATTAGCTGTTTAGTCACTCAGTGATATCCAACTCTTTGTGAGCACATGAACTGCAGCACCTCAGGCTTCTCTATCCTTCAATATTTCCCAGAGCTTGCTCAAACTCATGTCCATTGAGTCAATGATGCCATCCAACCATCTCATCCTCTGTCCTCCCCTTTTCCTCCTGCCTTCAATCTTTCCCAGCATCAGGGTCTTTTTCCAATGAGTTGGCTCCTTACATCAAGTGGCTGAAGTATTGGAACTTCAGCATCAGTCCTTCCAGTGAATATTCAGGACTGATTTCCTTTAGGATTGGCTGATTTGATCTCCTTTCCATCCAAGGGACACTTTCAAGATTCTTCTTCAGCATCAATTCATCAATGCTTAGCTTTCTTTATGGTCCAAATCTCATATCCGAACATGATTAGTAGAAAAACTGTAGCTTTAATTAGACAGACTTTTGTTGACAAAATGATGTCCCTACTTTTTAATATGCTATCTAGTTTTGTCATAGTCCCTCCCACCCCCAAGGAGCAAGCATCTTTTAATTTCATGGCTACAGTCACCAACCACAGTGAAAATAGTATGTCATTGTTTCTGATTTTTCCCCATATATTTGCCATGAAATGATGGGCCTGGATGCCATGTTCTTAGTTTTTTGAATGTTTAGTTTTAAGCCAGCTTTTTCACTCTCCTCTTTCATCCTCATCAAGATGCTCTTTTGGTTCTCTTCTCTTTCTGCCATTAGTGTGGTATCATCTACATATCTGAGGTTGTTGACATTTCTCCTGGCAATCTTGATTCCATATGTAATTCATCCAGTAAATTTTGATTTCTAACTAATTTCTATTCTTATTGATTTGCTTGCTTAATATATAGCTGACTGGGCAAATGTGTTGAAATACTCCAAAGATATAGTGGTTTTGTCAGTTTATCTAATATGTAAATAATATTTAACATTTATATTTTTAAAATATTTGTTGAGATCCCATAAATAGATTAAAATCATTTAGACTCTCTATGGGTTTTTGATAAATTATTCTTGTGCAGTATTTTCCTGTATCTTTTATACATTTTGCAGAGTTTGATAGCATTTAGGCTCCACCAGATCAGGAAGAACCTCTGGATGAGGGCATGGCAACGGAATCCAGTATTCTTGCCTGGAGAATCCCATGGACAGAAGAGCCTGATTGGTTGCAGTCTATATGTTGCAGAGTCACAAGTGAGGCAAGTTAGCACACAGCATGCACACAGTCTTTTCTTAGATTATGCTTACTTTTTATTTACGCTGTTTTAAAGAAATCTTGCTATGCCTCTATATATCTTTTATTCAGTGATCTTCAGACTTATCCTTTTGTCTTAGTAAGTGTGTGTTCAGTTGCTGAGTCACGTCTGACTCTGACACCCCATGAACTATAGCCAGCAAAGCTCCTCTTTCCATGAGATTTCCCAGGCAAGAATACCGGAGTGGGTTGCCATTTCTTTCTACAGGGGATCTTCCTGACCCAGGGAAGAAACCTGCATCTACTGCATTGGCAGGCAGGTTTTTTTACCTCTGAGCCACCCCGGAAGCCCTATTAATAAGTACATAAATGTTGTTTTAGGTGTGAAGATATGACTGGTTTGATTTAATCATGCTTGAACTTGCTGTGCTCCTAAATGAATCCATGTCTTTTACAAATTCTGGAAATTTTTGAATCTCTTGAAATATTTCCTGGTAAGCCATTACCATTTCTCTAGTGTTTTCTTTCCTCTTTTAGACTTTCTATTGGAAAAGTGATAGACATGTTTTTAACCTCTATGTTTCTTAACTTTTATTTCATATATTCCATTTCCTTTTCTGTGTAAATTTCAACTCTGTTTTACCATTTAATAATTCTTCCACTGCATGTAATTTCTACTGAACCCATCTACTAAGTACTATTTTTTTTTTTTTACCACAGTGTTTTCAATTTCTGTTCTAAATATTTTTTAATTTTGTTTTTTATTCTTAAACCATGCTTGTAGCCAGTCATATTTAAAATTTCTTTTAACACTTGTGTTTATTTTAAAAATCTACATATGAAATAATTTTCTGACAAAAGTATTTTGAATATACTTCCACTAATTTTTTTCTTCTTATTCTTTGTCATAGTGAATGGGTACTACAAGTCCTTCTCAATTTGTTAAAAAAATTGGTTTTTCTTTTAAAAATTTATGCATTTATTTATTTATTTTGGTTGAGCTGGGTCATCATTTCTGCATGCAGGCTTTCTCTAGTTGCTGTGAGTGAGCTACTTTCTAGTTGCGGTGCCTGGACTTCTCATTGAAGTGGCTTCTCTGATTGCAGAATTCAGGCTGTAATAGCACGGGCTTACTCTGTGGCACGTGGGATCTTCTAAGACCAGAGATTGAAACCGCATCTTCTGCACTCTCAGGCAGATTCTTAACCACTGGATTCCCAGGGAAGTCCAAAGTTTACCTTTGTATAGTTTTGGTCATGGAAAAGTATTGAAGCCTGTAATGTGGGGGTGTCTCACAGAAGTTATTTTGCCTTTATGCCACACATGAGTTACCATATTGGGGTCATATTAACATAAATGTCTTGACTTACAACATCAATGAAGATAATGTGGATTTTAACTTAAATTAAAAATTTTGTGATATATGATAGTCCCAAATTAATGAATTATCACAAGGCCTGCTACAGATTGAATGCTTGCACACTCTCAAAATGCATAGGTTACAATCTAATCTGTGCCTGAGGTGCATGTGTGTATGTTCAGTTGTGTCAAACTCTTTGTGATCCTGTGGACTATAGCCCACTAGGCTCCTCGTCTGTGTAATTTTCCAGGCAAGAAAATGAGTGCGTTGCCATTTCCTTTTCCAGGGGATCTTCCTGACCCAGAAAGTGAGTCAGGGTCTTCTGCATTAAGTCCCATCTAATCTGTAATGTGATTGTATTTGGACGTGGGATCTTTGATGAGGAGATTAGGTTATAAGTGTGGAGCCCTCATGAATGGGATTAGTGCCCTAATAAAAGAGACTCCAAAGAGCCACTCAAAGACACAGCAAACTAGGAAGAGGGCTCTGGGTTTACCAGAACTTTGATTTTGGATTTCCAAGCCTCAGGAACCAAGAGAAATAAATTTTCCTTGCTTAAGACACTCAGTCCATAGTAGCCAAAATGGTCTAAGACAAGGCCTTACTATTATTATTGCGTGCATGCTCAATCACTTCAGTTATGTCTGATGTTGCGAATCCATGGGCTGTAGGCCACCAGGCTCCACTGTCCATGGGATTCTCTACGCAAAAATACTGGTGTAGGTTGCCATTTTTTCGTCCAGGAGATCTTCCTGACCCCAAGATTGAACCTGTGCATCCTACATCTCCTGCATTGTCAGGCAGGTTCTTTACCACTTTAGTGGGAAGCCACACTATTATTATATTTTCATGTAATTTCCAACCAAGTTTTTGAGAGATAGTTTTCTCCATCCTCCATACTTGCTAGTGGATGGAATCATTGTAGCCACTCTTCCCTGTGTGAAACCGAGTCCCAGCATTATGCAGGAGTCTTATTTATAGACCTCTGTTACGCAGATACCAAGGTCCCATCTCCTATCACACAGCTGCTAAAATATATCCGCTTACCACCCTGGTTTTCAGGTTTTTCCTTCCTTGTAAGTACCTGAGTAATACCTCCTTCACTTTTGAAGACAGGACTTATATATGGATAGATAGGTACAGTCAATTCACATTATTTACAGTCTTTTTATGTTCTGTAAAGGTGCCATGAACACTGAATTAGCAAATACTTAGCCAGTGCTTACAGGGGAAATATAGGGTTTGTTGGCTATGATCCTCAGGTCACAAAATTTTTATCAACTGATCAATATGTAATCTTATTTTACGTGTTTCTTTTTTAAAGACACCTTATTTAACATATGTGGTCGATTCATTAACATCGAACTCACAACTAATGGGGATGTAACTCATGCCTGAACTAATCCACTCTAACTCAGGCATTTTCTCTGTAAGGCACATCACAGCCTTCTTGTGCTTAGGAACCAGCACTATGCCTGGGGTCATTTTAAACAGCCAAATCACCAATAAAAAACACAAAAGTGTAGATAGCACTAAATAGACTGCAAAAAGGATACTGTATGAAAGCTGAAAGAAGGCCAGCATTACCTTATTTGATCTCAGCTGGGCATGTACACATTGAGAAAATCAAAATTTTCACTCTGTGTATGTCCACAAATGAACAGGAAAATCATCAGGGAGTATTGATCTAGGGATTACAAGGACATTTTAGTAAGTAGGCAAGTACACAGTGTGTGAATATGGAACTCGCAAATAGCAAGATTCAAGGTAGATGGACATATATAGACATAGATGTAGATACAGGGTATAGTGACATTTCAAAGCAGCTGTAATATGGTAGTGTCAGAAGGAAAAGCATGTATTTTATATTTTTAACAAAAATATGCAATCCCTATAAAGGGATTATAACTTTCACAATATACTGTGGTAGTAAATGGATATAATTTTCTGGAAGTGATTTGGCAACATATATTAAGAAATTTTAAACTATTTAAGCAGATTAATTTAGTCATTACCCTTCAGGGAAAGCAATTCTACCATATTCTAAGAAATATGAACCTAGATTAATATACAGATATATTCACTGTAGCATTATGTTTGCTGTATAAAATTTTGGGGAAAAAAAAAACCAAAGTGCTCTGTCACAGGGTAATGCTTACATGAATTAGATTTATTCATATAAAAATTACTGAGAAACTATCATAGAGTGTTTGAAAGCAACTTAAATTCATCATATGGAAAGCTTATTCTGATAAAAATAATGTAAAATAGCATGGATATACTACTTTATCTCAGCTATGTAAATAATTGCAAAAGCTAAATATGAAATCTCTATAAAAGTTGCTTTATACAGACATATTTTCTGTATTATGTTTTATTGTTTTTTATCATGAATATAAGCTTCCCAAGTGTATCAGTAAAGAATCTGCCTGCTAATGCAGGAGACATGTGTTTGATCCCTGGGTCAGGATCCATGGTGGAGGAAATGGCAACCCACTCCAGTATTATTGCCTGAGAAATCCCACGGACAGAGAAGCCTGGTGGGCTACAGACCATGGGATCACAAAGAGTCAGACACAGCTTAGCAACTGAAAAACAATAGCAGCAACAATCATGAATATATTTCTTTCCTAACTGGACAAAATTAGTGGACAAAGATAATGTAGAATTCCTGCCAGATGAATGATGCCTAAGTATCTAAGTATCTAGGCATCACTGAATATAATAAATTTTTGGTGATAGTAGATATGTGCTTGTCAAAATCCAAGGGCATGATTTTGGAACCACCTATGACTTTAACACAGTAAATATAATGTGGAAAGACTAGCATATGAGAATATTTCCTCTCTCACTTTATCTTATTCATACTATAACTTGGAATACTTTCAAAATCTTGGAATACTTTCACAGAAACATAATGTAGTAAAGTTGTACAAAGACTTTTTAAAATAAATTCTTATTGCTCAGATCAAAAGATTGTGTTTGGAATCTTTATATACTAACATTGCTTAGTACATTTTACAAGGGACAATTATGACATACTGTGTGCATGCAAGAAAATGCCCATTTTAGGAAAGAGGCTCAAATGTTATTATTGAGGAATTTGGAAAAGAATTACAAAATCGTACTTGAATTGATAGAACAATGGATAAAACAGAGCTGTCTTTCATTTCTGACAGTTTTGCTTTAAATAGGCACCACTCACAAAACTGATGGGAGATGATCTATTATTTTAAATGATATAAGAAAGACTTTATGGAGAAAATGGAAGTTTTATATTTTCATCATTTTATTACTTTCATAGTTTATAGATAAAAAAAATGTATTTACTTGGCATGCTATTATATTCTTTAATAAATGATGGTTTATTCAAATGTCTTAGATACAACAGATAGCCATTAAATATTTTATTTCTTGGATAGCCTGCCAAGTGAAAAACATATTTCCCTCTACTGAAAGCTAATTCCTTGAGGAAACTTCTCTGCCTGCAGTTGTGAAACTAATTAATGCTTAATTTCACTCCTACAGCATGTTTGCTGTTATAGAGCAGAAAAAAAAGGTTGCCAAAATTTATGCAGAAATGTATTTTTAAGACTTTTTTCCTCAAAAAAAATTGTAAGAAAAAAATGTACATGAAAATTTAAAGTTAACATAGAATTTAAGAATTAAAATGTACTTAATGCAAACATGAGGGCTTCTCACTTGGTGCTAGTGTTAAAGAACCTGCCTGCCAATGCAGGACACATGAGACACATTTGATCCCTGGTTCAAGAAGATCCCCTGGGGGAGGGCATGGCAGCCCATTCCAATATTCTTGCCTACAGAGTCTCATGGACAGAGGAACCTGGTGGGCTACTGTCCATAGGGTTGCAAAGGGTCAGACACAACTGAAATGACTTAGTACATGTACAATAAAAGATGACAGCTTTTATTTGAACATTTCTAATTATTTCTACATATTTATATGTAATTTTATTAATTTGATGTCTTACTTTTTTTTTAACCAGCATCAAAATAATGTTCTTGACTTTGGTAAAAGAAACAATAATTTCTGCAATTTGCATACACAATTTGATGTCTGGAGTGGATGATTCTCTGCCATTTAATCAGCCATAGTCCTCATATAAAAATTCCACTGATCTTCTCTAGAATATATTTAATTCCAAAATTATATTTTTCAACATTCTCAATTAAAAAGCTGTCTTATAAGAAATATAATAACCTTAAATCTGCATCTCCATGGAATGAACTTACTGTTTTGCTTTGTTAAATTAAGCTATTTCTTCCTTGTTTTCTATTTCCTGAAATTGTGATCTTGCCCTAAAGGCACTGCAAAATTATTCTTAAGATTTTCAAGAGACATTGGCCATTTACCACTCTATCTATAACTTGGGATGTTGTCAATTTATCTTGGCTGAAGAATATTATTATGTGATGGAGCAGGACCCGATGAGGACTTCCTGGTATAGATCCCTCGCCTACATCCTATTTTAGCTTTTTTCTGAAGCACTTAGATACTAACATCCAATGAACAGTTCCTGAGTTGTTACAGATGATAAAGCCACCATAGAAGAGATTAACTCCTTGATGACCATGAGCCCTCAGACCTATTGGAGTGTCAGTATTCATAATGTTAACACTGGTAACAGAACCCTGTTTCCTCACCATCAACCAATCAGAGAACTTTGCATGAGTGATCACATACCCCGGGGCTCCCTTTTCTCACCTTGCCTCTAAGAACGCTTTGTTGAAACTGACTAGGGAGTTTGGACTTTCTGAGCATTAACTGTCCCAATCTCCTTGTAGTGGAGCCTTGCAGTCAACGCTGCACTTTCCTTCACCACAACCCAGTGTCAGAACCAAATCTGAATTCAGTAACAATTTTGGTACCATCTGAGCCACCAGGGAAGTCTGAATAAAAGCCACTAGTAGCTAATGCTCAAAGTCTTCAGACTGCACTTTATGTCTGCCACATTTTGGTTTGAGTTTTCCAAGCATCAGCTATTATTTCTTGTCATTCCAATTTATTTATCTTTCAGTATAAATTGTATTCAAACTACAATAAAAGTATTGTAGAGTTAGTGTAGTCTTTTCAGTGGGGTGTTTTATTTGACTTGTCACATCAGTTATCCGAGGCACAGATTTTCTATCAACTATTCCAAATCCTGATACTGTGTTAAAGATTCTATGGTTATAAAAATGTAAGCTCAGTTAACTTCTTGCTTCACTGCTGACCACGTTAACAATGCCAGATGAATCCTCTGTCCAGAACACTGAGCAACTCCATAGATTTGCCCAAGACAAATGCTCTATGTAATTTGAAGGTCAGGGAAAGTAAAATAATTGTTGCCAAGAATCATTGAGTTTCACTTTACCCTTAATAATCTTTTTTCAGAGACAAAACTTAAAGGAATTCATTAAGAAACTTTAAGGTATTGGTAAGAGAGATAAGAATGGGAGTAACTGTGTTTTAGGGAAAGGCACAACAGTGTTACATTTAACATGACACTAACTTGTGTTGTGTTGAGATGGAGCCACTGGGAGAAGGAAATAACCTATAACATCCTCTATGGATAAGTTTTACTGTTGTTAAGGAAATAAAGCATATCTATTTCTGAAATTTTCTGTTATAGTAATCTGGCAAGTAGTATTCTTAACAGACCTTAGAATACTATGACTATCTAATGACAATTTTCTATGTCAAAAAAGAACAATCATAATTATTTCTAATATTCCTTTTCTTCTACTATCAGTTTGTCTTTTATATCTTTGATTATAAATCAGTATTGATGAATTGGCATGATCCTTGATTATAACAATGTAAAATACTCAACAGTTTTCATGGATTTAAAATATACAGGTTTAAAGTAGCTCAGTATTTCACTCTTTCATTCAATATGCTGATTAATATTTAGTCTGATAGTTACAATATTCTCCATGGTATGAAATAGTAAATCTTTTTGAATAAGAAAAAAATGAGCAAGCTGTCACGACCTGTGTAACTTAGGGAAATAAGAGTAGAATGCAAGTATTATAATACAGAGAACTATATTGAATGCCATGTAATAATAATAACAGAAAACAAACAGAAAAAATATATGTATATAGATAGATATATAGGTAGATAGATACATGTGGGTCTTCCCAGGTGATGTTAGTGGTAAAGAACACCCCTGCAATGCAGGGGACATAAGAGATGTGTTTTTGATCCCTGGGTCTGGATGATCCCCTAGAGAAGGACATAGCAACCTACTCCTGTATCCTTGCCTGGAGAATCACATGGACAGAAGAACCTGGCAGGCTACAGCCCATGGGGTCTCACCTAGTCAAACACAACTGGAGCAACGTAACATACACATGATACATACATGTATATCAATTTATAATGTAAATTAATTGCTTCAATTAAAAAAACAAAAGACTAAATGGCACTACCAAAAGCAAGTAAGCCTTGTTGAGGCTTTGTTAAATAAGACCATTTCATAATCCATCCTCCTGTTTTAGGCTCTGGCACTGTAGTGATAAAAATAACTAGATGTTTTATTTTATTTAAAATATGTAAAATGATTCTTTGTATATCAAGCAGACAGAAACCAATGGATGAATGAAATACACACACAAACTAGAAATAATACCAGGAATTCCCTACCTTGCAATAGAGGTGATCTTTGTCAATTTTTTTCCCTGAAATAAATGTGTGTCCAATCCCTTCTTTTTTCTTTATGTTGTTTCTAATTGATATGTGCCTGTCCATGATAGTTCACTATGAATTTCTAACACAGATAATATTAAAACCTTCTTTGATTATCTAATAGGAGAACAATGTGATGTTGAGTGTTACATAAATTATTTTTTATTACTTAAAGGCTTCTTTTCTATGGACTTCCCATGTCATACTAGCAAGTCTAATTTCTAACATGTTGGCTTCTATTGTTAAACTTGACCATATGCATGGCCACTTGCAGCTTTTTCAGAGCTTTGTGACCTAGCCCTTCAAGCACTTTTATAGTTGAAGTATATTGGATGGAAATGTTAATGTTTTAGCAACTCATGAGGCTTCTATGAGCAAATCCTCTGCCAAGAAAACAGTACTATATTTGCTCTTCTTGTACTCTCTCTGTCATTAAATATAACTGAGATGTGTGTTGCTCACTCAGATAAAAATAAACCACCTTCAAGAATTTTTAAAGGTAAAACAGGGAAAAGAATCTTGTAAATAATAGACAGGATGTGACTAGTTTCTATGTTCTTACAATAATGATGGTAGTGCTAGCTTTTTGACTTAGAACTTGAAGAAAAGAAATGTAGGCTTAGTTGAAAACAATCCCCATAAATATCAGTATACGTTTATATTACAGTTGAGTTAAAGCATATCTTTCCTATTCATGTCATAGAATTCTAGAGTTTGCCAAATATGGCTAAGTAAAGAGTCATTGCTCTAGATCCTCCAACCTTTTAACTGGTATTTTATGTACATTTAAGGTGGTACTGTGCTGAACTCCGTCACTCAGTCATGATCAACTCTATTTGACCCCATGGAGCCTGCCAGGCTCCTCCGTCCATGGAATTTTCTAGGCAAGAATACTGGAGTGGGTTGCCATTCCCTTCTCCAGAGGATTTTCCCAATGCAGGGATCCAACTTGTGTCTCCTTTGTCTCCTGTATTGGCGGGTGGATTCTTTACCACTGAACTATCTGGGAAGCCTGTGCATTCATGCTCAATTATCTGGCAGGATTATCTGCCACCTTCTTTAACTCTGATTTGGATAAATTTGGGGGTCTGGGATGACACTGACACAAAATAGCAAGATCTGAACCTCTGAACTACTGATTAAGAATTCCCATTTGAGCTATATGTCAATGAGTCATTGAGGTTTTTTATTATTTACTTTCTCAGGTATAAGAGTTGCACACCTAATATGGAAAGTTTTCCAGGATTGTAACTATTTTTCAATCAATTCCTGAAATATAGGACATTGTCTAGCTTTAGAACAAGAAGGAAGCTGACTTTTGACCCTTTCCATCTAAGGGGAATGGCTTAAGAGTGGTAGTATCATTTTTAATTTATTTTAGGAAGATGTCATGTGGGACAGATGAGTTAAAGAAATAATTAGTTATCTTGCTGGCATAAGTGAGAAAGTCATGAGGAGTATCCAGAGTTTTAGCAATGAAATATTAGGGAAAAAATAAAGCTTTTATATATCAAACAATAAGAGATACCACTGAGAAAGAACTTGCTGGGGGATGGATCATTAAGACATAGCTCTGTGACAAAGACCAGATTAACAACATGGTTATCCCCAAACTAATATTACAGAGAGTTTTAAGATATCTACCATTAAAATGTAAGACCAGGAGATGTGATTTAAGAAATAAAATTCTAGATATATCACTGGCACATGTAACTTAGTAGCAAAAATCAGAATCCTATTGATAATCAAAGAAAGCAAATGTCTAAAATTACACAAACTTAATCCATAAATGCATTTGGACCTTAGGCTCTCAAACAGTCACTGCAGGTGCAGCCACAGATGCATATGGACCAAAATACAAGATCTATGAGTGAAAAGAAGACATTAAACTTTTATTCAAACAGTCCAAGAGCACTCTTCTGCAGGGAGTAAATAGCATAAAAGATTTGCATGTTAGATTATGGAAGATCAGACAGTTTTATTCCTAAAATGGCTCACTCTTCACATTTTTGGCAGAGGTGAGGGACTTAGATTGTATTAGACATGGGACAGGACTGAGGAGCTGTAAGACTGGGGCCACTGTTTTAGCAGATCTTGGTGGGTCAGCTTGGGTTTAACAAGAGAAGTGAGGAGGAATTGCTCAGAGTCAGCGGAAGATTTTGTAAGAGAGGCTAAAGAGTAGATTGTGGTGGACTGCAATTTCTTTTTTTTTTTTTTTTTCCTTTTTTTACCTATACTCATAATCTCCTCTTTCAGGAAACAGACCCATACCACATTTCCAAACTCTTTTTGGTATTTATGAACATAGGATGGGCTCTGAGGCAATGTGCACCATCCTGAGGTCTGGCCCACAGAAACCTCTCACCAA
This sequence comes from Dama dama, assembly GCF_033118175.1. Classification (NCBI taxonomy): domain Eukaryota; kingdom Metazoa; phylum Chordata; class Mammalia; order Artiodactyla; family Cervidae; genus Dama; species Dama dama. The sequence continues at coordinate 23,210,203 of NC_083711.1, forward strand.
ACTTTTGATGAGGATAAACACAGTATTCTTAACACACAGGGGAAAGGACACTGGAACCACAGGTGAGAAGAGTCTAGGATGCCTGAATTACTGCTTGGATCATAACTTCTTACCCATCAGAAATACCCATTTAAATTTCATGTGACAAATAGCTAAACCTCTACTGAGTTACGCCATTGAGACTGTGTAGATTATTTCAGCAGGCAGCTGTTGAATGAAGCTCAATGCCTGTTATTTTGTCCTGCATTCTGGTTCAGTGGCAGCTTCTGCTCTGCTTTTCTGTTCCCTGGCATGCTATCACTTTGAAAAGTGTTATATTGCACTATATTGGGCAGAAAAAAAATAGATTTATGACTGGAGAGCTTGCAACACAACCTTTATTTTCATCAATGGAAAGAATCACCGGTACTGTGCTCTATTGCATGTGAGCTTCTCTCTATTTGTAACATTTCTGTAAGCCCATGCAAGAAAGTATATATTGTTTCTGGGGACTCCTGTTAGTCAGGGATACCTGTTAGTATCCTTGTTAGATACCTCTTAGATACATGTTAGTAATCTCCAGTTAGTCAAGTTACCCTTGATATACACTGATCAGAAATATTCCCATTGTAGATTCAGACCAAAATTTCCTTTCATTATTTCCTTTCTCCAGGCTGCTGGCTGATGAAGTTGGCCCATGTGGAAGTTGAAGGTCAGTTTAAAAATGCACTCCATCAATTTTTTAAAATCTCATCCTTTATTACTCACCTCCCCCATTATCCACTATTCTAATCATGGTGACATTCCATCCCTTCTTTTAGCATGCCGAGTACCCTTTAATCTCAAAGTTTGGGGCATTATTTTCTCTGCCTGAAGTATTCTTTCACCTCATTGTATGACTGTTATTTTTTGTTTGTTTTGTTTTACTATACAAGCTTATTTGTTTTACCATAGAAACTTCAATTCAAATGTTAACTCAGAAATTTTCTCTCCATCTTTTGTAAAAAAAAAAAAAAAAACAGTTATTTTAAATTCCACTAAGCTACTTTGTCTTTCCTGGTGGCTCAGACGATAAAGCATCTGTCTGCAGTGGAGGAGACCAAGGTTCAATCCCTGGGTTGGGAAGACTCCCTGGAGAAGGAAATGGCAGCCCACTCCAGTACCCTTGCCTGGAAAATCCCATGGACAGAGGAGCCTGGTAGGTTACAGTTCATGGGGTCGCAAAGAATCGGACACGATTGAGTGATTTCACTTTCACTTTCAAGCTACTTTACTATGTTTATCACTTATCATTCTCTGAAATGATTTATTTTACCCATTTTATACTTTATTTCCTGAATCAGTCTCATAAAACCAATCCAATCTGTACCCTCAATATTATACTCACAACATTACAATTTGTCACAATGTCACATTATTAAACCACTAATGGTGGTTGATGAAAACTTGAAATAGATTAACTAATATATTATAGATAAAGAGCAATTAGAGACTATAGTTTGGGTCCAAAACTGAAACTGGGTTTTCTCACTGTTATTCTGCATTGTCCGGTTACTTGTAGATACAGTTGCTGGAAAACCATAGGACACTACATCAGGCCAAGATTCATATTTTTCACTTCTTAAAGTCCAGTCCTTTCTGCTAATCTGAATGGCCAACATGGAAAGAGAAAGAGGGAGCCAGAACCAAATGATTCTGCTGAATATCAGCTGTGTGTGCTCAGTCACTCGGTTGTGTCTGCCTCTTTGTGACCCTACGGACTGTAGCTTAGCAGGCTCCTCACTCCATGGGATTTTCCAAGCAAGAATACTGGATGGGTTGCCATTCCCTTCTCCAGAGGCTATTCCCAACCCAGGGATGGAGCCCGTATCTCCTGAGTCCCCATCAGTTGTAACCACTCCCAAATATTACCTTGGGTAAGTCAATAGGGGAGAGCTGTGAGTGGGTAAGGGGCCTGGAGATAAATTGCAAAAAACGTTTTCTCCTAGGTAGTTCTCTTCAGTGAGGTTGTATTAATTAGGACTTAGAAAAATCTAAAGCAGACATATGAAAACAAAACAGAATATAAGGCCTGATATGGCTGACAAGCCCAGGAATTGAATTAGCGTCAGAATTAAACTTGACAAGACTTCATATTAATAGTACAATAATTCAGTTTCTCTTTACCTCTTAACATTGCATCATTTTTTTTTTTTAATGGGCTGCTCTTACAGGTTCCTTAGGGTGACCTCAGTCGTTGTGATCATTAGTTTTAGTTCTACTGTCATATTAGGAAGAAGAGGACAATGACTGACTTAAAGTCCTAGCAAAATCTCATTGCATATTCTTGGCTCTGACTGAGTCCCTTGGGCATCCTTGAAGCAATCTCTAATGCAAGGAAACAGCCTGGTAACTAGCCGTTTATGAGCACAACCCAACTTCAACAGCTATGGTTCTGAGAGGAGCAGTGGTTCCCAAAGTAGATTGTGACACTATTATTTAAAATGAAGTAATAAATTATTGTCATTCTAATCCTTATTTTTAACTGCCAAAGGAATGCAACATAAGATTTTAATGAAAATATAAAGAGAAAGGAAATTCACATTCACCCCCCCATCATGAAATAAAATGTGCTATATTTTCATAAGTTGAATAATCTGGTCAGGGTCAGACCCTCTTAACACATTCAAGGCTCAGGGCAAGAGCATGGAGGCTCATAAAGAATTTTTGTAAATAAGAATAAATTAATCTATGTTATACAATCATCCAGCCATGTCGATTCTTCATGACCCCATGGACTGCAGCACTCCAGGCCACCCTATGCCTCACCATCTCCTCAAGTTGGCCCAAGTTCATGTCCATTGTATTGGTGATGCCATCCATCCATTCTCATCCTCTGACATCCTCTTCTTCTGCCCTCAATCTTTCACAGTATTAGGGACTTTTCTAATAACTCAGCTGTTCACATCAGATGACTAATACACTGGAGTTTCAACTTCAGCATCAGTCCTTCTGAGTATTCAGGGTTGATTTCCCATAAGATTGACTGGTTTGATCTCCTTGCTGTCCAAGGGACTCTCAGAAATCTTCTCCAGCACCATAGTTTGAAGACATCAACTGTTTGATACTCAGTCTTCTTTATAGTCCAGCTCTTACAAATACATGACCACTGGGAAGACCATAGACTTGACTATATGGACCTTTGTCTGCAGAGTAATGTCTCTGCTTTTCAACACACTGTCTAGGTTTATCATAGCTTTCTTGCCAAGAAGCAAACTTCTTCTGATTTCATGGCTGCAGTCACCATCCATAATGATTTTAGAGCCCAAGAAGGGGAAATCTGTCACTATTTCCACCATTTCTCCCCTTTATTTGCCATGAAGAATTGGGGCTGGATGGTATAATCTTAGTTTTTTTAATATTTAGTCTTAAGCTGGCTCTTTCACTCTCCTCCTTCACCCTTATCAAGAGGCTTTTTAGTTCCTCTTTGCTTTCTGTCATTGGGGTGGTATCATCCACATATCTGAGGTTGCTGATGTTTTTCCTGCCTATCTTGATTTCATATAAGTTCTGTTCTATTGAAAGTCATGAATTAAATAATCATAAAATAAATGAATTTTTATTCTAATTATACAAAATTTGTACAATTTATCAAAATACAAACTGTGATAAATGTAAGGGATAAATTGTGATTATATTTTCCTGTAAAATATTTATAGTTATAAAGTAATGTTAAAAGCAAAATACCAACTACAGGGAATGATAAACAAAACTTGTAATCATGCTTAGGTATAACTTAGTGATTTGATTTATTAACTTATATGATGTATTTTCTAAAACAAAACTATAGCAATAGTTTAACATTTAATGTATATTTTATTGCTTTAATGTAAAGATTTAATATCATGCTTTATGTGTTGTTTCTAAAATTCCATGTACAACTTTGAGCACTATGCATTTTACCATATTGAAAATGTTCCTCACTTACTATGTCCAACTCATGCACTTATCGAAGTATCTTTTAAAATCTAGTATATGCAAAACTATGTTAGATTCATAAAATACTAACATTTTAATGCCATGTCAGAAGTTGTTTCCACATTTGACATGTGCTTTTCAAAAAGTTTATTTTTTATTGGTGGAGAATTTCTTTACAATGTTATGTTGGCTTCTGCCATTTATCAGCATGAATCAGTCAGAGGTACACACGTGTCCCTTCCCTCTTAACCCTTCCTCCCACCTCCCACCCTGTCCGAACCCATCTAGGTTATCACAGAGGAACAGGCTGAGCTCCCTGCACTATACAGCAACTTCCCATTAGCTATCTACTTTTACTTACTTTCAAGTGAAACTGTTCAGAAAAATGACCCTCCAAGATCTCCCTTCGACAGGCACAGTCAGGACTCTGAACCACAGCCTTCAGGCTTTCTGAACTCGCCCAAGTAATCACTTTAAACTTGCTTTCCGTATCACTTATGTGAGCACCGTGGGTTGTGTTTTGCTCAGATCACTGTTCATAACAGATGCTTTTTAAAATGCCAGTGCAGTTTTCAACCACAATCACTGAGTCAGGCTTTAAATACAACATCTGGCACTATATGTCAGCACCTGAGGTAAATAACACGCTTAGTGATGTACTTGTCTGGCCCAATAAACGTGTTTATTTGAAACTGTCATGGGTAGATGCTATGATTTATTATAGCTCTTGCTTCTTGAAAATACTCTACCCCCTAGTTCAATAGAATATTTAGACAAGCAGCAGTGCTGGTTTTCCCAACATCTTCTGTAATCCAGGTACTCAAATAGGAAGCCTGGAGAACAGGATTTGAGTAATAGAGAATTCAGTGAGAATGGTAGTTATTTAGTGAGACAAACATAGAATGACAGCCAATGGCCACTTCCACAGCACCTGGACTTCCTCTTTGTTTTAGTACAGACCAAACCATTGGAGCTTACCTAAAGATTACTAAAAGATAACCATAAGATTCCTAAACCAGCAATGCTCATGTGAAATACGTATCTTTGAGTTTCTATGAAAAATGATTTTCAGAAGCAACTGAAAAAAAAAATGACTACTTTTAACAACAAAATTGATAGAACAGAATGTATTCAAATAGATGAGTAGATCAGGGTATATAAAATGAAACTTACTTTCAGAATAGCCAAATACATATTACTTATAATAATCTAAGTATTAACAGAATATAGACATCCTTTCTGTGTTTTGCAAAGTGCACCAGATTTAAGATAAATAAAAATGGTAGGCAATATTGTGTATTGTGTCATAAGGAAGAAATAAAGCTACAACCTTGTAAAAGTCATGAGATCAAAATGTTAAATAATGAAAATTTACCTTTAATGGTACAAATTTTTATAACTCACATACTTTTATATGAGATTTTCTTAGTATCATAATTTCTTTGCTACTATTAAAATATTACATATTAATTCTTTTTATTGATTATTGACTTGTAGATAGCTTTTAAAGCTATTTAAGAAACTAAATATTCTTCTTGGTTAAATATTTCCTAGTACAAAATATCTTGTAACAAACAACTTGTCTATGATGACTATACTTCCAGGTTTGCCAATGCAGGAAATTTGTCAAATATGCTAAAAAAAAGGTTTCTCACATAAAATATATTTTACCTACAAAGAATTTTGGTCATAAAATTCAGATATGATCATTGGATTGGCAGAATTTGTACTACTAATAACAAGTTCATAAAAATGTTAACATGTACCATGCCTTTATGGGGCTAACTGGTGAAGAATCATCCTACCAGTGCAAGAGAACCAGTTTGATTTTTGGGTCAGAAAGATCCCCTGGAGAAGGAAATGACAACCCACTCCAATATCCTTGCCTGGGAAATCCCATGGGCAAGGAAGCCTTCCCAGAGGATCACAAAGAGTTGGACACAATTTAACGACTGAGCATGCATGCACACAATCACTTTATAGTATGCTCAATGAAAAACAAAACGTGTTTTTCATTTATATGTCATATACTGTTATATACACCAAATGAGCAGAAGGTTGGTATGATGGCATGAAAATATTTGATAACACACATGAATATAGGCTCATGTTATATTATCAGTCAACTGCCAAATTTTCCTGTTTTTTTTTTTTTTTTTTGACGGTTTGAGCACCGACAAAGCACGTTATAGGCTTAATCAGAAACAGCCTCCTTCTGATATATTGATTTAAACATGCTTAGTTATTATGACTGTTCTGCTTTATTTTACACACAATTTTATCTTATGTGAGTGGTGTGTGGGTGTGTACATGTGTGTGCTAGGACTATGTGTAACTGTAAGTAAATGTGTGCCCAGATCTATTTTAAGATTCATGCATGCAGCTGGAATACTGATTTTATTAGTGCTTGCCTTAATGGAAAAATAATATTTTTACTACTCCCTGGCCCCAGTTCTTCACATTTACATCATTTAAAATCGTTTTTATAGTCTTGATAAGTATCATGGTGCAGGCATTACATTAGTCAATGATTATCCATTAACATTATTACTGTATATGATTACATATATTTTGTTGGAAAGGGCTGGCTAAAATATTGATTACAGCAAGGTGCTACAAGGTTTTCTGAAGTGTCAGAAAGTCTCTTTAAATGTATTCAATCCTTTTAATGTCAGAAGTCAGTAAAGAAAAACCAGGAGTTATATAAAGACTTTTGTTACGCTATGCATGCTGTCACTTCAGTTGTGTCCAACTTTTTGCGACCCTGTGGACCGTAGCCTGCCAAAGTCTTCTGTCAATGGGATTCTCCAGGCAAGAATACTGGAGTGGATTCTCATGACCTCTTCCATGGGGTCTTCCCGACCCAGGGATCTAATCAGCATCTCTTACATCTCCTGTATTCGCAGACAAACTCTTTACTACTAGTGCTGCCTGAGAAGCTCTCATTACTCTATGATCTTGTAAAAATACCCAATCTCTGTACCAAATCATGCATTCCTCAAGAAGCCACGCATAAAAATGCACACTGGGTTTTCAAAAGAGCCGATTGTAAACTGCAGATTTAAACTTAGTGTTAGACTTCAATTTCTGAGAAAAACACTCCCTTGTGTAATCAAGTTTATGATCAGATTATGATTAATTACTTTTTTTTAAACCAATGAAATTATTTTAAGTCATGTAGCTAAAGGTAAGTGGTCAGGAAATACAAAAAGCATAAACCACCTCCATAACTATTTATCTTTTTGTGAGCTACAAGCCCTAGTATCTTAAAATATATACCATTAAATCATAGAAATAATCTTAAGGGGATATAATACTTTTTTTTCTCTTTTAACTCATCTTTCTATAGTGGAACGGCTAAGAAACCATTTGAAGTTAGCAATGTAATGATATGTAGAAGACTAGAGGGACTTACCTGGTGGATCAGCAGTAAAGAGTCTGCCTACAATGCGGGAGACCCAGATTCGATTCCTAGGTTGGGATGATCCCCTGGGGTAGGCCATAGCAACCCACTCTAGCACTCTTGCCTAGAGAATCCCATGGACAGAGGATCCTGGCAGGCTCCAGTTCATAGGGTTGCACAGAATTGGACATGACTGAAGTGACTAAGCAGCAGCAGCAGAAGACTGGAGATCTCTTCAAGAAAATTAGAGATACCAAGGGGACATTTCATGCAAGGATGGGTGTCATCAAGGACAGACACAGTAAGGACCTAACAAAAGCAGAATAGACTAAGAGATGGAAAAGATACATTGAAGAACTACACAAAAAAGGTCTTAGTGATCCACATAACCATGATGGTGTGGTCACTCACCTAGAGTCAGACATCCTGGAGTGTGAAGTCAAGGGGGCCTTAGGAACCATTACTATGAACAAAGCTAGTGGAGGTGATGGAATTCCAGCTGAGCTATTTCAAATCCTGAAAGATGATTCTATGAAAGTTCTGCACTCTATATGCCAGCAAATTTGGAAAACTCATCAGTGGTCACTGGACTGGAAAAGGTCAATTTTCATTCCAGTCCCAAAGAAGGCAATGCTAAAGTATATTCAAACTACCATATACTTGTGCTCATTTCACATGTTAGCAAGTTCATGCTCAAAATTCTTCAAGCTCTGCTTCAGCAATACATGAATCAAGAACTTGCAAATGTACAAGCTGAGTTTCAGAGAAAACAGATCAAATTGCCAACATTGTTGGATCATGGAAAGGGTAAGGGAATTCCAGAAAAGCATCTATTTCTGCTTCATTGACTATGCTAAAACCTTTCACTGTGTGGGTCACAACAAATCAGAAAATTCTTAAAGAGATGGGAGTACCAAAGGACCTTAACTGTTTCCTAGGAAACCTGTATGTTGGTCAAGAAGCAAAGTTGGAACCAGATATGAAAAACTGACTAGTTTAAAATTGGGAAAGAAGTGCATCAAGGCTATACGTTGTCACCCTGCCTATTTAGCTTCTATGCAGAGTTCATTGAGCTTCCCTGGTAGTTCAGAAGGTAAAGAATCTGCCTGTAATGCAAGAGACCTGGGTTTAATCCCTGTGTAAGGAAGATCTCCTGGAGTAGGAAATAGCAACCCACTCCAGGACACTTGCCTGGAAAATTCCACAGATGGAGGAGCCTGGTGGGCCAAAGAGCAAGGGGGTGCAAAGAGTTGGACACAACTGAGAATCTAACACTTTCACTTTCACTTTCAGAGTAGTTGTTGTTATTCAGTCACTCAGTCATATCCAACTCTTTGAGATTCCATAGCCTGCAGCTCGCCAGACTTCCCTATCCTTCACAGTCTCCTGGAGCTTGCTCACACTCACGTCCATTGAGTCGGTGATGCCATCCAGCCATCCTGCCCTCAATCTTTTCCAGCACCAGGGCCTTTTCTAATAAGCTGGGTTTTCACATCAGGTGGCTAAGGTATTGGAGCTTCTGCTTCAGCATCATTCCCTCCAAGACTTTTCAGGATAGATTTCCTTTACGACTGACTGGTTTGATCTCCTTGCAGTGGAAGGAACTCTCAAGAATCTTCTGCAACATCACAGCACTTTCAGAGTACATTATGGCAAATGCCAGGCTGGATGAATAACAAACTAGAATCAAGATTTCTGAGAGAAATATCAACAATCTTATATATGCAAATAAAATCACTCTAATGGCAAGACCCATTTTTCCCTAAGTCAGTACATCCCATCAGGAAGCTTGCATAAGCCTCATATCCTTCTTCATCAGAGGGCAGACAGACTGAAAACCACAATCACAGAAAACTAACCAATCTAATCACATGGACCACAGCCTTTTCTAACTCAATGACACTATGAATCATGCCGTGAAGGGCCACCCAAGATGGATGGGTCATGGTGGAGAGTTCTGACTAAATATGGTCCACTGGAGAAGGTAATGGCAAACCACTGGAGAAGGGAATGGCAAACCACTTCAGTATTCTTGCCTTGAGAAGCCCATGAACAGTATGAAAAGGCAAAAAGATAGGACACTGAAAGATGAACTCCCCAGACTGGTAGATGCCCAATATGCTAATGGAGATCAGTGGAGAAATAATGTCAAAAAGAATGAAGATGCGAAGACAAAGCAGCAACAAGACCGAGTTGTGGATGTGCCTGGAGATGGAAGCAATGTCTGAAGCTATAACGAGCAATATTGAGTAGGAACCTGGAATGTTAGGTCCATGAATCAAGGCAAATTGGAAGTGGTCAAACAGGAGATGGCAAGAATGAACATTGACATATTAGGAATCAGCCAACTAAAATGAACTGGAATAGGTGAATTTAACTCATATGACCATCACATCTACTACTATGGGCAGGAATCCCTTAGAAGAAATGGAGTAGCAAACATAGTCAACAACAGAGTTTGAAATGCAGTCGTTGGGTGCAATCTCAAAAGTGGCAGAATGATCTCTGTTCGTTTCCAAGGCAAACCATTCACTACCACGGTAATCCAACTCTACGCCCTGACTAGTAATGCTGAAGAAGCTGAAGTTGAATGGTTCTATGAACACCTACAAAACCTAGAACCAACGCCCCCAAAAGATATTCTTTTCACTATAGGGGACTGGAATGCAAAAATAAGAAGTCAAGAAACACCTGGAGTACAGGCAAATTTGGCCTTGGAGTACAGAAGGAAGCAGAGCAAAGACTAACAGAGTTTTGCCAAGAGAACGCACTGATGATAGCAAACACCCTCTTCCAACAACACAAGGAAAGAGTCTACACATGAACATCACCAGATGGTCAACACCAAAATCAAACGGATTATATTCCTTGCAGCCAAAAGTAGAGACACTCTATAGAATCAGCAAAAACTAGACCAGAAGCAGACTGTGGCTCAGATCATGAACTCCTTATTGCCAAATTCAGATTTAAATCGAAGAAAGTAGGGAAAACCACTAGACCATTCAGGTATGACCTAAATCAAATCCCTTATGATTATACAATGGAAGTGAGAAATAGATTTAAGGGACTAGATCTGATAGACAGAGAGCCTGATGAACTATGGACAGAGATTTGTGACATTGTACAGGAGACAGGAATCAAGACCATCCCCAAGAAAATGTAAAAAAGCAAAATGGTTGTCTGAGGAGGCCTTAGAAATAGCTGTGAAAAGAAGAGAAGTAAAAAGCAAAGGAGAAAAGGAAAGATATACCCATTTAAATGCAGAGTTTCAAAGAATAACAAGGAGAGATAAGAAAGTCTTCCTCAGTGATCAATGCAAAGAAATAGAGGGGAAAAAAAAAAACAGAATGGGAAAGACTAGAGAACTCCTCAAGAAAATTAGGGAGAAGGCATGGCAACCCACTCCAGTACTCTTGCCTGGAAAATCCCATGGATGGAGGAGCCTGGTAGGCTGCAGTCCATGGGGTCACTGAGAGTCGGACATGACTGAGCGACTTCACTTTCACTGTCCACTTTCAGGCGTTGGAGAAGGAAATGGCAACCCACTCCAGTGTTTTTTGCCTGGAGAATCCGAGGGATGGGGGAGCCTGGTGGGCTGCCGTCTATGGGGTCGCACAGAGTCGGACACAACTGAAGAGACTTAGCAGGAGCAGCAGCAAGAAAATTAGAGACACCAAGGGAACATTTCATGCAAAGATGGGCACAATAAAGGACAGAAATGCTGTGGACATAAGGAAGCAGAAGATATTAAAAAGAGATGGTAGAAAGATGGTAATGATAACCCTATATGCAAAACAGAAAAAGAGACACAGATATACAGAACAGACTTTTGGACTCTGTGGGAGAAGGCAAGGGTGGGATGTTTTGAGAGAATAGCATTGAAACATGTATATTATCAAGGGTGAAACAGATCACCAGCCCAGGTTGGATGCATGAGACAAATGCTCAGGGCTGGTGCACTGGGAAGACCCAGAGGGATGGGGTGGGGAGGGAGGTGGGAGGGGGGATCGGGATGAGGAATACATGTAAATCCATGGCTTATTCATGTCAATGTATGGCAAAAACCACTACAATATTGTAAAGTAATTAGCCTCCAACTAATAAAAATAAATGGGAAAGAAATAAATAAAAAGAGGTGGCAAGAATACATAGAACTGTACTAAAAAGATCTTCACGACCCAGATAATCATGATGGTGTGATCACTCACCTAGAGCCAGACATCCTGGAATGTGAAGTCAAGTGGGCCTTAGAAAGCATCACTACAAACAAAGTTAGTGGGTGTGATGGAATTCCAGTTGAGTTACTTAAAATCCTAAAAGATGATGCCGTGAAATTGCTGCACTCAACATGCCAGAAAATTTGGAAAACTCAGCAGTGGCCACAGGACTGGAAAAGGTCAGTTTTCATTCCAATGCCAAAGAAAGGCAAAGCCAAAGAATGCTCAAACTGCTGCACAATTGCACTCATCTCACAGGATAGTAAAGTAATGCTCAAAATTCTCTAAGCCAGGCTTCAACAATACGTGAACTATGAAGTTACATATGTTCAAGCTGGTTTTAGAAAAGGCAAAAGAACCAGAGATCAAATTGCCAACATCAGCCGGACCATTGAAAAAGTGCCAGAAAGACATCTATTTCTGCTTTATTGACTATACCAAAGTCTTTGGCTGTGTAGATCGTAATAAACTGTGGAAAATTCTGAAAGAGATGGGAATACCAGACCACCTGACCTACCTCTTGAGAAATCTGTATGCAGGTCAGGAAGCAAAAGTTAGAACTGGACATGGAACAACAGACTGGTTCCAAATAGGAAAAGGAATACATCAAGACTGTATACTGTCACCCTGCTTATTTAATATATGTGCAGATTACATCATGAGAAAAGTTGGGCTGGAGGAAGCACAAGCTGGAATCAAGATTGCTGGGAGAAATATAAATAACCTCAGATATGCAGATGACAACCACCCTTGTGGCAGAAAGTGAAGAAGAACCAAAGAGCCTCCTGATGAAAGTGAAAGAGGAGAGTGAAATAGTTGGCTTAAAGCTCAACATTCAGAAAACTAAGATAATGGCATCCGGTCCCATCACTTCATGGCAAACAAATGGGGAAACTGTAGAAATGGTGACAGACTTTATTTTGGGGGGCTCCAAAATCACTGCAGATGGTGATTGCAGCTCTGAAATTAAAAGACACTTACTCCTTGGAAGGAAAGTTATGACCAACCTAGACAGCATATTAAAAAGCAGAGATATTACTTCATCAACAGAGGTCTGTCTGCTCAAGGCTATGGTTTTTCCAGAGGTCATGCATGGATATGAGAGTTGAATTACAAAGAAAACTGAGCGCCTAAGAATTGATGCTCTAGAACTGTAGTTTTGGAGAAGACTCTTGAGAGTCCCCTGGACTGCAAGGAGATCCAGCCAGCCCATCCTAAAGGAGATCAGTCCTGAATATTAATTGGAAGGACTGACATTGAAGCTGAAACTTCAATACTTTGGCCATCTGATGCTAAGTGCTAACTCATTGGAAAAGACCCTGATGTTGGGAAAGGTTGAAGGCAAGAGGAGAAGGGGTCGACAGAGGCTGAGATGGCTGGATGGCATCACCGACTCAATGGAAATGAGTTTGAGTAAACTCCAGGAGTTGGTGATGGACAGGGTGGCCTGACATGCTGTAGTCCACGGGGTCGCAAAGAGTTGGACACTACCGAGTGAGTGAACTGAGCTGAATGGCAGACATAAGATGAACTAAAAAGCCTCTTTATGAGGGTGAAAAACGAGAGTGAAAAAAACTGGCTTAAAACTAAACTTTCAAAAAACTAAGATCATGATATCTAATTCCATCACTTCATGGCAAATAAGAGGGGGACATTGGAAGCAGTGACATATTTCATTTTCTGGGTCTCTGAAAGCGTTTACAGCATGATTTCAGCCATGAAATTAAAAGACATTTGATCCTTGGAAAGAAAGTTATAACAAACCTAGAAGGTTATTAAAAAGCTACTTTGCTCATAAGGGCCCATAGAGTCAAAGCTATGTTTCTTCCATTAGTCTTGTATGGATGTGAGCATTGGACCATAAAGAAGGCTGAGCATGGAGGATCTGTTGCTTCCATATTGTGGTGTGGGGAAGACTCTTGAGAATTCCTTGGACAGCAAGGAGATAAAGCCAGTCAATCCTAAAGGAAATCAACCTTAAGTAGTCATTGGAAGGACAGAGGCCAAGCTTAAACTCCAATATTTTGGCCACTTGATGTGAAGGGCTGACTCATTGGAAAAGACCCTGATGCTGGGAAAGATTGAAGGCAAAAGGAGAAGGGAGTGGCAGAGGAGACGGTTAGATAGCATCACTGAATCAATGAACATGAATATAAGCAAATCTGGGAAACAGTGAAGAACAGAGGAGCCCAGTGTGGTGCAGTCCATAGGTCACAAATAGTTGGACATTACTTCATGACTAAACAATGACAACAATAGAAATTTAGAGTATATAGCAAGAAAAATCAAAGTGTTTGTGATGAATACTAAGAAAAGTTAAACAGTTCTCCAAATACCTATTCTTGGAGATTTTTCACAAGTTTCTGCTAATTCTTAAGTATTAATCTAGGGCTGCCCTCGTGACTTAGCAGTAAAGGATCTGCCTGCTAATGTAGGAGATTGGAGTTTGATCTCTGGGTCAGGAAGATCCCCTGGTGAAGGAAACGGCAACTCATTCCAGTATTCTTGCCTGGGAGTTACCATGAACAGAGGAGCCTGGTGTGCTATAGTCCACCTGGTCTCAAAGATTCAGATATGGCTTAGTGACTAAATAAGAAAACAACAAAATATCTTAATCATAAAAAATATTTCCTCTGTAATGAAACAGAATTCTTTATTATTGTCATATTTTCTTAATTCTAAAATGTACACTTCTTCACATTTAACATTTCTGAAATCACGGTGGTTTAGATCAATGTGTATAAAATATCTGTTATTTTGTCAATGAATTTTCTTCCTGTTCTAAAGACAAGAAAAGATCAATTTGGCTAGCAATTAATTCTATTAACCTTTATAAGTAAGTGATATAAAGCTTAATGGTATTCATAATTATGATATAAAATTATAGATTTAATTGTCAATATAAACATGCACATAAATTAAAATCCCCAAGTGTAAATTGTAGTCTTCCATGCCATCAAATGTTAAGGATGGTGTCTCTACTTAAAATTGTAATATAATGATGGCACTATTTCAATTTTGCTTTACTGAAGTCTTTATTCACAAGAACAAGCCCTTTCCTATATTTGCTGTTATCTTTATAGCTTTATTTTCCAATTTTTCTTTCATTTTCTACATTAAAAAACAGAATTTTAAAAATCCCATATTTATTCACAAATTTGCTACAAATATTCATCTTACTTCATTTAACTGACATAGTTCAGATGCCAGAGTCTAAACACAATTTTTACCAGAAAGAAGTTGGTTTTGGACTGGGCTATCTGGCTAGATTTGAAATTAAAATAATATTTCTAGTAATTTTCATTGTTGTTTTTATTGTTACTAAACATTCCATATTTCAGATTAAAAACAAATAACCCTCTTTAGTTAATAATGTAACTTTAGACCCAGAATGTTAATATATCATGCTTCATTTATGCACTACATCCCTGCTTATTCCCCTTAAGTGTATTACACTAATCTTATTAATTCAATTCATACTTACACTGTAGATTTGCTCTTTATATTCAATTATTTCCACATCATTCTTAGTAAAATGTAATGGTGTGGCATACTAGATTTAGTTTTACTATGTTCAGATCACTTAGCTTTCTGGTCCCATGGGATACCATGCATGAGTGGCACAGAGGTTTGTGTGATTATCAGCTGTTGGTCAGTCACTCAGTCATTTCTGACTCTTCTTGAACCCATGGAGTGCAGCATGCCAGGCTTCCCTGTCCTTCACCATTTCTCACAGTTGGTTCAACTCATATCCTCTGAGTCAGTGATGCCATCCAACCATCTCACCCTCTGTCACCCACTTCTCCTCATGCCTTCAGTCTTTCCCAGCATCAGGGTCTTTTCTGATGAGTCAGCTGTTTGCATCAGATGGCCAAAATATTGGAGCTTCAGCTTCGGCATCAGTCCTTCCAATGAATATTCAGGGCTGATTTTCTTTAGGATTGACTGGTTTGATCTTGCAGTCCAAGGGACTCTCAAGAATCTTCTCCAACACCACAGTTCAAAAGCATCAATTCTTTGGTGCTCAGCCTTCATTATGGTCCAGTTCTTACAACCATACCTGACTACTGGACTATCAGTGATTATCATCAAATCATCAGAAGAGAAACTGTCCGCCTACATCTGACAGAGACAGATGACCTTTTCAATGGTACACCTTGCATTAGTGTTCTGGGGTTGCTGTAACAAAGTGCCACTTTGTGGTACTGACTATGTTAAACAACATAAATGTACTGTCTCATGCATCAAGGTATTGTCAAAAATATACTCACTCTAAAGGTGCTGGGGGAAAAGCTGTCCCAGGTCTCTCTCCTAGCTTCTACTATTTTGCAGATAATGTTTGGCGTTTCTTGCATTACAGATACAGAGCCCCCATTATCTGTCTTCATGTTCGTGTGCCATTATCTTGGTGTGCTTCTATGAACCTAATTGTGCTGGATATAGGTCAATACCAATAACATCATCTTAGTTTTTCAATGACTGTATATTCAAGTATAGTCAAGTATATTCAATGACCGTATATTCAAGTAAGGTCACATCCAGATGTCCTTTGGATTAGGACTTTGTATGAAGTCCTAATGAAGGACACACTTCCATTTTTAACACACCTCCAGAAGGCAGAGGCTTCCCTGATAGCTCAGCTGGTTAAAAAAATCTGCTTGATATGTAGGAGACCCCGGTTTGATTCTTGGGTTGGGAAGATCCCCTGGAGAAGGGAATGGCTACCCATTGCAGTATTCTGGCCTGGAGAATTCCATGGACTGTATAGTCCATGGGGTCACCAAGAGTTGGACACGACTGAGCAACTTTCACTTTATGGAAAGTAGTCTGTGACACTTTATTTATTCTATTGATTGCCCCATGATCTCTTAGCCTCCTTAGAAATTGTATTTGTTTGTAAAATGACTGAGGTTTTAAATAACATATGACAAAGTCTTACTTATACTTTTTTAATATAAAAGAATTAAGAAAATAACTTTATAATAAAAATTATTCCTAATAATTTTAATTTCTTAATATCATTCTTTAGGCCTGTTTTTTGAGCCCTAGAGGTAGGATTGAGGAGCAGTGGGAAGACCATGACATTAGAAATAGCACAGATAATTGATGAAAATTGATTTGAAAATTATTTGCATGTCAAAGGATTCTTATTGGTTTTGATAGAAAATAATCTTATTGCTAAAATTCTTGTTATTGTTAAAGCATTTTAGGTATTTCTGACTTTTCATTGTCAGTTAACACCCTTTGTTTCTATACCTTCTGAAATTTAAAACTCAATTGTATTCTCTACCTGAAAGAAAAGGAAATAAATCCTCAAAAGATTTCATGTTGTATATTTTTGTTGTCTTTATCATAATTGAAACTTTATCAAAGTAAGGGTTATGTTATTTTTTAAGTTCAAAAAGTGGAAATGAAAGTTTTTCCGTCAGTTGAGACTTTTTGTGACCCCATGGACTCTAATCCACGGAATTTTCCAGGCCAGAATACTGAAGTGGATAGACTTTCCCTTCTCCAGGGTAACTTCCCAACCCAGGGATCGAACCCAGGTCTCTAACATTGAAGGTGGATTCTTTACCAGCTGAGCCACAAGGGTAGCCCAAGAATACTGGAGTGGGTAGCCTATCCCTTCCCCATGACCCATAAATTAAACTGGGGTCTCCTGCATTGCAAGTGGATTCTTTACCAATTGACCTATCAGGGTATAATTTTAGTACTCATTTTAAATGACTTTTACAATGAACTACTACTGAGCTTTTAGAAAACGTAGAAACAATTGTCTAACTCTTTCAGAGAGGATACTTTTTCTTCTGAAGATATTGTGCCCAGAAAACGCTTCTGTGGAGCACCTAAAGTACTACATCTCATGTTACGTAGATTGAAAAGGTCATGCTCAAGCATCTCTTTCATTACGCAGACCATTAATCAGGAAATCGCTGTCTAGTTTTACTTGAAGGCTTTTGGTGTAAGGATCATTTTTTGTAGTTGGAGACTTTTTTTTTCTTTACAATCACTTCAATTTTTGATGGTCCCAACAAAATATGCTTGTGTCTTTGTTGGATGTAATTTTTGATGGAACTGTGTTGCTGAATTTTTATATTCAATAAACTCTGGAGTTTGATCACTGCCTGTGTATGGATACATATTTATCTCTGCCATTTCCATGTGTCTTCTGAAGATAGAAAGCAATGAGGGTAAAACCATTGAAAAACTAGCATATCACCTGATCAGAAATCTATCTAGTTCTGAATTTAGTATTCAGTATACTGGGAAAAATGGTTTGCACTTCACTCCACTGAGCCAAATCATTCCCCTAATCCTGATGTAAATTTTTACTTTTACCTTATGCCTCTTTTTCACTTTTTAAATCATCTGCTCACTTTTCTTTCCCTCTATCATGAATCAGGATAGGACCTTAGATGATAAGCCAATCTCTTCTACAATATCAATGGATACATACAGCTGTGTTGGTTAAAAAAAAAAATTTCATTGTTTTCATTTATACACATTGTTTGGAATGTGAAGAAAACATGAAACCCACTCTTAAAACATTTCAAGTAAAGAACACATTTGCATATTAATTCTATGGCTTTGATTCTTACATTGATTCTCATCAGTCTGATACTCTACCAATAATTTGTTTATATTGCTACATATAAAGTTTTTTTATAAAATGACTATCTCTTCAAGTAGCTTGTTTAATTGTGTTATTCTTTATATTAAAAAAGACTACAAACCACAAAATCATTGGATTCATTCTCATTATAGTGCAAAGGCTAAAGAAAATTATTTTTATACCTAATAAAATGTATGTAATTCCATTTAACTTGACACAGGTGAACATAAAATCTTAATTTCCAGCATAAAAAGTTAGTTAATAGATGATATTCAGATAGTTTGAATTTTATTTTAGTCACTCTATGAATTATCTATGTCATCTTTACAAATTGTGTTCTTTCTTTCTTTGGAATATGACATTTAAGAGATGTTCTTTTGGCATCATTTGCTGATTTTCTTGCATGTTGTCTGCCTTATAGCATGAAAGGTTCTGAAAACACACCAGGTTCTTCTTGTATGGGTCTAAATTATTCCGTGACAAGTGTCAATTATTGTCTAGTTACATAATGAAAACAAAAACACACTCTCAACCATAGCACAGATATGATAGGGAATCCAAATGAAACTAACACAACTAAATAACTAAATCAAAAATGTTAATGAAATTAACATTGTTAATCAACTATACTGTGATATAAAATAGTTAAAAAATTACAACCCATAGTCATGTAAATGTTACAGATACACATATACACATACATATACAAATATCTGTAGGTATATTCAGTTAGAATATAAAACTAAGAGTTGATGGAATGTGTCAAGGAATAAAACTCATATTAACAAAATATATTTCCATTTGCCCCACATGTTGCTGAACATCAGCACCATGGAGACTGTTCGTATGGATCTGGGGTTCTTATTCTAAGCCAGTGGGTACTGTCCAGACTTCTGAAGAGGTGTGATGAGGCTGGAATTGAAAAGATGGAAATGAGCTAGATTAAAACCAGCTGCAACTGCCAGTGGATGCTACTGGGGAGCTACTGACAGAAACAGCAAGCAAAAGAATAAAGAGTGAGTCCATGTTCCTCTTTGTGATTTCCAATCTCCCTCTATTGTCCTCTATTAGTGTAATGTAACAAGAAGCCAGCTGGCAAAAAAGAAATGCATGTAGCTTGCAGATTCTCATCCACAGCATCACAAAGTAGGACATAGATCATTGGGTTTAGAGTTGAAAGAAAATAGTTTAACAACTGGAAGACTAATAATCAGCCAAGAGCTTTATTGATGCAGCAGCCTTCTCTCTTTGTCTGTGCACTTGTTCTTGTCAAGTCTGTCAATATCGTTTTGGCAGTAATGCAAGAACAGTGTGCTTTGGGCCCTGGCCATGGGTCTCAGGGCCCATTTACCCCATCTCATCTCTGGAAATGTCCCTGGCTAAGACTTCAACTCCTGATTCAGCTCCAATTCTGGAACTTGAGACAGTGTTTGTAAGATATCAATTTTTGCTACATTAATCTTTAAATTGATGACATGTTAGTTAAATTTTCAACTAGGTATATTTTTGAATGGAAAAGATGATATAGCTGGACAGACAAAATAATTTTAATTGCAAAAATTAGGAGAATCTATCATTTTATGAAATAACTATCCTGCCTAATATTGTCCAAGAAATAGACAAATTAATAAGTGAAGAAAATTGCAAGTTCAAAAATATAGGGACCACTTCAGTGGTGCAGATTTGTTGCATTTTAAAATAAGATTGCTGTTTCTATAAATGTTTGGGTTTATATAAGTTTGAAATATAAGTTTGATTCAACTTCTGTATCCAACAATAGCCAGTTAGTAATTTTCTGACTTTGGGGGATTTCATATAACTTTTCACAGGCTAATGAAAAAAGGGAATTGTAAGCAGTAACATAGAGTTATTTGAATTACAGTTATTAAAAAACTCAAACTGATTAAATGTACAGAGACAATTTCAATTTAAAAAGGGAAAATCAGTAGATTAGATAGACTTCAGTTAAATTTAATAAGAAATTAGGGCTTTTTTCTCTGTGCTTCTTTGAGCTCCTCATTCTTTTTTCTTTTATCATTTAGTTGTTGTTGTTTTTCAGTCACTCAGTCATGTCTGACTCTTTGTGACCCCAAAGACTGCAGAATGCCAGGAATTCCCTGTCCTTCATCATCTCCCCAAGTTTGCCCAAACTCAAGTCCACTGAATCAGTGATGTTATCCAACCTTCTCATCTTCTGTTGTCCCCTTCTCTTCCTGACTTCAACCTTTCCCAGCACTAGAGTCTTTTCCAATGAGTCGGCTCTTCAATTCAGGTGGCCAACGTATTGGAGTTTCAACTTCAGCATCAGTCCTTCCAATGAACATTAAGGATTAATTTACTTTAGAATTGACTGGTTTGATCTCCTTGCAGTCCAAGAGATTCTCAAGAGTCTTTTCCAATGCCACATTTTAAAAGCATCAATTCTTCAGTGCTCAGCTTTATTTATGGTTCTTTAGCAAAATTTCTTCAGTAGTCCTGGTCTTACCTACCACACTTACCATGGGTACTTTACCATCATGTAGAATAAAAAAGATACCTCTTCTTTCCCAAACAAAAAGTAAGTCTTGATATCATATCTAATTTAGACATTCTAATGCACATGTGCACTTGAACCAGTAAACAAAACAAAAGACTATCATAGTTGACTGGCTGAAAATCTCAGAGGAAGTACGAGTTTCAAATTGGGTTTTACCACCTATTTGTATGCAGTCTTTTAACCTACCTCTTGTTCTTTTGGCCTCTGTTTCTTCCACAGGTTTTCCTCAAGTTAGTGGTATATCTACCAGTTACCCAGGGTTCATATCATTACATGACAACTCTGAAAGCAAAAAGAGCTGATTTTCCACAACCACTTATTGAAAGTACAGGATTTCATTCTTATCAACAAACTTGTTTCATCTGAAATAATTGCACTGCAGTGGGGATAATGGAATGTTCCTGATTGGATTGGACCAATCACAGACCAGTTCTGAATCTGACAGTGAATCATCTACATAAATTTTAGCCTGTGAAGAAATAGACTGGAGGGAGGATGTAGTATACTTTCTTCTTGTGGTGGTGGTTTTGTTTGCTTGTTTTTTACTTTTATTTATTTTACTTTTTACAGTTGATTTTGCCATGAATTTAAATTAGTTATCCTTGGTTGTAAAAAATTCTAACTATAATATCAACATAGACTTGTTTTATCTAGAAAAAACTGTGAAGTGAAATAATAACTTCTAAAGATTACTTACATAAATTATTAAGCCACCTAGCACTCTCAGGTCACTCTACCACTTAACAGACTTAAGAATTTTGGTATCATTTTATTTGGGTGTGTTAGTTTCAGGTAGGTGTACATCAAAATGAATCAGTTTTACATATAATATATAATATATATCCACTCATAGTGTACTCATATGAGAACAGTGATGACAAAAATGATCAACTGATGCAAAACTTGTCCAAAGAATCCCAGCATTGACTAGGAGATAAATCCCTCTTTATTAGACATTAGAATCATCATAAAAGCAAAACCATTCACTGATTTTTTTCTTAAAATAAACCCAACCTTGGTTTTTTGCTTCATATGAGACATAGAAATGCATTTATTCAAAGTTCAGTGAATGTGTTATGTTATCTCTGTTTTATTTGTTTTGCTATGTGGATAACATAAATGCTATGATCAAATCTTAGTAATTTCAGGAAGTCCCACTCAAAAATGAGCCTGTAATCCAAGCTGGGAATAAAAAGAGAATGAACAGAAGTAATATACCTATGAGTAAGATTATAGGTTCAGTGGAGATATGTACATTTAACTTATTAGATATAATCAATCAGGATTCCAAAATTATTGCATCTAAATTTTCCCTCTTGATAAACTGCAAGACATTAAGTAGGTACAATGTATACAGATTGGTCTTATAAGAACTTAAGTATTTATAGCAGGGTAAAGACATGGAGTTTGTAGAGAGGAGGTAGGGACAAGTTGAGTGTTTCATGGAAAGCTGATCATTTTCATATGGTAGGGAACACGCCAGTAAAGAAAGAAGTAAAGATATAGACAGTTCAGTTCAGTTCAGTCACTCAGTCGTGTCCGACTCTTTGTGACCCCATGAATCTTAGCACGCCAGGCCTCCTTGTCCATCACCAACTCCCAGAGTTTACTCAAACTCATGCCCACTGAGTCAGTGATGCCATCCAGCCATCTCATCCTCTGTTGTCCCCTTCTCCTCCTGCCCCCAATCAAGATACAGGCAAAGAGAGATTAAATATAAAGCAATGACACAAAACAAGAACAAAGTCATTTGATATTCATTTTTATAACTTTTTACATATTACAAACATGAATGAACTATTCTTGATAGTACAGAAATTTCAACTATAATATCAATATAGCCCAGTTTTATATAGAAAAACTGTGAAATAATATTTTTCAAAGATTACATACATATATTATTAAGCCAGCTATAACTCTTAAGTAACTATACCATTTCAGTTCAGGTCAGTAGCTCAGTCATGTCCAACTCTTTGCAACCTCATGGACTGCAGCACCAGAAGCTTCCCTGTCCATCACCAACTCCTGGAGCTTGCCCATACTCATGTCCATCGAATCAGTGCTGCCGTCTAACCATCTTATCCTGTCGTTCCCTTCTCTATCATTTAACAGACTCAAAATTTTTGACATCTTTTTATGTGGGTTTATTGTTGTTGTTCAGTCGTTAAGTCATGGCCCACTCTGTAACTCCATGAACTGCAGCAAGCCAGGCTTCCCAGGTGGTGCTAGTGGTAAAAGCCTGCCTGCCAATGCAGGAGACATAAGAGACTAGGGTTCAATCCTTGGGTCAGGAAGATCCCCTGCAGGAGGAAATGGCAACCTACTCCAGTACTCTTGCCTGGAGAATCCCACCGACAGAGGAGCCTGGCAGGCTGCAGTCCATAGGGTCCCACAGGGTGGGACATGACTGAAGCGACTTAGCACACAGGCTTCACTGTTCTTCATTATCTCCTGGAGTTTGCTTGTTCATGTCCATTGAGTTGATGATGCCATCCAACTGTCTCATCCTCTGTTGCCTCCTTCTCCTCCTGCCCTCAATTTTTCCCTGCATCAGGGTCCTTTCCAAAGAGTAGAGTCTTCACATCAGGTGCCCACAGTATTGGAGCTTCAGTTTCAGCATCTTCCAGTGAATATTCAGGGTTAAGTTTCTGTAGGATTAACTAGTTTGATCTTGCCATCCATGGGACTGTCAAGAGTCTTCTCCAGCACCACAATTTGAAAGCATCAGTTCATCTGTGCTCAGCCTTCTTTATGGTCCAATTTTCACACCCATAAGTGACTACTGTAAAAACCACAGCTTTGACTATAGGGACCTTTGTCAGTCAGCAAAGTGATGTCTCTGCTTTTTAATACACTCTCTAGGTTTGTCATAGCTTTTCTTCTAAAGATTAAGCATCTTTTCATTTCATGGGTCACAGGCACCATTCACAATGATGTTAGAGGTCAAGAAAATAAAATTTGTCACTGTTTTCCATTTTCCCTGCCTAGTTGCCAAGAAGTGATGGGATTAGATGCCATGATCATTTTTTGGAGGTTGAGTTTTAAGTCAGCTTTTTCACTCTCCTCTTTCACCTCATTAAGAGGTTCCTTAGTTACTCTTCACTTTCTGCCATTAGAGTGGTATCATCTGCATATCTGAGATTCTTGATTATACTCCCAGCAATCTTGTTTCCAGGTTGTGATTCATCCACCCTGGCATTTAGCATGATGCACTCCGCATGGTTGCTGTTGTTTTTTCACTCAGTCGTGTCTGACTCTTTGCGACCCCATGTACTGCAGCAACCCAGGCTTCCTGTCCTCCACCATCTCCCAGAGCTTGCTCAAATGCATGTCCACTGAGTTGGTGATGCCATCAAACCATCTCATCCTATCGTCCCCTTCTCCTCTTGCCTTCAATCTTTCCAAGCCTCAGGGTTTTTTCAAATGAGTCAGTGCTTCACATTAGGTGGCAAAAGTCTTGGAGTTTCAGCTTCAGCATCAGTCTTTCCAATGAATATTCAAGACTAATTTCCTTTAGGATGGACTTGTTGGTCTCCTTGCAGTCCAACGGACTCTCAGGAATCTTCCCCAACACCACAGTTCAAAAGCATCAATTCTTTGGTGCTCAGCCTTCTTTATATAGTCCAACTCTCACATTCATACATAACTACTGGAAAAGCCTTAGCGGTGACTAGATGGACCTTTGTTGGCAAAGTTATGTCTCTGCTTTTTAATATGCTATCTAGGTTGGTCATAAGGGCTGCAGTCACCGTCTGCAGTGATTTTGGAGCCCAAGAAAATGAAGTCTATCACTGTTTCCATTTTTTCCCCATTTATCTGCCATGAAGTGATGGAATTGGATGCCACGACCTTAGTTTTTTGAATGTTGAGTTTTAAGCCAGCTTTTTCACTCTCCTTTTTCACCTTCATCAAGAAGCTCTAGTTCCTTTTCATTTTCTGCCATAAGGGTAGTGTCATCTGCATGTCTGAGGTTGTTAATACTTCCCCAACAATTTGATTCTGGCTTGTGCTTCTTCCACTCTGGAATGTTGCATAATGTACTCTGCATAGAAGTTAAATAAGCAAGCTGACAATATACAGTCTTGATGTACTCCTTTTCCAATTTTGAATCAGTCAGTTTTTCCATGTCCAATTCTAACTATTGCTTCTTGACCTGCATACAGGTATCACAAGAGTCAGGTAAGGTGATTAGGTATTCTCATCTCTTGAATAATTTTCCACAGTTTATTTTGATACACACAGTCAAAGGCTTTAGTGAATTCAATAAAGCAGAAGTAGATGTTTTCTGGAATTGTCTTGCTTTTTCTACAATCTACAGGATTTTGACAATTTCATCTCTAGTTCTTCTTCCTTTTGGAAAAGTAAATGGCAACCCACTCGAGTATACTTGCCTGGGGTTCCATGGACAGAGGAGCCTGGCAGGCTACAGTCCATGGGGTCGCAAGAGTCGGGCATGACTTAGTGACTAAATCACCCACTGACCTTTCCAATTCCAACTTGAACATCTGGAAGATCACGGTTCATGTACTGCTGAAGCATAGCTTGGAGAACTTTGAGCATTACTTTGCTAGCATGTGAAATGAGTGCAATTGTGCAGTAGTTTGAGCATTCTTTGTCATTGATTTTCCTTGCGATTAGAATGAAAACTGACCTTCTCCAGTCCTGTGGCCACTGCTGAGTTTTTCAAATTCGCTGGCATATTGAGTGCAGCACTTTAACTGCACAATCTTTTAAGATTTGAAATACCTCAGCTGGAATTGCATCACCTCCATTAGCTTTGTTCTTAGTGGTATTTCCTAAGGTCAACTTTACTTCACACTCCAGGGTGTTTGGTTCTAGGTGAATTATCACACCATGTTGGTTATCTGGGTCATTAAGATCTTTTTTGTATAATTCTGTGAATTTTTACCATCTCTTCTTAATATCTTCTGCTTCTGTTAGGTCCATAGCATTTCTGTCCTTTATTGTGCCCATCTTTGCATGAAATGTTCCCTTGCTATCTCTAATGTTCTTGAAGAGATCTCCAGTCTTTCCTATTCTATCATTTGCTCTATTTCTTTGCATTATTCACTTGGGAAGGCTTTCTTATCTCTCCTTGCTATTTTCTGGAACTCTGCATTCAGATTGGTATATCTTTCCTTTTCCTCCTTTTTCTTTAGCTTCTCTTCTTTTCTCAGCTATTTGTAAGGCCTCTTCAGACAACCATTTTGCCTTTAAAGTTAAATAAGCAGGGTGACAATATACAGCTTTAGCATACTCCTTTCCCAAATTTGAGCCAGTCTGTTTTTCTATGTCTGGTTCTAACTGTTTCTTCCTGTCTTGCATACAGATTTCTCAGGAGACAGATAAGGTGGTCTGATATTTCTATCTCTTTAAGAATATCCCACAGTTTGTTGTGGTCCAGACAGTCAAAAGCATTAGCATAGTCAAAGAAGCAGAAGCAGATTTTTCATTGGAATTGTCTTTCTTTTTCTATGATCCAGTGAATGTTGGCAATTTGATCTCTGGTTTCTCTGCCTTTTCCAACTCCAGCTTGTACATCTGGGAGTTCTCAGTTCACGTACTGCTGAAGCCTAACTTGAAGGATTTTGAGCATTACTTTCATAGCATGTGAAATGAGCGCAATTGTGAAGTAGCTTGAAAATTCTTTGTCACTGCCATTCTTTGGGATTGGAATGAAAACTGACCTTTTCAAGTCCTGTGACCACTGCTGAATTTTCCAAGTTTGCTGACATATTAAGTGCAGCACTTTCACAGCATTTCTTTTAGGATTTGAGATAGCTCAGCTGGAATGCAATCCCCTCCACTAGCTTTGTTTTTATGATGCTTCCCAAGGCCCACTTGACTTCACACTCCAGGACGTCTGTCTCTAGCTTGGTGACTACGCAAAGGGGGTTATCCTGGTCTTTAAGACTTTTTTTTTTTTTTTTTGGTACAGTTTACCTTTTTGCTCTTGCCACTTCTGCATAATATCTGCTTCTATTAGGTCCTTGTCATTTATATCCTTTATTGTCCCCATTTTACATGAAATGTTCCCTTGGTATCTGATTTTCTTGAATAGCTCTCCAGTCTTTCCCATGCTATTGTTTTCCTCCATTTCTTTGTGTTGATCACTCAGGAAGGCTTTCTTATTGCTCTTTGCCTTTCTTTGGTACTCTGCATTCAGTTAGGTATATCTTTCCTTTTCTCCTTTGCCTTTTGCTTCTCTTCTTTTCTCGGCTACTTGTAAGGCCTCCTCAGACAGCCACTTTGCTTTCTTGCATTTCTTTTTCTTACAAACCTCTCTCCATAGTTCTTCAGGCACCCTGTCTACCAGATATAATTCCTTGAATCTATTCATCACCTCCAATGTATAATCATAGGGATTTGACTTAGATCATGCCTGAATTTTATAGTGGTTTTCCCTACTTTCTTCAGTTTAAGCCTGAATTTTGCAATAAGAGGCTCATGATCTGAGCCACAGTCAGCTTCTGGTCTTGTTTTTGCTGGCTGTATAGAGCTTCTCCATCTTCAGCTCCAGAGAATATAATCAATCTTATTTGACCATCTAGTGATGCCCATTTAAGTCTATTAGATATTGATTAATAAAAACTAATAAATGAAACATATATTTAATCTTCCATTATCTGACATTTTCCCCTTATTAAAGATAATATGTACGACTGCTTTAGTACTGTAATGTATTAAATTTGGACACCCTCTAACATAAAGTTTAAAGACGGCAATTTGCTTATTCTCAACAATAAAATCTTAATGGAAAATTAAATGAAACAAAATTGAACTTTAACCTTAGAAATATATTCATATTCTTTGCATTATTCAAATCTAGAGAAGAATATTGATTATGATCAGTTCAGCTCAGTTCAGTTGCTCACTCTTGTCTGACTCTTGGCAACCCCATGACTGCAGCACATCAGGCCTCCCTGTCCACCAACTCCGGGGGCCTGCTCAAACTCATGTTCATCAAGTAGGTGATGTGATCCAACCATCTCATCCTCTGTCATCCCCTTTCCCTCCTGCCTTCAATCTTTCCAACAGAAGGGTCTTTTCAAATGAGTCAGTTCTTCACACCAGGTGGCCAAAGTATCGGAACTTCAGCTTTAGCATCAGCCTTCCAATGAATATTCAGAACTGATTTCCTTTAGGATTGACTGGTTTGAACTGTTGCAGCCCAAGGGACTCTCAAGAATCTTTTCCAACACCACAGTTCAAAAGCATCAATTCTTCAGTCCTCAGTTTCTTTATAGTCCAACTCTCACACCCATAAATGACACCTGGAAAACCATAGCTTTGACTCATTGGACCACTTGACTTAGTTGGATCATTTGACTTAGTTTGGACCATTTTTGGCAAAGTAATGTCTCTGCTGTCTAGGTTGGTCATAGCTTTTCTTCCAAGGAGTAAACGTCTTTTAATTTCATGGCTGCAATCACTGTCTGCAGTGATTTGGAGCCCCAAAAAATAAAGCTGACACTGTTTCCATTTTTAAAGTGTTTCTCCATTTGCCATGAAGTGATGGGACTAGATGCCACGATCTTAGTTTTCTGAATGTTGAGTTTTAAGACAACTTTTCCACTCTTCTCTTTCACTTTCATCAAGAGGCTTTTTAGTTCTTTGCTTTCTGCCATAAGGGTTGTGTCTTCTGCATATCTGAGGTTATTGATATTTCTCCCTGCAATCTTGACTCCACCGTGTGCTTCATCCAGCCTGGCATTTCACATGATTTACTTTGCATGTAAGTAAAATAAGAAGGGTGACAATATAAAGTCTTGACATACTCCTTTCTTGATTTAGAACTAGTCTGTTGTTCCATGTCCAGTTCTAACTGTTGCTTCTGGACCTGCATACATATTTCTTAAGAGGCAGGAAAGGTGGTCTGGTATTCCCATCTCTTTATTAATTTTCCAGTTTGTTTTGATCCACACAGTCAAAGGCTTTGGCATAGTCAATAAAGCAGAAGTAGATGTTTTCTGGAACTCTTTGCTTTCTTGATGATCCAACGGATGTTGTCAATTTGATCTCTGGTTCTTCTGGGTTTTCTAATCCAACTTGAACATCTGGAAGTTCACGGTTCAGATTCTTAATATTTACTACTTTTTATTTGATGTTTATAAATTAAATAATTCTTACTTTCAAATATCATTTAATAATATAATTACTTAAAACAATGGTCTCAGTATTGTTCATGGACAATTATGTAACTGCTGTCATATACTATTAATAAATTTGGAATGTGATTTTTATTACCACAATGAACCATATGTTCAGTATTACATTTAATTTCTCCAACTTTGCATCACACTTTATCTTACATTCATATTGTATAATATCACTTATTTGGAAAATCTATCAAAGTTATTTTGGTTACTTGACTGTGAGTATATGTAGGCATATCTACAAGTGATTCCATTTATTTAATTTTTTTCAAACGAAATAATTATATCATTGTTAAATTATGCATAGTATAATATACATGCATATCTGTGTGTATAACACAACATTTGAAGAAAATGATGAAATTTTGAATTTCAAGGATGGATAAACATTTCAAGAAACAGAGGTATATCTAACCCTGCACACTATTTTGAGAAATGGTCAAATTCTAAATCATAGATATCAGGAATAGTAATAATTAAAAGTGCTTACTGAGGTTTCTTTTGAAGGGTATTAAATGCCTGTCTTTTTCATACTAAAATACTGCTTTCATGACTTCAGTGTCTCACACTTTTCCTGAATTTGAATTATGTTATGAATAATGAAGTAATGTATGAGTTTTCCTTTAACCTGGACAGAGAAGTGTAACAGCCAGATGAATTTATTTATAAAGTACAAGAGTATGTGTAGTCATTACTTAATTATAAATTTCTAAAGGTTTTTGTCTGCACATTTTGTCTACACTTAAGTAGCAAATTTTGATGTACCCAGAGAGAAATATAAGATAAACGAAAGGAATCTCAACTATCCCAGGGTAATCCGGATAGTCTTATGTACCAAACACCACATAAAGTTGTAACAAAATTTTGAAGCCAAAATGAAAACTGAAGAGGAAATAAGTTCAAGATACAGGTGCCCCTAGGGCAGTATGGATCTATATGCTTTTTTTCATATGTGCTTTTTTCAATGTTATACTGCTATTAAAATCAGAAAACATTTTTTTCTTGTATGATCTCTTCATTCTTATAAAGGCACAGTATGTATGTGCAGTCTGTAAAATTTTCTTTAACTGCTGCCAAATACTTGAGCTTGACTTTATCAGCTACTTCTTTGTGCTTTTTTCATTATGTTTAACTTAGTATTGAAAAACCAGGGGAAATGTGGTGGCATATGGCAAGCAGTAGATGTAGATAATATTCTGTTTCTCTGTTTCCAAGAGCAGTGATATACACTGTATTTATCTGCTTAGATTCAAGTACCAGTCTCCTTTAATACTATGACATAAGAATTATTTGATGTCAGTTAATTTGCCTTTTCTTTCAAATCACAAGAATGGATTCTTTACCTTATTTTTACTGTTCTTTTTTGTTTTTAATATGATACTGGCAGTTTTACAATAAATGCTTTTTCTATTGAAAGCCTGTCACAGACAAGTACAAACAATTAAGAAATATAGCCATGCACAGAAATTCCAAAAATTATTTTTCCTGTCTTACATAAACTAGACTCATGCCATTTTAACAAGAGAGAAAAATATCTTATATGTTGAAAGAAAGTCAAAATCATAGACTCTGACAAATATTATTACTATATGCATGTACCATTATCCATTATCTTCTACCAGTTGTTAGTTTTGGAAACTTCTTTTAATGAATTCCGTCTCAATTCCTCAAATGATTTCAAAAGCAAATATGGGTATATATATCCCTTCTTAACAGTCTCTTCTAGAAAACTTACTATTGAACATCAGTGATTTATAACACAATAATATAGAATTGATGCTATTAATTCTCCCTTTGAAGTTTCAAATATATGAAAGTATGACACAGAAAGCAATTATCTCCAATATAGCAAGACTTATATAATTAAGAATTTGGCCACTTTTGTGCATATAATTAGCCACAACTGGAAGAAAAATGATAATGTTAATGATTAGAACTGGAGATGTCTCCCTCACCATAAACATGTATTCATTCTCTCAAGATGGATTAATGTGTACTGGCTACTTCTTATGTGCTAGATAGTGATATATTTGATATCCTAAAAAAAAAAAATGGGAAAGTCATATATGAAAATCACTTAGGGTGCAATGCTGTACATGTAACAATAAATGCAGGAACAAAAAGCTAAGGTCAAAGAAGTAACAACTAGTCCAGAGACAAGAGAGTTTCAAACAAGAGGTGGCATCTCATATTCATGTTTATTTAATTGTTTTTATTTAGTATAAAACTAAATAGATTTTAACCTAATATTTATTGCTCAATCTATTAATTTTGCAAAAGAAGTAGTGTCTCTTTGGCTATAATATGATTCTCCTGAGGCCTGGCATGGTGCTGGTGGGTGTAGCATTTAGCATGTTAATTTACTACAATAAGTGTATGAGATTCGAGGTCTACTGGAAGTCAACTTGTCCACCATCTTGGATCTATTTAGTTCTAATCAGTTTATGTCCTGTTCTTGTGCTATGTCATCTTTTAAAGATTGTGTCATGCCCCCTTCTCTCCTGTTTCAGGTTCAGTATTGGAGCATCAGCCCAACTGAACACAGGTCCTAGGTCACTTCACTCTGACACTTTGGTACCTTGTTGATAGTTGATTGTAGCAGTAACCAACAGGCTTCCCTGGTGGCTTGGATGGTAAGGAATCACCTGCAATGAGGAAGACCTGGGTTTGATTCCTGGGTTGGGAAGAGTCCCTGGAGGAGGGCATGGTGACCCTCCCCAATATTCTTACATGGAGAGTCCCTATGGACAGAGGAGCCTGGCAGGCTACAGTCCACAGGGTCACAAAGAGTCGGAATGGCTGAGCTCCAAACACACCCAGCAGTAACCAGGAACTCCTCCCAAATCCATAACCAACAGACGATGAGGGTTTTTCACCCATAGCTTTCCCTTTCTTATTTCAAGGATGAACACTGTTCATAGAAATGTCCTCCAGATATTTTTCAGATCCCATAGAACCAGGTCATTGCATACATCCTAGCAGCAAGGAAGACTGGGAAACTGAGTATTTGGAATTTTTAGGCTTTACAGGAGAAAAAAAATTCTGCTAAAAAGGCAGAGAATGGGGGAAGAATTGTAACCAATATTATTTATGCTAGGAGCTTAAATTTCCACTTGTCATTAAAAAAAAACATAACATAAGGTATAATGTTATTGATTTCTGAGAGGATAGTGAACAAATTTTTGAGGTGTATGTAAGTATGTTCAAAACTGCTAAAAATCTGGGAAGAAAGTGTCCCAGGGGAAAGTAGACAATACTCATGTATTGCTCTTTTTGATTACATGATATATATTTATTCAGATGTGTGTGTGTGTGTGCACATGTGTGTGTAAGATCTTAAATCTCTTCCAAAGATGAACTGAGCTACATCATTTTAGAGTACTACTGTGAGCTGATATTTGCTATCAAATTTATTCTTTTCCATCAAATTTATTTTTAATATCAAAGGAATTTCGGAGCAGGGAATGTGCTATACCCTAAGGAATACCATTCATTCCACTATCTTTCTTATCTGAGTAAGTCAAGTTTACTTCAGTAATCATTTCTCATAAGCCTATAGCCTGTGGGACCCTGACCTCAGAATGGATCAGTGAGACACCATGTCACATCCAGGCAATACAAGGAATTCAGCTCACTCTTGTGGGAGTGTGTATTTATGGAGCAGTCATTTAATAGAAAAGCCAAATACTACCCTAACATAGTTCTGTGCATTGGATTTCCCTGGGGTCACCTCGAATAAGAAAATGTTTATAAAAAGTGGGAGGGAAAGGATAGAAAATAACTATATTAAGAACAGCCAGAGGACAGTTGGTTATTAAAAAAAATTATTAAATATCATGAAATCTTGGAGCCTTGTCCTTATATATCCAATTCATGCATCCCTTAGTATTCTCAAATTGCTACATTTTCCTAAAATTTCTCAAGTGAGATAACGAGAAATGATCAAAGTAGGGAAGGAATTCATGGGTTACGTCTTTTGTTTTTAAAAAATGTGTGTATGTAGATAATATCTTGTTTATATTGGTGGATATTTAAAATTTAAATATTTTAAAAGTTGTAAGCCACTGAATATTTTAATACCATCATCATTATGGAACACTGAAAACTACTGAGATATATACCTGCTCCTGAGAAAATCTGAATATTTTTCAGGATAAAAATATAGACATACATGTCTTGAGAATCCCCAAATATCCAATAAAATTATAATTTCTGGGGGTTTTGAGGTTTATGTTAAGAAGTTAAATTTACTTTTTCTCACACACAAGAGCTCAAAGAACCAACAAACTTAGATTTACTTGAATTCATGGTCACTGTAATATTTTTTTTTTTTTTCATAGTATAACTTACACATTTAACTGCTTCTTCATCCAGCAGTAGCTTACTGACCTAGTGGCTCAACTTAAGACTGAATCTATTTCACCTGGATGTAGATATGGTATACTGTTGATTCTGATTCATTAAGTGTGGAGTACTCTATTCTCTACTGAGGGCATGCAGAGTTGGTCAGTTGAGGTCACCTTGCACAAGACCAAACACCATAACTGCTCCCCATTTGCTCCAAATTAATTTTTAACATAGAATCCCGGACATACCCAAGCCCTGCTTGGAATACATGCTTACTTCCACACAGCAACTGAACAGTTACAGTAACTGTCTTTGTCAGTAGTTCACTGGATGACTTCTTATCTTATTGGTTTCCTTCTCCATTCTTGCAAAAGATTGCAAATAGCCTAAAAACTCAGTTGGATTAACACCATTTAGTTAGATAACTTAATTTTGCATCTCATCTTAAGTATGCAAAACAAACTTTCTCACTTTGTTTTGTTTCTCCAGTTTATACCCCCGTTGCTTTCTATCATCCCTAAATGTTTATTTAAGAATTTTTGAACAAATTCTGTATTATTCTAGATATTTGGGAATACTACATCCATTGTATGCTCAGTTGTGTCTGACTCTTTGCTACCTCACAAATTGTAGCCCTCCAGGATTCTCTGTTCATGGGATTCTCCAGGCAAGAATACTGGATTGGGTTGCCATTTTTTCTCCAGGGGATCGTCTCAATCCAAGCATCAACCTGCATATCCTGCTTGGCCTTGGCTGGCAGATTCTTTACCACTTAACCCCCTTGGAAACAATATAGTGAAGAATTATCTAGAAGAACTTAAGGGCTTCCATTACAAATGATGACTTTCCTACAGTTTATCTGTCTTTTTTATTTTACTTCTCCCAAAGATTTGTCTTTATAAATGTCCCTTTAGAGATATTTAGGTGCTAAAGTCCAGCAAAGATTAAAAGATCCCACCCTAGGATAGGCACAATAGCTTCTACTAGTTAGGACAAGTAGATTGGACAGATACTCCTTTCCATGTTTCTCCACTCTTCTCTGTTCCCTCAGCCCTGCCCTTATCCAGACTATTGACCATACAGCTACAATTTATCCTGGATATTGCACGAGATTAATTTTTCTTATTTTATTTATTTCCAGACATGTAATCAAAATAAAATATATTGTATTGCTCATATAAGTTACAAACAATTCCTGAAGTTTCAGGTTAGGGGAAAGCTAACTCAGTCTATTTTTACTAGTCCACCTCTTGCCTCCTATTCTCCAACTAAATTGAGTTACTAGGTACTCGATGAGATTGAGCTGTTTTCAGATTTCATGCCTCTGAAAATACATTTTGGTCGAAATAAAATGGCTTTCCCCTCATTCTTTTCACATTTCCAAGCATTCTTTTAGGTTAATACATTTCTTTTTCCCCGTTTAGGCTTCTTCAGTTCTCTAAGTTTAAACATGACTACTTTCTGTGAACTTCTGCAGGATTTTACCTGATTTGTTTTTCTTAAAACATATCCTTTTCTACCTTATGTGTTACAGATATTTACACCTATTTTACATTCTTTACTTGACTCAAGGCTTTCAGAAAATAGGTGCCAGAAGACTAAGGAAAGTATGACCTCTTGCTATTCTTATTAGAAATCAGAAAAAAAAAAAATTGATACAATGTAATAGCATCATGGAAGGAAGAAACAAGGATTTTAATTTTTTTCTTCATTTGTCTTGATGGGAAAATAGGATATACAAATAGTCAGTAGCAAATAAAGGAATCATATTCTACATAACCAGTTGATTGAATCAGTGTGAGGAAAACAGGTGATGACGATGACGACAATAATGATAGAGATTATGATACTGAGGCCTAGTCTTTACCCAACATTGATTATTCTACTGAATGAGAATTTTTATAGCATTTATCTCAATTGCTCTCTACAACACACTTAGGAGGTTGTGTAATCCTCATTTTTTTAAATGGACTAAAGTCATTTAAGTACATTTTATAAGTCAGAATCAAAATTTAATCCCGTTTCTGGCTAGCTCTGAAATCTTTGGTTCATAATGTTTGTTCAAGGGGTTTCTTATGTAGCAGGGCAGTGGTCTTGCTGTGATCTATTGAAATTCAGTCCCCAACACAAGGGTTTATTAAAAAAGAAGAGCTTGTTCACTTTTCAAGAGATAAACTAAAAGATACAGTCTACATTCAATATGCAAAATGTGGTTTAAAAAAGATAAATATTCTGAATTGGCTGAATATACCAATCTATGTAAATCCTAGGTTTTTCAAGGGAATATAAACAAGGATAACTTTGTGGGATGAAGATTTTGTATCATTGAGATTTCCTGGGAATTCTCAAGGTTAAAATGCATTCCTTGATTTAAAGCTCAACATATATGTAATATAATACATTTCCTTCAACGATATCAACTTGTGCAATTTGGAGACACGAGTCATTTTTCGGTTTCAAATATCCATACCAAAACAAGTAAAGTAGAAAATGCAGCTGGGTAATATTTTGCAAAGAAGAAAAACCCCTAAGGAAGTGAAGGCAATATAACAATATTCATAGACAAAATGTTTTTACCTACTGCAAGCCAAATGTGATGTTTATTTTCTCATTGTCATCATCATCTTACTTAATAAGTTGGCAGCACTGGATACCATTGACTTCTTTCTTTGCTTGTCTTTGCTTCCATTACATTCTCCTTATGACTTTTTGTTTGTTTCTATTTATCTTTTAAAGTATTATTTATAACCAACACTTGAGGGGGTAGAAGATTTTGAATGTTTGAACCTGTTTTGGGTTCCCTTCTCACTTTATATTTCCTCCTAAGTTACCCATTCCCTAAGTGCAGCTGTCTTCAAAATTTTCTTTTGATTTCTTCCAAATATACATATATATGTGTATATATGTATATCTGTGGGATTCCATGGTAGCTCAGCTGGTAAAGAATCTACCTGCAATGCAGGGGACCCGGGTTCAATTCCTGGGTAGGGAAGATCCACTGGAGAAGGGATAGGCTACCCAGTGCAGTATTCTTGGGCTTCTCTGGTAGCTCAGATCCTCTGGAGAATGGAATGGCTACCCACTCCAGTTGCACTGCAGGCAGATTCTTTACCGATTGAGCTACAAGGGACCCGGGTTCAATTCCTGGGTTGGAAGGATCCCCTGGAGAAAGAAATGGCAACCTACTCCAGTATTCTTGCCTGGAAAATCCCCATGGACAGAAGAGCCTGGAAGGCTATACTTCATGGGGTCACAAGAGTCAGACATGACTAAGTGGCTAAACCACTACTACCCATTCCAGTAATCTGGCCTGGAGAATTCCATAGAGTGCAGAGTCCATGAGGTCGTAAAGAGTTGGACACGACTGAACAGCTTTCACTGAATATACATCTCTGTATTTAATGTATTTATTTGAAATTTCCCAGAACTGAACTAGGCAAATTTGGCATTTTCCACTTCACACTGTTTTAAGTAGTTTAATACATCTTTAAAGGGTACCATTACCTCCTGAATTACTCAAACCAAATACTTAATACTTACCTTTGAATCACTGTCCTTCTCACCAAGTTGGGCCAATTCTAGTATCTAAATATCTCAAATCCTCCACATCTCCCGTTCTCCAAAATGCTAAGCCCTGAATCAAAATCTCCATCATCACTCCTAATCTGTCTCATAGGATGCACTCTTTCTCAACAACCCATTCATTTTTCTCTGTAATAGCATGTGTGTGCGTGTGCGTGTGTGTGTGTGTGTGTGTGCATGCGTGCACCCTAAGTCACTTTAGTTGTGTCTGACTCTTTGTGACCCTATGGACTGTAGCCTGCCGTGCTCCTCTGTGAGCGAACTTTAAAATTAAAATAAAATTATGTCATATCCTTCCTTAAAGCATTTTAGAGGTTGTCTATATGAAGTGTGATCTTTACATTTTGTCTGGAAAGGGCATGACTAGTTTTCTTTCCAGTCTGTATATCTCACTTTTTCTTCATTGTTTTCTATGCTCTGGTTGTAATTTTCTTTCATTTCCTCAAAAATCCTGTGTTTTTCTCCTGCTTCATAGGCTCACTGGTTGTTTTCATTTGAAGCATACCTCCTCTTCATATTCAGCTGCCTATCCAACCACTACTGTCCCTTCTCTTCACACATAAGCCATCTTACTGAAATCCTTATTCATCACGAGGTCAGAGAGTTCATGCATGTTTGGAAAGAATTTCCTAATTCCAATCTAGTTAAGTGTCTCAGCTACATGTTTCCTTGCTTGATTTCATAACACTTAATCATATGTTCAATATCCCTATTTTTGGCAAAATTGTAATTAAAAAGAAAAATTATTTAGGCAGTGGCATGTGGGACCTTTAGTTGCCGCATGTGAACACTTATTTCCCTGGGATCTAGTTCCCTGACTAGGAATCAAACCTGGGGGCGCTGCTTTGGGAGCATGGAGTCTTAGCCACTAGCC
This sequence comes from Dama dama, assembly GCF_033118175.1. Lineage (NCBI taxonomy): Eukaryota > Metazoa > Chordata > Mammalia > Artiodactyla > Cervidae > Dama > Dama dama. The sequence goes on from NC_083711.1 coordinate 23,247,867, forward strand.
CACTGGGGAAGTCTCAAGATTGTGATTTTGTGATTTTTATGTGAGGATGGACTGTACCTTCCGCACAAAGTATAGAACCTAATATATCTCAGTGTTCATTGGACGGAGAAATTACTCTACTATATCTTGTAGTAAACAGGAATATAGTAAAGACTCAACTAAGTGTATAGAAAGATTTTTGACTTATGCCTGAATAATAATTCAAAAAAAAGGAAAGAATCTGTAGGTGCTTATAAAATTTTTTCTTTCCTAGAGAAAGTTCAAACTAATAAATAATAATGATTTATTGACATTAGCACTAATATTTATTTTGTGGTATTTTGTGAAAATGTACTTTTATTATGAAACATAGAGTGAAATGTTAAAGAAGAATTAGCATGTTTCAGCTATAAATTAAAATCAAATCTTAATAGTAATTTGTCATTGAAAACAAATATAAATTTTGAGAAAAATATACTTTACTAGGGTTATTTCAAATATGAATGATTATGAAAAAATGCAGATTGTCTAACAGTCTAATAACAGTACATATGCTGCTTATATTTGTAAGAGCAATTTGTTGAAATGTGTAACTATATATTAAGATCTAGAATTTCTAACAAAGCTATATTATAAGGGATTAAGACCTGTGGTATTATTTTCTTTTACATATTTAGAGTTTTTAGAATAAAGTAAAAGATAGCCACCTGGATAGTAAAATGGTTTTCCACACTCTGAATTAACTTGAGAAGAAGAAGAACATTAGGATTAATAAAGAGAATTAGCAAGTTTATACATCTCAAATTTCCAATGAGGCTTACTAAAATTTAAATTAAATTAAAGTAACTCTTCTTCTACCTAAGACCCTCACATGGTTCCATTTATTGTTTTTCTTTAGTGTGACATAGTTCAGATTTTTCTAAAGTCAAAGAGGTATATTATTTCCATTTTCTCTTTGGGAATGAAAAAGAAGTTCATCAACTTCTTTCTCCTTTTCCACAAACTCTCTTTAGCTTGTATTCAGGCTTTATATTTGATTTTATGACTTAGATTTTGGAGTTTTTTTTTTTTTTTTTTTTTATTGACATCAAATGATTAATCACACCTATTGAGCCTGGTAATTTTTAAAAAGGTTAAACATCACTTGAAAAAAAACATGCAGCCTACTTTTCCCATTTTTCCACATGCTAATGCTTGAAAGAATTTTGTTTTTAATTCTTGTAAGTTAAAAATTTTAAAATTGAAAACTAAATCTAAGCTTATTCCTCAAAGTTATAAAAACTGCCAAAAAAACATTACCAGTACAGAGTGCCTAACAGAGTATGGTTGGCAAAGAACTAACAGGGTGGCAAAGAATTGGGAGCCAAATAGGATTTGAAGGTGTCAAGTGAGTTTATGTTAGTTTATGTTAACAATGACATAGAAATTTTAAAGTTTCTTTTGCATATAGGGAGATTTTGTTTAGTTTTTTTGGAATATAAGGACAGCATCTCTGGTTTTAATGTTAACAAAAATTCTAGACATAGACATCACATGTCAGGTTCTGTACTGGACATTGAACTATTAGTATCAACTACAGATTGTCTAATTGGTTGACCGTCTCATTTCTTTGAAGAGTACGGCTTATATAACTGCTTATTATTTTGCATCAACTCTTGTTTCTTATAAAATTTCCTTTCAATGTTACTTTTAATAGATATTTCTCTAGAAAGGCTTTGAAACCTATAGTAATAATTAGAACCCAGTTCTTGTTCCAGCTGGAAGCTGTCATAGAGTTTTGCAGAAGAGTCTGACATTAAAAAAATTCATAACATTGTTTATTTAGTAGTGAAAGAATCGCTTGAAAGATTATATCACTGGTACCAAGATGCAAAGAGAAAAATATTCAAGATCAGAAATCACATCCTGAATGAGAATTAGAGCAAAAATAAAGGATAAATATAGAAGGGCAAGTAGAATATATTACTTAAGCTATAAACTATTATCTTAAGCCACATTTAAATGAAACAAACAAACAAACATTTGTAGCAGCAGACCTCTGAAGAAAGAATATTGTCATATTTGTTAAAAGACCTGAAATATATTATCACTGAAATAAATTTAAAAAATTTCTCCCTGCTGTTCTGAGAATGAAATAGAATAATAAAGTGTCTTAAAGTATTTGGGAAAGGAGATAGAATAATTGAGTTCTCAAGTTCTTTCCCAAACCTATAATTTTATGAATACTTTATTAGCTTTAGTCATATTAAATAAAAACTGTCATAAAACAAAGCTTTATTTCCATGATCATAAAAGTTATATTTTTACCCATAGTATCCTCCCTTTCTGACAAATTCAGAACAACAGTTAATAACACAATCACATGAAAAATTATTACACAGTTAAAGAAATTAGGTTTAAGATTCACCTCCAAATATTTAACAAAGAAACAAAACTTGGCCAGTTCTATTTAAAATGCAATCTCTGAATGCATTGGAATATAATATAGAAAAGCGAAAGCTGTATTTATGAGTGATATTAAATTTTACAGAAATTCTTATTTGTCCAGAAATAATTCTTATCAATAATGTTTTAGCAAATATTTTATAGCATTTTACAATTGAGCAAAATAATTTCACATGTTTGCATATGCAATTTCATGTAAATGATCTCTAAACCTGCCTTCCAAAGAGCCTGGGGGTCCAAATGGAATGCAGTAGGAGTCACCAAAAATCCTTACCCCACTTAACTAAGAACAACTCCATTTACTTCTGTAGTGTTTTAATTCTGTATTACATATAAAACTTTATTTTCAAAATGTCTAACTGCATCTGAAAACTTATTGGACACACACTTCTTTAAAATGATTTGTGCAAATCCCAAAAGAGACTGAAAAATGCAAATATGGTACCTAACAAGTACATTTGCAACTATGGGGATTGTAAACCCCTTGAATAAAATCTTTAATATTGCATTTTGCATAACCTGTTTATTTAATATGATTTGCTTTAAGTGCAGAAAGTTAGCTATGGATTATAGAAATTTTGGTTTAAATAAGCAAATTGTCCTAAATTCTAACTTTTAATTTTTAGAAAAATTATTTATAGAAGATGAATATTTAATTGTAGGTTTTTCAAATCAGTGGCAATGTTTTCTACTTTCAATTATTTTAATATTTTCAAGAAACTAAAGCCATTCTATTTGGAAAAGGTTTAATTTTTTAACATTTAGGGCTTATCTGGTGACTCATAAGGTAAAGAATCTGCCTATATTGTGGGAGACCTGGGTTCAATCCCTGGTTTGGGAAGATTCCCTGGAGAAGAGAATGACTATGCACTGCAGTATTCTGGATTGGAGAATTCCAGTATTTTAGCCTGAAAAGTTCCATGCACCGAGGAGCCTGGCAGGTTGCAGTCTATGGGGTCTAAAGAGTCAGACATGACTAAGCGACTTTCACTTTTTTGAACATTTATGAAAATACAATCATCATCATTGATTTGAAGCATTATAAATATCTAATAAGATAAGTGAAACAAGTCTAAACAGAGGAAAACCACAAACTGTTCCATTTCCTGGTCAATAAATAAGAATTTATCCTGAACTAAAGTTGGATGACTTCTGAAAATGTGATCTTCTTGGTAATTATATTGATGTTAATACAGGTAGACAATCTGAATTTAATTTGACTTTAAGATGATATTAGGATTGAATATTAAAGACATTCGGTAAGAATTTAATAAAATGCTTTAGTATCTTCAACCTATCTTTTTAATCTAAACTCTTAAAATTCAGCTCTCTTTGTTCTCTAATGAAAATCAATAATTAAGTTTAAAAATACAATGAGGAAAGAAAGATAGGGTTAAGGAGAAGCAAGGAGTGATTTTTAAAGAAACATTTTTAACCTAGAAAATATGTATTTAAAAGATAAAAACTTGTGTTCTGTTGTGGTCAAGGGATTCATTACATTGGCATTTATATATTTGTATTTACATATTTGTATTTACTCTTTTATGAACACTCTCAGGTCAAGAACAAAATTGATTAATCATTTCATTTTATACTTCTTAAAGTGAAAGAAAAATTACTTTCAAATTTCAAATTCAATTTGTTTCAAAATTAAAACATAGCCTTCTTATTCTTAAGATAATTTAAATCATTAATCAGATAGTAAAGTCATTGGTTTTTAACCCTATCCATCTGATACCTTTCCTTAAATATTTTCATACATCAAACAGAAATGAAGATCTATTCTTAACATTATACATTTAATCTTAGAGGGAAAAATGAAATGGTCCTTTCATAACCATCTCCTCTAGGTGGGACATTACTTCTCTTAGTATAGTCAATTTCTTATATTTCTGTTATGAATGACATGATCATAACAAATACATCTTTTCTATTTTTCATTTTGGACTGGCTTTTATCTATCGTTCTATAGAAATATTTATGACATAGGAAATTGACTTGTCTTTATGATATTGATCAAGGCATCAATTCTGAAGGATATTCCTTAGGTTCAGTTTCTCCTCCATTTGAGATTTATAAACTACACTGTCAGGAAGGGAATGGTCTAAACCACGGTGCACCATGCTTTACTAATGAAAAATTTCCAAGTCTGCTTATTCTCAAAAGAAAGAAAGATTGGGGTAGCATTGCCCAAGAATTCTCTAGAATAGTTATACACAAGTTGACATATGGCAAGTACTCAGCATGGTGCACAGGCAAATAACTAATATTTCATCCTGCTAAGAACTTTTCTCTCCTCTCCTTTGGTGACTGAGATATACAAGCTAATTTGAGGTGAACGAGACATTATTCACATAAGCAAATTGGCAGACACATCATCTGTTGACAGATAATTACTTGGTGAAAAATATATAAGTATTAATGAGTGACATAAGGAAGCAACATGACTATTCAAACCTGAATGAATAAATGACAAAGTGATAGTCATTATAAAAGTGATTAAAATAAAATAGAATATAGTAAAAAAAAAAAAAAAACAAAAACAGGGCTATAAAGTCTATAAAAATAAAATTGAAATTACTGAAAAATACAACTATGTTAAAGATAAGGCAATGTTGATTCCTTTAAGATAATTTTGGGGAACATTATTCTGGTTGAATTTATAAATGCAAGATAAACTATATACCACACTACAATGTGTGAATATGAAATGCATATGTACCATAAATTTGTAGCTTTTAAAATCATTGTGTTTTTTCCTATTTGAGATAAGCAGATGGGACATCTAAAAATAGTATGGGAATAAATCAGGGATATGAAAATGAAGAGTATGAAACAGAAAAATATTTCTGCTAATGCTTCTTTTTCCTAATAAAGAAGCTTAGTTTTGTTTGTATGTTAGTTTGGGTTTGGTTTTGGTTTTTGGCTTTTTACTTATGTATCTGACTTATTTGGAAAGACCCTGATGCTGGGAAAGATTGAAAGCGGGAGGAGAAGGGGACGACAGAGGATGAGATGGTTGGATGCTATCACCGACTCTATGGACATGAGTTTGAACAAACTTCAGGAGCGGGTGATGGACAGGGAAGCCAGGCGTGCTGCAGTGCATGGGGTCGCAAAGAGTCAGACACGACTGAGTGACTGAACTGAACTGAACTGAACTGATGTATTAAATAACATGTGAGCTCTGGTTGGTATTTTTGGTACACTTTCCCTTTTGACTTGGTTTTAATGCCACTTAATAGTTTCTGGAAACATATCACTCATTTTGTATTGCACATATTCGGATGACTGCATTCAGTTAATCCATAGATCCATGTATGGTGTCCTTGACTGAGAATCTTTCCCTGTTTTGCAGATATTTGAAAAATTTACGTTTTGAGGAAAAAGGGGTAGAGGTTGAATGAATTAACTAATGTATCATATATTTTTTAAACTATCCTTACATGTATGTGTGACTGAGAATGTTTTCTTTTAAAGGGTCTTAGCAGCACAGTGATCCCATCTGCTTCTTGCATGTTTCTGTCTCCTTTATAAATTCAGAGCTGTGTTCTCTCACAAAGAATTGATTTCCACACGAGTAAACAGAATCAATGGATCAATTGTTACAAGTTTTACTACTTGTACTCTTGGTCAGAGCCTGTGATTTGTATTTACAATCCATGAGTACTTTCAGGCCCTTCAAAAAAAAATTATACTTAATGCAGCATAAGACTTTAAAGCTATACTTATCTCACTAACACTACCACTTATATCTCCATGTATTTTAACTGATTTAGAATAATAATATAAATTACAAATATATTTTTATCTTCAAAATATTATTTTCTAATTATTTTGACTTTCTATTCAAGGACATTCTAGAAATATATTGTTTGTGAAGAGTCTTGAGAAATGTGGTAATTCATAAGTTGACAAGAAAAAGAGAAAGCATATACAACATTGTTGTATTATTTTCCACCATTTTTCATTGGAAAAGTTTAGTGATATTAAATAAATGGTGAAGACATAGTGTTAGTCAAGGTTGGGAAAACAAGAAGTTTTTAGAGGGAAATTTGCAAGTCTGTACAAAAATGCTCCTTCTTCATATAAGAAATTATAGTCTTGAGCATTTTCCCCTCCAAAAACATTCATAAATTTCAAAATGTATACAATGAATATTCATTCCAATAAAATGCAGCCAATGGTATATCGAAAACAGCCTGAAGACTCATTTTGAGGCAGTTGCTTAATGAGATTATAGTGTACACATGTAGTTAAAAGATTAAATAACTCAAAGACAAACATGAGAAGGATAGATGAAGGAGGTTCTTATGCTTGGGCAGGTAAAGAAACCTATTAGATATTAGGCAAAAAATAAACATGAAAGAGTATTTGCAAAATCACTTTCTAACATATTATTTTTATTTAAAATAGGGGAATACATGTAACTCCATGGCTGATTCATGTCAATGTATGACAAAACCCACTGAAATGTTGTGAAGTAATTAGCCTCCAACTAATAAAAAAAATTAAATATTAACATATAAATGAATTCTGACAGCACTGTTTACAACAGCCAGGACATGGAAGCAACTTTGATGTCCATCAGCAGATGAATGGATGAGAAAGCTGTGGTACATATACACAGTGGAATATTACCCAGCTATTAAAAAGAATGCATTTGAATCAGTTCTAATGAGGTGGATGAAACTGGAACCTGTTATACAGAGTGAAGTAAGTCAGAAAGAAAAACACCAATACAGTATATTAATACATATATATGGAATTTAGAAAGAGGGTAACAATGACCCTATATGTGAGACACCAAAGGAGACACAGATGTAAATAACAGAATGTTGGACTCTGGGAGAAGGCGAGAGTGTAATGATTTGAGAGAATGGCATTGAAACATTTATATTATTGTATGTGAAGTGGATTGTCAATCCAGGTTTGATGCATGAGGCAGGGTGCTCGGAACTGGAGCACTGGGATGACCCTGAGGGATGGGATGGGGAGGAAGGTGGGAAGGGGTTTCAGGATGGGGAACACATGTACACTCGTGGCTGATTCATGTCAATGTATGGCAGAAACCACCACAATATTGTAAAGTAATTAGACTCCAACTAAAAAAAATGTTGCCATCTTAAAAAAAAAATGAATTCTGAGCAGTCAGACTTCTTAAATTTGCTATCCTTTAAGGATCAGATTGGTTGATGGTCTGGGTATATGGATGGACATTTAGTGAGTTTTCCCTTTTACAGAGCTTTGTATTATATGCTATTTTATATTTATAATCAGAAAAAGATATCAAGATTACTTAAAATTTGAAAGTGAAAGAAATACCCTTGTTATTTGTTTAATGCACATGCCATAGTTAATTAAAAGATCAAATGATAATAAACAGAAATGTGTATTTATTTACTATAAATATAAAGATCTATCTATATATATAAATATATAATATATATAAAGATCTTACTACATATATAAAGATCTGATTTTTATGTTTATGATTATTATGTTTACATCATTTTATTTCCTTTCTCTAAGAACCTAAATGAATACTTTCTGTAAAATTTTAATAGAGGGCATTTCTTATTTTTCTGAAGAGTTTTGTCTTGTTCTTTTTTTTTTTTTTCCCCTTTTGGGAACTCAGCCTTGTAACTGATCACATATTTCTTATTGCCAGAATAGTTGACTAAATATTGTTTCCTGATTCTAGCAGGTAAGTTAAAGTGCATGACATTTCTGTGCCAGACAAAACTTGGCTCCCTCTTATTGACTGACCTTGTTTTCCTTTCCCCTCAGCTTTAACTTGTTTTGCATAGACATATTGATGACAATTAGCTTGGTCTGAATGTTTGTACCCTTCCAAACTTCATATGTTGAAGTTCTAACCCCCACCCCACTCCAGATGATGGTAACAGGAGGTGAGATCTTTGAAAGGTGACTAGGTTATAAGGGTGGAGCCCTCAATAATGGAATTAATGCCTAAAAAATGTTTCAGAGAGATTCTCAGCATTTTCAATGATGTCACCTTGATCTTGGAAGTGCTAGGCTCTAGAACTGTAAGAAATAAATTTCTGTTGTTTATAAGTAACCCAATTAATGGTATTTTATTATAGCAGCATAAGTAGATTAAGACATCATTCATAGAGAAATTTAACAGTTAGTTAGGTGGATTAGTTAAATGGATGAAGGACGGTGGGAGCATAGTTGGAGTAGGAGCTTACAAATAAGCAAGGGGATAAGAAGAGGAAAACCTTGCAGCAATAAATCAGAAATTGATATATCATTATCCACTTTCTTACTTAATGGAGGTACAAATGGTTGGTTACATACGGACACATGAGTTTTATGTATAAGTCGTTTCAGTCATGTTTGACTCTGTGCAAAACTATGGACTGTAGACTGTCAGGCTCCTCTGTCCAGTGGGATTCTCCAAGCAAGAATACTGGAGTGGGTTGCTATGCCCTCCTCCTCTTTCTGACAAAGGGATCGAGTCCAAGTCTCTTATGTCTCCTGCATTGGTGGGTGGGTTCTTTACCAGTAGAGCCACCTGCATAGCCCTATATGTATTTACATGGGTTCATATACACATATAATTTGCTTGATGTCTGCTGAGAGGCCTAGAAACAATGACACCCCAGTAGTAGTGAGCACACCTTATACTCAGGTCTTGATTTTAAATACCACTCTAGCAAAGAAACAGGGCTCCATGAGAGATGAGTGACTCCTGGACTGGGGAAGGCAATATGTAAAGCAGCCTTGAACATTTTGTAGAAACTAAAAGTAAGAAAGTGCTTAAACATACACATACACATGTAAGTGAACTTTTCTTTAGCTGAGGCATGTATAAATGGTAAGATTTGAGCCATGATAATTATTGAGATTGATGTAAAGAGAACTAATATGGAAACATGAAGGAGATAGAGATCAAGTTTTGATTGATTTAAATGTGAAGATTAGGAAGAAGGAAAGTAATGAAAATTGCTGTTCTCCATCACAAACTTCCATGGTACATCCTATAAAGGATGATGTATTCTCTTATTATGGTGGTGATGGTTTAGTTGCTAAGTCATGTCTGGCTCTTGCCACCATACGGACTGCAACCCTCCATGGTCTTCTATGCATGGAATTTTCCAGTCAAGAATACTGGAATGGGTTGCCATTTCCTTCTCCAGGAGATCTGCCTTACTCAGAAATTGAATCTGGGCATTTTGGTCATCACAAGATGAGAGACATTGAGGTAGAGAGTGTTTAATACTGAGTATTTCTATACATTTTACCTCAAAAGTGAATAATTGAGCTTAAATAAACCAGGGGATTATTTTGTGATTAATCACTGCAGACGGTGATTGCAGCCATGAAATTAAAAGATGCTTACTCCTTGGAAGGAAAGTTATGAACAACACAGGCAGTATATTTCTGCTTCTGTTAGTTCCCTACCATTTCTGTCCTTTATTGAGCCCATGTTTGCATGGTATCTCTAATTTTCTTGAAGAGATCTCTAGTCTTTCCTGTTCTAATATTTTCCTCTAGTTCTTTGCATTGATCACTGAGGAAGGCTTTCTTACCTCTCCATACTATTCTTTGGAACTCTGCATTCAAATGGGAATATCTTTCCTTTTCTTCTTTGTTTTTTGCTTCCCTTCTTTTCACAGCTATTTGTAAGGCCGCCTCAAGTAGCCATTTTACATTTTTGCATTTCTTTTTGTTGGGGATGATCTTGTTTCCTGTCTCCTGTACAATGTCATGAACCTCTGTCCCTAGTTGATCACGCAGTCTGTCTATCAGATCTAGTCCCTTAAATCTATTTCTTACTTCCACTGCATAGTCATAAGAGATTTGATTTAGGTCATACCTGAATGGTCTAGTGGTTTTCTCCACTTTCATCAATTTCTGTCTGAATTTGGCAATAAGTTCATGATATGAGCCACAGTCAGCCCCTGATCTTGTTTTTGTTGACTGTATAGAGCTTCTCCATCTTTGGCTGCAAAGAATATAATAAATCTGATTTCGGTGTTGACCATCTTGTGATGTGCATGTGTAAAGTCTTCTCTTGTGTTGTCAGAAGAGGATGTTTGATATGACCAGTGTGTTCTCCTTGCAGAACTCTGCTAGCCTTTGCCCTGCTTCATTCCGTACGCCAAGGCCAAATTTGCCTGTTACTCCAGGTGTTTCTTGACTTCCTACTTTTGCATTCCAGTCCCCTATAATGAAAAGGGCACCTTTTATGGGTGTTAGTTCTAGAAGGTCTTGTAGGTCTTCATAGACCCATTCAACTTCAGCTTCTTCAGCATTACTCATCAGGGTATAGAGTTGGATTGCCATGGTAGTGAATGGTTTGCCTTGGAAACGAACAGAGATAATGCTGTTGTTTTTGAGACCGCATCCAAGTACTGCATTTTGAACTTTTTTGTTGACTATGATGGCTACTCCATTTCTTCTAAGGGATTCCTGCCCACAGTAGTAGATATAATGGTCATCTGAGTTAAATTCACCCATTCTAAGGCAAATAGACAGGGAAACCATGGAAACAGTGGCTGACTTTAATTTTCTGGACTCCAAAATCACTGCAGATGGTAATTGCAGCCATGAAATTAAAAGACACTTACTCCTTGAAAAGAAAGTTATGCCCAACCTAGGCAGCATATTACTTTGCAGAGACATTACTTTGCCAACAAAGGTCTGTCTAGTCAAGGTTATTGTTTTTCCAGTAGTCATGTATGGATGTGAGAGTTGGACTATAAAGAAAGCTGAGCACCAAAGAATTGATGCTTTTGAACTGTGGTGTTGGAGAAGACTCTTGAGAGTCCCTTGGACTGCATGGAGATCCAACCAGTCCATCCTGAGGAAAATCAGCCCTGGGTGTTCATTGGAAGGATTGATGCTGAAGCTGAAACTCCAATACTTTGGCCACCTGATACAAAGAACTGACTCATTTGCAAAGACCCTGATGTTGAGAAAGATTGAAGGCAGGAGGAGAAGGGGATGACAGAGGATGAGATGGTTGGATGGCATCACTGACTCAGTGGACAAGAGTTTGGGTAAACTCCAGGAGTTGGTGATGGACAGGGAGGTCTGGCATGCTGTGGTTCATGGGGTTGTAAAGAGTCGGTCACGACTGAGCAACTGAACTGAACTGAACTGAACTGAAACTTAATTTGAGTAAAGAGTTCAAGTGAGTTCAATGCTCATTATTGAGAAATACACACCTGTCTTCAAAGAGAAGGAAAGGATTTTTTTAATGAAAATATTTCTACCAGGCTATATTGGGGTGGGGTCAGTAAATAACACTCGCAAATGATCTTCAACATGTAGTTATTTATATTTATATTATTTCGTCTAGAAACAAAAAAAAGACATGTAGTCATTGTTTACTATGCAAATTATATATGAATTAACATGGGTTGAAATTTTAAAATATAAGCCCTCCTATCAAATGACTACTAAAACTGGGTTTTGAGCACAAGTCTATTTGACTTCATAGTTCCTGTAAGATATAACACCTCTAAGTAAACTATACTATCTATCTCATAAATTTATTTCCCCTGATTGCCCAGTCTTTGATCAGAATTTGGTTTTTAGAGATATGAATCAAAAATCATTATGAGGAATAATTAACTGTAAATAGAGAGAAATGCAATATTGGACAATAAAATAAGCAGAAGGAGAGAGTGAAAGAAAACTTTCTGAAACTGATCTATGTACTATATACCTAGACAAACATATAGCTTATGCAGGTGGTATGTGTGTGCAAACAGTTTCTTTTTTTTTTTTTTTAAGTATACTGTTGTAGAGGTTTAAAATATATGATAATTTTTGTGACTTTCATGAACATAAACCAAAGATTCGACATTGACATTTCCTTGGGTTTATGAGGGGAAGGGCATCTCAAAGACAAAAGCCCATCAGAGAATAAAAATTGCTTCTAAGTCTTCAAAGTTCAAATGTAATAACCATTTGCAAGAGCAGTTTAGGGGATATCAACTGCCATTGAGATTGCATTCACTTAAGAGGACAGCAAAGGAAACCAGACTTCTCACCACATCATAATTTATGGATTTGGCTAGGACACTTGTAATTACTTTCTTAGCACAAGAGGATGAGTACAGATGCATGAACTCCACCAGACTTGAATTCTGGGGAATACAAAGCACTTGATTCTTTTCTGCTGACAGTCTCAAAGGTATTATATCAATAGTAGCAAATAGGTCAAAAATGTTATTTTTACCTCTGGCCATAATTGACAAACCATATTAAGAAGGTTACTGTTTTGTTAACAAATTGTTAGCCTTTTGAAAATATTTCTGGTAAAATTTTTGAAAAAAAATATGCTAATGAATACATAATTTTACTGAGAATTTTTATTTGAACAAAGTAGTTGATTATATTGAAGTAAAAATTAACATAACAATTACAGATATACATAAAATATTCATAAGACTGGAGTATTTCCACTTTAATACAAATAGTAATCATCATTTTTTTTCCTACATGTGAAGTCTGCAAATTCAAATATTAAGAAATATCATCTTATTTACTTTCAAATGATGTGTCAGTTTTATTTCAATTTTCTGTCCAGTTAAAATAGTTAAATGTGGAGAATGCAGAGGTCAGTTCAACATACTAAGTACTAGGAATTTATCATCTACTGACCTCTTATTTAAATGATAACTGATTTATCTGTGGCTACCTTCTGCATTAAAACAATAAAATATGATGGAAAACCACTAGAAAAAAACATAGTAAATAAGCTTTTTGCCAAGAAGTGATGAATATATTTGAAATTTAAAAACTGTCTCATATATTCTCTATAATGTACAAGAGAAATAAAAGTAAAATGAATAATAAAGACAAAATCTTATAAAAACAAAACTAAATTTAGAAATTCTCAATGTATGAATGCCAATTACATAAAAAAGCCATTGTTTTCTTCCAACTACTTAATTGAAACCAGGACTATTTTACATCTGTGATAGCATTACTATTATGACTCTTTCTTTTCTATTTCCTGTATAAATCCTTGCCTCCACATTCGGTTCAACAGAGTTGGTTTGTTCATCAAAAAATATATCAACCTCAATTTCTGAGCACCTATCCACTATATATATATAAATAGTATATATGTGTATGCATATTTATGTAATTCATATGCAAATCCTCTATATCACTCACAAATGGATGAATATATTTATATAAATATATCAATGTTATATGATATGTAATATAAATGTATTACAAAATATCAAATTTATTATATCTAAATTAAGATTAGATACATGCTACAAGATATGAATACTTATTCTGGTTATTTTAAATAATTAAGAATTTATCTTATATCAGAAATATATCAAAATAATTTTAACATGATTCCACTAACTGAGTATTAAAAAGGGGACAAGATGCTCTACATAGTTTGTGATAAATAGTAATTACTGATTCTTTGTAGTGTAGAAATTTTTCTTATACTTCAATGGAAACACTTTAATGGTCCCAATAGTACAACTTAATCAATGTGCCACAGATAATAATGATAGAATATACTGTGTGGCTTGAAAACTTATTTCTATACTGCCCTGTGTTTCATACAAACATTTACATGAGAAGAGATATATTGAGCTTGCAAAGGGAGTTTTGGTTTTCATTTTATAAGCAACACACTTGGAATTAATAAAAATTTCATTCAAAATGGCTTTCTCCTCCAAAACAGTTAAGGATATATTAATCAAAACATAAATATTTTAACACTGAAAATTACAAAAATAAATGAAGAGCTATTTCAGGCATATGTACGGAAGACTCCCTAGTGGCTAGGTAAAGAATCTCTGTGTCAATGCAGGAGATGCGGGTTTGATCCCTGGGTCAGGAAGATCCACTGAAGAAGGAAATGGTAGCACACTCCAGTATTCCTGCCTGGCAAATCCCATGGACAGAGGAGCCTGGTGGGCTACAGTCCATAGGATTGCAAAAGAGTGGAACAAGTTTTCATGACTAAATAACAACAACTAAAGGAACACTCAATACTATTAGGTATCAATTTTTCTAAAATTGATACATAAATCCAACACAATCTTTGTCATATTCCCCATACAGGTTTTTGTAATAATTAACAAGCTTATCCTAAAATTTACATGAAAATGCAGAAAATCTAATTATACTCAAATAAACTAATCTTACTGAAGACCCAATATAGTGAAATAGTTAAGAGAGTGGGCCATGAAGAAATGTTTCCTTGCTTCTAATCCTAGCTCTTATTCCTGATAGAATATTTTACCTTAAACAAATCCTATCACTTCAACTATTTTTGTGCAGTGTGATAATTTTTTCTTATATAATTTTGTTAGAATAAATCTTCCTATCTTTTATCTATCTATCCATCCATCTACTGCAAATGATACTTGAAAAGCACTGTATAAATCTTTTCTGTCAGTGTTTATTGAGCTCCCAAAATCCCATTGTAATTCAGGGTGTTCATGGCGCTAATTTAGTAGAATGCCAAGTTTCTGACCATAAAATATTATCCATGTTTGTCTATCTATCTATCCACCTATCTATCTATCTGTCTGCCTATCTAGAACTTCTGTTTTCTCTGCTGAGATTCCACATATATTTTATAAAGGAATGCATTATTCAAATAGACAAATACATTGATAGAAAATTGATTTAAAAGATTTCCATTGTACAGCTATCTAAATTCTTTCTTTGATGAAAATAAGTCAGGAAGAAAACAGATATGTTGTCCTTTGTCACATAGTTCAAGGAAGATTTAGGTTTCCTGATTCTGCAGATGGAAAGACATGAATTGTAATTTAGGATAAATGAAACATTAGCTTAGTGATGAAGAGCTCCTAAGCCAGATATCTTAGGTTGAAACCTTGTTCTCATAGACAGTTGTGTCAGATCTTTGGCTTTCTGTGCCTCAGTTTTCTCTTTTGTAGAACGTATAATCATATCTAGCCCACATCTGTAAATGTGCATGTATGTGTGTAGTACGGTGAGAGAATGTGTGTGTGTGTGCGTTTATGAGCATATATGTATATTTATGAATATATGTATGTTTGTGTTGATGCTTTTAAACTGTGGTGTTGGAGAAGACTCGAGGGTCCCTTGGAGAGCAAGGAGATCAAACCAGTCAATACTAAAGGAAATCAACACTGAATATTCATTGGAAGAACTGATGCTGAAGCTGAAGCTCCAACATTTTGGCCACCTGTTGAGAAGAGCTGACTCATTAGAAAAGACCCTGATGCTGGGAAAGATTGAAGGCAGGATTAGAAGGGGATGACAGAAGGTGAGATGGTAGGATGGCATCAATGACTCAATGGACATGAGTTTGAGTAAGCTCCAGGAGATGGTGAAGGACAGGGAAGCCTGGTGTGCTGTAGTTCATGGCGTTGCAGAGTCAGACATGACTGAGAAACTGAACAAAATGTTTGTGTGTTTGTGTCTGTATACATATCATATTGCCAGGGGATGATGACTTTTATTTACCTAGGATAGAAAAATTAGAAATATAGAAAAATATTTTTGGAGCAGAAATAATTACAAAGCATGTTTATTCTGATTATTTTATACCTATAATACTCTTGACGTTTCAAATAGTATCACACTATTTACAAAGATTAAGCAGAACTGAGTTTTATATTTGGATAATACCTCCCCCAACTAATAATTATAAATGAATCCAATTACTGCTATGGAATATGTTGTAATTGAATTGAATTTAAATGTTTATATTTAACAGTTCCTTACATCCTCAGGTCCACTGAGAAATACATATCTCAATATGTAAAGTACTTCTTGAAACAGAGTTGGCTAATGAAGTCTTTATGAAGTTCACATAATTACTAGTCGGAAGCACAATATAAATTTTCTAATGACTTTTTCAGTCATAACTTAAAGTGATAGAAATATGACACTGAAATGGATGTACTGTCAGGGTATGTTCTGATGACTTGGTTATTTCCAGGAGATTATGGCATTGATGGTTTTTAATCATTTGGTTAAAAGGGGAAAAAAAAGAAAACCTTTCTCGTTCACCTTGACAATGCAATTGTGATTAAAAACTGATTATCTAACTATGACCATAGAATCAATCATTTCCTAACACACGCTCTCAGGAAAAATTAAATTAACATTGAAAAAGGGAAATAAGAAAATAGCTTGATGATATTTGTTGGACAGAAATGACTGGAGACCAGGCCAGGTTTCTCGTGATTTAGTCTCATGTGTCCTAGGATACATACAGTTGATGAACCGTGGTTGCTGAGTAGTGAGAATAATGCTTGTCTGGTAATGCAATACTTTGCTGCTTAAACAAATTATCTAAAATCGCAGTGGCATAAACAGCTCACCTATTTCTTGTTCAGTCAGAGGTCATATCATTTTGGGTGCCCTTCCTCGAGAGGTTCCAGCCAAGTAGTAACGCAAGATTAGCTTCTTTAACTGTATGGCTGCGTCATACTCTAGACCTTACTGTAAATCAATGAAGACTGTGGATGAAGAAACAGCCTCTGATCTCTAGGGATATTTATAGGGGACAGTGTTAGATTTAACCAGAATTGAGGTTCAAGACTCTACTCATATCTAAATGGTTAGAATTAATCAGTCTCCAACTCCCTTTGTACTGAGGTTGAAAAGTGTAGTCTTCCTATACCTTCTGTGAGATCTTTTTATAAGCCAAATAGAACTAGCAGGTTCAATAGGGATCTATTATTCTTGACCAATTGTACAATGAGGATAAGTGCCTGATATTTTTAATTATACGCTATTAAGTGATATTTGAAGGTGTAGCTATCTATCAAAATATCATGCCAGTATGTTTCATTTCTTCTTAAATATATTTATATACATTAATGTGCATGAACTCCTTACTGCCAAATTCAGACATAAATTGGAGAAAGTAGGGAAAACCACTAGATCATTCAGGTATGACCTAAATCAAATCCCTTATGGTTGTACAGTAGAAGGGTCAAATAGATTCAAGGGATTAGATGTGGTTGACAAGGTTTCTGAAGACCTATAGATGGAGGTACATGACATTGTAAAAGAGGCAGTGATCAAGATCATCCCCAAAAAACTAAATGCAAAAAGGCAAAATGTTTGTCTGAAGAGGCCTTACAAATAGCTATGGAAACAAGAGAAGCTAAAGGCAAAGGAGAAAAGGAAAGATATATCCATTTGAATGCAAAATTCCAAAGAATAGCACGGAGAGATAAGAAAGCCTTCCTCAGTGATCAATGCAAAGATATAGAGGAAAACAATAGAATGGGAAAGACTAGAGATCTCTCCAAGATAATTAGAGATACCAAGGGAAATTTTCATGCAAAGATGTGCACAATAAAGGAGAGAAATGGTATGGACCTAACAGAAGCAGGAAATATGAAGAAGAGATGGCAAGAATACACAGAAGAGCTATACAAAAATACCTTCACGGCCCAGATAACCATGATGGTGTGATCACTCACCTAGAGCCAGACATCCTGGAATGCAAAATCAAGTGGACCTTAGGCAGCATCACTATGAACAAAGCTAATGGAGGTGATGGAATTCCAGTTGAGCTATTTCAAATCCTGAAAGATGATGCTGTGAAAGTGCTGCACTCAATATCTCAGCAAATTTGGAAAACTCAGCAGTGGCCACAGGACTGGAAGAGGTCAGTTTTCATTCCAATCCCAAAGAAAGGCAATCCCAAAGAATGCTCAAACTACCACATGATTGCACTCATCTCACAAACTAGCATGGAGAAGGCACTGGCACCTACTCCAGTGCTCTTGCCTGGAAAATTCCATGGATGGAGGAGCCTGGGAGGCTACAGTCCATGGGATCGTGAAGAGTCGGACACGACTGAGCGACTTCACGCATTGGAGAAGGAAATGGCAACCCACTCCAGTGTTCTTGCCTGGAGAATCCCAGGGACGGGGGAGCCTGATGGGCTGCCGTCTATGGGGTCGCACAGAGTCGGACACGGCTGCAGCCACTTAGCAGCAGCAGCGGCACATGCTAGCAAAGCAATGCTCAAAATTCTCCAAGTCAGACATCAACAGTACATGAACCATGAACTTCCGGATGTTCAAGCTGGATTTAGAAAAAGCAGAGGAACCAGAGATCATCTTGCCAATATCCATTGGATCATCGGGAAAAAAAAGAGAGTCCAGAGAAACATCTACTTCTGCTTTATTGACTATGACAAATCTTTTGACTGTGTGGATCACAACAAACTGTGGAAAATTTTTAAAGAGATGGGAATACCAGACCCCTTGACCTGCCTCCTGAGATATCTGTATGCAGGCCAAAAAGCAACAGTTAGAAGTGGACATGGAACAACAGACTGGTTCCAAATCATGAAAGGAGTATGTCAAGACTGTATATTGTCACCCTGCTTATTTAACTTATATGCAGAGCACATCATGTGAAATGCTGGACTGGATGAAACACAAGCTGGAATCAAGCTTGCTAGGAGAAATATCAGTAACCTCAGATATGCAGATGACACCATTCTTATGGCAGAAAATGAAGAAGAACTAAAGAGCCTCTTGATGAAACTGAAAGAGGAGAGTGAAAAAGCTGGCTTGAAACTCAACATTCAGAAAACTAAGATCATGGCATCTGGTCCCATCACTTCATGGCAAATAGATGGGGAAACAGTGGAAACAGTGAGAGACTTTATTTTTGCAGACTCCAATATCACTGCAGATGGTGACTGAAGCCATGAAATTAAAAGACACTTGCTCCTTGGAAGAAAAGCTATGACCAACCTAGACAGCATATTAAAAAGCAGAGACATTACTTTGCCAACAAAGGTCCCTCTAGTCAAGGCTATGGTTTTTCCAGTGGTCATGTATGGATGTTAGAGTTGGACTGTGAAGAAAGCTGAGTGCTAAAGAATTGATACTTTTGAACTGTGGTGTTAGAGAAGACTCCTGAGAGTCCCCAGGACTTCAAGGAGATCCAACTAGTCCATCCCAAAGGAGATCAGTCCTGGGTGTTCATTGGAAGGACTGATGCTGAAGCTGAAACTCCAATACTTTGGCTACCTGATGTGAAGAGCTGACTCATTGGAAAAGACCCTGATGCTGGGAGGGATTGGGGGCAGGAAGCGAAGGGAACAAC
Organism: Dama dama; assembly: GCF_033118175.1. Taxonomy (NCBI): domain Eukaryota; kingdom Metazoa; phylum Chordata; class Mammalia; order Artiodactyla; family Cervidae; genus Dama; species Dama dama. Next base: position 23,267,391 of record NC_083711.1, read on the forward strand.
AGAGGATGAGATGGCTGGATGGCATCACAGACTCAATGGACATGAGTTTGAGTAAACTCTGGGAGTCTGTGATGGACAGGGATGCCTGACATGCTGCAGCCCATAGGGTCACAAAGAGTTGGATACGACTGAGATGCTGAACTGAACTGACTGATATATATCAACGTAAATATATATGTGTGTGTGTGTGTGTGTTCCCAGTCACTCAGTTGAGTCTGACTTAGCAACCCCATGGACTGCAGCCTGCCAGGCTCCTCTGCCCATGGAATTTTCTAGGTATGAAAAGTGGAGTGGGTTGCCATTTCCTACTTCAGGAAATAAATAAATAAATAAATAAATAAATAAATAAAGATATAGATATAGATTGATACAGATAGATAGATATACACATGTGTGTGTGTGTGTGTGTGTGTGTGTGTTTTCACTAATGTAAAATTGAAAGCTTTAAGGAGTTACAATCTCGGGAAACTCAATTTTTTCCTGACTTAAGGCCTTATATTTGTTTCTGTCCTCAGTGTCATTTTAGCCCTTCCTACTCAGTCCTTAATTTTTCCTTCTGAATTTCCATAATCATTTGAAACTTTTATCTTCAGTAACACTTTTTTAAGTAGCCAGTTCTTCTGTCATCACTTCTTTTGATAGCACTTGAAAAAAAATATTTTGCTTCTTAGAAAAGAATAGCTAAATTTGTATTGCTTCTGCGTTTTAGTGTTCCCATTAGAATCTTCTTTTATAATGAGAATGATAATGGAATTATGCCAAATATTTAAAATATTTCAATTTTTTTCTTTTCCCACAACTTATATGTGCTTTTAATAGTCCATTCTCGATTACAAAGTCTTTTAATTGTAGAATCCTTTTTATTAAACAGAGAGTACTTTTCTTGAGTTAAAAACTAGATAACAATAATTGCCATACTTTTCATTTCTGTACAAGAAAACTTTCAGTCTGAGTTTTTGACAAGAGGTTATTAGGTAACAGCTACTTTTCAAGTAACTTCACATTGATTTATTGTGCTTCAAATAAAACATTTTCTGAGAACACTGTTCTTGTGAAAGAGATTTGAAATTATATTACTTCTCTCATAAAGCAACTTGGTATGAACATTTGGAAACTATACATTTGCTCTTTCCTATCCAATAATGACTCCCCAAAGAACTCTTCAAGATTTTATCGAATTTTGTATTAATGGTAGCCATGAGGAAAGTTTTATAAGCACTACAGAAAAAATGTTCCATGACTGTAAGTAAACCACTTTTTTTCAATGTACACAAAATGTCTTCGTATTTCTGTACCGACAGTAAAAACCAGAGTTTGTTTCTTTCATCAAGGAATAGAAGTTTGTGTGTCTGTGTTGTTTTTGTTATATTTGTGTTCTTTTATGTAGCAATCAAGATGTAATTCAGTTCTCAGCATCACTTTCTGAATTTTTGAATACTTCAGTTAATATTGTCCTTCATTTAAGGACAATAAGTCCTTTAAGTCTTCCCTGATTCTGTATTCATTTCAAGCAATATGTTCAGTATTGATATAAAGGAGATTGACTCAAAGGATTCACTGATAAAAAGTATAAATGATGGAAATATTCTACAGGGAAATAGAATAATTAACCAAAAACCCAGGGATTCCAAGTATGAATCTAAGTGTCCATTTTCAGGAGCTCCAGAGCACTTTCAATTTCATTTAAAATAGGACTGGGTCCTTGGAATGAAGATCTATCAGATATAATGTACTTTAACCACTGTGCTCAGCAAATATCTAATCTCTTATGTAGCACAGGGCAAAGTTGAGTGCAAAATTCTGGGAATTTTATTCTTAAGGAGTCTCAAGTTCAAAACTCACACTCTTAGATTTAATCTGGAAAGTTAAATATATATGATATATTTTATATATATAAAAGAAAAAAAAAGGAATTTGAAAAAATGGAAATTTTTGTGGGAAAGGAAAATAAATGATTGCATCCAAAATGAGATATTCCAACAGGGAGATCTCTAACCAGAATAAAAGTGATTTTCAATGATATTGCAAAAATGACACCCTACGCTAACTTGGCAGATGAATGTTTTATGGTGGTGGTTTAGTCGCTAAGTTGTGTCCGAATCTTGTAACCATAAGGACTGTGGCCAGCCAGGCTCCTCTGTCCATGGGATTCTCCAGGCAAGAATACTGGAGTGGTTTTCCATTTATGGTGTTGTGCATATTATTAACACTTTTCTCATCCATGAGTGGGTAATCAGAAGAATTATGAAACTTTGAAAGATTCAAGGACACATGAAATGTATGTTCATCAGATGTGCTATTAATTTTCAGTTTTGCTCCAATGACAAATGATCAAAGAAGTAAAACAGTTAATTGAACATGTCTGTGTCTTAGTTTGGGGACCAGGCCCCTATGCAACTAACAACTGGCTTAAGGTATATGGACCACATACCTAAATAAGATACGATTTTGCTCAAAAATCTTACAAAATTTCCAAAATATAGTAGTCTGAGCTGCTAATTTAAAACCCAGGGACCAAAGATTTTTTAAATCAGTAACTCTCCCAGGTTTGAGTACATTTAAAAAAAAAACAAAACAGTTTAGGCAAGAGCAATTTATGTGGCCTTAAAGTCCCAACTTCCTGTTCATCCAGGTTTATTAAGCATTGACTATATACTTAGAAGTTGTAGTAGTAGTCAAAGAAATTCCTGTTCTCAAGGATCTCATGGCCCAAAAGATGAAATCAGACTTGTAAATATATAAGTGCATTAAATTATTACCAGCAACAGGCTATGAACTGAGAATATTAAGAGTTCTTTTTAAAGGAGAGAGTATTTCTACCTGGGGAACAGATGCGTAGGGGAAATTTTTTAAAGTTTGATGCTAATTTGTTAACCATTTTTGTTTACCTACATTTGTCAGAGAGGTTAACAAATTTCCACATAGAATAGCATACAAATTTCAATTTATGGGATATTAGCTTTCACATGGGCTTCCCAGGTGGCGCTAATGGTAAAGAGTCCACTTGCCAATGCAGAGATGTAAGAGATGCTATTTAGATCCCTGAGTCAGGAAGATCCCCTGGAGGAGGGCACAGAAATCCACTCCAGTGTTTTTGCCTGGAGAATCCCATGGATAGTGAAGCCTGGCAGACCACATTCCATGGGATCCTAAGACAGTCATACACAGCTGAAGTGACAGCACACTCATAGCTTCTCACATACATAGTCCTACATTTAGCAAACGTTCACTGAAAATTTATTTTGTGACTTATGGGACATGTATATTGGGACGTGGAAATTATTAAAACATGTTTTCTGACTTCAAATGCTCATGATTTTAAGAGAAAATACAGTATAGTGCAGTTTTTACAATGAATGAAAGACATCCTCATTTAAAGGCAATCCGTTTTGAATATTCTTTCTACACAACCCCAAAGGAGCCCTGATTTTGGCAACATACATCTGGAGTTTGCAGAGTGTATGACTCTTGGGGTCTATGCCCTTGAGAATGACGCTTGTGCTGGAAATGGGCCAAATGTTCTGATAGGCTTACTGGACCATTGTCAAATTGGAAGATACACACGTAAGGTAAGAAGAGGCTGCTACTGCATTGCTATTGAATTCAGGTTTTTCTTTCTTTCTTTCTTTCTTTATCCTCTTTTTAGCTTTTTTTTTCTGTGTCTGTATTTTTCACACAAGAGAGATTTAGCCGGGATGAGTCTGCCAGCACTCTTCCCAATGGAAAACACATAGAACTTCTCAGTTAATAGCACAAATACAGTCCTACATCACGAACTGAGTACAGGAAATGATGTACTGAATTTCTTCATGTATTTCACTTATTCATCAATAAATTGGACCATATGAAAATGTATATAGATTTATTAATAATAAAGGAAAAGTTTATTACATGATGAGCTCCAAACAAGACTATATAGTACAGTCTTTTCTTAATAATGTGCATTTCCAGATATATATGTGTGTGTAGAGTATATGTGTGTGTATGTTCAGTCACTCAGTCATGTCTGATTCTGCGATCCCATGGACTGTAGCCCATTGGGCTCCTCTCTTCACAGGATTCTCCAGGTAAGAATACTGAAGTATGTCACCATTTCATCATTCAGGGGATCTTCCTGACCCAGGGATCAAATCCATGTCTCCTGAACTGCAGGTGGGTTCTTTACCACTGAGCCACTGGGAAAGCCCATAGATTCCATACAGGTTGGTACATAGAAATTCTGCTCACTCTTTACAAAGAGTACTATTTTCAGAAAATATTAAGGCCATGACATGAAGTCCTAAAATTTAAACAGATTAGACTCTGTATCCTTTTAAGTCAAGGTTAAGCAAAAATGTTTATATGGTAAGGGTGCAAGAAATATCATGTGTGATGTGGAATCACTACTCATAGACTGATTATGAAAAAAATAAATCTTTATTCTTAAACAAATTTGTACTTAATGATTGAAATATGTGAAAGCTAAAGAATAACTTTTTAACGTACTAACATTTAATTTCATCTTGAAAAACAAGTATGTAGAAAAAAATGAATAGCTTGATAAGAAAGAACTGGTTCCTGAATTATAATAATCTGACTTACTATTTTTGGACTTTTCACTAGTGTGAAAGCAATACTAATTCATTAGGAACCATACTTCAAATTTTGAATTTTTACTGTTTTCCCAAGCTAGCAATATACCATATGATACTCTCTCCTGGTGCTGGGCAGCAGTAGCTGGTACCTAGTAAGCTATATGTTTGCCAGGATAAACAACCAATAATACACTAACAACCATTCTCTATTTTGCTATCAGCACATCAATAAATCCCATGAGATATTCAATACTTTGTATACAGTAGGTTTTGTTAGATAATTTTGCCTAATGATAGGCTAATGTAAATGTGCTGAAGAAGATTAAAGTAGGCTAGGCTAAGCTAAGATGTTTGGTAGGTTAGGAATATTAAGTACATTTTTAGCTTCTGTATTTTCAACTTAAGATGGATTTATTGAGTTCTAATCTCATGTATGGATGGGAGAGTTGGATCATAAAGAAGAGTGAGTGCAGAATTGATTCTTTTGAACTGAAGTGCTGGGGAAGACTCTTTAAGAATCCCTTGGACCGCAAGGAGGTCAAACTAGTTAGTCCTAAAGGAAATCAGCCCTGAATATTCATTGGAAAGACTGATGCTGAAGCTGCAACTCCAATACTTTGGCCACCTGATGTGAAGAGCCGACACATTGGAAAAGACCCTGATGCTGGAAAAGATTGAAAGCAAAGAGAGAAGGGGGAAACAGAGGATGAAGTGGTTAGATAGCATCACTGCCTCAATGGACATGAATTTGAGCAAACTCCTGGAGATAGTGGAGGACTGAGGAGCCTGGTGTGGTGCAGTTCATGGGGTTGCAAGTAGTCAGACAGGTTAGCAACAACAGTGACAACAATCTCATTATAAGCTGAGGAAGATTTGTAAAGCCAATCACACTAAGATGTATATAAATGCACATTAAAAACATTTAATTTTTATATACACATTTCTTACTTCTTTTTGATGACTATTAACATATAGATTTAAATTAACTTTGTAATTTTTCCCTCCAAAAGGCTTTCTTCTAACTGAAAGAATTATAAACAACATGAGTACTTATTAAATATAGAGATACAGAAAATCTCCAATTTGTCCAAATGCTGAACTGAAACATCATGAAGCATTTGACTTGTCTGATTCAACTCCTCAGATATAAATGAATATGCAAGTTGAATCTTCCATTGTTGTATCTAGGCTAATATTGCCTGATAAGATAGATTGATTGCAAATGTCTTCATTTTTTTAACTATTCTTTATACTGGTGATTTTTTAAATATGATTATAAAGCAATTCCTATTAAAAGGTTATTTTTTTTCCCCTTGCCTTTTAAATCTTTGCTGGCTTCCTCACTTACTTCAACCTATAGATGATAGGAATGGTGATATGCCAGCTCCAATCCCAGGCATCAGTATAGACATGCACACTTTTACTCAGTAATTAGAAAAGTGTTCCATTACCGTGGAAATGTTGCTGCTGTTGTTCAGACACTAAGTTCTGTCTGACTTTTTGTGAGAGTCATACACTACAGCAAGTTAGGCTTTCCTGTCCTTCACTATCTTTCATAGTTTGCTCAAACTTATGGCCATTGAGTCAGTGATGCCATATCATAGAAATCCTGACAAAGCTATGATAGGTTTTACCATGGAAATAGCAGAGTCTTGTTTACTCGAAACAGTGTGAGAACCACTTGGGTAGGAATAAGCAGTCCTATTTGAAGGCTATAAATCACCTTTCACTACTCATTCTTTTACAACAGTATATTTGAAGTCATTTTTTTCTTTTTTTATTATTATGATTATAAATAGCTGATATCAATCCTCTTATTTGACACTAGTATAATTATAATAAGCATACACTGAGGCCATAGGTGGCAAGCCATATGTTTTCATATAATAAAAATTAAATTTGAATGGAATATTGACTACACATCTTTTAAAAATTCAAAGCTGTTTGAAGTTATTTGAGATTTCCCATTTTGCAAAGATATGACAAGAAAATAGTCTAGGAGAGAGGGGAAAAAAAAAATATGGTAATCAAGAATTCACTACAGTCATGTTCAACAAACACCTCCCTGGGGAATAGATACTTTCTTTTGCTGGCTAATGATATTTTCCTGTCATTGAGCATCAATATCTCCACATTTTGGTTTCTACTGCCCAGAGCCAAATGAAAAATCCTAATTGTTCTGTTACATTTCTGTTATATCTGTTTGACTCTTGACTATTTTGCCAGAGGTCTAACTATGCCAACAAGCCATTTAATGTTTTTACACCTAAGTGGAATGATATGATAAACAAACAAGTCATTTTCTTTTAAGGGTTTCTCATGTGCATTTAATCAACAAAAGTTTATAGAGTATCTACTTTCTTTTGTACACTATATGTACTATGGTATACACTAGAGTTAAATAAATGTATATATATATAAGTATCATTTATTGGGTACTTAAATTGTTCAAGATACTGTGTATCTAAAGTTATTTATAGGCACAAAGGACAATAACCCTATGAAGCATATATCTCTGCATATGAGGAAATCAAGGTACAGCAACATTAAAATGACTTGTGTAGTGCCCATATACAAGTACGAAGCATCAAAGTTAAGATCTGAAGCCACATATCCTGTTTCCAAAGCTAATTACTTCATCATTTGGATATGTTATTTCTAAAGTCAATTAAACAACAACACCAAAAAAAACCCCTTTCCCTAAAAGTGTCAGAGACAATTAAATCACTCAAGAAAAAGAAGACTCCTGCTAACATCCTGAAACTTTCTAAATGGTGTAGATAATAAAGCACAGACACTAACTCAGACTCAGGAGGGAGAAGAATTAAGAAAGATTGTTTTGAAGATGTATAAACTAACCAGACATGAAGAGATGTGGAAGGCATGGGGCTCATTGAGGGAAGAAGCACCTTCTGCAGAATTGCATGCACAAGGACATCTCAGAGAATGAAGTGAGGTTGAGATATGGAGAGATGATGCTAAAGATGAGCTGGGTATCTCAGCAAAACTGGGTCACAGCGCAGCTTGTATGTTGTGCTGAAACTTTGTCTTATTTGGATCTGATCTTTATTTTCCTATTTTTTTTTAATTTGCCATTTCATCATTTTAAAATAATTTAATTAATTAATTTTGACTGTGCTTGGTCTTCATGGCTGCACTGTCTTTTTTACAGCTGTGGTGCATGGGTTTCCCATTGCAGTGGCTTCTCTCGTTGTGGAGCACGGGCTCTAGGGCAGGGAGTCTTCAGTAGTTGTGACATGTGGACTCACTAGTTGCAGCCCCCTGTCTCTAGAGCACAGGCTCAGAAGATATGGTGCATGGGCTTAGCTGCTCTGAGGCATATGGGATCTTCCCACACCAGGGACGGAGCTCATGTGACTACATTGGCAAGTGGATTCATTAACACTAAGCCACCAGGGAACCCCTATATTTGCATTTTATTAATACAAATCTATGAATGGTTTTACAACTAAAGAAGGTAAGTTTTAAGTGTTTTCAGTAATTGACACATGAACAGATGAGAAGCAGTGAGTAGCAGAAGCGGAAATGATAAGGAGTTAAATTTAAGACTTATGAAGATGCTAGAAAATGGGACCTGGTACCTAGCTGGATGTCAAGGCATGAAGAAAGGGTGATGCCTTAGTCCCTGGCTTGGACAGGTGCACATACTGTGTACACTGTTCACTACTTACAGGAAAAAAAAAAAATACAGTGACAAAACCTTGTGTACTGAATGAAAATTACTTCTGGGTCCAAATTCTAAGCTTTTGTTAGTTGTGTGACATTAGGCTGATATCTAATATTTCTGATCCACGGTTTCACAATCTTTTAAATAGAGATATTAGTAGTAATTTACTTATAGCATTGTGAAGATTAAATGGAATAATACACATAAAATAATTAATCCTGAGGGAATTATGTCTCATACATGACCCTTTGAGGATGCAAGTTCAGGATAAAGCTGTCATCAAGTTTGATATCTCCTGAAGCCTCTCTGCTTGATTTGCAAATGGATGCCTCCTTGCTGTGTCCTCACACAGTGTATTCTCTCTGTATGTAGGCCTCTGGTGTCTTTTTGTGTGTCCAACATTTTTCTTCTTATAAGGACATCAGTCAGATTGGATTCGTGCCTACACATATTACCCAGTTTTACCTTTTGTTGTTGTTCAGTCCTAAGTCGTGTCCATCTCTGTGACCCCATGGACTGCAGAGCATCCGGTTTCCCTGTCCTTCACCATCTCCCAGAGTTTGTTCAAACTCATGTCTATTGAGTCAGTGATGCAATCCAACAGTCTCATCCTCTGCTGCCCCCTTCTCCTCCTGCCTTCAATCTTTCCCAGCAACAGGGTCTTTTCCAATGAGTCAACTCTTCGCATCAAGTGGCTAAAATACTGGAGTTTCAGCTTCAGCATGAGTCCTTCCAATGAATGTTCAGGGCTGATTTCCTTTAGGATTGACTGGTAATTTTACCTTAACTACCTTTTAAAGGCTCTATGTCCAAGGGCAAATGCATCTGAAGTACTGGGGGGCTAGGATTTTAACATATAAATTCTGAGGATATGGTATTGAGTCTATAATACGAAGTACAATGGCAAAATGGAACATGTGTGTGAGCAGCTGAATATAGTGGGGGTGGCTGGTGAAGGAAGACCAGCCGGCCACAAGAGTACAGAGCAATTGACTTAGAGGCTGGGTGTGCGGTCCTATACCTCCAGGCGGCCTCCAGTGAGCCTCCAGGGAGCCTTAGACACAGAGAGGGCTGTGGCTGTTGGGACTACACTGGTGCCCAGGTTGGCTGCAGTGGCTTCTGGGAAATGGAGATATTCTGCAAGTGGGCAATGCTGAGACCCTCTGTCCCCTGATATCCTTGAAGTGTCTACATATATATTAAATTCAGGCTCAGTGAAAAAGGAGTAGGCCATGCTTAAGAAGTAAACACTGTCAGTAAATTCTTACTAAAAAAAAAAAAAAAAAAAATCATAGAACAAAGCCCCAAACAATATCAAGTATTTATTAAATTTCTTCAATAAATTTAGAAATTCTGGTTTTGAAAACTACTGCAGGATCACAAAGCAAACAGCCACACGTTTAGAGTGAACATCGACATTTTAGGAATCAGCGAACTAAAATGAATTGGAATGGGTGAATCTAACTCAGGTGACCATTATATCTACTACTGTGGGCAAGAACCCCTTAGAAGAAATTGAGTAGCCATCATACTCAACAAAAGAGTCTGAAATGCCATACTTGGATTAAATCTCAAAAATGACAGAAAGGTCTTTATTCATTTCCAAGAACCATTCAATATCACAGTAATCCAAGTCTATGCGCTGACCAATAAGCTGAAGTTGAATGGTTCTATGAAGACCTACAAGACCTTCTAGAACTAGTACATAAAAAAGACATCCTTTTCATTACAGGGGACTGGAATGCAAAAGCAGGAAGTCAAGAAATACCTGGAGTAAAAGGCAGATTTGACCTTGGTACTAGTACAGAATGAAGCAGGGCAAAGACTAAGAGAGTTTTCAAGAGAATGCACTGGTCATAGCAAAAACCCTCTTCCAACAACACAAGAGAAGACTCTACACATGGACATCACAAGATGATCAATACAGATATCAGATTGATAATATTCCTTGCAACCAAAGAGGGAGAAGCTGTATACAATCAGAAAAAAAACAAGACCAGGAGCTGACTGTGGCTCAGATCATGAAATCCTTATTGCCAAATTCAGACATAAACTGAAAAAAGTAGGGAAAACCACTAGACCATTCATGTATGACCTAAATCAAATGGTGTATGATTAGACAGTGGAAGTGAGAAATATATTCCAGGGATTAGATCTGATCGACAGAGTGCCTAAAGAACTACGGATGGAAGTTCCCGGCATTGTACAGGAAGCAGAGATCAAGACTAAACCCAAGAAAAAGAAATGCAAAAGTACTAGATGGTTGTCTGAAGAGGCCTTACAAATAGATATGAAAAGAAAAGAAGTAAAAGGCAAAGAAGAAAAGGAAAGATACCCCCAGTTGAATGCAGAGTTCCAAAGAATAGTAAGGAGAGATAAGCATTCTTCCTTAGTGATCAATGCAAAGAAATAGAGGAAAATAATAGAATGGGAAAGACTAGAGATCTCTTCAAGATAATTAGAGATACCTAGAGAATATTTCATGCAAAGATGGGCATAATAAAGAACAGAAATGATATGGGCTTAACAGAAGCAGAAGATATTAAGAAGAGGTGGCATGAATACACAGAAGAACCATACAAAAATATTTTCATGACCCAGATAACCAAGACGCTGTGATCACTCACCTAGAGCCAGACATCCTGGACTACAAAGTCAAGAGGGTCTTAGGAGAAATCACTTTGAACTAGGCCAGTGGAGGTGATGGAATTCCTGTTGAGCTATTTCAAATCCTGAAAGAAGATGCTATGAAAGTGCTGCACTCAGTATGCCAGCAAATTTGGAAAACTCAACAGTGGCCACAGAACTGGAAAAATCCATTTCATTCCAATCCCAAAGAAAGGCAATGCCAAAGAATGGTCAAACTACCACACAGTTGCATTTATCTCACATGCTAAAGAAGTAATGCTGAAAATTCTCCAAGCCAGGCTTCAACAGTATGTGAACTGTGTATCAAGCTGGATTCAAAAAAGGCAGAGGAACCGGAGATCAAATTGCAAACATCTGTTGAATCATCAAAAAAGCAGAATAGTTTCAGATTTTTTTTTCTACTTCTGCTTTATTGACTATGCCAAAACCTTTGACTGTGTGGATCACAACAAACTGCTGGAAATTCTTAAAGAGATGGGAACATCAGACCACCTGACCTGCGTCCTGAAAAATCTGTATGCAGGTCAAGAAGCAACAGTTAGAACTGGACATGGAACAACAGACTAATTCCAAATAGGAAAAGGAGTAAGTTAAGACTATGTATAGTCACCCTGCTTATTTAACATATGCAGAGTACATCATGTGAAATGCTGGGCTGGATGAAGCACAAGCTGAAATGAAGATTGCTGGGAGAAATATCAATAACCTCAGACATGCAGATGACACCACCCTTATGGCAGAAAGTGGAAAAGAACTAAAGAGCCTCTTGATGAGAGTGAAAGAGGAGAGTGAAACAGTTGGCTTAAAGTACAACATTCGGAAAACTAAGGTCATGGCATCCAGTCCCATCACTTCATGGCAAATAGATGGGGAATCGATAGAAACAGTAGCAGACTATTTTTTGGGCTCCAAAATCACTGCAGATTGTGACTGCAGCCAAGAAATTAAAAGACACTTGCTCCTTAGCAGGAACATTATGACATACCTAGACAGCGTATTAAAAAGCAGAGACTAATTACTTTGCCAATAAAGGTCCATTTAGTCAAGGCTATGGTTTTCCAGTAGTCATGGATGGAAGTGAGAGTTGGACTATAAAGAAAGCTGAGCACGGAAGAACTGATGCTTTTGAACTGTGGTGTTGGAGAGATTCTTGAGAGTCCCTTGGATTGCAAGGCAAGGCAATCCAACCAGTCCATCCTATAGAAAATCAGTCCTGAATATTCATTGGAAGGACTGATGCTGAAACTCCAATGCTTTGGCCCCCTGATACGAAGAGCTGACTCATTTGAAAGGACCCTGATATTGGGAAAGATTGAGGGCAGTAGGAGAAGGGGACGACAGAGGATGAGATTGTTGGATGGCATCACTGACTCAATGGACACGAGTTTGGGTAAACCCCGGGAGTTTTTGATGGACAGGGAACCCTGGCGTGCTTCAGTCCATGAGGTTGCAAAGAGTCAGACATGACTGAGCAACTGAACTGAACTAAACTGACACGTTTAGGGATAGGAACTTGAAAAAAAATTATTGGAATATATGTTTTACAATATTGTATTATTTTCTAATGTAAAAGTGAGTCATGTATATATACACATATATATTTTATATATCCATATATAAAATATCCTCTCCTTTGGGATTTCTTTGCCATTTAAATCACCACAGAGCATTGGGTAGAGTTCCCTGTGCTATACAGTAGGTTCTCATTAGTTAGCTTATTTATATGCAATAGTGTATATGTCGACCCTAATCTCCCAATTTAAGTTTAAAGTTCATCAAGTTAAATAGAAAAGAACTCTATTTTCATAAGTTGCTTTAGATGAACAAATAACTAATGAATAAGAGAGTGTTAAAACTGTTTTCTTTGTGGCTGAAGATACAATAATAAGATGTGTTAACTGGATTCTGAATTGTAGTCATGTTAGGAAGTCATTTTTGATTTTTTATGCAACCTCCACAGGTTACAGGACATGTCAGAGGAAACATTAAAATGCCATTGTATAAATTTACATCAAATATTAAATTCAGACTGACATGAAACTGGTATGTACAATAAATGAATTCTTTTAGAAAATTGTTCCACCAGAATCATCAGCTTTTGATATACTAAAACATATATTTCAAATGAATTATCTTAATTTATTTGAATGCTATCACCATGTATAAAATGCTCTAAACAGTTCTAGTAACAGTTGCATCAGCAGGAAGATCCTTCTCAAAATAAAAATTTATCAAATATTGTTTGCAGTCTTCTGTTTGCCAAAACAACTGATGTCACTTTGAATTATATCAGTTGAAAGCAAAATGCTGAATGGATAAATGTTGATGATCAGATAAATGAATTTGCAGAAGAGTGAGCCAGAAAAATCTTATGATCAGCCAAGATATAATATTAAAAGTGTTATCATTTCTCATATAAATTTATAAAACAAATTGCTATCTTTCAATTAGCAAGTTTATATTGCTACTCATGTATCACTATTTGCTCTATTATATTTTATAAATAAAACCACATTTTTAAAGAGAAGCTAAATATTTTTTGTAGGTTTTTTTTTTTTTTTTTTAAACAGACCCTACAGTTTCATTTTGCCCTGGGACCTGCAAATCATGCAGCCCAGTCCTGGTTGGAATAGTAGATTGGAATGAGTTCAAAGTGGAGGTAGGAGAGAAGCAGAGGAAAGGATTATAAATGATTATTTTATGGTGTTTCTATAACAGGTAGCATAGAAATGGGCAATGGAATGGGACAGAGAAATGAAGAAAATAAAATCATGAAAAGTTAGGACTAGAGGAGTGTTGTTTTAAGACAGGAACTAATAGATTAGGTCTGTGGTCTTATGAGAATGATCTAGTGGAGAAGGACACATCAATATTGTAAAATAGAAAGATAAGTGCAGTAGTGAAACCTATAGAAGGTGAGATATGCAGGGATCCAGATCACACATAAACGAGTCAGTCTTTGAGAGGTTCAGAGACACTTTCTTTTCTGTCACAGATAGGAAAAGAGAGATTACTGGAAACAAAGCTGGTGAGTTGGCAGTTTTGGCAACAGGCAGACAAAGAAAAGAATGCCTAGGCTTTTCCCGGAGATAATACACGAGGGGCTAAATCCAGAAATCAAAGGAGAGAACACATAGATGGAGAGAAATGTATTGAAAGTTTGAGTTGCTTTGTTCATGATAGTGTTGGAAGCAGATGACTGACAGAATATTAAAAGATTGAAATAGTTACAAGAAATGGGCAAAGATGTTACTGGGGATTCATAGGAATACTGGCTATATTTTGACATATATGGTTATAGAACACAATATTTTTTTTTAAATTTATTTAATTGGAGTTTAACTGCCTTACAATGTTGTGCTAGTTTCTGTGTGTTTGTGTTAGTCACTCAGTTTTGTTGACTCTTTGAGAACCCATGGTCTGTAGTCTTGCCAGGCTCCTCTGTCCATGGAATTCTCCAGGCAAGAATACTGGAGTGGGTTGCCATCTGATGTAACGCAACATGAATGAGCTATGTGTATACCTATATCCTCTTCCTTTTGAGCCTCCTTCCACCCCACCAGAACATGGATTTTTATTGCCATATTTCTGTGCAGTTGCATGATTTCATTTATCTATGTTTGTTGTCTTCCAATAGTGTCTGGGAGCCTAGATGAGGGGTAGGAACACTGGACAGTTACAATCCTTTGTGGCTGGAGTTAAAGTAGTGTGGGAGAAAGACAATAGGTCAAAGTTGCTGTCCACAAAAGGAGTTCTAAAATGTGCTTGAAATTCTGGATCATAGGTCAAGTATGAGCAGATTAAAAAAATGAAAAGATGTCAGAAGACTAATTAATTGCAAATAAAGGATGAAAAACCATGGAAGAGCTTGGATCTGGAGTGCCACACTTGAGTTTAAGATTTTAGAGGCAAGATAGATCTCAGAAAGGATCATGTTCTACCAAGCATAAGAATGGCTGACATAGAGGAAAAATCCCTAAAACCATATTTCCATAGGTAATAATTTTGTATAACTCTATTTTTTTGTACAGTTATACATTTTTTTACATTTGGTATGGGCTTCCCTCATGGTTCAGATGGTAAAGAATCTGCCTGCAATGCTGGAGACATGGGTTTAGTCCCTGGATCTGGAAGATTTCCAGGAGAAGGGAATGGCAACCCACTCCAGTATTCTTGCCTGGAGAATTCCATGGACAGAGGAGCCTGGTAGGCTACAGTCTATGGGGTCACAAAGAGTTGGACACAACTGAGTAACCAACATTTTCACATTTTGAACAAAGCAAAATACAACTATATTTACTTTCATGAATAAACCTAGAATTCATAAAGTTAATTACTTTGTTTCTCATTTCCATTATTTTTGGTGTCCCTATTTTATTTATCTATCACATGAGTATCCTGTGCTGTGCTGTGCTTGGCCACATCTGACTTTTGGATCCCATGGACTGTAGCCCACCAAGCTCCTCTGTCCATGGGGATTCTCCAGGCAATGACCTCCTCCAGGGGATCTTCCCAACCTGGGGATCGAACCCAGGTCTCCTGCACTGTGGGTGGATTCTTTAGCAGCTGAGCTACCAGGGAAGCCCCAGGTGTACCCTAGAAAGAACTTAAAGTTTTAATTATTTTCAACTATATCAGGTTACATTTCAGGTTGATTTTCCTAACTCAAAGAATAAATTATTGGGAGACTTTAAATTTATCTACATGTTCAAGAATTGAAAAATATTTAGCAAATGGTAGGTTCAAAAGTGACACAATTCTCAGGGATGGGGACACAAAATGATCCTCTACTTTGAAAGTGCATGCTTGGGAAATTTGGGGAATTTAGAATCTATGCTTGAGAATTTGTCAGCATTTCTAAGCCATGAAATTTTGAGTCTCAGGCAAAAAGGAGGTGATTGAGGGTGGAGTGGGGATCATAAAAACAATATTGTAGCTGCAGTTCTATATTGAATATTGATTGGCTTATCTCTTGGATCGAATTATCTAACCCAGGAAAGCAGTGGTGGAGGAGACTTGTTTGAACAGTGAATTCTATGTTAGCCCCAAAGATCTGTATAGAAATGTGTTAGAAAAAATCACAATGTGACTATTAGAAGTAGAAATATAAGGAAAATAAGGAATTCAGATTTAATAGCAAAGTTTCAGAATTTAAATAACTATGCTTGAAAATATAATCATTAGAGGAAAAAAAAATTGACCAAATGATAAAATACATTAATGGGATATAAACTTAGCTGATCTTTCCTGAAAGAAGAAAATAAACTGTTAGAGGAATATGCCACTACTGGTTAAAAGAGGCAGCAGGATATTTTACACAGAATATTTGTTTTATCCAGGAACTGAATAAAGATGCAATCTTGACAAGCACAGAGAGAAGTAATCAGTTCACTTAGGTTGTTAGCTTTTAAATCATCAGTGGGAGCTTCAGGCCAAGAAATTTCTGCAGCTAATTCTGCCACTGTAACAAATGGTGGGGAAAGAGAAAAACCTTTCCTCAGAAGCAGTTTTTACAGATGCTAATCAACCCTGCAGCAAGAAGCAGCCACTGCGTCCCAGAACTTAAAGCTCTAGATCAAAGCAGAGGGGAGAAGCTCCATCAGTTGACAGAGTCCACTACCAACGCAGTAATGTTGTTTTTCACTTGCTCAGTTGTCTCTGACTCTTTGTGATCCCATGAACTGCAGCACACCAGGCTTCCTTGTCCTTCACTGTCTCCCGGAGTTTGCCCAAACTCATGTCCATCGAGTCAGTGATGCCATCCAACCATCTCATCCTCTGTTATCCCTTCTCCTCCTGTCCTCAAACTTTCCCAGCATCAGGGTCTTCTCCAATAAGTCGGTTCTTCGTATCAGGTGGCCATTACGGTGGTATCATCTGTATATCATCTGCATATCTGAGGTATCATCTGAAAGCACTTGTATGAGATGGTCATAAATATGGGCTGAAAGGGAATAAGAAATGAAAGGATTCTGAGCATGCTGGAAGGAAAACAATGTTTCCTGTAAAAAGACCTCTTAGTGGAACTGTTTATCCCATACACTTCAAAATTTTGCAGAAAACAGAAGTGTGGCAAATGCCACTTTGAGAGAAAAGACAGAATGGCAAGGTATGACATGTGACCCCTGTGGACCAATAGTAATTATATTGTTGAATAAGGTGACTTCTTGATGGGAAATTGAGTTTCAGTTAAGAAAGTGGACTCTGGTCATCTGGCATAGACTGGCCTCATGGCAAGCTAAGCACCAGTCATTTCTGCATTATCTACCTTTGCTCGGATAAAATTCAGTCTCTGCTTTGGTCTTTCACAACAAGAAGTGCATGTGGCCTTTGAACAACATGGGTTTGAACTGCACAGGTCCACTTATAGGGATTTTTTTTTTTTAAGTAATTACTGCAGTACAACAGATCCTTAGTTGGATGAATTTAAGAATGTGGAAATGCGGCTATGGAGGATCGATTTTTGACTGAAGGGAAGTCAGTGCTTTTAACTTCTAAGTTGCTCCACGGTCAATTTTACTGACTTTTAGAAACAGATTTTTTTGGTTTGTTTGTTTTGTTTTTTTAAGGGTGAGCAGAAATAACTGCTTTAAATCCTAGTTGTGTGCAGGGTAAGATGCGTCTGTCAAGTCTAATTCTTTGCAACCCCATGGACTGTAGCCTGCCAGGATCCCCAGTCCATAGGATTTCCCGACAAGAATACTGGAGTGGGTTGCCATTTTCTCCTCTAGGGGTCTTCCTGACTCATAGATCGAACTCGTGTCTCTTGCTTCCTACATTGGCAGGTGATTTCTTTACCACTAGTGCCACCTTGTTTTCTCAATTTGGTGTGTATATAGCTAAAGCTTTGATAATCTTTTCCATCTAATTTTGCGGTCTATATTCTACAAAATGAGAATCATTAGATACTTTAAATCCTGAGGCCTCAAAAGAACTACTCCCAAACTTGTGGAAGACACACAGCTATTCAAGAAACCAGTGCCCCTCCATCACACTCCAGTGGAGACTGAACAGAGGAGGGATACATTTGGACTTTTCATTTTATTACTCTTTTAAATAATCGGGGCAGGGATTAGATTTTTATCTTTGATATCACGGGGTTTTAAAAATAACTTTGGACACTCACTTGTCAAAGAGTTTAATCTTTGGACTTACTATTTCCATAAAAAATGTATAATGAGAGGAGATTTATAGTAAAAGTTGGGGCATCCCTATGTAGCTAGCAGTTTACTATTGCAGTGTTTTTATGATGTCCTTTCATCTTTTTGAACAGCTCTTCAATTGACATCTTGGTCAGTGTGTCTGGACATAATTTACAATGGGACATGCAGTATGGTGTAAACTTTTGGCTTGACACTGATGCAATGGATCTCTGCTCTGTTGAATGTCAGAGCCATCTGCTGCCAAAAGATACACAGTCTACCTGTGATCCCAGGTGGATATATAAATAACTGGTCAGTGATTTGCTTCCATGTAGAGATGCCCACTAGCATCTTATTCCATTACTTTGTGTCCTTTTGTTCCAGACTGCAGGGTCATTTAATCTACTTTGGAAGGATAAATGGGGCCTGGCTCACCAGTCTGTTTCCGCTCTTCGTCTTGTCAGTGAGTTTCCCTAAGCGAGAAAAGATTTGCCGTGTTTTCTTTCCTCATACCACAAATGTTTTTCAGCTAAGGCTCAGCCCTCTAGCAGCAAAGCCTTGCTTTCTCAGTGCTACCAGTTGTGAGGTGAGCGATTCAGTCTGTCTGATATTTGGCTTAACAAACTTGACTTGTCCACAAATATGTCACATTCTTCAATATGAGAATTATCAGTAATAAAAGCAGTAATTCTTTTCTTATCTGGGCTGCTCTTTTCAATCATTTTTTCAATGAGCTCAGTACTCCAAGAGGGTAGACTCAAATCTCCAAAGCTTTTAATCATTAAAAAAAAATTGTTTTAACCACTGCCTTTTATGACAGAGGTTTTCCTGAGATGTATGGTAATTCTTAGTTCTCTGCTCATATTTAGAACAAGGCACTAAAAGCTTTGCTGACAAAAGTCCATATCATAAAGGCTATGATTTTTCTAGTAGTCATGTATGGATCTGAGAGTGGGACCATAAAGAAGGCTGAGCATCAAAGAACTGGTACTTTCAAATTGTGGTGCTAAAGAAGACTTAAGAGTTGCTTGGGCTGCAAGGAGAGCAAACCAATCAATCCTAAGGGAAATCGGTCCTTAATTTTCATTTGAGGGAATGATGCTGAAACTGAAGCTTCAATACTTTGGCCACCTGATGCCAAGAGCCAACTCACTGGAAAAGACCCTAATGATGGGAAAGATGGAAGGCAAAAGAAGAAGGGGGTGGCAGAGGATGAGATGGTTAGATAGCGTCAGTGACTCAATGGACACAAATTTGAACAAATTCCAGGAGATAGTGGAGGACAGAGGAGCTTGATGGGCTGCATTTCATGGGGTCTTAAAAAGTTCAACATGACTTAGAGATTGAACAACAACAACACTAAAATCAGACTGGAAATATGGAGGCTGCTTTAATACTTATGAGTTGATTGTCTGGGTAATCAACTCTCAGATGCCTATATCTATAGATCTTTTCTCTAAGGGCAGTTATTTCCAAATTCTTCCCTTGGGTTTTTAAGTCAGTATTTCAGCTCTTGGGATGGTAAATGAGATGGAATGTGTTTTACCATGCAAAGTATAGACTTTCGATCATTGTAAGAATAGTGCCCAACCTCTGGCCCATTGTTTCCAATTCCACAGCTTCTAGAATTCTTTGTTTCAGAAATAAGTCTTTACTCCCTTCAGCTTTTATATAACAATTTGCTTACATATCAGAAAGACTCTCTAGGTTGTAGAAAGTTAAGAAATATTCTATGTTCTGCCCTTGTCCCTGTCAACTACAAATTGGCACTTGCCATGGGCAACTGCCATCTACTTCTGTAAGGATTAAGTCATATGCTGCTGCAGCTGCTGACCTTCAATACCCCTTGAAAGGAGTTCAGGGTGGAGAGCAGGAATAAGGCACTCTGTGATGGGGAAAAAAATGACAGGAGAGGTCTTCAGATAGATATTCTCAGAAGCTGAATTTTGTGAGCCCAATTCTTGCATCTCTCCATATCTAAACAAGCACTAAAATCCTTCATGGTGATGACAGTTCTTTGTGACTAGCAAAGGTTTCATGAGATTAGTAGAAACCTTCTGGAAAAATAAGTACTTGATTACATGTATTTTGCCTTTCGGCAAAAATCAAATATATACTGACGTTCCCCCCAACTCCCACCTTACTTCTTTGGAGCATTTTCTCAGAGCTATCTGAGGTGTCCGATACTGGGCTACAGCCACTTTGCTTCCAATAAAACTTAACTCACAACTCTCACGTTGTGAAGTTTTTTTTTTAACTCAACAGCACTTGCTCCCAGATAAGAAAAAACAAAAATCTATTTCCAGAAAATTTTCCTAAAGGTTAAACTTCTTCACAATATATAATTCTGTATAAATATTTTGGGAACTTCTCAGCACACCTATCAGACTAATTTGTCTACTCATATGACACTCTTTTCTTACCATATTATGATAATTACTTCAGACTATTTCTAGCCCTGGCTTAATTTTATATTTTTCTTGAATATAGAATTTCTAAGAAAATAATACTCATCTTCCCCACCAACACAACCTCCATGTCTGTCAAATACTTGGCACAAAGTAAAAACTAATAATGTATTGAATAAATAGCCTATGTCTCTTCCATCTTGTGAGGATCACTGCTTCTTTCCCTGGGTCCTGGTGCCTACAAGGTTTTTTTTTTTTTAATTTTTTTATTAGTTGGAGGCTAATTACTTCACAACATTTCAGTGGGTTTTGTCATACATTGATATGAATCAGCCATGGATTTACACGTCTTCCCCATTCCAATCCACGCTCCCACCTCCCTCTCCACCAGATTCCTCTGGGTCTTCCCAGTGCACCAGGCCCGAGCACTTGTCTCATGCATCCCACCTGGGCTGGTGGTCTGTTTCACCATAGATAGTATACATGCTGTTCTTTTGAAACATCCCACCCTCACCTTCTCCCACAGAGTTCAAAAGTCTGTTCTGTATTTCTGTGTCTCTTTTTCTATTTTGCATATAGGGTTGTCGTTACCATCTTTCTAAATTCCATATATATGTGTTAGTATGCTGTAATGGTCTTTATCTTTCTGGCTTACTTCACTCTGTATAATGGGCTCCAGTTTCATCCATCTCATTAGGACTGATTCAAATGAATTCTTTTTAACGGCTGAGTAATATTCCATGGTGTATATGTACCACAGCTTCCTTATCCATTCATCTGCTGATGGGCATCTAGGTTGTTTCCATGTCCTGGCTATTATAAACAGTGCTGTGATGAACATTGGGGTGCACATGTCTCTTTCAGATCTGGTTTCCTCAGTGTGTATGCCCAGAAGTGGGATTTCTGGGTCATATGGCAGTTCTATTTCCAGTTTTTTAAGGAATCTCCACACTGTTTTCCATAGTGGCTGTACTAGTTTGCATTCCCACCAATAGTGTAAGAGGGTTCCCTTTTCTCCACACCCTCTCCAGCATTTATTGCTTGTAGACTTTTGGATAGCAGCCATCCTGACTGGCGTGTAACTACAAGGTTTTGTTTGTGCCCTCCAAGCATCCCTGGCAGGTATGAGGTTTGATTTTAAACATGATGTGACCCTCCTGACATCTTCCTGGGACTTCTCCTTTGCCCTTGGACATGGGGTATCCTCTTTGGGTGGGTTCCAACATTCTTCTGTCAGTTGTTCAGCAGCTAGTTGTGATTTTGGTGTTCTCACAGAATTAGATGAACACATGTACACATGTCCTTCTACTCTGCCATCTTCCATCTATTTACCAATTTATCCTTAAAAAAAAACTGACTTAATAATGAAAAAAATTGTAAATGTTAAGCTTCTGCACAACATATAAAACTACAAATTAAATATATTTTAATATATTGAATTAGTTAATTGGCTATGCTAATTTAACTGAGGGTTTTTTTTTGGAGTTTCATGGTAAATAATGATTAAATAAAGAAGTTTAAGTAAATAAAATATTCATGGTTCATTCACATTTTGTTGCCTGCATTGTTCTCATCTTTTGAAACATCATTGTTCCAAATGATGAGATAAAAACATCTCATCATTTGTTACACTATTGTGCCTTTTGGAAAGAGTGAAGTCAAGAATGGAAGCTATAATAAAACAGAACTGAGAGGCTTCAAGCAATTTCACTTACACAGGAATTTTATTTACATTCATATAGATTACATCAACCAATGTATTCATGAGATTCATTCTGGTATTGTTTTTGAAATAATATACAAAGTTCATTCCTTATGTCTGTAGAAATATAGATAATTTATGAATTTTATGCCAAAAGACATGTTCACTCAAACTATAGAATGGGTTTAAGTACATATGTTATATGTGTGTGTGTGTGCATGTGTGTATGTGTGTGTATAATATTGTGGCTGTGGTTGTTTAGTTGCCAAGTCAAGTCTGACACTTTTATGATCCCTTGGACTATAGCCCACCAGATTCCTCTGTTCACGCAATTCTCCAAGCCAGAATACTACAGTAAGTTGCCGTTTCCTTTTCTAGGGAATATTCCCAACCTAGGGATCCAACTCGCATCTCCTGTCTTGGCAGGTGGCTTCTTTATCACTGAGCCACCAGGGAAACTTCTATGTGTGTCTGTGTATGTTTACTATTGCTGATGACATGGTTTTTGGTTACCTTAGAACCTCATGAATGTTCTAAGAATAATTCAGATGTGAAAGAAAGCAGTTACAAAGGACAACATATTGTGTGACTCCTTTCACATGAAATATCCAGAGTAGGAAAATCCACTAAGATAGAAAGTACATTAGGGGATGCCTACAGAGTAAGGAAATGAAATGGAGGGGATAAAATTGATTGCTAATGAGTATTTCTTTTCAGGGTGACAAAAATGTTCTAAAATTAGATTGCAGTGCTAGTTGTACAACTCTGTGAACAGACAAATAATCAGTAAATTGTACACCATAAATGAGTGAATTTTATTGTACATGAATTATATCTTAGTAAAGATGTTTAAAGAAAGACTGAATCAGAGCTAAAATTTCCAATTATATTACTACACATTTATGTTTCCATTAATGTGAGAAATAATTGCTACTGTGTGGTTTGTCGCTCCTTTACACCTTGATTTGATGCTACCATTAATTGAAATGAATTCTACAATGTATAATACTGTCAAATATGTAATTGCTATTTTTAAACCTTCGATTGTTCCTAAAATGTAAATAAATTTGTCCTAAGATTTATTTAAATGATTAAAGATGGTTATGTGAAATAATAATGAGTATTTTGCTTTACTTTTTCAATGTAATATTTAACTACAAAACTTTTATTCTTAGCTGTATATCAGGAAATCTATAAAACATGAGTTTAATGCATACTACATACCTTGGGCTTCTGTGGTGGCTCAGACATTAAAGAATCTTCCTGCATTGCAGGAGACCTAGGTTTAATCTCTAGGTCGGAAAGATCCCCTGGAGAAGTCAGTGGCTACCCACTCCAGTATTCTTGCCTGGAGAATTCCACAAACAGAGGAGCCTGGTGGGCTAGAGCCCATGGAGTAGCAAAGAGTCCCAGGTGACTAAACGACTAACAATCTTCACTTTTACCACATATTGACTCCTTAAGGCAGAACTTTGTCTTTGCTGATTGGTGCATTGCCCAAACATGTAGCAGTCTATCACAAAGTAAACTCTAAATATATATGTATTAACTGACTGCTTACTGCTGCCGCTGCTAAGTCACTTCGGTCGTGTCCGACTCTGTGCGACCCCATAGACGGCAGCCCACCAGGCTCCGCCGTCCCTGGGATTCTTCAGGCAAGAACACTGGAGTGGGTTGCCATTTCCTTCTCCAATGCATGAAAGTGAAAAGTGAAAGTGAAGTCACTCAGTCGTGTCTGACTCTTAGCGACCCCATGGACTACAGCATACCAGGCTCCTCCGTCCATGGGATTCTCCAGGCAAGAGTACTGGAGTGGGTTGCCATTGCGTTCCCCAAACTGACTGTTTACTGACATTTTATTTTTTATAGCAGTTATTATTAGTTTTGTGGAACAACCAGAGAGGTCACTATATTTGATTTTTCCAAGGCATTTTCAGGTTTATTTTAAGTCACATTTGGAATTAGATGAATCATCTTCAAGTAAACATCTCATTAAAATTAAATACTGTTAGGAATGCTTTATAGAGTTTTCGAGAGATCAAATGCATGGATTAACATTATATTTGTAAGTAATGAGTAATACCCACAGGCATAAGAATCCCACTCCCCAAATCCCCACTCCAGGAAAAGAAACATTACTTGAATCTTTCTTTCCGGTCCTTCCATCTTTTCTTATACTATCAAGATGTAAGAAAAGAGGAGAGTATCAAAATAAAGTCAGGATAATTATTTAGCAGAAAAAGAAAGAATAGATGATAAATTCTCCATTTTCGTTCCTACTTTTGGCACTGAGGTAAAATTTGCTGACGGTGGTGTTTGATGCCAGGGATCTAATGGGGGAAGAGATTGACTTTGCCATGAAGCATACCAAGCAATCTGAGCAGAGTACAAACATATTTTCCTATTCAGGGGCTTGTCAACCACACAGTCAAAGTATACTTCTGTTTCCTATTTTATCAGCCTTTGTGACTTTACAATAAGGCAAGCACTAGAGTTGCCAGTCGTTAAAAAAAAACCTCTGTTACTTACATCTTGGGAACGAAAAGCAGTCGTTTTCCTCAGTGCTTGAGTCCTTCACAGGGCTGACAGCTCTGACACCTATGAATCCAGTTTTCACAGTGAAGAGAAGCCAATACATATTTGAAGTGTCTTATTGTATTCAGTGCCAGTCAGTGATTCTTCAATGGTAATTTTTCTTTTTTTTTTCTGGTCTGACTGCATACTGCTCACATCCTTAGTATAATTTTCATAGTTAGCTACTCATTACATGTAATGAGTGAGAATGCAAGCATAGTTTAGAAAATATGTTCCTTGTATAAACCCTAACAAAATTCTTCATCTCTGCTACTCTCTCAAGTTCTGGAGACTTATAGAGACCATAAATAGTGGATTTTATTTCTTTTTTCAAGTTAAATCTTTTCCATTGTATTCCCACCCATAACCCCTGGAGGAGGGCATGGCAACCCACTCCAGTATTCTTTACTGAAGAATCCCACGGACAGAGAATCCCGTGGCAGGCTGAAGTCCATAGCATTGCAAAGGAGTTGGACAAGGCTGAAATGACTTAGCACTCCCACATAATATTGTAATATTCATGAAATAATCAGATATATGTATTTTACTGTCACACTGATGTTCTTATCTCTCTATTAATATGTACCTACAATTTAGCATAATCAGATATTCAGCAAATCCTCCAGTGTCTTTAATTTCTCATTCATAATTTTGTCTGTACACAGTAAGACACAGGCTACCTAAGTACCGTAGGGAACACAAATATCTAAAGGATAAACAAATGCAAAAAATTAAGTAGTATTTGTAAGGACCACATTCTATGTATTTACCAGAATCCATTTCCTTTAATGCTAAAACCAGTAATTTTATAGAATTTATTTTTATTATAAAAATATTTGGTAAAGACTGATAATTATCTCTTAAAATTTCAGTATGCACAAAAATATGGATTCTCAGTTTGAAGTAGGAAAGGGAGTCCCTATAACACTGCCCAGAGGTCTCTTCTTTGTCTTCCCTTTCCTGGAGGCGTTAATTGGAGAAAGAAGATGGAAAATATTGTTTTGGGGGCAATTCTTCATGGTATTGCTGTACATGTATGGCAGTTCTTTTTCAAGACAATCTTTTCGAGGATTTTTTAAAAATATCAAAACCCTTGAAAGATAAAGCTTTGTTTATAATGCAAAATCCCTTGTAAGACAGAAGGACAGAAGGTATTATCATTTCCTGAGATAAAAAGAATAATGTCTCCCTCTGGGCCAAATGTTAGGTAGGTTTACTTACAGTTCTTTTTATAAAATGGGGGTTTTCTTAAGCTCAGGGTCTCTCAGCTATAACACCAGCCCATGAGCGCAGCTGTTCTCACCTCTGTGCCTGTTTCTTGGAATTTGTGGGACAAGGGGAAGAAAGCAAATTTGAAGCTGGTACTGACCCAGGAGCCTTATGTCTTCTTCCAGTATCTATAAAACTGTGATAACCTAACTTATTAGGTTGTAAGTAAGGCAAAATCTTATACCCTTTGTAACAATTTTGGAGATAATTGAAGGATGGAATACCAACACAGACATGACTTTCTAAAAGAAGAAAGTAAAAGGATTTTATGTTTCTCATATCCCCAGGTTAAAGGATACGAGAATACTTCGCAGGAATAGTAGCAAATGCTCTCAAGTTATGGGCAAGAAGTGATGGGGTGAAGTTAAGAGCAATCCTGTAACTCTTAATGACGCTGCAGGGTAGGAAGTAAGCTTGAAACAAGCTACCCAAATGAGTCTTTTGTTTGTCATTTACTCCTCTAGGCAGGAAATGGATGAGTCAAGGAGTCCCAAAGCTGGTACACAGGGCTTTGGGTAAACTGAAAACTGGGGAAGTTTGATTGAGTCATATGTCTGCTTGAAATAGAAAGTAACTGTGGCTTACTTACTGGTAGAAAGCTGCTTTCTCTCTTCATGGCCACTGTCAGCTGCTTTAAGAAAACAGGCTGAGTATTCTCTGGATATAATTTGGGAAAATAGATTAGGGGAGGGAAGGACTCAAACTTTTTTGACTGTTACATGGAGAAGGAAATGGCAACCCACTCCAGTATTCTTGCCTGGAGAATCCCAGGGACGGAGGAACCTCGTGGGCTGCCATCTATGGGGTGGCACAGAGTCGGACACACTGAAGCAACTTAGTAGTAGTAGATGCAGAAACCCAAATCTCCATCTTACCCAGACTTATGTGAGGAGGAGACATCTGGATTCAATTGTTGGGATTCAGCAAAATTCATTGAAATTTGGGAAAAGAAAGCTAACATGGTCTTGTGTTTGGGGGCCTTTGGGCTAATTCACTGCACCCTTTTGTTGCTTCTAGACCTGCATGTATGGTAGGAATTGAGTTTTTGGAACTTCCCCATTCCACAAGTGCCAGAAAATCAGTCTGATCAAGGAAGAGCTGCTCATAGAGAGAGACTAGTGAAGACAATCTTTCTTGGCTTTTACCACCAGTGGATGGGTCATGATTTAGCATGAGATTCTTTCTTACTTGAGGCCCAACACTTTCCTTTACAGATGATATCTGTGTGTGGTAGGTCAGAAAGAGGAGTTTCAGTTGTGCTGTTAACATATCTCTGTCATCAAGGTAATGATACAATCCATTCCTTTGATAAGTACCAAAGTGTTTTGGGACTATGTGGAGACATTCATGATTATCCATCCAACAGTCAAGGAAAAACAGCTGTCTCTTCGGACCCCAGGCACCAAAAAGGAGGCCTAGCCCTTTGTTGGCCATTTTGGGCAAAAAGACTCTGTCACAAGTCTCTGTGACTGATGACTGTTGATTGGAACCTCTGGAAAAGGGAGACAACCTCTTCCCAGAGGTGGTCCTTGGAGTTTTGAACTTAAAGTCTCTCTGTTAGAGCTTCCAGGTATACTTCTTCTTTTTTTTTTTTTTTTAAATTATTTTTTTTTAATTGGAGTATAATTGCTTTACAATGTCCTATTAGTTTCTGCTTTAAAAAGTGAGTCAGCAGTACATACACATATATACCCTCC
This sequence comes from Dama dama, assembly GCF_033118175.1. Classification (NCBI taxonomy): domain Eukaryota; kingdom Metazoa; phylum Chordata; class Mammalia; order Artiodactyla; family Cervidae; genus Dama; species Dama dama. The sequence goes on from NC_083711.1 coordinate 23,295,094, forward strand.
ATCCTGAACCTCTCTCACATCCCCTCATCCCACCCCTCTAGCCATCACAAAGCACTGAGCTGAACTCCCTATGCTATGCAGTTGTATCCCACTAGCTATCTAGTTTACACATAATGGTATATATATGTCAATGCTACTCTCTCTGCTTATTCCATCTTCCCCTTCCAACCCTGTGTCCACAAGTCCTTCTCTAATACCTGTGTCTCTGTTCCTGCCCTGCAAATAGGTTCATCTATACCAGGTACATCTCTTTTGAAAAGTAGATATTTATCTTGCTCTTGTTCAGTCACCAAGTATTTTTCGACCTTTGTAACCTGTAGACTGCAGCAACCAGGCCTCCCTGTCCTTCTCTATCTCCCAGAGTTTGCTCAAATTCACGGCCATTGAATTGGTGATGCTCTCTAACCATCTCATCCTCTGTCACCCTCTTCTCCTTTGCCTTCAAACTTTCACAGTATCGAAGTCTTTTCCAGTGAGTTGGCTCTTCACATTTAAAGTTGTTGCTGAACCACGAAAGATGCCAGGACTCTTGGCCTCTGGAGGAGAAGAATTCAATCCGGGGCCAGAGATGAGGCTTGATTGCTCAGAGCTTTTGTGTAATAAAGTTTTATTAAAGTGTAAAAGAGATAGAGAAAGCTTCTGACACAGACATCAGAGGGGGATGGAGAATCCCCCCTTGCTAGTGTTAGCAAGGGAGTTATATATTTTTTAATTAGTTATTACAGTGAATCAAAAGAATGTCTGGAGGTTGTAAAGATCTTACTGGACCCACTCCCATAATTTACATTTTAAGATAACGGGATAGGCCAGAAGGTTTTCAGGAAGGAGAAACTGTCCTCAAGCAGGATACATTGTTGTTATGTAATCCTTAGTACAGAGTTTAAACTGAGTTGTTTGTTGTATAATCATCAGTTCGAGGTGTAAAAATAAAAGCGTTTTATGTGACTAAGACTAAGGAATGTAGAGGAAAAAAAAAAAAAGCTTGTCCTTTCCTCTTCCTTGAGAATTCCAGACCCCCCCTCTCCTTGCCCCCTGCTCCCGACTTCTTATCAACCTGCCCAGGAACTGACTCTCTCAGCATCAGGTAGCCAAAGTATTGGAGCTTGAGCTTCAATATCAGTCCTTCCAATGAATATCCAGAGTGGATTTCTTTTAGAATTGACTGGTTTCTTTTAGGATTAGCCTGCTACTGGGCTCTTGTTGAGAGTAAATGCCTGATGCATAGAGATCATGTGACTCTCTGGCCTGGTATCTGCTTTTTGTGGTAGATCTGCTGGGATCCAATGATTATCAAAGTATTAAGGGCCCAAAATGGAAATGGCATATTCAGAAACACAGCTGCTGGCCCCAGTTGTATCTTGACTTTATTAAACAAACAAACAAAACAAACTGGCAGCTATACCTTAGTTGTAGGAGGCCTTTCTGACTCACTCCACCTCTTGAAGTGAAGCTACTCAAACTAGGGTGTGTGATTCACAGAGGCTCCCCTAAGTGCCAAAAGTTTGTTCACTGATGGTTCAGCTAAGCAAAAACCAGATGTCTGCTAGGATACTGCAGGTGTTTGGCCTAATTCCCAGCTCTGCAACATCAGTAAGAGATGAAGTCATTCTGTTTAGAAATCAGAAATCTGACTCTTGCTTTTTGTACTTATGACCTAGATGTTTGGTCTATCACATGGAAAACTACTACATTAAAAGTCACTTGTAAGATAAACAGCTAGTGAGAACCTGCTGTATGCAGCTGCCCTCCAATTAAAAAAAAAAAAAAAGTCACCCCTCTTTGGGGTCATCAATTGTGGAAACAGATTATAGTTGCTGACTGAACTATCCCGGTCATTCACATAGATTCCCATGAAGAAAAAGGGCCCATTTTCTGATAAGATCTACTGTAATCAAACCATGGATTGAGTCTGGCTCTGATGATAATAACAATAATACCTACTTCATAGGGTTATTTGCAGGTCAAATGGGATTAGATGAATTATAAGATTTGAACAGTTCCTGGAATATAGTTAGTTCATATAAGTGCTAGCTGTTCTTAATATTATCATTAGATTTCTTATCATAGGGGCTTCTGTATTTTTTTTTCAGCATTGATGGAAGTCATTGAGCAATGAACTTTATTCCCTGCCCCAAAACAGAACCTCATTTGCAGGCTGGAGCTCATCAAACAGTGGGTATTGTTGTGTTTCTGTGAACATTGGCTCTGCTTAAAAGTAAGGGAAACTGTGGGCTTGCTCCTTACTGCCTTTCTTCTATTGAGGTTTATCTGCACTATATCTCAGACTCCTCCAAATTTGAGGCATGTTGATGACTTGATTGTAGAGCTCTTATAAATTTCTACTCTATGAAACTATCCCTTTCACAACTTTAGGCCGATTCTAGAAAAAGATTGTTCTTCTTAACTGTTACATTTGAACTATTAGTACTAAAGAAATGATATCTTTTAGTTTCTCTAGAGATTTTATATCAGAAATATTATTAGTTATGAAAAGTGTAGATGTAATCAAGAAACAATACTGCACAGAAAGTATAAATAGGCATATTTAAAATGTATTAAATTTTAATAGAAAATATTCAGAAACTTATCTGCACAGAGATGACTGCACAAAGCAGAGATGTCACTATATATTTCCATTTGGAGGAGCTATCACCTGAGTTGACCAGGTCTCTGTAGGGATGGAAAGCTGCCACTGACATCTTCTGAAAGTAGCAATTATTTTAACAGGTCTAAGTTCTTATCTATCAACCATTCTCTAGAGTAAGTTTTCCTTATACGGCAACTCAGCTATGTGCTTCCTATGAACAAGAAATAATGAGGCTGCATGAGTTGGGGGTTAATATGCAGCAATCAAGAATTTTAAACTGGAATCATTTCACAGGAAGCCCAGAGTCCTACCACCTAGGAGAAATCATTGGTTGTAGTATGCAAAAATATAATAATCACATTAGTAATTTTGGTTTGCATGTAGGTTTATTAAATCCTGAGTCATTAACAAAGAACTCAAAAAATTGAAAACAAAAATGCTTTGTTTCAAAACATAATTGAAATTATATATTTAACCTTCTAAAGCACACTACAGTAATTTGTTTTCTAAGTATCAAAAGAAATCATTCTATTGACTAATGTCTGTATTGTATGTATGCATAAAAGGAATACTCAAAAATGAAAGTTGTGATTCCTTTTCAGGTCAAGATGGAATACTAGGAATTGGGTTTATTTGTTCCAGTGAAAACAAATACAAAACCAGACAAAATACATAAAATAATGGTTTTCAAGACATCAAACATTAGGCAATAAAGTTTAATGATCCTTAAGAGAAAAAGAAACAAATGAAGTGAGTCTTGTAATTAGCCTAACTCAGTGTCTACAGAGAGTTTCTAGGCCACAGTGCCAGGATAGTTAATCCTTGTAGAGTCTGGCATCTTCCTGAATTTAGGAATCAGAATTAGAATGCTGGAAAGAATAAGGAGGCCAGGGTTTAGAGTGCTGAATACCGAATAGGAGAGAGCTAAATCAAGGGACAGCTCTAGGGATCTATGGAGGGTCTCCCACAGGTTTTCAGCTGAATGATTACTGGAGAATACATGGGAATGAATTATCCAGGATCAGAAGAAGAACCATCAGAAAGAACTGTAACAGTGCCAAGAACTCACATAGAATAGAAAAATCACAGAATTCATAGGACACTGGGAAAAGCACTCAGAAGCTAGCTATCCTCAAAAGGATCAGAATATTCCAAGAAACTTAACTTCATCCAGAATATAGCTCAAGAATATTTTTCAGAATAAAAATATCCATCACTTAACATAATAAAAGTCAGTAGCTGGAATTCAATAAAAAATTGCCAGGTGTGCAAGGGGAAGGCAAATATGATCCACAATGAGGAGAAAACCAGTCAACTGAAACAAATTAAAAAAAAAAAAATGTTGCTGGTGTTAAAAACATGCATAAGAATCTTATGTTCAATTCAGTTCAGTTCAGTCATTCATTCGTGTCCGACTCCTTGCGATCCCATTAATCGCAGCACACCAGGCCTCCCTGTCCATCACCAACTCCTGAAGTCTACCCAAACCCATGTCCATCAAGTTGGTGATGCCATCCAGCCATCTCATCCTCTGTCATCCCCTTCTCCTCCTGCCCCTAATCCTTCCCAGAATTAGGGTCTTTTCCAATGAGTCAATTATTCACATGAGGTGGCCAAAGTATTGAAGTTTCAGCTTCAACATCAGTCCTTCCAATGAACACCCGGGACTGATCTCCTTTAGGATGGACTGGTTGGAGAATCTTATGAGTTATTATAATTTTATGCTATATATTCAAAAAGATAACAATTGTACATATTAAGTAGACAATGGTGGTGGTTTAGTTGCTAAATTGTGTACAACTTTTGCGACTCCATGCACTGTAACCTGCCAGGCTCTTCCCTCCATGGGATTCTCCAGGCAAGAATACTGGAGTGGGTTGCCATTTCCTTCTCCAAAGTAGACAGTGGGAGATATAAAAAAGATTCACATCAGAATTCTAGAGATGAGAATTCTAAGCTCTGAAATAAAAAGGAAAATTAGACTAGATGAGATTAATGATATAATTTTTTTTAAAAAGGAAAAAATAAAAGAGAGGAAATGTACTAAAAAAGTGAATGAGAGATTAATGATAGAATAGACATTGCATAATAAAAGATGAAAATACATGAAGAAGTAGAAATTATCAAAAAGAAAATGGGCACAGCATTTATGAACTGTGGGCCAACTTCAGTTTGCCTAACCCACAAATAATTGGTGTCTCTGAAAGATAGAAGAGGAGGGAATCCAAACAAACAAACAGTCACTAAGTAATGGTCAAGTTTCTAAAGTTCATGAAAATTATAAACTCACATATGTCAAAAATTCAATAAATACCAATTTCAAGAAACATGAGATAAACTCCACCAGGTTATAGTGTAAACCAGCTGCTAAAAAACATATATATAGAGAGAAACAGAGAAAAAAGACACATTAGTCATGAGGAGTGAGAGCAGGTTACTCATTGACACCATACAGACTGAAAAATATTTTGGTGATAACTTATAAGTACTTAGAAAAAAGAACAATAATCTCTGAATTGCATACCCAATGAAGATATTTTCAACATGCAAAGCGAAAATAATGTCCTTTTTAAACATAAGATAAAAGAATGAATTTATGACCTAAATCCATGAAGAAATGTTAAAGGCAGAAAGAAAATGATTCCAGTTTGAATCTGGAGCTAGATAAAGAATTAGGAACACTGCAAATTATGTGGGCAAATGCAAAACAGTTTTTTTTTTTCTGTGTTTTTCATTATTGAATCTCTCAGAAAGGGCAAGTGCTAATTTAAAGGAAAATCAACAAAAGTGAATTGTGTTTTATAAAATAGAAAGAAAATGTAAGACAGCAGAAACATCAAAGCCAGAAAGGGAGAAATTGACATAGACGGTTGTATTTTTTTTTCTTTATTATTATTTTAAGTGAAGTGGTACATCACTTGAGAGTACAGGTTGACAGATTAAAGATGTTCAACAATCAAATTAAAAAGTATTATATTTAAAAAATCAACAGAAGACATAAAATGAAATCATATTATATGTTCAATGAAATCAAATGAAGAGGCCCAAAGTTCTATTTGATTTAATTCTATCGTCTTGTAGAGCTTACCGAGTGAGCCAGTGGTAAAGAATCTGTCTGCCAATGCAGAAACCCTGGGAGATGTGGGTTTGTTTCCTGTGTGAGGAAGATCCCTGGAGGAAGAAAAGGCAACCCACTCCAGTATCCTGGCCAGGATGACCCCAGGGGCAGGAGAACCTGGTGGACCACAGTCCAAGGGGTCACAAAGAGTCAGACATGACTGAGTGACAGTGCATACTTGCCCTATCCTCTTTTTATGTTTTATGTAGCAATAGAGTAAAACTAGATGTTCGATAAACACATATCAAGTAAAATATCTGAAGTACTGTGAGACATTGAGGAAAGACAAAATAACCATGTGAATCTCTCAAGCTTATAGTTTGCGCTAGGATGGACAAATTGAGGCTACAACATGTTCTAATGGCCTTCCCTGATAGCTTAGTTGGTAAGGAATCCACCTGCAATGCAGGAGACCCCAGTTAGATTCCTGGATTGGGAACATACCTTGAAGAAGGGATATGTTACCCACTATAGTATTCTAGGTCTCCCTTTGTGGCTCAACTGATAAAGAATCTGCCTACAATGCGAGAGACCTGGGTCAGATCCCTGGGTTGGGAAGATCCCCTGGAGAAGGGAAAGGCTACCCACTCCAGTATTCTGGCCTGGAGAATTCCATAGACTTTATAGTCCATGGGGTTGAAAAGGTCAGACATGACTGAGCAGCTTTCACTTTCTTTCAGGTTCTAAAATTCTTGGTAATATGAGAAGCTGACCTGAAAAATAGAAGTGAGAAAATGCAACTGGAAAGTGATATAGATCTATAAACTTAGCTTAAGTAACAGGGACATTTTCATCAAGGTTGGTGATCAATGAGAAGTGTAGCAATTTGGCACAGTTAATTTTTTCAAGGTCTGTCATTACTTTCAAAGAGTTTCCCTTCATTTTACTTAAGATAAATGCAAGAATCAGTTTAAATAGACAGAAGTCAATAAAGCATTATTCCTGTCCATCTCTCAATAATTGGAGGCTTCTTTATATTATTATTTCACCTCAAGAAGTTCCCTGGTACCTTAACTCAAGTACAAAATAATTGTCTCTTTAAGGTTGTGGCAAATTCTTTGGTTTGTTGGTTTTATTTTTTTAAGGTCGTAGAGACAAAACCCAGCTAAAATGCAGAAACTAAACATCTCTTTGCTAGAACAGTTTCCACTGTCAAAAATCATTATACACACACTGTATTATGTTTTACAGCTTACAGTATTTTACCATTGTTCTTTTAGGATATAACTTTAATGAAAAATTAGCTTGTAACTACACAGGGCACAAGTAAGGTGATTCAAATTCTCTTCGATACTTGGTTATGAGAAAAGCCATGTTCAGGGATATTTGTAATTGAAAAGATAGATGAGATGACCCACAAATAAACTTACCTTTTAACACATTTAATATTGCACAATTAATGCACACAAGCTAATCTATGTTTGAAGCAATCATGAAAGATTTAACATAAGTTTTAGAAATCAAAGACATATGTTACTCACTGTAGATTACAACAAAAAATGAAAAAAAGTACTAGTCTTATACGGTAGAAATGGGCACATTCATTAGTTAAATGAAATGAAAAAGAGTGCAATGACTGTATTTTGTCTAGTTATTGAAATTTGTTTTAATTCCATCCTAAATTTTCAAGTTCTAATTGTTATAATGTTAAAAATCTGAAATGAAAATGATACTTTGAAATAGAATACCTTTTATCTAGAAATGAATTAGTAGTAGAGGATTAGTTTCATATGTTACTTTATGATACTAAATATACACTTTCACATATATTAACCAGTGAATCCTATTCTCTTTTGATAATTAAAAAAGCACTATTTATCAGTTCTTGGTAATCCATTTACTTTGAGAGAAATAACTTTTTTAACTTGGTAATGTCTGATTTATTGTATCAAGCATAAGGTTAAGTGTATGACTACTTACAGAAGTTGTATACTGTCTGTGCAGCTTGAATTTAAGTTCATAAATTGGTACCCTAATAATCAATATCTACCTAATGCACTGCATAAAAGGTGCATATTTCATTAATTTTGCATTAGTTCAACTATCTTAGAAATCCTGACTAGTATTAAAAGTGAAAGCATCCTGGTTAATGAATGATTTATTGCAACACAGTATACAAAGAAAACACTCAATTGCCTATTTGCCAGGTTGTAACAAGGTGAAATACCATTGATAATGTTTATTTATGCATTTATATAAATCTCTTAACCCTCTTCCACTGTATTTCTAATGTGATTATCCTAGTCAGATATGTTTCCATTTTCTCTGACTCTATCTCACTATCCTTTTAACCTGCTAATTCTTTGTGTATTTAAGGACCATCTCCAACCATTTTCCTTTATTGTCTATATATTCATCTCTGCTTTTTTTCCTGCTTATTTCAGCCAATAAATTTTCTTGAATGTTTGAGAGTCCCCGAACAAAAGCACATGATCCATGTAGAAAAGAATTCCTGGGTTTAAACCCAGACTCCCACATTTTCTAGTTGTGTGATCTCTCTTTTTCGGTAACCTCATCTGTAAACTGGTGAGAATAGCAATATCTACAGCATTGAAACATGTGTATTACCATATGTGTGAAATAGATCACCAGTCCAAGTTCGGTGCATGAAACAGGGCATTCAAAGCTAGTTCACTGGGACAACCCTGAGGGATGGGATGGGAGGGAGGTGGGGGGTTCAGGATGGGCGACACATGTACACCCATGGCCGATTCTTGTCAATATATGGCAAAAACCACTACAATACTGTAAAGTAATTAGCTTCCAATTAAATAAATTAATTACAAAAACATCTACTTCTTAGGGTTTGTAGCTTAAGTGAAGAAAAATGCAAGAGCACTTTGAAACATGCTTGACACTACAGTAATATTTGCTATCATTAGTCTCATGACCAACATCTTAATATAGGAAGCCAGACTCAAACTGCTATTTGCAAGAAAACCTGTTTCAATCTAATTACTGTGATTGTTTTCATGAAATTATTGACTCTGTACAAAGAACTGAATAATTCATAAAATATTTCTGTGGTATAATTTAACATTATGTAGGAGAGAATTTTTAAAAGTTCGTTAGCCTATGCACCAGCCATTTTATTCTCTGGCTTATATTTTAAGGCAATAGCCAGATAAAAGAGAAAATTAAAAGTACATTTATCAGAGAGTGACCCAAAAAAGGCTAACCAAGCCTTGTTTGTGATATGTTCTAAAAATGAGAAAAACTTAACGTCCAAGGATCATAGAGTGATTCAAAAGCTATTATATAAGCATGTAAGGAGAATGGGTAGATATAAAAAATACTTTAGGTGCTTATCTCTTAACATAGAAAATATGTGTTTTTTTTTCAATATTAATAACATAGGCTTTGGGGCCAGATGGCTTGTGGTCAAATCTCAGCTCATTCAGCCTATAACTCTGTGAGCTTGGACAAATAATCCCTCCAATCTTTTTTTTTCCCGTTTGTGAGGATTAAACATATTATTAATTTGAAATATATAAATAGAATTTAACACATTAAAGACATTTCATAATAATAAAAGTATGAATTTTTACTTTTGCTGCACAAGAATAATATTTCAAAATTTTCTAGAACTTTCTGCATGGTATCTCACTTTTCAAAATGATCATCCTGAATTGAAAGATCCGTTTTTTAAATAAAAATAATTAGTTATTTCTAAATCACAAACTCCATAATCTCATCTAAGCTTTACGACTTTGTTTCAAATGCCTGTAGTTTTGATATATTGCTGTCTGTATGCATGCTAAGTCACTTCAGTCTTGTCCGACTCTTTGCAATCCCATGGATTGTAGCTCGCCAGCCTTCTCTGTCCAAGGGATGCTCCAGTTAAGAACACTGTAGTGGATTGCCATGCCCTCCTCCAGGGAATCTTCCCAAACCAGGGATTGACCCCGTGTCTTTTAAGTCTCCTACATTAGAAGCCAGGTGTGTTACCGTTAGCGCCACCTGGGAAGTCCCACACAGCTGTCTTATTGTTGGGTCACCCTCATAGACTGCAGCACACCAGGCCTTCCTGTCTCTCACCATCTCTTGAAGTTTGTCCAAGTTTATGTCCATTGCATTGGTGATGCCATCTCATCCTCTGATGCTTTCTTCTCCTTCTGCCTTCAGTCTTTCCCAACATCAGGGATTTTTCCAATGAGTCAGCTGTTCATATCAGGTGACCAAAATACAGCTTCCGCATCAGTCCTTCCAAGGAGTATTCAGGGTATACTGCTGTCTGGATATTGCTAAATATGCAAACTCAGAAATTCCAGCTATGACCTCATAATCTTCTCATTCACATTAACTTTCTCTTCTGCAGTCCTTATATTTGTTACTATATTGCTATCCAGGAAGAATTAAAAAAATGAAAGGCTCAGATTTCAATAACTTTCTCTTCCTAGTCTTTCATATCAAATCAGTTACTCTGAACTGAATGATATCCTCCTGGAAGGCTTACGTTGAAGACCTAACCCCTCAAGTGGCTATATTGGAGAAGAGACTTCTAGAGGCAATTAGGGTTGGATGAGATCATGAGGAAGGAACCCTTATGAAGGGATTGTGGCTTTATAAGAAGAGGAAGAGAGACACTGCTATCTCTGCCACATGAGGACAAAATTAGAAGGCAACGACCCAGGAAGAGCGTTCTCCACCAGGAAACTAACCTACCAGGAACCTGATCACAGACTTGCTAGGTTCCCAAACATCTACTGTTCAGACACCCATGCTTTACTCGGTTGATTTAGTCATGCTTGACTCTTTGTGAACCTATGGACTGTAGCCCACCAGGCTCCTCTGTCCACAGTATTTACCAGACAAGAATATTGGAGTGGGTTCCCATTAATCCAGGGATCAAACCCGAGTCTTTTGTGCTTCCTGCATTGGCAGGCTGATTCTTCACCATTGAGCCACCTGGGAAATCTTGTTTACCATAATCTAGTCTGTGATATGTTCTTATAGTAGCCCTGGCAGACTAGTTGCCAGGAATCTACTTATGCAGATTAGTTTAGGGTCTCTGTCTCTAATTAGAATATCACTACATCCTCCTCACTGTCTTTCTAAGGTATGAATGTTCCCTTTACAGTTTATCTATCAAATGTTACTGAACATTTCCTTCCAGAAAATAATTTGATAATATCATTCCTTTACAAAAAGCGAAACCAAATTTATCTTCATTTCCTGTTATTAATAGTAAAAACAATCTATGCTCCTTACTTTTAGCACTGATCAAGCACAAAATAGGAAAACACACAAATATTAGCTTTAGGAGTGCCTAGAATGTGATTAAAACATTATGGTTAAATGTGTTAGCTATCCCTGCTTAATTTAGCTGCTAAAACTAACATAGCAGATGTTGTTGATGCCCCAACACAATTCTTTTCCAAGGCACGTGTGCTCAAATCCCAGCTTTTGTGAGTTTTGGTTAATAATTCATTGTTGCCCCCTCTATGGTGACCATCCTTTGACCAGATGGGAGCCTTCTAGCACTGGAGGCTACTTCCTACCCCTTCCCCCAACCCTGTCTTCCTTGGATGAAAGGCCCCTGCCAATGATAAGTTTATACTAGGGTAGGAAATGACCTGCCTTTCCTCGGTGGTGCACAATATGTGCTTTAGGCTTCTGTTTTGGATCAGAGATATTCCTACTTACCTGCATTCCCTAGCCTGCTTCCTATACTCCGTTTCCCTCATAGCATTTCCTTAATAATGACTTTATAAGAAATCCGTGTCTCAGGTTTTGCTTCTCAGAAACCCCAAATAAGGGAAACAATACCGTCATTATTGCTCACAAGTTTGTAGGTCAGCCGGATGGTTCTTTGGGTCCTGGGTGATGATGCGTTTTATCTATGATTGCCTGTGGGCTTGGAAGGTGGCCCTGCTATTGTGCCTGGGCTTTCTCACACGGTTGGCGTTGACTGGCAGTCAGCTGCTCCGGGTCAGCTCAGCTCTCTCCCTGTGGTCGCTTACATCCCTTCAACAGGCTGACCTAGACATGTTTTCAGCAGATCACAAAGGAGCAAGAGAAAGAAGTCCAAAAAGTCTCTCCTACTTTCAGTCACCTCTGAACCATTTAATTCAAGGAAGCAAGTTACAAGCCAGCCTATCTTTTATTTCTGATCATAAAGTAAAAGAACTTTGGTGTTTGAAACCTTTATGTCTTCACTCAGTTTATATTGTACCTTTTGTCAGAATGTCTTCAAAAGGAGTGAATGAGTGACTGGTGGAGAAAGAATCTTCTTTGGTAAAGAAACCTGGATCCAGGTCATTGTTTGTTTGCATGCTCATCCTTCTTACTACATTGGGTTACTTTCCCTCAGAGAACAGGTAAGTCCTATTAATGATTATGGTGAATTTATTTGTTTATTACTCAAAGACTCATTAAAATCTCATATGTACCCATCATTCTATTAGGCACTGAAGATGTAAATTTCAATCAATTTTTCCTTCTATATTTTTCCTATCCATTTCTTTTGAATTCACATTTACTTTACTTTTTTTTTTTAGAAAGATGTCACGTTCATTCTACTGTCAAACTTTTCAAAGTTCTATTACAAATCTCATTCCCATCAGTCCAGGCTCCATTATAGGTATATTTTGAAGCAGGTCCTTTTAAGTTCAACAATCATATTAACTGACAAGTTAGAGACAGGAGTAATTAGAGCATGAAATATATACTGCAGGGTCACCTTACATGTGCAGTGTAAATCATGATCCAAAACACTAAATCACCCAGATTTTGACAAGGAGCCTTCAGCTAATTTCCTTATCTTTGGATCAGTACACCCTTTAGCTTGTTAGAAGAAGTTGTTAATATTGGAAATGTATAAACAGGATGAACCCATCCATGCATATAGGCACCTTCTTCTTAAAGCAGAAATTTTCTCTTTCCCTTGCATAAGAGTTTACTGAAAAATCTTTTTGATTTATGCTCTTTGGTTATGTTCTGAATAAAGGGGAGGAAGAATTCTACTCTCTTATTTTGTATTCTTGAAATAGAATGTGGGAAGATCAATGGTAAATGAGACAGTCAAATTAGTTTTTATAGTTTCCATAGATTTTCATACTAAAGAGGAAATTTTTTCTTCTGAGGCTACTTTTAGAGAAAAGAAATAAAGGATTACTCAAAACTTATGTAAATAACTGAAACAGTGATGATTCTACCAAAAAATCCTTATTTCTTATGCTTATTGAGTTAAATAATATACAAAAGTATACTGGAGTGTGATATAAGCTTTGATTAGAAAATACTTTTGAATGTTCCTACTTCTAACAAATGTGAGATTCAGTTCACCTTCACTACAAATATAAATATCACTTATAGAAGAGTGAATTGGTCATCCAAGATGTCAGAATACCCAGGCATAGTTTAGACTGCTATGATAGAAAAATATCATTTTCACTGTGAGGGCAGACTGTTTAATTTGTATCTATCCACCTGCAATGCAGGAGACCCTGGTTCGATTCCTGGGTTGGGAAGATCCCTTGGAGATGGGAAAGGCTACCCATGCCAGTATTCTGGCCTGGAGAATTCCATGGACTGTATAGTCCATGGGGTCACAAAGAGTCAGACACAACTGAGAAACTTTCACTTCACTTCACATGATTAAACAAAAGAACGTAAGTTTTAGAGCTAGACAAAGTTAGGTTTTATTTTGGGATGAACCATTTACCAGCTGAGTACTTTAGTAAATAATTTAACCACCCTAAATGTCTCATTTCTTTTTCTGAAAAAATGGATGCTGATATCTTTTTCAAGAGTTTATTGTGAGGCAAAAAACAATTTAGACATCTAGCTTAATTTCTAGCATTGAATATGCAATATGTGCACTTGCTGCTGTTGTTATTATTATGAATACTGTTTTATTGATGTTTTTATTATTGAGAAAGTAGTTCAAGGTAATAACTCTTAACATGCAATTTATTTTAACAAATAATTCTTTTATAAAAAGTAAACGACTAACTCCAGAATATTTGATAACCTGCCCTATGTTTAAGTTAATTAAAGATAGCACTGGGAAGAAAAGATTTCTCTCTAGCAAGTAGATGTATACTCTAAAAATCTTGACCTCTTAATCAACAATAATTTAGCAAAAGTCAAAGCAGTATTGATTTTCTGAACTGAAAGGAGTTTTGCCCAATTAAATAAATTGTTAGCAATGTTTATTAAACTGTATTCCAGTTAACTCAAGTGACTGATTCCTAAAAACAGGCTAAAAAAAGCAGAAAATATGGCTCAGTGAATGTTGACTTAAGTGTAGCATTTAAGTTTACTCCTTCTGAAGTAATATGAGGAAAACAAAATCAGGCAGGGTTCACTTTAACACTTTGAGTGAAATGCCTTGTCAATTACTTGTTCTTTTGTTCTCTATTTGAAATTGCATGAAAGTAAAAATATTTTTTAAAGTGAAATAACAAAAAAGAAAGTATATATAATCACCATGCTCATTAATGTAACATTTTTCAATCTTACTATGTTATTTCTTCTAGAATGATCAAATGCTAGATTCATATACACATTTAAATTAAGGTACTACAGGCAGATTTTCAAAGGAAAATAATATTCTGAAAGAAGCGTGTCTTATGATAATGTTTAGAAATAAAGCTGGAAAACATTCTTTATCAAAAAATATTTTCATATGGGTAAAGAATTTTAATAAATTAATGATAAAAAGCATTTATATACTACTAAAACTTAGAAAGTAACTGTCTACTATGTAAATAAGCTTGACAGCATTATTACAGTCATTGTCATCCCAATTTTCATATTATATTATTAGATTAATTAAAATATTAATTTCTAGAGGTTCAGAGTAAAACCAATTACCATGATACTTTACCTGTATATATTTTAATGAAATCTTATAAATATACAATACATAGTGCAAGGAAAAGAAATGTTTTAAAAGCATAAAGACAGAAAACTATCAGAGATATATAATATATGAAAAACAACTGTTTATCTTTGTGTCATTGCTCAGTGACCAAGTTGTGTCTGACTCTTTGTGACTCCATGGACTGCAGCACACCAGGCTTCCCCCTGTCCTTCACTATCTCCCAGAGTTTGCTCAAACTCATGTCCATTGAGTTGGTGATGCTATCCAACCATCTCATCCTCTGTCCCCTGCTTTTCCTCCTGCCCTCAATCTTTCCCTGCATCAGGGTCTTTTCCCATGAGTCAGCTCTTCATATCAGGTATTTTGTTGGTTATCATATTATTTAAGCTTAATGCATGAAATTTGAATTATAAATTCTTACATATTTCATAGTTTACTAACCGGGCTAATCAGTTCTAACTTGCAAAGTACATTTCCCTTTTTCCACTGTGTTATAAAGCATACAAGATTTGTACAAGATATTCATAAAAACAGGAAAGTTTTTTTTTCTTTGAGATTTGAATTATATCACTTTAACTGTACTAGTATCTTGGTGTTTTAGAAATTTCAAAATAATTTGCAGGCACAACCTACAACCTTTTAAAATATCTTGCCAGGCATACTAGCTTTGTTGAGTAATCATCTTTCCGTCTATAAACTATCTTCACAATGTCTTGAGAATTTTCATCATTAAGGCATACTAGAATTTTTTGAACGATTTTCCCAGGTGGCTCAGTGGTAAAAAATCCGCCTGCCAATTCAGTAGTTGCAGGAGATGCAGGTTTGATCCCTGGGTCAGGAAGATACCCTGGAGGAGGAAATGGAGACTCACTCCAGTATTCTTGCCTGGAAAATCCCATGGACAGAAGAGCCTGGTGGGCACGGAGAATTTTTGAGTGGTATTCAGATGGTTTCCTGACAATAAAAGAGCCTTTAAAAGAAAACATATTTGAAACCTAGGTGAAAGTATGTCTATTTGTCCTTTCGGTGTCATATTGCATTATTAACAGGCCCATCCAAAGATTATTTGATTTTCTAGGAAAAAAAACAGATCTTTGTATTGACTTTATAGGCCAAGTGGTTAGAGCTTAGACACTGAAAAGTTACATGCTTACTTACAGATATCTGTCTAGTAGAAAATATATTACCAAAGATTATGATTTTCTTGTTAGGATACAAACCAGTTATGGTTTGTATGGGGTTTGTATGATCTTATTCTATTATTCTTATATTCTTATATAAAATAATGATCTTATTCTAACATTCCATTTAAATGCCTTTCCTTATAGACTATGCAAATACTTATTCATCAGATGTTCTTGGAGTCAGCCTTCTCATATTAACAGCCCCCTCATTAGTTAATGAGTTGAATAAAATCTTTGATATGCAATTATTCTGTATTTGTTCTGTATTATATTAATTCTGAAAATTATATTTTGATAGAATGAAGCTTGAAAAAAACAGTGACTGCCTGTTAAATTTAAAATGATTAAAATTTAATAATTAAACTGAGTATTTTTATTAAAATGAAATCTATTGCAAAATTAAATTTTAAAAAGTGTACTCATGATTTTAAAATTTAAAACACTGGTATAAACCCTGGAAAACTCACTGTCTTTAGTTTCTTCTATATAAGCTTCTATTGTCTTTAAGATCAGCTGAAGTATTATCTTGTTTTCTATTATTTATTATGTAAATCCTTCCTCGCATCACCAGTAATCTATTATCATTGGATGTGCCTGTTTATAAAATACCCATTTTGCTGTATTCTTACAGTTCAGAAAAAAGAGACGTGAAAGAGCATGGATCTGATTGGGGGAATCTGATTGTTTCTGGAAAGTGAAGTGCAAGTCTGGTGGTGAATGTTAAGCGCCGCTGGCTACAGCTCTTTGGAGCCATATTTCTTGTTCCTGTCAGGTGAGTTCAACAAGGTAGAAAAGTTATGATCTACCTGGAGGTTTCACTTGTAAAGGATGTTTACTTGTAAGGCCATTTGATGCACTCAGTGAACTGAAGAGCAAGCCTTTGACCTCATGACAAGTAAAGGAGGGACAGAATGAAATGCTGCATTCAGAGGGCGCAGCACTCTGTCAGAGCGCCGGCCAACTCCTGTTTAATTATTCAAAGAGCTCACACCATTAACGTCTTCAGGCTTATTAAATCCAAAGAGAAAACAGTGATTTACAGAGTGAAAAAAGAATGTGTAGTGTTTCAGTGCCTTAGAACTTAATTGAACATAATGGATAGAGTTTATTTACAGATTTAAAAACTGTCCATTTGCTAATATTTTTTTTATGAAAAGTGTAAAAGTGAAAATGTTAGTCGCTCTAGTTATGTCTGACTCTTTGCGACCCCATGGACTCTAGCCTCTGACCATGGGATTCTCCAGGCAAGAATATTGGAGAGGGTTGCCATCCCATTCTCCAGGGGATCTTCTCAACCCAGGGATGGGACCCAGGTCTCCTGCATTTCAGCAAATTCTTTAATGCCTGAGCCACCAGGAAAACCCATTTCCTTTGTTTGTTTATACTGTAATATAACATTTCAGCTGTGGAGAGAGGCCATTAATAGTTAATAGAGAGTAAATGGTGATTATAGTAGTTACAAACTCAAAGTACTATTAAGAGACTTAAAGGAGGTCATGTATGTAAAACTTTTGGTACTTTAGTTGGCAAACATTGAACACTTATATCATATACTGTTTTATTACAGACTATAGTAGGTTCAAAATAAAGGACTTTCTTTTTTATATACCCTGTCAAACTTTTCTGCTCCTATTTTTGGAATCTCACTCTGATTCTCTTGTGACATATTTTCTGCACTTGTTATTTTGGCTACCTTTCAACAGCATTATTAAGTAAAACAAAATGTGGCATGAATTCACTAGATCTTAAACAATCTGTATTATTTCCCCATACACTCATCAGAACCACACCTATTATATATCAATAAAAAATAGTGAATAAAAATACAATTAAGTATTAAGTAAGAATTATTTTTCAGCATTTTTTTCAAATTCTTAAATTCAATGTGAAGTAAAAATGGAGGATATTGAAAATGGTGTTGAATGAATCAATTATTTGAAATAATCTGTTTTCTTAAAAATATCCTCAAATCTATCACATACCAACTTGATGGTACAAAAATTTTATACTACTGAACTACATTTGATTTTTGGACTGGATGAAAGAGTTCCATTGAACTACATTCATGTATTGGGCTTTTCCAGGTGGTAAAGAATCCACCTGCCCATGGAGGGGGCGCAAGAGAAGTGGGTTTGATCCCTGGGTCAGGAAGATCCCCAGAGGAAGAAACGGCAACTCACTCCAGTTTCCTTGCTTGGAAAATTCCATGGACAGAAGCACCTAGCAGGCTTTAGTCCATGGAGCCAGACACGTCTGGGCATACACACACACACACAAACACACACACATCCATTTATGAGTTCTTTGATCTTCAAGCTGATGAGTAATTGCCAGATGATAGAAGAATTTGAAGATTCTGAGAAAAGGGATGGATATAAGAGAGAGACTAGCCTGAGGTAAGAAACTGAATGTCTTCACCATTATGATAAGAGAAGAGGAAAGAGCATGCTTTCATAAAGATAAAATGTGTAATAATAAATCATATATGCATATAAACACATGCATATCTATTACATTTCCAAGAGGGGATATAAAATATGTATAACTTTTCTTGAAACTATGTTCTTAATCATAAAACAACGTTTTTCCTGAATACAAAGTAACTTATGAGCAAGCATTGAAAAAATCTTTTTCACAAATGCTGCCTTGAATGGAAGAATGATAGTTGAAAAGCATAAACGCTATTTGGACATAAGAAATAAGTATATACATCCTTGCAGTTGGAAAGACTTGCGGCTGTTTATAGTACTTTTAAATTGTTTATTGATTGCATTATTTAATAAATATTTACCTTTTTTTTTTTAGTAAGAGGGTTAAAAAGATCTTTTGAACACTTTTTCTAAGTTTACTAGTGACTTTCATTGCATTTAGATGTTATTGTGGTTCATGCAGATAGGTGTGCCTGTAGAATCCAAGTCCCTGTTGTGTCTTATTAATACATGATGTCTCTATCCTTTTTATTGATTTATCATCTTTAATGTTGCTTTCTCCTAGTATTTATTCTCCACATGCCTTGTTTTGACTATGCTTTTCATTTACTTGTTGATTCCCACATATTCAACTTAAAAATAATCACTTTGCTTTGAGAACATTTGTTTCTGAAAGTAACATGTATGGGTGTTAGGGCTTAATCTAGTATGATAGTATTTGTCTTCTAATAGATAAATTCCTTCCTTCATTTCATTTCTAGCTCTCTCTCTTTTTTCTTTGACATTTTAGTTTCATTCTATGCTAGAAAATGTTTTATGTGACTTTCCCAATTTTTCCATTTCCTGGCATTTAGTCAGATGTGAAAACATGTCAAATACATTAGACTCATAGTAAACTACAGGACAGTGAAAACTGTTCTAGAATTTAATACATAAGGCACCATCAGTAGTTGCTACTGTTAGAGTTTTCTTTGCGGGATAATCTATTGAAACATAACATTTCAGAGTAAAGTCATCTTTAGGTGTAGACTTCTGAAGAGAATCAAGAGTACAGCAGTACAATATTTTTACAGGTGTTATTTGACAGGTTATGAGTAGCTGAAAACCATTTCTACACATGTTTTTTTTCAAGAGGCTTCAATGATGATGAATCATTACTTTCAACACTACTGTACTAATATAAAGTTCTAACAGCTTTCAAAATGGCCTTGGGAGAATTTGAACCACAAGTTGGTCCAGAATATATTCCATTTCTTTGTTGGTTCCCTTATCCATCTCAGTACTTTGGTGAATTTGAAATTGATCGTAAAGAGTACCAGAAGCTGAGAGATGGATATACTTCTGTTCAGAGCCCCTTATTAAGTCACATTTCTTCACATATAAAAGAAACTCATCTAACATTCCAGGAAATTTAAGTTTATGGTTAAAAGAAATAGTTTGAAAATCTAAATCTAAAATCTAATCTAAACAACATAAAACTGTTTAGAAATCTACAAATAGATTATAAATTTATGCATGTGCTGAAATGGCATTTTCCCATAAGTCATTAATAGAGAATGGAGCCTAAAGATCAAACATCACTTTGAAGGCTTAACTTTGGTTTCCATTTTCTCTTGAGGAAAATATATTTTTTATTCTTCTGGTAACCTGTAATTAACTGTAGCAACCTATGATATTAATCAGTGCATGCTGCATCTGGTTGGTTATGCAAAGTTGCCACCCCCAAAATCAATTAGCTTAAGCTTTCCATCAGAAAGTTAACCAGTTTTAGGTTGCTGTGAACAATGCCATGTTGATAAATTAGACAAAGGGACCCAACATATTTTTTCAGTTTTTCTAGTATTCCCATGATTGCTGAATTTTTTTTAAGTCAACTATTAAGGTCAATGTTTCCACACTCTATTATCATAGAGATGCAGTAGTCTCTGATTTTATAATCCTAAAGTTGGGCTATCTTATTATTGTGTTATTATAGATTATTAACATAAGCTATCACAACCCCATAACTCTCAGTTGTTTGGTCACCTGCTTCTTCTTGGTTCACATATTTTACAGCATGTATCTGTTTCTTTTCATTCAACACCTGAATTACCTAACTTGAATTTTTATGTTATACCTGCTTTAAAATTGAATGGTTTTATCTGAAATATATTTATCTATTAAGATGTCAAAATCATAAGTGAAATATATTAATTCAGTTCTTTCATTTTTAATTTAGGTATTCATATACTTGATTTTCAAGCTTAGTGCTTATTTTAAGTCCGAGATGCCTTTATTTGTTCTGACATTATCAGTTCCTAAACATTTTATCTTTAATTACTGTTAATTTGTATTTTTTACTGTAATTCTTTCCCATTAATTAATGTTTACATTTTATCTCTCTTGATCAGATGATTTTACTTTTATTACAAGTTAACTATTACTTCTCCCACTGAAAGGCAATATTTATACTGACTCATGCTCTTTAATTCTCTTGTAATCCCTTTCTCTACAGAAAAGATGTTAAAAATATTAATACTTTAAATATCTCCCCATTTCACCTTTCATACAACACCTATGGAACAACTTGAACTTAATTTTCCTCATGCTTCATACCTACCTTGCATTTTGACTAAAATAATATAGTCCTTACTAGAATATCTTTCTGTGAGTCTTATGCTGCTGTCGGACAATACCAGAAAGTATATATTCATCCATTTCTATAAATAGTATATACATATAAATCCATGTGTGCATGCGTACTAAATGCTTCAGTCATTTCAGAAATTCTGATGCTATGGACTGCAGCCTACTCGGCTCCTCTGTTCATGGGATTCTCCAGGCAAGAAAAATGGAGTGGGTTGCCATGCCCTCCTCCAGTGTATCTTCCTGACCCAAGGATCAAATGCATCTCTCTTACATCTCCTGCAATGGAAGGTGGGTTCTTTATCACTAATACTGCTTGGGAAGCCATATAAATTCATATATATAAATCCATTTTTATAAATAAATGTATATATGATTATATAAAGTTTTATATTATGTATGAATGTATATAAAAGAAATGTAAACATAAAATCATATATAATATACATTA
Organism: Dama dama; assembly: GCF_033118175.1. Classification (NCBI taxonomy): domain Eukaryota; kingdom Metazoa; phylum Chordata; class Mammalia; order Artiodactyla; family Cervidae; genus Dama; species Dama dama. The sequence continues at coordinate 23,316,318 of NC_083711.1, forward strand.
TATATTATATCTATTTATTTACACAGACAAACTTGTCTGTGTGTAAACTACACAAATATCAGCTTATTTACACCATTGTTCATAAGTACTATCAATCTACTATACCATCTTCTCTTCATTGCTACATTTTGAGGCCTCATTTGGTCAATGTTTGGTTTGGTAGTAGGTTGTTAGTTTTTAATTCTCAAGCATTTTTCTTAGGCATATAGTTGAGGATTGCACTTTTGAAATCTGGCATCTCTTCAGGCATCTTTGTGCATCTGAGAGCCAAATGACATTGTGAGTAAACTTGAAATTCCTCATCTAAAATCTTTTTATTTCAGTAGTTCATAAGTGGCTAGCTGCCAATAATACAAAATGTCAGATTTATTTTCATCTGCTTGTAGCTTATCTTTACACGTGGAGGATTGTAAAGCTATTTCTCTATCATTAGAAATGATGTGTTTTATCAGGATAGGTATTCTTTCTCATCAGAACACCCTAGAACTCAATGACCTCTCTGAATGTGAAGACATGGTTCTTTCAGCTCAGACAACTGCCTTCAATCAAGTGTTCTGCTTTCCCTGATCCTCCATCTGTCCCTTTCCTCCCTTTGAAACTTCTATTCTTTCCTTGCTAATTTTCTTGAACCTGTTAATTCACTAATTTCAGTCTCAAATTCTTCTTATTTAATCCAGCTTCTGAGTGTGTCTTCTGAAGTGCTTAAAACAAATCAGGTGTCCATCTGTCTCCAGCAGGTCTTTTTCTCTTCCCGTGTGTTTAAAACTTTCCATCTTATGTTTCTCTCTGGCTCCTGAGATCTCCTACAAGGAGATCCAACCAGTCCATCCTAAAGGAGATCAGTCCTGGGTGTTCATTGGAAGGACTGATGTTGAAGCTGAAACTCCAGTACTTTGGCTGCCTGATGTGAAGAACTGACTCATTTGAAAATACCCTGATGCTGGGAAAGACTGAAGGCGAGAGGAGAATGGGACGACAGAGGATGCAATGGTTGGATGGCATCACCAACTCAATGGACATGAGTTTGAGTGAACTCCATAGCAAAGGACTCTGGTTTCTGTAGGATGCCCTCATCAGTGAGGTAAGTGGCAAAAAGGAAAATTATGATTTTTCGTCTGTCCTCCTGTGGTTCCAGCTTTCTTGTTATCTTCTCTTCCTGTTTCTGGACTTCAGCTTCCACCATTAGAAGCAGAAACACCCATGCAGAGACTATTTAGTGAACTCTCATATTTCCATGAGTCATTTTCTGTAATAAATATTTCACTGATTGAGTTCCTCTGGTTGAACCCTGACTGAGAAAAAAGGAATAGAAAAAAAAGACAAGAAATGTGAACAAATCTAAATGGAATAAAAACACAAATTGAGTCACCACTTTTGAAAATCAAGGACTTCTAACCTAATTCCCAGATGTGAACCAATACATAGACACTAGAGACCCTGGAATAAAGGAGCAACTGAATTGCCTTAAAGGTGGAGCCTGGTAACACAAACCCAAATACATAATGGAAATAGTCTCCCCAGTTTTCCCCAAGGGGTCTTGTGAACATTTTCAGGGTAATTTGCTTTAGACAAACAGAAGTGTCCAGATCTTTTAAGTGTTATTCAAGGCATACCTCTGAACTGACATGAATTTTTGATCATCTAAAAGGTTGCCGCACAACTTTGGTCAGAGTGTGGGCTTATGGAGGTCAGTTGAGAAATAAAATCTTGGCCTGAATCCATCTCTTAGTGCCCTAAGTAAATGTGTAAATACATTCTGTAGTTATATCTCCAAATTCCAAATATATTGTTAAAATATCTCCATATCTGGCAGAATTTCTACTCTGCTTTCCTGAACCATTGGAGCAAAGTCTGTTATGCTGCAAAATACAAGTGAGGTCTCTGATTCCATTACATCCAAAAATGAAACAAACCAAACTAAACAAAAAAATCCATGATGCAACCTCAAAGAATGATTGTTGCTATTGTTGTTTAATCAATCAGGTCCAACTCTTTGTGACCCATGGACTGCAGCAAGCCAGTCTTCCCTGTCTTCACTGTCTCCCAGAAGTTGCTCAAACTCATGATGCTAGCAAAGAATGATACTATCATCAAAGACTTGAAAGATATAAGAATAGTGAGTTCTAACTTATTTCCATTTAAAATGCCGCTTTGGCTGTGAAGAAATATCATTGCTGGAGAATGAAAGGGAACTATTGGAAACTTGATTAGAAATTGCTTCCAATTCCAACTGTCATTTCAGATCACTCCATATACTGGAGCAAATAGCATGAAGGTGATTTGTTGTTCAGTTGCTCAGTGGTGTCTGACTCTTTGTGATCCCATTGACTGCAGCACGCCAGGCTTCCCTGTCCTTCACCATCTTTCAGAGCTTGCTCAAACTCATATCCATTGAGTCAGTGATGCCATTCAACCATCTCACCCTCTGTTGTCCCCTTCTCCTCCTGTCTTCAATCTTTCCCAGCATCAGGATCTTCTCTAACGAGTCAGCCCTTTTCAGCAGGTGGCCAAAGTGTTGGAGCTTCAACTTCAGTACCAGTCCTTCCAATGTACATTCAGGATTGTTTCCTTTAGGATTGACTGGTTTGATCTCCTTTCAGCCCAAGGGACTCTCAAGAGTCTTCTCCAACATCACAGTTCCAAAACATCAATTCTTCAGCACTCAGCTTTCTTTAGAGTCCAACTCTCACATCTATGCATGACAACTGGAAAAATTATAGCTTTGACTAGATGTACCTTTTTTGGCAAAGTAATGTCTCTGCTTTTTAATATGCTGTCTAGGTTTTTCATAGTTTTTCTTCCAAGGAGCAAGCATCTTTCAATTTCATGGCTGCAGTCACCACCTGCAGTGATTTTGGAGCCCAAGCAAATAAAGTTGGTCACTGTTTCCATTGTTTCCCCATCTGTTTGCCAAGGAGTGATGGGACCATTTGCCATGATCTTTTTTTGTGTGTGTTGAGTTTTAAGCCGGGTCTTTCATGCTCCCCTTTCACCTTCATCAGTCGTAGCTGATAAAAAGCTAGTAATGTGATAAATGCTTGCATCTATATTTTAATTAGGAAAGGTCACCAGAGAGTGTGCTTTTATATGACATAAAATACAGTATGTCTTCACATTATTACTTCGGGAATATATCAGCGCTATTCTATATCACAGTGTAGTTCAATAGAATCTTATTCCCACCATTCCTTTGAATATAATACTATCATACCAGAATGATATCATAGAAATTGGATCGTTGGTGGTCAATACATGGAATATAACCTTTAGAATGTTTGTAAGATGTATGTGCCAAATGGTGGAAGATAAACAAGCTTCATGAATATTCAGAAACGATGACTGTTATCCAAGAAGTCACTAAGAAGAACTGCCCTTAAGTAGGGCTTGTGCAACTGAGTGATGGGATTCCCTGGGAGCTCACATGGTGAAGAATCTGCCTACAATGCAGGAGACCTGGGTTCGATCCCTGGTGGGGAAGATCCCCTGGAGAAGGGAATGGCTACCTACTCCAGTATTCTTGCCTGGAGAATTCCACAGATAGAGGAGCCTGGCAGTCTATAGTTCATGGGATCGCAAAGAGTTAGACATGACTGAGCAACTAACACACCCAACTATGTGTGATGAATCTCCAGCTGCAAAGACTAAAGCTAAATTCCTAATAGGAGGTCATTTCCCAAGAGAACCACCTAAATACCTGATGGTAGTTGTATTATATTTAACCTCTTCCTTCCATCACATAGGGGAGAAGGACAGGGACAATAAATAATTTCCTAAAATGGTCACTCAAGTTTAAACGTTTTTGCCTGCCACAAGTTCTTTCACGATCACTCTTACTGACCTTTTACGTACTTTATTTAACACTGTGGTGTTCACACAACAGAGTTCCTGAACAAATAAATTACTTTACAGTCAATGAAGAAAGAGAATTTGCTTACTATCATGAAGTTTCTTGTTTATCTTATATACACCCCCATTGCTAGAAGCAGCAGGACCAATATAAATTGAGAGGGGCCCCGAGAACTTAGCTGTTATGCCAGTTGAATGACAAAAACTTGTCACACTACAGTGACTACCATATACCAAATGTATACCAAATATTGTAATAAATGTAAAAGTTTCGGATTCTATTCTTGCCTCTAGTAGTAGTGCGCGCATGCTCAGTTATGTCTGACTTTGTGATCATGTGACTTTGATCATGCTCAGACATGTGACCTTGTAATCCCATGCCCATGGACTGTAGCTCATCAGGCTCCTCTGTCCATGGAATTTTTTTTTTTAATTAATAAGTTTTTAACTAACTGGTTAGGTTCACTCAAATCAGTATAAATCAGTAAATTTGTAAATTACTCAAATCAGTATATTTTGTATGTTGTAAAAAGAGGAGAGATTGTTTCTAGAAACAAGAGAAATATTCAAGGTGTTCCAGAAAGATCCAATGATTAAAACTTTACAACAAACATTTTAAACACTATTTAGTTTTAAATAGAATGCTCGCTTTAAAAATATCAGAAAATTTTTATGGATGTTAGGTGATTATGTGTAGTTATTAGTGGCTATTAGATGCACGTATTTGTGATTTCATCTGTCAGTTTATCATATAAAAAGTGTTTGACACATTGAACTTTTGACCATTACATCATTTTAATGTGTTTTTTTATTTTTATTTAAATATATTTTTGTTTATAATGGTCAAAGAAGAAATTCTTAGTAGCTTAGGGCAAATTTCATATTTTGCCAATATTTTGAATATTTTTTTGAATTCACTAAACTTTAAAAGAACTTTATGCCTGAAAAAATTGATTAATATACAGCAAGATCCATGATTCTAGTGACTAATGAGAAATGAGCTCTTCTTTCATTCTTGGCTGATTAAGATCTCGTAGTAATCCTCTATTTTTGCCATGCAGGTGAAAATCAGATCTGAATAATTATGTTGGCAAAATAAACAGCTGCTAAACTTTCCAAACTGAGCATAACAAACTTAATAAAAAAATCAAGCTTTAGGAGTTAATATGGGCATAGGACTTTCACATTCTTTGGAGAAACAAGTAAAGAAAATTACCAAATATGAGAGAAATTATCTTTAATGAAGTTGGAATAAGGATAACCATAAAACCGTCAGAGCAAGGATGGGAACATTATAAATCACACATTATTGTGTTTTAATTATGACTGTCTTTGACAAGACTAAGTAAATTCTGATAAGCTCTCAAAAACAGACCAACATTATCAGTGTGCATGAGACAATCATGCATTTTATTTATCTTCTGCTCATAGACTAATCTCATGGAATTTATATTTTTTAAGAATTGGTTTTCTGCCAAAATGTTCTTCATTTAATGGAATTTTATTGTAGGATCTAGAACATTAATATTTTAAAGGACAGAACTAATATACAGAAATATTGTTTCCTCCCTCCAACAATTTAGATGCCTCTATAGAGGTCTGAGATAATTTAGGATTACAGACTTCTAAAGAGAAATAATCCTGTTATTTTCTTGATGAAAAGTCTATGTGGATAGTTTTCAAATTTAAGAAATAAATATACGTATATAGAGATGGTTATCAATGTCAATAGACTAATAGTAACCTCATGAACATATTGATTTTACTCAAAATCTGAGTTTTTGAATCAGTAAGGTAGAAATTTTGCTATTGTTGTTTCTGAAGAGCGTTTCCTTGTGTTTTTCAAAATATAGCATGTAAAGAAATTCAAAGTGACTCTGGTTGAAGTTTGAGTGGGAGATCTGTAGTCCACCCTACTAAGTTCAGTTCCCCCAAATTCTTAAAAATATACAATAATCCCCCAAGCGTGACAGAGTAGTATGAAGAGATTAAAGGATTTTTAAACATTTGTACATGTAATAAGAAGTGATGAAAATTATATGATCATATATATTTTCTCTCATGTCAGGACACACACAAATACAAATACTGGTAGCTCAGATGGTAAAGAATCTTCCTTCATTGCAAGAGACATGGGTTCGATCCCTGGGTCAAGAAGAGCCCCTGAAAAAGGGAATGGCTATCCACTCCAGTATCCTTGCCTGGAGAATTCCATGGACAGAGAAGCCTGGGAGGTCACAGTTCATGGGGTCAAAAGAGTTGGACATGACTGAATAAGACTTCCACTTTTTCACGTAGATTTGCTCTCATGCCAGGACACACACACTCCATGCACTCACTCACTCCTCAAGTCAGTTCAGTTGCACAAGTGTCCTTAAGATTTGGCAGGGAAAGAGCAGAATTGTGATAGGAGAAAGGATAAATGCAACTGGAAGAAATCTTCCAACAATCTTGAGTTGTGGATGTTGCATAGTAATCTCTTCCAGAATTTGAGAAAAGATTGAAGTATGCTTATGATTTACATTTCAAGCTTCTGGACCAGCTTATCTTAAACTTTTTATTCCTCTTTCCATATCTCTTCCATGAACAAGACTGGTAATATTACTTGTGAAAATTTCCCATATATGTTCTTTTCAATGGCTGATGCCTGTGATAAGATCTCTTGTTAAGATCTCTGAAGGGTCTGAGATTTTACCCTACTTGCAAACTAACAAGTTAGCATGGCAGAGTTTCAGAGATATTAGCAGAAGATCTAAAACTTCAGGGTCAGAAACAGAGAGCAGTTTATTGCTCATTGAAATTAAAGTAGCCAGAGCATCAGCATTTGCCTTGATTTCTCAAGCCCTAATTTCAAAGAGCTAATGTGAAGAGAAGTGATACCTGCCTACACTGTGGATTATATTATACAGAATCCACGATGGAGACGTACACACTGCTATAGTGAGGGAGGTGGGAGGGGGGATCGGGATGGGGAACACTTGTAACTCCATGGCTGATTCATGTCAATGTATGACAAAAACCACTACAATATTGTAAAGTAATTAGCCTCCAACTAATAAAAATAAATGAAAAAAAAAAAAAATGGATAACCAGTAAGGCTCTACAGTATAACACCAGGAACTCTGCTTGATGTTATGTGGCAGCCTGGATGGGAGGGGAGTTTGGAGGAGAATGGATACATGTATGCCTGTTCCCTGACGGGTCTGTGGTAACGAATCTGCCTACAGTGCAAGAGACTCAGGAGATGCAGGTTCAATCCCTGGGTCAGGAAGATCCCCTGGTGGAGAAAACGGCAAGCACTCCAGTATTCTTGCCTGGAAAATCCCAAGGACAGAGTCTGGCAGGCTATTGTCCATAGGGTCGCAAAGAGTTGGACACCACAGAGTGACTGAGCTTGCACGGATACATGTATATGCATGGCTGAGTACCTTTGTTGTCCACCTGGATGACTATACTTCAATACAAAATAAAAAGTTTTAAAAAGTATATAAAATATCAATTAGTAAGCGTGCCTGTCGCATGTTCCACAGAGATATACTCTATTCCTCAAGACTCCAAACCAAACTGCTTCTGCTTCCAAGTGGAGGGAGTTGCTGGGGGACATGCTATCTCTGTTATCCAAGACTTTGCTGTTCAGACATCCTTGAAAAGATGGTTCAGAACAAAAGCAATTGTACCTTTACTTACAAGACATTCAAAAATGCAAGAGGCTCATGGACAATCGCTTCCCAGTGAAAATATCACTTTTTTTTTTTTAAATAAGAGAAACGTCTAAAAATACTGCTAGGGAAAGTCAAAACCATGCACTCAGGGAAGTCTTGCTGAGACACTCTGGGTCCATAGAGGACTGCCCTTCTCCACAAGGGTTCCAGCCCTTTCTTTCTTTTTTTTTTTTTTTTTTTTGACATTTTATTTTATTTTATTTTTTAAGTGGTTTTTGCCATACATTCATATGAATCAGCCATGGGTGTACATGTGCTCCCCATCCTGACCCTCCCTGCCCCCTCCCTCCCCATTCATCCCTTTCTTTCAAACAACGGCAACACTAAACATATTGTGATATGGTTGTCACCAAAATATTCATCTTCTGAATTATTTTAAAAGTAAGGTTTCAGCTTATCAGCTTATAGCAACTATTCTGATGTATACTGAATTCGCAATGACAACTTAATCTCTATTTTTCACCATCCATTGATACCCAATGAAGTGAAATCATATAGCAATAAGACATTGTAATCACTATCTGCAATGTTAAGAAGCAAACATTTATTTTTCATATACCTGCTTTTCAGTTCCAAAGAGCCAATGACTGTCTACACAAAACTGAATCAAACATTCTACATCTATTACTAAATATATCCTTGCAATCCCAGGCAAGAATTACAAAGCTAAACTCTCAAGGCCACCAGTAGTATTTTGTCCCAACAAATATGAAGATGACTTCAGATAATTATTTTTTATAATTTTGGGGAATTCTCTCTAACTATGACTTTTAAGTTTAAGTAAAATATGTAAAACCTGCAAATATATTTTTAAATGGAATCCTAAGTGATTCACACTAGCACTATAGTCATATAATTGTTAGCTTTATAATTGATTCTTAATTGCTCATATATGTAATGCTTTCACTACTAATCATCATAATGAAAATATAATATTAATAAATTACATATTGTCACAGTTTAAATTCCTTGGAATACCATGAACTGTGTCTCATTTTTTTTTTTTAATAAAATATTTGTGGGATAAGTGAGATTTAGCATGTGATTTTAGAAATGGTGGAGACTGGAACTGACCTTTTTTGCCCAACATATTGGAAGTTAATTAGAGACTTGATGCATATGAATGTACCACACCAAATCAGCTGGTTCTATCCTTGCTAGCCCTGGAATTCAGATTCCTCTGCTATTTCCATTGGTCCTTATTCTTTGGGTCCTAGTGAATGTGCCGATGCTAAGTTGGCAGTGAAGAGCTGATCGGCTGGTGAAATACGCAGTAGTTAATAATCAGCTTCGGAACTAGCAAATGTTAAGATCATGAAACTTTAGGATTAATGAAGGTTGTAATGTACCTTCTTAAAGGACTTGTTGTTGCTTAGTCACTAAGTCACATGTGACTCTTTTACGACCCCATGGACTGTTGCCCACCAGGTTTCTCTACCCATCAGATTCTCCAGGCAAGAATACTGAAATGGGTTGCCATTTCCTTCTCCAAGGGATCTTCCTGACCCAGGAACCAAACACCCATCTCCTACGTCTCCTGTATGGCAGGCAGATTCTTTACCCCTGAACCATCAGGGAAGCACTTTAAAGGACTTACTACATTTTAAAAAACTACCCCTCCTCTAAATAGCTAGAGGCCAGAAGCATAAAGAGTAGTTAAATCCTACAAAGCAAATGATTTAAGCCCTAAATTTAAATCCTGCTTTTTTAATCTTACAAAGATTGCACAGTTATTTTTACTTCATAGTTTTAATGGAAACTTGGCTATTCCTGAAATTTGATTAAGAATCTGACTCAATTCTAGTCAAAATATTTAAAGTAGATATTGTTTTACTTGCTGAAAAAACAAAGAGGAGTAAATGTACTCCTCACATCAAGAAACTTGTAGTATGGGGCAAAGGTAGCAAGTAACTGGAAAAAATAAAATTGTCTATTATACAGATGAATTGTCTTTCTCATGTAAACTCACTTGTTTTGCCTACTTTTATTAGTACTAGAATTTCACCAATTTTTGTTTTATCTCCATAGTTTAAAATAATTTTTCAAGAGTTAAGGTTAATGATACTTTATATCAAAAGTATACACTTTTTATCCTGAAGGCATCAACTAAAAAATGGTAATGATCAAAAATTATATGCTGTCAGAGAAACAAAAGTTGTTGCAACCAAGTTCAGTCTATTTTAAAAGTTCATGGAACAGCAAGGCATTCTAAAGAAATTTAGTGATGGACAGCTTGACTTCAACCTTTGCTTGTCCTCCCTCTTTCAGGACAACCTCAGCATATTGGTCAGAATATCATTATTTTTTCCATTTACTTTCTGAACTTATGACTGAGTCAATCACAGTGATTGAATAAATAGCAACACTAACATTAAATTACAGTACAATCTGCATGATGGTGAAATTGGGATGTAAGTGATGCACTTTATCAGCTTTGCAGAGTAATTCATTATAAAAAAATATATCCAGTGATAAGTAAAATGTTTCACTTTTCAGTATCACTAATAAAGGAACATGTCTGCCAATGTATTAATTAATGAAACAGATTTTACTATTTTCTGCCAAATAAACATATACTTTCACTCCTAGAATAATATCATTTATTTAAAAGCATCAAAAGTGGTGAAAATAAGTAATTTGATTGGTATAATTATTTCTCCAGGCTTCCCTGGTGCCTCAGATGGTAAGGAATATGCCTGCAGTGCAGGAGACCTGGGTTCAATCCCTGCATCGGGAAGATCCCCTGGAGAACGGAATGACTACCCACTCCAGTATTCTTGCCTGGAGAATTCCATCGACAGTGGAGCCTGGCAAGCTACAGTCCATGGGGTCACAAAAGAGCTGGACATAACTAAAGCACTTTCATTGTCACTGTTTCTCCAGCGCCATCTTTGATATTAGTAAAAGCTTTTTAAAATCGTAGTAAATTCTGATTACTATTTTTCTGCTACCACTAGTAAGATATAATTTTTCTATGAGTCTGACCTTACTTGATTGCCATCTAAAATGCAGTTTTCAATGAAATTAAAAATAAAAGAAATCTATAACCTGCATCTTTAATTCAATACTACATAATCATTAGATCTTACCAAATAGAAAAGCGAAGCCAAATCATTCACTTTTCAGTATTACAATATTATACATTTCTAAGAAAGCTATTATATTAAAACAAAATCTAACTTTAACTTTTCATAATGCTTTTATTGCCATAAAATTTTTAATTAATTTCATTGCAGCTCTATTAATATATTCCAAATTATTTTCTGGCTCTAAGTGTTAAAATAATTTTTATCTAAAATTCAACCTATCTAAGCTTCTATCAAAACTTGAAGTAACCAAACCTCACAAACCTACAAAAATAAAATAGAAAATGTATGGGGAAGTTTAAATGATGATATCCAGAAGTGTTATGAAACATAACTCATTGACATTAGTATTTCTGTAGCTGGGAATCATTGAGGGGCTTTTTACTTAGGAAGGTATGTTTGCCATATGATTCTCACTTCTTTTTTGACCTTCAGGCAAATCAAAAATTGAACACACGTATTCTATAAACATTGGGGACCATATATGAAATGGATTATTTACTTAATCACCTGTTCCTAGGTTCGCACTCCATAAGAATCAGCACAACTTCAAATTTGGCCCATATATGAGTACATAAAAATGGATGATATAATAGTTCTAACCCACAGTAGCTTAATATTTATGTCAATCACACACTTGACTTTTTAATTAAAGTATCCATAGTTCCATATTGTAGAGGAATGATCCCTGAACCAGGAATAAAAAAGTCTGAGCTTCCATTTGGACTCTGCTATTTGCTGACTTATGTGATTGTGAGATGAATTCTTAACAAGATCTGGTACAAAATAAGAACTCACAAGATATTGATTCAGAATTTGAAACTGACTAATGGAGACAAATATCCAGATAAAGGAATGGTGATGCATTAGTTTTCTGTGCTGCATAGCAAACAACCACACATTTAGCAGCTGAAGACAGAGCACATTTATTTTCTCACAATTTCTACAAGGTAGAAGCTGTAGCGCAGCCTAGCCAGGTCTCACCGGGTTGAAATCCATGTGTTGACTGAGGCTGTAATCTCGTCAGAAACTGTGCTGGAAAAGAATCAATTTGCAGAGTCTCTCACTTGCTGGAAGAACTCATATTTATGGAGGGCAGAGAGGTCCTCACTTTCTCATTGGCTGTTGGTCAGGGACTGTGCTCAGCTCATAGAGGTTACCCAGAGTTCCTAACCACATGGTCTTCTCCATATACTGGCTTACAATGTGGAAACTTCTTCAAAAAGAGCAACAGAGAGAAAGATTCTCACCTTCAAGCAGTCAAGTGTCTCCTTTAAGGCTTTTCACCTCATTTAGCAGGCCCACCTAGAATACTTTCCCTTTTGATTAATTCAGAATCATCTTATTTGAGATCTTAATTGCATCTAAAAAGTTCCTTCACCTTTGCCATAGCGTGTGTTCTAGAAGCAAGTCACACTCAAAGAGAGGAGATTATATAGGACAGTGAATACCACAAGGTGGAAATCGCTAGGGTCCACTTCAGGGTTCACCTGCCAAAAGATGAAATTATGATGATCGAGTTCAGAAGATGACCAGCTTATCATTGTTAACATATGAAAAAAGTGGAGACAAACTTCAAGGAGGTCACAGTGTCCTAAGATAGAATGTGGTAAGTGCTGGGATGAGAGGAAGTCAAAAATTAACAGAACACTGACAGTTTACAGTAGCAACCATGGTGTTCCTTAGGTCTCTCTTACCCACTAGATAGGGCTTCTCTGATAGCTCAGTTGGTAAAGAGTTCACCTGCAATGCAGGAGACCCAGGTTTGATTCCTGGGTCAGGAAGATCCACTGGAGAATGGGTCAGCTACCCACTCCAGTATTCTTGGGTTTCCTTTGTGGTTCAGCTGGTAAAGAATGCACCTGCAACATGGGAGACCTGGGTTGGGAAGATCCGCTGAAGAAGAGAAAGGCTACCCACTCCAGTACTTTGGCCTGGAGAATTCCATGGACTGTATAGTCCATGGGGTTGCAAAGAGCCAGACACGACTGAGCAACTTTCACTTTCACCCGCTAGATAGCTGCTGTGACTAACCACCTATCATTTGTTGTTGGAAATAAATGGTCTGAAAGGAGAGATATAAGTTGTTCTAGAAAAATTTATATTGATAATCCTTGCTAGTAATTTTTCTGTAAATCTCTCTTTTCCTAAGATGTTGAGCTCAGCTAAACAATAATGCCATTTACCTTTCTTTAAGAAGAGACATTATTTTCTCTTTAAGAATCAATTCAGAACAAATAAAATTATGTCTTTCCAACAACTCATCCCCCAAACTTAAAAGAAAAATAGAAGTGCTTGATTAAGCTTCATGGAGGGGGAAACATTTTTAAAAATTATATTTCCCACATTATTCAGCTTATTTTTAGAAAGCCAACATATTTTGGCATTTGTTTTCCCCTGCTACTGCATAAATAACTGAGCATGTTGTAAAAGTAGCAATATATTTTCAACTTTTTCAACCTGAATTGCTATCTCCTGCCATTTTTCCAGTGTAGAAGGGCAACACCTTTGAACTGAGATTTGCTTATCATCCATCTGCCAAAAGGACAAGGTTACCCAGCAGTGAGCTGCTAACTTTTCCTTTCCAAAGTTTTTGGTTTTAGCAGGGCTGCATCTAAACCTCAAATCCAACCTCTAAGGTATAAGAAGAGGACAGAAAATGTCCTAATTATATAAATTCTTTTTTTCTACAAATATCTGCTTTATAATATAACATAAAAACTGTCAGGTAGTCAGGTGGAAATTCTTGTGTAATTTTATTTGAACTAATAATTACAACAATGAAAAGCTAAAAAGTCATTATATTAAAAAATTTTTTCACTTAGCACCTGTTATATGCTGAACAATATTCTAAATTCTGAGAACTTAAGATTAAACCTGAATATCTAACAAGCAGAGAATTGTTAGGCATAGTAATGAAATATACTATTGCGTTTCTAAAGAATTGTCAATAAGACTTTTTAAAACATAAAAAAATAAAAAAAGACTAAAACATTAAAAAAATAAAAAATACTAAAAATAATGTTTGTATGGGAAAATTGTAATACATTCATTCAATAGAATGTGATATAATAGTAGAAATGAATGACCTAAAGGACACATCAAAGTCAATTAATCTCAAAAATAATGCTAAGTGTAAAAAATAAATTACAGAGGAATAATAACAGCATAATCACGTAATACTATTAAGTAAGAGTGAAAGAATGTATGGGTGTGAGAGAGATGGACCATAAAGAAAACTGAGTGCTGAAGAATTGATGCTTTTGAGCTGTGATGTTGGAGAAGACTCTTGAGTGTCCCTTGGACTGCAGGAGATCAAACCAGTCAATCACAAAGGAAATCAGTCCTGATCATTTATTGGAAGTACTGATGCTGAAGGTCCAATACTTTGGCCACTTGATACGAAGAACTGACTCATTGGAAAAGACCCTGATGCTGGGAAAGACTGAAAGCAGCAGAAATGAATGACAGGGGATAAGATGGTTTGATGACATCACCAACTTGATGGACATGAGTTTGAGCAAGCACCAGGAGTTGGTGATGGCTAGGGAAGCCTGGCATGCTGCATTGCAATCCATGACTGAGCGACTGAACTGGAAAGTGAAAGAAATATATGCAAACAATGAATAACGAATTTTTCTAGTGTTTAAATATGTGGGCCTGCATGCTAAACAGCTTCAGTTGTGTCCAATTCTTTGCAACCACATGGACTGTAGCCTGTCAGGTTCCTTTGTCCATGCAATTCTCCAGGAAGGATACTGGGGTAAGTTGCCATTTCCTCCTCCAGGGGAACTTCCTGACCCAGGGATCGAACCTGCATCTTTTATGTCTCCTGCATTGGCAGGCGTGTTCTTTACCACTAGCACTACCTGGGAAGCCCAAACATGTGGAAGAAAGAATTAAAGTGATTCCAGAGAGGAATGAAAGGGTTTTCATCATTTAGGTAATGTTTTATTTATTTTCCTTTATATGGGCCTATGGAGCATAGTAATATTTTTTGAAACCTGTTTTTATTCACTATTATTAAAAAAAAGATAAATATAGGGGTAAAACTACCAATAGAAAAGAACAGCATATGATATATAATTCCATTTGTTAAGTAGCAGGATTTTTATAAATATTTTTCCTATTCAATAACCATATGTTCATTTTTATAACTAGAAATAACTGTCACTCAAAACAGTTTAAATGAGTCACTGTTCATGTACAATGGTGAGGAGTAGGGATTTTAGAGTCTCTAGTGGGGCTGGGTTGTCATCTGGTCCAAACCAGAGCTTTCTCTTTTTATTGGACTAACAATTACTGAATTCCCAATTGTGTTTCTCATTTTCTAAGGCTGGTTGATGGGTTTTTCTAGCCATTTTTCCTAAATTATCATCTTGGGAAATATCCCTTTGGAACATGACAGGTTTGTCCGCTGTGGGTCCCTTTAGGGGGCTTTGCCAGCGGCTCAGTAGTAAAGAATCCTTTGGTAATGCAGGAAAGGCATGAGATGTGGGTTAGATTCCAGGGTCGGGAAGAATCCCTGGAGAGGGCACCGGCAACCCACTCCAGTATTCTCGCCAGGATAATCTCAGGGACAGAGGAGCCTGATGGGCTACAGTCCACTATACAGGGTCACAAAGAGTCAGACACGACTAAGGCAAGTGAGGATGCAGGCATACACTGTCCCTTTAGGGACAGATTTCCTTGTAGAAATATCAGTGAAGTGACTTCCTCTAGCGTCTAGACAGTCAAGTTTAGAATGTCATAGATTCTGAGTAACTGTTAAGCTGTTATTGTGGATATTGCACCCAATAATTCCTGAATACAGGCATACTTTTACTATTATTTTCACTGGAAATCAGGAAATTATGTTGCTTCCTCAATGTTCCAAAATCATGAGCTACTCTGAAAGCATATTTACTCTCAGTATCTATATTGGCAGTTTTGTCCTTGGCTAAAGTACAAACACATAAAAGAGCATACAATTCAGCTTGTTGGTTCAAAGTAGCCATAGGTAAAGATGCTGATTCAACAACATCAAAAGAAATTGTAATAACATATCTAGCACAATATTTACCATTGTCAGTATTTAAATAGGAACGGCCAGTGAAACATGAGAAGTAAGCATCACTCAAAGGAATTTCCTGTAGATCATCACAAAGAGTCAGGAGCTGGTCTGTCAGGATTAAGCAGCTGTGAGAAATATTGAGTTTGATGAAAATTCAGGAGAGCTTCTACTGCATGAGATACAAAAGTGGTTAATTCCACAGTGACTTTTTTTTTTTTTTTTTTTTTGGTAGCCTTAACTGAAATGGCAGTGACCGTGATAGCCCTAAGGCAAGAGGAGCATTCCCAAGGCACAGGGTCCTGAGGCTGGCTATACTCTCCTTTGGGTGTGGTGGTCCTTGAATTACTGGGTGAGTATCCCAAGGGCATTCCTTTCCTTTTCATTTACAAAAAAGAAATGGGGAATCTGTTCATTGGAATGTCTATGGGCAGATCCGATTCAGCAGCTTCTTCTTTTAAAGCCTTGAAAATTGTAATTTGGTTCTTCCCATAAAATTGGAGTTGGATTTTTATTGTTGAATAGAGCACAGAGGTTTGGCAATAAGAGAGAAATTTAGAATCCAATTTCAGCAATAATCAACTAGTCCAAGAGAGACTCAGAACTGGTACTTAGTTTTGGTTCTAGACCATGGAGTCTATCTGGATATAGGTGGAAGTGCTTGTTCTGATGTCAAAGGCCTTAAATAGCACACCCAGGCCTGGGAAAAACTGCAGTTTTTCTTTGGCAACCTTAAATCCCTTTCGGCTAAAAGCTTTACCCCGTGGATGGTCTCTTCCTGTGAGGAGGCTTGAGAAGAATAAGGAAGCTAACCATCCATATATTACAGCAAAGTAGAACTTTACCATAGGGAATATTCTATCATCCGTATCAGCTTTTGGGATTTGCATTAAATAGGACTGTCAGTAAAACCCTGAGGCATGACTATTCAGGTGAATTGTTTTTCTTCCCAAGTTAAGGGGAAAAAGTGTTAATTAGCTTCATTAACTGAAATACTAAAGAATGCACTGCATGAATCAATTATATCAAATAATTCACTTACGGTAGGAATGTATGTTAGTGACATACAAGGGTTATGAACAACCAAGTGACAAGAGATAACCATGTAGCTTACTGCTTAGAGGTCCTGAACACACCTCCACTCTCAGCCTTTGAATTTTCTTACTGATAAAATGGGAGTATTACAGGGGCTGGTACAAGGGCTGATGAAGCTTTGAGACTTGCAACCTTCTATTATAGGCTTCATACCTTGAAGGATTTCTTTATTTATAGGATATTGATTAATTATTGAAAGAGGTTTTGAGAAGTCTATTTGATGAGAGGTGCTCTGTGAACTTTGCTAACATCAGTTGGAGATTTTGCCCGTAAGAAAGGTGATAGCTGATTTACTAGGGATGAATGATTGGTATTTCCAGAATCATCTCTAGTACTATAGAGACAGAACAAATAAAATATGTCAAAGAGTCATTTAATTTGCCTAGTGGGTTACTTTGACAACTACTATCAATTTCAGAATTATTTCTCACTTTTGGAAGAAATTTCAGCATGGTACTTCTGTAAGAAATCTCAGCCTGATAAATAGATAAGGGGACAAAGGTGTATACCTCTAAAAGAGTCTAAAAAATGGGAATAGGTTCAGAGACAGGAACCTCTTGAGGTTTATTAGAGACCCCCACTATTTGAACTTTTTAAGTATTCTGAGGCAGGAGCTGTTTTATAGTAGTGAGATTGAACACTGAGAGAGTGGCTCCTTCTTGTGTCAGAAAGGACTAGAAGAGATTCGACTCCATTCCTGAGAAATGTTTCTCCAATTAAGAGGAAGGATTGGGGAAAACATCTACATTTCCTTGAGCCCCTATCTGTGAGTCAGAAGTTCAAAAGGCTGGATACTGATGTATTTAAAATGGATAACTGACAAGATCCTACTGTATAGCACAGGGAACTCTGCTCAATGTTATATGGCAGCCTGAATCAGAGAGGAGTTTGGGGGAGAATGGATACATGTCTATGTTTGATTGAGTCCCTTTGCTGTCCATTTGAAACTATCACAACATTGTTAATTGACTATACTCCAATATAAAATAAAATTATTTTATTAAAAAAAGTGAATAGATGGCTGAAGATGCTGAAAGTGCTTACATTTATAACTCTTTTTTCCAATGTCCTGGATCATTTCAATAATAACAGAACATGGATGATGGATTTTGGTTTTCTTTAGGAACCTTCATTTTTCAGAGTTGAAGATTAAGAATTTTGGCAGTCTTCCTCCAAGGTAACCCCTCTAGAGTGCAAGAGAGTTGATTTACCAGATTAACTAACTCTAGAATGAGCATAGTTTTCCATTCCATTCTGTTTTTAAAAAATCATTTTTATTATTTTTTACTAGAAGGGATAAGTCACAGTATGGCTGATTAATAAACATAGAGTTAGAAGCTACCCAGGTAGAATCAACACCTGAAGGAAGACCAGAATTTTCTTTAAAAATTATCTAAAGTTGATTTTATAAATCATGAACAGGTTCATCAGATTTTTGTGTGCAAGACTGAGTTTTGTTCCACAGAGGAGCCTGGTGGGCTAAGACCATAGGATCACAAAGAGTTGGACATGACTAAGTGACTTAGCACACAACATAGATTAATAGGAAGTGTTGATGATAAATAGTCTTTGTGATTTCAAACAAAACTCTTAAATCAGCAGGGCCAATCTATTTAGTTTTGCAAGTGTACAAGAGGAAAGAATATGGTTTTTAAACATAAAGTCATCTAAGAGCACCTGTAGGATGGATTCCTCAAAATACTTATAAGGTGGAGAGGGAGGTGGGAGGGGGGATAGGGATGGGGAAATACATGTAAATCCATGGCTGATTCATGTCAACGTATGACAAAAACCACTACAATATTTTAAAGTAATTAGCCTCCAACTAATAAAAATAAATGGAAAAAAATACTTAGATAACTGATATCCCATTTTCATAGGTTTATCTCTAAAGAACAATTGTCAAACCGCTTCCTGCACAAAGGGCTCAGTTCCAACTGCTTGCAAGCCTGAATACCAGCCAATTCTAAGGAAACAGCTTGCTCCCAGGGGAGCCAGGTCAAATGGTTTTTCATACAATTTCCAGAAAATGGTCCCTTTCAGAGGAATGAGCTGATGGCTAAAGGCATTTACTGCTAGCTTTAAGGGAAGCAGTTCACCTAAAGCAATTCTGACCTCAAAATAAACTAAAGTGCCAAAGTAGTGCTTATATACAGAACAAGGCCTTAACCTGAAAGACAAAACCTTAAAAATAAATTCCAAATATAACCTGGAGAGTTTCAAATGCAAAGAAGGAATGAACTTAAATCAAGAAGAAAGATACAGGTTCAGCCCCAGGGTTGGCGAGAAGCAGTGACAATAGTCTCCACTTCAGGTACCACACATGTTTGCTCACTAGCCCTAGACCATTAGGGTGTTTTCTCTGGTACCTGGCACTGGTCACCAAAATGCTGAGCTGAAATAAATAGACTGACAGTTATTTATCTAGCAAAAGTGGGTTTATTCAGGGTTAGTAAAGATGTGCAGGCTCTGTGACCCTGGCAAACCATGTGTAAGTCCCCAAAAGTCAAGGTAAGAATTAAAACACTTTCATAGAAGGGGGGAAAGGAAATTGAAAGGGTTACAGAAAGCAAAGTCCATTGCTTTTCACTGTGAGTTCTTGTCAGGGAAGAAGAGGTGTCTTTCTTCTTCCTGCTGGGCAGTATTGCCATCACAGGACATGGAAACTCTCCCTTCTGGTCTCCTGATTCTATTTAATTAAACTTTCTGTTTATCAATGTTTTATAGGAGAAACCAATGCCACCAACACCTTGATCTTAATTTCTAACCTCCAGAACTGTGATTAAGTACATTTCTGTTGTTTAAGCCACTCAGCCTGTGTTATTTTGTTATGACAAACTAGCCATAATTATGAAAAATGAAAGTCACAAAATATAACATGATATATCACATGAAATAATAATAATAAGAAAACAAATAGCAAGAAATAGATTTTTAAAAATTTCCTTGAAGCATGTATTATTGAAGAAATCAATAATAAAATTACTTCAATAAAATGAGAGCACAAAGCTAGTGGCTAAAAGATAGGATTTATGAAAAGGTCGATGGCATAAGTATACTGAAATGTATGACAATGCTAAATCTATTAAATAAATCAAAAGGTGACAGAACTAGGACAAATACAGTTGAAAACTAAATTTCAATAAAGTGAAAATGTGTCAGAAGCCATAATGAACATAGAAAAAATCAAAGGTATTAAATAATACAAAGAAAACTTTTTTTTTTTTTTTTTTAGTTTTTTTTTTTTTTTTTAATTATTATTTTTTTCCAGTGGGTTTTGTCATACATTGATATGTGAAAAACAAATATGATGCTAACATAAGTTTATTGGTGTTTCTGAAGTAACCCATCAAATAATATTCACAGAAATATAGAAGAAAACAATCTCTTAAATTACCTAAGAAATGAAGGAATAAATGGAATCATACAATGAAACAAAAAACCTTTCAAGATTTATGATATTTAAAGAAAAGATGATTTCAAAAAATCAATATTGAGGTTTATTCTGTATACACAAACACTTCAAAGGTAATTTCTCAGAGCCCAAATAGTGAGAAAACCTCATTTATAAGGGTAAAATGAGGCTGGCCTTAGATTTCCCACAGAAACACTCTTCACTAGAAGATAAGAAAAGCAATGATTTCCATCCTGAAGGAAAGTAAGTGTGACCCAAGAATATGAGACCATCTCAATAGTCATAAAATAATTAAAGCTGACACTCTATAAAAGGAAATATTTAGAAACTGTAAAATGAGTACTCTAGAAAATATTATTGGCAATTAATTCAACAATCTAAAAAGATAATATGAACTCAAAGCTTATTTCAGTGATTTATTGGTAATGGCCATTAAATTCACTTAATTATAGAACCGAAAAATAAAACCCTGAAAAGAATGTGACTCTTTTTAATAGCAATGCTTGCTGACAAAATAAAAATAGTATAGACACCAAAACGGATAGGTATGTAGAGATGTTGAAGCAATATAGGTATGCTCTGCCTCTGACATCTTTCAGTCCAGGGAGTCATTTGATTCTTTTGTATACACACATAATTCTGGTGCCTTAAAATTCAACTTATATATATATATATATATATATATATATATATATATATATATATATGTTGAAAATAATATATGGTAAAAGTTATATTTATAAAAATGTGAAGGAACATGTATTTATATTCATCTCTGGAAAAAAGCTATACATTTAAGTCTCTGTTATTTCTAAATAGTGGAATTAGCAATTTTGATTTTGTTTCAGTTTTCCTGTGTTTCAAAAAATCACTAAATACTGCTTTAAAGTGAAATAATTTAAAAGAAATATGAAAGGTTATGATAGAAAATTTAAATTTAGAAATGTTAAAAAATTAAACAAATCACAGAAAATTAAGTATTTTCCCCAGGTGAAAAGGCCATAGAAATGTTGTATGGTCATGTATTTTATAATATAGCCTATGCACATTCAAGACTGATAAAAGCACATTGCCATGATATTAATCATGGCATAATGAAAGTCAAGGCTGTTGCATAGTGCTGGTATGAACACTGGAGGTTTCTCATTATTGTGTATCAATGTACCACACAAACATGTCTTTGCCTGGGGAAAGTTTCTTAGGGAATGCTTGGAGCCTCAGTGGGCATGCATTACACTTGTTATTTAATCAGAGTTCTGCCTATTAGAGTGACACCTGCTTTATTAATACTTATTTGTCTTTGATAAGCTAAAATACACAGGGAATTGTTCATTTGGGGAAAAGATTAACTAATTCAAGCCAAAAAATTCAATTTAGCAAGGCACATTCATTTGTAAACCATATTCTGACCATTTGATTGAAAAATTTGAATTAGGGACAAACTGATTAAGACTAATCAAGAAAGAGGTTTTTTTTTTTTAATAATAATTTGATGAGCTACACCATACCTTATTTTCTTTTCTCATTTTACTATAGGTTTTCAAAGATGCTTACCCACGCTTTTATTTACTCACTATACTTAATGGATATGACACTGTATTTCTCTTGAATATTTATACTTCATTCTAATTTTTTAAACCAAGCCAAATTTCATCTACAAATAAAGCAAAAGATGCTCCATAATTGTTACCACCTAAAAATGTCTTGTAAGCTCATATATATACCAAGAATAATTCAATTTCCTTTCATTTTCTAAATCTCTCCCTCCTGCTAGTATCACAATATTCAAGGCATTTATGTGCCAACTCTTCCCCAGAACACCTGGCCAATCCTTTAATGCCAGATGGACCTGCTGATGCAGAACAAAACAGGGAATAGTTGTAATAAATATGTCTGTGGGGGATATTGTTGGTAACATTATTGGTTGAGTCTGCCTTGACTGAAAATTGGAGCAATCCATAGCTTCTATTTATCTGTCTACTACTAGCAAATTATTCAGAGGTGTCAGAAGGCAGGGTGATATAATGAAAGAGCTCTGATGTGTAAGTTGGTAGATGGCACAGTCTGTGCTACTTATTCTATCTCTATGGGGCTCACTTTTCTATCTCTAAATTGAGCGAATTAAAAATTGAGAAAATTGAGTAAGATACTTTAGTACTTTTCTCAGTTTTATGGTTCAAAGCCACAATGTGAACACAACATTTTGGCGTCAGAAAACTAATAGACTTGTAATGTCATGTATAAATTAAAGGGTCTTCCCTGGTAGCTCAGCTGGTAAAGAATCCTCCTGTAAGGCAGGACACCCTGGTTCAATTCCTGGATTGGGAAGATCCCTCGGAGGAGGGCATGACAACCCACTCCAGTATTCTTGCTTGGAGAATTCCCATGGACAGAGGAGCCTGGAGAGCTACAATCCTGCCAAGGGGCTGCAAAGAGTAGGACTCGACTGATCTACTAAGCTCATATGCAGCATAAAGGAAAATCTTACACTTTTCTACATCTGGAGTTTCAAAAACTTTTTGAAAAATACTCCTATTTTAACAAAGTTATTTCAATAAAATTCAGTGAACAGCTACTGAAAGATTTTTTTTTTTTTTTTTAGATTTTATTGCTGTTGAACATTAACCGTATTACTATGCACCAGGCAACATGGCATGAGTTGAGACCCTGTTAAACACTACAAACTGAGATTGATAATTGTACTGCTAAGAAAATAGCAGAAGGGCATCAATGCAATGAACAGAGAGCAGCAGAAGTGTAGGTGGTGGATATGCAAGTAGAAATCTCCTAACAGATATAAGTTGACTACATTCTCAATTATCAAGAGGGAAAGGAGTAGCATGAAAATTTAATGGAAGTATGTTTCAAATATCAAGTAAGTGTACACAGGAATTAAATTATAAGAGCTTTTGTCAAATAACCAAAAAGTTAATAACAGAAAAGATGAATGTCATATTAGAGACAAAAAAAAATTTAGTGCACAAGCAATTTCAAGAGTAAAGTTAACACTTTATCAATGGTTATTAATGGATTTCCAATTTCAGCTTCAGTATCTAGAGTTTAGAAGCCATCACTCCCATGATAATAAGAAATGGTTGTACAAACTAAAAATCAATGAAGCTTCTTGAATCTGTCAGAGAACTGATGTTGCAAGCAAACTGCCACCTTGAAATCTGGACAGACAAGAACATACAGAGAGTTAGGACTAATATATGCTTATGAGGAGCCTGGCAACCTACAATCCATAGGGTTGAAAGGAGTTGGACACGACTGAAGAGACAGCGCACAGGAAAAACCGCTGGAGAAAAAACTGATGGAAACACAAATGTTAAATTAACACATGGCTGGAAAATGAGTGTGGACTAGTTTGAGAATTATAAACAACTGGGGACTGGAGTCTGGGGAAAGGGACATATTTTATGGGTTTATCTAGGCACTCACAGTAAAGCTCTGAGAAAGATATACTGGTTTTATCAGCAGAAGGGAAAGAGAAATACTTCTGAAATATATCCGGAGACGCCATTACAAAGCCCTACTCTTCAGGAAAAGTAATTAATCAGAACTTATCCCACCCTAAAAAGGGGGCATTTTCCCCACTTCTAGGGCCCTCTAGATTTCCTGTCTCACGTAACAGGAGAAGAAAAGCTATGCAACAATTCTGAAAGTCACAGTACAGGGAAATAGACCCATTAAAAGAATGAGATGCAGTCATAATATAGTATGCGTCCTTTGTCCTACAACTTATCCCCATATGAACAGGGATCCAGTGGATTTGCAGTGGAAATAGCTGAAAGATAAATCTTCTGAGGGAACTTCCTAGGGAAGCTTCAGATTAACAGAGGAAATGAAAATAAGGTCACCAGTGCCTGCAGGCTCAGTTGTGTTCAGCTCTTTGTGCCCCACTTTACTGAAGAGCTCTGTATTCAGTTGGGTTATGCTGGAAATTCCTGCTTGTTTGGAGCTTCAATATTGGCCAAAAGTGATAAGTTAAGGCATTATTAGAGCTTTTCTGGGTATGCCAAAGCATTGTACATACATATGTCTTTCTGGGGCTTCCCCAGTGGCTCAGGGGTAAAGAAGCTGCCGGGAATGCAGGAGCCAAAAGAGATGCGGGTTGATGCCTGGATCAGGAAGATCACCTGGAGAAGGGCATGGCATCCCACTCCAGTATTCCTGCCTGGAGAATCTCATGGACAGAGGAGCCTGTTAGGCTACAGTTCATAGGATCACAAAGGGTTGGATATGACGAAATCGACTTAGAACACGCATGCGCTCTTTTCAGATTACCAGCAATGGAAGCTTATTTGCAATTACGTCTTTCATTTTCCTTTAAAAAATATGTATTTATTGTTGTGCTGGATCTTCTTCACTGTGCGTGGTATACTGTCTAGATGTGTGCACATGGTTTCTCTTGTTGTGGAGCAGGAGCTCTAAGCGTGCAAGCTTCAGTAGTTGCAGTGGCGGGCTCAACAGTTGTGGTGCATTGAGGCTGCCGCCCTGCAGTGTATGAAATCCTTCAGTTCAAAGGATCAAACCTCTGTCATCTGCATTGTCAGGCAGAACCCAACCACTGGACCACTAGGGAAGTCCTTGTAAGCCCCTCATTTTCATCTCATTACTCTGATGTTGTTCTGCGTTTTTGTCCAGATTTTTGATTGCCTGATTGATATCACTGCCCTCAGGCAGCTATGATGTTAAAAAAAAAAAAAAAAGACAGTTCAGTTCAGTCACTCAGTCTTGTCCAACTTTTATGACCTCATGGATTGCAGCATGCCAGGCTTCCCTGTCCATCACCAACTCCCGGAGCCTGCTCAAACTTATGCCCATTTAGTTGGTGAAGCCATCCAACCATCTCATCCTCTGTCATCCCCTTCTCCTGCCTTGAATCACTCCCAGCATTAAGGTCTATTCCAATGAGTCAGTTCTTCACATCAGGTGGCCAAAGTATTAGAGTTTCAGCTTTCAGCATCTGTCTTTCCAATGACTATTCAGGACTGATTTCCTATAGGACTGACTGGTTTGATCTCCTGGCAGTCCAAGGGGCTCTCAAGAGTCTTCTCCAACACCACAGTTCAAAAGCATCAATGCTTTGGTGCTTAGCTTTTGAAAAGTTGTTGCTGCACGATAAGACACCAGGATTCTTGGCCTCTGGAGGAGACAAATTCAATCTGGGGCCAGAGACGAGGCTGGATCGCTCAGAGCTTTTGTGTAATAAAGTTTTATTAGAGTATAAAGGAGATAGAGAAAGCTTCTGACATAGGCACCAGAAGGGGGCAGAAAGAGTACCCTCCTCCTAGTCTTTAGCTGTATGTTATATAGTCACTCACAATCTGTTAATGAAAAGAAAGGAAGGTCTGAGAATTTAGAATGGCACCAGATAATTCATCCCTGGCCATAAAACAATTGACTTGAATCTTGTAGAAGGGCAGATTACCAAATAAATAGTTTCATTTACATAGATTAGGGGAACAATATCTGAGTAAGTTGGTTAGGCCATTTGGTGGAACTTAGAGTCTGGGGTAAATGCATAGCACATTAACATAGCTTAAGACAACATTTCCATAAGAAAAAGAAATCTATTGGTTAACTCAAGGTTTGAGAGTAGTTAGCTTCAGGTGAACCCAGGGGTCAATGCAACACAGCATTTTAAGAGAAACCTCCTTTTAAATTTGTATAGAGAAGGAAAAAAAATATCGCTGGTTTGTTTCCTCCTGCCACTTAAGAGAGATAAAAATGTCTGTCACTTGCAGTCTATTTCCTCTGTTTGGAGACCCCTGGTCATCCTGCCTGTTACCCTCTCACTTTCTTTATAGTCCAACTCTTATACCCGTACATAACCACTGGAAAACCCATAACCTTGACTAGATGGACCTTTGTCAGCAAAGTATGTCTCTGCTTTTTAATATGCTTTCTAGATTGGTTATAGCTTTTCTTCCAAGAAGTATTCTTCAGAAAAAAAAAAAAAAAATATATATATATATATATATATGTATATACATATATATATTTCTTCTAATATATATGTATTTCATTTGACAAGTGCCCCAAGGAAAAGACTATTCTGAATAAATTTACATTTAGGTTGAATAAAGACCTGCCCTGAGATGGAGTGTTTCAGGGAGCTGCCAGACAGGTCAAATAGTGACAGTTCTCTGGGAATCAGACTTTTTGTTGAGCTCCATACTTATTCTGCTCCCTCCATTGGCTGCTATTTTAATGTTTTTCATGCATATGATAGTATTGCTATTCGATTTCTAGGCTACAAAAATGTTGAGGAGAATAAGATTTGAATAGAGCAAGTTAAAATGTCACAAAATAGCTGTGTTTTACAGAGATTTAGAAGTTTTTTCTTGGATAAAGACAAGTGCATTTAGTGTATTTCAAATGCTCTGAAAAGGACAATTTTTAAAGTTTTATCATTGAATCTATAGATTGCTTTGGGTAGAATAGCCATTTTGACAATATTGATTCTTCTAATCCATGAACACTTTATGTTTCTCCATCTGTTTGTGTCCTCTTTGATTTCTTTCATCAGTGTTTTATAGTTTTCTATGTATAGGTCTTTTGTTTCTTTAGGTAGATATACTCCTAAGTATTTTATTCTTATTGTTGCAATGGTGAATGGTATTGTTTCCTTTATTTCTCTTTCTGTTTTTTCATTGTTAGTATATAGGAATGCAAGGGATTTCTGTGTGTTAATTTTATATCCTGCAACTTTACTATATTCATTGATTAGCTCTAGCAATTTTCTGGAAGAGTTTTTAGGGTTTTCTATGTAGAGGATCATGTCATCTGCAAACAGCGAGAGTTTCACTTCTTCTTTTCCTATCTGGATTCCTTTTACTTCTTTTTCTGCTCTGATTGCTGTGGCCAAAACTTCCAACACTATGTTGAATAGTAGTGGTGAGAGTGGGCACCCTTGTCCTGTATATGGAATTTAGAAAGATGGTAACGATAACCCTATATGCAAAACAGAAAAAGAGACACAGAAATACAGAACAGACTTTTGAACTCTGTGGGAGCAGGGGAGGCTGGGATGTTTCAAAAGAACAGCATGTATATTATCTATGGTGAAACAGATCACCAGCCCAGGTGGGATGCATGAGACAAGTGCTCGGGCCTGGTGCACTGGGAAGACCCAGAGGAATCCGGTGGAGAGGGAGGTGGGAGGGGGGATTGGGATGGGGAATACGTGTAAATCCATGGCTGATTCATATCAATGTATGACAAAACCCACTGAAATATTGTGAAGTAATTAGCCTCCAACTAATTAAAAAATAAATAAATAAAGTTTTATCATTTGTCTCATTGTTTTTATGGGGGAGTGGATCTTTGGATGTTCTTTCTGTGCCATCCTAGAACTGCTACAATAAAATGTTAATAACTATTGTGAGAGATTGGTTCAGATAACTTCCTACCTACCTGAGTCTGATATTGAATATGGTAAGATGTTTTTGCCTGTGAGGCTTGGAATCCTGTGAAAACTCAATCTTTTTTTTTTTTTCCTTTCCTCTTCTGAACTCTAGAAATGTGTTTTCTAAAGACTAATCTCTATGAGTTCCTTTTGGAACTCTGTTGGGTAAAGACCAGATATGTCTTGAAGTAAAATAAAATATCTAACTTTCTTCAGATGCCATTCTTTAAGTTGGTGGTGTGTCTTCTGCTCTCCTTCATTTATTTCATTAAGAAGTAAATATACTGTGCTGAGATCAATGTCTTGAAAATAATTTTTGATATTGTCATTATCTAATCAACCCTGCATATTCATTGGGAAGACTGATAATGAAACTGAAGCTACAATACTTTGGCTACCAGATGTGAAGAGCCAACTCACTGAACAGACCCTGATGCTGGGAAAGACAGAGGGCAGGAGGAGAAGAGGATGCGATGGTTGGATGGCATCACCAACTCAAAGGACATGAGTTTGCATGAACTCTGGGAGATGGTGAAGCACAGAGAAGCCTGGCATGCTGCAGTCCATGGGGTCACAAAGAGTGGGACATGACAGAGCAACTGAACAACAACAGCAAAGTGGAAATTTTAAAATACCCAAGTCATGGTCACATAGCAAATAATCATTGATCGAATTCTAAGATCTTGGTCTTTGAATTGTAAACATATTAGGATGAGAGAGCCTGTCCCTCTCATTTAGTTCTTCCTAGTGGTACTATTCATCAGGTGTTTGCAACCTCCAGGATCTCTTGCCTGATGATATGAGGTGGAGCTGATATAATAATAAAATAAATAAAGTGCACAATAAATGTAATGCACTTCAGTCATCCCAAAATCATTTCCCCTCCCTCCCCAGGTCCATGGAAAAGTTGTCTTCCATGAAATCTGTCCCTGATAACAAAAAGATTGTTCTATAAAACCAAATTTCTAAACAATTCTCAATCTCTGTTTAATCAGTTATTCTTTTATTTATTTCAGTTGCTGTTTTGAGAGATGACTATTTTTTGTTCTCAAGGGCAGAATGAGGTACTCACTATTCTGCATTGCTAATATCTTTCTAAAATTGTGATAAAATATAATGCAGAAATATACATATTCACTGATAATTTAATTTATGAGTGAATAATACATTTTTTTTTCTTATTGTACAATTACTCAGAGACCATATTTTGAATTCTGAGAAAATTAAAAGCAAAATTACCCATAAGTCTCAACTCTATTGTAAAATGTCAAAAATGTCAAAGTGAACTAATTGCTTCCAACTCTTTGGTCATTGTAATTAAGTAGAACTTGTTCCTTCGAAGAGGTGAAGGATCAATATCTGTTTGTTTGCAAAGCAGTTAGGAATAAATAAATAGAAAGATGACAGCCTTAAACACAACATGAATACTGTTCATCC
Organism: Dama dama; assembly: GCF_033118175.1. Lineage (NCBI taxonomy): Eukaryota > Metazoa > Chordata > Mammalia > Artiodactyla > Cervidae > Dama > Dama dama. Next base: position 23,345,383 of record NC_083711.1, read on the forward strand.
ATTTTTCCTTCCTAAATCAAATCTTTGAAATAGTTCAAAACTAAAACAAAATTATAAATATAAGCATTTTTATACAATATGAATATTATATACAATTTAAAATCACAAAGAGTAAAAGTTTGCTTAGTTTCCTGTCATGATAATCAAATCTTATAAACATATTTAAATATTTGGAATATAAAACTTGTACCTTCATTACACTTTTTGACTCTTATGAACAACCTGTATGAACTGTGTTAAATTGAATGAAATGAACAAAAAACTTTAAGAATGCATTGTCATTGAATGGAAGAAACTTAATAAAACACTTATAATTTTAAAAGCCAGTGTGCTGTATATTTCTTTTATTTAAATTTAAATCATATGAAAGCAGAAGAGAAATGAGTTACAGTTATTTGAAATTTTAGACAAAAATTGGATAATAAAATTTTTGAGACATTATTTATTCCATTTCATACATTTAAAGGTAATAAATGCACTAGAAAAAAATTAACCAAATAATATAAAAATTAAAATCTTTTCCAATCCAATCAAAATACTTTCAATGCAAGCTTTTATTTTATTTATTCATTTAATTTTTACCGATTCTTCTATTGTGTACCTTAAAGGTTAAAAACTGATGCTGGTTATGAGGTCATGTGGAAAACAACTCAAATTTAATAAGCTAAATGACCAAAGTCTGTTTTTCCTAAACTGAGATGCGGTCTTCATAATAGTGCAATATTTTTATTACAGTCATCAAGATTATATCAACAAAGCCTTGAGTAACAGGATTTGGGATAGTATGCATTGTTATTTTCTAGTGTATGCTGTGCGCAAATGATGTTATATATATTTTTGTGAGTATTGGTGATTAAATAAAAAAAAATGCATGTAATTTCATTTAACTTAGCTATCAACATTGTAAAGGTACCTGGTTTGTTTCAAAATATGCTAGATTTTGTGAGAGATACAAAAAAGAAAAAAAAAACACGCACCTCAATTTCTATCTATTTTCAAAGAGTTTTAATGCCAGTATGAAACATGTCATATAAACAGATGGCTGTAGGAAAAGATAAAATAAGAGAAAGGTAGATATTTAGGGTCCAAGTATCTTGAAAACTCAAAAAGGGGGAAATGCCAGTTAGCTAGCAAATTTGTCTCACTCTGATGCTGCGCTGAACAGAACAGGAGGATTTATCAACTGTGTGACAGCAAAATTTAGCTACCCATTACCAAAGTACAGTGTGCTGGGACCTCTCCTGTTATGAGTTATTTAAGGCACAAGCTCTGCTCATGTTGAAAGTCAGGAGAGAACAAAAATATTAATATAGTTACTTTATATGCAGTTCCTATTTGACCCAGTTAGTAGAGCAATGATATAGTGTATTGTGTTATTCTACCACTTCCCCTTATAATTAGTATATTCCATTGGCTGTAGCTTGCTTTTGAAAATAGTTTATTATTTTGTAAAAGGGTTGAGAGAAGTAAAATGGATAAATCTTGGTCTAATAAAGAAAGTGTGGACTATTGAAATAATCAAACATCTGTCAGTCAGTTCAGTGGCTGAGTCGTGTCCAACTCTTTGCAACCCCATGAACCACAGCACACCAGTCCTCCCTGTCCATCACCAACTCCTGGAGTTTATCCAAACTCATGTCCATTGAGTTGGTGATACCATCCAACCATCTCATCCTCTGTCGTCCCCTTCTCCTCCCACCCTCAATCTTTCCCAGCATCAGGGTCTTTTCAAATGAGTCAGCTTTTCACATCAGGTGGCCAAAGTATTGGAGTTTCAGCTTCAACATCAGTCCTTCCAATGAACACCCAGGACTGATCAACTTCAGGATGGACTGGTTGGATCTCCTTGCAGTCCAAGGGACTCTCAAGAGTCTTCTCCAACACCACAGTTCAAAAGCATCAATTCTTAGGTGCTCAGCTTTCTTTATAGTCCAAATCTCACATCCATACATGACCACTGGTAAAACCATAGCCTTGACTAGATGGACCTTTGTTGACAAAGTAATGTCTCTGCTTTTTAATATGCTGCCTAGGTTGGGCATAACTTTCTTTTCAAGGATTAAGCGTCTTCTAAGTTCATGGCTGCAATCACCATCTGCAGTGATTTTGGAGCCCAAGAAAATAAAGTCAGCCACTGTTTCCACTGTTTCCCCATCTATTTCTCATGAAGTGATGATGGGACTGGATACCATGATCTTAGTTTTCTGAATGTTGAGCCTTAAGTCAACTTTTTCATTCTCCTCTTTCACTTTCTTCAGAAGGTTCTTTAATTCTTCTTCACTTTCTGCCATAAGGGTGGTGTCATCTGCATATCTGAGGTTATTGATATTTCTCCTGGCAATCTTGATTTCAGCTTGTGCTTCCAGCCCAGTGTTTCTCATGATGTACTCTGCATATAAGTTAAATAGGCAGGGTGACAATATACAGCCTTGACATACTCCTTTTCCCATTTGGAACCAGTCTGTTGGTCCATGTCCAGTTCTAACTGTTGCTTCCTGACCTGCATACAGGTTTCTCAAGAGGTAGGTCAGGTGGTCTGGTATTCTCATCTCTTTCAGAATTTTCCACAGTTTATTGTGATTCACACAGTCAAAGGCTTTGGCTTAGTCAATAAAGCAGAAATAGATGTTATTCTGGAACTCTCTTGCTTTTTCAATGATCCAGCGGATGTTGGCAATTTGATCTCTGGTTCCTCTGCCTTTCCTAAAACCAGCTTGAACATCTGGAAGTTCACAGTTCTTGCATATTGAATTCTAATTCCGAAAATGTCAATCTGGTAACATTGAGTTACTTCATTCAATCTCAGTTTTATCATGTCTTGAAAGGAAATAATACCTTTGTGATTATTTTATTGATGGCTATTGGTATTAAGAGAAAAGGATAAATTGTTAAGTAGTATTTGACTCTTAGTAAGTGCTTAAAACTCATTTTATTTCTTATTTTTAAATCTCAGCCAACATCATTTTTGACCTTTAAGTTATTTTATTCTTTTTAGAACAGTGTTTGAAAGTCGACAGCATTGTTGTACTGCAGTTTCTTTTCCCCTAGGATAACATTACTAAGATTTCTACCCTCACCTCCTCCCAGCCTAGAATATTTTATTATTCAATCACTTTGGTTAAAAGGTATCCATGGAAATGTTATAAACATATTTTACACTATCAAAAAAAATAACAAAACTTGAATATAATTAAAATTTAAAGCACAGCTATTAAATGAAGCTTTGTTTGAAACTTTGTATGAAGCTTTACTTCATAACTAGACTTTTCAATTAATGATCCCTAATTACCATTAATGTTATTATTTAACTATTCTTATCACTGTTCTGAGGCTTTCCTTGTGGCTCAGATGATAAAGAGTTTGCCTGAAATGCAGGAGACCTGGGTTCAATCCCTGGGTCAGAAGATCCTCTGGAGGAGGGCATGGCAACCCACTCCAATATTCATGCCTGGAGAATCCTATGAACAGAGAAGCTTGGTGGGTTACAGTCCATGGGGTCACATAGAGTCAGACACAACTGAGTGGCTAACACACACATATCACTATTCTATATTCATTTCACTCTTCTACTAGGAATTTTGCATGTTGCTAGCAATTTTTACTTTAATTATACCTTTAAATAGCTATCAAATCTATTTATTCTACTAGAATAAATCATTTTAGTGAAAAATTTGGGCCAATTTAAAGATTCTTTATTATTTTATTTATTTATATTATAGGCATAATATTATTAATTTAACACAGTAGGGTGAATCTTATTTGGAAATATTAGCAAGTTTACTTATAATATAACATGCAGTAATTTAAATTTTTATTTTTATTATTAATTATTTTCATTTACTTTAGCAATAGTCCACAATAGGATTCATTTTATTTCTTTTGCTTTTGTGTTATTATTTAGTATTACCAATTTCAATTAAAGTTAGTTGAATACTTTTCTATTTGTAGGTTAGGGAAAATTAAGTAGTAATGTTTAGAAAGTGTACACTTCTTCCAAAAAGGCAAAATGTTAAGTTTCTAAATGTGTAGTCATTTGATAGAGATAGGCTTTGAAATCAATAAAATTTCATGTTTCATTTTTTTATCATCATATAATTTTTATTTTTTTAGATGTTAATATTGAACCAGCTTTGCATCCATGGAACATATCCCATTTGGTTATCCTTCCTCCCTCCTCCCCTTCTTCCCTCCCTCCCTTCTTCTCTTCCTCTCTCTCTTCTTTCTTTTTTCACAGTGTGTGATTTTGGTAGCAGAGTAATACAAGCTTAATAATATGAATTGGGAAGTGTTTCCTTCTTTTTATTTTCTGGAAGAAATCTTATTCACTAGTATTTCAGAACCTTTAGAAGCTGTTTAGTAAGCTCAGATTTTGCATATTAGAATCTAGAGCTTATTGTTTCAATTATTTCTTATAAATAGAAAATTTTTAAATGACTTATCTTATGATTGAAAATCAATATAGCATTTAAAAACTAAATTGGCACTTGTCACCACAGGAATACAAAATTGAAAGCAAACAGTTGCTAAAGAAATCCAAAAAGCTTTACAAGGAATTTGACTGATTAATTTACTAATTTAAATGAACTAAAGAAAGTTGTGAATTTTCATAAGAAAACATCTAAATTTACTATATATGTTATTACTCAATCCAGTAAATCTTTGTTACTTTATAATATTCCAGACTTTCCTCCTGTTCCTTTCTTAACCAAAATATTTAGATGATAATACAAATCTAGTATGATAGCTTATTAGCTAACTGTTGCTTAATATGTTATTTCATTAAACAATCTTATGATAAAATCGCTATTATTTCAATTTTATTCATGACAACCCCGAGGTTCAGAGAAGCTAAATAACATACCCAGGGTAATCCAGCTGCAAAATAGATAAACAAATTGAACTTGAGTCTATCTGTTTTTACCAGTTGGATCTCATTGGAAAGAGGCTCTGAGATGAAGATTAGTTACTAGAAAAGTTAGGTTATGAGAAGTCTATCAGTTTATCAGATGAATGAATGAATAAAATGTGATACACGTATACAGTTGAATATTCAGTTCAGTCACTCAGGCATGACCGACTCTTTTCAACCGCATGGACTGCAGCACACCAGGCTTCCCTGTCCATCACCAGCTCCTGGTACTTGCTTAAACTCGTGTCCATCTAGTAGTTGATGCCATCCAGCCATCTCATCCTCTGTCTTCCCCTTCTCCTCCCGCCTTCAATATTTCCAAGCATCATGGTCTTTTCCAATGAGTCAGTTCTGTGCATCAGGTAGCCAAAGTATTAGAGTCTCAGCTTCAGCATCAATCCTTCCAATGAATATTCAGGACTGATTTCCTTTAGGATTAACTGGTTGGATCTCCTTTCAGGCCAAGTGACTCTCAAGAGTCTTCTCCAACACCGCAGTTCAAAGGCATCAATTCTTCAGTGCTCAAATTTCTTTATGGCCCAACTCTCACATCCATACATGACTACTGTAAAACCATAGCTTTGACTAGATGGACCTTTGTTGGCAAAGTAATGTCTCTGCTTTTTTTTTTTTTTTTTTGTCTCTGCTTTTTAATATGCTGTCTAGGTTTGTCATAGCTGTTCTCCCAAGAAGCAACAGTTGAATATTATTCAGCAATAAAAAGGAAAGAAGTAATTTCTTATAGGTTTTAACAAAAGAAGTAGTATTAGGTCAAAAGATAACTTAGGATGTGATAAACTCAGAAAATGTGTCAGCCAAACTGGAATGACCCTTCAGAGCTGTTCCAAGATGAGGCAAGGAACATAAAACTTTATTGATATATGGTGCAGCATAGAAGAACCTTGAAACATTATGCTAAGTGAGAGAAAGCAATCCCTGGGTAGGGGAAGATACCCTGGAGAAGAAAATGGCAACCCACTCCAGTACTCTTGCCTGGAAAATTCCATGGATGGAGGAGCCTGGTAAGCTACATACAGTCCATAGGGTCACAAAGAGTCAGACAGGACTGAGCAACTTCATTTTCACTTTCAAGTGAGAAAAACAATCATAAGCCCTCCTCCAGGGGATTTTCCCAACCCAGGGATCATTGAACCCAGTTCTCCTGCATTGCAGGCAGATTCTTTACTCAACCATCAAGGAAACCCATTAAAATTCAAATATCATACAATTTTTTTTAATGTGGAATTTCAAAACTAGGCAAAGCTGTAAAGATAGAAAATGTATGAGGCTGCCAAGGACCGAGGACTTTGGGAGGAAATATTGAATGATTACAAATGATTACAAACTAAAACAGAAATTATTTTTTTGAGTGATGAAAATATTTTAAAACTGACTATGGTGATTTTTGTAACTATACTAAAATCAATGAATACTATACTTTAAATGAGTTTTTTTTAAAAAGAAGTTTCTCAGAAAGTACTTGTTTATGGGTTTTAACAAACCCTAGTATCAAGTCAAAAGATAACTTAGGATGTGATAAACTCAGAAAATGTGTCAGCCAAACTGAAATTACCCTTCAGAGTTGTTCCAAGATGAGGCAAGGAACATAAAACTTTATATCACTGCATCAAATGGTCTTTGAATGCAGGCTGCCCTTGGTAAAGGGGCTTTGTCATTGCCAAGATAGCTCTCAATGACCAAGGAAATTTTCAGAGAGGACTTCCAGCTAAGGCTTATAGCCAGCTTTATGCCAGCAAATAGAGAAATAAATCCTTTAATCTTGAAAGGATCCATGTTTGTCTAGTACGTCACAAAATCCACTACTCCATTCCCCCAAAATCATGCTTTCTGTGATGCTACCCTATCAATCAGACAGCTGTATCACTTTGATCACATATGGCTGCTCTGGGTGTAGAAACAATAAGGTTTTCTTTTTGTAGAACAGTTCTCCTTTCTTTACTAAAAGGAAAGCTTAGCCTTTAGTAATCTAAAGAGCTCTAGTAATCTAAAGCTCAGCCCATATCACTGAGTTAATGTGAAAAATAGAGGAGATAATTAAAGTTTGGCAGCACAAAATCTTTGTTTTGAATATCAAATCTATAGGGATTCCTACAGATAAGTTTATTTATCTAAAGACACACAAGCAATGTTTTTGATTTTTGAGCTCTTTTACTTTTGAAATTATGGTTTCAATTGTATTACATATTAAATTGTATAGTGTAACAGAGATAAGCTAGTCATTCTTCAACAAAATTTTCTTTGTCTTCAGACATCACAGTGAGGCTGTATTTCCCAGATTCTCCTACAGTTGGACTGGCCATGTGGCCAAGTTCTGGTCAAGGGAAAATGTATCTGTTTTGATGTATGCTTCTTCTAGACATGACCCATAGAAAAAAGTCATCTGCATTCTTTTCCCATGTTCTTTCTCCTTGGAAGCACTGAATGGAGGATGGTGGAGTTACAAGATGAAAGGTGTCTGGTTTTTAAACTACCACTTTTAGGAGAGTTGCTGTCAGGTCACAATAAGCTACTTTGAACTTTCATGCATAGGAAATAAATTTCCATTTTTGGGAGACAGTAAAATTTTATCTCAGTTTACAGTGTGTATGTACTTTAGTCACTCAGTTGCATCCAACTCTTTGTGATGCCGTGGACTCTAACCCTCCAGGCTCCTCTGTCCATGGGATTGTCCAGACAAGAATACCAGATTGGGTTGTCATATCCTTTTGCAATCTGTCTACTAGTGCTATCTTTATTAATATGGGTTACATTTAGCATTTCACTTTATGTCTGCAGAATGTTTTTAACTTTGTTTTCTTTCTTAAGTATATTTAAATTTATACAATGTGATTATATTTAACTTATACTACATGTTTAATATACCACTGTTCTCTTAAGAAAAACAGCATTAAAATCTTATAATAACTTCACCTTTTAAATGCTATTTTGTTTTATTCATAGTCTTATTTATGACGACCAAATATCTTTTCATTATATCCCTTTCACTTGCTTATTATTTGTATATAGTCTATTAATATATTTCTTAATCTAAGAAGTTTTCAGTTTTTTAATGAATCACAATTGATGAATGCTCCTTTGAAATTTAATGTAGAAGTGAGACAAAGATTAATCCTACTGTGTTTTCTTTTTTTCTTTTACTTTAAAATGACTTCTTATGATCAAATAATTTTCCTCAAAATATCACTAAGTGTTAAGATATTCACTTCAATACCCTGTATCCATTGAGAGTCTTTTAAGTATAATAAATAAGATTTCATACTTGCCCCCTCCTACTTCCCAACCCTCTTCTTTGGGGAGGATATGAGCTGCTTCCAATACAACTCATATAAGTTGTACAAGTTGTTTGGTAAGATTGAAGATACATTTGTAATTTGGACAGTAACATTTAAGATGGCTCTTGAAAATGAATCATGCTATACCGAGTAGATAAAGAAGTTGGGGCAGGGATTCTTTAGTAGTCCAATGGTTAAGAATCCCCCTTCTGTTTCAGGGGATGCAAGGACATAAGTTAGATCCCTCGTCCAGTAACTAGCATCCCAGATGCTGTGGGGCAACTAAGCCCTCGCACTGCAACTAAGCCCATGAGGGTGCTCTAGAGTCCATGCTCTGCAATAAGAGAAGCCCGTGTGCCACAATTGGAGAAAGCCCATGCCCAGTAATAAAGACCCAGTGCAGCCAAAAAAAACAAACAAACAGAAAAATCAAAGAGATGGGGCATATGTGAGGTAAGGCAAATAGGATGGGATAAGAACACTCTAGTCTGTGCTAACCATAGACTGTGCAAAAGCATAGAGTTGACATATTTTTTGGCATGTTCAGAGAACCAAGAATAAAACAAGGTGGCTGGGGCAGAGAGGATATGTTAGTGTGTGATGTATGAGATAATTTGTGAATGATTTTCACTTTCAAGCTTTAGAATTTGAATATTACATACTAATTTCAATGGCTATTTCAATATTTTCCCTGTCTCTTTTCCCTTTCTAAAGAAAATTAACACCATCATATCTGTATTATTAGATACACTAGGTGAATTGTGGCTAGTGTGAAAGAGATTACATTAATTCAGATAAGAGATCGGGAAGATCTGAATCAGGAAATAGATAAACCAGCATATTTTGAAAGTTTAGCTTCAAAATGTTTCACATGATGACCTTTCTTTTTGTTCTTTTTTTTTTTTTTAAATAAACTGCTTTTTCTTAATAGTAACTTAAAGAATATTTATTTCTTAAAGAAACATATTGGAGACACTGTCCTTGTCTATTCAGTCCCCCTTTTGTTTATGGTGACCATAAAATTTGTTGTTCTTTTGTTATTTTCAGGGGTATTGGAAGAGTCATTAATAATTGAACTGGATAATAGTTGAATTATAAATAAAATATTAATTGTAAATAAACATTTAATTGTAAGTAAATGAATAAAATTAGAAATAAACAATTTTCCTGACTCTCCAGGGAAAATTGGATAATATATGAAGACGATGAAAACTTTTAAAATGAATACATATAATAATAGGATGAAAGAAAGAAAACAGGATACATATTAAAATGAAAGTTTCAATGACTTGTAAAATTCTATTACCAAAGAACTTCCCTTCTGAGCTTTTATGAACTTTTAAACTGAAAAGAAGTACAATGAAATTGATGATAATTTTTCCCTTCCGTTTTTACATCTTCATTCTGTTCTTCTTCATTGTTTTCCAAATTTAACATTTTCTTTTCACTTTTTCCTTTCTTGATTCGTTAGAATACTTAAGGGGAATATAAGTGCTTAATTTTAAGTGCTATTTTCATTTCTTAAACTTGCTGCAGTTAACTTTCTACTAAGAAATAAATTCTAATATCCCTTATTCTTAAATTAACAGTGCTATATCAGTGTATGTATAACTTGTGGTAAGTTGCCTCAGTTATTTTTGGAAAGACCACATTATACATAAAGAATATGTCCATATGTATGCTAATTTATACATAACATTAATTATATGAGATGATATACATGTTCAAGTATGGAGATTTACACTGCTAGACTTTTTCACTTTGAAAATATTCTGGAGTTACTACAGCTTTGACTCTTACCTTTTTTCTTTTTTTTACTTTGAGTTATCTCAGAATACTAAAAGTGAAAGTGAAAGTCGCTCAGTCAAGTCCATACTCTTTGAGACCCTGTGGACCATACAGTCCATGGAATTCTCCAGACCAGAATACTGTAGTGGGTAGCCTTTCCCTAGAGTACTAAAAAACACTCACCAATTTAAATTCATAACATATAGAATGTGCACAAATATGGGATAGAAGCTTTTTCAAGTCTGTACTAACGTGACCAGAACATTTAACTAACAAGGTAAATTATTAGCCCTCTAGAAGATCTGTATCTAAGCACACAATGGATTGCCATGCATTTGGTACTAGATTAAGATGTGAAATGAATGATTTATTCTAGTCACTGAAAAATTTAAATATTAAGGACTTTATTTAGAAACAGCATATAGCCATTATTTATATAAGTTAGTAGGATTAAATACAAGGTCACATCTCTCTGATAACTTAAGAAAAATAATATTCAGGTTTGACTTTCTGAGGGGAATCCTGCTAGCTCAGTACAAACTGACATATGATGACAATAGCCAAAATATAAACAAATACAATATGAAGCCTAGGGAGAAGAATCATGTACACTTGACATGATTCAGTGAGAATCATGCAATAGGAGATTCTAGCGATGTTAGTTACTTTAGAATACAATGACACCTCCTACACAGCTATTCTTATTTTTACGATAAATAGAGATTCTTATTTTTCAAATAAATAAATGGCTACTGAAGCCTAGAACTTATGGAATCACATATCTATTTATTTTCAAAAACAAATCTAATTCTTTATTAATTTTATTGTACATAAATAAATTCTAGAATTGTAGAAGAATGAAATGTGTCAATGTGACAACTATTCATCATACATAATACTTCAGCTATATAAAAAATGAGTCTAGAAATTCATACTTAATATAGCTATTTTAGTTTGCATACAAATAATGAACTATTTCTATTTAACCTGGATTTTGTGTGCTATTTTCTACTTTATAACAAAAAGAAAATGTAACTCATATTTCATCTTTATTTGTTGCCACTTAACTTTTGGTTTTATGGAATTATTTAGGAGAATAAATTAGTTTAGACTATAGCAACATGAATTCATTGGGTCTTATGGTAGTTTTTTTTTTTTTTTTCCCCTTTGTGTGTGTGTGTACTTTACTTCCTCTATTCTTTTTTTTTTTTCCATTTATTTTTATTCATTGGAGGCTAATTACTTTACAATATTGTAGTGGTTTTTGTCATACATTGACATGAATCAGCCATGGATTTACATGTGTTCCCCATCCCGATCCCCCCTCCCACCTCCCTCCCCATCCCATCCCTCTGGGTCTTCCCAGTGCACCAGCCCTGAACACTTGTCTCATGCATCCAACCTAGACTTGGTGGTCTGTTTCACCCTTCATAGTATACATGTTTCCATGCTGTTCCTCTCACAGCATCCCACCCTCGCCTTCTCCCACAGAGTCCAAAAGTCTGTTCTGTACATCTGTGTCTCTTTTTCTGTTTTGCATATAGGGTTATCGTTACCATCTTTCTAAATTCCATATATATGCATTAATATACTGTATTGGTTTTTATCTCTCCGGCTTACTTCACTCTGTATAATGGGCTCCAGTTTCATCCACCTCATTAGAACTGATTCAAATGAATTCTTTTTAATGGCTGAGTAATATTCCATGGTGTATATGTACCAGAGCTTCCGTATCCATTTGTCTGCTGATGGACATCTAGGTTGCTTCCATGTCCTGGCTATTATAAACATACCAAAAATTTAGAGAAGAGCTAACACCTATCTTACTCAAACTCTTCCAGAAAATTGCAGAAGAAGGTAAACTTCCAAACTCATTCTATGAGGCCACCATCACCCTAATTCCAAAACCAGATAAAGATGCCACAAAAAATGAAAACTACAGGCCAATATCACTGATGAACATAGATGCAAAAATCCTTAACAAAATTCTAGCAAACAGAATCCAACAACATATTAAAAAAATCATACATCATGACCAAGTGGGCTTTATACCAGAAATGCAAGGATTCTTTAATATCCACAAATCAATCAATGTAATACACCACATTAACAAATTGAAAGATAAAAACCATATGATTATCTCAATAGATGCAGAAAAAGCCTTTGAGAAAATTTAACATCCCTTTATGATTAAAACTCTCCAGAAGGCAGGAATAGAAGGAACATACTTCAACATAATAAAAGCTATATATGACAAACCCACAGCAACTATTACCCTCAATGGTGAAAAATTGAAAGCATTTCCCCTGAAATCAGGAACAAGACAAGGATGCCCACTCTCACCACTACTATTCAACATAGTGTTGGAAGTTCTGGCCACAGCAATCAGAGCAGAAAAAGAAGTAAAAGGAATCCAGATAGGAAAAGAAGAAGTAAAACTCTCACTGTTTGCAGATGACATGATCCTCTACATAGAAAACCTTATGGTATTTTTATATACAAACTTCAAGAAGGCTTATAAAAATCCTACACTTGACTAGGAAGGTCATCTGTAAATCCTAGGAAGATGTCCAGGTATGGTGGTAAATAACCTTTTTTTTTTTATTATTTCTCTCTTGATACCTGCTGCACTTAATTCACAATATTGTACTTGTGGAAGACTACTCCAACTGAAATCTTCATGATTGGTTGAATATCTTTCAGTTTGGGGATAACTAAAGAAGCTTTTCGGAGAAGGCAATGGCAACCCACTCCAGTACTCTTGCCTGGATAATCCCATGGATGGAGGAGCCTGGAGGGCTGCAGTCCCTTGGGTCTCTAAGGATTGGACACGACTGAGCGACTTCACTTTCACTTTTCACTTTCATGCATTGGAGAAGGAAATGGCAACCCACTCCAGTGTTCTTGCCTGGAGAATCCCAGGGACGGGGGAGCCTGGTGGGCGGCCGTCCATGGGGTCACATAGAGTCAGACACAACTGCAGCGACTTAGCAACAGCAGCAGCAAAGAAGCTTTTATATAAAAGCTATTCAACCAATTATGAAGATCACAAAGACATATATATATGTATATATATGTGTGTATCTTTGGGCTTCCCTTTATATATATATATATATATAGTTTTATATATTATAAAATATAATATATATTCTAATATATTTTATAATATATTAATATATATAAATTTAGATATGCTTATATAATTATATAAAATTATGTATAGTTATAAAATAAATTATAAAGTATAATTATATATTATATATAAATATAATGATATATTAATAGCTAATGTATCAAATATTAAATATGCATTATATATAATATCTAGAAATCTTTAAAATACTATTTTAATATAATACTACTTTTCAATAGTATTCTGTAATTCTATAAAATTTTGTAAAAATGGGGTGTAGAATTGCTATTAAATAGTATCAAATTGCAAAGAACAGATAAATAAAAGGTGTCATACCTACTGCAGCATACAGACTGGTGGCAGCCTAATGCAGGATTCCACGATCAGCATTAGTGTCCAGTTTCCTGTTACAATAAGGAAGATGATAGAAGTAGTTAATATTATATGACATTTTCACATTTTAAAAATATTTTTTAAAAAATCCCATAATAGCACCGCTTCCTAAAATTAGAAAAAAGAAACCATGTTTTCACATGGTTAAGAGAAACTGAAATTCAAAAAGACAGATGTATTTCAATGTTCATAGTAGCATTATCTACAATTGCCAAGGTATGAAAGCACCCGAAGTGTCCCACAGATGATTGGATAAAGAAGATGTGGTATATGCTTGCAATGAAATATTATTCAGCCATGACAAAGAAGGAGATTTTTGCCATTTGCAGCAACATGAATGGACTTGGTGGGCATTAGGCTTAGTGAAATAAATCAGACAGAGAAAGATAAATACTGCATGAGATTACTTATATATGAATTCTAAAATTACAACAAACTAGTGAATATGACAGAAAAGAAAGAGACTCACAGATAGAAAGAACAAACCAGTGGTTACCAATGGAGAGGTGGGGAGGAGGAATATAGGGATGGGAAAGTGGGAGACACTTACCATTGGGTAAAAGATAGGCCCAAGGATATATGACAATGTGGAGGTTATAGCCAATATTTTGTAATAACTGTAATTGGAAAATAACTTTTAGAAATTGTATAAAAACTTAGCTTCATTTCCCCAATGGGAGTAAAAAAAAGGGGTAGACTGATAATGTCACAGAGTAAAGATGTGTGAGACATGTTTAAGATAGAAATAAAGAAAAAATGCTTAAGAAAATTTGGGAGAATTCTGAAAGTACATAGTGTGTGTTAGCAGTTCAGCACATGAAATCATAGATGCCAAATCACAAAATGCAGCAGAATTTTGTTTGCTTTTACTGCCACCATCTTCTAAGCAAAACATGTAACCAAAAAGCCATTTATTTTTCTTTTTAATTCAGACATCAAAATAAAATCTTGGTTATTAATTTAAAAATTATTCTTTTTTGCATAGCTTGAATAATATGGCTGAAGTTCAGTTTAAGGGACTTCTCTTTCATAACTAGTCTAAATGTTAAGAACTAGAACTTCACTGGCTTGAAGCTTATTTCAGAGGGAGTTTTTTAAGTTTCACAAATCATTTTCTTAGTTTCAACCAAACCTTGAAGGCTTGGATTTAATTGAAAATGTTAAAGTTTCATTTCAGGCTTCAGAGATCAAATCTTTTGAGAAAAGAAGGGCAATTTAAAGACAATTATGTTCTTTGGAATGTAATATGAAATCATCCTTATTTTCAAGTTAAGGATTTCCATATAAAGATCACCTCTAGATTATGGCTGGTGAATAGTACATTGCTGCCATGAACACCTGTGGGTACCTTTAGAGTAGCTATAAGTTAATTAGTTCCCTACCTCCTGCTGGTTCTCTAATGAAGGATGATGCTTTGCCTAAATTTAAAGGGACTTGATGTTCTGGCTGTTTTGAAATTGATCCAAATATAGGTTAATTTCTCTCTATGGCACCACTGTGGTGTTGTGGTATGTCTTAGATGCATAATCAGAAGGCTGACATTCCAGGCTGGTTATGCTAGCTTAGAGGCTGTTTTATCTTACACATCTTTTTAGACCATGTGAGTCTCATTATCTTTAAATCTTATGAGGATAATATTTCTACTACCTGTTCTTTAATGGGGCCTGTATATTTTTAGTCTTCTTTGTCTTCAGAGGGTAGTTTTAAGAACAAACTGGAATTATCTATACCATAATAGTTGGTACATATACAGTGTTGTACAGCTATTTAAAAATTGATTTTTTTCTGATGTACACAGAAGCTATAAAATTCAGGGATGGCCAGTGGTTATAGACTAATACTACAATCTACAGATTACTACAATCTACTAATTTTACAGTCTACAGATTGTAGACTGTGTGATGGATAATTTTCTGGGTCATCTTGTCTGGGCTCTGGGGCCCAAATGTGCACTCTAACATTGTTCCGGGTGTTTCTGTCAGAGTGCTTTGGGATGAGATTAACAGATAAATTGTTGGACTTGGCATAAAGCAAATTGCCCTCCAACATATTCTGTGTGAGACATGAATAGAAACAAGTCTGACCTCCCTTGATCAGTCAGTTCTGCAACAGAAGGCCTTTGGACTTGAACTTAAGACTCAGCAACTCCTTGATCTCTAGTCTGCTGTCCCAACCTGCAGATTTTGAACTTGCCAACCTCCATGATTGTGTGAACAGTTCCCTAAATTAAATCTCTTTCTCTCTTTATAGGCCTATTCCATTTGTTCTGTTTCTCTGAGGAACCCTAACACACAGTAGAAAAACTACATATTAAAATGAGAGAAATTATATTTATGTAATATCAAAGCTTATTATTTAAAAACAATATCATCCTTCACAACTTAGGTTTTGTTTTGACTTGGACTTTGTTTGTTTATTCATGGTGGATCAGTTCAGTTCAGTTGCTCAGTCATGTCTTGACTCTTTGAGACCCCATAGACTGCAGCTCACCAGGCTTCCCTATCCATCACCAAATCCCAGAGTTTGCTCAAACTCATGCCCATAGTGTTGGTGATACCATTCAACCATCTCATTCTCTGTCATACCCTTCTCCTCCTGCCTTCAATCTTTCCCAGCATCAGGGTCTTTTCCAATAAGTTCTTCACATGTCAGTTCTTCAGTGTCAGTTCTTCACATCAGGTGATCAAAGTACTGGAGCTTCAGTCCTTCCAATGAATATTCAAGACCAATCTCCTTTAGAATTGACTGGTTTGATTTTCTTGCAGTCCAAGGGACTCTCAAGAGTCTTCTCCAAAATCACAGTTCAAAAGCATCAATTATTTGGCCCTCAGCTTTCTTTATGGTCTTTTATTTATGGTGGATGGTAGACATTTGTTTGTTTATAATAAGTAAACATATTTATTTATGGTGGGTGGTAGATGATATTCATTGTCTAAAATAAGCTGCATTCTTAGGGTATGGCTCTTCATCAAAATAGGTCCCAACTCCCACCCTAAGACAAAGTTCCTCCTCTTCACTCAAGTTTTAATAAGATCACTCATAAAAGCATTTTCTCTACTATTCTGGATAATTTGAAACATTATTTACAGAGAAAAGTGGTCTGTTTACTCCTTTACCTTTCTTTCATGAGACTTAGACATCGTTATAGTCCTTGAGAAGTCATTCCTCCTGTTCTCAACTAATTTTTATGTTCTCTTATTTTCTCATCCCTTAATAAAATTGTATCTCCCATCCCTTGAAGTCTCCCAATATCAATTCCCCTACAGCTCTTTCTCTTCACTGCTTGGAACTCTTGTACCTTTGTAAATAAAACTGACCAATCACTCTCTATCTTTTCCACAAGCTTTGCCACCTACGTGCTTTGGCTATCATTTGGTTCTCCCTTGAGAACACATTCACCTATGACCCTCCACTATGAAATTACTTCCATCACATATCTTGTTTCTGAATCTGTTATGTGTACATGTTCTTGTGAGTTTCAGGCAATCTGGCTGTAAGATGCTTTGTCTTCTTTAATGCAGGTAATACCCTTCATTTCATGACATCTTGCAGATAGGAAATGGTTCTGTCATTACTCCAAATGCCTGTGATAATTTAGATAGTTTAACATCCCATTTTGGCAGGTCTATCACAAAACCATTCTCAAAACTTAAAGACTGCTTGAATTGTAATGCCCACCATACCCTAAAGCTGGAAGAGTTCAAGTTTAGGAAATATAATTTCTTGTATCTCATACATTGCCATCCTTCTAGTTTATTTATTTTTTCCTAATTTCACTCCTTTTGCACTGACTCATTCACATCCCATCCCCTTCAACCCTTTATCCTTACCATAAAATAACAGGCTTAGCTAGAATTCTCTGAATCAGTGCAACAATGCATCTTTCCTTGTTACTAACCCTGGAGGTTAAGCCCTATTGGAGGGAAGTACACAGTTAGATGTGTGTCGGTCACTCAGTCGTGTCCATCTCTTTGCGACCCCATGGACTGTAGCCTGCCAGGCTTCTCTGTCCATGAGATTCTCCAGGCAGAAATACTGGAGTGGGTTGCCATTTCCTTTTCCATACAGTTATGTAGACTTGCAAAAAAAAAAAAAAAAAAAAATACATGGACTCAAAACTATAGTCAGATTCTTAAGACCACCAATTTCTTTTGTTTTAGCTTTTAAATATCCAGCCTCTGATTTTCATCAAGACTATCTTCCAATTATTTACCATTCTCTTCAATACTTTGATAATTACCTTACCTCATACCTAGAGAAAATGAAGCCCTAAACGATAACTATCACAATCAAAAAATTCAGTTCCACTTAAATAAATATGTCCTTTCCCTTAGCCTTGGAAGATAAAGATTACTTCATGTTTAAAGCTAATTGAAATTTTCAATATATCCATTTGACCTCATACTGTATTAAAGTATGTTCAATTCTCTATCCTTAAAAAGAAGCAAACTAACAAAAAGCAAAATAAAAAGAAAATTGTGCCTTTATCTCCAAAGTCCTCTCATTGCTGTTCTTTTATTATTCTCATCCATCTTTTTAAAATCTATGCATAGATTTCTTGTTCTCAACTCTTCACTTTTCATGGATGGTCCAAACCCTGCTCCCCACATCACTTTAATAACAATTTTATTAAAGTTACCAATATTCACTCACTATCAATCTGGATTACATTTTCAACTCATCATCCTAGACTTTTTATGCACTTAAACTATTCATTTAATTCTCTTTCTCTAGTTAAGCAAATATATTTAAAGGTAATACCTTAGTGAAGAGTGAAGTAAGCCAGAAAGATAAAGACCAATACAGTATACTAACGCATATATATGGAATTTAGAAAGATGGTAATGATAACCCTATATGCAAAACAGAAAAAGAGACACAGATGTACA
This sequence comes from Dama dama, assembly GCF_033118175.1. Lineage (NCBI taxonomy): Eukaryota > Metazoa > Chordata > Mammalia > Artiodactyla > Cervidae > Dama > Dama dama. Next base: position 23,363,788 of record NC_083711.1, read on the forward strand.
GAACAGACTTTTGGACTCTGTTGGAGAAGGCGAGGATGGGATGTTTCGAGAGAACAGCATCGAAACATGTATATTATCTATGGTGAAACAGATCACCAGCCCAGGTTGGATGCATGAGACAAGTGCTCGGGCCTGGTGCATTGGGAAGACCCAGAGGGATCGGGTAGACAGGGAGGTGGGAGAGGGGATCGGGATGGGGAATACATGTAAATCCATGGCTGATTCACGTCAATGTATGACAAAAACCACTACAATATTGTAAAGTAATTAGCCTCCAACTAATAAAAATAAATGAAAAAAAAAAAAAGAAAGAAAAATAATTTGCCTGACACTAAAGGTAAAACTTTAGTTTTTATTACACTTTACAGGTTATTACCAGGTTAATATTCAATTTTCCCACAAAACCCTATGTATATGACACATCTATTTGTTTCTTTATAATTGTCTATTAATCATCACTATTATTTATGATGATTATATATTTATTTATAGTTATTATTTGTAACTATTTATTAAACTATTTTGCTTCTCAACAGTGAGTTCCTTGGAGGAAAGAGATGTCTTATTTAATTTTGTAGCTTCAAAAATTTTAAATGATATCCAGTGGGTACTACATACATTTTTCTTCAATAAATCAACTAAAATATGTATGAGCTAAGAACTAAAGGATCTTTTTACTAGACACATTGCAGTTAATTTAAATACCTCACATGAATAATGTGTTTTAACTTCAACATACACAGTAAAAACGACAGTGCAATATATGCTTGGATATACCCTTGGATGAAGTGAGGACTGATACTAGTCCTCAAAGAAAGATTAGGTAATGCTCTAGGAGTGAAATCTGTCAAGAAACAGGAGAAGAGCAGTAGATGATACCCTCTTCACAATTGCTCTGATACTATTTAAATCATAAAATTGGATCCCATTGGCAACATGCTTAAACTTTGTTCATCATTTTGCCTTCTTCCTTGTCTCCCTCTTTTCTTCCTTTCTTTTTTCTTTCAGAGTATATTACAATAAACTTCAGACATCATGGCATTTCATCCTGTTGTGGATATTTTTAGAAGCAGGATGGACCTGCCAACCAAAACTGTTTCAGAAATCAAGACTGATATCTTGATATGAACATATCAAGATACAAATACAGCAGAAGTGTGTGAAAAAGTTTATTAATCATATAATAAGGCACCTGGGGAAGAAGTCACACTTTTCAAGCTAGTCTGAAAAATGGCTTGAGAGAGGAAGGAGTAGAGACTAATTTGGGATTTTTATTGAGATTTGGGCATGGAGCTGGGGTGAGGGTTCCAGTTGTTATTCATGGGCTTGCATGTTTTGAATCCCCACCAGTCTCAAAAAGGGAGCTTTCTCACTTTCTTATCAGCTTGCCCAGAAATGAGGCAGAGGGAAGAGCAAGCAGTAACATTTAGAAGATGTCAGCAGTCAAGGATCCAAAAATGGAGGCAGCCTCTTTAGTATATACACTCAATACTGCACATTCTGAAACTCTTTCTATTATGCATTCACTCTATACTCAAATCTTTCTGATTGTGTCAATTTTTCTAATACTTAGTCTATTAAAAATTTAGGATCTGATAAGGTCTAAAAGTTGCATTCTTATGTCTTTTAAGCCTATTTTATGCTTATATAGACCTATCTGTCATAGAATTCTTAATGATGTCAAATGCCCTGTAAAATGTCCCATTGTCTAAATTTTTCTGTCTTGTTATGCTGTCATTTAACGTATTAGTTTGACTCTGTTATTTCTGTAAACTGTAAATTACATGTAGAACCTTGATGAGATGTGAGTTCAACGATATAGCCAGAATATTACATAACACTTTATACAGCTCAGCTGCTCAGTCGAGTCCAGCTCTTTGCAACCCCATGGACTGCAGTACACCAGACCTCCCTGTCCATCACCAACTCCTGGAGTTTGCTCAAACTCAAGTCCATCAAGTCAGTGATGCCATCCAATCATCTCATCCTCTGCTGTCCCCTTCTCCTTCTGCCTTCAATCTTTCCCAGCATCAGGGTTTTTTCCAATAAGTCAGTTCTTTGCATCAGATGGCCAAAGTATTGGAGCTTCAGCTTTAGCATCAGTCCTTCCAATGAATATTCAGGACCAATCTCCTTTAGAATTGACTGGTTTGGTTTTCTTGCTGTCCAAGGGACTCTCAAGAGTCTTCTCCAACACTACAGTTCAAAAGCATTAATTCTTCGATGCTCAGCTTTCTTTATGGTCCAACTCTTACATATGACATCAAGTCATAAGCACATGATATCTGCTTACTCCGCTTTAAGTTATACTATAATTAACTGATTGGTTGAAATGTTAAGACCTCTCCATTGCAACTTGAACTTTTGATTCTGTAATCTTCATTTAATCTGTGGAATGTAATTTGGCATAATGCAAATATCCATATACCCACACTAATTCACCAAAAGTGTTCTTGATAAAATTTCCAGTCATTTTGAGTTACTAAAACAATAGACAAATTTTACCTATTGCTTAATCAAACCACAGCTTTTGACAGAGTTTCTCTTTTCTTTTTGTGGCAAATTCTTCACTTGACTTTCAGAGTACTACTTTTGCTTGATTATTACGTTTCCATCTCTGCCCTCTCTGCAGATTCTTTTCTGCTTTGTACAGTTCTTCTTAACTGTTAAACATTTGAGGATCCTATGAGCTCTGACAAGTTTTGAGATTCAGTAGTATTCATATAACAAGAAGACTTTTGTTGTAGAAAGTGGTAGAAAGTGCATGGATTTTTACAAACTCAAAGATCAGGGATTCTGAAAATAGACAAGCTGACGATGTTATACCTGAGCAAGATCGAAGAATGAATATTTACAGGGCTGTTTAGAAATACTGACAGGAGGAAATGATCACAAAGAAAGAGAACCAGTTCACCAAGAGCATGTCATGTCAGATTAGCCTTGTTTCTTTCACTGACAGAGTTACTGAACTAAAACAGATTTTTATCAAAGCATTTGACAATGACTTTCAATGATATCCTTTAGAGAAAGGAAAAGAAGAAATACATATCTAGGAAAAGATAACTAGGGGGTTAGCAAATAGTAGGACAAACAATCAAAACTCAGACTCAGTCTGGTGGATCCTGAGTCAACAAATGAAATGCAAAAACAAAAGATGAAATTACAGGATCCTAAAAGCTCTGGAGCTTTCTTTCTTCTATCTAGAGCAATGATTTTTGATTGGAGATTACTTTGCTCACATGGGGTATTTGGTAATATCTGATAACATTTTGGGTTGTCACAACAGGAGTTACTAGTGGAATACTGTGGCTAGAGACCAGGGATGCTACTAAACATCCCACAATGTACAGGGCAGACTTCTAAAACAAAGAATTATCCAGTCCTGCAACATCATTATTACTATGATGGAGAATCATGATCCAGTGCTCAGTTCAGCAAGATATATACTAAAATGGGAATGATACAGAGAAGATTAGCAAGGAACCTGTGCAAGGATGACATACAAATTTGTGAAGCATTCTGTATTTTTAAAATAAATAAATAAATAAATAAAGAATCCTGATCTATACTCACTCCCTTGTAATCTCAACAATCCCAAGGCATTGAATATTAAAATATAATGACTCACTAGACAGCATATTAAAAAGCAGAGACATTACTTTACCAGCAAAGGTCCGTTTAGTCAAAGCTATGGTTTTCCAGTAGTCATGTATGGATGTGAGAGTTGGACTATAAATAAAGTTGAGCACAAGAGAATTTATGCTTCTGAAGTGTGGTGTTTGAGAAGACTCTTGAGAGTCCCTTGGACTGCAAGGAGATCCAACCAGCCGATCCTAAAGGAAATCAGTCCTGAATATTCATTGAACGGACTGATGGTGAAGCTGAAACTCCAATGCTTTGGCCGCCTGATGTGAAGAGCTGACTCATTGGAAAAGACCCAGATGCTGGGATAGATTGAAGGCAGGAGGAGAAGGGGATGAAAGAGGATGAGATGGTTGGATGGCCTCACCAATGTGATGGACATGAGTTGACCATCTAATGCGAAGAGCTGACTCACTGGAAAAGACCCAGATGCTGGGAGCGGGAGGAGAAGGGGATGAAAGAGGATGAGATGGTTGGATAGCCTCACTGATGTGATGGACATGAGTTTGAGTAGGTTCCAGGAGTTGGTGATGGACAGGGAAGCCTGACGTCCTGCTGTCTGTGGAGTCGCAAAGAGACGGACAGGAGAGAGCAACTGAACTGAACTGAATGACTTCCAAATTTAATCTCCCTCATTCTGACTCATAAGTTTACTGCCCACTATCTGTCTCAGTTTAGATGACTAATAAGTATTGCAAATTTAATATGGATTAAAGGAATTTCTAATTCCCCCTAAACACATCCTACCCAAATCCTTCCCAATTTTAGTTAATGGCAATATATTTTAACGAAAAAAACAAACAAACGAAAAGGGTCATCCTTGATTCTCTTCCATTCAATTCTGTGTGTTTGATCAGTATTTACTGTTAGTTCAACTTCTCAAGTCAAATCAGTTTTTGTCACATTCTCTGATTCAAGCCATCATCATTTCTTTTTTAGATTATGGCAGTAGTTAGCATTTGAGTATCATGCTTTGAACCTCAAATATTTTAAGAGTTTCCTCTTATATTAACATGTCTAAATCACCTGGTATGTTTTAACTCTTCTCAATTTTCAATATATAAGCCATGTTTTTATTCATTTTATTTATTTAAAGTGTGTCATTGGTGTGACATCTTTTTTATTCATCACTTGAGGGAAGATTTGATTAGTTTACCTGAATGTAACAGAGTGTTCAGTCCACAGTAAGTGGTTAATAGGTTAGTATTTTCTAACAGTAAATATGACAGTAAACTCAGCATCCCCCCGCACAATTCTACAGCATAAATTAATGTTTAAAGTCAAAATAAGACTCCTCTATTTAGAAATAAATGTGTTAAAATATTAAATTATTTGGATAAAATTATGCTAAGTTGAATTCAATATGCACATCAACATTTAAGAAAAATTAGCATAGATCAATCTATATGCTGCTCTAATTTATTTTAATTGTCAATTATCAGCAAGAAAATATTTTAGACATTTTGAATATTTGTCAGTGAACTAAATAACATACAACTTATAGAGGTTTATTTGTGTTTACTAGTTAAAACTGATCATGTGTAACTTCAATTAAAAGTGGGAAATGTGTTTTTTTTTTTTTTAACACAGCAGGGTAATTGGAAAAGATAAAAAGAAAGTTTGATAATGAAGTGTATTCCTTTTTCTTACCCAGAGACAAATGCATAATATGAATTGTACTTTCTCTATTTCATTTTAATGGAAAATATGGCCTCAGTGTCTCTGTAGTTCCCCTAATATTAAGGACATTTCCTTCTATTAAATATATTACATTCTGATGAAAGTAATTATTTCTATTACTTTTATAATAGCTGATCTCATTAGTGATTAGGTTATTGCCAAATTCAATTAATGCTTTCAAAACATGCAGCCAAATTCTTCATGATTATTCATTTTTAAAGTATCCCATTTGACATCTCTTCCTGCAGCAAATTCCTAAATTCAAAGCTTTATTTACACAAACACATTTAGATTTTATAGATATAATAAGATAAATACATATTATATCTGATTATATGTAAAAAACTGTTTAGAAGAAAATTATATTTAAAGACATCATGCTGAATTATTTCTATTCAAAGTAAACAGATCTCTCATCAAAATGCAATACTTGACACAGTAATTTATCACTATTTTATTATTTAAAAATATTATATGTATTTACTGAATATGCAAATGCTAAGACTATATATGAAATGCAGTGAGAGTTGCTCAGTTGTGTCCAACTCTTTGTGACCTCATGAACTGTAGCCTGCCAGGCTCTTCTGTCCATGGAATTCTCCAGGCCAGAATAGTAGAGTGGGTAGCTGTTCCTTCTCCAGGGGATCTTCCCAACCCAGAGATTGAACCCAGGTCTCCCACATTGCAGACAGATTCTTTACCAGCTGAGATACAAGGGAAGGCCAAGAATACTGGAATTGGTAGCCTATCCCTTCTCCAGCGAATCTTCCCAACCCAGGAGTCAAACTGAGGTCTCTGGGTTTGCAGGAAGCCCCACCTGAGAAAGCATCAGATAATAAATTTATTGATCATGCTTCAAATTGAGCTAAATCTTATTACATGATCTATTAGTTTCCTAGTGCCCCTGTAGGAAACCACCACAAGCTAAGTGTCTTAAAACAATAGAAACTCGCTCTTTCATAATTCAGGAAGCCAGAAATCTGAAATCAAAATGTCTTTAGTGATAGTTTCTTCTAGAGGTTCAGAGGGAAATTCTATTACATTTCTGTCTTCTATCTTCTGGTAGTTTCTAGCAATCCTTGGCATTCCATGGTTTGTAGATCATTCCAGTCCCTGCCTTCATCTTCATATGGACTTTCTCCTTGTGTGTCTCTCTGTTTCCTAAGCTACTCACCCCGCTTATAACATCAGTCAATTGTGTTTGGGGGCTATTCTAATCTAATATGACAACATCTTAAATAATTACAGCTGCCAAGACTCTGTATCCAAAAAGGTCACAATCTGAGATTCTGGGTAGACGTGAATTTGCAGAGACTCTGTTAAATATATGGAGACACTGTTTTATCCAGCTTAGTCTCCCCCCCCCCCAAATTCACGTCTGTCTTACATGCAAAATGCATTCACCCCATCCCAACATCCCTTCAAATCTTAACATGTTTCAGCATTAACTCTGAATCTGGAATCTTCTCTGCCCTTGGAATCATTCTTCCCTTTCCTGGATCACATGTTGACAGCTGAGTTGCTCTATCTCCTGCCTGTAGGACCCCCCTGCTCCCACTCCACTTCAGATGTTAATTGCAGATCCTGTGCTTTTGACCAATTGGCTGTAAATCTGAGGCCCCCATGAGCTCCTTCTCAGCTTAGATTACTTTGCTAAAGAGGCTCCTGGAACTCAGAGAAACACTTATAATTTGCCCACTGTATTTTTTAAAGGATGTGATAAAGTGTACAGATGAACAGCCAGATGAAGAGATACACCGTTCAAGGCCTGGGAGGAGTCAGAACACAGGAGTCTCTGTCCCTCCGGAAATGGAAGGCATTGCCTTCCTTGTACGTGGTGTGCTTACCAATCTGGAATTTCCCAAACCCTATACTTTGGGAATTTTTGTAGAGGTCTCATCACATAGGCATAATTGATCATTAACTCTATTTCTAGCCCTTCTCCCTTCTCATGAGAATGGTGAGAGGAACCGAGGATTCCAAGCTCCAGTCATGGCTTGGTCTTTCTGACGACCAGCTCATCCAGAAACCCACCCAGAGTCATCTCATTAGAGCAAAGACCCTCCTATCACCCAGGAAACTAAAGATTTTGTAAGCCCTGTGTCAGGAACTGGGGTCAAAGAGCAAGTATTAGAACGAAAGGTGCTCTCCCCACTTAAGAAATGACAACAATTTCAGGAGGTCTGTGCAGGAACAAGGGTCAGAGTCCAATATATAATTTATGTTATCTCACACAACATCTACAAATTATCTTCACAGCAATACTTAGGACCGTGGTTGATAGCTGAGTATTATAGTCTAGCTGGATTGACACATAAAATTAGCCTTTCCACATAGTTTAATGGCTTTCCTGGTGGCTCAGATGGTAAAGAATCCACCTGCAATGCGGAAAACCTGGGTTTGATCCCTGGGTTGGGAAGATACCCTGGAGGATACCCACTCCAGTGTTCTTGCCTGGAGAATTCCAATGGACAGAGAAGCCTGGCAAGCTACAGTCCATAGGCTGGCAAAGAGTAGGACACGACTGAGTGACTAAGCACTGCACATAGTTTAAAACTTTTGTTGTATTTTAACATGTACATTAAAATTATATTGTAAAACTGGCCCATGTTCAAGTAAATTTTAAGAAAAATACATTTTCACATGCCAGTTATATTGGTAAATAAAGACGTCACAAAATAAAGGTAACTACACAGGATGTGGGGTTTCCCAAGTGGTTCAGCTGGTGAAGAACCTGCCTGCCAATGCAAGAGACTCAAGAGATACAGATTCCATCCTTGAGTCAGGATGATCCCCTGGAGGAGGGCATGGTAACCCACTCCAGGATTCTTGCCTGGGAAGTTCCAAGGACAGAGGGGGCAGGTGGACTTCAGTCCATGGGATCACATACACACACACACACACACACACACACACACACACACACACACACACACACACACAAGATCTACTTCTTCATTATTGTGTCTAAAAATAAAGTTTAAAATACCACATTTTTAACCACCAAAACTACAACTTTGCATGTATATTTTTAACTTATGTAAAAGTTAAAATAAGTCTAAGAATTTTACAAAGTGCATTTTCTTATCACAAACAATGCTTTTAATTATTTAGCTTCTTACCGTACTCACCTAACAGAACTGACAAATCCACATTGCTGTTTAGTTGCTCAGGCGTGTCTGATTCTTTTGTGACCCCATGGACTGTAACCCACTGGGCTCCTCTGTCCATGGGATTTCCCAGGCAAGAATATTGGAGTGGGTTGCCATCTCCTTCTCCATACAAAGTGCATTTTGTCTTGAATTTTTACATTGTTACTGGCCCCCCTTTTTTTTTTTTTCTAAAATAGTCTTTCATTTTAGGATTCTAGTCAGCCATAAGGTATTTCAATTATTCCGGTTATAAAATAGATTCATGATAGGCTTAAGTTTCATGGCAAACACTCAAAGACAATTGATCAGTTTTATAATTACTTACTCTCTCTCTATAGTCTAACTATTGTTTATATATGCTCTGTGACCACAATAGAATAATATTTTCTGAATCTATCTCAAATTATGGAACTTTTGGTTTGGAATTGAGTTAGTCGACTAGGAAAACATTTGGTAAGAGGGAGCTTAGTTATTCTTTACAGCTTCTCATTTCATAGATTTAAAGAAACTCATTATTTTATTTAATACATGTTCATTTGCAGATATAACTTACAAAAATAAACACTTTATTGTGACTAAGTTTATGGATGTATTCCAAAGGTTATATTGTTTGAATCATTTTACAGAGTACAAATGAGCACACAGTAAATGGATTTTCTTTTGACCTTGTTACTTTTCTAATTACTGTACCTGAATTGGTCAGCCAGGAAGTAAATGATAATCATTTTGTAGTCCTGGTGCTTCCATGCATTACATGATTGCTTACTGTTTGGCAAATAAAAGAGATGGGGTGAGCAAGGAGAATTTCCAGCAGCATTGCTGGACAGGGCCATTATGATAACAATATTGTTGCATTTTAAATCATATAATTGGAAAATAAACATAAACATAATAAATAAACATAAGGAATCACTAGGCCTCTGGATAAATACCAAAGAAGTCTCATTATTATTTTTGTTCCTCCTGAGTGGCTCTGATGGTATTATAATGCTTACATCAATATTTTGCTCTTAATAACTTCCATATATTTATGTGGTATCCTCATCAGAGGAACTAAAGCATTTATAAACAGCAAGCATTTATGAAATCCTTTCTCACGCCCTTAAGATGCTGTTAATACTTATTATAGATATAGAGAAAAGCTCTTGTGTTAAGCAAAGTGTCAATATATCACAGTGGTTGTCTAGGTAGTCTCTAAAAAAAAAACATAAAGTGTCTGCTTCCACTGATAAGTTCACTCTACTTACAGTCCTTTCCTTTAGAGCAAGCTGACTCACTCCCTTAACTCAGTTTCCATACTATAATATGGGAATAATAATATTTACTTCTTAAGGCATAATATGGATAAAATTTTTTAAAACTTCACTAGATATTAACATCTAAATTTCAGCATTCAGAAAGGTATATTTGTATATATTATATATATACACACACACACACACACACACACATATATATATATATATATGTGTGTGTGTGTGTGTGTATTTTTTTAAATGTTTATTCTATCATCCTCAAGCTTTTTCTTCAAACACATCTTCCTGTTCCTCTCCTCCTTGCCTATACTTTCCATGATGCTGGCTAAGTTCCCTTTCTATTGTAGGTCAGAACATCCAACACTCAGAAATATTTCAGAAAACTCCACCTAATAGCCTTAAGTGAAACCTACTAGTTGTCCAATGATACCATCCCTGCCCTCGTTCTATTCACATTACCAAGGGGCCCATTGAGGTATTTTTCCTGAGAGTTGGGGGTGAAACCAAACATTGCCCTGTGAAGCTCCAATGCATACAGACCTTTCTGTCCTCCATTTCTTACAGGCAAGTCTCCAGAATATATGACCTTCCTTGAGTGCCAAAGGGTTTGAACTGTTGCTAATCAAGGGAGAAGCCTCTAAGCCACTCAGTCTTGTTCAACTCTTTGCAACCCCATGGACTGCAGCATGCCAGTCTTCCCTGTTCTTGACTATCTCCTGGAGCTTGCACAGACTCGTGTCCACTGAGTCGGTGATGCCATCCAACCGTCTCATCCTCTGGCATCCCCTTCTCCTCCTGCCTTCAGTCTTTCCCAGCATCAGGATCTTTTCTGAGTCAGCTCTTTGCATCAGCTGGCCAAAGTATTGGAGCTTCAGCATCAGTCCTTCCAATGCATATTCAAGGTTGATTTCCTTCAGGATTGACTCGCTTGATATCCATGCTGTCCAAGGGACTCTCAAGAGTCTTCTCCAGTACCACAATTTTAAATCAATTCTTTGGCATTCAGCCTTTATGGTCCAATTCTCAGATTCATACATGACTACAGGAAAAACTACAGCTTCGACTATACAGACCTTTATCAGCGAAGTGTTGTCTCTGCTATTTGATACACTGTCTCGGTTTGTCATAACTTTCCTACTTCACCAAAAACTCTGTCTCTAGGATTTGATTTGGCATCAGTATACAGAGAAGTTGAGTTTTGGGTAACAGGGGCGTCCCTGAGGAGGGGGACAATGGTTTCGGTTACGTACTTTCCTAACCAAAATTTAATTATGGAGATTGGTATCATGAATAATGAAAGGAACAAGCACCTAAATAGAGGTCAGTAAGGCAACAAAGTTTTGTAGATGTAAAGTTGTAGAGACAAAAAGAGTAAGTAGAATTATCACAACCCAAAGGTTAAGTTTACTCAGTGCATTAATTTCCTAATTTGGATTTAACAAATTACTAAAAATTGTAGTGTCTTAGAATAGTGTAAACAATATTTTGAAGCAAGAAGCCTAAAATCAGTTTCATCAAGCCTAAATCAAGTTTACGGCAAAGCCACACTCTCTCTCCAGAGGCCTACAACAAAATTTTATTTCCTTGTGTTTTTTACTTCTGACACTGTGATCCTTGTATTTCATGGCTGGCAACCCCTTTCCTTATTTTTATAAACTCTCAGCTAACATCTTGTTTAGTTATTATATTGTCTTCTTCTGCAATAAGATCTGCTCTACTTTCCTTTTTTAAAAGCCCATGTTAAAAAAAAAAAAAAAAAAAGCCCTTGTGATTACATTTATGGTACAGTCAAATACTCCAGGATAATGCCAATATCCTTATTTCAAGATTGTTTACTTAAAATTACATGTAAAGTCTTTTTTTTTTTTTTTTTTTCCATTGTAGCTAACATTCAGAGATTCCAAGGATTAGGACTGACATTTTGGGTGGTCATTTTCCAAACTCTCACAGTCTTCCCTTTGACTCTCAAAGACTCACATCTATCCCACATGCAAAAACCAGTCACTACTTCTCAGCATCCCCAAACATATCAGTTCAACATATCATTGTTCAATCCAAAATCTTATCTAAATATTATGAGATTAATAGTCCCAGACCCCACTATCTGAATCTTCTAAATAAGATGTGGAAGAAATTTTGAGTATGATTCATCCTAGAGCAAAATTTCTCTCCATCTGTGGACCTGTAAAACCAGAAAACAAATTTCCTGCTCATAAAATACAACAGTGGATCAGATATAAAATGAGTCACAGACATTTGCATTCTAAATAAGAAAAAAAGAAATGAAGAAAGGAGTCACCAGTCCCAGGCAATTGTGAAGTCTAACTGAGCAGTCTCCATTTGGTTTCAAAGCCTGGGAATAATCCTCTCTGGATCTTGACTCCATCCTCCAGGTCTAGAGCCCCAATCATCGGGTCCTAGCAGTGGGAGGAAAATAGACAATAAAAGCTATCTTTTTTTTGTATTAATCTTCTGTCGGGAAATATCACTGCATGTATTTGTGTGTGTGTGTGATGTAAACAGGTACTTTGTGAAAAGTGTTTTATCACAATAACATTTTACACATTTGGAAACATCTACACAAATGAAGCAAATCCTCTTACAGGACTAACCTGGTGTGCTGCCAGTTGTCATCTTTTATTCCTCTGCCCTGGGATCACATGTTTCTCTTTTTGCCATTTTCTACATACACCCAGGGAATCTACCTGCTTTCATCTCTTTTTAAGGCTGTGTCTTCCTGCACCTTTTCTTAGAGTTCCTTCCTATGTCTTCAAAATTCATGACATTATAAGACATATTTTTTCTCATGCCCTTAAAATAAATCAAACAGTAGATTTCTCACTGATTCAAATGAAGTAATAGAATAGCCAACAGTTAAATAAAGGATGCCTAAAAATGTTAGATAGTGGGGTACATGATGTATGTGTGAGTGCGTTGGGGTTTTGTTTTTTGGGTCAAATATTTAAGTGTCTCTCCCTCATTCTTAAGATCTTGGTAGGATTGTCAGAACTGTGTCCCTACATGCTCAGTCGCTTCAGTAGTCTGACTCTTTGGGACCCTATGACCTGTACCCCTGCCAGGCTCCTCTGTCCGTGGGCATCCTCCAGGCAAGAATAATGGAGTGGGTTGCCATTTTCTTCTCCAGGGGATCTTCCCATCTCAGGGATCAAACCCACATCTCTAATGTCTTCTGTTTTGGCAGGGAGGTTCTTTACTGCTAGCACCGCCCTGGAAGCCCTGGGGCCCTACACCCATCTCTAGCAACAGTTGAATTTAATGTAGCTCCTAAAATGAGGAGTAATTATTGAAGACACATCATTAATATGAAAAGTAAAAGTGAAAATGGCTCAGTGGTGTCTGACTCTTTGCAACCCCATTTCTATACAGTCCATGGAATTCTCCAGGCCAGAATACTGGAGTGGATATACTTCCCCTTCTCCAAGGGATCTCCCCAACCCAGGGAACAAACCCGGGTCTCTGGCATTGCAGGCGGATTCTTTACTAACTAAGCTATTTCTTCATTTACCTATAAGATAAATATATTAATAATTTAAAAATTAGTTTTCAAACTGATTCATCTAATCTGTAAGATTAAATTAAGTGATAATATTAAAAAATGTGTTTCCAGTCATGCTAGAATTAATATCTTACTTTTGTGCCAGGAATATTTTTGCAAATTAATAAATAGGCATGGGAGTGGTATGTTGTGGAGGAAATAAAATAAATTCATATGGCTTTGAACTAGTCCTAGCATGAAAGTTCAAAGAAACTCTAGGCTCAAATCAGCTCTTAAGGATATACAAGAACATAGGAATAGCTAGCCACCTCCAAGGGCTTTTAAAATTGATAACCAATGGTGGGATACACAACTCTGGAAAAAATCTAGGTGATATGCATAGGAAATCCTGATTAAAATTCACTTTATAATTTCAGAATGACTGCCAATATTTCTCCATGGAAAGGAAAAACAATTCTAATATTCCCAATTACACTTTCAAAATTATTTCATAATTACAGTTAGTTACTGTATTAATATGATATAACTGTCATTGATAAAATATAAAAAATCTATATATTGACTAGTAAACACAAAAATGCAGAAAAATAAAAACAAATTAGACACATTTGGTCAAAATCTGAAGAGCAATTTCACCTTTTGATCCTTTATGCACTTCTGGAATTATGGAGGTTTACCAAAACTTTTGATTCCAGTCTTGAAGAGAGTTACAATTTCTACATTTTATCTTTCAGTAGATAACTAGCTGCATTTTTCTGTTACTCAAATTATGACCAAACATCTTTAGACATATAGTTTTTTCTGTTCAATTGAATGTGCTGATGCTGTCAATACTTGCACAAGCATAATGTATTGATCAAGAAGCATGAGGACCTCTTTGCCTCCATTCCTGATCAAGGCCTTGTATAAAAAGGACTCTCAATGACCATTTCTTGGTGAAGGTCTGCATTTTCATCATGTCAAAAGCTCTATGCAAAGTACAAAGTCTCATGAATCACATATGAATGATTTTTCCCTATAAATACTCATCATGTTAAGACAGAAAATATAGTGTTGCAACTTAACTTTGTGTTTCATAACCACTGACAACTTTCAAGCACTCTTTCTGCATTTGCAGAATGAATACCTGAGCCTATCTCTTTCTAAGCAGAGGCCATAAATGACATCTGTAAGCAGATGACAGGCACATGACTTGACTCTGCTTATCAGTTAAAAAGGTGTGACTTTTGGTAAGAAATAACCAACATTGTGACCCTGTGGACTGTAGCATGACAGGCTTCCCTGTCCTTCACCATCTCCCAGACTTTGCTCAAACTCATGTCCATTGAGTTGATGATGCCATCCAACCATCTCATCCGCTGTCACCTCCTTTTCTCCTGCCCTTAATCTTTCCCAGCATCAGGGTCTTTTCCAATGGGTCAGCTCTTTGCATCAGGTGGCCAAAGTATTGGAGTTTCAGCTTCAGCTTCAGTCCTTCCAATGAACACCCAGGACTGATCTCCTTTAGGATGGACTGGTTGGATCTCCTTGCAGTCCAAGGGACTCTCAAGAGTCTTCAACACCACAGTTCAAAAGCATCAATTCTTTGGCACTCAGCTTTCTTTATAGTCCAACTCTCACATCCATACATGACTACTGGAAAAACCATAGCCTTGACTAGACGGACCTTTGTTGACAAAGTAATGTCTCTGCTTTTTAATGTGTTGTCTAAGTTTGTCATGGGGAAGGTAATGGCAACCCACTCCAGTATTCTTCCCTGGAGAATCCCAAGGACAGAGGAGCCTGGCAGGCTATGGTCCAGGGTTGCAGAGAGTCGGAAACAACTGAAGCTACTAAGCAGGCACACCCGCTAGGTTTGTCATAGCTTTTATTCCAAGGGACAAGCATCTTTGAATTTAATGGCTGCAGTCACTGTCCACAGTGATTTTGGACCCCAAGAAAATAACTAGATCAGGTCTTCTTTCTTGTAATGAAGGTCGTGATGGAAAAAATAGACTTGGGGATCATCTAATAAACTTTTTTTTTATATCTAGCAAGATATGATGTTCAGGGTTTGAATATACTTTCTGATTCACAGCCAGGCAGGTAAAAAAATCAGGATTAGAATCCATGTCTTTCAAATGCAAATCCTAGGTATTCCCTTGGTGAAGGAGAACTGCACATAATGTTTTTGATATTTTGTTTTGTCCTTTAAATTCCAGATTATTTTAAATATCTTAATGTCTGAATATCTTATTCCAACTCTAAATTTACAACTGCATGAATTTACTTATTTTGTTTTAGCAATAGATTTAAAACTGGAACTTCCCTGACAGTCCAGTGGTTAAGACTCTACACTTCCAATGTAAGGAGGTGTGGGTTCCATCCATAGCCAGGGAACTAAGATCCCACAATTTGTCCACTGCAGCCAAAAACAAATAGAAGGAAGAAAATTAAAAAAAAAAAATTTCATTTAAAAATATATAATTAAAATTAATTAAGATGTAAATTCCTTTTGTGGCATTAAAACTACAGAGAAAGAAACTGATCTCATCTTAGCAATTGTAACAAGAAAGCTCCTTGGATTTCTAGTCATTTGCTAAAGAAAGGACAATGCTAGGTTTGCCAAACTATCAATTCAATAGAAGAGAGGCTACTTACTTTCCATAGCTCCCTGGGCCTTTTAAAAAACTGTTATAGTGAAACGATCCAAGGAATGTTTCCTTTGGGTCACAGTTACTAAGCTTTAAAGCTATTATTTTTAAAAAGGAATGATAAACTACAGGAAATTATTTATAGGCTAAGATTGTCCTTCTCTGTAATTTGTGACTTGCTCCCCTGACCTGAAGGTTGGTTGGTTGTCTTGGGTCTTTTAAAAGATATGGATGAATGAATTTTTGAGCTAAGAATCATATTATGGTAAGCATCTTTCTCCTTGAATACTTTTCATTCTGCTCTCAGCTCTCTAATTCAGGAAATATTAGATTAGAAACACTAGAAATTCTCAAAGGTTATAGCTGCATATGTGAAGAAAAATGATCTTAGAGATAGCTAAGGACTAAGCCACATATCAAAACTAACACTTGCACTGCTCTGAGAAGCAAAATGGCTGCCCCCACACTCTATAGAGCAAGCCATATAACTCACAGGGGAGACATGATTAAGGAAATCACATATATCATGGACATAGCACTCCAAAATGTCCTTTTAGGATTGCCCTGGAAATGTGCGTTGCAGGAATCTATTCTTGAGAGTTAAGTCATAGAAAAATGTAGGTTTTGGCTCTTAAATTTAAAAAGCATAGTTTATAATATTCACACATTTACAATGTATCTTTCTTTATTTCCTGTTTTTTTGCTACATATTTTAAAAATGTATTTCCTTTATAAATATTTATATAGCTCCAATGCTCAAATTGCTATACTAGCAACTAGGGCATTTAAAGGAAATGGTGTGGACAAAGACCTCTTAATTATGGAACATATATTCCAATGAGAAAGATAAAAAAAATAGAAAAGAATTATAATTACTATAATAAATTCACAGGGAAAAGTAACAAAGAAACACATACATGGACATCTAATATAGGCTATTGTATTCAAGCAAAGTTTCAAAGTAGATATAAAGTTTGAACTAAGACTTGAATCATGAGTGGTATTTAGTTAGCTGAAGAAATAAGAAAAATGGCTCAGGAAAAGAATATATTCAAACTGGACCTGACCTTAGGCTCAACTTTGAAATTTGGTAGTTAATTTGATAACATGCCTAGTCACATGGCTTTCGTCTTTCCTGATTTCTTTCCTAACACTTCTTTATTTTATTATAGCAACACTGGTGTGCATTCTACCTCTTATATATCCTGAAAAATCCTATTACTTTTCTCTTCCCAATGCCATTGCTATACTTGGGACAATATGATCTCTTTTTTGAGATTACCAGCATCTAGTGGATGTCTCTGTCTTATGCTATGAGTTCACGGTTACTCTACCTTCTTCCTTTTGGGTTCACCCTTCACACTGAAGCTAGTAAAAATATTTTTAAAACATATAGTGACTTGTGCTCTTCAGAAGGTAAAATGCCACATGACTGATATATTTGCTTAAAATTTAAAGACCTTAATACAAAGATCTTGGTCATAATTTTTGACCACCAGAAAACTTTGAGCACTTTTTCTACTTTGGGGGAGTTAATAAGTAAAAAATAAATAAATAAATAAAATAAGTTTACTGACTTTTAAACTGAATTATACTTGATTTATACTACAGTGTTAGTTTCAAGGGCACAGCACAATAATTCAGTTATGCATATATATATATATGTATATATATATATATATATATATGATATGTATCATATGCATTTGTCTTTTCAAGTTCTCTTCTCTTATAGGTTATTACAAAATATTGAGTATAGCTCCCTGTATTATATAGTAGGTCCTTGTTGGTTATCTCTTTTATACATAGTAGTACGTATATGTTAAAATTTATTGATTTTGACCAGAAAAGGTTGAGTATACTTTCATTTAATTATGTTAAAATACATTATTAGATCTTTATGGACAACAAATTACAGATATTCTGAGCTCTTGTCAGAAACAGTAGTTGCAGATTTTCTTTGTTCATCTAGAGCAAAATCCACATTGCTTCTCTGGCTATCTAAGGTTTTATCTTTGAATTAGGTCATATAATCAGTAAGTTTATGAAATTTCACTTTTATTTTCAATATTTTTTTATTCAAATTTCTAATGTATGTATCAAGCAGAGAATCTATGTGACTTTCTTCCCTGACCCAAAGATTGGTTGTTTGTCTTGGATCTTTTAAAAGATATGGATGAATGAATTTTTGAACTAAGAATCATATTATGGTAAGCATCTTTCTCCTTGAATACTTTTCATTCTGCTCTCAACTCTCTAATTCAATAAATATTAGATTACAAACACTAGAAATTCTCAAAGGTTATAGCTACATGTGTGAAGAAAAATGATCTTAAAAATAGCTTCAATTGCTTTTATACTAATAAAAGATAACACATTTTTCTTTAGAAATTTTTTTCTTATGGAACATCCTATGTGGCTTTTGTTCTAAGTTGTGTTTCCCTCAAGAAAATGCTCACTGGACAAGACTGTATCATAGCTGCAAGTTGTTTATGAGTGTAAAAATAAAGATGCATTTGAAATTCCTTTCAAATCTTAGTTTGAAAAATAGTATTTGCTACATTTTCAAACTTTTGAGATGATTAAAAGAAGTGGGAAAAATGAAGGTAGAACTTTTAAAAAATCATGGTATAATCAGGGTATCAGTTTTAATTTAGAAGCTACTTGTTTTAGGGAATTTTTCTCCCTAGATGAAGTATATGAATACTGTGAGTAGTTTCCTACTTCCTTATTTTCTCTATCATAATATTTGCAACAATTTATGTTGATTTTTGGAGAAGGCAATGGCAACCCACTCCAGTAATCTCGCCTGGAAAATCTCACGGGCAGACGAGCCTTGTGGGCTGCAGTCCATGGGGTCGCGAAGAGTCAGACATGACTGAAGCAACTTAGCAGCAGCAGCAGAAGCATGTTGATTATTTGCTTGTTATCCCCATAGGAAATTATGTGTCACAAGCTTTGTAAGAATTCAAGCATTCTGCCTTTGAAAATATTCTATGTTCAGAATGGTTAGTAACTATCAGACACTTTTAACCTGAAAGAATGTTTGATGTATGAATCATAAACATAATAAAATAATGGTGCATGTGTGAATCCACATATACCCTTGAATGAACATTTCATGACTATACATTTCTATTCTGTGACTGCCTTTCCTCAACTTGTGCTGCTTGAAGAAGTGTATCATCATTATGGTGGCTACCTTTTACCTTTGCCACTGTAGCTTTGATTTTTCTTTATCAACATTCCCTGACTTTGAGCAAACACATACTCCCATATATCAAAAAATAATAGTTAAAAGCTGAAGGTGTGTGTGTGTGGGTATGTGTGTGTGTGTGTTAGTTGCTAGTCATGTTCAACTCTTTGCAACCCCATGGACTGTAGCCCACCAGGCTCCTCTGTTCATGGAATTCTCCAAGCAAGAATACTGGAATGGCTCCAGAGGATTTTCCTGACCCGTGGATTGAATCCAGGTCTCCTGTATTGCAGGCAGATTCTTTACCCTTTGAGCCATCAGGAAGCTTTATATACAAATGTATAGAACTTCCTGACATCCAGGCTCCAATATCCCAAACAATCTGAATTTCTGACTTCTACATTTCTTCTCTCCCTGTTCGTCTCACAGTCTGATAAAACATAGCAAAATACTAACGTGACACTACTTGGATAGATGATAAACATCTCAAATTAGGGATAAAAAAAGTTGAGGTGTGATCTATAGCATCACCCTTCCACTTGCTCCTTTTCCCTTCTCTAATGGAAAGCTTATCTTTCATTTTTTTGTGACCTAGAACCATGACTCAACATTTTTTTCCTTTTTCTCCTGCAGCGCACATCCAATTCATCAGGACTCTGTTCTGTTCTATTTTTAAAATACATTGAAACTCCAACTCACTTCCCCCATCTCTGTCACCACTAACCTGGCTCAAACACAACAGTCTCTCAACTGGATTATTGCCCTTTGCCCTCAAAAAGATTACTCTCCAGAGAGCAGGTAGAAAGATCCTATTAAATTGTCAGTCAGAACACATCACTACTCTGTTCAAAACCTGTTAACAACTTCCATCTCACTCAGTATCGAACCTGAACTTTCGGCCACGGCTTACAGGGTCTTGTACAATTGGATTCCTTGTTAAGTCTGAGATCTTATATCCTACATCTCTCCCCTTTTCTCACTCTGAACAAACCTCAAAGGTTCGTGGGCTCTGTTACTATCTCTTGAATGTGCTAAGCGTCCTTTCACCTCACAATATTTTATTTATTATTCCCTCTGTCTGGATATCTTTCCTTAGATATCTGCCTGATTCAATTCTTGCCTTTTTGAGTTCTCTGCTCAAATTACATTTTACCAGTGATGCTTCTTCATGACCCCTTATAAAATGATCTCCTATATCAGATACTCTCTATTAGTCTCTAGATACTATGTTTTCTTTATATATTTGAAAAATGCATTTCCTGTAATTTCATTAGGATATAATACTGAGAATGGAGACTGTGTTTGCTTACTGTTATAAATAGTAATTAGATAAATAACAGTCATAGTTTGGTAATTTATAGTGATGAATAAAGACACACACCACGTGAATTGTACATCTATAATGTCTGTTTACCTACTTGCTTGATTGCCAAGTTTAATGTTAAATCTGCTTAAAATTCCCAGCTTTTATGGAAAGAAATGGGAAGAAAACCAGCTGAATACTTTTGACGTCTAGTGCCCCCTTTCATCTCTTCTTTCTATTTTTCTTTTCCTGAAAATGTCACCAATTTTAGGATAAGTTTAAGTTATTATTTTTTTTTCCTCCAATCAGCATGCTGTGTCGTATGTCCTTTATTCGGTTATCTCTAAAAACAATAGCCAGTGAAGAATCTGCCTGCAATGCAGGAGATCTAGTTTTGATCCTTGGGTCAGGAAAATCACCTGGAGAAGGGAATGGCAATTCACTACAGTATTCCTGTCTGGAGATTTCTATGGACAGAGGAGCTTAGTGGACTACAGTCCATGAGTTTGCAAAGAGTAGCACTTTCACTTTCATAAACAAAAGCATGCCATAGACTTGATGGATACTATCTCTTAGTTATGTATACCCATTTCCCGATACCTTTACACAAGCTGCAATACTTATTCAACCTAAATATAAAGATGATAATATCAACATGGTCATTGGAATTTGGCTAAAATGAGCAAGCAATAGAAAAAGTAAAATTTTTGTTGGCTCAGGATCATTTTATTATTCATCAAATATTTATGGGATCCTTCTGTGTGCCAGACCCTGTGTTGGACTACACATGGCAACAGAGTTGTGTTCTTTGCATGGAACCTAGCATTTTCTAAGGATTACACATTCTAGATCAAAGTATACAAGGAAAAAATTAAAATGGTTATGTAGAAAATGAGAGGATTCTATGAAGATACATCAGTGAAATAGAATAAATGAAACATATATGATATACTCACATGTGATAAAGACACAGATGAGTGTGTCAAAATCACACACTTGAGTTGTATGACTCAATACATGACAAAGCTAGAGAGGTTAAAATTGTGCTTCCAAATAAAATAATTTCTTTGTAACTTGTGATCAACCATCAGTGGATCAACCTCAACAGCAGTGACATCAAATTATATAAAATAGCAGTAACAGAAATTTGTATTTCTCTAACTAATCATAGGAAACACAACTGACTGTCAGTTATGTTAATGTATTTTTCCCACTAGAAAACATTCTATGAAAGTATTTTGAAAATTCAATATCAGGTAGATAGTTTGTCAGGTGCTTTTACACCACACAGAATAAATCTTATCTTTGCCAGACAAGAATAAATGTGCTAGTTCTTTTGTATTTTGACTTTTAAGTTTGTGCCAGAAGTGCTGCTGAATTCAACTTCTGACTAGAGGAGATAAAATAAACTCTCTAAAGAGCTGAGCCTGTCAAAGTAGATGAAAAAAACATCTCTCTCGGATGCTCAAATAATGGATGCTGCATACATAAGTAAAATTCAAGAGAAACTTCAGTTCTTCTCACATTTAAATTAAGTTTTCTTGTTCAAGTCTGTGCTAGATTTCAGCATCTTTACTTAGTCATCCTAGACAGAAAAATGTATTTGGATCCATAAATATTAGAGTTTTCATTGATATGATACTGAATTTCTTTTCACCATAATGAGGCAGATTCTGGTGGAAAAGAAATGAATGAAGTATACTCAGGACTTGGTTACTATGGAAATGAGCAATATCCTTTCCTCATGATTAGACATTGAAATAACTGAGTTTTTTCTTTTAGTGCAGGGGAACTTATCCTTTTTTTTTTTAACTTCTAAACTGATATACAATGTTTTCCTTTTGTACTAAACTCTATGGGCTTTATTCCAGGAGTCTCTGAATTACTATTAGTTACACATTGAAACCCTATTGTTAGGGAGTTGTATGAAAAATAACAATGCTGGATTGTCATTTAACCCTGAAATTGCTCTGAAATTCCTGTTGTAGTAAATAGATGACATGAAAATCTTTATCTCCAAGGAAATAGTTTCTACTTATTGTATCTAATCAGTGTGTGTCTATGTGTAGACTTGCACATGTATATTTAGAGTATATGTGACAAGATGTATTTCTGGAAATACACACTTTTACAAAAAATTAAACTAACATGTCAGTAATTTTGAGCTCTCTGAACATCAATATAATAAAAAACAAAAACTCTTCTATTAAGACACTGTTACCTGAAAACAGAGAAGACCTCCCTACACATAAGATAATCTGTACTGTGCCTTTGCATAGATATTAATATCAAATAATTTGTATCAGTTAAAGTTTTTGTACATTAAGAAACATTTAGTGTTTAATCTTTGAAATGTGGAAGTTCATTGGTACAACCTTTTGGAAATTACAACTTGGATCAACAAATTTGAAAGGTTTTTCTTTTTTTCCTCCATAAATATTTCTCTACAAGTTCAGCACATGTCACTGCACAAAAAATAGCAAATCTACATTCTCTCACTTAAGATTTCTTCCTTATGTGGTCACCTATCTTTAAATTTATGCTAAAGTGCATGCTATGAAAATTGCTTTGGCTATATTTTAATATAAATCTGGACATGTTGAAAGCAATTTCCAGGCATAAACATTCTTCTAATTAACGTATTCCTTAGTTACTGCCTACAAATATAATACATATGTATTTGTATCACAATAATGTTAAATGGATTAACAGTGGAATAAAATTCTATAATGTCCTCATTTTGTTCTAGGCACTTTATGTTAATTTTTTCATATAAACTCTCATATGAAAGAGATGGATACAATTTTTCAAAAAAATAATTTCTTATCTTACCAACATTATACTTATTCCTCCTCCCAAAAGATAAACTCTAGTTGGTTTGTACTTTCAGTCTAAATGCCAGTTCTGATTGGGCAGAATCTAACATTCATTTCAAATGTCATTTGAAGTCTGAGAATTATTACAAACAGCTGCCTAATGGACAAAAGAGAATCATGGATGTTCCTGTTCTTTATCTCAGTGACAAGACTAATCACACAATTTGAAAACTTGAATCATTCAAAAAATCTCAGTCCTCAGATGTAATCCATGAGTAAGTTGTACCTTACTCACATCCACTCTTTTTTTCTCCATTCCTATCACCAATGTCAGAGACTGGAAATTCATTTTTTGTCTCTTAGGCTGTAACAATAGTCACATATCTTGCAGCACATTGATCTGACTCAATTTTATCTATTAACCAGTCTAATTCTGGTTAATCAATCAAAGAATTGGTTAGCGAAGTCGCTCAGTCATGTCCGACTCTTCGCAACCCCATGGACTGTAGCCTACCAGACTCCTCTGTATATGGGATTTTCCAGGCATGAGTACTACAGTGGGTTGCCATTTCCTTCTCTAAATCTATCTAAAAGAATTTGGTCTTGCCTAGATCTGCTTTAGAAATGTCATTTTCCCTGAAAACTTTCAGAAAATGTGTGTCCCTATATGCCTTTTCTTGTCACTACTACCTGAGAACTGCCTCTATCTTTTTTACACAGTTTTCTTGGAGGTTGATGTGCTTCTCTTCTGCTAATTTTCTCAAAATATTCATGTTCAGATTCATGGTTCTAAATTTAACATTCCTGAATTTGAACTTGGACCCCTGGTTATAAGACAAGAAATTTCATTTTAATTCACCCATACAGATGCAGGTAAACTGTTCCTTTCTGAATGCAGTTTGGGGTTGCTCATGAAGAGTGGCAAATATCTAGGCAGAGATCACTATACTTACCATGGGTCTTCGTTGCAGTATAAGCTGATATTTGAAAAATTAAGTTTTTGATATTTTCCAGGTCATTAACATTTAATACCATATTTTATTTATATTTATCAAATATCTGCACATCATTAAAAATTAAAGTCACCCAGTTAAGTCTCAATCATATCTTCAGCCCCTAGACCAAATTTTCACTTCCATTTCTATTCTTACAGAAAATGGCTTTCGAGATTTTAAGTCTTTCTTCTCGGATTTATCTACACATTTCTAACTAAAATACATATATATTGCACATATATATATATGTATATATTACATATATATTGCATATATATGTAATATACATATATATCTGAGCAATATACACATATTAATTTTCAGTTTTAGACATTTCACATTAACTTATCTCACTGGAAAAAGGACATTCTGTTCTTGTACATTATAGATCTCATTTCCTTCTGCTGCCCCACAACCATAAGTTGTCATATTTTTCATGTTATCATTCAGTATAATTTTTTGCTGATTTCTTAAGTCAATATTGTGCTTATAATATTATAAACTCAAAGTAAATATAGCTGAACTGTGTACTGCAGTATGATTACATTTACTGTCATAATTATTTTGTTTTCCTTAGAATTAACAGTTGTCTGTTTCATGTCCTTAGTGCCTAATTTCATTCATGCCTGCTATCATATTCTTCATAATTTATTCATCATCATCTTCTGCTAGGGAAAAAGTCAAACACATCAGTTATTCTGTCAGATTTATTTGCTTTTCAGTTTGGAAACAAATTTCCTGAAGTCCTTTGTCATCTTGCTTCTACCTAGGCAGGTTTTCCTCTAAATCAGCTTCAGATGGTCATCCTGGGTACTTCCCAATATAATTCCTGGAAATTACCTTCCATTTCACCTCTTTCTAATTCCATGGCTTTCTGTTCTATAGCTCATACCTCTCTTTGAAGGATATTCATGTCCTTTGGGTATAAAAAATTTTCTAGTATTAATTCTTTAATATATTTTTTCCCTTCAAGTTGTCACTGTCACTTTTATTTATGTTTTTTTTTTATTTTTTCATAAGAATAATTTCCTGTAGGTATACTGTTTTCTTAATACTACATTGCCAGCACATTTTATCCTCAAATAATTTTTCATGCCCCGCCTACCCTACCAAATATTCTTTATTTTTTTGCCTACTGGTATCTTTTAAGGACATAATCTCTCTCATTTCGAAGATTTAGTGTTTCTTCTCTATTTGATTATATATATATATATATTGCTATATCTCTATATCAATATTTTCAGATTTTAAAACCATAAAGAACTAAAAATCTGAATGAAAACTGTGTGTTCGTATCTCAGGCTTATATTTGCCTGAACTTGTCTTTAAGCGGATCAGTTGAGAACCCAGTGGTCTCAGTAAGTGGAGTAGGAAGGAAATGGTAGTGTCCCTATGTCTTTTCTAGTCTATTGGTCACTTTCACACACAGGGAGCATTCTGTCTTCTGGGCAGAGGTTAATAATATGGACTACAACATAATAGAATATTTGTAATAGATTATAGAGTCTTAATATTTATTATATTTATTATTATGTAGTATTTTAAAATTTAGCTGTGGCACCTATTCTCTGCCTCCAGACATACTTATTGACTTCAAGGCTAGAAAAAAATTTTCAATCATACAAGTTCAAAATGGGAACTTAAACTTGAGAAAGGGAGAGGAGTTAAGGTGGCGGAGGAATAGGACGGAGAGACCACTTTCTCCCCTACAAATTCATCGAAAGAATATTTGAACGCTGAGCAAACTGCACAATACAACTTCAGATCGCGAGCAGAGGACATCAGGCGCCCAGAAAAGCAGCCCATTGTCTTTGAAAGGAGGTAGGACAAAATATAAAAGATAAAAAGACAAAAGAGCTAGGGATGGAGACCGGTCCCAGGAAGGGAGTTGCAATAGAGAAAGTTTCCAACCACCAGGAAACCCTCACACTGGCGGGTCTGGGGGAAGTTTTTGAATCTCAGAGGGCAACCTAACTGGGAGGAAAAATAAATAAAACCCAGATTACATGTCTAAAAGCAACTCCCAGCAGAAAAGTACCCCTAGACGCTCGCGTCCGCCACCAGCAAGTGGCGGCTGAATGGAGATGAGCGGGCGACATTGCTTAGGAACAAAGGAAGGACTGAGCAATTCCAGGGAAGAGCGAGCTGGCTGCGGACTGGCCCATCCCCCGCCAGAGGCAGGAGGCAGTGGGGAGGGGAAAGGGCCCCAGAGATGGCACCCCCTAGCAAACTGCAAACAGGCTCCCAGTTTCAAACCAAAGACTTCCTGAGATTCTGGATGGTTGACATCTGCCGGGAGGGTCGCAGCTAGAGACCAGCTCCCCAGAACAGACACAGGGCGCACCAGACCAGCGCGCCCGGAAACTGAGGCTGGGACCGCAGAGGAGAGAAGATGCACCGCACCCAGGGAGAGTGCGTTCCTCAAGTTCCTGGCTGCCTGAGCTGCTCTAGTGGGGAAGGCACAAAACGCAGGCCCAACCAAGTCTGCGCTGTGGAATACCTGAAAACTGGAACTGCACGCAACACAGGGCCCGCTCCCTATAGAGCAGCCTGGAGCCTGAGCAGTGTAGATGGGAAAAGCACACACCCGTGAGCGGGGCAACACGGTGTGGCCGGAACACTGCGAGTGCTCCCCACACAGGCCAGTGACATTTGTCTGCAGCGCCCCTCCCTCCCCACAGCACAACTGAACAAGCAACCTAAACAAGAGACCACCTCCGCCCGCCTGTGTCAGGGCAGAAATTAAACACTGAAGAGACCTGCAAACAGAAGCCAAATAAACAAAGGGAACCGCTTCAGGAGTGACAGGGGCTAAAATCCCTGTAGTTAACACCGACTACACCAGAAGGGGCCTAGAGATATCGAGAAGTGTAAGCTGGAACAAGGAGCTATCTGAAACTGAACCAAACACACACTGCCTGCAACAGCTCCAGAGAAATTCATAGATATATTTTTACTATTTTTTTAATTTAAAATTTTTTTCTTTTATTTTTTTAAATTCCTAATGCTCCTCTATTACTCCTTAATTTTCATTTTCATATATTTTTTTTTACTATTTTTTAATTAATTTTTTTCCTTTTTTTCCTTTTTTTTCCTTTTATTTTCATTTAGATTCCTCTATTGCTCTTCTATTACTCCTTAATTTTCATTTTCATTCTCATATTTTTTACTATTTTTTTAATTAATTTTTTTTCTTTTATTTTCTTTTAAAGTCCTCTATCACTCCATAATTTTCATTTTCATTTCACTATAACCTTGCAAAAAAAAAAAAAAGACTCTATTTTAAAAGCAAACTTCATATATATATTTCTTAAATTTTTTGTTTTTGTTTTTAATATTGTATTTTTAAGAGTCTAACCTCTACTCTAGATTTTTAATCTTTGCTTTTCAGTATTTGGTATCAATTTTGGACATTTAAAAATCCAATATTCAGTACCCATTTTTACTCAGGAGTGTGATGATTACTCTTTCCCCCTTTTAACTTGCCTTTTTCTCCCCCAGATCACCTCTATTTCCTCCCTCCACCTTCTCTTCCCAATCCAATTCTGTGAATCTCTGTGGGTGATCTGAGCTATGGAGAACACTCAGGGAACAGAGTACTGTGTAGATCTGTCTCTCTCCTCTTGAGGCCCCCCTTTTCTCCTCCTGTTCATCTCTATCTCCTTCCTCCCTTTCTTCTTCATGTAACTCTGTGAACCTCTCTGGGTGTCCCTCACTGTGGAGAATCTTTTCACCATTAACCTAGAAGTTTTATTATCAGTGCTGTATAGTTGGAGAAGCCTTGAGGATACTGGAAGAATAAGACCAAAAGCCAGAGGCAGGAGACTTAAGCCCCAAACCTGAGAACACCAGAAAACTCCTGACTAAAGGGAACATTAAGTAATAAGAGATCATCAAAAAGCCTCCATACCTACACTGAAACCAACCACCACCCAAGAGCCAGTAAGTTCCAGACCAAGACATACCACGCAAATTCTCCAGCAACGCAGGAACATAGCCCTGAGAATCAACATACAAGCTGCCCAAAGTCAAACCAAACACATATACCCATCTCAAAACTCACTACTGGACACTCCATTGCACTCCAGAGAGAAGAAATCCAGTTCCATGCACCAGAACACCAATGCAAGCTTCCCTAACCAAGAAACCTTGACAAGCCAATCGTCCAGCCCCACCCACTGGGAGAAACCTCCACAATAAAAAGGAACCACAGGCCACCAGAATAGATAGAGGCCACCCCAAACACAGCAATCTAAACAAGATGAAAAGGCAGAGAAATACCCAGCAGGTAAAGGAACATGAAAAATGCCCACCAAGCCAAACAAAAGAGGAGGAGATAGGGAATCTACCTGAGAAATAATTTAGAATAATGATAATAAAAATGATCCAAAATCTTGAAAACAAAGTGAGTTACAGATAAATAGCCTGGAGACAAGGATTGAGAAAATGCAAGGAATGTTTAACAAGGACCTAGAAGAAATAAAAAAGAGTCAATTAAAAATGACTAATGCAATAAATGAGATCAAAAACACTCTGGAGGGAACCAAAAGTAGAATAATGGAGGCAGAAGACAGGATAAGTGAGGTAGAAGATAAAATGGTGGAAATAAATGAAGCAGAGAAGGAAAAAAAAAAAAAAAGAATCAAAAGAAATGAGGACAATTTCAGGGATGTCTGGGACAATGTGAAACGACCCAACATTCAAATCATAGGAGTCCCAGAAGAAGAAGACAAAAAGAAAGGCCATGAGTAAATACTCAAGGAGATAATAGCTGAAAACTTCCCTAAAATGGGGAAGGAAATAGTTACACAAGTCCAAGAAACCCAGAGAGTCCCAAACAGGATAAACCCAAGGTGATAAACCCCAAGACACATGTTAATCAAATTAATAAAGATCAAACACAAAGAACAAATATTAAAAGCAGCAAGGGAGAAACAACAAATAACACACAAAGGGATTCTCATAAGGATAACAGTTGATCTTTCAATAGAAACTCTTCAGGCCAGAAGGGAATGGCAGGACATATTTAAAGTAGTGAAAGAGAATGACCTACAACCCATATTACTGTATGCAACAATGATCTCATGCAGATATGAAGGAGAATTCAAAAGCTTTACAGACAAGCAAAAGCTGAGAGAATTCAGCACCACCAAATCAGATCTTCAACAAATGCTAAAGAATCTTCTCTAGACAGGAAACACAGAAAGGCTGTATAAATGTGAACCCAAAACAACAAAGTAAATGACAAAGAGACCATACCTATCAATAATTACCTGAAATGTAAATAGGTTAAATGCCCCAACCAAAAGACAAAGATTGGCTGAATGGATACAAAAACAAGACCCTTATATATGCTGTCTACAGGAGACCCACCTCAAAACAAGGGACACATACAGACTGAAAGTGAAGGGCTGGGAAAAAAAAAAAAAAAACATTTCACACAAAAGGAGACCAAAAGAAAGCAGGAGTCGCAATACTCATATCAGATAAAATAGACTTTAA
Organism: Dama dama; assembly: GCF_033118175.1. Taxonomy (NCBI): domain Eukaryota; kingdom Metazoa; phylum Chordata; class Mammalia; order Artiodactyla; family Cervidae; genus Dama; species Dama dama. Next base: position 23,393,480 of record NC_083711.1, read on the forward strand.
AATAAAGGCTGTGAAAAAGAGACAAAGAAGGACACTACATAATGATCAAAGGATCAATCCAAGAAGAAGATACAACAATTATAAATACATATGCACCCAACATAGGAGCACCACAATATGTAAGGCAAATTCTAATGAGTATGAAACGGGAAATTAACAATAACACAAAATTAGTGGGAAACTTTAATACCCCACTCACACCTATGGATAGATCAACTAAACAGAAAACTAACAAGGAAACACAAACTTTAAAAGACACAATGGACCAGCTAGACCTAATTGATATCTATAGGACATTTCACCCCCAAACAATCAATTTCACCTTTTTCTCAAATGCACACGGAACCTTCTCCAGAATAGATCACATCCTGGGCCATAAATCTCGCCTTGGTAAATTCAAAAAAATTGGAATCATTCCAGTCATCTTTTATGACCACAATGCAGTAAGATTAGATCTCAATTGCAGGGAAATAGTATTAAAAATGCAAACATATTAAGGCTAAATAACACACTTCTGAATAACCAACAAATCATAGAAGAAATCAAAATATGCATAGAAATGAATGAAACTGAAAACACAACCACACAAAACCTATGGGACACTGTAAAAGCAGTGCTAAGGGGAAGGTTCATAGCAATACATGCTTACCTCAAGAAACAAGAAAAAAGTCAAATAAATAACCTAGCTCTACACGTAAAGCAACTAGAGAAGGAAGAAATGAAGAACCCCAGGGTTAGTAGAAGGAAAGAAATCTTAAAAATTAGGGCAGAAATAAATGCAAAAGAAACTAAAGAGACCATAGCAAAAATCAACAAAGCCAAAAGCTGGTTTTTTGAAAAGATAAACAAAATTGACAAACTGTTAGCAAGACTCATTAAGAAACAAAGAGAAAAGAATCAAATCAACAAAATTAGAAATGAAAATAGAGAGATCACAACAGACAACACTGAAATACAAAGGATCATAAGAGATTACTACCAGCAGCACTATGCCAATAAATTGGACAACTTGGAAGAAATAGACAAATTCCTAAAAAAGTATAACTTTCCAAAACTGAACCAGGAAGAAATAGAAGATCTTAACAGACCCATCACAAACACAGAAATCAAAACTGTAATCAGAAATCTTCCAGCAAACAAAAGCCCAGGACCAGATGGCTTCACAGCTGAATTCTACCAAAAATTTAGAGAAGAGCTAACACCTGTCTTACTCAAACTCTTTCAGAAAATTGCAGAAGGTAAACTTCCAAATTTATTCTATGAGGTCACCATCACCCTAATTCCAAAACCAAAGATGCCACAAAAAAATAAAACTACAGGCCAATATCACTGATGAACATTAATGCAATAATCCTTAACAAAATTCTAGCAAACAGAATCCAACAACATATTAAAAAGGTCATACATCATGACCAAGTGGGCTTTATCCCAGGAATGCAAGGATTCTTTAATATCCACAGATCAATCAATGTAATACACCACATTAACAAATTGAAAGATAAAAACCATATGATTATCTCAATAGATGCAGAAAAAGCCTTTGACAAAATTCAACACTCATTTATGATTAAAACTCTCCAGAAAGCAGGCATAGAAGGAACATACCTCAACATAATAAAAGCTATATATGACAAACCCACAGCAAGCATCACCCTCAATGGTGAAAAATTTAAAGCATTCCCCCTGAAATCAGGAACAAGACAAGGGTGCCCACTCTCACCACTACTATTCAACATAGTGTTGGAAGTTTTGGCCACAGCAATCAGAGCAGAAAAAGAAGTAAAAGGAATCCAGATAGGAAAAGAAGAAGTGAAACTCTTGCTGTTTGCAGATGACATGATCCTCTACATAGAAAACCCTAAAGACTCTACCAGAAAATTACTAGAGCTAATCAATGAATATAGTAAAGTTGCAGGATATAAAATTAACACACAGAAATCCCTTGCATTCCTGTACACTAACACTGAGAAAACAAAAAGAGAAATTAAGGAAACAATACCATGCACCATTGCAACAAAAAGAATAAAATACTTAGGAGTATATCTACCTAAAGAAACAAAAGACCTATACATAGAAAACTATAAAACACTGATGAAAGAAATCAAAGAGGACACAAACTGATGGAGAAATATCCCATGTTCATTGATTGGAAGAAGCAATATTGTGAGAATGAGTATACACTCCAAAGCAGTCTATAGATTCAATGCAATCCCTATCAAGCTCCCAACGGTATTCGTCATAGAACTAGAACAAATAATTTCACAATTTGTATGGAAATACAAAAAAACCTCGAGTAGCCAAAGCAATCTTGAGAAAGAAGAATGGAACTGGAGGAATCAACCTGCCTGACTTCAGGCTCTACTACAAAGTTACAGTCATCAAAATAGTATGGTACTGGCACCAAGACAGAAATATAGATCAATGGAACAAAATAGAAAGCCCAGGGATAAATCCACATATATGGACAACTTATCTTTGACAAAGGAGGCAAGGATATACAATGGAAAAAAGACAACCTCTTTAACAAGTGGTGCTGGGAATACTGGTCAACCACTTGTAAAAGAATGAAACTAGAACACTTTCTAACACCATACACAAAAATAAACTCAAAATGGATTAAAGATCTAAATGTAAGATCAGAAACTATAAAACTCCTAGAGGAGAACATAGGCAAAACACTCTCCCACATAAATCACAGCAAGATCCTCTATGATCCACCTCCCAGAATATTGGAAATAAAAGCAAAAACAAACAAATGGAACCTAATGAAACTTAAAAGCTTTTGCACAACAAAGGAAACTATAAGCAAGGTGAAAAGACAGCCTTTAGAATGGGAGAAAATAATAGCAAATGAAGCAACAGACAAAGGATTAATCTCAAATATATACAAGCAGCTCCTGCAGCTCAATTCCAGAAAAATAAATGACCAAATCAAAAAATGGGCCAAAGATCTATACAGACATTTCTCCAAAGAAGACATACAGATGGCTAACAAACACATGAAAAGATGCTCAACATCACTCATTATCAGAGAAATGCAAATCAAAACCTCAATGAGGTACCATTACACGCCAGTCAGGATGGCTGCTATCCAAAAGTCTACAAGCAATAAATGCTGGAGAGGCTGTGGAGAAAAGAGAACTCTCTTACACTGTTGGTAGGAATGCAAACTAGTATAGCCACTATGGAGAACAGTGGAGATTCCTTAAGAAACTGGAAATAGAACTGCCATATGATCCAGCAGTCCCACTCCTGGGCATACACACTGAGGAATCCAGATCTGAAAGAGACACATGCACCCCAATGTTCATCACAGCACTGTTTATAATAGCCAGGACATGGAAGCAACCTAGAAGCCCATCAGCAGACGAATGGATAAGGAAGATGTGGTACATATACACAATGGAATGTTACTCAGCCATTAAAAAGAATTCATTTGAATCAGTTCTAATGAGATGGATGAAACTGGAGCCCATTATACAGAGTGAAGTAAGCCAGAAAGAAAGACCAATACAGTATACTAATGCATATATATGGAATTTAAAAAGATGGTAACCCTATATGCAAAACAGAAAAAGAGACACAGATGTACAGAACAGACTTTTAGACTCTGTGGGAGAAGGCGAGGGTGGGATGTTCTGAGAGAACAGCATTGAAACATGTATACTGTCAAGTGTGAAACAGATCACCAGCTCAGGTTTCATGCATGAGATAAGTGCTCAGGGCTGGTGCACTGGGAAGACCCAGAGGGATTGGATGGAGAGGAAGGAGGGAGGGGGGATCGGGATGGAGAACACATGTAAATCCATGGCTGATTCATGTCAATGTATGGTAAAAACCACTGCAATATTGTAAAGTAATTAGCATCCAACTAATAAAAATAAATGGAAAAAAATAAACTTTTCAATAATAATAATAATAAACGTGAGAAAGAAATTAAAAGATTTAGCCATTTTTGTATCCAACAGGATGCCTAATATCCTAATTTACTGAACGTTCCCAACTTGCTTTATTTTTGAGTCCTTCAATAACACTCAAATTTAGTTTCCAGCTTCCTTTACTCTACTTGTTTGTTGCTTATTTATCAATGCTCCACTTACTGAGCTTTTCCCTACATTTCTTATAGACTGCTACCTCTTTTCCTACTCTCTTTGTTAGTGTGGAATCTTATCTTTGTTGGGAGATGTGGTAGGGCTAATCTTTTAGTACTGTTTTAGTGGAAATTGAGAATGGATTGAAAATAAATATATGTGTTCTACCTGAATATTTATAAGTTCTCTATTTTGTAATGAAAATTTAGGATCAGAAATTAAAAAATGACTTGTCCAAGATATTACAAATTTGGGCTGAGATTCAGCCCAAATATATTTTGTATAGCCTATGCTCTTTCAACTCTAAATAATTATCTGTTTATTAGAACTGTATAAGTTCTTTTACTTACAGTATGCAGGAGATAAGGCCCAAACTTCCGATCGCCTTTCCTTGAAAGCTCCGAGGATCTGAAAAATTCTGTTTAGGATCACTATGTGTCTATAACAGCTCCACTAACCTTCATAATGTGTTCTTTCTAAATGATACTGCTGGATTTGTAAAATGTGATGGCCTTGATCCACATTAACTACAGAAACTTAAAGTCAGATTGAAATTACTGGGTTCCTAATTCATGCTTAAGGTTGTTTATCTCTCTATCATCCCTGATTCAAATCTATTCCAGGCCCATTTTGGAAATCACGACAATTGTGAATTCCTGTAAGCAAGTTTAACCTCAGGATTCAGAGTTCTAGGGTGGAGCCTGGAGAAGGGAAATACCACTAGTAAGAATTTGTTTTAAACCTACTGCCTTCATGATGGATGAGTGTCTACCAGAATAGCTCTCTATTTTCCTGTTTATTTCACTCTCTCTTCTCTGTCATTAAGAAACAAATCCTAAGTTCTTAGAAAAATTTTCTTTCTACCTATATGTCATTTATTTTACATTTCAAAAGTTAATTTTATACAATATTTCATAGTGTATTATTTGTTTTATATTGTAAGAGCAGTGGCCAGAAATGAAGAAAATAAAACATGTACATAAAGAAGTTTAAAAATGATTTTTAGAATAGTAGATCATTTTTAAACATTCAATGTGGGTATGTGACTGGGTTTTTGTAAATAAAAAATAAGATGTGAAAAGTAGCATGATATTGACCCTGAACTGGATATATTTCAGTGATCATAATAGAGCGAGAGTGCTGTCCCTTGCTTACTCAGATTGGATTTACCAAAGCAGAACCTGAAACAGGATTTTTGTTCAAAGCACCTTGCTAATGGAGTACTCTCTGCAAAATACTGTGAGTGACATCAGGTTTGGACAAAGAAAGAGCACTAACAGACAATATAGCCCCAGGGGCCAATAGCACCTTAGAGATTAGTCTCTCATGGGATAAGGGGCGAGTCTTCTGTATCCTCATACAAATCAGGTCTATAGAGAGGTTGGGATGAGCTGGAATAGGCTGAAATTTCCTGGGCAAGAAGCTTTCATTTGGCCAAGGACTATTCACCCGAGAAGGGAGAAGCTATGACTTGGTCTCAGCTAACTCTCATAGCCACTGGGAAATGGGCAGTAGGGTGGAATACTGATAGCATTCTTTATACTTGCTATGAATGATGTGGGCTACAACTCCTAAGTTTTAGCATCATTTCATGAGTCTGTTGTGGTAGTACGTTCACTGGGCAAGAAGAATTGTGAATAAATAGATCCCCAAAGTTAGCAATATAAATCTTACTTCTCATATGCATTCTAGATAATGTAGAATTATATTTATTTCCCTAGCCAAACTTCTAATAAAACCAATTCACTAGTAAGAAAAAAGGCAATAGACCTGGTTATTTCAAAATAATGAAAGAGACAAGAAATAAAAGGGAAGGAAAAGAAAGATATTCAAGACTGAATAGTGTGTCACTGAAGAAACACAGCAATTAGCATGACTACAAATTCAAGTACATTGATATGTTCCATTCAAGTATATTTCCTTCTAATCACATTTAATGATCCTATACTGGGGGCAGCAATGCCTATTCAATGGGGAAGATATTCTTCATATTCCTGTCACTTTAGATATGAGAGGAGGATTTAAATGTTTGAAACAACAATGCAGCTTTGAAAATTTCTCACCAAATGACTGAAGTCTAAACTCACCTTGCACCTGCCAAGTGTACACTAAGGTAATGTGGTCAAGGAAGACTATGAAGGCCAACACCTAACCTTATCACCTAATTTCATAGTTGATAGTCAGAAAATTTGATATATTTGATAATACTTAAAAGAGGGAGGGAAGAGGACTACAGTGCATATAATTGATACTTTTAGTGGAGTTATAGCATATTTTCTCCAAATTAGCGATCATTTTAAGCAGGCCATCCACTACCACAATGATTGTGCATTTGCAGAAAGTGAAATGTTAGAAGATGCTTTTTTCAATCAGAGTACATCCTGATTCCATTGAGAAATACTTAAAGTTTCACTTTGTAAATTAAATATAAGTGTTGATATGTTCTCCTTATAAAATGCAGAACCCTTTCCTCTTCCTTCAAAGACAAATTGATGCATGACTGATCAAAGTTGTTGAGAAGATGAGGAGGCTATATAAGGATAACTGTGAACACTAAGGACTCCCTTAATTTCTCTCTGGCCTAGAAATTACAAATATCTCTTACAGTATGCAATGCTAGCTTCAGTAAACTTTACAGAGCATTCAAAAGAAAGAACTTAGGTTAAAAATTTTCTAGTAGAAATACTACTGTAACTTCTCCTTCAATATTAAGCTACAGTGATATTAAGAAGAAAATAATATAAATGAATATTTGAAAGCCATACAAAGCATATGCAATGCATAACATTAACAATTATGTGTATTATAATGATGATTATTACAATTATCATTATATAATATGATGCATTTATTTAGTGCTTACTATGCATTGTTATGGACTTCCCTGTTGTCTCAGACAGTAAAGAATCTCCCTGCAATCTGGGAGAACTAGGCTTGATCCCTGGTCTGGAAGATCCTCTGGAGAAGGAAGTGGCAGCCCACTGCTGCATTCTTGCCTGGAGAATTCCATGGACAGAGGAATCTGGCAGGCTTCAGTCCATGGGGTTGCAAAGAGTTAGACACAACAGAGAGACTAAGACACACACACAAATGCACACACACAGTCACTATTATAAACAACTTCTTTTCAGTCATTTATTCATGACAAGAACTTAAGTGGAGGGTACATTTATTGTCCTAACGTCACAGAAAATTAATATTAAAACCTAGAGGTCTAAGTATAGATATGCTGTGCCTAGTCACTTCAGTCTTGTCTGACTCTTTGCGACCCCATGAACTGGGGCCTGCCAGACTCCTCTGTCCGTGGGATTCTCCAGACAAAAATACTGGAGTGGATCAAGTATAGATACCAGAACTCTATCCATAGTGCTTCCATAATATGTAGTTCCATTTTGCAATAACATTAGGAATTAAGGTAATCATAACCTAAATGTTCATTTTAAGCCATTTTAAGAAAATACTTTCTTCCCATTCATGAGTTACTTTGTTGCTGTTTCTGTTGTGTAGTCACTCAGTCATGTCCAACTCTTTGTGACCCCATGGACTGCAACACACCAGGCTTCCCTGTCCTCCACCTCTTCCAGAGATTGCTCACACTCATGTCCATTGAGTCAGTGATGCCATCCAACCATCTCATCTTCTGTCAAACCCTTTTCTTCCTGCTCTCAATCTTTCCCAGCATCAGGGTCTTTTCCAATGAGTCAGCTCTTTGCATAAGGTGGCCAAAGTACTGGAGCTTCAACTTCATCATCAGTCATTCCAATGAATATTTAGGGTTGATTTTCTTTAGGATTGACTGATTTGTCTCCTTGTTGACTAAGGGACTCTCTAGAGTCTTCTCCAGCACCATATTCCAAAAGTATCAATTCCTTGGCACTCAGCTTTCTTTATGGTCCAATTCTCATATCCCTATATGACTACTGGCAAAACCATAGCTTTGACTATATGACTTTTGTTGGCAAAGTGATGTCTCAGCTTTTTAATACACTGTCTAATTTGTCATAGCTTTTCATCCAAGGAGCAAGCATCTTTCAGTTTCATGGCTGTGGTTACTGTTTCCAGTGATTTTGGAGCCTAAGAAAATAAAGTCAGTTGCTGCATCCATTTTTCCCCCCATTTATTTTCCATGAAGTGATGGGAACAGATGACATGATCTTAGTTTTTTGAATGTTGTGTTTTAAGTCAGCTTTTTCACCCTCCTATTTCACCTTCATCAAGAAGCTCTTTAGTTACTCTTCACTTTCTGCTATTTGGGTGGTGTCATCTGCATATCTGAAATTATTGATTTGCTTTTTGATATTCATTTGATTTGTCTTCTAGTACACAATTTAGTATGAGATGTTCCTTCCACTGAATGGTAAGTTATCTCCATAAGAAAAGGTCAGATGAGTGTCCACATTACCTTAACGTCTAAGAGTGAGAGAGGAATAAGGCTTTGCTTATGGAGCTATTAATAATGCTGACTGTGGATGGGGATGGCCATAGTTAAACATAGTCTACATCATAACCAGATGTTAGCTCTAGTTAAACAGAAACACGTCTCACATATCATCAATTAACTTTGTGCTAAAAGTAGAGTGTCTAGTCTGTTCCCATATAAGCTTCTGTAAGATTTCCTCTGTAATTGTCTAAGCAAACAACAGGTAGAGTAGAGATTTTAAAAATTCATAAGGGGAAAAAAAGGACTTGGTTGTTTTAATTGAATTGTAATTCAGTATGAAACTACAATGCAATATAGCTTCTAAATTTTGCAGGGAAACTGCACTAGGAAATAGATACAGTTAAGATCAGTACCACGTCAATGCTAGACAGTCTCTAAAATACTGCGTTCAATTCTTTGAATTGTGTTTTACAGTGAAAATGGAAAAATGTAAACCACGCTGGTGAAGAATCCAGAAATGTTTTTTCAGGAGCATACATTCAGCTGTTTGTGATTCAAAAGATTTTACTGAACAGTTTTAACAGCTCAAGTCAAGTGCTTTTTCAGAATTTTTCCATTCATTATCAACCTAATCTTTACTATGACTTTTTTGAAGTGAGCCTTATTTACTCATTCACAAAAATGAGCATTATTTTCTCATTTTATTGATGATGAAACAATATTTCCAAAAAGGGAAATAATTTGCACTGAAATTCACAGATAATAAGACTAGTAAAAATAATGACAATGATAATTATTATAGTATTAACTATCATTTGTCACATATAAGTGCTAAGTGAGGCATTCTTTAATATCATTGTGGAATTTAAATCATTACACCCTCAGAGAAAGTTGTTAATGAAGGCTAGAGTCTGAACTTCAAACCATGTTCCTTTACACTAAAGCTTATGCCCACTCATGTAGATTTAAAGAAGAATACATAGCCTGGTGGCTCAGTGGTAAGAGTCCACCTGCCAGTGCTGGAGATTTGGGTTTGATCTCTGACTCCCTAAGTCAGGAAGATCCCCTGGAGAAGGAAATGGCAACCTACTCTACTACTTTTGCCGGGGAAATCCTATGGACAGAGCAGCCTGACAGGTTACAGTCCATGGAGTCGCAAGAGTCCAACACGATTTAGAGACCAAACAACAACAACACTTAACCCGGGAAGGAGGTTCGGGTGAGAAGCAGAGCTGTGTGACTATTTGCTGTTCAATCCCAGGCATACTGCTTTTCCTGTTTGGACCTTGGTTTATTCTTCTAAATGGGGATGATGACTATATCACGGTTCTTTTGCAAAAAAAACAATTTATCCTTTGCATGTTACTGACTATTTTCCTCTCTTAATAATTTTACTTATTCTCATCTGAATGATATTTTTTTCTAAATGTGCTCCAGTAAGATTCACAAATTGTGCTTAAATTTCACTGTATTGTTCTAATAGCTTGTTGATGTCTTGTTTCATAGACCTCAGTGATTTGCAATTTGCTTCAGAAAGTGAAATTGTTATCAGGCTTTCATTCTGTTTTCTGTTTTCCTTTTTAAAATTACTCTTTCCAAGCATCTTTTGTATATCATCTTCCATATTAATCTCAAAGACTTGTCATAAGGTTTCCCTTTTTAACTATGTATTTAATCTAATGGGTCTTTTTTTAATGTCAGTTATTTCTTTTAAAACAGTGTCTATTCACCCTACACAGTCAGGTCCTACTTGATTGACTTTCTCATTCCCCTGGTATTTTCCTGACTGTTTCTTCACTCCACTTCAGCTACTTTTCCATTACAGAGCCAAATCTGGATATTATCACTTGAAATTATTAGCTACTGGAGTCATTAGCTCAAACATTTCATTCTCTGATAACAACCTCTACTTCTGCCCTATTTATACACTTACACCCTTGACACCAATAGTTTAAGGTTCCAAGGTCCAAAATTTCACTGTTTATTGACCTTTATATCCCAGATATATGGATAGATAAGCAAAGGGTACATACCCTTGTCTTTTTCCCCTCTTTATGAAGGGGATCTCATGGTTTATTATTTCTGCTACTCTCTTGCTAAGGTTCCAAACTTTATCCTTCTTCTGTTGAACTCTAATGATATTTAAAAGTCTCAGATCTTGAGAAGATCTACAAATTTCTGCATTACTTGGCCTTTCCCAATATGTCAAGCTTCAAGTCATGATACCTTTTTATTTTATTTTAAGTTGCAGCTATTGTTTAATTTTATGGAATATTTCCAACCCATAGTCTTTACCTGCAGTTTTCTTTATCTCTATTAACCATTTTTACTTCTTTCCTTCAGAAATATTAACTAAACTGCATGTATCACACCCTGTGTTATGCATGTGGAACACATCCATAACAAAAGAAATAAAGGTCTCTTACCTCTTGGAACTTTACATCTTATCAGATTAAGTACACTAATCATTATGCATTAATATATTATATAATGTATTAGAGAATAATAAGTGCAATGGGGGAGAGGGTTTGGGGCAAATTAAAGGAATCAAGGGCACTAGAGAATATGGTTTCAGAATAAATTTAAAATAGGTAAAAAGGTTAGTCATGAGAATATCTAAAAGAAAAACATTTCAGCAGAGATAACAGGCAGAGCAAGTACCATAAAGCTGACATTTGTTTCTCTCTTCTTGGCTCAAACAACTTATTTGACTAAGATCAATGAGCCCCTGGAAGAGGCAAAATAACTTTGCCATTTTCTCCCAATTTTACCTGTCACTGGGTTAATTTTATCACATGCCACTGGGTTAATTACTATATGACTCTCAACCTCAGAGTCCTTCTTGACAGCTCTTACATCTGATCTTCTGTAAGCAAGAAGAGGATGAGATGAAAAGGACTGGGACGAGTGTATCTCATTTTGCTGCCCCATGGCCAGATGACCATTTGCATATCATCAGCTGGATCATAGTTTTATGGTTGTTCTTGAATGTAAGGAACACTGGAAAAATAATATTTATTATGTATGGTCATATACCTAGCTAAAAATTCTGTAACGATGTAAGGTGAGTATAGTTAAGAAAAGAAAAAGAGAACTTTCTGCCTCTATTGTTTCACTGAAGAATTGGTTGATTGAGGATTATAACATCCTACAGGTGATTTTAAAAATTCAGCGAAAAGAATATTTCTAAACCAATAGAAAAGGGCATGGAATTGAGAAGAAGGAACAAGTAGCACCAAAACTTATTCTGAAAACTCAGACAGGAAGGAGATATGTATAATAAGGTCATTAATTACCTACTCATAGACTGATTGATCTCAGTGATTGCTTGGACTTATGGAGAGCAAGAGAAGGTCCATTATTGGAAAGATGAGGATTATAGGTGGTTTATTAAAAAATGTGGGTCATGTTTTTGGAAAGAAGAAGTAAAAGACAGAAATCTGCTTTCAAGGATGAGGCAACAGTTCATGCTAAAACCAAAGCTGACTGAATGCTGAATCATCTAAATTGCAACCTAGATTATTTCTGTTGTTCAGTTGCTAAGATGTGTCCAATTTCTTCCAACCCCATGGACTGCAGCACACCAGGCTCCACTGTCCTAACTATCTCCCAGAGTTTTCTCAAACTTATGTCCCTTGAATTTGCGTTTGCTCATATTCATGTCCCACAAATCCATGTAACATGGAATATAAGTGGGGAAATCAGTCCACTAATGCAATACCTGTTTGACTTTCTCTCTTTTCTTTACAAAAAGCCAATATCAGAACCAATGCATTCTTTAGTATCCATGGACCTCCATCAATTTTTGCATAACCTATGTTGAAATGGTGCACCATGCTCCTTTTCCATGGGCAGAAGTTTGGGAGATTTTGAGAGCTTGTGGTGTTTAAAAAATACAGATACTACTGTCATTCAAGTTACCAATGAAATACATATTTATAATAATATATATATATATAATCTGCAATTGTATATATAGTCCATTTTGTACAACAGAATCAAATCCTCATTTTTAAAATGTTGATTATGATCAACTTCAAACACATATACTATTTAGGATATAAGAAATTTATTCAATAATTTAAAGAAAAACTTCTCATAGTGCCTTGGCATAGTTTTCTTTCAATATTTTAAATAAACTTTTCAGAATGTCAGATCAAAAGAAAGCATGTCATCTCCATTTCCCTGCCACCCTTAGGCATGCTTGTGTGTCCAACCATGGTGAAATACACACAATATGATGGTGAATATTTATTAAAGGCTCACTGTAAACTAGATATTTTGCTAATCTTTTTCATATATTTGTTTATTTAATTCATCCAATCATCTTTTTTTCAGATAGGAATCCCTATTATTTTGCATTTTTATAAGAGAAATGAGGTTAAATAGGAGCAACTTGAATAAAATTCACAAAGATAGTAAAAGGAGGAGAAAGGATTTGAATTTCAGTAGTTTAGCTCCATTATTATATATTGAGTAGAAGCAATCACAAAAACAAACTTAATATAACATACACATCCATACAGACACACATATACATAGTTTTGCACATGTGTTGAAAAACTCATGAGCATGATTTTCCCCTGATTTTCCAGAAAATGTATTCATAAAGAAGTATGAGATATATTTTAAATTTGTACATACGAATAACATCTGCTATCTGAAGATAAATGTATTTCCTTGCTTTTAGTAATTTAGAAATGTTCTCATAATAATTTCAACAAGCGGGATGTATGATGAAGTTTTATTTAGAACTTCAGCAATCACCCAATATATTAAGGAGAACAGTGGAGAAATAACTCTAGGAAGAATGAAGAGAGGGAGCCAAAGCAAAAACAACACCCAGCTATGGATGTGACGGGTGATGGAAGTAAAGTCCAATGCTATAAAGAACAATAAAGCATAGGAATCTGGAATGTTAGGTCCATGAATCAAGGCAAATTGGAAGTGGTCAAACAGGTGATGGCAAGAGTGAACATTGACATTTTAGGAGTCAGTGAACTAAAATGGACTGGAATTAGTGAATTTAATTCAGATGAGCATTATATCTACTACTGTAGGCAACAATTCCTTAGAAGAAATGGAGTAACCCTCACAGTCAACAAAAGGGTCCAAAATTCAATACTTGGATGCAGTCTTAAGAATGACAGTGATCTCTGTTCATTTCCAAGGCAAACCATTCAATATCACAGTAATCCAAGTCTATGCCCCAACCAGTGATGCCAAAGAAGCTGAAGCTGAATGATTTTATGAAGACCTACAAGACCTTCGAGAATTGAAACCCCCAAAAAATGCCCTTTTCATTACAGGGGACTGGAATGCAATTGTAGGAAGTCAAGAGATACCTGGAGAACAGGCAAATTTGGCCTTGGGGTACAAAAGCAGAAAAAAGGTTAATAGAATTTTGCCAAGAAAACCCACTGGTCATAGCAAACACCTCGTAGAGCAACACAAGAGAAGACTCTATACAAGGACATCTCCAGATGGTCAATACCAAAATCAGATTGATTATATTCTCTGAAGCCAAAGATGGAGAAGCTCTATACAGTCAGCAAAAACAAGACCAGGAGCTGACTGTGTCTTAGATCATGAACTCCTATTGCCAAATTCAGGCTTAAATTGATAAAAGTATGGAAAACCACTAGACCATTCATGTATGATCTAGATCAAATCCCCAGTGATTATACAGTGGAAGTGATGAACAAATCTAAAGGATTAGATCTGATAGAATGCCTGAAGAATTATGGACAGAGGTTTGTGACATTGTCCACGAAGCAATGATAAAGACCATCCCCTCAAAAAAAGAAATGCAAAAAGGCAAAAAGATGGTCTGAGGAGGCCTTACAAAAGCTGAGAAAAGAAGAGAAGCTAAAGCCAAGGGAAAAAAGGAAAGATATACCCATTTGAATGCAGAGTTCCAAAGAATAGCAAGGAGAGATAAGAAAGCCTTCCTCAGTGATCAGTACAAAGAGATATAGGAAAACAGTAGAATGGGAAAGACTAGAGATCTCTTCAGGAAAATTAAAGATACCAAGGGAATATTTCATGCAAAGATGTGCACAATAAAGGACAGAAATGGTATGGACCTAACAGAAGCAGAAGATATTAAGAAGAGGTGGCAAGAATACACAGAAGAACCATACAAAAAGATCTTCATGACCCAGATAACCATGATGCTGTGGTCACTCACCTAGAGTCAGACAGCCTGAAATGTGAAGTCAAGTGGGCCTTAGGAAGTATCACTATGAACAAAGCTAGTGGAGGTGAAGGAATTCCAGTTGAGCTATTTCAAATCCTAAAAGATGATTCTGTGAAAGTGCTGCATGCAATATGCCAGCAGGGAAATTTGGAAAACTCAGCAGGGGCCACAGGACTAGAAACTGCCAGTTTTCATTCCAATCCCAAAGAAAGACAATATCAAAGAATGTTCATTCTACCACACAATTGCACTCATCTCACACGCTAGCAAATTAATGCTCAAAATGCTCCAAGAGAGGCTTCAACAGTACAGGAACCATGAACTTCCAGATGTTCAAGCTGGATCTAGAAAAAACAGAGGAACCACAGATCAAATTGCCGACAACAATTGGATCATCAAAAAAGCAAAAGAGTTCTGGAAAAACATCTACTTCTGCTTTATTGAGTATGCCAGTATCTTTGACTGTGTGGATCGCAGCAAACTGGAAATTTCTGAAAGAGATGGGAATACCAGACCACCTGACCTGCCTCTTGAGGAATCTGTATGCAGATTAGGAAGCAAAAGTTAGAACTGGACATGGAACAAAAGACTTGTTCCAAATCAGGAAAGGAGTTCATCAAGGCTGTATATTGTCACCCTTGCTTATTTAACTTATATGTAGAGTACGTCCTGCAAAGTGCTGGACTGGATGAAGCACAAGCTGGATTCAAGATTTCTGGTAGTAATATCAATAACCTCAGATATGCAGATGACACTACCCTTACGGCAGAAAGTGAAGAACAACTAAAGAGTCTCTTGATGAAAGTGAAAGAAGAGAGTGAAGAAAAAAAAAAAAGGCTTAAAACTCAACATTCAGAAAACTCAGAACATGGCATGAGGCCCATCACTTCATGGCAAATAGATGGGGAGACAATGGAAACAGTGACAGACTTTATTTTGGCAGGTTCCAAAATCATTGCAGATGGTGACTGCAGCCATGAAATTAAAAGACACTTACTCCTTGGAAGAAAATCTATGACCAACCTAGATAGCATATTAAAAAACAGAGACATTATTTTGCCAACAAAGTTCTGTCTAGTCAAAGCTCTGGTTTTTCCAGTAGTCATGTATGGATGTGAGAGTTGGACTATAAAGAAAGCTGAGCACTGAAGAATTGATGCTTTTTAACCGTGGTGTTGGAGAAGACTCTTGAGAGCCCCTTGGACTGCAAAGAGATCCAACTAGTCAGTCCTAAAGCAAATCAGTCCTCCGTTGGAAAGACTGATGTTCAAGCTCAAACTCCAATACTTTGGCCAGCTGATGCAAAGAACTGATTTATTGGAAAGGACCC
This sequence comes from Dama dama, assembly GCF_033118175.1. Classification (NCBI taxonomy): domain Eukaryota; kingdom Metazoa; phylum Chordata; class Mammalia; order Artiodactyla; family Cervidae; genus Dama; species Dama dama. The sequence goes on from NC_083711.1 coordinate 23,409,481, forward strand.
TGATGCTGGGAGAGATTGCAGGAAGATGGAGAAGGGGATGACAGAGGATGAGATGGTTAGATGGCATCATTGATTTGATGGACATGACTTTGAGTAAGCTCCAGGAGTTGGTGATGGACACGGAAGCCTGGTGTGCTGCATTCCATGGGGTCACAAAGAGTTGGACGTGACTGAATGACTGTAATGAACTGAAGTAAGACTCTGAGAACTGAATTTTAAAGTTATATCTAACATATTTCAAATAATTAATGTTTCTCAAGGCAGTTATGTTTAGATATTTTTTTCTCCTGTAAACATTTATTATGAAGTTTTAAAAATATGAGAAAATTTGGATATGTTTTTCAATGTGTGACCAAATTCAAATCTATATTGTCACTAGAAATGTTGATTCTGCCATGATTCACAGTTGACAGTCAATCAATATTCTATAAAGGAATAACTAAGTGTAAAGACAAATGAATGAATAAACTATTAATATTTTTAAATGGCAATGAAAACAACTAGCATATCTTTTATTTTGAGAGAACACCATTAACAAATAATTTTGTAAAATACATTTTTCATCACATTAATTTTAAAATGTACATTTTAAGTGTAATGTGCTAATATTAAATGTGATAATATTTAAATGATTCTCATCTTTGCACTCAATTCCCTTTATTCTGTAGATGCCTGGAGAGTCACCTTGGAAGTTTTATTTGAAGCATGATGGTCTGTACTTGGAGCTATGAGGTTATCTCCTTTCTCACCATGATTTATCCTAATTATCTTTTAATTGAGTGTTTCAATAGGGTGTCGCTGGAATGCACAGTCCTAAAAACTTAACTCATTAAAGACTTCATTAATTATACTACCCTTCAAGACATTTTGGAGAGCTTTCTCTTTTATTTAGACACCTTAAAACATCTAAAAGAAATTGAAAATGAGCCCAGAAAGATAGCAAAGCTCAGAAGACATGTTCTCTTACTGACTATGAAATTATATTCATCATAAGAACTTTGAAAGGGAAGAAAAGCAGAAATTTTAATAAGACCTGGAGTTTTTTCCCTCTTAAGACTTCTATGTTTAGAAGGGACTCCTATTTATTTTTTTCTTTAAAAAATGTTTTGGGTTTGAAAAGAATATGCTATGATTTAAAGAGCATTGCACATGAAGATTCAGAAACACTAGTGTAAATCTGAACCCTGTAATTTTACTAGTTTGTGAATCCTGTGGGTATTACGCAGGTCTTCCAATACTGTTTCTTCTTGTATAAAAGGTAGAAGCAAACAAAATAAATCTACCTCATTTCTTATTCTTATTTCTCAATTTCTCATTTCTTATTTCTCTGTCTGAAATAGGAGATCTATCACTGTTCTTCCATACAGTAAACTATTAATACTTACTAGCTTCCTTGAGCATAGAAAATTTTATATTTCAGTTATTTCAAAAGTTTAGGGGAAAATATCCTTGGTATTCTGATATGACAAGTTGACAAAGAAAACAAAAAAGACAAGAGTTCATTATTTAAATATTAAAAATATAGCAATATATTTGCAAAAATTGTGTATTAAAGAATAATGCAAGATGATATAAAATATCAAATTTATTAATATATTTTACCTCAGTACATGAGAAAAAATTATACATACATGACTGCTTCAATAGATGACAAAAGGAATATATTCTTATTTAATCAAGAGATCAAATATCTATTCTAAACAAAAATATTTTCTTTATTTTTCTTTAACATAAAACATGCCAATGAAAATCATAATTAAGTCAGAGATAAACTCTATAAGCAAGATACTTAAATAATTTTAAAATAACTTATTAAACTGAAAAGAAGTAATAATAATATTGTTCATATACCTATTATTAATGAAAAAAATGCATTTACTAAAATTAGTACATTTTGTAGAATGGCTATACAGAAATTTATGTTAAATATATTCACTACTTATCATCACTAACTTGATAAATATATATATATATATAAATATATATATATATAAGATGAAAATATATATAAGATAAATATATAAGATAATATATATAAGAAATATATATATATATTAAATATATATTAAAAATATATATAAGAAAAATATATAAGATAAATATATATATATATACATATATATATATATATATAATGAAAACAAATTTATAAATTGCTTTAATAATTTTACTCTTTTTGTTAGCTTTTATTCCCTTTAATTAAAAATGAGCAAACCCATAGCCATAATATGGTAATTGTTTGCATAGCAGTGTAAAGAAAATGAATACATGAAGAAGCATATTATGATTTGGAATGTGAAAAATACAAGATGTTATGAGGATTTTCCCAAGATGGCACATTTGTGCATGTGAGATAAGTTGCTTAACCATGTCCATTTCTTTGTGACCCCATAGGCTATAGCCAACTAGGTTCCTTTCTCCATGGGATTCTTCAGTCAAGAATGTTGGAGTGGGTGGTCCTCCTCCGGGGGATCTTCCCAGCCCAGGGATCAAACCTGCATCTCTTACAACTCCTGATTTGGCAGGTGGGTTCTTTACTGCTAGAGCGACCTGAGGAGCCCTGAGATTAGCCATATGATATTTCAAATATAAGTCTAGGATTTAAAAAAAACCTGTTATTGTTACTGAAAATGAAAATTCAGCTGTTTGCTGCTTTAAAACCAATAAAGAAGCAAAACTGGTGAAAAGGAGAGTTTGCTTTATTTTGGAGGCCTACAACCTAAAAGGGGAAAGGTGGACTCCTATCCAAAGGCCAACTCCCCTCACCCCAAGTGACAATCAGTGGATAAAAACTTTTAAAGTTGAGTTTCAGGGGTGTACAGGTGGAAGTAGGGAATTTCATGTAGAAACAACAATGTCAACTCTGGTAGTTATTTTGAAATTTGTCGTGAGGTGATCTTATCATCATCATCATCTTGACTGTTTTTAGTGCAGCTAATCTTCAGTTCCAGGGCCAGTTTATTCCCATTTCTTTGAGGTGAGTTCTCAGAATCGTGGCAGCTAATGTCATGTCTGCAGTCTGCTCATCATGCAGTCAATTTCTTTCACCTGATGGAATTTTTAATATTTATCAGAAAATAGAGTATATGGCTTAGAATATTATCATTATTGACAGCACTTGAAAAGAAACATAAGGTCCTTGACTTTGCTTAATGACTGAACTATCATTATTTAGTCTTGTTGAATTGTTTTCCTTTGTTGCTACATTTTCTCACTTCTCTGGTTAAACTTGTTTGGTTAAAATTTTTCCACAGACAAAAAGCAGCTTGAAAACATGGGGAACAAGGTCCTGCTTCATTTCACTATAATTCTAGCACAAGAAAATAGCAGATGCATCCATGGGCTAACTTAATTAGAAGCCAACTTTCTATAACAATACTAAGGCATAAAAGTATGTGTTTATAGGAGCTGACTTTTCAATAATTTGCTTTTGGAATTTGCCTGAGGAATAACCATACTTGTTTTAAACAGTATCAAAAATATAAAAATGAAGCCATTACTTTGACAGTGAGATAGTTTTGCTTGATGAATTTATTTTTCCTGATCTCTTCTTCTCTTTTGATGTATTCTTCCAGAGGCTTGCCAACTGAGCCTTGATCTGACATTCCACAGAGTTCCTTAGATTGTTTTTTAAACTGTTTGGATTCACACTTCTGACAATATTGCCTTCTTCTTCTTTAATATTTAAAACTTGCCTAGTCTATGAGATTTTTCTATGTAACTTACCTTATCCTACAGAGACTGTTTCTCTGATTTTCATCTGAATACAAATCTTCCCTTTAGAGTTTCATATCATCTAAATACTCCAGCATCTACTACTCTTTCTGAAACTACCTACTTTTTTTTTTTTTTTAATTCTCAGCATTTTTCAAGGACATTGACAAACAGTATAGTATATCATAGATTGCATTAATTTTAACCCACAACAATGCTAATGTCTAGTTATGTAATAATAAGCAAGTTATTTAAGTTATTTTCCTTCAATTTCCTTATCTATAGTGTGTGAATATTTATTGCATTTATTTCATAGTGTTGCTATAATGATTACCTGACACATCACTATCATTATGTTATTGTTTTTATGACTTACAGTTTTACAATTGTATTTCTGATTTACTCTAATATGTATGTGGATGATCTCTTCAACATACCCTCTGAAATACTTCCAATTAAAAATATTTACTACTGTTCAAGCACAGTCTATGTGCAACCTTCACAAAGATTATACTAATTCAAGAAGAAGTCTGGTATTAAAGAGAACTTCACAAAATTGTCCAAGGGGGAATCTGAAAGGAATATGCACTGTCCTATGGAAAACTATACCAATTAAGCCAAATTGGTCCAGCATCCATGGAAGACTTCTATGAAGATTGTTAGATATTAAAAGGTTAACAGAAACCATATCATTAAACGGTATCTTTAAAACAGTTCACAGGTTGTTTCCATGCACAGAAAACAGCATGTGAATAAGTCAGGAGGTAAGTGAGAGTATGATACACTTAAGAAATTAGATTTACAGTCCAGTACAGAATGTGAGAAGGATAATAGTTGGGGATAAGATGATGAAACAAGTTGGGTATAGACAGTCTTGAAAATTCCTGTGTATGAGTCTGTGCTTATGTTAAATAAGAGAGATTTTAAAGCAGTGAGATGTTATATCAAATTTATTCTCTCTCTCTCTTTTTTCTTTTTTTTTTTTGACTCATTCATTGCATTTGCAATAAGTAAATGGAAGTAGAAAAATTCAAAAGGATTAGAAAAGATTAAAAGCCAGTAAACCAAAATGATAGAGACTTGTTTAAGTGTTAGGTAGTTAGAATAGGAAAAATGAGTCCAAAATGGAGGTGGCTAAAAGACAAAAGAAGGGAAAATCCATGAAAATAGAACAAAGGAAGGTCTGAGGAGCAGAGTGAGGACCTTAGGTAAAACAAACAGCCCTCCTGGCTAGCCCAGTTCACATAGGGCAGGCTCACAGGGAGGAGACAAATGTGTAAAAGGAGGAAGCCTAGAAGTATTGAGGCCGCTCTTCTCTTTGTCTTTTGGGTCGGCTCAAGGGTGTACTATCCTTTGTTTTTCCTAATAAAACTGAGCTGTAACACCGATTCAACCATCGCTTCAAATTTTTCCTGCGATGAGAAAGAACCAAGGAAATTGCATACCAGCCAACAATGAGAGATGATGCTCCTATGCTCAGGAATGGAGAGAAATAAAGTGAATAGATTTCAAAAATGACGAGAGGTTAAAATTCAGAAGACTTGGCACATGATTAAATAGAGGTGGGGATTTCCATCTTACCTAACTGGGTAGTAGATTGTGTTGCAAATCAGCAATTTTAGTTTCTTACTAACCTAATCTCCCAATTCTCTTGCCTGGAAAATTCCATGGACGGAGGAGCCTGGTGGGCTGCAGTCCATGGCGCAGCTAAGATTCAGACACGACTGAGCAACTTCACTTTCACTTTCATGCGTTGGAGAAGGAAATGACAACCCACTCCAGTGTTCTTGCCTGTAGAATCCCAGAGATGGGGAGCCTGGTGGGCTGCCATCTATGTGGCTGCATAGAGTCGGACACGACTGAAGTGACTTAGCAGCAGCAGCAGCAATCTCCCAATTCCATATGAATGCTGCTTTCACAAACTTAGAATGCATCAATTGCAATGAAGATATGTGCACTCACCCCCAAACACAATCAAAACAAAACCAAAAAAAAAAAAAAAGAGAGAGAGAGATCAAGAGAGAGAAAACACCAAATATAATTCTCATTGCATAGGGCAGAGTGAGTGGTATGCTCTGCAGAATGGGCATGCCCAGAATCATAGACTGATCACTTCTGAACTTTAAAGATCAATATCCTATTATTTTCCAGCAATCATGTAACCTTTCTGCTATTCTCACAATGGATGCTTTATAATTTCATCGGGAATACCAAGCTTTCCATCTCTCCCTTAACTTTGGATCCATTTACTACTTCTTGATATCAATTTCTTTTCTATCTATCCTAACACATGGCCCATCACTTCAAGCATTTCTCCAATTTGGAAGGTGCTGGAGTGACAGCTACCAGCTAACTCAGAAGTCTTTTCTTACATCTGCTATTACACATTTATCACCTCAGGGACTACAATGATTCACCTGGGACCTGCATAATAGGAGGGGTAAGTGCTTTAGTCATGCCAACAGAGTAGAAATATCCTTTACTTTTATGGATACACCAGTCAGATTCTTAATTACTGTGAATGAATTGGATGATGAGAAAGAGCAGTGCAAGCAAGTTTTGTGTTATATAATCTGGTTTCCCATCTCAAGCTTCACCCTTAACATGTAAGTATATTTCCTGAACTGACATCTGGTTTCCTTTCTAAAATGAAGATAATACACTTCTGTTTTTGGTTATATCACAAGCATGAGAAAAGAACATAAATGTAAGTAAACATAAATGTCTTGTGAATAATCTAAAAACTACAACTATAGTTTCATCAATATAGATATTCATTATATTACTAAGTAAAAAAGTAGGTATTTAGTTTAATATGTTGTTTTTTCTTACCCCTGGAATTTTCTAGGAAACTTGGCAGTCCTTGTCTTTACCATTGGCAACTTTTCTATGCATCCTTCATGTCCTTTTCCCTGTCATTCAATATATGAAGACAATTGGGGATGGAAAAGTTAATGACTTTTTCTAAACCACATAGTCAGTTAGTGGTTGAAGCTAAGCTAAAAACAAATAAACAACCTAGTCTTGTATCTGAAAGTGAAAGTGTTTGTCACTCAGTCTTGTCCAACTCTTTGCAGCATCATGGACTCTAACCCAGCAAGCTACTCTGTCCATGGAATTACTCAGGCAAGAATACTGAAGTGGGTAGTCATTCACTTCTCCAGGGGATTTTCTCATAGTCTAATAGAATTTTCCTACAAGTAATAAGAATATTAGAATTTTCATGTGTGCTGCTTATAATTTATGTACTCAGTGATGTTCACAATATAAGACTGTATAATATGTAGATCCAGTATAAAACAAATGGTTGGCATTTATAGACAAATTAATGCTACAGTTTATTTAGATACCTACTGCAGAGATTCAAGTTATCTTACAGCTGGATAGATAATGCAAATTTTCTCAAATATCCAAGCCTATTCAAAATAAAAATGAAGATAAATATTAGGCAATATAACAACATATACACTAATTCAGATTTCTAAAATTTTGGACAAGAATAAAAGAAGAGCTTCAAAATCTTCACATTTTTGGTATTTTTGAAGTCTATCAATAATTTTATCATCGCTTCATACATTATACAGTAGATCTACTTATACATACTTGCTCCCATCAAATATAATTATTTCTTAGCTTTAAAACAGAAACATACCTTCCTCGTGTATCGAAAATTGAAGAAAATACTTAACCTTCAACATTTAGAAAAATTTCTCAACCTATAAAATGCATCTTTACATTTAAGTATTCATCTATATGATATAAACATAACTCAGAGAAGTAAAGCAATAATCATAAATTCATTTGTTTAATATTAAGGAAATGCATTTCAAATTAAATAAAACTTCTCAGATTGTCAGCATTTATTTTATTTGGCAAAATTAAATAATTTATTATGAAGTGAGATCTGAAAATATTTCAAATGTAGAGCACAAGTTCTATTGCTCTCCAATGGCACTTTCCAGAATGGAATATACATTACTCTGGGGCTTCTACCACCGTTTGCTTTAATTTGATCCATTTAATTAAATCAAATACTGTTATAATTCCCAAGAGGGAAACTATGCCACTTATGATAACTCCATTAGAAATACTTGAAATATGAGTATTTTTATGGTGTATGTTAAGAGCCTTGTTAAAATTGCAGTGTAAAAAAGAAGTGAACCTCTAAGGATCAGTAGACATGCTATATTTTATGCTTTTGTTAACCAGGAAAGCGACATGAAAGTAAAACCTGTAAATAACCGTAACAAAAAATAATAAATGTTGTAGTAGAAAGCCACATAAAGTGCTGTAGAGTGATTTTATGTAGATTAAAATCAAAATGCATCTACATGGAACACATTTGCCATTCAATGCTGCTATGTCTTGAAGCACACTAGCATTCCTATTATTTAAGCTAATATTTCCTCAAGTTCCATTTAGTGCTTCCAATTCAGCTTTTAGCATTACAGATCACCTGCTCTTTGTGCATCACTGTGTTACTACACACTCTTTCTTACCTAACATCTTTATTCACCTTACCATGTCTATGTGATGTTTAATTTTCCTGAGCAGACTATTCCCCTAATTTGGTGGTAGGCTCTGTGAGAGATACTTGAGATGAAGATTGGGCTGAGTATGAAGAACTTTATGGAAATCTCAAGAATAATGTAAGGGTGTGACATGATGAATCAATCAAAGATCAATTTTATGGATGACTATTAATTTATTTTAGTTGAAATGGGAGGAATTAAGATCCAATAAATCAGCAGTACAGTTTAGGTTAAAGTCTGACATGCTTAACTACTTGAATTTCAACCACTGGGAGAAATCATTGAATATAAACAAGCTCCAAGCCTGGCTATCAATAATAAAAAAGGTAACACAAAAATAAGAAAGCAGGAGACGCAATACTCATATCAGATAAAATAGACTTTAAAATAAAGGATGTGAAAAGAGACAAAGAAGGACACTACATAATGATCAAAGGATCAATCCAAGAAGAAGATACAACAATTATAAATATATATGCACCCAACATAGGAGCACTGCAATATGTATGGCAAACGCTAACGAGTATAAAAGAGGAAATTAATAGTAACACAATAATAGTGGGAGACTTTAATACCCCACTCACACCTATGGATAGATCAACTAAACAGAAAATTAACAAGGAAACACAAACCTTAAATAACACAATAGACCAGCTAGACCTAATTGATATCTATAGGACATTTCACCCCAAAACAATCAACTTCACCTTTTTCTCAAGTGCACACGGAACCTTCTCCAGAATAGATCACATCCTGGGCCATAAATCTAGTCTTGGAAAATTCAAAAAATTGAAATCATTCCAGTCATCTTTTCTGACCACAATGCAGTAAGATTAGATCTCAATTACAGGAAAAAAATTGTTAAAAATTCAAACATATGGAGGCTAAATAACACACTTCTGAATAACCAACAAATCATAGAAGAAATCAAAAAAGAAATCAAAATATGTATAGAAATGAATGAAAATGAAAACACAACAACCCAAAACCTATGGGACACTGTAAAAGCAGTGCTAAGGGGAAGGTTCATAGCATTACAGGCTTACCTCAAGAAACAAGAAAAAAGCCAAATAAATAACCTAACTCTACACCTAAACCAATTAGGGAAGTAAGAAATGAAGAACCCCAGAGTTAGCAGAAGGAAAGAAATCTTAAAAATTAGGGCAGAAATAAATGCAAAGGAAACTAAAGAGACTATAGCAAAAATCAACAAAGCTAAAAGTTGGTTTTTTGAAAAAATAAACAAAATTGACAAACCATTAGCAAGACTCATTAAGAAACAAAGACAGAAAAACCAAATTAACAAAATTAGAAATGAAAATAGAGAGATCACAACAGACAACACTGAAATACAAAGGATCATAAGAGGCTACTACCAGCAGCTCTATGCCAATAAAATAGACAACTTGGATGAAATGGACAAATTCTTAGAAAAGTATAACTTTGCAAAACTGAACCAGGAAGAAATAGAAGATCTTAACAGACCCATCACAAGCAAGGAAATCGAAACTGTAATCAGAAATCTTCCAGCAAACAAAAGCCCAGGACCAGATGGCTTCACAGCTGAATTCTACCAAAAATTTAGAGAAGAGCTAACACCTATCTTACTCAAACTCTTACAGAAAATTGCAAAGAAGGTAAACTTCCAAACTCATTCTATGAGGCCACCATCACCCTAATTCCAAAACCAGACAAAGATGCCACAAAAAAAGAAAACTACAGGCCAATATCACTGATGAACATAGATGCAAAAATCCTTAACAAAATTCTAGCAAACAGAATCCAACAACATATTAAAAAAGTCATACACCATGACCAAGTGGGCTTTATCCCAGGAATGCAAGGATTCTTTAATATCTGCAAATCAATCAATGTAATACACCACATTAACAAATTGAAAGATAAAAACCATATGATTATCTCAATAGATGCAGAAAAAGCCTTTGACAAAATTCAACACTCATTTATGATTAAAACTCTCCAAAAAGCAGGAATAGAAGGAACATACCTCAACATAATAAAAGCTATATATGACAAACCCACAGCAAGCATCACCCTCAATGGTGAAAAATTTAAAGCATTCCCCTGAAATCAGGAACAAGACAAGGGTGCCCACTCTCACCACTACTATTCAACATAGTGTTGGAAGTTTTGGCGACAGCAATCAGAGCAGAAAAAGAAGTAAAAGGAATCCAGATAGGAAAAGAAGAAGTGAAACTCTCACTGTTTGCAGATGACATGATCCTCTACATAGAAAACCCTAAAGACTCTTCCAGAAAATTACTAGAGCTAATCAATGAATATAGTAAAGTTGCAGGATATAAAATTAACACACAGAAATCCCTCACATTCCTATACACTAACACTGAGAAAACAGAAAGAGAAATTAAGGAAACACTACCATTCACCATTGCAACAAAAAGAATAAAACACTTAGGAGTATATCTACCTAAAGAAACAAAAGACCTATACATAGAAAACTATAAAACACTGATGAAAGAAATCAAAGAGGACACAAACAGATGGAGAAACATACCGTGTTCATGGATTGGAAGAATCAATATTGTCAAAATGGCTATTCTACCCAAAGCAATCTATAGATTCAAAGCAATCCCTATCAAGCTACCACCGGTATTTTTCACAGAACTAGACCAAAGAATTTCACAATTTGTATGGAAATACAAAAAACCTCGAATAGCCAAAGTAATCTTGAGAAAGAAGAATGGAACTGGAGGAATCAACCTGCCTGACTTCAGACTCTACTACAAAGCCACAGTCATCAAGACAGTATGGTACTGGCACAAAGACAGAAATATAGATCAATGGAACAAAATAGAAAGCCCAGGGATAAATCCACGAACCTATGGACACCTTATCTTTGACAAAGGAGGCAAGGATATACAATGGAAAAAAGACAACCTCTTTAACAAGTGGTGCTGGGAAAACTGATCAACCATTTGTAAAAGAATGAAACTAGAACACTTTCTAACACCATACACAAAAATAAACTCAAAATGGATTAAAGATCTAAATGTAAGACCAGAAACTATAAAACTCCTAGAGGAGAACATAGGCAAAACCCTCTCCGAGATAAATCACAGCAAGATCCTTTATGATCCACCTCCCAGAATATTGGAAATAAAAGCAAAACTAAACAAATGGGACCTAATGAAACTTAAAAGCTTTTGCACTACAAAGGAAACTATAAGTAAGTTGAAAAGACAGCCCTCAGATTGGGAGAAAATAATAGCAAATGAAGAAACAGACAAAGGATTAATCTCAAAAATATACAAGCAACTCCTGCAGCTCAATTCCAGAAAAATAAATGACCAAATCAAAAAATGGGCCAAAGAACTAAACAGACATTTCTCCGAAGAAGACATACAGATGGCTAACAAACACATGAAAAGATGCTCAACATCACTCATTATCAGAGAAATGCAAATCAAAACCACAATGAGGTACCATTACACGCCAGTCAGGATGGCTGCTATCCAAAAGTCTACAAGCAATAAATGCTGGAGAGGGTGTGGAGAAAAGAGAACTCTCTTACACTGTTGGTGGGAATGCAAACTAGTACAGCCGCTATGGAAAACAGTGTGGAGATTCCTTAAAAAACTGGAATTAGAACTGCCATATGACCCAGAAATCCCACTCCTGGGCATACACACGGAGGAAACTAGATCTGAAAGAGACACGTGCACCCCAGTGTTCATCGCAGCACTGTTTATAATAGCCAGGACATGGAAGCAACCTAGATGCTCATCAGCAGATGAATGGATAAGGAAGCTGTGGTACATATACACAATGGAATATTACTCAGCCATTAAAAAGAATTCATTTGAATCAGTTCTAATGAGATGGATGAAACTGGAGCCCCTTATACAGAGTGAAGTAAGCCAGAAAGATAAAGAACATTACAGCATACTAACACATATATATGGAATTTAGAAAGATGGTAATGATAACCCTACATGCAAAACAGAAAAAGAGACACAGAGTACAGAACAGACTTTTGAACTCTGTGGGAGAAGGTGAGGGTGGGAGTTTCGAAAGAACAGCATGTATATTATCTATGGTGAAACAGATCACCAGCCCAGGTGGGATGCATGAGACAGGTGCTCGGGCCTGGTGCATGGGAAGACCCAGAGGAATCAGGTGGAGAAGGAGGTGGGAGGGGGAATCAGGATGGGGAATACGTGCAACTCTATGGCTGATTCATATCAATGTATGACAAAACCCACTGAAATGTTGTGAAGTAATTAGCCTCCAACTAATAAAAAAAATTAAAAAATAAATAAAAAATAAATCAATAAATAAATGAAAAAAATAAAACATAGTAAAACCAATGTTTATAGCAACATTCTGCTATTTTAAATGGGTTATCTTGTTATTTATCATCCCAATCAGGAATGCCATAATGAGAGCTTTAAATTTATTTTTACTATCAGCACAATTAGAAGAAAGGTAGTTTCCTGTGTTTATTCACCAAAAGGAAACATACACACGCACATACACATAATTTTTAAACTTGTCAACTATAGTCTCTATTTCAGTTGGTAGAATATGACAGCTTCTTTGGATGCAACAGTGACTTCTGTGCACGCCGTACCAAATACAAAGCAATTTTTTTCTTCTTGAATACACTGGATTGATATTGACATACTTTCATATTTGTTGATCTGTATCCCTATGGAAAATATTACCTTTACAGTTAAGGGCTTACATGTAGCTCCTTTTGCCTTTAGTTTTACAGATTGCCCTCAGGTTCAATGTTTCTTAAGCCAGTATCTTTTCCCTCATGTTCTTCAATGAGATAATATATTTATAAAAAGTAAGAGTCGTGTGTGACCATGCTACGCTTTAGAAGATATAGTCTTACCTAACTCTCCAGCAATTATGCTCATAAGTGTGTGCGTGTCTTAAGTTGCTTCTGTCATGTCTGACTCTTTGTGACTCCATGGACTGTAGTTTGCCAGGCTTCTCTGTCCATGGAATTTTCCATGCTAGAATACTGGAGTGGGTTGTCATTTGCTATTCCAGAGGATCTTCCCAACTCAGGGATTGAACTTGTGTCCCTTAGGCAAATGGGTTCTTTATCACTAGCACCAGCTGTATTTATAATACAGTAAGAATCTTTTGTGACAGTGGTACACTTTAGAAGATATAGTTTTATCATCCTCTCCAGCAGCTTTCTCATATTTGCTTAACTGGGGTCTTTCTCATGGCCTCAGTGGTAAAGAATCTACTTGCCAATGCAGAAGATGCAGGAGATGCAGGTTCCATCCCTGGGTTGGGAAGATCCCCTGGAAGAATAAATGACAATCCACTCCAGTATTCTTGCCAGGAAAACCCCACGGACAGAAGAGTCTGATGGGCTACAGGCTGTGGGGTCACAAAGAGTTGGACATGACTAAGCAACTGAGCACACACACACACACACACACACACACACACACACACACACACGCACACACATTTGCCCAATTGATTTGAATGCTGACATTCACACATACACACAAGTCTGCACAGAACCATTTATTCCAGCTTTATTGACAACTGCCACAAAGCTGGAAACAACCAGCTTCTGTCTAGCATGCTTCCACTTGACAATGAGCATTTGAAAGCATCAAGTTTGAATATGTTTACTTTCATTTATGTCATTGAAATTTTCTCATGTATTTTGTCTATATGTTTACCTTATGTGCTGAAAGTCTAGAGACAGTATTAAATGTTAAAAAAATCTGACCCAGCAATCCCACTCCTGGGCATACACACCGAGGAAACAGGAAACTAGACTGAAAGATACACGTGTACCCCAAAGTTCATCGCAGCACTGTTTATAATAGCCAGAACATGGAAGCAACCTAGATGCCCATCAGCAGATGAATGGATAAGGAAGCTGTGATACATATACACAATGGAATATTACTCAGCCATTAAAAAGAATTCATTTGAATCAGTTCTAATGAGGTGGATGAAACTGGAGCCCATTATACAGAGTGAAGTAAGCCAGAAAGAAAAGCACCAATACAGTATACTAATGCATATATATGGAATTTAGAAAGATGGTAACAATAACCCTATATGCAAGACAGAGAAAGAGACACAGATGTATAGAACAGACTTTTGGATTCTATGGGAGAAGGCGAGGGTGGGATGATCTGAGAAAACAGCACTGAAACATATATATTATCAAGTGTGAAACAGATCACCAGTCCAGGTTGGATGCATGAGACAAGTGCTCGGGGCTGGTGCACTGGGATGACCCAGAGGGATGGGATGGGGAGGGATGTGGGAGGGGGATTCAGGGGGGGGAACACATGTAAATCCATGGCAGATTTGTGTCAATGTATGGCAAAAACCACTACAATATTGTAAAATAGTTAACCTCCAACTAATAAAAATAATTGGGAAAAAAAAATCTGCTACTCAACAGTGAAATATGTCAAATATAGATTCATACCAAGCAACGACAACTCTACTGGAGCAAGTGCATTCAGACAACTCTATAGTAGGTCTGCTCAGCCTCTGTTCTCTGGATATATTTTTATAATATAACCTATCTATAATTTTTCACTTTTCCCTCTCATCCCCAGGCTGGTAGCTTGATGTTTCTCTGCTACTGTCAGCACAGACCGTGATGCCATGGCTTGCACATGAAGTGGTTGGCAGAGGCAGCAGCAATGAGTATTTTTCCTGCCATCATCGAAAACATTAAGTAGTTGGCAGTCCCTGACAGTTACATTCTGAGTGAAATTCTCTTTATCACTAGGCACCTGCATGCTATCCTTGGAAAGGAAGTGCAGTTACTTCGTGTATTGAAAGAGTTGCCAAGGAGTGATTGTCTTTGAGATTTAGCTGAGAGCTGATGTTAGAAGTCCATTCACCACAAGTATGTCTTAACATATGACTAGGTGATAACAAGGCATAAGCTAGAAGTAATAAGTAAACTCCCAGTAAAGCAAAACTGGCATGTTTTGATACAAATTATCAATAATTTGTTAGAAATTAAAAAAAAAAAAAAACAGAAAGCACCCATATGGACAGAATGATTGCACAAGTGTGTACTGACATTGTCTCATACAAATCTGTACATCTGGTCACCTTATATAAACACATGCACGTTTGAGCAGTGTAGTTCATGTTAAGGTGAAGTCACTTTGGTTTTTGGATTGCCTTGGTGGGTTTTGTTCTTCACTTTCAGAAAGAGGTGTTTTCTGCTCAACACAAACATATAAACTTAGATATCTTGATATGGTCAGTATAAAGACAAGACAAAGCAGGACAAGAGAAGAGACAAACCAGCACATTTGGGCTCATCTAAAAGCAGGTGTGGTCGCTCAAATTCATGGGGTCTTGATGGCCAGTAATCAATACTGGAAAACAGTCTTTCAAATGCACTTCTAATATTTGTGTTCCCACATCATGTAATTTCAGTGTTAGCTACCCCTCCACACAAACAAAATGGGTAATTTTCCTATTTTCAAAAGTTTTATGAGAATGTTTCCTTCCATTTTACATATGCTTTTCCTTTATGGAACTAAGCCTGTCTTGAGTTTGTATAATACACAAAGCAATATCACCTGTGTTTTTACAAAGAGCTTGGAGACAAAGGAGACTACAGAAAGTGTGAGTTTTAAATAGCTTAAAAGACAGCTCTTCATATTTAGTTTTTTTAATGGGTGAAAGTACAGTAGAGACTGGAGGATGTGGTGTTGAGAAGAATAGGTTGCTTGTTTAAGAGGTGCTCTGAGCCTATTGGTGTGAGGGTTCCCCCCTCCAGCACTTCCAATACAATAGTGGACTTGATTTCAAGGGACCCTTTTGCTATAGCAAAAGAGGATGGCTGACTCCATTTCTTTATTGGGGATATTATGAGTTACTCTGCTTATATGATAGATGTGTCTGTTGTGACTTCAATGCCCTCATCCTTAGATGAGTCTTTATCTTTACACAGCATTTCCATTTTCACAGCACAGATGATTCAACCTTGTTTGGTTAAAGTTCACATCTCTAATCGTGAAGCTGTAAACATGAGATAATTCTGTCTGCCCCTGTCCTTTACAGCTTTTCTTAGACTTTTAAAAGTGACTAGGAGTTGTTAAAAATCTCTCCATCATTAGAACTACCCCTTATTAATTAACATATTTTTAAATTATATAGAGTGGAATCCCAATTCTGTAAATTTTATCTGCCATTAGCCAGTTGTTTAGAAACCATATAAGACATTAAATGTGGTATAAAAATATGAATGCTTGCAATTCTGTAAAATTATTAGTATTTCATCTTTTCCTCTGGTGAATGAGTTATGTTATATCCTATTGGACAATAAGCATGGAATTTTTGGTGTCACATATTATATATTCGTGTCTCTGCTAATAAAAGTCAACTGCCCTTTTACTTACAATTTGCATTAACAGCTCATCAATACAAACGAAAATGATTTATTAAAATATTACTGAATAGAGACCGAATGGCTCAGGGGATTGATTCGTAATGGGATATGTAGTCTTTTATTTCTAGGTCACTGGTTTGAATTACATTTTGGCAGAGACTGGAGGCTATTCGGTGACATATGGTGTGTGGAATGGAGTGGTGATGTCAGTCTTATTTTCAGTAAGTGCTGTCCATTTAGGTTTCAATATTTCAAAGAAACAGCACTTGACTCTAAAGCCTGTCTCCATGGATTCAAACCTTTAATATATATGTGTGGGTATATGTCTGTGTGTGTATAAAAGTATTCATGAGATTAATGTTACCAAGTATATAAAAAATTATCCATTGAAACATTTTCAATATGAAAATATTTTGCTAGACCTATGTGGGTAGGTTGGATAAGCCTGAAAAATCAATCTTTCAGGATAATTTAAGTTCACATGCTCTTTTTGGGCTTTTTTAATTTTTAATGACCTCAGGAAATACAGCTCTTTTGAAGTCAGACTTTAAGTTTATTTTGCTATTAAGTTGTTAATATATTTCATAGAAGTAAAATTTAAAATCTTCTGACATCGAGTCATATATCAAAATTTGGAATGTTATAATTGAGAAATCTCTTTAACTAACATTATTTTATGGATGAAGAAAGTAAGTGTAAAGCTGAAATGACTTCCCCAGCATCATACAGCTGTCCTGAGCTATAGCTGAACTACAAGTTTCAGATCAACTCTCTTCTCACTGCTTGCACCATTTCTTGTTTAAGCTGGAGGCCTAATTCATAGGAGAAATACCATTTCCCATTGTTTTCAGGACAAAATTAATTGAGAAAAAAATAAGTAAAAAGATTTAAGAGGAGCATTTGGAGATCTAATGACTATACATGAAGCAAATCTATAATGTGCAGTCCTCCTGTTTGAATTAATCAGTGAATTTAGCAAGGTTGCTCAAAACAACTTCAATCAACAAAAATCAATTTTATTTCTATATTTCAGCAACAGAGATTTAGAAAATGCTATTTTTGGAAATGGCAACCCACTCAAGTATTGCTGCCTGAAAAATTCCGTGGACAGAGGAGCCTGGCAGTCTACAGTCCATTGAGATGCAAAGAGCGGACACAACTGAACAAAGACCATGCACTCATGAACAGTTTTAAAGATAAAAGTTCAATAACAACAGAAATACTTATAAATAAATCAACTAAAGGTTGTATAAAACCTCTACACAGAAATGTATAAATTATTATAAAATACCTAGAGAAATGAAAGAATATGACATGTGCCTGGGTTGGCCCTCTAAACTTTGTTACAATTGTCATTTCTCTTCAAATAAGTCTTTTGATTCAATGCAATGTCAATCAAACTTCAGTGTATTTAACTGATGGTGGGGGGGGGGGTGGTGTAAAGGATTGACACTTTTCTTTTTCAATTTTGTGGAAATGGAATGATGCAAGAATAGGGAACATAAAAAATCAAATACTGACACTAAGACATTGTCTGGTAAAGACAAACAGCGCATGTTTTCAAGTGAGGTCTGGCCAAGTAATTTGCTTTAACCAAGAAATGTGAGCAAAAGTATATCTTTTGTTTGCCAAGAAGAGGTAAAGAGTAGTAATGCCTGCCACAGACTATTCTAGGTTTTAGTTTGGATGACTGGGAGAGGATGAAAATGCATTTATACCATGATCATCCACAGAGAGGTGGACATAATGAGATGTGTTTATTTCCATTTTCTTAGCAGAGCAAATATGTTGACATCCATTGAGCTAAGAAGCTAGATGAGGACAAGTATCTATGACAATATAGATAACCATTAGATCTCAGAATAACCTTTAGGAGTGAAACTCAGTTCAGTCACTCAGTCGTATCCAACTCTTTGTGACCCCATGAACCACAGCATGCCAGGCCTCCCGTCCATCACCAATTCCTGGAGTTTACCCAAACTTATGTCCACTGAGTCGGTGATGCCATCTAAACATCTTATCCTCTGTCATCCCCTTCTCCTCCTGCCTTCAATCTTTCTCAATATCAGGAGTGAAACATAGACATTTGTGAAGAAGAATGATTTATATCCCTGAAAAAGCTATATTATTATTGTATTATGTTGTTTTGTGTAATAATTTGATAAGGTAATCACTTAAAATTCAGTTGTTATATATTTTAAAATATGGAAAAATTCAAAACTGTATTTTTTCACAAGTTCTAATGTCTCTTTTCTGTACAAAATATTACATCAAACAGTTTTCCATTAATGTCTCTGTGAGCAAGAATAACACTTACTATTATAGCACAAAAATGTCCAATGAATGCATCCTTCCATCTTTGTATTAATTGCATGCTCTGTGTGTGCTTACAGTGGTCCAATTTACAGAAAGCAATTTTCTCCTTCATTTAGGTTTCTGAATGATGTACATGTTAGTATAATGGACAGCATACTGAGATGCTAATTGCCAGGTTTTCCCTATGTCTCCCTTTCTGGCTAAACTATTTTACAGATATAATTTAAATCGTTCTAATTCTGTTGAAACTATTTTCCCTCTATGAAGACAATATTCACATTAAGGGGAAAAACCTTAGAATATATCTTAATTAAAATTTTAGAGATAGAAAACAAGTTAGTAGTTGTCTAAGGTTGGCAGGGGTTGAGGAGGTGACTACTAGAGGGTTTATTTGAGGATGATGAAAATGTCCTGAAATTGAATGTGGTGATGCGCAACACTGTATGTCAATTATATCTTAGTAAAGTTGTTAATGTATATGTATACACTTATATATAAAATTTCAAATATATTCTACATATAGTGATGTATATATCTCTTCCTGGATTTTACATTTGCTACCACTGGTAAGGGCTTAGATAATATATCATCTTCCAAGGCCATAGTTTGTCATTGATGATATAAATTAATGCCATTTTACTTAAAACTATACAGACTTTTTTTGTTCATCTATTCATACATAAACTATAGGATGTCAGTGGGGAGGTGACATTTTGTACAAAACAACACAATTCATATTTATTTTGAATTTTTAGTAAATATAAAGGAGGATGAATGCTTCAGTCCATAAATATGAAAGAATAATTTACTCCATTCACTATTTGTGTTTCCCCAATCTTTATGATGTTCTCATAATTGTACTCAATACATTTGCTAAGTAAGCTCCAAAATTTAATCTTCTTCCCAGGTGACAATAGTGGCAAAGTACAAGACTGCCAATGCAGGAGACGTAAGAGACACGTGTTCAATCCCTGGGTCAGGAAGATCTCCTGGAGGAAAGCATGGCAACTCACTCTAGTATTCTTGCCTGAAGAATCCCATGGACAGAGGAGGCTGGAGAGCTATGGTCCATATGGTTGCAAAGAGTTGGACACGACTGAAGCAAAGCAGCACACATGCTCACAAGATTGTTTCCATCTCTGCTTCTATTCACTTTCCTTCTATACTTGATTAGTGTACCTTCAGAAATACAGAGGTACAAAAATGTACTTTGGGGCTCAGTTCAGTTCAATCGCTCAGTCCCATCTGACTCTTTGCAACCCCATGGACTGCAGCACACCAGGCCTCCCTGTCCATCACCAACTCCTGGAGTTTGCTGAAACTCATGTCCATTGAGTCTGTGATGCCATCCAACCACCTCATCCTCTGTCATCCCCTTCTCCTCCTGCCTTCAATCTTTCCCAGCATCAGGGTCTTTTCCAATGAGTCAGTTCTTCGCATCAGGTGGTCAAAGTATTGGAGTTTCAGCTTCAGCATCGGTCCTTCCAATGAATATTCAGGACCAATTTCCTTTAGGATTGACTGGATTGATCTCCTTGCAATCCAAGGGACTCTTCTCCAACACCACAGTTCAACAGCATCAATTCTTTTGTACTCAGCTTTCTTTATAGTCCAATTCTGACATCCATATATGACTACTGGAAAAACCATAGCTATGACTAGACAGACCTTTGTTGGTGAAGTAACATTTCTGCTTTTTAATATGCTGTCTAGTTTGGTCACAACTTTCCTTCCAAGTAATAAGCATCTTTTAATTTCATGGCTGCAGTCACCATCTGCAGTGATTTTGGAATCCCCAAAAATAAAGACTGTCACTGTTTCCATTGTTTCCCCATCTATTTGCCATGAAGTAATACTTTGGGGTTAGCTACTATATAATTGAATTTAAACTTAGTATATTTTTATTTTTGATGATAACAGTTTATATAAAATTAAAGAAAACAAAGTGCTAAATAGTTAATCGATAATAATAGAACAAATTCCTCAACCATATATGTGTAAATATGCATATTACAACTACCGTGAAAGCAGGTCTTCAATAAAAAAAAAAAAAAAAAATTGGAATTTTTTAAGAAATCAAAATCCTTTGTATTAAAAGAGAAAAACCTTTGATTTTAAAAGCAATTATTTTATTTTCTATAGATTTATAATTTTAACTTTTTTTTCATTTACACATCAATAATAAAATTTTTGTTAGAATTTGTTTTTATTTAATTGCTATGTTCTAGGAAGTTTTCTGAAGGAGGAATGAAAATATGAAAAAAAAACTTCATTTATGTCAATAGTATTATATCATGTATGCCAATATGTAGACAATCTTTAAAACTCTAGAAAAACAGATTTACTTTTGGAGTATGAGAAATAATTAGAGGTGTCAAAAAGAGTAATAACAGCATTTTGACAAGTCTCTGTTCCAAAAATCACTCCATTTGAACACATTTCTGGGCTCTTTCTTTGCCTTCTCTGAGGTAGAGAAGCCAATGGGAAAATTTGGTGTATTTTTTCTGAGATATGCAATAAATGGGAAGGGATATCAGCTGAAGATAATTTTATATTAACTGGATAAAGTTGAGAGAAAAATTAAACCATCCAAGATTTCTATCTCCAAGTGTCCATTAACATGCAAGTAAAAGAATACACACATATACACAACAGCATCACCACCAGAAGCTAAATATTAGAATTAAGGAAATCACAAAATATAGGAGGACTTGAAAAAATTAACATATCAATAAGACTGACAAATGAAACACATTACTGGCTAGTAATGGTTACCTCATACAAACTACCGTATTTCTTTAGGTGTTGCTTTGTGATCTTCAAGAAAGAAAAAATAAATAACACTCTATTAAAATCTGAGCAACTAAACTTTCACTCCAGCCTTTCCTTTAGGGACTTCCCTGGTATCTCAGACAGTAAAGTGTCTGCCTACAATGTGGGAGACCCAGGTTCAATCCCTGGGTCGGGAAGATTCTCTGGAGAAGGAAATGGCAACCCACTCCAGTACTCTTGCCTGGAAATTCCCATGGACGGAGGAGCCTAATAGTCTACAATCCATGGGGTCGCAAAGAGTCGAACACTACTGAGTGACTAAACTTCACTTTTATTAAAATCAGTGCAATCATTACTTTGATTTGTAATACTCAACTCACTTTCAAACATCAGAATATGTGAAAAGATATGTAACTTAAAACTTGAGAATGTGATAATAAATCAAAATATGAGGAACACAAAACAAACAGAATTTATTCTCATCCTGCAGCTAGGTAAAGGAAAGTTTACAGTAGTATGGAAAAGGGAACGAAGAAGATACTCAAGTGAAAATGCTTCCAGAAATGTATAATATCTACAAATGATCAGGTAGCATTAGATTCTAGCTGATGGTTTAAATGAACCTCTGGCCTCATGCTCAATATAGCAATCAGTGAACCAGACACGGATAGGATACAATAAAGCTATTTGTCAGCAGACTGATCCCATCAGCATGGTCAATTACAGGAAAAGAACAAAGAACTAAATAAGAAATCAGTGTCCTAAATTATTCCAGCTCTTCACGTTTCCATTTGCCTCAGTGTACCAGTGTTATTTGGATTCTTCCAGTAACTTTAAATATATTCCGTAAGGGATTTGTCCTTCTTCTCTGTAATTCCACTTCAACAGGTGTGTCCTCAGGACATTGTTCTTGGAATCAGGCAACCCAGTGTTTGAAAGATTGGGATGGGCTTCACAGCCTGCTGAGAAACGTTTGTTGGGTTTCTGAAAAGACAAAGCATTTAAAGACTATATGTGTCAACATAGCCTCTGATTATTCATCTGAAATGAAATTCTGCTAGCATCCTCACCCTCTTAGGGAATTTTAAAAGCTGTCAGACTTTCTAACATTATTCACAATTGCCATCGCGAGGCCCGTAGACAGGCTAACTTCGCAGGTTGCTGCGGGAGGGTAGGTCCACTGTGTGGGTGCAGCTGTCTCCAGTTCAACAGAGAGGAAAATGAAAACTTCATTTGATCTTAGGCCTGTGCAAAGTCTCTGATTCAGTTTAGCAGAAACATTTCATTGCGAAAAAATGCAGGTGGCAGTTGTAAATGTTGTACTTGCATCCCCAGTGGGGCTGTCCTTAACTTGTAAGACCCCAAAGGAGAGAGGAGTAATCAGGCATATTAACACCTATGGAAACCAACTAGTACCTAATTTAAATAGCTTTCATGTGATGATGTCATTATCATGATGGCTTCAAACTCAAATCACTAAATCAAACAATTCCATATTTACTAGTGGATAAAATGCATTTTTAGAAATAATTTTGCTAGTAGATGATTAATGAAGGTTGTTTTTTTTTTTTTTTTTCCTCCAAAAGATGACACCAATGCTATTTTTTTTTTAATCAAGGTCTCCCAGACTTTCTTGGTGGCTCAGATGGTAAAGCATCTGCCTCCAATGCAGGAGGCCCGGGTAGGATCCCTTGGTTGGGAAGATCCTCTGGAGAAAGAAATGGCAACCCACTCCAGTACTCTTGCCTGGAAAATCCCATGGACGGAGGGGCGTGATAGTCTACAGTCCTTGGGGTAGCAAAGAATCAGACATGACTGAGGGACTTCACTTCACATCACTTCTCCCACATTGCAGGATGATTCTTTACCATCTGAGCCACCAAGGAAGTCCCTCATCTTCTTTATTCAAGATGTTATTTCAATTAAATTTTGCAGAAGCATTTTAATTATACTTTTCCACTTGTCATTAATTTCCACTAAAAAAGGTGAAATTATTTTTAATAATATAACCTGAATCTTGAAAAGCCAACTGAATGTTTTCAAATAAATTTGTATGCTCAGGGGAGAAATATCTTTCCACTCTTCAATAACTGTTTCATTTAAAAGTCCTACTAAATAATGTTCCTGTCTATGATTTCTCTTTAGTACTATTTCCTTTCCAGATCTTGAATTGTTATTGAAAAGAAGAAATGTTATTTTTTCCCCAGTAGAATAACAAGGAGGAGAATGGATAAAATGTATTAACAATAACTGGGCTTCCCTGGTGGCTCAGTTGGTAAAGAATCCACCTGCAATGCAGGATACCTGAGGTCAATCCCTGAGTCAGGAAGATCATCTGGAGAAGGAAATGGCAACTCATTCCAGTAAGCTTGCCTGGACAGAGGAATCGGGCAGACTACAGTCCATGGAGTTGTAAGAGTCAAACACGACTTAATGACTAAACCACCATCACCATTAACAATAACGCATACAAAGATGCAAAGATCAGAGAGGGTAGGGTTATCAGTTAAATAACAGGAAAGCCAGTTATGTTTGAAATTTAGGTAAATAAGCATTTTTGGGGATATAAAAATGTCTCAAATATTGCATCCTGTATTTCTGTTTACTAAATCTAACAACTATGTATCAGTAAACTGAAAGGTTATTTATGGTGATATTTGTCAGGTAACATTTCTTCCAGGTGACTGTGGTGGTTAATTTTTTTGTGTCAGTTTGACTGGGCTAAGAGATACCCAGATATCTGGTAAAACATTATTTCTGGACGTTTTTGTGAGGCTGTTCCTGGAAGAGATTAGTATTTGAATAAATAGAAAGAGTAAATTTTCCCTCACTGACACAGGTGGTCAGCCTCTAATCTTTTGAGTATCTGAGTAAAACAAGAAGGCTTATCCTGGCAAAAAAAAATTTCATGAATTTAATATAGATTCTAATGATAATGTGTTACATACCACATGGCATTTATAATGACATATGTAACTTAGGATCTCATTTGAGAACATTAATACATGCTCCCACTGATAATGAGAACAATTTTACTAAGAGGTTCCAGATTTTTAAGAATTTTAGAACAATCACACCTTTTACATGCTCCAGGACAATATTCCTCACTCTTTTCTCTTTTTAAAAATTGGGCAAGATTTTCATAGCGATAATTTTCTGAAGACAATGCCATCCTCAAAATTAGGTTGTTAGGCTATTATGCTATCCTCAAAATATTAGGTTAGTCTTATGTGATTTGATGTAAGATGAAGCAAAGCAACAATAGCAGAATGGTTAATTCCTGGGTATTAAAGTCAAGCTCCAATTGTCCTAACTGGGGAATCTACACATTGACATTTGTGGCAGGGAAACACTTTGTTCAGGTGGTGGGTGCTACCCATTCATTTTAGTGTGTTTAGCATAATTTCTGGCGTCGACCACTGGGTACCAGTAACAATGCCCCTCCCCTAAGTGTGATAGTCAAAAATGGCTCCAGGCATCACCAAATGTCCCTCACAGGTGGGGAATAAAACTGCCCTAAGATGATAACCACTGGTCTAGAGAATAAGCCAATTGAGATAATTACTTACTGATTTAAAATAATTTTAATTGACTTTAAAATACTCTTACATTTATAGCAAAACTGAGTGGAAGGTACAGAAGTCTCTGGAGTATTCCTTACCCCCACACATGCATACCTTCCGCCACTATCAGCATCTGGCCCCAGAATGATACTTTTGTTAAAATCAATGCATCTACATTGACACATCAATATCATCCAAAGTCCATAGTTTAAATTCTGATTAATTTCCCAGTGTTGTGCATCCTGTGACTTTGGACAAATTTATAATGACATCTATCAACTTATATAGATTCACAGAGTACTGCTCTAAAAATCCTATTACTGTCTCTATAGTTTTGCCTTTCCCAGAATTCATATTGTTGAAATCCTACTTGCATAACTGATAAATCCTAGTTGATCTCAGTGTCTAATTCTTTGTATACACTGCAAAATTGCTAATATGTTGTTGAAGTATCATTAATATTTAATGATTATTGATATGATTGAAATAATTTTTACCATAATAATTTCTGTGTCCTTTGTTTCTATTTTTGTTTTCCCCTTTTTTTCCTCTCTTTTTGGGTTTTAAACTGAGCTTTTTATATGATTTCATTTTCTTTTCTTAGCATATCAATTATACTTCTTTTTGAACTATTTTTAGTGGTTGCCCTAGTCTCTGCAGTATACATTTACAACTAAGTTCACATTCAAGTAATACTACACTGATTCTCAGGTAGTGCAAGTACTTTATAATGAGAAAATAATCCTAATTCCTCTCTCCCTTCACTTTTATCATTGCTGTCATTTGTTTCACTTATACACAAGCATGCAACTGAATAGACTGATGCTACTATTACTTTGAATAAATTGTTAACTCATATCAATTAACAATATGACAATTAAAATTTTTAATTTTACCTTTAACTTTCCTCCCCTTATGTTCTTCCTTTGGTTATGTAAATTCTGTTATGAAAATTCTGTTATTTTCATTAAGTAATGTAAGATCTGGGGAGAGGGGAAGTGTTTTACAGACCTATAATAAGATCAGTCTTTTAATGAGCTTTTGCCTGTAGAGTATGAGCTTTACAAGTGATTCACAAGTTGTTTTCTTTCTTTCTTTTTTTCCCCCCATCTTAGGTAGACAGGATGGCAAAACTGGCCTACAGTTGGTTCTTTCTCTTTCCCCAGATTATTTGTATTCTAAAAAAAAAAAAAAAAAAATAGCTTAGGTTCTAGTGGTGGCTCAAAGGGTAAAGAATCTGACTGCAATGCAGGAGACCCAGGTTCAATCCCTGGATTGGGAAGATCCCCTGGAGAAGGGAATGGCTACCGACTCTAATATTCTTGCCTGGAGAATTCCATGGGAAGAGGAGCCTGACTGGGTGCAGTCCGTGGACTCACAAAGGGTCAGAAAATGATTGAGGGACTAACACTTCCACTTCTTCACTTTAAGAACTTCCTAGCTCCACATTCCTGAGCAGAATTGGAAGTTAAGATTCCAATTATTTTTTAAATGTTCATTAAGGTCATTAATTTGTGATCCACACAGTCGAAGGCTTTCACATAGTCAATAAAGCAGAAATAGATGTTTTTCTGGAACTCTCTTGCTTTTTGAATGACCCAGTGGGTATTGGCAATTTGATCTCTGGTTCCTCTGGCTTTTCTAAAACCAGCTTCAACATCTGGAAGTTTTTGATTCACATATTGCTGAAGCC
Organism: Dama dama; assembly: GCF_033118175.1. NCBI lineage: Eukaryota > Metazoa > Chordata > Mammalia > Artiodactyla > Cervidae > Dama > Dama dama. The sequence goes on from NC_083711.1 coordinate 23,436,469, forward strand.
TGGCTTGGAGAATTTTGAGCATTACTTTACTAGCGTGTGAGATGAGTGCAATTGTGCGGTAGTTTGAGCATTCTTTAGGATTGTCTTCTTAAGGATTGGAATGAAATCTGATCTTTTCCAGTCCTGTGGCCATTGATGAGTTTTCCAAATTTTCTGGCATATTGAGTACAGCACTTTCACAGCATCATCTCTCAGGATTTGAAATAGCTCAACTGGAATTCCATCACATCCACTAGCTTTGTTCATAGTGATGCTTTCTAAGGCCCACTTGATTTCACATTCCAGGGTGTCTGGCTCTAGGTGAGTGATCACACCATCGTGATTATCTGGGTCATGAAGATATTTTTTGTACAGTTCTTCTGTGTATTCTTGCCACCTGTTCTTAATATCTTCTGCTTCTGTTAGGTCCATACCATTTCTGTCCTTTATCAAACCCATCTTTGTGTGAAATGTTCCCTTGGTATCTCGAATTTTCTTGAAAAGATCTCTAGTCTTTCCCATTCTGTTGTTTTCCTCTATTTCTTTGCATTGATCACTGAGGAAGGCTTTCTTATCTCTCCTGGCTATTCTTTGGAACTCTGCATTAAAATGGGAATATCTTTCCTTTTCTCCTTTGCTTTTCACTTCTCTTCATTTCACAGCTATTCGTAAGGCCTCCTCAGACAACCATTTTGCTGTTTTGCATCTCTTTTCCATGGGGATGGTCTTGATCCACCCAGTCCATCCTAAAGGAAATCAGTCCTGGGTGTTCATTGGAAGGACTGATGCTGAAGCTGAAACTCCAGTACTTTGGCCACCTCATGAGAAGAGTTGATTCATTGGAAAAGACCCTGATGCTGGGAGGGATTGGGGGCAGGAGGAGAAGGGGACGACAGAGGATGAGCTGGCTGGATGGCATCACCGACTCGATGGGCGTGAGTTTGAGTAAACTCCAGGAGTTTCTGATGGACAGGGAGGCCTGGCGTGCTGCGATTCATGGGGTCGCAAAGGGTCGGACACGACTGAGCGACTGAACTGAACTGAAGGTCATGAATGAACCTTAAGGTTCATTAAGATTCATTGGAGGCTTCCCTTGTGGCTCAGTTGGTAAAGAATCTGCCTGCAATGCAGGAAACCCAAGTTCAATTCCTGGGTCAGGAAGATCCACTGGAGAAGGAATAGGCTACCACTCCAGTATTCTTGGGCTTCCCTTGTGGCTCAGCTGGGAAAGAATCTGCCTGCACTGTGGTAGACCTGGGTTCAATCCCTGGGTTGGGAAGATCCCCTGGAGATGGAAAAGGCTACCCACTCCAGTATTCTGGCCTGTAGAATTCCATGGAATGTATAGTCCATGTGGTTGCAAAGAGTTGGACATGACTGAGCAACATTCATGTTCACATTCAAGGTATGATTTATAATAAAAGTGTATCCCCTCCCTTCTTTCTCACAAAGTAAGCTATATGAAGCATTAATTGAAATCATCGTGTTTCTTTCCATTTATCTATTCACAGGCAGGGAATATTTTATTTCAGTACTTTGTGGAAAACCACTTCTTCCCCTGTGGTAGAGAAATTAAGTTTTATTTACTGACACCCTACAATTTTTAAATTACTATACTTTACAAACATTACTTAAATTTTCATTCACACAATAAAAGTAAATATATGTTATTAGAGAAGGGTTTTCTTAGAAAAATAATATGCTATGAGATTAAGTACATTGTTCAGCATGGGAAATATGTATAACATTTATTTGATAATATATTCATTGGATGGTACAATATTTTCTGGAGTTGAATTCCAATAGTATTACTAAACTTTAGTGCAACAAGAAATATAATATCAGTAAGTATGGGTGCATATAAAAATTATCTCAAAATAATATTCATCACTTAATTAAAATGTAGACTGAAGCAGTCTAAAAAATTTAACTATAAAGTAAAAAGTATATTTAGGATTTGACCTAATGCTTATTTGGTTGCTCTTTTTTCTTTTCCATTTATATACATGATTTTAGGGTTTAGAATTAATGTGTAGACATTCAGAAACAACAAAATTTATGGACTTTTATCTATGCTGAGAAAATTATAAATGTTTTTGACTAAATTTCATGTTGCCTTTGTTTTTCACATTTTTTTTAAAAGAAACATTTTTCCTGTAAATGCCTGTCAGCCAATAAGTTATTTATTTGTGTAGTTTCAAACTTTCCAAAGACTGCCTGACAGCTTTTTCAATACACCTAGTCTTATAACTGTATACACATTATTGGTATTCTATGTTTTCAAAATTTTTAAAAGTAATTTCCAAAAAACTGTTGAAAAGCCACAGTCTAAAATGATTACTTACTTGTATAAGTGCCTACCAAGCTATTTTTTCTATAAAGTGCTCCAAGGAACTTGTGCCATGTAACTATTTAAAATTACAATAGAAATTTAAAAGAATAAGAGAAAACATTAATTAGAGCTCATTTAAAAGCTTCATGACAGGCCAACACTAAAATATAATAATAGTTTAAAAATAACTCTTCAAATCTGTTTTTTTTTTTTTTTTTATTTTCACAAAGGCACTTAGAGTGTCATTTAAAATTTCTGCAATATAAAACGGTTAATGCTATGAAATTACTCATTCATTTATTCAACAAATATGTTCTGTTATAATTATTTATCAAGTAACACTTGGTTAAAATGCAAGTAAATGTATTTTCAGAAAGTAAAATTCTAAAAGTGTCCATGTTTCTATAATCTTAGCCTAAACCCAACAGTTCTTACAAAACTCTTCTTCAGTATAGCTTATAAATAGATATGAAATAGTTTCCAGGTGGTTCAGTAATAAAGAATCTGCCTACCAGTGCAGGAGACCCAGGTTCAATCCCTGGGTCAGGAAGAGTCTCTGAAGAAGGAAATGGCAACCCACTCCAGTATTCTTGCCTAGAAAGTCCCATGGAGAGAGGAGCCTAGTGGTCATAGTCCAGGGGGTCACAAAGAGTTAGACCTGACAGAGCACTCATACATGTACAATAATTTTCACAGTCCCCATTTTTACTTTATAAACTTTCTTTATTGGTAAAAAAAAAAAAAAATCCTCTATCATATGTGTCACCTGAAAGTCAATACATGAACTTTTTTGTGGCAATTTAAACTGTAAAATATCAATTTCTCATGTAGGTTTAATTTATAGGCATAAAATAAAAATAACAATCTTCATTTCTAATTAATTCAGTTATGTAAGTGGTGGTATCTAAAACTCTGTGCAAAGTTCTCATTAATTTTTCTACAATAATTGAAAAACTTGGTCCTAGAAAACAGGACTGAGTACTATTTACCAAAATATTTAAAACATAGTTATATTTTTAACATGCTAGGTAAACAAGTTAAAATTTAAAATTAATTCCAGGTGAAGATGATGCACTTTCAGACAATAGAGTTGTATTTAAAAAATAGACACTAGAGACTTCATATTATATCTAGCCACAGAATCAAAAGGTTTGTTATAATTTTTGCTATTCTAATATATATAAAAAACATAAAATAATATTTTTCACATATGGTATTATGCTTAAAAAGAAAAAAATATACTAGAATTTACCACAAACTTTAACATAATTTTTTTTTTTTAGATTTAATTTTCCATTGAAAGTTTACCAAAACAGCAAATCCAAAGTTAAGGAAAATAGCTACATAAGAAGAGCTTAATTTAGATAAAATATGTTGAGGTAGACATACCCACACACAGTACAAACCCCAGGATGATTCAATAGAGACTATTATTGGGTCTCATTCTTCAGGAATAGAGCTTTTCTGGTACTGTTTGTTGCCAGAGGCTTCCTCCTTACTTAACTAAATGTTGCGAACTGTAAAGCATAAAGCAAGTCAGAGTTTTCTCTCTCAAATATTTTTAAAGGAAACTATCCTTTATGCAGTCAAATAGGGAAGGAACTTGCTGTTAAATCCACTAGCCCCGTCTGAACCCTGTTACCCTATCTGCACACCACTCCTTGGCTGTATCATCACCTACTGGACTAGTCCAGCCGCTCGAGGTCTGCCTGCCGCCCTCTCACCCATTCTTCACAGGACAACCATAATGAGATTCTGGAAAAGAAAATTTGATCCTGTCATAGGCTTCCTCCTTTAAAATTCTTCCAAGAGCTTTTCATTGTTGTTGGGATAAAAACAAATATTCTTCAGGAGCCCAATAAGGCTTTGCAGCCTCTGGTTTCTGGACACTATTACAACTCCTACATGCCTTTATAGGGGCCTCACAGGCCCTTCATATAAGCTGTTCCCTCTATCAGTTTATCAACCCCTTCTAATCTTTCAGACCACTGCTGAAATACTTCCACAGAAAGACCTTCCCTGACCCCCAAACCAGGTCAGTTACTGGCTATATCTGTTTATTTCTCTATGTCCCTTTTCATCAAAACCCTTGCTACAGTTGTAATTTTAAGCGCCTTCATGTGGTTATTTAAATGTCCATCTCTAACCAGATTATAAGCTCTGAAGATACAGAATAGTGGTTTTTGCTTATTTCCACCAGCTAGTACTATATTTTATAGCTATTTATTAAATGAATACTATGATAAACTATTGAACCACAGCGCTACATAAAGCAAAATAATGACAAAATGGCACCCTGAATATTTGGTGTTTTTATCATTCCTTACATTACTATACTGTTAATTTCATCACTATCCTGTTATTACTATTCCTTTGCAGTTTACAACTGAAAAGGTAAAGATAAATATATATTACAGAGTTAACTTGTTGAACATTACCTACAGAATATGTTCAGTTCAGTTCAGTTCATTTCAATTGCTCAGTGGTGTCCAACTCTTTGAGACCCCATGAACCGCAGCACACCAGGCCTCCCTGTCCAACACCAACTCCGAGTTTACCCAAACTCATGTCCATTGAGTCGGTGATGCCATCTAACCATCTCATTCTCTGTCATCCCTTTCTCTTCCTGCCTTCAATCTTTCCCAACATCAGGGTCTTTTCAAATGAGTCAGCTCTTCACATCAGGTGGCCAAAATATTGGAGTTTCAGCTGCAATATCAATCCTTCCAATGAACATCTAGGACTGATTTCCTTTAGAATAGACTGATTGGAGCTCCTTGCAGTCCAAGGGACTCTCAGGAGTCTTCTCTGATACCACAGTTCAAAGGATCAATTCTTCAGCACTCAGCTTTCTTTGTAGTCCAACTCACATCCATGCATGACTACTGGAAAAACCATAGGCTTGACTAGATGGACCTTTGTTGACAAAGTAATGTCTCTGCTTTTTAATATGCTGTCTAGGTTGGTCATAACTTTCCTTCCAAGGAGTAAGCGTCTTTTAATTTCATGGCTGCAATCACCATCTGCAGTGATTTTGGAGCCCCCCAAAATAAAGTCAGCCACTGTTTCCACTGTTCCCCACCTATTTGCCATGAAGTGATGGGACTGGATGCCATGATCTTAGTTTTCTGAATGTTGAGCTTTAAGCCAACTTTTTCACTCCCCTCTTTCACTTTCATCAAGAGGCTCTTTAATATGTACCTGTATTTCATGTAAGAAAAAAATGATTGCTCAGTATTCATATGACAGTTGCTCCATGTAGGAATAATAGTTATTTGACAGAAGTACAACTATTTTCAGGCCAATCATGCATCTTTAGATCAGAGCATTCATGGGACACTGGTTCTTAATTCTTAAATTTGCAATCAGAATGTTCTCAAAAGTAAATATTATGAAGTTGATAAGAAGCCAAAGTAAATTACGACAAATAGCTATAATACCTGGACAGAAGTCTGTTTCTCGTCTTCTAGAAACAGCTTCACAAATCACTTGGAAAATCAATCTAGAGGTAAACATAATAAACCACATTTCCTATCCATTCTTGAAGCTGATGTTTCTTGAGAAGTGATCAAACAGCACCTGTTGTTGAAGACAGCAATAAGGCCTGCCTCTGATACTCAACCTCTGATTCTGAATCAGTTTGTTTGCTTGGACTGGTCAGGAGGTACTTCCTTTAGAATTTTCATGAGTGAATTTAAGCAAGTATGTGTTAACATTATCTTCTCTTTCAGCTCTGCAACCCGTTCTGGTAGAGGGACGATATGGATATCCATCTCAGATGCATTTACTATGGCTTTTGTTTTTAAGCGGTAGCACTCCATTTTGTCACTGAAAAGGCGGAAGTGGCCTCTCAAGGCAGCCAGGGCGGCATGGGTAGACTATAGGCGGAAACCAATGGGAATCTCACAGGAACTACAGAAGAAAATGTTGTAAGTCATGCCTTTGAGCGAACCTTCAATGCCGACTAAGAACGGAGCCTCCAAAACTACATTATCTGTGACTCTGGAGAAGACACTGCCCCGAGGGACCGCGACAGGTCCCAGGCGAGGTGCACAGAGTCAGTGAGCAGGAAGTGGCCCTGCGCGCGCCGGGACACGGCACACCTCTCGGGCTGCAGCCAGCGCGGCAGCCGCAGGCCGGACGGCAGCTCCTCCAGCCCCAAAGACCTTTTCACCACCTGCGTGTCCCACTCCATGGAAGTCGTAACAGAAGGTTCATCAATCGCCTTCTTAGTCCCATCACAGAAGTCACCCCGTGGCTGCTTTGCAATCCAGAGATATGCCTCCGCGACCAAGCAGCCATCTTCCTGCAGCCGGCGCCACCGTTTCCTAATATAATATAGAAAATTTCAGTAATATGGACAAGGAGTTTCCTGAATATCAAAAATAATCAGCTTACAAAAAAGTCTTCTTATAATTAATAAAATAGGTAAAGAATTTCAAAATTAGTTTAATAAATAATATAGCCCTGCATATAAGAATAATGCTATAAATTTTCCAGGGAAATTTTAATAAAAAATAAATGAGCAACTGAAGCTTATTAAATTTTGTAAGTCTCCTTTATGGACTTTATTTTCTGTGTTTATTCCTTCAATCTGATGTCATGCAGTTCTTGCATAAGACATGCTATTTTACCCGAAGCATATTGTTCACTCACACAAATTACTATCTAGTGGATAATAACCCCATCTTGAGCCACAGATACTTGTATCCAACAGTCTTTTGGACATGCTTACCTGGAGCCCTACAAAGACCAGATATTTAGCACATGAAAAAATGGAACAACTCTTTAGAGCACTGCAATGAGTAAATGAAAAATGTGAATCCTTTTAAAATGTGCATGACACATTTATACAAATAATATACTGAACTATAAAACAAGTCAAAATAAATCTCAGAAATGAAATTATGGAGAAAAATTTATCAGGATGCTATTAAGCACAAACATAATAAGATAAATTCTATATATAAGGGATTAAGAATCATAATTCTAGTTAAGCCACAGACAAATATGTAAATTGCATATAATTAGAAAATATTTTAACTGAATGATAATACTGATATTATAATTTATCCAGATAAATCAGGAATTATAAGTAAAGTACTTACATATAGGGTGCTCCCTTGTGGCTCAGTGGTAAAGAACCCACCTACCAATAAGGGACATGCAGGTTTGATCCCTGGGTCAGAAAGGTCCCCTGGAGAGCAAAATGGCAACCCACTCCAGTATTCTTCTTGGGAAGTCCCATGAACAGAGGATCCTGGTGGGCTGCAGTCCATGGGGCCGCAAAAGAATGGGCAACTGAATTAGCAAATGAACAACAGCAACAACTTACATATGGAAATAAAGAAAGACAAAAATATAGGCATGAAGTATCTTTTTATTATAGAAAATTAGGAAAGTATCAGGAAAATAACCTCCAAAAGAACAGAAGGACAGAAATAACAATAAAAACATAAATCAATAAAATAAAAACAAACCTAAAATTGAGAAGATCATCAAAGCCAGGAACACTTTCTTTGAAAATATTTTTAAAAATTATTCAAATTGTTAAATCCCTTATGAAACTGATCATTTAATTCTGCATCCTGAGACTCAGGTTTCTTACATAACCTAAAATCTCAAATCCACATTCTGAATTATAAATTTCACTTTATTGGATATTTTCTATATAACTTATTCTTCTTCTTAGATTTAAAAATGAATAGATCCTCAATAAATAAATATTTTAGGTTAAAAAAATCTCTAAGTAACAGAAGTCATGTATAATCCTAGGAAGTAAATTGAAATATAGGAAATATTTGGATGTATCAGGTAAAGGGTTGATTCTCTTGATATTTAAACATCTCTAGCAAAAATAGCAATGTCATTATTTTTTTGTGTGTGTGCAAAATTATCCAACATTGAAAATACATATTATGTTTCATGCAAGAAGATTTACAAATTTGGGACAATCTTTAAACACCTTAAGAATCTAAAATTAGGAATTTAGGGAATTTCCTGGTGGTCCAGTGGTTAGGACCCTGCTTTCATTCCTGCGGACTTGCGTTTAATCCCTGGTCAGGGAACTAAAATCCCACAAACAATGTGGGGCTTCCAAAAAGAAAATAATTATAAAAATAATAAAATTGAAAGAATAAACTAAAAATTAAAATATATGAGTCCACAAATGGGCAACAGTGAGTTGAGGACTGGGTTATAACATGTAAATATTTTATTAGAGAGTTGGCAGGAGCAAATTGGTCAGCAATTTGAAAAGCCCCACGTTTCAAGGTATAACATTTTGTAATTGCAGCTCTCATGAGGGATTTATCAATTTTAAGAGCTTTTTTCAGATATCCAACTTTTGTCTTTAATGGTTAGCACTAGTTTGATGCTTTCTATTTCATTATGTTGTCATCTTTACTGTTTCTTTCCTTTTTTAAATGTAATAGAGTAATGATTTCTTAGGTGGGCATGAAATTCCTACTTGTATTCTACAGCTGTGTAACAAATTACTGTAAATTGTGTGATTTAAAACAGTTTCTTTTTTGCTGCTGCTGCTGTTTAGTCACTAAGTCTTGTCCGACACCTTGTCTACAGACCTGGTCCATAGCCCCATGGTCTGTAGCCCGCCAGGCTCCTCTGCCCATGGAATTCTCCAGGCAAGAATACTGCAGTGAGTAGCCATTCCTTTCTCTTTGGGATCTTCCTGATCCAGGGATCAAACCCAGGTCTCCTGCACCACAGGCAGATTTTTTAATGATCTGAGCCACTAGGAAAGCCCCAAATTAGTGCTTTACAATTTTCAAAAGTTCCAAATACATAATTTCATATTTGTTGTTCAGTACTCAGTCATGTCCGATTCATTGAGACCCCATGTACTGCAGCCTGCCTAGCTTCCCTCTCCACCACCAACTCAAAGAGCTTGCTCAAACTCATGTCCATCGAGTCGGTGATGCCATCCAATCATCTCATCCTCTGTCATCCCCTTCTCCTCATGCTCTCAATCTTTCCCAGCATCAGGGTATTTTCCAATGAGTCGACTCTTCCAATCAGGTGGCGAAAGTATTGGAGCTTCAGCTTCAGCTACAGCATCAGTGCTTCCAAGGAGTATTCAGGACTGATTTCCTTTAGGATTGACTGGTTTGACCTCCTTCTGGGGCAAGGAACTGTCAACTGTCTTTTCCAGCACCAAAGTTTGAAAGCATCAATTCTTCGGTGCTCAACCATCTTTATGGTCCAACTCTCATATCTGTACATAACTACTGGAAAAACCAGAGCTTTGTCTATATGGATCTTTGTCAGCAAAATTATGTCTCTGCTTTTTAATGTGTTATCCAGGTTTGTCATAGCTTTTCTTCCAAAGAGCAAGCATCTTTTAATTTCATGCCTGTGGTAACAGTTTGCAGTGACTTTGGGCCCAAGAAAATAAATTCTGTCATAATCCCATAGTAATCCTTGTTTTCTCAGTCCTATATTTCCCTACCTGTTACTTATCCCCACTGGTAACCACTGGTTTGTTCTCTGTGATTCAGCTTTTTTTTTTTTTTTTTTAGTTCATTAGTTGCCTGTATTTTTTTCTGTTTGTTTCATGTTAAGTGATATCAAACAGTATTTGTCTTTCTCTATCTGACTTATTTCACATACCATATTGCCCTCAAAGGAAAGGCAAGAAAGGTAATGCCAGAGAATGTTCAAACTACTGCACAATTGCGCTCATCTCACACACTAGCAAAGTAATGCTCAAAATTCTCCAAGCCAGGCTTCAACAAAACATGAACCAAGAATTGGCAGATGTTCAAGCTGGATGTAGAGGAGGCTGAGGAAGCAGGTATCAAATTACTAAATCCATTGGATCATAAAAAGCAAGAGAGTTCCAGGAAAGTATCTACTTCTACTTTATTGATGACACGAAAGCCTTTAACTGTGTGGATAACAACAAACTGTGGAAAATCCTTAAAGACATGGGAATACCAGACCACTTACCTGCCTCCTGAGAAATCTGTATGCTAGTCAAGAAGCAACATTTAGAACCAGACATGGAACAAGAAAGGACTACATCAAGGCTGTATATTGTCATCCTGATTATTTAATTTCTATGCAGAATAAATCATGTGAAATTCTGGGCTAGATGAAGCACAAGTTGGAATCAACATGGCTGGGAGAAATATTAATAAACTCAGATATGCAAATGATACCACCCATATGGCAGACAGCGAAGAAGAACTAAAGAGCCTCTTGATGAAAGAGTTTGTTTTTGTTTTTGTTTTTTTTCCCAGAAAACTAAGATCATGGGATCTGGTCCCATCATTTCATGGCAAATAGATGGGGAAACAATGGAAACAGTGGTAGACTTTATTGTCTTGGGCTCCAAAATCACTGCAGATGGTGACATGCAGCCAGGAAATTAAACAATGCTTGTTCCTTGGAAGAAAAGCTATTACATACCTAGACAGTATATTAAAAAGCAGAGATGTTACTTTGTTAACAAAGGTCCACCTAGTCAAAGCTGTGGTTTTTCCAGTAGTCATGTATGGATGTGAGAGTTGGACTATAAAGAAAGCTGAACGCTGAAAAATTGATGCTTTGAACTGTTGTTTGGAGAAGACTCTTGAGAGTCCCTTGAACTGCAAGGAGATCAATCCAGTCCATCCTAAAGGAAATCAGTCCTGAATATTCATTGGAAGGACTGATGCTAAAGCTGAAACTCCAATACTTTGGCCACCTGATGCAAAGAGTCAACTGATTGGAAAATGTCCTGATGCTGGGAAAGATGGAAGGCAGGAGGAGAAAGGAATGACAAAGGATGAGATGGTTGGATGGCATCACCAACTCGATGGACATGAGTTTGAGCAAGCTCCAAGAGTTGCTGATGGACAGGGAGGCCTGGCATGCTGCATCCATGGGGTTGCAAATAATTGGACACAACTGAGTGACTGATCTGAACTGATTGCTCTCCAAGTCCATACATGTTGCTGCTAGTGGCAAAATTGCTCTCTTTGTTTATTTCTGAGTAGTATTCCATTACACACATACACACACACACACACACGCACACACACACACACACACACACACGTATCCTCAAATCTGTTGATGGACTGCTAGGTTGCTTTCATATCTTGGCAACTGCATGAACATTGGTGTTTTTGTTTCTTTCTGATATACATACTCAGGAATGGAATTGCTGGGTGATATGGTAGTTTTATCTTTAGTTTGATAAACCTCCATACTGCTTTCCACATTGACTGAAACAATTTATATTCCCACCAATAATGTACAATGGTTCTCCTTCCTCCATATCCTTATTAACATTGGTTATTTTTGTTCTTTTTGATGATAGTGATTCTGACAGAATATTTTATTGTAGTTTTGATTTTAATTTCCCTGTGATTAGTGATGTTGAGCATCTTTTTATGTGCCTGTTGGCTATCTGCACTTACCCTTTCAGAAAATGTCTATTCAGTTCTTCTGCCCATTTTTAAATTGTGTTAGATTTTTTGATGTTGTGCTCTGTGAGCTGTTTATATATGTTGGGTATTAACTCTTTATCGCTCATATAATTTACAAATATCTTTTCTTCTTCAGTAAGTTGTCTCTTCATTTTGTTGATAGTTTCCTTTGCTGTGTAAAACCTTTTGACTAGGTTTGGGAAGATCTCGTGAAGAAGGAAATGGTAACCCACTCCAGTATTCTTGCCTGGGGAATCCCCATGGACAGAGCCTGGCAGGCTACTGTCCATGCAGTCTCAAGGATCCAGACATGATTGAGCAACTAACACTTTCACACGTTCTTTCAGATTCCATTTGTTTATTTTTGTTTTTGTTTCCTTTGCTTTAGGAAATAGATCTTAAAGAAACACTGATGTGATTTAAGTCAAAGAATATTTTACCTATGTTTTCATCTAGGAATTTTATAGTATTCAGTTTTACATTTAGATTTTTTTTTTTTACACTTAGATTTTTAATCCATCTTTAGTGTCTTCTTATTTCTCAAGATTTTTTATTCAAGTTTTTTTTTTTTTTTTTTTTTGGTTTTCATGTAAATTTTCAAATTGTTTCTTCTGGTTCTGTGAGAAATATCTTGGTATTTTGACAGAGCTTGCTTTGAATCTGTAGATTGCCTTGGGTAGTATGGTAATTTTAACAATATTGATTCTTCCAATCCAAGATCACAAAAGTCAGTTTTAAAGGCAGACCTGCAAGGTAAAGCACACACAGCATAATTTCCTTGTCTTAAAATCACTGTGCTGTATAACATAATGTAATTACTAGTGTTACCAACATATCGTATTTGCAAATTCCAGACATTATAAAGGAAATATATGTGACAGGGTGGGAATCATTGGAACAAACTTAGAATTCTGCCAGGCACACTGGCTAGGAGAAAATAAAATATAAAATGTTTTCAATATTAAACTAAAATTCACATCATGAGCATACACATATCACTAAAAATAATTACATCAAAAGATTCTCAGTTTTCTTCATCTGTGTCTAACAATTTTTCTTTTTATGTTTTCATTTCTTATTACAATGACTTTTCTACTTTAACATTAGTTAAATAATTATTATTTTATTAAACCTTCTTCCAACATTATTGTGAATATTTTCAGTTTTAGTATATCAACACAAGTGCAAGTTTTGGCTGATAACCTTTATGTAAGAAAAATAAAATAATTGTAATTCTGTTAGTAGAAGAGAACTCATTTGGGAAATTTAACATGTAAGAGCAGACTGCTCTTTTCAAAACATAGACTCATTTGTATATAATGAAAATGGATAGGTTGATATCACAAAAATATTGTGATAAAATCATGTATAATAAAAAAAGAAAATATTCTTTTCCAAATGACCATTCTGGTAAATTTATATTTTCATATTGGATTTTAGTTCAAATGAAAATATTCTTACCTATTTATCTGTTACATATACCATTCATTCTGATTATTATGAAACCCAAAGCTGACTTTATTCTGCCAACCACACTACTTGTAATGACCTCCTCCACCCAACAGTCAAATTGCATACTTACATGGAATTGAGACTCATCTTTCCTTTAATTAAAGGAGAACAACTGGAAAGACAGAAATGGTAGACATCATACTACAATCTGAAGCCAAATATAAGTAACTTTTCTTTATACATTATAATAAAGCATGTATACTAGAGTTCTATTCCATTATACAGAATTTAAAAATGTATTTCTCTATTTTTATGCCACAATACTTTCATGATCACTTACAGATTTTTACTTTTTTCATTCTTTCTCATAAGTTTTTAAATTTCTTGCTATTACAAAAGGAAAGGAATTAACTCTTTTAGAAATGAACTAGAAATGCAATTAAGTCTTAACAGTCATTTAAAAAATAAAATTATTTAAACAATTTGAGAGAATCATTTCACTAAAACGTTAAGAAGAAAATGGCATGAATATTAAAGGGTGCTCATAATAATTATATAAAAAGAGGAAATTTTTAGCAAAGCATCTGTGGAACTTAATTATTTTATAAGTGATGAGAGACTCAATAGTCTATAAGTAAAGGGATAATCAATTTTCCCCTTAGCAAGATAATTAGTGGCTCTTGCTTTTTTAAGTATAAAAGCACCACTGAAAGGCAATTAATTATTTTCTTTACCTGAACTTGCTTCCTAATCATCTAGTTATTCCTAGTTGATGAGAAGCCAAACAGAAGAAATGAAAATTATAACACATACATTAACAGGAGTGTATTATAGCAGGGGTTCTACTAAACTGTATTTTTTGTTTTCATTTTTAATTATCTTCTATTTTAAACACAGTGTGTTTCTTTCAAAATAATGTTGTTTATGAGGCAAAGAAGAAAGGGAAATATAAGAAAAAGTCAATGCAGAATTCAAATATAAGCAACCAGAGAGAAAAAACAGTATTGTTTAAATATTTGTTATTAGCACTGAATTTTAATTTTTGACATGGAAGTATTTTAGCTGAATATGTAGAATATGTTTGCACATAGAATAGATTTATATCAAATGTTGTTAAATAAGTCATCATAATTTTATTTCCCAGAAAATAGTGGCTATAATATATAACTGATATTATATATTTCTTATTATACCTTTAGTTTTATTGCAATTATTCTTAGCAATGACATCTAAGTGGAAATGTCACTATGTGTTTATAGAATAAAATATACATATATTAATACCAAATATAATGGTTATCTCTTAAATTACATAATTTAAATACATGTTTAGTATTCAAGTCTCATGTATTCTTTTAGTGATGAAATCTCATTTTGCTTGATTTGGTATTATTTTGCAGCACATCTGACCTGTCTACTTTAACTAACTTATGAAAATTTTACTAACTTTTACTAACTGAATTTTTACTAATTTTACTAACAGAAGATTTTAAGTAACTTATATTTTAAAATTTCTTCTAAATTTAGACTGTAAAGAAATTTTTACCTTAATGATCTTCACTTCATTTTGGCAAATAGATGTGAACCTTTTAGTTGTTCTAAAAATGAAAGACCTGAATGAAATTGATAAATATATTAACATTGACATTCCCACACAAATGTTTCATACATTAATTTGTATGTTTATGGAAGAACTTCTCAGATCACATTTAAAAATCAAATATCAAGATTTGGGAATTCTGTTTTTATAAATTAAGCATTACTATTTAATTTAAAACTAAATATTCACTATTTCAAGTATTATTTTTAATTAGTTTAATTTGCAAGCAGATATTTTATTGCACAGTATTATATTAATTTACAAATGCTATTATTACTTTGCTATTTTTGAGGATTTTTGTTTTGTCTTGATTGCTAATAATTCTGAATTTGAAGTATATGTGATAAATCAGAGTCATATTTCTGGACTTAACAAATCCCTGTTACGACTCAGATCTGAAACTCTGAATTGCTATATTCAGAACACGATCTCATATTCCTTCCCCATTTCAGTCTCCTTTCTGTCTCTGGTTGACTCCTGCAAGCAAGAGGGCCCACCTACCAACTCTACAGCACATTTGTTCAATGTCCTCTTCTCCATCATCATTATGTTGTTGAATAGAGCAGTTCTACTAATGTAACCCCCCCACACCAAATACTTTCCTTGTTATTCCCTATCCTCTCCTACCACCCAAGTACAACCTCTGAGCACCACTATAGCAGAGTGAAGTCAATTTCACACTTTAAATTTATCTACTTCAATCTACTTTGCATGTGGTTGTAATGAAAATTTCTAAAAGACAGCTTTAACACTGTTCTTCAGCCTAGCAGAACTGCTATGGTGCTGGGAATCTGTTCACATTGGTTAGCACCTTTGCCTTCAAGGTCATTAAGTATTTTCAATTATCACTTAAAAAAAAATATGTGTGTATATATATATATATTTTTTTTTTTTTCTTTTTTTTTTGTCTGCACCGGGTCTTTGTTGCTTTGTTCAGTCTTTCTCTAGTTGCAGAGAGTAGGGGCTATCTTTGTTGCAGTGCACAGACTTATTGCTGTGACTTCTCTTGTTGTAAACCACAGGCTCTACACATTAAGGTCTTCAGTAGTTGTCACTTGCAGGCTCTGGAGCATGGGCTCAGTGGTTGTGCCATAGGGGCTTAGTTGTTCCACGGTATGTGGAATCTTCCCAGACTAGAGGTCAATCCCCTTTCCTCTGCATTGACAGGAGGATTCTTATCCACTTGCATCATGAGGGAAGTTCCTATCATCATTTCAAGTGCCACATAAGATGATGAATCTTTGGTGAATATGATTAAAGAACACCTTTCTGTTGATAACAATTGTTAAAATATTCATCTGTATTATCACAAGTTGTTAATTAAGGAATTATCTGATAAAACGACTTATCGTTTGAAAAATTCAATATAATCTTTTACATACATATGTGGTTGTTTCACATATTTTCATAAAGGAGTGAGGTTTTTATCTATGAATAATTTTATTGATCAGTATAGTATTAGAAGCACTTAGTTAACCATAAGTTTGTGGGAAAACCACTCTTCTGAATATTCAATACTATTTGCTAGGTTTTATTAACTTCATAATAAATATCAGCTGTCAGATTCTGATAATGAAACACATAAAATTACTTTAGGTAGGAAAATGAATAAATTATACTTTAAACTGAATGCATGTAGTGACAACTTCATTTTTTGAAAATTTTAATGAAAACTATAGAATCTAAGATTTAATAAGGAAGAAAGACCACTGAGGTGTGAATCAGCAATGGTTTCTGATACTGATTTTTTCTTGATTAGCTGTAGTACTCAGTAATCCACATTATTATTTAAATATTATTTTCCTTGAACATAAAATGAGGGGAAATTAGAAATTAGATTATCTCTCTTTTACCTTTACTGTTATACACACACACATACACTTCCAGTTAGTGATCCCAGTTAGTGAAACCTAACTGGGAGGGGAGAAACACCCAATTTCTGACATATACCATTAGCATCTTCCTGGAAAATGTAAGGAATAGCCAAAGAGTCCAGCAGAATACTTGATACTTTGACGGGCTTTGAATTTTAGGATTTGACTTACTTTTTGACCTAGTCACGGTAAGAAACAGAATCATGTGCAGACAAATTTATCTATGAAGTTGTAAATTTGAGGGTAGGGGTTTAATTAGAGATTAGAGACACCTATGTTGCTAACATTTCAAAACTGTGAAATTTAACTTTCACATACACAAACATGTAAAAACTTTGAATATATTACATGTTTAATCAATTGCCTTTTTTACTACCAAAAATTTTGGAAAATTTTTTTATTTATTTTTTTTTTATTTTTTTTTTCCAGTGGGTTTTGTCATACATTGATATGAATCAGCCATGGATTTACATGTATTCCCAATCCCAATCCCCCCTCCCACCTCCCTCTCCACCCGATTCCTCTGGGTCTTCCCAGTGCACCAGGCCGGAGCACTTGTCTCGTGCATCCCACCTGGGCTGGTGATCTGTTTCACCATAGATATGAGTTCGGAGTAGCACTTAATATGCACTGAATGTACATATAAATCATATTATTTAGAATTACTTATACTTTGTAAAAATTAATAATAAAAGATTCTTAAAAGGTAAATTCAGTCTCTTTATTTTAATTTATAATCAAGTTACTGCATGCCTTTTTATTCTTTAATAAATGTTCTATCATTACTTTACAACTTTTGACCAAATTCATTTGCATACATTTCTTTTATTGTTAATTTTTTTCTCAAAGTAAATCTAGACTATTTCTGTTAGTTCTAAATATCCATTAAAAAGTTCAGATGCTACCAGGTTAGTTTGGTTTATCCATTTAAAATGTGAAATTATAAAAGAAACCATGGTAGTTGACACTTCAAAGCAATCCAGGGGCTAAGCCAAAGAAACTCATTCATGTAATTATTAATTTTAAAAGTTCTTTTTATGAAGTTTATATTCCAGAGACGTGAAAGTAACTCAGTCGTGTCTGACTCTTTGCAACCCCATGAACTATAAAGTCCATAGAATTCTCCAGGCCAGAATACTGGAGTAGCCTTTCCCTTCCCCAGGGGATCTTCCCAACCCAGGGATTGAACCCAGAACTTCCACATTGCAGATGAATTCTTTACCAGCTGAGCCACAAGGGAAGCCCTATATTCCAGGAAGTAAATACAATAAGTAAAGCCCTTATATACACACAAATTTCATAGCATTTTAGAAAACATGTGTTTTGGAAAAATCAAGTAGAGTAACTTAGATCAGGAGCACTAGCAGGTATGTAAATAAACTAAAAGGATACATTTTTCAAAAGAAATATCAATTGTCTGAGAAGAGATATCATTAAATTGGTATGTAAAGTCAGAATCATAATGTTTTTTATTGAGGAATCCAAAAAAAAATTTGTCATATTCAGGATCAAGTACATAAACAGAATGAAACAGCTCAAAAACCTTTTTCCAGCACACATTCACTAGACAAATAAAATAACTATTTGCCAACTTTTACCTAGTTCATAATGTACTAAAATGTAGAGGTGTAAACTAAGTTTATTATTTTGATAAACATGTCTGATCTTAAAGACTAACTTTGAATGAAAGAATTTTTTAGTGAAAAAATCTGAACCTTTCCATGATAATGTTTTAATGAGTATTTGTCTCCTATAAAATATATCAGTAAATGTATAAGTTTTAAGTTTTAGTTTATCTAGGATTTTCTACTTGGCACATAATCAAATATATGCTTTCCAGTAAATCCATCAATGGTATTCTGGCTTATGGAGCTTTATGGGAAAACTATCTGATAAGAGGAGAGGAGGATAAGGGAAAAGAAAGAATTAGGAATCTTGCATGAAAGGTAAATTTTAAAAGGTCTACACTTTCTTACTTTACCTGTTTTAAACAAAACAAAACAAAAAAACTCGATTTTATGATGAATAAAAGTATTCTAGACAGTAATATTCTGGATAAAAAACCTCAAACCAACAAATGAATCATGCTCCAAAAGGCAATGTATTCAATCATAGAAGAAAAAAAAAAAAATCCTCTTCCCGTAACTGATGAAATAATGGCTTAGTCCCCTCAGACATTTCTATCTAACTTAGAAAATGTGATGCTCTTTCAAAAGAGGTAGAACTCAAGATCATTAAAAGGAAGATTTAATGGAAGTTGAAGTATCTTCTATAAATCAAGTGAGGCTCTTGCAGAATTATAAGTCATATAAGTAGAAGCAATTACAGCATCAATATTTGGTTGTCAACCAGAAGTTATTGGACACAGTTAGTGTCACTAGTAGAAAAAAAAATGTTTAAAAAACTATGTTGAAATCATGTGTGTGCATCTGCAGTCACTTCAGTAGAATATGACTCTTCGTGACTCTATGGACTGTAGCCCCTCAGGCTTCTCTGTCCATGGGATTCTCTAGGCAGGGATACTGGAGTGGGTTGCCATGCTCTCCTGCACGGGATGCCCTGCATCTCCTGAATTGCAGGCGAATTCTTTACTGCTGAACCACCAGAGAAGACCTGTTGAAACGGTGTGCTCTCTTTTAAAGGAACTGATGGGAGAAGAATCAGTTACAGTTAAGAGTGAAATGATGAAATTTTATATATATATATGTATTAGAAAGTGAGTGAAGTCGCTCAGTCATGTCCAACTCTTTGCGACCCCATGGACTGTAGGAGCCTACTATGCTCTTCTGTCCATGGGATTTTCCAGGCAAGAGTACTGGAGTGGGTTGCCATTTCCTTCTCCAGGGGATCTTCCCAACCCAGGGATTGAACCCGGGTCTCCTTGTAGGCAGACACTTTATTGTCTGAGCCACCAGGGAAGTCAAAAATATATGTGTTAAATCCCTGTATATATAATCCCTGTATAACATATATAAACATATATGTTATACAGGGATTTAATTTTGAAATATTAAGATTACTTGGGGAGTAATTTTATAGGAAAGTCAGTGTGCCTTTGAAATAATTTTTCTGGAATGTTTATCATTCAATAAATAAACATTACATGTGAAAATTTTACTGTTGAAAATTGAATTTTCCAGAGTAGTGATTATATAGATAACATGAAACAAGCTTGCAGAACAATTCTGGAGCTTAGTCTTCAGCTGCGAAGAAAAGGTAAAACATTCATTCAGCCACTCGCGGATTGATGCCAGGTGGCCTTGTGCTCTGCCTGGGACTGGGATTCCCGAGACCAGGATCTGCGAGGCTGCGAGTTATCCAGGATTGTGACCCAGGAATCTCAAACTCATCATGACCAAATGGAGTCACATCTTCACCCAAGATTGTTCCTGGTGTAACAGTTGTCCATCTGGGTCAGAAAGCTTCATCTTGCTGTTCTTGGTGACCTCCTCAGTCTTCAAGTTCCAGCTTAAATTTCACTTTCTCTGTGGTTCCTTCCTTCACTAATGCAGAGCACAAAAGCAGGACAGCTTCTCCATCATGCCAGAAACAGCAATCTGAAGAAGACCGGTGTTAGAAATCATGAAAAGGAATGAAGTAATTTCTGACATTAACTGCAAAGAAAGAAGTTAAGTCTAATTTGGGCTGGACATCTCTTCACCTGGCATGCTATTTTGAACATAGACAGGTGGTCCAGGATCTGTTAAAGACTGATGCAGAAGTAAATGTATTAAATGACATGTGAGACAGGCCACATCATCAGTCTGCCTTTACAGAATGAAAATTCTGCAACCATGACCAAAGTCCAGTTTGGGAACATTTCCATTCGTGCAGAAAGTTTCCTCAGGCCTGTTTGCATTCATTTCCTGTTTATTGACAAGCCTCAGACTACCACTGCTATGCTTTCTGTCTCTAGATATTTGCTTTTGCTAGAAATTTCTTGTAAATGGAATCATGTAAACATTTGTGTCTAACTGTCTTAATATAATATAGTTAAGGTTCATCCATGGTGTAGTGTGCATCAACAATTTGTTCCTTTTTAGGGCTGAGTAATATTCTGTTGTATGGATATACCACATTTTAAAGCCTGTTCTCTGTTTATTGGAGAGACTTTTCTCTCTGTATTGCCTTGACAGCTTTGTTGGCAATCAGTTGACCATAAATGGGTTAATTTCTGGACTTCTATTATCTTTGATCTATATTCTAGCCTTAAACCAATAACAAACTGTCTTATTATAGTAGCTTTGTAATTAAGCTTTGATATTGAGTAGTGTAAGTTCTCCAACCTATGATCTTTAAAAAAAAATTATTTTGGCTATTCTTAGTCAAAAGTTTGTTTCTATATAAATGTTAGGATTATTCAGTCAATTCCTATAAAAACACCTGTTGGAATTTTGATAGAGATCGTGTTGTCTTGAACCTATAGTTAAATTTGGGAAGAAATGCCAGATTAAAATATTATCTTCCAAACCAAGGACAGCAAATGCCTCTCCACTTATTTAGATCTTTAATTTTGCTCAGCAGTGTTTTGATGATTCAATATATAAATCTTGTATTCTTTTGGTTAAACTTATTCCTATGCATTGTATTTGTTTTGGTGCTATCTCAGATGGAGTTTTTCTCTTAATTTCTTTTTTGATTTTTTATTGCTTCTACATGGAAAGACAATTTTTACATTGTTCTTGTGTCCTTACTGAACTTGCTTGTTAGTGCTACTATGTTTTTGCAGATCCATAGTATAGTATTTTCTATATATTGGATCACACCATCTGCAGATAAAGGCAAAAACTTCTTTCTCTCCAATCTGGATCATTTTCCCCCTCTTTGTTTTACTAACTAGATTTCATTTCAGTGTTGAAAACAGTGAGAGGAGAAATCTTTGACTTGATTATTTTATCTTTGGGGAAAAGGATCTAGTTTTTACCCAGTAAGAATTATATTAGTTGTAAATTTCTCTTAGATGCCCTTTATTAAGTCAAGGAAACTTTCTTCTGTTTCTAGTTTGTTTGTTTGTTTTTTATCATGAATGGCTGTCTTGTCTTTTGAAATGATCATGTAATTTTTTATTACTCTCTTAATATGGTGAGTTAATATGCTGGACTATAAAGAAAGCTGAGCACCAAAGAATTGATGCTTTTGAACCGCGGTGTTGAAGACTCTTGAGAGTCCCTTGGACTGCAAGAAGATCCAACCAGTCCATCCTAAAGGAAATCAGTCCTGAATATTCATTGGAAGGACTGATGTTGAAGCTGAAACTCTAATACTTTGGCCATCTGATGCGAAGAACTGACTCATTAGAAAAGACCCTGATGCTGGGAAAGATTGAAGGTGGGAGGAGAAGGGGCTGACAGAGGATGAAATCGTTGGATGGCATCACCGACTCTCTGGACGTGAGTTTGAGCAAGCTCCAGGAGTTGGTGATGGACAGGGACGCCTGGCATACTGCAGTCCATGGGGTCCCAAAGAGTTGGACACGACTGAGTGACTTAACTGAACTGAATATGGTGAGTGTATGCTTAGTTGCTTGGTCATATCCAACTCTTTGGGACCCCATGGACTGTAGCCCACAAGGTTCCCCTGTCTTTGTGATTATCCTGGCAAGAATACTGGAGTGAATTGCCATTTCCTCCTCCAGGGGATCTTCCCAGCTAGATATTGAATCCATGATTCCTGCTGCTTCTGCATTGGCAGGGAGATTCTTTACCACTGAGCCACCTGGGACGATAGTTTATATGGTATGTTACATTAATTTGGAGATATTAAGACAGCCTTGTGTTCCTATATAAGCCCCACCTGGTATTGATAAATCCTTTTTGTATGTTGCTGGATTCTATTTTCTGATATTTTCTTAAGGATTTTTTGGGTCTATTCCTGAGATATACTTCTCTGTAGTTATCTTGAGATATGTTTGTCTGGTTTTGGTAGCAGGGTAATACCAGCCTCATAATATAAGGTGAGAAACAGTTTTTCCTCCTCTGCTTACAGAGATAGCTTGTGAAGGATTGGTATTATTGTTTCTTAAATATTTTATAAAATTCACCAGTGAAACCATCAAAACAAAACAAAAAATAATTGAAAATGTAAATCTTTGGGCAAAGCTGCATTTTTCACATATTACTAATTTCTGATTATTTATTGTTTATGTTTGTTCTGAAATGTTCAAAGGGTAAGAATTCATGCTAAAATCTTTTAAAGGCACAGTGTAAATATATTTATTAGCCACAAGCATACCATACTTTTTATTCATTTGATTATTATATTGTTACACATGCACAAGGATGTATGTGTGTGTATATGTGCATTTGTATATAGTAAAATCAATTAACCTATATTTTTTGGATATAAAAATGTGATCTGCTAAACATACAGAACTCAACTTTTTAAAAAACATGTAAGCTAGCAGGAAATTGCAAAGGGGCTATTTATGATACTTAGTTTGTATTTAGCTTCTTAAATAGGTTTAAAATTCATTTCAATTCTTTACAAAATATTTCTCTGTAAACTTTAATCTAAGAAAGTATTCTCTTCTGGGTACCTTGGTACTTTGCATTTAATGAACAGTCTGATAATACACCTAGGCAAAAACATTGTACTACATTTGTCTTTATCTCACCTATAAGTATACTGACATCCATAACTACTATGTTTTAGTTTATATGTAAAAATATTACCCAAAATTAAACTTTTGTATTTGCATTCTAAGGAAAAAATTTTTGTCACCCCAAAATATATATGAATATTCTGGGAAGAAGAAATCATGCACAAGTGAATGTTAAGCTAGAATCAAAATAAGTATAAAATTTCTTGGTATAAAATTCAAGAATGTTCAAGAGTTATTGTCATGAAATGTTATTGGGAAATATATCCACCATGTGTTTTTTTCTTTTCTTTTTTTTAATTATGTTGTTGTTTAGTTGCTAAGTTATGTCTGACTATAGTACAGGCTCCTCTGTCCATTGGATTTTCTAAGCAAGAATACTGGACTGATGTGCCATTTTCATCTCCAGGGAATCTTCCTGACCCAGGGAACAGACCCACGTTTTCTGTATTGATAGGCATTGGCAGGCAGACTCTTTACCAATCAGCCACCAGGGAAACCCTTATTAGAACTTAATAGCACTGAGTTAACTTTGAAGTAAGAAATGCAGAATGCCATTTTTATCCATATATGTTTCTCTAAAGGTATTTTGAAAAGCAAGAACTGTGCTTTAGCTTGTACTTGTTTAGGAAAATATATTAATCAGAGTTATTATTCCAAGAAGAAGTACATAGGGAGATTCAAAATAATTATATTAGATTAAGTATTAGAGTGGGTGTTTCTTTTCTCAGACCCGGCAGAAAATATTCCCTGTATTAGTGGCATGAATCAACTTCTTTCTTCTTTCATGGTGAGCTGCATCCTGAATTTTGGAATAGGTAATGTACTCCTGATACAGTGGCATGAAGTGGTCACTTTTAATTATTTTGTATTACCTGACAAAATTTCATCTGTCTAATTAGAGACATAGCATATTAGTCTATAACTTGTGCATAAAAAATCTCTAAAGAATAAAATTGAAAAGATCTAGGCTAGTTCTTTGATCTTTTTATTTTCCTCCAATTGATTATGCAGCTTTTGTAAAAACTCCTTTTTATGATTTAATGCCTAATAGTGCTGTAATAATAGCACTGACATATTAATATTTATTTCAAAAAACCTGTCTCTACAGTGTTCAGAAACTTTTGAGATTTAAGTGGTGTACTTATCATTTTACAGATATGAAGTTGAGATTAAGAAGTCAAATTACTTATTTAAGATCCCAAACCTCAAAAATGGCAGTTTTGTTTTGGGTTCAGAAGTTAAGTTCCTTGAACATGGTATTATATCTCCAAAGACTTGGACCCTTTGTGGTTAAATGTATTGTTATTTTAGTTAAAGAAACTCCCTTTCAAGCTATTTCAGTACAAAGGCATTGCTTAATAAAGATCAAGTGTCCCTCATACTGTTAAACTTTGGTAACAACTAATTTAACATAATTGATTTGTAAAATAATATAAGCTCTTCCTCTTTTTCTTCATTTTACCATTTTTTTTTCAGTGCAATTCAAAATAATTAGCTTTAGTTTTGGTGTTAGCCTAACTGTTCTTCTATCATATTTGATCATAATGATACATATTGTAATATATATAGCCTACATGAAATATAACAGCATAGCATGTGTGTTCAGTCATGTCCTACTCAGTCATATCCTAACATATGTATAAAACATAGCAAAGTGGTTAAGATTATGGATTCTAGAATCAGATGGGTAGAAGAAGTGCTGATGGGCATATTTACAAACACAGTGTGTATTTAACTAAAATTAGTAAATATAAATCAATACTTAAACAATATAAATGGTTATTTAAATTTTAATTTAATTTTAATAAATTTTAATTTATTACAATTAATAAAATTTCATTTTTAACTAAATATAGCCAAGACATATTTTCCATTAGTAGTGATTTTGGGGTAATTGTTCTTTATTTTCATTTTCCCCATTCTCTACAGTGTCAATTCCAGCTATAGGTAAGCCATGAAGAAGACAGGCACAAAGAAGTAATAACAGAGGGGTGATATTTTTGTTCAGTTGCTCAATCATGTCCGACTCCTTGTGACCACATGGACTACAGCACGCCAGACTTTCCTGTCCTTTACCACCTCCTGGAGTTTGCTCAAGCTCCTGTCCATTGAATTAGTGATGCCATCCAACCATCTCATCCTCTGTCGGAAAGGCAATGTACAGACACAAATCTTGTGAAGAAAAACAAGTTTTCTCCTTTAGTCAATAGCTAAAAAAAATAGAGTGAGATATAATGGGATTCACTGAGGTTCACAGAACTGAAAACTTGATGAAGTAAAAAGGGAATATAAAAGATCAGTCTTACACAAATTAATGTAGTGAATGCAGGTGCACCAAGAGCTTGGAACCAGAGGTTCAAGTCCAAATGGTTGTGTTTTCTAAGATTTCCATACGCACTCCCAGGAAGCAAACAGATAAAGTGGCTGAGAATTGACCATGAGACACAGTTCACATGATCTCAATTACTGTGTCGCATGGTCTTGCTTCTCCTTTCCTCCTGCTTCTCTTCCTTCCTTCCTTCCTTCATTTTGTTCTCCATGGCTCCCTTCTCCCCTCCCTCTCTCTCTCCTTTTCTGCCCCCACTTTCTTTCAATAGACTTTTTTTTTTTTTACAGCAATTTTAGTTAGGCTTAGCAAAACTGAATGGAAGATAAAGATTTCCCATGAACCCCATTCTCACACTTGCATAACCTATAGCATTATCAACACCCACCCCCACCAGAGTGGGACATTTAATTTCAATTTGTGAAGCTATATTGACACGTAAGTATCACCCAAAGTACAGAGTTTGCATTAAGTGTCACACCTGGTGTTGCACATTCTATCAGTTTTAACAAATTTATGGTATGTATCCACCATTATAGGATCACACAGAATAGTTGTACTGCTCTAAAGATCTCTGTTATACTTTTCACTGACCCACACTCAACACCCTTACCTTCCCCTGGCAACATATGGTCTTTTCACTGTCTCCATAGTTTTGCCTTTTCCCAAATATGGTTGGGCAGCTGCGTGGCGCTGGAGCACCTGTGAGGATATCCCACACCCAAGGACGGAGAAGACTGAGCAACATGGCAGGCAGAGGAGCGGTGGCTGCATGGGCTGGCAGACTGAAAACCTCAGTCACAGAAAATTAACCAATAAGCACAGGGCCCACAGCCTTGTCTAACTCAGTGAAACTGTGAGCCATGCCCTGTAGGGCCAGCCGAGACAGATGGGTCATGGTGGAGAATTCTGACAAAACGTGGCCCACTGAAAAAGGGAATGGCGAACAACTTCAGTATTCTTCCCTTGAGAACCCCATGAACAGTATGAAAAGGCAAGAAGATAGGACATTGAAAGATGAACTCCCTAGGTCAGTAGGTGCCCACTATTCTACTGGAGATTAGTGGAGAAATAACTCCAGAAAGAATGAAGAGACGGAGACAAAGCAAAAACAACACCTAGTTGTGGATGTGATGGGTGATGGAAGTAAGTCTGATGCTGTAAAAAGCACTATTGCCTAAGAACCTGGAATGTTAAGTCCACAAATCAAGGCAAACTGGAAGTGGTCAAACAGGAAAAGGCAAGAGTGAACATCGACATCTTAGGAATCAGCAAACTAAAATGGACTAGAATGGGTGAATTTAACTTAGATGACCATTATATCTACTACTGTGGGCAAGAATCCCTTATAAGAAATGGAGAGGCCCTCATAGTCAACAAAAGAGTCTGAAATGCAGTACTTGGTTGCAATCTCAAAAATGAGAAAAATGATCTCTGTTTGTTTCCAAGGCAAGCCATTCAATATCACAGTAATCCAAGTCTATGTCCTTACCAGTAATGCTGAAGAAATTGAAGCTGAAC
Organism: Dama dama; assembly: GCF_033118175.1. Taxonomy (NCBI): domain Eukaryota; kingdom Metazoa; phylum Chordata; class Mammalia; order Artiodactyla; family Cervidae; genus Dama; species Dama dama. The sequence goes on from NC_083711.1 coordinate 23,463,587, forward strand.
AGTACTGTGAAGACCTATAGACCTTCTAGAACTAACACACAAAAAAGATGTCCTTTTCACTATAGGGGACTGGAATGCAAAAGTAGGAAGTCAAGAGATACCTGGAGTAACAGGCAAATTTGGCTTGGGGCACAGAATGAAACAGGGCAAACAGCTAACAGAGTTCTGCCAAGAGAACGCACTGGCCATAGCAAACACCCTCTTCCAACAACACAAAAAAAGACTCTACACATGGCCATCACCAGATGGTCAATACTGAAATCAGATTGATTATATTTGCAGCGAATGATGGAGAAGCTCTACATAGTCAGCAAAAACAAGACCAGAGGCTGACTGTACCTCAGATCATGAACTCCTTATTGCCAAATTCAGACTTAAATTGAAGAAAGTAGGGAAAACCACTAGACCATTCAGGTATGACCTACAATCAAATCCCTTACAATTATACAGTGGAAGTGAGGAATAGATTCAAGGTATTAGATCTGATAGAGAGCTTGAAAAACTATGAACGGAGGTTCTTGACATTGTACAGGAGGCAGGGATCAAGACCATCCTGAGGAAAAAGAAATGCAACAAGGCAAAATGGTTGTCCAAGGAGGCCTTACAAACAGTTATGAAGAGAAGTAAAAGGCAAAGAAGAAAAGGAAAGATATTCCCATTTGAAAGCAGAGTTCCAAAGAATAGCAAGGAGGGATAAGAAAGCCTTCTAAGTGAACAATGGAAAGAAATAGAAGAAAACAATAGAATGGGAAAGACTAGAGACCTCTTCAAGAAAATTAAGAGACCAGGGGGACTTTTCATGCAAAGATGGGCACAATAAAGGACAGAAATGGTATAGACCTAACAGAAGCAGAAGGTATTAAGAAGGGTGGCAAGAATACACAGAAGAACTGTACAAAAAAGATATTCACCACCAAGAAAATCAAAATGGTGTGATCACTCACCTAGAGCCAGACATCCTGGAATGCGAAGGCAAGTGGACCTTAAGAAGCATGACTACAAACAAAGTTAGTGGAGATGATGGAATTCCAGTTGAGCTATTTCAAATCCTAAAAGATGATTCTGTGAAAGTGTTGCACTCAATATGTCAGCAAGTTTGGAAGAGGCAGCAGTGGCCACAGGACTGGAAAAGGTCAGTTTTCTTTCCAATCCAAAGGAAAGGCAATCCCAAAGAATGCTCAAACTACCACACAGTTGCATTCATCTCACACGCTAGTAAAGTAATGCTCAAAATTCTCCAAGCCAGTCTTCAACAGTACGTGAATTGTGAAATTCCAGATGTTCAAGCTGGATTTAGAAAAGGCAGAGGAACCAGAGATCAAATTGCCAACATCCACTGGATGATAGAAAAAGTTAGAGTTCCAGAAAAACATTTACTACTTCTTTATTGACTATGCCAAAGCCTTTGACTGTGTGGATCACAATAAACTGTGGAAAATTCTGAAAGAGATAGGAATACCAGACCACCTGGCCTGCCTCCTGAGAAATCCGTATGTAAGTCAAGAAACAATGGTTAGAACCAGACATGGAACAATAGACTGGTTCAAAACTGGGGAAGGACTACATCAAGGCAGTGTATTGTCATCCTGCTTATTTAACTTATATGCAGAGTACATCATGAGAAATGCTGGGCTGGATGAAGCACAAGCTGGAATCAAAATTGTCAGGAGAAATACCAATAACCTCAGATATGCAGATGACACCACCCTTATGGCAGAAAGTGAAGAACAACTACAGAGCCTCTTGATTAAAGTGAAAGAGGAGAGTGAAAAAGTTGGCTTAAAGCTCAACATTCAGAAAACTAAGATCATGACATCTTTTCCCATCACTTCATGGCAAATAGATGGGGAATCAATGGAAACAGTGAGAGATTTTATTTTCTTGGGCTCCAAAATCACTGCAGATGGTGACTACAGCCATGAAATTAAACAACACTTGCTCCTTGGAAGAAAGTTATGGCCAACCTAGATAGCATATTAAAAAGCAGAGACATCACTTTGCCAACACATGTCCAATGTCTTGTCAACGTCTTGTCAAAGTTATGGTTTTTCCAGTAGCCATGTGTGGATGTGAGAGTTGTACTATAAATAAAACTAAGTGCCAAATTATTGATGCTTTTAAACTTTGGCGTTGGAGAAGTCTCTTGAAAGTCCCTTGGACAGCAAGGAGATCCAACAAGTCCATTCTAAAGGAAATCAGTCCTGAATATTCTTTGGAAGGACTTATGCTGAAGCTGGGGCAACTTCCCTGGTGGCTCAGCCAGTAAAGTGTCTACCCGCAATGCAGGAGACCTGGGTTCAATCCCTGGGTCAGGAAGATCTCTTGGAGAAGGAAATGTCAACCCACTCCAGTACTCTTGCCTGGAAAATCCCATGGATGGAGGAGCCTGGTAGGCTACAGTCCATGGGGTCGCAAAGAGTCGGACACGACTGAGCGACTTTACTTACTTTACTTATGCTGAAGCTGAAACTCCAATATTTGGCCATCTGATGTGAAAAACTGACTCATTTGAAAAGACCCTGATGCTGGGAAAGATTGAAGGTGGAATGAGAAGATGACAACAGAGGATGAGATGGTTGGATTGCATCACTGACTCAATGTATATGAGTTTGACTTAACTCCGAGAGTTGGTGATGGATGGACAGGAGACCTGGCCTGCTGTAGTCCATGGGGTCACAAAAAATCAGACACGACTGGGCGACTAAACTGAACTGAATTGAGAATACGGTTAGTAACAATATATACCACTTACAATACAGTATTCAGTACATAGCATTTTCAGATTTTCTTCTTTCAAACTCAGTACTATGCATTTAAGTTTTTTTTTTTTTTTCCCATCTCTTCATTGCTTTAGAGTTCATTTCTTTAGTTGTGAATAATATTTCACTGTCTGAGTGTGCCACAGTTTAACCATTCAGCTACTGAAAGACATCTGTTTTGCTTCCGAGTTTTGGCAATTATCAATAGAGCTGCTAAAATTGAGTCAATAATATACAACTGAATCTGTTAGAAGAGCCAAGAGTCCATTATAGCAGGTTTTTGTGTGGATGTAAGTTTTCAATTCCTTTGGGAAAGTACCAAGGAACATGACTGCTGAAACAAACTTATTGGAAGGGTATGTTACCTGCCAGTTCAGTTCAGTCACTCAGTTGTGTCCAGCTCTATGCAACCACAGGAACAACAGCATGCCAGGCCTCCCTGTCCATCACCAACTCCCAGAGTTTACTCAAACTCATGCCCATCGAGTTGGTGATGCCATCCAGACAGCTCATCCTCTGTCATCCCCTCCTCCTCCTGCCCCCAATCCCTCCCAGCATCAGGATCTTTTCCAATGAGTCAACTTTTCCCATGAGGTGACCAAAGTATTGGAGCTTCAGCTTCAGCATCAGTCCTTCCAATGAACACCCAGGACTGATCTCCTTGGGGATGGACTGGTTGGATCTCCTTGCAGTCCAAACGACTCTCAAGAGCCTTCTCCAACACCACAATTCCAAAGCATCAATTTTTTGGCTCTCAGCTTTCTTCACTGTCAAACTCTCATATCCATAAATGACCACTGGAAAAACCATCCCATTAATAATTTTTATAAAGCATTTTATAGATAGTAGGAACTCATGCATGCATAACTGCTTTTAATAGATTTTATTACCTTTTCATTTTTATTCTCATAATGGACTCTTGACTCTTCTAGCAGATTCAGTTGTTTATTTTTGACTCGCTACTTGACTGATAAATAAATAAATAAAATAAAGCCTAATTTATTTTCACACCCTAAACAGCCATACTGTATCTAGTGGGGGTTCCTTTCAGTTAGCATGTCCTATATCTTAAAGATAACTTTACTCTTTCTTCAAAAATGAAAGTGATTTAGGCTACCATATTTTTCTCTGTCCCAAATGCATGGCATGCTCCCCAATTTTTCTGCATCCTTCCCTTTCATTTCCCTTCCACTCTGAAGTTGGGCGGAAGCCCAGTGATAGTTCTTGATAATGCATTATGGGGAAAAGTGATGTAGATGACCATGCAGTGATAATTCTAGAAGCCATATGCAGATATGGTAGTATTACATAAGAAGGATATACCCTTCATTTCTAAGTCACCAGGTCAAGAAGATCCCAAATCTTGCATGAGTAAAAAAAATGGTGTGGTCACACCTGAGAGTCAAGGTTTACATTCAGTCAAAATTGCATTTCTATAATAGAGAAATGGTTTGAAATCATCAGTGAAGACAGAATAAAAAAGACATTGAAATAATGAAGCAATTAAAAAATAATTACAGAGATGATTTTTATAGAATTGGATACACAGTCTAACAGATTACCAGTGTTTATCAAGTATAGAATACAACAAGTGGAACAGAAAGCTGTTCAAAGATGTGGTACAGACAGTTTCCTTGGAATGAAATAAGAAGCAAATATGCAAAATGAAAATGAACTACATCCCATGATAAGTGAAGCAGCAAGACTGAGATGGATCATTATTGGCTGTTTATTATGTAGAATTTCAAAGATATGAAAAGAATTCTTCAAGCATAGAGGCAGAAAAAGCAAAGCCCACTCAAGTCAAGATGGTAATGTAAATTCACACTTTAAATATTTCTTCTCTCTGAAAAGATAGCTGTAAAAAAAATCATAGTTGTTTCAGGAACAAGATAAAGAGCTCTTGGGCACAAAATGGAATATAATCTCCATGCTAAGAAGCTAAAGCCATGAGCCTGCTCTGATTCAGGAAACAGGCATAGAATAACATAAGTGGGACTCCTGTAAAGCATTAGGATCTAGAAACACCTTGAGTCTGGCAGGGTACCTAAAGTGAAGTCACTCAGTCGTGTCCAACTCTTTGTGACCCCTTGGATTGTAGCCTGTCAGGCTCCTCCATCTATGGGATTTTCCAGGCAAGAATACTAAGTTGGTTGCCTTTCTTTCTCCAGGGAGTCTTCCCAACCCAGGGATTGAACCCAGGTCTCCCGCACTGCAGTCAAACTCCTTACTGTCTGTACCACCAGGGTCCAGGTGCACTTTACTGAAACTGGATTTGGGATTGTATTCTCTTCCAATAGGAAGCCATAGATTTTTCTGATCACCCTTTAAGATTGTGACTTTATATCTCAGGTATCTAATTTGATGGAAGGGAAGCAGAAAATGTCACGAAGAGAGTACTCTGAACTTGCTGCAATATCATGACATGAATGCAAATAAGTTGATTCTCTTCCTGGGTACCAAAGTGTGAGTGATTACAATAGCACAATAGAATTGTTATGATAGGTAAGCATAGGGAGAAAAAAAATGGATAAGCGGTAAAATAAATCTACTACACAAGAGCAAGAACATTAATAAAGACAATCCCCAAAAGTAAAAAATTACAATAAGTAGCAGTGAAACAAATTAATTCAGTATGTCAAATGCAAAGGACAGAACAATGTCAAGCTGATTTTAAAGGAAGTGGGTTAAGAACCTCAGAATTTAAGCAAAAGTATATGAGCCATAATAACCAAGAAATTCTGGAACAAAAATAGATTGACCTAATTTTAATTTGAATTTTGAGCTAGCTAAAGATTCACAGTAAGTTGCAAAATAAAACCAAGAGTTTGTGTTCTTATCTATGAAAGGATCCTATACATCCCTTGGATTCTTCTGATGGTGATACATTACCAAATTATAGTACACTATGGAACCCAGGAAAATTTAATGGGCACAACAAAATTGGTTAGACTGCAAGACTTAATCAAATGTCACCAGGTTTTGCATGCACATAGTTTTGCATGTTGCACTGTATATCTTTAAGTATACTTTTATGACTTTTTATCATATGTATGTGAACGTGTGTTGGTTGGTCAGTTGTGTCCAGTGCTTTGCAGCCCCATGGACTGTAGCCCATCAGGCTTCTCTGTCTGTAGAATTCTCCAAGTAAGAATAATGGAATGGGTGGCCATTCCCTTCTCCAAGGGGATATTCCTGACCCAGGAGTTGACCCCAGGTCTCCAACATTACAGACAGAGTCTTCACCAACTGAGGCACCAGGAAAGCCTTAGCACATGTATACATTTTGTAGTCACCACCATTTCAAGACATTTTATTCCCTATAAATGTAGCATGACTCTGATCTACTTTCTTCTATTCCATACTATGTACCAATAAATGTACCTAAAGTTCTTCAAACATTTACTGCATTTAAAAAAAAAAATCAAAATGGCATCTGTTTAAAGACACTATTATTTTGTGTATCACTCAGGGGGAAAATGCCTGACCTAATACTTTCTTATCATGTACAATTTAATTTTTTTTATTTCTTGAAAAAGCTACATCTAACTTATTTAGACATAAATTGTTATGATATCTCATTCTTGTGCATAATATAAAGGAACATATACACTATGAAATGAATTGTATAAGATTTCCTGCAACTCGCTGAATTTTAGAGTGTGACTTCTGAATTCCAACTCTCAGTTTTCCATCTCTAAGTTGTTTCATACAATATTGGACTCAGTGCTACCAGAGGTGTTTGTGACATGGTGTATCTTAAGTGTACTGAAACAGTGTCTCCTGGAGAGACAAAACCCAGAACCCATTGTCCACGTTTGTATATGTATGTATAGACATTGACAACCTTATCATCATTCCCATACGGCTACCAGAAATTATTAGATGTGTTTTGATTCAGAAATAATAAAACATGAGTGAATTTTCACCTTGGCATTAATAAAAATGAAAATCTTCCCCCACAAAATAAATTCTTATCCCTTGTCTGCACATTCTTTTCTATGACCATAAGAAAGACCAATACAGTATACTAACACATATATGGGGAATTTAGAAAGATGGTAATGATGACCCTACAGGAGAGACAGCAAAAGAGACACAGATGTATAAAACAGTCTTTTGGACTCTGTGGGAGAAGGTGAGGGTGGAATCATTTGAGAGAATAGCACTGAAACATGTATATTATCATATGTGAAATAGATTGCCAGTCCAGGTTCAATTCATGAGACAGGGTGCTCAGGGCTGGTGCACTGGGATGACCCAGAGGGATGGGATGAGGAGGGAGGTGGGAGGGGTTTCAGGATGGGGAACACGTGTACACGCATGGCTGATTCATGTCAATGTACGGCAAAAACCACTATAATACTGTAAAGTAATTAGCCTCCAATTAAAATAAATAAATTTTTTTAAAAAAAGAAAGGGTTGCTTGTAGTTATCCAAAACCACAGGATCAGCCAAAAAAGATGTCTTCTATATTTTATGTTTATAAAACATCTGATACTTTTTTTTCCTGAAAAACTTTGAAAAAAAATTTTTTTTTCTGAAAAATGTTTGAGGTCTGGAAATAGTTGACTCTTTCTACATGTAAAGATTGTTAATTTCTGAGTTCTCTATCCCTCTTTCTTCCCTTCTCTAACTATCAATTATATTTTGGAGATTTTTTCTTGTAATATCTTCCTTACTGCAACAAATAAATGCCAACACATATATCAATTTTTTTATCTACTTACCCTGAGCCACAGGATTGGTAGGCATGAAGCTTGCTGCTACATGACATGGGTCTCCATCTGTTTAGCTTCTAATATCAGTTTTCATTCAATCACTAGTTGAATGAGTTCCTTATTTTCTTGTCACTTAGGTGCAAGGAATTTATTTTTAACTTGGTTAAGGATGAAAATACATTAGTTGCCATATGAGACAGAGCCAAGGATCTCAGAGGTTATGGGCTGATTTAGATATAGAATTTAATATGGATGATCCTGATGGATAGAGAAGTCTTGTCCAAGTGGTGATTCAGGGACCATCATGTATCTTCACCATCTGTACCATCCAACTTTGCAAATTCATCATTTTAAAATGCATTAATCTTGTAAAATAGAAAATAATATTCAGAATCAAATGAGGAATAATTCTATGACACAAATCTGTGGCTTCAGACCCTCAGGAATTCCAGGATATACTCTGAAACCAGCCACCATGCACGCATTTTTACTCTATGCATGTTGTTTTAGATTATTTCAATAATATTTTCAAGACTTTACCCTATTATCTTTCAACATCTCACCAGTTTGAGAGGTTTTTTTCTAATAATTTTAATATTATGTACATGTAACCAAACATATCTATACATAATTTTCACTGTACAAATTTTACACTATGTAAACTTATAAATTCAAATATATTTATTTCTTCTACCAAAGAAACTGTTAAAAGTTTCAGCAGAAGTGGTTGAAAGATGAGAGTGGGAAGGTAAAAATATTCCTGGCAGTATAAAAAAAAATATGTTTGCTTTGCAGTAAATTAGCTTTAGCTCTATTTTCACAGGATTTATTCTATAACCCACTCTTATTTTGTTGCCAAGAACACACTGATGTCATTTTATTTTGGAACTAGAAATAATCAGATGAGGGTAATTATTTGGAAGATTACTTATAGGAAGAAAGAAAGAAATGTTAAGTTACTAACTGTAATGTTCAATCAAAAGGGCCTAAATAAGTAAAACACAGTAAGTTTGTAAAAGAAGTTATGAGAGTTGAATTTTCTATTCTTTTATCATCTGACCACTGTTGAGACTCATGGGATTAGTGTAAGTAGTTCTAGAGTACATGTATTTTTTTCATTTCTGCACTAATCAAGATACCTCATACAGGGAGGCAATAAAACCTAACAGATAAGAGTATGGCTCAAGATTCCAATTAAAATTCTAGAATAACTGTAATATTCTAATCTTTAGAATCTAAAAAAATTCAATTTTTAAAAGGTTGTTATAAAAATAAAATAAAATAATACATAGAGCTTAGAAGTTCCAAATGATAGCTAATAAATGGTAGCTACAATAAACAAAAACACAACAAATAGAATCAGGGTCCTACACTTCAGAAAAAGACATTTACAGTTCATTTATACGCAATGGTCTGGGAACCCTTTAGAATTATATGAGTCTAGAAGCATGGCTTTAATTATAGAACTATAAACTCACACTGGTGTAGTTGAATAGTTCTTAGAACTATACTAATAGTAAACAAAAATAAGAAATAGATTCAGACAAAATTATACCATGAATATGCTTGTATCTGTCTTGTATAAAGTTATCTAAGTTTGTGCAATAATAGGAAAACTCAAAGAACAGTATTGACCTCATTTTTTTAGTCTATTACTATACAAGAGTGAAATATTTAGTAAAGATCAGCCTAGTAATGTGTTTGCAGTCTCATCTCAATTCTATCTTTAAACAATTTTTGACATTTACATCATTAATTATTAAAATGATTATGAAGGTTTTAACTAACATTATAATTATGATTTTTACAATTTAAGAGCTTACTAGAGCCCAAGCACTTTGCTAAATGTATATATATATATATATATGTATATATAATTACAATACATGTATAGGGAGTGTTAATTGATATGTATACACATATTTACTTTAATACAATTGTATGGTTTCACTATTGCTATTGGTAATTTATATATGGAGGAACAAAAGTATCTTTACCAAAGACTGATGGTGCAAAGACAAAGTTAGGATAAAAATCTGTATCGATTGGAATCCAGAACTAGTGTTTATGAGAGTATGATGACTTGCTTGAATGCGCATGCTCATTTGCTCAGTCACATCTGACTCTTTTTGAGACCCCCTGGACTGAAGCCCACAAGCCTTCTCTGGAGATACTGGAGCTGGTTGCCATTTCTTGCTCCAGAGCATCTTTCCAATCCAGGGATGGAAACTGCGTCTCATGCATCTCCTAATTGGCAGGCAGATTCTTTATCACTGTGCTATGTGGGAAGCCCCCATACTACACTTGATTTAGACTTGCTTGAATGGATTAAGTCAAAATGGTGAAACCTTAGGAACCTCTTATTTCTATATTTTTAAAAAGAAATCATGTAAAGATCAAAATGTCAGACTGTGTATGCATAGCAAATATGCTGCTATAACAGACAAAAAATTAAAACTAAAAACAATTTGAGCTATTAAAAAAAAAAAAGGTATTTGTCACAATCCAGTTTTTTTATCTTTGGAAATGACTTGCAAAAAAGAGAGTTGCAACCTGATGGTTCTGGAATTCATACTTTTGATTCACTCTAATCTGCTAACATCTAAATTTTTCCCACAACACTTGTGCCTCACTTCACTTTATAACATTATCAATTATTACTTGCTGACTGCCAAATTTAAAAGATTTACTACAATCATTATCTTAATAGTCATTTTATAGAATATGACTCTGTAAATTATTTTTCCTTGTGGAAATTTTCTTCTTCCAGTTGATTTACATGATACCTTTTGTTTTATTTAAGATAGAGGCTAAGCTGCTGTAACATAGAAATTAAAAAATGAAAAAAAAAAAGAGTGGACCTTTATATATATATATATTCAGAAAAGTTCCATGATTAATGAGTAACTTTGCTCCATTATGTGCTCATTAGACTTACATTTCTTCTTCTTACCATCCCACCATTTCCTAGATGTGGCTTTTATCGAGAATGCCAAAACCAATTACCATCCCTATGCTCATGCTCCAGCCTATGGGAAGGTGAAGAGAATGGAGAGCAAAAATTGCCTCAGTAAAGTTCTATCTCTAAAGTTCTATCAACAGCAGGTTGAACAATATGTAGACATAGAGAAAGGACTTGTAGACACAGCAGAGGAAAGAGAGGCTAGGAGAAACTGAGAAAGTATCATTGACATATATACATTATTGGGTTTCCCATGTGGTGCTAATGGTAAAGAACCCACTTGCCAATGCAGGAGATGTAAGGGACTCAGGTTCAATCCCTGGGTCAGGAAGATCCCCTGGAGGAGGGCATGGCAGCTCACTGCAGTATCTTACCTGCAAAATCTCTTGGACAGATGAGCCTTGGAGGTTACTCCAGGGTCAGAAAGAATTGGACATGACTCAAGTGACTTAGCACACACACACACACATACACAATCCTGTTTAAAATGGATAACTAGAAGGAAGGAAGGTGCTGTATAACACAGGAAGCTTAGCTTGGAGCTCTGTGACTACCTGGAAGGGTGGAAAGTGGGAAAAGACTCAAGAGGGAAGATATATACATATGCACACACACACACACACACACACACACACACACACATATATATATATATCCTGAGTGTTCATTGGAAGGACTGATGTTGAAGCTGAAACTCCAATTCTTTGGCCATCTGATGAGAAGAGCTGACTCATTTGAAAAGACCCTGATGCTGGGAAAGATTGAGGGCAGGAGGAGAAGGGGATGACAGAGGATGAGATGGTTGGATGGCATCACTGACTAAATGGATGTGAGTTTAAGTAAACTCCAAGAGTTGGTGATGGACAGGGAAGCCTGGTGTGCTGCGGTTCATGGGGTCACAAAGAGTTGTACACGACTGAGCAACTGAACTGAACTGATAATTGTGACTGATTTGGACTGATGTATGGCAGAGACAGCCACAAAAATGTAAAGCAATTATCCTCCAATAAAAATAAAATGTAGTCCTATAGCCATATTGTCCTTAAAGAGAGGGTGGAAAATGTAGTGTCTACCAAAGTGACCATGAAATGATCTAAGCTCACAGTTTGCTAGTATAAATAAGATAAGAGAGGTCAGTGGATACTAGGGGAAAAGTAACAGTCTCTAATACATTTTGCGTTTTCTACTTAGAATTCTATCATTTGAATTCTTTGGGCATCTTGTTTTTCTCTATTCACAAAATAAGTGTTTTTCTCTTGATCCTTACGTTTTGCTCAACTTAATTCCAACCCTCTGTAGTGTTTCTACTCCTTGCTTAGTAGATGAAAGATTAAGGGTTACATTTCCAGTTTCCTTTACTACTTGATGTATTTAAAATTACAGAGAGTAGACATCCATGTATGGCGTCTGTGAAGTGGAATTAAACTAGCTTAGGTGGAGACTATGCATTGGCTTTTGCTGCATTTTTCTGAAGCTTCGTTTTCCCTTAACAGCTGTGGCAGGGATCTAACACCCGTCTCTAGCTTTGGGGAGTGAGATTTTTGACACCAAGTATGAATAATTGCTCAGCTGTTATGATTCTGCTTATAGTCGATAATTTTGGAAAACACATAGCAATCCCTGGGTCATGGAAAAGGCAATTTACTGATGGAGACATGTTTGTAGGCTCTTCTGATTGTCAATGGAATATAGGATTGGTATTATATAATTTGGCCATGGAAACATATCTCTGAAACCCAAGCGATATTTTGAGGAACGTCATAATACCAGCATAATTGGGGAAATTTGTACTAGATTACATGAACTTCATTCAAGCAGGACCTAAAAATATTCTAAACTTTCAATGTATTTGAGTTTTATCATCAGTAAAAGAATACTGGCAAGTTAAAAGATTCATAGGGCAGGAAAGAAACATGAAATGAAAAATAAAAAAAATTACAAACAGAGAATATATATGGTTTCAAGACAAGTTGAATAAATGAGGGCTATCAAATTGCTCTGGAATAATTTCCCCATTCTCTTCCTTTTTCCTCCATTATATTTCGTGTTATCTAGCTAGTTAGCCATAAAATATATATAATGATTATTTTCCTCTGAAATTTTATATGAACATTTTGGTAGTACAACATATGACTTAACATACCATTCTTTAGTTTCCATATATTTGTTTATGGCAGAAAGTGAAGAGGAATTAAAAAGCCTCTTGATGAAAGTGAAGGAGGAAAGAGAAAAAGTTGGCTTAAAGTTCAACATTCAGAAAACTAAGATCATGGCATCTGGCCCCATCACTTCATGGTAAATAGATGGGGAAACAGTGGAAACAGTGTCAGACTTTATTTTTTGGGGCTTCAAAATCACTGCAGATGGTGATTGCAGCCATGAAATTAAGACACTCACTCCTTGAAAGGAAAGGTATACCAACCTGGACAGCATATTAAAAAGCAGAGACATTACTTTGTCAACAAAGGTCCATCTAGTCAAGGTTATGGTTTTTCCAGTAGTCATATATGGATGTGAGAGTTGGATGGTGAAGAAAGCTGAGCGCTGAAGAATTGATGCTTTTGAACTGTGGTGTTGGAGAAGACTCTTGAGAGTCCCTTGGACTGCAAGGAGATCCAACCAGTCCATCCTAAAGGAGATCAGTCCTGAGTGTTCATTGGAAGGACTGATGCTGAAGCTGAAACTCCAATACTTTGGCCACCTCATGCGAAGAGTTGACTCACTGGAGAAGACCCTGATGCTGGGAGGGGTTGGGGACAGGAGGAGAAGGGGACAACAGAAGATGAGATGGCTGGATGGCATCACCAACTTGATGGACATGAGTTTGAGTAAACTCCGGGAGTTGGTGATGGACAGGGAGGCCTGGCATGCTGCGATTCATGGGGTTGCAAAGAGTCCTACACAACTGAGTGACTGAACTGAACTGAACTGAAGAGAGGGGAAACAAATATCATTCAAAATGGTTAGTGACTAATCCTTTTTCTATTTAAGGAAAGCAATAAGCGCTCCTTCTTTATTAGAAGTATGGCTGCATTTATTGTAGGAAGTATAATTGCATTACCTTAGAAGAGAGAATACAGCTAGTTTTTTATTACAGATTGGAAGTTTAACTAGAGATGGATTGCACATTTGGGGGCTCTGAGTTGTCAATTATTGTGAGGAAGATCTTGTTACCCAACTCTTTCCAAAACTTCTGTAGTATGTTTTGTGTTCTGTGCTTGTTCAGTCACTCAGTTGCCTTCCACCCTTTGCAACCCCACGGACTATAGCCCACCAGTCTCCTCTGTCCATGGAATTCTCTAGGTGAGAATACTGGAATGCTATTTCCTCCTCCAGGGGATCTTACCAACCCAGGGACTGAACTCTTGTCTCCAGTGTCTCCTGAATTGGCAGGCAGATTCTTTACCACAGAGCCAACTGGGAAGTATGTTTTCATGTAAATTTATTTAAAAAATTAAATACAATATTTTCTAGAGTCTTTCAAAACTTTTCTGCCTGCAACATAACTTGTGCCAAACATGTTTATACTTGAGATTTGAAAGGTGAAAATGAGCATCATGTGGCAAAACCTGTGTTTCATTTGCCTTTCACTTGAATTAATAGTCCTGGTGACATGTGTGTGTGAGCGTGGAGTTTGGGATTCCCTGGTGGCCCACGTGGTGAAGAACCTGCCTATAATGTGGGATGCCCGAGTTCAATCCCTGGGTCAGGAAGATCCCCTGGAAAAGGAAATGGCTTCCAACTCCAGTATTCTTGCCTGGAGAATTCCAAGGACAGAGAAGCCTGATGGGCTACAGTCCATGGGGTCACAAAGTGTCAGACACAACTGAATAACTAACACAGAGAACAGATTTGATTTTCAAAGATGCTGAGTACTAGGATACTAGCATCTTATTTTCTGATGTGGATGATAACAAGGACCTAGTTGCCTACCATTTGGCTGCAGCTTTCTGGGTCCTCAGCGTCCTGGTCATGGCAGATACATGAGTGGACTGGATGAGACTGGATGAGTGTTTTTTGTTTGTTGTTTTGTTTGTGGGGGGGTGTGATTCTGAAAGTTTGATATGGAACCTATCTATTTTGGCATTACAACAACAGCGTGTATCATAACATCTGATTGCCTTACATCATTTCTGTTTTTACTGGTTAGGATGAAATAAACAAGCTTTCAAATGACCCTCAGTGATCTCTACCTTCAGGTAGTCACACTCTTGTCTAACTCTCTTCCCTTGAATATTCATGGGGTTTAAGACTTCAGGAAAAGCTATGGAGCATCACCTCCATGGCTGGGTTACACAGGATTGTAACTTCTGCCCTCCCTGCAGACTCACCGAGGACTCTCTCCCTGTCTTTGATACACCCTGCTGCACTGTGACTTACCTTGTAAATAAGGAACTGACAGCAGTGTCTGGCTAAGAACCAACAGAAGCAGAGTTTCTCAGTCCTACAATCCATAAAAAAACCACATTATTTCAAAAATTACATCGGGTTGGAAGCAGATTCCTTCCTCATTAGATGTCTGCGGTAAGACCAAAGGCTCAGCTGGCACCTTGATGGCAACCTTTTGGAGACCCTGGATGAGAATACTCAGATAAACCATGAAAGGACCAGATAAACCATGCTGGACTCCTTTCACACAGAAATTGTGAGATAATAAATATATAAGCTGTCAGTGTGTGATAATTTGTTACTTAACAAAGGATAAGCAATGCACACACCTATGTTTCTCTGTTAAAATGCATCATCAATTTTAAAAAAATTCCATGTCATTACTTTGAATTGACAATTTTGAAATTTATTTATTCACCTCAAATTTTTTTCCTGGTGCCTGTCATGTAGTCACTGACTCAGAACAACGCTCTACAATCTGCCCTACTCCACTTTTATAAGATTCTAAAGAGCATTTGTTTTGTATATCAAACTAAACATCTGTTAAACAGCATGGCTGCTTCTGCTGCTAAGTCACTTCAGTCGTGTCCGACTCTGTGCGACCCCATAGACTGCAGCCCACCAGGCTCCGCTGCCCCTGGGATTCTCCAGGCAAGAACACTGGAGTGGGTTTCTATTTCCTTCTCCAATACATGAAAGTGCAAAGCAAAAGTAAAGTCGCTCACTCGTGTCCGACTCTGTGCAACCCCATGGACTATAGACTACCAGGCTCCTCCGTCCATGGGATTTTCCAGGCAAGAGTACACCATGGAGATGTCTGTAAACCTTGAAATATGTTTTGATATTAATAAGAATCCTATCAACAAAGGTGTGCTTGAAGGTCAAATGTTTAAAGAATGCCCTGTTGCACATTATTTTGCCTGGGCAGAATTAGTAAAAGATGATAAATGTTAGTTAATTTGCAAGATTTTATGCATAATTTTTAAAAAATAGATTATTTCTAAGTTATAAGAAAAACATCCAGCAAAACTTACTGTTTTGTAAAAAAATAATACCAAAAGTAATGGATTGTGGAATGACAAAGTGTTTGAGTTATAAAGTTATTCAATAGGGAACTCGGATCTGAATTATGAGTTACTGCATCTTGCTTCTTAAAGGAACAAATGCTTCAAGATCCAATCCTGATATGAAACTTTCTGTCTGATAGACATGTTTTTGGATTCATTTGCATTAGCTGCTGATATTTTTATCCTAAGCTGGTAAGTAGCACAGTGAACATGTGCTGGAATATGTTGTCAGAAAAACTGATTTTATTTCATCTACAAGGTGGTTTTTTGTTAATTTCCATTCTGAAACTAAGGAATTAATTTATTTGAATATGTTTTGATTACTTTTTGACAACGGAAAATGCTTGTTTTAAGTTCTTTGGGGAAATTCATCTGGATGTTTGCTTGTACAGCAAAATAATTAAAACTTTTTTTCTATATAACTGTCAGTCAGCATTAGCTTTTATATAGTGATTTAATGTCAACGGTTTCGGTATAATTCAATGGAATCCATGCTTATATTACCTTATTCATAAATGGTATACCTTCAATTTCCCCATCAAACTTACAAATT
Organism: Dama dama; assembly: GCF_033118175.1. Taxonomy (NCBI): domain Eukaryota; kingdom Metazoa; phylum Chordata; class Mammalia; order Artiodactyla; family Cervidae; genus Dama; species Dama dama. The sequence goes on from NC_083711.1 coordinate 23,480,038, forward strand.
TCTTATAATTTGAATCCATGTTTATTACTTTCCCACATCTCTTTCATAAATTCAGATATTCATTTAACTACCATATGTTTCTGGATACGTGTTACTTGCTAAATATAAATATACCTACTGCTTCATATAAAATCTGTGAGGCATTTTTCACAATATTTAAATTTAAATGAAATAAAGTCCAATATTAATAAGCTAAATATGTAACTTAAAATTACTACACCAAAACATGCAGAAGGAAAAGAGAAGGAATCAACTAATGTAGCTAAGAGCAGAAATAGCTGAAATGCAAAGTGGACATTTAAAATAGGATATCAATCAAATACAAGTTCCCTATCACCGTCTCCACAAAACAAAGCAAAACAGAAAAGAACAAAAACACAGAGACTTGTAGAAATGCTATTGCACATCTGATGAAAAAAGAAAGGTGTCAGCAAAAATACTAAGAAATAAAAATAGAAACATAATTTTGGGAAAGCAGAGTTTATAAAGCAAATAAGGAAGTATTATTCTCAAACGTACTACAGTAAAATGTTAGGTGATATTGATTAATTCTTACAAAAAATGTAAGCTAAACTGACTCGTGACAGTAAAGGACATTATAGGATGCTTCTGGAAAAGAAAACTACAGATCAATCTCACTCATGTACAGAAATGTAAAAATTCAAAGAAAGCACAGTATTTGTTTTCTGAAATAAGGAAGCCAATGTCATTCAATTCTATTTGCTCACTTGTTTCTTCAATAATATGGTATGATTCACTTCAGAAAAAAATAGTTATCTTAAAAATTAAGTTTCTTTGTACAAGTTGCAGATTTTTCCTTTCTATTGTCAGTGGTTTATTTTTACCACTTTCTAATATCCTTGTTGTTAAATTAGAACATAGCTATAGAACTTTTCACTTTACAAGAGTTATAAATCTACCACTTTATATAGTTTTGTTGATATCTCTGTAATTTTATAGTTTGTAATATTTTCCAGATATACAATTGCATCTTTAAAAATAAAACACGGTCTGTTTCTTGTAATTCAATGCTAATTTTGTCTACTATTTTATTTTTTCTTGTTCTGTTTATTAGAATCTCATGCTAATATTGTACTTAGGTTTATTATATTTAAGTAGATTTAATTTATTTATACTTTATTTAGCATATTTCCTAGGAAACTAGGCAACATATTAAAAAGCAGAGACATTACTTTGCCAACAAAGTTCCATTTAGTCAAAGCTATGGTTTTTCCAGTAGTCATGTATGGATGTGATAGTTGAACTGTAAAAAAAGCTGAGAGCCAAAGAATTGATGCTCTTGAACTGCAGTGATGAAGACTCTTGGGAGTCCCTTGTACTGTAAGGAGATCCAACCAGCCCATCCTAAGGGAAATCAGTCCTGAATACTCACTGGAAGGACTGATGCTGAAGCTGAAGATCCAATACTTTGGCCACCTGATGTGAAGAACTGACTCATTGGAAAAGACCCTGATGCTGCGAAAGATTGAAGGCAGGAGGAGAAGGGAATGACAGAGAATGAGATGGTTAGATGACATCACCAATTTGATGGATATGAGTTTGAGTAAACTCTGGGAGTTGGTGATGGACAGGGAAGCCTGGCGTGCTGCAGTCCATGGGGTTGCAAAGAGTCGGGTTGACTGAGAGACTGAATTGTATTAGGAAAGATTTTGTATCATATAAAGTGACTTCAATCTATTGTCAACATCATAAAACATTTTTCCTATAGTTTGATGATGTTATAAATTACACTAAAATATTTTCTGGTTTTGGACCATACCTGAGTTGTTGGGATGAACATTCTTGATATTTGTGGATTACTCATTTGAAAAATAATTGGGTTCTATTTTTAAGTAACTTACCAATATTCATATTTTTCCTTCTATGTTTATAAATAAGATAATTTCAAAGCTTTCAAAATTGGGTTTAATGTGTTATACTTTTAAATAAATAAAATACATAGGGATTTATGTATTCTTGAGCTGCTAACTAAACTTTATTCACTTTCTTCCTTTCTTTGTCACTTTGAATTTAGACAATTACTAAATTTCTCTGAACTTCAAAAACTTGTGCACAGTTTTGCCTTTTTTCATATAGCAGTACAGTATTTTATTGAAGTGTATTTGCTGTACATTATATAAGTTAAAGGTATATAATAGTGGTTCACAATTTTTAACATTTGCAATCAATTTATAGTTATTATAAAATATTGGCTATATTCCCCACATTGTACAATATATCCTTGTACCTTATTTTATACCTAATAGTTTGTACCTCTTACTCACTTACTCCTACACTGACCCTTCACTCTTCCCTCTCTCCATGTATCACCATTTGTTGTTCTCTATATCTCTGAGTCTGTTTCTTTTCTGTTACATTCCTTAAGTTTGTTGTATTTTTTAGATTACTCAACTAAGTAATATAATACAATATCTGACTTTATATATCTGGGATTTCACCTACCATAATGCTTGCCAAATCCAGCTTTGCAGTTGCAAATAGCATAATTTCATTATTTTTAATGGTTGAGTAGTATTGCATTGTATGTATGTGTATATACACATGCCATATCTTCTTTATTTATTCAATTACTGATGGACTTTTAGATTGCTTTCACATCCTGAACAATTATAAACATTGCTGCTATGAATATTGAAGTGTATGTATCTTTTCAAATTAGTGTTTTTTTTCAGATATATATCCAGAAGTGGAATTACTAAGTCATATGGTAGTTTTAGTCTTTGGTTTGTGTGAAATCTCCTTATTGTTTTATATAGTGGCTGAACCAATATTTATATTCCCACCAGTAGTGCCTAAGAATTCCCTTTTCCCCATATCTTCTTTAATGTTTTTCATTTGTGAGGTTCTTTTTTTGTTGTTGTTGTTTTGATGATAGACATTCTGAGAGGTGTGAGGTGATGTTTTATTGTGGTTTTGACTTGCATTTACCTGGTGATTAATGATGTTGAGCAACTTTTCATGTGCCTATCAGCCAGCTGCATTTTTCCTTCAATAAAATGAGTATTCAGTTCTTCTGCCCAATTTTAAATGTGATGTTTGTGTTTTTGGTGTTGAGCTGTATGTTGAATACTAATCCCTTATCAGTCATATCATTTGTAAATATTTTCTCCCATTCAATAAGTTGTCTTTTCATTTTCCTTGTTTCATTTGCTGTGCAAAATCTTTTACATTTAATTAGGTCCCATTTGTTTATTTTTTCTTTATATTTCATTTAGGAGATGGATCCAAAAAAAATATTACTGTGATTTATGTGAAAGAGTGTTCTTCATTTTTTCCTCTAGGATTTCCTCTGTTATCGTATCCAGTCTTAAATTTAGGTCTTTAATCCCATTTCTTGTTGAAAAATGGAGAAAATGAAGGGGAAAACATAACTACTAATAATTAACAAGGCATTTCTTGTAAAACTTATAAACACATTCTGAAGGAAAGATCCAGCAGGAGTGCAATAAAAGTTTGGACCCTTCAAATTAGCGAGAGCTCCTTTTATTTATTACCTTGAAACCGTAATGGAAGATCTGACCATGTTTCTCAGGGTATTCAAAGGTTCATTTGGATCAAAAGTTCTGGTAGTTTGTTGAATACAAAAACAGCCACTAAGATAACCAATTTCTCATGTGGCTCTCAAGTAAAAGTAGTCTATCTCTCTTAGTATGACTAATCTTCAAAGTTCTTTCCTTAATCTGACAACTTGTTGTTGCTCTTCAATTGCTCAATCATGGCTGACTCTTTGTGACCCCACGGACTGCAGCATGCCAAGCTTCCCTGTCCATCACCGTCTCCTGGAGCTGGCTCAAACTCATGTCCATCCAGTTAGTGACGACAGCCAACCATCTCATTCTCTGTTGTCCCCTTCTCCTCCTGCCTTCAATCTTTCTCAGAATCAGGGTCTTTCTAATGAGTCAGTTATTCCCAACAGTTGGCCAAAGTATTGGAGATCCAGCTTCAGCATCAGTCCCTCCAATAAATATTTAGGACTGATTTCCTTTCGGATTATCTGGTTTGTTCTCCTTGCAGGGACTCTCAAGAGTCTTCTCCAAAACCACATTTCAAAAACATCAATTATTCAGCCTTCAGCCTTCTTTATGGTCCATCTCTCACATCCATACATGATTACTAGAAAAACCGTAGTTTTGACAATTCAGGTCTTTGTCAGCAAAGCAACGTCTTTGTTTTTTAATATGCTGTCTAGGTTTTTCATAGCTTTTCTTCTAAGGAGCAAGTATCTTTTAATCTCATGGCTGCAGTCACAATCTGCAATGATTTTTGGAGCCCAAGAAAATAAAGTTTGTCACTGTTTCCATTGCTTCCCCATCTATTTGCCATGAAGTGATGGGACCAGATGCCTTGATCTTCGTTTGTGAATGTCATATTTTTCAGTTCAGTTCAGTTTTGTCACTCAGTCATGTCCAACTCTTTGTGACCCCTGAAGCACACCAGACCTCCCTGTCCATCACCAACTCCCAGAACTTGCTCAAACTCATGTCCATTGAGTCAGTGATGCCATCCAACCACCTCATCTTCTGTCGTCACCTTCTCCTCCTGCCTTCAATCTTCCCCAGTTTCAGGTTTTTTTCTTCACATCAGGTGGCTGAAATATTGGATTTTCAGCTTCAGCATCAGTCATTTCAATGAATATTCAAGACTGATTTCCTTTAGGATGAACTAGTTTGATCTCCCTGTAGTCCAAGGGACCCTCAAGAGTTTTCTCCAACACCACAGTCCTTATGTTTAACTTTCTTATAAGTAGAAATGATTTCATTAATACTTCTGAAGCTTCCTCACAACTTTCTTAATGGTTCAGAAATCCAGGGGACTGCTGTGAATCTTAAATGGAGTTCCCAGGATTTGGAAAGGATAATTAAAATACTCTCCTACTTACCTAAGTGATGGAGAAAAATGAGAAAAAGTGTGATAAAAATGTATTCCTTGAAGCTGTACAATACTTTAGTTGTCTTTGATTAATCACACAATCTCAGACTCTCTGGCTCTAGCAGAATTATGATTTATTTCACCACCAAATCAAGTTCAATGCATTACTGTTTAAAATAAATCTTTTTATACAATAAAACTCTTAGCCCTACTTTAAAAAGTGCCAAATGGATTTTTGATTTCTCTGGGGGACTGATGTCTGCCAGTTATCTGGCCTAACAGAGACCCATGGACTTCTCCTGGTAGCTCAGCAGAGAAGAATCTGCCTGCAATGTAGGAGACATATGTTCGATTCCTTGGTTGGGATGATCTCTTATAGGAAGACACAGTAACCCACTCCAGTACTCTTGCCTGGAGAATCCCATGGACAGAGGAGTCTGGCAGGCTACAGTCCTTAAGGTTGCACAGAGTCAGACATGACTGAAGTGACTACGCAGCAATAGCAGCAAAAGAGACCCATATAATGATATTCTTTTCTCTGCATAGTAATAGTAATGATAAAATAACTAAAAAAGATTTATAAGTTGAGAATTATAGGTAAGACATCATTTAATTATACTACCTAGAAATATCTATAAGGATTCTGAACATGATACAGTACTTTTTCAGTGAAGTGGCTTAATGCCCAAAGCAGCTGAATATTAGTTATGTCATTTTCCTCCTTAACCCCATTGCCATAATAGGAAGTGGACCAGCCATAACATTGATTCTTGTGAGACAACAAATGACATTCAGATTAATGAAGATAAAAGGAACACACCAAAGTTAACCAAAGCAACAAACATTTCTAAGCAATTAGAAGGAAGAAGCTTCTGTAGAAAACTGGAGATCATAATTCACTATTTAAAAAGATAATTTGAGAAAGATTAGAGGAGGCAAATATAAGATAGGAGAAAACTAATCTTTTCCATGAGGCAATAAACTCTCCTATCCCCTCTCCCCAATCCACCTCTCAAAAGAAACAATCAGAAGTGAAGTGAGAGGAAAATGACAAAAAGGAAATTAATTATACTCAATGTTGACAAGTCACCTGGCAAAATCTTGAAAAGCACCATTAGTTCTTCATTAAGATGTTAGATAAATGATAGATAGATGTTTGGTTGGGGTAGACATATGATTATAATTAACATTATATTGCTATGGGGATAAAAATATGTAAGCTACATTCCTTAAAAGTCTGTCTTGTCCAGTTTTGCTTTGCTTTTTTTTTTTTTTTTTTTTACTGAGTGTACTGTATATTATACTTCAGTCCATTGCTACTCTTTGACACCTGGAATCCCTGACAGCATGAATAAATTTCAGTTGACCTTCCCCAGAGCATGTTTGTCTGAATGAAAATCACCATGTTCCAGAGGGACTAGGCCTCTGTAAACAAGAGGAAAGAGTCAGTGTGAACTGGAGAATGAAGAATATGGCTGGGAAATTTATGCTTTGGGCTCCTTATGTCACTTAAAAACTGATTTAAACAGATAATGTTTACATCAAGGCATTAATATGATTTCCATTAGGGAAACTGTCTTTCTGTTGGAGGAATTAAAGTTTTTCTTTCTTTTGGCTGATTATTCATCATTTTAGAGGCAATTAATAGATTTCACTACCACTATAGAGAGCCTAAGATTAATAGCATATAGTTTATCATGTTATATGATATCCATAAAAGCTGAATTTGAGAAAGAAATATAATTATGCATTTTCCCTTTCTAAAAATATGTCAAACTTGAAATAAATCACTATGAAGATTTCCAGAGAAGGATATTAACATTAATACTGACTCATAAGATAGTGTTTAGATGAATTTTTGATAGTTTTCTATAGTGCGGCCTATGGTAGAATTGATTGGTGATTTCTAGGTACTAATCTGTGCCTAGTACAGGCAAACCTCAGAAATATTGTGTGTTCAGTTCCAGACCACCACAATAAAGAGAAAATCACAATAAGATGTGTCACACTGATACTTGATTTCTCAGTGCGTATAAAAGTTAAGTTTATACTAAACTCCAGTCTATTAAGTCTAATAAAGGAATATGTACACTTTAATTAAAAATTTATTTTGTTACTAAAAAGTGCTGACTAGCTGAGCTTCCAGTGAGTCATAGTCTTTTTCCTGGTGGTAGATCTTGCATCCTTGTTGATGACTATTGACTGACCAGGGTGGTGTTTGCTGAAGGTTAGGCTGTGATTATTTCTTAAAGCAAGACAACAATGAAGTTTGCCACATCAGTTGACACTTTCATTCACAAACCATTTTTCCATAGTGTGTAATACTGTTTGATAGCCTTTTACCCATAGTAGAACTTCTTTCAAAATTGGAGTCAATTCTCTCAAACTCTGCCACTGCTTTATCAACTAAGTTTTTGTGATACTCTAAATTCATTGTTCTCATTTCAACAATCTTCATAGTTTTCACCGGAAGTAGTTTCCATCTTAAGTAACCAATTTCTTTGCTCATCCCTAAGAAGCAACTCTACATATGCTTTTTTTTTTTTTTTTATTAGACAGCAGCAATTCAGTCATATCTCCAGACTTCACTTCTAATTCTAGTTCTCTGACTACTTCTACCACACCTGCAGTAACTTTTTTCACTGAAGTCTTGAAACCCTCAAACTCATTCACCAGGGTTAAATCAATTTCTTCCAAACTTCAATTAATGTTGTTACTTTGACATCTTCCCATGAACTATATGTGTTTTTTATGGCATCTACAGTAGAGAATGCTTACCAGAAGGTTTTCATTTGGCTTTGCCTAGGTTCACCAGAGGAATCACTATTCATGGCAGTTACAATTTTACAAAATATATATATTGAATAATAAGGCTTGAAGTCGACATCTCTCCTTGATCCATGGTCTGCAGAATGGATATTGTATTAGCAGGCTTGAAAACAACATTAATATTATCGCACATTTCCATCAGAGCTCTTGGTGACCAGGTGCCTTGTCAATGAGCAGTGATATTTTCAGAGAACTCTTTTTTTTTTTTTTCCTGAACAGTGAGCCTCAATGGTGATTTTAAAATATTAAAGTAAACCATGATGTAAATAGATGTGTTGCCATCCAGGCACAGTTGCTCCACTTAAAGAGCAGAGGCTAAATCACAGAGTAGATATAGCACAACTCTTAAGGGCCTAGGATTTTCAGAGTTATAAATGAGCACTGACCTGTATTAGCCCCTAGTGGAAAAAGTAGCTGATCCTTTGAAACTATGAAGGCAGACATTGACTTCTCTTAGCTATGAAAGTCAGAGAGAGCATTTTCTTTCAATATAAGGTTGTTATATCTACATTGAAAATCTGTTGTTCAGTGTAACCATTTTCATTAATTACCTTAGCCATATCTTCTGGATAATTTCCTGCAGCTTCTCCATCAGCGCTTGCTGCTTCACCTTGTCCTGTTATGTTATGGAGACAGTTTCTCTCCTTAAACCTCATGAACCAACATCTGCTTGTTTCACACTTTTCTTCTGCAGCTTCTCACCTCTCTCTGGTCTTCATGGAATTAAAGACAGTTAGGGCCTTACTTTAAGGGGATGCTTTGGCTGGCTTGGTCTTTTATCTAGACTACTAAAACTTTTTTCCATATCATTCCTCTTTCTTACCATGAGTGTGTTAACTGGAGTAGTACTTTTTCCTTCAAGAACTTTTCCTTTACATTCACAACTTGGTTAACTGTTTGACAGATGAGACCTAACTTTTGACAAGCTTGACTTCCAAAACGACTTCCTCACTAAGCGTAATCATTTGTAGCTTTCAATTTAGTGTGGGATATGTGTGACATTCCTTTCATTTGAATAATTAGAAGCTATTGTAGGGTTATTAATTGGCCTAGTTTCAATATTATTGTATCAGAGGGAATAGGGAGACCCAAGGGGAAGGAAAGAGACAGAGGAAAGACCAGTCTGTGGAGCAGTTGGAGCACATGCAACATTTATTAAGTTTGTCCTCTTATATGGGCATGGTTCATAGTGCCTCAAAGCAACCACAATAGTAACATCCAAGATCACTTATCACAGATTGCTATAACAAGTTTAACAGTAATTTTAAAAGTTTGAAATATTGCAAAACTTACCAAAATACAACATAGATATTTGAGTAAATGCTCTTGGAAAAATGTCACAGGTAGACTTGGGTGAGCAAAAGTTATGCATTTAAATAATTCATAAATTATCACACATTGATTTATTCCATAACATTTATTTTTATTTCTTTCATATTAACACTGATTAATTACATTGTTATAGTTAAGATTCCCACAAAATCTTTGTGTTAAAGACAAAAGTAGATAAATACATGTTTTGTGTGCCATTGTAATATTATTTTTGGTAACCAGTATACACTAAATAATTTTTGACATCTTAAATTCAAAAAAATTGTTCAACTGAGCAACTGAACTGAACTGAACTGAGAGTCAGACATGACTTAGCAACTGAACAGCAACAGAGCATAATGAGAATTTAAATTTCATTCTGTTTGTATGACGAATCCATCAGGATGCTTTAGAGAGATCGGTTGCATGATATGAAAGCTAGCACTACAATTTAAATTTCTTTATTATGTACAGTTCATAAGAACTCAAGAGCACAGGTGGGGATATTTACCACCTGTAGAAGACAATGGACACGAAAAAGATGATGACTTGGACTTGAGTTGCAGCAGTGTGGATGGAGAGACGACGACAGATATGACACATATTTTATTTTGTTTTTAATTGAGTTACCGTTGGTGTACAATAGATTATTATTTTGAGGTGTACTTCATAGTTATTCATGATTTTTATAGATTATATTCCATTTAAAGTTATTACAAGTTAATGGCTATATTTCTCTGTGCTATACTATATAAGATTGCTGTTTATTTTGTACACAGTAGTTTGTCTCTTAATCCCTTACTTGTATTTCACCCTTCCCCCATTCTCCCTTCCACTGGTTTGTTCTCTATATCTGTGAGTCTGTTAGTGTTTTGTTATAAACATTTATTTTTTGGTTTTCACCAAAAAAAAAAAAAAAATTATTTTCTTTTTCTTCCAGAGAACATGATTTGTTCTGTACGTAAGGATTTTTCCATTGCATCTTTAAAATTTTTGTGCATCTTCCATACTATTTGTAACAAACTTAATTGGCTTAAGAAGATTAGTTATCAACCTCATAATCTGAGGTCACGTCTGACAACACTTTAAGGTCAAGCTTGGTATAAGTTTTATTAATTACTACTGTCTTGGATATATGCAAAAATAATGACATAATATTTGAATTATTTAAAAAATATCCCCAGTGTCCTAACTTGATCATTCTCCCACTCAAAAACATTTCAAAAAAATTTTAAAATATTTAAATTAAATATTAATTTAAAAATTAATACAAATATTAATAATGAAGATAATTTAAATTTTACAAATGCTTTAACATGACATTAACCCTAGGGAAGTGTACAGCCATATGAGCAAAGATTGTACTGAACTTCTTAAAGCTATTCTTGGAAATCTTGGGTGGGAGAGGAGTTAATTATTTGCATAAGTTTTAACAATTATCTGAGTATCTCTAGAATTCTTCTAATCTTGATTTCTTTGTTCCAATTCTCCTCTTCTCTCTTGTAGCCTTGGTCTCTGTCTCCCACTAATATTCATCATATTCATGTGGTAACCATGGGGTGGCAATAAATGACCCCATGCTGGTACATCTATATTCTAATGATGTAATGGCTCTACTGATACTTACATCTCATTTGTTTATTTATTTATTTTTTCTTATCTTCATTACTCTTGGGGTTGGATCAAAAAAGAAACAGCTGCAATTTATGTCAGGAAGTGTTTTGCCTATGTTTTCTTCTAAAAGTTTTACAGTATCTGGCCTTATTAAAGACCATTTAGGTCTTTAAACCATTTTTAGTTTATTTTTGTGTAAGATGTTAGGAGGTGTTCTAATTTCATTCTTTTAGATGTAACTGTTAAGTTTTCCCAGCACCACTTATCGTAGAGATTGTGTTTTGTTCATTTTACATTCTTGCCTTCTTTGTCATAGTTTAGTTGACCGTAGGTGTGTGGATAAGGATTTACAGTGTAGCACAGGGAACTCTACTCAGTACTGTATATTGATATACATGGGAAAATAATCTTTAAAAGAGAGTGGACACAAGTACATGTATAACTGAATTATTTTCATTCACCGACCCTCTGGGAAAATATAGTTTTCTCAATGAGTTATAGCTTCATGGTCATTTAACATTCAGTGATATTTTAGAAAGCATCTAGATTATAGATTTTTTTCTCTATTAAAATGCCCAATTAATCTGTATCTCAATCTAAAGCCAAGTGCTTAACTAATAGAAAGTGCTTTTAAATGTTGACAGCTTTTCTCTCTTTGACTTTTCTCCTTCCCCTTCCAGATTTCCTCTTCTTTTCTTTTTTCCTCTTTCCAGAGGATACCACGTGAGCAAACAGTTGATATGAAGATTCACCTGTCATGAATGGAAACAGTTGAGTGGAAGTAACTGGTAAGAAAGTTACAAAAGTTGTCATTAGAATTATAATGTAGACAAAGGGGGGGAATTCCCAGATAGCACAGTGATAAAGAATCCACCCGCAGGAGACACTGGTTCAATCCCTAGGTCAAGAAGATCTCCTGAAGAAGGAAATGTTCACACACTCCAGTATTCTTGCCTGGAAAATTACATGGACAGAGGAGCCTGGTGGGCTATAGTCCATGGAGTAGCAAAGAGTCAGACATGACTGAGCGAGCACTGGGGAAGGCGGGAAGCCCAAAGCCAGTGCACAGAAGAATTTGATGACCAAGCTGATGAGATTAAACCTTATCCTCCAAGAAACAGGAAATCAGTGAAAATGTCTATGAGTGAATGCTGAGGGAAAGTTTTGATGGATTCATATGATATTTCAGGAAAATCACTCCAAAAGAAAGGGTGATAGATGAAAACCAGTTAAACAATTAGGAGATAACCATGGCATTAACTTGTTTTCATTATCATAAACATGACAGTCTCATGATATTAGCATACAGTTACAACTTTATAGTGAAGGAAAGGTGAGAAGTCCAGTTGTAGACAGTGGCAAAACAAACGGTGAGGAAAAGATGAATGCATGAGATTTTTCAGGAGAGACTGTACTTACTTTGTAATTGATACTTTAGGGAGAGAAGTAAGAAATCAAGGTGAATTTTAAAGGTCTCTGTTTTTTGACCAATTTTATTGGTAGAATTACTATATTATTACTTAAAAAAATCTAAACACAACCTTGTTTATATTTAGAGCATAACTTGATAAGTAATGTTTCCAGTGTAAGACAACTAATGTCAAAAATAAAAAGTCTTAAATTGATATAATGATTCTAAATAAGACTAGAACACAATACTAAGATAAACAGCAACTGAATAAAGATATGGTATTGACAAAAAGGAATAAAAGAAATCTAAACACATTTGTGCAAGCTGCAATCAAACTATGGTATTATTACTGAATATTCAAATAAGCAAGTTTGAGATATGAAGGTATTAAAGCCTCACATGATACATGAAACAAGAAAATAATGGCCTCCACAGAAACATTTATTTCAAAAAGAGCAATACTACTTTTTCATATATTATGTGGATTGTTATTGGGTAGATAACGTATAACTAGAAGTTATATGAACTATTTATGCTGTTCATTAACTCATTGTGTAGAAGCGGTGAGCTTTTATTTCTATATTGGTTGTAAATGAAGTGATGAATCCATGCAAATATAGCCACCCTAGAATACAATGCATCCCTGGTGAACCAAGGTCTATGATACATATTCAGCCTAAGAGCCTGCATACATTTTCCATGCTACACAAACATATTGATTTTTTAGCTTAGCAGACTCTGCCAATACAGAGCTAAATAAAACAACTCAAAAGTTGTGTCTTTGAACACTTTTACTAGTTAAATAGTGCACAGAAATTATATGAAGGTATTATATGAAGATATAGTTTTGAAGACCACACAAAAATGTGCATTGGTCTCAAAGGAAATTTTTATAAATTGTGCCACTCTAAAACACAAGTTACCCTACTACTAGACTTGAAGTTATGTCAGTTGGGCTTCCCTAATACCTCAGTTGGCAAAGAATCTGCCTGCAATGCAGGAGACTCAGGTTCAATCCCTGGGTTAGGGAGATAACTTGGAGAAGGAAATGGCAATCCACTCCAGTGTTCTTGCCTGGAGAATCTCATGGACAGAGGAGCCTGGCAGGCTACAGTCCATGGGGTTGCAAGAGTTGGACACAACTTAGCGACTAAACCACCACCATCATGTCTATTGAAATAATAAGAATTGAGTAGTTTTAGCAGTTAATGAGATTCTATACATACCATCATTTCACTGAATCATAAACTGTGTCCCTTATTGCTTTAACAGTGTCCTGTTTAATGCCATACACACAAACCAGCACTTCACTCTGTTAACCAAGATTGATTCTATTAATATTCACCTAGTTAATGACAGATATGTTAGAAACCATTTCAGTAGTCAAAGCAGGAAAAAAAAAAAAAAAAAAACAATATCAGTGTGTAAATTGAAGGAAGTATGATGCAAGTTGTTGGTTAAACCACAAAGAAAATGCTGAGATGCCACACAAGGGAAGGTACTACAACTCAGAAATTACCATAGCAGGAAGTTTCCACTCCCATGAACTGCGAAAGCTTGAAGATGGAGACCGGGGAGACAGGACAGTGATGCTGGAGCCCCGAGGCCAACATCCCATAACAGAGGCTGGAATCCGGTGAGTTTATCTGGCTGGAGTGGACTTGAAGGAGATACTGCCTCTGCCAGAAAATCACTCCTGAGACAGAGTAGGAGGGAAAGAAAGAGCCTGGCTGCTCTGGGAGCCTGCTAGCCAATCCTCAGCCAGTTCTTGCCGGAGGCAGAACCCAGAGGAAAGTCAACTGCCTTGAGAGAGTGGAAAAGAAAACTTCTGAAGTTCATGCTCCCAAAACACAGACCAGAAGAGCTGAAGTGCAAAGGGTGTAATGAGGAGGCAAACAGATCCTTAGATTAACTGAAATTACAAGGCTTTGCAGATGGTGCTAGCGGTAAAGAACCCACCTGCCAATACAGGAAACATAAGAGAGATGGATTCAGTCCCCGGGTTGGGCAGACCCCCTGGAGGAGGGCATAGCAACCCACTCCATTATTTTTGTCTGGGGAATCCCATGGACAAAGGAGCCTTGGCAGGCTGCACTCCATAGGGTCGTGGAGTTGAACAGGACTGAAACAATTTAGGATGCAAGCACAGGGAAATCTGCTCATTTGAATTCTGACAAATCTGCTGTCCATTAATTAAACATTGTGCAATAAAATTATCTAAAATGTTGACCAACGATGCAAGTCCTACTCTTAGTGCAGAAGGAAGACTCCAGAAGAATGATTAGAAAATTGTGTGTTGTGAATACCACGAATTGACCTCAACTCTTAGGATGATACATATTCTTTGAAGCATTTGGCTGAAAGAAAAAAAATGTGCTTTGCTAAAATTAATAAAATATCACTTATCCTTCTTTCATAAATACAGAATATTTACTTAGACTGTTTGATCTCATTTTAATTGTAACTTTCAAGGGCCCTGAAATAGGAGAAAGACTACTTGTTGTGGACTAGAGCCTTCAGAACAGGATTTGTTTGCTGATTATGGCATTTGCTGGCTCTGCATCTTCTGGTAAATTAGTTACTTCTCTGAGCTTTATTTTTCTACTGTAATAATGACTGCACAGTATACCTTATTGAGTATTGAGTTCAAACAAGAAATGGTACTCATTTAAAAAACTATAAGGTATTATATTATTATAAAATATTATATTATCATGAAATTATATTATTATATAATATATAAATTATATTATTATGAAACATATTTATTATTTTAATCTTTATCAAAATATGAGTATAAAATTTGAACTACTTTTAGATCTTTATTAAAATTTTAACATACCTATTATTTTCAATTATTTTTGTGAGAAATTCAGTTATAATGTGAAATTAAAAATGAGTCAAGCCAAAACTGATAATGCAAAAAAATTATTTATGAAAAAAAAAAATCTATGGCGCTAGGGGTACTAATGTGTCTTAAGAAGGAATCATTATGTTTAGACTGAGGTGGTTTAAAAATGATGCCCCTAAATCATTTCATGGTAAATATTTTATAAAATTATATTTGTCTTATTATAATACAGAAACCCATTATATCTGATAGTTTACAAATATCATATATAAAGTTTTTTTTACAAAGAATCTATACATATTTTGAGCTCACACTGAAATTTTGTGAGTATATGTCTGTGTGTGAATACACGTGTGTGTGTGCGTGTGTGTTTCCTGTAAGAGAAAAATTTGGTTTAGCCTTGATCCAAGATACAGGACACTTTAAATTCATCCAGCACCATTAAAGAAGTATACTTTAAATCAGTTTGATTTTATCAAGGCAATTTATTTTACCCTCATACAAATGCAGGAATGATTTATAATGAGTGTCTTTATCTCATAAAATAACTAAATGAGTTTTCTGCTTTAAAAGTACTTAAATCATAACAGTTCCTCCATTTATGCAAAAATTTATGCTTTCAGCAATACAAGCATGATATCAAAATCTGTTATTTTTTGTATCTTTTTTACAAGTGAATTGTTTATAACTCAGTTTAATCTAATTACTCTTTGTTGTGTTTTCTAAGACCAGTTGTGTATTTATCACCAAAAGTCTTATCTATATCACCATTATCGTTAATCACTTGTGAATTACTTAGCTTCTTAAGCATTTTATCGCCTCCATTTCCTTTACTGTCTGGTCGTCCCTTAGAAGCTAAAATCAAGCGTTTTCAATTTAGGGTAGTTTTTTCAGTAAAATATTTCAAAATTCTATCAGTCTTCCCTGTATTTGAAAAAATAATCTTGCATATTTTTCACTGATATAGTCATAGAACAATTTTGTTGACTAAATAGCAATCTTAACTTTAGTAAAAAGAAATCACAAAAATCCAAATGAAGTAGCAAAACTTGAACAGGTTTTTTTTTTTTAATAAGTAGAAAAATCTCTTTTGATAACAATTATTTGTGGCTCTTTGGCATGGTGGTGCCTCGTAAATCACATTTTCTTTTCATTTTTGCCTTCCAATAGTGACACGCCTGATAAATATGAACCAATATCCCATGTCAGAATACAAACACAGTGACATCAGTGAGCTGGGTGCAGGTGCTGGCAGGTATTAGGGGAAAACAGTGGCTGCTCTCTCTGAGTTTAAAGAGAAGATTCTTGAAAAATGACACTACACCAATATGCAGGCACACTGGAGGCATTTTGTGACTCACCCTCCTTCTGTAATTGTGGACCAGTCTTGGCAATAAGTTTCAAAATCTTGCAAGGACACAGACTTTTAGAGCTATAGGGCAGGTATTTAGAGAAAATCATGTTCAAGTTCCTTAAAATAGTGATTGAAAAATATAGACACTTGTTCTTTAGCTAATGGGCTACAGATGTGAAGCTGATGTGCCTAAGCTTTGAACACGTGCCAGCATCATCACAGTTACGGGTATTTGCCGGGAGAGTCTGAGAATGGTCCACTCTGTCTACAAACCATTGGTTATCAGGGGTCAGAGTCCTGTCCTTCCAGGCTTTCTGAAGGCTGATAAAGGCTCTTTCACCAATACTTTGACAGCCCTTCTGTTGGTCATATGTAATTAAGTCCCTGTAATAAATGTATGCTCTTTGAAATAACTAGAACCGTTTCTGTTTTTCTGAAATAAACACAACTTGTATACCATAATTCTATTTGAGTCTGTGTCCCACAACTTATTGAGAGCAAGAACTGATAAAAATTTATTGGATCTTTCTGTTAGAACATTATAGCGGAAAATACATATTGAAGCAGTGTGAGGCCAAAATATTGGATTTATATACATATATATGAAGCCTTAAAAAGATGCTTTATATGAGAAATATATACAGATTTTCTATATTATAAATTAACATAAATGTATTATTGATGTTTCACATTATCAAATTATTTAGCTTAATTAAAAATGTATAGTATGCTATCAAACTAATGTATGTGTATATACACACATATGCACACACATATACATATATACTCAATATTTTTGGATAGTTACATGGACCATGATTCTGTCATAAATACTTTTCACTTAATAACTCATTTAATTCTCAAAAAGGTACTACTGTACATTTTTTATTCATTTTGCATCTAAAGAAACTGAATAGATTAAGCGACATTTGTAAATTGCCATTTCAAATAATAGAAATTAAATCTATTCAATCTATCTCCTGAAAAAAATGCTCTTACACACCATTCATACTATCCCTCATGAAGAGTTTGTTCCCAAGTCTAATCATTTAGGAATACAGTCTGAATGATGTTTATTTTATCACAGTTTATGTGAAAAAGGGGGCTTCCCTCATAACTCAGTTGGTAAAGAATCTGCCTGCAATGTGGGAGACCTGGGTTCGATCCCTGGGTTGGAAAATCCCCTGGAGAAGTGAAAGGCTACCCACTCCAGTATCCTGGCCTGGAGAATTCCATGGACTATACAGTCCATGAGGTCACAAAGAGTTGGACATGACTGAGTGACTTTCACTTTATGTGATAAAATTAATGTTGTTAGTTATAAAATATATTTTTAGATAACCAGCTAAATATATTTTCTAATTAACATAAATGTCATAAAATATATTTGAGAGGATTTATTTTATGGTTGTTGGCAAGTAAAATTTTCTAATATTTATATCTGCACAAAATGTGATAAAAATAGATGTCAGACAGACAAAATAGAAAGGTAGCTGTAGCCACTGATAGAAAAAGAGGGGTGATAAAAGAAGAAAACCTCTCAAGAACAATAAAAATAATAGCTATATAATTCTATATAATGTATGGGAAATTGAGTTGAAACTTTACTTCAAAAAAGGTAGTTATTAAATATATTATCTTTTGAAAGTATATATTATATCTGTTCCTGATATATGTTTTGAAAACAGAAATATTGGTCTTAAATAAGAAGTAGGGATTTAGAATGCATAGATCTATAGGTGAATACAAAGTCCACAGCAAATTTTGCTATTTATATTCTTGTTTTCCATGGCACTTATAGGAGTAAAAAGATCAAAATCTGGAAGCTCTGGGGGTAAAAAATCTGTAGATTTTCAGGAGGAACGTTTCTTTCACAGTTGAGACATTTTTAAAAGGATCTCATGTTGCTTTTGATGGTACCCTTGCTTGATGGCCTGTCTCGACCACAATTAAGCTGCTTGCAATCACAGTGGAAAATGGAAAAGAAGAGCAGAAGGAATTGTAAGAATCATCTGCTAGCTGCTTATAAGATTTTTTATAAATTTCACCCAGTGCTCTCTCCTTAACCTTCTGTTGATGCTCTGAGTAACTCTATAATTCTAACACCTGCTTCTTGCAACAACAAATCCAGGTCTCATATGTCTATAGGGATTATATGGGAAGAAATTTGCTGACAAACTCAGTTGCTATATTGTTTTCATTATTAATAGCATCATGATATATTATTTAAAGATGTGTTTACCTAAGACTTGAGTTCACATAACATAGATTTCAAAAAAATTTCTATTTCTCATGATCTTAAAAGACAGAATGAGTGGCTTTCTCATATATTTCCCTATAATGAGGTGCTCCCTTGGGCTAGCCTATTCCAAAAACATTGCCAAGTGAAAGTGATATCATTATTAGGCTAATATTGACTTCTCTAAGTATATATATGTATGTATATATATATATATATGTTGGTCCTTTATTGGACCGGAACTTGCTGGTCCGGAGTCACCGTTGAGAAAGCGAAAGAAGGAAAGAGGCAAAGAGGCTAATATTCCCTGGGTTATGCAGCCAGCTTTCGCACTCCAGGGAATCAGCCAGAAATATATATGTATATATATAGATAGATATAGATATAGATAGAGAGAGAGAGAGAAAGAAAGAAAGAAAGACATGGGGACCCAAGCTCTGATGGAGCAAAGTTATTTTAATCAACATGATGTGGGCATATATACTATCTTACAAGGTAGTTATTCTCAGGAAAGATAAAGATTAAAATTCCAGACTTACAAAACATAAGGTGATCCCTATTAAAGAAAGAGAGTTGTAAACAATCACTTTTTACCCTATGGTTCATAAGAAGGAAGAGGGTACTTATCACCATAATGAAAACCTAATGAAGGAAATGCCTGGATTCCTCAGCCCTGGGAAAGGCGTGCCTCTCCTCTTAATTCCTGAATATTCAAGAATTAATAAGGACCAGAGGATTCCTGACAGATCCAAAACAGCACACAGGAAGCCTTCTGCTAAATGCTTCCTGACATACACACACACACACACACACACACACACACACACACACACATATATATATATATATATATATATATATATATATATATATTTATAAGGAAGAAATGGCAACCCACTCCAGATTTTCTTGATTGGAAAATCCCATGGACAAAGGAGGCTGGTGGGCTACAGTCCATGGAGTTACAAATAGTTGGACACAAATGAGTGACTGAACACACACACACACACACACGTGTGTGTGTGCATATATGTATGTATATGTACATGTATATATATATGTGTGTGCATGCATATATATAACCACCACAAATATCAGTGCTAATTTTTGACACATAAATCACAACTAAATTGGCAGTTTTTCCAAATTCTCTGACTTAAGAAATTAGCAACTAGTAAATCTTATGTTTTCAGAACTGAGACTCAATAAAGCAAAAAAAAAAAAAAGCTGCCATTAGTAACTCATAAACGATTCAACACACATTTTTTTTTTTCTGGTTCAATGACAGCTGTACCAAAAAATATGTACAGGTATGTATACATTTTCTCATCTGAACAAAATAAAAGCCAGAGGCATGATGTTATATGTTTGAATGAATAGTACTTCTACATCATCACTTTTTTTTGGACTCACCTTAAACTTTTATGGCTACATTCAAGATAACTTTAAAATATTCATATTGAACTTCATCCTCTAAATAAATATATATACTATAAATATGAGTATATATATGTGTGTATATATCTTACTTATGTTGTATATATTTATATATACATATATAAAACACAAACACATGTATATATACACACATATTTACATCTACCTGGTTGTTTTAATACAAATAGTCTATGAATTGAAACATCTTAAACAGAAACTTATCTTGTGAGATATTCTATAAAATATCAATAGGATGTTGACTTGTAAAATACCCTAATTTAATTGTATTACTATTTGAGTTAAATTCTGTCAATCATAAAGGAAAACAAGGAGCATGACTCAACAGAAAGAGATTTAAGGGAATAGAAAGAACCAAGAAACTTATCTGAGGTGCAGTTTGTACTATTTTAAATAGCTTTTTCACTCTCCTCTTTCACCTTTTCCAGAGGCTCTTTACTTCCTCTTTGCTTTCTGCCATAAGGGTGGTGTCATCTGCATATCTGAGATTATTAATATTTCTCCCAGCAATCTTGATTCCAGTTTATGATTCACCCAGCCCAGCATTTCACCTGATGTACTCTGCATGTAAGTTAAAAATGCAGCATGACAATATACAGCCTTGATGTACTGCTTTCCCAATTTGGAACCAGTTGATTGTTTCATGTCCAGTTCTACCTGTTACTTCTTGACCTGCATTTCGATTTCTCAAGAAGCAGATAAGGTGGTCTGGTATTCCCTTCTCT
Source organism: Dama dama (assembly GCF_033118175.1). Classification (NCBI taxonomy): domain Eukaryota; kingdom Metazoa; phylum Chordata; class Mammalia; order Artiodactyla; family Cervidae; genus Dama; species Dama dama. Next base: position 23,500,717 of record NC_083711.1, read on the forward strand.
TTAAGAATTTTCCACAGTTTGTTGTGATCCATACAGTCAAAGCCTTTGGCATAGTCAATAAAGCAGAAATAGATGCTTTTCTGAAACTCTCTCGCTTTTTCAATGATCTAACAGATGTAGTCAATTTGATCTCTGATTCCTCTCTTTAAATCCAGGTTGTGCATCTGGAAATTCTTGGTTCACATACTGTTAAAGTCTGGTTTGAAGGATTTTGAGCATTACCTTGCTAGCATGTGAAAGGAGTCCAATTGTGCAGTAGTGTGAACATTCTTTGGCATTGCCTTTCTTTGTGATTGGAATGAAAACTGACTTTTTCCAATCCTGAGGCTACTGCTGAGTTTTCCAAACTTGCTGGCATATTCAGTGCAGCACTTTCCCAGCATAATATTTTATTTGAAATAGTTCAGCTGGAATTCCATCACCTCCACTAGCTTTGTTCCTAGTAATGCTTCCTAAGGCCCAGTTGACTTCACACTCTAGGATGTCTGGTTCTAGATAAGTGATTATACCATTGTGGTTATCTGGGTCATTAAGAGCATTTTTCTGTAATTGTTCAAAAATGATTTTTTTAATATGTCTTATTTGAAAAAGTAGCCTTCCATTTGTACCCAAAGTATTTTAAAAGAGTAACATATAAAAAATTTAAAACATTAAATAGAGGTAAATGGAGATATGTATTATATTGATTATGTCAACAAAAGTACTATAGTCTGGATTGTTTTCCCCAAAATTTGTATCAGTGAAGTCCTAATATCTAGTGTGATGAGATTTAGAAGAGGTCATAAGTATAGGAAGCCATAATAGGATTAGTGTTCTTAAAAAGTGGGCAGAAGACCTAAATAGACATTTCTCCAAAGAAGACATATAGACAGCCACGAGGTACATGAAAGATGGTTCAGTTCAGTTTCTCAGTCATGTCCGACTCTTTGCGACGCCATGAATTGCAACAGGCTAGGCCTCCCTATCCAGCACCAACTCCCGGAGTTTACTCAAGCTCATGTCCATCAAGTCGGTGATGCCATCTAGCCATCTCATCCTCTGTTGTCCCCTTCTCCTCCTGCCCTCAATCCCTCCCAGCATCAGGGTATTTTCCAATGAGTCAACTCTTCACATGGGGTGTCCAAAGTATTGAAGTTTCAGCTTCAGCATTAATCTTTCCAATGAACACCCAGGCTCATCTCCTTTAGGATGGACTGGTTGGATCTCCTTGCAGTGATTTTAGAGCTCCCCCCCCCCCCAAAATAAAGTCTCTCACTGTTTCCATTGTTTACCCATCTACAGGTAGACATTTTTTAAAAATTTGCATTGTCCAACCTTATAGGCAAGTCTGCCTATATTTATATCTTGTGTAAATTTGTACCTATTTTTAATATCTCACTATTTTGCATGTTTATTTTTAATTAAAGGTATTCATATAATTTATATTAATTTATCAAATCAACTTATTTATATTTTGGGAACATTTAGTCATATTTAAAAAATTCTTTCTCAGTGTATTGACTGAACTGAACTGAAAATCACTGCAGATGGTGACTGCAGACATGAAATTAAGATGCTTGTTCCTTGGAAGAAAAGTTATGACCAACCTAGACAGCATATTAAAAAGCAGAGACATTATTTTGCCAACAAAAGTCCATCTACTCAAAGCTACAGTTTCTCTAGCTTTGGATGTGAGAGTTGGACTGTAAAGAAAGCTGAACACAGGAGAACTGATGCTTTTGAACTGTGGTGTTGGAGAACACTCTTGAGAGTCCCTTTGATTGCAAGGAGATCCAACCAGTCCATGCTGGGAGATATGGAAGGCAGGAGGAGAAAGGGATGACAGAGGATGATATGGTTGGATGGCATCACCGACTCAATCAACATAAGTTTCAGCAAGCTCCGAGAGTTGGTGATGGACAGGGAAGCCTGGCTGGCTGTAGTCCATGGAGTCGCAAAGAGTCAGACATGACTGAGCGACTGAACTGAACGTCCTGTCAGTCATTTCTCTATTTATCTATCTTTCTATCAGGTTGGGCTCAGTCACTGTTTATTAGTGTGTGGAATAAGTAACACTTCTGGAATAAAATTTGGTAATTTTCAGTGTGACTAGGAGATCATGTCATGATTTTCCACTTAAAAATTCAATGATATTTTAGTGCTCACTTCAGCAACACATACACTAAAATTGGAATGATATAGAGAAGATTAGCATGGCTCCTGCACAAGGATGACATGGAAATTCCTCAAGTGTTCCATATTTTATAAAAATACAATGGGATTTTAGAAGTCTTTGCTTCTATTTAGCCTTCATTGCACTGTGTATATGTGAGTAGAGAGGTTAAGGGGAAAAAGTGGAGAACTTCTCCATACATTCTCAAGATTACTTTAATATAATACCAGATACTTTAGAATATTATCAACCAAGTTATTCATAAAATATTTGCCAAACTCCTTCATTTATGGACTTAATTTAGATCATATGAAGAGGGTGAAAAGGACATTTTGAAAGAATGACTTCATGAGCAGTGGTGTATGAGCAAAGCCATGACAAGTTGAAGACAGTAATGAGATTTGTCCTGTAAGAAGTCTTACAGATTATATAAGGAGAAAATTGTGAATGGGCAATATCAGTCTCAAATAAGAATAGACTGAGTAATTCTTGTAATAAATTTTCACTGCTATGCCTAAGCAGATGATAAAAATTATAACACCCAGAACTCAAGTAGAATATTTAATTTCCTTATTTAATTTTAAGGGGACAAAAATTGTAAACTTCAGACTGTCACAGTAGAAATATATGCATAGATTCCCAGTATCAAAATAAAAAGTGCATATTAACCTATGCATTCATGGGTATGGGCAACTGAACTCTACTCATCAGACAGCTCCAGTTACCAATGACACATCCCTTCATCCTGGACCACAGAACTCCTTTGACTAGAATTGGTTCTACTACTTTCATACTGAGTTGGAGGCTGGACATCTGTGATAAGGCTCGGATCTTTAGAGGATTAGGTGCACCATCCTCTCATTCTTTTGAAGTCTTTTATTCTGTGCTAGACACTAGTGTGGAATCTGTGTTCTGGCCTCACTGAACAAGAACTTACTCATCTTAGTTGTTATCCTTTTTTATTTTCAAATTTGCTGGCACTCAGTCTTTTCTCTTGCTCTATTCTATTCAAGGACATAGAGAAAAATCCAATAAATTAGGTATGTAAAATGAGAAAAGTAAATAATATTAAGATTATAGTATTCACAGACTAACGAATAGTCTTTAGGAGTGTGAGAAAAATACATACCTACTGTAACAAAAATCCACATATCCAAATATTATCCTGTTACATGGAGAAATCCATTTCTTCATCTTTGTCCTCTCAACTGTATCTACTCCTCCATAATCTTAGCAATGACCCATGGAGATAAGAGTCTTCAAGTATGACTGTTGATCTTATGCAAAAACAGTATTTTGATGGATTAAATTTTTCTAAACAATTTACTCCATAGACATTTTATGGACAATTTGACATCTATTACATTCCAAACTTAATAATATGGGCATACTTACCTAAAGTCGAAGATGAAAAATGTAAGCTTTATGCAAATTGGAAATGTTACTGAATCAAAATCTGTTTTATAACTAATGAAGATAAACAGCATGGCTATTAAGAGAACATGAATTGTCTCTGACAAAATCTCTTTACTATTTATCTGAAATATATGTCAAAGTGTAAAATGAGCCTTAGGTTGGTATTTTAGGAGCATAAACAAAAGTTTCAAATAGCCACATTCATATACATGAGTACAGAACTTGATGATTTGACATTTTTAGTGGTCTTAAAATGAATAAACTAAAAACTCTCTAACCCCATCACGTCTGACATATTTATTCTTCATGTTTCTCCAACAAGTTTCAATGTTTTTCTTTATGTTGGAGTAACAATTCCATGTTGTCTAGAATGAATATTGGGATCTTTCTTTTTGATTATATATGTGGATTAGGCAGAGTAATGGTCCTCTCAAATATGTCCATCCATATCCTAATGTCCCAAACCAGTAAAATTCCTAATTTATGTGATTAAGATTTGTACAGAGTTGATTGAATTATCTTGAGATGGGAAGATTATCATCCATTATCACATTGGGGTCAATATAATTCAAACAGTGCTTGTAAGGAGGATGCATGAGTATCAGAGGCAGAGAAAAAGTAATTTGAGAATACTCTACTGATGGTATAAAGCCTCTGAGGAAGCCTTAAAATAGCTGTGAAAAGAAGAGAAGCAAAAAGCAAAGGAGAAAAGGAAAGATATACCCATTTGAGTGCAGAGTTCCAGAGAATAGCAAGGAGAGATAAGAAAGCCTTCCTCAGCGATCAGTTCAAAGAAATAGAGGAAAACAACAGAATGGGAAAGACTAGAGATCCCTGCAAGAAAATTAGAGAAAGACTAGAGATCTCTTCAAGAAAATTAGAGAAAGACTAGAGATCTCTTCAAGAAAATTAGAAATGAAGGGAACATTTCATGCAAAGATGGGCTCAATAAAGGACAGAAATGATAGAGACCTAGCAGAAGCAGAAGATATTAAGAAGAGGTGGCAAGAATACACAGAAGAACTTTACCAAAAAGATCTTCATGGCCCAGATAATCAGATGGTGTGATCACTCACGTAGAGCCAGACATCCTGGAATGTGAAGTCAAGTGGGCCTTAGAAAGCATCACTACGAACAAAGCTAGTGGATGTGATGGAATTCCAGTTGCGCTATTTCAAATCCTGAAAGATGACACTGTGAAAGTTCTCCACTCAATATGCCAACAGACTTGGAAAACTCAGCAGTGGCCACAGGACTGGAAAAGGTCAGTTTTCATTCCAATCCCAAAGAAAGGCAATCCCAAAGAATGCTCAAACTACCATACAATTGCACTCATCTCACACGCTAGTAAAGTAATGCTCAAAATTCTCCAAGCCAGGCTTCACCAATACGTGAGCCATGAACCAAGATGTTGAAGCTGGTTTTTGAAAAGGCAGAGGAACCAGAGATCAAATTGCCAACATCTGCTGGATCATCGAAAAAGCAAGGGAGTTCCAGAAAAACATCTATCTCTGCTTTACTGACTATGCCAAAGCTTTTGACTGTGTGGATCACAACAAACTGTGGAAAATTCTGAAAGAGACAGAAATACCAGACCACCTGACCTGCCTCTTGAGAAACCTGTATGCAGGTCAGGAAGCAACAGTTAGAACTGGACATGGAACAACAGACTGGTTCCAAATAGGAAAAGGAGTACATCAAGGCAGTATACTGTCACCCTGCTTATTTAACTTATATGCAGAGTACATCATGAGAAATGCTGGGCTAGAGGAAGCACAAGCTGTAATCAAGATTGCCGGGAGAAATATCAATAACCTCAGATATGCAGATGACAACAGCCTTATGGCAGAAAGTGAAGAAGACCTAAAGAGCCTCTTGATTTAAGTGGAAGGGGAGCATGCAAAAGCTGGCCTAATGCTCAACATTCAGAAAACTAAGATCATGGCATCTGGTCCCATCACTTCATGGTAAATAGATGGGGAAACAGTGGAAACAGTTTCCAGACTTTATTTTTCTGGGCTCCAAAATCACTGCAGATGGTAATTGCAGCCATGAAATTAAAAGATGCTTCCTCCTTGGAAAGAAAGTTATGACCAACCTAGATAGCATATTAAAAAGCAGAGACATTATTTTGTCAGCAAAGGTCCGTCCAGTCAAGGCTATAGCTTTTCCAGTGGTCATGTATGGATGTGAGAGTTGGACTGTGAAGAAAGCTGAGTGCTGAAGAATTGATGCTTTTGAACTGTGGTGTTGGAGAAGACTCTTGAGAGTCCCTTGGACTGAAAGGAGATCCAACCAGTCCATCCTAAAGGAGATCAGTCCTGGGTGTTCATTGGAAGGACTGATGTCGAAGCTGAAACTCCAATACTTTGGCCACCTCATGCGAAGAGTTGACTCATTGGTAAAGACCCTGATGCTGGGAGGGATTGGGGGCAGGAGGAGAAGGGGACACCAGACAATGAGATGGTTGGATAGCATCACCGACTCGATGGACATGGGTTTGGGTGGACTCCAGGAGTTGGTGATGCACAGGGAGGCCTGGTGTTCTCCAGTTGATGGGGTCACAAAGAGTTGACATGACTGAGCAACTGAACTGAACTGAACTGAACTGAACTGATACTGATGGTTTTGAAGATCCAGGGAGAGGTCATGAGCAAAGAAATGAAGGCAGGCTCAGAAGTTGGAAATGGCAAGGAAACCGATTAGTTTTCAACTGCCAAGGAACTCCAGAAGAACGAAGCCCTATCAGTTTTACTTTAGCCCAGTGAGCCTTCTGATGCACATAACAGTTAAATATAAACTGTTATTGTGTTAAGCCGCTAGAGTTAGTAGCCCAGTGGTGTCTGGTTCTTTGCGATCCCATAGACTGTAGCCTACCAGGCTCTCTTGTCTATGAGACTCTCCAGGCAAGAGTACTGGAGTGGCTTGACATTTCTGTCTCCAGGGGATCTTCCTAACCTAGGGAATGAGCCTATGTCTCCTGCACTGCAAAAGATTCTTTACCTTTTAAGCCACTAAGTTTGTGGTAATTAGATCCTTGGCAGTTGAAAACTAATATGCTACATAAGAAAGAGCATTATTGACACAGCCTAAATGAACAAACAAAATATTGTTTCTTTGTTTTCTGAAACATACTTAGTTTTCCTCTTTGATGACTATTTCTTGGGGTAAAGAGGAAAACCTAACTTTCCAATTAATTACATCTCAGATTCTTCCATGTAAATTGTCTCTTTCTAATTATTGTTCACACTTTCATATGACCCCTTTGACTTTCTAATTCCCTCCAAGACGGCATCTCTGTATACTTTCAGGCTTAAGAGATCTAATAGTAGTCAAGTAAAGGAGTCCAGTATCAAATATGGGCTCATGGTTTCTGTAACACTGAACTGGAACCTATGAGCTAGACCTTTCTTGACTAGACCATCAGTCATAATGCTGGAAATCTATTTGAATCTGATAACAAATGTTGTGGGTGCTATTTCTTGCATCTAAATTTGTTGTCCATGAACCATCTCAGCTCATATATGACCACGCTCCAAACATGAGCATCCATGAACTTCTCAGTCACCTGTACATCTCTCACAGCCTCTCAGGAGCCATGAGTTCTTCCATACACTTATTCAAGTAAACACTTTCTTGAGCAATATTTCTCTATTACTACATATTGGGGAATTGTCCCAAGTTGAGTGTGAGGGTGTGAGCCTCATTAAGGGGCTTCAATTCAGTTCAGTTGAGTCACTCTTTCATGTCTGACTCTTTGCAATCCCATGAACTGCAGGACACCAGGTCTCCCTGTCCACCACCAATTCCCAGAGTTTATTCAAACTCATGTTAATTGAGTCAATAATGCCATGCAACCATCTCATTCGCTATCATCCCCTTCTCCTCCTGCCTTCAATCATTTCCAGCATCAGGGTCTTTTCCAATGAGTCAGCTCTTCCCATGAGGTGGCCAAAATACTGGAGTTTCAGCTTCAACATCAGTCCTTCCAATGAAAATTCAGGACTGATTTCCTTTAGGATGGACTGGTTTGATATCCTTACAGTCCAATGGACTCCCAAGAATCTTCTCCTACATCACAGTTCAAAAGCATCAATTCTTCGGTGATCAGCTTTCTTTATAGTGCATCTCTCACATCCATACATGACTACTGGAAAAACCATAGCTTTGACTAGATGGACAATTGTTGCAAAGGAATGTCTCTGCTTTTTAATATGCTATCTAGGTTGGTCATAGCATTTCTCCCAAGGAGCAAGGAAGACCTTTTAAATTCACAGCTGCAATCACCATCTGCAGTGATTTGGGGATCCAAACAAATACTGTGTCACTGTTCCCATTGCTTCCCAACCCATTTGCATGAAGTGATGGGACCAGATGCCATGATCTTAGTTTTCTGAATGTTGAGTTTTAAGCTAACTTGTGCACTCTCCTCTTTCACTTTCATCGAGAGGCTCTTTAGTTCTTCATTTTCTGTCATAAGGGTGGTGTCATCTCCATATCTGAGGTTATTGATATTTCTCCTGGCAATCTTGATTCCACCTTGTGCTTCATCCAGCCCAATGTTTCTCATGATGTATTATGCATTTAAGTTAAATAAGCAAGGTGACAATATACAGCTTTGACGTACTCCTTTCCCAACTTAGGAACAGTCTGTTGCTCCAACACCATTTCTATCTTTTGCTTCTTGATGTGCCTACATATTTCTCAGGAGGCAGTTCAGGTGGCCTGGTATTCCCAGTTCTTGAAGAATTTTCCACAGTTTGTTGTGATCTGCACATTCAAAGCCTTTGGCATAGTCAATAAAGCAGAAGTAGATGGTTTTTTTTTCCCGGAACTCTCTTGCTTTTTCAATGATCCAACAGATATTAGCAATTTGATTTCTGGTTCTTCTGCCTTTTCTAAATTCAGCTGAAATATTTTGAAGTTCACGGTTCACATACTGTTGAAGACAGGCTTGGAGAATTTGGGGCATTATGTTGCTAGCATGTGAGATCAGTTCAACTGTGTGGGAGTTTGAGCTTTTTTGGCATTGCCTTTCTTTGGGATTGAAATGAAAACTGAACTTTTCCAGTCCTGTAGCCACTGCTGTTTTCCAGATTTGTTCGCATACTGAGTGCAGTGCTTTCACAGCATCATCTTTTAGGATTTGAAATAACTCAACTGGAATTCCATTACCTCCACTAGCTTTGTTCCTAGTGATGCTTCCTAAGGGTCACTTGACTTTGCATTCCAGGATGTTTGGCTCTAGGTGAGTGATCCACACATCGTGACTATCTGGGTCATGAAGATTTTTTGTATAGGTCTTCCGTGTATTCTAGCCAACTCTGCTTAATATCTTCTGCTTCTGTTAGTTCCATACCATTTCTGTCCTTTATTGTGCCCATCTTTGCATGTTCCCTTGATAGCTCGAATTTTCTTGAAGAGATTTCTAGTCTTTCCCATTCTATTGTTTTCCTGTATTTCTTTGCCTTGATCCCTGATGAAGGCTTTCTTATCTCTCCTTGCTATTCTCTGAAAGTCTCCATTGAAATAGGTATAGCTTTCCTTTTCTCCTTTGCCTTCCATGTGTCTTCTTGTCACAGCTATTTGTAAGACCTCTTTAGCCAAACATTTTGCCTTTTAGCATTTCTTTTTCTTGGGGATGGTTTTGATTCCTGCCTCCTGTACAATGTCATGAACCTTCATCCATAGTTCTTCAGGCATTCTGTCTATCAGATCTAATACCTTTAATCTATTTGTCATTTCCACCATATAATGGTAAGGGATTTGATTTATGTCATACCTGAATGGTCTAGTGGTTTTCCCCTCATTCTTCAATTTAAATGAATTTGGCAATAAGGAGTTCATGATCTGAGCCACAGTCAGCTCCTGGTCTTGATTGTGCTGACTCTATAGAGCTTCTCCATCTTTGGCTACAAAGAATATAATCAATCTGATTTTGGCACTGGCCATCTGGTAACGTCCATGTGTATAGTCTTCTCTTATGTTGTTGGAAGATGATGTTTGCTATGATCAGTGAGTTTTCTTGGCAAAACTCTGTTAGCCTTTGCCCTGCTTCATTCTGTATTCCAAAGCCAGATTTGACTGTTATTCCAGATATTTCTTGACTTCCTACTGTTGCATTCCAGCCCCTGTAATGAAAAGGGCATTTTTTGGGGGTGTGAGTTCTCGAAGGTCTTGTAGGTCTTCATAGAACTGTTCAACTTCAGCTTCTTCAGCATTACTGGTCAGGGCATAGACTTGAATTACTGTGATATTGAATGGTTTGCCTTGGAAACGAACAGAGAGCATTCTGTCGTTTTTGAGGTCACATCCAAGTACTACATTTTGAGATCTTTCATTGACTATGAGGGCTACTCCATTTCTTTCAAGGGATTCTTGCCCACGGTAGTAGATATAATGTTCATCTGAGTTAAATTCACCCATTCCAGTCCGTTTTAGTTCACTGATTCCTAAAATGTCGACGTTCACTCTTGCCATCTCCTGTTTGACCACTTCCATTTTGCCTTGGTTCATGAACCTAACATTCCAGGTTCCTATGCAATATTGCTCTTTACAACATCTTTACTTCCATCACCAGTGACATCCACAACTGGTTGTTGTTGTTGCTTTGGCTCCATCTCTTCATTCTTTCTGGAGTTATTTCTCCACTGATCTCCAGTAGCACATTGGCACCTACCGACCTGGGGAGTTAATCTTTCAGTGTTCTATATTCTTGCCTTTTCATACTGTTCTTGGGGTTCTTGAGGTGAGATTACTAAAGTGGTTTTCCATTCCCTTCTCCAGTGGAGCATGTTTTGTCAGAACTCTCCACCATGCCCGTCTGTCTTGGGTGGCCCTACAGAGCATGGTTTCATCGAGTTAGACAAGACTGTGGTCCATGTGATCAGATAGGCTAGTTTTCAGTAATTATGGCTTTCAGTGTGCCTGCCCTCTGATGGAGAAGGATAAGAGGCTTATGGCAACTTCCTGATTGGAGAGACTGACTGAGGGTCAAACTGGGTCTTGTTCTGATGGGCAAGGACATGCTCAGTAAATCTTTAATCCAATTTTCTGTTGATTTTGGTGGCTGTTTTCCCTCCTTATTATTTTCCTGGGGCCAAACTATGGTGGAGGTAATGAAGATCACAGTGATCTCCTTCCAAAGGTCCCATGCATGCATGCACTGCTACACTCAGTGCCCCCAACCCTGCAGCAGGCCAGCATTGACCCATGCTCCACCAGAGACTCCTGGACATTCATGGGCAAATCTGGGTCAGTTTCTTGTGGGGTCACTGCTCCTTTCTCCTGGGTCCTGGTGTGCACAAGGTTATTTGTGCCCTCCAAGAGTCTGTTTCCCCAGTCCTTTGTAAGTCCTGGTGGCTCCATAATGGGTTTAATGGTGACGTCTTCCAAGAGGGCTTATGCAATACCCAAGTCTGCTGTACCCAGTGATACTCAAAGCACTCAGAGTCCTGCCTCTGCGGCAGCCCACTGATGACCCATACCTCCACAGGAGACACTCAAACACAATTCTGTCTGTTTCTGTTGGTTCTCTGTGTCCTGGTGCACACAAGGTTTGTTTGAGCCCTCTGAGCGTCTCTGGCGGATATGGGGTTTGATTCTAAATGTGATTTAGCCCCTCCTACCATCTTGCTGGGGCTTGGACATGGGGTATCTCCTCACAGTAACTCCAGTACTGTGAAGCTGCTGCTCTAGTGTCTTCCTTCAAGTCGGGACCTGAGACGGGCAGTGGTTGCCTGCTCTCAGACTCACTCATCAGCTCGAAACCCCCTTGGGCTCCTCTCCAGCTGCCTCAAGCATCAGCTGCCTATCCAGAGAAGGAGTTTTATATGGAAGCAAATCTTTTAAGATATTCAATTTATTTTCAGTGTAATTACTGATGCCATGGACTCTTTCACATTTTTTCAATTTCATACAACTTAATTTTCAGTGTAATTATTGCTTGTCCTAAATTGAAACATTTGGCAATTTTCTGCCTTATTTCCACAGTGCTCAGAAATCAATCATGACTTCAAATCATCAACTCTTGTCAGCAACAAGATGCATAACAGTGATGAAATGATGTAGATTTGTTTAAAAATGCTAATTTTTCCTGGATGATTTCTGCTAATAGGTCATATTGTACAGTAAAAGCATAGTTTATGCCCCGCAGTAATTTCTAAAATATCAGTCTGTACTTGTCCCCCTTGGAAAGTTCGATTCTACTTGATGGATCATGGAGGTCACACAAATTTAGTATTTTGTGTCATGCTTGACTCTTTCTTTTGGACCAAGAAACCTAACTTCACTTTGTTTTATTTGCACAAAGTTCTTTCTGCATAAATATTCCAAACTCTCACCAAAATAAACTAAAGTTTCAAGGCTTATCTATGCAATGTGAGAAAGTAAAATGTGTGTTTTTTCAGTGTTTAAAAAAGAAAATTTAAACTGATAATAATAATAAATGGAAACATATGACAATGAATTCAATTTGAAAGAAGGATGTACAATTTACTTCTATGCATATGTAAGTATAACTATAATATTTACATACCTCTCTATATATATATCTATAGTTATACAAACATTATATATACCTTTGTATAAATTATATGACAAATGGATAGAATGACATAGGGAATGCATGCATACATACACATATATGTATATATATATACATATATAAACCTATTTTTCCTTGAAGAACTGTTATTACTAATTTTCAAGTTGTCTCTATTAATGTAGCTACCTTTATCAATTATGAAAGTGAAACTGTTAATCGCTTAGTCATGTCTGACTCTTTGTGACCCCATGGACTGTAGCCACCATGGAAGCCCCTTTATGAGTTATTTTTGAAATCAAGTAACAGATTATCCCTGAACTTAAAAAACCTTGAAATTGTTTTTACTGAGAACATAGTTCCAATGTCTCTATGCTTCTGCATATTTAAAAGATACAGATAGAAAAATTATCTATCATTGTTTACTTCCATCTTCTTTAATATTTGTTTTTTATTCTAATGATAGTGATATCAACTTAAATATTTAAAGTTCTGGAAATCACCAAGGCTTCTCTGGTGGCTCAGACGGTAAAGAATCTGCCTGCAATGTAGGAGACCCAAGTTCAATTCCTTGAGTCAGGAAGATCCCCTGTAAAAAGGAATGGCTGCCCACTCCAGTATTCTTTCCAGGGGAATCCCGTGGACAAAAGAGCCTGTCAAGTTACAGCCCATGGGGGGTCTCAAAGAGCAGGGCACTACTGAACAACTAACACACACACAAATACTATTGAATTTTAAAAATGCTAACTCTTTCTTACTTGTAAGCCTGCTGCCCCAGGTATTAAAGACATTATTCTTTTTATCAAATAAAGAGAAATTTTCAAAAAAATGTATTGGCAGAAAAAGAATATCAGCGCTCAAGTAAAAAGGAGGATGTGAGCCTCCATATTTGTACTGAAAGAAGAATCAGCAGTATGCTTCAATATCAAGAAATCTGGAATAATGGTTGGGAGATCTGAGTTATAGTCACATATGTATCAACTGTTTAGTTAAAACTGAAAAAGACAAGTTTGAATTAATAGCCATAACTACAAAAAGAGGAAAGTGCCAGCATTAGAAGTTGTGTAACCAGCACAAATTTATTCTGCATTGACGTCTAAATGATAATCATGTAAATGAAATTTCTAAAACAAATATCTTTATATAGCCACTGTTTTATGTAAGTATATAAAACACTTACACTCTGTTTTTCTATTTTACTGCATTACAAAATTTTCCTCAATCGATTTTCATCAGTGTTTTAGTAATTAACAATGAAATCAAGTATTAGATGATGTATCTTGTCTAAGAAGCACTGGTTAACGGCAAAGCTCATGATTCAGATAAATTTTCTCAGAGATAAAGAGCAAACGAGAAATACAGAAATAAGCCAAAAAAAAAGGCAAGTTCAGTGCTCAGATGATAGATTTGAAAAAAGTTATTAGAAGATTATGCATCAGATTGTATGATTAAACTGTGAACTATGCTAAAAATAAATGGCTATTCTATTATCTATCTCACCACTTAAAAATTAAAGCATCAGGAATAAAATTAGAAGTATTTCAACAGAGAAGGATTTTGATGAGTTTTCTAGTAATCAATATCCACGATGAACAAGATTTAAGTATGAATTATTTCCAGAGTTAAAGTATTTATTTATATACAAGTAAGTTTTTCTACTGGTTCAGCTAGAAACTCAAATTTTCTATCAGTAGCAGGAAAAAATTCAGATTGCTCCCAAGATCTACTTCCACTGCTAAAGAAATATTAATCTTCCAAACCTGATTATAAAGCTCCTTCAGTTTAGGGCTTGATTTCTATTCTCAGATGTGGAGATGAATCCTAGTTCTATGCATTGGAAGTCAGTTATGGTAAATGCATTTCAAATGCAACAGAATGCTTTTCCAAGGGATTAAGATGTATGTATTGGGAGGAAAATAAATTTTGAGTTTCTGTGGCTATAAAAGATGTGAAATAGTTAAACTCTGAGTGCTATCATAGTAAGATTTTTCAAAAAGACCTGATGTTTTGTCAATACTGATTCAAGCTTCTCAGTGTCACTGGAGTAAAAATAATAAAGTTCTGTGGCTGCAGGGACATGAAGGGAAAAAGTTTGATTGATTCTTCCATTATCCAATGACAGCTATTATAAAGCAGAGAATAAAAATGGCAATTAGATGCTTGGTCTAAAGGAAATATATGAGATTGTGTGAGAATTTAATGATGGAGACAAAAGTCTAAAGATACAAAAAGATAATACTCAAAACCAAACATGTCTAATTTCATAATAATACTATAATTATTTTATTAAGTACAACAAATTATATACATTTTTCTTTCTTGTATTTAAAAGCCATGTTGAATTTACTATAAAATAAAGATGTTAAATAATTTAGCAAGTTTCATTGAAAAAATAATGATGAGATCAATTTGAATAACATTTCTAAAGGTCTCCAAAAGTAATAAATAACATCTTTTATTTTAAGAGACACTATAAGATACTAAAGATAGAATAAGCACAATGCCTGCTTTCATGGAGAAACGGAAAATAGATGTTGAATAAGTGAATCATGTGTTTTCAAGAAGCACAGTTGCTACTTGAATGTACTTAACTAGTCTTAAATATGAGATGAGAGGGAGAAAATGATTAGTATGGAAAAAAAGCAGCAGATATTAACCAGAAAAAGTATGAAGAACACTTCAACAGCAGAAAATGGCAATGTAAAGTAAATGAGGCAGAAGATAGAAAAATCCACTGGAGGAAATGAAAGAAACCCTGCAGTGGATGAACCTTATCTGGCTAGGCAGGAAGAAACACAAGCTGAGTCTGAAGACAGATGCAAGAGTCAACTAGGAAATGATATTTTATGTTTAGCATTTTCCATAAAGGCAAAGGGAAAACATACAGTCATATTTAAACTATGAACCCACATGAACAAGTTATTGCTTCTAACAGAGCCAGTCTGGTTCCAGTGTCCATAATTAATTAAAAGGGTTCAACACATTCACTGAATTTCTCATTGGTAAACTGTGTTTACATAAGCAAAGTCCATAGATGTGATTTTGAATCACACTGCTCTACAATTTGATTCTGTTCTCATTATTCTTTCCCATCTCTTGATCCTGAGTTGGATGTCAGTTGCTATTTCTCATGATGTTTATGGTATTGTTTTTTAATTGGAGAATTAAAAAGTATTGCTCTACCCTTGCCTGTAACAAAAATGGGAACATAAAGTTATACCAAAATGTCCAAATATTTTGAGAAAAGTGAAAGTGTTAGTCACTCAGTCACATCTGACTCTTTGTGAATCCATTGATTGTAGCCTGCCAGGCTCTTCTGGTCACTGAATTCTTCAGGCGAGAGTACTGGAGTGGGCTGCCATTTCCTACTCCAAGTGATCTTTTCGATTCATGGGTCAAACCTGGGTCTCCAGCATTGCAGGCAGATTCTTCACCATCTGAGCCACCAGGGAAGACCCCAAAGTATTGATGTATGATTAATGTTCAAAACTAACTTTATACAAACATAAAGTTTTATATGACTAAAACAGGTATTTGGAAACAGTTTGGAGAAGGAAATGGCAACCCACTCCAGTACTCTTGCCTGGAAAATCCCATGGACAGAGGATCCTGGTAGGCTACAGTCCATGGGGTCGCAAAGAGTCGGACAGGACTGAGCGACTTCACTTTCACTTTTCACTTTCACTTTCACAGTTGATTTAATAAATTATCTGTTTGTGTCATTTGGATTTTTAATCCTGATATTCGCATTTAGGAAGATGGAAACTTCATCATAAGAAAAGGAAATGGAATTCCGTGATTTTGGAAATTACTCAATATATTGAATAATCTGTAAATTTACTTTTGGTACCATTTGTCAAGTATAACTATCTTGGTTACATTATTTCACTCTTTCATTATTTTTTTTCTGTCAGAAATGCCTTCAAACTTTATGTATATTGGCATCAAATAACTTCGCTATGATAAGAGCCAGCAAAGTAATGCCATTCAGCACAGTTCACTGTTCTTGAATTCACTGGGTTCTAACATCAGTGCCTTTTGCCTCCACTCCAACATTCTAGGGGAAACTCTCATTCTTGGGAGAAATGTCGTCAAAATTATTGAGGTGACTTTGTCCTCATTCTGTCTATCATTATCACAAAGTGGCTGCAGCAATTCTAGGAATCATCTTCTGGTGAGTCAGGAACTGACCTCCACCTGAAAAATAGATGTGAGGGTAAAAAAAATAAAGCTGTAATCATTCCACAACAAACTTCTTCATTCATATGAACCAGCACTGAATCATACACTGTATAAGCCAAGGGTAGTGATTAGAAGATAGGCATCTTTTCCAAAGAGCAGTAATTGTTCATTGCTGTTCAGTTGCTAAGTCATGTCTGACTTGTCATGACCCCATGGACTACTTCACACCAGGCTTCCCTGTCCTTCACTGTCTCCCAGGGTTTGCTCATATTCATGTCCATTGGGCCTGTGATACTATTTAATCATCTCATCTTCTGCTGCTCCTTTCTCCTTTTGTCTTCAATCTTTCCCAGCATCTAAGGTCTTTTCCAGTGAGTTGGCTCTTTGCATCATGTGGCCAAAGTATTGGTGCTTCAGCATCAGTCTTTCCAATGACTCTTCAGGGTTGATTTCCTTTCAGATTGACTGGCTTGATACCCTCACTGTCCAAGGGACTCTCAAGAGTCTTCTCCAGTATCACAATTCCAAAGCATCAATTCAATCCTTCAGTGCTCAGTCTTCTTTATCGTCCAGCCCTCACATCTGTATATGACAACTGGAAATACCATAGCTTTGATGCTTTTTTTTAAACTATTTTTTTTTTATTGAAGGATAATTGCTTTATAGAATTTTGTTGTTTTCTGTCAAACCTCAGCATGAGTCAGCTGTGTGTGTGTGTTGGTCGCTCAGTTGTGTAGGACTCTTTACAACCCCATGGTTGTAGCCCATCATACTACTCTGTCCATGGGATTCTCCAGGCAAGAATACTGGAGTGGGTTGCCATTTCCTTCTCCAGGGATTATTCCCAACCCAGGGATTGAACCCAGGTCTTCTGCATTGCAGGCATAGGTATACATATATCTCCTCCTTTTTGAACCTCCCTTCCATTTCCCCCCAACATCTCACCCCTCTAGCTTTGATGCTTTTTAATACACTGTCTAGGTTTGTCATAGCTTTCCTGCTCAGGGGCAAGTGTCTTTTTTAATTTCAAGCCTGCAGCCACCATCAACAGTGACTTTGGAGCCCCCCAAAATAATTTTTTTACTGCTTCTGTCACTACTAGGAGCAATATCCACCTAATATTATATTTATTTCTATATGGATTCAGGCTATATTGTCTATTTTAACCAATAAGCCAAAAATATACAATGGGATAAAAAAGAAATGATAGAAATCATCTATTTCACACATAATAATCTTGTGTTTCACAGAAGTGTCTTGCTGTATACAAATGGTCTCCTCAACCATCATCATCATTATGACCTGGTAACTCGTTCTGAATGTATACTCGTAGACCCCTCCAAAGGCTAATTTATAAGAAACCCTCCTGATCTGTGATTTGACAAGCTCTTTGGTTGATTTTGAAGCACACTGTATTTGAGAAACTCATGGAGGCTTTTGCCCATATCAACATGTGGCTCCCAAGGTCAGCACAGTGATCAGCCTCCCAGTTAGTGGGAAGCCAACTGGAAAAGCATGATAGAGTGATGTTCCAGATCAGAGCTGGGGTTAGCACTTATAGCTTCCATTCACTTTCACTGGGTAAAAAGCTTGATCACATGGCCACACGCTATTTTAAGGCAGAATGGGATATATAGTCATGCTCTGCCTTCAGGGAGATGAATCAGCAAGTTTTGGTGAGAAGTTAGCAGTCTTGCCTACATCCCCAAGCTTTGTTCACATTCTACCTTGCTTTACTCCATCTGTAACTGAAAGTGGTGTCTGGCTGCTCATTGGTCAAAAGCCAAGAATGAGGCCAGGTTGGTGGAAAGCAGAGTTTGCTTTATTTTGGATGACAACAGCAGGGGTGTTAGGGGGTGGGCAGATGCTTGTCAAAAGGCTGAGTACCCCTACCCCGCTGCCCTGACAATCAGGAGCCAAGAGCTTTTATAGATGGAGGGAAGAAGCTATATGCAGAAACAGCATACAGTCAGCACTCATAGTCATCTTGAACTTGGTCATCAGTGGTCAAACCAGCATCATCTTGATTGTTTTAGGTACAGTTAATCTTCTGTTCCAAGGTTGGTTTGTTTCCATTTCTTTGAAGCCAGTTCTTGGTATTGTGACAGTTCATGTCCTGGTTACAGTCTGGTTATCATGTAGTTAATTTCTTCCACCTAGTAGAGGTTTCAGCATTTATAAGACAGCTCACAGGATACGGCCCAGTATATCATTTATGGCCCTTGAGAAGGAATTAAATCCCCTTGACTATGCTTGACTAATCCACTCCAGTATTCTTGCCTGGAGAATCCTAAGGACAGAGGGGCTTGGTGGACTATAGGCCATGGGGTTGAAAAGAGTCAGACTCAACTGAAGTGACTGAGCACTTGTGCACAAAAGCTCAATGACTAAACTGTTATAATTTTGCTCCTTTTGACTGTTTCCCTTTGTGAATTTTTTTCACTTCTCTGATTAAACTTATTATTTGGCTAAAGATTTTCCACAAAATAAATAAATAAATAAGTGGAAGACATGGGGGGCAAAGGATAACAGGGTCCCTCTCCATTATATATTCTTCTACAATGTTTCTAACTGTGCTACTCATGCTAATAATGTTCCTACTAATTCTTCAGTTTTGTCATGTATTTTTGGTTGGTTAATTACTACTCATCCTCTAGATTCCATCTCAAATAACATTTCTCCAGGAAAGCAACCTTATTATACCCTGTTATTACATATGCTGATGACACCGTTGATCATATATGTATGTTTTTGAGTTAAAATTGGCTCTACATGTCTTGGACTTCCAGTGATGGCTTAGTGATAAAGAATATACCTGCCAATGCAGGATACTCAGGAGAGGCGGGTTCGATCCTTTGGTCGGTGATATCCCCTGGAGAAGGAAATGGCAGTGCGCTCCAGCCTTCTTGCCTGGAAAATTCACTGGACAGAGAAGTTTGTCACTTCTGTCACTTAGGGTCACAAAAAGTTGGACATGAATGAGTGCACATCCATATAATTGTCTTATATGTGCTAGGATATCTAGATGGAATTATTTTCATAAAAGTAAAAAAATGAATAAATGTGTTTTTGTATCAAAAGGAAAAATGCTAAAAAATATAAATGATAATGGCCACTTTTGTTTTATATCCCCTTTATTGTGAACTATATTGTTTCTCCTTTAAATTTCCTCCTTATTACCAATCTTTTTCTCCATTTTTTCATGATTAAAAAGGCAGCTTTGCTTTAAAACCTTAACTCCTGTCTTTCAATTTGCAACCCCCATTGAGATAGAGACAGCTGAAAACAAGCTTGCCCTAGAAAAGAATATTGAATGCTGATGCAGAGAGAAAAGTGAGGACATTGAATTCTGTGGCATGGAGGCTAATTCTAAATCTGAGATATTAATTTATACCATCTCTTTAGGAGGTTTTTATGCCCCATTCCTGGGCTCCCATTTCTCTGAATCTTAATATTTATAAAAATAGGATGAATGATGTCCAACAGTCTTAGAAGTAATATTCCCTATAAATTTGTATTTGACCTAAAATGTGAGCTGTTTCTGATGTATAACAATGTCTCTCTAAATGTTCAGCTGCAAATCCTGAATACCAAGAAGCCAGAAATGTAGCAATTCTTCTTATAATCATCACACACAATGGAAATATAAACTTGAAAAAGGTCAGAGTTGTAGACGAGGGCTCTGCTATTTTTAAGGCAGCTAAGCCACTTTGACTTATTACTTCATTTCGTAACAAAGATTGTCATGAATTCCAAATGATTGAGTATGAGTTTCCTATCAAGATGATGCTCCAACTAATTAACCCATCCTCATCACAATTTTAAACCTATCATCTGAGGGTTACTTGATACCCTTCACAGGTTACATGGAAAAAGAGGAAATGTCAACCCATATTTATGTTCTAACCAAAGGTGATGAAAAAAGTTATGGCACAATCAGTACTTTCATTAGTTATTTTTTCCTGTTAGTGAAACTTTCCAGAGAAGTGTGAATTAATGTCTATAGAAACCAAAAATATTAGCCACATGAAATAGACAGTTTTATAATGTTGCCTACCTGCTCATGCATCAGACCAACAAAAACAATTTATAATTTTCTAACTGTATTATATCTTAGCCATAGCAACCAAAAGCTTGAGCTACATTGAAAGTGGCTACTGGAGATATAATTTTGCTCATAGCTATTCCACAATGATTGATAGGTAAGATGGGATTCTTACTGTGATAGTCTCAGTCTGCTTAGGTTGAAATGAATGTATCAGCCAATTGGATTTTCAGTAACCATAGCTTTATATCCATCCCTTACCCGATGCTCTATAGTGATATTCTATAGTCAAAGGAATTTTTTCTGCAAAATCTTATTTTCTATGCTTGTTTAAATGTAGACTGTCCTGGTAGATTCTACATGAAAAAGAAGTGTACCAGAAAATACCCAAGGGAAACATTTTCCAAATAACATTACACTACTCAAGTAAAAGGCAAATTTCCCTGAACTATGACAGAAAGCAATTTGTTGTCTCAATCATTTTGTTAAACTTCATTTAAATTACACATGATGCTTCCCAAATGATTCTTCACACCTGTTGTTTTTTTTGTGTGTGTGCTTTAAAACATTAGTATCATTTCTGATTTTTTTTTCTATCCAGTTTGTTTTAAATAAAAATTGCAGGTACTCATAAGAATGTAATACATTCTGTTACTTTTATTTCCACATCTTCTTTTGTTACCTTGGGAGTATGTGTGGAGGTGGGAAAGAACTATAAACATATTTATCTGTGGAGGTAATGATTGTATTCTGATATTACAGAAAAACACATTTTTTTAATACAATAAAAGATTTTTTTTTTAATTTAAAAAAGTGTGTGGTATATGTGTAAGGTAGATGACTAAACATAAGTATGTTGAACAAACAGCATTTGAAAAGACTGAATAATTTTCAAAGCCATGTCATGTAAACACACTTATAGTGTGTGTATATATATGTATATGTGTTCATTTGTGTCTATCTACATTCAAATCAAAGCATCTCATGATTCATTTGATACCTACAGTGTGCTTTATTTATTTATTATTTCAGTCTTTCTTACATTAAATAAACATAAAATAAACCATTGATTATTACAAATGTAAATATAGTTACATTAATACAAAATATATCTATTAATTCCAATAAGCTTAATTTTGTTCATGCTAGGGATGTTTGTGCATTTTATTCTTAATTGATTATATATTTTCAATTCAAGGTGAAAGACTATTCAACAAAATTACAGAATTTCTTTGGAATACCACAAAATAAAATTGCATATTTTTACAAATCTAAGAGGAAAGCAGTGATCTTTATATTTTCCCATAGACCTCAAACATGTGATTTTAAAAATCACATTTTACAAATTTAACTGAAATTGAGACACTTCTTGACTTGGAAATATATACCAAGGTGAGACTATATTGAAATTAACAGACAATATACTGGACTTGTCTAAGTAATTACAATAGGGACAGCCCAAACAAAGGTCACAATATAAGTATGAGAAAGAATGGCATATCAGTTGAATTAGTGTATTTTATTTAAGACATCTCTGTTTAAATAACCTCTCTGCCCTACTCCTATAAAAGGGAAGTGCCTGTTACCCACCGTCAAAATCAAAAGAGGCATTTTTATATGTCAGAAGTTACTTTTCCTTTTGCTTCACTCTTAAAAGCCATCTACTGTAACATGAAGCAAAATCTTTAGGCTTTCCAACACGCCTCTGGGCTCCCTCCAAAAAGCAATTTATATCAGCTGGCAAGGTCATTAAGGAAACTGGTCAAAACGCAGGTGGGAAATGCAATCCTGTTGGGTAGAGTCTTAATGCTTCCATTTATCAGGAACACAAGGTCATAGTAATGGTGCTGAGTATTAAACTTTGACTTTCCAAGAATTCTGTGGCAATTTCCAATGTGAGACAGTCTAAAATACGTTAGGAATGTAAGTCTGGAGGTATATTTCTTATAAATGTGTGTAACTATATATATGCTATATGTATATATGTAATATTTTAATGGTAATATGTGAGTTTATTTCAGGACCAATATGAGGTCAAATATTTTTCTGCAAAATAATATTGCAGCAGGTTATTTACTTGTGGCAATTTATTAATGCTTCTCTTCAACTCATTGATTTTTAATATTCTGAGCTTCTCTTGGAAAAATCACTAAAATATGCTGACTTGTCTTCCATGTGCCCAGTATAGTGAGTTCCTGGTAGAGAAGAAACTACACTCATACAGAGTAATATATACTGGATTTTTCTGGAAGACCTTAAGGAATGCTTCAGGGCCTTTTGAGACATTGTACCCAAGAACATTAAGACTTGGTAGAGACAATATCTGTCTTGTTGAATGGACTATGCTTAGTCGCTCAGTCGTGTCCGACTCTTTGCGACCTCACGGACTTGCAGCCGGCCAGGTTCCTCTGTCCGTGGAATTCTCCAGGCGAGAATGCTGGAGTGGGTTGCCATGTCCTTCTCCAGGGCATCTTCCCAACCCAGGGACTGAACCCAGGTCTCCTGCATTGCAGGCAGATTCTTTTCTGTCTGAGCCACCAGGAAAGCCCCCTTACATTAGAGAGGGTAGCCTTTCCCTCCTCCAGGGGATCTTCCCAACCCAGAGATTGAACCCAGGTCTCCCACACTGCATATAGATTCTTTACCAACTGAGCCACAAGAGAAGTCCAAGAATACTGGAGTGAGTAGCGTATCCCTTCTCCAGTGGATCTTCCCAACCCAGGGATCAAATCAGGGTCTCCTGCATTGCAGGCCATTTTTTTACCAACTGAGCTATGAGGGAAGCCCAAAACTTAAAGGCAGGGCTCATCTGTGACAGCTCTGACCAAATCTAGTTTCTAAAATTAGTACCAGATCTATATAAAACAGGGAAATTGAAGTGGAATGCTTTTATAACTATTTTTCTTCCATTTTTTGACCCCCTCATTAAATGTGTGCTCATAGGAATCTTCTTGGGACCCCTTATTGATCCCCAGACCCCTCTAATATTAGTATACTTAGGCCAGTCTCTCGCTTGGGACTTGTTCCTTCTTTCTAGTCTCCTCTGCTCTTAACTCTCTCTCACTTCTACACCTGTTTAACAGAAAAGTAAAAGAAAAACATACATATATACATATATTTTTAGTTAATGCCCTTGAATATGCTAATTATTACTAGCGACAACCTTCCATCCAAAAAAAGTTATGTATAATAATTCATATAAAATGTTCAAGCCCAGATAAAGCATTGCAAATCATTAGGTACACAATAAGTTCCAAGAATATATTCTACATCACAGGGAATATAGCCAACTATTCTATAGTTATTATAATTATAATGACTATAAATAGAATACATTCCTAAATTCTGAATCAATATATTGCAAACTTGTAATATATTATTGTACATCAATTAAACATAAGTGTGTGTTTGTATATTATATATATATGTATGTATATATATGTGTATATACTATATACATATAGTATACAATATAATATAGTATATATTATATACATATGTATACTGTATACAATATATACATATTAATGTATGTATACAATATGTACATATATTATATGTATATATTATACATATACTATATATAAATAGTATATGTATACATATGCATGTATGTATACAGTATGTATACAAATATACATATATATACATGTGTATATATACATATATAGTATATATACTAGTATACAATATAATATATGTATATAAAATATAATTATTATATTTATAATAATATAAAATTACATTATATATTAATATATTATATATATGCATATATGCATATATGCATATATATATATATATATATATATATATATATATATATATATAATCTTCATTACTTCCACCATAGTTTGGCCCCAGGTAAACAACAAGGAGGGAACGCAGCCCCACCTATCAACAGAAAATTTGATTAAAGATGTACTTAGCATGGTCCTGCCCAGCAGAATAAGACCCAGTTTCCCCCTCAGTCAGTCTCTCCCATCAGGAAGCTTCCATAAGCCTCTATCCTTCTCCATCAAGGGCAGACACACTGAAACCATAAACACAGAAAACTACCCAATCTGATCACATGGACCCAGCCTTGTCTAACTCAATGAAACTATCAGTCATGTTTTGTAGGGCCACCCAAGATGGATGGGTCATGCTGGAGAATTCTGACAAAACATGGTCTACTGGAGAAGGGAATGGCAAACCACTTCAGTATTCTTCCCTTGAGAACTCTATGAACAGTATGAAAAGGCAAAAAGATAAAACAATGAACAATGAACTCCCCAGGTTGGTAGGTGCCTAAAATGTCACTGGAGATCAATGGAGAATAACTCCAGAAAGAATGAAGGGATGGAGCCAAAGCAACAACAACACCAAGTCGTGGATGTGATGGGTGATGGAAGTGAAGTCCACTGCTGTAAAGAGTAATATTCCATAGGAACCTGGAATGTTAGGTCCATGAATCAAGGCAAATTGGAAGTGGTCAAACAGGAAATGGCAAGAGAGAACATTGACATTTTAGGAATCAGCAAACTAAAATGGACTGGAATGGGTGAATTTAACTCACATGACCATTATATCTACAACTGTGTGCAAGAATCCTTTAGAAGAAATGGAGTAGCCATCATAGTCAACAAAAAAGTCTGAAATGCAGTACTTTGATGCAGTCTCAAAAACGACAGAATGATCTCTGTTCATTTCCAAGGCAGACCTTCAATATCACAGTAATCCAAGTCTATGCCTCGACCAGAACTGGACATGGAACAACAGACTGGTTCCAAATCAGGAAAGGAGTATGTCAAGGCTGTATATTGTCACCTTGCTTATTTAACTTATATGCAGAGTACATCATGAGAAACACTGGGCTGTGTGAAGTGCAAGCTGGAATCAAGATTACCAGGAGAAATATCAATAATTTCAGATATGCAGATAACACTACCCGTATGGCAGAGAGTGAAGAGGAACTAAAAAGCCTGTTGATGAAAGTGAAAGAGGAGAGTGAAAAAGTTGGCTTAAAACTCAACATTCAGAAAATTAAGATCCTGGCAACTGATCCCATCACTTCCTGGCAAATAGATGGAGAAGCAATGGAAACAGTGAGAGACTTAATTTTTGGGGGGTGGAGGGGGGGTGGCTCCAAAATCACTGCAGATGGTGACTGCAACCATGAAATTAAAAGATGCTTACTCCTTGGAAGAAGAGTTATGGTGAAACCTAGATAGCATATTGAAAAGCAGAAACATTATTTTGTCAACAAAAGTCTGTCTAGTCAAGCTATGGTTTTTCCAGTAATGATGTATGGATGTGAGAGTTGGACTATAAAGAAAGTTTAGTGACAAAGAATTGATGTTTTTGAACTGTGGTGTTGGAGAAGACTCTTGAGAGTCCCTTGGACTGCGAGGAGATCCAACCAGTCCATCCTAAAGGAAATCAGCCCTGAATTTTCATTGTAAGGACTGATACTGAAGCTAAAACTCCAATAATTTGGCCACCTAATGCAAAGAAGACTCATTTGAAAAGACCCTGATGCTGGGAAAGATTTAAGGTGGGAGGAGAAGTGGTCAACAGAGGATGATATTGTTGGATGACATCACCAACTCAATGGACATGAGTTTGAGTAAACTCTGGGAATTGGTGATGAACAGGGAGGCCTGGTGTGCTGCAGTCCATGGAGTCACAACGAGTAGGACATTACTGAGCGACTGAACTGATATATATAATATATAATATATAACTGATATAGATATAGATAATACATATAACTGATATATATTATACATATATATAATAAACTACACCCATATATATATTATCTATAATATATAATATATATAACTGATATAGATTATATATCTATAATAAACTACACTCATACTGATATATATATGTGTGTATACATATATATATGTATATATATATATATACATGTGTATATATATATATATATATATAGAGAGAGAGAGAGAGAGAGAGAGAAGGCAATGGTACCCCACTCCAGTACTCTTGCCTGGAAAATCCCATGGATAGAGGAGCCTGGTAGGCTGTGGTCCATGGGGTTGCTAAGAGTCGGACACGACTTCACTTTCACTTTCACACATTGGAGAAGGGAATGGCAACCCACTCCAGTGTTTTTGCCTGGAGAATCCCAGGGACGGGGGAGCCTGGTGGGCTGCCATCTATGGGATCACACAGAGTCGGACACGACTGAAGTGATTTAGCAGCATATATATATATATATATATATATATATATATATATATATATATATATATATTTCTTAGTGTATACCAATAAGGAAGACAGATTTTTATCCTTAGGTTTTAGAGGTTCAGATATTTTGATAAAAAGGTATATATTGTTGAACTACAAAATTTTAAAAGTTATAACCAAGCTAAATATTCTGTGATAGACTAATACCAAAATTCTCTGAAACAGAATCCCAATTAGGAAAAAAAATTGACAAGACAGAGAGGCATTATGCTGCATGGGATGACTGAAAAATATGAGTGATTCAGGTCATTGGGGAGGAGTCCTCGTGACATGATATGCCATTTTGATTCCTCTGTGAAGCTGTCACCAAGATGGATAGATTAGATGGTGATGAGATTTATTTCAGGATATAGAGTTAGGAAACTGAAATAAGTGAGGTGAGCCACCAGTCATCTGTGAAAAAGAGAGAGAAAAAGGAAGATTGGGTAGAAAGAGGCTGAGATTGTAGCAAACTCTGAAAAAGACTAAGCCAGACTGAGGAATTGTCTTGAGTGAAAGATTACCTATTTGAGGAGCCCTGCATCAGGCATTAGAGGTCTGGATTTGATGCTGGTCACTGTGCTGAAGGTAGACTGGGAGAAGCCTGAGTTTAAGATGAAAAAAAGTTGATGGTGAATGAAGGTGAAAGTAGTGGGTGACTTTGAGCCCTCTACACTCATCAAAGCAGCTCCTCTTGAAGTGTGGTCTGAGCAGGATCCTCTCATCTACCATACAGGTCTGGGAGCTATCAACAAACACTGATCTGCAAAGGGGGTTTCAAAATTATATGAGAAAATTTATGTTGAAATCAGTAAAATATTTAGCCATTCTACGCTATTAATGTGTTGCCCTGTTGGTATTTTAAATGAAAGAAACATTCTATAAACCCTCAGGTTCTTTTGTTGTTGTTTTAGTTTTTTTAACGGTGTAAACAATGAGGTCTTTACTAGTGGAGCTATTTCATTTGACAGACTGACAAAGATGAGAAGTACAGGAAATCTTTCAACACTTGTTTTCAATGAATGGATGTAAAATACCCCACAAACTGACCTCAAGTGTATTTTAAATCTCAAATCCAAGCACCACTGCAAAGGAAATTTATGGTTTCATTATAAAAGGTATTCATCATCCTCTGAGTGTTTTTGCCACTTTTCTATTTCTGCTCGTGATGTTCTTACATCATGTGTCTTCAGTGTGTCTTCAGTTAGGGAAAAAAAAAAATTCTACAACTTTTGTGAAGTGTTTCTGGGTTTTTCTAGATTATCAGAATTTAATGCATCTTTCTCTGCATCAACTACTTTGAACTACTATTTTCCTTATGGTCCATACATTGCATATTTACACATGCACAGCTTTTTTTTTTTTTTTTTTTTTTTTAGTTGGAGGCTAATTACTTCACAACATTTCAGTGGTTTTTGTCATACATTGACATGAATCAGCCATGGAGTTACATGTATTCCCCATCCCGATCCCCCCTCTCACCTCTTCTCCACCCGATTACTCTGGGTCTTCCCAGTGCACCAGGCCCGAGCACTTGTCTCATGCATCCCACCTGGGCTGGTAATCTGTTTCACCATAGATAGTATACATGCTGTTCTTTTGAAACATCCCACCCTCACCTTCTCCCACAGAGTTCAAAAGTCTGTTCTGTACATCTGTGTCTCTTTTTCTGTTTTGCATATAGGGTTATCATTACCATGTTTCTAAATTCCATATATATGTGTTAGTATGCTGTAATGTTCTTTATCTTTCTGGCTTACTTCACTCTGTATAATGGGCTCCAGTTTCATCCATATCATTAGAACTGATTCAAATGAATTCCTTTTAACGGCTGAGTAATATTCCATGATGTATATGTACCACAGCTTCCTTATCCATTCATCTGCTGATGGGCATCTAGGTTGCTTCCATGTCCTGGCTATAATAAACAGTGCTGCAATGAACATTGGGGTGCACGTGTCTCTTTCAGATCTGGATTCCTCAGTGTGTATGCCCAGGAGTGGGATTGCTGGGTCATATGGCAATTCTAATTCCAGTTTTTTAAGAAATCTCCACACTGTTTTCCATAGCGGATGTACTAGTTTGCATTCCCACCAACAGTGTAAGAGGGTTCCCTTTTCTCCACACCTTCTCCAGCATTTATTGCTTGTAGACTTTTGGATAGCAGCCATCCTGACTGGCGTGTAATGGTACCTCATTGTGGTTTCGATTTGCATTTCCCTGATCATGAGTGATGTTGAGCATCTTTTCATGTGTTTGTTAGCCATCTGTATGTCTTCTTTGGAGAAATGTCTGTTTAGTTCTTTGGCCCATTTTTTGATTGGGTCATTTATTTTTCTGGAATTGAGCTGCAGGAGTTGTTTGTATATTTTTGAGATTAATCCTTTGTCTGTTGCTTCGTTTGCTATTATTTTCTCCCAATCTGAGGGCTGTCTTTTCACCTTACTTATAGTTTCCTTTGTAGTGCAAAAGCTTTTAAGTTTCATTAGGTCCCATTTGTTTAGTTTTGCTTTTATTTCCAATATTCTGGGAGGTGGGTCATAGAGGATCTTGCTGTGATTTATGTCGGAGAGTGTTTTGCCTATGTTCTCCTCTAGGAGTTTTATAGTTTCTGGTCTTACATTTAGATCTTTAATCCATTTTGAGTTTATTTTTGTGTATGGTGTTAGAAAGTGTTCTAGTTTCATTCTTTTACAAGTGGTTGACCAGTTTTCCCAGCACCACTTGTTAAAGAGGTTGTCTTTTTTCCATTGTATATCCTTGCCTCCTTTGTCGAAGATAAGATGTCCATAGGTACATGGATTTATCTCTGGGCTTTCTATTCTGTTCAATTAATCCATATTTCTGTCTTTGTGCCAGTACCATACTGTCTCGATGACTGTGGCTTTGTAGTAGAGTCTGAAGTCAGGCAGGTTGATTCCTCCAGTTCCATTCTTCTTTCTCAAGATTACTTTGGCTATTCGAGGTTTTTTGTATTTCCATACAAATTGTGAAATTCTTTGGTCTAGTTCTGTGAAAAATACCGTTGGTAGCTTGATAGGGATTGCATTGAATCTATAGATTGCTTTGGGTAGAATAGCCATTTTGACAATATTGATTCTTCCTATCCATGAACACGGTATGTTTCTCTATCTGTTTGTGTCCTCTTTGATTTCTTTCATGAGTGTTTTATAGTTTTCCATGTATAGGTCTTTTGTTTCTTTAGGTAGATGTACTCCTAAGTATTTTATTCTTTTTGTTGCAATGGTGAATGGTATTGTTTCCTTAATTTCTCTTTCTGTTTTTTCATTGTTAGTATATAGAAATGCAAGGGATTTCTGTGTGTTAATTTTATATCCTGCAACTTTACTATATTCATTGATTAGCTCTAGTAATTTTCTGGTAGAGTCTTTAGGGTTTTCTATGTAGAGGATCATGTCATCTGCAAACAGCGAGAGTTTCATTTCTTCTTTTCCTATCTGGATTCATTACTTCTTTTTCTGTTCTGATTGCTGTCGCCAAAACTTCCAACACTATGTTGAATAGTAGTGGTGAGAGTGGGCACCCTTGTCTTGTTCCTGATTTCAGGGGAAATGCTTTAAATTTTTCACCATTGAGGGTGATGCTTGCTGTGGGTTTGTCATATATAGCTTTTATTATGTTGAGGTATGTTCCTTCTATTCCTGCTTTCTGGAGAGTTTTAATCATAAATGAGTGTTGAATTTTGTCAAAGGCTTTTTCTGCATCTATTGAGATAATCATATGGTTTTTATCTTTCAATTTGTTAATGTGGTGTATTACATCAATTGATTTGTGGATATTAAAGAATCCTTGCATTCCTGGGATAAAGCCCACTTGGTCATACTGTATGATTTTTTTAATATGTTGTTAGATTCTGCTTGCTAGAATTTTGTTAAGGATTTTTGCATCTATGTTCATCAGTGATATTGGCCTGTAGTTTTCTTTTTTTGTGGCATCTTTGTCTGGTTTTGGAATTAGGGTGATGGTGGCCTCATAGAATGAGTTTGGAAGTTTACCTTCTTTGCAATTTTCTGTAAGAGTTTGAGTAAGATAGGTGTTAGCTCTTCTCTAAATTTTTGGTAGAATTCAGCTGTGAAGCCATCTGGTCCTGGGCTTTTGTTTGCTGGAAGATTTTTGATGACAGTTTCGATTTCCTTGCTTGTGATGGGTCTGTTAAGATCTTCTATTTCTTCCTGGTTCAGTTTTGGAAAGTTATACTTTTCTAAGAATTTGTCCATTTCATCCAAGTTGTCTATTTTATTGGCATAGAGTTGCTGGTAGTAGTCTCTTCTGATCCTTTGTATTTCAGTGTTGTCTGTTGTGATCTCTCCATTTTCATTTCTAATTTTGTTAATTTGGTTTTTCTCTCTTTGTTTCTTAATGAGTCTTGCTAATGGTTTGTCAATTTTGTTTATTTTTTCAAAAAACCAGCTTTTAACTTTGTTGATTTTTGCTATGGTCTCTTTAGTTTCTTTTGCATTTATTTCTGCCCTAATTTTTAAGATGTCTTTCCTTCTGCTAACCCGGGGGTTCTTCATTTCTTCCTTCTCTAATTGCTTTAGGTGTAGAGTTCGGTTATTTATTTGGCTTTTTTCTTGTTTCTTGAGGTAAGCCTGTAATGCTATGAACCTTCCCC
The DNA here is from genome assembly GCF_033118175.1 of Dama dama. NCBI lineage: Eukaryota > Metazoa > Chordata > Mammalia > Artiodactyla > Cervidae > Dama > Dama dama. Next base: position 23,531,930 of record NC_083711.1, read on the forward strand.
TTAGCACTGCTTTTACAGTGTCCCATAGGTTTTGGGTTGTTGTGTTTTCATTTTCATTCATTTCTATACATATTTTGATTTCTTTTTTGATTTGTTCTATAATTTGTTGGTTATTCAGAAGCGTGTTATTTAGCCTCCATATGTTTGAATTTTTAACAATTTTTTTCCTGTATTTGAGATCTAATCTTACTGCACTGTGGTCAGAAAAGATGACTGGAATGATTTCAATTTTTTTGAATTTTCCAAGACTAGATCTATGGCCCAGGATGTGATCTATTCTGGAGAAGGTTCCATGTGCACTTGTGAAAAATGTGAAGTTGATTGTTTTGGGGTGAAATGTCCTATAGATATCAATTAGGTCTAGCTGGTCCATTGTGTCATTTAAGGTTTTTGTTTCCTTGTTAATTTTCTGTTTAGTTGCGTTACTATTATTGTGTTACTATTAATTTCCTCTTTCATACTCATTAGCATTTGCTGTACATATTGCGGTGCTCCTATGTTGGGTGCATATATATTTATAATTGTTATATCTTCTTCTTGGATTGATCCTTTGATCATTATGTAGCGTCCTTCTTTGTCTCTTTTCACATCCTTTATTTGAAAGTCTATTTTATCTGATATGAGTATTGCGACTCCTGCTTTCTTTTGGTCTCCATTTGCGTGAAATATTATTTTCCAGCCCTTCACTTTTAGTCTGTATGTGTCTCTTGTTTTGAGGTGGGTCTCTTGTAGACAGCATATGTAGGGGTCTTGTTTTTGTATCCATTCAGCCAATCTTTGTCTTTTGGTTGGGGCATTCAACCCATTTACATTTAAGGTAATTATTGATAGGTGTGGTCCCGTTGCCATCTACTTTGTTGTTTTGGGTTCACGTTTATACAACCTTTCTGCATTTCCTGTCTAGAGAAGATCCTTTAGCAATTGTTGAAGAGCTGATTTGGTGGTGCTGAATTCTCTCAGCTTTTGCTTGTCTGTAAAGCTTTTGAATTCTCCTTCATATCTGCATGAGATCCTTGCTGGATACAGTAATCTAGGTTGTAGGTTATTCTCTTTCATTACTTTGAGTATGTCCTGCCATTCCCTTCTGGCCTGGAGGGTTTCTATTGATAAATCAGCTGTTATCCTTATGGGAATCCCTTTGTGTGTTATTTGTTGTTTCTTCCTTGCTGCTCTTAATATTTGTTCTTTGTGTTTGATCTTTGTTAATTTGATTAATATGTGTCTTGGGGTGTTTTGCCTTAGGTTTATCCTGTTTGGGACTCTCTGGGTTTCTTGGACTTGGGTGGCTATTTCCTTCCCCATTTTAGGGAAGTTTTCAGCTATTATCTCCTCAAGTATTTTCTCATGGTCTTTCTTTTTGTCTTCTTCTTCTGGGACTCCTATGATTCGAATGTTGGGGTGTTTCATATTGTCCCAGAGGTCCCTGAGGTTGTCCTCATTTCTTTTGATTCTTTTTTCTTTTTTCCTCTCTGCTTCATTTATTTCTACCATTTTATCTTCTACCTCACTTATCCTATCTTCTGTCTCTATTATTCTACTCTTGGTTCCCTCCAGAGTGTTTTTGATCTCATTTATTGCATTATTCATTTTTAATTGACTCTTTCTTATTTCTTCTAGGTCTTTATTAAACATTTCTTGCCTCTTTTCAATCTTTGTCTCCAGGCTATTTATCTGTAACTCCATTTTGTTTTCAAGATTTTGGATCATTTTTGTTATCATTATTTTAAATTCTTTTTCAGGTAGATTCCCTATCTCTTCCTCTTTTGTTTGACTTGGTGGGCAATTTTCATGTTCCTTTACCTGTTGGGTATTTCTCTGCCTTTTCATCTTATTTAGATTGCTGTGTCTGGAGTGGGCTTTCTGTATTCTGGTAGTCTGTGGTTCCTTTCTATTGTGGAGGTTTTACCCAGTGGGTGGGGTTGGACGATTGGCTTGTCAAGGTTTCCTGGTTAGGGAAGCTTGCGTCGTTGTTCTGGTTTGTGGAACTTGATTTCTTCTCTCTGGAGAGCAATGGAGTGCCCAGTGATGAGTTTTGAGATGGGTCTATGTGTTATGTGTGACCTTGGGTAGCCTGTATGTTGACGTTCAGGGCTATGTTCCTGCATTGCTGGAGAATTTGCGTGGTATGTCTTGCTCTAAAACTTATTGTCTCTTGGGTGGTGGTTGGTTTCAGTGTAGGTATGGAGGCTTTTGGACGGTCTCTTATTACTTGAAGTTCCATGTAGTCAGGAGTTTTCTGGTGTTCTTAGGTTTTGGGCTTAAGTCTCCTGCCTCTGGATTTCAGTTTTATTCTTCCAGTAGTCTCAGGACTTTTCCAACTATACAGCACTGATAATAAAACTTCTAGGTTAATGGCGAAAAGATTCTCCCCCATTAGGGACACCCAGAGAGGTTCACAGAGTTACATGAAGAAGAGGAGAGGGAGGAGGGAGATAGAGATGAGCAGGTGGAGAAAAAGGGGGACTCAAGAGGAGAGAGACAGATCTACACAGTTGTCTGTTCCCAGAGTGTTCTCCATAGCCCAGACACCCACAAAGATTCACAGAATTGGATTGGGAAGAGAAGAGGAAAGGAGGAAATAGAGGTGTTCTGAGATAGAAAACGGAGAGTCAAGATTGGGAGAGAATAATCAACACACTCCTGAATAAAAATGGGAACTGAATATTGGATTCTTAAATGTCCACAATTTATATCATATACTAAAAAACAAAGATTAAAAATCTAGAGTAAAGGTTAGACTCTTAGAAATACTATATTAAAAACAAAAACCAGTACACAAAAAAATTTTAGAAATATATATGAAGTTCAGTTTAAAAATAGGGCTTCTCTTTTTTTTTTTTGGTAAGGTTATAGTGTAATGAAAATGAAAATTATGGAGTAGTAGAGGAGTAATAGAGGACTTTAAAAGGAAATAAGAGAAAAAGAAAAATAGAAAATAGAAGAGAAAAAGGAAAAAATAGAAGAGAAAAAAACCAGAAAAAAATTTTTCTCATTAAAAAAATCGTACAAATCTATGAAAATGAAAGTTAAGGAGTAGTGGGGGGGGGTGGTAATAGGGAATTTTAAAAGAAAATAAAAGAGAAAAAACAAAAAAGAAAAAAAATTTTTTTCTTTCTTACTTAAAAAAAAAAAATAGTAAAAGTATATCTAGGAAATTCTCTGGAGCTGTTGCAGTCAGTGTGGGTTCGGTTCAGTTTCACATAGCTCCTCGTTCCAGCTTACACTTCTAGATATCTACAGGCCCCTTCCGGTGTAGTCGATTTTATCTACAGGGATTTTAATCTATTGCACCGGTCCCTTCTGAAGTGGTTCCCCTGTTTATTTGGCTTCTGTTTGCCGGTCTCTTCAGTGCCTAATTTCCGCCCTGACACAGGCGGGTGAAGGTGGTCTCTTATTCAGGCTGCTAGTTCCGTCACGCTGTGGGGAGGGGCTGGCGCTGTGGGGAGGGGCAGGCGCTGTTTTCCCCTCTACGCTGCTCAGGCTCTCGGCTGTTCTATAAGGAGCGTGCCCTGCTCTGCGCACGGTTCCAGCCCTCAGGTGTTCCACAAAAGCGCCTGCTTTTTGTGCCTTCCCTGTCCGAAAGTCTCAGGTAGCCAGGGGCTTGGCGGGCGCACTCTCCCCAGGTGCAGCGTGCCTTCTCCCCTCCAACGTCCAGTCTCAGTTTCCACCCACGCCAGTCGGGTGCGTGCGCCTTCTGCCCTCCGCATCCCCAGCCTCAGTCCCCGCCCGCGCCGGTCGGGTGCCTGCACCCTGTGTCTTGCGGCGACCCTCCCAGCGGATGTCGAGCATCCAGAGTCTCAGGAGGTCTTTGATTAGAAACTGGAGGCCTGTTTGCAGTGCGGTAGGGGATGCGGTCCTTGGGGCCAAGCCTGCCCCCTTCCCCTACCCTCTGCCTCCTGCCTCTGGTGGGGCTGGGCCGGTCCGCAGCCTGCGAGCTCTTCTCTGGACTTGCTCGGTCCCTTTGTTCTGCGATCGGCCGGCAGTGTGTTCTGGCCAGTTAATTTTCTCTCTCTCTTTTGCTCTCCCACAGTTCAAGTTGGTAACTCACAAAAGCTCCCTCCAATTGCCCTCAGGGCACTCAGGGCACTCCTTACCCTAAGCAATGCTGCCCGCTCCTCTCCGTTCTGCCCCCACTTGGTGGTGGCGGATGCAGTCGTCTGGGGTACTTTTCTGCTGGGAGTTGCTTTTAGTCACGTAATCTGTGGGTTTTATTTATTGTTCCCCTCCCAGTCAGGTTGCCCTCCGAGATTCAAACACTTCCCCCATGCCTGCCAGTGCGAGGGTTTCCCGATGTCTGGAAACTTCCTCTATTAAGACTCCCTTCCCGGGACGGATCTCCGTCCTTGGCTCTTTTGTCTTTTTATCTTTTATATTTTGTCCTACCTCCTTTCGAAGACAATGGGTTGCTTTTCTGGGTGCCTGATGACCACAGCTAGCGATCAGAAGTTGTTTTGTGAAGTTTGTTCTGCGTTCAGTTATTCTTTTGATGAATTTGTAGGAGAGAAAGTGGTCTCCCCGTCCTACTCCTCCGCCATCTTGGCTCCTCCCCTGCACAACTTTTTTTTACTAGAAGTTTGGCCTTATTTCTTCAAAGTATTTCAAATACTGAAGATGAACTTGGTGATGTTGAAGTGCTCTGTGAATTTTCTGAGCAATCTAACTACTACTTTTTTCTTAGCTATTGTTGTTCACTCTCTAAGTTGTGTCCAGTTTTTTGTGACCCCATGAACTGCAGCATGCCAGGTTTCTTTACCCTTCACCAACTCCCAGAATTTGCTCGAACTCATGTTCACTGAGTTGATGATGTCATTCAACCATCTTACACTCTGTCGCCCCATTCTTCTCCTGCCCTCAACCTCTCCCAGCATCAGGGTCTTTTCTAATGAGTCAGCTCTTTGTATCAGGTGGCCAAAGTATTGGAGCTTCAGTATCAGTCCTTCCAATGAATATTCAGAGTTGATTTCCTTTAGGATTGACTGGTTTTATATCCTGGCTGTCCAAGGGACTTTTAAGAGTCTTCTCCAGCTCCACAATCTGAAAACATCAATTCTTCAGTGCTCAGCCTTCTTTATGGTCCACCTCTCCCATCCATACATAACTACTGGAAAAACCATAGTTGACTATATAAATCTCTATCAGCAAAGTGATGTCTCTGCTTTTTAATACTCTACCTAGGTTTGTCATAAACTTTTTTTCCCAAAGAGCAAATGTCTTTTAATTTCATGGCTGCAATCACCATCTGAGTTAGTCTCAATAAAGAGCTAAGAACTGAAACTTGACCAAATTGTATTAAGCTCAAACTTGTCAATCATGCAATGAACCTGAACTAGAAAATCTCCAGAGAAAATCGTCTATGGATTAGACATAAAAACATGCAAAACAAAATAAAAAACTACAAATTACCAAAAAAAAAAAAAAAAAGACGATGTTTTATGAAGAGGATCTACCGTTCAATAATGAAATCAGATATATTTTGGATGGAATCTGATACCTTGGTTTAAGAGGTAAAGAGGATGAATTTATTTGGATTGCAATGAAAAACAGAGACATGAGAACACCTCCTGCAAGAATTTAATGTCATTTCACATTAGATGCCTTGAACTTAGTACAGGTTATGTGCCTGTTCTGTGGAGAGCTAGTATGGATGGTATATAGCTGATTATTTAGTCATTTGACACAAATGACATTGTTAGACCCCCTACAAATTAATACTGTTGAAGATTCCAAACTTGAAAATTAAACAGAAAAAAATATCACTTGTCCTTTGCTTATTATTGTGATTCATTTGTTCTTTCTGTTCAAGATTTATTTGAATTATTTTCTAATTTTCAGTAAAAGGAACAAGAAAACTGAAGCTTATAGAACATTAATTATGAAAATAAGAACAAGTCACATTTGTAAATCTTATTATGACTCAATTTCTCTAACAAAAGCAGGTAGTGGTGCCTAATCTAAAAATAATTAGTCTACCTTAGCATCCAGACCGAACATACTTTGACTAATCCTAAATCATTAGGATTAGACAAATATTTGACTAATCCTAAATCCTCATCCTATTGCCCTGCCAGCATTACAAGCAGGAGCAAAGAAAATCAACTATATTCTAACATATGCCTTTAGCATTTCTCCCAATTAAAGAGGGAGGCATTTTATATTTGAACACTTTATATTATGAGACATGCTTTTGATTACTTAATATTTTTTCAACATACAAATTGGATTTATAACCATAAATATATTCATTTAAATTACAAAATTCCTAGTTCTAGCATATTTACAGAGGTGTACAGCCATCAACATAATCTGTTGTTTGAATCTTTTCATCACCTACCCTAGTAAATTTTATATCCAAGACCAGTCACTCCTTATTAAGCTCCCCTCTCAACCCCTGCACCTGAGCCAGTTCTGAGCAACCACTGATCTACTTTTTGCGTCTGCAGTTTGCCTACACAGGAGGGTTCATCTAAATGAAATTATACAATTTGTTTAATCAACTGTCTTAATTTTAAGGGGATGGAAACTTTTGACTCAGATGGCTAATATTTGATATTTTTTTATTTGGCATATATGGTATTTTGACACTTTCTTCAAAATGATTACCAGTATTCTTTGCTCATATTCTTTGTACAATGCTATTATATGCTTTAATTATACTTTAAATTAGTAGTTTTCTAAAGGGAGACTTAGGGATTAAATCACTCCAGTAATATAACTTGGAGAGCCAGTGGGAAAAGAGAAATTTTTTCAAGGCATTATCTGAACTAAAAAAGAAAATCGTTCATTGTTCACTATGGATTAAAGAATAAAACATGTAAGAATACTCTTTGCAACTTAGATTCAACTTGATTTTCCATTGCTTCTCTGAGGTAAGGACAAGTTTAGCAACGACTTGGTTATATCGCCAGGCATCTGGAAGGGGCAAGTTAGGAAGATTGAAAATAGCTATGTATGCAAAATTAGAATGAGAATGCATGAGATAGTGAGCCCAAAGCTAGAGGATTGTTGTAAACCACATCATCACCTACCAGAGTGTCTACTGCGGTGGAGATACTGGAAAAATAATGGAAAAGATGATCCATTCCGAGAAGATCAGGCTGCACTGTTCTCAGTCATCCCCTGCTCTTACGATGGGGCAGCGGTGGTTGGGCTGGAAACTATAAATAGGGTTATTAGTATGTGCTTCCTCTCATCAGGATTAATATGATTACTAACACTAATAAGTCTCATCTGTGAGTATAAGACATTAACACTGAACATTTGATACCATTACTAGAAGAAAGCATCTACTTAATATTGATCACTTAGAATCCTAAACTTTGCATCTATCAGAGGGAATGGAGAAGGCATTAATTTTCTCCCATCCTGGAGAATGCAGTAATTCATCTTTTTGAGATTCATACCTGTATTGGATTTCATTTTGCCTCTGATCTACAATACCTCTACTAGGGTTTCCTCAATGGTTGAGATTCTCCAAAATTTTACCTTGGATCAAAGGACCAAGTTATGATTAAGAATTTTGACAATGAATAAATGAAAAAGGAATTCATTGATCATGCTCTATCTATCACCCGGAAGTTACTGACCTGATAGAATATGGAATGACCATTGGACTTCAATTTCAGCCAGAGTACATTTTTCAGGGTTGTCAATCTGTCCTCTGGAATGAAAGGTACATGTTGAACCAGTTGAGGTTAAGTGATGTGGTATCTCCAAGAGCTAAAATGCAAAGGAAAAGAAGGGATGGGAGTAGAATTGACTTCACTCATTATCACTCTCTGTGACCCATTTGAGAAGTTTAGGATTCCTAACCCTGCAGCTTTATGCTTTGAAGGGTTACAGGTCATGTTTCCCAGTGGAATGAAGTGTATGTGGGAGGGGTTTATACCTATGGATACAATCAGAATTTCTATTTCCTACTTCTCTAACTGTCATCTTGTAATCTGGGGACACAGACTGATCAAACATCAATCACAAAAGGAGTTACTAGGCCTTGGCTTTCAACAGGGATTGTCATGCAGAGCTAGAGTTGCTGCAGTGTAATGGGTGCAGGAAGCAATATGTCTGAACTTGAACTTGAGGCATTGATCACAGTGCTTCTTGGGGCATCCCTGCCTGGTGATAGCTGTAAATAACAATTATATTCACAAGGCAGGGTAAGCAGGGCTCAGGTACAGGCAAGCCACCTAGACATGCAAGACTGCTGATCAAAGATACAGGAAATAGACGATGGCTAGTGGGGAAGGAAAATGATTAATGTTCCTATGGCCTCAGAATACAGATGCTTTCATTAATCTTTCATTTTCTGGCTTTTTTAGAGGTTGCAACAAATATCCTCATATACAATTCAGGTTGCTGTAACAAAAGTACCATATTGAGTGGCTTAAACATTTATTTCTCCAAAGTCTACAGGTTAGAAATCTGAGATCAGAGTGCCTGTGTGGTTGGGTTCTTGGTAAGGGCCATCTTCCCAGTTTGTAGATAGCAGCCATCCTGCTATATCCTCACATGGCACAGAGTTCTCCCTTGAATCTCCACTTATAATGACACTAATTATGTTCATGAAGGCTTCACCCTCATGACTTAAGTACCTCTCAAGAACCCCTCCTCCAAATTCCATCACACTGGGGAATAGGAATCCAATATATGAATTTTAGGGGACACAATCAGTCCATAACCCCCAAAGTAACAGAGGGCACTTATGTAAGATATGTGGAGATTGAAAAGAACAAGCAGTAAATTTTAATATTTTCCACCTGATATCTGCTTATACCATTTCAGAATTCGCCTGTAGCTTCTATGGAAAGTGGCCTGGATGCTTCATGCTGACAATTTCCTGTTCTCAAGCACTTGTATATTTCTCTGTTTCTCTGCATTAGGGCTTTCTCAGGAACCACAAGACCACTGTCCGCCATATCAACTCAATCTGAAATTGTGCTTCTGTTCATTCTTCTCAGGCTAACCATCAAATAACAAGAATTAGGAGTCAGTAGAAAATGCCCAGATCTCCCTCCCTGCCAACTTAACTTCTTAAGAGAAAGTCTGATTTTACCAAAAGTTTTGCCAAAAACTTTTTGGCAATTTTGCCAAAAGTTCACAGAGTGAGCCCAAGTTGCTAACATTGTTATTAGTTAATGGATTCTTTATTAATTTTTCTTCCTTTAGCATATTAAAACCCCCGCTGCTTCAATAGCTCTTCCTAGGATCACCTACCCCATAAACTGGGTGAATTCAAGTCTTTCTTCAGTGCCTGCTTTATCGTGGCTTCCAAACACAAGCAGTATGATTATTTGGAATTATTTATCTGGTTTAGATGAGTTTAACTTCTAATATGATCTCACTTGAAGAAAAAAATTTTTGTGAAACTTCTGTCATTAAAGTTTGATTCAGATCCCCAAAGCAATAATATTATTTCAGATATTAGGGTAATGGGCTTAATCGCTCAGCACTCAGGCATGTCTGACTCTTTGTAACCCCATGGATTGCAGTCCACCAGGCTCCTCTGTCCATGGCATTTTTCAGGCAAGAATACTGAAGTGGGCTGCTGCTTCCTTCTCCAGGTGATTTTCCTGACCCAGGGATCTAACTCACGTCTCCTGTGTCTCCTGCATTCCAAGTGGAGTCGTTACTTGCTGTAAACAACACAGAAACCTGATTTTCAGTATTTCAGTGAGTGTGGTAGTTAGTAAATGAATCTATCCCCCTCAGTGATATCCATGTCCTAAAGCCCACTTTGCTCTTCTGATGAGGTTTAAGATAATAAATTTGTGTTGTTCAAAGCCACTAAGTTTGTGCAAATGTGTTCTAACGGCAATATGAAAATAATAAAGTAAATTTAAATATATGGCTTATAAAAGAATTTCCATCTAAAATGGAAAAAAAAAAATAAAAAATGGAAAATCTCATTTGTGTGTCTCAAAACAGCAAAACTTAAGGACTGAGAGACCGATTTCCTATAAATGCATCATTTTTAGAAAAATGATAATTTTGAAATTTTCTTAGATGATGGGGAATTGGCAACTCCTTACATGCATGTGTGCTAAGGTGCCTCAGTCATGTCCAACTCTTCGAGATGTTATGGACTGTAGCCTGCCAGGTTCTTCTTTCCATGGAATTCTCCAAGCAAGAATACTGGAGTAGGTTGCCATGTCTTCTTCCAGGGGATCTTCTGACCCAGGGATCGAACCAACGTCACTTATGTCTCCTGCATTGGCATTTGGGTTCTTTACCATTAGCCCCACCTGGGAAACCCCCTGGTAACCTCTTACCAATTTCCTATTTTATCACTTTGGGAAGTTTTGCTTATGGTTTCCAGAGGCATGAACAAAAAATGAGCCAGATCGGGTTGATTTTGCAAAATAAGCTGAAATGGGCTTTGTTTGCATGACTGGGCTTTTATTATCTACTGGGAGAATTTTTAAACCGATTTTCATTTTGTTTTGATTTTAACAGAATGTAACTACACTCTCCCTTCTTTATATTTCTTATCTATCAACATAGCCTACTCCTGAATAAATACTAATTTCTCTTCCTTTTAGCCACCTAGTCTGTATTATTTTGTTGTTGTGGAGTCACAGCAAATTAAAACAACCTCCAAATGTATGGGTGCTGAGAAGAACTGAGGCTTGAAAGAACAAACAATTCACCTAGAACTGCCTGAATTTAGGGTGAAAATAAGATAAAGAATTTTAAAACCTGACCTATGAAAAACTTTCTTATGTTCAAATGGAACACTTTAAACTCTAAGCCAAGCCACATGCATATCCAGGCTGCACCTTCTCTGGGGCAGTCTTTGCTCTAAGAGAGGGCAGAGAGCATGTACCAGGCAGAATAAAAATCTCTTTAATTGGTATCCTGCTATAAAATTAATTACACCGATTTGTAAAGCTAAGATAAACATTTTTTTAAAGTTAAAATTATTAAAAAAGATTTCAGTCAAGAACATTACATTGAACTAAACATTGAACATCTGTTGCATCTTTGAATGTATATATCATATATATGTGTATATATTTATATAAATATTCAAATACAAATATATATCATATTATATATGCAGAGAGAGAGAGAGAAAGAGACAGAGACCCACAGAATGTCCTGGCATATTGGTGAACTTCTTTACCTCCCTCCTATGACTCCCTATATTTAATTCTGCTTCAGTCCTCATAAGGAGAAGAATCTCTGAACTGACCATTTCAATCTATACCAGTCAGGAACCTACCAATCAGGAGGCCCATGAGTGAAGTTGAGGATCCAAGGACAGTTTATAAATACAGTTTTCAGGCTAAATATGCCTCAATAAGCTTTCACCCAATGGGCCACAATAAAACAATAGGCAAATATAAAATCTAGAAAAGAAAATCAACCATAACAGAAGGCAATAGTGTTAAGGTTAAAGAAAAGACTTAAGAAATTATAATTTTTTTGTCCTCTTAGTTTAAGTAAAGAAATAGCAAGAGCATTTTATAGATAGATTCAAAAATAGAGGTGTGTGTGATTAGGACAGATTGTCAGGAAACCACAAAGATAACGTAATTAAACATTACCACATTAGTAGAGAATATAAATATGTGGTGAAGAATATAAAGATTGTTCTCAGGTCATAGAAGGAAAAAAAGATGAATAAAAAATAAAGGACAAAGAAGAAGAGAAGAGGAAGAATAGAACTGTAACTGAGAACTGGGTACTACTGCTTCCAAATGCAATATTTAATTTTTACAATGTTTTAATCTATAAATAATATTTAGGAAAGAAAATGCCTTTAATTTGTTTCGTTGAGTGAAAGTTGTAAGTGTAATGAAATGGATGAGACAGTGTTTAGTACTACCTACTTCCTACTATTTTGTATTTTCTGGGGTCAAATGTTTTCATGTTAATTTCAGTTTTTCCCAACTGGGTTCTTAGTCTCTGTGGTAGCTTCTATGATTAAATATTTCAGGCATCTCATTCTCCTCAGTGACTTCTAGTAACTCAAATACTTGTTCTCTGCTTGGATATATCTGAAAAGAAAATTGTATTACTTCTATGTTGAATGGAAGTATCTCCCCTACCTGTAAGCACGCAGATTAAACAAGCATTTTAGTGCAAAGCTCTTCCGTATCTTAACACAGGGTCTCATATTTGCCCACTCATTTTCATTAAAGTGTAGTTCTGAATATGTTTTACAACGAGTTTTTTTTTTTCTCCCCCCAAACCACACTTCTTTATGGAACAGTGTTTCAAATTATGTAGGAAATCATTTATGTTTTAATGATATTTCATCAAGTTGTTTTATGTTTTAAAGTATTCGTTCATCCATATTTTCATCATTATTAGATCAGATTGACAAGCAGTGACTAGGGAAAACACAAAATACAAAAGCATTTGTGCTTCCATCCTCAAACAAAAACCTGCCATCAGGACACACACATATACACACACAGGCATAAGCACACACACACAAATACAGGTCTGCTAAGAAAGTAAAATCAGGCAAGATATTTAAAATACATTTCTAATTACCTTTCCTTCTCATAAAAACATTTCTTTTTGAAAAATAATTATCTCATCAGTTGAAAGAGTAATGAGAACACTGTAGTAGAATAATTTATGTATCTCAATTTGCTTTAATTTAGTAGGTGATGTTTTGGAGATCTTTTTATCTGTTGTACTAGATATGTTTTCTTTAGAATATGTCTGCATAAAAAACATAGTTGTCAGAGACATGCAAAGATACTGGCCAAAGTTAGTTGGGTAGAAATTATGAATATTGCAACTAATGCATGTTTCTTGTGCAGATTGTTTGCCATTTGTGAAAATGGCAATGATATAAAATTACCATTAACTATTGAAAATGTCTGAATTATTTCATTAAAGCCTGATTCATATTTTGGAAAAAAATGAGCTATCTTTGCAAATCAACTAAAAGTATGGTCCTACATAAAAATATTTTTAAATATATGAGAAAATGTGTAATCACTCTAAATTTCTTTTGCCTGATATCTTATAATTAATGGCAAGAATGATTCTTATTTACTTCAATTTACACTCTGCCTAGAATATAACAAGTACTAAAAAACTGTTGAATGAAATGAAATGTTGTATAAATTTACTACAGTAGTTTATGTCTTACTATGCACATTTCTTCTCCTCCTATGCATCCCCTTCTCTCTCCAGAGGAACAAAGCATTATTGGAAAAATGGGAAGGGACATAAAAATTTAATTTATTACATACTCATGATCTCTAAATTTGATTTTGTTTTGGATCATCAATAAATATTTTTATTAATCTCTCATTGTACCTCTTAAACCCTCATTTCTTCTCATTCCATAATATTCTGACTGAATGAATGACCCTCATTCAACTAAGGTCATTTCTTAGTTTATTGAGAAAAGATTGAGTTAATCTGTCATTAAATAGCTCATTAACCCTTATAATATCTTTCTTAGTATATAAGTAAATTTTTATTGTTTCTTTCTTTCTTACCTATTACCTGGGATTGAGAGAAAAAGAGAGAACCTTTCAAATAGAGAAATAGATCAATTTCTCTATTTCAATCAGAATCTGAATTCATTCTGTTCCTTTCTAAATACATTTCACTTTCCCACTACTATGTCTGCATCTACAGTAACTTTCATTTATATTTCATAAAGCCAGATTATTTAGAGCTATTATTTACTATTCCAGAGTTTTAATTGTCACATTAGTTTCTGCACTTCTGTGTTTCTTTATCTGAAATGTCATTCATCTAGCATTTAGAATGATAATGGGAATTATAAAACAAATAGATGCACTTTACAGAAAAGTAATTATTAACATATCAGTCATTTTGAAGGTCTTTGTAGGAAATATAGAATATAGAATTGAAGTAAGGGAGAAACCAGGTTAGAAGAAAAATCGCAATCTGAACCACTGTGAACTACTGTGAACATTTAAGGTGTTTACTGGGGTTAATGATTGAGGATTAGATGTTTTGAAGAACAGAGTGTGCTCTTTCTTCTAATGGCCTACTTAAAATCAAGCCACTTTGTGCTGGCCTACGTCACACCTTGTATTTTTAGAAAGTGCTAGCTAGTATCACTGTGTGTTCAGTAACCTACTTTTCAACACAACATTTCAAATTAGCTCCTATGCACAGGGCATTCACGAGTTTAATGGGCAAGGTGTGCAAAGTCTGTAAGAATGAAATTGCCTTATGGAAGGTTTGTGAACATTAAGAGGGAGCTGGTCACTTGTATGCTTCACAAAGTAACACTGCCTCTAATGAAAAGTTGGCCACTAACTCTTTCCTTCCTCCAGTTTTAGAAAATCAGACTTGAATTTCTGTACACCAGTGACACATCAGATTCCATAGGAAGCTTAAAAGCAGAACATAACAGAAGAAATAAAGAAATAAACAAAGGAAGTAATTCAAGAACACAATCTGAGTCAAATTAAATAGGAGTTTCTAGGAAAATTGTCAAGTCATCATTATATTTTAAAATTTTTCAGATGGTTCTAATGTCTTTTTAGGATTCAGAACCACTGGCATTAGAAAATTCGGTGGTTTCATCCAGGTTCTTAATAGATTTTACACATGTGTTTCTCCTCGGGAGTGCTGCCCAGACTGTCTTTCTGGAGTGAGAGTGCAATAACAGTGCCAGAAAGTTTCCACAAAGTGACAGGATATAAGGAAAGGACAGTTCAGCATTTGTGGTGAACAACAACAACAAAATCTGTGAGAGTCATTTTCATAGAATGGAATAGTATCAACTGAGCAATTAAAGCAATAATATTGACTGAGGTCTGAATATGTACACCCAGAGATAAACATTTCTTATTTATAAAAGTGGCATCCTTTGTGCCCCAGGAGATAACACAGATTATTTAAGTGAGATATTATAGCTACTCATCATTGTTCAGGACATACTGTATACTAAATATCAGTATCAATATCCAACTTTCATTAAGTGTGAGGTCTGTTTGCCCATACTTAAAATGGATATCATCTGTTTATACATTTGCTAAATCTTAAATCTGTGACTTTTTTTACTCAAAATATCACTAACTCTTTTTCAAGATATTTCTCAAGATGAACATGCCAAAATTGTCCTCCCTAAATTTCTTTTCTAGAATTCTCTCAGAAGTGGTTTGTAGGTGGAAATGGTACTTACGGAAAGCATGAACAAAGAGAGAGTGCAGTGATTCTGTAGAAAATCGCAATAGTGAAAATGTGAATGACAATGAAAAAAATTAAACTACAGTGCATAGACTCTGAAAATTTTAATGACCATTTGGTGTAAGCAACCAGTAAGGAGGGCTTCTCTGGTGGTTCAGACAGTAAGGAATCCACCTGCAGTGCAGGAGGCCTGGATTTGATCCCCGGGTTGGAAAGATTCAACCAAATGCGGGCTACAGTTCACCAGAGTCACACCGAGTCGGACACAGCTGAACAACTAACACACAGACAAATGCACACACACAATCGGTAAGGAAGCATGTAATGACTGAGCATTAACTCTGAGTAAAAAAATGACTTATAGTAATTAGTTTCCCAGAAAGATTTTGTCAGTTAGGCATATGTTTTGCAGCACATAACAGAAATATAGAATAACACTGAATTTTTTAAAGGAGGGTTACTTTTTTCATGCACGTGCAATTTTGAGACAAGCAGATGACATTCATTTAGTAGCTCGGTGACATTAGGGTCAAGTTCTCTTTGACTATGTCTGTGGTTTCAAGATGGCTTCTGAATCTCTAGGCAATAAAAGAGAGAAAGAAAACTAGTGGCCTTACCAAATTTCATACTTCATTATGGAACATATTTAAATAAGACAATAAAGTTTAGGGACAAGACTAAAACTCTGGACTCTTGTTGAGGAATAGGGAATTGAAAAGCATGATTTACACCTGATTTATATCAAAGCAGGTGGTGATCATCAGTGGGTATAGTCACTAAGTCTTCTCTGATTCTTAACTGTGACCCACCAGGCTCCTCCGTCCATGGAGTTTTCTAGGCAAGAATACTGTAATAGTTTGCCATTTCCTTCTCCAGGAGATCTTCTTGACCCAGGGATCTAAGCTGGGTCTCCTGAACTGCAAGCAGATTTTTTTACAGACTGAGCTACCAGGAAGCCCCAGTGGGCACAATACAGACTTTAAAAACAAGGATACTTTGGCTGTATCCCAGACTACAGCTAAGCTAAGTCACTTCAGTCGTGTCGGACTCTATGTGACCCCATAGACGGGAGCCCACCAGGCTCTGCCGTCCCTGGGATTCTCCAGGCAAGAACAATGGAGTGGGTTGCTATGTCCTTCTCCAATCCCAGCCTACAACCACAGACAAAAAACAGCTCTAGGTGGATTAAATACTAAATGAAAAGGGAAAACTGTAAGACTTTGAGAGGACAATATAAGGGAATAACTTCATGACTTAGAAAGCAGAAGATTTCTCAAAATATATAGAAAGTATACAAAACATAAATATATGGATAAATCTATTAGCATTAAAACTATGTAACTTTTTGTTTAGATATTGACTCTAGAGAGGAAAAAACGAACTCACTGATCAGAAAAGTTATGTTAATCACATGTCAGATTAATGTCTACATTATACAAATATGAAGAACTCATACAACAAATAAGAATAGGAAAAAGACAAAGAAAGAAAGAGGCAAGCATTATGAACTAGTATCCAACAGAAGAGACATTGATGGTCTATAAAACCTTTGACACTAGTAATATTCATAAAAATACAATCTAAAACTAAAATGAAATATCATTTTACACCCTTGAAATTAGCAGAACTGGAAGTCAGGTGATGGAAAACGTTCATGAGGTGATGGAGGAAAAATTTGTCTACCACTGATTATTCTGGTGAAAGTGGGCCCCGACTTTAGACAGAGTGTGACATCATAGCTCCAGCGTGTGCCTCCAGCTCCCTGGAAACACAGCTATGGCTTAGTCATGTGAATTTTTCTGGGGAGGTTCTGTGGAACCACTGTGCTAAAAAACTTACTAGGAGTACAAAAGATGAGAAAGGTGTTATTAGTCTCTGGTCTTTCCTGGGTCAAAATTCTTCACATTCTGCCCTAAATCTGAAGCCCTTCAGAGTGTCCTGAGGCCTCTCAGAGCTTTTGGGATTTGGATGGTTAGATGATGTGTGACAAGTTGCTCACCACAGAGGCTTTTGGCAGCTAGTGATGGTGGACGTGCTCAAATTCTCTATTGGTTAATCTGAGGAGGGGTATATTTCCCTCCTGTTCACCTAATAAAATTACACATTTGCATCCCAGCACCTAGCTCCATTCTTAAGGGCTTCCCTGGTAGCTCAGCTGGTAAAGAATCTGCCTGCTATGCAGAAGACCTCTGTTTAATTCCTGGGTCGGGTAGATGCGCTGGAAAAGGAATAAACTACCCATTCCATTATTCTTGGGCTTTCCAGATGGCTCAGGAGATAAAGAATCCGCCTGCAATGTGTGAGACCTAGGATCAATCCCTGGGTTGGGAAGATCCCTTGGAGAAGAGAAAGGCTACCCACTCCAGTATTCTGGCCTGGAGAATTCCATGGACTGTATAGTGCATGGGTTCACAAAGAGTCGGACAGACTGAGCGACTTTCACTTTCAACTCCACTCTTGGATAAACTTCTGTATGTACAATCTGCGGGCTATATAGATAGGAGTTTTGCTTAGAAAAAAACAGAAAATTTTTTAAAAATGGGGAGGGGGATAAAAACAATCCCAAATCCTTTAAATGTGTCAAGAATGGATGGGATAGAAAAAGCAGAAAGAAATGAGTAAACAAGAGCTACAGATGTTAATCTAAAGGAATATTGCAAAACTGATCTTAAGAACCGAATCCTAAAAGAACACACAATGTGATTGCATTTCAATATCAAATTCAAAATCTGTCAGAAAGAAATATATTATTTATGTAAAATGCAGAATTTAGAATAGGATTTAATTCCTGGAGTGAGAAAAGTAAATACCTTGGAAAATGTCTTATCACTGTTGCTGAAGTAGTAAGAATATGTTACTTCTTCAGTTATGCATTGGTTTTATACAGTGATGATTTATTATTAATTACATTAATTGTAGTTTTATGCATTTTTCGTATGTAATAGAAATATTAAAAATAGTTATTTACAAGAATAATCAATAGTGTGATTAAAACTGTTAAATGTTAAATAATGTTTTATTAGTTTTGATTATTTGTTAGAAGAATAACTCAATGAACTGTGGACTCTTATATCAATCTTAATTTTTTTTTCCCATTAGATTGACCCCTAAATAACTATAACTCTAATGCTTTGGAGAAATATTTGAAAACTAATAGCAAGCATGAATTTGTTACCTTTTGGTTGTACTTTTGTTAATATGTTGACCCTCCAAATAAATTTATGAGCTGATGCTTCAATTTCAATAAATTCTTCAAACATTCTTTTAGTATTTAGTATTCTTTGAGTGATTTGCTATTGTCCCATTGCTGGTAAAATAAATATAATTGTATATCATACCACACATTGAATCATTAGGACACTTACCTAAGCATAATTTGAATTAGAGTATTTGAAACTAAGACAGAATTCTGGGGGCTGTCTTATTAAATTTATGAGATTGTACATTTCACCTATTTAGTGAAAGTATTGGTAATAACTGGAATAGGACAATGCTTTTAGACAAACTGTAACTGATTGATTTGACAAGCCATTAAAAGTATGACAGCTCTATTAAAGTTATTTTAAATATAATTATGAAAAAAAATTTAGAGACTCTTCCAAGTGTGCTAAAATTTCTTAAAATAAAATAAGACATAATGTGGATGACATCATTTATATAATAGGTCAACGTGTCCCAGAGACACTAAGTTTAAGAGAATGAGAATGCCTTTTGGATGCAGAGAGCATGAGTAAATCATGCAATCACTATGCAATTTCCCTTATTTATCTAATGTGGACAATTGTATTTATTTTTTAAGATTAAATAAACAACATACTTGGTAACTACATAGTTGATGGTTAGTAAGGATCGTAGAATACCACGATAATAATTATAAATGATAATACATTTATTTCAAAATAAGTTATTAATTCCTTTTATTTTTAGAGGTAGAATTAATAGAAAAACAAACTAAAGTGACAATCCTTTAGTTTCATGGAGATCTGTGTTTCTTCCTGAATAAATTAAGCAAACTAATAAAGCTATCTTTTTAAAGACAGAGTAATGAGAAACTTAAATTTGCCAAAATGACTGACAAGTGAAAACTAATTTATTTCATTTTTTATATTCTGTTATTTATCACATATTTGTTGATGGAACTCATATATACTCTTATTCAACAAAAAAATTTTTTCCCAATTATTTTTATTAGTTGGTGGCTAACTAATTTACATTATTATAGTGGTTTTTGCCATACATTGATTGACATGAATCAGCCATGGATTTACATGTGCTCCTGATCCTGAATCCCCCTCCCTCCGCCCTCACCATCCCATCCCTTTGGGTCATCCCAGTGCACCAGCCCCAAGCACTTGTCTCATGCATCCAACCTGAACTTGTGATCTGTTTCACACTTGATAATATACATGTTTCGATGCTGTTCTCTCAGATCATCCCACCCTCGCCATATACAACAAAAATATCAAAATAAGAAAATTAAAAAATATATAAAAACAAAAGTTATATTTCACATTAGTTATTGTTTCCGATAGATGGGGTGGAGGAAATTAAGATTATACAGATGAAGACATAAAAGTGACTACCTTATATGGATGTTTAATATTATGAAATTTTATGTATTTATTTTATTTGCAAAACTATTTCAACCATTATTAACATATTCTTTCATTAATGCGTGCAAGTAGCCTGCTTTGTGAACAACATGAATTTTATCTTCCTCTTTCAGCAATCCTAAGTGAAAAACACAATGTTTGTTAAGTAATTGCTGCTTTAAAACTATCTACTACACACGCATTCCTTTCCCACTCTGACTCTTCAAATCTCTCTATGTGGCAATTTCAGTGTTGACTCTCTCTGAAAAATATCAGTCAAAATTAACTTGTCCCAGTTTTTCTAATGGTAATATTTCTGCTGGAATATTGATTTTTAAAGGTGTAATATAATATTTTAAAAGTCATTATAAACAATAGGCTTAAACTATGATAAAAGCCCTCTATTAAAACTTTCTTGCTGAAAGCAGGCAAGAAAATCTCATCAAGGTTCAGACTGGATATTTTTGGTTGTTATCCAGATGGTAGCAGGAGTGGATTGATTTTCTAAGGCAACTTCCTCAAACCTCATTTTATTGAGAACACTTAGATTTATTTCTTTTCTGTATTGGCAATGTTTCCTTAAAAAACACAAATAGATGACCTTCAAATGAGTTCTCTTTCCAGCCAGGAAATGTCTTACTATATGATTTCAGTGTTTTTGTGTGGCTGTTTTAGGCACTTTAATGACATGAAAGGGATTATGCACACAGCACTGCACAGTGTGAATTTAGCAATAGAGATCTGTAAATATTCATTGTTTTACTCAAAATCTTCTATCCCTATGCTAATGGATTTTCCCCATTATTGATAGCTAGATGTGACTGGTTCTGTGAGAAGGTCTAGGAAACACTTTGTGTTGAATAGTTTTAAGATACAAATACAGGCAGATATCTTAACTATATCCAAGCGTATTTTAAAATTAATTTTAAATATTGATACATCCAATTGGTTAAATCATTAAAATTTAAACACAGTGAGTAGCCAACCTCTGTTTCCTGTATATAACAGTCCATTTTTCTAACACCAACTCTCCCACTCTAACAAACACAGGCGAGCACTGGTTTTCAGCACTTGTATTTTTTTCCAGAGATTTCTTTTAAGGAAGATGCAATAAAATGCAAGCATATATTCTTAGTTTTCCTCTTTTTTCACACAACAGAACCTTCATTCTACACACTATTCTGCTTCTTTCATTCAATAAAGTATTTTGGAGACCTTACCATCTCAGAATGGAAATATATTCCCCACTGTATTTGACAGCTGCATAGCATTTTGTTGTATGAATATAAATTAACACACAATCAGCACCCGAGCATTGATTACATAGCTTCTAATCTTTTGTTAACACAAGCGATAGTCCTATGAATAATCTTGTACAAACATCATTTCATGCATGCTATATATCTTTCAAGTGGATCCTCCAGATATGACCTGGTGTTTCCACTAGTAAATGTCACAGATATTTCCAAATATCTATAGATATTTTCAGTCCTAAGAATTGAACCAATCTTCACACTCACCAGCAATATATTAAAGTCCTTGCTTTCCTAGAGCCTTTCAAAGTAAGTGTATTATTAAACATTCACTTTTTTGTCAGTTTATTACATCGGTCATTCTCAATCCTAGTAGACCCAGTGCTTCCTTTTTATTAAAAAATGAATTGTAATGCTGTCTTGCACTGTGTTGCAGTGAAATTCATCCTGTGCCTTTATATCTACATAATTTTTTAGGCATGTCAATTCAATGCTCTAACTTTAATGCAAGTGGAAATAGGAAAAAAAAAACCATTTTAAGAAAATGTGTCTCAATGTGTAAATACATAAAAGTACCCACATGAGAAGTCATAATTAAGTAGTCAGATGTGTGTACTAAGTTGATTTAAGGATCTAAAAGAGGTGTGTTGGGTTAGTAACTCATATCTCCCATGGAGTTGACATGGTTGATGTGATTATGAAAAATTGTGGACCGTTCTTGATAACGCTGCAAAAACAGATTAGACACTTCTATTGATTCACAGAATAGTTCTTTTACTGTAATAGTCAATGAATCCCCTGATCCTAATAGTTAGTAAAAATATATAAATTTGATGGAGATTCTAGGCTCAGAAAATTATAAATCACTCTTTAATATGTAAACACCTGATGAGACATTTGAAAACTGTGTGAAATATCACTAATTTAGGGAATCCTGCATCATTGTTTCCTATATTCTAAATATCAGTGACCTTAATCTATTTTGCCAACTAAAAACATCCCCCTAAACTTTCATTTATTTCTTATTGGTGATTAAAGCTGATATGATAGATTAAATTGATATATTACCAGAGTGTTAATTTTCATTCATTTTATTAAGAGGGAGACTGTTACGTCTTCGTTTACTTAAAAGCCATTTGTTTCATTTTTGTGACCTTTAAGTTTAACTCTTTATTCATATTTATTAGGTAGTTATTATTTTTCTAATTAATTTCCATATATAATATAAATCAGCTCTTTGTGATAGAAATCACAATCCTTTCTCAGTTTTTATTTTTGAATCTGATTGGTTTTTATTGTTTATTTTCTAGGCCTTTGTGTGATTGTTTTCTGCTTGTTTTCAAATTATTTTGATATTGTTTTTATAATCTTTACAGTAGGCTGGTTATGTTTCACTTGATTATCAACAAAACAATTAAATTATATAAATATCTCTGACCACAGTTTAAGCTGCAGTCTCTAGGTGATGTGTTCATTTTTTATATCTGCTAGTCTGGAATGTCAATTCTTTTTACTCTGTGACCCCAAAATTGCTTAGTAGCATTTTTAAATTTTCATAAGCCAAAGATGCTTAAAACGTCTCTCTTACTATATTTACATTTAATATAGTGCTGGTAGGTATTTGTGTGTGTGTCTGTGTCTGTGTCCAACTCTGCAATCTCATGGACTGTAGACCCACAGGCTCCTCTGTCCATGATTCTCCAGGCAAGAATATTGGAGTGGGTTGCCATTCTCTTCTCCAGGGGATCTTCCTGATCCAGAGATTGACTCAGGTTGCCAGCATTACAGGCAGATTCCTTACCATCTGAGCCACTAGATGGCCACTAAACGGTAGCAATTCTCAGAACTGAAAATATCTGTATATATTTAGAAATATTTGCAACATTTTTAATGGAAATACCATCTCATATCTGAGGATTCATTTAACAAATTTGTATTTTGTTATGCTTCTAATCATATGCACTATGATAACATAAATATTTTTGTGTTACTTCTACTTTTTCTATAAATTATTTATGATTTCTTTATGGACTAGTACATAAGAATATACCACATAGCTCTCTCTATTGATAGATGATAGAAATAGCTAATTAGTTATGTTATTTACTTATATATCATTGTTAATGTATCTTTTCAGTTCATCATGCATAGGCTGTCCTATAGCAGTCTCCTTAAAAAGAAAATGTTGTATTTTCCTGCATTCATACCTGTGTATCTTGGCATTTTGTTCAGCATAGATCTAAATATTCTCCTACTAAGAATGACCTGTCTTCAGATAACAACTAGAAACTACATTTTTTAAAGATCTGAAGACCTCAAATCATGCACATATGTAGACAGAATCTGAAAAACAGTCAATACTTGGATGTAGGGACTAACAATAGAAAGGTTTCTTAGTTTTACAAACATTAGCCTGAGAGGGTTAAAAAAAAAAAAAAAAAGTTAACTCTCTGCACAGAGACTAAAACTGGTGTGTGTGTGTGTGTGTGTGTGTGTGTGTGCGCGCGCGCGCGTGTGCACACATGGACTAAGTTGCTTCAGTCGTGTCCAACCCTACGCACTGTAGCTCATCCATGGGGTTCTCCAGGCAAAAATACTGGAGTGATTTGCTACGCTGAATTCCAGGGGATCTTTCTTCCCAATCCAGGGATTGAACCTGCATCTCTTACATCTCCTGCATTGGCAGGCAGGTTCTTTACCACTAGTGCCACCTGGGAAGCCCGAAACTCTCATAGAAAGCATGTATTCTTTCCTGATATAAGAGCTGGAGGACAAAGTTTAGAGCAAGCACAACAGCTGGAAAATGAGAAGGGAGTTCACAGACAGGAGATATTCTCAGTTGAGAAGTCTAATTTCCATTTAAAGTCTACCTAAATATCTGTTCCTGAATCCTGCATGAGTGGGCCATGTTTAACTCATCCAGCTAAAAGTTATTTAAAAATACTGAATTGAGATTTAAGTTTCTGCTAAAAAATATGAGTTTATAGTTTGAGCCCAATCTAGCTAAGTGCCTGTTTAAAACAAAACAGAAGAATCTTTAAAGGAATGTGGCAGAATACAGTCTTTGTATTCAAGCTAAAATTTAGAATTTATCAAAATATGAATGATAACAATCAGGAAACACAATCAACCAAGAGCAATGACTTGATTGTTGCAGTTAGCAAACACAGATTTCAAGGTAGTTAATATCATTATGCTCAATATTAAAGAAAAAGATAATCACATTGAAAGAAAATATATGAAATCTTTAACATTGCACTAGAAGATAGGTCAATGAAATCATTCAGTTCAGCTCAATAGCTCAGTTGTGTCCGACTCTTTGCGACCCCATGGACTGCAGCACCGGAGAAGGCAATGGCACCCCACTCCAGTACTCTTGCCTGGAAAATCCCATGGATGGAGGAGCCTGGTAGGCTGCACTCCCTGGGGTCGCTAAGAGTTGGACATGACTGAGTGACTTCCCTTTCACTTTTCACTTTCATGCATTAGAGAAGGAAATGGCAACCCACTCCAGTGTTCTTGCCTGGAGAATCCCAGGGATGGGGGAGCCTGGTGGGCTGCCATCTATGGGGTTGCAGAGAGTCCGACACAACTGAAGCGACTTAGCAGCAGCAGCAGCAGGACTGCAGCACACCAGGCCTCCCTGTCCATCACCACCTCCTGGAGTTTACTCAAACTCATGTCCATTGAGTTGGTGAGACCATGAAACCATCTCATCCTCTGTTGTCCCTTTCCTCCTTCCACCCTCAGTATTTCCCAGCCTCAGGGTCTTTTCTAATGAGTCAGCTCTTCGCGTCAGGTGGCCCAAGTATTGGAGTTTCAGCTTGAGCATCAGTCCTTCCAATGAACGCCCAGGACTGATCTCCTTTAGGATGGACTGGTTGGATCTCCTTGCAGTCCATGGGACTCTCAAGTCTTCTCCAACACCACAGTTCAAAAGCATCAATTCTTCAGTGCTCAGCTTTCTTTATAGTCCAACTCTCACATCCATACTTGACTACTGGAAAAACCATAGCTTTGACTAGATGGACCTTTGTTGGCAAAGTAATGTCTCTGCTTTATAATATGCTGTCTAGATTGGTCATAATTTTTCTTTGAAGGAGTAAGCGTCTTTTAATTTCATGGCTGTAGTCACTATCTGCAGTGATTTTGGAGCCCAGAAAAATTAAGTTTGCCACTGTTTCCACTGTTTCCCCATCTCTTTGCCATGAAGTGATGGGACCAGATGCCATGATCTTAGTTTTCTGAATGTTGAATTTTAAGCCAACTTTTTCACTCTCCTCTTTCATTTTCATCAAGAGGCTCCTTAGTTCTTCACTTTCGGCCGTAATTGTGGTGTCATCTGCATATCTGAGGTTATTGAAATCATGTCACCTGAAAAACAGTAAAAAAAAATGTTAATAAAAAAAACCCACAAGTTCTACAAACTTTGCAATCCTTTCAAAGAGATAAACAAGTGTACTCCCTTAGACTTTAAGATGCAAAGAAGAAAGAAAAAGTAGGAAAGAAAAGTGTATAATAAAAATAGTCAATTGTTACCCACATATGATGAAGGGTATATATTTTGAGTTTCAATCAACCACATAACTTCCAAGGAAGCTAAACATGAAGGAAATCACTTTTCCAGAATAAAATATTATTTTCTTCTGGGCCTTTATCATTGATCAGTGGTCTGACTTAGCAACTAAGCAACCATCACCACATAGCTTCAGGTGCAGTGAATAGCAACATTAAAATCCAGTAGTTCTGACTTCTTCCTTCCATCAGTCCCTTGCTCTCTTCCTGTCTTTCTTTCTAGAAACTTTATTAGAAGTATAATTTACATATAGCACTTTTTAGTCCCTTTGTTTCCATTTTATTTAATTTTCTGTTATTTATTCTCTTTACCTTTCTCTGTTTTTTTTTTTCCCCAGAAGCTTTTATTTTTCCTTTCCAGTCATTCTTTCAATTTATCTTTATGTGTGGTTATTTCATTTTCTTTTCTTTCCTTTTGATTGGTAGCTTATATATTTCATCCCTTTATCCTATCCTCTCTCTCTGGACTTTTAAAATTAAGATAACTGCCCCATTCATTCTATTTAAACAGCCGCAAAATGTTTTATTATGCTTTTATTCTCTGTACTCATGTTTTTATATTTTTTGTTAGTCTTCATCATGTTAGTATGTTTTTATTTGCCTTTTTATCTTCTATACTAAAATAGCTTTGCTTTGAGGGTTTCTAGTTCCTTTGTATTGCTGATAATAACAAATTGGAGTTTCCTTGGATTGAAAATGTTCCCTGGGGTGTGGATTGGGCAAGTGTCTAGAAGGCCTTCCTCTTTTCTGTTGTCTCAGAAGCCATGTGGTTGGTTCTTTGTATAGCCATATTGTCTGTATTTCTTTTAATCCAACTGGAGCAGGGCAAGGAACAGGTAATTTGCTTTTCCACACCAAGACAAGATGCTCATCTAGGGGACAATAGATTTTTGTTGGGATATCTAAATGTATCTAAGAAGCCCTGCTACTTGGCTTGTCCACATAGCTTGTGAGCAAACTCAACTTTGAAGAGACTTATTGACTGCGTGGATTATATATGCCTCCCAATTTCACTAAAAATGGTGTTGACCATGTTGTTTTCTTCTATTTTTTGGTGTTGCTTTTGTTCTTTCTCCAGGAAATAGAGAGGATAATGTTGACTCATAGAGTTATTGTTACACAGAAATGTGATACCATTGTACATTTACTACAAAGCATCATTTTGTTTTTCTCTTAAAATGAATCCAAAGTACTAAGTTAATTTCTTTTAAACAAATATAGCATTTTAGTAGTCATGTGTTTTATAAGGAAAAGCTTATGGCATTGCTCAAAACAGGATATTGGATTTAAATAGGCAGTTTTCTTTTCTTAGGGCTTATATATCAATTCTATTATTAAAAAAAGAGGAAATTTTACAATGAATTAAACTCTTTTGAATATTTTCATCCAATCTGAGGTGCGAGTTAGTAATTTAAACTGTCCACATTGTTGGAAAAGTGAGTTTTTGAGTGATTAATAGTGGCAAAAGTTATTTCTTTTGCACTTAGCATGCTAAACTTTTTCTGATCAGCTAAGGATAAAAATAATTTCTAATTATGAATCAGTAATCTAAATATGAAGTTTTATTCATTTACTCCACTTACAAAATAAATAAATCTTATTTTAATTTGCAGAGAGTGCTCATGTGTTGGAGATGCATTTCTCGAAAGCACTCATAGTCTTCAAAATATATACTGCTTGTTCCTATTTAAGCTGTCTCTTTGTGGAAGAAAGATCAATAATCATCTGACTGAGATTTTAAAAGAGAAAGATAAAGAGCAAAACCCACAGTGACTTAACACTAATACATAATTGGAAATAGAATTTGAATGTTTTCCAAACAGACAATTGTAACTTTTCCTACATGCAGCAGACATTTTCATTAAATAGGTTCCTTGGTAATAAATTGTATACTTACAAGGGCTTTGTTTGCAGTGTCCCTATGAGATGATATATCAAGTTCAAAAGCATCAATAAAAGTGACTTTAATATCCAGGAAAATACTGATGCAGCTGTTTGTTTTCCAGCAGTGCCAGTGACTCATAAATAACAAAGTAACACAGGCATACCTTGGGCAAAGTGGCTATATTATCCTTTCTATGACTCTAATACCAGTAAATCAGTTACTGACTTCAGCTTTCTTAGAAAATCTGCCTGCTAGTTCCAGACAATGTTCAAGTCTAAAACAATAATGCCAGAAACAAAATCACTTACCAAATAAGTGATTATTTCTAAGTTAAATGAAGTTGAACTACTGTTTAACAATCATGGAAATTCGGGGTCATTTAAGACTTTTAAAATCTCACTATTTAAAGTGGAGGAATGCTTAATCAGTATCAACTGGAAAGAGTCATCAAAAATTGGAATTTAAACCAAAGAAACCATGTGCCCCAAAACACAGAAAATAATGATATCTTGAATTTAATGTTTTTTTCAAAGAGATCAACATTTATATATACAGACCACTATATGTATGTATATATATATATATATATATATATATATATATATATATACACACACACACACATATATATGATATATATATTCATTAAATTCCTATTATATTTGTTGTTTTTGTTCAGTCGCTAAGTCATGTCCAACTCTTTGTGACCCCATGGTCTGCAGAATGCAAGGCTTCCCTATCCTTCACTATTCCAGAATTTGCTTAAATTCATGTTCATTGAGTCCATGATGCTATCTAACCATCTCATCCTTTGCCATCCCCTTCTCCTTTTGCCTTCCAATCTTTCCCAGTGTCAAGGTCTTTTCCTGTGAGTTGATTCTTGGAGTTCTTGGATTCTTGGATCTTCAGCTTCAGCATCAATCCTTCCAATGAATAGTCAGGGTTAATTTCCTTTAGGATTATATTTATAGAGGTAGGTATTCTTGCCCCAGGGGAAATAGGCACTTTTTACTGGTAGTCATTGAGTCAAATGGAGTCTGGACCAAAATATAAGAATATCAACCCCTAGTCTAGAGCTATATTAAGGCTAAGCAGTGTTATTATTATGTATTTATTTTTTCATTTATTTATATTAGTTGGAGGCTAATTACTTTACAATGTTGTAATGGTTTTTATTGTAAAGTAATTAGCCTCCAACTAAAATAGGAAAAATTTGTCCTGCCACCGTCCACCTCACCGAAGACTCTTTAACTATATTAAAAAGATTGCTCCTACAGATTCCCAGAGAAGTTTACTACCTTGGGTAGTTTTCCATAAACCCACACCTTTTATCAAGTCCCTACTTATATTCTTTACCCAACTATCCTATTCCTTGGCTATATTCTTCAGTATGTAACTTTGTAACTTTCTCCTTTTTCATTACAGCTGCATTTTCCCCTTTGTCTCTAAAAAAAGTCACACTGAAAAATTTCCACTAGTCACAATTTTACTGCTAATTTTCCAGGCAAAAATCAAATTGCCTAAATGCATGTGTCCCTAAATTTAAAAAAAAAAAATCAATAACATTTAGGGACTGGATATGGTGAAAACACAGCAATCTAAAATAAAAAAAACAAAAAAGCACTGTGCTTACAAAATCCCCTATCTTTGATTTCTGTTCCCTCTTGTCTCCTTTGAGCTGTCCATAGTGATATATAGGTTAAATGTTCCTTTATGTTTCATTTGAAAATTATATCAACATTTCTCACCTTCCAAGAGGATTTTTTCTTATAAGCTTTCATTCCTGCTAAAGGAATTGTATGGATCTTATATTACTTGGGAGAAAGACTTTGAGAGTCAAGGTACTCCCTCAAAAATCCTGAAATCAAAGCCCATGGAGACTGCATCATCTACCTGTATACTAGAACTCTTTTTCTACTAGCTGTTTTAGTAATTATGCAGTACTCTGTCAAAGGTCTTCAAAATGATCACAAATAAAGTCATCAGCATCGTGAATATTAGTCTCACTGAAAGAAAACTTACATTGGCATTAACTATTACATTTTAAATAAATCTAAGTACATCTAAGCTAGCATCTCATATGGAATGCTACTATTTGTTTCATTTATAACAATAGATGATATGATAGGAGGGGAAATACGTGTTTGTTTCTTTAAGAGTCAGAATTGATGAGATTACTGGGTTAGAAAAGTGAAGCTAGTTATTGAATTATAAATTCTATAATTGGATCTGTCTGGTTCTCTCTCCTCTGAGTGCAATGCAGGGACATTAAACACTGTGTTTACCCTCTGGACTTCAGTGTTCCACATCAATCACTTTATCGGCAGGCTTTTTACTGTTCTGAAACACTGAATCTCTGGAGACAGTTTATTACAAAGAAAAATCAAGAAACACTAAATCTTCATCTATTTCTGCTGAAAAAGAATAATTTTTTTCAGTCATTTTTCTGGTAAGCTTAATATAGACATCAGTATACACAGCTGTCACCTTGCAACTTTGATATTTTTATGTACAAAATCAAAGTGGCTCATCTGTGAGATTATTTCAGAGAGGGGCTGTAGAAGATAAAGCTACCTAAGTAAATGGTTTAAAAAATACAACCTTCCCTTCTTAAGTTTTCAACAAAAGACCGCTGATTAGAGTTAAAC
Source organism: Dama dama (assembly GCF_033118175.1). Taxonomy (NCBI): domain Eukaryota; kingdom Metazoa; phylum Chordata; class Mammalia; order Artiodactyla; family Cervidae; genus Dama; species Dama dama. The sequence continues at coordinate 23,562,018 of NC_083711.1, forward strand.
ATTTTAATATTCAGATCTCAAATTTAAAATCATATGATGTTTGACAGTGTTGTGTTTAGGATATTTCTTGTAGAGATATAATAGATATCTTTGAACCACTCCCTTTTTAATTCACTGAATTGAATATTCTGAATTTATCTCCACTCATATCTATTATCGATACCAATTTCTTGTGTAGAATAGTCTTAAAAATGATAATAGCAAATATCCAATTTGCCCTTGCTATGTATGCTAAGTTATTTCAGCTGTGCCTGACTCTTTGTGACCTCATTGACCATAATCCACAAGCTCCTCTGTCAATGGGATTCTCAAGGCAAGAATAGTGAAGTGGATTGCCATGCCCTCGTCTAGGCGATCTTCCCAACCCAGGGATCATACATGCATCTTTTATGTCTCCTGTGTTGGCAGGCAGGTTCTTTACCACTAGTGACACCTGGGAAGTCCTCATTGTGTGCCATAAGCATTTTATATTTGATCTTCTCTTCCATACCACTTCAATGTAGACAATACTATTTCCATCCACTAGTAGAGAAACTGAGACTCAGAACAGTATAGTTCTGAGTTTAGTATAAATCGCTAAAAAACAAACAAACAAATAAAAAACACTAGCTTTCCATCTCGCTGATTTTTTCCTCTGTCAATTTTCAGCTTATAAATTTATGGACTTCTGCTCTAATTTTTAATATTGATCTCCCCTACTTTAGGGTTGCATTGCTTTTTTCTCTCAATTTTTGGGATGGAAACTTAGATTATTGTTTGCAGTCCTTTCTTCTTTTCTAATATATACATACACTATCATAGATTTCCTTGTGAGCATTACTTTCACAGCATACCACATTTCAGTTCAGTTCAGTCACTAAGTCATGTACGACTGTTTGCGACTCCATGGGCTGCAGCACACCAGGTCTCCAAGTCCATCATCAACTCCTGGAGTTTACCCAAACTTGCTTCCATTGATTCAGTAATGCCATCCAAAAGTTTCATCCTCTGTTGTCCCCTTCTCCTCCCGCCATCAATATTTCCCAGCATCAGCGTCTTTTTTTCAATAAGTCAGTTCTTCGCATCAGGTGCCAAAGTATTGGAGTTTCAGCTTCAGCATCAGTCCTTCCAATGCATATTCAGGATTGATTTCCTTTAGGATGGACTGGTTGGATCTCTTTGCAGACCAAGGGACTCTCAAGAGTCTTCCCCAACACCACAGTTCAAAAGCATCAATTCTTCTCTGCTCAGCTTTCTTGACAGTCCAACTCTCAAATACATACATGACCACTGGAAAAACCATAGTCTTGACTAGACGGACCTTTGTTGGCAAAGTAATGTCTCTGCTTTTTAATATGCTGTCTAGGTTGGGCATAGATTTCCTTCCAAGGAGAAAGCGTCTTTTAATTTCATGGCTGCAGTCACCACATGCAGTGATTTTGGAGCCCAAGAAAATAAACTCACTGTTTCCATTGATTCCCCGTCTATTTGCCATGAAGTGATGGGACAGGATGCCATGATCTTAGTTTTCTGAATGTTGAGTTTTAAGCCAACTTTTTCACTCTCCTCTTTCACTTTCCTTAAGAGGTCCTTTAGTTCTTCTTCACTTTCTGCCATAAGGGTGGTGTCATCTGCATATCTGAGGTTACTGATATTTCTCCCGGCAATCTTGAGTCCAGCCTATGTTTCATCCAGCCCAGCATGTCTCATGATGTACTCTGCATATAAGTTAAATAAGCAGGGTGACAATATACAGCCTTGACATACTCCTTTTCCAATTTGGAACCAGTCTGTTGTTACATGTACAGTTCTAACTGTTGCTTCCTGACCTGCATACAGGTTTCTCAAGAGGTAGGTTAGGTGGTCTAGTATTCCCATCTCTTTCAGAATTTTCCACAGTTTATTGTGATCCACATAGTCAAAAGCTTTGGCATAGTCAATAAAGCAAAAATATATGTTTTCTGGAACTCTCTTGCTTTTTCGATGATCCAGCGGATGTTGGCAATTTGATCTCTGGTTCCTCTGCCTTTTCTAAAACCAGCTTGAATACTTTTACAAATAATCTAAGTCATTTTTCAAGTAACACCATCTATTTCATGGCTAATGAGGGCAACTTAAATTACCCTGGTTACTGCCTTTCAGTCTCTTATAACCCTGTTATTCATTTCACTTACCCATTGAAGCACACTTTATTTCTATTATTATTTTCAAGTAACAGTGACCTATAACTTAAGAACAAATAAATACAATTTTTATTCATTTTTTTTCTTTTCTGATGCACTTGCTTTCTTCATAAAGCTCTGATCTTCTGACCAATTATTCTCTCTTAAGAACTTCAAAGAGTTATTTGTGTAAGACAAGACTACAGGTAACACAGTCTCTCAGTTTGTGTCTGAAAAAATCCTTTATTTCTTTGTTACTTTTGAATGATAATTTTGCTGGATACAGTGTTCTAAAAACATAGAAAGTTTTTATCTTCAACTTTTAAAATATTTTGCTCACTCTTTTCTTGCTTGTGTAGTTTCTGATTTTAAAATATCTGATAAGTTATTATCCTTATCCTTCTATAAGTAGATTTTATCTTGCCTTCTGACTCTCCCCTTGATTTATTGGCCTATTTCAAGATTTCTCTTGGGCTTTGGTTTTCTATAATTTGAATATGATATGCCTAACTATAGAATAGTTTGCTATTTATCCTGCTTGGTGTTCTCTCAGCTTTCTGTATCTATAATTTAGTGTCTGTCATTAATTTGGGGGAATCTTCAGACAATATTTCTTCAAATATTTATTTTGCTCCCATCTCAATTTCTTCTTCTAATATGTTCTTTACACATATATGTGTTTAATAATAGTCCCAAAGATTGAATATTCCTTTCCGTTTTTATTCTTTTTCCTCTCTTTACTTTTATTTTTGAGAGTTTAGTTGCTATATTTGGAACTCAGTGATTCATACTTTAGCTTTTTTCTGTCTCTGATGATCTCATCAAAAACATCTTTTATTTGTGTAATAGTGTTTTTTCCCCTGTGGTGTTTTCTTTCATTCTACATTAGGGTCTTCATCTCTCTGCTTAAATTAACCATTTATTCTTTCATGTTGTCTCCTTTTCCACTAAATCCCTGAACATATTAATCATAGCTATTTAGGTTCTCTGGGGCCTTCCAGGTGGCACAGTGGAAAAGAATCTCCTGCCAATGCAAGAGACACTAGAGACGTGGGTTCAATCCCAGGGTCAGGAAGATCACCTTGAGTAAGAAATGGCAAGCCACTCCTGTATTCTTGCCTGGAAAAATCCATGAACAGAGAAGCCTAGAGAGTGACAGTCATGGAGTCATAAAGAGTCAGGCAGGACTGAGCTCACACACAAACACATTTAAATTTTCTCTCTCATATTTTCAAAATCTTTGGTATATTTGAGTCTGATTCTAATGCTTGCTTTTTCCCTTAAGATTTAGTTTTTCTTGTCCTTGAGGATACAGTGTAATTTTTTAAAGACATACATGACATATAGGGAAAAGGGAACCAAAGTAGATAGATTTTTACTGTGATATTTTATATATATAGATACAGATATATAGTTGGCTATGATAGATCTAGACAGTTTATTAAAAAGTAAAGACATCACTTTGCCAACAAATTCTTTATAGTTAAAGCTATGATTTTTCCAATAGTCATGTCCGGATGTGAGAGTTGGACCATAAGGAAGGCTGAGTGCCAAAGAATTGATGCTTTTGAACTGTGGTGTTGGAGAAGACTCTTGAGAGTCCCTTGGACTGCAAGGAGATCCAACCAGTCCATCCTAAAGGAAATCAGTCCTGAATATTCATTGGAAAGACTGATATTGAAGCTGAAACTCCAATACTTTGGCCACTGATGGAAAGAGCTGACTCATTGGCAAAGACACTGATGCTGGGAAACATTGAGGGCAGGAAGAGAAGAGGGTGATAGAGAATGGGATGGTTGCATAGCATCACAGACTCAATGGACATGAGTTTGTGTAAACTCCAGGAGATGGCAAATGGCAGAGAAGCCTGGTGTGCTGCAGTACATGGGGTCACAAAGAGTCAGACACGACTGAGTGACTGAACAGTAACAATATATTTGGCTAGGAATTAGTCTGTGCTTAATGTTTTCTGTAGCTATAGGTGTTAGAGATGTCAGTTTCTTCTAGTTTTCTATTTTTTTCCCACTTCTGATGTCCTTTAGTTTGAGGTTTTCCCTAATAACTTTTTTTTATTATTATTATTTTTTAAATTAATGTCTTCATGTGTTTGCTCTCTTAGTAGTAATCTTTGTTATTATATTGGAACCCATTTTGTATGATATGAAGATGTTGGGTAGCAAAAGCATTCTCAAATGTTATTATTATTAAGTCTTTTTTTTTTTTTTTTTTTTTCTTTGACCTAGACCCTGGGCAGGATCGTGACTTTCAGAAGTGTTTCTTAGCCTTTGTTTTCCCTTTCCTATGTGAGAGTGTAGGCTTGAGGCAACTGGAGTTGCCCAGTTACACCTTCCCAAGAAAGATCAAGCTCTACTCAAATAATTGTGCTTATATACAGTCTTTAGTTATGCAGATCACACGTTAAATATTGCAGAATTTTTATGTTCCCCCTGGGCATTTTTCAACATGTTAACTTTTCCCTTTATCACGTCCACAAGAGAAGATTTTCTCTTACCTTTATAGTCAGAACGTGGTAAAACTCTGGAGGTAACACTCACAAAGTTGTGGCGCTACCATTAATGGCTGGACTCCCAGGGATTCCTAATACTCAAGCCCCTCCTTCAGCAACTTGTCAGTTACCCTTGTATTTCTCTCTACCAGTTATTGTTCCCAGTGTTAGCTGTACCAAATCACAGCTGATATTGACTGTGATTTCTGTATTTGCCTGTCATTCTAGATTCAACAGTGGCATTATGCCCTGTGACCTGAAATTCCCAATAGATCTGGAAAAAAAACAAAAAAAAATGAGCTTTAGTTTGTTCAACTTCTTGTTGTGAGAACAAGAGTGATGACTTCCAAAAGTTCTTTATGTACTACAGCTGAAACAAAAAGTCTGACCTGTATTAAGTGGCATTTAACACTTAAGGTAAAAAAATTGTGAAATATTTTAAGCCAAGCCAAGTGGTTATACAGTGACAAAAAATACAGCAATAAATGAAATTTTTAACTGTTTTTCAAACTCGATAGTTCAGGGTTTTTGTTTGAATTTGTTGGTGTATCACATTACCACTAATTTGTATACTCCTGAAAGCAGGATTGCATCTTATTTTTATTTGTTACCTTCACAATAATTAGCACTGGTTAAAATCAATATAGGTTTATCTGAATCAAATTGAAATAAATTATGTTGAAATGTGGACTTTGCTCTAATTATTACCTTACCATTTTGTAGAGAGATCGATACAGTTAGTAGATCTTTGCTTATATGGGACAAATGTAAAGTGATGTTTAAGTGACTTTCTTCTATTTCACTAGGAAAAGCCCTCATAACTGAACCAAAATATCTAATTATATTTTACTTATCAGTTTTTGTGGCTCCTTCCTCCAATAATAGATTTAAATAAGCTCATAGAAATTTTCCAAGCTACTTAATGATATTAATCATATATAATACAGTTAATGTTAATATTAATCATAACTACAAATTGCCAAATAGATTTGCATGCCCTTTTTTCTTTTAATTTTATAAGAAAAAAATTTTACTTTTATCATTTAAGGTCCTTCACACCTGGATGTCCTCAACTCCTTCTATATACTGCCATCCTCTGGGACATTAAAGCAAATAACTTTCATGTTTTCTTTATCATTTTTTGACATTCACCATTTCTTACTGTTTCTAATAAGATTTAGTTCTTTAAAATAAAGTTTTCACATTTAGGAGATCAAGTATACTAGAACAAAATAGCTGGTGCTTGTTTTTCCTCTCTTTTCAAAAAATATATATTTATATATTGACATGCATGAATATATTTGTATACAGTCTATGGCCATACCACCCTGAATGTGCCTGATCTCATCTAATCTTGGAAGTTAAGCAGGATCGGACCTGGTGTAGGTGCTTGATTTTCTTCTTTAAAAAAAAAGTATATATTTATATATTGATATGTATGCATATATTTGTATATATGTACCTATCTGTATATTCTAATTTGTGTGATCATATAGTGAGTGTATAAACACACACACACATATACACACATTAAGAATAACATAGTTGCTTATGCTGGAATATGAAATGTACATGTACACTTATATCTATACATCTTTGAATAAAAGGAAACATGCTATTCTCTGTTATTGCAATTCTAAACTATATTTAACCATGCAGTCTACATTTAATTTATACTGCTAAGCATCATACAAATGAAGGAAACAGAAGTAACTAAATTTAATAATAGATTTTTTCAAATATTGAAAGAAAGAGGTAATACACTGAAACTGTGTTGTTTTTTGGTTTTGTTTTTTTTTTTTTTTTTGAGCAGCAGTTAATATGCAATATGCAACTACTTTCAATTAATTTCTAACTAATGCAACAACATGGCTTTCTTCTTTTTTTCTTAAATTTAAAGCAGCGTTAATAGCATGTAGAAACTTTCTGAATATTGCAAAACAGGGTAATTATGCATGTGACAAATTGTGATATGTGTGTTTGTACAAATTCAACCCAAACTCAGCTTTATGAAATGGTTTCTTTTTATTAAAATGAAATGCATCAGAAAGAAAAATGAAATATCTAAGTCCATCTCTTTCCTCATGATTATCAAATCTAACACCAATCTCCCATGAAATACCGTCTGTTCTCAATCATGTTTATAGATAAGTCTTATCAAAACTGGAGGAGATTTTGAGGAAGCAAAAAGAAACAATAAAAAAATTCTGTGACAAACTAGAAAGGATGACCATCTCAACTTTTGAAATAAAATCTCTGAGCTTCTAGCAGACAAAACCAATATCTGCTGAAAAACATGTATTTATCCTAAACATAGGCCATCCCAGAGTTGCTATTGTAAATGAGACTTGGCCACGTTCATGAGATACTAAAACGATGCTTTACCTGTTATACCTAAGTTCCTGTAAAGAAATAAGTTATTGACAGAGTTGAAATATGTCACATTATTGAAAAGCCTACTACACTGATCTATTATTATTGCATTTTTCTTCTGGTGGCTGAAATTTACAATTTATCTTTGCCTTTGAATTCCTTTACATCATTCCCATCTTTAAACTATTAACACATTAATACCTTGACAAGTCAACATAAATACGTGATAAGTTGTCATGACTTGTTTAACTTCTAAACACATAACTGGAAGACTATTACTATCCATGACTTTGCTGCTATCCTTTCAGTGTCCTCTGATGAAGGAGGACTATACATATTTCCTCCCTGAGAAGCACAAGAATTAGGATATGAAAATGTTGAGAGAAACAGTCTTGTTATCCAACCTTGGACATCTCTTCCACACCTAGGCAGTAAACAGACACAGCCTGCCTGCCCACTTGGCCACTTAAATTAGGCCTCGTATTTGCAGCACTTTAATGCTAAAAGATAAAGACTCCTGGTAACCTGTAATGGACTTATTGCTCTCCATGGGAATGCCATTCTAGTTTCAGATTCAACATGTACTTTGTTGTTACTTCATGTGTCATCTAGCACCCAGCCAACTCCACTATTGCTGCTTCCTGCAGGGAGGGGATGAGATCCTCAAACGTCTGTGCCAGAGGAATGGATGCAGAACGATCACCCTGTATCAGCCGTCAGGAGGGACTGGCTGACGGTGGGGGACCGATGCCTACTACACAAGCTCATCTTGCTCTGTCTCTTCTCTAAGGCGTCCAACCTGTTTCATCCAGTTCTTGACATTGCTGGGTTTTCCTTGATACTTTCATACTGGGAATCAGTGGGCAGAATTGCTTGGACTACAATAGATAACAGATGTTCATGGGCACTCAGTCGCTTCAGTCATGTCTGACTCTCTGCGATCCTATGGACTGTAGCCCACAAGGCTCCTCTGTCCATGGGACCCTCCAGAAAAGAATACTGGAGTGGGTTGCCATGTCCTCCTCCAAGGGATCTTCTGGACCCAGCGATTTAACTCACACCTCCTGTATTGCAGGCGGATTCTTTGCCAAACAGCCACCGGAAAAGCCCAGCTATTAGATGCCTCTTGCTTAATACAAGTGATCCAAAGAAGCTTTATTAGTCAGTATATAAATTCCTATTGTCTGTTTTTTCCAGCCTCTGTGATTGAGGAAGCCAGCATTGAGATAAAGTCAGGATCCTTATGTGATAACAAGTGATGCTCTACATTAAACCACAATGGACATGCAGTATAAGCAAGAAATCAACTGTGTTTGAGCTAGAGTTTTCCTGTTTTGTTTTTTTCTTTTTCTTTTGATTTGTTTTCAACCATTGCTACCGCGGGCTTTGCTAAATGATTTAAGAATGGAGCTTCACTCGGAAATATCTGAAACAGTGATTTTAAATACTGCCATTTTCCATATTGCTCACTGAGTTTTACCATACTTGCCTCTGTTTTATATATTACACAAGTATTGCCAAATACATCACATTTACTTTCAGTGTCCCTAAACTTGCTCTATCTTTTTCAGATTGTTCTTACACTAGCTATCTACAATGCTCATGTTCTCATAGCAGTTCTCTCTTTGGAGACACCTTTCCAGAGAGGTCAACCTTGAACACTATATTAATGAGTCACCTTACCTGGGTAGTCTGTTACTATACTTAACTTTGTCTAATTATGTATGTATTTACACCTGTAGTGTGCTGTGCATTCACTAAAATCAAAAAAGATTTCCTCTCTTCTTATTTATCATTACGACTCCTGGAACAGTTTCTGACAAGTGCTTGATACATGCACACACATCATACACACAAACACTTATAGGATGAAGAAATGAACATATTGCTTTCAGACTTAACATATTCACAGGTCATGAAGGAAGAGTTGAAAAGGTGATTCCCATAAATGGCCTTTATCTTGGGGTTGGTCTTGATCACTGCCTCTTGTACAATTTCACTAACCTCTGTGCTTAGATCTTCAGTCACTCTGTCTATCAAATCTAATCCCTTGAATTTGTCACTTCCACTGTATAATCATAAGGGATTTGATTTAGGTCATACCTGAACGGTCTAGTGGTTTTCCCCACTTTTTTCAATTTAAGCCTGAATTTGGCAATAAGGAGTTCATGATCTGAGTCACAGTCAACTCCCAGTCTTGTTTGTGCTAACTGTATAGAGATACTCCATCTTTAGCTGCAAAGAATATATTCAATCTGATTTTGCTATTGACCATGTGGTGATGTCTGTGTGGAGAGTCTTCTCGTGTTGTTTGAGAGCCTTGTTGGAACAGGGTGTTTGCTATGACCAGTGCATTCTCTTGGCAAAATTCTGTTAGCCTTTGACCTGCTTCATTTTGTACTCCGTGGCCAAATTTGCCTGTTACTCCAGATAATTCTTGACTTCCTACTTTTGCATTCCAGTTCCCTATAGTGAAAAAGACAACATTTTTGGGTGTGATTTCTAGAAGGTCTTGTAGGTCTTCAAAGAACCATTCAACTTCAGCTTCTTCAGCACTACTGGTAGGGGCATAGACTTGGATTACTGTGATAGTGAACGGTTTGCCTTGGAAATGAAGAGAGACCATTCTGTCATTTTTGAGATTGCATCTAAGTACTGCAATTCAGACTCTTTTGTTGACTATGATGGCTGCTCCATTTCTTCTAAGGGATTCTTGCCCAGAGGAGTAGATATAATGGTCATCTGAGTTAAATTCACCCATTCCAGTCCATTTTAGTTTACTGATTCCTAAAATATTGATGTTCACTCTTGTCATCTCCACTTCCAATTTGCCTTGATTCATGTACCTAACATTCCAGGTTTCTAAGCAATATTTCTCTTTACAGCATCAGACTTTACTTCCATCACCAGTCACATCCACAACTGGGTGGTGTTTTTGATTTGACTCTGTCTCTTCATTCTTTCTGGAGCTATTTCTCCACTGATCTCCAGTAGCACATTGGGCACCTACCAACCTGGGAAGTTTATCTTTCAGTGTCCTATCTTTTTGTCCTCAAGAAAAAAGATGCAAAACAGCAAAATGGCTATCTGAGGAGGCCTTACAAATAGCTGAGAAAAGAAGAGAAGCTAAAGGCAAAGGAGAAACGGAAAGATATACCCATTTGATTCAGAGTTCCAAAGCATAGCAAGGAGAGATAAGAAAGCCTTCCTCAGTGATCAGTGCAAAGCAATAGAGCAAAAAAAAAAAAAACAAAAAAAAAGAGAATGGGAAAGAGTAGAGATCTCTTCAAGAAAATCAGAGATACCAGGGGAAGTTTTCATGCAAAGATGGGCATGGTAAAGGACAGAAATGATATGAACCTAACAAAAGCAGAAGATATTAAGAGGTGGCAAGAATACACAGAACTATACAAAAAAGATCTTCATGACTCAGATAACCATGATAGTATGATCACTCACCTAGAGCCTGACATTCTGGAATGCGAAGTCAAATGGGCCTTAGGAAGGATCACTAAAAACAAAGCTAGCAGAGGTGATGGAATTCAAGTTGAGTTATTTCAAGTCCTAAAAGATGATGTTGTGAAAGTGCCGCACTCAATATGCCAGCAAATATGGAAACCTCAGCAGTGGCCACAGGACTGGAAAAGATCAGTTTTCATTCCAATCCCAACAAAGGCAATGCCAAAGAATGTTCATCCTACCACACAATTGCACTCATCTCACACGATAGAAAAGTAATGCTCAAAATTCTCCAAGCCAGGCTTCAATAGGATGTGAACCATGAACTACCAGATGTCCAAGTTAGATTTAGAAAAAGCAGAGGAACCAACATCTACTGGATCATCGAAAAAGCAAGAGAGTTCCAGAAAAACATCTACTTCTGCTTTATTGACTACACCAAAGTCTTTGACTGTGTGGATCACAATAAACTGTGGAAAATTCTGAAAGAGTTGGGAATAGCAGACCACCTCATCTGCCTCCTGAGAAATCTGTAGGTAGATCAAGAAGCAACAGTAAGAGCTGGACATGGAACAACAGACTGGTTTCAAATCGGAAAAGGTTTATGTCAAGGCTGTATATCGTCAGCCTCCTTATTTAACATATATGCAGAGTACATCATGAGAAATGCTGAGTTGGATAAAGCACAAGCTGGAATCAAAGTTTCCGGGAGAAATATCAATAACCTCAGATATGCAGATGACACCATCCTTATGGCAGAAAGCAAAGAGGAACTAAAGAGCCTCTTGAAAGTGAAAGAAGAGAGTCAAAAAGTTGGCTTAAAACTCAACATTCAGAAAACAAAAAAGATCATGGCATCTGGCCCCATCACTTCATGACAAATAAAGGGGAAACAGTGAAAACAGTGATAGACTTTATAATTTGGAGCTCCAAAATTACTGCAGATGGTTACTGTAGCCATGAAATTAAGTCGCTTGATCCTTGGAAGAAAAGTTATGACCAACCTAGATAGCATATTAAAAATCAGAGACATTACTTTGCCAACAAAGGTCTGTCTAGTCAAAGCTATTGTTTTTCCAGTACTCATGTATAGAAGTGAGAGTTTGACTATAAAGAAAGCTGAGCGCTGAAGAATTGAAGCTTTTAAACTGAGATGTTGGAGAAGACTCTTGAGAGTCCCTTGGACTGCAAGCAGATCCAACCAACCCATCCTAAAGGAAATCAGTCCCGAATATTCACTGGAAGGACTGAAGCTGAAGTTGAAACTCCATGAATTTGGCCACCTGATGCAAAGAACTGACTCATTTGAAAAGACCCTGATGCTGGGAAAGATATAAGGCAGGAGGAGAAGAAGACAACAGAGGATGAGATGGTCGGATCGCATCAGCGTTTTGATGGACATGAATTTGAGTAAACTCTGGGAGCTGATGATGGACAGGAAGGCCTAGTGTGCTACAGTCCATGGGGTTAAAAAGTCAGACACGACTGAGTGACTAAACTGAACTGATATATGGCCTACATCTACAGCTTATAATTTGCACTCCTGCTAGAAGGAAAGACGACCCTGGAGAGGGAGAGAAGGGGTCCAAATGTTGGAACACGATATCTGAGGTTGTTTATTCAGAGGTAAGCTTGAATAGGAAAGCAAAGAAAAATTGTTGCTGATGGGAAAGTATGAAAGAAGAGTGACCACATAGGAAGGCACTCAATGATTTTATTTTCTTAAAGAAATATTTGTGAAATATTTCCTTTTGCATTTGCTACACCAAAAATGAATTATTTGAAAATGAAATTGGGATAGCAGTCTCATTTACAGTAGTGTTAAAAGAAATAAAATATTGAGAAATAATCTTAAACAAAGAGAGGGGAAGTGTTAACACTGAAAACTATAAAACATTAGTGAATGAAATGAATAAAAATACAAGTGAATGGAAAGACATTTCACATTTATGAATTGGAAAACTTAATCTTTGTTGTTTCAATTTAGCATATAATTCTTGGTTTTTATAGGCCTCTTCCAAATGTTATAGCTGCCTTTGGAAGTCAGATGGCATTTGGAATGAGGAAACATTCTACATCTGATTTTCACTGGCTATTTTCTTTTTGAAAATACTCATTATTTGGTTGATTTCTATTAGACAGACATTTTTACATTTAGTTCTTGCATTGTTCTCCTCTTCTCTTAGCTATTAGATGTAATTAGATACTGACAACCAAACTTTACTCATTCTTCCAAAAAAAACGTAGTTTTCTCCAAAACACTTCCTTAAAGTCTCATCCTTAAAAATTTATCTGCTGCATGTTATGACTTGATTGTGCAAACACCCTCCACAGCCTTCTCCCTGACCTTCCTCCACTAGAGAGACCAGTAAGCTAAAATGTTTACTTTTCCCGCCTCACAGAACATGACCAGGTGACACAGTTCAAGCTAATAAAATATTGGTAAAAGAGGCCTTTCTTTCCTAATATCAAGTCATAGCCAAACTGGAGAAAATACTTTACCCTTTTTCTTCTTCCTGTATGATGCATAGATATTCTATCTGGAAAACCAGCAACAGTTTTGAGATCAAGAGAAGACTGTGTAGAATAGCAAAGTAGAAACCTAGAGGGAATTGTCTATGTCTGGCCATCTTGTTATGAAAGATAAGTAAACCTCTGTTTGTTTTTGTTAGGCTTCCTGACATTTGCAGTATATGGTAATATCTTACCTCACACCTTTATGTTTTATTGTTTATTGTTTTCTTCTGTACTTTGTTTTGAACACATTTTATTCTCAACTTTTTAGGAACAAGATGACATTGACATGAATTGATCATCCCTGACATTGAAGAAGATTAAGCCTTAAATGTTCCTGCAAAGGCCAGTCTCTGCCTCAACATTGACTTGATTTCTTTCTTCACATACACTCAAAGAGATCATACAGATGACTATTTTAAGAATATTGCTTCTGTCGGTATTATAAGTTTTAGATGGCCATTATGTAACTATAAATTTAGAGAAGGAAGGAGTGGCAGCTAGCTAATTATCAATTATATGTCAGAATCTCTGCTAAATAATTTATGTAGCATAAAAATGTCTTGAGATAATTATACTTTTGTATCTAAGGAAGTGGAAACAATCTCAGAGATTAAAGTATCTATCTTAACATTATATCACCAATATTGAGTCAAAAGATTTCAAAGTAGTGTTTCTCCAAGTGCATTCTCCAGACCACCAGAATCCGTTTTGCCTGAGAACTTTCTAGTAACTCAAATACTTGGACTCCATCCCAAATTACTAAATTAAAAACTGGGTATGAATCCCAACTATCTGTTTAACAACTTCACTAGATAATGCTGATGCACACAAAAGTTAGAAAAGCAACAAATACCAGGGTTTGCATATTAAGCATAACTAGAAAATTTAGAGCATAAAACCACAATCAAGTTTTAAAATACTAAAAATGTTGTTTTATACTATGGTTTCCCAAATAAGAGTACATCCACTATGACAACACTGCAGCTATGATGGGCTATGATTTCCAAATTAAGTCAGTATAAACCCAGTACATATGAAGAGCAATTTACATAAAATCTGATATTTGCAAGATATTGGGTAAGAGACTTGATATCAGAAAAAGGGCCAGGCACTTATAAGAATTAGGCTGCTGGAACTAATTTACCATCAAGATGCAGCATTAAAAGCCAGCAGGGCTTGTGGAGGAGCTTGTTGTATTTAAAAGCATGTACATTAAACCTACTGAGAAAATACTAGTCTTTAGCTTAAAGCTTTGTGGCATGCTGAAAAGAAACAGCTTAATTGCATTTTTCAAATCCCAGAACAGGTAATATATTAATCTGAGATTGTCAAACAAAGTATCATTTTGTTTGTATCATTTACTTTCCATTGTAAACCAGAAGGTCTGGGTCTATTCAGGGGACCTGCAATTTAAGTACCCAGTTTTTAAGAAAGTAAAGCTTTAGATTCAGATCTAGGAAACTACCTTTCCCCCCCCCCCCTTCAAGAGCAATTTTATATTTTTATATTTATTTCCTTTATTTAAAAACTTTTTCTAAGCCTTCTTCAAGTTGACCCCAGTGTCTATCCCCATATCTGCCCCTCATGACTGTCATATAGGAGCTGCTTCTAGGCAAAATTGGGCTCTTCAACATATATTAAGTTTTCTGTCATCTAGACTTCTCTATGTCTCATTTTCTTTATTTTTTTAACTATTTCTTTTATTGGCTAGTTGTAAATTGTTGGCATAACACTATATAGAACCATTCAGCCACTTACTCTGAATTTAAAAGCACTCGTCGTTAGAAAATAATAACTATTAATATGAATGTGCTGCATTTTTACCACTCTTCAGCAACTTTTAATTTTTAGGTCATTTTCTGTGTATAATATATTTCTTCATATTGATTAAAAGGCCTTTTCTGGCAGATATTTCCATAGTGTTAAATTTAAAGTATTATATCCTACATTGGGAAAAAACACTTGATAATTAGTACATATAAATGATAATATTTTATTCCTTTCCAAAAATAATTATTATGTGCGCTTCCACAATTCTTTGTGAAAGATTATACTATTGTTCCCTAGATTTTACACTGGTACCCTTTCAGCCTGGGAGATCCATCTGCTTTCTGAAAATTTAAAATAATTTATGTGATTATTTAAACTTTTATCTCAAGCTTCCTTTTAAAAAATAAAGATACATGGAATACAGTTGATTTACAATGTTGTGTTAGTTTCTGGTGTACACCAAAGTGAATCAGTTGCACATATACATATATCCACTCTTTTCAGATTCTTTTCACATATAGGCCATTACAGATTATTGGGTAGAGTTCAATGTGTTATCTGCTAGGTCCTTGCGCATGTGCATGCTAAGTCGCTTCAGTGGTGTCTGACTCTTTGTGACCCCATGGACGGTAGCCCATCAAGCTCCTCTGTCCATGGGATTCTCCAGGCAAGAATACTAGAGTGGATTGTCATGCCTGCCTCACAGTAGGTCATTATTAATTACCTATTAAACATATGCTATTGAGTATGTGTCAATCCCAGTCTTCCAATTTATCCATCCCCACTCCTTACCCCTCATTAACCAAAAGTTTTCTTTAAGGAAATGACTGAATATTATAACCGATTTTGCTAGAACATGTTTGTGCATTTGACTAACTTTATTTCCATACATATATTGGCAACTTAAATGCACATACATCCAAAATTTGAAAAACAGAAGATTTCTCGAAGTGACTATAAAATTTTATTGTGCTTTTCATTGTATCCAATTTTGGGTTATTATTTTTCTTTAGAGAGAGTTGCTAAATGTATGATAGATTATACTGGGAAACACTGCAAAATATTTATATTTTAGGTACATGGTTATTTTTCCTTTACTTTCAATTCCATTTTCTTTCCTACTTTACTGCAAAAAAGGAAGATACCTTTCAAATATATAAATCTTTTTTTTTTTAAGTAGACACAGGTATATATATGTGTGTATATATATATATATAGCTGGCCATTTTTAAAAGGGCGGAAAATAAAGGATATGTGGTAAGCAAAAAGGAAAGCAGGGTGAAAACAAGATTTCTTTATGATGGAAAAATAGCAATTAGCATATTCATTTTATGGGAAATGATTAATCAGAGAGTAAAATGTTATGATAGAGTAGATAATAGGAAGAATTTTGGAACCAAAAATAGTATTTGATTACTTAATTTTCAGACTATTCCCCCCCCCAGATATTAAGATTTACTTTTTCTTTAAAACAATTCCAAGTCTATTTACATGAATTTTTAAAATTATTCTAAAAGATCGTTCTTTCTCCTAAACAAATATTCTTCTTCAAATTTTTCCAACTATGTCCTTCAGAAGCTATTGTCTCCTTCTTATTTAGTTTGTTTGTTCCCTTATAAGCAAAGCTATTTAGAGCATTTGCAAGCCTTTCATTTTCTTTATCAAAGTACCTCTTTGAGTGCCTCTTTCTGCAACAGTGCTATTCCTGTTATATGAACTTTAATTATCTCTACTGACATATTTGAGTCCATTAATAAAATGAGAGAAAAGTTAAAATGAATTGTAAAGACATAACTTCCATTTGAATGAAGAGTGCATTAACATACTTCCCCAGCCTCCACATGTACATTTAAAATTATTTTTAGACACTATATTTAAATTGTGGTTTGTATTAGCATGTTCCTACTAATTTTTAAGTAATGCAAAGCTAAAAATATATCTTGTTTATTTTAATGTTCTTCAAAAAATAACAAAAAATTTATACATAGTAGCCCTCATTACTTACTTGAGATGGAATTTAATGTTTTACACTTTTACTCTCTGTTATAATAACTTATTTATTTACAACTGATGAAACATGATTGACTATCTCTGTAAAAGAAATCAGAATTATTTATGTATGTTTTCTCCATGAATCTATGCATTTCATTTACACAAAAATATTTAGTTGGCTCCTTTTAGATGCAAGTGATTGAGCTACATGCCAAGAGAATAGATGAGCATCACTGTTTCAACAGAGCATCACTACCCCATTATATTGGGAGCATTGTTGTGCTTTGTAAAGTATTACGTGTAGTGAAAGTGGAGACATTGTTTTTCCTACACATTGCATATTTTTCTGAATACTAATTCAAATTTCCATCTTTATTTTTAGAGCTGAGTGTGCAGTAATGCTGAACTTGTTTTGGTGATGAGGGCAGAAGTAGGGGAGGAATACACTGAGTCAGAATAGGGTCAATTCAGTTCAGTTGCTCAGTTATGTCTGATGCTTTTCAGTCTCAGGAAAAAAAATTTTTTTTCCACACAGTGAAAGGTTTTGGCATAGTCAATAAAGGAGAAACAGATGTTTTTCTAGAACTCTCTTGCTTTTTTGATGATCCAACGGATGTTAGCAATTTGACCTCTGGTTCCTCTGCCTTTTCTAAAACCAGCTTGAACATCTGGAAGTTCACAGTTCAGGTCCTATTGAAGCCTGGCTTGGAGAATTTTGAGCATTACTTTACTAGCATGTGAGATGAGTGCAGTTGTGTGGTAGTTTGAGCATTCTTTGGCATTGCCATTTTTGGGGATTGGAAAGAAAATTGACCTTTTCAAGTCCTGTGGCCACTGCTGAGTTTTCCAAATTTGCTGGCATATTGAGTGCAGCGCTTTCACAGCATCATCTTTCAGGATTTGAAATAGCTCAACTGGAATCCCATTACCTCCACCAGCTTTTTTCTTAGTGATGTTTTCTAAGACCCACTTGACTCCACATTTTAGGATGTCTAGCTCTAGATGAGTGATCACACTATGGTGGTTATCTGGGTCATGAAGATCTTTTTTATATAGATCTTCAGTGTATTTTTGCCACCTGTTCTTAATATCTTCTGCTTCTGTTAGGTCTATACCATTTCTGTCCTTTATTGTGCCCATCTTTGCATGAAATGTTCCCTTGGTATCTCTGATTTTTCTTGAAGATATCTCTAGTCTTTCCCATTCTATTGATTTGCTTTATTTCTTTGCACTGATCACTGAGGAAGGCTTTCTAATCTCTCCTTGCTATTCTTTGGAACTCTGCATTCAAATGGGGATATCGTTCCCTTTCTCCTTTGCTTTTCACCTCTCTTCTTTTCACAGCTATTAGTAAGGCGTCCTCAGACAGCCATTTTGCTTTTTTGCATTTCTTTTTCTTGGGAATGATCTTCATCCCTGCCTCCTGTACAATGTCATGAATCCATAGTTCATCATGCACTCTATCAGATCTAATCCCTTGAATCTATTTGTCACTTCCACTGTATAACCGTGAGGGATTTGATTTAGGTTATACCCGAATGGTCTAGTTTTTTTTTTTCCCTACTTTCTTCAATTTAAGTCTGAATTTGACAATAAGGAGTTCATGACCTGAGCCACAGTCAGCTCCCAGTCTTGTTTTTGCTGACTGTATAGAGCTTCTCCATCTTTGGCTGCAAAGAATGTAATCAATCTGTTTTCAGGATTGGCCATCTGGTGATGTCCATGTGTAGAGTCTTCTCTTGTGTCATTGGAAGAGGGTATTTGCTATGACCAGTGCATTCTCTTGGCAAAATTCTATTAACCTTTGTCCTGCTTCATTCTGTAATCCAAGACCAAATTTGCCTGTTACTCCAGGTGTTTCTTGACTTCCTGGTTTTGCATTCCAGTCCCTTATAATTAAAAGGACATCCTTTTTGGGTGTTAGTTCTAAAAGTCTTGTAGCAGGTCTTCATAGAACCATTCAAATTCAGCTTCTTCAGCATTACTGGTCAGGGAATAGACTTGGATTACTGTGATATTGAATGGTTTGCCTTGGAAACAAATTTAGATCATTCTGTCATTTTTGAGATTGCATCTAAGTACTGCCTTTCAGACTCTTTTGTTGACCATGATGGCTACTCCATTTCTTCTAAGGGATTCCTGCCCACAGTAGTAGATATAATGATCATCTGAATTAAATTCACCCATTCCAGTCCATTTTAGTCTGTTGATTCCTAAAATGACCTAAATTGAGTTCGACAAGGCTCTGGTCCATGTGATCAGATTGATTAGTTTTCTGTGAAGGTGGTTTTCAATCTGTCTGCCCTCTTATGGAGAAGGATAGGAGGCTTATGGAAACTTCCTGATGGGAGAGACTGACTGAGGGGGAAACTGGGTCTTGTTCTGATGGGCGTCGCCATGCCCAGTAACTCTTATTACAATTTTCTGTTGATGGATTGAGCTGCCTTCCCTCCCTGTTATTTACCTGGGGCCGAATTATGGTGGCAGAACAGGGTAGCATTTTCAAAAAGGCAATTCTAGAGTAAGTAGTTCTACTTACTTAAAAGTAGTTTCAAGTCTCAGCTTAAATACAATTTTCCTAAGTGGCAGAGGTCTTTCGTTTTTCCCACAGTATCCTGTCCTTTGCTCAGTACTGTACTGATTACACCTGATTTTAATTTCATGTTTGTTTGCAGTCCCATTTTACTGCAGGTACCATTAAGATAGCATCTTTGCCTTTCCTCTTCATAATTCTATCTTCAGCACTTACTGTAATGCTTGACATGGAGTGGCTATTCCATATTCTCTTGAATAATTGCATAATATGTAACACATCTTTATCCACTCCTCTGCTGATGGACATTTATGTTGCTTCCATGTCTTGGCTATTGTAAATAGTGCTACTTTGAACAGTGGAGTACATGTGTCTTTTGGGATTATGGTTTTCTCTGAGTATATGTCCAGAAGTGGAATTGCTGGGTCATGTGGTAGTTCTATTTTTATTTTTTTAAGGAAACTCCATACTGTTTTCCATGGAGATATGGTACATTTATACAATGGAACATTATTTAGCATAAAAAAGAATGAAATTGAGTCATTTGCAGAGACATACAGAGTGAAGTAAGTCAGAAAGAGAAAAAAAATATGTATATTAATGCATATATGTATAATATAGAAAAACATTATAAGTGACTTTATTTGTGAAGCAGAAACAGAGACACAATTCTAGAAAACAAATGTATGGCTAGCAAGGGGGAAAGAGGAAGAGTGAGAGGAATCAGGAGATTAGGATTGACACACATATATATATTGTTGATAGTATATATAAAATAGATAGCCAATGAGATCATATTATGTAGGAAAGGGAACTCTAATGCACTGTGATGTCCTAACTAAGGGAAATCCAAAAGGGAGGATTGACTTTGCTATGCAGCAGAAGTTAATACTATATTGTAAAGTAACTGTACTTCAATAAAATTAACTGGTTTAAAAATAATTGTGTAATAATAGTTTTACAATGAAAGTATGGGAGGAGAGAAGCCAATGGTGAGGTAACAATGAAAATATGAAACACTTAATATGTCGATTTATATATTTTCCTCTGTTTATTTTACAGACTTCATATTTTATTTTATGTGATACTTATGTGGTAAATCTGGTACACTGATACATTTTCATTCTTGTTGGGTCTTACTTTTTTCCTGCTGTCAAGGATCCAGTAAGGTCAGTTCATTTAAAATTTAATTCATGAGATGTCTAATCTCCATATGTTCAGGTATTCAGTGAAATATGGTTTCTTTTACAAAGATGCCCTGATAGATTAATCTTATGTTAAAAAAAAAATCTAAAACAACACATTGTTATTTTTAGTAGTGGTGCCAAAGGTTAGTTAGTGCGATTCTAAATATAAGATATTTAATATGTATCTTTTGCATCTGAATATAAATGCTCCCCAGCCAGTATATGCATCTCCTCATGCCCCAAAAACTTATTTAAAAAATAACCTACATTTTCTGATGTGCAAACACACTATAAAATATAAATAGCAGAAAGGACTTTTTGCTATGAATATTAACCATACAAGTTGAACTTGAACTCTCTATGGGTGAGTCAAATAATATCTCGTTGAGAACTTCAGAAAGGATCCCCTGACTTTTTAGTGAGTTATGAAATAGGAATGAGAATTTGTCATCTAAATCGAAACTTATTTGAAGATCATTTATCAAAAATATTTACTGTACATCTTCCTTGTATAATGTATTCAATTCAGGCTTAAAAAGCAGTTTTAAGGAAGAGCCCATTATAGAATTAACTACTACACATTGATCCTTTTTGCTTTTGAAGCAAACTGCACAGATTACATATGTCTATTAGCACATATAAAACATTTAAAACAAAAACATTGATAAACATGTGGGATTAAAACTGTGCATGTCTACTATCACCTTTATCCCACTTACATTGCATCACATTTTTATTACACCAAATTTAAGCCATTGGCATCGTAATGGTCTGCTGAACAATCTTATAAACTCAGTCTTCAATATTTTCATTTAATGCAAACTCTAACAAACAAATTCCTAATGGAGAGTACACTTGCAATGTTGCCTCACTTGGCATACTGCATTCCATCTGGTTTTCAAAGTAGGAGTTGTGGAAAAATGCCAATGCACACTGTTTCTGTCCAAGCAATTCATTGATTTCTTTCATCTTCAGCTAGTTTTGGTAACTTGAGGTGGTTGCATGGCAATGGGTTGTCCTTTTATTCCCCAAGTGATTCCAGCAGAAAGGAAAATCATTTATTCCATTGACAGCCTTAATACATTAATAAAGGCAATAAGTGCCACGCCATCTGTACCTTAAGTGTGAAGGATATTAATCAGGGCAGACCTCCTAGCTGGGTGCATCTTTAATGTGTATCCACCTGAAACACAAGCAATGCCATGGATCAAGTCATAACAAGATAAAATTTAGTTAACCATCCTGCATTAGGCTTAGCCTGTAGGGATTACTGTTCACCACTGAGTTGCCTTTGTATTCTAAATATCCATCCACATAAAAAAAAAAAAGTTGGATATATTTGAATAGTCCACAAATAAGTTTAAAAATTAAATCAACCCTGAATATTTATTGGAAGAACTGATGCTGAAGCTGAAGCTCCAATACTTTGACCACCTGATCATTGGAAAAGATCCTGATGCCGGGAAAGAGTGAGGGCAGGAGGAGAAGGAGGTGGCAGAAGATGAGATGGTTGGATTGCATCACTGACTAAATGGTCACGAGTTTGAGCAAACTCTGGGAGGTAGTGAAGGACAGGTAAGCCTGATGCGTTGCAGTCCATGTGGTTGCAGGGTTAGACACAACCTAGTGACTGAAAAACAACAAGTTTAAAAAAGTTTCAATTAACCATAAAATAAAATTAATAACAGTGGAAATGTGGAAAACAAGGATAATTTAATACCACCAAAGTCAACTTGTAAAAACTAATGGTTAGAATATTGGTTTCAAAATGCTTACTAGATATTCTGCAGGCCTTCCTGATCCTTATCAGGAAATTTCCTTACCAATTGAAATGTCTAATGTGAGAATTTAGTGCTGTCAGTTTCCATCTGAGTATTGCTTTAGCTGCATTCCACACATTTTTTATATTTTATTTTCATTTATCTTCAGTTCAGTGTGTTTTTAATTCTCCTTGAGTCATCCATCTCTGACATGGATTAATTCAAAGTGTATTGTTCAGTTTCCAATTGTTTGGAAATTTTCCTGTTATCTTTCTTATTGATTTCCGGCTTGACTTCATTGTTATCAGAAAACATTCAATTATTTTAATTGTTGAAGATGAATTTATTGCTCAGGAAAAAGTTCATCTTGATTTATGACCATATGCACTTAATAAGCGTGTCTATTTTGGGACTTCCTTGGTGGAGGAGTGAATAAGAACCTATCAGCCATTTCCAGGGATGTGGGTTCAATCCCCAATCTGGGAAAATTTCACATGTCAGAGAGCAACCAATCCTGTGAGCCACAACTACTGAGCCCACCCACCTTGTTACTGAAGACCTTGAGCACAGCTACTGAATTCCACATGTCTAGAACCTGTGCTCAGCAACAAGAGACACAACCACGATGAGAAGTCCACATACCAAAACAGAATAGCCCTTGATAATCTCAACTAGGGAAAGCCTGCACCAAGCAAGAAGATCCAGCACAGACAAAAATAAAAATTAAAGGAATAAAAAATTACTATTTTTCAAAAATAATGTCTATTTCATTGTTTTGTTAAATGTTGATTACCTACTGTTGAACTCTGTTAATTGCTTCTATACCCTTCATATTTTTTGTCTCATCCTCTCAACTAATGAGAAAGGGGTATCAAAGTCTCCAATTATAAATATAGACTAGATTATGTTTGTTTTAGTTGTATAAGCTTTTCTTAACTTTTTACTTTATAGTGGAGTGTAAGTGATTAACAATGTTTTGTTACTTTCAGGTGTAAGTAAAGTGATGCAATTATACATATACATGTGTTTATTCTTTTTCAAATTATTTTCCTGCTTAGGTCATTACATAACATTGAGTAGAATTCCATGTGCTATACAGTCCCTCTTTGTTGTTGTTCAATCACGAAGTCATGTACCACTCTGTAATCCCATGAACTGCAATACCCCAGACTCCTCTGTCTTATATTGTCTCCCAGAATTAGTTCAAATTCATGACCACTGACTTGGTAATATTATCAAAACATCTCATTTTTTCTCTCCCCCTTCTCCTCATGCCTTCAATTTTTCTCAGCATCAGGCTTTTTTCCAATGAGTCACCTCTTTGCATTGGGTGGCCAAAGTATTGTAGCTTCTGCTTCAGCATCAGTCTTTCTAATGAATATTCAGGGTTGATTTCCTTTCAGGTTGACTGGTTTGATCAAGGGACACTCAAGAGTCTTCTCTAGGAACACAATGCAAAAGCATCAATCTTTGGTTTTCAACCTACTTTATGGTCCAACTCTCACATTCATACATGACTACTGGAAAAAGTATAGCTTTGACATTATGGACCTTAGTTGGCAAAGTGATGTCTCAGTGTTTTTAATACACTGTCTGGATTGCAATAACTTTCCTTCTAAGGAGCAAATGGCTTTTAATTTCATGGCTGTAGTCATTGTCAGTAATTTTGGAGCACAAGAAAATGAAATCTGTCACTGCTTCCACTTTTTCCTCATCTATTTTCCTTTAAGTGATAGTACTAGATGCTATGATCTTAGTTTTTTTGAAAATTGAGTTTTCAAGTTAGATTTTCACTCTCCCCTTTCTCCTTCAAAAAGAGGCTCTTTAGTTTTTGTTCACTTTCTGCCATTAGAATGGTATCATCTGCATACCTGAGATTGTTGATATTTCTCCCAGCAATCTTGATTCCAGCTTGTGATTCATCCCAGCTGGCATTTTATGTGACATAATCTGCATAGAAGTTAAATAAGCAGGTGAAAATATACAGCCTTGACATACTCCTGTCTCAATTTGGAATAAGTCAGTTGTTCCATGTCCAATTCTAATTGCTTCTTGACCCACCCGCCACTCCCACATACAAGTTTCACAGGAGACAGGCAAGGTAGTCCGGTATTCTCATCTCTTTAAGAATTTTCTACAGTTTGTTGTGATCGACACAGTCAACGGCTTTAGCATAGTCAATGAAGCAGAAGTAGATGTTTTCTCAAATACCTTTGCTTTCTCTAACATTTGATCCAACAAATGTTAGCAACTTGACCTCTGCCTTTTCTAAATTCAGCTTGTACATCAAGGAGTTCTTCAGTTCATGTATTGCTGAAGCCTAGCTTAAAGGATTTTGAGTATAACCTTACTAGCATGTGAAATGAGCACAATTTTTATGGTAACTTGAACATTCTTTCGCATTACCCTTCTTTGGGATTGGAATGAAAACTGACCTTTTCCAGTTGTGTGGCCACTGCTAAGTTTTCCAAATTTGCAGGCATTTGAATGCAGCACTTTTTCTTTTCATTTATTTTTATTAGTTGGAGGCTAATTACTTTCCAATATTGTAGTGGGTTTTGTCATACATTGACATGAATCAGCCATGGAGTTACATGTATTCCCCATCCCGATCCCCCCTCCCACCTCCCTCTCTACCCAATCCCTCTGGGTCTTCCCAGTGCATCAGGCCCGAGCACTTGTCTCATGCATCCCACCTGGGCTGGTGATCTGTTTCACCCTAGATAATATACATGTTTCAATGCTGTTCTCTCGAAACATCCCACCCTCGCCTTCTCCCACAGAGTCCAAAAGTCTGTTCTGTACATCTGTGTCTCTTTTTCTGTTTTGCATATAGGGTTATCATTACCATCTTTCTAAATTCCATATATATGTGTTAGTATGCTGTAATGGTCTTTATCTTTCTGGCTTACTTCACTCTGTATAAGGGGCTCTAGATTCATCCATCTCATTAGAACTGATTCAAATGAATTCTTTTTAATGGCTGAGTAATATTCCATGGTGTATATGTACCACAGCTTCCTTATCCATTCGTCTGCTGATGGGCATCTAGGTTGCTTCCATGTCCTGGCTATAATAAACAGTGCTGCGATGAACATTGGGGTGCACGTGTCTCTTTCAGATCTGGTTTCCTCAGTGTGTATGCCCAGAAGTGGGATTGCTGGGTCATATGGCAGTTCTATTTCCAGTTTTTTAAGAAATCTCCACACTGTTTTCCATAGTGGCTGTACTAGTTTGCATTCCCACCAACAGTGTAAGAGGGTTCCCTTTTCTCCACACCCTCTCCAGCATTTACTTCTTGTAGACTTTTGGATAGCAGCCATTCTGACTGGCGTGTAATGGTACCTCATTGTGGTTTCGATTTGCATTTCTCTGATAATGAGTGATGTTGAGCATCTTTTCATGTGTTTGTTAGCCATCTGTATGTCTTCTTTGGAGAAATGTCTGTTTAGATCTTTGGCCCATTTTTTGATTGGGTCATTTATTTTTCTGGAATTGAGTTGCAGGAGTTGCTTGTATATTTTTGAGATTAATCCTTTGTCTGTTGCTTCGTTTGCTATTATTTTCTCCCAATCTGAGGGCTGTCTTTTCCCCTTGCTGACAGTTTCTTTTGTTGTGCAAAAGCTTTTAAGTTTCATTAGAATTGGAAGAATCAATATAGTCAAAATGGCTATACTACCCAAAACAATCTATAGATTCAATGCAATCCCTATTAAGCTACCAACGGTATGTTTCACAGAACCAGAACAAATAATTTCACAATTTGTATGGAAATACAAAAAACCTCGAATAGCCAAAGTAATCTTGAGAAAGAAGAATGGAACTGGAGGAATCAACCTGCCTGACTTCAGACTATACTACAAAGCCACAGTCATTAGGACAGTAGGGTACTGGCACAAAGACAGAAATACAGATCAATGGAACAAAATAGAAAGCCCAGAGATAAATCCACAAACCTATGGACACCTTATCTTCGACAAAGGAGGCAAGGATATAATGGAAAAAAGACAACCTCTTTAACAAGTGGTGCTGGGAAAACTGATCAACCACTTGTAAAAGAATGAAACTAGAACACTTTCTAACACCATACACAAAAATAAACTCAAAATGGATTAAAGATCTAAATGTAAGACCAGAAACTATAAAACTCCTAGAGGAGAACATAGGCAAAACACTCTCCGACATAAATCACAGCAGGATCCTCTATGACCCACCCCCAGAATATTGGAAATAAAAGCAAAAATGAACGAATGCAGCACTTTTACAGCATCATCTTTTAGGACTTTAAATAACTCAGCTGAAATTCCATCAATTTCACTTGTTTTGTTCTAGTAATGCTTCCTAATACCCACTTGTCTTCACAACCCAGGATGTCTAGCTCTAGATGATCATCTGGGTCATTAAGGCCTTGTTGTATAGTTTTTCTGTGTATTCATGGCACTTCTTGTTAATCTTCCCTGCTTCTGTTAGGTACTTACTGTTTCTATTCTTTATCATGCCCATTCTTGTATGAAATATTCCCTTGATATCTCCAATTTTTGTGATGAGGTCTCTACTCTTTCCCATTCTATTGTTTTCCTCTATTTCTTTGCATTATTTATTTATATTAAGAAAGCCTTCTTATTTCTCCTTGCTAGTCTGTGGAACTCTACATTCAGTTTGGTATATCTTTCCCTTTCTCCCTTGCCTTTCACATCTCTTCTTTCCTCAGTTATTTGTAAAGCCTCCTCAGAAAACCACTTTGCCTCCTTGCATTTCTTTTTTTTTTTGGATGGTTTTGGTCACTGTCTCCTGTTCAATGTGATGAATTTCTGTCCATAGTTCTTTAGGTACTCTGTCTACCAGACTTAATCTTTTGAATATAGGGACTTGATTTAGATCCCCTAGTTGACAAAAAGAGTCCAAAATGCAACCTGAAAAATGACTGAATGATCTTGAATTGATCTGAATGAATGATCTTGATTCATTCCCAAGGCAACCCATTCACAGTCACAATAATTGAAGTCTATGCCCCAACCTCTGATGCAAAGAAGCTGAAGTTGACCAGTTCTATGAAGACCTACATCACCTTCTAAAATAAACACACACACACACACACACACACACACACACACACACTCACACACAAATGTCCTTTTCATCACAGGGGATTTGAACACAAATGGAGGAAGCCAAGTGGTACCCAGAATAACAGACAAGTTTGGTCTTGGAATACAAAATGAAGCAGGACAAAGGCTTACAGAGTTTTGTTAAGACAACATGCTGGTCACAGCAAAAACTCTTTCAGTAACCCAAGAGATGACTCTACACAAGGACATTACCAAATGGTCTGAACTGAAATCAGATTGATTATGTTTTTTGCAGCCAAGAATGAAGAAGCTCTATAAAGTCAGCAAAAACAAGACCTAAAGCTGACTGGGCTTAGATCATGCACTCCATATTGCCAACTGAAACTTACATTGAAGAAATTATGGAAAACCACTGGGCTATTCAGCTATATCCTTGTTAGCCATCCATCTTAAATATAGAAGTGAGTACATATCAATCCCCAACTCCCTAACTTTTTTTTAAATAAACTTTTGTCTTATATATTTTGGTTCATCTATTATATCTCCTTCTTTGCGGAGACTCTGTAGTTTTCACTTGTTTTAATTACCTACATGATTCCTCTTCATTTAAGTCTTTTATTCATCACTGCTTTAAAAATCATTTCAAGTGGTTCTAACATCCCTATCATACCTCTATTTCTCCTCTCATTGGAGTGCATACCTTCCTGGTTCTTGATATGATAAATGATTTCTTAATGGGACCTGGGCATTTTGAGTATTATAAGATTCTGGACCTTCTGGAAATATTCTACTTTAGCTACACTCCTGATACCAACCTTCCCAAAGAAAGGCTATACTTCATCTCTTACTGCCAAGCAGGTGTGAACTCCAGGCATCTTGCATTACTGATGCTGCTGGGATTAGAGAGCTCATTACCATATTGAAAGGGTTAAAGTTTTGACTTCCCATTTGACCTTTTATGTCACCACTTCAGCCAGGTAATTGGACGGGGGCAAATTTCGGCCTGGTAAAGGTGGGAGTCCAGAGCCCAAACTAGACATTTGCTGGCACATTGAGAATGGGGGTTGTCCCTCCTTGACATTACACAGTGGTTGACTGAGTATATGTAGAGTTGTTTTTGGATAAAAGTGTTCTGACTTCGAGGCTTTCTCTTCTCTGGTCCTTTGCTTAGAAACAACTTTTTTTTTTTTTTTCTTTTTTGGCCTACATTCCTTGGCAATGTTGGATTACCAGCATCTCCATCATCAATTGGGGGACATATTTGCCAAAAAGAAAACCTAGGACTCTAACTTCTGCATCATTTCTTAGGCTCCACCGTTTCTAGCTTTTCTGCCATCTACTTTCTATTTCAGGATTTCATTTATGTTTATTTTACATATAATATCCATGACTTTTATTTGCTCTTTGTCAGAGAAAGAGGGAAAATATTTTTACTTTATCTTCATTGAAGCACAATTCCCAATACATAATTTTTTGTAAAGTTTTGTAATACAAGAAAATATCTTTGGAATGAAGAGTGTAATCATTTTTAGTTAATGATTGTAGATGATAATTATGATGAAAACAATGAATGAGAATGATTTTCTTTTTATGATGTCATCTTGAAAACATTTCCCAAAAAGTATGAATGGTTTAAGAAGACTACTACTGAAATGGCACTACTTTCAATTTGTTATCAAATGCAGTACATATAAAGCAAAACAACGAAATAAATGGAAAACAGCCCATGATGTACTACACTTCCAGATTGAAAAAAGCTCTTCAAGAGAAAAAAATATATATGTATGGTTTATAATGATAACCTACACTGAGATATTTCACATTGATAAGCTACTTATCAGTGATTTCAAATGGTTAGAAGTAAGTGAAAGCAAGAAGGACTCTGTGGTGGCCTCCTGGATACAAAAACCTTTCTTTGTCCCTCATTTCTTGTTAGTAGGAAAGGGACTTTCAGCCTGCTGTACTTTTCCTTGAGTTCCAGAGGGTAGATTTGGAATGCAAAAACAAAGGAAAGGCAGTCAAGGTACAATAATGCAATAATAGGACAAGGTTCTGGTTTCTCGTTATTTCCATGTATCTTGCGTAGAAACAGAATGAACTTTTAAATTTTATGTTCATATTAGCAATACCTTATTTTATTTATCATTTTTTTATAAAAAGAAATGGGGTTTCCTGGTAGCGCAGATGGTCAAGAATCTGCCTGCAATGTGGGAGCCCTGGGTTCAATCCCTGGGTCAGGAAGATCCCCTGGAGAAGGGAATGGCTAACCGCTCCAATACTCTTGCCTCAGGAATTCCATAGACAGACGAGTCCATGGGGTCACTAAGAGTTGGACACAAATGAATGACTAACAATTTTACTTTTCACATAAAAAAGAAACTTATATGAATTGTCAGTCATATTCTTCATCACCCAGGCATTCCAAATGTCCTTAGGATATGGAACTAAAGTGAAAACTTTGTCTTTTCAAGGTAATGCCAAACTTTTTACAATAAGGACATTTTTCATTTATTTACTTCTTCAGACAGCTTTAAACATGATAAAAGAGCTATTACAGGCTTATTTAATAGTACATTTCACACAATTCTATTTCAGAATGTTTGGTTTCAAGGCATAGCATTACTTCTGCACAAAGTATCAATGTTTCTAAATCATGTATTCAATATGTAAAACCCATGTCCTTTGAAACTTATTTCTCCACAGAAATAAAAGTAATAACCTATGTATCAGGGCATAGTTATAGAATTTTTGTTTTTAATCGTCTTAGGCCATTGGGTTTTTTTTTTTTTCTCAGATAAACACTATAGATAATCTTTTGAAATGACCAAGCATCTTGCAAATTGAAACATATATGGAAAGTAATTTTTATGATGAATGGAAGTGATAAACTGGGATAATTCAATTATGCTTATGGCATATTCATCATTTATATTAATAATAATGACTGTTAAAGTGACAATGAGGAAAAAAGTCATCATTATTTTAATAATACATCAAAGGTAGATGGAACTTATAAAAATTTTGAATTTTAGTTCCAGAAATACTTCTGCAGTGCTCATATGTGCAAATTCTTTTCAGAGGAACCACAGAGGGAAGAACTAGAAACAATTTTCTCTGAAGCATTTAGGTATAGATTCACATTATATTACAGACTTACAAAGTTTGGGGAAAAATAATGAATAGCAAAGGAAAATCAATTGTTCAGATGAAATTTATGGGAAGAAACATTTATTTTATATAATTCCATGCTGTTATTAATAAGACTATGAAGTTATTTTGTTCTTAATAAAATTTCTTGTTATTAATTAAAATATTTCCCATGCTTTCTTATTTACTACAGTGAAACTCCTGGACTGTTTGAAGTTTTTACTTTTTAAAATTTTTTTAAATTTATAATATTTTGAAACAAATTTGAGTTAGTGAGAGAAAGAACAGATATTTATCTGATATCTAAACCATGAAATTAATCATTCTAATTTTTTCACTTATTCAAATATATTGGGGTTTCTAAAATTACCAAATCACAAAATTGAAGATTTTGTGTCCTGAAAGTTTCTCTGAAATATAGAAGGTTTTCAGCAGCTGCTTACTGAAGAAAGTAATCATAGACATCTTTCTATTAACTGATAAACTCATTTGCTGTTCTAAGAAGGTGGAGATTTGAATAACTTAAGTCTGATAGTCTTATATGTGGATAAAAGAGGCATGCAAACATTAGTTATTACATTGAATAAAATTTGTAGATGTTTGTTGTCTGTACTCATGTCTTTATTTTTTGGTGAAGAGACTCTTTAAGGGTGGACACTCAATAGGATTCTATTCTTGACCTTGGCTTTCCTGCTATAGTCTCCATTGACCATAAAACCATTAGTCATGACTTCAGTTATCATTAACATACTGATGGCTCTCAGTTCTTTGGTACCTCCTGAGATTTCTCAAAGGCTGTTTTCAGCCAGATGTCAAAGAATTCTACTTGGATTCATTAGCACATTGAACTCAGATATTCAAGTAAGATAATCACATTGCAAATTCCTATTGACTTTCCACTAAATTATCCCATTCACATAATTATTTTACTACCCTTAATACCTTAATTCAAGCTACCACTAAATATGCAGCAGGACCACAGTGGAGAAGAGAAGGACTTTGGAACTACACCACTGGTTCAATTCTGGCTCCGTCACTTAGTAGTCACATGACCTAGGACAATTTACTGCATCTTTCTGTGATTGGTTTTCTCATTTGTAATATGTGGTAATAGAGACAAATATATTATCCAAATCATTGCATTTTGTTAATATTAATAACATGCACATGAAAAGTACTTAGAAAGTTATCATATAGTACATGTTAGAAATCAGATATTACTACTCATTTCTTGTCTGGATGGATAAAATAACTCCTTATTCTTACCTGCTTATACTCTGCCATTTAAAATCCATTTTCACAGGATATTGCTAGAATAACGTCTTATACAATGGAAAGCTCATCGTTTTACTTTTCTTCTTAAAATACTTCTATAACTCCCATTTATAAGAAAATTCTTTGAGAAGCCTACAATCCTCTTGGTGAACTAGCTCATGAATGTTTATTAGATTAAACTTCCATCAGTTCTTGGATATTCTGAAAATCAGAGTCTGAAGTAGAAAGCAGTGTGTAAGAGGTTCATTAGAGATCACTCTTGGGATCAATATCGGTTAGGCAAAGGACAAAAATGGTGTTGAGCAGAAAAAAGTTGAGATAAGATACAGTCACATAAAAGGTCTCAGCTGAATTTACAGGAAAGTCTGAAACAGGAATGATCTTCAAAGTTTTCCATGCTTATTAGGGACAGGAGGGCTGGCGTTTATACCCTTGTGTCTATGAATTCAGGGTTGTGGGGAATGGCTTCTGTTGCTCTCACAGAAAGTGCACTTTTTGGTTCTTCACATGAAGTATTATGTCTACACGAAGTATTAAGTAGTTTTTTGTCTACTGATGCATAGTTCCTTCTAGATAAATAATTTACTTAGGTATTATATAAAAGACAGACATTTTCCCCATTGCCTCACTTTTAGGAGAACGGAAAAGAAGATATTCATCTTTGAGAAAGTCCCTGGAGCATAACTTGGTAAGAACTTTTCCACTTTTGGGTGGTCTACACCTATCATTTTTACATAAAATAATTGCTGCAGATAAGATGTTAATTTTTTTTTACTTTATAAATATGAGGAATCAAGAGTCAGGATTCTTTATGAATCATACAAACATTTTCATGATATTAGGACAAGATGCAAAAGTTAAAAGAAAATCATGTTTTACCTTTCTCTGTTTAAACCATATAAATTATCATTTTCTAATGAAAAGTTTAAGCTTTCCCACTGATAATTTATAAAGCCTATATGCCATATATAAAGAAAGCAATATTTCAGACAAGGACCCAAAAAAGTCCCCTTTTCCAATGCATGAGAATCACCCAAGACTATTTTAAATAAGGAAACTAAAAGAGAAGCACATCAATTAATGACAAAATAGTATTCTATCACACAAAGCTTGGTTCCCCTTTTGTCCACTTAGAAACAGAAGCAGCTACAAAACATGTGTGCTGTGAATGTTACCTATACTAAAGAAAAATATTAAAGCCCTCCTACCCAGGTTCTGCTGAGCATGTATTTTGAGATTAACATTGCAATCCTCTTTATTTAAATAATATCCTTGCAAAATGTTAGATTACAGTTAATTCCTCAGTAAATGATGAGGCATTTGCAAAAATTATAAGATTACATACGTTATGCTACAGCCTATCCTACGGTCTATGCTATAGACTATAACATGTAGTTCTACTAAAATAGTGATTGTGGTCAATAAGGTTAGTTTTCACAAGTATTCACCACTCTTCTTCCCTTCCACAGAGTATATATGTCTTATCTCCTTTGTTTGGGGAATTGGCCGTACAACTTACTTTGACATCAGATTGAATGGAGTATCCTTCTTGCCCTTTTAAGCTGGGCTTAGCCATAGATTCATTTTGGCTGGTAGGACTTTTGCAGACCTAATTCTTTAAAATATATTTTGATTTTCACATTTGCACTTTTGTTCCTTTGTGATCATAATAAAAATAGCATTCCTGGGTTAGCCTGCTGTCCAAAGTGAAAGATGAAAAACACGTGGTATTAGAACCACACTTGGGAGAGCCTCATCTAGGTCAACCTTCCCTTAAACACTAAGCAGAGTTAAACAAATGCTTCTTGTAGTCTACTGAGATTTCGTGTTATTATTATTATCACTGTTATTTAGTACTTTTGTGATGATAGCAAACTCGTACAGTGATATTAGAATGTTTAGAACAAACTTCATAGTACACATTTATTACCACAAATTAAAAAAAAAAAAAGATTACTATCTTTTAAAAGTTAGCTTTACTATATATAGAAAATACACACCTTCAACATGTATTATATGTCAGTGTCATATTGATCTTTTTATAGAACTGTGATTTTTACTCAGGAGTTGTTGACGATAACGTAGATGCCACAGCATTAAATAAAATCAGATGACAAATGTATACATACTGGATATAATGGCTTATAATAAAAGTAGAAGTGCTAGTTGCTGACCCAGAAATTATTTCTTTCCTATTAGAAATGTTCTGTTATGAGAAAATATATATATATTTTTGTTTTCTGTTACCTCATTCTCTCCAGTGTTATTTTATTTACTTCAGTGGTACTTAACTTTATCCAACATTATTACTTTATTTTTTAAAATTTTAGTTAGTATATTATGGGAATAGAGATGGAATATTCTGTACGTTGCAATTTTAAAAACATCTCTCAAGTTACAAAAAGTAAACTTGTTAAGAATTCTGATAATGCCAGTGTAAAGCTCTGGAGAAAATAGCAAGAGTTTATCTGCAGCTTTGGACAAGCTTTGTAGCTTAATCACTAGATGAACTTTTTGTATCATTAATGATATATCCATCTAGCTATCCCCTGAGTTAAAACTTAATTATATGGCACTTTACTAAGCATTGCTTAAATAAATGACATCACTGTTTAATAAAATACATATGCATAGTTCAGTGTTTAACTTCTTCAAATATATTTTTTGTAGGCATAATATAAAACTAGTTTGTGGAGCCTATCAAGTCTTGAGCACTTAAGACTTTTAAATCAAGCAAAAATGGATCAAAACACTACTCAAGGATGCACAAAATCTACTCTTAAATTAGCAGTTTTATAATCTGGACATTAAAATACTAATATATGTTTGCCAAATTTTTTTCATAACTCCATATCTCCTGCAGACTTCTGGAAAAAAATTACTTAAAATACGATTGTTTAGTAATGTGTATGTACATAATAGTAACATCAACATGCATATCCCAAGTTTTCTGAGCATAGAAATTTGTTGATAATACTAAAGTCTACTTTTCTTTTGGAAATTAGTTACCCATGAAACACTCTAAAAGAAACAGCAGTTGTAAAAATCAGTTCAGTTCAGCTCAGTCGTGTCCAACTCTTCACGAACCCATGAATCGCAGCACGCCAGTCCTCCCTGTCCATCACCAACTCCCAGAGTTCACCCAAACCCATGTCCCTCGAGTAGGTGATGCCATCCAACCATCTCATCCTCTGTCGTCCCCTTCTCCTCCTGCCCTCAATCTTTCCCAGCATCAGGGTCTTTTCAAATGAGTAGACTCTTCGTATGAGGTGGCCAAAGTATTGGAGCTTCAGCTTCAACATCAGTCCTTCCAATGAACACCCAGAACTGATCTCCTTTAGGATGGACTGGTTGGATCTCCTTGCAGTCCAAGGGACTCTCAAGAGTTTTCTCCAACACCACATACATCCCTTCTATTTATCAATAGTCTGCATGAAATTGATACTGAAATATTACTATCAGAATTACTTCAACCAAAATGATAATTCAGAAGTCTCTTTTAAACAAATTGAAATTTGAACAAATAGTGATAAGAGGTAACATTCACATCAAATAAAACATTCTTCACATTTAATTTATACTCCCTTCCATGAAATTAATAATGCTCTTAGTTGAAGTTTTCCTTATCAGAAGTTGGGTTTTGTCACATGTCTCCAGATTTGATACCTGTCCATTTGTCTTCAAAACAACTGAGGAAATCCCAGTAGCAATTTGATTTTGAATACTAAACCAAATACTGACAATAGACCATCAGAAAAGGTAATGAACCAACATATGAAAGTGTCTTCAAGGAGATGTTAAGTATTAAATATGTATATACATAGCCTCAATATAGTATGGTTAGAGGGAATGTTTCATTAAAAAAAAAAATAGCTGGGAAGAAATTAAAATTTTGTATTGAGTTACTGGAAGGATAGTTTTTTTTTTTTTTTTTTCTAATAAATCTAAGTAAGAAAAGAAGATTTTATGACATATAAAAAGAAAGCTGAATGCCAAAGAATTGATGCTTTTGAACTGTGGTGTTAGAATAGATTCTTGAGAGTCCCTTGGACAGCAAGGAGAACCAACCAGTCAGTCCTAAAGAAATTTTACCCTGAATATACATTGGAATGACTGATGCTGAAGCTGAAACTCCAATATTTTGGCCACCTGACGCAAAGAGATGAAGAAGCTCTATAGAGTCAGCAAAAACAAGACCGGGAACTGACTATGGCTCAGATCATGAACTCTTTATTGCCAAATTCAGACTTAAACTGAAGAAAGTGAGGAAAACCACAAGACCATTCTTGTATGACCTAAACCAAATTCCTTATGACTATACAGTGGAAGTGAGAAATAGATGAATGGGACTAGACCTGATAGACAGAGTGCCTGATGAACTATTGACAGAGGTTTGTGACATTCTACAGGAGACAGGGATCAAGACTATTCCCAAGAAAAAGAAATGCAAACAAGCAAAATGGCTGTCTGAGGAGGCCTTACAAATAGCTGTGAAGAGAAGAGAAATGAAAAGCAAAGGAGAAAAGGAAAGATATACCCATTTGAATGTACAGTTCCAAAGAAGAGCAAGGAGAGAAAAGAAAGTGTTCCTCAGTGATCAATGCAAAGAAATAGGGGAAAACAATAGAATGGGAAATACTGGAGATCTCTTCAAGAAAATTAGAGAGACAAAGGGAACATTTCATGCAGAGATGGGCTCAATAAAGGACAGAAATGGTATGGACCTAACAGAAGCAGAAAATATTAAGAAGAGGTGGCAAGAATACACAGAAGAACTGTACAAAAAAGATCTTCACGACCCAGATAATCATGATGGTGTGATCACTCACCTAGAGCCAGACATCCTGGAATGTGAAGTCAAGTGGGCCTTAGGAAGCATCACTACAAACAAAGCTAGTGAAAGTGATGGAATTCCAGGTGAGCTATTTCAAATCCTAAAAGATGATGCTGTGAAAGTGCTGCACTCAATATGTCCACAAATTTGGAAAACTCAGCAGTGCCCACAGGACTGGAAAAGGTCAGTTTTCATTCCAATCCCAAAGAAAGGCAATGTCAAAGAATTCTCAAACTACCTCACAGTTGCACTCATCTCACACACTAGTAAACTATTGCTCAAAATTCTCCAAGCCAGGCTTCAGGAATACCTGAACCATGAACTTCCAGGTGTTCAGGCTGGTTTTAGAAAAGGCAGAGGAGCCAGAGATCAAATGGCCAACATCCACTGGATCATTGAAAAAATAAGAGAGTTTCAGAAAAACAGCTGTTTCCTCTTTATTGGCTATCCAAAGCCTTTGGCTGTGTGGATCACAATAAACTGTAGAAAATTCTTCAAGAGATGGGAATGCCAGACCACCTGAGCTGACTCTTGAGAAACCTGTATGCAGGTCAGGAAACAACAGTTAGAACCAGACATGGAACAACAGACTGGCTCCAAATAGGAAAAGAAGTACATCAAGGCTATATATTGTCACCCTGCTTATTTAACTTATATGCAGAGTCCATCATGAGAAATGCTGGGATGGAAGAAGCACAAGCTGGTATCAAGATTCCCAGGAGAAATATCAATAACTTCAGATATGCAGATGACACCACCCTTATGGCAGAAACTGAAAAAGAGCTAAAGAGCCTCTTGATGAAAGTGAAAGAAGAGAGTGAAAAAGTTGGCTTAAAGCTCAACATTCAGAAAACTAAGATCATGGCATCTGGTCCCATCATTTCATGGCAAATATATGGGGAAACAGTGGGAACAGTGGCTGATTTTATTTTTCGCAGCTCCAAAATCACTACAGATGGTGATTGCAGCCATAAAATTAAAAGTTGCTTGGTTCTCAGAAGAAAAGTTATGACAAACCTAGACAGCATATTAAAAAGCACAGGCATTACTTTATCAATAAAGGTCCATCTAGTCAAGGCTATGGTTTTACCAGTGGTCATGTATGGATGTGAGAGTTGGACTATGAAGAAAGCTGAGCACTGAAGAATTGATGCTTTTGAACTGTGGTGTTGGAGAAGACTCTTGAGAGTCCCTTGGATTGCAAGCAGATCCTAAAGGAGATCAGTCCTGGGTGTTCATTGGAAGGACTGATGCCGAAGCTGAAACTCCAATACTTT
Organism: Dama dama; assembly: GCF_033118175.1. Taxonomy (NCBI): domain Eukaryota; kingdom Metazoa; phylum Chordata; class Mammalia; order Artiodactyla; family Cervidae; genus Dama; species Dama dama. The sequence continues at coordinate 23,599,858 of NC_083711.1, forward strand.
GGCCACCTGATGCGAAGAGCTGACTAATTAGAAAAGACCCTGATGGTGGGAAAGGTTGAGGGCCGGGGGAGAAGGGAATGACAGAGGATGAGATGGTTCGAATGCATCACCGACTCAATGGACATGAGTTTGAGTAAGCTCCGGGAGTTGGTGATGGACAGGGTGGCCTGGCGTGCTGCATTTCATGGGGTTGCAAAGAACTGGACATGACTGAGCGACTGAACTGAACTGAACTGAACTAAAATAGAGGGAATGTCGTACATGTTGTACCCAGCAGTAAGGTAAGGGGAGGATGCTGGTGTCCTGTAAACTGTGTTAATACAAGGATTTTTGTTATACCTGGAGTGTCACTGGTTTTTGCAAAGAGATAGCTGTTAAGATTTACATTTTGAAAAGTCATTTTGATAGGAGCAATGCAGTTCAGGAACCAGGTAAAAATCTCTATACCAGTTAAAATGCATTATTGTACTCCATGGAAAAAGCAACAAGGGACTGAATTAGGGCATAGAGGTGCAAATAAAGAGGTGCCAAAGGTACAGCTACTTAGCAGATTAAACAGAATGAAAATGGAGAACACTTTAATGTGGGAGGAGAATAGCTAGGAAGAAATTAAAATTCTGTATTAAGTTACCGGAAGAATAGTTTTTTTTTTTTTTTTCTTTCATGAATATAAGTAAGAGAAGCAGATTTTATGACATATTATGATCTCAGTGTTATTTATATTTAAATCACAGGAATTTGGGAGATGGGTGGGGCATGATCTAACTGAAGAAAAGATAAAAAGAGTAAATCTGACCAGGAGCAAGCCAGGTGCTTGGGTACAATGCCTAGAGATAAAAGCTAATCACTAAAAATTAGTCGTTTATAATGTGTAGACAACTTATGTTCCTCTCGACAGATTAAAATAAACTATTTAGAGTAATTTTTATTCTATTCTTTATGAACTGAAAGGGTTTTTGTTTGGATCCTTCAGAAGATAATAGAGTCTAGCCTCTGGAGCTGTCTAAAGTATAGTTGAGGGTTATTTTTAGTCAACACATTAGACACATTGCTGCAGTTTGCATTTCTCATCAAAGAAAATGAATAGGCAGTAAATACAAAGTACAAAAACTGCCAGGGAAAAGAAGATAAATAAGGAAGGATTGTCATGTACTTTCAAATCCAATGGCTCATTTTAAATGGTCCTCAAAAGTATTAGCATCACAGTATTTGGATTAGACAATAAAATACATACTCTTAATGCTGTCTTTTTATTTAGTCATACATTTTCTTTGTATTCTAATCTGTACTCAAAATATAAATGAATAGAAATTATAATGGGCCTTTGCAACAAATTCTGATCCTGAAATGTCTATCAATATATAGTCAGTCTTCTAAAATTATTAATAATATGTACTAATGAGAAAATTAAGATATCATTTCAAATACTTTAAAATGAGACATTTTTAATGGAAATTTCATTTTAAAACATTATTGCTAAGTATATATTTTAGCTTTGCTGCTGCTGCTGCTAAGTCACTTCAGTCGTGTCCAGCTCTGTGTGACCCCATCCCTGGGATTCTCCAGGCAAGAACACTGGAGTGGGTTACCATTTCCTTCTCCAATGCATAAAGGTGAAAAGTGAAAGTGAAGTCACTTTTAGTTTTACTGTAGTGTAATTGATATGGAAAAACTGAACATGTTTAACATGTATATTCTGATATGTTTGGACACACACGCATACACCAAACATAACATCTTTTACAATGTCAGATTTCAACATAAGCTGAATTCGTAGCTATAAGTCTTAAGTAAAATTTAGGCTAGTGGGAGAAATGGAATGCATCTGTCCAGAAATAGTCAAAGACTCAGAGAACATTGAACAGACCTCCTGCAATAAGCCCAACCTCCCAGCTGCTTCCCATCACCCATCCCCTATCCAGAGAGCCTCTCTCTCCACTTTTAACAATATTTGCTGGCTTTGCCAATGGATGTTGAGAGAGGGAATTTCTTTTCAAGGAGAAGCCAGAAGGTAACATTAGATGTGACCAGCGTGAAGGCTCATCAAAATTCTCTCATAGTGCTTTCTGCAGGGAACATTGCTTGCTCCACTTCCGAGATAAAGCCACGTGCCCTCAACAAGGAGCTCCGTGAAGGCGATATACTGGGTTACGGGAAAGAAAGTGAGATAATTCGACATCAAAATTAAAACACTTTTCAGAGTGTAAGAAGATGCTCCCAAATAATACTATTTCTAAAATCAGTTCAGGTCAATTGCTCAGTCCTGTCCGACTCTGCGACTCCATGAACCACAGCATGCCAAGCCTCCCTGTCCATCACCAACTCCCGGAGTTTACTCAAACTCACATCCATTGAGTCAGTGATGCCATCCAGCCATCTCATCCTCTGTCATCGCCTTCTCCTCTCACCTTCAATCTTTCCCAGCATCAGGGTCTTTTCAAATGAATGAGCTCCTCGCATCAGGCAACCAAAGTATTGGAGTTTCAGCTTCGGCATCAGTCCTTCCAATGAATATTCAGGTCTGATTTCCTTTAGACTGATTGGATCTCCTTGTACTCCAAGGGCCTCTCAAGAGTCTTCTCCAACACCACAGTTCAAAAGCATCTATTCTTTGGCGTTCAGCTTTCTTTATAGTCCAACTCTCACATCCATACATCACTACTGGAAAAACCATAGCTTTGACTAGATAGACCTCTGTTGGCAAAGTAATGTCTCTGCTTCTTAACATACTGTCTAGGTTGTTCATAGCTTTTCTTCCAAGGAGCAAGCGTCTTTTTTTTTTTTTTTTTCATTTATTTTTATTAGTTGGAGGCTAATTACTTTACTTTTAATTTCCTGGCTGCAATCACCATTTGCAGTGATTTTGGAGCCCCCAAAATTAAATCTCTTGCTGTTTCCAATGTTTCCCCAGCTATTTGCCATGAAGTGATGGGACCAGATGCCATGATCTTAGTTTTCTGAATGTGAGTTTTAAGCCAACTTTTTCACTCTCCTCTTTCACTTTCATCAAGAGGCTCTTTAGTTCTTCGCTTTCTGCCATAAGAGTGGTGTCATCTGCATACCTGAGATTATTGATATTTCTCCCAGCAATCTTGATTCCAGCTTGTGCTTCATCCAGCCCAGCGTTTCTCATGATGTACTCTGTATGTAAGTTAAATAAGCAGAGTGACAATATACAGCCTTGACGTACTTCTTTCCTGATTTGGAGCCAGTCTGTTGTTCCATGTCTGGTTCTAACTGTTGCTTCTTGACCTGCATACAGATTTCTCAAGAAACAGGTCAGGTTTTCTGGTATTCTAAAATACTTATTTGTTAATTGAAGAAATAAATTTTTATAAGTGGACCTATAGGAGAATACTGTTCAAACTAATCATATATAAAATTCCATCTAAAAGCAATATACAAAGACATACACTAACACTTGGTTAAAGCAACATTAAAAACTATAGAGTATCTAAATGTTGAAAATAGCATTTTGGTACCCGCTTAAGGTATCTATAGGTACCCACTTAAGGTATCTATAGATACCATATTATATTTCTTATTAATACACTTTTTCATAACACGTTATTGGTATTATTTTTAGAGATTGTTTTGCTTTCTATATATTATTATTCTTAATATTTTGATAATGTAGCCAGTGATACTCTGCCAAGCTTCATTGTAGTTTATAAATCTCAAATTTTGTTAACTTTTCTATATATCATCCTATTTTTAACCAAGAAAATGCTTGGTCCACAGGCACTATGGCAAGTACAGAGCAAATTCTACTGAATGGAGAGTATTTTCAATTCCACTTTATTTTTTTTTCCACTTAGCATATAATAAGTGTATATATACATGACATGGGTTTCTCAGGTGTCACTAGTAGTAAAGAATCTGCCTGCCAGTGCAGGAGTCACAAAAGACACAGGTTTGATCCCTGAGTCAGAAAGATCCCTTGGAGGAGGGTATGGCAACCCACTCCAGTATTCTTGCCTGGGGAACAGAGAAGCCTGGCAATCTACAGTCCATAGGGTCACAGAAAGTCAGACATGACTTGAAGTGACTGAAAAATGCATACACACACACACACACACACACACGATATACAAGTAAGTATATTATATATGTTATATGGGCCTTTCTGATAGCTCAGTTGTTAAGGAATCTGCCTGCAAAGCAAGAGACACCAGTTCAATTCCTGGGTTGGGAAGATCTGCTGGAGAAGGGATAGGCTACTCATTCCAGTATTCTTGGTATGCCCTTGAGGATCAGCTAGAAAGAAACTGCCTGCAGTGCAGGATTTCTGTATTTCCTAAATATTTTTCACCAGTACTATCTTTCTTCTTTGTTCATAGAACATTTCTTCAACAAATAGGAAAACATTGCCTAATTTGGATGTTGTAAGCATGTTGTCTTTCTCAATTTCATTCCAATCTACTTCAGAATATAGAGTTTCTCTATTAAAAATGAGAACTTTATTTTTAAAAGTACCCTCACAAGAAGATATATTATAAAGATAAATATATAATTTCAAAATAAATCCTTTATACAATTTAAGCTCTCATTGTATATAACTGATTTAGTTCCTACCCATGGTTTTTTTAAGGGAAAAATTTTCAGTACCTTACTGTTTGCAATCTTTGTTTTCAATGATTTGTGTGTTCCAAGAGTTTTAAGAGCTCAATGTTTAGAATATTTCATTCAATTTTCTAATTTGCTTACAGATTTCCAAACTATATGTTGAGAGTAATGATGAACATAGGAGAATTTATCCTCAACAAAAATTAAATAATAAGAGAGGATCTTTAGAGGCAGTTGTCCTTCACATTCTTAATATATCTAAGATTGTGTACTGAGATACAATAGACTTTTTTTTATTGTTTGTCTTAGTACTTATTGTCAATTTCATTACAAAAATGTTGTAGTTAATGTAGTTCACATTACTGAATTTAATTTCAGTATTTATGTACCCATGAGCTTCTCTGGTGGCTTAGAAGTAAAGAATCTGCCTGCCAAGCAGGTGACACGGGTTCCATCCCTGGATCTAGAAGATCCCCTGGAGAAGGAAATGGCAACCCACTCCAGTATTCTTGCCTGGGAAATCCCATGTGCAGAGGAGCGTGGGGACCATAGCCCATGGGGTTGCAAAATGATAGGACATGACTGAGTGACTATACAAACAAAAAAATGTACTCACACATGCATATATGAATGAATGTGTTATGTCTGTGTCAATGTGATATAAAATTTTATTTTATTTATTTCTTAATTAAGTGTAGGTGATCTTACCATTACAAATACTACATTTTATTTTTCTACTATAAATGAAAAGATAGTTACATTTTTAGTACTTGTTCATTTTATGAACTCTCTAAATCTCCTCTCTGATTCTGTAAATCATCTGCTTTACTATAATTAAATAAACTGATTTCCTAATTGAAACAACTGATGCTACTTCTGAAAAGCCTGGTATAATTTAATTACTTATAAATGCTTCCTTTTCACTTAGTGAGGCCAACTCAGCAGCCAATATTTATTAACATTTATAACCCTTGTATACCATTTATAATATGTTTAGGATAGCTCTGAATCAAAAATAAGTCAAAGTATTTTATTTGATGTAGTGAAATGATATATTTCATTTGATAAAGATGGCACTCTAACAATATAATAATTTATGAATGTACCTTTAGCAGCTACATGTATCAAATCATTTCTTTGGAGGAAATTTTTTTTTCTTTTCTTTCTTTATCTTTTCTTTGCTCATTAGCCCATTTATGTTCCTAATAGATTCTTGATTAAATTTTCATTTAATGTATAGAATATAGGTAAGTATGAATAAATATTCAATACTTTTCCTAAAAATAATTCATTTTTTCTAGGTTTGTAAATGGCTTAGAATATATATTTCCAAATATATTGAAATTGATACTGTCACATTTTTTGAAAAAAATATTTTAAAAATCTCCTGGTCTGTAGTTATGTCCCCTCTCTCATTTATAACCTGGTCATTGTCCCTGCTTTCTTTCTTCCTCCCATTCTTCCCCCTACCCTCCCTCCTTTCCTTCCTTCCTTCCTTTCTTCCTTCCTCTCTCTCTTTCACTCCCCCCACTTTCTTTCCATATTTACCGAAGTCTATTCCATCTTTTAATCTTGTTCAAAAAGATCCTGGAAAAATTTCACTTTTTAAAGTAATATTGGTAATTTTTTCTATATTTAATTGTGAAAACAACTACATTTTTAAATTTAGAGTATATTTGTTCATTTTTCTAGCTATATGTGCTGGATACTTATATTTTTAAGAACTGTATTAAATATACTGTAGAGAAAACCCTTTATTTAAGTGATGGGGAGACTTTATAACACTAACTATAGACTTTTTATTGACATCCCTGGTAGCTCAGATGGTAAAGCGTCTGCCTACACTGCGGAAGACCTGGGTTTGATCCCTGGGTCAGGAAGATCCTCTGGAGAAGGAAATGGCCACACACACCGAAACTTTTGCCTGGAAAATCCCATGGACCAAGGAGTGTGGTAGGCTACAGTACATGGGGTCGCAAAGAGTCAGACATGACTGAGTGATCACTTCACTTCACTTTTTATTATTGACTACAAATTTTCAAGTAGATGCTGTTGCTATTTCTCCAGATTTTGTCTTCCTCCTTTCAAGTGCTTAATGACATAGCTATGGCCCCTTGATGAATATTGTATGGAAGGTATATTTATTCTCGATTTCCCTGAGAAACAGATAATTGATTCTTAAAAGTATATCATTGCAAAGCACAAATGTATTTGTGATAACATAGCTATAGATTTGCGCGCTACAATATCATGAAGTCACTGTAAAAAATTCATTCATAGTACTCTATACTAATTTTATGGCACAGTGCATGGACACCCATCTCTGTTAATATTTCACATATATTTAAAAGATTTTTCCTCTTTCTTGTTGAGCCCGCTGATTAGCAGGCTGGTGGCATGTGACTATGCCATCATGCAGCAGGCATGAACACAAAGTGACTAAGAGAGGCAGCAATTTGTCTTCCACAACCATCTAAGGATGAAAGTCCTAAAAAGGTAACCTTATCTGTTTTCTTGTTTTTTCAGTGTAATTTATCAGTTATACCTTTCACACTCTTCTTTGAAAGAGAAGAGTTAGTTACTTTGCATCTGGGGAGTTATTAATGTATGTCTTTCAAATCTGACACTCTGGTAATACAGATACAGGGTCTCATGCAGTATCAAGCAAAACTGTCACACAGATTGGAAATACAATGGGACCTCAATAACGTGTATCAGTTCAGGTAATGCATTTATTTAGTAGCAATACTACTGTAAAAACTTAGAATAAATGATGTGTCATAAGAAGACCAGGATAATAAATTTCAACAATGATTATGTTGATAAAACCAGAGCAAATAGTCATTCTACTAGAAAATGAAAGAAATAAAAAATACTATTATAGCCTGCCTTATAAACAGGTTTAGGAATGAGATCTCTATTCTTTTCATATATTTTTGTGTATTATCTCCTGAAGCACTTTATTGTCCATATATTTATATAATTCAATTTCCTCTTTTTCCTATTCTTTATGTCTACCATTTTATATTGATATCTTAGTCAAGATTAAATTTTGATTTAACTCCTTGATTAGGGAATATCAAAATGACAGCTTATATCACCAATATTTTCAAACATGGGATAATCCTTAAGAAGTTAAATGCAGCAAGTGATCAGAATTTTAGCTGTTCCATTTCTGAGATGAGAACATTTCTTGCTACTCAAATGAAAGTTGCATATATTTACATGTACAAAGGATTTATATGGTATTGCATGGTCAGTCTTATGGATTCCAGTACCTTTATTCTTTCATCATTGAAGCTTGTAATCACTCTGTCTGTTTGGTTAATATCCAACTTATGAGAATTTGGGAGTGGTTAGTCAGTCAACCTAACATTAAAAATAGCAGATATTTGCTCAAGGAGGCTTCCTTGAGCCTATGATGCCTGCACAGGCACTGGACTCCCCTTATCTAATGCAGCTGTTTCCTTTTGGTTTTTAATAACAGCTTTATGAGATATACTTCACAGATCATGAAATTCACCCTTTTAAAGTATACAATTCAGTGGGTTTTAGTGTATTCACAGAGTTTTAGACCATATGCCACCACATGGATTATAGGATGTCAGGCTCCTCTGTCTTACACTGTCTCCTGGAGTTTGCTCAAATTCATGTCCATTGAGTTGGTGATGCCAACCAACAATCTCATCCTCTGCCACCTTCTTTTGCCTTCAGTCTTTCCCAGGATCAGGCTCTTTTCCAATGAGTTGGCTCTTCACATTAGGTGGCCAAATATTGGAGCTTCAACTTCAGCAACAGTCCTTCCAATGAATATTCAGGGTTGATTTCCTTTAGGATGGATTGGTTTCATCTCCCTGCATTCAAAGGGGTTCTCGAGTCTTTTCCAGCACCACAGTTCAAAAGCATCGGTGCTTCAGGGTTCAGCTTTTTTTAATGGTCTAACTCTCACATCCATACATGACCACTGGAAAAACCATAGCTTTGACTATATGGATCTTTGTCAGCAAAGTGTTGTCTCAGCGTTTTAATATGCAGCCTAGGTTTGTCACAGCTTTTCTTCCAAGGAGCAAGTATCTTTTAATTTCATGGGTTCAGTTACCATCTGCAGTGATTTTGGAGCCCAAAAAAATAAGATCTGTCACTGCTTCCATTTTTTCCCCTTCTCTTTGTCATGAAGTGATGAGACCCAATGCCATAATCTGAGTTTTCTTTTTTTTTCATGCTGAGTTTCAAGCCAGATTTTGCACTCCCCTTTTTCATTCTCATCAAGAAGCTCTTATTTCCTGCTCATTTCCTGCCATGAGAGTGGTATCATCTGCATATCTGAAGTTGTTGATGTTTTTCCCGGCAATCTTGATTCCAGCTTGTCATTCATCTATCATGGCTCTCTTGTGTATAATTATTACTGCTATCTAAGTCAAGAACACTTTCACCATCTCTCCCCAAAACTCTGTATCCATTAGCCATTATTCTCTATCCTCTACCGCTAACCCACTGACAACTGCCAATTCAGTTTCTGTCTCTGACTAGTTTTCTGACAACTGCATTCCACAGGTTTATGGATTTCTGCATAAGCACAAAAACAAAATATCTACTCAGTTCATGCTCTTCAGAAAGCCTTACCTGTGTTACCTGGTTTTATTATCCAGTTTCACCTTTTCTACCACTTGAAATAACAGAAGGTTTCATCCTTTTCCAGGCCAAGACTGACATCAGTTCAATTCAGTTCAGTCGCTCGGTCATGTCCAACTCTTTGCGACCCCATGAACCACAACACGCCAGGCCTCCCTGTCGATCACCAACTCCCGGAGTCCACCCAAACCCATGTCCATTGAGTTGGTGATGCCATCCAACCATCTCATCCTCTGTCGTCCCCTTTTCCTCTTGCCCTCAATTTTTCCCAACATCAGGGTCTTTTCAAATGAGTCAGCTCTTAGCATCAGATGGACAAAGTATTGGAGTTTCAGCTTTTCAACATCAGTCCTTCCAATGAACACCCAGGACTGACCTCCTTTAGGATGGACTGGTTGGATCTCCTTGCAGTCCAAGGGACTCTCAAGAGTCTTTTCCAACACCACAGTTCAAAAGCATCAATTCATTGGCACTCAGCTTTCTTTACAATCCAACTCTCACATCCATACATGACCACTAGAAAAACTATAGCCTTGACTAGATGGACTTTGGGGACAAAGTAATGTCTCTGCTTTTTAATATGCTGTCTAAGTTGGTCATAACTTTCCTTCCTAGGAGTAAGCATCTTTTAATTTCAAGGTTGCTATCACCGTCTGCAGTGATTTTAGAGCCCAAAAATATAAAATCTGACACTGTTTCCATTGTTTCCCCATCTATTTCCCATGAAGTGATGGGACCAGATGCCATGATCTTAGTTTTCTAAATGTTGAGCTTTAAGCCAACTTTTTCACTCTCCTCTTTCACTTTCATCAAGAAGCTCTTTAATTCTTCTTCACTTTCTGCTATAAGGGTGGTGTTATCTGCATATCTGAGGTTATTGATATTTCTCCCAGCAATCTTGATTCCATCTTGTGCTTCCTCCAGCCCAGCATTTCTCATGATGTACTCTGCATGTAAGTTAAATAAGCAGGGTGACAATATACAGCCTTGTCGTCCTCCTTTACTATTTGGAACCAGTTTGTTGTTCCATGTCCAGTTCTAACTGTTGCTTCCTGACCTGCATATAGATTTCTCAAGAGGCAGGTCAGGTGGTCTGGTATTCTCATCTCTTTAAGAATTTTCCACAGTTTATTGTGATCCACAGAGTCAAAGACTTTGGCATAGTCAATAAAGCAGAAATAGATGTTCTTTTGGAACTCTCTTGCTTTTTCAATGATCCAGCAGATGTTGGCAATTTGATCTCTGGTTCCTCTGCCTTTTCTAAAACCAGCTTGAACATCTGGAAATTCACAGTTCACGTATTGCTGAAGCCTGACTTGGAGAATTTTGAGCATTGTTTTACTAGTGTGTGAGATGAGTGCAATTGTGAGGTAGTTTGAGTATTCTTTGGCATTGCCTTTCTTTGGGATTGGAATTAAAATTGATCTTTTCCAGTCCTGTGGCCACTGCTGAGTTTTCCAAATTTGCTGACATATTGAGTGCAGCACTTTCACAGCATTATCTTTTAGGGTTTGAAATAGCTCAACTGGATTTCCAGTTGACATAGCTGTTTCTATTTTAAAAGGGTATGTGTGTGTGTTAGTCACTCAGTCTTGTCTGACTCTTTGCAACCCCATGGATTATAGCCTACTTTAAAACAGTACTCAGTGATTCAAAGAAACTGTAAAAATAAAGACTTTTCATTGATACCAGGGGTCACTGCAGCAAGCTGGATTATCTTCAGAAGCAGCACTAGCTCTGTTGGGATGAATAGCTGAAGTGCCAAATATTCAGTGTTAGCAGTCTTCGCACCACTAATACTCCACTAATGATTCCTAGGGATAACACTGAGTCACACGTGAAGACATTTGTCCATTATGCACAAACAATCCTGTGAAATTATTTTCTCCTTAGAAAACTTATTTCACAACATTTTTTAATCTCACTTGAGAATTAGAACCAAACATAGTATCTTTGGCTCACTAGAGTCAGTTATCTTTTGAAGTGCAACTTATTAATACTAGGTGGAGCAGTTAGAAGCCTTTACATCATCATGCAGTCACAAAGAAGCTAACAGAATAATGTTGGTCTTTACTGTAAGTCATCCTTAAGAATTGAGGAGTAGGAATTTCACTTTGAATATTGCAAGTGAGCTTTCACTGAACTTCTCCCTAGACATTGTTTTTTTCTCAAAGTTTCACACTGAGTCTTTCATGGAAATCTCACAACAGTATCACACTTGCAGTTGGTTCTCCATCAGCCACCTGCCCCAGGTGCTCTAGAATAGCCATAGCACAGGTGCATCAGATGATTTGGTACATATATTCCCCCAGAAAGTGTTGTTCTCCATCCTATTTTCTGGTGAACAAAACCTTCCACAGTTTCACACAAAAAGATGGTTAAGACTTCACCTTCCAATGCAGGGGTTGAGGGTTTGATTCCTGGTCAGGGAGCTAGGATCTCAAATGACTTGTGGCCAAAAAATTAAAACATAAACAGAAGCAACATTGTGACAAATTCAATAAAGACTTTGAAAATGGTCCACATTTTTGAAAAAATATTTTAAAAAAATAGATATTCTCTCTCTGCATAGCATCAACACTAGTTTTTTGTTTTTATTTTTGTTTTCCCTAATCCAAGGGAAAAAAATGGGAAAAAAAAGTGTCTAGCTGAAGGAAATAATGCTAACAAAGAGACAGATTGGTTTGAGAATCACAAATACTGGAGTTAATTCAACTGACAATTTACTATGAACTCAACAATCTGCCCTTCATGTTTAAGGAACCCTTGGAAGGAAAGTTATGACCAACCTAGATAGCATATTAAAAAGCAGAGACATTACTTTGCCAACAAAGGTCTGTCTAGTCAAGGCTATGGTTTTTCCAGTGGTCACGTGTGGATGTGAGAGTTGGACTGTGAAGAAAGCTGAGCGCCAAAGAATTGATGCTTTTGAACTGTGGTGTTGAGAAGACTCTTGAGAGTCCCTTGGACTGCAAGGAGAGCCAACCAGTCCATCCTAAAGGAGATCAATCCTGGGTGTTCATTGGACGGACTGATGCTGAAGCTGAAACTCCAATACTTTGGCCACCTCATGCGAAGAGTTGACTCATTGGAAAAGACCCTGATGCTGAGAGGGATTGGAGGCAGGAGGAGAAGGGGATGACAGAGGATGAGATGGTTGGGAGGCATCACCGACTCGATGGGCATGATTTTGAGTAAACTCCGGGAGTTGGTGATGGACAGGGAGGCCTGGTGTGCTGCAATTCACGGGGTTGCAAAGAGTCGGACACAACTGAGCGACTGAACTAAACTGAACTGAAGTTCAGAGACAGAGAAATCCACTGTAAACAAATTCCTATCAATTAAATTACAATATGTATTGTTTATTGGGTCTCCTCAGCTTCCCCTGGGCTTCCCTGGTGTCTCAGACAGTAAAAGTGTCTGCCTACAATGCTGGAGACCCAGGTTCGATCCCTGGGATGGGAAGATCCCCTGGAGAAGGAAGTGGCACCCCACTCCAGTACTCTTACCTGGAAATTCCCATGGAGTGAGAGCCTGGTCGACTGCAGTCCACGGGGTCGCAAAGGGTCGGACACGACTGAGCGACTTCACTTTCACTTTCAGCTTCTCTTACAATTAATTCATGAAATTACTTTATAATCTATCTCCTATTTAAAGGAAATGAAAATGTCTTGTTGAGAATCAGCCTCAACTAGAAGAAATAAAGCATTGACAAAACTAGACAGCATTTTAAAAAGCAGAGACATTACTTTGTCTACAAAGGTTCACATAGACAAAGCTATAGTTTTTCCAGTAGTCATGCAGGGATGTGAAATTTGGACTATAAAAAAGGCTGAGCACCGAAGAATTGATGCCTTTGAACTGTGATGCTGGAGAAGACTCTTGAGAGTCCCTTGGACTGCAAGGAGATCCAACCGGTCCATCCTAAAGTAAATCAACCTTAAATATCCATTGAAGGACTGACGCTGAATCTGAAGCTCCAGTACTTTGGCCACCTGATGCAACAAGCCAACTCATTGAAAATGGCCCTGATGCTGGAAAAGATTGAAAGCAGGAGGAGAAGAGGATGACAGAGGATGAGATGGTTGGATGGTATCACCAACTCAGTGGACATGAGTTTGAACAAACTCTGGGAGATGGTGAAGGACAGGGAAGCCTGGTGTGCTGCAGTCCATGGGTTTGTAAAGAGTCAGATATGACTGAAGATTGAACAACAACAACCCCATTTTCAAAACAAGAGATTTATAAAATTTTGTTAATTCTTGCTATAGGCATGAAATTGGTTTAAAATAAGTAGCAGACACTACACAGGGATACATATATATATATATTTCCATTCCTTATGACTGTTCTGACTCTAGTGATTAGTGTGTTTTCTAACCAAATTCTCAGTTCAAATTCCATGCTGATTTTTCCACTCAGCAGCAGTGTTCACAAGTTTTAAAGATGAAAGCCATTTTCAGATATTTTTAGATTAGAATTGATTAGAGTAATATTAAATTTATAGATGAATTGCCATTGGACCATGGCCAGTCTAATGCTGTGAATTTGCGTGGCCTTCTAAAAAGCAAATCTGTCGTTAACCTTCTAGCCCAGTCTTGTATTTTAGGCAAATTGTAATAACCCCTTATAAGCATGAAATGTAGTGATTGATTTAGCAAGACCTGGAAAAGCCATGCTGAGTTAGGTAAGTTGCATAAGAATAAGGTCAGTTGAAATCAGGTGACATTTAATAAACACAAAATTTGAAGTTGCAATGTCAGTATTTATAGCGACTATTTAGTATTCAGTGTTCCAAGAATGGTCATTCTAGTGTTAAATGTTTCTCTGGGTACAGGCCTATAAGTGGAAAGTGTAATAGGAAAGAAAGCTTGAGGGATTTTGCTTGCAAAACTAAAGCTGTTAGTGTATAAGAACCATGGATGAATAAGCTAAATGAGAGGGCAGAAGAAGTTTAAATTTAGTTATGTGAATATAAAGCATGTGCATGTTTTCAAATACTGATGACATCTTAGTGTACTGGGCAGGATTCCTATAATTTGATTTGATAGGCCATATTATTTTGTAGCTATTATATTATACATTAAATTTTAATATGTTCATGGTGTATAATATTTTATTGTTCATAAATCCACTTTAGGATTTTTTTAATTGTTCATTGAAAGTTGGATATAACACTTCAATATTTTACTTTATTTAGAATATTATTATTTATGCTCACTCATATATTGCAAAAAAAATAATTCAATATTTATTAACTTATCAGCTGCTATCATCTTTTTTGTGTGTTGTAACAAGGAAAAATAGTAGTCCATAGTGGTTACTTTTGTCAACTTGAGTGATGGCTCAGACATTAAAGAATTGCCTGCAATGCAAGAGACCTGGTTTCTATCCCTGGGTCAGGAAGATCCTCTGAGAAGGGAATGGCAACCCTCACCAGTATTCTTGCCTGGATAATTCCATGGACAGAGGAGCCTGGTGGGCTACAGTCCATGGGGTTGCAAAGAGTAAGACACAAGTGGGTGACTAACATTTACTTACTTGAGAGGTCCTCTTGTATCCAGTGTGGTGGAGTAAGTCCTAACTCTTGTCTGACTCTTGTGACTCCGTGGACTGTAGCCCATCAGGCTTCTCTGTCTGTGGAATTTTCCAGTAAGCATACTGAAGTGGGTTGCCGTTTCCTTGTCTAGTGGATCTTCCTGACCCTGAGATCAAACCCAGGTCTCCCGCACCGCAGGCAGATTCTTTACTAACTGAGCTAAGCATTCATTACTGGGGTATATTTGTGAGGATGCTTCTGGATGAAATTAGCATTTGAATCTGGGGAGACTCAGTAAGTAGACTTCCCACCCCAATGTGAGCGGCATCATCCAGTCCATTGAGAGAGTGAACAGAACAAAGCATACAGGAGGGAGGGATTTTCCCATTTGTTTTTTTCCTTCCTCACTCATTGAGCAGGGACATTTCTTAACTTCTCTGACCCTGAACTAGGACTTCAACCATCAGCTCCCATGGTTTTCAGGCCTTTGGACTCAGAATTGCCCTTCTGGTTTTCCTGGGTCTCCAGCTTCAGTGGTAGATGGTGGGACTTCTTACCCTCCAAATAAATGTGTATGCATGTGTGCGTGTGTGTCCCCTATTGGTTTAATTTCTCTGGAGAAACCTAATATACCAACTTTGTCATTTTGCGTATGTTTTATTTCTGTTATGAAATTTAAAATTAAGATTATTTTCAAATATACACAAGTGGAAAAATAGTATAATGACCCCACAGTGTCATCAAAACTTCAAAAATTACTAACATTCTGATGTTTTGTCTCATCATATATGCATTTTAAAGTAATATTTAACATTTAGCAAACCAAAAATATATCTAGCTACCAAATTTTACTCTTCTTCACACAGATACAAACATAAATTTAAAATAAATGCAGTATTCTACAATAGGCATTAACTTAGTATTAACAATATGCACATTCAAGTAACTGTATGCTGTTACTCTTTTTCCTAAAGGACAAGTGGATTGTGTGTGGAGAACTGATATATGCACATTTGTGCATACTATATTCTCCATACGTATAGCCACATGTATGCTTAAATCACAAACTGGGAAAGTCACTAATGAGTACCAAATGAGTTACAAATAAACCATAAAGTATATATAAAGAAGAGAGTGACTATAGAGAACTAAAATTATTGGGGAAAAATTATTTGAAGAAAATATTGAACAGAAATAAAATGTAGCTGTTGTTCTCATGCATGAACAGGATCTGCCTCAAAACTGAATGACTTACCATTTAGCAGCTGAAGGTGCTGGCAGCTGACACCTTTCAACTCTCAGTCATCTCTGAGCATTGCCTTACTCCAAAGAGCTTTGCTTGTCAAGGGCAGATCTCATTTCCAGAGCTGCCAACATCTAGAGACAAGCACATGTTGTGGGAGAATAAGGCTCCAACTCCTCACCACCATGTGGGGCAACCTCCAGAAAACGTTCGAGCCTCAGTGTATTTAGAACACTGGTTGAAGCCCTTGCTGAGTCTTCATCATAAACCACCTTCTCCCTTGCCCAATCTTGCATCCTTTCCCTCCATTTTAAAGGAGTAGATACCTTAAGGATGCCTCAAGAAACCACCTTCCTGAGAAATATGCAATTCAAGTCTATTTCCAAGTAAGACAATTTGCAGCATCAGGGTTGAAAGTGATAAGCAGACATCAAGCAGACAGCCACCAAAGAACAAAATCAGGACAAGATGGTTTCCAGTGTTCTTGAAAGACAAAAATATTTGATTAAACTAAAAACTAGAGATTTTGCTAAAAGGTGTTTCCCAGTATAAAATTTGTGAATCACCTGTATCAAATTATAATTTCTAGTCTCTCCCAAATTTTTATTTGTGTACAAAGGTGTTTAGGGTAGGAGAGATGTGGCAATATCTTGGATTTTCTTTTGTTAAAAAGTCTTAGGATTCTACACATCCTAACGTGACACAAATTGCTTATAGTTCATAAATCAGGGAGCAAGGCTATCTCTGGAGCCTACCAGATATATATTCTGGAAAACCTCTTACTTTATATATAGAGGAAAACCTCTATACTTTATGTATATATATATATATATATATATATATATACATATATATATATATATATATATATCTGTGTGTATTTATTTATTTAAATGTATTGATGTTGTTGTTTAGTTGCTAAGTCATAGTCAATTCTTTGTGACCCCATGGACTTTAGCCCACTGGGCTTCTCTGTCCATGGGATTCTCCAGGCAGGAATGCTGGAGTGGGTTGCCATGCCCTACTCCAGTGTATCTTCCCAACTCATGGATTGAGCCCATGTCTCCAGAATTAGCAGAAGGATTCTTTATCACTGAGCCACATGGGAAGCCCCTGGTACAAGTTACAAAGCTCATCCCTCACTATTTTATGTACATGAGTGGATTTCTCTTCCATTAATCTATGACTCGCCTTGACAAATTCTGTTGTTTTCTTAGCTCTTGTATTACCTGTATAATCAATTCCGTGCACTGAATTTCCTCTGTATTAAGTACTTATCCTGGTTTCTTTTTTCCTGGTCAGGCTGCTCATGATATAAAAATAACCACAGGAAAGAGAGAAACATTTGTACCAGTCGAAAGTCTCCTGAACAGGGTCAGCTATTTATATTCTAATCAAACTAAAATTTTTTAAAAGTAACAGCCATAACAAAATATACAGCTTAAAATTATTTACTGTTCCTCTGACTCTGAAACTTCAAAAGATTCAATAAGATATAATATCAACTATTAGGTTCATGTGAACCAAGTCCACACAACAGTGTCCTCTTTTGTCTCAAAAATCTTCCAATTTTTAGCATCAGATTTTTTTATTTAATAAGATATAAGTAAAACCATACAACTGTTTGTAACCTCTATAGTATTTGACACCATGGGATTTAATTTCAAAGTCTGGCAATCAGGACTCAGGGAGTGTTAACACCAAAGTATCAATATTAGAGCTTAGATGACTATTTCACATAACGATTATATAGAAAAATGTGTGTGTATTTGCTCAGTCATGTCCAACTCTCTGGATTAAACCTGAGTCTCTTGTGTCTCCTGCATTGGCAGAGAGATTCCTCACCATTAGCAACTCCTGGGAAGCCCATACGGAAAAATGTACTGTTCTCAGATGCTCAGTCATGTCCGACTCTTTCCAACCCCCTGGACTGCAGCCCACCAGGCTCCTCTATCCATGGGATTCTCCAGGCAAGAATACTGGAATGGGTTGCCATTTCCTCTTCCCAGGGATCTTCCAACTCTGAGATTGCACTCGTGTCTCTTGTGTCTCCTGCTTTGGCAGGCAGATACTTTACCTCTAGCACCACCTGGGAAGCCCGTATGTAAAAATATTGGTAATAAAAATAATTATTTTTGCCTCTTAAAAAAAAAAAAAAAACACAAACCAATAAGCAGACAAACCAACCAACCAAAAAAAAAAAAAAAAAAATTTTGAAAACCTCCAACTTAGATGAATTCGTCGGTTACCTGAGTATTTAAGTTAAAAAAAATTGAAAGTGTTAGTTGCTCAGTCATGTCCGACTCTTTGAGACCCCATGGAATATAGCCCACTAGGCTCCTGTGTCCATGTGACTCTCTAGGCAAGAATACTGGAGTGGGTAATCAATCCCTTCTCCAGGGGATCCTCCCAACCCAGAGACTGAACCTTTGTCTCTTGCACAGCAAGTGGATTCTTTACTGTCTGAACCACCAGGGAAACCCAAATATATGTTATCTTAATTGTAAATCAAAAATAGCAAAATTATAAATTCACCAGAAAAATTACTTTCCTAAGCCTGATGAAATAATAAGGCATCTTACTATATATTAAAATCTTTAAAACTGAAGGTAATTCATATATATTGACAATACAATTTTGTTTCAGCAAAACACTTGACTGACATTTTGTGATAGAAATATTTCAAAGTATAGATTTTAAAAAAGAAGGGTTTATAGTCAGTGTCAATTGTAAAATCAATGAAAAATAGTGATAAAGTCACACATTTTATACTGGATATAAATGTGTAAATAAAATTAATTCCATGTAAGTTGTTTAAAACTTTAAATTAGCTAAAAAAATTAAAATTTTAAAAGAAATGTCAGCTTTTATTAGTGCTTCTGAGTAGCAGGACGAGAAGGGGACTACAGAGGATGAGATGGCTGGATGGCATCACCGATTGGATGGACATGAGTTTGAGTAGACTCTGGAAGTTGGTGATGGATAGATAGGGAGGCCTGGCAAGCTTTGATTCATGGGGTCACAGAGTCAGACACAACTTAGCAACTGAGCTGAACTGAACTGATACGTAGCCAGGTTTATTAACTCATTAGGGTTTGTTTCTTTGGCAAGGAATCCACCTACTGTCACTTCATTATGGCCTGGAAAATAAAAGGCAAGAAGATGAACAACATATAAAACTTCAAATATTTTCTCATATTTTAATACATACTTTCATGAGATCCTCATTAGACAATTTTATCTTTTGGATATAGTTGCCTTATGACATTGAAATCCTTACAGGGAAATCTTTGTGAGATAAAGATATTTAAATACCCCTTGTAAAAAAATGAACAATGTAACTAAGATTATATGTTTGAATTTTTCAAACTAACCCAATCTCCCCAGTATTGACTAGAGATATTTAAAATTCTTTTATCAAAAATGAAAATAATAAAAAATTAAACTGCAACAAAATTATTTTGATCATAGTAAAATGAAGAAACATTTTGTTTAGCATTTTAAGCTGTTACATTTATAAACAAGTAAATATTAAGTAGTTGAATATTACTTCAGTTCAGTATATCCCTGATAAAATAAGCAAATAAAAACAGCAAGCAAAATAGGCTCCAATTACCAAAGTATCATTTTTTGCACTCAGACAAAATTAGTATATTTTAAATTATTCATTACCCCTAAAATTTTGCCTGTATTTGAGAAGAAAGAAAGGAAAAGATTCGTACCTAAAATATTAAAATCAGTAAGACATGCTATTACTATTTTTATTCACATAGCCCTTCAAAAGCTTTCTCAAGAGTTTTGTCCCTGAAAACCCTATTCTGACCAAATGCTCCAAGAAATATGGCTCCATGGTCAAATAAGTTTAGGATGTACTGTGTAACATATTTCTTACTGAGTAGTCACTGAGCATTTTACATCTTAAAGCTTTAAAAGTTATGATAAATTTGGTTCCAAAGAAATGACTTATGCTAAACCAAATGATAGTCACATTTGACTAGCTCCTGAAAGACTTATTTACAAAGATGATGGACCATATTTTGCTTGCAATTTACTTTTTTTCTAAATAATAAGTTCATATTTCTCACACATTAAGAGCTAAAGGTAGTTTGTGGCATCTAAAATGAATTAAAAATATGTGTGTGTGTGTGTATATATATATATGTATATACACACATATGTATCTTGTTGTATATATATATATATATATATATATATATATATCTACACACACACACAAATATGTATATATATGTATATATACATATATATATGTATATCTTGTTATATATGTATATATATATATCTTTCTTGAAACAAAGAGAGGTAGAACCGGTGTCAAAAATTAAAATATGGAATTATTTAAAGCATACATTTGGCTGGAATACTAGAAGGCTAGTGTACGGGTTGCCTACAACTTAAGATACCATAACATGCAGGCAGTCTATTGTAAAGATAATGTTTTTCATAAAGATGAAGCATCTCATTTTGATTCTGCTGAAGCGCTGCCTTCCACAGGGAATATTGAAATGACATAATTGAATGAAATAGAATGCTTTGACTAGTGTGAATTTCATAAGAGTTGAATAAGAGATTACATCTTACTTTCAGTTTAGTCATTATTATTTTATGTTATGCTCTTAGACTGAGAATGTTGGGTTTCATTACTTCCATGAAAACTGAGAGTACACAGCATATAACTAATCCATTACTTGAGATAAAATCTGGAGTTGAAAAAAACAGTTAACTAGTTTCTCTTAAAGAGGAGAACTTACCGAAAAATAATTTAAGAGTCTGCTTGATTTTGCCTGTACACTGGTGGAAGACCAATGGTTGTGTGAAAATGGAGAAATTTGATTTCAATATAAGAAATCGTTTAACTTTTTGAATTATGAGGAATAAAACAAATTTAAGAGTTTATCCCCACTCTCATCTCTTCTCTCCTTTTTATTGTGGTTTCTCTCTTTGTTCTTGATATTGTACCCTGCAAAGAATTGACTCTATGTCAGTGGTTTTGAATTAGGGATCTCAGAAGCAAGAACATGTTTCTATGAAAACAGCCCTTTAGAAATGTCAGTTTTATTAGGGCAAGCCTATTTCCAAGTAATAGGTCTAGCACCTAAAATTCAGTAGTGCCACATAGCAAATAGATGAGAGAAAATAAAATTGTAGGAGATTAAGATTTATAGGAGAATAATTTTCTACCTGATTTCTGTTGTATTCTCTTGAGCTATAGTATTGTTTGTATATTTGTGAGTAATTTTTGTCTTCATCTAATTTAAAACCTACACCTTCATAGATGTTCACTTTCTTTATCTTCCTATAAATAGTGTCATTTTCTCCACTTTTTTATGAAGGAGTAGGAAAAAGAAAATATTTTTTTTCTCAAAATATATATGTATTTAAGAGCATTGCAGTTCCAACAGGGCAGAACACTTTATAATAAAATCACAGAGATAGAATCTAATCAGTCAGTGAACATGAGTTATATTTGTCTTTTTGGATTGCTTGATGCAAAACAAGGCAGTTGAAATAATTTAACAGAGGTTTGAAAATCTGGCTCTGGGTAGGTTCTGTCCCATCTTCAGACTTTATTCTCCTGGAATGAAGGAGAATATTCTAAGTAGAGCCGAAAGGGCTACTGGCCTCTTCTATCTCTGACATCCCATGGCCCTTGTATGGGCTGTAAGCCACCTGAGACCAACTGCTTACTCTAGAGCTATTTTGCTTAGAGGAAGACCTTCTAATGTATGGTTGATAGTATATTAAAATCATGGATTTTCAAATGAGCTGAAGGGTAGAATTTTTTATACACATCTACCTCTATCAGGCCCTAACACACACACACACACACACACACATATTCTCAGACACATAACACTCATAAATATATACAGAAATAATTCATCAAAATTAAACATATAATCCTTCCACCTCACCTCCCAAAATCACAACTACACTGTACATAGTTCCTGGAGGCAAAAGTGTGAACTGTTGCTCTGGAGTGACTCCCAAGCCACCCTAAACTATTAAAAGGAAAGATATCTTAATATTTTCAGTTTACAGAGAATCATAACTTGCACTTTCCTTTTCACTAAAATCCACAAAATAGCCTTTGGTAATGCATAGGACTTCCCTAGTGGCTCAGACAGTAAGGAATCTGCCTGTGATGTTAGAGATCAGGGTTCGATCCCTGGATTGGGAAGGAAGTGGCAACCCACTCCAGTATTTTTGTCTGGAGAATTCCGTGGTCAGAGAAGCCTGGGGGCGGTGGGCGGGGGCGGCGGGGAGGCTACAGTCCATGGAGTCTCAAAGAGTCTGACATGCTAAGTGACTAGCACTTACTTACTTTAGTGAATTCTCAAAACTTCAATGAATGTGAATTGCTAAGTTTGCCTTCATGTGAGCTCTTGATTACACGTTAATCTTTGTGCTGACCGTATACTTCCATCATTGTCTTACTATTCAAATATGAAAAAGAGGGAGATACAAGTCCGGGAGCCATTTGGAGACTAGTTGAAATAATATGTAGGATAATATCAATGATTATAATGTTATCATTTATTGCTTTCATTATCGAATACCAGTCTATACATTGTATACTTATTAATGTAGTCTTAAAGCATAAGGATCCCCATTTTAACAATGAAGAAAATAAGGCATAGAGATGTAAGTTAACTTAGTGGACACCACACAACTAGAATACACATACTTTAGGACAACCTCTTGGTGTTCAGTTATTCTGCCATTACACCTTCTGTCTCCTGCATCACAGGCAGATTCCTTAGAGAAGAAAGGAAGAGAAGAATGGATTTGGGGACCCTGTCATGTTCAAAAGTGCAATGAAGGTACTAAACTAAGCTTTTAGAAATGAATTAAAATGGACAATTTTCAAGCCTAGTTTTTATTTTTTTCTTTATTTTTTTCATTTATTTTTATTAGTTTGAGGCTAATTACTTTACAATATTGTAGTGATTGTTGCCATACATTGACATGAATCAGCCATGGATTTACATGTGTTCCCCATCCTGAACCACCCTCCCATCTCCCTCCACATCCCATCCCTCTGGGTCATCCCAGTGGGCCAGCCCCGAGCACTTGTCTCATGCATCCAACATGGACTGGCAATCTGTTTCACCCTTGATAGTATACATGTTTCAATGCTATTCTCTCAGAACATCCCACCCTCGCCTTCTCCCATAGAGTCCAAAAGTCTGTTTTATATATCTGCATCATGTCTAGTTTTTTAAAAAATACATGTATCTAATTTTGTCTGCATCAGGTCTTAGTTGCTGCACACAAGATCTTTGTCACAGTGCCTGTGGGCCTCTCTCTAGTTGTGATGTGTGTCCTCAGAAGTTGCAGCATGCAGTCATGTGCCCCACAGTAAGTGGGATCTTAGTTCCCTGAGCAAGAAACCAACTTGCATCCCCTGCTTTGGGAGGCAGATTCTTAACCACTGAATCAACAGGGAAGTCCTGTTCTGACTAATTTTAGATTACTACAAGAAAATGACTGCAATAAGGGAAATGAGAACATGGGACTCCCCAAAGTTGGAAATCATCTCCCATCAATTCTGCTGAACTTTGGGGCCTTCAGTCTTCTTCAGGTTATTGCATTTGTATCTGTGGCAGAATACCTACTTACACAATTTTAGATGACAGAAGTGACAGTCAAATATATAATTTTACTCAAGCTGGCCTCATATTAATTGTCTTTCAATGCTTATCAATGTTATTAAGTCAAATTATTAAGTTTAAAGGACCACGTTAAGTGGGTGTAAGAAAAATAAATGCTTTCCATCTTCTATCATGCCAACACCCTTCCAGAAAAGCAAGTGTTTTCCAAAATTTTATCTGTTCTACTATAATTTAGTTTCAACTATTTAAATACTATGTTCATACCCGTATCTCTTGAATAAGTGACATAGACATCACCTATTATATATTTCCTATTATGTATATGCGCTTAGTTGTTCAGTTGTGTCTGACTGACTCTGCGACCCTTTGGACTATAGCCTGCCAGGTTCCTCTGTCCATGGGATTTTTCAGACAAGAATACTGGAGTGGGTTGCCATTTCCTTCTCTAGGGGATCTTGCTGACCCAGGGATCGAACCTGAATTGCTGTGCCTCCTGCATTTCTGGTGGATTCTTTACCCACTGAGCCTTTGGGGAAGCTCCTTGAGCCATCGGGGAAGTCCCACTTCTGTTGTGGTACATGGAAATTTAGCCCTGCCTCACCTCCTCTCCTCTTTCTCATTCATTCATACAAAAGAGTGAGTTAGTGACCTACTGCCTGCAGTCACTTCTCTAAGATCTGAAAATAGTATCATGGAAGAACAATTCTATTCGGAAAAGGCAGACAATAAACAAATAATTTAATATATCAAGTAGTAATATGTGCTAGCATGAAAAATAAAGTGAGATAAGGGAATAGGGAATAATGAAGGGTTTGATTAGGAAATGCCTCTGTCATAAGCTCACATTTGAACAGAAATTTGATGAGGTGAAGAAGGATCTATGTGAATATCAAGGGAGAGAATTCCAGGAAGAAGGAACAAAAATTGAGAATTTTAAGTCAGGAACATTCCAGGTGTATTCTAGAGTTGATTAAGAGACTAAGACTATGAAAGGGCAAGTCTTGGAGCATAATATTAGAGATTAGATCATAATATCAGGGACCAGATTTTAAATTTGACATGACAACCTTCTATTTTTTGCCAGTGTCACCCTGAGCCAAACTACCAGCATCTTTTTTCTTTATTTAAATTTATTTAATTGGAGGTTAATTACTTTACAATATTATAGTGGATTTTGCCATACATTAACATGAATCAGCCGTGGATGTACATGTGTCCCCCATCCTGAACCCCCCTCCCACCTCCCTGCCCATCCCATCCCTCAGGGTCATCCCAGTGCACCAACCCTGAACGCCCTGCCTCATGCTTGGAACCTGGACTGGCAATCTATTTCACATACGGTAATATACATGTTTCAATGCTATTCTCTCAAATCATCCCACTCTCGCCTTCTTTGACTGGACTAATTCAACTGCCTTTTAGCCAGTCTCTCTGCCACACCCTCAGAAACAAAACAAGCAATAAACATTTGAAATAAGTAAAATGCATACATGGTTACAAGTAGATTGTTGTTATAGAAAAAGAAGAAAAAAATAGAGGACAGGAAGAGGATTGGGAGTGCAAATTCCATGTGAATGTGTTTTGGAAAGCCTGCAGTAGAGAGTTGTCCTAATAGGCCTCAGCTAGAGAGCTGATGGTGTTCCAGGTACAGGGAACAAGTTCAAGTTAGAACAGAAAGATATTGTTACTGGAACAGAATGAGTAGGGGGGAAGATTACTAGAGGAGAATGTCTGAGGCACAAAGGCCAGTTATTTTACTTAATCTACATTTTATGCCATTATTATCACATGATTATTTATAAAATGTACACCACATGAAGAAATTTGATTTACTCTGAGTGAAATGCAGAATAATTTTGAGCAAAGAGGCACCTTTTAAATTTAATTCCACATGAATCTCTCTGAATACCATGTTGAAAAGAGATTACAAAAGAGAAAAGGTGAATGGAGACAATCCATTGAGAGTCTACTGCAGGGACAGAGGCTCAAGAAGAGTGACTCAACCTCGGTGACATATGAGGAATTAAGAATGAGATTTTGGATGCATTGGAGATAAATTATTTGATATATAATGCTTTAAAACATCTTTATCCACCCTTCCACAATTTTGTTCCATTTTGCCTGTGTATAAAATTCAGGCTGAAAATTATTTTTCTCAGAATGTTAGAAGCCATTGTCTCTCATCTCAGCTGCAGTGGAAAAGTTGGACACCGATTTTCTTTTAAAAGCTCAGTAAAATCCATGTTTTCCTTTCTTTGAAATTCTTTGTATCTCCTCTTCATTTCAGATATTGTGAAAATGTATGGTGCTTTGCCTGAAATTTTGTAGTGGAAATTTGACTTGCATCCTGTGGGGAGCCTCTTTAGGAATATAATTTTTTTTTTCTCTCATGTCTAATGTCAATTACTAGTCTGTCTTCACTTATTGGTATTCAAGATTACACTTATCTGCCAGTTTCATCAAAAATAGCTGGACTCTTCCTCACATTCTTGCTTATAAATTATCCCTTTGAGCACACGGTAAGCTGACAATATCAAATAGAGCATGAGACCAAGAAATCAGAGAACTGAGAGTTCAAATTCCATATGAATCTCTTTGGGAGAGACTGCAGTGGAGAGTGGTCCCAACAGGCCTCAGCTAGAGAGCTGAAGGAGAAGAAAACATCTTTTCCAGGTCAAAGAGATGCCACAGTCATCTGTAAGCAGTTTAGCCTTGATCATGCCAAGTTTAGCATTCACTGGATTGTGTCATACCTCTTTTCTCTACCTTTTGATTCTGTCCTTCCCCATCTTCTATTCTCTTTCCAAAATATACTATATCAATTGAGACAGGACTTTTGACTTTTCTTGCAATGTACATCACTCAGATATGTCCTTAACTTTAAAATCTAAGTGTCCAGTTCTTTGATACTTAACTATGAGTTAATTTTTGTTCAGTGTATGATGTGTCTATTCACTTGTTCATTCCTGTAGTTCCTTCCAATAATGTTTATTTTTAAAAGCATTTATTTTTGACCCTTTAAAACTTTTCATTATTCTCTCAACCCTTTCACAACTACTAAATCCATTTATATTCTCTCAAATTACTGAACACTGAACAAAGTGAAAAACTATTATGATAATTTGTCTGCATTTGCTCCATTAAAGAGCACACGAGAATCTCTAATTATAAACATACTATTTCTACTTAATATGCTAGATTGCTCAAACAAATCTTTATTTACCAATTTTCCACATGGAAGTAAATGAATGAATCTTACACTGTGGGCAAATTTGCACTTTAGTAAAATGATAATTAAAATTTTAGAAAGCACATTTTGCCTAAAAAATGCATTATAAAAACAGAAGCAAATTAAATATGAATATATTTTATATTCCCACAAACTAGAAATACACATTATAATCTTCAACACTTTATTTTCTTCCCCAGATACCACGTAATATCCTATATCAAAAATGCCCAACTGTTACTATTAAAGTTTTTTTGTTGTTGTTGTAACTTTTTTTCTTTGCTCACTTCCTCATATATTTATTTTTAGGTACTTTGAAGTTGAATAAAATAAACTTACCCAACATGTGCTGTAAAAATACAAGTAGTAGGTTAGATCGAGTTGGCAATTTACAATTTAAATCCTTGATAAAATGACAAATAAAGCAGAATAATGGAGATTTTGGTATTTTACAAGGACATTTGTTTCATGATTACATGTTTATCTGATTTTAAAGGGACTGTATTATGTTATTACTGAAAAAAATCTACATCTTGAGAGTCTTTCTTCCCACTTCTCAAATCTTTCAGTGACAAGCTATTAATTCTTAAATGTTGCTCCTGACCTTCCAATCTTAGAAGACTGCTTCCTTCATGTGTAAGCCTTGGTCATATTACATCTGCTATTTCTTTCTTTTTTTTTTTTTTAACATCTCTAATCTTTATTACATATGAGGATGAGCCACAGGAAATCATATTTGCACAGGGAGTAAACAGTGAATAAAAACTTGCTTATGAAGTATTGGCAAGTGTACTTTTAAGTCAATTGTCAGGCAGCTTTGAAGTAAGAAGGCAGCATAATTACCTTCATACTCCCTGAAGCTTGCACTACAGGGGCCTCGTTTACTTTTTTTTTTCCCTTATTTTTTATTAGTTGGAGGCTACTTACTTTACAATATTATAGTGGTTTTTGCCATACATTGACATGAATCAGCCATGGATTTACATGTGTTCCCCATCCTGAAACCACCCCCCCCCCCACCTTCTTGCCCATCCCATCCCTCTGGGTCATCCCAGTGCACCAGCCCTGAGCACTTGACTCATGCATCCAACCTGGACTGGCGATCTGTTTCACACTTGATAATATACACGTTTCACTGCTATTCTCTCAGATCATCCCACCCTTGCCTTCTCCCATAGAGTCCAAAAGTCTGTTCTATACATCTGTGTCTCTTTTTCTGTGTTGCATATAGGGTTATCGTTACCATCTTTCTAAATTCCACATATATGCGTTAGTATACTCTATCGGTCTTTATCTTTCTGGCTTACTTCACTCTGTATAATGGGCTCCAGTTTCATCCATATCATTAGACTGATTCAAATGTATTCTTTTTAATGGCTGAGTACTATTCCATTGTGTATATGTACCATGGCTTTCTTATCCATTCGTCTGCAGATGGGAATCTAGGTTGCTTCCGTGTCCTGTCTATTATAAACAGTGCTGCGATGAACAGTGGGGGCACACGTGTCTCTTTCAGATCTGGTTTCCTCAGTGTGTATGCCCAGGAGTGGGACTGCTGGGTCATATGGCAGTTCTATTTCCAGTTTTTCAAGTAATCGCCACACTGTTCTCCATAGCGGCTGTACTAGTTTGCATTCCCACCAACAGTGTAAGAGGGTTCCCTTTTCTCCACACCCTCTCCAGCATTTATTGCTTGTAGACTTTTGGATAGCAGCCATCCTGACTGGCATGTAATGGTACCTCATTGTGGTTTTGATTTACATTTCTCTGATAATGAGTGATGTTGAGCATCTTTTCATGTGTTTGTTAGCCATCTGTATGTCTTCTTTGGAGAAATGTCTGTTTAATTCTTTGGCCCATTTTTTTATTGGGTCATTTATTTTTCTGGAATTGAGCTTCAGGAGTTGCTTGTATATTTTTGAGATTAATCTTTCGTCTGTTGCTTCATTAGCTATTATTTTCTCCCATTCTGAAGGCTGTCTTTTCACCTTACTTATAGTTTCCTTTGTAGTGTAAAAGCTTTTAAGTTTCATTATGTCCCATTTGTTTATTTGTGCTTTTATTTCCAATATTCTGGGAGGTGGGTCATAGAGGATCTTGTTATGATTTATGTCGGAGAGTGGTTTTGCCTATGTTCTCCTCTAGGAGTTTTATAATTTCTGGCCTTACATTTAGATCTTTAATCCATTTTGAGTTTATTTTTGTGTATGGTGTTAGAAAGTGTTCTAGTTTCATTCTTTTACAAGTGGTTGACCAGTTTTCCCAGCACCACTTGCTAAAGAGGTTGTCTTTTTTCCATTGTATATTCTTCCTCCTTTGTCGAAGATAAGGTGTCCAAAGGTACATGGATTTATCTCAGGGCTTTCTATTTTGTTCCATTGATCTATATTTCTGTCTTTGTGCCAGTACCATAGTGTCTTGATGACTGTGGCTTTGTAGTAGAGCGTGAAGTCAGGAAGGTTGATTCCTACAGTTCCTTTCTTCTTTCTCCAGATTGCTTTGGCTATTTGAGGTTTTCTGTATTTCCATACAAATTGTAAAATTATTTGTTCTAGGTCTGTGGAAAATACCATTGGCAGCTTGATAGGGATTGCATTGAATCTATAGATTGCTTTGGGTAGTATAGTCATTTTGACAATATTGATTCTTCCAATCCATGAACACGGTATATTTCTCCATCTATTTGTGTTCTCTTTGATTTCATTCACCAGTGTTTTATAGTTTTCTATATAAAGGTCTTTTTTTTTTTTCTTTAGGTAGATATATTCCTAAGTATTTTATTCTTTTCATTGCAATGATGAATGGTATTGTTTCCTTAATTTCTCTTTCTGTTTCCTCATTGTTAGTGTATAGTAATGCAAGTGATTTCTGTGTGTTAGTTTTATATCCTGCAACATTACTATATTCATTGAATATAGTAATGTTCTGGTAGAGTCTTTAGGGTTTTCTATGTAGAGGATCATGTCATCTGCAAACAGTGAGAATTTTACTTCTTCTTTTCCTATCTGGATTCCTTTTACTTCTTTTTCTGCTCTGATTGCTGTAGTCAAAACTTCCAAAACTATGTTGAATAGTAGTGGTGAGAGTGGGCACCCTTGTCTTGTTCCTGATTTTAGGGGAAGTGTTTTAATTTTTCACCATTGAGGAGAATGTTTGCTGAGGGTTTGTCATATATAGCTTTTATTATGTTGAGGTATGTTCCTTCTGTTCCTGCTTTCTGGAGACTTTTTATCATAAATGGATGTTGAATTTTGTCAAAGGCTTTTTCTGCATCTATTGAGATAATCATATGGTTTTTATCTTTCAATTTGTTAATGTGGTGTATTACATTGATTGATCTGTGGATATTAAAGAATCCTTGCATTCCTGGGATAAAGCCCACTTGGTCATAATGTATGATCTTTTTAATATGTTGTTGGGTTCTGCTTGCTAGAATTTTGTTAAGGATTTTTGCATTTATGTTCATCAGTGATATTGGCCTGTAGTTTTCTTTTTTTGTGGCATCTTTGTCTGGTTTTGGTATTAGGGTGATGGTGGCCTCATAGAATGAGTTTGGAAGTTTACCTTCTTCTGCAATTTTCTGGAAGAGTTTGAGTAAGATAGGTGTTAGGTCTTCTCTAAATTTTTGGTAGAATTCAGCTGTGAAGCCATCTGGTCCTGGGCTTTTGTTTGCTGGAAGATTTCTGATTACTGTTTCGATTTCTGTGCTTGTGATGGGTCTGTTAAGATCTTCTATTTCTTCCTGGTTCAGTTTTGGAAAGTTATACTTTTCTAAGAATTGGTCCATTTCTTCCAAGTTGTCCTTTTTATTGGCATATTGCTGCTGGTAGTAGTCTCTTATTATCCTTTGTGTTTCAGTGTTGTCTGCTGTGATCTCTCCATTTTCATTTCTTATTTTGTTGATTTAGTTTTTTTCCCTTTGTTTTTTGATGAGTCTTGCTAATGGTTGGTCAATTTTATTTATCTTTTCAAAAAACCAGCTTTTGGCTTTGTTGATTTTTGCTATGGTCTCTTTTGTTTCTTTTGCAGTTATTTCTGCCCAGTTATTAAGATTTCTTACCTTCTACTAACACTGGGGTTCTTCATTTCTTCCTTCTCTAGTTGCTTTAGGTGTAGAGTTAGGTTATTTATTTGACTTTTTTCTTGTTTCTTGAGGGAAGCTTGTATTGCTATGAATCTTCCCCTTAGCACTGCTTTTACAGTATCCCATAGGTTTTGGGTTGTTGTGTTTTCATTTTCATTCATTTCTATGCATATTTTGATTTCTTTTTTGATTTATTTTATGATTTGTTGGTTATTCAGAAGCCTGTTATTTAACCTCCATATGTTTGAATTTTTAATAGTTTTTTTTTTTTTTTTTTTTTTCCTGTAATTGAGATCTAATCTTACTGCATTGTGGTCAGAAAAGATGCTTGGAATGATTTCAGTTTTTTTGAATTTACCAAGGCTAGATTTATGGCCCAGGATGTGATCTATTCTGGAGAAGTTTCCTTGTGCACTTGAGAAAAAGGTGAAGTTGATTGTTTTGGGGTGAAATGTCCTATAGATATCAATTATGTCTAGTTGGTCCATTGTGTCATTTAAAGTTTGTGTTTCCTTGTTAATTTTCTGTTTAGTTGATCTATCCATAGGAGTGAGTGGGGTATTAAAGTCTTCCACTATTATTGTGTTATTGTTAATTTCCCCTTTCATACTTGTTAGCATTTGCCTTACATATTGCGGTGCTCCTATGTTGGGTGCATATATATTTATAATTGTCATATCTTCTTCTTGGATTGATCCTTTGATCATTATGTAGTGTCCTTCTTTGTCTCTTTTCACATCCTTTATTTGAAAGTCTATTTTATCTGAGTATTGCGACTCCTGCTTTCTTTTGGTCTCTGTTTGTGTGAAATATTTTTTTCCAGACCTTCACTTTCAGTCTGTGTGTGTCCCTTGTTTTGAGGTGGGTCTCTTGTAGACAGCATAAATAGGGGTCTTGCTTTTGTATCCATTCAGCCAGTCTTTGTCTTTTGGTTGGGACATTCAAGCCATTTACATTTAAGGTAATTATTGATAAGTATGGTCCCGTTGCCATTTACTTTGTTGTTTTGGGTTCACGTTTATACAACTTTTCTGTGTTTCCTGTCTAGAGAAGACCCTTTAGCATTTGTTGAAGAGCTGGTTTGGTGGTGTTGAATTCTCTCAGCTTTTGCTTGTCTGTAAACCTTTTGATTTCTCCTTCATATCTGAATGAGATCCTTGCTGGGTACAGTAATCTGGGTTGTAGGTTATTCTCTTTCTTCACTTTAAGTATGTCCTGCCATTCCTTTCTGGCCTCAAGAGTTTCTATTGAAAGATCAGCTGTTATCCTTATGGGAATCTCCTTGTGTGTTTTTCATTGTTTCTCTCTTGCTGCTTTTAATATTTGTTCTTTGTGTTTGATCTTTGTTAATTTTATTAATATGTGTCTTGGGGTGTTTCACCTTGGGTTTATCCTGTTTGGGATTCTCTGGGTTTCTTGGACTTGTGTGACTATTTCCTTCCCCATTTTGGGGAAGTTTTTCAGCTATTATCTCCTCGAGTATTTTCTCATGGCCTTTCTTTTTGTCTTCTTCTTCTGGGACTCCTATGATTCGAATGTTGGGGCATTTTACATTGTCCCAGAGGTCCCTGAGGTTTTCCTCATTTCTTTTGAATCTTTTTTTTTTTTTTTCTTTTTTCCTCTCTGCTTCATTTATTTCCACCATTTTATCTTTTACCTCACTCTTCCTATCTTCTGCCTCCGTTATTCTACTGTTGGTACCCTCCAGAGTGTTTTTTAATCTCATTTATTGCATTAGTCATTTTTAATTGACTCTTTTTTATTTCTTCTAGGTCCTTGTTAAACATTTCTTGCATCTTCTCAATCCTTGTCTCCAGGTTATTTATCTGTAACTCCATTTTGTTTTCAAGATTTTGGGTCATTTTTATTATCATTATTCTAAATTATTTTTCAGGTAGATTCCCTATCTCTTCCTCTTTTGTTTGACTTGGTGGGCATTTTTCATGTTCCTTTACCTGCTGGGTATTTCTCTGCCTTTTCATCTTATTTAGATTGCTGTGTTTGGGGTGACCTTTCTGTATTCTGGTAGTCTGTGGTTCCTTTTTATTGTGGAGGTTTCTCCCAGTGGGTGGGGTTGGATGATTGGCTTGTCAAGGTTTACTGGTTAGGGAAGCTTGCATCGGTGTTCTGGTGGGTGGAGCTGGATTTCTTCTCTCTTGGGTGCAATGGAGTGTTCAGTAGTGAGTTTTGAGATGGGTCTATGTGTTAGGTGTGACTTTGGGCAGCCTATATATTGATGCTCAGGGCTATGTCCGTATGTTGCTGGAGAATTTACATGGTATGTCTTGCTCTGGAACTTATTGTCTCTTGGGTGGTGGTTGGTTTCAGTGTAGGTATGGAGGCTTTTGGATGATCTCTTATTAATTAATGTTCCCTGTAGTCAGGAGTTCTCTGGTGTTCTCAGTTTGGGGCTTAAGCCTCCTGCCTCTGAATTTCAGTTTTATTCTTCCAGTAGCCTCAAAACTTCTCCATCCATATAACACTGATAATAAAACTTCTAGGTTAATGGTGAAAAGATTCTCCACAGTGAGGGACACCCAAAGAGGTTCACAGAGTTATATGAAGAAGAGGAGAGGGAGGAAGGGGATAGAGGTGAGCAGGAGGAGAAAAGGGGGGACTCAAGAGGAGAGAGACAGATCTAGGCAGTACTCTGTTCCCTAAGTGTTCTCCGTAGCCCAGAACACACACAGAGATTCAGAGAATTGGATTGAGAAGAGTAGGGGAAGGGAGGAAATATAGGTGATCTAGGGGAGAAAAAGGAGAGTCAAAAGGGGGAGAGAATGATCAAACAAGTAATCACACTCCTGAATAAAAATGGGTACTGAAGATTGGATTCTTAAATGTCCAAAATTGATATCAAATACTGAAAAACAAAGATTAAAATTCTAGAGTAGAAGTTAGACTCTTAAAAATACAATATTTTTTTAAAAATTAAGAAATATATATGAAATGTGCTTTAAAAACAGGGTCCTTTTTTTTGCAGTTATAGTGGGTTATAAAAATGAAAATTAAGGAGTAATAGAGGAGTAATAGAGGATTTTTTTTTTAAAAAAGAAAAAATTTTGTTAATTTGTTTAATTAAAAAAATAATAATAGTAGTAAAAATATATCTAGGAATTTCTCTGGAGCTGTTGCAGGCAGTGTGGGTTCAGTTCAGTTTCAGATAGCTCCTTCTTCTAGCTTACACTTCTCGATATCTATAGGCCCCTTCCTGTGTAGTCGGTGTTAACTACAGGAATTTTAATCTGTTGCACCTGTCACTTATAAAGCCATTCCCTTTCTTTATTTGGCTTCTGTTTGCAGGTCCCTTCAGTGTCTAGTTTCCACCCTGACACAAGCGGGCAGAGGTGGTCTCATGTTTAGGTTCGCTAGTTCAGTCGTGCTGGGGGGAGGGAAGGGCGCTGCAGACAAATGTCACTGGCGTGTGTGGGGAGCACTCACGGTGTTCCGGCCACACTGGGTTTGCGCCCGCTCACGGGTGTGTGCTTTCCCCGTCTACACTGCTCAGGCTGCAGGTTCCTCTACAGGGAGCGGGCCCTGAGTTGCGTCCACTTCCCAGGCCCAAACCCCTCAGGTTCAGGTTCTCGGGTCCTCCACAAAGATGCAGACTCGGTTGGGCCTTCATTTTGTGCCTTCCCCTGCGAGCAGCTCAGGGAACCAGGAGCTTGATGAGCGCACTCTCCTCAGGTGAAGCGTGACTTCTCCCCTCCCCGTCCCCGCCTGTTTCTGGGCACACCGGTCCGTTGCACCTTAGGTCTCTTCTGGGGAGCTGATCTCTGGCTGCGACCCTCCCGGCGGATGTCAACCATCCAGAATCTCAGGAAGTCTTTGGTTAGAAACTGGAAGCCTGTTTGCAGTTTGGTAGAGGATGCTGTCTCTGGGACCGAGTTTGCCTCTTTCTGGCTCTGGCTGGCACCCGCCTCCCCTCTACCTCCAGTAGGGATGGTCCGCTCCGCAGTGAACAGGGCATGGCAACCCACTTTAGTTTTTGTGCCTGGGAAATCCCATGAGCAAAGGATCCTGTCAGGCTACAGTCCATGGAGTTTCAAAGAATTGGACACTATTGAGCAACTGAGCATGCACACAGTCTTGATCAATGTATGCATGTGTGCATTTTTAGACATGTGATCAAATGTTCATGGAGTCATTGTTTAAGAAACTGGGAAGGTGTCAAAATTTCATCAAGACTAGAATGAAAAAGTAATCTTCAGTATGTGGATAGAGTAGAATAATATTCAGTAATAAAAATGAATGAACTTTGGTTACATAGAGCAATAAAGTGAAAGATAAATCACAGAATATATCCAGTGTTATTCAATTTATATAAAGTTTCAAGTTAGGCAATACCTAATAAAGTGTACTTCAGGAAAGATGCATAAGTGAAAAATTATGCAAATATAAACAGGATGGTGAAAAGTAAGTATAATGGAGTAGAGAGAGGATGTATTTTTAGGGCAAGGGAATTATATCAGGGGAGCAGAACTTCTAAATTACCAATTATGTTTGTATTTTAATTTAAAATATTCTACTGGTATTCATCTTATTGTTATTAACTGTATACTAGGTTTTACACAGTAGCATGTGTGTATATGTCTGCACTACCATTTCAGATCTGGCTGGGTTTCCAATGAGTTAAATGAAGTTCATACTCAATTTCAGCAGTACTTAGGAAATTTATTTTCAAATAAATGTTTAAGAATTAAATCATACACTTGTATGCTCTTAATGAAGATGCAGTAAGAAGCTCAGTTATATATTGATTTTGTCTTTGTCTTTTATTTATCTTTTTACTGGCAGGACTTAAAACTCATAGCTTTAGGAATGGATGAACACAATTTGGCAAATGTAGCACCTACACAAATGTCATGGATTTGTAGTTTGAAATTGAGCACAAACATTTCAAGTTTCAAATTCCACTTGCTACTAGAGGAAAATCAATTCTTGATTAAAGAGCCTGTATCTTCTAAGGTCCTATGAGAATTTAATGTATTCTATGTTAAAAAAATATTTGAGTAATTAAGTGTGGTATAAGTTGCTTTAAATGTTATGTTAATTTCTGCTGTACAGAAAAGTGATTCAACCATACACATATACACATTTTTAATGTTCTTTTCCATTATGGTTTATCTCAGGATATTGAATATAGTTCCCTTGCTATACAGCAAAATCTTGTTGCTTCAAAATATTCATTTCACAGCTAAAAGAATATGCCTGGTTTTAAGATATTTTAATTATAATATAAAATAAAGTTATTACCCTAATTTTATAATATCTATTTTATTTTTCATACTACCAAATCATCTATGATTTGATTAAAGTTCAGCAATTGTCAATACCTTGATTAGGACAGGTGACATGGGAGAAAAAAAAATAGGCATTTTAGATTACTATTTGCTTTTCTAAGCTTTACCCTCTGTACATTAGATAATAATAGAATATAGCAAACCTAGACAACATATTAAAAAGCAGAGACATCATTTTGTTCATGAAGGTCCATATAGTCAAAGCAATGGTTTTTCCAGTAGTTAGGTATGGATGTGAGAATTGGACTGTAAAGAAGCTTGAGCAATGAAGAATTGATGCTTTCAAATTGTGGTGCTGGAGAAGACTCTTGAGAGTCCCTTGGACAGCAGGGAGATCCAACCAGTCAACCCTAAATATTCATTGGAAGGTCTGGTGGTGAAGCTGAAGCTCCAGTACTTTGGCCACTTGATGCAAATAACTGACTTACTGGAAAAGACTTTGATGCTGGGAAAGATTGAGACCAAAAGGAGAAGGGGGTGGCAGAGAATGAGATGGTTAGATAGCATCAATAAGCATGAATTTGAGCAAACTCAGGGAGATAGTGGAGGACAGAGAAGCCTGACATGCTATAGTACATGGGTTGCAAAGAGTCAGATACAACTCAGAGAATGAACAGCAAAACCAATAATAAAATATAATGTATGCAAAATATATTATCATATTCTGCTAAAGAAAATTATTTTGTCATTTAATATTAAACAAAATATTAAGTTGCTGAAATGCCCAAATGAATAAGGATAGTGTTTACAATTAGCAAAAAATTCTGGAAAAATTAAGAAAATTTCATCATCATTATTCTAAGAAATGCACCACAACTCAAAATTTCTATAGAAAACTATGTAGTTCTAGTAATTGATTTTTCAATGTACTCATCACTGCTTCAAAATATTTTTGATATGTACATTTTAATATGCCCCACAAAAGGAGTTTTAACAATGACTTTCATGCTGATAAACTTGGGATATTGAATTCTTATAAATGCTACCTGGATAGACTTGTGAGATACATACTAAGATAACTCACTCATGATTGCAACCTAAAGGCTAAAGAAAAAGTTATAACCCAGAAGAGAAAACAAAGGTTGATAAAGGTGAGTGAGGGAGGAGAATTGAGCAGCAAATCAAAGATGAAAATTCAATTTCTAAAACATTAAGTTAGAAAAAGACTGAGCTAGGGAAAATGTTTTAAGGCATAAAAACTTAATAAGTGTAAGACCGGGTACCATAAAACTCTTAGAGGAAAATACAGGGAGAACACTCTTTGACATAAATCGCAGCAATATCTCTTTGGATCTGTTCTCCTAAAGTAAAGGAAATAAAAGTAAACATAAACAAATGGGACTAATTAAACTTAAAAGCTTTTGCACAGCAAAGGAAACCATCAGCAAAATGAAAATACAACCTGCAGAATGGAAGAAAATATTTTCAAATGATATGACTGATGAAGAATTAATATCAAGCATATATAAACAACTTATACAACCCAACATCAAACAAACAAAGCAATTTTAAAATGGGCAGAAGAACTGAGTAGACATTTTTCCAAAGATGAAATGCAGATGACCAGCAAGCACATAGAAAGGTGCTCAGCATCATTAATCATTCAGTTCAGTTCAGTCGCTCAGTCGTGTCTGATTCCTTGCGACCCCATGAATCGCAGCACACCAGGCCTCCCTATCCACCACCAACTCCCGGAGTTTACTCAAACTCATGTTCATTGTGTTGGTGACGCCATCCAGCCATCTCATCCTCTGTCATCCCCTTCTCCTCCTGCCCCTAATCCCTCCCAGCATCAGGGTCTTTTCCAATGAGTCAACTCTTCGCATGAGGTGGCCAAAGTATTGGAGTTTCAGCTTCAGCATCAGTCCTTCCAATGAACACCCAGGACTGCTCTCCTTTAGGATGGACTGGTTGGATCTCCTTGCAGTCCAAGGGACTCTCAAGAGTCTTCTCCAATACCACAGTTCAAAAGCATCCATTTTTTGGTGCTCAGCTTTCTTCACAGTCCAACTCTCACATCCATACATGACCACTGGAAAAACCAGAGCCTTGACTAGATAAAGTAATGTCTCTGCTTTTTAATATACTGTCTAGGTTGGTCATAACTTTCCTTCCAAGGAGTAAGCTAATCATTAGGGAAATGCAAATCAAAACTGCAATTAGATACCACCTCACACCTGTCAGAATGTTGTTGTCTAGTCGCTATGTCTTGCCCGAGTCTTTGCCACCCCATGAACTGCATCATGCCAGGTTTCCTTATCTTTCACTATCTCCTGGAGTTAATGGCTGTTATCAGAAAGAGTATATATGACAAATGTCAGTGCGGATGTGGAAAGAGGTAACCCTATGCACAGTTGGTAGGGATGTAAATTGGTACAGCAACTGTGGAAAACTGTATGGATGCTTCTCAATAAACTAAAAATAGAACTATCATATGAACCAGCAGTTCCACTCCTGGGTGTATATCTTTAAAAAACCCAATAATTCAAAAAGATACATGCATCCCAATGCTTACGGTAGCATTATTTATTACTATATTTGCCAAGATGGCAACTCAAGTGTCCACTGAAGCAACCTAAGTGTCTATCAGCAGATGAACAGTTAAAGATAGATGTACATAAAGTAGACAGAGAAAGCCAAATACTGTGTTACTTATGTGTGGAATCTAAAACTACAACAAAGTAGTGAATAAAACAAAGAAAAGCAAACTCACAAATGTAGATAGCAAATCAGTAATGGG
Organism: Dama dama; assembly: GCF_033118175.1. Lineage (NCBI taxonomy): Eukaryota > Metazoa > Chordata > Mammalia > Artiodactyla > Cervidae > Dama > Dama dama. Next base: position 23,638,831 of record NC_083711.1, read on the forward strand.
GAAAGGGTAAAATAGAAGTGGGGGAGTGGGGGATACAAGCTATTGAATGCAAGATAGGTTCAAGGATGTTATTACATTAATACAACACAGGGGATATAGTCAATATTTTGTTATAACTGTAAGTGAAAAGTAACCTCTAAAATTATACATAATTTTTTAAAAAGAATTTTAAAAATCCCCAAATTGTAGAGAAATAAATTATACAGGATTCTAGGCTCCTAACCTAGAAATGGGCCAGCTGCCTATAACAGAATATCAAATATTGTTAATATAGAATTCAGTGAATCTCTCAATCACCTCTCACTTAATGATTGCCTCCTAATGTGATGGACCATGTTAGAGTTCAGAGATACTGAGAACAAAGCTCAATTTTGCACTCAAAACTCTCATGACTGCTTGAAAAATATTTCTTTCATTCACAGTAGAACAACTAATAGAACAAATAAGAACTAACATGCAGAGTGATTTAAAATATAAATCAAAGTTCTAACTCATTCTGACTGGTTAAAGATAAAGGCATGTACCTTGAAGCACAAGCGTGATGGTGTCCAAAGCAGAGGTTTACAAATATCATTACCGTTACGGCTAAGAGTATGTACAAAGGCAAGAGGTAGAAGAAAACCTGTCCAGGAATGGGACATGAACAAGAAGAGGATAATGTTTCAGAACTTTGCAGATGATAAGCCTGAAAAAATAGAAAGGACCAACACATAAAGTTTTTGTATGAAATACTATAGGTTTTAAAATTAATTGTGAAAGCATTGTGAAACTATTGGATACAGTAATATAAGAAAGTAAACTGATGCTAAAGACTATTCTGTCTGCAATATAGTATTTAGGGACACTCAAACATGGAGCAAACATTTACATATGCCCTGCGTGCTGCGCGAAGTCACTTCAGTCGTGTCTGACTCTCTGCGACCCGGTGGACTGTAGCCCATCAGGCTCCTCTGTCTATGGAATTCTCCAGGCAAGAATACTGGAGTGTGTTGCCATTTCCTCCTCCAGGGAATCTTCCCAGCTCCAGCATTGAACCCGTGTCTCCTGTGGCTCCTCCATTCCAGGCAGATTCTTTACTGCTGAGCCACTGGGTAAGCCCAAACATTTACATATGTCCCCCAAAAAATAAAATATGATCTTCAAAAAAAGAGAATAATTGCAGATTTTTAAATATATTTCAAAAGCTAAATTAATAGCACCTAGGGCTGCCGTCTATGGGGTCGCACAGAGTCGGACACGACTGACGCGACTTAGCAGCAGCAGCAGCAGCATTACCAATTTAAATGTGGAGATAACAAAATGAGATAATTTCAAGTTTCTGGCTTACTTAATAAATTTAAGCCTATTTCTCTCCCACTTATTCCCATTGACTATCCTGCTCTCATTCAGTTTATGACATGGTCCCATGTAAGAACTCACTCAGTGAAGTGTGAAACTTATGGATTTGAAGAACCAGGACCTAGAAGTCTTTAAAAGTTACAATTTTCCACCAAATGGGTGCAGTATCTTCTGTGATCCACTAGTTATTAACACGTTTCTGGTCTTGCATATATGAGCTTCCCTGGTGGCTCAGGCGGTATAAGCGTCTGCCTACAATGCGGGAGACCCAGGTTCGATCCCTCGGTCGGGAAGATCCTCTGGAGAAAGAAATGGCAACCCATTCCAGTGTTCTTGCCTGGAAAATCCCATGGATAGAGGAGCATGGTAGGCTACAGTCCTTGGGGTCGCAGAGAGTCGGATACGACTGAGTGACTTCACTCACTTGTCTTGCAGGTATCTAAGCCCATGGGCTTTCAGTAAGCATAGGGTGAAATATTCTAGGGCTGTGTTCCTGGTGATAAAAATCATAATTGTTAACACATATTGTGTATGTTGTTTGCTGCACATCATTCTAAACTCCTTACATCTATTAACATATTTAATCCTCTGTACTAGATTAGAATTAGGTCTACTAAATTAGTACTGTTAACTATTTTTGCTTAGAGATGACCAAGGGATAGTGAAATTACAGAAACTCTCCTCAGAGCACAGGGCTGCTTTTTGCTCTTGTTGTAGTTGACACTCAGGGGTGTCCAATTCTTTGAAATTCCAAGGACAGTAGCCCACCAGGCTCTTCTATCCATGGGATTCTCTCTTCTGTCCATAAAACTGCCACCAAGATTCTAACCCAAATAACTAGGTTTCAGAATTCTTTCTCTATGGTGAATATTTAGTCTTTTTACTTCACTTGTGTCTTTCCTTCTCAAAGAGATTTTTAATCAGTAGGAATTATAAATTCATGGCTATATAGATAGTAAGGAACTTCATGACTCAGCCACAGCTTTCTTTAAACTTCTTTTTATTTCCAGTTTACTAGTGAAATTGTTACTCAGTAGAAAAACATACTTTAAGTATAATCATATGTCTTGAAGCTCAATACATCATTCACAGTGAAAGCGGTGAGAAAAGGTAGCTTGTGTTCAAAGAAATACACTTGCACAAATTGGAAAAGTCAATAATTGCTAGGTGTTACTAAACTATCCAAATGTAAGTGAAGTTCACACCATGGAAAGTCATTTCCCAGCAGGTGACAAAGTGGTTCTGCTATGCTTATATTTGTATAGAATCAAAATCTAGTAGCAATTGACAACCCTAGGGAGACTTGACTATATATTTTTTTTCTTTTTCTTTTGTAACAGACATATCGCAAATTGTATGTACTTCATCTAAATTGAGGTGAATTCCTGCAGACTTGATGCAGTAATCTTACAATGTTTGCAGATTTATTTCAATTATGTTTATGTCCCATGGTGAGAAGATGTCTTAGAAAATATAGTGCAGCACCTTCTTGGAAAAGGTGACATTGGTCTGATGGGTCTTTATAAACTTGATTGTTTTAACCTCATGTTTTTGAGCCCTCAAAATATTTTCTGGGTCTTCTTTCTGAATTCCCAATCTTCAGAAATCATTTATCATTCAGTTTTCAGAAGTACGTCCACAGGAAGAAAGCATGAATATATCACCAGGAATTGTTTCCAGATCAGTACTGACAAATGTTTCTTCCTGACTTCTCAGTAAAAATGATGCAGACTTCTTGAGTGATCTCATTCCATTATTTGAAAAGAGATAAGGTTTAATCCACTTCTGAAAGGAATGAAAATATTGGTGTGATGTGAAAGATAGAAACAGTGCAGAGAAGTGAGAAAGCCACTGAAGAAAAGCTGCCTACAAGGACATTTGTGCTTGCCATGAACCTGGCATTCTTGAAGTCAGTTTCTTAATTAATTCAGCAGCATGTGGCAATTCCATCTCTAAGAAGGTTGGTTCTGAATTTTTATCTGACAAAATAAACCCAGAGGTTTGCTTCACTGTTCTTGAAGAAAAATGTGATTTGAGGAATCATCGCACTTGGGTAGATTTGAGAAATTCCAGTTTGAAGCTATCAAAGGGACAGTCAATTTCACTTAGCATGTCTTGTGAATGACTGGCTTAGTAAACAAAATCTCAATTTTATTTTGTTTATAACATCTCAAAAGTTATTTGAGATCCATGACATCACACTTTTATGGAGACTTCCTTAACAAATATTAAATGTTTTTAATAGGAAATTTTGCCATTTTTGAGGCCACTATAGAGTATGAGAGCTACAGGCTTCAAAATGTAATCACCTTCCTACTTTCTATAACAGAAACATATTTTTTGTTTTTTTTTTTTACTTCAACAGTGGTAATTGAATAAAAAGCATTAAAAACATTTTATGGTCCCTTTTCACAGAATGCAACTCTGCTCTTAAACCACAATAAATAAATCTAACTTACATTTTGCCAGATCAAAAACATTCTTTAAAAACTCTACTTTTCTCCGGCTCTCAATTCAGATGCACATATTTTGGCTCTTGAGAACCTTGCTTATCAAAAAGTGGTGCCACTTCAGAACCAGACAGAGATAATAGAGAAATCAATGTTAGAAGCTGTTTGTACAGTCACTGTAGGAAAATCTGGACTCCAATTATGACATTTTAGGTAAAATAATATTTCATCAAAATGAAAACCAAAAGAACTATTCAGACATTTTTCTTGTAAGATGGTCTCACGTTCTTACAAAATAAAATAATGTACTGTATGTTTAATTAACATAAAGTTACTTTATACAATCAAGACATTTATTAAGCATTTCCTATTTATTATGAAAGCCTGTATCCTGAAATAAATATAATAATAATAAGATAAAAGCCTTTCTACAATGATGAAGTAAAGAAGATTTTTAAAATATACAAAATAATAATTATAATACAAAATAAAATATTGTAAGTGCCACTACAGAAGTACTAAAAGTTCCATGAATGTCTCAGGGAGGAAGAACCATTCTTGGAGCCTTTTGAAAGGTAAGAAATTACATTGAATCTGCCCTTGCAGTTTCACAGAAAGGCATCTGAGGCCGTTAATAAATTAAAATAGACTCTTACAAAAGGAAAGATACAGGAATGATTTAAACATTGCTTGCTTATCACATCAGGTATGTGTTCACCACATAAGAATGTGACTTTCAGGCTGTCCGAGACAGTAGGAGGAAGTTGGATTTGATAAGAAATGAAAAACCACTGTGTATGTGTATGATATGTATATATTATGTGGTGAAGAGATTTGATAAAAGTTACAATACTAGAGATTAATTTGGTAAATATCTATAGAAACTTGATGAGATGAAATAGATGGGCACATATTGAGGAAGCTGTTATATAATAATGGTGATAATACTAATGACCTAAATAAAAAATAACAGTGGAACTAAAAAAGAAAAAAAGATAGGAGATGCATAATCGACCTAGAATGACATAAAGTGTATGTTTGAGGAAGAAGAAATTATCAAGTATTACTCAAAGATTAATTATTTTTCATTTCTGCATTCAATCATCTATCACGTTTTTTAAAACATTAAACTTTCAAATATATGACTATGTTATAAAGAGAAACCCAGATACATAAGGTTAAGACTAATGCTAGTTACAGGACAGTCTTATCTGATATCTTTCTTCCCTAATATGTCATTAACTCAGATTTTGGGTAAATTATTATGATCAGGTGGTACATATTTATATCTTTGTGCTCAGTCACTCAGTTATGTCTGACTCTGCGACCTAGTGAACTGTAGCTCACCAGGTTCCTCTGTCCATTGAATTTTCCAGGCAATAATACTGGAGTGGGTTGTCATTTCCTACTCCAGGGGATCATCCTGACCCAGGGATCAAACCAGCATCTCTTGTATCCTTGTATTGGCAGGAGGATTCTTCAGCACTAAGCCACCTAGGAAGCCCACTTTTTGTCATTGCTAGAGCAAAATAGAAAAGATCCTCCTCTGTGGATTAGTCACACCCACTGTTTGCAGCTATAAATCATCAGTAATGAAACTATATGGAAATGGTTAACCTTACCCAAGTCAGCAATGTGTTTGAATCAAGAAATTGACATCACTTGATTAATAGGTTCAAGGACTGCTATACTAGCAAAATTAATACATATATTCAAGCAGTAGATGTTAAGGATGTAAAAAGAAAATCATTGACCCAACTGTCTCCCTCTGTAAATGAGATACCAGTTAATATATATCTTTTAATTAGCATTATTTGGTAGTTTTATTTAACAAAATCAATGACCTAAGTTCTGACCTTCCAATTCAGACACACTGGGAGAATGAAAGTCAAAGACATACAACAGTCTCCAGATATATCAAATTCAGTTTCACCTTGAATTAACAGGGGATGGAGGATATTAACCAGTATGTGACCCTGAGTTAATGATTTGATCACCTATCTTGGGCTTTATGAAAATATATTAGAGGGCAACTGGAATGCCTTATCAACTTCTTAGCAAACAAAGAGAAGATTCTTGGGAAAGAGTAACTCAACTAGTGTTGAAAAGCAATTTGAGGTTAATTGCCCTATCTTGAGGCAGAATTACTAGTTCTCCAGTCTCCAGGGCAGAAGTTGAACCTTAATGGAGAAGGACTATTACTCCAGGAGGAAGTATAATGACTCTATTTGGTGAGTCTGTGATTGCAGGAGCAATGATCTGTTAAATGACACATAATACTCCAGAGAGGAACTCCCTGATCCAGAACTCAGTAATGAAACTTAGATCAGGGACAGAACCATCTACGTGCCCTCCCCTGCTAACATTTCTAATGTTTAGGGAAACTGTAGAAAAAGGTGGTCTTCACTCTGGAGATCTTCACATAATTAATGAACCACATTCACCACAAAGCATATGCAATGGGCTTACTGGAGAAATACATTGGAGGGGACTTTCAAGAATCATCTACGTGACTCATCCTCTAGTGGGACCAGAAGACAATGACATTTGGGATATATGTGAGACATTGCATAATTACATGTTACATCATGTTTATGAAATTTTATTTTAATACACTGCTCCTAATATGTATATGTTAAAGCATAATTTGGGCTTCCCAGATAGTGATAGTGGTAAAGAACCTGCCTGCCAATGCAGGGAACTTAATAATTTAAATTTATTTCTATGTATCAAGGAATGATTTTTCCAGATTCTCTGGGCTAAAAATGTATCAATCAGTTCAGTTCAGTGGATCAGTCATGTCCAACTCTTTGTGACCCCATGGACTGCAGAACACCAGGCTTCCCTGTCCATCACCAACTCCTGAAGCTTGCTCAAACTCATGTCCATCAAGTCAGTGATGCCATCCAATCGTGTATGATATCATAATAATGTTTCTTAAGCACAATGTAAGCTATGTTGCCAAATGAATAGATAAATGGTTGAATTCTCTGTAACACGACACCATTGACCATTCACAAGCACATCAACCATGGTGTAAAATGCTAAGCGATGACATCACTTATATCTTTGATGATGCTATCAACACTTGATCATCTTATACTAAATAAACAGAACTCATCATTAGATTATAAAATGAAGGGACTGCATTTAGACAATAGTTTTTCTCAGAGAATATTATTTAATAAAAATAAACTATTTTTCCTATTATGATCTTTACTAGCCTTGATAACTATTTGTATTTATAAGAAATATTGAGTGCTTTAGTCTTTTAATATAATTCAAATTTTACACTATATAATTTTAAAATAAATATTTCAGCTACTTTATATGAGAAATTTGCATTTTTTAAAAAAATTCATATGTATTAACTTATTTATTGCTTAAACATTTCTTTGCATTTTTCTTGTAGCTGTATTTTTTCCTGTTGAAACTCACTTTCTTGAAAGTATTTTGAATATTTTCCTGATATTTTCAACTTCTTAGCTAACAATATTTATTTTTTATATTCATTATTTCCTTGTTTTATTTTTGATTTTGTGATTTCATCCTTCTAGTCATACTATCATCTGTATACTTTGCTTTTTACTCTAAAGAAGCAACAATTACTAGAAATTTGCTTCCCTGGGCTATTTTGACAGTTTCTTCATTTCTCAAATTTGTTTTGAGTAATGAACATTCAAAGGGATATTACAAACTGGTATTTGGGGGAAAGATTTGATCTAAAAGGGCAAGTTTTCCCTTAAAGACTGTTAAAAGTTTCCTTTACTATAGTTTCCAGGAAAGTTTCATTTGCTGACTTGTACTATGAAAAGAAGGACGTCCCTGGTGGCTAAGACAGTAAAGAAACCTCCTGAAGTGGAAGAGACCTGAGTTTGATCTCTGGGTTGGGAATATCCCCTGGGTCAGAAACCATAATTCCTTGGTGAGCATAGGGAATAAGAATTAGACTCAAAACATGCCTTTGGATCGTCTTGCCCAGGTGTTAAAAATTAATTACATGTAAATTACCTTTTCATACTCTTCATGGGGTTCTGATCACCCTTATGGCAGAAAGTGAAGAGGAATTAAAGAGCCTCTTGAAAGTGAAAGAGAGTGAAAAAGTTGCCTTAAAACTCAACATTCAGAAAACAAAGATCATGGCATCTGGTCCCATCACTTCATGGCAAATAGATGGGGAAACAATGGGAACAGTGACAGACTTTATTTTCTTGGGTTCCAAAATCACTGCAGATGGTGACTGCAACCATGAAATTAAAAGACCCTTGCTCCTTGGAAGAAAACCTATGACCAACCTAGACAGCTTACTAAAAGCAGAGATATTACTTTACCAACAAAGGTCTGTTGAGACAAAGCTATGGTTTTTCCAGTAGTCATATATGGATGTGAGAGCTGAACTCTAAAGAAAGCTGAGTACTGAAGAATTGATGCTTTTGAACTGTGGTGTTGGAGAAGACTCTTGAGAGTCACTTGGATTGCAAGAAGATCCAACTGGTCCATCCTAAAGGAAATCAGTCCTGAATATTCATTGGAAGAACTGATGCTGAAGCTGAAACTAATACTTTGGCCACCTGGTGAGAAAAACTGACTCATTGGAAAAGACCCTGATGCTGGGAAAGATTGAAGGTGGGAGGAGAAGGGAACAATAGAGGATGAAATGGTTGGATGGTATCACCGACTCAATGGACATGAGTTTGAACAAGTTTTGGGAGTTGGTGATGGACAGGAAAGCCTGGCATGCTGCAGCCCATGGGGTTGCAAAGAGTCAGACACAACTGAGTGACTGAACTGAACCAAATATGTAAATAATTATCCGCCTGCCATGCGGGAGACTCGGGTTCAATCCCTGGGTCAAAAAGATCCCCTGGAGAAGGCAACCCATTCTGGTATTCTTAGTATTCTTGCCTGGAAAATCCCATGGAGAGAGGAGCCTCGTGGGCTAGAGTCCACGGGGTCGCAAAAGTCAGAGACAAATTAGCAACTAAACAACAACAACAAAAATCATAGGTATGCATAAAGAATAGCTACCAAAAAAAGAGAAAAGAAAAGAAAAACCACACTCCTTAGTAGCCCAAACCAACAACACTGCAACTGTGGCCCCGAGTTAAGACCAGAGCAGTAAACCACGGTAGAACCACCCTGAGGAAGGCTCTGCAGCCACTAAAATTAGGTCACCAAAGAAGATAAAATTTCATGGAAAATGTTCACTATTTATGGCTATTTTCTAAAGCACGTATTTGGTAATCCATATACCATGGAACAACTACTCTAAAAATAACATATATATTAAGTAAAAGATAGGAAAATATCTGCCAAAATGTTATCAGCTTTTACCTCTGTGTAATGGAATTCCTTCTTTTGGACAATCTTCTTTTCTAATTTTCTATAATGAACATGTATTATTTTTACAACTATAAAATACAAACAATAAAATGAAAGGGAAAAAAAAGAAGAAGAAAGAAAGGGAATGGCTACCTGCTCCAGTATTTTTGCCTGGGAAATCCCAAGAACAGAGGAGCCTCGCAGGCTATTTCCCATAGTGTCAGCAAAAAGTTGGAGACAAAGAGATTAACATTTTCACATTTCTGCTCACTTCACTATGAAAAGAAGATAAATTATACAGTTTTACAAAATATTTGACTAAGCTATTCTGTTTTTATAGTCTCTTGTAGAAGTAGTCAGGCTTTCCTGGTAGCTCAGCTGGTAAAGAATCTGCCTGTAATGCAGGAGACCTGAGGTTTGATTCCTGGGTGGGGAAGATCCCTTGGAGAAGAGATGGGCTACCCACTTCAATATTCTTGGGCTTTCCTGCTGAATCAGATGGTAAAGAATCTGCCTGCAGTGTGGGAGACCTGGCTTCAATCCCTGGGTTGGGAAGATACCCTGGAGGATGGAATGACAAACCACTCCAGTATTCTTGCCTGGAAGACTCGCATGGACAGAGAAGCCTGATGGTTTACAGTCCCTGGGGTCGCAAAGAGTTGGAGGTGGCTGAGCGACTAAACACAGCACAGAAGTAGTCACTAAACATACTTTGTAAAATTATGCATGACTGGAATAGTACCCTTTTTTAAAAGGTATAGGTAAATTAAGTTTTGACTCTTTGTGATCCATGGACTGTAGCCCACAGACTGTCCATGGAATTCTCCAGGCAAGAATACTGGAGTGGGTAGCCATTCCTTTCTCCAGGGGATCTTCCCCATCCAGGGATTGAACCCAGGTCTCCTGCATTGCAGGCAGACTCTTTACTCTCTGAACCACCAGGGAAGTCTATTCTTTAAAGGTATAGGTAAATTGGGTTCCATAGTTATCATAATGGACTATTCTTTGCAGTTGGTTCTTATAATCTCACTTTTATCATTTTCTCTACATAAATGCTCAAGACTTCTTTATTATTTGGCTCTTTCTTGGCCATTGGGTGTTGAGAGATGAAAAAAAAATTTACCACAATGAAGCTAGGAATTAAGAACTATATTATAATTTTGAGACTTTCTTGAGTAATATTTCTAGTAATTATTAGAGTAAACATTTTTGAGCACTCATATGAAACATACACTGTAGTAGGAGCTGGTGAAGAAACTAAATGCAAAAGTTGACATGACTTTTAAACTCACAGGGAGATAGATAATACTCAATGAATCATTTGAGTAAACTAAAAATATTCCAATCTGAGACGTGCTATTAAACAGTTACATAAACAGGGGGGAAGGGAAATTGCATTGTTCTCTGTGAGCTTGTACTTGAAAATCTTAAGTCATTATTAATTAGAGAGCAAAATGATGAATAGTTTTAAAAAGGTTCAGGGGTATATGGGAATTATAGCTAAGGATAATTTCTAGACAATGAAAGTTCAAGCTGTGCAGTAGCAGGGAACATAACATAAGTAAGGAACAAACTTTAAAGTTAGGCTGGTAAAGAGCTGCGGAGGGTAAAGTAAAAAGTTGATCATGTAACATTATTGCAGATCATTATTGCAATTTAAGTAATTAGATTATTAGAACACAATGATTTGATATGTACTTAGACACACACACATATATATACTTAAAATATTTCTCTGTTTGAAATACTATTTTTCATACCTGTATTCTATGGATGAAGTTTGAATTCCTTAAAAAAATTCATAATTTAAGACACTAATATGAGATAACATATTTATTTAAACTGCATAGTTTGAGCCTTCTCATCAATTTCTTAAATAAACAATAGTGTGAAAAAAAATTTTAAAACACATCAAACTTCATGTGAAAATCAAGGTCTACCAAAATAAGGAGATAGTGAGTCTTCTCTTTGAAAACAAACTTCTGATATTATAAAAATCACCAGTGTATAAGGCAACATCAGATTCCTACAATTACCTATTATTTAATAATTGAGAAAACAGTGCACATAATTACATACATTCATCTTTAATTCAAAATAAACTTGAGCTTCTCTGGCAATACTTTTCTGCTTTACTCTGAGAAAATTAAATAATTTAGAGTCCTTAGTGAGTATAAATGGACACACATTTTACAAATTGCTTATGATTCTTGAATGTCATTTTATAGAAGCTTAATTTAGGGAAAAAAATATTTTCTCAGAAAACCCAATGAAAGTGTAAATAACCAAAATGTACAGCACAAAGATGAAATAGGCTTATGAACAACTGAACCAGGGTCTGCAATACAACCAGGACTCTCTACCATTTTTCTTTCAATAAGCTGTCTATTGTTTGGCTTTCTCCAAATAATAGGAAATGTAACCACTTGAACCTCTACTGTATTTAAGACTTATAACTTTCATCAACATCAAGAAATTGTCTTTCTTTTAGAGTAATAGCTTGAAAAAGTTCAAGCAAAAACTCAAAAGAAATATGGCCAATTGTCTGCCTCTGGGCAAATCAAAAGCAATGTATTCTTACCAGCCTAGTTGGCTTCTGAGTTAAGGGGCTCCATTCTTCATGTATTAAGGATCTTTTCCCAGACACAGGAGCACTTGAGGGTCGATTTATTTGACTTAGAGCTTATTACAGACAAGAGGAAAATAATGTGTGTCTTAAACCACCACAATAGATCTGCTATATTTTTCTGATGTTTCACAGACTTGGGGCAAAATTATATTGGCATTAGTAGTCACAAACCAATATTTCTCTTGCTTCATTATTATCTGTATTTTAGAAGTACCTATCATCTTAAAATATAACCTAATGTTTCTTTGAAATACCAAAATCTAACTCAATTGCATCCCATAAGCCAGTTTTTCTTAGCCAATACTCAAATAAAATCCACAGTGTCTTCTTTTGCTGCTCAAATTCCGTCTGATGAAATCACATATTTATGACAATATCCAAAGAAGTAGTTATGCCATTGTTGCCTCTCAAAGGTCTCCCTGCCCACTGAAATAACCGTTGCCACTGAAGTCCTTTTCCAGTATTGCTGAAGCTTTCCTTACTGTACGCAAAGGGTGCAGTGTGACTCCAAGACGTCACGTCTTCCTTCTTAAGCCAAGCTGCTTGCACTAAAAGTGGTGAAAACAGTTATTTTCAATCTCTAATGTGACAGAGACAAGAATTAGTAGAACATAATCAGAGCTTTAAGTTTGGTCTTAGGCAGAGAAAAAGACATAGTAAGTAAGACAATTATTGGGGAGATAAGCGCAGACCAGCAGAAGCAGTTAGCCTAGGTCCTTTCTTGACAAGATCAGAGCAGTTTTTCCTTTATCCCAGGATAAAATGGAAGAATAACTCACTAAACATTATGTGAACATTTGTAATTGAGAACAACTGAGACTGTTTGTATAGAACTTGGAACACCAGAGTGAAGTCACCATAATTTTGGCATTTGTCTAGATGAAGAGAGATGTCCACACTCAGCTGCCACTGACACTGACTCATTAAAATGGAGTAATATGGTTGTCTGATCTATATATAGATCTCACCCAGCCCTCTCCATTCAAAGGATACAGCTACTAGAGGAAAACAAAAGCAAAAATGAATGGGGCTAGAAAATCTGCAGTAACTGGCTATACTAAAAAATCTGTAACTTTACCTATAAATATAATTGAACATATAAAACCATTGACATCTAAGAAATAGCAACAGTAGTAAAAGTAGGAACTGAATAGTAAAGATATTAGAGAAAGAGTAAATTTAGAGAATAAAAGGGAACAAATTAATTATAAATAAAGAAATGCTGGAGGCAAAATCTCAATTAAGGCAACTGCGGAACTACACAATCTTGCAGAATATGGAGCGAATAATGAAAGAGGTGATAAGTGAATGACATTTTAAGAGAAAGGGAGATTAACCGAAGAACTGCAACATGAGTTTCTCTTTAAAGCAATTGAGAAAAAAAATAGAAGATAATTAATAACAATATGAGTATCTAAAAATGTTCCTAATCTCTCAAGAAGCTATTAGTTTTCAGGTTGAATGGCCCAAAAGAGTACCATACCAGCATGGGAAAAATGATTTAACACTCATAAACGTTATTGTGAAAATTTGAAACAAGGATAAAGATAATACAAGTAAATAGTGATAGAAATCATCATAATACAGGTTATGGATAATGGAATAATTGATCAACATAATTTTAATCTGAAAATTAGGTGTTAGGAGAAAATTGTTATAGATTTATGTTACATGATAAAATGGTTTTAACACTACAGTTTTATATACACTGCAAGTATTAATCAAGAGTAAATTTTAAATACCAATAAATAGGGATAGAAATAAGCAAGAGAGTCCAGGAAAACATCTACCTCTGCTTTACTGACTATGCCAAAGCCTTTGACTGTGTGGATCACAACAAACTGTGGAAAATTCTTAAAGAGATGGAAATGCTAGACCACCTTACCTGCCTCCTAAAAAACCTGTATGCAGGTCAAGCAGCAGTTAGAACCAGACATGGAACAAAAGGAGTAGGTCAAGGCTGTATATTGTCACCCTGCTTAATTAACTTACATGCAGAGTACATCATGTGAAATGCCGGGGTGGATAAAGCACAAGCCAGAATCAAAACTGCTGGAAAATATCAATAACCTCAGATATGCCAATGATACCACTCTTACAGCAGGAAGGGAAGAGAAACTAAAGAGCCTCTTAATGAAAGTGAAAGAGGAGTGAAAAAGCTGGCTTGGAACTCAACATTCAAAAAATGAAGATCATGGCATCCAGTACCATTACTTCATGGAAAGTAAATGGGGAAGCAATGGAAACAGTGACAGGCTTTATTTTCTTGGGCTCCTAAATCACTGCAGATATTGACTGCAGCCATGAAATTAAAAGACACTTGCTCCTTGGAAGAAAAGCTATGACAAACCTAGACAGCTTATTAAAAAGTAGAGACATTATTTGCTGACAAATGTCCATCTAGTCAAAGCTATAGTTTTTCCAGTAGTCATGTATGGATGTGAAAGTTTGACCATAAAGAAAGTTGAGCACCAAAGAATTGATGGTTTTGAACAGTGGTGTTGGAGAAAATTCTTGAGAGTCCCTTGGAATGCAGGGAGACCAAACCCATCAATCCTAAAGGCAATCAGTCCTGAATATTCATTAGAAGGACTGATGCTGAAACTAAAGCCTAAGTATGGGCAAATAGATCAATGGCACAAAGTAGATCATCCAGAATGAATACATACATGGTCAAGACCTTTGAAAAGGTGTTAGAAATGTAAAGTGGCCCAACTTTTTTGGAAAATAAGGACATTTTAATTGTTGTTTTTAAGAAATTAAATATAAAACCACTATCAGTTCAGTTCAGTTCAGTCACTTAGTCGTGTCCGACTCTTTGCGACCCTATGAATCGCAGCACGCCAGGCCTCCCTGTCCATCACAAACTCCCGGAGTTTACTCAAACTCATGTACATCGAGTCGGTGATGCCATCCAGCCATCTCATCCTCTGTTGTCCCCTTCTCCTCCTGCCCCCAATCCCTCCCAGCATCAGAGTCTTTTCTAGTGAGTCAACTCTTCACATGAGGTGGCCAAAGTATTGGAGTTTCACTTCAGCATCAGTCCTTCCAATGAACACCCAGGACTTATCTCCTTCAGGATGGACTGGTTGGATCTCCTTGGAGTCCAAGGGACTCTTAAGAGTCTTCTCCAACACCACAGTTCAAAAGCATCAATTTTTTGGTGCTCAGCTTTCTTCACAGTCCACCTCTCACATCCACACATAACCACTGGAAAAACCATAGCCTTGACCAGATGGACCTTTGTTGGCAAAGTAATGTCTCTGCTTTTTAATATGCTATCTAGGTTGGTCATAACTTTCCTTCCAAGGAGTAAGCGTCTTTTAATTTCATGGCTGCAGTCACCATCTGCAGTGATTTTGGAGCCCAAAAAAATGAAGTCTGACACTGTTTCCACTGTCTCCCCTTCTATTTCCCGTGAGGTGATGGGACCAGATATAGGACCCCTTAATTCCACACGTTAAGTACTTACTCAAAAAATACAAAAGCATATATCCTTAGGAGAACTTGTAAATGATTGCCGTTGAATGCTTCATTGACAAGAGTTAAAAGGTAGAAGGAACCAAATGGACAAGAGGTGAATAAACGAAGGTGGTCTATCTCTATATAAGAGAACTGCTCAGCAAGAAAAGGGAAGAAAACCTAGAACAATGTTGGTCGAAATGTCAGATTTTTTTTAAAAATTACAAACTATATAATTCTATTCATTCAACATTCTAGAAAATGCAAATGAATGCATATGACAGAGAACAGACCAATGTTGTAACCAGGTAGGTTGAAGAGGGGAAGGGTGGGGCGAGGTGAGGTCCGGGGCTTAATACAAACAAAAGGGCAGAAGGACACTTTGGGGAGTGAGAGATAGGCTCATTAGCTTCACTGTGATGATGACTTCACAAGTATTACCTATGTTAAAACCCTTCTATATGTGCAGTTTATAAAAGTTGTATATTAAAAAAGTTTTATAGTCCAAGCATCAGCAAGGCTTTGGAGAAAGCAGAGCTCTCTTCTATTGCTGTTAGGAGTGTAAAATGATTTGAAAATAAGAGACCATTGTTATCTATGGTGTGTGATGGTGATGCAACGAGAAAAAAATAAAAAATAAAAACAAGCTACACTTCTTTTCCTTTCTTTTTATGGTATCTTACATGTAAGGAATAAGGAAGACAAGAATGTTGCCAGCACTGAAACTGGCAGCAGAGAGGGTCTAGCCCTGTATGGTCTTAAGCAGTATCCTGCACGTGGCTATTGAGCACCTGGAATGTGGCTAGTCCAAATTGAGATGTGCCGTTAAGTGTAAAACACACACTGGATATCAAAGTCTTAATATGGAAAAAAGAATGTAAAATATTTCATTCATGATGTTTACATTGATGACATGTTAAAATAATATTTTTGATCATTTGAAATTAAAAAAAAAAGACAAAGTATCTTTTCTAGCACATTGTTATCGAAAAATACAACTGAATTTCCATAAAGGCAAAGACTGAGAAGATTTCAGCATTCTTGCAGCAGTAATTGTAAAAGATTTTCACAGGGAAAGAGAGACAGAAATAAAGAATGGGAAAGGCAGGGAGGGAATGGAGGAGAAGGATATTAAGGCAGGAGGTGGCAGGTGTGGGGAGCAGAGAAAAGGCATAAGAAAACAAGAATAGTATCAAGGGATTAAGAGAAATGGGTTACTCGTCATTATATCAACACCCACTCAACACTGATCTCTCCCTCTGGAAACATCCTTATGGCATATTTAACCTGCTCAGAGTTCTACTGTTCCCCAGGCTTAATTCCGCTTTATTCCTACATACCTTATTTAACTGAATTTTAACCTTTGTTTAAAGGTAGTTTTCAGACTTGTAGGACAGAAACGCCTTGCAATATTCCCTGGGATGACACCACAAGAAGGTCAATTTACACATGCATGCTAGAGACAGATGTGGTTTGAAACATCCCAGGGAAATTCAGAACCACAGGGAAATCAGCAAGGGTGGACTCCCACGCCAAGAGAAAGAGGCAGTCATGAATAAAGGGAAGTTTGAAGCATTTTTTCTCCTTTCATCTCCTCCCCTCCAGTTTCTGAAAACTGAAACATCTCTATCAGGTCGTTTATGCTGCCTGTGGAGCTCTAATGACTACTCTGCTAAGAAACCTAGTGAGCTGGAGGTAGAAAATAATGACTATCGGGCAGAAGATGTCATCCCGAAGGTCAGAGATCGAAACTTGCAAGGCTTCAGCATCTGAATGAAATGCCATCCCTGTGCAGCTACTGTGGAGGATTCAGTCTGGCACCAAAGTAATTTGTCTCTAGGCAGCCTCTGGTGAAGCAGAGAAACTCACATCACAGCACTTGTAACTGAGATGGGTTCTCAGGGTGAGCGATCAAATTGCAGTTATAAACTACCCATGAGCTCACAGATCTTGAAATCAAAAGTCTAGATCACAGATGCCAGGTCCATTCTATTTGTTTGGGTTTTACAAACTCAACAGCAAACTGTGTACTATTTTAATTTATTATTTTCCAGGTTCATATATAGCATTATCAAATAGCAAAGTTTATGACACTTGGAAGTCTTCAAACAAATCTAAGTGAAGAAACACACAGCAGAGGAATCAATATGAGTGGGTTTTGTACACAAAATGCCTTATGGATTTTGACATTCTTTTTCATTAACTTCAGTTTATTGAAGATTATTATAAAATAGGTCTCTTAATTCAGTTAGGTCTCTTAGTAGTTCTCTTAATCCAACTTATTTTAGATGAGAATTTACAAATTTGTTGTTATGCTAGATTGACCGCTAGTTTATGGCATTTTATCCCTGGTGCTCAGATGGTAAAGAATCCACCTGCAATGCAGGAGACCTGGGTTTGATCCCTGGATCAGGAAAATCCCCTGGAGAATGGGTTGGCAACCCACTCCAGTATTCTTGCCTGGAAAATTCCATGGACAGAGCAGCTGGCAGGCTAGAGTCCATGATGTCGCAGAGTCAGACACAACTGAATGACTAACACTTTAATACCACATTTCATTTCTCCTTTAAGATGTCAGGACATTAATCTCTCAGGGGCAAAAAGACTTGTCAACATACTGTTTGTCTCCTTAGGTCACAGAAGCAATCATTTTTCTGTCTACTCTTTGGCCTCTAGAAGTTGATGGAGGCAGTATGCATATACACAGATTTTTTTTTTCATTTGAATCTGTTACAAATGTGGCAGTGAGTGGATAAGCCTAAAGAAGAACAGTAACAGGAAAAAAGATTGGCTAAACATGTGGCTATTTGAGGAGGAGAGACACCTTTCAACAGCTTTTCTAAGTAATGTTAGGAAAGACAAGGAGAGAAATAATCTGTTAGTATGTAAGGACTTGATAATTTTTTTTTTTTGTCAAAATGGATGTATAGGTCTTGATTTGAGTGATTAAAAAGCATTACATGTTCCTTGGAAATATGAAGTGAAATTATTTGGAAATGTATCAAAGCTTAATAAAAGTGTATTTTAGAAAATATTTATCAAGTGTGTACAGTGCCCTATATATTACTAAGTGCTATATATGCATTAACAGTTAATTTTACCAGTAATTGTTAGATTCACTGATAGTTGAGGAAATTGAGATTTATAAAACCTAAGACTAAATAACCTACCAAAGACTCCTCTGCTGTGATTGATGAGCCAAGCTGTTTAACTCTATGAGTCTATCCCTAGACTCAACCCATGGCTGTTTCCTTTAGCAGTGATTTTAAGTCAATCACAATAACTTCCCCAGAGACAACTGTAACTATTGTAAAGGCTGTTATATGGAATATCATTCTGTATTTTTACATTTATGCATTGTTGTAAATTGATTATGTATTTTGCACATACATACATATATATACATGTATGTGTGTAAATACATATGTACATACATATGTGCATACACACATATGATATGTATGTATGTAAATTGATTATGCATTGTTGTAATTTGTAAATTGTAATGTAGACAATAGGCATCTCTTTTTAAGTTCTAGATGAAATATACTTTATTCAATTTGATAAATTGGAGAATAATTGCTTTCCAGTGTTGTGTTGGTTTCTGCTGTACAACATGAATCAGCTACATGTATGCATATATCCCCTCCCTCTCAAGCCTCCCTCTCTCCCCACCCTCATCCCATCCTTCCAGGTCCTCATAGAGTCCAGAGCTGAGCTCCCTGCGTTAAACAGCAGTTTCCCACTAGCTATCTATTTCATACAAGGTAGTGTATATATGTTAATGCTAGTCTCATTAAATAAAATATCAGAGACAGTGATTTATTTCCATTTCCATACATGCAGTCAACATCCATCATTTTACAGACTGCATAATCTTAAACTAATGGAAAAGGAGTTAGGGAGAGGAACCATATACTAACACAGAGTAAAACACTTTTAAAAATGTCTAAAGGTATTGTCTCTACACAAAGATGTATTACTGAGCATTGAGGTTAGAGCAGTGAGTGAAACATGCGTATTCACTGCTCCTATGGAGAGGATGATCTATTGGGGAAGACTGAGAATAATTTCTATAAAAAAAATTCAATGCAGACATATTTAATTAAAGTCATCTTACGTACCAAAAAAAAGAGAGGTGAGGAGTACTATGAGATAATAGGGCCATCTGGGAAGCTTCCATGGAAAAATGTCACTCAAACTGAAAACCAAAAATAAATAAATAAATAAATAAATAAAAGATTGCAAAAGGCCTAAGAAGAGAGAGAAACAGGTGGAAATAATAGCACTGGTCCATAGGGAGCATAGTGTGCCCATGGGAAGGAATAAGGGCATGGCATGAATCTGAAGTTAGCAGGGCAGATAATTTATGGTATGGGATCCACAATAGTTGCCCAGTTTCTCTGCAAATCAAGGGAAATCAAATTAAGGGACTAAACTAAATAGTGTCATGATCTGATTGCAAATCGCAAATGACCTCTCTGCATGTAGAAGGCAAGAAAGGAAGGGGGAAGTCTGGTTAAGTGATTCATGCCTGTGCAGTAAAGAAATTCTGTGACTACAGTAGAGCCTGGGATGGCCTGCGCTAGAGAGAAAGAGAAGAATCTGAAGCATGTTTAAGAGGGTGAAATGGGGGCTTCTGGGGTGGCTTAGATGGTAAAGAATCTGCCTACAATGCATGAGACCTGGGTTCCATCACTGGGTTGGGAAGATCCCCTGGAGAAGGGAATGGCAAACCACTGCAGAATTCTTGCCTGGAGAATTCCATGGACAGACCATGGGGTCACAAGGAGCTGAATACGACTGAGCAACTAACACTTGGAGGGTGAAACAAATGCACTTTGTAACTGACAAATGGTGGGAAAGAGAGTTACTGGATCTATGTTTAAGGTTTTAGGAAGGAGCCAATAAGAGGGGGAATGGGAAGCATTAAGTGAGAGAGGTGTGGAAATAGTATCAAATTTGCTTAAATATATTATGTTAGATACGATCCTGGAAATTTTAGCAGATAATGTTCAAATTTTATTACATATTGAGCAATTATCCTTTAAAAGCATTGTAGCTGTCAGACCAGTCTCGGTATACGGACCACCTATTTCATCATATCCTCAATGCCATTGATGTTACAATCTTTTTTTTTTTTCCAGTTCTGCTTATCTGATAGAGGAAATTTTATATCCTGTTTTAATTTTCTTGTGTTTGTTTTATTGATGAGTTGAGGAGTCTCATGATTGCTGGCCATTTGTGCATATATCTTTATTTTTATGAAGTTCATGATAGTGTATTGATTTTCCTAGTGTGTTAATTAATCCTTGCCTTAATCTTGGCAGGACAGACAGTGTAATATAGCCATAGGTCCACACACTTTGGAGCTGCACTGCCTTGGTTCAAATCCTGGCTCCACCATTCAGTAAAATATGACCCTTGGCATGTTCTGAAAATCTTTGTGCCTCAATCTTTCAGGATTTAAAATGGAGAAGATAACAGTCTAAAGTCATTGTGATAATTGATTGAGTTCTTTTGCAGTCCACTTAGAACAGTGACTGGCATAGTAAGCTATATAAACTGCACTCCAACCTCATTAGTCCAACACCTCTTCTACTTATTCTTCCAGTTCTAATTTAATGTCATATTTTTTATCATGAGTTTACAAAGATGCCCAAACCCACAAAAAATGTGAGACTAAGCTTTAGTTTTATCACTCCCCTGGGCCTATACAGGGCCCCTTACTTTCATTATCATATCATTCATCAAGCTGTTTTGTAATTGTTTATTTAAGTCTCTATCTCAACCACGATGTTTGGGACAAGGGAACGACTGTAATAGTATACTCATCACCTAGTTAAAGCCTGTGAAATGAATGAGCAGATGGTGATGTGCTTTTAAACTTTACTGGTGTTCTTTAAGCTATTCTGTCTGAAATGCTTTTATCTGTCAGTTTCCATACTTGGCCTCAGGAAACACACAAGACTACTTAACACTGTGTGTTATCACATAGCACAGATTCCTTTATATATTTTTTCTCTCACTCTTGGAATGTAGAACTGTTACTTGGGTCAGAAATCTACTTGATAAACTGAATGAAACTGTTGTACTCAGAGACCTGCTTCACCACAAAAGACACACAAATATGCATGTTTTACATACAGTTGGGGTAATTGAAAAATAAAAAAAAACCCTCTAGGATACATTCATAAAGCAGTTAAACTCTGTAGTCACTTCCAGTATGACATCTTTGTTCAGGCTTACCTTCACTTCTTTCTCTATTCTGCCCACAGGAGCAGTAAGATTTTCAGGTTTGCCAACTATCTCTTCTATTCTGTCCATTTTAACAGTCTGTGGTTCTTTAAAATGTTTTCTCTGAACTGCCACATTAATTTAATACCAATTAATTGTACTAGACAGTTCCTTTTTTTTATGCCACATGCTACTTTTTAAGAATTTTTTAAATACTATTTAAATCAGGAAATTGCTCAAAACTGTTCCAAATATAGCTCTCTCTGTTTAAAGCAAAATAATCTGATGTGCACTCGTATTTAAGACATTCCATCCATATTCACAACCTATGCCTTTCAGTCATTCCTTGGACAAACATGCATAAATGTGTTATCAGTGTTTTCAAATTTCCCAGTACAAGCGATCCATTTAAATCCTCTGCTGAGATGAAACTAAGTTTTGTCCTGATATTACACTCACTGTAAAGCCTTCCAACAGAGACTGCAGGTCTGCTTTCACATTTTAATCTGAAGCTATAATATTTGAAGGTATAATTATTGACTCACACTGGAAGAATTGATGCTTTCAAAGTGTGGTGCTGGAGGAGACTCTTGAAGAGTCCCTTTAACAGCAAGGAGATCAAGCCAGTCAATCCTAAGGAGATCAGTCCTGAGTATTCATTGGAAGGACTGATGCTGAAGCTGAAGTTCCAATACTTTGGCCACCTAACGCAAAGAGTCAACTCATTGGAAAAGACCCTGATACTGGGAAAGATTGAGGGCAACAGGACAAGCGGATGAGAGAAGATGAGATGGTTGGATGGCATCACTGACTTGATGGATGTGAGTTTGAACAAACTCCGGGAGATAGTGAAAGACAGGGAAGCCTGGAGTGCTGCAGTCCATGGGGTCACAAAGAGTCAGGCTTGACTTAGTGTCTGAACAACAACTGGAAGAATGACAAGATAATCTAGTTTCCCAATCCTGTCTCCAACATACTTTTAAACACCAACCACAAGAACTCATCTTTGACTCTAAATTCATTTACATAAACCATAGCAACCCACTCCAAAATTCTTGCCTGGAGAATTCCATGGATGGAGGAGCCTGGCAGGCTACTCCGTGGGGTCACAAAGAGTTTTACACGACTGAGTGACTAACACTAACCATCTGTTTATCATCCTACTTAACGTCATCTACTGACCACTATGATTCTTAAATCTTTTTTTTTTTTCCTTCCACCAACATCAAACAAAACTTTGATACCCAATCCTCATGAACTCAACTCCCCAGAAACTCACCATTTGCTCTGGGTCAACAGGAAGTAAATGAATATCAAAGTAGAGAAATTTCTTTTAAAGTTATGCATGGAGTGCAAGGGTAATGCATAAAAAAGGAAATAACACCTGAGTTTTAAAAGAAGTGAAACTTGCCTAGGAGAGTGAATTAGGGTAATAAAAATAATAGCATGAGCAACAGTGTGGTGTTTACAGAAACCTTCCAAGTCATCAAGTGCATGTCAGGGAATGGTAATGGTTAAGGCCAGATAGAAGAAGACCTTGGGAAATGTCTTACAAATCCCAACCAGAGGTTCTGGCTGTACTTTAAGGTACAACAATTCTTTTGAAAGTTTTAGGGACAGAATGTGTTTAGACAAACATAATATGGAATAAATCTAACTTGAGGGATAATTTAAAACTGAAAGGAAGGATATTAAGCAGCAGAAAAAAGTAATATGGTGAATGAAATATTGGGAGACTCTAAGGTAGCAGTGATAAGAAGATAATCTAGAAAATTTAGGAATTTCATTAGACTGACTTTTATGACTGGCTTGGAGTAAATGGCTTGAAATAAAAAATAATTTAAAATCACCCAAATATTTCCGCCTGGGGTGACTGAGTAGGGTACATCATTATTAACTGAATGTAGAAATATAGGATTCACAGGTTTTAAAGGGAATCTATGTTGAGGGATTTGCTTATGATCTGTATTCACATCAAGAAGCAATAGTTGAAACTGGATAAGGAGTTCAAAATCGGGAAAGGTGTACAACAAGGCTGTATACTGTCACCCTGCTTATTTAACTTATATACAGAGTACATAATGTGAAATGCTGGGATGGATGAATCACAAACTGGAATCAAAATTGCTGGCAGAAAAATCTACAACCTCAGATATGCAGATGATACCATTCTCATGGTAGAAAGTGAAGAGGAACGAAAGAGCCTCTTGATAAAGGAAAAAGAAGAGAGTGAGACTTGAAACTGGCTTGAAACTCAATATGGAAAAAAAAATACAAAAACAAAGATCATGGTATCTGGTCCTATCACTTCATGGCACATAGGTGGGGAAAAAGTGAAAACAGTGACAGATTTTCTTTTCTTGGGCTCCTAAATCACTGTGGACAGTGATTGCAGCCATAAAATTAAAAGACACTTGCTCTTTGGAAGGAAAGCTATGACAAACTTAGGCAGTATATTAAAAAGCAGAGACATCACTTTGCCAACAAAGGTCTGTCTGTATAGTCAAAGCTATGGTTTTTCCAGTAGTCAGGTACAGATGTGAGAGCTGGACCGTAAAGAAGGCTGAGCACTAAAGAACTGATGCTTTCAAACTATGCTGCTGGAAAAGACTCTGGAGAGTCCCTTGGATATGTAAGGAGATCAAACCAGTCAATCTTAAAGGAAATCAACCCTGAATATAATGAATATTATATTGGAAGGACTGATGTTGAAGCTGAAGCTCCAATCATTTGGCCAATTGATGCAAAGAACCAACTTAATAGAAAAGACTCTGATGCTGGAAAAGATTGAAGGCAAAAGGAGAAGGAAGTGGCAGAGAATGAGACAGTTAGACAACATCACCGACTCAATGGACATGCATTTGTGCAAACTCTGGAGTTATAGTGGAGGACAGAGGAGACTGGTGTGTCTGGAGTTCATGGGGTTGCAAAGAGTCAGACATAACTTAGCATCTGAACAAAGATGACAATCCAAATAGACACATCTTGTAGCTACTGGAATATTTTAGTGTAAAGGATAAAGAGCTGAATAGTGATGTAAAAAAGCTACAGTGTTAATTAGAGCCAAGAATGAGAAGTAACCTAGGAAGAATCTAAGAAAAAGAAAAGTATATTAGCTAGAGTTTTTTACTGCACAGACTAGAAAAATCATATTGGTTGCCTTAAGTAAAACATGGTGACAGAACTGAAATAGGCACTGGAGGAAAAGTGGCCTGTAATCATGGGTACGTTAGAACTTTTAAGAGTTTATTTTAACAAACACAGGTTTTAGTGGGTAGCACCAAATTGAAAGTAGTTAGAGATGTTTCTCAGACAGCTAGAGGAAAGGTTATTACAGGTCAAACACAGAAGCAAAGTAAGAAAACTATTTGATTGGTATTGCTTAAATGATTGCCTTCTTTGGGAAAACTTAGCAGGATTTTTCTGGCTACTGCTGCTGCTAAGTCACTTCAGTCGTGTCCGACTCTGTGCGACCCCGTAGACGGCAGCCCACCAGGCTCCCCCGTCCCTGGGATTCTCCAGGCAAGAACACTGGAGTGGGCTGCCATTTCCTTCTCCAATGCATGAAAGTGAAAAGTGAAAGGGAAGTCACTCAGTCATGTCCAACTCTTAGCGACTCCATGGACTGCAGCCTACCAGGCTCCTCCGTCCATAGGATTTTCCAGGCAAGAGTACTGGAATGGGGTGCCATTGCCTTCTCTGAATTTTGTCTTGGAAGTAATAAAATTTAAAATTCCAGAATATAAGGGGGCACACATATCATACATGCACATATGGTCCAAGGACACTGATAACCAAAATAGATTTAAATTTTTCAATGAAACTATAATTTGCAATATTTGAACTGTCATTTCATATTTAATATAGCAAAGCCAATTATGTTCATCTAAGAAAAGAACTCCACTTTCAAAGTTCTCATATCTTTAAAAACATGATACTTTAGTAATCATACTGGTTTTTCCAGTAGTCATGTATGGATGTGAGAGCTGGACTATAGAGAAAGCTGAGCACTGAAGAATTGATGCTTTTGAACTGTGGTATTGGAGAAGACTCTTGAGAGTCCCTTGGCCTGCAAGGAGATCCAATCAGTCCATGCTAAAGGAGATCAGTCCTGGGTGTTCATTGGAGAGACTGATGTTGAAGCTGAAACTCTAGTACTTTGCCACCTGATGTGAAGAGCTGACTCATTGGAAAAGACCCTGATGCTGGGAAAGATTGAGGGCAGGAGGAGAAGGGGACGACAGAGGATGAGATGGTTGGATGGCATCACCAACTCGATGGACATGGGTTTGGGTAAACTCTGGGAGTTGGTGATGGACAGGGAGGCCTGGCATGCTGCAAGTCATAGGGTCGCAAAGAGTCAGACACGACTGAACAACTGAACTGAACTGAACTGACCTTAGGAATTTTTATCTGAAATCATCAATGAATATATTTGTCATTATTTCCCTCCTGCTATTATATCAAAGTTCAACCTTGACATGCAAAACCTTCATCTATAAGACATGGTTTTCTGGAAGTATGAAAGTACAGAAAGCTGAAATTTAGCAGCCCCACAATTTAAAAATCTATATATAATTTCACATAAGTTTGTGTACTATATTTAATTGTTCTAATAACTTTCTTTGGCTCACATTTCTAAAAACCATAAACTTATAAGGTCTGTGGTTTAATAAAAAATAAAATCCCAAGATTTAGAGCTATATATTTTATAATGCCAGATGTTCCAAGTCTTTAGCAGTGTGAAAAATGTGACAATATTTTGCTAGTCTGAAAATTATAATTATATTCAAACTAGAATTCAAGATTGCTGATAGTAAGAATACTCTTTGTAACTGTGAGTTAAAGACTTTACATCTTAACCTCCTTTGTTTTCAAATTCTTTCCTAGTCTTGCATTTATATCATATCTAATGTTCCATTTTCTCTGCTCTTCCTCAATTGTGTTTTCCCTACTTCATCTTATGAGAATAATTAATGGAAATCTTTAACTGTGAACAAAATTATGTGTCAAAATAAATATTAAAGCTGAATAATTAAATTGTCTTTTAAAAGCGAAGGATGATGGAAAAGATTAAGAAAATATTGAGGGAAATTATATTTAAAAGCAGAACATAGAAAATATTGGTCCTGAAAAATAATTTCACACAGAAAAAATTTTAAGTACTGGATAAAACATTTGTAAAAGAAATGTTAAATGTATGACTGACTTGGTAAGAAAGTAAGGAAAATCTTCAGGCAAGATGAGGAAAGTGAAGTACTCCAGAGAGAGAAAAAGGCAGTGGCGCTGGAAGCTGCCCTGAGGTTGTGGATTTTATCCAGTTGATAAGCTGCTTTTTTTCAGTGGACATGTGCAGGGGGAAGGAGACAGAGCTTCCGGCTTGCGCATCAGGATCCCTGAGTCCTGCAACTTCAGGATAAAATAAACCCTCTGTACAAAGAGAGATGGGAAGCAGAGTTAACTGTTTGGGCTATTTGCTATGGATGGAAAGAATAAAAACAAAAAATAGAATTGTGATAACAGTAAATCCCCTCGATCCACACAAAACTCAATTATATCCACATTTGTGTGATCTGTTGACTAAAACAAATAGGCTGTCAGATATTTCTTCAGCAAAGATAGGTTTATTTGGCATCATCTGTGCATATGAGGTGAGGTTTGTGCAAGTTCCCACACAGCAAGGGAAGGAAAAAATTTTTATAGGGAAGAAAAGTTAGAAAAGGAAATAGGGGAAAGAAAAAAAAAGAAAAGGAAATATGGTAAACAGAGTCCATGGGTTTTCATTGGCTGAGTTCTTGCCAGGAAAGAGTCCTCTTGTTGGGCTTTGTTATTGTCACAGGGCTTGAGAGCTCCCCCTTCCGGCCTTCCTACCCTATTCATTAAGATTTCTGTGTATTAATTTTTCTTTTTTTGCAGGTCCAAAAGTTAAGAAATTTTGATATAGACAGCAATTTCAAGAGCCATTATAGAAGCAAAATATATTTTTTAAAATTTACTATCAATTGTTAATAATATCCCAGTGGCATTACCATAAAGATTACAAATAATTTCAGGCAGAACATTCATCATAACTTGGTTTAACATGTTATCTCAGGTCTTAGGCAGCATAGTGAAGCAAAGTAAATAATGGGATGAAGAAGGAAAATAAACTAATTTAAAATAAAGCAAACATTTAAACTCTCAGAAGAGAGTAAAGAAGCATTTTTATGGCTTCAAATTACAAAGAGATTAAATAAGACATAAAAAGGTTAGTATACAAATTCTCAAAAGAAAAAGGAAAACAAGAAGGTTGCAGACTACGACAAAAGATTTTAAATATAAATATGTGACAATGCAAATATATGTTGCAAATGGTGTCTCAGATGGTAAAGAATTAACGTGCAATGTGGGAGAACTGCGTTTGATCCCTGGGTTGGGAGGATCCCCTGGAGATATGAATGGATACTCACTCCAGTCTTCCGGTCTTGAGAATTCCACGGACAGAGTATCCTGGCAGTCCATGGGGTCACAGTTTCAAATTATTTATGTAGATACTTGCCCCTCCAGTAGGGGGAGTATAACCCCACTCTCCTTGAGTGAAGGCTGGACTTTGTGCCTTGTTTCTAAATGAGTGTGAAATGAAGTAGAAATTAACTTTTCAGTGGAGACAATTGCTAAATACTATGTTTGTGGGTGATCAACATTAATATCACCAGTGATAAATAATATTGCTATTATCTACCCACTGATATGATGTCACGAAAAGGACAACACTATGTTATTATTCCCCAAAGTCCATAATGCAGACTAATCATGAGGAAAACATCAGGCAAATCCAAATTGAGAAATACTCTACAACATACCTGCCCAGTACTTCTCAGAGCTGTCAAAATCATTATAAAAAAAAGAAGAAAAAAAAAGAAAAACACTAAGAAACTCTAACATATATGAGGAGACTAAGCGGACATGATAGCAGAATAAAATGTGGTATTTTGGCCTGGATTCTGGAATAGAAAAAGGACATTAGTGGAAAAACTAATGAAATCCTAATAAACTTATGAGAGTTTAGCTAATAGTAAGATACCAATATTTACTTCATAGTTATGACAAATAAAGCATAGTTATAACTTTAGCAACAGGGAAACCTCTTGAGGGGTATATATATATCTTGGAGACTTGAATTTAAAGTTATTCATAAATTAAAAGTTTATTAAAAATAGAAGTTTTTGATTGCATTCTGTTCTTTCTTACATTATAAGAAAGAAAAATGCTACAAACTGGGAAAGATAGTTTAAACACTGTTAACCCACAATTCATTAGTAGACAAAACATAAAATTACTAACAATGAGGATATATTAGCCAAAGTAAGAGAAAAATATTGAATATTTTTGACAGCTAAAATATTCTGACAGCATTTTACAAGTATATATATAAAGGAGTAAAATGTTCCCTATATATAAATCATGGTGATTTATATGAAAATGCTCAAACTCATGAGTTATCAAGAAAATTAAAATAATTGTATAAAATTTGGCCTTAGAGTGGTAAGCAATGTAAGAGTTGTGTAATAAAGTGGGTTGACCATGGTCTGGAGTCCCTTGAGTTCATATTCTCCTTATGAAAGAGTTCATTTACAGAAAATAATCTGGCAGCCAATTTGACATTTTCTTTAAATGGAGTATGTGCATACTCTCTCATGAAGTAATTTCCTTCCTAGGTATACAAATTCAATGATTCACTATGAGTCACAATAAGATTTATCATAGCAGAATAGTTTGTAAATGAAAAAAATTTATACATTACTAAATTTTCAATCAAGAGTAGAATGGCTACATCTGATTATTCATACCACTGAGCTCTCTACAGGAATTGGACTGTGGCCACATGTATAAACAGAGGTGACTCCTACAACAATAGAATTGTCTAGAAAAAGCAAGTAGTATGACGATTAAGTGCAACACTATTCATTTAATATGAAAAGACAAGTCAGTTTGCAAAACTAGAGTGGAAAGCAAACACATATTACATAGAATAGTCAGACATATGGATAGTTTGAGGGGTTCAGCATGAAATGTGATTTTGAAGAGGTTTCAAAGGTAGCATTAATATTTTACATCTAAAGCTATATGTTGATATATAGCTATTTATTTGTATTTTTCAATATCCTCTAATCACTTTCTATATTGCGTGTATATGGAGATTGTAATATCACAATAAGCAAAAGTAAGACCAGCAGGACAAGTGTTACACTTTAAAAATTCCATACAATTCAGAGACATAGTTATTTATGCTCATTTTTTCAACATTTAAAAAAATATTTCATTATTGTATCTGGTGGATCACAGTCCATGGGGGTCACAAAGCCCCCACAAAGTGACAAATTTTCTGTTCTATCATATTATTCATTATCTGTTGTTTCCATCATATTCATTTATTACATTTTACTTATCCATTCTTTTCATGGTGGACAACTTGGGGGACTCCAGCATTTAACAGTAGGAGAACAATGCTTGAACAATTATCTTTGTAGGTGTCTCTTACTTAAGGATGATTGTTGGGTGCCAGGATATGCCCTGACTTAATGTTCTTCCACCAAGAGTTCATGAGGCTTTTAGCAATTGATATTATTTGATTTTTTTTTTCTTTCCCAAACTTTAAATTTTTTCTTTTGTATTGGAGTATAGCCAGTTAACACTGTTGTAGTAGTTTCAGGTGAATAGCAAAGGGACTCAACCATACATATACCTGAATCCATTCTCCTCTAAACCCCCCTCCCATCCAGGCTGGCACATAACACTGAACAGAATTTCATGTGCTATACAATAGGTCCTCATTGGTTATCCATTTTAAATATAGCAGTGTGGACATGACCTTGCCAAAGTCCCTAACTATCCCCTCCTCCTGGCAACAATAAGTCCATTTTCTAAGTTTAATATTTTTAAAAAATGTAAAAAGAATGAGAACATATTGCTTAACATTAACGATCAAAGATAAGAGTGGGTAATTGGGAACTAACATATCAAGAAAGGATTCTTAGATTAGTCTTTTATTCAAATGCAGAAATGAATCATTTCATAGCAAATGCTGACAATGTCAGTGAAATCTTTATCCCTCATGGTGGTAGTTAAATTGGAAACAATCTCTTTCAAGGTTCCTGCTTAATCTGAGAAAGAAAATCTTAAAAACACTTTGCAAAAGGAGGACATATCAAGAAAGAGGAATATGAAAGACTGTTAAAGTAGTTAGCAGAGAAACAGTCGATTAAAGGTTTAAGCTTTGGGACTCAAAGAATTTCAGGTGGCTTGCTCCTGGCCAGAGGAATGGTAATAATAATATATCTGGACCTATATGCCACTGGCAGGCTTCCCTGGTGGTTCAGTTGATAAAGAATCTGCTTACAGTGCAGGAGAGCTCAGTTCGATACTTGGGTTGGGAAGATGCCCTGGAAAGCAGAATGGCAAACCACTCCAGTATTCTTGCCTGGAGAATTCCATGGATAGAGGGGCCTGACAGGCCCGTGGGGTCTCAAAGAGTCAGACATGATTGAGCAACTAACTACACACAGCACGTATGCTGCTGGCAACTTCTCTAAGATCTGTTCGTCTCAGTTCTGTCCGACTCTGCATGCAGAGTCTAGCCAGCCAGGCTCCCCTGTCCATGGAATCTTCCGGGCAGGAATACTGGAGTGGGTTGCCATTTCTTTCTACAGGGGATCTTCCTGACCCAGGGATCGAACCCACATCTCCCACATTGCAGGCAGATTCTTTATTGTCTGAGCCACCTAGGGAGCACCCTCTAAGATGAGTGGTACTTAAAATATATGAGAACTGAAACAAGTTGCCATGTTACAAATCATTTAATATGAGGAGATGCTCAGAGACATGGACCAATTCATAGATAGCTTTTAAATCATGCCAAATATACCTTTTAAGGATATTGGAAAAGTTCTTTAAAAGAACTTTCAAGGCACAGAATACCATGATCAGTCTTGAATTACATTGCTCTTTGGAAGGGAATTTGAAGAACAATTTGTTAGCCATAGTCTAGCAAGAAATTTATGTTGGCTGGATTAAGATGGTGGCAGTAAGTTAATGAAGCATATAAATTCAAGAAATATTCAGAAAGTTGACTTGAGAGGACTTTGTAGCTGTCTGCCTCTGCTAAAAAAAAAATGAAGAGTCAGAGAATATTCCAAGAATAGTATGAGTTTCAAATGTTTCTAGCAATTAAGTGCAGTTCTGATAGTTTCATGAATTTTCCAACAACAACAAAAAAAAGAATCTCAGTGGAATGATGGGTTATGAGTAGTTGAAATGAGCAAAAAATAAGTGTAGGATAAGCAAAAGGTGGCAGGGTATAGAGAACAGTCGTTTAAAATAATTATCTTCAAAAGAAAAGGGAATTTTGTTCTACCCAGTGTGTAACTGAAGTTCTAGGACTCTGATTCAGAGGCCAGAATTCAAGGAACAATATTTTTCCAGAACTTTTTGTGAAAATTTGAGTGAAATAAAGAAGACAGTTTGTAATGAATATAAAGTGAGCTTCAACATTTTTATACCAATCACTTTTTTTTTTTTTTCAGTATTTCACTTCAGCCCAAATGACTGGTTTGAAAGAAACAAATATGTTTGAGATAGTTGTAGTCATTACCATATTAAAGCATATGAAAGTATTAAAATGCAAGTACATATAATAGTTACTAAAAATACTTGTGCACATGACTAGTATATTTGTTGAGAATTTTGCATTTAATAACTTTACACAATAGCAATTTTAGTAGTATTTAAAGCTTTATGTATGCCTTGTTGTTGCCTTAATAATTCATTTTTGGTAGCACAGTTTTAAATGCATTTATTTCACAAAGGCTTTTTGGATGGATTTTTATGTTCTTGCTTTGCCATATAGTCGTTCATCTCAGTAAAAATGACTTCACTAAAAACTGCATAGTATTTAATAGATTTATAAAGTGCTGCATTAGACTTGCTATGTAAATTTCAAAAAAAAAAATAAACATGGGGAAATATTTGAGTGGTGATGATGAAGTTCAGGTTACTATTTCACATTTCATGCCCTGAGTACTTGTTTGCATAGTGGGAATTTCCCTGTTTGTAAAGATTAATTTGTGAGCACAGAGGCTTTAAGGCAGTATTTTCTTGGACAAATCTACTCCTTTTTAAAAGTGAGAGATTCATCCCCAGGTATACTTTAGTTCAGCAAGCATGCATATGCCAATGAATGGCTGAAATCATCAATAACTACAGAGCAAAACCCTGGAGAAAATGTTAAACATTCACTTGAAGCTATAAAAAACAACAGCAAACAAGGTACAACTGACCAAATTCTTCACTCAAGAAATAACTTAGTTGTAGCTTATTAGGAAGCAAATTATTGAATTCTATGCTATTTCATCATTCAATTGGCTCACATTTTACCTTTTCTAAGTATATACAGCTCAGTAGAGCCTGTATTTACTTGGGACACAGGTAAATTGTAATTTACCAGATTTTTTAAAGATTTTTTTTTAATATAACTAAGTAAAACTATTTTTTTCTTATTAAAATATTTTCATTAGGAATATTTAGAAAATATTGCCCAATAAGGAAGAAAATCAAGTTATTTGTCTCTCATGCTCCCAACTAGAGGTAACTACCAAAACAACTGACTATATTTTATTGAATATGTGTTCAATTATTTCAAATTTTTATTTCAACATTTTCCTATATGTGCCTGTGTGTGATATAGATGTGTGTAAAACATCAGTATGACTTTCAAGTATATCATAAAGAATGAAAATTTTTATAATTTGTTGTTATTATTTTTAACATTTTTAAAAATATCTGTTATAGCAAATAAGCTGAAACTAATACAATTGATCTTTGGACAATGCAGTTAGCGGTACTGACACTCCATTCAGTCAAAAATTTAAGTATAATTTATAAACAGTCCTTCATTTACACAATTCTGAATCCTTGGATTCAACCAATTGTATTACTGTACTATTTACTATTGAAAATATCCATGTATAAGTAGGCCTGTGTGTTTCAAGCCCATGTTGTTCAAGGGCCAACTGTATTGCATTTTATTTCATCTGGGTTTAATAATACCTATAGGGAATTAGATACTATCACATTAGTAGAAGGCTAACACCACGGTTGCATTTAAAAAAGAAATGTTTTTATATCCTGTGATTTTCAGGTACATATGTCAGTTTGAATGAAATAACATTTTCCCTCATATAACATGAACACTTACCATTACCTCTGAGGAATATCACTTTACTTGTTGGTTAAATGATCTTGTCCTCTTCTATGTACATAGCAGGAGTGAAATTTCACTCTAGCTGCTTAGTAGTAATGGAACCGAAATAGTCCATTCTTCAATTACCAGTCAACCTGTATGAACCTAGTTTTATGGAACTGAATAGAGCATAACTTGTCCAGATCATTCACAAATATAATTCAAAACAGATTTCATGTAAGAGAGCAGAATGCATGGCTTTTTTGTCAAAATGGAAGCATCTGCTCTTTCAAGGTTAAGGAAAACAAAGTCGGTTTGTAGAACAAAGTTTTAGTAGGAAATGCCATTGTATTGTAATTAAAAACTGTTGTTGTTTAGTCAGTAAGTCATATCTGACTTCACATTAAATCTATTCAACAATCCTGCATAGCCTTATCATGCTCACAAGTTCACCTTCATTGCAAGGCTCTTTGTCCCTCCAAGGTCTCTCCTCCTCAATGTTTATACACAAAGAACATATCCATGCAATATTTGATATGTTTATACTAAACAGTCGTTCATTGTTTGAAATTTAAATTTAATTTTGCATCTTATATTTTATCTGGAAATCCTACTGAAACAGCAATCTGAGTTCTTTGTCCATGGAGCTGAAGAATGGACTCCATGAACATGCAAACAGGAAAGCTAGAGAATAGGATTTATTAGAGAGGACGAAAGTACAAAGCTCTCAGCACATACACTGAGGTGAGGTAAAGTGAAGTCATTCAATCATGTCCAACACTTTGTGACCCTATGGACTGTAGTCCACCAGGCTTCTCCTCCATCCATGGAATTTTTCAGGCAAGAATACTGGAGAGGGTTGCCATTTTCTTTTCCAGGGGATGTTCCTTACCCAGGGATTGAACTCAGGTCTCCTGCATTTCAGGCAAGTTTTTACCCTCTGCGCCACCAGGGAAGCCCCTGGTGAGATGAAGTAAGATATTGGGAGAGTCCTCAAAAAGGCGGGAATTATAGCAGTTTTATATCTTTATCAGTATTACTTTTACATTTTTTGTTGGCTCCTATTCTTAAACCACATGTATCTAAGCAATCAGTTTAAAGGTCAAGATGCTTAACTTAACATCTTTATGACTACTCTTTTTTTTGGGGGGGGGGGGGGTTGATGGCCCAGTTTGTTTTATTTATTTATTTATTTTCAGATTGGATCTTTTTTTTTTTTCATTTATTTTTATTAGATGGAGGCTAATTACTTTACATATGACTACTCTTGATCTTTGGATTAAGTCACCATCCTCTTTCACGTCCCCTGGCCATTTTAAAATAGATCAGTTCTATGAGTTTAAGCAAATTTGGAAAACTCAGCAGTGGCCACAGGACTGAAAAAGATCAGTTTTCATTCCAATGCCAAAGAATGCCCAAACTACCACACAATTGCATTCATCTCACATGCTAGTAAAATAATGCTAAAAATTCTCCAAGTCAGGCTTCAACAGTACGTGAACCATGAACTTCCAGGTGTTCAAGTTGGACTTAGGAAAGGCAGAGGAACCAGAGGTCAAATTGTCAACATTCACTGGATCATCGAAAAAGCAAGACAGTTCCAGAAAAACATCTATTTCTTCTTTATTGACTATGCCAAAGCCTCCAACTGTGTGGATCACAATAAACTGTGGAAAATTCTGAAAGAGATGGGAATACCAGACTACCTGACCTGCCTGTTGAGAAACCTGTATGCAGGTCAGGAAGCAACAGTTAGAACTGGACATGGAACAACAGACTGGTTCCAAATAGGAAAAGGAGCATGTTAAGGCTGTATATTGTCACCCTGCTTATTTAACTTATATGCAGAGTGCAAAATGAGAAACGCTGGGGTGGAGGAAGCACAACCTGAAATCAAAATTGCCGGGAGAAATATCAATAACCTCAGATATGCAGCAGGAAGTGAAGAAGAATTAAAGAGCCTCTTGATGAAAGTGAAAGAGGAGATTGAAAAAAATGGCTTAAAACTCAACATTCAGAAAACTAAGATCATGGCATCTGGTCCCATCACTTCATGGCAAATGTTCGGTCCCATCACTTCCATGGTAAAAACAATGAAAACAGTGACAGACTTTATTTTGGGGGGCCCCAAAATCACTGCAGATGGCGACTACAGCCATGAAATTAAAAGACATTTGTTCGTTGGAAAAAAGCTATGACCAATCTAGACAGCTTGTTATAAAACAGAGACATTACTTTTCCAACAAAGGTCTGTCTAGCCAAAGCTATGGTTTTTCCATTAGTCTTGTATAGATGTGAGAGTTGGACTATCAAGAAATCTGAGTGCTGAAGAGTTGATGCTTTTGAACTGTGGTGTTGGAGAAGACTCTTCAGAGTCCCTTGGACTGCAAAGAGATCCAACCAGTCAATCCTAAAGGAAATCAGTCCTGAATGTTCATTGGAAGGACTGATGTTGAAGCTGAAACTCCAATACTTTGGCCACCTGATGCGAAGAACCAACTCATTGGAAAAGACCCTGATGCTGACAAAGATTGAAGGCAGGAGGATAAGGGAATGACAGAGGATAAGATGGTAGGATGGATCAGTGACTTGATGGACATGAGTTTGAGCAAGCTCTGGGAGTTGGTGATGGACAGGGAAGCCTGGTGTGCAGAAGTCTATGGTGTCATAAAGAATCAGACATGACTGAGCAAATGAACTGAATTGATACACTTTTAGGCTAATGGAGCTAGCTGTTTACTGAAAACAAGACCTATGTTTCAGAATTCTACATTGACTGCCTAGCAATTTCTACCTCACTACCACTACCTCAGAAAAATGTAGCACAAGAGATGGCTTATCAAAGACATTTCCATTTAAAATGAAGTCAGAAATATAAATCAGGAATTAAGAAAGAGTAGATAGAAAAGCAAAATATCCAGATAAGTGGTCTTTAGCTGGCAAAAGTGTTGCACATTTCTGTGACTGAAATATGCTTTTTGTTGCTATAATATGGATTGTGAGGCAAGAGTGAAATAGGAAAATGGGAAGCAATGACTTGAAATTCACAATATGAAAAGATGTCTTAAAGAAGAAAGAGTGGAAGGATAGGCAACTTTAGGAAGAGAGGAGAGAGAGATAAGGAAGTAGGGACCTAGAGGTAAAGAATATATTTCTCAATGTTTGTGTGAAAACCATACTTTACAATCATGTATAGGCAACTCCGTATTAGTTCTCCTAAGAATTTTAGAAGCAAGATTTTATCTCCTGAGGGAATAAGCAAAGGAAGAATATTATCTGTTACCAAATGATTTGTGTAAGTATATATATGCTTACATATATTTGTACTTTGTGCACGGACCATATTAAAGCAAATTTATCCATAGATTTTAAATGTGAAGTGATACAGGTATTGTGTGTGTGTGTGTTTCGAGAAATGAGATAAATGCATACGTGTGTTTTTTAGATAAATAAATTACTATTGTTTTTCTTTGGAATGATTTTGACAAGCAGACTCTTTATGCCATCTAGATTGAATAGAAGATATTTTTCAAAGAGGCTTTCAACTTAAAAAGAAAGGCAATATAAGATTTTCTCTTGTAAATATTGATACATTTTTCTTTTCCTAATGTAAGAATAGCAGTTCCTATGTAAGTCAGATTTTTATTTACATAGAAAAGCAGAAGTAAAAATAACAATAGGGCATATGCTTACTCAATTTGTACATTTGTTTATATTACATTTTTGGTCATATATACATTTTGATCCAGGAAAGACAAAATCATTTTATATTCTAGTATTGTTTGCACTTTGAATTGTCTTAAGCATCTTAACATTGGATGTGCTTAGATCATAAATGTTGACTTCCTCCTTGTGTCAATATTTTATCTAATAAAATAGCTTTTCCTGGCAAAGGAAAGAATCCTGCACTTGTTAAAACAAATCAGCAGTACTTTTTGAGCTTCCCTTTGTGACAGAACATTCTACATGGTGAAAAAATGTGATTTAACATGAAAAAAACTAAGCAATGTTAGTGACCAACTCCATTAAACATTTCAGTTCTTAGCAATAGAATTTTATGAAATTGGCATTTCATAAAATTAATCTTTTGAGATATTATAAGAAAAAACATGGTGGAAAGTGTGAATTTTAAGAGTGAAAATTATTGATTCAGTTTTACATATGTATATATATGCATGTATTCTTTTTTAATATTCTTATCCATTATATTTTATCATAAGATATTTGATATAGTTATCTGTGTTATGCAGTAGGATCTTGTTGTTTATCCATTCTATATATAAGAGCTTGCACTGGCTAACCCCAACCTCCCAGCTTTATTATTAGTGAAATAATACAGAACATGACATAAATGGGTTACAAAACGACCTTCATTGTGCCCTCGCCGAATATTACTCATCTTGATTAACAGGGGATTCTGGACTCCTCCACATTTTACAGTAAGGAAAGTTAATGCCGGAATTCTGAACACAGCTCCTTTCAGGTCTTCAATGGCTGGTGCAATGCATGCTCAATTCCCTCTCACAAATAAAAGAAAAATCTCTTTAGGAAAAGTGTGCGGTGAGTGAGTGTGAACAAAGGATGGAAATCGTTTCCCCATATCTTTCCCTCTTGAAGAGTAGAAAATGGCAATGACAACTCTCTCAAGAAAAAGAAGAAGTTTGCTGTACACAGCTGTAACTTTAGAGGCCCTAGAAGGTTCTGATCTCCTAAAACATTGGGCAGGGTATACCAGGAGTTTCATCATTACCCCATTCTACATTTATCCATTGCGTATATACTGCTTTCTTCTTTCAAGAATATGGAAGAATTAAGCCAGTGGCCACTAACAATATTTGTTAATCAAGGGGTAAAATGTTCATTTTGGCACATTGAAAGTGTAAGTTTCAAGCTATTTTACTAATTTGAAGAATAATTTTATTAAAAAAAAAATACCCGGTACTTGCATGGAGTTTTTGAGGGGCAGACATTGTTCTCTCTTCATTCATTGAGCATGTACTCACTCAAACCCAGGAGACAGTGATTCAGGTGGTATAAGTCGTGTCCGACTTTTGTGACCCCACGGACTCTAGCCTGCCAGGCTCCTCTGTTCATGGAATTCTCCAGGAAAGAATACTGGAGTGGGTTGCCATTTCCTTCTCCAGGGGATCTTCCTGACCCAGGGATGGAATCCAGGTCTCCTGCTTTGCAAGCAGATTCTTTACCATCTGAGCTATGAGGGTAGTGTTTTAGAGGTCTATTCAAGGGCACATTGAGTGTTTTGGGAAATGGCACAATGTCTATTGATAGTCCTTGATTCTAGCCCTTGATCCCATTTTCTGAGTGGGATAGTCTCTGCACAGGTGATATTCCTGAATTTGAACTTTTGTAAGAATGTGTCCAGTTATGGGAGCTCGGATGGAAACACAGAGTTTGAAGTTTTGGGGGGTTACAAAATCCCAGGTGGTAGGGCCTATGAAATATGAAACAGAATAGTAAGCAATGATGGAGATGTTACTGAAAAATGTTGGTTCTTTTTTAAAGATGGTTCCTATTTTTCTAAGTACAGTTTAGAGTCTATCTCCCTTATAGGCATAGAAAATTTTTCATAGATTTAAAGAAAAATACAACTAAGAGTTTTATTCACTTTTATACTAAACAAATTGCATTCCTCTAAGCAGTTTTCAGTCAAAAAGCATGCATTTCATTCTGTAGTACTATATTTCTACTTCTCTGCCTGCAGCTAACATTAGGGATGCTCTTTCTAAACTGGATGCCGAGCTCAGTTATCAGATTCCCCAGATGTACCAAGCCCTTGAAAAATGATGAGAACGTGGGAGAAGGTGGCAGGTACTGGCGAGTTATTCTGGCTTCTAAATTCCTGAGAATTCCAAACTTATTCCACACTACTCATTTAACTTTTCTCTACAATCTTCATCCATAGGTATTTCCATACTTTAGGTATTTGTTCATATCTTTGCTTTCTAGGATTAGTTTTGTTTTTAATAATCATAAAAGAGTCCATCCTTGGCTTATAAGAGTCAATGAGTACATCACGGGCAGGATTTAAAAAATAGCT
This sequence comes from Dama dama, assembly GCF_033118175.1. NCBI lineage: Eukaryota > Metazoa > Chordata > Mammalia > Artiodactyla > Cervidae > Dama > Dama dama. The sequence continues at coordinate 23,678,544 of NC_083711.1, forward strand.
AAACAATTCACTGCACTTCCCTGGTGGCTCAGACGGTAAAGTGTCTGCCTACAATGCGGGAGACCCAGGTTCGATATTACCTCCCATGTCTAAGTATGTTGATTCTAAGGTATTTATATAGCATTGATGAAAGTGAAGTCTTCACAACCTGGACTGAAATATGTGTGTTCAGAATAATGTATCAGTAAAAATTATCTGTCTGCTGCTTCTATTTTTCCAAACATAATTAAGTACAGACGAAGCCAAGCACAAGTAAGGTATAGTACTAATGAATGGTGAATTCCCTTTCTGTAATTTCTTCCCACAAGTGTACTTTGGGGGATGTCCCCTTCTAAAATCAAAATAAGAGTATGTTAATGGTTATTTAACTACATTTAACAGAAAAACAGATACGATTTTTTTCTTTTTGCCTAATTCATGTTTATTTTTGTTCCTAACTACTACAAAATTTCATAGCTTTCACCCTTCTCATGATTTTCACAACCATTTCCTAATCTTGGATCACTGTGTGGCAATCCCTCTAATGCCAGCCCCCTGTACACCCGGTACATCACACAAGCCTTCCTATAAGTCTTTTCTTGCCTTGAAACAAGAAATATATTTAATTGTTTCTTATTAAATAGAGTCATATTCTTATTAAACAGACTCTTAATAGAGTCATCATTTATTTCAGAGAAAAGTAGCTTATATAACTGAAAATTAAGCATAAGTAAAAATGTTTAAAACATTGGTATTTCATTAACACAAATAGTTATTGGTGGGGTATTACATATAAATGTACATTTTAATGATTTTTCTTCTTAAGAAAAGTTTAAAAGGAAAAAAAAGCTGCTGCTATAGAAAAAGAACCATGGGCTAAATTATGTTATCAATGAGAAAATTGTTTTACCACCAACTAATGAAAATAGTTGATCAAGGAGATCAAACCAGTCAATCTTAAGGGAGATCAACCCTGAATATTCACTGGAAGGATGGACACTGAAGCTGAAGCTCCAATATTTTGGTCATCTGATACAAAAAGATGACTCATTGGAACAGTCCCTGATGTTGGGAAAGAACAAAGGCAGAAGGAGAAGAGGATGTCAGAGGATGAGATGGCTGAATGACATCACCGATGCAGTGAACATGAACTTGGGCAAACTCTGGGAGATGTTGAGGGACAGGGAGGCCTGGTGTGCTGCAGTCCATGGGATCACAAAGAGTCACACATGACTGGGTGACTGAACAACAACAAATGAAAGTAACTATAAAAAGCTTGGAAAAATATTTTCCATTTTAAAAGAGTTCCAGGAATTTCCAAACCCAATCAAAACATCCTAAGGACAAAGTTATCATAAATGAGTACTAATGTTGGTTTGTTTTTATTCATCCTTCTATTTGAAAGCTTAGTTTATAGATTGTTTTCTCTGAATATTTACTTGATAGAATGTAAGATATTAATGGTGTGTAATGGACACACATGAAAAACACTAAGTTTGAACACCTATGAAATCTCAAAAGAAAAAAATCCCATGGACAGTAGAGCCTGGCAGGCTACTGGGATGACAATAATTATAGTGATAATTTTTATAAATATTATATAAGATCAAGTTTTTACTGTCATGATTAACTCATATAATATATGTTAAAATGTCAATTAACTAATAACTAGATGAGTGTTTTTAATATGCTTCTTTGAATTTTCTGTTCATGTAATGATACCAATATGGTCAAAACAGTTCAATTAATTAGCATTTAATTATCAGTTATTTAATTCACTTGTAACGCTTTCAAAACAAAACAAAACAAAAAAAATCACTAAAAAAGAACATGATAAATTATTACAAATATGTAGGTTTAAATTGAGCTTCCCTGGTAGCTTACTAATTCTTATCATTACAAAGAATAAAATTTGAATATCGCAAAATATGTGAACAAACAAATTGGGTGAAAGAAAAACAAAGCCTCTAATATAACAAGAAGAGAAAAGAAAAAAACAAATACATAAATCCATAGTAATCAATTCCAGTAAATTCAAAGTAATTGTTTGTTAAGCTTTGCTCCACTGGCTAATGTTGTTGTCCATTGAATACTTTTGCTAAGTTGTGCTTGATTTTTTGCAACCCTATGGATTGCAGCTCTCCAGGCTTCCCTGTCCTTCACTAACTCCAGGAGTTTGCTCAAATTCCTGTTCACCAAGTTGGTGATGCTATCTAACCATCTCATCCTCTGCCTCCCCCTTCTCCTTTTGTCTTTAATCTTTCCCAGCATCTGGGTCTTTACCAATGAGTCAGCTCTTCAGATCAGGTGGCCAAAGTATTGGAGCTTCAGCCTCAGCATCAGTCCTTCCAGTGAATATTCTGGGTTGATATCCTTTAGGATTGACTAGTTTCACTGGCTGTAATCTCTGCATATGCTTTCATCTGATTTAAAAAAAAAAAAAAAGGTTAAAGTGAAACTAGCCAGTGATCAAGTAGGATTAAAAAAGAAAAAAAAATGTAAATTCCTGTGGTAGCAATAAAAACCTTGATAAGTCAAGAAACATTCATCCAGAACAGAACTCCTCAACTTTAGCACTAATGACAATTTTGGTCAATGGTCTGTTATGGAGGCTGCCCTGTGAATATCAGAATGATGATATACTTGATGTCTACATTCTAGATGCCATTATATAGAAGAAGCTGCCTTATTTACCAATTTCTATAAGAGCCAAAACTGTCTCCAGATATTGCCAAATGTCCTCTAGGGGAAAATCATACCCTTTGAGGACCATTAAGGTAGACAATTCTATAGTCAAAGCTACGGTTTTTCCAGTAGTCTTGTATGAATGTGAGAGTGGTACCATAAAGAAGACTGACCATTGAAGAATGATGTGTTTGAACTGTGGTGTTGGAGGAGACTCTTCAGAGTCCCTTGGACTGCAAGGAGATCAAACCAGTCAATCCTAAAGGAAATCAATCCTGAATATTCATTAGGACTGATGCTAAAACTGAAGCTCCAATACTTTGGCCACCTGATGCAAAGAGCTGACTCATTGGAAAAGACCCTGATGCTGGGAAAGATTGAAGGCAGGAGGACAAGGGGACAGCAGAGGATGAAATGGTTGGATAGCATCACTGACTCGATGGACATGAGTTCGAGCAAGCTCTGGGAGATAGCGAAGGACAGGGAAGCCTGATGTGCTGCAGTCCATGCGGTCACAAAGAGTTGGACACTAGTGAGTGACTGAACAACCACAAGGTAGACAATGGAGCTCTGTTATGCTAAACAAGGACCTTAGAATGAAAAGTAAAAGAAAGTGAATGTGTTAGTCACTCAGTCATGTTCAACTCTTTGTTACCCCGTAGAATGTAGCTTCTGTCCATGGAATTCTCCAGGCAAGAATACTGCAGTGGATGGCCATTCCCTTTTCCAGAGGATCTTCCTGACCCTGGGACCAAAACTGGATCTCCTGCATTGCAGGCAGATTCATTACTGTCTGAACCACCATAGAAGCTCTTAGTATGAAATGCATTACATAATTCTGTTAAGTCAGAGATTACTTACATATTTATGCAATTATTTGCAGTTTACTGAAAGTGAAAGCAACAATGTCTTATTTCCTGGCACTGTGTTAAAAAAGCTTGTAAAGTTTTAAAGGAATTATTGATTTTTAAATCTTGCTTTCCTGAGTTTACATATTTGAGAGCTATGGCAAGTAACAGAATGATACACTTAGTAAAAACTAATGTGCTGGAAATTTGAGGTAAGATTGTGTTTCATTCAGGGTAAAAGTTAGTGATTATCATTGTCAATTATTCTAACACTGTAACTTGAAATACCTCTGTAAGGAAATAATAAATTATTTGCTACTTCTCAAAAAATAAATTAAGAATCAAAGAAAAGTGGTATCTATTTCAATAAAACTCTTTGACTGTGTTTACTGAATTTATTTTCTATTATAACATGTAATTTTCCTCAGCTTCATATTTTATGTTCAGAACTCTCCAAAGAGCTATATTCCTTCTCTTTTTCTGTTTCATGTCATTCTTCCCTAGCGGATAAGGTATTGTTGTAGGAAGGGGGACCTCCTTCCAGGGCCCGAAGTTGGGCTCTTGTCTAACACTCAGAAAAGAATTGTCCGAGGAGACACGTGCTTACAAAGCAAGAGATTTTATTGGGAAAGGGCACCCGGGTGGAGAGCAGTAGGTAAGGGAACCCAGGAGAACTGCTCTGCCATGTGGCTCGCAGTCTTGGGCTTTATGGTGATGGGATTAGTTTCCGGGTGGTCTTTGGCCAATCATTCTAATTCAGAGTCTTTCCTGGTGGCGCACGCATCGCTCAGCCAAGATGGATGCTAGCAAGAGGGATTCTGGGAAGTGGACGGACAGGTAGTGTCTCCTCTCGATCTTTCCCGAACTCTTCCGGCTGGTGGTGGCTTATTAGTTCCGTATTCCTTATCAGGATCTCCTGCCATAAAACATCTCATGCAAATAGTTACTATGGTGCCTGGCCAGGGTGGGCAGTTTCAATCAGTGTGCTTCCCCTAACAGTATGACTTTCTTGATGGGTGGGCAGAAAGTGAGCCTGGGGAGATAGGTCAGCCCTTTCTCTCTACGTAGCCCTACCAACAAGCATGAACTTTCTTCCTAACAACATAAAATCTACAAGAGTTGTGGGACAGGCCTGTGATTATCCAGCTGTTTAAATGACTGACTGGATGTGTATCTAGTTCAGAGATAACATATTTGTAAGCAGAAATATCTATCTAGGAAAAAAACATGCCAAGTTTTAGCTGGCCTCCATGTCTATCAATTGGTTTTGAACAGAAAATAAAGTGTTCTGTATTGAATTTTAAATAATTATGATAACATCTCTGTGGTGGAGACCTGGAGTTGCTTCATAACATCTCCTAGCTGTGGCGTGCTGCATAAGGCATGGTTCAGTCAGTAATGGGAGATAGAAAACCAATGTACCTTATATCTAAAAAATAAAGTTAAAAATGTTCCTTCAATGTCTTAGAATGTAAACCATACATTGACCAAGATCATGGTGTTTGAGAAAACTGCAGGGAAGATTCAGAATATTGGTGTGTGTTGGTTGCTTTTGGCTACTGTGAGAAAAGCCCTACAAGAGAGATAATTTTGATGTAGAGACAGATTGGAACACAAGAGCTTTGATAAGTAAAACATGCTAAACTGGGTGAACACCCCATTTCTGGAGACTGCATAGCGAGGCCAAAGAAGTTTTGAGCCTCAAAACTGTGGTCTTAGCAGGATATGAGACTTAAGCTTTATGAAATTCTGGAATCTGGAGTAAGGGTTTGTATAAAGGTGCTGTCCTTTAATCAGAGCCCATGGCTTTAGGTAGCTTCAACAGCAACAGGGACATGGGAGGCAAGGTGACCAACGATTCCATCTTGCCCAGGACAGAAGGACCCCCGGAATGCAAATTTTCCATTTAAAAATCAGATCAGCTTTGGCCAATGAGAGGGAACTAAAAATCCTTGGATGGAGCTCAAACAAGCTTAATTATATATTAATCTTCAAGTTTAAAAAGTAAGTCTAAACTAGATGATTTACTGTGATCTGATGTGACCAGACCACCTGACCTGCCTCTTGAGAAACCTGTATGTAGGTCAGAAAGCAACAGTTAGAACTGGACATGGAACAACAGACTAGTTCCAAATAGGAAAAGGAGTACATCAATGCTATATATTGTCACCCTGCTTATTTAACTTATATGCAGAGTACATCATGAGAAACGCTGGGCTAGAAGATGCACAAGCTGGAATCAAGATTGCTGGGAGAAATATTAATAACCTCAGATATGCAGATGACATCACCCTTATGGCAGAAAGTGAAGAGGAACCAAAAAGCCTCTTGATGAAAGTGAAACAGGAGAGTAAAAATGTTGGATTAAAGCTCAACATTCAGAAAGCTAAGATCATGGCATCTGGTCCCATCACCTCATGGGAAATAGATGGGGAGACAGTGGAAACAGTGTCAGACTTTATTTTGGGGGGCTCCAAAATCACTGCAGATGGTGGCTGCAGCCTTGAAATTAAAAGACGCTTACTCCTTGGAAGGAAAGTTATGACCAACCTAGATAGCATATTAAAAAGCAGAGACATTACTTTGCCAACAACGTCTGTCTAGTCAAGGCTATGGTTTTTCCAGTGGTCAGGTATGGATGTGAGAGTTGGACTGTGAAGAAAGCTGAGTGCCGAAGAATTGATGCTTTTGAACTGTGGTGTTGGAGAAGACTCTTGAGAGTCCCTTGGACTCCAAGGAGATCCAACCAGTCCATCCTAAAGGAGATCAGTCGTGGGTGTTCATTGGAAGGACTGATGCTGAACCTGAAACTCCAATACTCTGGCCACCTGATGCTAAGAGTTGTCTCATTGGAAAAGACCCTGATGCTGGGAGAGATTGGGGGCAGAAGGAGAAGGGGACGACAGAGGATGAGATGGCTGGATGGCATCACCGACTCAATGGGCATGAGTTTGAGTAAACTCCGGGAGTTGGTGATGGACAGGGAGGCCTGGCATGCTGCGATTCATGGGGTCACAGAGAGTCAGACACGACTGAGCGACTGAACTGACTGAACTGACTGATGTGGCAAAAGTAAAAGTGCTCTTCGCAAGCCAGTTCTGAGTTGCTTTCCTGGGAAATGTCCTTGGAGAATCAACTTCCCCAGATACTACTGTTGCAGGGAGGAAGCCAACTCAGACACCATTTGGAACTGTTTCCTTTGACTTTCTTTTCACTTCTTTTGTTATTATAATCATACAGAATGGTTTGCCTCAGAGAATCCGGCCCCATCTGCCTGACTGTTAAACTAGACTGCCTTTGTTCAGACCCCCGTCCACCTGTGGATGGCAGGAAGGAAGAAATTAACACATCCCCTGCCTGAGGCTTGCCATTCTAGGAGTTGTTTGCAAAATTAATGGCCCTTTTACTTCGCTTCCTCACCTCCCTTCATCTCCGATCTATAAAAGAACCTGGTATCCAGACACCAAATAAGATGGTTATTTTGAGGTGCTAGCCTGCCATCTTCATGGTCTGTTGCCTCTCCAATTAAAGTCTCTTCCTTCCCTCAACACCTCATCTCTCAGATTCATTGGCCTGTCGTGTGGTGAGCAGAGCAAGCCTGGACTTGGTAACACTATGTCTAGTTTAATGTCAGGAGCCACAGGTGATTGCTGAGCACTTGAAATGTTAAAATGTGGGGATTATAAATTGAGACATATTTTAAATGTGAAAGATACAATATCTCAACTACAGTATTAAAAAAGAATGTAAAATACCTCATTCATATTTTTATACTGATTACTTGCTAAAATAAATATTTTTGATATATTGGGTTAAATATATTATAAGAAATTAATGTTACCTGATTCTTTTTATGCTTTAATGTGGTTACTAGGCAACTTAAAATTCTAGATGATGCATAACTTATATTTCTATTGGACAGCACTGTGCTAGACCTTCTAATGATTTTTTTCAGCTCTTAATCTCCTGTTAAATTCTGAAACTTCTTTGCTAGTAATTGATAGCCTTACACACACTATCTTAGGAAGGAGTAATACTCATCTCATTTCAAATCTGAAAACTATTTTTTAAGCTTCTTCAAAAAATATCACTTGGAAAGAAACTCATTTCCAATTTGAAAAAAAAAAAAAAAATCACCCAAGATATTATGACAGTCATATCTCATTGCCTAAGATGTAAATACAATACATACATAGATGTAGTTAAGCCACACAGATGTCCAATGCATATGTGAGTTTTGAAACCTCCTGATGGGCTAAATAAATTACATAAATTAGTACTGTTAATTACTCTCCAAAGGGCAATGTCAAAATGATAGATGGATAATTCTGATTATTGAATGTTTCTGTCAAGCAGAGAAGAATGAATTTGATCAATATAACCAGAGTGATTTTTTTGAGGTACACAGTGCTTTGGTCAATATTTTTCTCTGGGCTTTTCCTCCTTTCTTAGTTTCCCTCTTATGATAATCATTAAAATAAACAGCTCACCATAATCTACTAATTGTTAAGCTAGATTTTGGAATAATCTTCATAAAAAAAAAGAAATGGTAATATCACTAATTAGCATCATATTTATTCTATTATCATTATCCATAGCCTTTTTTTTTTTAATCCATTCAATTCTTCTTTGTCTTTTAAGCATAGGGAATCACAAACATTAGAACATAACATGCCTTAACTCTTGCTTGTTATATATTTGTCAGGGAAACTTTTCAATCACTTTTTGCTGAATATAATGCTTATTTTATAGATGACAATTCATGATCTGTTGACAATTTATGAACCTCTGAAAAAAAAAAATGATACTAATGGGTTAATGTATAACAAATGAGAAAAGGAGTTATCAGCTGGCTGGAAAAGGATGAGTGTCCTAAGTGATAGCAGAGGAAGGAAGAATTGACATCTTTTCCATATGACTGTTGTGTAAACCCAGGTCTCCTAGGCTAAGAAAGGATAGCCCAGAAGTTAAAACCAACATGCAACATACTAAAGAGGTAGCAATTCAGTCCAGAAGCTAGAAGGGCAACTATGAGTGATCTTGTTAGATGAAAAATCAGTTCCAAAGAAATTTGCCTGTTATAGGAACAGCAAGAGAGATGCAACATTCCATGAGATCTTCTTGACTGGTAAGTGGGTTACAGAATTTTCTTTGCATCAAATCCCTGAAGTTTTATTTGGGTGAATAAGGGATGGTGTGTATATTGCACTAGATAGTGGAAGAAATTTGAGTAGAATAGACAGGCATTTACTAAGACGTGGGGCTTTCCAGGTGGCTAAAGTGGTAAAGAAATCTCCCTGCATTGCAGGAGATTGGGGTTTGATCCTGGGTTGGGAAGATACCCTGGAGAAGGGCATGACCACCCATTCTAGTATCCTTGCCTGGAGAATCCCCATGGACAGAGGAGCCTGGTGGGCTAAAGACCATGGAGTCACAAAGAGTCAGACACGACTGAGTGACTAAGCACAGTTTTACTAAGACATACAAAAAGGAAAAGTTCCCTCTTGTTTTTCTTCTTTACCATTCACATTACCCACAGAATATTTTATTTCTACTTCTGTTGAGTTCATTTTTTCCCTCATACAAAGCAACTATTTGACCACAGCTGGGTTCCTACAATTGGATTTAGTTCTAATCCTATCTATGTGAGGGTGACATCAAATCCCATGGGTTAAGAGCAAAACAAGACTACCCACCCCACAACCCTTATAGGCACATACTTCAAATGCCAATCTTGTGATTGCAATTGCCCATGTGCTTCTGACTACCGGATATAAGTTAAGTGTTCCCATGACCTCCACAGTTCAGTTTCGTCACTCAGTCGTGTCTGACTCTTTGCAACCCCATGGACTGCAGCACTCCAGGCCTCCTTGTCCATCACCAACTCCCGGAGCTTGCTCAAACTCATGTCCATTGAACTAGAGATGCCATCCAATCATCTCATCCTCTCTTGTCCCCTTCTTCTCCTGTCTTCAATCTTTCCCATTGGGTTCAATTAATTTGCTAAAGCCTGTCACAGAACTCAAGAAATTTATGTGCTAGATGACCATTATTACAGAAGGATATAACTCAGGGAGAGTTGGATGGAAAAGATGCATAAGGTTTGTAGGAAGAGGCTCACGCTCCAGGCACATTGCCTTCCCACCTCCAGGAGTTTATTCACCTAGAAACTCTCTGACCCACCCTTTCATCCAGGGATTTTTATGGAGGCTTTATTATGTATATATGTTCAGTGAAGTTACCAGCTTTTAGGGATTAAGTCAATCTCCAGCCCCTCTCTCCTCCCTGGAGGTGAGATGTTGGGGTCTAGGCTGAAAGTCCCAATCACCTTTGTGGTTCCCCTAGCAAAAAATCCCCAACCTTAGAGAATTTCCAAGCCACCTCATTAACATAAACTCAGGTGTGGATGAAAAGAGCTTGCTATGAATAATAAAAGATACCTTTGTTTCCCTTATCACTTAACAAAATTTTGAATTTTTTGGAAGCTCTGTGACAAGAACGAGGACCAGAACCAAATATGGTCCCTGGTGGCTCAGAGATAAAGAATCTGCCTGCAATGCAGGAGACGTGGCTTCAATCCCTGGGTTGGGAAGATGCCCTGAGGGAGGAAATGGCAATCCATTTGAGTATTCTTGTCTGGAGAATTCCATGGACAGAGGAGCCTGGCGGGCTAAAGTTCATGGGGTTGCAAAGAGTCAGACACCACTGAGCAATTAACACTTTCACTTTTAAGATCAAATATACAGTATATATCACTGTCTGTCACAGAGATACAAGGATAAAGAATGCAGGAAAATAAGAGAGGTAGAAAACAGTAGGAGAACTGGACACAGAGAAATTAAGTTGCTTTAGTTTTGTCCAACTCTTAGCGACTCTATGGATGGTAGCCCACCAGGCTTCTCTGTCCATGGGATTCTCCAAGCAAGAATACTGGAATGGGTTGCCATGACCTCCTCCAGGGGATCTTCCCAACCCAGGGATCAAAACTGCATCTCTTATGTGTCCTGATTTTCCTGACCAGGAATCGAATCAAATGTAGCTTATTTCTCCAGCACTGTCAGGCGGGTTCTTTACAACTAGCACCACCTGGGAAGCCCAAAGTAGCGCTAACAACCTCATTATCTTACATGAATAAGTGCACATGAGAAAGATAATTCACAAGGATACTTTAAGTAAAAAAAAAAAAAAAAAAAAAAAAAAGTAAGAGGACATTTCCTCTAGTGTTACTGTAGTTTTCACATAATTCTTTTAAAAATTGCATTAATTTATTTATTCAAGTTACATTTATTGACCGTCTATCATTGACCCTCCTCTCCCCATCACACATCTGAATGTTCCAGGGAATAAGATAATTCTGAGATAGTTCTTGCCCTTTAGGTGCCTATACTTTTATTGGCTTACATTCAAAGAAACTGGCATTTATGTTCAGTTGTTAATTACTCATTTCTATTTCCGTCTGTTTGGCTTAACATCATGAAGCACTTGCTTGCTTATGATCATTTTAAAATACACAGGGAGGTGGGAGGGGGATTCAGGATGGGGAACACATGTAAATCCATGGCTGATTCATGTCAATGTATGGCAAAAACCACTACAATATTGTAAAGTAACTAGCCTCCAATTAATAAAAATAATTGGAAAAAAATTTTAAAAATAAATAAAATACACAGGGTTGCACACACTTGAGCCATGTCTCATGATACAGATGTGACAGTCTTTGCACACCTCTGACTTGGTATTTGATGGGTCCCACCCAGGCTGCTGGTTCCAAGTTAGCACTAATTCTATTTAGGTTATCTTTCTGGAAATTGTGAAGTTTGTTTAACTTGACAATGAGCTAAATGGACAAAGGCATCAGTTATTTATGTTTTGAGTTAGATCCTTCCTTCTTTTAAATCTTTTACAGGTTATTCCATTTGTGCTCAGTCACAGAATTGTGTCCAACTCTTTGGGACTCCATGGACTGTAGCCCACCAGGCTCTTCTGTCCATGGAATTTTTCAGGAAAGAATACTGGAGCAGGTTGCCTTTTCCTACTCCAGGAGATCTTCCTGACCCAAGGATTGAAACTGTGTCTCTTGCATCTCCTGCACTGGCAAGTGGATTTTTTTTTTTTTTTTTTAATCACTGTGCCACCTGGAAAGCCCCCATATTACACTTGATCTTAACTATAAGCCTGAGAAGGCCAATTTCATTTAGTTAGTTGATAAGATTGATGTAGGTGTTTAATGATTCAAGAGGAATAATATAAATGATTTAAGTTCATAAACATGTAATCCATTGATTAACAGGTTATTTAGATAATGACACACACATTTCTAGGCTTCCCTGGTAGCTCAGCAGTCAAGAATTTCTATGCAATGCATAAGATGGGGAAGACACAGTTTCTATCCCTGGATTGGGAAAATCCCTTGGAGAAGGAAATGGCAACCCCCTCCAGTATTCTTGTCTGGGAAATCCCATGGACAGAGGAGCCTAGAGGGCTACAGTCCATGGGGTGGCAAAGAATGAGCATGCAGCACACAAATATGTTTCTAATCTAGAGTAGTTTTTCACAAAAAGTGTTAGATTTAAAGATTGGTATCACTATAAAAACTTTTTTTTTTAATTTCCTTCGGAAATCTGATGACTGTTAATGTAATATTATGTTGAGCTTTGAATACTACAGCAGTATTCTGCTGAAACTCACCCTTCTCTCTCTCTAACATACATACTCTCATACACACACACACACACACACACACACACACACCCTCAGCCTTCACAAAATTCTACTCCATTTCCTGAGTACTGCAATGCTAAATGATTTCCTGAGTACTGCAAAGCTAAATGATTTATGAACTCACTTTTTGAGGAGTGTCTTTTTTCCTTTGGGCACATACTATGATGGAAAACATTTTTGAGATAATTTTTTTTTTCTTTTGGAATTAAAGTTTAAGATTGCTGACATAATGTGAGAGATTTTGAAGTCATTTTTAGAAATATTAGGTTCAAACTCTCTTTGTGTGAAATTACATTATGAATGAATCCAGTTGACTACTTGAAAGAATATTTCCACTAAATATTATATGCTTCTGTAGAGAACTAGAAACATTCTTTTGCCCTATATGATCCTTGAGAGTGTATTCTCTATGGCCCAATTGATTTCTCAGGATTCTCTCTTTTTTAGAAGAGTATGTCAGCTCTCAAGTGTCCACTCTTTCTTTTTATCTGGTGTGGTCTCTTTAAAACCCGCAAGCATGTTTGGGTTATCAGATCGCCTTTAAAATGCTGCCATTCATCTGTTCAATTTGATGCTTGCTCAGGAGGAGTTGCAGTATTGACTAAAGTCTATGCCACAATGCAGCCTGGAAAATGAGAAAAGAAAGAAAGGCAGGCCTAGGCTAAGTATACCATTAACTCTGCCTAAGACTCCAACACATCAATAGCGCATTAGACCTAATCACGTTTTATACAGTTAGTCAACCACAGAAAGGAATAATCAGAAATATTTATTCAAAGAGAAACATATTCAGTCTTTCAAACACTTGCTATTCTTTTTATCCTTGAAAATGATCTGTCCTGATTAGTTTTCATCTGGAAGAGGCATTTTCTTTCTTAAAAATTAAAACATGCCCTACTTGAAAGAATAGAAATACAAGAAGAAAGATGTTGCTTCTGTCTTGTACAATGCTTAAAAAATTCCTATTAAACAGAAATAAATAGACTAAGGACATTCTTGCTGGCAGATAATATTATTGTGTTTATTGATTGAAGAGGAGTGAAAATGTGGTCCCTTTCCAATGTTCTATGGAGCGGACTTACTTCATACTCGTTAATACCTAATTAAGTTTCAAAGCGGTAAAACTTGTTTTTTATTTTCAGTAGCTTAGTAAACTACTCCTGCTATCCTGTTTGCCTTAGAAAGCCTTAAAAGGAGGGTCATATAGGTAAGGCTTAAGAAAAGAAAAAAGAAGGGAGGAGGGAAAGAAGGTAGAAAGGGAAAGAAGGAAGAAAGGAACGTAAGAAGGAGGCAAGGAGGAAACTAAAGAAGATTGCTCTGGAAATCAGGTGGCTTAATAGAAAGATCATGGGATCTTTCTTTCAGGTCTGGATGATTTGTCTACAGTTCATTGGGAAGAAAATATGAGAAAAGTCGTTTTCTTCTGTGCCACCTTCTGTTATAGAAGAAATTCACCAAAATGATACTTATGTCGACAGCCTGTTGTGAAGAACAACAACAACCAAAGTGTGAATGCTGAGGCACTTCAGTCATGTCCAATGCTGCAACCATATGGTCTGCCAGGCTCCTCTCTTCATGGACTTCTCCAGGCAAGAATATCAGAGTGGGTTGCCATGTCCTCCTCTAGGGGATCTTCCCGACCCAGGGATCAAACCCATGTCTATTACATCTCCTGCATTGGCAAGCAGGTTCTTTACAACTAACGCCACCTGGGAAGTTATAATACGTGTATGTGTGTGTACACACACATATACACACACATGCATATATATGACTTCCTGTGCAGCAAGTCTCAACCACTGCTTAAAGAAAATATAGGTATTCTGTGAGCTGTAATGATTTATTACTTCACTAAAATATTTTCCCAATTCTCAGAAATAATCAATACATATGATGCTTTCCATTTTAATTTTTTTAAGTCATTTTTCCTATGCTATTGACAATTGCAACCTCTAACCAAATAAATGACCAAAACCTAATAGAGTGTTTTGAAACTGACAGATTTAGAGCATACTGCCATCAAATTATCTTTCCTCTTACAGACAGATAGAAGTTACAGAAACAATATAGAAAATAGTTTAACCTATCACTGATGTTTTATGAATATCAGCTGAACTGGAGCAGGAATTTTCCACTTGCTTCAGGCACACACACACATATGGAGGAAAACACACATGTGTGTGTGATAAAGTTAAACTTACAACTAGAAAAGAAAGCATTTCTCAGTACAAGAAACAATGGATTCAAAATCATAAAAATCAAGATCTGTTAAAGTCTAAGAACTCATAAGAGAAGCAGAGATGCATGCACAAGTTTATCAGTAAAGCCTGGAGATTGCAAATTAAAGCCTTTTGAGAAGAACCTGTTTTCTAGTGCTTGGAATAATGGAGCAAAGCTACCCTGAATATCAGAATTTCTAGGGACTGAAAAAAAAAAGAAAAAGCTCTCTTCAGATAAGTTTAGGAAAGCAACAAGCATATTTGTGCTGCATCTTTCATAGAGGGAAATTACAGGAAAAAAGTCTCTGCAAGAATTAGGAAATGTTAGCCATCTGTATGTCTTCTTTGGAGAAATGTCTATTTAGTTCTTTGGCCCATTTTTTGATTGGGTCTTATATTTTTCTGGAATTGAGCTTCAAGAGTTGCTTGTATATTTTTGAGATTAATCCTTTGTCTGTTGCTTCATTTGCTATTATTTTCTCCCAATCTGAGGGCTGTCTTTTCACCTTACTTATAGTTTCCTTTGTTGTGCAAAAGCTTTTAAGTTTCATTAGGTCCCATTTGTTTAGTTTTGCTTTTATTTCCAATATTCTGGGAGGTGGGTCATAGAGGATCTTGCTGTGATTTATGTTGGAGAGTGTTTTGCCTATGTTCTCCTCTAGGAGTTTTATAGTTTCTGGTCTTACATTTAGATCTTTAACCCATTTTGAGTTTATTTTTGTGTATGGTGTTAGAAAGTGTTCTAGTTTCATTCTTTTACAAGTGGTTGACCAGCTTTCCCAGCACCACTTGTTAAAGAGGTTGTCTTTTTTCCATTGTATATCCTTTACAGATGGCTAACAAACACATGAAAAGATGCTCAACATCACTCATTATCAGAGAAATGCAAATCAAAACCACAATGAGGTACCATTTCACGCCAGTCAGGATGGCTGCTATCCAGAAGTCTACAAGCAATAAATGCTGGAGAGGGTGTGGAGAAAAGGGAACCCTCTTACACTGTTGGTGGGTATGCAAACTAGTACAGCTGCTATGGAAAACATGTGGAGATTTCTTAAAAAACTGGAAATAGAACTGCCATATGACCCAGCAATCCCACTTCTGGGCATACACACTGAGGAAACCAGATCTGAAAGAGACACGTGCACCCCAATGTTCATTGCAGCACTGTTTATAATAGCCAGGTCATGGAAACAACCTAGATGCCCATCAGCAGATGAATGGATAAGGAAGCTGTGGTACATATACACCATGGAATATTACTCAGCCGTTAAAAAGAATTCATTTGAACCAGTTCTAATGAGATGGATGAAACTGGAGCCCATTATACAGAGTGAAGTAAGCCAGAAAGATAAAGATCATTACAGCATACTAACACATATATATGGAATTTAGAAAGATGGTAACGACAACCCTATATGCAAAACAGAAAAAGAGACACAGAAGTACAGAACAGACTTTTGAACTCTGTGGGAGAAGGTGAGGGTGGGATGTTGCGAAAGAACAGCATGTATATTATCCATGGTGAAACAGATCACCAGCCCAGGTGGGATGCATGAGACAATTGCTCGAGCCTGGTGCACTGGGAAGACCCAGAGGAATCGGGTGGAGAGGGAGGTGGGAGGGGGGATCGGGATGGGGAATACGTGTAAATCCATGGCTGATTCATATCAATGTATGACAAAACCCACTGAAAAAATTAAAAAAATAAAAATAAATTAAAAAAAAAAATTAGGAAATGCCTTCCTGAGTTGTCCGTGGTTGTTAACCATCATAATAAATGATTCCTTAATTAATTATTTTCCTAATGCTTGTTTGTGTGCAAGAGTGCTAACATACTCAGAAAAGTAGCTGGATTTTCTAAATATTTTAGTAGTTTGCAGATTGTCCTTGACTTTTTTTTTTATGAAGACAAGCATAATTCTATGAAAATAAGAATTTTTTTTTCTCTTTCTGGGAAATTAGATAGTACTTCTATACAATTTTGAATAAACGATATGGTAATAGGAATTCTTAACTTGCACCTGACCTTGTATTTTACTACTATTATTACTGTGTGCAGTAAAATTTTCATTCTGCTATGTTTTGGACATTCATTTAAATGTCATATATATTACAAATTCAAATCTCAAAATTGGCAAGTATAGTACTAAAAAAGTGTTTTCAATCATTTAAGAGTAAATTACTGATCTAATATCCCATTAACCCTTAATAAAATAGTGCAAAATTCTCCTATATAGCCATAATAAAACTATAAAAATCAGCAAATTAATATGGGTATATTTTTACTACCTGATTCTCAAATTCCTTTCAAGTTTTGACAATTTTCTCCACAATGTCCTTTATAGAAAAAGCATCTAGAGTGAATCATGTCTTGAACTGTCTAGAACAGAGTCTGAGTCTTAATTTGACATTCATGACCTTGATACTTTGAAGTTTATAGTCAGATATTTTGTAGACTACATTTCGAGTTGTCTGATGTTTTTTTTTTTCATAATTAGATTTAGGTTATGCATTTTCAGTAAGAATATAGTCATACGATTAATGTTTTCTTTTTTTTCTTATTTCATGGAGAACAGGGATGCAACTAAAATTCTACAGTGAACAGATCAGTTGCTCTCAACAAAAAGTTAACCACCCCAAAATATCAATATTGCTATGGGTGAGAAATTTTGTCTGTTTTAAAGGCAAGAAATTATCAAGTCTGTATTCTCTTCCCTGAAGGTGACAAACCTGGCCCATTGTTCCTCTTAGCTCTTGGTTCTACCCATTCATATGTATTTCCATGTCTCCCATTGTCCGGCCATTTCTAAAGAGGACATTTACAACATATACCCTTCTCAGTGGACAAATTTCTCTGGCTACCTCCCAATGTGGAAACTGAGGGTCTACATGTCATTTTATATTTTGAATAGTCCGAGTTTGTTATGCCAGGCTGGCAGCATTTCTAACAGTCAATATTTTGATGTCAATATTTTATATAGTAAATTGAGTGTGCTCCATGTGCCAAATATCAAACTCATGAGGCTTAATATTTTTAAATATATGAAAGTTATAATCTGCTGTTCTAATTGATAGTAATTGAACAATATAAATGTATTTTAAATCAAGTAAAAATGTTTGAAAAGGAATCACACATGTACACATATATGTCATACATGGTTTTTGTGTGTGTGTGTATATATACATATATATCACATGTCATATATATATCATATATAATGATATATATATCATTTATCATGTATATATAATATATAATACATATGCAGGAATGCTCAGCCACTTCAGTTGGGTCTGACTCTTTGTGACCTTATGGACTATAGTCCTGCAGGCTCCTCCGTCCATGGGATTCTCCAGGCAAAAATACTGGAATGGGTTGCCATTTCCTCCTCCAGGGAATCTTCCTGACCTAGGACTGAACTCATGCTTACTGCATCTCCTGTATTACATGAAGATTCTTTTCCATTGAGTCACTGGGGAAGCCTGTGTGTATATATATGTATATGTATATATATATACATATACACACACTTAAGAGAACCCATCAGGAAACATATTAGTATATTAAAATTTGCCAAAGACTTCCCTGGTAGTCCAGGCAATGGTTAAGAATCTTTCTGCCAATGCAGGGGACACGGGTTCAATCCCTGGTCCGGGAAGATTCCACATGCCAGGAAGCACAATAACTGAGCAAGAGAAGCCATTGCAATGAAAAGCCCACGCACAGCAATGAAGAGTAGCCCATGCTCACTGCAGCTAGAGAAAACCCACGCAGAGGAATGAAGACCCAGCATAGACAAAAATAAATATTTTTTTTAAAGGCCACCAAAAAGAATCCTTCTTTAAAATCTGCAAAACTCTAAACAAAAAATACTTGTATAATAAAATCATGTGTTGGGTTAAAAAAGACTGAAAATATTCAATATGTGTGTTATCATATTCTGGTGGGAGTGGAGTCAATATTCTCACAGAGGTGAACTTTATCTCCTCTGACAGGGAAAGATAGTGAAGGGTATTGATTAGAAGAAGAGCTTGGGAGACTTACATTTTACAGTACAATAGATCAAATTTAATGAGAAGGCTTCCTATGTATCAATAGGAGGCTTAACCTTATCTCCAAATTAGTTAGGCACTATTGTGAAAAATTATTTAATGTAGATTAAATGATATATTGACTACACATAAATGTCTGGAAGAAGATATACATTAGTTTCCTCCTGATGGTTTGTTTTCAGGGTGTTGAACACATTTCTCTGTGTTTTTGCCTTTCATACACCATAAGGTTAAAAAAAAAAAAAACCTGAAATAAACTTTATTTTGTCAATTAAAACTGAATTTTAATTTTAGAATAAAATACAACCAAATTATATGTCCAATTCCTTAGATATAATTTTAAAATATGCTCTACAGTGAATTCCTATTAATGTTTTTGGAAACTTGCCACAATAACTATATTTCAGAAAAGTATTTTAAATATAGAGATGTAAGAAAATAAGATATTTATTGTTTGTTTCTCTCTAACCATAGCAGTTGCTAAGAATTCAGGTACAGTCTTTCTAGGCTTATACATTCACCAAATTAAAGAAAATTGGTAAAATGAGTAGCTTTCTTCTTTAATCACTGCTGCTGCTGCTAAGTCGCTTCAGTCGTGTTCAACTCTGTGCGACCCCATGGACTGCAGCCTACCAGGTTCCTCTATCTAACCACTAAGATAAGCTAAAAATGGAATCAGTTCAGTTAGGTCGCCCAGTCGTGTTCAACTCTTTGCGACTCCAGGGACTGCAGCAGGGCAGGCCTCCCTGTCCATCACCAACTCCCAGAGGTTACTCAAACTCATGTCCATTGAGTTGGTGATGCCATCCAACCATCTCATCCTCTGTCATCCCCTTCTCCTCCCACCTTCAATCTTTCCCAGCATTAGAGTCTTTTCCAATGAGTCAGTTCTTCCCATCAGGTGGCCAAAGTATTGGAGTTTCAGCTTCAACATCAGTCCTTCCAGTGAACACTCAGGATGGATCACCTTTAGGAGGGACTGGTTGGATCTCCTTGCAGTCCAAGGGGCTCTCAAGAGTCTTCTCCAACACCACAGTTCAAAAGCATCAATTTGTCAGCACTCATCTTTCCTTATAGTCCAACTCTCACATCCATACATGACCACCAGAGAAACCATAGCTTTGACTAGATGGACCTTGTTGGCAAAGTAATGTCTTTGCTTTTTAATATGCTGTCTAGGTTGGTCAAAACTGGTCTTCCAAGGATCAAGTGTCTTTTAATTTCATGGCTGCAGTCACCATCTGCAGTGATTTTGGAGCTCCCTCGAAATAAAGTATATCACTGTTTCCCTATTTCCCCATCTATTTCCTATGAAGTGATGGGACCAGATGCCATGATCTTAGTTTTCTGAATGTTGAGTTTTAAGCCAAATTTTTCACTCTCCTCTTTCATTTTCATCAAAAGTCTCTTTAGTTCTTTGCTTTCTGCCATTAGGATGATGTCCTCTGCATATCTGAGGTTACTGATATTTCTCCCAGCAATCTTGATTCCAGCTTGTACTTCATCCAGCCCAATGTTTCTCATGATGTACTCTGCATATAAGATAAATAAGCAGGGTGACAATATACGGACTTGACGAACTCCTTTCCCAATGTGGAGCCAGTCTGTTGTTCCATGTCCAGTTCTAACTGTTGCTTCCTGACCTGCATATAGGTTTCTCAAGAGGCAGGTCAAGTGGTCTGGTATTCCCATTGCCTTCAGAATTTTCCACAGTTTGTTGTGATCCACACAGTCAAAGGCATTGGCATAGTCAATAAAGCAGAAGTAGATATTTTTCTGGAACTATCTTGCTTTTTTGATGATCCAGCAGATGTTAGCAATTTGATCTCTGGTTCCTCTGCCTTTTGTAAATCCAGCCTGAACATATGGAAGTTCATGGTTTATGTACTGTTGAAGTCTGGCTTAGAGAATTTTGAGCATTACTTTGCTAGCATGTGAGATGAAGGCAATTGTGCGAGAGTTTGAGCATTCTTTGGCTTTGCCTTTCTTAGGGACTGGAATGAAAACTCATCTTTTCCAGTCCTGTGGCCACTGCTGAGATTTCCAAATTTGCTGACATATTGAGAGCAGCACTTTCACAGCATCATCTTTTAGGATTTGAAATCGCTCAACTGGAATTCCATCACCTCCACTAGCTTTGTTCGTAGTGATGCTTCATAAGACCCACTTGACTTTGCCTTCCGGGATGTCTGACTCTAGGTGAGTGATCACACCATTATGATTACCTGGGTCATTGAGATCTTTTTTTGTATAGTTCTGTGTATTCTTGCCACTTCTTCTTAATATCTTATGCCTCTGTTAGGTCCATAGTGTTTCTGTCCTTTATTGAGCTCATCTTTGCATGAAATAGTGGCTTCCCTGATAGCTCAGACAGTAAAGTGTCTGCCCACAATGCGGGAGACTTGGGTTCGATCCCCAAGTCAGGAAGATACCCTGGAGAAGGAAATGGCAACCCACTCCAGTACTCTTGCCTGGAAAATTCCATGGATGGAGGAGCCTGGTATGCTACAGTCCTTGGGATTGCAGAGTCGGACACCAAATGTTCCCTTGGTATCGCTAATTTTCTTGAAGAGATCTCTAGTCTTTCCCATTCTAATGCTTTCCTCTATTTCTTTGAATTGATCACTGAGGAAGGCTTTCTTATCCCTCCTTGCTATTTTTTAGAACTCTGCATTCAAATGGATATATGTTTCCTTTTCTCCTTTGCCTTTTGCTTCTCTTCTTTTCATAGTTGTTTGTAAGGCCTCCTCAGACAACCATTTTGGCTTTTTGCATTTCTTTTTCTTGGGGATGGTCTTGATCCCTGTCTCCTGTACAATGTCACGATCCTCTGTCTATAGTTCTTCAGATACTAGGTCTATCAGATCTAATCCCAAAATCTATTTGTCACTTCCACTGTATAGTAGTAAGGGATTTTATTTAGGTCATAGCTGAATGGTTTAATGATTTTCCCTACTTTCTTCAATTTAAGTCTGAATTTGGCAATAAAGAACTCATGATCTGAGCCACAGTCAGCTAGTAGTCTTGTTTTTGCTGACTGTATAGAGTTTCTCCTTCCTCAGTTGCAAAGATTATGGTATTGACCATCTGGTGATGTCCATGTGTAGAGTTTTCTCTTGTGTTTTAAGAAGAGCAGATAAATACAGGTAAAAGTAAGATACAACTGGGGCAAAGATATTCAAACTTTAAATGAAGTTAATGTGCAAATATGATAAGCTTCATTCCCATTTATCAGTTCAGTTCAGTTCAGTCGCTCAGTCCTATCCGACTCTTTGTGACCCCATGAACCACAGCACGCCAGCCCTCCCTGTCCATCACCAACTCCCAGAGTTCACCCAAACCCATGTCCATCGAGTCGATGATGCCATCCAACCATCTCATCCTCTGTCGTCCCCTTCTCCTCCTGCTCTCAGTCTTGCCCAGCATCAGGATCTTTTGCAATGAGTCAGTTCTTTGCATAAGGTAGCCAAAGTATTGGAGTTTCAGCTTTTCAACATCAGTCCTTCCAATGAACACCCAGGACTGATCTTTAGGATGGACTGGTTGGATCTCCTTGCAGTCCAAGGGACTCTCAAGAGTCTTCTCCAACAATTTATATGTATCTATAATTTCTCCCAGCATACAACGTTTACATTAATTCAGAGTATACTTTCTCAAGCCCATTTCCTTATTTCTCATCATTTTATGCATTTTATGAATTTTTGACTCTTCCTAAGGTTTTAGAATAAGAACATTATCAGTCTCTTTCTCGGGTTTATGAATTTGGAGGAACTTGCTAGTTATTTGTAGGATAGAGGCCTGTCCTCTGGAAACCAACTATGTCTACAACATTGTAACTCTTCAGTATCTGAGTCCTCAATATTCCATTTCCTCTGTTAATGAATTGTTCTGCTTATTTGTTTTAGTTGTTATTAAAAAAAAATGCATACAGAAAAATACCCAAATCTTAGCTGTAAAATGTGACAATTCTTGGAAAATGTATGTGTTAGTGTAAGCAATACCCAAATCAAGGTACAAATTTTATTACTCCAGAAATTTCCCTCATCCCTCTTTCTGGTTTATACCAACTCCTAGTTTAGGCTACCTCTGTTCTCTTTTCTATTATAACAGACTAATTTTGTCAGTTTTTGAATCTTATCAAATGGAATCATACAGTATATACTCTTTTGTGTCTGATTTATTTTTTTAAGTACAACACTTGTGCGATCAATCTATAATTTTGCATGTAGCAATTGTTTATCTTTTTCAATTACTGAGTTGTCTTCCACCATGTCAAAATACCACAGTTTAACAATTCTCCTGGTGAATACTTCAGTCATTTCTGTTTTGTCAATAATGAATAGAGGTATCATTAATATGCATGTACAATTATTTTTGGACATATAATTTAATTTTTTGGAGTGAAACTACTAGGTCTTTAGGTTTATGTTTTGCTTTAATGAAACTCAAAAAAAATTTTTTTTTCCAAAGTTGCTGCTTTTAACAAGTAACATATTAGAGGTTGACAACTTCAAATGATTGAGAGTGGTCAATATTGTTAGTCTTACATTTTAGCCATGCTACTGAATGTATAGTGATTTTGATTTTCATTTTTGTGATAACTAATGAGGCTGTGAACTTTTTTGTGTGTTGTTTTTGTTTTTAATGTTTCCTAACCACTAGACCATTCAGGTAAGACCTAAATCAAATCCCTTATGACTGTACAGTGGAAGTGAGAAATAGATTCAAGGGACTAGATCTGATAGACAGAGAGCCTGATGAACTATGGACAGAGGTTCATGACATTCTACAGGAGACAGGGATCAAGACCATCCCCATGGAAAAGAAATGCAAAAAGGCAAAATGGTTGTCTGAGGAGGCCTTACAAATGGCTGTTGAAAGAAGAGAAGTGAAAAGCAAAGGAGAAAAGGAAAGATATTCCCATTTGAATGCACAGTATCAAAGAATAGCCAGGAGAGATAAGAAAGCCTTCCTCAGGGATCAATGCAAAGAAATAGAGGAAAACAACAGAATGGGAAAGACTAGAGATCTCTTCAAGAAATATCAAGACACCTAGGGAACATGCAAAGATGGGTTTGATAAAGGACAGAAATGGTATGGACCTAACAGAAGCAGAAGATATTAAGAAGAGGTGGAAAGAATAGACAGAAGGACTGTACAAAAAAGATCTTCATGACCCAGACACTCACGATGGTGTGATCACTCACCTAGAGCCAGACATCCTGGAATGTGAAGTCAGGTGGGCCTTAGAAAGCATCACTACAAACAAAGCTAGTGGATGTGATGGAATTCCAGTTGAGCTAATTCAAATCTTGAATGATGATGCTGTGAAAGTGCTGCACTCAATATGTCAGCAAATTTGGAAAACTCAGCAGTGACCACAGGACTGGAAAAGGTCAGTTTTCACTCCAATCCCTAAGAAAGGCAATCCCAAAGAATGCTCAAACTACCACACAATTGCACTCATCTCACACACTAGTAAGATAATGCTCAAAATTCTCCAAGCCAGGCTTCAGCAATACGTGAGCCAAGAACTTCCAGATGCTAAAGCTGGTTTCAGAAAAGGCAGAGTAACCAGAGATCAAATTGCCAATATCCGCTGGATAATCAAAAAAGCAAGAGAGTTCCAGAAATACATCTATTTCTGCTTTTTTGACTACACCAATGCCTTTGACTGTGTGGATCACAATAAACTGTGGAAAATTCTGAAGGCAATGGGAATACCAGACCACTTGACCTGCCTCTTGAGAAACCTGTATGCAGGTCAGGAAGCAACAGTTAGAACTGGACATGGAACAACAGACTGGTTCCAAATAGGAAAATGAGTATGTCAAGGCTGTATATTGTCACCCTGGTTATTTAACTTATATGCAGAGTACATCATGAGAAATGCTGGGTGGAAGAAGCATAAGCTGGAATCAAGACTGCCAGGAGATACACAGATGACACCAGCCTTAAGGCAGAAAGTGAAGAGGAACTAAAGAGCCTCTTGATGAAAGTGAAAGAGGAGAGTAAAAATGTTGGCTTAAAGCTCCACATTCAGAAAACTAAGATCATGGCATCTAGTTCCATCACCTCATGGGAAATAGATTGGGGGACCGTGGAAACAGTGTCAGACTTTAATTTTGGGGGCTCCAAAATCACTGCGGATGGTGACTGCAGCCACAAAATTAAAAGACACTTATTCCTTGGAAGGAAAGTTATGACCAACCTAGACAGCATATAAAAAGCAGAGACATTACTCTGCCAACAAAGGTCTGTCTAGTCAAGGCTATGGTTTTTCCAGTGGTCATGTATGGATGTGAGAGTTGGACCGTGAAGAAAGCTGAGCACCGAAGAATTGATGTTTTTGGACTATGGTGTTGGAGAAGACTCTTGAGAGTCCCCTGGACTCCAAGGAGATCCAACCAGTCCATCCTGAAGGAGATAAGTCCTGTGTGTTTATTGGAAGGACTGATGCTGAAGTGAAACTCCAATACTTTAGCCACATCATGCGAAGAGTTGACTCGTTGGAAAAGACCTTGATGCTGGGAGGGATTGGGGGCAGGAGGAGAAGGGGACGACAGAGGATGAGATGGCTGGATGGCATCACCGACTCAATGGGCATGAGTTTGAGTAAACTCTGGGAGTTGGTGATGGACAGGGAGGCCTGGCATGCTGTGATTCATAAGGCCGGAAAGAGTCGGTCACGAATGAGCGACTGAACTAAACTGAACTGATTTATACATCTTTCATTATAAATGGTTTGTTCAATAAATTTACCACTTTTTATTGGGATCTTTATGCTTTTATTTTTGAGTTATAAAATATTTTATGGACTCTAGATATAACTCCTTTTTTCAGATATATATTTTATAAATATTTTCTCCTAGAGTTGTTGTTGTTCAGTCACTTAGTCATGTCCAACGCTTTGTGACCCCATAGACTATAGCAAACCATGCTCCCCTGTCCATCACCATCTCCCTGAGTTTACTCAAATTCATGTACATTGAGTCAGTGATGCTATCTAACCATCTAGTCTCTGTAATCCCCTTCTCCTCCTGCCTTCAAACTTTTCCAGCATCAGGGTGTTTTCCAGTGAGTTAGTTCTTTGCATCAGGTGGCCAAGTATTGGAGCTTCAGCTTCAGCATCAGTCCTTCCAATGAATATTCAGGGTTGATTTCCTTTAGGATTGCCTGGTTTGAACTCCTTACTGTCCAAGGGAACCTCAAGAGTCTTCTCCAACACTCAGTTTGAAAGCATCAATTGTTCAATGCCCAGCCTTCTTTATGGTCCAAAATCCATACATAACTACTGGAAAAATCATAGCTTTGACAAGATGGATCTTTATTGGTAAAGTAATGTCTCTGCTTTTTAACAGTTGTCTAAGTTTATCATTACATTTCTTCCACAGGATTAGGGAAACAGAGACTCTTGGAGGGCACAAACAAAACTTTGTGTATATCAGGACCCAGGAGAAAGGAGTAGTGATCCCACATAAGACTGAGCCAGACTTGCCTGCTGTGCTTGGGAGTCTCTGCAGGAGGAGTGGGTCAACAGTGGTCTGCCTTGGAGTCAGGGGCACTAACTAGAACAGTCTTTGGAGGCCTAGCATGCTGGCATAGACTTATGCCAGACTTGTGCCTTTCAAAGGAGGTTGTCATTACCACCATTACCCCTACCATACAGGGAGGGAACACAGCCCTACCCATTAGCAGAAAATTGGATTAAAGACTTACTGAACATGGCCTTGTCACAAAACAAGACCCAGCTTTCCCCACAGCCAGTTCTTCCCATTAGGAAGTTTGCACAAACATCTTTTCTTCATCCTTCAGTAGGCAGAGAGAATGAAAGCCACAATCACAGAAAACTAACCAAACAGATCACATGAACCACAACCTTGCTTAACTCAATGAGTCATGCTTAACTATGAGTCATGCCATGTAGGGCCACCCAAGACAGACGGGTCATGATGAAGAGTTCTGACAAAATGTGGTCCACTGGAGAAGAGAATGGAAAGCCACTTCAGCATTCTTGCCTTGAGAACCCCATGAATAATAGGGAAAGGCAAAAAGATATGGCACTGAAAGATAAATGCCCCGGTTTGGTAGGTGTCCAATATGCTACTGGAGAAGAGTGGAGAAATAGCTCCAGAGGAATAAAGAGGCTGAGCCATAGCAGAAACAATGCTCAGTTGTAAATGTGTCTGGTTGTGAAAATAAAGTCCAATGCTGTAAAGAACAATATTGCACAGGAAGCTGGAACATTAGGCCCATGAATCAAGATAAATTTGAAATGGTCAAGGAGGGGATAGCATGAGAGATCATCAACATTTTAGGAATCAGTGACATAAAATGGACAGGAATGAGTGAATTTAATTCAGATGGACATTGTATCTACTACTGTGGGCAAGAATTCCTTGGAAGAAATGGAATAGCTCTCATAGTCAAAAAAAGAGTCTGAAATGCAGGATTTGGGTGCAATCTCAAAAATGACACAATGACTTCCTAGAGTATGTCTTGCTAATTCATTTTCTTAATAAGTAGAATAAGTAGAAATTTAAGAAAAGGCAAAGAGGGGCTTAACAATTGGCATTTTATGATGATTGCTTTCTGTTTACTCAGTTCTGTTCAGTTGCTCGGTCATGTCCGAATCTTTGCCACCCCATGGACTGCAGCACTCCAGGCCTCCCTATGGATTACCACTCCTGGAGTTTACTGAGGCTAATGTCTATTGAATCAGTGATGCTATTCAACCATCTCATCCTCTGTCATTCCATTATCCTCCTGCCTTCAATCTCTCCCAGCATGACAGTCTTTTCCAGTGAGTCACTTCTTTGCATCAGGTGGCCAAATATTGAAGTTTCAGCTTCAGCATCAGTCCTTACAATGAATATTCAGATCTGATTTCCTTTAGTATTGACTGGTTGGATCTCCTTGCAGTGCAAGGGACTCTTGGGAGTCTTCTCCAGCAACACAGTTCAAAATCATCAATTCTTAAGTGTTCAACTTTCTTTATAGTCCAACTCTCACATCCATACATGACTACTGGAAAAACCATAGACTTGACTAGACAGACCTATGTTGGTAAATTAATGTCTCTGCTCTTAAATAAGCTGTCTAGGTTGGACATATCTTTTCCTCCAAGGGTCAAGTGTCTTTTAATTTCATGATTCAAGTCACCATCTACAGTGATTTTGGAGCCCAAAATAATAGTCTCTCACTATTTCCATTGTTTCCCCATCCATTTGCCATGAAGTGATGGGACCAGATGCCATGATCTTAGTTTTCTGAACGTTGAGCTTTAAGCCAACTTTTTCACTCTTCTCTTTCACTTTCATGAAGAGGCTCTTTAGTTCTTCACTTTCTGCCATTTGGGTGGTGTCCTCTGCATATCTGAGGTTATTGATATTTCTCCTGGCAATCTTGAATCCAGCTGTTGCTTCACCCATACCAGAATTTTGCATGGTGTCCTCTGTATATAAGTTCAATAAGTAGGGTGACAATATACAACCTTGACATACTCCTTTCCAGATTTGGAACCAGTCTGTTGTTCCATGTCCAGTTCTAACTGTTGCTTCCTGACATGCATACAGATTTCTCAGGAGGCAGGTCAGGTGGTCTGGTATTCCCATCTCTTGAATAATTTTCCACAGTTTTTTGTGATCCACATAGTCAAAGGCTTTGGCATAGTCAAGAAAACAAAAGTAGATGTTTTTCTGGAACTCTTGTTTTTCTGATGATCCAGGGGATGTTGTCAATCTGATCTCTGGTTCCTCTGCCTTTTCTAAAACCAACTTGAACATTTGGAATTTGATGGTTCAGGTCTTGTTGAAGCCTGGCTTGGAGAATTTTGAGTATTACTTTGCTAGTGTGTGAGATGAGGGTAA
This sequence comes from Dama dama, assembly GCF_033118175.1. Taxonomy (NCBI): domain Eukaryota; kingdom Metazoa; phylum Chordata; class Mammalia; order Artiodactyla; family Cervidae; genus Dama; species Dama dama. The sequence goes on from NC_083711.1 coordinate 23,706,921, forward strand.
TTTTTCTATAGTTTGAGCATTCTTTGGCTTTGCCTTTATTTGGGATTGGAATGAAAACTGACCTTTTCCAGTCCTGTGGCCACTGCTGAGTTTTCCAAATTTACTGGCATGTTGAGTACAGCACTTGCACAGTACCATCTTTTAGGATTTGAAATCACTCAACTGAAATTCCATCACCTCCACTAGCTTTGTTCGTAGTCCATACCATTTCTGTCCTTTATTGTGCCCACCTCTGCATGCAAATTTCCCTTGGTGTCTCTAATTTTCTTAGATCTCTAGTTTTTCCCATTCTATTGTTTTCTTCTATTTCTTTGCATTGAATCACCGAGAATGTGTGTCTTGAGTCTCCTTGCTATTCTTTGGAACTCTACATTCAAACGGGTATAGCTTTCCTTTTATCCTTTGCCTTAGCTTCTCTTCTTTTCTCAGCTATTCCTAAGGCCTCCTCAGACAACCATTTTGCCTTTTTACATTTCTTTTTCTTGGAGATGATCTTGATCACTGCCTCCTGTACAGTGTCACTAACCTCCATCCATAGGTCTTCAGGCACTCTCTCTATCAGATCTAATCCCTTGCATCTATTTGTCATTTCCACTCTATAATCATAAGGGATTTGATTTAGTTCATACCTGTTACTATCTAAGTTTAAAGCATTAAAATTTGAAAATATTTTGACAAATTTTATTTAGAACTTTATAGATAGTAGCTTTTTCATCTAATTCCATAATTTACTTTAATTTTTGTCATGTGAAGTAATGGTGTAGATCATTATTGGACAGACTGATAAATGACAAATATGCATATGTGAAATTCTTACAAACATATTCAATTACTTCAGTAGCATTTGTGAAAAAAAATTTTTCTATCTTCATTAAATTGAATTTATTGAAGAATAATTTGATCATATAATTTAAGATCTATTTCTGACCTCTCTTTTGTGATTGTATTCCCATTTATACACTGCTCCACTGTATATATTTATACACACACATATATGTGTGTGTGTACTTGGTATAACCTTGTATTTTTAATTTCTCGAGGAAACATTCCTTTTATAAATTTTTTCCTTTATAAATTTATTATAAAACATTTATAATAAATTTATGATTCAACACAGTGAGCTGTCAAACATTTTTAAAAGTTATTTTAAGTATTCATTTTTTGACATTTCTCTCTCTTTCCTGTTCCTTTATTCATTGACATTGTCTAGAAATACAGATAATCGAAACACATTTATTGTTTTCTTCTGAATCTTTCTACACCTACTACTTCTAGCTTTATTTTATTTGTGTATTTAGAATGTTTTTTTACATATACAGTCATGTCCGCATATTAAGACAGTTTTATTCCTTCTTTTTAACTGTGATGTCTTTTTCTTGCCTTATTGGTCTGACTTGCATATTTATTAATGACTGAGATCGGTGCATGTATACATCATCTTGTTTCCAATTTTAGAGTGATACTATTTAGTGTTTCACCACTAAACATGATATGAACTCTAAGTTTTTAGAAATACTTTTATTTTGTTAGTTTTCTCATAGTTTTTTATCATGAATGTTGACATTTGTCAATTTTTTTCTTTTTTACTGTCTGTATCAATTGATTATCTTGTTTTATTCTCACAGTATCACCTTCATTCCTATACTATCCACACCAAGTCATGATGCAGCATTGTTATTTTTATATGTTGTTGGATTCCATTGATTTTTTGTAATTTTTTTCTATTGCCTTATTATCTAGGGATCAAGTATTCAAATCTTCCTGGAAAGTCACCTCCCCCTTTATGTTCCACAAGATCTTCATAGAACTTGTATTATTTTTTTATAAAATACCTCAGTAAAGTCATCTGGCCATGTGTATTTCCTTGTGAAAATGATTTTAATTACAAACTCATGTTTTTTAACAGATGTAAAATTATCCTAATGTTATTTTGCTCCTTTGTCAGTTTTGATTGGTTATTCCTGAAGAAATTCTCAATTTCATCTTTCATCAAATTTATAAGTGTTAAGCTGATCATCATACTTTTATAATCCTTTTAATATCCTACAATCTATTGTGACATTAACCCTTTTACATCCCAGATATTTCTAATTTGGGTTTTCTCTCTTTTTTCTTTATCAGTCTATTAAAAAAGAAACAGTCTTAGTTTATTTTCTTTATTGTTTTATTGTTTTTTTCTATTTCATTAATTCTATTCTAACATATATTGCTTTTTCTTCATATTTTGCCTTCCACTTTTCTCATTTTTCTAACTTTTTAAGTTTGAAACTTAGATAATTATATTCTTTTCTTTTATGAGCTGTTGTAATCACCATGTGAGTGCTAATTTGTGTATATTAGTGTCATCTTTTCATTTTATATCAACCTGGAATATTTTTTATTTTTTGTTTTATTTTTTTTTCTAGTTGGAGATAATTTATTTTTTTTTATTTTTTTATTTTTCTTTTATTTATTTATTTTTTTTATTGGTTGGAGGCTAATTACTTCACAACATTTCAGTGGGTTTTGTCATACATTGATATTAATCAGCCATGGATTTACATGTATTCCCAATCCCGATCCCCCCTCCCACCTCCCTCTCCACCCGATTCCTCTGGGTCTTCCCAGTGCACCAGGCCCGAGCACTTGTCTCGTGCATCCCACCTGGGCTGGTGATCTGTTTCACCATAGATAGTATACATGCTGTTCTTTTGAAATATCCCACCCTCACATTCTCCCACAAAGTTCAAAAGTCTGTTCTGTATTTCTGTGTCTCTTTTTCTGTTTTGCATATAGGGTTATTGTTATCACCTTTCTAAATTCCATATACATGTGTTAGTATGCTGTAATGTTCTTTATCTTTCTGGCTTACTTCACTCTGTATAATGGGCTCCAGCTTCATCCATCTCATTAGGACTGGTTCAAATGAATTGTTTTTAATGGCTGAGTAATATTCCATGGTGTATATGTACCACAGCTTCCTTATCCATTCATCTGCTGATGGGCATCTAGGTTGCTTCCATGTCCTGGCTATTATAAACAGTGCTGTGATGAACATTGGGGTACACGTGTCTCTTTCAGATCTGGTTTCCTCAGTGTGTATGCCCAGAAGTGGGATTGCTGGGTCATATGGCAGTTCTATTTCCAGTTTTTTAAGAAATCTCCACACTGTTTTCCATAGCGGCTGTACTAGTTTGCATTCCCACCAACAGTGTAAGAGGGTTCCCTTTTCTCCACACCCTCTCCAGCATTTATTGCTTGTAGACTTTTGGATAGCAGCCATCCTGACTGGCGTGTGGTTTTGATTTGCATTTCTCTAATAATGAGTGATGTTGAGCATCTTTTCATGTGTTTGTTAGCCATCTGTATGTCTTCTTTGGAGAAATGTCTGTTTAGTTCTTTGCCCCATTTTTTGATTGGGTCATTTATTTTTCTGGAATTGAGCTGCAGGAGTTGCTTGTATATTTTTGAGATTAATCCTTTGTCTGTTTCTTCATTTGCTATTATTTTCTCCCAATCTGAGGGCTGTCTTTTCACCTTACTTATAGTTTCCTTTGTAGTGCAAAAGCTTTTAAGTTTCATTAGGTCCCATTTGTTTATTTTTGCTTTTATTTCCAATATTCTGGGAGGTGGGTCATAGAGGATCTTGCTGTGATTTATGTCGGAGAGTGTTTTGCCTATGTTCTCCTCTAGGAGTTTTATAGTTTCTGGTCTTACATTTAGATCTTTAATCCATTTTGAGTTTATTTTTGTGTATGGTGTTAGAAAGTGTTCTAGTTTCATTCTTTTACAAGTGGTTGACCAGTTTTCCCAGCACCACTTGTTAAAGAGGTTGTCTTTTTACCATTGTGTATCCTTGCCTCCTTTGTCAAAGATAAGGTGTCCATAGGTTCGTGGATTTATCTCTGGGCTTTCTATTTTGTTCCATTGATCTATATTTCTGTCTTTGTGCCAGTACCATACTGTCTTGATGACTGTGGCTTTGTAGTAGAGTCTGAAGTCAGGCAGGTTGATTCCTCCAGTTCCATTCTTCTTTCTCAAGATTACTTTGGCTATTCGAGGTTTTTTGTAAAGAAACTAATCTCATCATAGAAAAAGCTAGAGAATTCCAGAAAAAATCTACTTCTGCTTCACTATGCTAAAACCTTTAATTGCTTGAATCACAACAAACTGTGGAAAATTCTTAAAGAGAAATGGGAACACCAGATCACCTTACCTGCCTCCTGAGAAGCCTACATACAGGTCAAGAAGCAACAGTTAGAACCAGACATGGAACAACGGACTGGTTCCAAATTGGGAAAGGAGTACCTCAAGGCTATATACTGTCACCTTGCTTATTTGACTTATATGCAGAGTACATGCGAAATGCTGGGCTGGACTAACCACAAGCCAGAATCAAAACTCCCAGAGAAATATCAATAACCTTAGATATGCAAATGACACCACCCTTATGATAGAAAGCAAAGAGGAACTAAAGAGCCTCTTAATGAAGGTGAAAGAGGAGAGTGAAAATGCTGCTTTAAATCTCAACATTCTAAAAATGAAGATCATGGCATCCTGTCCCATCAGTTCATGGCAAATAGGTGGGGAAACAATGGATACAGTGACAGACTTTATTTTCTTGGGCTCCAAAATCACTGCAGATGGTAACTGCAGCCATGAAATTAAAAGACGCTTGCTCCTTGGAAGAAAAGCTATGACCAACCTACACAGCATATTAAAAAGCAGAGACATCACTTTGCCAACAAAGGTCTGCCTAGTCACAGCTATGGTTTTTCCAATAGTCATGTATTAATGTGAGAGTTGGACCATAAAGAAGGCTAAGCACTGAAGAATTGATGCTTTCTTACTTTGGTGTTGGAGAAGACTCTTGAGAATCCCGTGGACTTCAAGGACATCAAACTAGTCAATCCTAAAGGAAATCAGTCCTGGATATTCATTGGAAGGACTGATACTGAAACTGAAGCTCCAATATTATGGCCACATGTTGTGAAGAGTCGAATCATTAGAAAAGATTCTGATGCTGGGAAAGACTGAAGGCAGGAGGAGAAGGAGACAACAGGATGAGATCGTTCGATAGCATCACTGACTAGATGGACATGAGTTTGAACAAGCTCTGGGATTTGGTGAAGGACAAGGGAAGCCTGGCATGCTTCGCGATGGGTTTGCAAAGAGTTGGCCAAAACTGAGTGACTGAACAACAACAATTCTCATCACACGGGGCTTACTTTTATGACCTCATTTAAACCTAATTAGTTTCCAAAGACCCCATCTCCAGACACTATCACATTGAGAGTTAGAGATTCAACATATGAATTTGGGAGAGACATAAGCATTCATTCCTAATAATACATGAATTCTAGAAATATTAACATATAATAGTAATCCATCCATGTCCCAGGTTCTTGACTTTTTTCTTACGTAGATCTGGAAGTTCTCCCAGGGTATCCTGAAAAATAGGTTAAATTTCACAGTTGGGCTTACTGACCTCAATTTCTATTTGTTTTTCTCCCTCAACATTATATGAATGCAGAGGCGTTTTATGGATCAGACATTGCTAAGTATGAATTAAACAATTTATGATTAAATACTCCTTACACTGGGTCAGGGTCTGGAAGAAGAGAGGGCAAAAATTTTTTTATAAAATAAACTCTACAATATGGACTCCACCAGACAATTGTAAAAACAAACAAACAAACAAACAAAACTTGTCTTTCTTTTTAGTCTTTTCAGTAGCTTTTATCCAAAGCTTATTTTGCCTGATAAACAGCCTTTGAGACTTTCTTATTTCCAGCAGAAGAGAAATCACTTGTTTATATACTATTTGAATAGCTAAATTATTAACACATTTGGGGCTTATTTTTCTATCTCACTTTCTATCTCAGTTAAAAAAATAAGATCTTGAGAAACATATCTTCTGTTTCACCATGGAAATGATACATAAATGTTACAGCTATTTTTTTAAAAGTTAATTGATGGAGAAATGGATATGATCTTCAATCAAGTGAGCACTCTTCATGAATAAATAAAATTTCTATAAATGTAGAAAAGATTCAGAACTATGTGACAAAACTTTGATTTCATATATAGTATAATATTTAATTTATAATAGCTAACTGGTTTAAACTTTTTATTTAGCACAGCAAAACAAAAAAAAAATCTTATTAAAAGCTTATCAATATTTACCAAGCATTTTTCCTAAAACATATAATGAACTATAGAAATATGTTTTCATTGTTGAAAGCCACTAGATAAATAATAATTAAAACAACTAAAAACACAATAATTTCTAATAGGCAATGATCAAGTAAAAAAATGCACATTCTGAATAATAGAAATGAAATAACAATTTAAAATGATTTAGAATGATTTAAGATGATTTATTTTAAGGAACTGGCTTATATGATTGTGGCTATTGGAGCTGGCATTTGTGAAATTCATAGGGGAAGTTAGTACCTAGAACTCAGGCAGGGTTTCTATTACAGTGTCAAGTTAGTAGTTTTCCTTTCTTCTAAAAACCTCAGTCTCTGCTCTTAAGGCCTTCAATGAACTGAATGAGGTCCAATCACATTTTGGAGGCTAATTTGCTTTACCCAAAGTCTACTGTTGGTCAGAATTAATCTCATGAAACAATGACATTTAGGTTAGTGTTGACCAGACAATCAAAGCCATCACAGTCTAACCATGTTGAAACATAAAAGTAACCATCATAATGTATAAAGCACTCAAGTTAAAAAAAAACTTGAACACAAAATTATGAATTGTTTAACTATTGCTTTTCATATACTGTTGTTCAGCCACTAAGTCCTTGTCCAACTCTTTGTGACCTCATCAACTACAGCACACCAAGCTACTCTGTCCTCCATTATCTCCCAGAGGTTGCTCAAATTCATGTCCATTGAGTCAGTGATGCTATATAACCATCTCTCCTCTGCACCCCCTCTCCTTTTGCCGTCAACTGTTCCCAGCATCAGGATCCTTTCCGATGAATCAGCTCATCGAAATAGGTGGCCAAAGTACTGAAGCTTCAACTTCATCATGAGTCCTTCAAATGAATATTCAGGTTCATTTCCTTTAGGATGGACAAATTTGATCTACTTGCAGCCCAAGAGACTCTCAAGAGTCTACTCCAGCGCCACAATTTGAAAGCATCACTCCTTTGGTGCTCATTCTTCTTTATGCTCCAACCCTCACATCCATATATGACTACTGGGAAAACCATAGCTTTGACTATATGGACTGTGCCAGCAAAATGATGTCTCTGCTTTTTAATACTCTGTCCAAGTTTATCAAATATTTCCTTCCAAGGAGCAAGCATCTTATTTACATGGCTGCAATCACAACATCCTCAGTGATTTTGGAGCCCAGCAGTTTTCTCTACTTTCTTCAATTTAAGTTTGAATTTTGCAAAAAGGAGCTCATGCTCTGAGTGACAATCATCTCTCAGCCTTCTTTTTGCTGACTGTATAGAGCTTCTCCATTTTGGGCTGAAAAGAACATAATCTATTTGATTTCAGTATTGACCATTGGGTGATGTCCATGTGCAGTGTTCTTTTGGACAGTTGGAAAAGGATCTTTACTATGACCAGAGTATTCTCTCGACAAAACTCTGCTAAGTTTTCCCCTGTTTCATTTTGGCCTCCTAGGCCAAACTTGCCCATTATTTTGGGTATCTCTTGACTTCTACTTTTGAATTCCAATTCCCTATGATGAAAAGGATAACTTCTTTTGGTGTTAGTTCTAGAAAGTGTTGTAGGTCTTCATACTAAGGGCTACTTTATTTCTTCTAAGGGATTCTCATCCACAGGAGTAGATATAATGGTAATCTGAATTAAATTCATCCATTTTAGTTCACTGATTCCTAAAATGTTGATGTTTAATCTTGCCATCTCATGTTAACCAAATCCAACTTACCTTGATTCACGGACCTAACATTCCAGGTTCCTTTGCAATATTGTTCTTCAGAGCATCAGAATTTTTACTGTCACCACCAGATACATTCACAATTGAATGTCATTTCCACTTTGGTCCACTCATTTCATTCTTTCTGAAGCTATAAGTAATTGCCCTCTGCTTTTCCTCAGTAGGATATTGGACATATTTGACCTGAAGGGCTCATCTTCTGATGTCATATCTTTTAGCCTTTTCATACTCTCCATGGGGTTCTCCAGGCAAGAATAATGGAGTGGTTTGCCATTTCCTCCATGGGACCATGTTCTGTCAGAACTCTCCACTGTGACCCATCTGCCTTGGGTGGCCCTGCACAGCTTGGCTTATAGCTTCATTGAGTTATGCAAGCCCATTCATCATGACAAAGCTGTGATCCATAAAGGGGATTATTTTACATATTCAGTTTAGTTCAGTCTCTCAGTCGTGTCCAACTCTTTGCGACCCCATGAACTGCAGCACGCCAGGCCTCCCTGTCCATCACCAACTCCCGGAGTTTACTCAAACTCATGTCCATTGAGTCGGTGATGCCATCCAACCATCTCAACCTCTGTTGTCCCTTTCTCCTCCTGCGTTCAACCTTTCCCAGCATCAGGGTCTTTTCAAATGAGTCAGCTCTTCACATCAGGTGGCCAAAGTATTGGAGTTTCAGCTTCAACATCAGTACTTCCAGTGAACACCCAGGACTGATCTCCTTTAGGATGGACTGATTGGATCTCCTTGCAGTCCAAGGGACTCTCAAGAGTCTTCTCCAACACTGCAGTTCAAAAGCATCAATTCTTCAGCACTCAGCTTTCTTTATAATCCAACTCTCACATCCATACACGACCACTGGAAAAACCATAGCCTTGACTAGACAGACGTTGTTGGCAAAGTAATGTCTCTGCTTTTTAATATACCGTCTAGGTTGTCATAACTTTCCTTTCAAGGAGTAAGTGTCTTTTAATTTCATGGCTGATTCACCATCTGCAGTGATTTTGAAGCCCAAAAAAATAAAGTCAGCCAGTGTTTCCCCTGTTTCCCCATCTATTTGCCATGAAGTGATGGGACTGGATGCCATGATCTTAGTTTTCTGAATGTTGAGCTTTAAGCCAACTTTTTCACTCTCCTCCTTCACTTTCATCAAGAGGCTCTTTAGTTCTTCTTCACTTTCTGCCATAAGGGTGGTGTCATCTGCATATCTGAGGTTATTGATATTTCTCATGGCAATCTTGATTCCAACTTGTGCTTCCTCCAACCCAGCATTTCTCATGATGTACTCTGCATATACGTTAAATAAGCAGGGTGACAATATACAGCCTTGACATATTCCTTTTCCAATTTGGAACCAGTCTGTTGTTACATGTACAGTTCTAACTGTTGCTTCCTGACCTGCATACAGGTTTCTCAAGAGGCAGGTCAGGTGGTCTGGTATTCCCATCTCTTTCAGAATTTTCCACAGTTTATTGTGATCCACACACTCAAAGGCTTTGGCATAGTCAATAAAGCAGAAATAGATGTTTTTCTGGAGCTCTCTTGCTTTTTCAATTTAACAGATTTCCCTAAATTTGTAAAGAGGAGTTTTACTATTTCATGTGTACATATATTCATATAGACATTCACATTCATATATATTCACATTAAATATTCTATATAAAATATATGTGATACATTTATATTTTATGCTGTCAGGTGATACACTCATAAATGTAAGTATATGCATATATACACTTGTATATATTCCTACCATGCATATTCATATATATAAGTGTCTGCATATCTTTATATACTATATATACCCACAAAATTATTTCATATTGCACTAGGTTCTAACAATTAGATGTATCCTTCTATGCAGTTAGTGCCAATACAGAAGAAAAAAGCTTGCATTATTTTTTCTTGTCTATAAGAGAAAGAAGTTTAGGACAGAAAAGTCACAGACGACCTCAATACTGAAGCAGAATGGATATGAAAACAATTAGATTATAAAATTAACTTGTAATACTATAATAATAGTAATTAAAATGTATACATATTAACAAATATTAGCACTAAAAATTGTCTCATATTCAAGCAATTGTCTATATTTGTGTAATCAGATATCCAAAATTTGAAATTTAGGCTATTAAAACATCTATATTTCATAGGAAAAATAAAGCAATTTCAATTTTTGTAAATCAAAATGCATCACATATGAAATAGACCTTGAACTCTTTCCATAAAGCTCATGAGTGTTGTCATTAATCAAAAGTAATGACCTCCATTCCTAAAAATATTTTAGTGACTTTAATGTAACATGCAGCTTTCTTCTGCCATTGAAAGAATTTTAAGCATCTTAGTTGTGAAAAGTGGCCGATGTATACTTGTTACACATAGTGGGAGATCAGAGTCTTCTGTTAAATTTAACAGCATTATTCCGAAAACTTGGAAACTGGCTTATCACCTACAACTTGCAATAAAAAACTGTCTATACTGAACTTTTAGGTTTTTTTTTTTAGCTTCCTAACAACATTCCCTAAATATAACAGTGAATTAAGGTGTAAAATATGTTTTTAGTCTGCCTGACACAGAAATCATTTTTCTAGAGTATACCCAGAAATGTGAGAAGATACAACTTTTCAGTTTTACATTTTTTGTAACAGGGTAGGTATGTCACAGGACTCAGAAGAAAATTAGAAAAACAATTGTTATTTTAAAAGAGAAAGTTACATTAAAATTGTGATGTTCTTCTGGTAGTAAAGCCATTGGGTATTGCATATACACTTCACTAATTAGTTCTAAACTGGGTATTCAAATGAATAGCTCAGTTACTCCTATATGTTAACAGTTGTTTCTTGAAATAATTACTATTTAGGTTTTTAAAGTATTCATTAAATGTCTGCCAAATTACTTAAAAATCATAATAGACATTTAATGGGTGCTTTAAAACCAAAATAGAAATTACATTTGATTATAAGTAACTGTAGGTTTATAAAGCTATCATTATATGTCTATTAAGACCATTTAACTTAAGTGTTACATAATTAGAGAAGAGCCGGATTTTAATTGCACATTTGCAAACTGCTAGCTTGCTTTGCTAAATATTCATTTCATCCATTGCAGAAAAGTATGAGTAAGGTATGAAGATTTTGTCATTTTTTTTTCCTTAAGCAATTTTCACTACATTCTCTGGGATATGACCTAACAATTGCATATCACATGTGATAATAAGACCATGTGCAAAAATAAAAATATTTATATTGAAGTAAATCTTCCAAAGTAGAATGCATTTCACTTATGCTTCACACCTTAAAAAAAAAAAGTCTCTTGACTGGCCAACAGGTATTTCTTTGTCCTCCTTTAATGTAGCTGATTAGTATTGGTCCTGCAACCAAATAGCTGTGATAGAAAATAATTGGTATCAAACTATGATTCAGCATGTACTGTCTTGAGTCTGGAAAGTACATCCCAAGTTCCAATAAAAAAGCACAATTTCCCATTAATTACCTCACTAAGCAGTTGCTTGTTAACACAGAAGTTAAGTGGGGATTAAAAGAGATACTAAATTGAACTTTTATGCCTGGAAGTGCCAACTCATCTTGAACTCAAGATTGGGACACAAAATGCAAAGAGAGTAAGATTGTAATTTGGTTGCAGGTTCAATTCAGTAGATAAATAATGTGCCTCCAACAGCAGGCTTTTAGAGGCACTAAAACTACTTTCGCAAAGGTATCCACTTTTAGTTCCTCAGTATATCTCCATTAGACACCTGAGGTTGCCTCTTGCAAAAGTGAAGAAGAAAACATTCTGCTGAGAGGAAATTTATTTCTATATTATTCATTCTGTGATTTTTTTCTTCCTTCTGGAAACATTTGCATTTAAACAAACTTTTTATTTCACTGGAATCCATCTGCCTACACTTACCCTATTTTTTACCCCTGAATAAACATCACCTGTGAAGTGTTGTAAACACTGTTGCTATTCCATTTTCTTAATTTTGTACAGATCTATCTGAACTCAAGATAGAGCTTGACTCATTTAACTTGGAACATGAAGGACTTGGGACATGGGGGTAGGATTTTAGTCTTTCCATGTATTCTTAGCTATTCAAGGTAATCTGACTTAGGATTCATAACCCACTTGCTATCTTCTGATCCATTTTTAGGAAAACTAATAAAGGGAAAGAAAGCTTAGACCAAAGGATATTACAGACCTAAATTTTCATGGCAGTCCACTGGTTTTTCACCATCCCATCAGAATGCCCTAAGTTATTCCAGATACTAACAAGTCTCCTATTTATTTATTTATTGGTCTTTGTTTTTATCTTTTAGTTTAAATCATTACAAACAAAGTTAAGTCTTTTGGAGTCAACTTACCACTATCCTTAGCCTCAACCATTGTCTAGGGCTAGTCAGAAGGCCATATTTCATGAATTTTATTCACTTTCATGTGCATCAGATTTGGTGAAACTCAAATGTTCAGTATTCTAAAGGAGATATTTTTCTTGAGAAAATAGTTTTAATTTATTGTTAATATTTTTAATGGAATCTTTATAATAAACCCTAGGCTCCTCAGATTTCTTCAAAACAGAAAAATTCAGCAAGTCAACTCTGAATAAGAATTTGAATGGATTTGGCTGCTTTCCATAATAGTAGCCAGAGTCTCAAAGTCACATCATCCCTGATAATCATTCAATGATAGTGAGGCTAGAAGATGCCATTTGTAATTATACTTGCACTATTGTTTTATTTACAGAGATCATTTCATTTATTCACAGTGCTATTTCTCCCCTATAGGTGCAGTTTATATGGTACCTGCCTTAAATGATGACCTCTAGATTCTATGCTGAGTACAGAAACATACTTACCATGACTCAGTAGTTTCCTTTAACTTGTACTAATCCTAGGAAGGGGCAATGTGTTCACATCATCCTATGCTTATGTAAAAATTACAAAAGTAAGATGTTTTCACTTTTTTTTTTTTTAATATAAAGTCACTTGGGCTTCCCTAGTGGCTCAGTGGTGAAAAATCTGCCTGCGAGTGCAGGGTATGTGGCTTTGATTTCTGGGTTAGAAAGATCCCCTGGGGAAGGAAATAGCATCCTACTCCAGTAGGGAAATCTTATGGACAGAGGAGCCTAGCAGGCCACAGTCCATGGGGCCACAAAGAGTTGGACATGACTGAGCGGCATCAGTCTTCACAAAACCTGGATCTACCACTGGCTATATGAAAATGAAATTCTAATCAGTCACCCACAGAATGGAGTAAAACACTTCTTGTGAAAACTACTTTTCTATTAGTTTCCTAGGAGACAGTCTGAAAAATCTCATAAATTAACAACATGATGTTTTCATGGAAGAATTTGAAAAAAAGTTAAATAGATGTATGCTTTACTTACAGGGCATGTTATTTCTTGCTGCAGATATAAAAATGTGATCCCTGACTTCTTTGTCAACAACAAGTCAAAAATATGGTCCTGAGGAAATTAATCATTACGTTTGGGTATAAAAATGCAATTCTAATGAATCTAGGATCTGTTTCCCTTTTACCTGACTCTCATTAAAGCTAATTTTTGTGGATACTGTTTCATGGGCGAGCACATTTAAAGCAGATAGATGTCTGCATTTTTAAGCTACAGGAGGGAATGAGTGAAAGGAGACTTCTATGTAAAGCCAAATAGAATCTTTCAGCCCGGTGGGTTTTAGAAATGATTTCCTAGCAGTTGCTGATATTCACTCCTACAATGATTCCAAGCTTTCATTCCTTTTGAAGCAGCTCTTTGATATTCTGTGGTGTTGAAAAACAAGCTAAAATGAAAGAACTGAGGATGAGATTAAATAACTTAGAAGCTTTTGTTTGTGTTGAAGAGTGTGTGCTAACTCCACCTGAGAGTCCTACTCTTTGCAATTCCATGGACTGTAGCTCACCAAGTTCCTCTATCCATGGGATTCTTCAGGCAAGAACACAGGAATGGTTTGCAATTTCCTTCTTCAGGGGATCTTCCTGACCCAGGGATCAAACCTGCATCTCTTCTATCTCCTGCATTGGCTGGTGAGTTCTTTACCACTGGTGACACCCGAGAAGAGCTTTTTTATTAAGTACTTTTAAACATTTTTCATTATAATATAAATAGAAGGAGGTACAAAAATAACATTTAAAATATATGGCTCATTAATTTATCATGAAGATCACACTTACATTTAATTATCATATTGTTCAAAAAGTGGACTTTATCGGCTCCTAGAAGCCCCTTCCTTCTCCCTTCCAATTTTCTTTGCCCCATGGCAGCCACTATCCTGACTGAGTAGCATGGGATTGTTGTGCTTGTTTGAATTTGATTGGAGTTGAATATAGTGTGTGTATTCTGGGGTTATTAGTGCAACAGTCATTCTTATACATATGCATGTTTTTATACATGTAATTTTGGTATATATATGAGCATTCTTGTAAAGAACATACATATTTTAGCTATTCCAGTGAAGACATCATAATAATAAACTGAACTTCTACAGTTACTAATAAAATTGAGTCCATTGCCATATTTACTCATCATTCGGAATATCACCTCTTATAGGTGGCTGTTAAAGTGCCTTGTACAATCCATTTTCATTTGGAATTGCTTGTTTATTTTTTGTTATTATGAAGCAATTTTAAATTTAAAATTTCAAAGAAGGTACAGAACAGAGTGTTTCCTTATACTTTCCCCTCAAATTTCCTCCAATTTTCCACAATATTAACATCACGTATAATCCTGGTACATTTATCAAAACTAAGAAATTAATATTTTTAATTATTGATTGATTTTTGGCTTCACTAGGTCTCCATAGCCCTGTGGCAACCTAGGCTTTCTCTAGTAGCAGTGAGCAGGGGCTACTCTCTGGGTGTGGTGCACAGGCCTCTCATTGCGATGGCTTCTCTTGTTGCAGAGCGTGGGCTCCAGGGTGCGTGAGCTTCAATAGCTGCAGTACACTGGCTCAGTAGTTGTGGCTTGTGGGTCCAGAGCGTGGCTTGGTAGTTGTGGCTTTAGCTCCTCCACTGCCTGTGGGATCTTTCCGGACTAGGGATCGAACCGGTATGTCCTGCTTTGGCAGGCAGATTCTTATCCGCTGAACTAACAGAGAAGTCCAGAAATTAATATTGATACAATAATGCTAACTAAACTTCAGATGCCATTCCCAAGTCAACAGTTTTTCCATTAATGAACGCTGAATACTAAATCAATGATCCATGAGTTGTGCATTTTTCTTTTACTTACTTATTTATGCATTTACTCCCTAGACCGTGCAGCCTGTGGGATCTTAGCTCTGCAACCAGGGAGCAAACCCACACCCCCTGCAGTGGAAGCCCTGAGTGTTAACCTCTGGATTTCCAAGGAAGTCCCTACGCAGTTTTCAATGTAATTGGTGGAAACAGATACTATTTGCTGTTCTGTAGGAGCCTTGGGTACTATTATCTGCCATCCTTTCAGACGTTTCCCTTCCTTCAGTCATCCCAGACTTGAGTAGTTTTCTCACATACAGATTGTGAGCTGTACTCCCCTCAGTACTGAAGATGAATCCCTACTGCTGCTGCTAAGTCACTTCAGTCGTGTCCAACTCTGTACGACCCCATAGACGGCAGCCCACCAGGCTCCTCCGTCCCTGGGATTCTCCAGGCAAGAACACTGGAGTGGGTTGCCATTTCCTTCTCCAATGCATGAAAGTGAAAAGTGAAAGTGAAGTCGCTCAGTTGTGTCCGACTCTTTGAGACCCCATGGACTGCAGCCTACTAGGCTCCTGAATCCATTGGATTTTCCAGGTCAGTGTACTGGAGTGGAGTGCCATTGCCTTCTCTGATGAATCCCTACAGAACTCCAATATTTTCTCTCTCACCCTTCACCCTGTCAGTCTCTCCCCCTCTCTCTTTCTCTGTTATTTAATCTCAATCCCCTCTTGTTAAATTCACCTCTCCAGTACTCAGCTTTGTGAACTCCAGCATTATGGCCTCCAGTGTGTCTCAGCTCTGGGTCTAAAACTCAGGATATTGTCTAAGTTCTATTTATGTCTACCGTCTCCCACTTCTTCACAATGTCCTTGAAACACTATCAAATCAGTAACATAATAATCAGAGTTCCACTGATTTGTTTACTGCTTCACAAAATCACAGTACTAAGTTGACTGATGGGCTTCCAAGGTGGTGCTAGTTGATCAAACACGTCTGCCAATGCTAGAGACATAAGAGACATGGATTCTATCCCTGGGTCAAGAAGATCCCCTGGAGAAGGGCATGGTGACCCACTCCAGTATTCTTGCCTGGAGAATCCCATGGACAGAGGAGCCTGGTGGGCTACAGTCCATTCAGTCATAAAGAGTTGGATACAACTGAAGCGACTTAGCATGCACACACATGCACAATGTCTTAATAACTGATTTATTGTATATCTTGTAATTGATTCAGGGAAGGATTATAAATACATTTCCTGTCGTTCCATTTTGACTAAAAGCAGAATTCAATTATCTCTTAATCATATCTACTTTATTAGTGGAGTATTGAATTGTGTAAATATGTTAGAATACAAAACTTTATTTCTTCCATGAAAATATCAATTGAAGGGTCTTGGTAATTTTATTCTGAGTAAATGAAAGCTTGCTGATGATACACAAATAGAGTACTGATTGTCACATATGTTAAATACAGGTTGCTAGCAGTATGACAGAGTAATTTTAAATCACACTAATTGTTGTAAAAGGCTTCCTGAAAATTGTCATTCTTTGGCTAAATTCTGAAGGGCATTTAGAAGTGAACTAGACAAAGAAAAGAATACAGTAAATTAAATTGAGAAAATAGCATATACTATATTTGGTGAGAGGCTACTGCAAATGGTTAAATAGAGTTGCAATGACAAATATCCAGAAAATGCCAACAGAAAAAGCTGAAGATATGTAAATAAGCTAATTAAAAGCATCAGTAGAGAAAATAAATTCATTGTAGGCTAGAGAAGATGTACACGTTGAAATTCCCATTTAACTCTGCTTCATCCTTCATGTTGAATTTATCTGAATAAATTATGTCTGACATGTACTTCTATTGTCACTCAAATGCCTTTCTTTTTTTTTTACACACCTTTCTATATAAGCTAACAAATTTACCCTGAGTAAACTTGAAAAGTTTGAAAATGTCCTTGACCTTGGTTAAATATTGAGAAAGTTTTATTCTATACCCTAATGAAGAACATATGACAGTCTACACTTTTGCTAAATATTGGGAAAAGGAAGGTTAACATAAGAAGACCTTTTAGTGTCAAGGTATCTAGATGTGCACTTCATTGCAGTCTCAGGGAATTACTTGAGCAAGTCTTTAAAAGCAAAGTGAGCAAGAAATTGTAATATATCAGTTGTTTTATTACAATCTAAAATTTAAAGAAATAAAAGCATTGAATTCCCCCTTAGATATGTTCTATCCTCTTCCAACAAATTAATTGCTCCTTAAAGCAGTGGTTGCTTACAGTTTATTTTTTTAACCCTATGAGCTGATTTTACCAGAGAAGGCAATGGCACCCCACTCCAGTACTCTTGCCTGGAAAATCCCATGGTCGGAGGAGCCCGGTGGGCTGCAGTCCATGGTGTCACTAAGTGTCGGACACGACTGAGGAACTTCACGTTCACTTTTCACTTTCATGCATTGGAGAAGGAAATGGCAACCCACTCCAGTGTTCTTGCCTGAAGAATCCCAGGGATGGGGGAGCCTGGTGGGCTGCCGTCTATGGGGTCACACAGAGTTGGACACGACTGAAGTGACTTAGCAGCAGCAGCAGCTGATTTTGCACATCTTTATAAATAGGCATTGATTGAACTATTTAGGAATAATTTTAAAGTGGTAAGTTAGGTGTTATTGATCATCATCTGAGTTCGTATAACTTCAAAAAGATAGTCTAGACTAGGAACATGACTTCTAACAGTTACATTTGAACTGACACAAAGAAGACTAGAATTTTACTTCTGCAAGGACTTGTGCAATATTTCCTATTAACATGTCAACTCCTTCTTTAATACTGCAATTTATCCACAAAAACCAGTTCATAAGAAGAAAAATAATTTATACATAAAAGTACAGTGGGGTTTAAAAATTCTCTTGTTGAATGTATCCGTATTTCAAAGGAGGCTGATAAATTGAAATTTAGAAAGTAAACCTAATTCTCACTGCCACCAATAATTATTGATAAAGCAGTAAAATGTGTGTGTGTGCATGTGTGTGTAGCTGCTCAGTCATGTCTGACTCTTTGCAACCCCATGGACTGTAGCCCGCCAGGTTACTCTGTCCTTGGGATTCTTCAGGCAAGATTACTGGAGTGGATTTCCATGCCCTTCTCCAGCGGATCTTTCTGACCCAGGGACTGAAACCAGGTCTCCTGCATTGCAGGCAGATTCTTTACCATCTGAGCTATTGTTTTACCATGTCTTAAAATATTACAGCCAATTAAAAGTAGTGAAACAAAGAGCCAGAAAAGTATATGACAATTTTGGATAGAATTGTGTTTTTGAATCGTGGACTCAGTTGTTCTCAAGATTTCCAGTAAATCACATTGTGACTTGATTATTAAATCATTCAGGAATAATCTCATAGAAGGAATGATGATCACATCATCCATTAGCATACATTTCTTGGCACATATCTTCTGTAATTCTGTGCATTCTCTCATCCTCAAAGTCCAGTTTTCTAGACAAAATGGTGTCTGGAGCTTTAAATGAAAAAATGCACAACTATTTATAGATTGCTTAAAAAGGAACCCCTATTGCAAACACATCCTAATATGTTAGTCACCTTGCTGGAATAACGACTCCTTAAATCTCAGTGTCTAACAATATTTATTTCTTGATTATATGACATAGGGATTGCTGGCCAGTTGTTGCTGTCCTTCAGGCCATGGTCAACTATGTGTCATTCCATGCAGCCTGTCATCCTGGTACAAGAGCTTCAAGAGCAGATTTTATGAGCTAACACAGGGAGTATCAAATCAGAGTCTAAAAAAATGAGAGATCTTACTAAGTATCAAGATTTACTGATAATCTTAAGGTTGCAGTCAATCAGGTATCTCAGATGAAGCAAAGAGAATTCCTAGTCTTTGTGACTTCCCAAGTCTTTTTTCCAACATTGACCTTGCACGTCCTGGGCCAAAAAAGATGGGGAATCTCTGAGTATATTTCATGCTTCTCTTCACACAAGAGTCAGGTTTAAGTTATGAGCTCACTCTCTCATATGGCACAGGAATTGTATAGCTTACAAGTCATTGTAAAGAGGTATACCTCATAAATCATTAGATCCATTATGCTGTATATATGACCAATCAGTTGTTGAAAAATGATATTAAATCTCCAATTTTAATTATGAATCTATTTCTCCTGGAGATACTGTCATAATTTTTGTGTGCATTTCTTTGAAGCTTTACCATTAGCTGCCCTCATATATAAGATTGCTATATGTATGTCAATTATCTTTAAAATAGATTAAAGATAATACAAATCAGATTATTTATACAATCATAGATGTGCAGATCAGTATCAATTAAGAGTGTCAGAAAGAACCATCCTGCAGGTCGCCACAGCCACGCCCCTGTGAAAGTTGCTTGTGTACTACATCCCACAACATGAGCCTCCATTGTTCCAAACTTTGGTTTCTGTCTCTTATTTCAGTATGTTGACTGGGCTTAGTTTACTTTTTCCCTACCTGTGCTCTTACCTGGAAATTGCCTCTAGACAGTAAAATGTTTTCTCCATTGTTTCACAGTAACTTGACTATTCTTCCAGGTAGAAAGAAAGAAAGAAAGTGAAGTCACTCAGTCGTGTCCGACTCTTTCTGGCCCCATGGACTATAACCTACCAGGCTCCTCCATCCATGGGATTTCCCAGGCTAGAATACTGGAGTAGGTTGCCATTTCCTTCTCCAGGGGATCTTCCTGACCCAGGGATTGAACCCAGGTCTCCCACATTGTAGGCAGACGCTTTACCATCTGAGCCACCAGGAAAGTCCCCATCTTGACAATTCTTCCAGGTATAGACCTGGCCCAATCTTAAGACTTACCCATTTGTTTCCATTCCCTTGATAACCACAGCACTGTGCTATTGAAAAATATTCTATAAAATATCTTGTCAATATTCTTCAAATATTTAATACCATAAAAAGATGAGAAACTCTTTGGGATTGACAGGTACACACTGCTATATTTAAAATGCCTAACCAACAAGGTCCTATCATATGGTACATGGAATTCTGCTCAATAGGATGAGGCAGCCTGGATGGGAGGGGAATTTTGGAAAGAATGGGTACATGTTTACCTATGGCTAAGTCCCCTTCCTGTCCACCTGAAGCTATCACCACATTCTTAATTGGCTATACTGCAAGTAAAATAAAAAGTTTTAAAAAAGGAAACTAAGAAAAAATGATGATTGAATGTAATGTAAGAGCATGGGTTGAATGTTGCTCTACAGAAAGAACATTCAGTTCAGTTCAGTTCAGTTCAGTTGCTCAGTCGTGTCCAACTCTTTGCTACCCCATGAATTGCAGCACACCAGGCCTCTCTGTCCATCACCAACTCCCAGAGTTTACTCAAACTCATGTACATCGAGTTGGTGATGCCATCCAGCCATCTCATCCTCTGTCGTCCCCTTCTCCTCCTGACCCCAATCCCTCCCAGCATCAGGGTCTTTTCCAATGAATCAACTCTTTGCATGAGGTGGCCAAAGTACTGGAGTTTCAGCTTCAGCATCAGTCCTGCCAATGAGCACCCAGGACTGATCTCCTTTAGGATGGACTGGTTGGATCTCCTTGCAGTCCAAGGGACTCTCCAGTGTCTTCTCCAACACCACAGTTCAAAAGCATCAATTCTTCGGCACTCAGCTTTCTTCACAATCAGACTCTCACATCCATACATGACCACTGGAAAAACCAAAGCCTTGACTAGATGGACCTCTGTTGGCAAAGTAATGTCTCTGCTTTTTAATATGCTATCTAGGTTGGTCATAACTTTCCTTCCAAGGAGTAAGCATCTTTTAATTCCATGGCTGCAATCACCATCTGCAGTGATTTTGGAGCCCCAGAAAACAAAGTCTGACACTGTTTCCACCGTTTCCCCATCTATTTCCCATGAAGTGATGGGACCAGATGCCATGATCTTAGTTTTCTGAATGTTGAGCTTTAAGCCAACATTTTTACTCTCCTCCTTCACTTTCATCAAGAGGCTTTTTAGTTCCTCTTCAGTTTTATTTGAGGGCAAATGTTAAACTTTGAATAAGATTGGTAGAATTGAGAATGTTTTTATGCTCAGTCTTGTCTGAGTCATTGCAATCCTTTGGATTGTAACCCACGGGACTCCTCTGTCCATGGGATTTTTCAGGCAAGAATCCTGGATTAGATTGCCATTTCCTCCTCCAGGTAATCATCCCAACCCAGGGATTGAACACAAATCTTCTATGTCTCTTTCATTGCAGGTGGATTCTTTACCTACTCAGCCACCAGGGAAACCCAGAATGTTTTTCTGTCAATGTTAATATCCCAGTTTTGATCACTGTACTGTGATTTTGAACATTGTTACCATTTGAGAAGTGTTATGAAGTGCATTTGGGAATTTTTTGTGCTGCTTCTTCTTCCTGTATATATTTTTATGTACATGCCAAATCATTTCAATATGGATATTCAAGTACCAAAAAGAGAACTATTCCAATAAAAATTGAAGCTACAGAAGGAGAAAATATCCAGGGGCAGTAAATTATTCTTGTGGCATATTCCTGAAAGCCCCAGTTCTGGTGCTGACAATGTTACTAATGCCTTGGGGCACTTCTGCCTCCTACTCATTCTTCTTATGCCGACCTTTCCATCCCATTATCAGTGTCATATGTACTCTCAAACTTCTTATCTTTTGTACTCAGCTACAATGTAGAACATTAAAGCCATACTTGCAAGGCTGACAGCTATCACAGATCTATCTGACTTATGAAAATAGTTTATTCTCAATGCAAAAGAAGCAGCATTTATCTATTCTTAAATTTTATCCTTCCCCCAATTATGTCTAAAGCTAATAAACTGAGTTAAAAATATTTTCAAGAATACATGTGACATTTCACCTTATACTATTAATGTAACCTTTCCAATGTGTATATTTATTATAAAAAAAGGTACTTGCCATATAGAAAATGCCACTTAGAATGTAATGTCAAATATCTCTTTATTATGATACAGTTTTAAAAGTTTTGGCTATTGTATTAACTTTAAGAACTTTAAGTAGAATTCTGCATTACAGAATGACTTACAAATGTTGTTGTTCAGCTGCTAAGTCATGTCCGACTCTTTGCGACCCTGTGGACTGCAGCACATCAGGCTTCCCTGTCTTTCACTATCTCCCAAAGTTTGCTCAAACTCATGTCTATTGAGTAGTGATACCATCCAACCATCTCATCCTCTGTTATCCCCTTCTCCTCTTGCCTTCAGTCTTTCCCAGCATCAGGGTCTTTTCCAGTGAGTCAGCTCTTCTCATCAGGTAGTCAAAATATTGGAGCTTCAACTTCAGCAGCAGTCCTTCCAGTGAATATTCAGGGTTGATTTCTTGTTTTAATAAAAATTACTTAATGGATAGATAAAAAGAAAAAAGTATCTGTAACCTATTCAAATAAGAACCTTTATTTGATACACAATTTCAAATAATTTTTATCTTAAAATGTTCCATAATAGCCCTTTCTTTTATACAAAACAACAAAAATGTTGTCACTTACTGATAGTGTCTTAATCATTACCTTCTTTAAATTCAAAACTCTATGTAGATTGTTGATCATCTTGGAAGATGAAGAGGGTCATAATGGGGAGAAGTGTGTGAATGGGTTTCTGGAACACTAAGAATGTTATGTCTTAACCTCAGTGGTGGTTAAATGAGTGAACACTTTATAAATATTAGCTATGTTTTCTGTAACTTTTTTAATGTATGTTTTCATTTTTCAATGCAAAATTAAATACACATATATGTGTGAAAAGCTAAAATAAAACTCTATATAAGTATATATATATACTTATAAGTATATAAGTCAGTAAGTTCATTAAAAAAAAAATGTTGCCTCTCACTATTCTAGAATTTAACACAGTCCCAGGGCAGAAAAGCAGTCATACAAACATTTGACTAAACCGTTCAATGTGTTCATATTGTATTGCACTGAGCACATTT
Source organism: Dama dama (assembly GCF_033118175.1). Lineage (NCBI taxonomy): Eukaryota > Metazoa > Chordata > Mammalia > Artiodactyla > Cervidae > Dama > Dama dama. The sequence continues at coordinate 23,729,989 of NC_083711.1, forward strand.
ATTAGGGACTCATATTCACTATGCCTATTTATCTTAACCTATCATCTCTTGGACAACTTCACAGTATATGCCATAGAAATATGTCATTATAGACTTTAATTGCGTGCATTTTAAGGCTGCTGCCAACATAAGGGTAAAAAGATTAATCACTTCCGCACTTAGTGAACATACTAGGGCCTTTTAAAGGTTTCAATCTTGTTCATTTTTCTGAAGGGTTCATTTGAATGCACAGAAGTACATTTTGATTGACTACCTTTCCCACTATTTCAATGATCAAACTAAAAGCCAAGACATTTATCAATAAAAAGAAAAACCCACTAAGAATACAGTACACCTGGGAGTAAAAATGCTGAATAAAACTTGCAATTTTGGTTGAAAGACTCTTGCATTGTTTCAAATAAAATGGCAAAGAAATACCTTATGTTTTAAGTATTTATTTTTTTCAAAATGACATATTTATATATGTTTGGGAGTAAAGATTGTGAGAGAATTAGAGGATACTATGTGCTTAAGATGTTCTATGTGTTTAAGATGTTCTAAAACAAAAGTACAATTCAACTTTCTATCAAATGTTGAATTGAACAGTAAGCAGAACTGTCCGTAGATTAAATAAAAATTGTTCTGTGCTCAATTCTGCTAGTGTCTATGACCCCTGGTTAACTTTTATGCTTTCAATTCGGCTTTGTTCTGGAACACTTTTTCCTACATCACTTACTTTCAGTTACTCTGGAAGGAAAAATGTATTATGAAAAGCAATGGCTGTTTATGACACTGCTTCTAGAATATTAGAGCTTGATAGCTAATCTTTGGTTCCTGATATTTAAAACAGATTCTAGGATTTTGTTTTTCTTATGTCCAGTCATGTCAAATCAAACATTATTAACTTGCTAAAGAGAGAAGCTTAATGGCACTGATTGACCAGTGAATAGGAAATGCTTTCCACTGAGTGTAGGAAACAATGAAATGTGAAGGGTGTTGTAACTGACTAGATCAGAGCACAATAGACTGAAATCCCTAAATTTTACCTCTGTGCATCACACTGTCACATTCACCCTACAGTAAAACCTCAGCATTTTTAGGATCATTGCTCCAGGTAACATCCTACATGGGGGAAAAGGACACCAGAAGTATCCATGTAGCACAACTTCTCAGATTATCTTGTTTCTTTTCCCACTGAGATATGTCTCGACGCATAGTTCTAAGATCAAAATTCCTTGTTATGACATGATACATGCAATAATTTCCTAGGAGAAGAAAAGTAATTTTTCAATGATGGGGAAAAGAAAAGGATGTTAATAATATGATTTGAAAATTAATTGACATATCAGTAAATTAGCACTTGTTAATGATTAAGTAAATTATTTTGTAGTTAACTTGGAGGTGTGCCCAAATTATGAACAGATTCTCCTCTAACTTTGTTTTCTCATACTCAGTAGTTGTTTTGAAAGTATAAATGGACATTGGGAATCTTCTGAGAGCACATACCCATCACTGCATTTTTCTATCCTTATTGTAAACAGAATGACTTCAACTTTATGCTGGTGAGTGAAAATCACTCAGTTGTGTCCGACTCTTTGTGACCCCGTGGACTATATAGTCCATGGAATTCTTCAGGCAAGATTACTTGAGTGGGTAGCCTTTCCTTTCGAACCCAGGGATCGAACCCAGAGCTTCTGCACTGCAGGAGGACTCTTTACCAGCTGAGCCACAAGGGAAGCCCAAGAATACTGGAGTGGGTAACCTATCCCTTCTCCAGCAGATCTTCCCAACCTAGGAATAGAACCAGGGTCTCCTGCATTGCAGAGAGATTCCTTACCAACTGAGCTAACTTTATGCTAATTCATATATAAATATAATCTAATTTAAATTGATATACTTATAAAGAATTTCCTTAAATGTTTAGTGAAAAATATTTTTCTAAATTGATCATTATCACAAATTTGCCTTTTAAGTTGTATATAATCCTTGACCTGATAAAAAACTACATGTTGCTACCTCACAAGTAACCATCACATGTAGATTTTTTTTCTTTCCACTTTGAACTTTCTACAGAACAGAGAGCAACAACTAGGATTATATAATATAAAATTATGCACAATCCTATAGTGTCAACAAGTAATATATGAAATTTCTAGGAAGCACCAATAAAATAGTCAGAGAGGCAAAGTTGGGATCTTTGATTTCCCTAATTCTAGCAGACTGAAGAGACGTTTTGTAAATAGCACAGCTGTGTTGATACATGTGAACTGCCACCTCGACTTCCAGGTAGTCTGATTTTTCATGTGACAGTTTTCTTCTTTGCTGCTCACTACAACAAGCTGCTAGTATGACAGAATTGGCTACTTGCTTCTGTTTCTGTGGTTATAGATGCCGAAACAAAAGTAAAATGGTCTCAAGTCTATTCTGTAAACTGTATGTGGGAAAGAGAATAATATCCATCCCATCCTTACAAAAATGTTCATGCCATAAACCCTGGAAGCTAAGAATCTATTGTATTATATGCCAGAGGATCTCTGTGGGTAAAATGGAGCTCACACACTTTACTGAGATTACCCTGAATTGTCTGGATGAGGCCAATGTAACCATATAGATCTTTAAAAATGGAAAAGGAAGGCAGAAAGTCAAAGTGAGATGGCAATGGAAGAAGCAGGAGTGATTCAAAACATGAAAGGGACTAGATCTGTCTTGGCCAACTTTGGAAAAGGGAGAAGATGGCCAAAAGCCATCCGTAGATGGTCTCTGGAATGAGCACAAGCAGTGTATATGTTGCAGCATTCTACTCCTCACCACTGACCTGGCAGAAATGAAAACATATGCTATACAAAGACTTGTACATGGATGTTCATAGCACCGTTAGCCCGAAATGGAAATGACTAATATTTCTATCAACAACTGAACAGATAAATATATATTTAATACATAATCATACAAGGAAATACTACACATAAAAACAGAAATTGTTATAATATGCTACAACACATATGTATCTCAAATAATTATACCAAATGAAGAAGCCAGACAAGAAAAATAATATATAGTTTTCAATTCCATTTATATGAAAACTATAGAAAATTAAAACAAATCCCATTCTCATGGACAGAGGTGCCTGGCAGGCTACAATCCATGAGGCTGAAAAAGAGACATGAATTAGTGACTAAACAACAATGGTGACAAAAAACTCACAATGTTTGGTGGAGATCAAGGAGGGGCATGATACAAAGATAGGCAAGAATGAAGGATTAATTAGTGGCACATGGAAACTTCTGCAGGTGATGGGTATTATATATTAATTATCTTGATATTGCAGGTAGTTTTAGAAGAGTAAAAATCTGTAGAATCTCTCACACTGGCATTTAAATACATGAAGTTTATTTCTATGTCAATTGCATCTCAATCCAAGCCAATAAAAATCCTGGTAATAAATGATACTTAGATGTCTCACTTAGTAAGCAAGATGCTTGTACATGATTTGAATGAAATATTAACTCTAAATGCTTTGCTATTATAAAACAGTGAAAATACATTTTTGCTGGAGGCAAGTAAACTTTGTGTGTGTGATGTCTTGAATATCCATTAACTGCTTGAGAATGTTACACAGAATTTTAAAATTGTCAGTAGATTATAGGTAAAATGCTTAGACTCTCAGCTCCTTGACTGAAATCTCTAGTGAATGTTGAAAGCAGTAAAGTAGTAATACATTACAGTGTTCTATTCCAAGACATTTATATTTTAGTGGCAAGTGAGGGGCACGTTTATGGGGTCTAGAAGACCCCACAGAAGTTTTCAGTGTAGAGTTTACATCTAATGGATTAAATTTATTATGCCAAGCAGATGTTTGCAATTGGTCTTTTCCACACACTGGACATAAGAACTTGAAAATTAATATATTTTTTGAATTTATATATATTATATATATATATAACTTTAGATAATATGCTTTATGGCATCCTAATGACAGTAAAATTTGAATGGACTTTTTAAATTACAGATTTTAAAATAGTGTAATGCATATAATCAATTATAAACTCATGGGAATAATGTAAAATAATTGTTGTTGTTCAGTCGCTAAGTTGTGTATGATTCTTTGTGACCCCATGGAATGTAGCAAGCCAGGTTCCTCTGTCCTTCACTATCTCTTGCAGTTTGCTCAAATTCACATCCATTGAGTTGGTGATGCTATCAACCATCTCATCCTCTGCCACTCCCTTCTCCTTTTAGCCTTCAATCTTTCCCTGCATTAGGGTCTTTTCCAATGAGTTGGCTCTTCGTATCAGGTGGCCAAAGCATTGGAGCTTCAGCTTCAGCATTAGTTCTTTCAATGAATATTCAGGACTGATTTCCTTTAGGACTGACTGGTTTGATCTCCTTGCAGTCTAAGGGACTCTGAAGACTCTTCTCCAACTCCACAGCTCAAAAGCATCAATTCTTTGGTGCTCAGCTTTCTTTATGGTCCACCTTTTACATAAATACATGACTACTGAAAAAGAACATAGCTTTGACTATATAGACCTTTGTCAGCAAAGTGATGCTTCTGCTTTTTAATATGCTGTCTATGTTTGTCATGGCTTTCTTCCAAGAAGCAAGCATCTTTTAATTGCATGGCTGCAGTCACCATTCATAATGATTTGGAACCCAAGAAAATAAAATCTGTCACTGCTTCTGTAAAACAATACAAAACTCAATGATCTAATTTTAAAAACAAAGGCATTCCTCTTTAGTATTTCCAAGGTTTGAATTTCACCAACTTGTGTTAACAAATATTATCTCTAAAAATGTCACCTTCTTATTTACAAATTAACAAAAATACTCAGGTAAAATAATAACCACATATATCTAGATATTCATTGCTCTTTGAAAAGTTGGGAAAAAAAAACAAAAAGTTTTTCAGTCCCTTTGTCATGTATAGAAAATATAAACAGAAAATTTTTCCAATTTTACCATCTTTTTATACATATATATAAAAAGTTTGCTCCAAATTTTAGTAAGTTCTATTGAACTCAAAAGAATTTTTGAGAGAAGAAAACAATATTGTTTATTTTACAACTATTTTCTAAAGGGATCTAACTTCTAGATATAAAAATATTTATTTAATTATCTTATTTATATCAAATATCTACTGTTTTGACGGACTTTATATCAGTCAGTCAGTTCAGTCAGTCAGTCGTGTCCGACTCTTTGCAACCCCATGAATTGCAGCACGCCAGGCCTCCCTGTCCATCACCAACTGCCAGAGTCTACCAAAATCCATGCCCATTGAGTTGGTGATGCCATCCAACCATCTCATCCTCTGTCATCCCCTTCTCCTCCTGCCCTCAATCTTTCCCAACATCAGGGTCTTTTCCAATGAGTCAATTCTTTGCATGAGGTGGCCAAAGTATTGGAGTTTCAGCTTTTCAACATCAGTCCTTCCAATGAACACCCAGGACTGATCTCCTTTAGGATGGACTGGTTGGATCTCCTTGCAGTCCAAGGGACTCTCAAGAGCCTTCTCCAACACCACAGTTCAAAAGCATCAATTCTTCAGTGCTCAGCTTTCTTTATAGGCCAACTCTCACATCCGTACATGACCACTGGAAAACCATGGCCTTGACTAGACGGACCTTTGTGGACAAAGTAATATCTCTGCTTTTCAATATGCTGTCTAGTCTGGTCATATTTTTCCTTCCAAGGAGTAAGCGTCTTTTAATTTCATGGCTGCAGTCACCATCTGCAGTGACTTTGGAGCCCAGAAAAATAAAGTCAGCCACTGTTTCCACTGTTTCCCCATCTATTTGCCATGAAGTGATGGGACTTTATATATTTCTCTGCATATGTTTTCTTCTCAGTTTATACTGTCCTTAGGCAGCCATAATGATGTGATTCTGGGATTACAGGAAGACTCAGTATAAATTCCTGTTATTTCACCTCTTCTCTTGTTTAGTCATGAAGTCATTTCTGACTCTTTTGTGACTCCATGGACTGTAGCCCACCAGGCTCCTCTGTCCGTGGTATTTCCCAGGCAAGAATACTGGAGTGTGCTGCTATTCCTTCTCCAGGGGATCTTCCTGACCCAGGGATTGAACAAGTGTTTCTTATGTCTCCTGCATTTGTAGGTGGATTCTTTACCACTCCCTGGTGGCTCTGCCTGCAGTGCGGGAGACCCGAGTTTGATCCTTGAGTCTGGAAGATCCTCTTGAGAAGGAAATGGCAACCCACTCCAGTACTCTTGCCTGGAAAATTCCATGGACAGAGGATCCTGGTAGGCTACAGTCCATGGGGTCTGCAAAGAGTCAGACACAACTGAGCAAATTCACTTTCACTTTCTTTCTTTCTTTACCACTAGGGCCACTGGGAAGCTTGAACTCTAAGCAAGGTCTTCCTTGCTGGTTGGATCTCCTTGCAGTCCAAAGGACTCTCAAGAGCCTTCTCCAACACCACAGTTCAAAAGCATCAATTCTTTGGCACTCAGCTTTCTTTATAGGCCAACTCTCACATCCATACATGACCACTGGAAAACCTATGCTTTTATCAACAGCAAATCACTGCCACCAAAAATGGATAAAGCTAGCAACTTCTCCTCCCCAATATTGGTGCTTTAATTTCTATTAAAATTGAAAAAATATGCTAATTAACATAAAGATATAAAAGCGTAACAACAATACCATCTCCCAAGAACTCTTTGCCTATTTATTTACCAATTTTGTTATGTAGTCTTTTAGGGTGCATTGAAATCACAACTCTTAAGAGCTGAGATAGGTAGTCAATTTCATCTTTTGGATTAACTCCAATAAAATAATAAAGATTATCTGTACAGCATCTTGAAAACAATTCTGTAGCCGCAATGGCTTTTCTGAGTGTAGGTAATAAATGAGAAATTAACATTAGGTGTCCATGAGATATTAACATCTCTTGTTCAAGAGTTACCAACACTCAAGCTATTCTTTTTTTAAAAATGTATTTATTTTGAATGCACGTGGTCTCTGTTGCTGCACGAGGGCTTTCTCATTGCAGAGAGTAGGGGCCACTATCTAGTTGCAGTGCTCAGGCTTCTCATTGTGGTAACTTCTTTTGTTGCAGAGCATAGGCTCTAGACACTCCAGCTTCAGTAGTTGTAGCACACGGGCCTCATTGCCCCGATGTATGTGGTATTTTCCTGGACCAGCAATTGAACCAGGTTCCCCCACTTTGCAAGGGGGATTCTCAACCAATGGACCACCAGGGAAGCCTTCAAGTTGTTCTTTCGGTCTGTGATGTCTATAGAAGAGATGGTCACGCATCTGATTAACGGTGTTCCTATTTGTTTATTGCTATACTCGCAAAATTGAATAGCATAATTCTCCCATCCAGAGACATATAGTAATTTTTGATGAAATTAATTCTAACAAAAATTTGTATCTGGGGAGAACTTCAAAAAACAGGTTATTTTGAGGCAGCTTTCAGTATTACATGGAAATTTTTCATAACATCTTTTTCAAACTGCCTTCTGATTTTAAAAATTATTTTGTCATTTCTTTTCATTTTTAACTGTTGTCTCCCCTGAAAATTATTTATTAACCTGAAAATATTGGCCAAAATAGTATTTTTAATATTTAATCTCATCACAAAATTAATAGGACTATGTAAGAGTATCTATTCCATGTTACACTCTGAAGGATTTTAATTGATTTGGTGTAACTTTGGGTCATTTTATGGTATTTACTTTCCATCACACTAAGTGTTTAAAAGCTGGTATAAACTTCAATCTGGGAAACAGATTTATGAGGACATTTTTAAATACATTTTCCATTCGCTGAATAACAATTTGTTTTGACATTAAAATTTGGATGTGATATTGCTTGTCATGGCACCTCATTTGCACTCATCAAAGTCTCTACATTGAAAGAAAGATATTTCACTTTTTAAAGCAATAAATTCAATCAAATTATATTTTAAAGTATATAAGCTAATTAAAATTGCAGTCTAAAAATCATCCTCAGGTTAAAAAAAATTCAGTTCAGTCATGTCCAACTCTTTGCAACCCCATGAACCCCAGCACGCCAGGTCTCCCTGTCCATCACCAACTCCTGGAGTTTACTCAAACTCATGTCCATTGAGTCGGTGATGCCATCCAACCATCTCATCCACTGTCATCCCCTTCTCCTCCTGCCCTCAATCTTTCCCAGCATCAGGGTCTTTTCCAATGGGTCAGTTCTTCACATCAGGTGGCCAAAGTATTGGAGTTTCAGCTTCAGCATCAGTCCTTCCAATGAACACCCAGGACTGATCTCCTTTAGAATGGACTGGTTGGATTTCCTTGCAGTCTAAGGGACTCTCAAGTGTCTTCTCCAACACCACAGTTCAAAAGCATCAATTCTTCAGTGCTCAGCTTTCTTTACAGGCCAACTCTCACATCCATACATGACCACTGGAAAAACTATAGCCTTGACTAGACGGACCTTTGTTGGCAAAGTAATGTCTCTGCTTTTTAATGTGCTGTCTAGGTTGGACATAACTTTCCTTCCAAGGAGTAAGCGTCTTTTAATTTCATGGCTTCAGTCAACATCTGCAGTGATTTTGAAGCCCAGAAAAATAAAGTCAGCCACTGTTTACACTGTCTCCCCATCTATTTGCCATGAAGTGATGGGACCAGATGCCATGATCTTAGTTTTCTGAATGTTGAGTTTTAAGCCAACTTTTTAACTATCCTCTTTCACTTTCATCAAGAGGCTCTTTAGTTCATCTTCACTTTCTGCCATAAGGGTGATGTCCTCTGCATATCTGAGGTTATTGATATTTCTCCCAGCAATCTTGATTCTACCTGTGCTTCATCCAGCCCAGCATTTCTCATGATGTACTCTGCATATAAGTTAAATAAGCAGGGTGACAATATACAGCCTTGACATACTCCTTTTCCTATTTGGAACCAGTCTGTTTTTCCATGTCCAGTTCTAACTGTTGCTTCCTGACCTGCATACAGGTTTCTCAAGAGGCAGGTCAGGTGGTCTGGTATTCCCATCTCTTTCAGAATTTTCTACAGTTTATTGTGATCCACACATCAAAGGCTTCAGCATAGTTAATAAAGCAGAAGTAGATGTTTTTCCTGCAACTTTCTTGCTTTTTTGATGATTCAGCGGACTTTGGCAATTTGATCTCTGGTTCCTCTGCATTTTCTAAAACCAGCTTGAACATCTGGAAGTTCACGGTTCACGTAGTGCTGAAGCCTGACTTGGAGAATTTTGAGCATTACTTTACTAGAGCGTGAGATGAGTGCAATTGTGCGGTAGTTTGAGGATTCTTTGTTAAGATCCAATTAAAATACATATCCTCTTCTACATGAGAGTTTTCAAAAATTTGGAAAGTAGCTCTTTTTTCTACTTCAGTTACATATTCCAGAGTCTTTCATATTCACTGCAAATTTAAAATATTTAAATATCCTTCATATCAAGATGCTTTTTCTCTGAATTTAACTCAAACTAAATGTCTTTAAACTTGTTTTATCCACTACTGACAGCAATTCTCTTTGTGCAATCTAAGCTACAGAAACAAGAGGAAACTAATAACCTTCAATACTGCAGATGTCATGCTTCTTATGTTAGCAGTAAGATCACATTCAGCCTATGGAATGACCAACTATGCTATTCAATAAAATCCTATGCCTTTCTCACATATGCCGTCCGAACCTCACATTTCTCTCATCATGATCCCTCGTGGTGGACACTAAAAATTCAGAGAAACATATAGTTTTGTTGTTCATGAAGAATTTAGTCAGTTACAAACTCTATACACTTACAATTATTCAATGAATTAATTTATTGGATTAAAATAATTTAGCTTTTTATTAAGAATATGGGCTCTATACGCAACCTGTGTGGAACTTGAGACTAAGCTTCATCATCTATAAAGTGAGGATTATATTCAACCTTACCATGAAAGAACACTGTATGGGTTAAAGAGATAATTTTTTTAATTTTTTTCCCTTATTTACTAGCATGTGATAAGTCACTTCAGTCATATCTGACTCTTTGCAACCCTGTGGACTGTAGCCTGCCAGGCTCCTCTGTCCTTGGGATTCTCCAGGCAAGAATACTAGATTGGGTTGCCATCCCCTCCTCCAGGGAATCTTCCCCACCCAGGGATTGAATCCCCGTCTATTAAGTCTCCTACATCAGCAGGCAGTTTCTTTAGCAGTAGCATCACCTGGGAAGCCAAATAACTTCACAGTCAGCACTAAAATGACAAACATGATGGCAATGATGGAGCCAGGGTTCTCTCACTTGTTATTTAAATCTCTTTTTAAAGCTTTTTAGAGCTATAAAGCACTAAAATCTGTCATGTCATAACTTAGGGAAGAATGGACTTCATTACCTTTATAAGTGCTCTTATCTAACAGGATATAGACATGAAAAAAGTAAATGTAAATTAACATAAAAGGTATATGTAATGGAATATTGATGTAGCTAGGTATATCTAGAGTAATCAGGGTAGTGTTTCCAGGGGAAACAGGACTTGAGTCAAAACAAAGGATGAATGAGAAACTTTCGAAACTGAAAATAAAAAAGTGAAAATGTTAGTCACTCAATTGTGTCTGACTCTTTGCAACCTTTTGGACAGTAGCACACCAGGCTCCTCAGTCCATGGAATTCTCCAGGCAAGAATACTGGAGTGGGTAGCCGTTTCCTTCTCCAGGGCATCTTCCAGACCCAGGGATCAAACCCAGGTCTCCTGCACTGGAGGCATATTTTTTACTACCTGAGCCACAGGGAAGCCCCAAGAAACTTTCAAGCAGCCCAACAAATATATGATGTCCTGGGAAGATCAGGATAATTGCCTAAAGCTACAGGAAAGCCTGGCATTGTCAGGGATGAGGAATGGTGAAACAGAAAATGTGAGGAAGGGAGGGGAGATGAGAAGACCCACCAGATTGACAGTACCTGATGAGATTGCAAATTAAGGATACAATTTTGGATTTTTATTTCACACACTAAGGAAAATTATGGGACTAAGTAGGCAACTATCATAACCACAGTAATGCCAAAACCATATTCCAAAGTTCGCGAGATGAGTGTCATAGAAATAGAACATGTGAAATTGAGCAAATGTGTGCCTGATGGCAGGGAAATTTGTAAGAAAGAAGTGAAACTATTAGGTTAAGAAAATTGTTGTTGTTCAGTGACTAAGTCATGACCAAATTTTGTGATCTCATGGACTGCAACCGCCAGCCTCCCCTGTCCTTCACTATCTCCTGGAGTTTGCTCAAACTCATGTCCATTGAATTGGTGATGCCATCCAACCATCTCATCTTCCATTAAGAAAATATGAGATTCTAATGCAAGAAATAGAAATTAGAACACAAATAATAAATAAGTGTCTGGGATGCTAGTGGGAAAATATTGAAATATTAATATGGGGTCTTACAAGCAAGAATTTGGAAGAAAATTGGAGTTTACTGTTTCTTGACACAGGAGAAATGGTGCTTTATTCTGTGAAATAGAGAATAGGGAATGGATACAAGTTGGAAAACATCGAAATTATTAGATTAAATTTTAAACTTAGACTGAAAGTGCTAGAAGCCCAAATAAGGATGAGGGAAAATGAGAGGGATTCTGAGAAACACTTCCAATAAAATTGCTCAGACAGACTATGAAGAATAAGGAAAGATCTAAGTACAAGCTAAGTACAAGTCTCATAGAAGGTCGATGATGACTGGCTATGTCTTGATGCGTGTGCTTGCATGTGGAGGGAAGAAGTTGGAAGGTAGATTTGAAGGTACCCACAATTGAGCCAAATCCCCAGGGAAACCAGAGTCTTATGTTATGTTATGAATGCTTATGTTGAAGCATAAGTCTTATCAATTCTGAGGTCTAAGGCAGGTCTTGTGATATCTCAACTTCCACAACCATGTCATAAGAGGTAGATACCTAATAGGGTTTCTGTGAGCATTCAATGTTAATAATACATCACTTCACTTAGATGAGTATCCTTACATAATAATAATAAAATCTACTTAATATTGGATTTTAAAATACTTAGCATTAATCAAAAAAAAAAATATTTCCACAAGATTAAACCAGCATTGCAAAGAAATAAAGGTCTTTCACCACTAATTTAGTGATAGAATCAGTGCTAAAATATAGGCTCCTTCACTTTACATATCAATATTTCTTGCCATTCCTCAATGAGAAGGAATTCATGAGTTTAGTTCTTAATGAAATATTACATTGTCATAAAATACAAAATATCTTTGAGTTAACTACATTCCAGAAAAATATTGTTTTCTTTCTTTTGTTTTATCTTGATACATGTTACTACTCAGTACACAGAAAAATCCTAGATTTAGTAAATTCATTTCAGGCAGGAAAAAGCAGAAATATATTTGGTCCGGTTAGAGAAAATAAAAAGATAAAACTTTAATTTTCAGTACTAAGTACAGTTAAATTGTAACTTTTAAAGGATTAAATACTTGCTTCCCATTAAAACTTAAAACATAGAGACTAAAGTAATTAAATATTATAAAATCTCTTTTAAGTTATTCTGATTAATTAAAGCAATCTAGAGGAAATAATTGCTTCCAGCTTTTAAATTGGAAGGTGATAGAAGATTGATACAGATAAACTAGACAGAAAGGAAAGATTACAGAAAATACATAGATAATAGTCTTAACAAAACATCAAGCTTATTAGATGGATATAAGTAATTGGTAAAATTAACTTTGCAACAGGAGATATTAACATCTGTTTTACAATTCTTGAATCTTACTTGTGTGTAGAAAACCACAACTCATAAAAAATATTTAAATCTGTCATAAGAAAAAAACAAGGCAGTCATGAGAAATATGTTGTTTAATGTAATACTGAGCTCTGTCACTATCTGCCACTGAATTATGAAATGTTAGAAATAATGTCAAGAAGCTTAGCATATAAAATTTTTGATATAAACTACTCAAGACATAAACATAAATGATATTTATTCAGTGATGCCAAAATATACAAACCAGGGAATATCTGATACAGTAATCTTAAATTCAAGAAGTAGGAAAAAAATATGTTCAAGTCTGTAGCTGATTCTGTATAAATAAATCATATTTCTATGAATAATTGTGTGGACAGATCAATTCATGTAGCATAAAATATAAAAAGACAGTTTGATGAGTTTGTATCTGTTTTATAAGACACTCTTCTTGCCAGATATGTGCAGCTTCTCACTTTTTAAATCATCTATAATAAAATTTTAATGTATCTCCAAGGAAGTGTATATGACCTAGGACTTTCCTTTCTCAGTATTGATGAACAGAGGTGAAAGGAGACTGATGACTATCAAATAGTCGAAAACCATTATTTTGAAAAATTTTTTAAAAAAAGAAAGAAAACAAATCTACTGAAGAGAAAAGGAACAGCTTTCTTCTTTGGCAACTGGTGAATGTCAGATCTAGGACTAAAGCCCTGGTCCCATAAGTTCACACTGTGTGACTTCACTTTTAAAATATTGTACTTACAGCTGATAAATGTGCCATGTGTTTTCAATGGAAGTCACAAAAATGTCTACATCATATAGTTGAGAGTTTTAGAGATCAGGGAGTGAACAGAGTTGGAAGAAATGCTTTCCACAGTTCGGCCCATGGTTACTGTGTACCACCAGTAAGAAAGTAAAGAGATTTTTAAAGCAACATCGTTCAAAATGCTTGAAAATTGGCTATATATTAACATTAAAATTGCTTTAAATTTGTATTAAAAGATGAGTAAATGGATGATGAGTAGATGGAATTCTCTAGGCTAGAATACTGGAGTGGATAGGCTTTCCCTTCTCCAGAGGACCTTCCCAAATCAGGGATCAAACCCAGGTCTCCCACTTTGCAGATGGATTCTTTACCAGCTGAGCCACAAGAGAAGCCCAAATAGATGATACAGAAATAGCTCACAAAATGACACCATTCTTCCTCCTGATAAATTATTTTCATAGATTCCAAAAATATTTCCAAAATAAATCACTGATATTAAAAACTCCAGGTTCAACCTGTCAACATACAAATATTAATGCAAAAAGAGCTAAAGATCTACATTTAACATGGATGACTAGATTTGGTTAAAACAATAGCTACTGAAAAGTGGCTTTTCTCTGATTTTCACTGTGTGCTTACTTGATTCAGTATTAGAATTAGCTCTAAACAATTTATACAAGTTTATCATTTTCACAAAAGTCAGTTTCAAAGAGCAAATTAGAAATGATTTCATCTGAAATCTTCTCATAGGAACTGGTTAAAACAAAAGTTTATATTCCATAAGCGTTCACAAGGGTTGCCCGCAGGGAAGCACCAGCACCCCATGGATATATGCCAAGAGAATTAGAATAGCTACATAATTTTAATATGATTTTCAAAATGTTCTGCCAGTGATTGTGTGATAACATGCTTCTGAAGGCTTATGTGAAACACTAGCTTTAACTCACATTTTGTAACTTTTGAAAAATATAGTTCTGAAAAGAAATACATTTTTTTGTTGCTGTTCTTTATGGGTTTGGGAAGTGGGGCACATTTTAATAGCATAATTCTAAAAATTGCTTAATTCTCTCTGTATTACAGGGCAGATAGATATGTAAAACCCTCTTCAGTCAGTTCATTTCAGTCACTCAGTCATGTCCAACTCTTTGCGACCTCATGGACTGCAGCACACTAGGCCTCCCTCTCCATCACCAACTCCTGGAGCTTGCTCAAGCTCATGCCCATCGAGTCGGTAAAGCCATCCAACCATCTCATCCTCTGTCATCCCCTTTTCCTCCTGCCTTCAATCTTTCCCAGCATCAGGGTCTTTTCCAATGAGTCAGTTCTTCACATCAGGTGGCCAGAGTATTGAAACTTCAGCTTCAGCATTAGTCCTTCCAATAAATATTCAGGGCTGATTTTCTTTATGCTTAACTGATTTGATCTCCTTGAAGTCCAGGGGACTCTCAAGAGTCTTCTCCAACACCACAGTTCGAAAGTATCAATTCTTCAGCATTCACCTTTCATTATGGTCCAAATTTCACATCCATATATGACTCCTAGAAAAGCCATACCTTTGACTAGATGGAGTTTCCCAGCAAAGTAATGTCTCTGCATTTTAATATGCTGTCTATGTTAGTCATAACTTTTCTTACAAGAAGCAAGTGTCTTTTAATTTCATGGCTACAGTCACTACCTGCAGTAATTTTGGAGCCAAAGAAAATAAACTCTGTCACTGTTTCCATTATTCCCCCATCTATTTGCCATGAAGTGGTGGATGCCATAATCTTAGTATTTTTGAATGTAGAGTTTTAAATCAGCTTTTTTACTCTCCTCTTTCACCTTTATCAGGAGGTTCTTTAGTTCCTCTTCACTTTCTTCCAGAAGAGTGGTGTCATCTGCCTATCTGAGGTTATTGACATTTCTCCTAGCAATCTGGATTCCACCTTGTGCTTCATCCAGTCCAGCATTTAATATGATGTCCTCTGCATATAAATTAAATAAGCAGGGTGACAATATACAGCTTTGACATATTCCTTTCTCAATTTGGAACCAGTCTGTTGTTCTACATCTGGTTCTAACTATTGCTTCTTGACCTGCATACAGATTTCTCAGGAATACAGGTCAGATGGTCTGGTATTACCATCTCTTGAAGAATTTTCCACAGTTTATTGTGATCCACCCAGGCAAAGCCTTTGGTGTAGTCAATAAAGCAGAAATAGATGTCTTTCTGGAACTCTCTTTCTTTTTCTATGATCCAGTGGATGCTGGCAATTTGATCTCTGGTTCCTCTGCCTTTTCCAACTCCATCTTGAACATCTGGAAGTTCTTGGTTCACTTACTGTTGAAACCTGGCTTGGAGAATTTTGAGCATTACTTTGCTAGTGTGTGAGATAAGTGCAATTGTGCGGTAGTTTGAGCATTCTTTGGCATTGCCTTTCTTTGGGATTGGAATGAAAACTGACTTTTTCCAGTCCTGTGGCCAGTGCTGAGTTTTCCAAGTTTGCTGGCATATTGAGTGCAGCACTTTCACAGCATCATCTCTTAGGATTTGAAATATTTCAGCTGAAATTTCATAATCTCCACTAGTTTTTTTCATTGTGATACTTCCTAAGACCCACTTGACTTTGCATTCCAGGATGTCTGGCTCTAGGTGAGTGATCACACCATCGTGATTTTCTGGGTCTTGAAAAGCTTTTTTGTATAGTTCTTCTGTGTATTCTTACCACCTCTTCTTAATATCTTCTGCTTCTGTTAGGTCCATACCATTTCTGTCTTTTATTGTGCCCACCTTTGCATGAAATCTCCAGTCTCCAATTTTATTGTTTCCCTCTATTTTCTTGCATTGATCACTTAGAAGGGCTTTCTCCCACTGGAGAAAGAAATGGCAAACCACTTTAGTATTCTTGCCTTGAGAATCCCATGAACAGTATGAAAAACACAAAACCCCCTTATGGGAAAATATAGACAAAAACCAAAGAGATTGCGTGTATTCAAGTGATAGGAATGCAACAGTCAGACTGAGGCCAGTACTGCCTTGAGTTGAGGTGACTAAAGAGAGTAGATCCACCTATAGGCAATTAGCAAATGTGTTTGCTTAAATACTGGATCTCAAAATAAAAATCATAGTGCTTGTATTAGTCCATCCATTAGGGTGAATGGGAAAATACTAGAAATTCTCTATGTATTTATTTTCAGTTGATTTCAATTTTATATTTTCTGTGAATGGTTTCTAATGGCCATAACCTTGCAATACATTATGCAAGTACACATACACACACAGAGCCAATAATACGGAGGGATTAGCTAATAATTGTTTTTCAGATATGGCAAATGATCAAAAATCTTCAGATATGTCTGCTTTAATGGATGTAAAGTTTCTCCTAAGAAATTTGAAGGTTCTAAAAAGCTGCAAAGAGTACAACAAGGAATAGAGAATGCTGTCATAGGCCAGAGATAAACAGAAACCAGGAAATAGTTTTCAGCACAGACAAGACCTTGGTGGAACATAAGCTTTAACAAGTGAAACATAAAGCTGTACTTTTTTCTAAGTAAATAAGAAACTCACTTTACAGCAAGATGCAATTACTAATCGACCACAGAACAATATAGAGAACATAGAGCAAAGAAACAGCAGCTTCTAAACCAGAGCAAGAGAAAAAATAGTATACTGTGTATAGATCCAACAAAAACATAAAAAAACCCAGACCAGCCCTTCTTAAGATAATTCCAAATAAAGTGCAAAGAAGGGATATAGCATAGTGGTTAAGAACACTTTGTAAATTGAGATCTGTTACTGCCTGAGACCTCAAATTTGTCACAAAATCTCTCTAAATATCCCTGCATCTGTGAAGTGGGTATATTTCTTGTTTCTTTAAAAGATAGAACAAAATAATGGGCACGATGTACTTAGGTCACTTTCTGAGGTATTTTATGCACTCAACGGACAGCAGCCATGAGTAGTAGTAGTTTTATTGGAATATATACACAGATTTATGTCTGCTGTCAGAAATGATCAAGATGGAAACTAAGAGAAAAGTCAATATATTTAAAAAATTAAGACATCAACTGCATCAAGTTTAGGAAAACTACTTGGTATTAAGTTGAGTAATCCATCACTGGTAGAGTGGGTTGAATGGTGGTCCCACAAAAAGATATATCCACATTGAAATTCTCAGAACCTATGAATGAGGCTTTATTTGGAGAAAACAAAAATCTTTTGGCAGATGCATTTAAGTTAAAGATCTCAGGATGAGATCATCCTGGCTTATCCACTAAACTCAAGGATACTTGTAAGAGACATCGAAAGAAAGATATACAGAAAGGAGAAGGTCATGTCAAGAAGAAGGTCAAATTTGGAGTTTGAAGACACAAATCAGTGAACCTACAGAGCTACGTGAAACTGGAAGAGGCAAGAAAAGACATCCATTCTAGTACTTCAAGTACGGGTACAGCCTCCAGACTGTGAGAGAATAAGTTTCTATTGCTTTATTAATAAATTACCAAGTTTTCATGATGATTTGCTACGGAAGCCTTGGGAAACTAATAAAATTGCTTAAAACAATAAACAGTACTTCAAGGTCAATGCAAATATTGATACATTTATCAAGCACAATGTGTCTGCTATATACCAAAACTGTTAGGACCCATAAAGGGTGCAAACATGAATAGCTCTTAGTGATTAGAAATATTTGAGACCTAGGTACCTCTTGAAAAACAGGGTTTTTTTACCTTTTAATTTTTTTCTCTTAACTTTTGTTTTCTGGACAATTTTTGTAAAGGATTTCATTCTTTGTAGAGATATTCATTATTAAAATAAAAATGTATAACATCTAAGGGTTCTTTCAGAGATGAAAATTTTATCCTCTATCCTCTTAGGCTCACTGTCTGGGAGTATGTGAATTAAACCAACAAAAGACAAATTAACAGGAGAAAAGGACAAGAATTTTTGTTAATATTCACATGGGTGGGAGTTCACAGAAAAGTGAAACTCATAAAAGTGGTTAGAATTGGGAACCTATGTACCATCTTGAAAGAGGAAATTAAGAGTAATACAATCATAGTGGGAGACATTAATACCCCACTCACAACTATGGATAGATCAACTAAACAGAAAATTAACAAGGAAACACAAACCTTAAAGGACACAATGGACCAGCTACACCTAGTGGATATCTATAGGACATTTCACCCCAAAACAATCAACTTCACCTTTTTCTGAAGTGCACACGGAACCTTCTCCAGAATAGATCACTTCCTGGGCCATAAATCTGGTCTTGGAAAATTCAAAAAAACTGAAATCATTCCAGTCATCTTTTCTGACCACAGTGCAGTAAGATTAGATCTCAAATACAGGAAAAAAATTGTTAAAAATTCAAACATATGGAGGCTAAATAACACACTTCTGAATAACCAACAAATCATAGAAGAAATCAAAAAAGAAATCAAAATATGTATAGACATGAATGAAAATGAAACACCAACCCAAAACCTATGGGATACTGTAAAAGCAGTGCTAAGGGGAAGGTTCATAGCATTACAGGCTTACATCAGAAACAAGAAAAAAGCCAAATAAATAACCTAACTCTACACCTAAAGCAATTAGAGAAGGAAGAAATGAAGAACCCTGGGGTTAGCAGAAGGAAAGAAATCTTAAAAATTAGGGCAGAAATAAATGTAAAAGAAACTAAAGAGACCATAGCAAAAATCAACAAAGCTAAAAGCTGTTTTTTTGAAAAAATAAACAAAATTGACAAACCATTAGCAAGACTCATTAAGAAACAAAGGGAGAAGAACCAAATTAACAAAATTAGAAATGAAAATGGAGAGATCACAACAGACAATGCTGAAATACAAAGGATCGTAAGAGACTACTAATAGCAGCTCTATGCCAATAAAATGGACAACTTGGATGAAATGAACAAATTCTTAGAAAAGTATAACTTTCCAAAACTGAACCAGGAAGAAATAGAAGATCTTAACAGACACATCACAAGCAAGGAAATCGAAACTGTAATCAAAAATCTACCAGCAAACAAAAGCCCAGGACCAGATGGCTTCACAGCTGAATTCTACCAAAAATTTAGAGAAGAGCTAACACCTATCTTACTCAAACTCTTCCAGAAAATTGCAGATGAAGGTAAGCTTCCAAACTCATTCTATGAGGCCACCATCACCCTAATTCCAAAACCAGACAAAGATGCCACAAAAAAAGAAAACTACAGGCCAATATCACTGATGAACATAGATGCAAAAATCCTTAACAAAATTCTAGCAAACAGAATCCAACAACATACTAAAAAAATCATACACCATGACCAAGTGGGCTTTATCCCAGGAATGCAAGGATTCTTTAATATCCGCAAATCAATCAATGTAATACACCACATTAACAAATTGAAAGATAAAAACCATATGATTATCTCAATAGATGCAGAGAAAGCCTTTGACAAAATTCAACACTCATTTATGATTAAAACTCTCCAGAAAGCAGGCATAGAAGGAACATACCTCAACATAATAAAAGCTATATATGACAAACCCACAACAAGCATCACCCTCAATGGTGAAAAATTGAAAGCATTTCCCCTGAAATCAGGAACAAGACAAGGGTGCCCACTCTCACCACTACTATTCAACATAGTTTTGGAAGTTTTGACCACAGCAATCAGAGCAGAAAAAGAAGTAAAAGGAATCCAGATAGGAAAAGAAGAAGTGAAACTCTCACTGTTTGCAGATGACATGATCCTCTACATAGAAAACCCTAAAGACTCTACCAGAAAATTACTAGAGCTAATCAATGAATATAGTAAAGTTGCAGGATATAAAATTAACACACAGAAATCCCTCGCATTTCTATATACTAACAATGAAAAAACAGAAAGAGAAATTAAGGAAACAATACCATTCACCATTGCAACAAAAGGAATAAAATACTTAGGAGTATATCTACCTAAAGAAACAAAAGACCTATACATAGAAAACTTTAAAACACTGATGAAAGAAATCAAAGAGGACACAAACAGATGGAGAAACATACCGTGTTCAGGGATTGGAAGAATTAATATTGTCAAAATGGCTATTCTACCCAAAACAATCTATAGATTCAATGCAATCCCTATCAAGCTACCAATGGTATTTTTCACAGAACTAGAACAAATAATTTCACAATTTTTATGGAAATACAAAAAACCTCGAATAGCCAAAGTAATCTTGAGAAAGAAGAATGGAACTGGAGGCATCAACCTGCCTGACTTCAGACTCTACTACAAAGCCACAGTCATCAAGACAGTATGGTACTGGCACAAAGACAGAAATATAGATCAATGGAACAGAATAGAAAGCCCAGAGATAAATCCACGAACCTATGGACACCTTATCTTTGACAAAGGAGGCAAGGATATACAATGGAAAAAAGACAACCTCTTTAACAAGTGGTGCTGGGAAAACTGGTCAACCACTTGTTAAAGAATGAAACTAGAACACTTTCTAACACCATACACAAAAATAAACTCAAAATGGATTAAAGATCTAAATGTAAGGCCAGAAACTATAAAACTCCTAGAGGAGAACATAGGCCAAACACTCTCCGACATAAATCACAGCAAGATCCTCTATGACCCACCTCCCAGAATATTGGAAATAAAAGCAAAACTAAACAAATGGGACCTAATGAAACTTAAAAGCTTTTGCACTACAAAAGAAACTATAAGTAAGGTGAAAAGACAGCCCTCAGATTGGGAGAAAATAATAGCAAATGAAGAAACAGACAAAGGATTAATCTCAAAAATATACAAGCAACTCCTGCAGCTCAATTCCAGAAAAATAAATGACCCAATCCAAAAATGGGCCAAAGAACTAAACAGACATTTCTCCAAAGAAGACATACAGATGGCTAACGAACACATGAAAAGATGCTCAACATCACTCATTATTAGAGAAATGCAAATCAAATCCCCATTGAGGTACCATTACATGCCAGTCAGGATGGCTGCTATCCAAAAGTCTACAAGCAATAAATGCTGGAGAGGGTGTGGAGAAAAGGGAACCCTCTTACACTGTTGGTGGGAATGCAAACTAGTACAGCCACTATGGAAAACATTGTGGAGATTTCTTAAAAAACTGGAAATAGAACTGCCATATGACCCAGCAATCCCAATTCTGGGCATACACACTGAGGAAACCAGATCTGAAAGAGACACATGCATCCCAATGTTCATCTCAGCACTCTTTATAATAGCCAGGACATGGAAGCAACCTAGATGCCCATCAGCAGATGAATGGATAAAGAAGCTGTGGTACATATACATCATGGAATATTACTCAGCCTTTAAAAAGAATTCATTTGAATCAGTTCTAATGAGATGGATGAAACTGGAGCCCATTGTACAGCTTGAAGTAAGCCAGAAAGATAAAGAACATTACAGCATACTAACACATATATATGGAATTTAGAAAGATGGTAATGATAACCCTACATGCAAAACAGAAAAAGAGACACAGAAATACAGAACAGACTTTTGAACTCTGTGGGAGAAGGTGAGGGTGGGATGTTTCAAAAGAACAGCATGTATATTATCTAGGGTGAAACATCACCAGCCCAGGTGGGATGCATGAGACAAGTGCTCGGACCTGGTGCACTGGGAAGACCCAGAGGAATCAGGTGGAGAGGAAGGTGGGAGGGGGGATCGGGATGGGGAATACGTGTAAATCTATGGCTGATTCATATCAATGTATGACAAAAACCCACTGAAATGTTGTGAAGTAATTAGCCTCCAACTAATAAAAAAAAAAAAAAAAAACAGGAAAAGGGATCTGGGCTTCAAAGAAGCATAAACTAGGAATATGACTAGGAACTATATGGGGAAACCAATGGAAGTTAAGGGTTACTTCAATAAAGTTTGTTTATGACTGCTCATCTTGTTCCTACTCTGCAGTGATGAGTCACTCTCTTCCTCCAGGTAAGGGAGAAAGGGACACCCTCACAGGGGCAAATTGTGTTGCCTTCACAAAGGAAATCTATATCCTACTTTTAGGTGGAAAAGGAAAGGGTAGAGAACTTCTGCATTTGCTCATTCTCAATTGCTTTCAGCTCAAAATAATCCTAGGTCAAAAATGACATATTTTGAAGTCAAATATTCTAGACACTTTCTGTCCTAAATGGCCACCTTACTCAAGTTTTGTGGCCCATGAGTAAATTAACCAACTATGTAAATATGCATATACTTGCTAGCATAGTTTACAAGATGGCTATTATTATCTACCAACTACAGTTAAAAAACTGTGGTTTCCCAATTGTCTAAGGCAGGGTGGCATTTAAAATTATAATCAACACTCAGACTGGCACTTGTCTGAATAAAGCTTGCATTCTGAATCACTCCTCTATTGCCATGTAACCTAGTCTCATATTGCATAGCTCATTATAATACAGGAAGTGATGAATCTGGCCCCCAAAAGTCATTTACATTTTCATTGTGTTCTTATCATATTTAATTTTCATTTATTGCCATATGCACTCAACTATAATTTTTGTTGTTACAAGGTTTAAATGCCAGCAACCAGATAAGTGATAAACAAATTGGCACAAGATTATCATTTTCTCCAGAAAGATATTTCTTAAAAATATTCCCTAGATGTTTAGGCAGCAGATGGTATCTAATAAGTTAAACTCCAATGGCAGTCATGACTGAGCGATGATTAAATTTTAAATCAAATCATGTTCTCAGATGTATCGTGATATCTTGTTTTATTCATTAATTGCACTCTGAATGGTTCAAGTCTTAGAAATAATCAATGCAATTCCATATGTCTACACTTAGTAAGAAATGTTCATTTGGAAGCTTGTACAGATAATCAGGAAGGCAAAGATTTATAAAACTATGTTTGCTATTTCATTTAACAGTCCCAAATATATTGAGCTGTTGCTATATGTTGAACTCCAAGGCAGGTGAAAGGGATAAATAATACATGATTCTTCCTGCAGGAAACACGTAATCTAATAAGAGAGGCTAAAGTAAAAGAACACAGGAATTTCGGAATGTAAAGAACAAATAGTCATTGTACAAAAATGGAGATGAAATACATTTTGGGGTACATTTTGGGGTAGGTCAGAAATTGATTGTGAAAGGTGAGTAGGAATTACCTGGCAAACAAACCAAAGGCATATATTTAAGGCAATGAAACTTCCATAAACCAGTTTAGAAATAGCATACATAACCTTGAGAATCAGCAAGTTTTTCTTCTTAGCAAGTGTAATCTAACATTTATTGTACACTTACTATCAGGTGAAGATGTGGAGGCTTTAAAATTTACACACATTACCAATGGGAATGTGAAATGGGACAGCCACTTTTTAATTCAGTTGACAATTTCTTAAAAAGTTATGCCTACACCCACAATATGATCTGGCCATTCGAATCTTTGGTTCTTCCTGAAAAGAACTGAAAGCATATATCAAGACAAAGACTTCTACACAAATATTTACAAAAGAATTATTTGTAATGGTCTGAAACTGGGAAAAACACAGATGGCCGTCAGTAGCTGATGGATTAAAAATGTGTGAAATATTCATACAGTGAAATACTACTCAGTAATAAAAAAGAATTAGCTATTATACATGTCAATGTGGATAAATCTCAAAATAGTCATGCTGAATCAAAGTATAATTTATATAAAATTGTAGGAAATTCAAACTAATAGATTTTGACAGAAAATTGCTCAGTTCTTATCTGGGAATGATATAGGGACTGAGAATTGGGTAAGAGAAATGGATTACAAAAAAACACTGAGAATCATTAAGGAGCAATGGATATGTTCATTATCTTGATTGTGGTGGTGGTTTCATAGGCATGTACATTTGTCAATACACCTCAAATTTACATATTAAATATATACAGTATAAATCATACCTCCATAAAGTTGTCAAAATAAATGCTCAAAAGTTGACAGACTCAAGAAGAGAAATGTACAGATCTATGAACTTATTTATACATTAGGAAAGTTTCTCTCTGTAATTAAGAGAAATATCAGTAAGGAAAAAGACAACATGAAACATTATGCCTAAACACTCTACTAATTCACCTGAGTATAATAATGCAGGCAACAGGGGTAGCATGCAAATTTATTTAATTTCAAGTGAAAAAAATTACACTGAAAACATGAGGATGGGGTAATAAAGCAAGTAAAAATAAATTTTGTACGACTCAAATGATACAGTGTTGTAGTGTCTGACTGTAGTAATGCTAAGCTAAAATATACAACCAAAAAATAACTAGAAAATCCTCAATTATTTAGAAGTTCAAAAGCACATGTCTAATTTATCTCCTTAGGTCAAATAAAGAATATTAATGGAAACTATACAATTTTTTGTTTGCATAATGAGAAAATAATGTAAACATAACTTCTAGGATTCACTTATGTTTGCTAGGGAATATGCAATTAAATATCTATACATTGTATGTGCATGATCTGTCCCATCATTATGTTCAAATAAATCTCAATTTCCTTTGTACATATTAATGCTTCTTAGAATCATTGACTAGAAGTTTGAAAATATGTATTTACCCAAAGGCTTTCATCTGTGACATTCAAGCGTTTCCTGGGGAAAGTATATCCCTAGTATTTGTATCTGTCAACAGTCTCCTCCTTTAATCCAGCATTTTAATGTCAGCATTTTGTTGTTGTGATCTGTCCTTCAGTCATGTCCGACTCTTTGAAACTCCATGGACTGCAGCATGCCAGGCCTTCTCGTCCTTAACCATCTCCAAATCAAGTCCGTTGAGTCAGTGATGCTGTCCAACCATCTTGTCCTCTGTCATCCATTTCTCTTCCTGCCTTCTATCTTTCCCAGCATCAGGGTCTTTTCCAATGAGTTGGTTCTTCGCATCAGGTAGCCAAATGATTCGAGCTTCAGTTTTAGCATCAGCCTTTCAATGAATTTTCAGGGTTGATTTCCTTTAGGATTGACTGGTTTGGTCCTTTACAATCAAAGGGACGCTCAAGAGTCTTCTCAAACACCATAGTTAGAAAGGATCAATTCTTTGGCTCTCAGCCTTTATGGTTCAAATCTCACATCAGTACATGACTACTGGAAAAAATCACAGCTTTGACCATGCAGACTTTTGTTGGCAAAGTAATGTCTCTATTTTTTAATACACTGTCTAGGTTTGTCATAGTGTTTCTCCCAAGGAGCAAGCATCTTTAATTCCCTGGTTGCAGTCACAGTCCCCAGTGATTTTGGAGCCCCCCAAAATAAAGTCCATTACTTTTTTCATTGTTTCTCCATCTAATTGCCTTAAAGTGATGGGACCAGATGTCAAGATCTTAGTTTTGTTGAGTTTTAAGCCAACTTTTCCACTCTTCTGTTTCACTTTCATCAAGAGGCTCGCTCTTTAGTTCCTCTTCGCTTTCTGCCATAAAGGTGCTGTCATCTGCATATCTGAGGTAATTTATATTTCTCCCAGAAATTGTGGTTCCAGTTTGTTGTTTCATCCAGCCCAGCATTTCCCATGATGGACTTTGTATATGAGTTAAATAAGCAGGGTGACAATATGCAGCTTTGATGTACTTCTTCCCCAGTTTGGAACCATTCTGTTCCATATCTGGTTCTAACTGCTGCTCCTTCAGTTGCATGCAGCTTTCTCAGGAGGCAGGTAAGGTGGTCTGTTATTCCCATCTTTTTAAGACTTTTCCACAAATGTTGTGATCCACACAGGCAAATGCTTTATTTAGCATAGTCAATGAAGCAGAAGTAGATGTTTTTTCCAAAATTCTCTTGCTTTTCCTAAGATCCAACAGATGTTGGCAATTTGTTCTCTGGTTCCTCTGCCATTTCTAAATCCAGCTGGTATGTCTGGAAGTTCTTGGTTCACTTACTGTTGAAACCTAGCTTGAAGGATTTTGAGCTTTACCTTGCTAGCATGTGAAATGAGTTCAACTGTGTGGTTGTTTGAATATTCTTTGGCATTGCCCTTCTTTGGGACTGGAATGAAAACTGACCTTTTCCAGTCCTATGGCCACTGCTGACTTTTCCAAATTTGTGGCACTTTGCCACAAAGTGGCAGCACTTTCACAACATCATCTTTGAGGATTTGAAATAGCTCAACTAGAATTCCATCACCTCCAATAGCTTTGTTCATAGTGATGCTTCCTAAGACCCACTTAACTTCACATTTCAGGATATCTGGCTCTAGGTGAGTGGTCATACCATGGTATTTATCTGGGCCATTAGGATCTTGTTTTGTATAGTTCTTCTGTGTATTTTTGCCACCTCTTCTTAATATCTTATGCTTCTGTTCAGTCCATAACATTTCTGTTCTTTATTGTGCCCATCTTTGCATGAAATGTTCCCTTGGTAGCTCCAATTTTCTTGAAGAGACCTCTAGTCTCTCCCATTGTTTTCCTCTATTTCTTTACATTATTCACTTAAAAATGCTTTCTTATCTTTCATTGCTATTCTTTGGAATGGGCTTCTCTGATAGCTCAGTCAGTAAAGAATCTGCCTGCAATGCAGGAGACCTGCGTTTGATCCCTCTGTTGGGAAGATCTCATGGAAGAGAACATGGCAGCCCACTCCAGTATTCTTGCCTGAAGAATCCCCATGGACAGAGGACCCTGGTGGGCTGCAGTCCATGGGGTCACAAAGAGTTGGACATGACTGAGCAACTAAGAACACACACACACGTTCTTTGGAACTCTGCATTCAGATGTGTATGTCAGCATTGTAGAAAATACTGAAATAAACATAACTTTGTAAATCAACTGTATTCCAATAAAATAAATTGTTTTTTAAAAAAGCTTTAATTAGAGTCGGAAGACAAAATGGGGTGCTCTGACACCCTGTGATGATACTGAAGCCTAGCATAAAGAAGGGAGACTCCTCTCCCTTCCTGGCAAGGACTCAGCCAATGAAAAGCCATGGACTCTTAGTTTACTACAGTCATCTCATCAAACTGTCTTTCACTCTTTTTAATGTATTCTCCTTCCCTGCTGTGCTGGAACTTGTACACAGCTCACCCCAGACTCTCAACTGTAATTATCTGTTGACCCAGAATAAACCCATTTTTGGCTAGAGAAATATCTGGCAGTCTATTTGTTTTAGATCAGTATTTAACAACTTATAACATCCCTTAGCATAATATTGCACTTATAACAGCCACAATGTTTTACTTTTATTCTATTATCTTCAAGAGTTATATTAATGGTTTTGTTAAACATGGAAGGGAAATTTTAATCAATGTGTACACTCTTGCTTATTACCTAGCTTGAAGTCTTACAATATTTCCATTTAAATGGATGTATAATTATACGTATAATCAAAATTGCTTGCTGAAACTTAAGCCTAATATAGATTTTGTCGTAACACTAAACATGTATGTGATAATGCATGCTCACTTGTGTATGACTCTTTGCAACCCCATGGACTGTAGCCTGCTAGACTTCTCTGTCCATAGATTTTCCAGGCAAGAATACTGGAGGGGTTGCCATTTCCAACTCAAGGGGATCTTCCTGCCTGAATGATGAGAGCCATGTCTCCTGTACCTTCTGTATTGCAGGTGGATTCTTTACCACCGAGTCATGGAGGAGATATGTGATAATAAATACCAGCAATTACAAACAAGACTGCATCGTGATTAACAACATGCTGTGTCTCTTTGTTCTGAATCTTTGAAATTATTAGCATAACTTTTAAGCATATATTGCGAGTCATAGATTTACATTGTAAAGTGCATGCTTTGGGGAATAAGGTAGGTATGCCTATCATTTCTGATAAGAAATATCAATTGTCACTTCAAAAGTCACATTTACTACAAGTCTTCTTGTGTTTGAGGTGCCAGTGTACTAGCAGAGTAGTTACTTTCATCCAGAAATCCCACAGCTCAATATCCTCAGGGAAAATGGCACAGGATTTTAGAAGAACCAAAGGCAACAGGATTACATGGACATGCATATAAAAGATATGAAATAGAGAAACTACAAAGAATTTTAACACAATAAATTATCCTCTTTGTAACAAAGCAGACAAGGGATTATATACATATAATATACAGTTATCCCTTAGTATGTGTGGGATTTGTTCCAGGATCCCAGGGAATACCAAAATCTCAAGTTCTTTATATAAAACTGTGTTCATTTTTCCACATAGTTTAGATGTATATTATTTATAATACCTAATACAATGTAATTTGTTGTTTAGTCACCAAGTCATGTCCAACTCTTGCAATAGCATGGACTGTAACCCGCCAGGCTCCTCTGTCTGTGGGATTTTCCATATTCCAAGAATACTGGAGTGGTTTGTCTTTTCTCTCCAGGGGATCTTACTCACCGATGGATAGAACCCTGTCTCCTACATTCAGGTGGATTCTTTATAGCTAAACAATCAAGGAAGCAATACAAATACAATGTAAGTATTATGTAAATAGTTGTAAATATAATAGCTGTAAATGTTACATAAATAGTTGCCAGGGCAAGGTAAATTTAAGTTTTTCTTTGGGGAACTTTTGGGATTTGTTTTCCCTGGTGGCTCAGATGGTGAAGAATTTGTCTGCAATGCAGTAGACCCAGGTATGATACCTGGGTCGGGAAGATCCCTTGAAGAAAAGAATGGCTATCCACTCCAGCATTCATGCCTGAAGAATTCCATGGACAGGGGTGACTGACAGGCTACAGTCCTTGGGAATCACACAAAGAGTGAGACACGACTGAGTGACTAACACCTTCACAAATATTTTCACCTCATATTTAATTGAATCTGTGGAAATATAGAACTCTAGGATATAGAGAGGTGATTGTGTTAATATATATCTATCTGGGAGTGTTATAAGTTTTATTTTCTTGAAACAAAGAGTGGCAGTCAGATTGTGTTGTTCAAAGATCACCATAAAAATACTTCTCATTCAACAAGATGACTAAGAACACTACCATAATACCATTAAAAAAATATTACTAATCCTCTTTCTTAAATTTGTGTTTGTACATTGCTAATGACCAAGAGAATCAGTGGCAGAAGTGGAAGTCAGCAGCTTTCAGAGATAAAAGAGATACAGCTTCTGCATTGTTCACTGGAACACTAATGCTGAAGTCCTGAACCATCACGTAGAAAATCTAATGGCCTAAGACCACCACTGGACTTCCCTGGTGGCTCAGAAAGTAAAGAATCTACTTACAATGTAGGAGGCCTGGGTTCGATCCCTGGGTCAGAAAGATCCCCTGGAGAAGGGAATGGCAACCTGCTCCAATATTCTTGCCTGGAAAATCCCATGGACAGAGGAGCCTGGTGGGTTACCATCCATAGGCTCACAATGAGTTGGACACTACTGAGAGACATTTCCTTCTTCTCCTAAGACCACCATGCTAAGAAAAAGCCTGGGTCATATGAGAAGGTCCCCATGTAGGGGTTTATACTGACTGTCTAGCTGAGATCTAGTCCAACAGGCAGCAGTAACCACTAGACCTGTGAGTGAATATCCTTCAAATCATTCTCTCTCCAAGCAGTTGAATCCACTAACCTATGGTTCAAAGTCTTCTCAACTAAAGCTCTAGCCATTGTGGAGCAGACTACTGTCTCCATGACACTTTTTTCTGAATTTTTGACCTTGGACTAGATTATGAAATACTGGTTTAAATCATTAAATTTGGGCAGTATTCTATTAAGCAGCAGCAGAAACTAAAACAAACACAACACTTATTAATTAACTGTATTTGAAAATTATTTGTGAGAATTTGTGACTCAATTACAGCTATTTTCAGATGAGTTGATGTGGGTTGAGCAGTGTGTCAGTGTGATAGTTACTTTTTACTGGTGACTGTTGGGCCGAGAGGAGCTTCCCCACGTCCGAAGCCAGGGGCGGCGGCCGAGAGTACCCCACCTCCTAGGTCAGGGGCTGTGGCCGAGAGGAGCTACCACATGTCCAAGGAGCGGCTGCTGCGGGGCGCAGGAGGGCTGAGAGGAGCTACTCCACGTTCAAGGTCAGGAGGGGCAGCCGTGAGGAGATAGCCTTGTCCAAGTTAAGGAGCAGCGACTGCGCTTTGCTAGAGCAACCGTGAAGAGATACCCCACGTCCAAGGTAAGAGAAACCCAAGTAAGATGGTAGGTGTTGCTAGGGGGCATCAGAGGGCGGACACACTAAAACCATAATCATAGAGAACTAGCCAATCTGATCACAGGACCACAGTCATGTCTAACTCAATGTAACTAAGCCATGCCGTGTGGGGCCACCCAAGAGGGTCGGGTCATGGTGGAGAGGTCTGACAGAATGTTGTCCACTGGAGAAGGGAATGGCAAACCACTTCAGTATTCTTGCCTAGAGAACCCCATGGACAGTATGAAAAGGCAAAATGACAGGATACTGAAAGAGGAACTCCCCAGGTCAGTAGGTGCCCAATATGCTACTGGAGATCAGTGGAGAAATAACTCCAGAAAGAATGAAGGGATGGAACCAAAGCAAAATCAGTACCCAGTTGTGGATGTGACTGGTGATAGAAGAAATGTCTGATGCTGTAAAGGGCAATATTGCATAGGAACCTGGAATGTTAGGTCCATGAATCAAGGCAAATTGGAAGTGGTCAAACAGGAGATGGCAAGAGCGAATGTCGACATTCTAGGAATCAGCGAACTAAAATGGACTGGAATGGGTGAATTTAACTGAGATGACCATTATATCTACTACTGTGGCAGGAATCCCTTAGAAGAAATGGAGTAGCCATCATAGTCAACAAAAGAGTCCGAAATGGAGTACTTGGATGCAATCTCAAAAATGACAGAATGATCTCTGTTCGTTTCCAAGGCAAACCATTCAATATCAAGGTAATCCAAGCCTATGCCCCAACCAGTAACACTAAAGAACCTGAAGTTCAACGGTTCTATGAAGACCTACAAGACCTTTTAGAACTAACTCCCAAAAAAGATGTCCTTTTCATTATAGGGGACTGGAAGGCAAAAGTAGGAAATCAAGATACACCTGGAGTAATAGGCAAATTTGGCTTTGGAGTACAGAATGAAGCAGGGCAAAGGCTAATAGAATTTTGTCAAGAGAATGCACTGGTCATAGCAAACACCCTCTTCCAACAACACAAGACAAGATTCTGCACATGGACATCACCAGATGGCCAACACTGAAATCAGATTGATTATATTCTTTGCAGCCAAAGATGGAGAAGCTCTATAGAGTCAGCAAAAACAAGACTGGGAGCTAACTGTGGCTCAGATCATGAACTCTTTATTGCCAAATGAAGACTTAAACTGAAGAAAGTAGGGAAAACCAGTAGACCATTCAAGTATGGCCTAAATCAGATCCCTTATGAAAATACAGTGGAAGTGAGAAATAGATTTAAGGGACTAGATCTGATAGACAGAGAGCCTGATGAACTATGGATGGAGGTCTGTGACATTGTACAGGAGACAGGAATCAAGACCATCCCCATGGAAAAGAAATGCAAAAAGGCAAAATGGTTGTCTGAGAGGCCTTACAAATAGTTGTGAAAAGAAGAGAAGTGAAATGCAAAGGAGAAAAGGGAAGGTATTCCCATTTGAATGCACAGTTTCAAAGGAGAGATAAGAAAGCCTTCCTTAGTGATCAATGCAAAGAAATAGAGGAAAACGGTAGAATGGGAAAGACTAGCAATCTCTTCAAGAAAATTAGAGATATCAAGGGAACATTTCAGGCAAAGATGGGTCTGATAAAGGACAGAAATGGTATGGATCTAACAGAAGCAGAAGATATTAAGAAGATGTGGCAAGAATACACAGAAGAACTGTACAAAAAAATCTTCATGACCCAGATAATCACAATGGAGTGATCACTCACCTAGAGCCAGACATCCTGGAAAGTGAAGTCAAGTGGGCCTTAGAAAGCATCACTACGAGCAAAGCTAGTGGATGTGATGGAATCCCAGTTGAGCTATTTCAAATCCTGAAAGATGATGCTGTGAAAGTGTTGCACTCAATACGCCAGCAAATTTGGAAAACTCAACAGTGGCCACAGGACTGGAAAAGGTCAGTTTTCATTCCAATCTCAAAGAAAGGCAATCCCAAAGAATGCTCAAACTACTGCACAATTGCACTCATCTCACACGCTAGTAAAGTAATGCTCAAAATTCTCCAAGTCAGGCTTCAGCAATACGTGAACTGAGAACTTCCAGATGTTCAAGCTGGGTTTAGAAAAGGCAGAGGAACTAGAGACCAAAGTGCCAATGTCTGCTGGATCATCGAAAAAGCAAGAAAGTTCCAGAAAAACATCTATTTCTGCTTTATTGACTACGCCAAATCTTTTGACTGTGTTGATCACAATAAACTGTAGAACATTCTGAAAGAGATGGGAATACCAGACCACCTGACCTGCCTCTTGAGAAACCTGTATGCAGGTCAGGAAGCAACAGTTAGAACTGGACATGGAACAGCAGACTGGTTCCAAATAGGCAAAGGAGTACGTCAAGGCTGTATATTGTCACCCTGCTTATTTAACTTATATGCAGAGTATATCATCAGAAACACTGGGCTGGAAGAAGCACAAGCTGGAATCAAGATTGCTGGGAAAAATATCAATAACCTCAGATATGCAGATGACACCACCCTTATGGCAGAAAGTGAAGATGAACTAAAGAGCCTCTTGATGAAAGTGAAAGAGGAGAGTGAAAAAGTTGGCTTAAAGCTTAACATTCAGAAAACTAAGATCATGGCATCTGGTCCCATCACTTCATGGGAAATAGATGGGGAGACAGTGGAAACAGTGTCAGACTTTATTTTTCTGGGCTCCAAAGTCACTGCGGATGGTGACTACAGCCATGAAATTAAGAGATGCTTACTCCTTGGAAGGAAAGTTATGACCAACCTAGATAGCATATTAAAAAGCAGAGACATTAGTTTGCCAACAAAGGTCTGTCTGATCAAGGCTATGGTTTTTCCAGTGGTCATGTATGGATATGAGAGTTGGGCTGTGAAGAAAGCTGAGCACCAAAAAATTGATGCTCTTGAACTGTGGTGTTGGAGAAGACTCTTGAGAGTCCCTTGGACTTCAAGGAGATCCAACCAGTCCATCCTAAAGGAGATCAGTCGTGGGTGTTCATTGGAGGGACTGATGCTGAAGCTGAAACTCCAATACTTTAGCCACTTCATGCGAAGAGTTGAAGCATTGGAAAGGACCCTGATGCTGGGTGGGATTGGGGTCAGGAGGAGAAGGGGGCGACAGAGGATGAGATGGCTGGATGGCATCACCGACTCGATGGGCATGAGTTTGAGTAAACTCCGGGTGTTGGCGACGGACAGGGAGGTCTGGCGTACTGTGATTCATGGGGTCTCAAAGAGTTGGACACTACTGAGTGACTCAACTGTTGTGAGTTCATGATATTATCTCCCAGTGAACAGTTTATGTGTTTAGATTCTTATAAAATGGCAATATGGAGATAATATCATAAATTTAAGAATTGAGCATGAGTGTGGTTTGACTCACTTGAAAAGGAACAAATTCTTCGTTAGTATACTCAAGAATGGCTTTACCCTTTTCGGAGATATAAAAGCAAAATAATCTGATTTTTAAACTAGATAAATACATATCGATGTAGTATTTTTTAAAATAAAAATATCAAAAATATTATTGTTGTTCAGCCACTAAGTCATGTCCGACTCATTGTGACCCCATGATCTGCAGCACTCCAGGCTTCCTTGAACCTACAATAAAAGACTGAACGTACAATAAAAGTATTTTTGGTTTAGTTTGTATTCTAAAGTTTAAAGCCTTACTTAGACAAAGGAAATTCTTGCAGCAAAGAACTCTAAAATTTACTTTAATATATACCCAAATTATCCTTGTGTGGTAATATGTCATTTTCATTTTGATACACGTTTTTCTGATGTTCTGATGCTTAGTGATGTTGATCAACTTTTCATATAGTTGCTGACCATTTGTATATTTTCTTGGAGTTCCTCTGCTTACTTTTAATTGTGTTGTTGCGGGGGGGGGGGAGTTGTTTGCTATTGAGTTGTATGAGTTTTTAATATATTTTGGATATTAACCACTTATCAGATATACAGCATAGAAATATTTTCTTTTATTAGTAGATTGCCTTTTCATTTTGTTGATGGTTTCTTTTGCTGTGCAGAGCATTCTAGTCTGACATACTTCCATTTGATGTCTGTCCTGTTAATCCCAGAGCATAATGACACCTGTAAATAATAACTTTATTTTAATTTTACACATATCAGCCATCAGTTAAGACCTCCTGTTTTTGTTACAGTTTCTGTTTTTGTTATTGTCTGTTTGTGTTTGAGACTGCTAAATTGAGAAAGTGTGTGCTCTATTTATTGGCTCTGTGCAGTATTGCCTGAGATCTGGGAGGACCTATTATTATTTCTTTCCTCAATCAGGTTAGTCTCCGTTGGTGGTTTTAATAACTTCTTGGCACTCTACAGTAATTGTGACAGCTGTTTCTCCTTTGCTTTTCTCTCTCATGATAATGACTTTATAGGAATTTAATGCATTGTAAAATGTTTGTTGACCAGATATGCTTCTTCATCATAATCTATAAAAACACATATCATGCAAAATATGCAACAGGTCAGTTCAATTCTTATGTAACCATGCCACCGTAAAGATACATAGAAGACCTTTTATACTATCTCCTGACATGGGAAAAATTTGTGTTACCCACTGACACGTAGGAAGCCTTTATGTTACCCATTAACAAAATGAATATGTTAATTTCTGGAAGGATTTTGATACTTATAGAATGATACAGAGATAAGGAATTAAAACCCCCAGTAATTAAGGAGCTATTTTATATAAGATGAAACTTTGCTAAATTTCACTACTAGGAGAAAAGAAATGTCTACCATTAGAAAAAGAAAATCTGCATGACTTTTTTTTTTTTAATTTCAGTTTTTAGCATAATGAATGTCAATTTTTTTTTTAAATTGAAGATTGTCTAAAACAAGACTAAAGTGCATATACTAACCTGTTCTCAGGGCAGTTTTAAACATTAAAATGTTACAAACAAAATAGTTTAAATTAGTGAATATAAACTTTAATTCAGAAAATATGGTTATAATAAAATAATGACTAGGAAGAAAGAATATAAGAAAATATAAGTCAAAATGTACGAATTAGAGGAAAAAACCAAAGAAAAAGTTATTTGGGAATAAAAAATTAGAAAATCACTATCAAATTCAAGCAAGAGAAAATACACAGGTCTTAAAATATTATTAGAAGTATATTTAAGATAAAATAGTCTTGAAAGGAAAAAAGAAATATTGAGAGAACTGTTTCATTACAATGCACCGCAAGGATGTCCAAGAATACCTGTCACAAAAGGTATGCAATCAATGCGATTTTGTTTTGTTTTGTTTTACATTTTATATCAGACACATAAAAATAAATGTCCAAACTATCTTAAGAACAAAAAGACCATTTTGGAAAACTTCCCAGGTCATTTTATTAGGTCATCAAAATTTTAACTCCAAAACCTTATAAAGTAACTCGGAGTATAGATCAACAGTATTTATGAATAAAAAATAAATAAATACTGCACAATATATTTTGAAAAGTGTGTCTTAAGTATAATAAATAATGTTGTACTTAATAATGATGATTTATTCCAGAAAAATATAGCTCATTATTATAAAACTATTTCTCTAGTACATCACCCCAATAGGTTAGAGAAAAAAAGTCACATAGTTAAAGCACCATGAAAGAAAAATATAAGGTATGTTTTAAAAATTCAACATCAGTTTCTCATGTTAAATCATTAAATGGGACAAATATATTTTCTTCATAAGATATTGAATAAGTATCATTATTAATCAAAAAGATTCAATGTCCACAAAAGTTAAGATATTCAGACATTTACTTAAGAATGGATATTCATGGCAGTCCAGCAGTTAAGACTTTGACTTTCAATGTAGGCTGTGTGGGTTCAATCCCTGGTTGAGAAGCTAAGATCCCACATGCCTCCTGGCCAAAAAGTCAGAACATAAAACAGAAATAATATTGTAACAAATTCAATAAAGACTTTAAAAAAATGAATGTATATGTATGATATATGGAACTAAAATAAAAGAACAAATATAAGTGTTCAATAAATAAGGGAAACACCAATTTAGATGGTTGGCAGTTGCCAATATTCCAAAATTCATCTATAAATTCATCTTCTTCTTGCATCAAAATAATCTCTAAATTAATAAAAATATAATTATGGATAATCATGAATGACCATGTGTAGTAACAAGGATTAGACGTAACTTCTCACTGTAAATAAGAAAACTGCAAAATACATGAAACAGCTAGTCTCTGACATTATACACCAGCTGAATAGGATGGGGATTCCTAGAAAAAGAAAACCAGTGAGGAGACTGGGTTATTCTTCTGCCTGTAGATAATTATTGTTCTGCAAACACAGGGAAACTGTACAAGCTGGGGAAATAAGGAAAGAGGAGCTATAAACCTAACAGTTCTCAAGGTTTACACAGAATGGGAGACAATTGAGCTCAAAACAGAGTGAAGAGTAATATCATCGTGTTTTTTTCCCAGATAAAAAAGTCTCTGTTTCATGTTTCTCTCTTTTGAAATGTCTTCTCATTTATTTATTTTGACTCAGTTCACACAGTTTGGATTTGCCTCTATGGCTTAGAGACTCAGATAATTTATCTTGTCAGTATTGCCTATGCACAAACTGAAAAGAAAAATAAAGCCCAAACTCTTTCCACTGGAACATTTTGTCTTTGTTAAATAAAACACTTCCTCTTTCTTTTGATGGCCATTCAGATAGTCCCTTTGTTATAGAAGTCCATATATCAGGGTGAAAACTGAGGTTTATATTTATGATGGGACTAAAGAACAAAATCCAGCTTTGTGTATGCATATGTGTCTTTCTGTTAGTCTTAAGTTCTAAATCTTGACACTGCTACCACACTCATGAAGAAGAGATTGGTTTTTTAAAAGTACTGTGTAATCACACAAAGTCACTTTTAGTAAAGATAAAAAGATTCTGTGAATATTGATTTTCAAAAGTGCTCAAGATTTAAAGTGAGAGATGAAAGTTAAAAATAGCATCTGTAACATGAAGCCAAATACATGAAAAACTTTATTTTATAAATTTGCACTCAAAAACATTAAGAGGTAAGATTACATGTGGTGATCACTTTTTATTTATACATCCCATTTAATTTTAGATCTTCATATTATGTTTATAACTACTTTCTATTTATTATATTACAATTTATTAGCAGTATATTATTATTATTAGTTCATATCACATCCTTGGTACAACAACCAAATGAATCACATACCTGTAGTCCTATCTTGTCTTCTCATAATTATACACATTAACCTGAAAACGTAAAAAGTGAAAGTGTTAGTCATTCAGTCATGCCCGACTCTTTGAGACTCCATGGACTGTAACCTGCCAGGCTCTTCTGTCCATGGAATTCTCCTGGCAAGGAAACTAAAGTTGGTAGCCATTCCCTTCTCCAGGGGATCATCCCAACCCAGGGATCAAACCCAGTTCTCCCACACTGTAGGCAGATTCTTTACTGCCTGAGCCACCAAGGAAGCCTATATAATGTAGCTATGCATTAATGATTAAGTATAGTATTGTTTTCTAGATGTTATGGAATGTCAGTGCTTATCAGTTTTCCTACCAGGGAAAACCAGAGACCAGAATTGACATATGTAGGTGTATTGTGTGTGTGTGTGTGTGTGTGTGTGTGTACATGCACATACACATGAGTACAAATGAGGAACTGATGAGCCTAATGGTATGTGATAGACCAACTTCACCTAAATAAGGAACTATGGTGAGATAAGCATATATTTTGCTCATACTTTTTCTTCAAGAGATGCTCTTATTCTTTCCAGATGTGAGATAGAAGTTGAAAATAAAAACAGAGGGCCAGAACATAAAGCAATTTCTGCTCAATGACAAAGAATTCATCAGAAAATTGGCTCCTTCATAGGATTTAAAAGAGAAAAATTGAAATTCAGAGCTAAGGAGGCAGCTAGGATTTGGGAAGGGGATAAATCTGTCCCCCATATCAATATTAATATAGTAAGTCTTAACCTCCTTACTTCAGAATATGCCTATTTGGAGATAGGACTACAAAAAAATGTATTTAAATAATATAAGATATACGGACCTAATCCATTATGACTGGCATCCATATAGAAAAAAGGAGACAGGACAGAGCCACAGGGAAGACCTTGTAAAGACACTAAGGAAGCCAGCCAACTACAGGCCAAGGAAGAGACCACAGAAAAGAATTAATCTACCAACACTTAGATCTCAGACTTCTGGTCTCCAAAACTATAAGGAAATATATTTCTATTGTTTAAGGCTTCCAGTCTATGGTACTTTGTTGTGACTTTGTTACAACAAATTCTAATGAGAGGGAAAACATAAAGCTTTGAGCCCAATCTGGCTTTTCCTTCGATGCATTGGTCAAGTTTTTCAACTGCAAAGCTATATGAGAGAGAAGCAAAGCAGGAAAATGGTGATGGGTAGAATAAATATATCAGGAATATCATGTATTGAGGAGGAAATACTTGAGGTCATATCTTCTAATATCTCAGTCAGGTAACTTGGAAGATCTTACCCTAGGATCTATTACAATCAGGGTGGACAAAGCTCTCCCAAAACAATAGCCCAGGTTTGAATCTGCTCTGGCTGAAGTCATGATAGAGTGATGTACTGGACTTCCCTGGTGATCCAATGTTTAAGGACATGCCTGCCAATGCTGGGAACATGGGTTCCATCCCTGTACTGGAAGATTCCACATGCCATGGGGCAACTAAGCCTGTGCACCACAACCACTGTGTATATATTCTAGAGCCCAAGATGCAACCACTAAAGCCTGTGCAGTGAGAAGCTCAGGCACCGCAACTAGAGAAAGTGATGCAGAGCGACAAAGCCTCAAAGCAGCCAAAACTAAATAAAATTTTTTTTAAAAAAAAGAATGATGTACCAGCACCTTTTCTTCCTACACAGAGTAAAGTGAACTCCCTCTGGTGTGAGATAATGTTATCCATCCCCTCTATAATTTACCTCATGTAACATTAGCCAGAGAAACAATTATTTCCAGGTGTATGGAGGAAAAAGTCACACAAAAAATCACACCCTAGAAACGAGCCTACCAGCGCTTTACATGTAGGAGTTATCATAGATAACTTTAAAATTATAGTGGTTAAAATACTGCTGTTAAAGAAAATAGAGAGCAAGATATGTAGAAGTGATTCAATTTTGGTGAACGTTTAGGTGTGGAGGCCCAAAATTTTGTAACAAAATGGATGTAGATTTTAAGAGAAACATGGTTATTGTAGATTGAATGCCTAAAATTCCTATATTGAATCTTATATGGTGGGGTTAGGAGACAGGCCTCTGGGAGGTGATTAGGTCAGAAGAGGGGAGTCACCTTAATAGTGTCCTTATAAATGAAACCTTGAGGAGCTCCTTTCCCTGTCTGCCATGCAAGAACATAATGAGATATGGACCAGACTGTGGGCCCCTAGAAAACATAGGTGACTTGCTCTTGCTTATTCTTTGAAATTACCAGCCTCCAGAACCATAAAAAATACACAGTCATTGTTAAAGTCACTCAGTCTATGGCATTTTCATTATAGCAGCCCCCAAAACACCATGAAAACAGGAAGTAAGGATGATACCAATCTCTCAAGTTCTTTCTTTACATGATGTCTTTTGTAACACCAGTTCTCAGACATTGACAATACATCCAGTACTTCAATTCAATTCTGATACTAACTAATAAGATTTAAAGCAAACCTCAAGAGTTAAGGGCCCATTTCCTCAAGTCTGTCCCTACTTCACTGGCCAGTCACAAGCTCGAAGACCAATACCCACATATGGCCAATTGGCTGTAAGTCAAGGGTTCCCACAACTCCCTCCATGGGCTCGGTAATCCAATAGAATGTTCACAAAACTCAGGAAAACACTTCATTAATGATTCTCCATTTATTATAAAGGGTATAAGTCAGGACCAGCCAAATGGAGGAAGTGATGGGGAAGGTACTGGAAGAGAAAGATTTTATGCTGTATACTGATGTGCCAAACTCTCAGAACTTCACAACCTGGAAGTTCTCAAAACTTAGCTTTGGGTTTTCAATGAAGATTTGACTATGTAGGGGTGATTGGTTAAATCATTGGCCATTGGTTATTGAATTTACATTCTAGCCCCTTGTTCCTCCTAAAAGGGTGTGAGTGAGGCTGAAAGTTCTAACCCTCTAATCACTTAGTGGTTTTTACTGATGACCAGAGTTGCCCTGAAGGTATCCAGACACACACCAAGAGTGATCTCATTAGACTCAACTCAGGGATAATTAAGTGAAAGGCATTCCTTCTGAATAACAAAAGATACTCCTAATACTCAGAAGATTTCAAGAGCTATGTGTCAGGAACTAGGAATAAATACCAAATATATTTTTTCTTTTAATTTCTTTGTTTTTAATTGAAGGATAATTGCTTTACAATACTGTGTTGGTTTCTGCCATACATCAACATGAATCCACCATTGATATAGATAGGTCCCCTCCATCATCAACCTCCCTCCCATAACATTGCTCTCCTATAGATTATCACAGAGCCCCAGTTTGAGTTCCCTGAGTCAACAGCACATTCCTATTGGCTATCTATTTTACATATGGTAGTGTAAATGCTTCCATGCCACTCTCTCCATTTGTCACACCCTCTCCTTCTTCCACCCGCCCCCATGTCCATAAATCTGTTCTCTATGTCTGTGTCTCCATTGCTGCCCTGCAAATGTGTTCATCAAATATACTATTTATTCTATACATAAGATTTGTGACCTGAACACCTGAAAAGATGTAATTGCCATTAGTTAAAAATGGGGTAAATTCAGGTAGTTTACAACTTTGAAGGAAAGCGATAGTTTAGTGTTGAACATATCTACTTTGAAAGGTTAAGTAGTATTCCAAGAGATGCCCAGTTTATGTCTATATCAAAAACCATAAACTAAATAAAAATTTGATAGAATATTTCTATAATCACTAATATAAACTGCAATAAAAATTTATCAGTTCAATTCAGTTGCTCAGTCGTATCTGACTCTTGTGATCCCCATGGACTGCAGCACCCCAGGCTTTGCTGTCCGTTGCCTACACCCGGAACTTGCTCAAACTCATGTCCATCCAGTTGGGGATGCCATCCAACCATCTCATCCTCTGTCATCCCCTTTTCCTCCCACCTTCAATCTTTCCCAGCATCGGGGTCTTTTCCAAGGAGTCAGTTCTTCACATCAGGTAGCCAAAGTATTGATCTTCAGCATCAGTCCTTCCAATGAATATTAAGGACTGATTTCCTTTAGGATGGACTGGTTGGATCTCCTTGCAGTTCAAGGGACTCTCAAAAGTCTTCTCCAACACCATAGTTCAAAAGCATCAACTCTTTAGCACTCAGCTTTCTTTATGGTCCAACTCTCACATCCATACATGACTACTGGAAAAACCACAGCTTTGACTAGACAGACCATTGTTGGCAATGTAGTGACTTGGCTTTTTAATATGCTGTCTATATTGGTCAGAGCTTTTCTTCAAAGGGGCATTTTTTAACTTCATGGCTACAGTCACCGTCTGCAGTGATTTTGGAGTCCAAGAAAATAAAGTCTGTCACTGTTTCCATTTTTTCCCCATCTATTTGCCATGAAGTGATGGGACAGGATGCCATGACCTTAGTTGTTTGAATGTTGAGATTTAAGCCAACTTTTTCACTCTCCTCTTTCACTTTCATCAAGAGGCGCTTTAGTTTATCTTCACTTTCTTCCATAAAGGCGGTGTCATCTACATATCTGAAGTTACTGATATTTCTCCTGACAATCCTGTTTCTATCTTGTGCTTCTTCCAGTCTGGTATTTCACATGATGTACTGTGCACAGAAGTTAAATAAGCAGGGTGACAATATACGGCCTTGACATATTACTGTCCCAATATGGAACCAGTCCATTTTTCCATATTGATTCTAACCATTGCTTCTTGAACTGAATACAGATTTCCCAGGGGGGCAGATAAGGTGGCCTGGTATTCCCAGCTCTTGAAGAACTTTCCACAGTTTGTTGT
The DNA here is from genome assembly GCF_033118175.1 of Dama dama. Taxonomy (NCBI): domain Eukaryota; kingdom Metazoa; phylum Chordata; class Mammalia; order Artiodactyla; family Cervidae; genus Dama; species Dama dama. The sequence continues at coordinate 23,772,487 of NC_083711.1, forward strand.
GATCTATACACTCAAAGGCTTTGGTGCAGTCATTGAAGAAGAAGTAGATGTTTTTCTGGAATTCTCTTGCTTTTGCTATGATCCAACAGATGGCAATTTGATCTCTGTTCTTCTGCCTTTTCTCAATCCAGCTGAAAATCTGGAAGTATTTAGTTCACATACTGTTGAATCACAGCTCATACTAGTTAAAAAAATAAGCTCGTACTAGCTTAAAAAAAAAAAAAAAAATGGGACTTCCAAGGTGGCATTAGTGGTAAAGAATCCACTTGCCAATGCAGGAGACTCAAGAGATGCAGTTTCAATCCCTGAGTTGGGAAGATCCCCTGGAGTAGGATATGGCAACCCATTCCAGTATTCTTGACTAGAAAATTCAATGGACAGAGGAGCATGAACTACAGTTCATGGGGCTTCAAAGAGTCAGACGTGACTGAGCAACTAATTACAGCACCTTAAAAATGGAAAATACCAAAATTAGAATAGATAAATTTGAATATGTTATGCCACTAATTACACTAGAACCAAAAATTCTAGTAAATCTATTGAATAATTCATTAGCTAATAATCAAATTAAATAAAATGCAATTTTGTTTCAATACAGCAAGAAATTAGTATTACAAGTGGAAGAGGTAAAAAATTATAATAATAACATTGATGAGAAATGTGCAGTCTTTGGTAGTAACAGTGATAGGTAGTTAGTTAGACATTAACAGCAAGGGGGTGACAGAGGTGAAAAGACAAGAGGGGAATCTTCATGTTACACCCCAACCATCTGAAGAACAGATGAAATTATGATCAGGTGGTGGGCAGCTTATCCTGATAAAGAGGGAGCACAGTGACACAAGAGAACTTTCCCCAGACTAGACAGGTATATAACCTCTAGTAAACACAAACTTATTATATCAACATAAAATCTACATGTGATTTCACCACCCCACAGGTAGGTTTTTCTTAACAAATCTAGCCTAAAAGCAGGCACAATAATAATTTGTTACATAACTTGAGATAGTCAACCAAATAGCAATGGCCTATTACTCATCAATTATCACACTCCACCTTCTCCCCCTATCACTTACTCATTGACCACACCTGCCTCCTTGAAAAACAGTTCCTTATAAACACCCTTAACCCTGTATATGAGGGCTGGCTTTACCTCGAAGTTACTGCCCACTCTTCCTCTGAGAGTATATCTATGCTTTAATAAACTTTGCTTTGTGCTTAAGCCCAAGGCAGTAGTTTGCAAACTTTTGCTTGCTATGGCAAGGACCGAGATTGCTGGCCTGGGTCTCCCATTGACCTCCTGGGTTGAAGCCTTCTGTCTGACACAAGCATGTCAACCTGATATTACTACCATAGTTTTCATGGAGAAAAACTCAGCATATCAAAGATTTATATTCATTCTCTTTCATGTATTAATAGCGACTTGCTTTATACTTTTAAAGGAAATAAAAAGGCTTTTGATATTTTTGAGATTAATCCTTTGTCTGTTTCTTCATTTGCTATTATTTTCTCCCAATCTGAGGGTTGTCTTTTCACCTTACTTATAGTTTCCTTTGTAGTGCAAAAGCTTTTAAGTTTCATTAGGTCCCATTTGTTTAGTTTTGCTTTTATTTCCAATATTCTGGGAGGTGGGTCATAGAGGATCTTGCTTTGATTTATGTCGGAGAGTGTTTTGCCTATGTTCTCCTCTAGGAGTTTTATAGTTTCTGGTCTTACATTTAGATCTTTAATCCATTTTGAGTTTATTTTTGTGTATGGTGTTAGAAAGTGTTCTAGTTTCATTCTTTTACAAGTGGTTGACCAGTTTTCCCAGCACCACTTGTTAAAGAGGTTGTCTTTTTTCCATTGTATATCCTTGCCTCCTTTGTCAAAGATAAGGTGTCCATAGGTTCGTGGATTTATCTCTGGGCTTTCTATTCTGTTCCATTGATCTATATTTCTGTCTTTGTGCCAGTACCATACTGTCTTGATGACTGTGGCTTTGTAGTAGAGTCTGAAGTCAGGCAGGTTGATTCCTCCAGCTCCATTCTTCTTTCTCAAGATTACTTTGGCTATTCGAGGTTTTTTGTATTTCCATACAAATTGTGAAATTCTTTGGTCTAGTTCTGTGCAGCTCAATTCCAGAAAAATAAATGACCCAATCAAAAAATGGGCCAAAGAACTAAACAGACATTTCTCCAAAGAAGACATACAGATGGCTGACAAACACATGAAAAGATGCTCAACATCACTCATTATTAGAGAAATACAAATCAAAACCACAATGAGGTACCATTACACGCCAGTCAGGATGGCTGCTATCCAAAAGTCTACAAGCAATAAATGCTGGAGAGGGTGTGGAGAAAAGGGAACCCTCTTACACTGTTGGTGGGAATGCAAACTAGTACAGCCGCTATGGAAAACAGTGTGGAGATTTCTTAAAAAACTGGAAATAGAACTGCCATATGACCCAGCAATCCCACTTCTGGGCATACACACTGAGGAAACCAGAACTGAAAGAGACACGTGCACCCCAATGTTCATCGCAGCACTGTTTATAATAGCCAGGACATGGAAGCAACCTAGATGCCCATCAGCAGATGACTGGATAAGGAAGCTGTGGTACATATACACCATGGAATATTACTCAGCCATTAAAAAGAATTCATTTGAACCAGTCCTAATGAGATGGATGAAGCTGGAGCCCATTATACAGAGTGAAGTAAGCCAGAAAGATAAAGAACATTACAGCATACTGACACATGTATATGGAATTTAGAAAGGTGATAACGATAACCCTATATGCAGAACAGAAAAAGAGACACAGAAATACAGAACAGACTTTTGAACTTTGTGGGAGAATGTGAGGGTGGGATATTTCAAAAGAACAGCATGTATCCTATCTATGGTGAAACAGATCACCAGCCCAGGTGGGATGCACGAGACAAGTGCTCCGGCCTGGTGCACTGGGAAGACCCAGAGGAATCGGGTGGAGAGGGAGGTGGGAGGGGGGATCGGGATTGGGAATACATGTAAATCCATGGCTGATTCATATCAATGTATGACAAAACCCACTGGAAAAAAAAAAAAATTAAAAAAAAAAAATGTAAACCTGAAAAAAAAAAAAAAATGAAAAAATAAAAAAAAAAAAAAAGGCTTTTGAAAGAACTACATTTAGAGTACTATGATTTATTTTTCTTCCTCTCAATGGCTTATTAGGATTGAAAGCAACTGTAGTTATCTAGAATACAACATATCTTACCCCTTTTTTCCTTGCTTGGGTTTCTTTAAATCTTGTCTAATTAAATTGGAATTTACTAAAATCCTATGCTCTAAATACAGTGGCTGGAATAAATAAATGCATCCTGGCTATGAAGAAACAATTTTCCTAGTTTCCTAGGGCCATAACAAATTGCCACCAACTCGGTGGCTTAAAACCACAGAAGTTTGTCCTCTCATAGCTCAAGAGCACAGAAGTCTGAAATCACATTATGGCAGGTTGCTTCCTTCCAAGTCTCCAAGACAAACTGCCCCATCCTCTGTTAAAAGATAAACTGAAGCTTATTAAATTTTAATAAGCTTATTTGAGCAAAAATATGTGTTTCAATCAGGCAATGCCAAACCAGAAATAATTAGGAGTTCTCCACAAACAGGATCTAGAGGCAAAACTTTATAGTGAAGTCACAAAAGCAACACAGGGAAATTACATTTGATTGACTACAGCTTAAGTGGCTGCCTTATTTGGGAAAGCACAGTTACCTTTTGCAGCAGACTGTCTTCAGGTTTTGATTTCTTACCCTCAAGCCATTTATAGGCTTGTTTTGTTGCTTATCTGGGTTACTAAGACAGAACTACCTCAGCCTAATGGAGGTAGGTAAAAAAAAAGCCTCCTTGCTTAATGTAATACTCCAACAAATCTCCTAAGATTTGTTGGTTGCAAGCAATCTTTGGCATTCTACCCCAGTATTCTTGGGGCTTCCATGGTGTCTCAGATGGTAAAGAGTCTGCCTGCAATACCAGAGACCAGAGTTCGATCCATGGGTTGGGAAGATCCCCTGGAGAAGGGAATGGCTACCCTTTCCAGTTTTCTTGCCTGGAGAATAGTCCATGTTGTAAAGAGATGGACACAACTTTCACGTTGAGCTTCCCAGGTGGCACCAGTGGTAAAGAACCTCCTGCCTATGCAGGAAATATGAGATGGAGGTTCGATCCCTGAATCAGGAAGATCCCCTGGAGGAGGGCATGGCAACCCACTCCAGTATTCTTGCCTGGAGAATCCCATAGACAGAGGAGCCTGGCGGGCTACCGTCCATAGGGTCCCCAAGAGTCAGACATGACTGAAGCGACAGCTTGTAGATGCATCAGTCCACCCTCTATCTCCATCTTTGTATGGCTTTCTTCTCTATGTACGTGTCTTCACATGGCCTTCTTATGAGAATACCAGTCATTGGATTTAAGGTCCATTGTAATCTAGTATGATCTCTTCATAACTTAATATCTGCAAATAACCTATTTCCAAAGATGATCACATTCTGAAGCTCCAGGTGGACATGAATTTGTGGGGTGCACCACACAACTAATATGTAATGTAAGTATGCATTAATATAGATGATGTGGTTTATTGTATACCTAAGATCAGAAATTAATTAAATTAGATTCTTCTTTACTGTCCCCTTGTTTAATCTATAAAGTGACATTTTCTAAGTCTAGGAAATGTTTATTGCATATCTTGTTTATAAGAATCACTCAGTGGATCTAATCACATGCAGTTTATTGGGAGTTTTTAATTGTTCAAAATCCAATATTTCTGTTAATCAATTCAGAAAATGCTGACTTTTTATCATCTGCCAGGATGTTATGTGATCTAATATGTTTGTTTTTCATGAATAGCTACTCTGTTTTCCTTTATAATCCATATTTGAAACAGAATTTACCAAGACCATAAAACAGAGGTAGATAAATATGATTTGTCTTATTTTTATAAATGTACTTATTTACTTTGAAAGAAATCCCAGTTTTAATAAACAGGTTCTTTTGGGGGTGGATTCTTATGTCTTATTTTATAACCCATATTTCTTTCAAAGTCTTATTCATAGGGACAGATAATATCATTTTTAAATACTCATTTAAACAGAGTAAATCTAAGATAACTGCTGAGGTTAGTAGCTTTGTTTTATGCAAATCTTCAGTTGATTTCTGGACATCAACAAAGTAATGAAGCATTGCAACAGATTGACTTGTATTTTTCTAGTCTCTGTGGTAATTTAGTTCAATTTAATTATTTTGTCACATTTCCCTCATGTATGTATAATATGTCATGTTACCAGAGCTTTAACTCTAAAATTACAATGTTTTAGGAGTTTTAATCCTTTAAATAATTTCTGTTTTCAAACTGCTATTTATATGATAATCTGAAAGATCTGTTATTAAGTCATTTTAGAGTACTCTAATTAAATATTTCCAATAGAGCTGATTATCACTTAAATTTTAGACCCATTGTGAGTAGAAAATTAACCTATTCACTTACCATTCTGAATGAATAGGAAATTATTATAATAGCATTTCTAATGAACTTGAGATTGAGGAACAATTGATTATCTAGGCCAAGACTTTTCCATGTTCAAATATATTTTCATAATTGTTCAGCACAATTGTTTAGCAATTAGGCATGATAGCAATATTTGCTAGCTAAGGGGTCATATGTCCCTATTTGCTTTTGCCAGTACTGGTAGATAACTGATATTTCTAAGTAATCAGTAGTCATGCTTCTAGCTTCATTCTTAAAAAAAAAAAAAATGCTAATTTGGACAATAAATTAAATACCCATCTAGTGATAATATAAGTTTTCTTTACCCATAAATATGAAGCTTAATTATATGCCAAGAACTATTCTCTTCACATCTGGAAAGCTGAATCCAGAATGAACTCTGTTTACCAATAAGAAGCTTAAGGATCAGTTTGTGGCAAATTTCATTTTCATCCATTTCTTAATGGATGAATGCACAGATTCCAAACTAGTCACATGAGTAAAACTGAAGAGGCATGCATTTTATCCAACTAAGATTTCAATTTAATTCAGTAGGTATGTTAACTCTTTATTTTTATAACTATTGCCTATTGATAACATGAACAAGAAAAGTTACATTATAAATAGCGTATATTTTTTAAAATGTTCTAAGCATCTCTCAAATTCATGCACTACTACAAGTTCAGTCAGAGTCACCATAATTTTATCTGGACCTTTGGATATGTTGCTAGTTTCCGGACATCCACTGTGAACCTCCTCAGGTGCGTCCTTTCTGTCGCCATCAGTCTGATAATTTCAAAATGAAATTCAATGGCATTGTACTTTTCTACTGCTCACCCCATGGTCTCTTATCTCACTACTCTTCATAATGAACAGTTGACTTTTTGTCGTCCCCAAATCCCACCAGATTTCATTCTTACTCTCCGACTTTGTGTGCCTCACTATTCCTGCTGTCTGCTGTCCAACCCTCCAGGCTTCCTGCAGATCCTTGAGATGTCATCCAGTGTTTTGCCTTTCTTTTTGTACATGCTTTTCTCTTTGCCTAAATGTACATCCACCCAACACCTAATCACCTCCAACTTATTGCTTATGTTATGGCTTTTATCTGGATACAATTCAATCCCTAAGAGAAGAACTTTCAAACTAGGTCAGTGCTGAAACAGTACTGTGTGGTCTAGAGACTCATTTACCTTCCTCTTTTTGGTAAATGTGCCAAGCAAAGCTTACTCAGAAGACCTGAATCTATAGGAAGACACCAAGGCATTGGCTGATGTTGATGTATCTTGCAACAACGATGTGCCATGGTATAAGGCCCTGGTGTTGGGATGCACATCTCGGGCCTTGGGATGCTATGTCTTGGCCTGGGGATTCCTTGACCTGTGTCTGGTATCTAGGTGTTCCCAGTTCCTCTTGAGCTACAGTATGCAACCAAGGGGTGGGGTTTGTTCTCAGATCTCAGCAGTGCATCCAGACTGGTTTCCTCTCTACTAAAGCCTCAGTCAGTATACACACCGAAAATCCACTTTTGGCATAGGCTGTGGAATAATGGAATAATTGACTTTCTCAGTGGTGCAATGGTAAAGAATCTGCCTGCCAGTATAGGAAACTAAGAGCCTTGGGTTCAATCCCTGAGTCAGGAAGATCCTCTGAAACACAAAATGGCAACCCCCTCCAGTATTCTTGCCTGGAAAATTCCATGGACTGGGGAGCCTGACAGGATATAGTCCAAGGGGTCACAAAGAGTCGGACATGACTGAGCACACAATGAGCTGAGCTTAACTCAATGAGCTAGGTGACGTAATGGTTGTTTGTGGATGAGATGACACTTCAGTGTCTCTCAAGTTATCCTACAATGACAGTGATAAATTATACACTTCTTGCAGGAAAAAGGACAGGCTTAAGGGTTTGGTGATATGAACCCTTTCTAATAAACTGATGTTACATAGATCATTTAAATTATGTAATTTATCATTTAGAGCTATAAAGGAGAAGAGATGATGCAATATTTGTCTTCATTTCAGAGAGTGACAATGACATAAATGAGAAGGTTAATGAATTAGTGGAAGATAGTTAAAAGAGGGAAGACGGGGGCAGCTTCTATTTAAATACCACCACGTCCTAGCCTCCATAGAAACATTTCATATGAATTCTCCAATTTAATTAAGTATGTACTACAGTAAGACCTCAATGAATATTTTTGGATGTATGTATCAATAAATGATAGAGCAGTTTAGGGATAAAGTATTAGTCAGTTAAGTTCAGTTCGGTCACTCAGTCGTGTCTGACTCTTTGCAACCCCATGGACTCCAGCATGCCAGGCCTCCCTGTCCATCACCAACACTAACCAAACATGAGTTGACCCAAACTCATGTCCACTGAGTTGGTAATGCCATCCAACCATCTCATCCACTGTCATCCCTTTCTCCTCCTGCCCTCAATCTTTCCCAGCATCAGGGTCTTTTCCAATGAGTTAACACTTTGCATCAGGTGGTCAAAGTACTGGAGTTTCAGCTTCAACATCAGTCCTTCCAATGAACACACAGGACTGATCTGCTTTAGGATGGACTGGTTGGATCTCCTTGCTATCCAAGGGACTCTCAAGAGTCTTCTCCAACACCACAGTTCAAAAGTATCAATTCTTTGGTGTTCAGCTTTCTTTACAGTCCAACTCTCACATCCATGCATGACTACTGGAAAAACCATAGACTTGACTAGATAGACCTTAGTGGACAAAGTAATGTCTCTGCTTTTTAATATGCTGTCTAGGTTGGACATAACATTCCTTCAAAGGAGCAACTGTCTTTTAATTTCATGGCTCAGTCTCCTTCTGCAGTGATTTTGGACCATGAAAAAAATAGTCAGCCACTGTTTCTCCATCTATTTGCCATGAAGTGATGGGACCAGATGCAATGATCTTTGTTTTCTGAATGTTGAGCTCTAAGCCAACTTTTTCACTCTCTTCCACTTTCAACAAGAGGCTCTTTAGTTCTTCTTCACTTTCTGCCATGAGGGTGGTGCCATCTACATGTCTGAGGTTATTGATATTTCTGCTGGCAATCTTGATTCCAGCTTGTGCTTCCTCCAGCTCAACATTTCTCATGATGTACACTGCATATAAGTTAAATAACCAGGGTGACAATATACAGCCTTGATGTACTCCTTTTCCTATTTGGAACCAGTCTGTTGTTCCAGGTCCAGTTCTAACTGTTGCTTCCTGACCTGCATACAGATTTCTCAGGAGGCAGGTCAGGTGGTCTTGTATTCCCATCTCTTGAATTTTCCACAGTTTATTGTGATCCACACAGTCAAACACTTTGACATAGTCAATAAAGCAAAAATAGACATTTTCTGGAACTCTCTTGCTTTTTTGATGGTCCAATGAAGGTTGGCAATTTGATCTCTAGTTCCTCTGCCTTTTCTAAAACCAGCTTGAACATTTGGAAGTTCACAGTTCACGTATTGCTGAATCCTGGCTTGGAGAATTTTGAGCACTACTATGCTATCGTGTGAGATGAGTGCAATTGTGTGGTAGTTTGAGCATTCTTTGGTATGGCCTTTCTTTGAGACTGGAATGAAAACTGACCTTTTCCAGTCCCGTGGCCACTGCTGAGTTTTCCAAATTTTCTGGCATATTGAATGAGTGCAGCACTTTCACAGCATCATCTTTTAGGATTTGCAATAGCTCAACTGGAATTCCATCACCTCCACTGGCTTTGTTTATAACGATGCTTCCTGAGGCCTACTTCACTTCACATTCCAGGATGTCTGGCTCTAGGTGAGTGATCACGGCACTGGAGCAGCAAGCAGTGCTTAAAAAATCTAAAATGTTTGTCTCTGAGTATACAAATATCCATGTCTTAAACTGTTACTAAAATGATGAATTACAGAAGCTATGCAACTAAAAGATTTATTTCAAAAATCTTCTTATATTAGAAATATGGCTAAATTTTAGCTATAAGCCTGCAACTATGAGTTTCTACACATTTCTCAAAATGGTCACTAATGATTTTATAAGACCTTTATGTTCCTTTGAATTCATTAATCAACTAAAATTTAAATATCCTTGCTACTTTGGCCAATCTTTTGTGATTATATATGAAGCAATCTTATATTACATCATAGTTAATAATGTCGATAATAAGAATATACATGAAAAAATTTCAGAAAATATAAAGACCCATAAAAGTGAAATTTCAGAATGAATATTTTTTTTTAAATTACATATTTTCATAAAGGGGGAACACTGTCAATCAGACAATAGCAAAATTTTCAGTGGAATTCTACTTTCCAATATCTCAGTTAGTTCTGAAGAGAACATCTTTAATGTTCCCAAAGAAAACATTTTCAGTCTTGAAAAACATATGTATTCAGTTTATAAATCAACATATTTCATCCAGAATTGTTCAATCAATTTATTTTTTATGAATTGTTTCTTGGGATGAACTTGAGATTATTACCAGAGTTTAAACCTAAAAAGAAGAAACCCTGGGATTTCTTGAAAAATTGAAAGGATGAAAAAGGTTGAAAAAAAAGGATACAAGTCATCACCGGAAACCACAGGATGATAGTGGTGCAGAAGGACTGGAGAAAAACAAGCTCCTCCTGACTGTATACCACCCAGGAAATATGTCCCAGAAAAGCAACAGATCTAAATGAAAGCAAAGAATAAAAGTTTCTGGACAATAGTGTAAAACAGTAACTTAATGCCATTGGCATTTGAAAAGATTTTGTACATAGGGTAAAAATCTACTGACTATAAAATAAATAATAAAATCAACTGAACTCCACGACCCCATGGACTGCAGCCTACCAGGCTCCTCCGTCCATGGGATTTTCCAGGCAAGAGTACTGGAATACTCTTGCAAGGGCAAGAGGGTGCCATTGCCTTCTCCGATTTAAAAAATAAGAACTTCTAATTATGAAATTACATGTGATTTAAAATGTGATGTAGTCAACAAAAGTGTCACTTGAAACACATTTAAATAAATCATATAGAGAAGTTATTGTCATCGATAAGAAATTTGACAGACAACTCAGTAAAAATCAAATGACAACAAGAAGCTTAAATAGACACTTTGCTGTTCAATCGTTCAGTCCTGTCCAACTCGTTTGACCCCATGGACTGTTCTTCACCAAATGCTACAGCTGGCTTAAACTCATGCCCATTGAGTCAGTAATGCCACTCAACCATCTCATCCTCTGTCATTTCCTTCTGCTCCAGCCTTCAATCTTTTCCAGCATCAAGGTCTTTTCTAATGAGTTGGCTTTTTGCATCAGGTGGGCAAAGGATTGGAGCTTCAGCAAGTCTTCCCAATGAGTTGTCAGGACTTATTTGATTTAGGATTGATTGGTTTGATTTCCTTGCAGTCCAAGGGACTCCAGAGTCTTCTCAACTCCGCAGTTCAAACTGTCAATTCTTCACTGCTTCTTTACAGTCTAGCTCTCACATCCATACATGACTACTGGAAAAACCATAGCTTTGATTAGATAGACTTTTGTTAGAAAAGTGATGTCTCTGCTTCTTAATATGTTGTCCAGGTTGGCCATAGCTTTTCTTCCAAGGAGCAAGCATCATTCAGTTTCATGGCTGCAGTCACCATCTACAGTGATTTCAGAGCCCAAGAAAATAAAGTCTGCCACTGTTTCCATTGTTTCCCCATCTATTTGCCATGAAGTGATGGGACCGGATGCCATGACCTTAGTTGTTTGAATGATGAGTTTTAAGCAAGCTTTTTCATTCTCCTCTTTCACCTTCATAAGAGGCTCTTTAGTTCCTCTTCGCTTTCTGCCATAAATGTGCTATCATCTACATATCTGAGGTTATTGATTCTTCTACCAGAAATCTTTACTTCAGTTATGCTTCATCCAGCCCAGCATTTCACATGATGTACTATGCATAAAAGTTAAACAAGTAGGATGACAAATACAATCTTGATGTACTCATTTCCCAATCTGGAAGCAGTCCATTGTATGTCCAGTTCTAACTGTTTCTTCTTGACCTGCATACAGGTTTCTCAGGAGGCAGATCAGGTGGTCTGGTATTCCTATCTCTTTCAGAATTTTCCACAGTTTGTTGTGATCCAAGCACTCAGTCTTTAGCATAGTCAATAAAGCAGAAGTAGATGTTTTTCTGGAATTCTTTTCCTATGATCCAACAGATGTTAGCAATTTGATCTCTGGTTTCTCTGCCTTTTCTAAAACCAGCTTGAACATCTGGAAGTTCTCAGTTCATGTACTGCTGAAGCCTATTTTGGAGAATTTTGAGCATTATTTTGCTAGCGTGTGAAATGAGTGCAATTGTGTGGTAGTTTGAGCATTCTTTGACATTGCCTTTCTTAGGGGTTGGAATGAAAACTGACCTTTTCCAGTCTTGTGGCCACTGCAGAGTTTTCCAAATTTGCTGGCATATTGAGTGCAGAACTTTAACAGCATCATCTCTTAGGTTTTGAAATAGCTCAGCTGGAATTCCATCACCTCCACTAGCTTTGTTCGTAGTGATGCTTCCTAAGGCCCACTTGACTTTTCACTGCAAGATGTCTGGCTCTAGATGAGTGATCACATCATTGTGATTATCTAGGTAATTAACATCTTTTTGGTATAATTCTTCTGTGTATTCGTTCCACCTCTTAACATCTTCTGCTTCTATTAGGTCCATACCATTTCTGTCCTTTATTGTGTCCATCTTTGCATGAAACATTCCTTTGATATCTCTAATTTTCTTGAAGAAGTCTCTAGTTTTCCCCAGTCTACTGTTTTCCACTATTTCTTTGCACTGTTCACTTAAGAAGGGTTTCTTATATCTCCTTGCAATTCTTTGGAACTCTGCATTCAGGTGGGTATATCTTTCTTTTTTCTCCTTTGCTTTTGCTTCTCTTCTTTTCTCAGCTATTTGTAAGGCTTCCTATCACAACCATTCTGTCTTTATGCATTTATTTTTCTTGGAAACACTTGGAGACACTTTGTACAAGTGTAAATACAAACACCCCAAACATATAAAAAGAAGTTAAAATACCTTAATAACCAGAGAATTAAAACCAAAGAAAAAAATGCTGTAACCTATTTACAGCATGTTTAAACATAAGAATTAAAATTCTATAAGTTGTTGATAAAGGAGAGCCCCACAAATTTGCATATAACATGGAGAGTAACATATGCTCGTACCTTCAGAGTTATAAACCATTTGCCAATATTACTAAAAACTTGATTTATCATGTTTAAAGCAATATTTATTTTGGACAAATTTATTCTTTGTCATCAAGTGGCTTAGCATTATATTTAGGAATTAGGGCTGATTTCAGCCTGAGTAATTTTTCCTGGTTAAAGCCACTGAAGGAATTTTTATAAAAGATGAAGCGGATTCAAGAAAGTGGAAAAATGATGAAATAAGCTAGCATAGTGTAATGCAGTTAAATATAATCAAGAGGTTGAAATTGTCTTTCAACAAATCCAATTAGCCATCTCCCAGTCTGTCTCATACACAGAAAATTTTTGGTGAATGGGGTGGCAGAGGATTCGATAACTAGATATCATCACCAACCCAATGAACATAAATTTGAGCAAACTCTGCAGGTAGTGAAGAACAAGGGAGCCTAGCATGCTGCAGTCTATGGGGTCTCAAAGAGTCAGACACACGACTTAGCCACTGAGCAACAATCACCATCTAGACTCTTACCTGTGTCTTTGAATTCTCAATTCCCAAGACGAGGCTGTGTAGAACATGCTGTGGTGTCACAACCATACTCCTCAAGAGCTAACATTTCAGAGCATCTTAGCTCTACTGTTTTTGCCTGAGGTGCAAGAGTTGACTATCCATGCCTGTGGGTACTGCAAGCTGGCTATGTTGAGCAATTAACATACCCCATGGGGCAGCCCTCAGAAAACACCAAAGAGAATTTGTGCATAAAGTTCAAACTCATTTGTCCCTCAGGATAGGAAATGACACTTTTGTTCTATACTATCCCCCAGGTTTCTAGAGTAGGATCAATCTCTAGTTGCCCCAGGTGGCTACTTGCCTAATAATGTATCACTATTGTCATTCTGTCCTTCCCTTTCTCATTTATCCATTCTTACTAGTGTTTCCTACAATTACCTTCAAAATAAAATAGTTACTCTTGAATTCTTGTCTCAGGGCCTGTTTGTGTAAAACAAAAATAAAATCAATACAGTCTCTATTTAAACAAGTTGATCTCTGTGTGGATTTTTTTTTTTTTTTTTTTTGCCAAGGTGTTATAACTTTTTTGATGATAAAAAGAATATAATTTATGTTCTTGATTCTTGGCCAGTGAAGGGATATGCTACAAAGTAAAATGTGTATATAGAAGTTTCTGGGCTCTACCATGTATAATGGCACTAAATTTACAGATACTTCATCTGAACTGATTTACCAGTATCATTATTTGGATATTTGTAATAAGTTTGCTTACCAGACTCCTGAATGTTGAAGATAATTTTGTATACACTAATAAGAAATAACCAAAAAAGCACAATTTGTGGTTATATCATTTTTTATTGCATATAATGTTGTTTTGTCAATGGTAATAGTGGTAATAAGGCAAGTAACTTCCCAGATATGACCATTACTTTTTTTTTTTCTTAATAAACAAGCTCCAAGTTGTTTGCTTATTTCTTTTGGCTTGGCTCTCATACTCAATAAGGTAAAAAATAAAGGTTCAAGCCAATTTGAATATGTTTGTGACATTTTTAATACCATTGTCAGAATCATCTTAGGTTGTCCCATTGTGAAGTTGATATCATCTCAAACCACAGTCTTTAGCCATCTGGATAGCCTAGAGGCAACCCTGTTTCTTAGTATGACTTATCATTTCCTTTTTTCCTCAGGTAAGGGCATAGAACAAACAAGTAAGATGACAAAGAAGAATCAGAGAGATAAACAGATGAATATCTGGTGTTTGGTACAGATTTATCTGCACTTAAAATAGAATTTGGGCTATGAATTTGATGCATCTTCAAAGGCGATCACAATTTTTGTTTTATGTAGTTTTTAAATAAACTTGTGAACTCAGTCAGAAGACAAGTAAAAAGAATGTAAGTTGCTTCCTAGACTACAGAACCAGCTGATCTATGTTTCTTTTGAGATCTTATAGCCATTTCCTTTTATTTATACTTAGTCTACATATCTTATAATTCTCACAATACTGGTACAGAAATTGCTTCTGTTAGCGTGAGACCACAGTATCACTTCAGAAGAAACTTTGAAGTGATCTCTGCAAAGCCCTTAGAAGGATATCTTTGGTTAGAAATATGTTTAGTAAACAGAATCCAGGATCTATGAGCCATGGTCCCCTGGAAAATGTCTCATTAGCTGTATAAGTCCTTGGGCTTATAAATGAAGACTCTCCATAATTTTAACACATTCAGCTGGAAAAAAAAAAACTGCAGGAAAAAGACTAGGTTGAAGAATTTCATGAATAACTTGAAGGAACAGCATTTTGAGTTGATTCTGGGAAACCTTAAAAAAAAAAAAAAAAACATAATGAAGCCTGCCATGATATTTTCATGTATTTTTAAATCCCCTATCTTCTGTAGCCAGTTTTGTGCAAAGAAGGAGCTGGAGGGTGGGGGGAAACAGTGTCACATTGTATATGTGCTGTCCTTTCCATCATAAAGGAGCTGCTAAGAATAAATTTTCAAAATTAGCCAAAAATGATTAAGGGAAAAGTGTTAGTGCATTGAAATTTACTAGTGTTTGGAGATAATAATAAACACCACAGCAGAAAATGGGACAGAGATTTCTATGCTTCCACTACAAGTGAGTGAAAGGTTTAAAATAATCTCTTTACATAATAATATGTAGTTATTAGAAAGAGTAAAGCAACTTTATGTACTGACACTGAATATATTCAAATATTTCAGAATAACTTTAATTCAAGTCTATAAAACAAATACACTTAATCATGATATAGAGCAGCCCCACCGACCATGTATTTTCACTTTTCTAGGAATGTCTATCCTGATACTAAAAATGATTAAAATTCATAAAATACATTTCTTCATTAAATTACAGCATTGAGCACTGTCACTGAACTCATCAATCTGCAATAAAAAGGGAAAAGAGAAACCTCTTATCTGATTAAGCTATGCCAAATTTAAAGGATGCAAATATCTGGAACTTTTAGTAATTAAATTTGATTCTTTATTATATCTCTTTTCTCCCCTGCATTGAAACACAGACATGAATGCACAGAGAAGTACTACGTAGATTTTGACTTGCATCACTCTGATATTCTTTATTGTTCCTGTTTACTTAACAGAAGACTGCCCTGGATATTTATTCCCCAGATTGCACTGATCAGTGTTGATATTTAGTTAAAAAGTGCATTTAAAGTAGGTCATTAAGGGAAAAACAAATTTTGTATATTAATGTGTATATGTGGAATCTATAAAAATGATATTTTTTTTATCTATTTGCAGGGCAGGAACAGAGAATGGACATACAGACACAGAGGGGATGGGAGGGTGGGATGTATTGGGGCAGTAGTATTGGTATATATACACTATCATGTGTGAAATACATGCTAGTGGGAAGCTGCTGAAGGGGGCTCACTTCTGTGCCCCGTGTTGCCCTAGATGGGTGGGATGGATGGAAGTTGGAGCGAGGTTCAAGAGCAAGTGGATATGTGTATATACGGCTTATTTGCTTTCTTGTACAGCAAAAACTAAAAGAATATTGTAAGGCAACTCTAACTCAATTTTTTCAAAATGTAACATTTTTATGTGCCATATTCAGTGATACATAACTTTTGTATAAACAGTCAACAATTTTCAGTTCAGTGAACAAGAGATATCAGAATACTACTTGGAATAATCAGAAAATAAACAGCAGCATGGACCAAACCTCTTTCATTCATTGCATTTTCATGTATTTGGAGGTATAATATGTAATCTCACTTTTCTAACTTTGCAATTGAAATCATGCCTTTCTATTCTTACACTGTTAGAAAAGATTGTTTTACAAATCTACAGCTAAACCAACTTCTATAGGTTATTTTTTTTCCCCTTTAAAAACAGAAGGAACTAATTGTCCAAAATCCTTCAAATATCAAAATACTGAGATTTACTTCTAAAGTCCAGACTGGGTTCTGAATGCTGCTTGACAGATAGAAACACATTTCTCTGAACCCAGCTGCTTACTTGAAAGAAAGAAAGCATCCTATGACTTTTTTAACTGGTTCTTACAAGGACTCATTCTCTTTTAAAGGTCAAATGCCTATGAGCACCTTGGTTTCAGGTCAATATGTTTTTCTCTGGAAAGTATAAAGGGCAAAGGGCTAGCTGAAATGAGGAGCTGTCTTTGATTCCCAGCTGTGATGTGGATATGTGCTGATTGGAAAACAAAGACTGCAGAAGCTGAGCTAATTTTTCTCTTCCAAGACCTGCTGTTGAGATGGCATCTGGCCCTTATCATTCCAATACTGGATAGCCACAATCTGGTTAGGAAATTCACAGTAGCTATTGAATTATAATTCTCTGGTGAAGCAAAATTAGTAAGATCATATCTGAGATTTGTACACCTTGAGATGCGTATTGTAGGTATTTTTTTTATTTAAAATATCAAACTGTTTAAAAAGTGTCAAAGATTGTGGCCAATTCTGAATATAAAACACAAAATGAAAGGAAATTATTTTCTCCCATCCAAGTACTACCAGGCCCGACCCTGCTTATCTTCTGAGATCAGACAAGATCTGGAGCGTTCAGGGTGGTGTGACCATAGACTGGGAATTATTTTCTTATTTCATTTTAAAAGGAAGATGACATAAAACAAATCTAGAATAGTACATTTGAACCTCAACTCAAGAAAGAACAAGAATATACACAAATATTCAGATAACTTTCTAGAAATGCATATTTCTTAAGCATTAGTTGCCCAACTGTGGAAAAATGTGATAAAAGGTCATATTTCCTTTAGAAAATTCATACCCTGTTTTAATAATTTTTGTTCTAAGTAATCATGGGTTCATGATTCCTTAACTAGCTCTATTTCAGGATATGTAAGACTAGTTTAGAGAAAGAAATGGCAAGCTACTCCAGTGTTCTTGCCTAGAGAATCCCAGGGACGGGGGAGCCTGGTGGGCTGCCGTCTATGGGGTCACATAGAATGGGACGTGACTGAAGTGACTTAGCAGCAGCAGCAGCAGCAGCAAGACTAATATAAATATAATTTCAACCAAGAAAACTTTATTAAAGTTCCATGTTGTATCTATTTAGGAGTACTCAAAATAAAGAATCCTCAAAATAAAATTTAATAAGCAAAATCAAAGGAAATAAGATTTTCTGACTTTTACATTTCGTTTTGTGATGTGACCGAGAGGCACAAAAATGGGTAGTCAAGGTCTGTTGTTGTTTTATCTTTGCTAAGTCATGTCTGACTCTTTGCACTTCATGGTTATAGCCCACCAGGCTCCTCTGTCCATGGGATTTCCCAAGCAAGATTAAAGGAGTGAGTTACCATTTCCTTTTCTAAGGGATCGTCCCAACCCAGGGATGGAACCCTAGTATCCTACATTGTAGATGGATTATTTACCAGTGAGCCACCGTGGAAGCCCAAATCAAGGTATACCAATGTACATTTTCAGAAAAAAAAAGAAAAAGAATGAACTTACATTACTTGGTTAATTCATTAAAATACTAAAACACACCTAAATCAATGTCCATCTCATCTGCTGTCATCTTTTATTTGAAAATCAGGCTTGAAATTAAATATTTATAGAACTTTTTTGAAGTTTTGAGAGCATTTTCAAAAAAATAGTCATTGGTTTTCAGTTTTAGTGAAGGCTTAGTATGTCTCCCACTTGTGAAGTTATGTCTTAAATGTAATATATATTTTATGTTTTTAAAGAAAGTCTCTCAAATAACCTTTCTTGAATAGGAGAAATAGAGTGTGTGGTTTATTTACCTTTTGACGTTAGAGAACAAAGTGCAGTTCAAAGATGGAACTTCCCAATAAATCAAAATACATTTCTTTTTTTAAAAGAATATGTATTTATTTGGCTGCACAGGGTCTTATTTATGGCATCTGTAATATTCATGGTGACGCATGGGACCTTTTTTTAGTTGTGGCATGCAAACTCTTAGTTGAGACATGTGGGATCTAGTTCTCTAAGATCTAGTTCCAGGGAAGAAAACATGGAATCTCAGCCACTGGACCACCAAGGTAGTCCCTAAAATACATTTCTTAACATAGAATGTTACAGAAATGCAATTCAAATACTTTGTTATTTTACTTATTTGACTGTTTATATGGATAAGCTTTTCTCCTCAATATGAACCTCTTAACACTAAG
Source organism: Dama dama (assembly GCF_033118175.1). Lineage (NCBI taxonomy): Eukaryota > Metazoa > Chordata > Mammalia > Artiodactyla > Cervidae > Dama > Dama dama. The sequence goes on from NC_083711.1 coordinate 23,791,290, forward strand.
CATTTTTAATTGTTTTGGTCAAAAATGAAATTTCACTGAATCAATATAAACTTATGCCAGAGGCAAATCCTATTATCTCAGGAAATCATGAAAATTTCTGGAGAGCAGATTCTCTTAGCGCCTATGTGCATGCGCGTGCTTACACACACATGTGTGTGTCTGACTTTTCACTACCCTCAGAACAGTACAGTAGTCCACCAGGCTCCTTAGAACTATTATTTTAAAAACTGCATTGAAAACCTATGATTTAAACAAGGAATAAGTAGTTTCTTATTTCTATGAGCATAAAACACTTTTCTCCCCATGAGGACATCTTATTAAAACTATATGGTTTTGACATTTAACGAAGCACTTTAGTTACTGAAGCTTACAGTATGTGAGAAAATCTCTCTTCTTTGTCTCCTTATCATACTGCATATATTCCAGACTCTAATACCCTGTTTAGACTCCTCTCCCCTTGATTTATCTATCTATGAACTACATTCCAACTTGACTGTGACTTGCATATACCCTTAATTTTAACCTACGTAATAAAAATGTTCCTTATAGACTCATAAGCTAGAAAGAGCAATTTAGTCTGTTCAATGTACAAAGAGTAAGATGAAATTCTTTCTTTTTTAAACTTATGTGTTGTGTTCTGATGATGATTGTTTTTTAATAGAAGTTCTTTTCTACAGTGAGAACGTCTAAAATTTCTTAGCATTTTTACTAACTTGTTCAGTATGTGCTCAGTCACTTAGTTGTTGAACTAAGTTCGACTAAGTTGTTCGACTTAGTTGATTGTTCGACTCTTTGCATCTCATGAACTGTAGCCCACCAGGCTTCTCTATCCGTGGAATTTTCCAGGCAAGAATACTGGAGTGGGTTGCCATTTCCTTCTCCAAACCCGTTCAGTATAGCATTTGTGAAATCTTAAAGCAGAATAAAAATAAAATGATACTCTATTATTGAACATACTTTGTAGTAGCTAAATAATCATTTAAGAAATGAAATGAAGCCCCAAAAATAGTCATATAATGTAAGTGCTGAAATATAGCTTTGAGATTATCTAAATGCATGTGCTTATTGTACAAATGAGTTGTGTGTGTGAGACCTAGAAAACTTAGTAGGCTTAACCTTACTCGGTAACAAACAGATGTATTTTATTATACATAAAATATATGTCAGGTATTTTTGAAATGTTCATTAGTGATATTTAGTTACTACTGTTACTGTTTGAATTTAAGATTAATATTTACATCATAATACCATTATTTATGGGAAATGAGTAGATAAGGACAATACTGATGAAGATACACTTTTACCATGGCTTCATGTCTTTTCCGTCTTATGAAATGATATTTTTACAGTACTGTAATAATCTACCTTTCACAAAGCTTCATGGCCATATGAGAAACTTTTAGCCTTTTAGGGCTTTCAGTATTCCTGACAAGGTAGCAATTTAGTATCACAGTAGATCTGTAAAGGCAGAGGGCTGAATAGGGAAAGAAATGAGGAGGTGGAAGAATCACAAAGTGGGAGAATCTGGCTCCCTGGGAAGCAGATTCACTGTGCTGAAAGGATGACGGCCTGAGCAGATCTTTGCCCGCATATGCTGACATGATGACGTGCCTTATTTCATGCTCCATTGAGAGAGAATGAGGGAGTTCAGCGTTAATGTTCATTATCACTTTCCTCTCTCCTGCTGATATGAGAGCCTTCATTACTGGATGTAAATGCACTGCAGCATGCAAAGTAATATTCTGTGGGTCATATTTTCCTCTGTCGTTATCTAGCCTCTAAAATGGGTGCACAGTTTTGCTACACAAGTTCATTTCTGTATTGCATGCTTCAAACCACGGCTGTCAATTGGCAGTAAAAATGTGCAAAATGACTTCCTCTAGATTCAAATGCTATAGATCAGCCAAGGTTTGCTGATATTAATGCATAAAATTTTTGTGATGAGAAGCATGGTATAGTATAAAAAACTTGGTCAAAATATAGGTCCACGTGCAAGCCCAGTGGCTCACTAATTATTGCACCTTTGGAAAGCAATAAGTTTTTCATCTTTAAATTATGACAATAGTGTCTCTTATGAAGAGTTATTGTAAGAAATACAAATAAGGATTGTTAAAGGCTTTTACATGGTAGTTATAACTAGAGAAGATCTTAGAGATTTATCAGTTAGGGTTTATTCGGAGAGACAGAACTGATATGAATGGTATAGAATCAGGGACTCCTTACAGGGATGAAACCTTAATAGTTGTAAGAACAGATACAGACGTCTATGAAATTGCAGTGATTACCCTAAGATTGGGAACACAAGAAGCATCATGAGAGAAAGATTCCATGAGCCCTAATTGAAATTCACAAGGACAGACTAGATTTTTCACTCATCTATTGTCTCCTGAAGGCTCTAGCTGTGGGTATCCTGCAAGAAGGTACTGCTTGCCATGAAGCTGCATAAGTGTGACCTAGGACTCGGAGAAGAAAGAGAATAAGATCTCCGAGGAGCTGCAGGAGTTCCTGAGCCAGCTGCTACCAGACTTCAGCAAAGCAAACCAGCAGATCAGCAAAAAATGTGTGCAAATCGCCAGGATGCCCAGTGCCCTAGTTTGACCGCCAGTACATGCTGGCTGCCACCGGGCTTCTGTCTTCTGAATCTCGTGTATTTTTCTCTTACGTCCTGCTCTAACCCAGAACTGGACTTCCCAGGTGACTCAGTGGTAAAGAATTTGCCTGCAATTCTTTGATCCCTGAGTCAGGAAGATCCCCAGGGGAAGGAAATAACTACCAGTGTTCCAGTATTTTTACCTGAGAAATCTGGTGGACAGAGGAGCCTGGTGGGCTACATTCCACGGGGTCACAAAAGGGTTGGACATGACTGAGCTACTAAACACCAAGAGCCTAGAACCATGTAGAGAAGGGTGTACTAATAAATATAGTTCTAGCTTAGCTGGACTGACATAATACAAAGATACTCCAACAGGATAGGCTATGCCATTTCTTTTTGTCTCTTCCAAATCTCGGAAACTTAAGTCAACAGGGTTTATTTCTTATGAAAGTTACAGGTTAATACTGTGTCTGTGGTAACTGTATTCCACATCCTCCTTCTTCCTGGACTGGGTCTGACAAAGCAGAACTTGGCATTCATCATGGAAGAAGAAAAGAAATAACGTTAAACAGTGTGCTTGCTCATAAAGCTTTTGTGCAGAGGTGACATACTTTATTCCTGCTTACTTTGATTGGCCAAAACAAGTCATCAAGTCCAAGTCTGACATCAGTGAGGCCTCAAGAAAGGGGGAAGCAGATATTTGCAAATGATAGTAGAGTCTTTTACAGTCAACTAGTCTTGTGAAAAATATTTGGTGTAGTCTTTTTTCTATATGCAAGTACACTCACAGACTCTCCAGGGTAGACCACACAAAATGTAATTTACTAATGGCATCAGACTCAAATCCAGGTCTCTCTAGGTTTTCTTGATCCAGAAACCTTGCCACAAACAATAACAACAACAAAAAACCTCAGAAAACAAAACAGGGTGTCCCTGGTGGTGCAGTGGTAAAGAATTTGCCTACCAGGGCAGGTGACGTATGTTCAGTCCTTGACCTGGGAAGATCCCACATGCGGTGGAGCAAATAAGCCTATGTGCCCTAGAGCCAGAGGTCTGCAACAAGAAGAGCCACCACAATGAGAAGCCCCCACAATTTGTTCTGGCTCTTTACACATTTTTGTGGTTATTTTAAGGCTGTTCATCTGCCACCCAACAGCTGCATGTTTGATTTCTTTTCATTGAGTCATTGCCTTTAACTGAAACCTTTATTGTTTACTGCCAATCAGACTATTAATTTGGTTTTTGATAAAAAGCTGAGTTTTTTTTTTTTTTTTTTTTTTTGTCACTCAAATTTTATCTCAGTCTTCTATTTTAATATTTATAATTGATAGAAAGTTACCCTGAAGTTCCTGAATTTCTGGTCCTACATTTATTGGAGGACGTTTTTCCATCAGTCTATCCCTTTTTGCACATCTCATGCGCAAGACACTGACTCCTTACTTTCTCAAAGACAACTAAATAACTAACAGCCTTTGAAGAAGATATAGTGTCCTCCCTCGAGGGCAAAGTGTAGATATGTTTTTTGTCCAGACTGAAGCTGAAGTCTCTTGTAGAGCAGGGACAATTACATTTACTTTCTATCATAAAACATTAGTGTTTCCTAAGCTCAGAGTTCCTCTACCATAATGCAACCCATTGAATGTGCAGATGCCATCTGGCCATCTTCCCAGAAGTATATGAACTTTGGGCTTAAGAAACTAGCACAAAATGCTGATACTCTGACTACTGTTACTTCCATAATTTTGACCCAGAAGTCTCATGTCTTCTACCAAGAGTCACCCATGAAATCATGGCAGGCTAACTATAATAATTAGCTTGCAAGTAATGTATAACCTCAGACTCCTGAGAGTCCTTAATATGTCTGTGTTATTTCTGCATGCAACCTCGACTTTTTTTTTTTTTTTTTTTTTTTTTAGTGAGCTCATCTTTTATGCGGGCTTCCCTGACAGCTCGGAGGTTAAAGCGTCTGCCTGCAATGCGGGAGACCTGGGTTCAATCCCTGGGTTGGGAAGATCTCCTGGAGAAGGATATGGCAACCCACTCCAGTACTCTTGCCTGGAACAGTCCACGGGGTCGCAAAGAGTCGAACACAGCCGAGCGACTTAACTTTCACTTTCACTTTCATCTTTTATGCATTCAATTGCCAGATTTAGCCAATAAAAACAAAGCAATTTTCTAATACTTTGTATCTCAATTTCTTGGCATGAAGTATGCTCAGTAAATTATTGTCTTTTAAATTGTCACCAGTATCAAACGATTCACAGTGGATCATGCACTTTCTATCAGCTAATAATTTCCTCACTACATTCTATCTAGTTCCTAAATGCATGTTGCATATTGGCTTTGTTTTTGTTTTGATTTTTTTGTTGTTGTTGTATCAGAAATCGATCTCCCTGATCCACAGAATTAATTCTCATCTCATCATCCATTTTGCATCTATCAGAAAGACTTAAAACATGTGAAGACTTTTATTATTGTGTTTTTACCCTATTTTAAATGTCACTTTAGTGGGATTATAAAAAGGGAGAGATGATGAACATGTACGTTTTTCATAAAGCCTTGTCTTGATTTTTTAGTTCCATTAAAACTTCTCTCTTCTCTTTCTCTTACAAAAAATATTCTGAAGCAGGATTCTTGGCTTAACTAGCACTGCTGAAAAGAAAGAAGGAACATTTCTAATGTACACAGATTTCATAGATTAAAGCAATTTTCCAAGAGAAACTTTAGATTAAACTCTAACTATAGATAATTCTGAACTTTTTAAACTTCATAACAAACAACTCAGTATCAAATGAACTCTGGTATTTGTATGGTTCACTGATGTCTGTTGGTTACTCAAAATTATATATTTTCAACTAGGGATTCACATTTCATTTTTCATTTAGCTGTATATATTTCATTCATTAAAAGTTAACTGTCAAAAAAAAAGTTAACTGTCATTCCACAATTTAATTACAAAATTCAAATTCTGTACTGAATGAAGCAATCAATGGAATGACTTCAAATAGTCCAAGATCCCCACAATATAAATAGTGTGAAATGAAAACAGACTAAGCAAAATTTTTTAGTATTGATTGTAAGAACAAAAGTATTAAATAAGAAATAGAGAAATAAACTTAGGCCCCAGTTGCTGTTTGGTTCAGTGCCAGAAACCTATAAGGGCTTTCCTCATGGCTCACGGGTAAAAAGAATCTTCCTGAAATGCAGGAGGCTCAGATTTGATCCCTGGGTTTGGAAGATCCCCTGGAAAAGAAAATGGCAACTCACTTCAGCGTTGACAGAGGAGTTTAGCAAGCTGCAGTCCATGGGGTTGCAAAAGAGTCAGACACAACTAAGTGAGTAAACAGCGATAGCAATAACCTATACTCTGCATTTCCTATCTGTCATGATGAGTCTTCTCTTACCCACACCACAAAGGCATACTCCCTCTTTCTGCTTCTTTCAAATGTTGTACTGTGTAGGGGTGCAAACCTTCAGCCTGGCAAACTTTGCTGTTATAAAATACCTGCACACTTGGTTTTGACTCTCTCAGTCCTAGACTTCCTCCTAGAGAGTCATGCTTTGCCCTTTGCTTTAGGATTTTTCTGCGTGTGTTATAAATATTCTGATCATACCAAAGTAAGGCTAGACTAGGGTCAGGAGCTTTGACATCTGGAGAGAGTTTCCCCACACTCCAGTCCCCACACAACACTGATAAATATAAAACTTACGATAAATCATGTTTATACTGTCCTATATGGATGCATGTATATATACACATACATGTGCATTTTAACATTTTCAAGAAACTTTCAAGAAATTTTGTTCATTTCATAAACAACCAAGTTGTAATAGTCTATTTTATGAAGCAAAACTGCTTTATTTCCTCAAGTGGATTCTTGTGGAGAAATAAGTGCTAGTTATTTTCACTCAATTGAAGTAGGGGAATATAGACTTATTAATTGCATTATATTTGTAAATTTAAAATAGATAAAAGGGCAGAATAGTCACTTATACTTTGAAAATTGTCTAAGTATAAATCTTATATTTTAAGATATCTGTCAATAATATTTGATTTTCTAAAAATGGAGTACTGATTTCCTAAATTTTTCATTATGAGCTTGATGAAGAAAGACTCTTGTTCTTTGTATATGAATTATTTTACAAGGCTAATTATCATTACCAATCAATTATTCAACTTGCATGAAACTTCTAGGTCATGTATCAATCTTCTTTACCCACAAAGAAAAGCAGCTCTCTAAATACTGGTTGAATTTATGGCATGTCCACTGTTGTATAGCTATAGGATTTCTTTCTTCCCACTGTCAAAATCTTAGATCCTTGCAGCTAAAATTAAACACTTAATGTTCTCTGGCCAACCTTCCCTTTATAATTCTTCCTAGTGAAGGCAAAACTAAGAAAATAATTCCCCAATTAAAGTGAGAGTATGTATCTTCCACACTTTTATACATTCTTCATCCCCTGCCAAACTCATTCCAGAACTTGTTACTTTTTTTTATTCATTATTTAAGAGTGAAGCATATCACAGAAACAACTTACAGTGTGTAAGAACATCTGATCTGACACTTCTACTCTGGAAACTGTTTCTAAAAATACAGCTAGCAGGATCCTCTGATGTTTCTGTGGACTTCCTATTATAGGTCCTTTCCACGAGCCACTTCTCAGAGAAAGGACCAGAGCAGATGGTTTCCTTACCCTCCAGTTTCCTTTCTAGTTCCCACCTCCAAAAACTGGATATGTGGAAGTATATTCTTTCTCAATGATTCACGCAAAGGCCCACATCCCAGGATACACCTGATAGCTGAGAAGTTTATGGGCATAGCATTAAGTGTGCTTGCCTTTTAGCATTCCAGAGCTCTCACTGGTTCCAAGACTTCAAACAACTGCATGTCCCTTGACAGCTTTTCTTCCTTGCTTTTCTCCCTACAAGGTCTGGCCGACCTGTACATTTTCTCCTGAATGTACTGGATCCTTAGATTTCTATAATCTAAACTCAACCCCTGAGGCATTAGAGAAGAATGATTCAAGGAGAGATTTTTAGAGCCAGAAAAAGTAAAGGTATATCTTAATTCCATTCTTGCAAAATATGGGCTGTGTAAACTTTGCTCAGTTATCTTATCCATAAAAATGGAGAAAAAATTGTAAACTTAGCCCTAAGGATTGGTGTGAGAACTGGATGAACTTAATATCTCTAAAGTACTTGTTCAGTTGCTAAGTCATCTCTAACTCTTTGTGACCACATGGACTGTAACACACCAGTCTTCTCTGTCCTTCACTATCTCCCAGAGTTTGCTCAAACTCATGTTCATTGAGTCGGTAATGCTATCTAACCACCTCACCCTCTGCTGCCCACTTCTCTTTTTCCTTCAGTCTTTCCCAGCACCAGGGTCTTTTCCAACGGGTTGTCTTTTTGCATCAGGTAGCCAAAGTATTAGAGCTTCAGCTTCAGCAACAGTCCTTAAAGAAGTGCTGAAGTTTGAAGGTAACTTTGTATAAGTTTGAGTACATGTTAAAATTCCTAGAAAATAAATAATTCTTGGTTTCTCCTTATAATTAATAATCCCAACTTGACACCAATATTACCTCTTTTCTGTAATTTGTATATTATGAAAATGTTTAGTCATTACCCTGTAGTATAACCTAGTTAGTTGTCCTTCTTCAGAATTATAAATTCAGTAGGGCATAGTTTATTTAGGCTGAAATTATTCTGACTAAATTTGCAGAGAATGTTTGTTATTAGTTGATGAAAATTAAAACATAAGGGAAAAAAGAGTATAACAAAGAATTTATTAAGGAAATATAGTTTTTTGACTTAGATTGCAAAAAGTCATTAGGAAAAAAATGTCTTTGTGTCATCTGTTCAAATAAAGAAATCTCCTCATGGATTATTTTGTTTATTGAGTTTTTAAATGTATTCGGAAGTCTCATCTGTATTGCATACCTGAGGAACTCCTCACTCTCTTGACATTATGATAGGTCTTTTGATAGTTTCAGGTGCATTTTTTAAAAAGACAATTGCCACTCCTATATTTAGTCTTGAACTGTGTTCTTAAGACTACTTCAATACTGTTTTTATTTGGAATTATGTTATGTCTCCCACAGTAAGGAATATGTGTAATTTTTATGTGATTTTAAAATCAATTAAGTTAATATTCACAGTATCAATATATGTATTTTAGAACAGTTTTATTTATTTCTTATTCATTCAGCAAACATTATTGTGCATAATATGTACCAGATTTTGTGCTATGTCATGGGGATATGAAGAAGATTAAATGTGTCTCTGATTTCAGAGAGTGAATGACCTCATAAGCAAGAGAAAGAAAAAACATAAAACTAATTGAATATGAATTAGTGTGACTAAGATTGTAATAAAGATCTATACAAATACCTCGAAGGAGTATGTTTATATAGGGAAATTGAGTATGCCATTACTCAAAAAGTGGCACTTGAGCAGAAATTTGTCTAATTTTCATTTTCTAATAATTTATTTTTTACATATACTCCACAATTTTAAAAAATCAATGGCAAACCACTCTAAAATAGTCTATTTAAAAAATAAGATCAATGGCTTTCTTTATAAGCTTATACTCCTAAGTGAAGAAATCATTGTAATCAACAAGATCTTCTTAGACTTGTGTAACTGGAAGTGCTAAAATCCTGGGCTCTCACCTTGTTAATCACTTTCCAAGAAAAGAAAGCACATTTATTGGATTTTTTTCCCCTCCCTGTCAGTAAATGCATAATTAATCTTCATTATGCTTCCTATGGCCTTCAAAACTCTGACTCAGCTCTGCTGCTTCCGCTGGTTTATGCTTCATGCTCTCACTCAGAGTCTAGCCTACAATGAAAGTCTGATGACTTTCATTCTTCCTAGAGTTTAGACCCTATGTGTACATCATTATGTAGGGAGTGCTAACTTTCTGTCTTCATCTGTAGGACTTTATTCCCACTGACTGAAGTTACATTAGGTTTCCCAGAAAAAGGATATTGGATTGGACCTATAGACCAACTCACAGCTACACTATACAGAAGTGGTGTATAGTATAGCCACACTATACCCTGAAGTGTCTATGAAATGGGTTTCTCTCCCTTGCCTACAGCGGTTTAAGAGCCTCAAACTCAGAACCATGTCTTTTCTGCATTCATTTTTCTTGCTGCTTTTCTACATATTCCATACCTAGAGAGTAGCAAACAACAATTAACACTAACTCATATGCAGTGATGACCGTAATGACAGTGTTCCATATAGCCTTAGGAAGTAAACTTCCTAAAGTTATTTTCTTATGGAATCTGCTTATATATATATAAACTGATTTTAAATAGTCTTTAAAAAGCTGGCATAAAACACCACATTCAAAAAATGAAGATCATGGCATCCAGTCCCATCACTCCATGGCAAATAGATGGTGAAAACAGTGGAAAACAGTGACAGGCTTTATTTTCTTGGGCTCCAAAATCACTGCAGAGGGTGACCACAACCATGAAATTAAAAGACACTTGCTCCTTGAGGGAAAAGCTATGAAAAACCTAGACAGCATATTAAAAAGCAGAGACATTGTTTTTCCAACAAAGGTCCATATAGTCAAAGTTATGGCTTTTCCAGTAGTCGTGTATGGATGTCAGAGTTGGATCATAAAGAAACCTGAGTGCCAAAGAATTGATGCTTTTGAACTGTGGTGTTGAAGACTCTTGAGAGTCCCTTGGACTGCAAGGAGATCCAACCAGTCCGTTCTAAAGCAAATCAACCCTGAATATCCATTGGAAGCACTGATGCTGAAGCTGAAGCTCCAGTCTTTGGCCACCTGATGCTAAGACCTGACTCATTATAAGACACCCTGATGCTGGGAAAGATTGAAGGCAGGAAGAGAAGGGGGCAACAGAGGATGAGATGGTTGGACGGCATCACCAACGACAAAGGAGGAGATGGTTGGATGGCATCACTGATGCAACGGACATGATTTTGAGTAGGCTCCAGGAGTTGGTGATGGACAGAGAAGCCTGGCGTGCTACAGCTCATGGGGTTGCAAAGAGTTGAACACAGCTGAGCAACTGAACTGACTGAACTGATGGAATCAAATTCCTCAATATACTTTCTATACTTTCAAACATATTCAAAGCTATATTGCTAAATTTTGGTTGATATAAGTTTGAATTCCTTCAAAATAGGTTAAGCATTGTCATTACTCATTACCTAAACATAATGGCAATCCTATGCTAGGAAGAGGAATTCTTTTTTTAAAAAAATATATAATAGTTCTGGCTAAATTGAATAATATTAAGAGTTGTGCTCTATTTTTAATGTGTATTTATAGTTTTAATGACATGCTTACTAACACCAGTATTTCTTTATCCACATATTATTTTGTGTTTATTAAATCTCAGAAGTTGGCAACCTTAATCTTGGAAAGGCCATCACAGTGTTGTAGTGATAAAACTGTGGATCTTTATAATGCCCAGAGATAAGTCTATGGTTATTATTTTAATAGCAAACTAGAAAATTTCAAAAAGTCGATTTTATTCAGCACTTTGTTAAGTTTTCTTACACATTATTTCCGGAAAAATATTCAGTGATTACTTCTTGCTCAGTCCTTTGGAAAGAAAATTCTTAACTTTATTTCCTGGCAAGCAATACAAGTGAAATATAATATAAATATTCTGGATAAAAATTAGGATGGGATCTAAAGTCTAAGAAATATACACACAGCAGACAGAATTGTTCAGTAATTTCACATTTTGAACTGTAATTTGCTCAGCATCTCTCTTTTAAACTCATAAATCATACGCAAAAGCCCAAACTCAATATTTTATTTGTATATTTGGGATCCATAAAGCAACAAGGTACAGTATTTACGTGTCTGTATTTCTAATATAGCTTAGTTTTTTAAATAATTTCACTTCATTTTTACATGAGACAGAAGTTTTTTTTTTTTTTTGCAAAAGTCACAATTATGGCAGCCACATGCATAGCTTCTCTGCTGCGGTGGGCGTAGAGCTGACAAACACTCAGCAAACAAATGGCTAACCCTCGGAACAACATTATTCATGTTAAACAGAATGGCTTTTTGACGATCATAACGTAGCACCTGCTCTGGTGTTCTTCTAAGGGCAGAGGAAACATGGGATTTGGTGAGACTGTCAAATGCAATATCAGGCTTAAGTTTGCTGATGGCCTTATAAGAAAAGAAATTGCCAATCAATTAGGAACAACTTATCTTGTAATACTCATCACAAAATGGAATAAAATTTAATTTGTCAAATGATGCATATATATTTGTTGATATCAGTAAACAAAAGGACATTCTCTATATGTTACTAAACCTTCAAGAAACTTTCCCCCAAATGTACTAAAAAGTTAAATTAATTCCATTACTACTATAATTTTAAATGAAAACAAATACATATCACAATATTCAATTTTACCCTTATCCACTTGGTAGTACTAATTTTCCAATCTTATTTCAAATATCTCTTATCATAATATTTCACCATTTGTACTACATGGTTATTTTATGAATCTAAATTACTCATCATGAATACACCCTTTAGATTGGATTAATTTACTGTCTGCATTTCTGATAAGTCCTTTCAATTTACAACAACTGTCTCCAGTGAAATGTAGAACCATTTACTCAGAATTCATTATCAGTGATCAGTGAAATAAAGTGGGTTCCCCCCCAAGATTTTACTCCTCTCCACGAACTGATGCTTATTTTGTTAGCACATTTTCACAGTTGTGCCGTGCCACGCTGTGCTGAGTCGCTCAGTCATGTCTGACTCTTTGTGACCCCATGGACTGTAGCCTGCCAAGCTCCTCTGTCCATGGCAATTCTCCAGGGAAGAATACTGGAGTGGGCTGCCATGCCCTCCTCCAAATCTTCCCAACAGAGGGATCGAACCCAGGCCTCCTGCATTGCAGGTAGATTCTTACCATCTGAGCCACCAGGGAAGTCCCATTTTCACAGTTAACTTTCCCAAATTCTTTAATCACTCTAAGTCTGTTCCCTGGCTATTGCTGCCAGTCCTTACTATTACTCAGATAGATGGGTGCAACATACTTGCTGCTCCATCAATACCAATAACACGTTTGAAGGAAGAATTGTCCCCAAAGATTTTGCCCCATATCACCAAAAGCTAAGTATACAGACATTTGTATACTTGATGCACTTGTATATTTGATGCACTTGCCTACTTCAATAAACCAAAGTATTCATCAATAATTAGCATAAAATATTTGTTTGCTATATTTTGTTAGTAATGCAAAGTTTATTTCATAGTATCTTTTCCAGATGAGAAGTATCCATTCCATTAAGTTTAGAAAGGTCTTTGATTATGTGTATGTTTCTACTTTTACACCCAGACTTCATAGAAACATTTTAAGGCATGTTTTGATCTGTTATATACATAAATCAATGTTAGAATGAAAAACAAACTTTTAGTACTAGAGTTACAGAAATTACTCACTTTAATATTAATTGTACATATCTTTAAACTTAATGCCTAAAATACAGACAAATTCTTAAATATATGTTTGCCTACCTTGCAAAAAACAAATAAATATATGTTACTGTCACAGTCCAAATGCCTGAGAAAATGGAGGGTGAGACATTCACAGACCAGCTAAGAGGGTTGACCTATTTGTGATTGTGTGACAGGCTGAGAAAATGTTGGCTATCGCTGAAGTTCTACTGACATTCTTTATCTCCTTCCTTGTCAATTTCCTTGGGAAATCGATTTTTCAGTGCCATTTCCATGCAGAACATAAAATAATGCCAACCTACCTTAAGGGTAATTTCTTAAAAATTTATCTTTTAATTTAGAATATTATACAAATCATAATAGTTGTAATGTGGTATAAATATTAATAATATCTTAAAACACAAGATTTAGGATGGCAGTATTGATAGCATCTACTGTAGGTAAAAATATAAGAGTTAACATGAATGCTGTGTTTTTGTAAGTAAAAGATTGATGGCTATATAGTGGTGCTGGGAAAGCTGATCAACCACTTGTAAAAGAATGAAACTAGAACACTAACACCATACACAAAAATAAACTCAAAATGGATTAAAGATCTAAATGTAAGACCAGAGACTATAAAACTCCTAGAGGAGAACATAGGCAAAACACTCTCTGACATAAATCACAACAGGATCCTCTATGACCCACCTCCCAGAATATTGGAAATAAAAGCAAAAATAAACAAATGGGACCTAATTAAACTTAAAAGCTTTCACACAACAAAAGAAACTATAAGCAAGGTGAAAAGACAGCCCTCATATTGGGAGAAAATAATAGCAAATGAAGCAACAGACAAAGGATTAATCTCAAAAATATACAAGCAACTCCTGAAGCTCAATTCCAGAAAAATAAATGACCCAATCAAAAAATGGGCCAAAGAACTAAACAGACATTTCTCCAAAGAAGACATACAGATGGCTAACAAACACATGAAAAGATGCTCAACATCACTCATTATCAGAGAAATGCAAATCAAAGCCACAATGAGGTACCATTACATGCCAGTCAGGATGGCTGCTATCCAAAAGTCTACAAGCAATAAATGCTGGAGAGGGTGTGGAGAAAAGGGAACCCTCTTACACTGTTGGTGGGAATGCAAACTAGTACAGCCACTATGGAAAACAGTGTGGAGATTTCTTAAAAAACTGGAAATAGAACTGCCATATGACCCAGCAATCCCATTCCTGGGCATACACACCGAGGAAACCAGATCTGAAAGAGACACGTGCACCCCAGTGTTCATCGCAACACTGTTTATAATAGCCAGGACATGGAAGCAACCTAGATGCCCATCAGCAGATGAATGGATAAGGAAGCTGTGGTACAAATACACCATGGCATATTACTCAGTCATTAAAAAGAATTCATTTGAATCAGTTCTAATGAAATGAATGAAACTGGAGCCCATTATACAGAGTGAAGTAAGCCAGAAAGATAAAGACCAATATAGTATACTAATGCATATATATGGAATTTAGAAAGATGGTAATGATAACCCTATATGCAAAACAGAAAAAGAGATACAGATGTACAGAACAGAATTTTGGACTTTGTGGGAGAAGGCGAGGGTGGGATGTTTCGAGAGAACAGCATCGAAACATATATATTATCTATGGTGAAACAGATCACCAGCCCAGCTTGATGCATGAGACTAGTGCTTGGGCCTTGTATCCTGGGAAGACCCAGAGGAATCGGGTGGAGAGGGAGGTGGGAGGGGGATTGGGATGGGGAATACGTGTAACTCCATGGCTGATTCATGTCAATGTATGACAAAAACCACTACAATATTGTGAAGTAATTAGCCTCCAACTCATAAAAATAAATGGAAAAAAAAGAAAAAAAAAAAACTATATAACCTCTCTGTTGAAAAAAAAATAAAGAAGAAATAAGTACTATATTCACAGATGCAAAAATTTCATAAAAATTTTAAGTCAGATAAGTTAGAAATTATTTTGACATTTTATATCACTATTTACAGCTACATTTATACTCAAATTTATTTAGTTATATTTTGATTATGTTTCTTGATAAGTCAGGTTCACTGACATTGACTCCAGCTCCCTATACAGAGAATAAATATATTTCTCTATTCAGGTAACAAAGTTTTACTCTTAATAACATGGAAACAACCTCAAATGAAAATCACTATAGTTTGTAATTAACTGCATCTGCCTTAAGTCCAATTTGGCTAATACATGTGAAAGCTATGCTCAAAGTAATAACATAATATTTTTTAAACTTTCAAGCCATATTTTTCCGTGTTGGACAGTATTTTCTGAAAAAAAATTTGACCTAACTTAGAGTTCTTTTTAAGGCACATCTCTGACTTGCATCATATTATTTGCATTTTATTAACTGTGTTCTGTTTTGAGGTGGTAGATTCCATTAACAGTTGCCAGTCTACCTCCTTCTAGATTGATTATCAAAGCAGAAAGATCTGCCTTTAATTTCCAATGCTAAAGACAACATAATTTAAATTTTTGTAAGAATGTCAAGCATTGCCTAAAAGAAAGGAAAGAAAGAAAACATTACCTTGAAAATATGGGCATGAGATTCTTTAAAATAGCATATTTCAAAAAAAATGAGTCATTTTTGTTTAGAAAGTACTCTTTGCTAATATCAATTTAATACCATGGTAACCAGACATACGTAACTATAGTTCTCAGAGATCTGACTTCTAATATTTCTGTGCTGTGGAAATATCTTAATTCATTTTCATACTCAGAGGGGTCATGCTGCTCAGTAAGGTCTATGTAGCAAGTATTCATTTTTTTTTGTTTCTGGAGAGTAGTAGCTTTCTTAAATTAATTTCATCCTTCACCTTCCATTAGCTTTGTTGTTGTTTAGTCACTAAGTCATATCCAATTCTTTTGTGACCCCATGGACTTTAGCCCACTAGGCTCCTCTGTCCATGGGGTTTCCCAGGCAAGAATACTGGAGTGGGTTACCATTTCCTTCTCAAAGGTCCTGTGCCAGGGGTTGAACCTGTGTCTACAGCTTTGGCAGATAGATTCCTTACCACTGAGTCAGCAGGGAAGCCCATAGCCTACTCATAAGCAAAACATTTACCTCTTCAAATATATTGGGATTTTCACTCTTCAAGTCTTTAAGTTCAGTGCCTAAAATATTCCAAGTTGAGTTTGCTTATTCCTCCTTTTTTGCTTTATTTGTTTAGTTTAGATGTCGAATAATATCAAACCAAGACTACTAAAAATAAATACCCTCTATTAGATAGATTACTTGGCCATTTATATTTATTTGCAGTATTTCAGGCTACATTTTAAACTTTTTATTGTGTAAGCAAATGTATTAGAAGCAGTATAAACTACTTTTGCAAAGTCCAAATATGTGACAGCTGCTCTAGCTCTTTGCTCCACTAATGGTGCAATTTTATTTAAATCTGTCAAGTGAATCTGGAGGGACTGATTATTCGAATCGCATGCTATTAATTATACCCCTATATCATTAATATTTATAACATTTATTTTAATGTAAGCATATCTTATTAACAAGAAAGAAAACTTACAAAACTGTATTTTATATTTTTACCTCTAATCTTTCTATTTATAATTCTTCACTTTTCTATTATTTTATTGATTCATCACTTTATAGGATTCAAAAGGTTCATCTATTAATCTTTGTGTTAGCCATGTATTACACTTACCTAGTTAGTAAAAGTATTTGCCCATTTGTTTAAAGTCCAAAATATTTAATGTTACTAAATGACTTAAATTTAAATTTTTATATTTCTATGCATTTTAAAATAAGACCTTTACCATCCCAGGTGGCCCTAGTGATAAAGAATCTACCTGCCAATGCAGGAGATGCAAGAGATGAGGATTTGATCCCTGGGTCAGTAAGATCTCCTGGAAGAGGAAATGGCACCCTACTCTAGTACTCTTGCCTGGAAAATTTCATGGGCAGAGAAACCTGGTGGGCTACACTCCATGGGACCTCAAGGAGTTGGACACGATTGAACACAAGCCAGAAAATCTAGCATTTGCCTTCATTACTTGTCTTCCACATATCTTGTGTATCTATTCTCTCTTTCAAATGTCTCTCTTCTGTTCAACATTCTTATTTTTACAGCTACAGTTGTAGTTCAATCATCACTATCTTCCTCTTGAGCTGCAAAAATGGTTCCTGAATTGTCATCCTCACTTCCTTTCTTGCTGCTTCATTCCAATAATTTCCTTATATAACATTCAGAGGGGCTTCCCCGGTGGCTCAACCATAAAGAATCTGCCTGCAATGTGGGAGACTTGCAGATGACACAGGTTCGACTCCTGAGTTGGGAAGATCCCCTGGAGGAGGAAATGGCAAGTCATTCCAATATTCAGAATGACTGAATAAAGCAAAACAAAGCAAGATGAAATAAAAAAGAAAGACATGAGTTGGGTCAGATCAGTGGCCTGCGAGGAGTGTTTTAATGGTTTATCTTTTTCCTCAGAACCCTACATTATATATCTGTAACAGTGTCTTAAGCCCTCTTCTTAAGCTACTCTGCCCAAATCCATAGTCACTACACTACAACTCTGCTCTAAATGATAATCAGTCCATATGATTTTCCTTCTATTTGCAGTTCACTGGCTTGATTTGTATTATGTTTTCATTTCTCAACTTGGGTAAGATTTCAAGTCTCAGCACCTTGGCAGGTGGTAGAACACTGTGGTTGTGGAGCCAGACCTCCTACAGCCTAATATCAGTTCAACCTTTCATCACCATTACGGCATCTCTGTATTGCATTGTCTTCGTTATAAAATGGCTAGTAATATCCCCAACCTCAAATATTTGTCACAAGGAATAAATAAGTTAATACATGTAAGGCACTATAAAAGCTGTTTAGTATGTTTTAAGCACTTAAGTCAGTTATTAGAGCTTTATTTTAATAAAATGTCCTTGATGAACCCATTAATAATAAAATAATAGCAATAATGTAAGTATAGCTAACTCATCAGTAACTGTTGATAAGATTCAGGGACAGTCCTCTCTAATTTAGATTCTTTATGTTAGTCTCTATTACAAAATCCTTATTTAAAAAAAAAAATCACATTAATATATTAAATATGTATTTATTGACTTATGTGTGTATAATATACCCAGTCCAGTAAACTCTAACGTCCAGGCAAGTAAGTACTACATCTGTTTTATCACTGTACAACTAGCTCCTACAAGCAAAATGGAAACCAATAAATATTTTTGGTTGAACGAACATTACTGATAGAATTGCATTTCTTTAAGCAACCAAAACCAAGTAAAGCAAGTTTCTGAGGCTCAAGGGAGAATTCCCATACATGATAAGAAAGGAAACCCACGCACCTAATAGGAGTGGCCGAAGAAGACAATTTGGCAGATGACTTTTAGTAGAAATTGGACTTTCAGACAAGATAGCAATAAGCAGATTCAATGACAGGTTCCAACTGGAACGCTGGTGGATGAGTCAAGGTAGTGTGGGAGACATCCCGTCAGTCCACAGTAGGTAGACTCCGGTAGCCTCTAGGTAGAGGCATCTGCCAGTCATTCATGTGGATGATCATTTTAGCTGTTTGGTTCTGGGTCAGGTAAAGCACTCACGACAAAGAATGAGATATAGGCAACCAGGTAGGAATTAGTACACCAAGTGGAAATTTTGTCATAAAAAGTGCAATAAAAGCTTATATCCAGCAACATAATGTGATGATAGCATAACAATGACAAAGGTGATTAAAGGACTCTGTTTTCTTCAGATAGTCATTAAATTTTTTTTAACCTTTGATTTCCCTTATGTTCTCATTAAGGGATATTTATTTAGGGAAACTTTGGGGGGGTTATAAACCATACTAGGCATGCTGGAAAGCAAATTAGACAAACCTTCCTTCTAAAATGAATGAAGCTACATTTAATGGTATTCTGTATGATGATTTCATTGTGTTCTGCTTTGTCTTTGATTTTCTCACTCCACTTAAATCCTTGTAGCAATTTTTTCTTTGCTCTGCCTCCTCTGCCAAGCAGCTGATCTTATTTGAATTAAAAAAAAAAAGAACAGCTGTCTTCATCAATCTTTCATGGTATATATTGATTCAAGAAATAAATTTCTAAGTACAAAAATCCATGGCATTATTCAGTTTGTGAGCTAATTCAAGATTTGTTTGTCATGATATAGCTGTTTCCATTCCTATGCAAATTCTGCTTTGTTCTTACTATTGACATTTTCCCCCATTTCACAGTAGGCAGAATTAAAACACAGACTATAACATTATAAATAAACTCCCATTGTATCAAGGCAAAAGCTCAAGCTATCCTAATTATGACTATTAATATAATTAAACTACAAAACAAATGCCAATGCTGTTGTTAGTTTAAGTGACATGTCAATCATTTCAAATTATTTATCTTTCTTTGGATTCTCTGTTTTCACATCTCTAAAGTGAGAAAAGTTATACAGAAATATTTGAAAGCATCTGTGAGTTACCCACATTGCCTATGATACATTAAAGATGAAATTTTAAGTAATTAAGCTAACATTTGACATTCATTTTCTTCACACATTTGAAAATAATTTTGGAAGCTGGAGTAACTATTTTATGCATCTAACTAAAATTGAATGTTTATCATTCCTTTTATATTGGAGTCACCTATGTAATTAAGGAGGAATAGAAATATTTTAGAGTCAGTTCATTGTATTTGATGTGAATGAGAAGTTGCTGTCAAAATAATTCATATCTAAATGAAAAAAATTATTGTACATTTACAACTCTCCAACAGCACTGGATTTGTGAAGAAATACTGTACATGCTTTAGGCATATTCTTATTTTCAAACTTTTAAGCAAATCAGAATATGCCATTTTGATAAGATCATAGCTCCCTCATCTCTGAATGCATTCAATCATATCATTAATGCATATTAAATTAGTATTAACCTTGTCTCCACTACATACAACTTTATAAAGAATGATATTCCTATCTGTCAACTAATTGCACCAATAAACTTCACCACAGTGACATAATTAATAGACCATAATATTTAAGAAGGTGACATTTCTTAATTTTTTAGAACTCTCAACTTATAATTTGAAAAGAATAAGTTACTGATATCAAGGTTTTAATCTAGAGTAGTATCTAGCTGGCAGTTAACTGAAACAGCTTTCTTTCCCTTAACAGCAATGAAATAGAAAGGACTAATTACCCCTTTTATAGGTGCAATTGGACCCTAAAACTCTAGAGACAGTATGAACCATAAACCACTGATATAGACTATTTCACCATTTGCACCTCAAACTATAACTATCAACTCAACAAACAAACAAAAACTAAATCATGCTAAATATATTATTCCAAGTTTTAAAATTGTTTATTAACATTCTGTGGTGACACTGAGCAGTTAAAACAGATATTCATTTTAAAAAATAATCAGATTTTCAATTCACTTGTATTTTTAAATAAGAGGAACATTCACAACTAGATGCTTAATAAGTCATAAATATGTTTTAGATATTTTTTAAAATAATTTAAGATTTATTTTTATTGCTTTTTCTAAGAACATTTACTTCAGCCGAAAAAAAATTGTCTCCTCCAAAATCTGACCATTTAGAATGCTTTAAAAATTATGATTCAATACCCTCTTCAAAGCAGAAACCAAACATGATAGTCAAAAGTGAATTTATGTGTTGAGAGACTTACTATCTTCAATCAAGACAGTTTGAAATATATCCATGGAGACAGGAATAAATGTGATGAAATAATTCTAGGATGTAATATTAATATGCTTGGAATGATTTCAGATATGATATATAAACTCATTTCTGTTATGGACTTAAGTTTTCAAAACTAACCTTTAAAGAATCCGAGTTGAGTTAAAAATACATATTTTTCTACTTAACTTCAGTTAGAAGAGTTTAAAATACCTTAAATAATTCATTTTAAATTTCAAATTGGTGTGATACACTTCTGAAAAAATTTGATAAGGACTCCTTTATAATCTGAAGCTACTTTTTTTCCAGAATCTACTCATAATTTTGAATATTGCCTCAAAGTTATTTTTTTTAACTAGCCATTATACAAAATTCCTAGGAAATCCCTTTTCTATACTCTTTCAAATATAGAAATATATTCATTTATCATTCAGCAGAAATAGCCTGACTTATTTTGGACTGAAATGAAATCATTTGTGGTTTAACTCAACCTTAGACTCTGAAAATTATCTCCTATCTTCTGAAAATATATATCAATATATATAATGAAAAAAATTGCTATATACCTTAAACATTGTGCATCAACGTTGTGTGTGTGCTCAGTTGCTTAGTCGTGTTGATTCTTTGTGTCCTCACAGAGACTGTAGCCCACCAGACTCCTCTGTCCATGTGATTTTCCAGGCAAGAATATTAGAGTAGTTTGTCATGTCCTACTCCAGGAAATCTTCACGAACCAGGGATGGAACCATAGTCTCTTGCATCTCCTGCATTGGCAGGCAGATTCTTTACCACTGAGCAACCCGAGAAATCAACTGTATTTTAATTAAAAATACCAAGCATCCTTTCTTATAGAAACAAATCTGGCTATTAAAAACTATACATATTCAGTACAGTAATATGGATGGGTCATAGTGTATGAAGTTGAAAAAAAAGTTAGAAATCAGCCATGAAATTTACACACAACTAAGATGTTCCCTTTATAACTTCCTTTTTAGTATTTTTACTGTTTCTGTTTCAACAGCAAAATGGAGAATTCACAACATTTTACCACATCATATTTCGTTTTCAGACACCTCCAATCTTCATATATGTATTTGTCATAAGGATTGAATTTTTCTCCTCTCTCTTTCTATTTGCCACTCAATAGTATCACTGTATTTAAAAACATTTATAAACCATGAGATATAATTTTTCCACACGGTAGGGTTTTTTTGTATTGGAATATGACCATTAAATTTTTACTTTCCATCCCACTTCCCACCCGAATTCTTCAAAATAACCAGTCAGTATTTCACCTCTTGGGCCTAAACACTCAATCAGTTCAGTTCAGTTCAGTCACTCACCCGTGTCCAACTCTTTGTGACCCCATGGACTGCAGCACACTAGGCCTCCCTGTCCATCACCAACTCCTGGAGCTTGCTCAGCCTCATGTCCATTGAGTCGGTGATGCCATCCAACCATCTCATCCTCAGTCATTCCCTTCTCCTCCTGCCTTCAATCTTTCCCAGCATCAGGGTCTTTTCCAATGAGTCAGTTCTTCACATCAGGTGGCCAAATATTGGAGTTTCAGCTTCAGCATCAGAGCTTGCTCAGCCTCATGTTCATTGAGTCGGTGATGCCATCCAACCATCCCATCCTCTGTCATCCCCTTCTCCTCCTGCCTTCAATCTTTCCCAGCATCAGGGTCTTTTCCAATGAGTCAGTTCTTCGCATCAGGTGGCCAAATATTGGAGTTTCAGCTTCAGCATCAGCCCATCCAATTCAAGGATGATTTGCTTTAGGATGGACTGGTTTGATTTCCTTGCCGTCCAAGGGACTCTCAAGAGTCTTCTCCAATACCAAAGTTAAAAGCATCAATTCTTTGGTCTTCAGCTTTCTTTATAGTCCAACTCTCACACCCATACATGACTATTGGAAAAACCATAGCTTTGACTAGATGGACATTGTTGGCAAAGTGATGTCTTTGCTTTTTAATCTGCTGCCTAGGTTGGACCATACCTTTTCTTCCAAGGTGGCTGTAGTTACCATCTGCAGTGATAAACACTCAATATTTTCTACAAATTCATCAGGCAGAGTACTTGTCTTTAAATATGTTTTATTTGGTTAATCTGCTGTTTAAACTATTCCATGTATATAAACTATTCTAACTATCACAGAGTTCTGGTTGCAGTGCTTTTATTAGTACTGCCGAATACTGCTTTAAGTATTATCATATTGCTGACCTAAGTGAGCTTAGTTTTTCCCAAAATAAGTAATACTTTTAAAAACAGTATTTGCCATTTAGCTATATCTATGTCTCATGTTTACTTGTCTCTTGGTATTATTTGAAGTGCTATATTTGCTACTTTTACAATTATCCCTGTTAAATTTTATAATGTAGTTTTTAGCACTATTTTTTTCTAAAACACTGGTTCTGCCAACTTATACTTTTCTATCCCTCCTACATTGATGTTATGTTTGAATTTGAAAAGCATGCCAACAAAATCCCTCTTCTGTCATTAATTTAAACACTGTTGACAAGAACAAAGTTGAGGACAGAGACCAGTAACTTTAGGCTTAAAACTACTTTAGAAGAATCATTAATAGACACTGTTTTCTCTTTGCCACAGCAAAAAAAAACACTTCTCTGATTTAAATTATCCCATACTGCTCCTTTTGAACATAAACACTTTATGAAAAATTTGAATAAATGCCTTTCTTTTTTAAAAAAAAACTGCTTAATATATATCCTTTATTTTTCTTTATCACTATGTTTTAAAGAAATGACAGTAGTTGGATTTTCTTTTTTACTTCAGTCTCATAATTTTTCCCATAAATGGAGCATTTTAACCATTTACGTTCATTGTTAACACTTTTATTTGGGATTTTTTTCCTTCTGTCTTATTTTATACTTTCTGTTTGTTCTTTTATGTTTTCCTTGCTTTTCTATTTTTCTTTTTTTTAATTTAATCTTGGTTTGTGTTTTCTCTTTACCTTTTTTCCTTAATTGCAGAATAATTGTATTACAATGTTTTATTGGTTTCTGCCACACAACAATGAGAACCAGCCATAAGTACACATATGTTCCCTTTCTCTTGAGCCTCCCTCCAACGCCCATCCCCTCCCCATCCCTCTAGACGGTCACAGAGCACAGAGTTGAACCCTGTGTTATACCACAACTTCCCACCGGCCATCTAGTTTACACATGGTAGCGTATATATGTCCTCTCAATTTCTCCCACATTCTCCTTTCTGAAATGTTCGTACACAGTATGTACCAATCAACTTCTTAAATCGTAGGCTTATTAACACACAGAAAATGGCCCCGCAGTTCAGTGTAATTTTGGTTGAAGTAACACAAATCTGAATACTCTTTGGAAGGACTGATGCTGAAGCTGAAGCTCTAGTGTTTTGGTCATCTGATGTGAACAGCCGACTCATTGGAAAAGTCCCTGATGCTGAGAAAGATGGAGGGCAGGAGGAGAAGAGGGCATCAAAAGATGAGCTGGCTGGATGGCATCACTGATGCAATGGACGTGAACTTGGGCAAACTCTGGGAGACGGTGAGAGACAGGGAGGCCCGGCATGCTGCAGTCCATGGGGTTGCAAAGAATCAGAGACGACTGGGTGACTGAACAATAACATAAATCTGACCAAAAATTAAGCAAAAATAAATAAAACTATTTAAAGGATAGTGAAATGTTTTATGGACTTTTATTCAAGACCTCAAGATAAAATGAGAACTAGGTCTTATGGGAAGAGAGGGGGTCATTATACTTTTTGTTTGGCTCATCTCTGCATATTTCCTTCTTTCTTCACAATCTGCCTCCTATCTGAATGTTGGGACTGGACAACGCAAGATATAAAATGTACATATTTCAGTGTAGTTTTTAAAAAATAATTTTCTTTCACTAATTTCAAGTTTCAAATTCCCAGAAAACAATCTTCAACTCACTTTGAGAGCCAATAACTAAAATGAACTGAACTGAACTGAATTAAACTATCAACATTGAATTAAAGGAAACAGTTTCCAGAAGAAATATTTATTAGTTCAGACTTATTCAATATCTCTCCCCTAAATCAATAACAAATAACCTACAGAAGTACCAGCACTTAATAACCACAATTTCATTAAGTGAATTGTGGATACTTTGAAAGTTAAAAAGGGAGAGATTCTCTTAAAATGTCTGAAAATGAAATTGAAAGAATAGATGGTTAAATGATTTAGTAAAGTCTTCTTTGTAGTGTGTACACATATATTTTTCATCTATTAAAATGCCCAAATATTGATATCAGAATCCAGCTATCTGTGGTACAACCAAAAACCATGCAGAAGCTCACCAATTCCTGACCAGCTAGCTCTACCATATAGAAACTTTGCCACGGATCCACTCTTCTATCACTTTAGACTGCTTAGGTGGTGTCCAATACTATTCTATCAGCCAGTTCAGTTCAGTCACTCAGTCATGGCCGACTCTTTGTGACCCATGGACTGCAGCATGCCAGACTTCCCTGTCCATCACCAGCTCCCACAGCTTACTCAAACTCATATCCCTCGAGTCGATGATGCCATCCCACCATCTTGTCATCTGTCATCCACTTCTCCTCTTGCCTTCTATCTTTCCCAGCATCAGATCTTTTGTAATGAGTCAGCTCTTCTCATCAGGTGGCCAAACTATTGGAGTTTCAACTTCAGCATCAGTCCTTCCAGTGAATATTGAGGACTGATTTCCTTTAGGATTGACTGGATGGATCTCCTGGCAGCCCAAGGGATTTCAAAAGTCTTCCCCAACACCACAGTTTGAAAGCACCAATTTCTCAGCTCTCAGGTTTATGATCCAACTCTCACATCCATACCTGACTACTGGAAAAACCATAGCTTTGACTAGATGGAACTTCGTTGGAAAAATAATGTCTCTGCTTTATAATATGCTATCTAGGTTAGTCTTAGGTTTTCTTCCAAGGAACAAGCATTTTTTTAAATTTCATGGCTGCAGTCACCATCTGCAGTGATTTTGGAGCCCATGAAAAATTCTCTCATTGTTTCCCTTGTTTCCCTAATATGTCTGTATTAATTAGCATATCAAGACTTTTTTGTTCTCTAAGTGACAGAACCTAACTCAAACTTGAAATCCATTGTCATAGTCAGATAGAAACCGAAAGAAGAATGGCTTAGAAAAAGTGAGACACAGATGCTCAGAGAATATCCTCAGCAAAATGTCTTTTATTACATTTTAGATTTATTGATTTCACTAGCACGTATCTCTTCCCATCCAGGAGCAAAAATAACCATAAAAGCACCCCACACTTATATTCTACCAGTTTGCCATCTTTGATGTACAGGTGCCTCTCTTTTCTGATTTCATTAGCTAAAATTATGTAACTGAAGTTGTTTGGTTTTGTCTAAATCATGCCTTCCTGAAGTTACCTTTGCAGTTAGCACAGCTTAAAAGAGCCTAGCTGACTGTACAGAACTTTGTGGGGGTCACCAAAAAAAACAGTCACATTCTGTACCCCAGAAAAAGGATACTGGTGGGGGTTTACAGATACAATTATCTATTAAAAAAAAAAACTGGTATGCTCCTGTGGAAAAGGCAAAGGATAGCTTTATCTTTTGATATTTTGGTCTGTGAATCAGTCTTTTTGATTAATATTTAAATCTATTGTAAATTTGCTTTAATGCTTCATACTGTACACTACCTGATCAATTTAAACATGTCCAAGTCAAGTGCGTCTTAGGAAGCATCACTACGAACAAGCTAGTGGAAGTGATGGAATTCCAGTTGCACTATTTCAAATCCTAAAAGATGATGCTGTTAAAGTGTTACACTCAATATGCCAGAAAATTTGCAAAACTCAGCAGTGGCGACAGGACTGGTCAGTTTTCATTCCAATCCCAGAGAAAAGCAATGCCAAAAGATATTCAAACTACTGCACAATTGCACTCATTTCACATGCTAGCAAAGTAATGCTCAAAATTCTCCATGCGAGGCTTCAACAGTATGTGAACCATCAACTTCCAGATGTTTAAGCTGGAGTTAGAAGAGGCAGAGAAACCAAGGATCAAATTGCCAATATTTGCTGGATCATCAAAAAATCAAGAGAGTTCCAGGAAAACAACTACTTCTGCTTTCTTGACTATGCCAAAGCCTTTGACTGTGTGGATCACAACAGACTGTGGAAAATTCTTCAAGAGATGGGAATACCAGACCACCTGACCTGCCTCCTGAGAAATCTGTATGTAGGTCAAGAAGCAACAGTTAGAACCGGACATGGAACAACAGATTGATTCCAAATTGGGAAAAGAGTACACCAAGGCTATATATTGTCACCCCACTTATTTAACTTATATGCAGAGTACATCATGCGAAATACGGGGTTGAATGAAGCACAAGCTTGAATCAAGATTGTCAGGAAAAATATCAGTAACCTCAGATATGCAGATGACAACTCCCTTATGGCAGAAAGAGAAAAAGAACTAAAAAGTCTTTTGATGAAAGTGAAATAGTAGAGTGAAAAGGTTTGCTTGAAACTCAACACTCAAAACATGAAGATCATGGCATCTGGTCCCATCTCTTCATGGCAAATAGATTGAGAAACAATGGAAACAGTGACAGACTTTATTTTCTTGGGCTCTAAAATCACTGCAAATGGTGACTAAAGTCATGAAATTAAAAAACACTTGCTCCTTGGAAGAAAAGCTATGACCAACCTAGGCAGCATATTATAAAGCAGAGACATTACTTTGCCAACAAAGATCAATCTAGTCAAAGCTATGGTTTTTCCAGTAGTCATATATGGATGTGAGAGTTGTACTATAAAGAAAGTTGAGCACCCAAGAATGGATGCTTTTGACTGTTGTTTTGGAGAAGACTCTTAAGCGTCCCTTGGACTGCAAGGAGAACAAACCAGTCAATCTTAAAGGAAATCAGTCCTGAATATTCATTGGAAGGACTGATGCTAAAGCTGAAGATCAATACTTTGGCCACCTGATGTGAAGAATTGACTCATTAGAGAAGACCGTGATGCTGGGAAAGATTGAAGGCAGGAGAAGAAGGGGATGACAGAGGATGAGATGGTTGGATGGCATCACCAACTCAATGGACATGAGTTTAGCAAGTTCCAGGAGATGGTGACGGACAGGGAAGCCTGATATGCTGCAGTCCATGGAGCCACAAAGATTTGGATACAACTGAGAAACTGCACTGAAAACACCAAAAAAAGGAAAAGAGCAAAGCACCTTCATCCAATCATCAGTCTCAGATTAAGGTTATCCTGCTGGATTTGTGTGGTAGGAGAACTGATTAGACTAATGAAAAAAATAAGCGTCAGTTGGCTATTTCTTCTTTGGAAGTGGAGTCATTATCAATGACAGTTATGCCAGTGGAGTAATAGAGCATACTTTCTGGAGAGTAGAAATCATTAAGAAGAGAGAGGATGTTTCCTAAATGGTGTCCTTGAGAAGATGACAAAGAATAAAATCAGTCTCAAATGAAAGTACATGTTTGATCATATCTAGGAGCCAAGATGTTTTATCCAGAGCAGAGTGGGAACAATACAAGGCACAGTTTCAATATATTGGATAGATGTGATGATGGAAGCCTTTCAGAAGCAATCTTCAATATATATTTTTATTTTCTCAGTTTAAAGAAAGATCAAATGTGAGAATTTAGGGTAGGTTTGGAGGTTTGGGAGCAGGAAAGACAATGAAGTACTTGTCTCAGAGACCAGAGGAATGACTGGGCCACGGAATGCCATATGATAGACAGGACCCCTTA
The DNA here is from genome assembly GCF_033118175.1 of Dama dama. NCBI lineage: Eukaryota > Metazoa > Chordata > Mammalia > Artiodactyla > Cervidae > Dama > Dama dama. The sequence goes on from NC_083711.1 coordinate 23,819,831, forward strand.
TGGTCCAGCTGATGTAAATTGTCATAAAGGTAGAAAGAGACCAGAGTCTTGTTCACCTATGTACAAATAAGTGAAGTGTTGAAATTTTTCCGACATAAAACAAAAGGAGAACTAGAAAGAGAATTAAAGATTCATCTATAGTATTTATAGATGAACCACATGGTTTGATCTGTATGAGAAAACATGAGAGAAGGAATCTCAATGAAAATGTAGCAGGATCATTGAATTGTAGGTACAGGGTGAGTTTGAAAGACTGGGTGTTTTAGAGTGTGTTTTGGAAAGATAGGAGGTGGTGTTTAGAAAGTGAATGCATCTGTTGATTGTTGGTTTGGGAAAGAGTTGCATTCAATGCGTAGGCCAGTGTAAGAACTGGGTACAGACTATTGGGGAATAGAAATCAAGATCATTGGCATAAAAGAAGTCAAGACACTGAGAGTCCAAGTGACTTGAAATATCACTGACAACTGATGTGAATATATAAGATAGGAACTGTAACAATAATAGTTATGAGATGGCAGTGACTCAGATTAAAAAAAAAAATCTTCAAGAAAATCATGGGGTATGTTTGTGGATGGAGAAGAGGAGTGACTATAAATTGGGGCATTAACTACAAGAGGAGTTTGGGCTTGTACAGTCCGGTGACTTGAAATCCAAAACAAGAGGAAAGAGGAAAGGCCTAGATGCACAGCAGAGAGACAAGGACTTGTCTTCCTCTTCAAGGCCTATGGTATTGAGAACACAGGAGAAAAATGCCCCATTTAAAAGGCCTTGAAGGGAAGTAGTTTTCTCAGCATACACAAGATTCTTATAGAGCAAAATGTGAAGTAGGCATATACCATAATATGCATGTAATTATTATTTGCATTTTTGCAATACCAAGCTTTTGGAATAATCTCTTCATTTTGGATGGTTTTGACGCATTTCAGAAGAGGGAAAAACCTATTTTTACAGAGTAATGCCAAGTCAAACAGAACAAAGGAGTAATATAGGCATTAGTATCTAAGCTTATGAAAATATCTCTTTGTAATAAGTTTTGACATTTTTGAAAAATAAATTGCCCGTGAGTCATTAATCAACTGTTCTCCTTTAACTAAGAAATTAAAAAAAAAAAAAAGAAAGAAACTGAGCAAACAGCAGGGAACAGAAATGAAATATTGCATACACCCATCCTTGGTCATTTGTGGGATGGTGGGGTGGGAATAAATTAGAATGTTTATGAAATTTTAGATTTGGATGTGAACTTGCAACACATGAACTTACATAACCATGCTTTCATATCGGGGTAATCAAAACTCAGTTACATATTTCCTCCTTTTGACTTCACCAATGAATATAGTTTATTGAAAATTTAGAATAACCACTATCACTTTCTTTTTATGTCTAGTCAACATATACAGTAATTTTTCTGACATAACTCTCTTTGGTCACACTGATAAGTGGAATTAAATAAAAATGTAATGCATGTAGTAAATACCAATGTGTGGAGAAATAGAGGTCTTTATAAATTAATGTCAGGGCTTCCCAGGTGGCTCTAGTGATAAAGAATCCTCCGGCCAATGCAGGAGACACAATAGATGCCGGTTTGATCCCTGGGCTGGGGAGAGCCCCTAGAGTAGGAAGTGACAACCCACTCCAGTATTCTTAGGAAGTGGCAACCAACTCCAGTATTCTCGCCTGGAAAATTCCATGGACAGAGGAGCCTGCCCAGATGCAGTCCATGTGGCCGCAAAGAGCATACATAATGTTAGTAGAATTACTTTGGCTGTCGTGTTTATCTAAAAAACTAAAAAAATAGCTATTTAGCAATATATTCAGCGTATAAGTTTAATTCTTCATTTTCCTACACAGATTATTGAACCACACTACTATTTGCTTCTTGTAAACAAGATTTTTTTTTAGATTAAATAAAATAATTCTGTAGGACATTGACATACAACTCTTTCCTTTAGAGTAAGCACTTAGTGACCCATATAACCATCTCAAAATTTCTTAAACAAACTTGCTGTAAAACAATATATAAATAATGGTCTTGCATTAGTCTTCTGCATTAGTCTTGCAGAAAGGTTATGTTAGAGATGAACCAAATGAGAACTGAAAAAATATAAAATAAAATAGCTTCTGTATGATTGTAAAAGGAGGTTAGTACCTACCTGTCTAGAAAACTGAACCAACCAATCTGAGAGTCTTTGAAATTATAAATGTTGTTCCCATCTATGTGGACCTCAGCACTTTTGTCAGGTTTTAGCATTGACATTTCTGACTCAGAGTTATTTAGTTATAATTCTTGCTTTCAGTAACAAGTAAATACAAGAATAAACTCTCTAAGCACTCAAATTAATTCATAGTTATTCAGTCATTGTATAAGGATGCCTCTGTTGAATGTTTCTTGTAAGTTTTAATTTTTTTTCCAGAACAATCCAATATGAGATCAATTCAACAATTGTATACTGAGTATAAATTTAGTTCAAGTCACTGGATACAGCAGGGTAGCAAAAGGTCTATGAAAACATACTCCTGCCATAAAAAAGCTGATAACCCCTCCCAGGAGACATGAAATGTTAAAGTGTGATTCCTGTATCAGAATCCCCACATTATTTATCTGTGTTTTAATTACTTTTTAACTTTCATATACGTTTCACTCATTTTTCATCCTAGAATTTTGAGGGAAGAAGCATTTTCTGTTTCTTCTGTTTCTTCTACCGCATTTAGAACTTATGTCTTCAATACAAAGTGGTGAATATTTGCCTTAGGAATAGTTGTATATATGTTTCAATAAATGAATCATAATACAGTTTGATTTCCCCCAAGGAGCACATTGGGGATTTTCAGGTGACTCAGTGGGTAAAGAATCTGTCTGCAATGCAGGAAGTCTGGGTTCATTCCTTGGGTCAGGAAGATCCCCTGGAGGAGGAAACAGCAAGCCACTCTAGCATTCTTGCCTGGAGAACCAGATGGACAGAGAAGCCTGGTGGCCTACAGTCCGCGGGGTCGCAAAGAGTCAGACACACAGAAGTGACTGAACATGCATTGCATGCAGCCAGGAGCCCATTATAAGATAAAAACAACACACAGAGGATTTATTGACATTTTTAGGATTAACACCTATGGAAGGAAATGGGCAGAAAGCAGGAGTAAGCAGAAGGAGGAGTTGCTCTGTGATACAACCTCAGTGAAGAGCTCCACGGTTGATTTACAAGGAACTCTTTTAAAATGGGCTGCCTTTGGAGAAATGTGCTGGCATTCACATCCACTTATGGATATCCACTCATATATATATCCTAATCAGTCTTTGATTCAGGATTCAGGGAATGGAGTGCGCCCCTGGGTGAGGCCCTGCTCCTCAGATAAAGCAATCCTTAAAGCTGGATTACATTTGAAGGCTGTCCACAGTCCCACTCCCAGAAGTTGAAATAAGGAAAGCCCAAAAAGGGGCTCCAGCACCTACCAGAGATGAATAAAATATAGGTTCATCATGTTTTTAGCATGCTAACAGATACACAAAGTGTTAAGGAGAGCCAAAGGAAAGAAAGATGATGTATGGATGGAAATATTAAGAAAGGCTTCATGGAGCCTTCTTTCACTTGAGCTATCTGTATACTTTACATTTGAGAGGCCTGTTGAATGACAAATATGAATACAATGTAATGTCCAGTGGCCAACTCTTTGCAACTCTATGGACTGTAGTCCACCAGGCTCCTCTGGCCCTGGGATTTTCCAAGCAAGAATCATGGAGTAGGTTGACATTTCTTCCCACAAGAGATCTTCCTGAGCCAGGAATTGAATCCATGTCTCCTGCGTCTCTTCATCTCCTGCACTGGCAAGCAGACTCTTTACCACTGAGCCACCTGGGAAGCACAGAGAAAAATTTTTGATTAGATAATTATCATGAGCAAAGGTGCAAAAGTGGGAATGACAAGGAAAATTTTTAAAAATAGTTTAATTTGGTTGAAGTATTAAAAGATAGGGGAAATTAATTGTGAATTTCAAACCCATTCATCCCTTTTTTTAAAAAAGTGGTTCCATTATTTTAATGGAATAGCAGTTTTATTGTACTTCTTTCCTTCTTTGAGGTCAATAGAACATAAATAGTAAGTAAATTCCATATAATTGGGAATCAGAATAAATTAGGAGTTAGAGAATATTGGTGCCATTAGTAGAATAGTAGCATCAGAACCAAGGTTCTGGGTCACATTTTTCAAAGACCACACTTTCACCTGAGATTGCAACTCCTTCCAACTCAGAGTTCTGGGAACTGTTGGATCCACTGGGAGCAGAACTGAGGCAAGACTTCATTAATAACACAGCCAGTCCATAGCAAGCCTGACTCTGCTAAGAGTTTGACTCCTAGACGCAACTGTTTTAAAAACTGCTATGCCTGCCTTGATGCACTGGGCTCCTGCTCACTCACAATTTTCATTTTTTCTTCAATCTCCATTTTTATCTGAAATTCTTTACCCCTTTCAAGCTTTCAATAGCTTCCTGATTTCTTATATCATTATTCCTTGTTTCCTAGGATCCATATAATTTGGTAACATCTTTGGCAATATCTTCTCAGCTGAAATGGATGCTGGTCAAAAAATATCCTCTAGGCTAAAAGAAGCAGGTAGGTGGGAGGGATTAAAATGACATCTCTCTTTCAGCATAGGCAGCCTCATTTAAAGAATTCCCTGATAGTGTTATTAATGGGACTTCTTCACCATTTTCTAAATGCACCTTTCTTCCTCTCCTCTGTGCCTTCTCCTGAGCTACTTTGAAACCAGAGAACAAACTCAAATTAGCCCTATCCTGTTTCTTACAAGATACTGAGTTATTTTTTGGAGACAACAGAGCAAAACTGTAAATCATATAGGTGAAGCACATACAGAGGGGAGAAAAATGGCTCTAAATAACACCCAGAACCAAAGTCACCCGATCCCCCCAAAGAACCAAGGACTGGGGCAAAATCTAAACCCGAATGCAAGAAATCTTTCAGAACAAAGGGTTCACTATCCAGGAAGATCTGGTACTAAAGCCCCTTTATTCTACCTAACCATAAATGGCTAAATTCAAAAGCCCTTCAGTCAAAACTTGCCACATCAGGGCTTCAGCACACCAGTTCTCCTTCCCTAACTCAAATAAGTTTGACTGAACCCCTCACGGGGTGATAGACTGAGCACCTTTCCTTTTGTTTCTTGCTTGTTGACCTTAGGATAAAGCTCTTTCCTTTCTCCAAAGTCAGGGCCATGGTATTGGCTATAATGCACCTTGGGCTGCAAGTCCTTACCTTAAAACATTTCCTCTCCTGAAAGCTTTTCACCTCTTGGCTTCTTCTCCCTCTTCATTTAATTATTATTAATACTGTTTTTAATTTTCAGCCCTACCTCATGGTGTGTGGGATCTAGTTTCCCAACCAGGAAACGAACCCATGCCCCTTTCATTGGAAGGCAGAGTGTTAACCACTGGACCTCCAGGGAAGTCCCCTCTCCCTAAAATTTGCCTAATTTTTTTCATTCCATTCAAACTTCAACCTTGATGGAGCTTCATTTGAGTACTTTACCTTATAGCTTAGCATTATATTTCCTTTCTGTATAGTTGAGAACACTACACAGAAACTAATTGCACTTATCTTTTTTTAATGAGTTTTTACCTATTATTTTTAAAACAACTGTGACCAAAGGAGGGAAAATTCATATAAACACACTTTTACAGCAATATCTACAATAACATCTTATTATCTAATGTTATTATACAAACCTGTGAATTACATTTGCTCTGAGCTGAATTCATGCTTTAATTATGGTTTGAGCTAGAGAAAATCAGCCACTTGCACACCCAGCCCCAAGACCTTCTGCAGGAGATAGCTTAAGGCCTCCATGGTCAAAGGCTACACCATGAAGAAACAACCAGGATTTTGTGTACTCGGTAATCTCTAAGATGTTGCAAAGAATTTAGCTTCTATATTTGGGCCAAGGATTTGCTATGTGATGGAGGTTGTATCACAGAATACATCATCAAGGACATTCATGTGTGATAAAATGGTTGCAAAGTATAAATCCGAAGGATTCAGATCTACCAGGTAATATAAGGCTCTGATGCCTGAAAGTGTTGGCTGCTAAATCATATCCAACCCTTTGTGATCCTATGAACTGTGGCCCACCAGTCTCCTTTGTCCAAACAGATTCCCCAGGCAAGAATACTAGAGTGGGTTGCCATTCCCTTCTCCAGGAGATCTTCCTGATCCAGGGATCAAATCTGGCAAATCCTTTACCATCTGAGCCAACAGGGAAGCCCCTTGATGACTAAAACATGAAAGTAAAGGAGGAAAAAGAAATCTCCCCAGTAGAAAAACATGAAAATGACATCAACATTAACAGAAACGGAGCTGAATTTGTTGTTAGTTTGTTTGAGTAAGCTCTAGGAGTTGGTGATGGACAGGGAAGCCTGGCGTGCTGCAGTCCATGGGGTCACAAAGAGTCGGACAAGACTGAGCGACTGAACCAAACTGAACTGAGCTACGTGCACTAGACGGTCACCTTTGGTTTCTGCTCTACAGCAAATGCACCTTCTGTTCATGGTTAAATTCCTTACATAGGCTGTCATTGCCCAGATTGCACATGCTCTTTTTCACTGGCTAAGTTCCCAAGAAAGTTATGGGCAGGCCCTGTTCCATTCTGTCCCTATTTACTAATCTTGGCTTGGACCTACTCTTCTGGTCTGGTTATGATGTCCTGGTGTTCACTTTCTAGGTGATTGATTGACTGTTTTTTTGTTGTTGTCGTTTGTTTTTACTTTTTTGCTTTTCTTTTTTTTTTTTTTTTCCTAATTTATTTTAATTAGTTGGAGGCTAATTACTTTATAGTACTGTAGTGGTTTTTGCCATACATTGACATGAATCAGCCATGGATTTACATGTGTTCCCCATCCTGATCCCCCCCTCCCACCTCCCTCCCCATCCCATTCTTCTGGGTCTCCCCAGCGCACCAGCCCTGAGCACTTGTCTCATGCATCCAACCTGGGCTGGCTATCTGTTTCACACTTGATAATATACATGTTTCAATGCTATTCTCTCAGATTATCCCACCCTCATCTTCTCCCACAGAGTCCAAAAGTCTGTTCTATACATGTGTGTCTCTTTTTCTGTTCTGCATATAGGGTTATCATTACTATCTTTTTAAATTCCATATATATGTATTAGTATACTGTATTGGTGTTTATCTTTCTGGTTTACTTCATTCTGTATAATGGGTTCCAGTTTCATCCATGTCATTAGAACCAATTCAAACGACTGTCTTCAACAGACTATCAGAGATGCTGAAGATGTGGAGGTCATCCCAGTGCAGGTTTTTGAAGGCAACAAGTTTAGGACCCTGATGAATCTGGTGAGCACTCTCATGAGACAGCTTACTGACAAACTCGTTGGGGACAATAAAATTCTGTTTACTATTGTATTACCAGAGACTAGAACAATGCCTTGATGATCATAGGTATCAAGTGAAGTGAAGTCGCTCAGTCGTGTCTGACTCTTTGCGACTCCATGGACTGTAGCCTACCGGGATCCTCAGTCCATGGGATTTTCCAGGCAAGAATGCCGGAGTGGATGGCCATTTCCTTCTCCAGGGGATCTTCCCGACTCAGGGTTAGAACCCGGGTCTCCGGCATTGTAGGCAGAAGGAGTTGGTAATATAATGATAAAATTTGAGGCTGAGTAAAAACAAAAAGATACATTCATTGTGGAATAAGCTGTGTTTGAAAATGAAGCAAATCATCATTTTGGAATTGTTTAGCAGGCCTTGTGGAAATACAGGTCTGTAGCTAAGTGAAAGGTTCTTAACAGATATCCACATCTGTAGGACATATGCATAGTCACTTGGTGAGACACGGAACATGGGTGAAATTGCAGAAGCAGAAAATAGGCTAAAGGATAAACTGCTCATGTCAGGGAACATTTAACAGGAGGATTCCTGCATGCTGTTTTCTATTTCTCATAAATCCTCTGTTCCTTATCAGTTCCTATTCCAGGAATGAGGAGAGATGAACACAGCTCTCAGGACTGAGATCATGACAAACGGTATCTGCCTGGATTCCTTTCAGTAACTCCCTTCAGGGACTCTTTTCTGCGTCAGCGACCTTGTATGAAAGAATGAAGGGATGGAGCCAAAGCAAAAACAATACCCAGTTGTGGATGGGACTGGTGATAGAAGAAAGGTCTGATGCTGTAAAGAGCAATATTGCATAGGAACCTGGAATGTTAGGTCCATGAATCAAGGCAAATTGGAAGTGGTCAAAAGGAGAAGACAAGAGTGAATGTTGACATTCTAGGAATCAGCAAACTAAAATGGACTGGAATGGGTGAATTTAACTCAGATGACCATTATATCTACTACTGTGGGCAGGAATCCCTTAGAAGAAATGGAGTAGCCATCATAGTCAACAAAAGAGTCCAAAATGCAGTACTTGGATGCAATCTCAAAAATGACAGAATGATCTCTGTTCGTTTCCAAGGCAAACCATTCAGTATCACGGTAATCCAAGCCTATGCCCCAACCAGTAACACTGAAGAACCTGAAGTTGAATGGTTCTATGAAGACCCACAAGACCTTTTAGAACTAACACCCAAAAATGATGTCCTTTTCATTATAGGGGGCTGGAATGCAAAAGTAGGAAGTCAAGAAACACCTGGAGTAACAGGCAAATTTGGCCTTGGAGTACAGAGTAAAGTAGGGCAAAGGCTAATAGAGTTTTGCCAAGAGAATGCACTGGTCATAGCAAACATCCTCTTCCACCGACACAAGAGAAGACTCTGCACATAGACATCACCAGATGGTCAACACCAAAATCAGATTGATTATATTCTTTGCAGCCAATGATGGAGAAGCTCTATAGAGTCAGCAAGAACAAGACCAGGAGCTGACTGTGGCTCAGATCATGAACTCCTTATTGCCAAATGCAGACTTAAACTGAAGAAAGTAGGGAAAACCACTAGACCATTCAGGTATGACCTAAATCAAATCCCTTATGACTATACAGTGGAAGTGAGAAATAGATTTAAGGGACTAGATCTGATAGACAGAGAGCCTGATGAACTATGGATGGAGGTCTGTGACATTGTACAGGAGACAGGAATCAAGACCATCCCCATGGAAAAGAAATGCAAAAAGGCAAAATGGTTGTCTGAGAAGACCTTACAAATAGCTGTGAAAAGAAGAGAAGCGAAAAGCAAAGGAGAAAAGGAAAGCTATTCTCATTTGAATGCAGAGTTCCAAAGAATAGCCAGGAGAGATAAGAAAGCCTTCCTTAGTGATCAATGCAAAGAAATAGAGGAAAACGGTAGAATGGGAAAGACTAGAGATCTCTTCAAGAAAATTCGAGATATCAAGAGAACATTTCAAGCAAAGATGGGTTTGATAAAGGACAGAAATGGTATGGACCTAACAGAAGCAGAAGATATTAAGAAGAGGTGGCAAGAATACACAGAAGAACTGTACAAAAAAGATCTTTATGAGCCAGATAATCACAATGGTGTGATCACTCACCTAGAGCCAGACATCCTGGAATGTGAAGCAGGTGGGCCTTAGAAAGCATCACTACAAACAAAGCTAGTAGATGTGATGGAATTCCAGTTGAGCTATTTCAAATCCTGAAAGATGATGCTGTGAAAGTGCTGCACTCAATATGCCAGCAAATTTGGAAAACTCAGCAGTGGCCACAGGATTGGAAAAGGTCAATTTTCATTCCAATCCCAAAGAAAGGCAATTCCAAAGAATGCTCAAACTACCACACAATTGCACTCATCTCACATGCTAGTAAAGTAATGCTAAAAATTCTCCAAGCCAGGCTTCACCAATACGTGAACAAAGAACTTCTAGATGTTCAAGCTGGTTTTAGAAAAGACAGAGGAACCAGAGATCAAATTGCCAATATCCGCTCGATCATTGAAAAAGCAAGAGAGTTCCAGAAAAACATCTATTTTTGTTTTATTGACTATGCCAAAGCCTTCGACTGTGTTGATCATAATAAATTGTGGAATATTCTGAAAGAGATGGAAATACCAGACCACCTAACCTGCCTCTTGAGAAACCTATATGCAGGTCAGGAAGCAGCAGTTAAAACTGGACATGGAACAACAGACTGGTTCCAAATAGGAAAAGGAGTACATCAAGGCTGTATATTGTCACCCTGCTTATTTAACTTATATGTAGAGTACATCATGAGAAATGCTGGGCTGGAAGAAGCACAAGCTGGAATCAAGATCACTGGGAGAAATATCAGTAACCTCAGATATGCAGATGACACCACCCTTATGGCAGAGAGTGAAGAGGAACTGAAAAGCCTCTTCATGAAAGAGAAAGAGGAGAGTGAAAAAGTTGGCTTAAAGCTAAACATTCAGAAAACTAAGATCATGGCATCGGGTCCCATCACCTCATGGAAAATAGATGGGGAGACAGTGGAAACAGTACCAGACTTTATTTTTTGGGGCTCCAAAATCACTGCAGATAGTGACTGCAGCCATGAAATTAAAAGACACTTACTCCTTGGAAGAAAAGTTATGACCAACCTAGATAGCATATTAAAAAGCAGAGACATTACTGTGCCAACAAAGGTCCGTCTGGTCAAGGCTATGGTTTTTCCAGTGGTCATGTATGGATGTGAGAGTTGGACTATAAAGAAAGCTGAGCACCAAAATATTGATGCTTTTGAGCTGTGGTGTTGGAGAAGACTCTTGAGAGTCCCTTGGACTGCAAGGAGATCCAACCAGTCCATCCTAAAGGAGATTGGTCCTGGGTGTTCATTGGAAGGACTGATGCTGAAGCTGAAACTCCAATACTTTGGCTTCCTCCTGCAAAGAGCTGACACTGGAAAATACGCTGCAGCTGGGAGGGATTGGGGGCAGGAGGAGAAGGGGCTGACAGAGGATGAGATGGCTGGATGGCATCATCGACTCGATAGGCATGAGTTTGAGTAAACTCCAGGAGTTGGTGATGGACAGGGAGGCCTGGAGTGCTGCGATTCATGGGGTCGCAAAGATTCAGACACGACTGAGCGACTTTACTGAACTGAACTGAACTGATGTATTAGACTATTCATATTGTGACTATTGATAAAATTTCATCCTGTGTAATAGCTGAGTAATCATCTTACTAAAGATATATAAGCCTGCATTTCTGCTAATAAAATACCCTTGCTCCATCAGAGCTTGGGTCTCCATGGCTGTCTGTCAGTCTGTCTGTCTCTGTCTCTGTCTCTGTCTCTGTCTCTCTCTCTCTCTCTCTCCCTTCCTCCAGCTCTCTCTTTCACTTTCTTATCATTGATTCTGGACCACCAGTTTCCTGTCCATTAAACGACCCCAACATGCTCAGATCTATATTATGGGTTTGTTCACAATAAGTATCCTGGTCTTTGAATTTCTTGTACTATGCTTTTGCCTCTTTAAGATTCTTTTCTTTTATCCATATTTTAAAGGTTATATATTATTTATAATGAGCTTCCCTGGTTGCTCAGTGGTAAAGAATCTGCCTGAAATACAGGAGACATGAGTTTAATCCCTTGGTTGGAAAGATCCCCCAGAGAAGGAAATGCCAACCCACTCATTTTTGCCTGGAGAATCCCATGGACAGAAGACCTGGCAGGCTACAGTCCACAGGGTTGCAAAAGGATCAGAGACAATTTAGCAACTAAACAATGACAACAATTATGTAAAACAGGTAATATGATTTGCTGTATTTCTGGGGTAAGACAAGATAAGAAACGAAACAGATGTGTAGAAAGGACTGACTAGTCACTGAGTTAACAGAAGGACTAAGATTGGATCAAGACAGGAAGAAGCAAGTTTTAAAAAGCAGGAACCACAGGGATATCTGAATAAAAGCAGTGGAGAGAGAAAGCACAGGATTTTATCTTCAGTGTCAGTATGACTGTGGAGAGCTGCCTTAGTGCACTGGTCGGGGTTGGGTCAAGGCAATGAGACAAAACAGAGCTATTCTGAGACAGAAGACTGGCAGCAAGTATGTGTTTGTACCGGCCACACTGTGGAACTGAATTCAAGCTTTCTAAATTTGTTCAACTAGAAGCATGTTTGATCCTGAACTGTGGGCAAAGCTGAGCCTGTGGGCAAGGGTCAAGTGATTAAAGAAAGCAGACCAGGTGCTAAAGCCAAAGAATTTAATTTGTGGCCCTGGTCTCCCTAGGAAACAGTTTTGCTTTCTATCCATAGCACACTGACTATTACCTTCACTCCTGGTAGCTACTTTGATACACAGTGTAAATCTAACAAATCTATTGAAAATATAATTCAAAGAACATGTACTCTTGATGTAGAGTTGGCTCTGTGACCTCAAAGTCCTGTCAATGCCCTGAAAGGGAGCCCTTTTCTGGCAAGTTGCCTTTTCTGGATCGTTTAAAATGTTCATTTTCTTTATCAAGATTCATGTGCTTGTCTGGTCATGAATTTAATGACTTGACCTCTTTCATGAATCTGGTTCTGATAATCACTTCAGGCATACATAAGTGTTTTTCTTTCTTCATTAGATACCTTTTTAAATTGTGTATATTTTTTTTATTGTAGGGAATTTGGGTATAATGTATATTCAACCAAGTATCTCCATATAACTTAGACTTTTGGTAGTCAAAGAGGCCCATAGTAAGTTGTGTGATGACAGTGTCTTAATTTTTGTTCTTTGAAAAGTAATTCCTAAAAGAAGTGATTTTGTGCTAAGGGTTTATTTAAAAGGTAATCCAGGCTGAAGCTGAAACTTCAGTACTTTGGCCATCTGATATGAACAGCCGACTCATTGAAAAAGACCCTGATACTGGAAAAGATTGAAGGCAGGAGGAGAAGGGGATGACAGAGGATGAGATGGTTGGATGGCATCACTAACTCAATGGACATGAGTTTGAGCAAGCTCCAGGAGATGGTGAAGCCTGAGGAAGCCTGATGTACCGCTGTCCAAGGGATCACAAAGAGTCAGACACAATTTAGTAACTGAATTGCAACAGCCAGAAGCATGGTGAGACAGTAGGAATGTGACAGATAAGGGGGGATAACTGATGACAACAACAAAAAGATACACTAGTGACCATTATATACACATTAAAAGCTACTGCAGGAACTAGACTTGGATGCCAATGAGCAACTGTGTTGAAAATATTTCAGGACTGTGCCCTAATTGATGACTAAGTTTGGTTGGTTATTGACCAACATTCCTCCTTGTAGTTTGAAGGATGCTACTGCAATCGTTAGCCTGCTGGCACTTCTGAACTGTCCTACAGGCAGGTTGACCTTGCTCACATAGCCATTGAAAACTATCAAACAGATAAAGACACATAATATAGGAAGGCATTACATATAGTGTGACTCCATCCAAGTCACAATTATCATCTAGGGTGAACTAACTAAGGGAATTGGAGTGAAGCACTGAGCACATCTTAGGTTCATCCTGCAGTCTATGCCTTGTATAATTTAAACTTTAAATACCCTTCGCCCTTCACTGATTCTTCAAGGTAATCGATGGTCTTGATTCCTAAGAAAATAAGATCTGCCACATAAGAGTTACTAAAACTACAGTTTAAACTGACAGAGTTAATTCTAAGAAAATAATTAGTATTCATTGTTTTCCTTCTACCACTTCTTTTATAGTTTCTTCATATTTACCTAGCACTTTTGCTCATCTAGATTGTTTGACTAGTGAGATTATATAGATCTTGGACTTAAGATGCAATAGAAAGGACTGTGTTCTAGGTTAATATATCCTTGTCAGATCCTGACTGTTGTAACTTCCTGTTCACCATGATTCCTGGGCATAGAGACATCATGAGATAACACAAACAAATATCTTATAGGTATTACATACAAACTTCTGTAATCGCATTATTTAATAGTACTGCTAGTTCCCTGTAATTGTCAAGGTCAAAAATCACCGGTATGATAGTAATATTTATCTAAACTTTTAAACTACAACTCCAGTTGGCCAACAGGGAAAGAACAAAATGATCAGGGGCTGTCAGTTAAACTCTATGTTAAGTGGAAGTCTTACTACATTTTCTGATGGAAATTTTCATGCATGCCTGCATGCTAATTTGCTTCAGTTGTATTCTAGTCTTTGCGACCTTTTGGACTATAGTCCACCAGGCTCCTCTGTCCATGAGATTCTCCAGGCAAGAATATTGGAGTGGGTTGCCATGCCTTCCTCCAGGGGACCCTCCTGACCCAGAGATCAAACCTTCATCTCTTACTTCTTCTGCACTGGCAGGCAAGTTCTTTACAACTAGCCCTGGGAAGCCCAGATAATAGCATATAATCTACTAAATCCATACTTTGGTGCATTAGCTTCTTAGCACTTATTCTCTGCCCTTGGCATAAACTCTGCAGCCAGAGAAAGTTCTCAAGTAGAGACACGTTTTCATAAAGCAGGAAGCCATGGGTGTATATAGCAGCTGTCCTGCAAAGCTAATGGGGCTAAAGAATTCAAAGCAGATGCTGGCTGCTATAGACTGATAGTTAAATATTAAGACGACAACTGGTGTGTATGTTTATGTTTCTTCTCTTGGGAGATGAAGTATCTGACAGTATTGTAAATGATGACTGCATAGTTTATAATATGATGGTAATGAGGTATACTGAGGAGAATGGTAAGTGGTACATCCAAAGACCAGAACTCTCTGGACCTGAGAGAGGAGAGAGGGAACCCTGGAGGAACGGCTAGAAGTAAGTGAGGTTGAAGAGACCTCTGAAGTCCAGATATTGAGCCCACATTTACTGCAACTGGCTATGGGTTTCCTTGTGAGATAAGGAGTCTCTTCTTAGGAATTCAGTGAACATAGTTTTTGTTTACTCTTGGAGTTAATGGTTAGGAAGAAGTCATTCTTTGGAATTGGATTCTGGGTCAGTGACTTGGTGACCCAAATCAATTCAACTGTTCAATGCAAGGGTCTATGATCATTGAATAGCAATATAGTATTCACGATATTTTTAAAGAAAATTTGAAGTTGTTATGCACAAAGAACTAGGTTATATATACAGAAAGAAAGAGAAGGTCAAAATAGACCCCTGAGTAACCCATTAGAACATTGTTTTACAGCGGTAATTACCTAACATCCCTAATACAATTTGAGTCTACGGAAGATTATTTCTCTTTATTAACGATGTGATCATAATCTCCATTATAAGCTTGATAAATGAAGAAAAGTAAATTCTAATTATTCAATCCCAGTAGCTATTGGAAACTCTTAGCAAGAAGAGGTAGCAATGTAATTTATATCTAACATGTATAAACCAGACTAAAAAATAACTGAATTTTCATGATTATCTCTTTCTAAAGTGATTTTGCTCTATCTTTCTCTTACTCCAATCTCTCTCTCTACTTTGACAGGTTTGTCTATGCCTTCAGTTTTAGACCTGTAATCTCCTGAACACTTTAATCCTCAATACTGAAAAGTAGTCCAGCTGATGTTTATGGTACCATCATGACAGATAAGTATAGAATAAACAAGAATTGAGGATTATTGTATATTTATAAATCTGACTGTAAATTGCCTATCATCATAAAGCACTATTTTAATCATATGTGATATTTACACTTTTGTATTTTAGGTGATTTTAGCGACTCGCAGAGTAAACTAGTTCTAATACATATATTTTCTGAAGCTTTCAAATGCAATTTATAAAGATAAAGTAACAGTTTTTTCATCTCTGGTAACTGCAATAGGTTGCTGTAGTTTTACTTTTATAATTCTGAATGCATGTTATCTTTTACCAGGGAATATAATAGTTGATATTAGTTGTCCCAATCTAGATAATAATAATATGAGCTTTTCAAACTGATATCAACACACAGGTCAGTGAACAACTCAACATTCTAAGAAAGCTACATTGAATATTTTTTTAATTGCCAAGTACAGTTAATTAATTTCTAAAGTATATTCTAGAATATAAAATGTTATATTTCATATTGACTCTTAAAAATTTCTCAGCATTTATGTGATAAGCAAGTTGAAAGAAACATTTTCCCCCCAAATTTTCATTATATTGAAATTATTTTATAAATTTTAAATGTACCAACAAAATTGCATAGTATTTATGGAACACTTCTTACATTATATCAGGTCTTCACCCTTCATGATAGCCTTGCCCTTTTCCAAGAATTTAACAATTTCTCCCTCAAACATATGTGCTTGCCTATGTCTTGACTTTGGATTGTGTTTTGGTTTAGCCAGTGGGATATTGGTACATATGACACAATCAAGGGCTTAACACATTAGACTTATTCTCTTTATTCCCTGCCAGATACCTGAAGAAGAACCACCTTGGTGAGCTCTGACTAAATGCTTGAGTCAGCCCAGCTGAGATCTGAGGGACTGCCCTAGACAATTCACAGAGGCTTAAGGGGAAAAAAGTTATTTTTTATTGCCACTGAAATTTTGTAGCTCTTTGATTCATAGCAACAGCTATTTGATACAGATGCATACAGTTTGTGGCCTGCAATGATTTATGTTGAAGTGGTTACAATTGTATGAACAAATATAACACTATTTGAGTATGACACTAAGTCAGTGTTTAAAGAGTACTAGCAAGCAAATATGTGGAAAAACAAACACATACTGTCTTCAGCATTGTGATCAGATATTTGGTCTCATGAACATATTTATATACATAAGACCAAGTATGAGTAATTGCAGATGTTCAAGTTGGATTTAGAAGGGGCAGAGGAACCAGAGATCAAATTGCCAACATCTGTTGGATCATAGAAAAAGAGAGTTCCAGAAAAACATTTACTTCTGTTTCATTGACTACTGTAAAGCTTTTGACTCTGTGAATCACAACAAACTGTGTAAGATTCTTAAAGAGATGGGAATACCAGACCACCTTACTTGCCTCCTGAGAAATCTGTATACAGGTCAAGAAGCAACAGTTAGAACCAGACATGGAACAACGGACTGGTTCCAAACTGGGAAAGGACTACATCAAGGCTGTATATTGTCACCCTGCTTATTTAACTTATACGCAGAGTACATAATGTGAAATGCCAGGCTGGATGAAGCACAAGCTGGAATCAAGATTGCTGGGAGAAACATCAATAACCTCATATATACAGAAGACACCACCCTTATGGCAGAAGCCAAGAGCAACTAAAGGGCCTCTTGATGAAAGTGAAAGATGAGTGAAAAAGGTGGCTTAAAACTCAACATTTAAAAAACAAAGATCATGACATCTGGTCTTATCACCTCATGGCAAATAAATGGAGAAACAGTGGAAACAGTGGCAGACTTTATTTTCTTTGGCTCCAAAATCACTGTAGATGGGATTGCAGCCATGAAATTAAAAGACATTTGCTCCCTGGAAGAAAAGATATGACAAACTAGACAGCATATTAGAAAGAAGAGACATTACTTTGCCAACAAAGGTCCACCTAGTCAAACTATGGTTTTTCCAGTAGTCATGTATGGATATGAGAGTTGCACCATAAAGAAAGCTGAGCCAGAAGAATTGATGCTTTTGAACTGTGGTGTTGGAGAAGACTCTTGAGAGTCCCTTGGACTGCAAGGAGACCAAACAAGTCCATCCTAAAGGAAATCAGTCCTTGATATTCATTGGAAGGACTGATGCTGAAACTGAAGCTCCAATACTTTGGCCACCTGATGCAAAGAACTGACTCATTGGAAGAGACCCTGATGCTGGGAAAGACTGAAGGCAAGAGGAGAAAGTGATGACAGAGGATGAGATGATTGGATGGCATCACCAACTTGATGGACATGAGTTTGAGCAAGCTCCAGGAGTTGGTGATGGGCAGGGAAGCCTGGTGTGCTTCGGTCCACAGGGTCACAAACAGTCAGACATGACTGGGTGACTGAACTGAACTGGCACATTTATAAATTCAAGAATGATTGTTCTTAACGAGTATAGTACATTTAGAGAAGTAATATGAAAATTTAGTGTGGAAAAATAATCATAGGGATTTCTGCAGTCTGCTGGTTGCCCTCCCAATCTTCATTATCCTCTCCTTTTCATGCAAAGTGAAAGTGTTAGTTGTTCAGTGGTGTCTGACTCTTGGTGACCGCATGGACTGTAGCTCACCTTGTTCCACTGTCCATGGAATTCTCCAGGTAAGAATACTGGTGTGTGTAGCCATTCCCTTCTCCAGGGGGATCTTCCAACCCAGGTATCAAACCCAGTTCTCCTGCATTGCAAACAGATTCTTCACTGTCTGAGCCGCCAGGGAAGCCAAGCAAAGATAGAATCACCCAGCCACACTTGCAGCTTGGTGTGGCCATATAACCTAGAATCTAATTAATGTAATGTAAACAAAAGGGCTGGATTTGACTTTCAGGAAGCTCTTTAAAGAAAGCCTACTCAGCTGAAAATGGAATATTTCTGTCGTTTCCACCACCCACTTGTATTGAGGTGTGGACCAGATATCCTGGTAGCCAACTTGGAGCATAAGTTGACCTGATGGTGGGTATTATGATGATAGCATAGAAAAATACAAGAATCCTGACTCCTTTCAGAGGTAGACAGCCCTTTAACTTCTACCTCTGGTATTTTTTGTTTTAAGAGTGTTTCAATCACTCTTATTTTGAACTTTTTAGTATTTTGAGTATTCATAGAGGCTACCCCTAAAAAGTCATGAAACACAGGTGAACTTGTTACTGAAAATAAATATAAGATGCTAAACAGTGTTTAATTCATATTTTAACTCCCACGGCATCTAGAAAAGTGTTTTTTTTTTTCCCCCTAGTGTAAGTAGTTAGGACATAATGCCTCTAGCTTCCCTACGTGCACCTTATGTAGCACTTCTGAATCTGCTAATGCTACGCTTCATCTGCATTCTTCCTATTAATTCTGTCAGTCAGGAGGGATCTGAAATATTCATTCATTCACACAGGGCATATTCATTATTTATAAAATTTCACTATGTCACATACTCCAGGTCTGTATCCTTTGGGCAATGTTGAAAAGTTAAAGTTTAAAAAAAAAAAAGAATATCAAATATTGGAGTTCTTGATGTTCAGAACATACCATGTAAAAGTTTGACATCTTCAACAAAAATGTTTCAACATTATTACTACTCTTCTCTCTTATATAAATATTCTTTTATTAAAAATGAAAGTCAGATCACTAAATTGATAAATTTTGTTTCATAAATGTCAAGACTGAACCAAACCACCAACTTTATAATTCTTAAAGACAATTATAAATATTCATGTGAAAATAAAAACAGAAGGAATAAAAATTCATCCTTTTTAAGACCAAGTAGGGCAATTTTCATTATTGACTAGGACTTAAACTGTTTATCTCATCAGCATTCTTCTTCATCCTTACATCCTCCCTCAATGATTGTGGCTATTTGCCAGCCTCAGTTTAAAATATATATATATTATTTGTCATAATTCCTGCCTTCCTTATTATTGTTGAGGAAATAAGCATCGCTTTCTATTACACTCCATGTGCAAAACCTTCTCTTTGTACCTTAATATTTATTTTTAGATGATTTTTTATTGTTTACATTTTGACATTTATGTTTCATTTTAGCTCATTTTTGTATATAGTTTGAGGTATAGAAGATTTTTTTTCCCCCGGACTCTGGGTGTTGGAGATGGGCAGGGAGGCCTGGTGTGCTGTGGTTCATGGGGTCGCAAAGAGTTAGACACGACTGAGCGACTGAACTGAACTAAACTGAACTGATGGAGATCTGATTGCTCTACCATGATTGTTAAAGTGACTATCCTAACTCCACTGAATTACTTATATACCTCTTTTCTAAAATCAATTCATGTTAATTCACATTTTCACCTTTAAGCTTGATACTAGATAATAGCATTTGATATTACCTATAGATAGAGGGAGTTAACTTCTCTTCTGGGGTGGTTGAAAATTTTTAGCAAGAATGAATGTTAGATTTTGTCAATTAAAAAAAAAAAGAGGCAAAGGGTTCTAATAGACATCTCACCAGAGAATATATATAGATTATACATAGGTCTATAAAAAGATGCTGAACATCATTGACCATTAAAACACTTTCTTGAATCTATAGAGAAAGTCAGGATGAATTTGCATCTTAAAATTTTTTAATCTACAGATCCATGAACATGGTAAGCTAAGCTGGTATAGCTCTCTAGTTAAGTCTTCTTTAATTTCTCTAAGCAATATCATGTGATCTATATCAGTTCTCAGGGAACAGGTATTTCACTTATTTTTTCTGTTTCATTCCTAGCTTTTTATACTTTATCCTATTAAAAATGCAAGGTAATTCATTGAATTACTGCTATACACCTATTAGAACAACTTAAAGTAAAAAGGCCAACCACACCAAATATCTCTGTGAGAATGAGGAGCTGAGACTCTCATCACTGCTATTGAAAATGTAAGAGGATAAAGCCACTTTGGAAAACAGTATGGTAGCTTCTTAAACAGTTAAATATACATCTCAACTTATGAGTCATCCCTTTTTAAAAAAGATTTTTTTGATATGGACCATTTTTTTAAAGTATTTATTGAATTTGTTAACTATATTGCTGTTGTTTTATACTTTGCTTTTTTAGCCTCAAGGCATGTTGGATCTTAGCTCTCCAACGAGGTGCTGAACCCACACCCCCTGCATTAGAATGTGAAGTGTTAACCACTGGACCTTCAGGGAAGTCCCAGGAGCAATCTCTTCTATCTCTGGGCATTTACTCAAGAGAAATAAAAGGACATGCCTAAAAAATTACTTATAAACAGATACCGTGAGAAGCATTTGTAGTCATCAAAACTTTAACCACGCTAATGTCCATCAATGGATAATCATCCACATATTGCAGGTAGAAACGAGGGAACTTTAAATCATTCATCTTAGCCTTCAGGTTTGGGGAGAAATAAGATGGACTCTCCAGGTAAATCTGAAGCATTACCATCTGGTTGAATTGTTTTTCTTCCTAAGTGAAGGTAAAAATGTATTGGCAAGCTTCATCAACTAAAGAATGTACAACATACATCAATTAGAGTAAAAAACTTACTTCCAGTGGGAATGTGTATGTTCGTCACTCAGTCGTGTCTGACTCTCAGCGACCCCATGGACTGTAGCTCTCCAGGTTCTTTCCTTCATGGGATTTTTCAAGCAAGGATACTGGAGTGGGTTGCTGTTTCCTTCTCCAGGAGATCTTCCCAACCCAGGGATCGAATCTGGGTCACCCACATTGCAGGCACACTCTGAGCCACCAGGTAAGCTCTAGTGGGAATAGATATTATTAATTAATGAGAATTAGGAATAACATTGTTAAGGGAGAGCAATGCTGTTCATTGCTCAGAGGTCCTGGCAAACCTTTACCATCAATACTTAGGTTTTCTCACCTATAAAATGCAAGTGTTAATGTGGCTAGTACAAGGGACAAGGAGGCCTTGAGTCTTGTAGTCTTCCATTATGTCCTTTATTCCTTGTAGTTTTTCTTTCCTTATAGGGTATCGATTAGCAAATGGGCAGCGGTTTTGAGGAGTATGCTTGAATCTTGATTGGAGGTGCATTGTGAATTTTGCCAACAACAGTTGGAGATCCTGCCCATAAGAAAGGTGGTAGCTGATTCAATAGGGACAAATGATCAGTGTTTCCAGAATCGGCTCTAGCAGCTACTGTCAGAGTCGGAACAAACAAAAGATGCCAAAGTGTCATTTAATACACCTGGATGGTTACTTTGATGACTACTGTCAATTTCTAGGCTATTTTCCTCTTTTGGGAGAAAATATTCTAGTACAATACTTCTCTTATAACTTTCAACCTAATAAGTGGACAAGATCACAAGAAATAAGGAGGAAAAGTGTCTCTCTCAAAGTGTCTGAACAAAATGAAAAGTTCAGAGACAGAATCCTCTAGAGGTTCATTAAAGAGTCTCTACTATCTGAATGGTTTTGGTACTAGGAAGCAGGGTCTGTTTTTAGTAGTGGGGTTGAGCACCAACAGTGTAGCTCTGTTGCCAATTAGGACTGGAAGAGGTTTGTCTCCAATCTGGAGAGATGTTTCTCCAAACCAATTAAGAGGAAGGACTGGGAAGAGCCCTGTAATTCCTCAGATCGCTGTCATTGAGAATTAAGAGTTTGCTGGACAGGCTGGTTTGAAATCTGAAGGCACTTAAAGTACTTATTTGTAACCATCTCTTTGCCAATGCCTGGCTCCTCCTAGCAGAAACTAGGAGGACTTGGTTTCATTTGGGAGGCTTCATTTGCTGAAGTTGAAGATTAAGAATTTTGATGGTCTCTCTTGGAGATGACTCATGTAGAGTATGAGAGAGTTGATTTGCCAGAGTAACCAAATCTGGAGTGGACATAGTTTTTCATTCCATCCTGGTCCTTTCTCACTAGAAAGGAAAAGTCTAACTTCAACATACAGTTCAAAGCTAGTTGGGTGGAATCAACATCTGACAGAAGACCAGAATTAAAAAAAAAAAAAAAAAAAGACAACAATCAGCTGTTCATAGTAATAGTTAATGGTAGGTTCAGCAGATTTTCTTGTTCAAGTCTAAATTTTCTTCCAATCAACAGGCATTAAAAAAGACCTAGGAATTGCTTGCTGAAGCTGCCTAATGATTGTTGATTGATCATTTAATAAACTAGTAGGCTGGTTTCCAAATTGTAATTCTAGATACCTTTCAGGATTTTCCCAATTAGTAGTTTTCATTCAATGCTGGTGCTTGTTTTCACTGAGAAGCTAATGAATAAGCTGATATAAGTCAGAGAAACTATGTCTGAAGGACTATATTAAATTACTCAGCAAACGTGAGGAATTTCTTAAGTTATTTTGGAAAAATCTTTGACTATGGCTCATAGTTCAGCTTTGGTCTAGGGAGTCTAAGAAATGAAGGGTTTAGCCTCTGGGTCCTCAGAACTTTAATTTTGAAAGAACAGGTTCTGATAAGTTTAGAGGAAAAGGAATGGGGAAAGTTTCAGAGACAGTAGGAAGCTTTCTGGGAGCATTAGTGTGGTCGACTTGAGGGTATTGAGGTGGTATAGAAAGAATAGAGGAAGATGACACCCAAGACCAAGAAACTCAGGAAGAAGAACTCGAGGTTTCAGGGGCCATTTTGTTTTTCTTAATATTTTTTTTTTTTTTTTATCCAAATCTTAAAATCTAATTTACAATTTTCAAACAGCCTACAGGACAAACGACTTAACTCAAAGAGCTTGCAAGCTGAACCCAGCCTATCTAATGGAGACAGTTTGGTCTCAGAAGAGCCAAGCCAAAGATCTTTTTTTTTTTTATCTTTTCTTTTTCAGCCAGTGTCTAGAACACAGCTTTCCAAAGGAGTAGGCTAAAGGCTAAAAACAAGGCACGATTTCAGAGAAACAACACTTTGCTCAAAAAGGAATGGGTCAAGACTGGACAGCTTCAAGAGAAGTAACCCCTGTTCTGAGTGGAACAGGCTAGAGGCAAACCAGTTTCAGGGAAACAGCGTGATCTTGAAATCAGACTAAAGAGCCAAATGAGTACTCACAGAGAGAATAAGGCCTTAACCAGAAAGATAAAATCTTAAATGGATCCCCAGTGAAGTTTGGAGAGGTTTAAATGTAAGGAATGCAAGAGTTTGGATCCAGGAGGAGGACGTCCCTTCAAACAGCAAGCTCAGCGAGAAGGAAGCAAGTGACAATGGTCTCAGTCGTGAATACTGACTTTTTTTGCTCACCAGTCCCCAAGTTGTGAGAGGGTCCCTGCACAGGCCTCCAAAACACTGAGTCGAAACAATATATAAGCAGATATTTCTCCAGCAATGATGAATTTGTTTGGAATCAGTAGAGAATTGCACAGGGCTTCCCCAGCTGGCTTAGTTGTAAAGAATCTGCCTGCTAACAAAGAACTCGTGTGTTCCATCCCTGGGTCAGAAAGACGCCCTGGAGAAAGAAATGAGTTGGACATGACTTACAGAATAAACAACAACAACAAAAGAGAATTGCAGTTCAGGGTCTGCCACCATGGTGCGTGAATGTGTGCAATTTGCTCATCATGCCTGATTCTTTGTGACCCCATGGAGTATAGCCCACCAGGATCCTCTGTCCATGGAATTTCACAGGCAAGATTACTGGAGTGGGTTGCCATGCTCTCCTCCAGGGGATCCTCCCAACCCAGGGATAGAACCCACGTCTCCTGCACTGCAGGCAGATTCTTTACCATAACATCTTCTGGTGAGCCACATACAAGTCACCACATGGAAAGGGAAAGAGAACACTTTCATAGAGGGGACGAGGAAGCTGGGAGAGGTATAGTAAACAAGGTCTACCCATGGTTTTTCATTGCTGAGTCTTGCCAGGAAAGAAAAGCAGTCTTTTCTCTTCTTATTGGGCTTTGCTATTGTCAAATAGCAAAGGGTGGGAGAGCATCTCCTTCTGGTCTCCTAACTCCACTGAACTCAGGCTTCTGTTTATTAACTTTTTCAAGATCATGGTTTGAAAGAAAATAACAAAGATCTGTAAAACAATTATCTTTAAATTAGAAAAAAAAAAAAAATAGGATCACGAAATGAATAGAACAGAGCCTGTCCAATACAAGTGGGATCAGTTGAAAGATTGAGTAGCCAAATGATTGACCCTCGAGAGAGTAAAGGCAACTCCTCCTATCTGACTGCCTTACAGCGGGAACATGGGCTTATTAATGTCTTCAGACTCAAATTGAAATATGGGCTCAGCTTGAGCCTACACTATTGACTCTCCTGGGCCTATAGCTTTCTGGCTGCCACTCTTGTGACTATAAGTGGTTCTGTTTCTTTAAGAACCTTGACTAACACAGAGTTTTATACCAAAAGTGATTAAAGAGAAACAGATTTGTAAGGATAAGTTTTCTAATTTGATTCAGGGGTTTCTGGAATTGGCTCTCAACTCTTATTATATTTAAAGATATAAATGACTTTATTTCCAGTAGTAAAAGAGATCATTGGTAGTCTACAAAGTGATCTAGCAATGGAAGTATACAAAATGCCATCATTGGATAATCCTATTCAAGTTTTTGTGAAGCAAGGGGCTGGATAACTGTGCATTTGGTACTTTGGGATTTTTTTTTTTTTTTTTTCCAAACCAATTGTCAATGAGATTGACTGGTTGCTCCGAATGTCACTGGACAAAGTAGAGAAAGAAATGAATGGAGTCAGAGATTTTAATTCCAAGGTCAAGAACTTACATAAAGACCTGAAAACTTATGTGTGTGCCCTGGAAAGAGACTCTTACCTTTGATTGACACAGGACTGAGAATATTGAAAACCTAGCCCAGAATTCCTTCCTGCCAATGGATGAATTTCAATGTAAATTAAATTCCCAGCTTCACAGTGTCTGCTGTGAATGCGATGGCATTATTTGTAAAGAATGGGATCTTATAAGCTGGAGAGGGGATTTGTGGGAAGGTCCCAATAAATATGGAGCTATCAAGCCCCTAAATTCTGATGAGTCTTATTTGTCATGGAAGAGGCCTGCCCATTCCTAGTGGAAGGAGACTCCACACATCCTGAGTGGAGTGCCTCTCCACCTTGTCTGAAAAGATGAACTCTGCATTCCTTGAGGAAATTGCAATGACCTCCCCAGAAGCAGTTATGCAAGACAATGCAGATTGTCCTCAGGATTCAGCTCCCCTGCCCCAGCTTTCTTTGCTTCTAGGCCTATAATTATACTCAAGACTCAGCAGCCCTTAAAAGTGCAGAACAAATTTCAAAAAATCTTTTCAAGTTTTCTAATTTACACCAACAGAAGTCTGACAAACCCATCTGAGAATGGACGAGTGTGGGATAATGGAAAAATATAGTTGCACCAGGCTGAAGTTTTTGATATGGGCTCTCTAAGCATCAGTCAGTCAGTTCAGTCACTCAGTCATGTCCGACTCTCTGCAACCCCATGGACTGCAGCCCAGAGCTTGCTCAAACATATGTCCATTGAGTCGGTGATGCCATCCAACCATCTCATCCTCTGTCGTCCCCTTCTCCTCCTGCCTTCTGTCTTTTCCAGCATCAGGGTCTTTTGCAATGAGTCAATTCTTTGCATCAGGTGGCCAAAATATTGGAGCTTCAGCTCCAGCTTCAGCATCAGTCCTTCCAATGAATATTTAGGACTGATTTCCTTTAGGATTGACTAGTTTGATCTCCTTGAAGTCCAAGGGACTCTCAAGAATCTTCTCCAATACCACAGTTCAAAATTGTCAATTCTTCAGCACTCAGCTTTATTTATGGCATATTCTACATTTAACACTGCAACTTGGAGAGTTACAAATAATTAACAGGTTGCTTGACTAAAACATAGATCGTTGACAGGTGGTCCATAATGAGTGAGTTAGAAATGGTTCAGAGACAATGATCACCTCATGGACATTCTTCTGATTGGTTGGTGTTGAGGAGA
Organism: Dama dama; assembly: GCF_033118175.1. Lineage (NCBI taxonomy): Eukaryota > Metazoa > Chordata > Mammalia > Artiodactyla > Cervidae > Dama > Dama dama. Next base: position 23,846,136 of record NC_083711.1, read on the forward strand.
ATGGCAGTCAGCATCATCAACCTTCTGGCTTCAACCAGTCTAGGGTCCACTTGCTTGTGGTCAGCATATCATTAAGTTTTTCCACCTACTAGGGCTTCCCAGCTGGTGCTAGTGGTTAAAAAAAAAAAAAAAACACCTGCCAATGCAGGCAATGGAAGAGTTGAAGGTTCAATCCTTGAGTATGGAAGATCCCTGGAGTAGGAAATGGCAACCACTCCAATATTCTTGCCTGGAAAATCCCATGGACAGAGGAGCCTGGTGGGCTACAGTCCATAGGGATGCAGAGTCAGACATGACTGAGCAACTGAGCACAATGAGGGTTTCAGTATCCTCAAAACAGCTCAAAGATATTGTTACATATGTGCTTTGAGGGGAACCAGGACCTAGACCCAAGGCTGCACTCTTGCTTCTTGACTGCTCTTTCCTTGACTTCATATCTCCTCCCTTCCCTAATTAGCAGCTGTTTTTCAGGAAAGATCTTCATTAAATTTCCTGTAATCAAGCAATGGGGAACACAGGAAGGCTTTTGTGCCCTGGAGCCTCACAAGGACCTTCTCAGTTTCAGGACCTGCCTTGATTTAATATAGGAGAAGTGATTCAAAGGCTCAGCAAGATTGGGATTTTAGAATAGATCTGTCTTTTAAAAACTACGCACCCACATTGGAAAGGTCCAGAGACAAAACTTTCATCACAAGAATGAGGAATACATTTGTAAGCCCTGTGACACTCTTTGCTATAGAATAGAATTTACAGTGACTGGGCACAGTGGTCACTGAATTGGAAAAGCTAAATATAAAGTGGTGATCAAGCCTAAATGATCCTAGAGTGGTAGGGACCAAATGTCAGCATCAACCACCAAATGCAAGGTGAGTGTGATTCCTATCAATGGGCCACAGGATGAAAGCAGTAATCAGAATCATCTGACTCCTAGGGACCTATCAAACTGGTTAGTTGATTCTGGAGTTCCTAGAAACAAAACAGAAAATCTATTAAAATATTACTTGATCTGTAAAACCAGAAAAGCTCTAGAACAAGCAAACAAAAAGTCTGAGTGCTAAGTTGCTTGAGTCATATTTGACTTTTTGTGATCTTATGGATTATAGCCTGCCAACCTCCTCTGTCCATGGAATTCTCCAGGCAAGAATACTGGAGTGGGTTGCCATGACTTCCTCCAGGGAATATTTCTGACCCAAGTACCAAACTCATATTTCTTATATCTCCTTCATTGGCAGGTGAGTTCTTTACCACTAATGCCACCTCTAAGCTGAATTAAAAACAGATTTCTGAGCCAGTTTACAGACCCAGAATATTTGAATGAAGAGAAGGTTGAGTACCCTTGAGGAGTGTCCCTGGTACCTTACTAAAAATGTATCATTCATCTTTCTCCAAGCCTTACTCAGGGACCTAAGAGGTTTGCCAGGGTAATTGTGCTCTGGGGAGAAGGAAATCATCAGACTTTGGAGGAAAGTGGCTCTGAACTAACACTAATACCAGGAAACCCAAAACATCACTTGTTGTCTTTCAGTCAGAGAAGGGATTTATGGAAGTCTGCTGGCCAACGGAGTTTTAGTTTAAGTCTGTGTGATAGTGGGCCAAGTGTATCTCCCAACCTATCTTGTGGTTATTTCCTCAGTTCTGAAATGCATAATTGGATTAAATATACTCATAAAATGGCTTTATTCCCTGACCTATGAACTGAGGGCTCTTATGGTTGAAAAGGCCAAGTGGACGCTGCTGTAACTGTCTCTATCGAGAAAACTAATAAGCCAAAAGCAATTCTGAAGGGATTGCAAAGAATAGTGCCACCATTAAGAGCTTAAAGTATGCAAGGATGGTGATTCCTACCATATCGCCACTAGATTTGCTTATGCTGCTACTGCTAAGTCGCTTCAGTCGTGTCTGACTCTGTGCGACCCCATAGACAGCAGCCCACCAGGCTCCCCTGTCCCTGGGATTCTCCAAGCAAGAGTACTGGAGTGGGTTGCCACTGCCTTCTCCATTTGCTTATGCAGCCTCTGTAAAAGACAGAGATGGATCTTGGAAAATAACCATGGAGCATCATAACCTTAACAAGGTTGTGACTCCAAATGCAGCTGCTATGCCAGATGGTGCTGGTAGTAAAGAATCCATCTGCCAATGCAGGAGACATAAGAGATTCAGGTTCAATCCCTGGATTGGAAAGATCCCCTGGAGAAGGAAATGGCACCCCACTCCACTGCTCTTGCTAGAAGAATCCCATGGACAGAGGAGACTGGTATGCTACGGTCCATGGGGTTGCAAAGAGTAGGACATGACTAAGCATCTAAGCAAAAATTGTACCAGAAATGGTTTCACTGGTTGAGGAAATTAATGCAGCCCCTTGTTCCTGAACTGCAGCTATGGACCTGAAAATTTTTTTCTCCACACATGTCCGTGAGATCATCAGAAGCAGTTTGTTTATAGCTGGCAAGGCCAGCAATACACTTTCCCTGTCCTAACTCAAGAGTCTATCAGCTCTCCCACTCCATGCCATACTTTAGTTTCCAGAGATCATGATCATTTCCCTTCCACAAGATATCATGCTGGCTTATTACATTGATGACATTACACTGATTAGACCTGGTGAAAACGAAGTAGCAGCTACTCCAGGCTTACTGGTAAGAGTGAGAGAGTCAATCCCTAAGCAGGTTGATAAGAAGTCTGGAGTCTCTGAGGAGAGGGAGGGGGAGAGGGAGGGTGAGGGAGAGGGGAAAGGGTCAGGGGTTCTCAAGGAGGAGATAGGGGTCTGGAATTCTCAAGGAGGAGGAAAGAACAAACATGTTTTCTTTTGTTTTTTCTCTCTTCATTCCTTAGTCTTAGTCACAGAAAATATTTTTTCCTTTAAGCCCAAACTGATAAGAATGCTTAAACTACTGCACAATTGCACTCATCTCACACGCTAGTAAAGTAATGCTTAAAATTCTCCAAGTCAGGCTTCAGCAATACGTGAATGGTAAACTTCCAGATGTTCAAGCTGGTTTTAGAAAAGGCAGAGGAACCAGAGATCAAATTGCCAACATCCACTGGATCATCGAAAAAGCAAGAGAGTTTCAGAAAAACATCTATTTGTGCTTTATTGACTATGCCAAAGCCTTTGAGTGTGTGGGTCACAACAAACTGTGGAAAATTCTGAAAGAGATGGGAATACCAGACCACCTGACCTGCCTCTTGAGAAACCTGTATGCAAGTCAGGAAGCAACAGTTAGAACTGGACATGGACCAACAGACTGGTTCCAAATAAGAAAAGGAATACGTCAAGGCTGTATATTGTCACCCTGCGTATTTAACTTCTATGCAGAGTACATCATGAGAAACCCTGGGCTAGAAGAAACACAAGCATTGCTGGGAGACATATCAATAACCTCAGATATGCAGATGACACACCCTTATGGCAGAAAGTGAAGAGGAACTAAAAAGCCTCAGTGAAAGTGAAAGAGGAGAGTGAAAAAGTTGGCTTAAAGCTCAATATTCAGAAAACTAAGATCATGGCATCTGGTCCCATCACTTCATGGGAAATAGATGGGGAAACAGTGGAAACAGTAGCAGACTTTATTTGGGGGGGGCTCCAAAATCACTGCAGATGGTGATTGCAGCCATGAAATTAAAAGATGCTTACTCCTTAGAAGCAAAGTTATGACCAACCTAGATAACATATTAAAAAGCAGAGACATTACTTTGCCAACAAAGGTCTGTCTAGTCAAGGCTATGGTTTTTCCAGTGGTCATGTATGGATGTGAGTTGGACTGTGAAGAAAGCTGAGCACTGAAGAATTGATGCTTTTGAACTGTGGTGTTGGAGAAGACTCTTGAGAGTCCCTTGGACTGCAAGGAGACCCATCCAGTCCATCCTAAAGGAGATTGGTCCTGGGTGTTCATTGGAAGGACTGATGCTGAAGCTGAAACTCCAATACTTTGGCCACCTCATGCAAAGAGTTGACTTGTTGGAAAAGACCCTGATGGGGTCTTGGAAAAGACCTGATTGGAAAAGACCCTGATGCTGGGAGGGATTGGGGGCAGGAGGAGAAGGGGATGACAGAGGATGCGATGGCTGGATGGCATCACTGACTCGATGGACATGAGTTTGAGTAAACTCCAGGAGTTTGTGATGGACAGGGAGACCTGGCATGCTGCGATTCATGGGGTCACAAAGAGTTGGACATGACTGAGCGACTGAACTGAACTGAACTAAGGATTATATAACAACAATGTATCCTGCCTGAGGACAGTTTCTCCTTCCTTACAACCTTCTGACTAATCCTGTTATCTTAAAATGTAAATTATGAGAGTGAGTCTAGTAAGATCTTTACAAGCTTGAGACATTCTTTTGATTTATTATAATAACTAATTAAAAAATTATATAAATCCATTGCTAACACTAGCAAGGGGGGGCACTCTCCATCCCCCTTCTGATGTCTATATCAGAAGCTTTCTCTGTCACTTTTCATACTAACAAAACTCTGCTACAGAAAAGCTCTTGAGTGATCAAGCCTGGGCCCTGGTCCCGAAGCTAAATCTTCTTCTTCGAGAATCCAACACTGTTCACTGTGAGCTATCAAGAGACTTGCCTGACAGAATATGGGGGGAAATATGACAAAAATTCAGGATACATTGTTGTATCTGGCCCCTCCTATAACCAGTAAAAAGGGAGAACACCTAGAGGACCTCTCTTGAATTTGGAGGCAGCATATTCCTCACTTGGGTGTGTTACTCTGGTCTATTCACTGAGTAATCCCCGAAGCTGCTAGTTTTGAGTGAGGCCCAGAGCAAGGGAAGAGTTCTCAACAGACTTAGCCTACAGTGCAAGCTGTGTGACTGCTTGGTCCATATGATCTAGCAGATCCAATTGTATTTGAAGTGGAAGTGGCAGAGAGGGATGCTGTTTGGAGAGTTTTTCAGGTCTTTAGGGAGATACCCTGGAGAAAGAAGTGGCAACCCACCCCAGTATTCTTGCCTGGAGGATTTCATGAAGAGAGGAGCCTGGTGGGCTACAGTCCATGGGGTCACAAAGAGTCAGACACAACTGAGCAACTAACACAGACATAACACATAGGGATGTAGGTGGTTCTCATTGCAGGTCCTCAAGATTTTGGAGCAAAGTCCTGCTATCCTCTGTGAATTATTATCCTTTTGACAGAGAGCTGTTGGCCTGCCATGAGCTATTGGGCAATAGTAGAGACTAGACATTAAACCATGGGCTGCCAAGTTGCCTGATAGTTGCCTATCATGAAATGGGTATAATCTGACCCACCAAGCTATAAAGTTAGACATGAACAGCAACACTCCATCTTTGAATGGAAATATACATGATCAGATTTGAGCTAGCTTTGAAGGCACAAGTAAATCACATGAAAAAGTGGCCCAAATGCTCATGGTTCCTACTTCCACTACAGTTTTCTCTCTCCCAGCCAGCACTTTGGACCACTGGAAAAATTTCCTAAGATTGGTTGAAAATCTTTGGGGCCTGATTTATAGATGTTTCTGCATGATAGACAGGCACCACCTTAAGTAGACAACTTCAGCACTACAATCCTTTTCTGAGACAATCATGAAGGACAGTGGTGAAGGGAAATCCTCCCAATGGATAGAACTTTCAATGGTTCACCCAATTTTTCACTCTTCGTGGAAGGGAAAATGGCCAATCATGAGATTATATACTGATTCATGAGCTGTGGCCAATGTTTGGCTGGATGATCAAGGATTTGGAAGGAACATGATTGGATAATTGGTGACAAGGAAATGTAGAGAAAGAGTATGTTGGTAGACATCTCTGAATGCAAAGACAATATATTCCATTTGAATGGTCATCAAAGAGAGCATTTCAATAATCAAGTGGATAGAATGATCCATTCTGTGGGCATCAGTCAACACTTTTCTTCAGCCATCCCTATCATTGGCCAATGGACTCAGAAACAAAATGGCCATGATGTCAGGGATGGAGGTTATGCATGCATTTAGCATCATGGACTTCTATTCACTAAAGCCAACCTGGATTCAACTCACCAGTGAGTGTCCAGTCTGTCAGCAGAAGAAGCCAACACTGAGTCCTCCATATTGGTACCGTTCCTTGGGGTGGTCATCTAGCTACCTCATGGCAGGTTGATCACATTTGCCAGCTTCTATCTAGGAACAGGCAATGTTTGGTTCTGATTAAAACAGATGCTTACTCTGGATACAAATTTGCTTTCCTTGCAGGCTATGCTTCTGCCAAAACTCTCATCTGTGGGTTTTCAAAATGCCTTATCCACCATCCTGATATTTTACACAGTGTTGCTTCTGAGTAAGGAATTCACTTCACAGCAGAAAAAAAGTATATCAATGGGATCATGATAATAAAATTCACTGTTTTCTATGATAGAATAGTAGAATGGCTTTTTGAAAACTTGGTTACAATACCAGATAGGTGGAAATATTTTGCAAAATTGGAGTGAGGTTCTCCAGAGTCTACATATGCTCTGAATCACCATCCAGTATATGGTATTGTTTTTTCCACATCCAGAATTAATGGGTCCAGAAATCAAGAAGTATAAATGAGGGTGGCATTTTTACCCCTAGAGGCATACACTACCTTTACCCCTAGAGGCATACACTCACAAAATTTTTGCTCCCTGTTACCATGACCTCATGCTCTGCTCTCCTAGAGATTTTAGTTCTAAAAGGAGTAATTTCACTAAGAAATACATCAATGAATGTTTCCATTAAACTGAAATTTAAGATTTGCTCGACCAGTTTGGGTTCCTCAGGCCTCAAGTCAACAGGAAAAAAAGGGAGATAATGTATTGTCTGGGGCAATTGGTCCTGACAATCAAGGGGAAACTGGGCAACTACTGTACAGTGAAGGTAAGGAAGAATACATCTGGAATATAGATTTCCTAGAGCATCAAATAGTAGTACCGTGGTTTGTGAATATAGCCAGTGGAGAACTGCAGTCCTGTGCAAGCAGGACTACTGATGGCTCTGACTCACCAGGAATTCAGAAATAACAGTGTGGGTCACCTACCAGGTAAAGAACCACCGCTAGCTGAGGTGCTTGTTGAAAGCAGAGGGAATACAGCATGGGTAATAGAAGAAAGCAGTATAAGTACCAGCTTTGAGCACACAACCAGTTACAGAAACAAGGATCTCTTCATTATGTTATGACTATGTTGGATGGTGTGTGTGTGTGTGTGTGTGTATAGAAAATAACTTTGTTTTCATACCTCTCTTATTCTCTTACCATGTGATATGAGAGGTGCTGATTTTATATTATAGTATTTAAGTATTGTCAAATCTACACCATAGTATTTAAGTTATGCAATATCAAGAAAAGTAAACATCACTCAAGAAATTTACCTTTTCCTCTGGGGAAAGAGTTGGTGAATTTTTAAATCATATGCAGCATAGCTATATCATATTATGTAGAATTTTGACCTAGTCATTATCTTTCTTTGGAGATTAAGTATGGTTTAAGGAGATACTTATGGGTGCTATTATTGACAAGGGGTGGACTTATGATAGCTAAATTGGGTCACCTTGACTGGGTCCCCAGGGTGCCCAGACAGTTGATCAAACATTATTCTACGTGTGTCTGTGAAGCTATTTTTAGGTGAGATTAACATTTGAATTAGTGGATGGAGTAAAGTGATGGTCCTCCTTAATATGGGTGAACATTATCCAATCTTAAGAAGACCTGAATAGAACAAAAAGATTGATCTTCCAGAGAGTAAAGGAATTTCTCCATGCCTTACTGCCCTCAAGCTGGGACACTGTTTTTTTTTTTCTACCTTTTGACTCAAGCTGAAATATCAGTTCTTCCTAGATCCTGAGTTTACCAACCTTTGCACTTTAATACATTACCTGCCCTCCTGGTGTTCACTTTGCATACAGCAGACCTTGAGACTTGCAGGCCTCCATAATCACATGAGCAAATTTCTTATATTCTCTTTCTTTCACTCTCTCTCTTCTATTTGCTCTGTTTTTCTGGGGAACTCTGACCAATACAGAGGAGGCTAATAGTTCTTGTTTTCCTTGAAATCAGTCCAGTTTGTTCATTAAAGTTTGTAGACTTTTCTCCTCTCCTCCTAGTGAGAACTGCGTAAGATATTCTATCAGTTAAGCTCTATATGCTAAAATATTGATAGGGATTTCATGGCTATCCTTTAACTATAAGTTAAAGGGTTTAGCTGAATCATATAGATATGCCAAAATACAATCATTTATAAAACTAGAAACCTCAGATCTTCTTTGTAAAGAGTCCTAGCTACTTTTCCAAATGTGGCGAATCATTCTAACTATAAATGTGGGCTTGGCAAATGATTACCAGAATTAATGTCTCCACTTCTCTTTGGCCTCAGAAATCTTTAAATTTTACTAGAATGGACTGAGTGGGAACTGAGGCTGTGCTGAAACTTGTAAGGGTAAACGTGATGTCGAAAGAACCTCATAGCAAGGAGTCTATGGCTCCCAGGTGGCTCAGAGGGGAAAGAATTTACCTGCAACATAGGAGACACAGGAGACATGGGTTCAGTCCCAGGGTAGGGAAGATCCCCTGGAGGAGGGCATGGCAACCCACTCCAATATTCTGGCCTGGAGAATCCCATGGACAGAGAAGCCTGGCGGGCTACAGTCCTTAGAGCCTCAAAGAGTTGGACCCGACTGGGCGACTAAGCAGGAGCATGCCTTGCTTTGCTCAACTCCTGCTTCCCTCTATCCTTGGCTGTGAACAATACACACCAACTTTCAGTCTCTTTATTGCCCTGGTCCATATTTTAAGTAACTCCCAGAAAGAATTCATTTGGTCTCTTGTTAAAGACTAAGTGCTCCTGTGATTTGGTATTGTCCAGCTTCTATGGGAATGAAGCATTATCTCTCCCGTTTGTGAAGCTCTCCCATCCTTCACTCTATTAGCTGTTGCAAACGTCTGATAAAATCCTGAGCTTATTGTCACATGTAAAAAAGTCTCTAAGCTCTCAAATTTCTTTCTATACATTTCCTGGGCCATGTGTAGGTTTAAATGATTCAATTTCCTATTCATATTTTTAAGCACTAAAAATGTAACCTAGTTGACTGGAGTTGGAAACAAGGATGAACCGTTTTAAGAGGATGTTTCTCCCTTCTACATCAAAGTATATGGTTATACCTCATGCTTTAAAAAAGAAAGTAAGAGCTAGAGGTTGATCATTGATTAACAGAAGAGTTTGGGTAAAAAATAAACTGTCAAGAAAATATCTCTAAATATTGATAATGATAGGACTAAAAAAATTAAAAAAGAAAACAACTGTGTTCTTCTTTCTACTGTGCTTGCCCTTTCTTCCATGACTAATTCCATCCAGAACTTCAAAAAAGTGAAATTTCATATGTATATACATTTGCATATATATATATACATATATATATACACACATAATATATACATTGGATTGAAACTTTAGTTGGCAAGATGATTATTAAAAATTCATGTTTCTTTTGTAATTTTATAGATTTACCTATACTTAAGGTGCTATAATGGGCTTCCCAGGTGGCTTAGCCAGTAAAGAATCCGCCTGCATTATGGGAGACCTGAGTTCGATCCCTGGGTTGGGAAGACCACCTGGAAAAGGGAAAGGCTACCCACTCCAGTATTCTTGCCTGGAGAATTCCATGGACTGCATAGTCCATGGGGTCACAAAGTAGGACACGACTGAGCAATTTTCAATTTCTAACTTCTTTCTTTCTAAGGTGCTATAATAAACTGTATCTTTTGACAGAATTTATGATAAGCCCTTGACAAAGTGGATTGTCAAGCATTATGTATCTGTTTTATATATTCCAGTTGACCCAACATTTTTCATTAATGTGACAAAATTTGCCAATGACCTTGAACTGAGATAAAGATGTCATTGTGTTTATTTTCACCAGATATTTCTCAAGCAGCCACAGTGTATTTAGAAGGCAGGAAAATGTCATTTTGTTTGAGACATAACATTAAACCTGACACTACATAGTGCTGGACTCTCAGCAATGTTATTCGATGGTGGCAATTCAAATTATCACAGCAATGAAAATTGTCATACAAAACTAGTAGGTGTTCTAAGAGCGGCTGATAAAGTACTGCCTGTCAGCATGTACTCAAATCATATATTGTTAACTTTATTAATAGAACTTGTAGAAGTCTTTTCAGTATTGACCTCTGCAAGTGACAGTCACTGTTTTATTTTCTGTCTTTTTATTAGACAGCATATGCTCCATTTGGACAAACAGTGGTAGAAATACTTGTAGAACAAAATGACTAAAGGGAAATAACCTAGTGTTTTAAATTAGTGTGACCTTTAAAACATATTTTAAATGCCCAGCTCACTGAGGATTTGTCCTTTGTCATTACCCAAGGTCTTAGTCTGATTTGACAATTAAGCTTATTAACAAAATTAATAATAGGTTATGCAGTCAGGGAAAAGAATAATTTTATGTAGTTTACATTGGGTAGATTAAGACTAACTATAAATTCTTTGTATATCACATGTACACAGATGTTTTATAAAATTAATTGAAATGGCATACATAATTTCCAGGCAATAAACCTTCACATCTTTGTAGTAAAGCAATATTAATGTATCAGCCTCTTGTGCTAGGGATAAGAAGCCAGAAAGAAAATAAGAAAGCAATCATTTCTAGAAAGGCAATCAATATGTGTCCACGTGTACTCAATTGTTATCTAAAATAGGATAGGTTCAAGATCTATCAGTGGCTGGAGTTATTGCATCCCACTCCTCTTTTGTTCTTAAGTATAAAGTATTCAAAAAGTATCCATCTGCCTTTCCACCCTCCCCCACCACCCCACCATCCCCAACACACACACACACACAACCTAAAATGTGCTAGAATGGACGCAGTTAAGAAATGCAATCAGTTCTGCAGGGCATATTAGGGATGACAGAACTCTGATTTTGATTTCTCTGACTCTAGTTCTCTTTAAAAAGAATCACACATGTTTTTTAAAACTGCAGGGAACAGCAACAACAAAAAAAAAGTCAGAATTTAATGAACACATCAACCAAGCAGCATTTTGTTTTTGAATCAGAGGGAAAAGCTGTGCCACTAATGAAAATTACAAAAGCATTGACTGATTTGTTTCTGTCATAAACACATTGTGGCATTAGCAGAAAGGTTAACAGGAAAGAAACTGCTATAAGATGACGCTCACTCCTATCATAAGATTATAAATGACTGTTCTTTGGGAGCAGACAGCAATCAGTCAGTGGAAAATTATGTGACTATTATGAATGATTCTCAATTGTACTTTTAAGCTTAAGGCCTAAGATAATAAAAATGTTTCCTAGGATTAACAAGCCTGGCTAAGGTGAACTTTACAAAATGAAAGGTGGAAGAAAAGCAGATGAATTATCTCCCTGAAGAAAGATACGTCCTCACAAAAGATTAAAGAAGTTATGAATTTAAAACACTTATAGTGATATTTACTATTTTGCTTCAGTTTCCCATAAAAGAAAGACAGGATAGGTAGATAGATAGATAAATGATAGATAAATAGATGTCTACAAATACATACATACATATATTTGAGTTTTTCTTTAAGTTTGGTAGTTTTCCTAAAATTTTAGATATTGTGCATATAAATACATTGAATATACATGAGTACAACAAGAGCCTTATAGATGAAAATATTTAATCCTAATTGTTACCAATTGTTACCAATGAGATCTAAGCCATCTCATATTGGAAAGGTAATTAGCCTACTCATGAGTACCCTGTATCTTTTTCTAATTCTAATAGAGTTCACTTAGCACTGACAGTCCTAAAAGAATTTCTATTTTAGTTTGTTCTTTTAATCTCCTTATATTACACTGGAGATTTAAGGAGATTTTAATCTCCTTAAGATACCTTAGTTTTCTTGATTATCTGGACCCCAGATTGCATAAAGTACTCACTTCCTTCATGAAAAGCCAGTTTCTTATTTATCTTTATTTTTTTTTATTGGGTCTTTTTTGGATCCTCATATTTTATATTCCCATGATACTCTGCTCTCTAGGCTTATGTTAAAAACTTTGTAAATAAAAGCAACAAAATGTAATGGTACCAATATAAATTGCTTCCCTGGTGGCTCAGTAGTAAAGAATCCACCTGCAACGCAGGAGCCACAGGAGATGTGTGTTCCATCTCTGCGTCAAGAATATCCCCTGGGGGAGGGCAAGGCAACCTACTCCAGTATTCTTGTTTCAAGAATCCCACGGACAGATGAGCCTAGTGGGCTACAGTCCATAGGGTCACAAAGAGATGGACGTGACTGAAGCAACTTAGCATGCATGCAGCACCATTAAAGATTATTTGTGCTATGTACTAAATGTGAAAAAGTGAAAGCGCTAGTTGCTCAGTCCTGTCTGACTCTTTGCAATCCCATGGAATGTAACCTGCCAGGCTCCTCTGTCCATGGGATCCTCTAGGCAAGACTAAAAGAATGGGTAGCCATTTTCTTCTCCAGGGGATCTTTCTAACCTAGTCACATGTAACACCACTAAAATTTATTTCTTTTGTGTGCTAAATGTGCTATCAGTCAAAAAACTCAAATTTGAAACTGATGAGTAGCGATTTAAACATGTAAATATTCAATAGTTTCAAATGAGAAGACAGAAAAATATCATACAAAGCAAGCATCATCCACCAATAACTAGATATTAAAATGTCATCATTGAGAAGTGCCAATTTAAGTATTAAAAAAGTATAAAGTTTCAACCTGGTAAATGGAGAACATAATCTACATTTAGATTCAAGGAATGAAGAGAAGAAATTGTATGCCATTCTCTTCTGTAATAAGTTCTTTAGCTGAATTGTTTAACTTTCTCAAATAAAATCACAGAAAAATCTGTTTTTATTATTAATTTGTCAGCAAAGTTGAATCAATTTTAATACCATGACTGATTCATTAAACTGAAGATTTTAACGTAATTTAGACATAAATTTTAAGAAATCTACATAGCTGTCTTGCAGATTTGGGGAAAAGAAAGATTTGAAATTTAGTGTTTGCTCAGAGTCGGATGTGACTGAGCAACTTCACTTTCACTTTTCACTTTCATACATTGGAGAAGGAAATGGCAACGCACTCCAGTGTTCTTGCCTGGAGAATCCCGGGGACCGGTGGAGCCTGGTGGGCTGCCGTCTATGGGGTCACACAGAGTTGGACGCGACTGAAGTGACTTAGCAGCAGCAGTATTATTTTTGATGAAAAACATCTATTAGTTATTTCAAAGATAAATGGAATTTTTATCAAATTATTTTTCTTGACATAGATGTTGATAGATGTTGAGCTTTCCTCTTCCTTTATGTCTGATACCCCCCTAAAATATGTTTATCTATGCTGTCTCCTGAGAAATTGCTATGCAGGTTAAGAAGCAACAGTTAGAACCATACTGGTTCCAAACTGGGAAAGGAATACATCAAGGCTATATATTGTCACCTTGCTTATGTAACTTATACACAGAGTACATCATGCAATACCAGGCTAAATGAAGCACAAGCTGGAATCAAGATTGCCAGGAAAAATATCAATAACCTCAGATATGCAGATGACACCACCCTTATGGCAGAAAGCCAAGAGAAACTAAAGAGCCTCTTGATGAAAGTGAAAGAGGAGAGTAAAAAGTTGGCTTAAACTCAACGTTAAAAAAATTAAGATCATGGCATTCTGTCCCATCAGTTCATGGAAACAGGGACAGACCTTTATTTTCTTGGGCTCCAAAATCACTGCAGATAGCGACTGCATCCATGAAATTAAAAGATGTTTGCTCGTTGGAAGAAAAGCTATGACTGATCTAGACAGGATATTAAAAAGCAGAGACATTACTTTGCCGACAAATGACCATCTAGTCAAAGCTATGGTTTTTCCAGTTTATGTCTTTTATGGGCTTCCCTGATGGCTCAGATGATAAAGAATCTGCCTTTAGAAGGTTCTTAATGATTTACGATTCTCCTGAATCTGAAATACAGGAGACCTGGGTTTGATTCCTGGGTTGGGAAGATCCCCTGGAGAAGTAAATGGCAACCCACTTCAGAATTCTTACTTGGACAATTCCATGGACGGAGGATCCTGACAGGCTACAGTCCTTGGGGTTGCAAAGAGTTGGAGACAATGAGCAATCAACAGTTTCACTTTTTGTCTTTTATATAGAGTCATTACAGACACAGCTGTGTAAAATATTAAAGAAGATGAGGAACAGTGAATCACTCTTTCCAATTGTACTTGGGTAAATTTCCTATCATAAGCATAGTCATATTATTAATAATGCTTATCCTTACATGCATCAAAGATTAAAGGAAACTTAATGGTTAAGAAAGTGTGATAGCATCCTCTAGTGATAATCCCTATGTTCTGCTTAATACACATACATCTCTCAGGAACAAGGGTATACAGTTCAAAATAATGTTGACTCTGAGTACAAGTCTTTTGTTGCTTTTACATCTGTAATCCACTGAACACACTCAGACTTGGATAAGGCTGGCTTAGAAGAAGGTTATTTGTTCAACACAGAGCTTACATTCTGAACATGGCTTTAGAATATTCTTAAAACTAATACAACTCTATTCAATGGCTGAAAGAACCATTGCTGTAATAAAGTAATAACAAGAACACCAGTATAGTACATATGCTAATAAGTGCAGTGGTTTTCAATTCCGTAATTTTTTTTTTCTTTTTTAGAAACTCCATCCAGATTGGTGTATCTACTGTGAATCAATGAGGCATAGCTAAATTTCTGGAATTCTCAGGGAGAGAGATGGTTTGGGTAATGAACTATAAAAGTGTATATAATTGAGCTATTGGCAGTATGTGATGTTTTAGCATAATGTAGAAGTCCTTGTTGTGCTACAGGTAAATGGGAAGCTTCTTCTCAGCGTATAGGCAGTGAAAATTTGACTATCCAAACTATAGACAATAAAACCACTTTTCCTTTTTTACTTTTTCTGTTTGTTTGTTTGTTTGTTTGAGCCAAATGTCAGGAGCTGAAAGAATTGAAAATAAATGTATTAAAGACAAAAAGAATAGCAGTGGAAATTATATATGGCCACCACAGCAAAGATACTGGTAACAGGAAGAAGTCAGTAATTAAAAACCAAAAACAGAAAAAGAAAAGTTGCTGTCGACTTAATCCAGGAAAACCTAAGACATTTGATAACTTGAATTTTATTGATGGTACAGGATGGTTCAACCAATCGACCTGGGATGTAGAAACTCTAGAAATACTTGTGAGCAAAATTCTATATACCCTAACTAAAGTTTAATTAAGCACTGAAGAGTGGATGTTTTGTTTTTCATATGTAACATTTATCTGCTATTGACATCTAAATATGAAGAAATTTTTTCATTTCTTTCAAAAGATACTGTAATTTGTTAAACTATATTGTTTGCTAGTAGATTAGTGTAGCTGCTAGTTAAGAAAATATATATTTATATTAAACATATATTCAGTGCATTGTGACACTATCCTTCTGTAACCAAGTCTTTCTAGGGAAAATGAGCCTGAGTATCACTGTGGGTGGAAAATGTTAGAAAATATATGGAATTTTTTTCTACTCTAAATGGAAACATGGATTCTCCCAGACCTTATTAGTCTGGGTTTTGATGGAATAATGACATGGAAACAAAAATTTTCACTTGGACTCACACTATTCCTGGAACCACTGTGCCCTTAGTCTCTATGGATCACCACACCAGCCTCCTACCTGTCTCTGAACAATTTATGTTGGTATCCCTGTTTTCCTTCCTGCATAGTTGATTCTATTAGAACTTCTCTAGCCAATCAGACACATTTGTAGAAATCTCACCCTTAATATGCATTCCTTCTCATGAAGTTCCTAGATTCCCTTCAAAAGAGAACATTGACCTTGCATGATGTCAAATAACCCTTAATGGTAACTCTGGATGCTAAGAATCTTTAAAAATGTTAAGGACTATGGGTTCAGGGTAGGTAGGTAAGATTTAAAGAGCTACAACCTCTGATTCAACCAAAATACACTTCTATGTGTTTATATTGGGCTTCCCTGGCAGCTCAGACAGGAAAGAATGTGTCTGAAATGCAAGAGACCCAGGTTTGATCCCTGGGTCTGGGAGATCCCCTGGAGAAGGGAACCCACTACAGTATTCCTGCCTGGAGAATTCCACGGACAGAGCAGCCTGGAGGGCTACAGTCCATAAGGTCACAAAGAATCAGACACCACTGAGCAACTAACACACACACACACACATGTTTATATTGATTGTCATTATTTTTGTAGCTTTAGTGAGTCTTGACTGAGAAGAATAATGTTAGTCTCTTACAAAACCCTTTTAGAAATTCCCCTAAATAGGTAAAATTATACCTGTAAAAACACTTCATTTCTTGCAGTAATTGTAATTTCACCAATTCAATTCTGGATGCTAATATTCAAACAAAAGATAATTGACAATTTTGTAGAATGTTTTTGTTTTGATTAGAGAGATATGGGACTGGATAAAAATCCTGGATTTCTTTGGCTCTGAATTAAAGGCTCTTTTTTGGCTTAGATGAGTCAGGGAGGCAGAATCCAAGTAAAACTGAACTTTAGAGCTGACTTTCCATCTTAATCTTTCTATGGCACTAACATTGACTATCTTCAATTACCTGAAGCACTCTCCTTTCGTTTCTATGTCATAGCTGACTCAATTTTTTTCTTCTAAGTCTTAAATTCTTTCATTCTCTTTCCCTTGCTCATTTTCCTTTGTTCATGAAGTGTTGTATTATTCAAGGTTTTATACTTGCCTTCTTCATTATTCTTTACACAAATAATCTCAGTAGGTTCAAAGACAGTCTTTACCTGCCCCTTACATATTTAAGAACAAATATTTATATAGGATAATTTCAAGAGCTTCATTTTAAAATATTCAATAGCCTCTTTACCACACATGGGTGTGTCAACCCCTTCTCAAAATCAAATGATCAAAAGTCAACCCGTTATCTTTTTTTCTATATTTCATAACATACACTCCCATTTCAGGGGGACAAAGTTTGAATTCTAACTTTGCTTCTTAAGGATTTCTCTATGCTTTCAAAGCTTTCTCTGTAACATCAGGAAAATAATACCTGTATCAGAGCACTGTTTGAAATGAAACCATATTTTGACTGAATCAGAACTGAGATTCAATAGTCATTACTGTTAGTGGTAGTAGTAACACTGTTAGTATTGTTAATAAGGCCTCAAATCCACCCAGATATAGTAGCAGAATTATTATGTTCTTATGGATTCTTTTAGTGTCCAAACATAAGTCTCTCATAAAATATCGACCTATTGCTTGTTGCTGTTGTTTGGGTTCCTAAGTCATGTCTGACTTTTTGCAACCCCATGGACTGTGGCCCACCAGACTCCTATTTCCATGGGATTTCCCAGGCAAGAATACTGCAGTGGGTTGCCGTTTCCTTCTTCAAGGGGATCTTCCCAACGCAGGGACTGAACTTGCGTCTCTGGCATTGGTAGGCACCACTGAGCCACCTGGAAATCTGGGACATACTGCTTACTGGAGATCAATAGAATAAAGGATTAAAGTATATTTGGTTGTTATAAACATATAAATGATATTTAAACTACTAATTAGGGAGAGGGTATAAATATAAAAGAAAATACTGCCTTGTGCATCATGTGAGATACTTTATTACCTGATCTCATCCAGTTCACCCCTCTGAGTTTCATGTCTTTCTATAAATGCCAGGAGTTTTCTCTGATTAACAGAACCGAAATTCAATATTTTGGTGTAAACACTCCATATGATTTATGATGTTTTCTTTATCATGAAATGCCTTCTAAAATCCTCTTTCATGGCACTTTATAGCACTATATTATATATTTATTTACCTGTGCTTACAGCTGCTAGACGGTGAGCTCCTTGAGTATGAGAAATGTATGTTTTTCACCAGTGTAATTTTAGATGCTTAGGACAATACCTGGCACAAAAATTACAATCAACTAACGCCTGTTGGGAATTTTTTCCCTTTATTTTCTGCGTCAGTAATTTATGGCTAGAGACTTCTTACATGGCGTAAATAGATCTTGTTCTCAAACAATTCGCTAGATGTATAATGATTTAGACGCTACACTAAGGTGGTATATAAAGAGGGACTGCAGCTGCTGCTGCATCGAAGTCGCTCAGTCCTGTCCGACTCTGTGCGACCCCACGGACTGCAGCCCACCAGGCTCCTCCATCCATGGGATTTTCCAGGCAAGAGTACTGGAGTGGGTTGCCATTGCCTTCTCTGGAAGAGGGACTAGGGAACAGAAATCTGAAAATTAAAAAAAAAAAAAAAACAGGCCTCCTTTCATACTTTGTATATTTGTTGAGATGAAAAGGAATCTCTTTCCAGACTGCATCCTAAAAGTATAAAAAGACATGGAGGAGACGATTGTATAATTATCCAGTAACTTCTATGGCAAAGTAGATAAATTAAATAGAAAAAAGAAAGTTTTAAAATTATTTATGTATGGAATCTTAGTGCTTAAAGTATATAATTAATGTTAAGCATAAGCATGAAAATATTTAATATTACTTTGTATCAGCAAATTGTTTACTGAATGCTCTTTGGAAACTATTTATGTAGAACCAGTATTTAACAAATTTATAAAGTAAAATTTATGTGAGTAGCAATAAAAATCAATAGTGAGTTATTGTGCAAAGGTCAGTGACCTTTACCTAGCACAAGTAAAATACATCTTAATCATAATCAGTCTAATAGAATATATTCCTGCTCTATCCATTTATTTTTCTTTGTAAGAACTGTGATATTTTGCTTTTTGCTTCAAGTGGTTTCATACTTATTTAGGATTACACTAATAATTATGTAGAGAAGGTAGTCTTCTATTTCAAAAACCATACTGTGAGAACTACAAATGCCGGACAAAAATGATATATTTTAAGAATCTGCTTAAAAGCATTGGAAGAATTTCTAAGACTACTAGGTTTTGAGGGGGAGAAAAAACAACCTCTCAGAGAGAAGACAGTCCCCTGGATATCAGACAAATATTCTTCTTAGTGCTCCATTTTAGGTTCTTTGCCGGTCTCAACACTATGGATAATAGGGTAAGAAGCTGAAGAGAAATATTGGAAAACTAATAGAACCAGACAGATGAAAATTGAAGCTTAGGGTCTACCAAGGATGAAGGACTCTGTAAGTAACATAGACTTTCAACTGTGCATAAGCCCTAAGAGTGAGTTGAACAGAGTATAGATTAATAACCAACAAGAAGTAAAGTTCAGATAAATATTTGATGATATAACCTCAATCTAACTGGCAGACTAAATCAAAACAATCCTCTATAAAGGAAAATATTATATTAGGTATATTAAGTATTAAAATATATCTGCAATTTTTTAATCAAAAAGGTCTCTTATTCAGCTGGAAAATAATAAAGTAAGCATAAAAATTGGCCTGAAGTAATAAAAAAGAAAACTTGGAACATGAACTATTCTATAAGAGACTCATATATTGAAGTCATTTTTATAGACATTAAAATAACTATTAAGTGTATGTGCAAGGAAATAACATAAACCTGGTGAATTTTGACAGAGAAATGGAAACTTTAAAAAATTGAATGAAAGTTCTTTGCTGAAAAATAAAATAAGAAAACTTTAAAAATTCATGGGTAATTTTAACAGACAACAAAGTTTAAAAGAAATAAAAAGTTTAAAATGGAATGAATAAAAATCTCTAGAAGAAGGATAAAAATAAAGAAAAAGCATATAAGATACACGGAAAATGGTGAAAGCTTCTAACATTAGTCACCGAACTCCCAAAAGGAGAAAAAAGAGAGAATGGGGCAAAAGCAACGTAGAAAGGGAAATGAGAAAAACTGTCTCAAAACTGATAAAAGACACCAAACCAAAGTTTTAACAGGCAATTAAATTTCAAAACAAACAAATATGAATGAGCATAACATAAACATATATTACTGCTGAAAATCAGACAGAGAAAATACATTAAAATGCAGAGCAAAAATGAACATTACCCAAAATGAGAAAAGTAAGTCACAATTAGATTGAAAACTAAGACCTCAGAAGGAAAAGGAGAAAGAAAGAAAGATAAAAGGAAGAAAGAAAAGCAGAGAGGGAGGAGATGAAGTGAAAGAAATAAAGAAGAAGCCATGTAAGTGCTGAGAAATATCTTCCAGCATTGAGATTTTTTAAAAAATTGAGACCCTAGGCTTATATGTCTAATGAAAATAAACTTTCAAAATAAAGATAAAACCTAGTTATATTTTACAAGGAAAAACTGATATAAGTGCTCAGCAGTGGCCCACAATAAAGAAAATAGTATAGTGAATCCTCCCAGCAGAACACTAGTATCCCAGTGAGAAGTCCATGCAGCGCAGGCCTCCATGCATTGCCTAAGGTCTTTATGTGAACATGTGAAGTACGCAATCTCATTAGTGATCAAAGTCATATGAATTAAAATCACAAAAACACAACTGGATACTATTATATGCACAAGACAAGAGCTATATATATATATAAGCCATGTATATAGCTGTTTATAGAGAGAAATACACAGGTAGATAGATAGCTAAATAGATGATAATACAGATATATAGTGTATTAGCAGTGATGTGGAACAAAATATTAACTTTCAAAAGCTGCTTGTAAAAGAAAATATTCTTACAGACTGTTGTGGCAGTATGTAACAGAGTCAAACTACTCTAAGACCTATAATTGTGCCCAGTACTAATACTTGCATATAATTACAAAAACCACATATAAAACATGTTCAATACATTTTATTCATAATGGCTTCAAACTGGAAACAAGTTAAATGTTTATCAAAAAGTAAGATAGTTATATTGATGAACCATTTAGTGCTGCATGAAAAATATAGGCAAATCACACAAAGAAAACATAACACTAAACAAATCAGAGATGAATAAAGAATATTATTCTATCTCATATATATATATATAAAGTTCAAAGAAAGTAATACTAATCTGTGGTGATAAAATTTAGGAGTGTGGTTACTTCTAGGAGGAAGGTTAGGAATAGCTGGTACGGGTATTAGGTATTGGTAGGAAACTCTGCGATCTGAATAGTGATTATAAGACTGTTTTCGTGGGAGGGGTGATCAGGATGGGGAACACATGTAAATCCATGGCTGATTCATGTCAATGTATGGCAAAAACCTCTACAATACTGTAAAGTAATAGCCTCCAACTAATAAAAATAAATGAAAAAAAAAAGACTGTTTTCACATTTTGAAAATTTATAAGGAAGTACATTTTTATTGTTTTAGCCTTTCTCTATGTGTTTTACTCTTTAGTGAAAAGAATAATAAAATACTTGTAACTTTTATAGAGGAAGCCTCTGGTTTCTAACTGCCCTAAATATGTTACTTCTAAAATAAAATGAATATTCATTTCTTTTTAACAAAACATGTGATAAGTTTAACGTTTCCTTCATTAGTCAGGCATGCTTTCCAAAGTTAAGATAACACTTTGACCTGTATAATGAGGCTAGATTTTTTTCCCTACTCTAAACCTGAATAGGAATGGGATATTTTCTAGCAGATAGTCTACCAAGATGAATTACAGCTCATAGAATTTTGAGAACACTACTTAAATTAAAACAATAGTATGTTTTAAAAAATATACAACCACAAACATTACCAAAACTTACTAGACTGGGGTCTCAAGAAAGGATGAGAAACATTTCATCTCTAAATAAGGAAAAAATCAGTTCAGACTCTTTCAGTTCTGGCTAAGTGAAACCAAAAGGGTAAATCCATCTGGAAATTATTACTCTCTTTCCAGCAAATGGTGCAGCAAAAAACAAAACAAAGAAACAGAAAAAATTAAAACAAACAAGAAGAAACCCTTACCTTTGGTTAAGGAGTTAAAAAGAGTCAATTCACAACATTAATGTAACAGCTATTAATAAAATATATCTCATGTGCAACAGGACATAATGGCTTGGCTTCCATGATTGCCATTCTCTGCTAAGAAATGCCTGTGCACAAAGGTGTCATGTGAGGCCGTGTGAATTACAGGCTGCTGTGGAAGCCCCCAAAAGACACTGGGAGCACAGGGCAGAATAAGATTTCTTTAGATATAAATAAAGGTATTTTAAGAGCGTTTGCATTTTAGTTGTACTTTAAGAAGAGAGTAGGTTTTATATAGGAAAAATACAAAGGCTTTCACTATACTTTCAACAAAATGGCTCAACACATCCTTTTAAATGAACAAAAATCATTAATTTTCCAAAGTTTGCATTATGATACTTGCTTATTACTATTTAGAAATGAATTTGTATGCTAAAATGATGCCATTATTTTTGCTATTTATAACAGCAAATAGTCTCATATATGAGTTGTACATATACTAAATATTAGTCATAAATCTTGGTGAATAGAGAAAAAGGAAGAATCAGGTAAAATCTAAGTAAATATTCAAACTTGGAAGTACCTCCTTTTTGCTAAAATTCTTCATTCAATGTTAAATCTTAGATTATTTGTAAACACTGGTAGCCACAACTTATATCAAATTAGCAATGTAATGTATTAGTTAAGATAATGTTACCTGTTGCAACTAATTAAATACAGTTGACCCCTGAACAACAAGGGTTTTAACCGTGTGGGTCCACACATTTGCAGAATTTTTTCAGTAAATATGTACTACAGTTTTACTATAGTTACTACATGATCCACAGTTTGTTGAATCTGAGGATGTGGAACACAGAGAAGTCTGACTATAAAGTTATGCACAAATTTTCAACTGCCCAGGAGCAGGTGTTCTTCACCCCCATGTTATTCCAGGAGAGAGAGAGAGAGTCTTCAAACATGTTGACCTCTCCCTCCCCTCAGGGAAAATCCAAAATGCTAGTTCTTTTTTAATTGGTAGGTTCTTTTTAAGTTGTGTCAGGGGGTGTTTCTTTCTTTTGCATTGTTTTCAGGGGGTAAGGAGGGACATAGACTGCTTTTACGTTTATCTCCATCTTCAGGGTGTGACTTCCAAAACTTCCATTATCATTGGTACCAAGCTTGCTAAGAAGAAAAACTTAGAAGGTCATGCATAGAAGGTTTTGGTGGGCCTCTGCTTGAGGTGGCACTGCTTAAGCTCCAATACTTAGGCCACCTGATGTGAAGAGCTGACACATTTGAAAAGACCCTGATGTTGGGAAAGATTGAAGGCAAAAGAAGAGGACAGCAGAGGATAAGATGATTAGATAGTATTACTGACTCAATGTAGGTGAATTTCAGCAAATTCCAGGAAATAGTAGAGGACAGGGGAGCCTGGCATGCTGCAATATGTGGGGTCACAAAGAGTCAGACACGGCTTAGCAAACAACAGCAAAAAATGGTACCATAAGTTTCTCTCCATAGATGCCAGTTCTGTTACATGGCCACATCTCACTGAAAAGATAGTTGGGAAATGTAGTATAATCGTGTGCCCTTAGCAAGGACAAGGAAGATTAGTAATTAGCCCATTTCCATGATAATGATTTAGATTTATTCACTCTCTTGAGCAGATATGTCAAGTGGCTAGAATTGTCATAAGCATTGTGCTAGGTACATAAAATACACAAAACAAGTACAAGTCATAATGCTTTCTATCCAATAGCTTATCACTTGAAGAAGAAACTATATGAAAAATGAGAAGACAAAATATTGTAAATTATAATTTAAAATTTTCAATTAAATTTAAAATGACCAGGATTTTACATGTTCAAAGAAAGAAAACCAGTTTGTTGAGACTGTTTTATAGTGACACTCAACAGGATGTGCTCAAGATCAATAGGAGTAGACATATTAAAAAAACACTGCTGTTTAAGATAAAAGACCAATTGAAAGAAGAGACTGACTACCATTCTGAGATATATAAAATTGTCCCTAAAAGCAAGGAAAACATAAATGTTATCAAGCTGTGTGTGCTTGGGCTAAGTTTTGTTTGACTAAAAGCTCCATGGACTAGTTAGGCCCCTCTAGCCATGGGATTTCCCAGGCAAGAATACTGGAGTGGATTGTCATTTCCTTCTCCAGGGGATCTTCCCAACCCAGGGATTGAACTCATGTCTCTTGCATGTCCTGCATTGGCATTCGGATTCTTTACCACTGCATCACCTGGGAAGCAGTAAACTGGTTCAACAAATTTTATAATTTAGAACAGATTAAGAAATAGAAGTTCCTATAGTCTTAATGTTTCAGTTCAGTTCAGCTGCTCAGTTGTGTCCGACTCTTTGCAACCCCATGGACTGCAGCACGCCAGGCCTCCTTGTCCATCACCAACTCCCGGAGTTTACTCAAATTCATGTCCACTGAGTCAGTGATGCCATCCAACCATCTCATCCTCTGTCATCCTCTTCTCCTCCCGCTTTCAATTTTTCCCAGCATCAGGATCTTTTCAAATGAGTCAGTTCTTTGCATTGGTGGTCAAAGTATAGGAGTTTCAGCTTCAGCATCAGTCATTCCAATGAACATTCAGGACTGATTTCTTTTAGGATGGACTGGTTGGATCTCCTTGCAGTCCAAGGGACTCTCAAGAGTCTTCTCCAACACCACAGCTCAAAAGCATCAATTCTTCGGCGCTCAGTTTTCTTTATAGTCCAACTCTCAAATCCATACATGAGTACTAGAAAAACCATAGCTTTGACTAGATGGACCTTTGTTTGCAAAGTAATGTCTCTGCTTTTTAATAAGCTGCCTAGGTTGGTCATAATTTTCCTTCTAAGGAGTAAGCGTCTTTTAATTCCATGGCTTTAGTCACCATCTGCAGTGATTTTGGAGCCCCAAAAATAAAGTCTGACATGAAGTGTATTTATTAATATACAGAATAAAGATGCTTTGACAGTCCATTTTTAAATACAACATCAATATTGACCTGAGTCCAGCTTGAAAAGTACTAACTGCTTTTCAAGGATAAATTATCACAGAGCCAGAAAAATAAGAAAAGTAATAGTGATAGGTTAAATACAAACCAGTCGAATGCACTGTCAAACAGAACTTTAGTTTGCATTACCATAGGCTTCAAAGAGCAATCAAGAGAGTGATTATTTCATTGAATTTCAAATCACAAGGCTTAAATGAATACAAATCTATGATGATATATTATCTCACACCTGTCAGAATGGCTGTTATTAGAA
The DNA here is from genome assembly GCF_033118175.1 of Dama dama. Classification (NCBI taxonomy): domain Eukaryota; kingdom Metazoa; phylum Chordata; class Mammalia; order Artiodactyla; family Cervidae; genus Dama; species Dama dama. The sequence continues at coordinate 23,871,234 of NC_083711.1, forward strand.
TGACAAATGATTAGTATAAGTGAGGATATGGTGGATTAAGAACCTCCATACACTGTCGGCGGGGTTGTAAATTGATACAGTATTGCTGTATTAAACAGCATGGAAGTTCCTGAAAACAATTGAAAATAAACTACCATATGATCCAACAATTCCACTTCTAGGTAGTTGACTAAGAAAATGAAACAAGAAATCAAAAACATATATACACCTCTATGCACATTTGAGCATTAGTTAGGATAGCCAAGACATGGAAGCAACCTATGTGTCCATGAATAGATGAATGGGTGAGGAGGAGGGTTATGTCTGTTCACAATTTAATATTACTCAGCCATAAAAAATAATGATATCTTGCCATTTAGGATAATATGGATGGCCCTAGAGTGAAATAAGCCATGGTGAATAATCATGGTGAAACAATCATATTGTAAATAATCATTTATCATATGATTTCACTTGTATGTGAAATATAAAGACAAAACAAGTGAAAGTGTTAGCCCCTCAGTTGCATCCAACTCTTTGTGACCCCACAGACTGTAGACCACCAAGCTCCTCTGTCCATGGAATTCTCCAGGTAAGAATACTGGAGTGGGTGGCCATTTTCTTCTCCAGGTTATCTTCCCCAACAAAAACCAAATGAACAAACAGAACAAAAACATAAATGGACACATAGATTCAGTGAAAAAAAAACAGGTGGTTCTAAAGGATTTAGGGGTGGTGGAATGAGGGAAACAGATAAGAGAGATTAAGAGGTACATATTTCCAGTTACAAAGTGAATGAGTCATGGGGCTGAAATGTACAGTATGGGAAATGGGGCCAATGATATTATAAAAATAAATAAATAAGCAAATACAAATATATAAATAACATAACAGTTGTCTCAAAATGTAAGCAGTTGTGAATATGCTTTGGCATACTTTTGGAGGAAGAATATGTGATTTGAATAAAATTATTCCTGTCCTTGCTTAATGAGTACCCAGAAAATTGTTTGCTTTTGTTTTTTTGAGACCGAACTCATTCCTTCAGTTGAACACTGATTGACCCACCAACCCACACTTTGTATTTAGTCATAACACATTAAATATACAAAACACATTGAAAATGCTTCTGTTCAACTTGACAACACATAATTTTTATATAATGCACTACAGATAATTGACTTTTTAAGGCATCAGTCTGTAACTACCCGAGGTGCTTTTTATTATATATGAAATATATTTCAAGGTGTGAAATACATAGTAATATATTCCAACTGTGTTTTCTCCTATCACTTGCTATTCCTTCAAAGATAACTCTGTTGCATCTATCGTTTAAAATACAACATCTAAAACTCTATAAACACAGTGATTCTAATCCTATCGTGTCAGAATAAGACCCTGAATTTACAGTTAAGTCAGTTCAGACAAAAACCTAGAAAATAAGAAAAATGTAAGAAATAATAATGAAAGATCATGAAGATGTGAGGGAGATGTCTTAAGAGTTTCTCACAATGTACATATTTGAAAGCTGCTAAAAGAATCAAAGAATCTTTGATTCTGCAGAGTGTCTCGCTATACTTCTGTACACTTAATTTCAACCTAAGGATATTTTAATGAATGTTTTATTTTCATTATCATTCAAAAAGACCAAGATGATTATGCCACTTATGAGGAATTCTAAATGTGGGTTTATGATCTGACAGCTATTGACTATTGATTCTCACTCTCACAGGAGAACATAAACATTCTTTAAATACTGAATATAATAAAAGTTAAGAAAAATAATTTGTAAACTGATATTAGAGGGAGCATCACATGAGAACATCACCTGAGATGTGTCGGGTGATTAAAAGTTTGGAAATGGCATATTTTCAGCCAGTCAGTTCAGCTGCTCAGTCGTGTCAGACTCTTTGTGACCCCATGACTGCAGACGCCAGTCCTCCCTGTCCATCACCAACTCCCAGAGTTTACTCAAACTCATGTCCATTGAGTTGGTGATGCCATCCAATCATCTCATCCTCTGTCATCCCCTTCTCCTCCTGCCTTCAATCTTTCCCAGAATCAGGGTCTTTTCTAATGAGTCAGTTCTTCGCATGAGGTGGCCAAAGTATTAGAGCTTCAGTTTCAGCATAAGCCCTTCCAATGATTATTCAGGAGTGCTTCCTTTAGGATGGACTGGTTGGATCTCCTTGCAGTCCAAGGGACTCTCAAGTGTCTTCTCCAACACCACAGTTCAAAAGCATGAATTCTTCAGCACTCAGCTTTCTCTATGGTCCAACTCTCATATCCATACATCACTACTGGAAAAACCATAGCTTTGACTAGATGGACTTTGTTGGCAAAGTAATGTCTTTGCTTTTTAATATGCTGTCCAGGTTGGTCATAGCTTTTCTTTCAAGGAGCAAGTGTCTTTTAATTTCATGGCTGCAGTCATCATCTGCAGTGACTTTGGGGCCCCAAATAATAAAGTATCTCACTGTCTCCATTGTTTCCTCACTTATTTCCCATGTAGTGATGGGACCAAATGCCATGATGTTAGTTTTCTGAATGTTGAACTTTAAGCCAACTTTTTCACTCTCCTCTCTCACTTTCATCAAGAGGCTCTTTAGTTCCTCTTCACTTTCTGCCATAAGGGTGGTGTCATCTGCATATCTGAGGTTATTGATATTTCTCCTGGCATTTTGCATGATGTCCTCTGCATATAAGTTAAATAAGCAGGGTGACAATATACAGCCATGATATACTCCTTTCCCATTTTGGAGCCAGTCTGTTGTTCCATGTCCAGTTCTAACTGTAGCTTCTTGACCTGCATACAGATCTCTCATGAGCCAGGTCAGGTGGTCTGGTATTCCCATCTCTTTAAAAATTTTCTACTTGAGGCGTATTCTAGGCCCCAAGATTTACACACTACCTCTAAACAAGGCAATCATATTAGATCAGGCTGATCATACCCAAGGATATTCCTTAGAGCTAAAATAAAATCTGGGAAGATAATAAGTAAGTTTGTGTCACAACAAGAGTAAGTTCATACACTTCACTTCATTTCTTGAAATATTACCCATTAGATAATTCAGTTATTTCTAAGAAAGAAATGGCATTACTTAGTTCATATTATCATTAATGGACATTAATATTTCCTTAATAATTTGAACTCATTACTGACAATCATGTCAATTTATACCAGCTGAATTGAACCATTATATGTCCTTTGATGAATAATTAATACTCTAAAATCTTTCCTTCTCATTTTACACTAAAAACTACTTCATACTACTAGAGAGATCATTTAAATATTACATATCTTTAAAATGATCCAGTATTTGAAACTTGGCACATAATATACCTATTATATTCAGTATAAAGTCATAATTTTTATGATTTACAATTAATTATAAAATAACTACCACTGTGCCCTTAAAAATGAGTCACACTATAAAGAAACTAAAGACAAAGAGCAGATCCAATATATTTTTTTCTTTGAAATAGTATCAAGTTATATACCATGCTCTTGACTGTAAAATTTTGCAGAATAGAAAAGGAAGATACCCTCTGGACTAAAAATTTTAATCTTTTAAATCTTCTGATTTCTGAACATCAGACTTATCATTCACATGAAACTTTCTTTTCATTTATTTTAATATTTTCTTAATTAAAACTATTAACCTAATAGTGGAATCAGTGTATTTTTAATCACAAATAGACACCAAAAATATCAAAATATGAGAACTCCATAAAGAGATTTATAGTTTGGCAATAATTTTATGTTTTTAAGGACAAATCATAAGAAAGTCATTAGAATAAAGTGTACCCTCTAGTTATAGTTTAAAGCTGGTCAGAATAATTGCACAATTGTGAGAAAAGTTGACAATGTTCCTATCATTCAGAGCTTTTGGTTAGAATAAAAATAGAAATGCTTTAATGCTTAAGGCTTTCCAGAGACAGGTTGTTGTTAACACCATGTATATTCCTGCCAAGACTCGGATGGTGTGAGTCATCATGCGTAATGACTGATGCATCACTTTGGCAGTAACATATCATCCAGCCTCAAGTAGATGCACTGAAGTCCCTGGCAGTGATAAGCCATGTTTCTGTATAGAATACTGTGAAGTTGGGAGGTGTGAGTCAGACAATAAGAACAGACCTCCTCACTGTTAGAATACTATTCTTTATGACATAAGACTTTTAGATTTTATAGACTAAAACTCAACTCAAAGAAACACTTTTTAAGGATTCATTATTATCCCACTTACGTAAATACACACAGACAGACAGACACATACACACACACAAATTTGTCAAAGAACAGTCTGGTAACAGACAAGAAATTAATCAAATACCACTAACTGTTTCTGTTCTGTTGTTGTTGTTCAATTACTCAGCCATGTCCAACTCTTTGCAACCCCATGGATTGCAGCACGCCAGGCTTCCCTGTTATTCACTGTCTTTCAGAGCTTGCTCAAACTCATGCCCATTGAGTCAGTGACGCCATCCAATCATCTTGCCTTCTGTTGTCCCCTTCTCCTTCTGCCTTCTATCTTTCCCAGCCTCAGGGTTTTTTCCAATGAGTCAGCTCTTTGCATCAGGTGGCCAAAGTATTGGAGCTTCAGCTTCAGTCTTTTCAATGAATATTTAGGGATGATTTCCTTTACGATTGACTGGTTTGACCTCCTTGCATTCCAAGGGATTTTCAAGACTCTCCTCCAACACCACCGTTCAAAAGCATCAATTCTTCAGTGCTCAGTCTTCTTTATGGTCCAAATCTCACATCCATACATGACTACTGGAAAAACCATAGCTTTGACTATATGGACCTTTGCCAACTTTTCTTCCAAGGAAAAAGTGTCTTTTAATTTTGTGGTTGCAGTCACCATCCACATTGATTTTTAGAGCTCAAAATCCCTTCTAGAAATTCAAAAGCTTTATAAACCCATTTTGTTTTGCTTTGAAACTTGCAATTATGAGAAAAATAACATGAAAATGACATATAAAAAGATAAGTGAAATGTTTTAGGATATCACAGTTTGTCACATATATTTTAGTTTTCCTTGGGATTCTGTGGCAAATTAACATAGCCTCTTGCAGATAAGGCAGATAATAGCTACTTGAAGCTCTTCTCAGAGATGATGAATAATACTTTTTTCAGTTTAATGTAAGTATTATTATAAATTATTTGTTTTATTCATGTGTTAATATTTTAACATCTGAAAGGAGTTTATAAAGATATTGATAACAAAATCTTTTAAAATGAAAACAATTATGGATTCCAAATAAAGCATTATACAAAATTAAGACAAATACCAGAAAAAAAGTAGTCTAAGAATATATTGTTTGTGGGTATCAGCTAAGTCAGAATGGGAAGATTTTACTAAATACTGATATTCTTCAAAATGGGAATTCTTCAAAAAACCAACTTATTCCAAAACCAAATAGAGCTCAATATTTGTCTTATGGTATTATTTGGCTTTGGTGAGAAACAGGCTACACACACACACACACACACACACACACAAAACCAATAAGAAGTTTGGGGTTAGTAAAAAATTATAGTTTAATATTCAGTTCTAGAGGATATGTATGCTTAATTTCTACATAGGGATTTTAGATACATTTACTGACCTTGTCCTCATAAATAACTGTATGAAAGAGAAATTATTATTTTTTTTGAAAGATAAATTAAATCCCTTGATAAAATTTTTGAATGATACAAAGCTGGGAGAATTTAGAGTACAGGAATGGATTTTAAACTTTCCATAAAGTTACTAAATAATTGACTTAAAACAGAAAGAGAAAGTCATTTCAAGAGAAGAACCCAAATTACTATTCAAAAATGGCTTCAGACTAGAAGTCAGCACATTTCATACAGAATGTAAGATATTTGCTGAGTGCCTATGAGTGAATCCATTCACCCATTTTATTCTTCAGTTGTCTGCTGTGGATCCAGCAAATACTACTCTCCTCCTTTTTTCTAATGCGGCTTGAGGTCCCTGGTTCTTCAATTCTCCTGTGGATCAGCATCACCTACAAGACTTAAAAGACTGATTGCCATTTTCACACTCAGAGATTCTGACTCAGTATGACCAGGGTGGGCCCATATATTAGCAAGTTCTCAGATGTCAATGATGCCCTTAGATAGACAACCACCTTTGAGAGCCATGTCCCTAGAATAATGATTCAAACTCCATGTAGGATAGAAATTTAAAAAGGAAATCAGTGGGGGAGGGAGTATTTAAATGTGAAACATTTGATACAGTTCCTACTGGCCAAAGGTGGAATAATTTGGACAACAAAATAAATTAGTAGTTTTTTGAATAACCCATTGTATAAAATAAATACCAATGTATCCAAAATGATATGGATGATTGTATAAGTAAATAATTGAAAGAAAATAGACAAATCTGTAGAATTTCAAATATTTTATGTAGATACTTCCCCCTTGAGGACATGGAGCATAACTTCCCATCCTGAAGTGTGCGTTGTACAAAGTGACTTCCTTCCAAAGAGGCTAGTGTGAAAGAGAGAAGTTTTACAGCGGAAAAGCCTGCCAAAACTATCTCGGTCAAGCAATCAATGATAACATCATGTCAACACAATGTTGACAGTGTGTATCCTTGATATAAAATGTGATGAAAAATCACTTTACCTCTGTGATCTTCCTTTCAAAATCCCATAAGCCAACTCTAATCATAAGAAAAAATTGTACAAGTTCCAGTTGAAGATATTCTAAACTCTAACTGAGTCCTCAAAACTGTCTAGGTCAAAGTGTCGTTCAAACAAGAAAAGTCTAAGAAATTGTTAACAGGTTGGACTTCAGGAGAAATGAAGGCTAAAGGTACATGTGGAATCTTCGATAAAATTTTGGAGTTCCAAAAAGACAATAGGTTAAAAACTAAGGCAAAAAAAAAAAAAAAAACTAAGGCAATCTGAATAAAATATACATTTTTAATTAATAACAATGTATATGCTAGTGCTTAGTCATATCCAACTCCTTGGGACCCCTGACAGGTCCCTAAGAGCCTGTCAGGACTGGAGCCTGATAGATTCCTCTGTCCATGGAATTTTCCAAGCAAGAACACTGGAGCAGGTTGCCATTTCCTACCCCAGGGGATCTTCCCTAACCAGGGATTGAACCTGAATCTCTTGAGTCTCCTAAATTGGCAGGCAGGTTCTTTACCATTGCACCACCTGGGAAGCCTACAACATGATCAAAATTAATTAATTAATTATGTTAATTAATTGTGACAAATGAAGCAAGGCAAAAGCTAACTGTTTTGCCAAGAGAATGCACTGTTAATAGCAAACACCCTCTTCCAACAACACAAGAGACAACTCTACACATGGACAACACCAGATGATCAATTCTGAAGTCAGACTGATTATACTCATTCCAGCCAAAGATGGGGAAGCTCTATATAGTCAGCAAAAACAAGAATGGGAGCTGACTGTGTCTCTGAATTCATGGCGAAATTCAGATTTAAATTGAAGAAAGTAAGGAAAACCACTAGGCCATTCAGGATGACCTAAATCAAATCCCAGTGGAAGTGACAAATAGATTCAAGGGATTAGATCAGATAGACCGCCTGAAGGATTATGGTACAGGGTGCAGTGATGAAAACCATCCCCAAGAAAAAGAAATGCAAAATGGTTGTCTGAGGAGGCCTTACAAACAGAAAAGAAAAGAAGTGAAAGGCAAAGGAGAAAAGGAAAGATATACCCTTCTGAATGCCAAGTTCCAAAGAATAGCAAGGAGAAATAAGACAGACGTTTTGAGTGAACAATGCAAAGAAATAGAGGAAAGCAACATGAGAATCTCTAGAGATCTCTTTAAGAAAATTAGAGATACCAAGGGAACATTTCATGCAAAGATGGGCATAATAAAGGACAGAAATGATATGGACCTAACAGAACCAGAAGATATGAAGAAGAGGTGGCAAGAATACACAGGAGAACTATACAAAAAAGATCTTCATAACCCAGATAACCACGATGGTATGATCACTCACCTAGAGCCAGACATCCTGGAATGCATAGTCAAGTGGGCCTTAGGAAGCATCACTACAAACAAAGCTAGTGGAGGTGATGGAATTCCAGTTAAGCTATTTCAAATTCTATAAGATGATGCTGTGAAAGCGCTGCAGTCAATATGCCAGCAAATTTGGAGAACTCAGCAGTGGCCACAGGACTGGAAAAGGTCAGTTTTCATCCCAATCTCAAAGAATGGCACTGCCAAGGATTGTTCAAACTACCACACAATTGCATTCATTTCACATGCTAACAAAGTAAATCTCAAAATCTGTCAAGATAGCTTCAACAGAATGTGAACCGAGAAGTTCCATATGTACTAACTGAATTTAGAAAAGGCAGAGGAACCAGAGATGAAATTGCCAACTGCCATTGGATCATAGGAAAAGCAAGAGTATTCCAGAAAAATATCTGTTTTATTGCAAACAGTAAGGTTTTTGACTCTGTGGAGCACAAAAACTGTGGAAAATTCTTAAAGTGTTGGGACTAGACCACCTGACCTGTCTCCTGAGAAAGCTGTATGCAGGTCAAGAAGCAACAGTTAGAACTGGACAATGAACAACAGAATGGTTCCAAATTGGGAAAGGAGGATGTAAAGGCTGTATATTGTCAATCTGCTTTTTTTAACTTATATCAGGAAACAAGTCTGGAAACTTATGTGAAAACAAGTCTGGATGAAGCACAAGATGAAATCAAGATCGCTGGGAGAAGTATCAATAAACTCAGATATGCAGATGATACCACCCTACAGCAGAAAGCAAAGAGGAACTAAAGAGCCTCTTGATGAAGGTGAATGATGAGATTTACAAAACTGGCTTCAAGTTCAACATTCAAAAAACAAAGATTATTTCATCTGGCCCCATCATTTTATGGCATATAGATTAGGAAACAATGGAGACAGTGACAGACTTTATTTTCCTGGGCTACAAAATCACTGCAAACAGTGACTGCAGTCATGAAATTAAAAGATGCTTTATCCTTGGAAGAAAAGCTATGACAAACCTAGACAGCATATTCAAAGGCAGAGGCATTACTTTGCCAACAAAGTTTCATATGGTCAAAGCTATGGTTTTTCTAGTAGTCATGTGTGGATGTGAGATTTGGACCATAAAGAAGACTGAACATCGAAGAATTGATGCTTTTGAACTGTGATGCTGGAGAAAACTCTTGAGAGTGCCTCGGACTGTCAATCCTAAAGGAAATGAATCCTGTCAGTCAAACCAGTCAATTCTAAAGGAAATCAACCCTGAATATTCATTGGAAAAACTGATACTGAATCTGAAGCTCCAATACGTTGGCCACCTGATGCAAGGAACTGACTCACTGGAAAAGACCCTGATGCTGGGAAAGGTAGAAGGCAGGAGGAGAAGGGGATGACAGAGGAAGAGATGGTTGGATGGTTTCACTGACTCCATGAACATGAGTTTGAGCAAGGTCCGGGAGATGGTGAAGGACAGGGAAGCCTGGCATGCTGGAGTCCATGGGGTCACAGAGTCAGACACCACTGAGCAACAACACCAAATTGTACCACAGTAATGTTAAGATACAAACAATAGGGGAAACTGGATGTGGGGGTGTATGTAAATCTGTACTATCTTCACAACTTCATAAATCTAAAAATATTGTCCAATAAAAAAATGAATTACCAAAAGACAAGTAGTAAGGATGGAAATGGTTTAGAAATTGGGAGACTGGGGAAAATGGCCTATTTTGCCTATAGCCGTTTTGGTTTTTATAGAAACAAAGTTTCTAGCCAGACGCACACAAATATACACATACACACACAGAAGAGAGAAAGAGGAAGTCTGGCGAGACAAGGAGAGAGAGAGGTGAAGTGAGTCTCATTGTACTATTTTAGTGGGTTTTTAACTGTTTTTTTTTCCAATACCTATTTTCTTTTCAGTTAGTCATTCAGACTTTCCCTATTGAATTCATATGTTTTAAAGAAACTGATGCCCCCGTGGTACAAGGAATCAGATGTGTGGCTGAAATCTAAGATAATTAGCTGAATTTCATCATTGGAGCCACAGATATTGACAGGTATAGGTTCTAATTCAGAAAAATAGCTGAACAAAACTAGTACTGAAAGCTTCTGGGGAAAAAAGTCTACTGAACATATGACAGACAGACATGAAATCTGGAATGACTATTGCAAATTTCCCAACATTAAAGAATTCAACTTTAGGATAAAACCACCGAAAAAGGGAAGAAGGAAGAAAGAAAGAAAAAGGGAGAAAGGGAGAGATTGGAGGAGGAAGGAAGATGAAAAGAAAAATGAGAGAGAGAGGGAGAGGAAGGGAAGAGATGAGGGAGAGAGCGAGAAAGGAAGGGCAAGCAATGGGAGTAATAATAATAATGTCATTAATAATATTATTGGATAGCTTAAATGAAACCAACCCAGAAACTTTTCTAACTTTAAACTTTACAGATACCTAGACAAACAAATTTACTTTACAGTTTAAATAAATTCGAGTTAGAATTTCTATTTCTTGTGACTGGAAACATTAAAATTGATTTAAAAAGTGAAAATATATTCTATAAACATAGATCAGCTTAATACATTTTAATACACACACAATAATTTAAAATATATTTTTAAGGAACAAATGATACAACATTTGGCTCATCTAGGTGACATACATGTTAAATTTCACCTGTACTAAAGTATGGAAATATGCTTGTTATGAAAATTTTGTGACTAGTAATATATTTTATTTTCTTTACTGAAAATATATGTATGTATATGCATATATATATACATATATATATATGTAGTATTTCTTCTCCCTATTATCCTTAGTTTTTAGGCAACAAAATTCATGCTTTTTCATTGACCTGTTAGCCACTTAACTCTATTATTTTTATAAAATTCAGGCTCATTTTAAATACTGTGATAATATTCTTAAAATTAATTACATAATTTATAAAATAATGACTAAATCACTCACCAAATTAGTTTGTAAAAATAACCAACCTATATTTTAAAAAAGGAGATATTTTGTAAGTAGCATCAGAACACAGAAACTAGGGAAAAAACTCATTATTAAAAAAAAAATGGCAAGGACATCATCATAGCAGAAGAGTCAGCTGTGTGCCTAAGATGATACACTGAATGATTTGAACTTTTCCATTGTGAGAAAACACCCCTTAACAGGTATCATTAACTTAGGATATTTCAAGAAGGCCTGATATGAGCCGGGGACCTTGGAGAAAGGAGAACTGATGCAAATCAGTCCCAGAAGACAATGGATTTAATTAAACTTCAGGTAAAACTCTCCCTTAACTAAAGTGCAAGCAGGGTTAAGTGAAATCAAAGTAAAAGCTGCTGAAATAAACACTCATGTTCATGCAGGATACTGCTAAGTATGTTTCTCTGAAAATATTTGGGACTATAAAATGACTATGAGTCCCTAGGATTATGTGAAAATGTATACCTTGCACACACATTTGGTGGAGAGCAGGAAATGGTGGCAATCCCAAATGCATCTCCCTCTCCACTGTAAGGTTTCAAATCCAGAGTTGAGGCTCTCCCATCTGATTTTGTTGGTCTCAGTGCTCTGGAAGTCATATCTGTTTCTTTCATCAGGAGAGCTAGGCACAGTTTATCAGTGGCTGGCACAGAGATCTATGTCATGATTTAGAGGGTTCTGATGCTCTAGAGAATTCTGTCTCTCTTCATTGAGTTCACGTTTGGAACTGCAGAAAACCAAAATGATAAAACCATTCATTTTTCACTTCATTTTCTTGCTTCAATTCAGATTCCAGCATCCCAGTTAGTAGAGTCTGGCACCTCTGGCAAGCACTTCAGGCATTTTGTAATGTGGACAAAGGTGCAACAATGTGTTTCTTAGAAAAACACTGGCTTTGCCTGTCACCTTCTTACATTTCCTGAACAGACACCAACACCAGAATACAAAGGCTTAACATAGTATCCCACTCAACAATCTCAAAGAGTGTAAAAATTATAATGAAAACTTATTTTGGCTATTTTAATCATGACAATTTATGCAGCCAAGGCACTTCAATTTAATCCTCTCACCAAAAATATTATGAATAGCAAGGCTTGATCAATTATTTACCACTTGACCTTGAAGTCTTAATTATCAAATTCTTTAGTGTCCGTTCTGAGAATGATGAGGTTTTACCATTCATTTTTCAATTCCATGATTTTTTATGAAACAAATCACAACTTTGTCTACTATTTTATTGATTTACATGTTCTTTGTTACATATATAGATTATATACTATCTATTCGGGGGATATTAAATATATCACTTAGATATAACAAATGGCTACAAAGGAATGGTCACATATTTCAGTTGAAGTAGTTCCGTTTGTCATGATAGTAAGCTTTAGACTCCACTGGCTTGATGGAATCCTTAAAAATGCTTTACTTTAGTAAATTTTTTAAAATACTAAAATTGATGGTTAATTTTTAGAAGTAGGCAAATGCAGAAAGAAATGACAAAAGCCACTTCATTAGTATGCTGTAACAACCCTCAGCAAATTACAGTGGCAACTATGAGTCAAACTAAAGGGAATCTGTTAACTACTGAAGGGTTCAAGCCTTGTAAAGAATACTCCAGTTTTCTTAATACTATGCATAAAATAGATGACTAATAAGAAACTACTGAATAGCACAGGGAACTCTACTCTATGCTCTGTGGGGACCTAAATGGGAAGCAAATCCAAAAGAGAGGGAATATATGTATACATAGAGTTGATTCACTTTGCTGTACATCAGAAACTAACACAATGTCATAAAGGAACTACTCTCCTGTAAAAATTAAACAAATAAATGAATATATGCATGCAATCTATTCAGAATGGGGTCAAGCTTAGAAGGACTCAATTGGTTGAGAATCTTCAAGTTGTTGTAACTAGCATGCACTTGGAATTTTTTCATTTAGATTGTGCATTTATTTGAATAGCTTAAGACAACATTCAGACAGATGAACAGAGTGTGTGCCTTGAAGGCTAATGGATTCATTTTTCTTCAGAAAGGAAATCTAAAACCTCCCTAGAAGCTACCCTTGGTATCTCCATCATTTAGATCAAAAAACAGTGCAGACTCTGAGCTGACCATGATCACGCTGACCTGTGAGCCCCATTTACTCTTCTTTCATGACCAGGAGCTGCTCCTTCTGCCCTGGCCTCAGATGGAAAGTCCTGGCAGTTTTCTGACCTTGCTTACTTGAAGGACAGACTGTCTTTGGCTGCTGTGAAATATAATTGCATCTCCTTAAATCTTTCTGCTCTCTGTCATCTGCAATATGACCCATGCTAATATGTTGCAGTTTTAGTATTGATTTCCCCTCCTTGTGGATTTCATTCTGCCTATGTCAGATATAGATTAAAAATTGCTATATATGCTGAACTTACCTAGTAACTACAACCACAAATAGATTTCAGTATATAAAAGTAACTTACATGACCTTAAAAAAAAAAAAAGTAACTTATATGACCTTAAGAAAGAATGGATGCTTCCAGTTTAGGATTAGCTCTATCATCCAACACTTGACTCATGAGTACATTGTGAATACACAGCAAACACATCTGAATTTGCCTTGAAAATGGTATTGAGAAAATTGTCCAAGAAATGCCATGTGTTTCATGGTCCATGAGTGCCCTCCACAGGGTGCAATGCAGACATTTTATTTTAGTGTTGTGTCTGTTTAATTTTCTTGAGTGTTCTGTCTCGGATCATTTCTGTATTAGAGAAAATTCATAAAGGCTTGAAAAGAAATTAAATTCCTTGATCTAATTTAGTGAAGGTTTAATCATTTAAGTTAGGAAGCAAAATGTCAATGCCAGCCTAACCCTCACTCTCACTGTACATCATTCTGCTGCATCCAATTGTTTGATAAGGAGCTTCTGAAAAATGCTATTTTGCTTCTTAAACAACAGGTAATGGATTTTTAATAGTTTTTTATTTTCAGCTGTTCCTTCTGTAGGAAATTGAGTTAAAAGCGTCGATGTTGGCAATTACTCTTGTACTCCACAGCATTTGTTTGGAACTACTACTTAATAAATTTACTGCAGCATTTATATTCTTTTAGACTCTTCCTTCCAAGCCCCTTGCATAGATTCCTCAACAGAGAGACCTCCTGACTCTTTCAAGGGAATATTGTGAAAGAATCTAAACAAGGGAGAGCAAAGTTCCATCTACATTCACATTCACTCATTTTGCACAATAATAATTTGATATGGATAGAAACAAATCATTGTCTATTGCTTGAATAAATAGAAGGAATATGCAAAGCCCACATTAAAGGGTAATTCCTTTTGAAATTACCCTCCTTCAAGGAAGTTCTCCAGAAAGTAAACGAAGATAAACTTTAGGTGAACCAAAAAAAGAGAACTCAACATCAATGTTTTGATCAAAATGGCTCTCTCAAAATAACCACTGAGAATGCATCGTCACTTTAGGAATAGATGCAGAACAATGACACCCATGTGTTGTGCTTAGGCACTGAGTTGAGTCTGACTCTTTGCCACCCCATGGACTGCAGCCCTCAGGCATCTCTGTCCATGGACATTCTCCAGGCAAGAATACTTGAGTGGATTGTCATGCCCTTCTCTAGGAATGATACCCATATTCCCCCAAATATTAAAGGAAAGGAAGGCTTGTTAGTAAAACAAGGGCTGGGTTGACATGACATGTTAAACATTAGATAGGCCAGGACAGCTCTTCTCTTTGCAGCATAGTCCCTGGTCTGACCAGTCATGAGGACTGGCAATGCTGAGGTTCTTGCAGGCCCAGGTTGACCCCTGAGGCCTTAACTAGAGAGGTTCCTTTCACAGCAAAGCCACAAATGCTACACAACGTCTTGGAGTGAGATGAGCAATATGCCCCCTGCTTTGGTAAAACACAGCAGACATACACCCACACAAATGTGCTTAATGTTGAAGATTATTTCTTAGCCATAAATTTAATTTTCTCATTATAAGAAGGACAAAGACAAAAATAAGAAGGCTGCCTGATGAACTGAACTCTGCTATGACTAAGTATACCATTTAGAACATCTTCAGATTATCTTTAGAATTATGTGCTTTAGTTGATTCCATGACTGCCAGGATCGATATGTAACATAATTTTAAGAAATTTGAGGAGGTTAGTCGATTTCCATAAGTATTTTTAAAAGAGACAGCACATTTATAGCTACATGGGCCCAGATTTCTCCCGTCTCACAGCTACATCATCTATAAGAGATGGCTTTCAAGGTTACAACAGTGGGAAAGACAAGCCTGAGGGCACATTGCAAATTGATTTTTAAGAACAAGACCTGGAGGTGGCTTACCTCACCTCTGCCCATAAACTACCAACCAAAACTCAGCCATACCTCTCACTCTGACTGCAGACAGGTGTAGAAATGCTGATGATCTAGTAAATGTTTTTCTGTGTCTGCAGAAGAAACACAGTATGGTGACTGTGTAACCTTGCCCCTGTCCCACTTTCCTGGACAGGATAAATAACTAAGCACAATCTAAGCACATTGCTTTCATGTTGGGACAGTTTGTCTATTAATTGTATTATATAAATTATTACTGTTTTCCTTAGCACATTCATATTTGTTAAGTTTCTCAATATTTCATAATGCAAGGTCTTAAGTTTAACAAATGATTACATTTCCTTTGTCTTCCTAGTCCAAAACGCTTTATCTAATAGGCCAATGTGTTTTGAGGTATTTCTAAAGATGCATGCTTTCAAATTGTGGTGGTGGAGAAGACTCTTGAGAGTCCCTTGAGCTGCAAGGAGATCAAACCAATCAATCCTAAAGGGAATCAACCCTGAATGCTCATTGAAAAGACTAATGCTGAAGCTGATGCTCCAGTATCTGGCCATCTGATAGGAAGAGCCAACTCACTGGAAAAGACCCTGATGCTGGGAAAGACTGAAGGCCAAAGGAGAAGGGGCTGGCAGAGAATGAGATGGTTAGATAGCATCACTGACTCAATGGATGTGAATTTAAGCAGACTCTGGGAGACAGTGGAGGACAAAGGGGTCCAGTGTGCTACAGCCCATGGGGTCTCAGAGTCAGACACAAACTAGAGACTGAACAAGAACAACTAAAGGAGCAAAG
Source organism: Dama dama (assembly GCF_033118175.1). Lineage (NCBI taxonomy): Eukaryota > Metazoa > Chordata > Mammalia > Artiodactyla > Cervidae > Dama > Dama dama. The sequence continues at coordinate 23,887,314 of NC_083711.1, forward strand.
CTTTGGGATAACTCTGGGTTGACCAAAAAGTTTGTTTGGGTTTTTCCACAAGATCTTTTAATATATTAGTGTTCAGTTTGGGATACGTCACTTATTTAGGTCAAAGAGTTAGGAAGAAGCCCTTTGTGGCACTTACTGGAATATTAAACCCAATTTTACAATAATGAGATAAAGTGAAAGAAATCCTAGTCAATTTAATAGAAAAATAATCATCAGAGAGAATTCTGTTAGCTTTGAGGTTTGCAGCAAAGCATGTTTATTGCTTGATTAAGTATTAATATGATTAGAGGTCATGCTCTTTGGTAAAATCCCATTAGAAACACACAGTGGAGTGAAAATCATTCGACACCAGCACTATTTGTGATACATTTAGGACAATGGGACTAACAGCTGAAAAAAGAAAACTTGAGTTTAGTTGCGTATAGACGCCATAGATCAGACACTATTAGAGTGCAGTAATGTCAAAATGAGATTTCATATACAAGAGATAAGGAAGGAGGAGTTTCATTCTTCTGACAGTCTAGACAGGGCAAAACCATATTTCAAGCCTAAGTAGATCAAATGGCAGTTAAAGTAAGTACATGTGTCTGTATTAACTAATCAGCAGGTTATGATTATATAGGCTAATTAGGCAGGCTGAATTGTATCCCATCACAAACTGGTGATTAAATGGTAATAAGGAAAATCTGGCTCTGAATCTGAACCTGGCCCTGCTAATGTGAATGCAGATTAATGACTGAGGTCCTTGGTACCCCATTTCTCCATGTATAACAGCTTGGCATGCTGCAGTCCATGGGGTCTCAAAGAGTCAGACACCACTTAGCGACTGAACAACACAACACCAATATTATCCCTACCTGGGCCTGATAGCTTTAGGATATTTTTAATAAAGAGTTCCACTGATTATGAATGAAGGTTCAAATGAAGAATGTGAAAAAGATCAATAATAAATGTACAAAAAACATAAAGACTGCTTGTCTATGGTGTCACTAACATTTCTGATAAAGACCAAAATATAAATATATCAACACTGAATCGTTGGTTAAAAACATGTCGTGCAATTAAGAACTATACTGACAAATAAGGCCAGTTTCTAACTTAGTATTTATGCTATAGAGGTACTTAGAGATCCTTTTCAATTGCTATTGATAAAAATGTCTCTAAACTATACTGTGAGCAGGCAATTTATTTTCATAAAGTTCTCTACTTGAATCATCATTTGCATTCCTTTCTGAGGAATTTCTCTCCTTGTATCTTAATTTGATGGCATGCATTTTCTGACAAGGTAGCAGGAATCCAGGATTGTAGACTATTAACTCTTTAAACTTATTTATTTTTGCTCATTACAACCTAATGTTAAGACATTCAGAAGGCTAAATCACACACAATTTAAAGTCAGACACCTCTTAAAACCTGGTAGCTCTTTTTCTTTTTTTTTTTTTAATATTTAGAGGCTTAAACACAAAACATTGAAGAAAATAATGCCTCCTTTTTTAGTTGTGCTATGGATCTAATGAAAATGAATGAAATTGGGATGATATTGTTACTTGAGAAGTAAGTTAAATCATCACTAGAGGTGTTCCTACAAGTAAGAATCAGGGAATTAAATGAACAAGATAGGCTTTGATGTTAAAACAAGATCTAATTCAATTAAAATTGATACCTCCTTCTGAATTGCACAAGGGAACACACGGAAATTGGGTATCACACATACATCATACAGGAGTCATTTATTTTATACCTTTAACATGCTACTCTTTCAAAGATGGTCTATGACTTCATAAAGGATATGACTGTCCATGCTAAAGATCACTCGCTTATGTGTAACCATAACATCCATAACATAGGCATCCACTGTGCAAATTTCTCCGCAAGCCCGGCATTTATGTGTGAACTATACACATCCTGAACTGATGACAACAGGGTATTTGTTGCTCTTGGTTTCCAGGGAAACGACACTTTATAGGATCCCCACTTATGCTGCTCCATACGAAGCTGCCTTAGAATCGCCTTCAAAGAGCCCCTGTCTCCATCTGTGAGCTCGAGGTAAAGTGCCGTGATGGCAGCTGCTAATGAGCTGACTCGCCTCCATCAGGGCAGCCTTGAATTTATTTCTGCTGTCCCCCTAGGGAACTGTCAACCAGGAATATGAGTGAGAGGAGAAGAAATGATTGCCCCTTCCCAGGAGCATGGCAGTCTCTCAAACACACAGGCTAATTTGATAGTTACAACAGAAAATGGGGAAAAGAAATCCATGTACATTTGCTGGTACTGCAATGTCAGCTAAGTGTTTGCTTCCTAACTTTTCCAGGGGCAGCTTCACCCCGCCAAGCTCACTGCATGTGCCCATAACTCTTCACTGTGTCAGCTGAGCTTGCTCCTAATTGCAGATTTCACATAGTGTCCCCCTTTCTGGAAGCCTGTGTCCCCAAGCTCCTAACCTGCAACAGATGACAAAGAATTTTTACAGAAGCTACTGGCAACATAAAAACATATGTTTGAGATGACTACTTAAAAAAGTGTTTTTGATGTAGTATCTATTAATTGGGTACTGCAACAAGAGTGTCAACGGTAGGGGTCCTGTGTTCGCATGGTTCCACTCCAGGGCCATGACTGTGAATCAGAAACACAGGATGTTAGGCTATGGAGGCTTGATTCTGAGAGATAATTAGATAAGTTCTGCTGAGATTGGAGCAAATTTGTGTGAGTGATAACATGTTTCTGGCTGAACTTTTTCAGAACTGTTATATTCCATTTGGAGATTACTTAAAAATAATGTAAGTGGAGGAAAATAGGATTCTTACTAAAGACACCCTATTAGAAGAAAGCATTGTATGAGGAAAAAATTGATAAAAGTAAGACTGCCGACTAAATTTACAGAAGGTTAAACAATTGGTATCTGTTGAATTGGACCCTCATTTACACATCAGCTATCTAGCTGGACTTACTGTCTCTTAGAGAACAATACATAATCTAGGTGGCTAGGCCTTACACGACTCAATTAGGAGAAAATGATGGCAAGACTTAGATCATTTAGGCTTCCAGAACAATTTATTTCTTCAGGAAACCTTGAAGGAGGCAGCAGAGAATAGAATATTAGATTATCTTTAGGTTCAGAAAGCTATTATAGTAAAATTATGCTAAGAAGAGAATATTTATTTCCTATATAACTGAATGTAATCCTTATGACAGCATAGCTAGCTAGGGATTGTAGCGATGGAAATAGACGCAGTCAGGGGAATGTACCTGAAAGTCAGTTTGGGTTGAAAGGTGAATGGAAAAGTATCCCTAACAAAAGTGATTGTATAGATGTAAAACAAGAAAGCCACCTGTGAAGAGAGAAAAAAATGCTCCAACGCACGTCCTTTTTTACTTTTCTCCCTTCCAAAATTTGTTTGTTTTTTTTTTTTCCAAATACCAGTGTATCATTGAAAAAATAAATTACAGATTTTCCTTAAAAGAAGATATAAAATGCAATGATGCCACAACTGAGGATCTGACAAAGATGGCAGAATCAAGGATGCCTTCTAAAAGACCTAGAGGGGTGGGATGGTGGAGAGGCTCAAGAGCGAGGGGATGCATGTATACTTACAGTTGATACATGTTGTATGGCAGATACCAACACAGCATTGTAAAACAATTATCCTGCAATTAAAAATTTTAAAAAATAAAAATAAATTTAAAAAAGAAAGAAATGAATTAAGGCTAATGCCCTAATGAGAGGTTCTTTCCAGAGAAACAGAATAGGATACATATATATACATGTGTGTGTGTATATATATATATATATATATATTATTTTTTTTTTTTTACAGAGAAAGAGAGAGATTTGGCTTCTCTGGTAGCTCAGTGGTAAAGAACTTGCATGCCAATTCAGGAGACATGGACTTAATCACTGGGTCAGGAAAATCCCCTATAAAGGCAATGGCAATCCACTCCAGTGTTCTTGCCTGGGAAATACCACGGACAAAGGAGCCTGGCAGGCTACAGGCTATGGGGTCGCAAAAGAGTGGAACAAAACTTAGTGACTAAACAACAACAATGGAGAGGTTTATTACTCGGAATCAGCTTGTGGAGACTAAGAAGTCCAGACAGCTTGCTGTCTTCAAGCTGGAGACCCAGGAAAACCCGTGGTGTCATTTCAGTCTAGTTCCAAAGCCTTGAGAACCAGGGAGGCTGATGGTGCAAATCTCAGTTTAAGGTCAGGAAAAGACACACATCCCAGTTTGTGCAGGCAGGCAGGAAGCAAAAGGGACTAATGACTCCTTCCTCTGCCTTTTTGTTCTATTCAGGCCCTTAAAGGCCCGATTGATGCCAGTCCACACTGGGGAGAACACCAAATCAAATGCCAATCTCATCTGAGAACACCTTCACACATACACTGAGAAATAATGTTTTATGCTGGTAGCCAGTGGCAGTATAACATTGACACATAAAACTAACCACCACCCCGAGGAAGATGTAAGAACTTGCTCTGTCTTTCTAAAATAAAAGATACAGGTAAAATAAATTGTGGAGAAACTTAAATACATTGTGGAGGCATTTTGACTTCCATGAGGACTATTATATAATTATTTGCCATAATATTCAATATACAGTAATCAACAACTACCATCTTTTTTCCATTTCTTTATCAAAGATGCTTATTTTTCTAGACACATAATTACTTCTGCCTCATAATGGCACACCTTTTTCCTCCTTCTTATCTGAATCTTTTCCTTCTTTATAGTTATACTTTCTTTCAACCATGTATATAGTCTTGGAGGAAATCAGTCATTGACCCAACTTCTCTAAAGGAAAGTAAGTAAACAATGTGTTTCTAATGTGTGTTGTAAATGAATCAGAAATCATGCTCCTTAGTGAAGCCTTTCCAGAGAAGCCCACTCAGGAATCTTCTTTGGTTGCTATGCAAAGAGGAGGAGAATGTTGTCAACACAAGCACAGAAGTGTACCTTGGCCACCATGAGAAATTTTAGCTACCATATTAGCTACTGATTGAATGTTTCCCATTTAGCAACTTTCTAGTAAGATAATTCTACCTAAGGATATCTGTTCCATGCAGCTATTATTCTCAGAAGAGCTAGAAGAATTGAATTGGTCAACTATATCATACTCCAAGGAAGATGTGACTAGGGATGGTTTAACAGTAGACTACCCCTACTGTTATTTATATAAATACATATATGTGTGTGTGTGTGTGTGTGTGTGTGTGTGTGTGTGTATGTTTGTATCTACACTGAAACTTCAATAAAGATAAATATGTCAAAGATAACCTTTGAACCATTGTTAGTATCCAAAGAAATTAGAGCTAAAGGAAAGCAAATGAGATAAAGTTAATGAGATCTAAAAAAAAAAAGAAAATTAAGAGTAATATGACATTAAGAATAACACACACACACACACAAAAAAAGAATAACACACAGTAAATAGCTCTATCTATAGAAATTACCCTTTTGTGCTTATTTGCTTATTCAGTTGTTTTCTGAAAATGCCTATATTCAAAGGCAGCTAAGTTTCTAAGAACTAGGAGTGGGTCTAAATTTTTAACTGTGTGGATCACAACAAACTATCAGCAGAAAGCGGAAAAGTAGAAGTAGTGACAGACTTTATTTTCTTGGACTCCAAAATCACTGCAGACAGTGACTGCAGCCATGAAATTCAAAGATGCTTGCTCCTTGGAAGGAAAGCTATGACAAACCTAGACAGCATATTAAAAAGCAGAGATATCACTTTGCTGACAAAGACATCACAAAGGTCCATGTAGTCAAAGCTATGGTTTTTCCAGTAGTCATATACAGATATGAGAGTTGGAGCGCAAACAAAGCTGAACGCCAAGGAATTGATGCTTTCAAATTGTAGTGTTGGAGAAGACTCTTGAGGGTCCCTTGGACTGCAATGAGATCAAATCAGTCAATCCTAAAGGAAATCAGCCCTGAATATTCATTGGAAGGCGTGTTGTTCAAGTGGAAGCTCCAATATTTTGGCCACCTGATACAGAAAGAGCCAATTCATTGGAAAATACTTTGATGCTGGGAAAGATCAAAGGCAAATGGCAGAGGATGAGATGATTAGATAGCATCACTGAATCAGTGGACATGAATCTGAGCAAACTTCGGGAGATAGTGGAGGACAGAGGAGTGTGGCATGCTGCAATTCATGGGGTTGCTAAGAGTAGGCCATGACTTAGCAACTGAACAACGACTAGCTTTTTAATATTGTCTTATTTTCCTGAGGAGTGAAACAATCAATTTTACAATACCATGGCAAAAATATCCTCAGTGATCAAATATTGCTAGTAGTTGTGAAAGCCTCATCTGTAGCCTCTCAAGCTGGTTAGCATAGTCATGGATACGACAGGACAACGTCCCTTCCCTCTGGAGATTACTGGGATCCCAGGGGTCTGGCTGTTTTCTGTCTGTTCTCCAGATCAAGGTCTTCATTTCGTCATTGTCTCAACTGTTTCTAGACGGAGGCCCTGAGATCTAAATCTAACCTGAAGACTTTTTCCTGTGCTCTTTGATCCAGCAGACAAAAATTTTAAAAATTGAGAACCTTCCTATGAAAGTTCAGTAGTCTCCAACTACTTTTAAAATAATCCAAGAAGGTGTAGCAAAAGTGAATCTCTCTGGAGATGAGGACCTCTTTATGCCAAAGCTGTGTTTATTAATTCAACAAAATCCCCATCAGTACCTGCTCTCTAGTACCTGACCCAGTTCAGCAAATGGAGACCCCTGAATGGCTTCTTAAGGCATTTCAACTTTGGGCTCTTAAATATCTTGATCCTCTTTTTCTTGAACTTGTAGATAAATAAACAATTTTCACTTTTTAAAAATTGTGTATATCTGGACTATTGTACAGAAGGGCATGGTGACCCACTCCAGTATTCTTGCCTGGAGAATCCCCATGGACAGAGGTGCCTGCGGGCTGCAGTCCATGGGGTCGCACAGAGTCTAACACAACTGAGCGATTAACACACACACGGACTATTGTACACTTTATTTTATCCCTTAAATTGTGCTTAGTTCTCTAAAGATTTAAGTTAAGCATGGTATGTATTCAGGAAAGCACCAAAAGTGTTACTAGGCAAGCAGCTATAAAACATTAGTGATATGAAAGAATAATGTTTGGATTTGTACTTTGAGAAAACTGATTTCCAATACACAAAACAGCTGAGAGGAAAACCTGTTGGATTAAAGTGCAAGTGTTTAGTGTCTCTGTTATGCTCAGCTCTTTGCAGCACCATGGAGCCTGCCAGGCTCCTCTGTCCATGGGGTTCTCCAGGCCAGAATGCTGGAGTGGGTTATGATTTCCTTCTCCAGGGGATCTTTTTGAACCAAGGATCAAACCCAGGTCTCCTACCTTGCAGGCAGATTCTTTACCATCTGAACCACCAAGGACGTCTATGGGGATTAAAGGAAAGTAGTAAAATCGGAGCTGGAGAAAATAAAGAAATCAATTCTCGAAAACTGGAAAAAAAAAGTTTTTAGTTTGCTTTAGTTTGTTTTTAGTTTGTGTTAAAAGTGACTTTTAAAAATTTTTAACTTCTCAGAGAATGAGAAAATAAATGCATTTATCTAAATTACTGAAAAAAAATCTTTAAATGTTAAAAAGATCAAATGTTTCCACAAGTGCACATGTTTCTATAGTGTTTCAGAGCAAAACACTTGTAGAAAGTCAAAATAGCAATAGAAAATCAGTGCTTATGGGGGGTTGCCCTCCTGTCTCTCTCCTGGCTCTCTGCTTTCTCTCTGTCCTCACACAGTTTTCCTGAGAGAAAAAAGAAGCAAATTGCCTCAGGTCTCTTCTTAGGGCACTAATCTTATCATGAGGGCCCACTCTCATAATCTGATTACTTCCTAAAGGCGCCATCTCCAAATACAAAGGTATTTGGTATTAAGGGTTTCCATATATGAATTCTGGGGGAGTCAAAAGCATGCAGTCCAAAACACTGGGTCAAAGGGTATTTACATTTTACATTTTAATAGTTACTGTGAAATTACCTTCTTAAAGTATTATGTTGATTTCTACATCCATCAACAATAGAATAAGGGATATATTTTACTATTATTTTATTTATCAACAAGATCTCAACTCAACACTTATACACTGACCACCGTTACCAAAACTAATACTTCTCATTAGTTATGCCATCAGAGCACGACATGCTTGTCTTTCTCAGGGCTTACTATGGTTGCAGTATACATTTACTTCTGAGATCCATTAAATTATGTTTCTTCATCTGACTCCTGTGCTTTGCTGTATGCAATCATGTCTGACACTTTGCAATCCCATGGACTGGAGCGGGCAAGGCTTCTATGTCCCTGGGATTTCCCAGGCAAGAATACTTGAGTGGGTCGCCGTTTCTTCCTCCAGGGGATCTTCCTGACCCAGGGATCAAACCCACGTCTCCTGTAGCTCCTGCATCGTCAGGTGGATTCTTTACCTCTGAACCACCAAGGAAGCCCCATCTGACTCCTAAGCATCATAAACATGTAGGAGGATTTTCCCTTGTTTTTTCCACCTTCACTGTTGAATCCCAGGACCTAACAGATTACCGGGGACACAGTGGGTATTCAACAAACATTGCTTAATGAATTATCTGTGGTGAATAAATAAACATCTTGCTCATTCCTTAATTATTGCTAATGCTGCACTGCTTTGACTCCAGTTATCATTCTGGATCTTTTCTATTTTTTCTGTACTTAACTTTATATGGAATATTTATGTAAAAAACAGCCAAAATTGTTGTCTCAATTTATTTTAGAAATTAGGTAGAATATAAATTAGGCATATAATAATCAATAAATTGTAGATGCATTTGGCAAATTCCAACATGCACAGAAAAACAAATATTTGTCTTTGTAGATACTATGCTATCAGTAGAGTCTGATATTTATTACATTTTAGGAACTAATTCACTGTTGATATGTATTGGACTCAGGGTTGTTTTCTTTCCTTTTTATTTTATTTTTTTTTTAAATCTAAGGCTTTTTTACCCATTCTTTGATTTTGCACCTGGTTGAACAAGGCTTTCCATTTATCACTATCAAATATTATCTTATTTGGTTCACTTTATAGATCCCAACAAGTCAAAATATTTTTGGAACTTCATGATGAATTCAAACTCTAGGATCCAGAGTGCCATGGCCTCCTGAAAGAAACCATTCTACATGGATTTTAGGGCTTTTCCTGTAAGTTTGAATAAGAGGTCTAAATAAAGCTGAAAATATGGCCATTTGTACAGATATGGCCATAGTGCTATTTAAGTATCTTTTTCATGATTTTATCATCTCTTTTCTTTGTAAAACAAACATCCTGAAGAAAACTGAAATTGGAAGTATTAATCGCTCAGTCATGTCCGACTCTTTGCAACCCTATGGACTGTAGCCCGCCAGGCCCCTCTGTCCATGGAATTCTCCAGGCAAGAATACTGGAGTAGGTAGCCATTCCCTTCTCCAGGGAATCTTCCCAACCCAAGATTGAACCCGGGTCTCCTGCATTGCAGGCAGATCCTATTCTCCCATTTTTTGTCCCCCTCTTTATTTGACTGAGTGAAGGAAATGTATCTTAAGCATGCATGCGTGTCTGGAAATATTTATTTTAACAACAATTTGTACATTGTTGATCAAAAATGTGTTCATTCAACAATTTAAAAAATATACATTGGATTCCTACTCTGACTTATAAACTGTGCTACTTTTTTTGATGTTTAAACGTAAATAAGACACAGGATTGGAGAATGGGTGTTCGCAGTTCTAGCAAGGTGGCAGACATGTGAAGCATCATGAAACAATGAAAAATGCAATTGTAGCAATGAGCAAAGAATATGTGTCAAATGCTAAATTGAGCTGAAATAATCCTGTCTGCCCACCTCCTCAATTATTTTTAGGCCTGAATTCCTAGAATAGCAAATGATAGTGTGAGATCCAGAAGCAATCAATCAACTTCTACTTCAGCCTATGCTGAGCTCTTCATAGATTTCTCCTCACCCAAGAGAGGTTTTCAATGTCATTAATCATATTACATTATGTATATCATACCGTATCATATCATCAGTGTTTGGGAAGACAATGAATGTTCTACATGTTCTCATTGTAATCCTATTTCAGCTAAAATGAACTCTTCTTGTCCAGACCTTGGAAATGTGTAGAATTCTCCAAGGCATTTATAGGAACATTTATTAAACTCTTTTTTTATAAACCATAGTTTTACAGCAAAATCTAGGAATTTATCACAAAAATTTGATTTTTATCACAAAAATCAAGTTATTGCATTCTCAGTCGCTCAGTCATGCCCTACTCTTGTGACCTCATGGATGGCAGCCTGCCAGGTTCCTCTGTCCATTCCATTTCCCAGACATTTCCTTCTCCAGGGGGATCTTCCTGATCCAGACAGAGATCAAACCTGTGTTCACTGTGTCTCCTGCATTGACAGGCAGATTCTTTACCTCTGAGCCACCGGGGAAGAACAATCAAGTTATTGAAAAACAGATACATGCTGGGAGCTCTTCTTGTATAAGATTGTGAAGGAGGAAATGATGATGGTAAATCAAGATAGTTGTGGAATAAATATTTTTTAAGCATTTGCCATATATTTGTAACAGTGCCATGTAACACAAAAATAAGAGCTCTTGCCCATGGAAAATAAAGTATAAACACAGATCTATATATTCATTCATTTATTTAACAAGCTTTTATGGAATGTCTAATATCTATTAGGCATTAAACTGAGTTCTGGATAAACAATAGCACATGTTCTTTTTTTTTTTTTTTAACTTCAATCAAATCTAAGAGGAATGGAGGAAATAGACCCAAAAGCCCAATGATACTATGTTTTACATGTTGAAGCAGAAATATGTACAGGGTTTTATAGAAACAGGGAAGAAGCACTCAGCCTGTTTGCAGCACCAAGTTAAGGTGGAGGTCTGAGATTTCAGGAAAGTTGTTATCTCAAGGTGACTTTTGAGCTGAGTTTCAAAAATTGGAATCATTAGTCCTGCTAACAGTTGTTGAAAGGGCATTCCATGAAGAGGGGCATTGAGACCAACGTCAAACAAGGGAGAAAATCCTAGAATCAAGAGGATCAATTTAGGGAAGTAAAACAAGAATTCTAGAAAAATATCATGTTGCCTGAACTAGGACAAGAGATAGAGGAATAGAAAGGAAGGAAGAGATTCAAAATGTCTCTAGATGTTTTGGTAAAGGATGAATGTGAGAAACTTAGTCACTCAGTTGTATCCAACTCTTTGTGACTCCATGGACTGTAGCTCTCCAGGTTCCTCTGTCCATGGGATTCTCCAGACAAGAATAGTGGAATGGGCTGCCATGCCCTTCTCCAGGAGATCTTCGCAACCCAGGGATCGAACCCAGGTCTCCTGCAGTGTAGGCAGATTCTTCACTGTCTGAACCACTAGGGTGTGAGAAAAGAAGAAGGTTAAAGGATTACGCCCACATTTTCAGGTTGATTGTTTGGGTGGGTGGTGATGCCCAAACAGAATTTCCAGCCCAGTATGGTAACTGGTTGAAATTCAGCAAACATTATGGTCCCCTTAGCTCTGAGGATGATTAGTGAGACTAAGGGTAGATGAACTCCTCAACATGTGGCCACAAAACTTGAGAAGCGAGAAGCCTGCTACATTTCTTCAAATGCATGTTATCATATTTTCATTTCCTAAGAATCATGTGGTGTAGGAAAATTTAGAAAGAAACCCCATGGAGAATTTAGACACAAAAAATAATTCTGACTTGGTAAATATCATGCCATAATAAATCTTTCAGAGAAGAAACATTGGTAGTATTTTCTCGTTTATTGAATTCATATGGGCAAGATACACATGTGTGTAGTAGAATCAGTTAAGATTTTTTTCGACCATAATTAAACCTAAAGTTGTTCTGTCTTAAGAGAGTTACATAGTTTTAAATCTTAGAAAGGTTTGTTATAATGGTCCCCAATTAGGACCTTAAAATGTTAAATAGAATATTTTATTATAATAAAATACATCTTAATAGTTACTTCATTACAATGAGATTAGTTGGTGATTTTTTCCCTGATGGAGAAATTAAGAAATAACCTTAAATCTTGTAAGCATCCAATATAAAATATTGTAACCCTAAAGAAGTCCACAATCAAGCACTGTTCCCCACACATTTAATCCCCATTAACCAAGATTAAAAACCCTGGCACCATCTTTAATTGCTGTTCAATTAGGATTGAGGGGGATATGTTTCTCTGAAAGAGGATGATGAGTTAGGATTAGGAAAGGCCAACCAAGGCTTGATGAAGATAGGGTACAGGAGTTCAGGCAGGAAGTCTACACATGTTGACACATCCTACACCAGGTTGGAGGAGGCAATTTAGCACTAAAGTAAACAACATTTGATCAACAACAATCTAGATACAGGAGGTCAGAGCATGGTAGTCAGTCAGCTAGACAGGCAGTTGGAGGATCAAAAGTACACAGGTAGGGAGTTCCTAGAAAAAGATGCTGGGAGAGTGAAAGGCTGAGCAGGTAGTCACGTATCAGAAAATTCAAAAGAAGCAAAGAGCAGAGTGAGGTCAGAGGGTCTGCAACCAGATCAGCAGAATGAGGGAATTTGACAGGCGGGACGTCTCACCGGCAGCTCTGCACCAGTCGGAGTCAAATGCAACCAGCATTCTTGCTGCTCTGCTATTTGTAAATTACAGAATATTTCAGACTTTTAATGTCTGGTTTTTCAAGATGGAAAAAAATGAAAGCCCATGAAGCTAAATAATGAAAACAAGTAGGTTTAGAACATTAGTCAACAATCTCTACTCTTGTGACTCCTCTCAGGATTATAAAAAGGCTCAATTTGTTTTTCGTTTGTTGTTTGACTTAGGCACTTTGACAGAACAGGCTTCCTGGTGGGTCAGTGGTAACGAATCCACCTGATAATTCAGGAGATGCAGGTGACTTGGGTGTGATCCCTGGGTCGGAAAGATCTCTTGGAGATGGAAATGGCAACCGACTCCGGTATTCTCGCCTAGAGAATTCCATGGACAGAGGAGCCTGGCAGGCTACAGTCCATGAGTTCTCATACAGTTGAACATGCTGAGTGACTAACACTTTCACTTCAACCTTCTCCTTTTCCTTTTTGGCAGCAAACAAGCAATCTACTTGACTAAATATTATAATACTTCCTAAATATTACAACGCAATATCCCCTAAATACTATAACACAATATTTCCTAAATAATGAAGAGCAATATTTGCTAATTTTCTAACACAGTGGTTAAACCTGATAGTAACCCTTGATCCTAATTCCTATTTATTTCACTATCTGTATTCTCAACCAATAATTTACTCCAGCATCTCTTTCTCCTTCTCTCTTATTCTATTCTACCAACATATCTCCATTACTCTGATGAAATAACACTTTTCAATAGAGCATTGACCTGTTCTTAATTACTTAGCTCCATGATATTTTCCCCAGCTCTCTTGACCTATTTTAGAGTTTGACTTCAGAGAATCCCTCAAACTGTGCTTCTGGTTAATTGATCTCTTCTCTCCTGTGCATATCTAAGATGATCGTTTTGCATATTTCATTACTGGCTACTCTTTCTCTAACTACTAAATTCAGATTAACCCATATTTTAGCCTTTAGTTCCTTATTTCCTTTTTTCCCTTTCACTCAAAAAAATGTATCCTCTCCTGATTAAGTTAGCAATTCTAAATATAACTATTAAATCTATACTGACAGTCTAACACCTCTCTGCAGCTCTGCCCTGCATTCTGAAAAGAATCATTATATTTAATCAACGAAACACATTTTAACATATCTAAAACTGAACAGATTTTTCTGCCTTTCATTCTCAGTACAAATCTACTTCCTCTTCCTTTTGTTTCATGTCCTCAAGAATTAAATTCTCTTAACTGCTTCTCATCTCCTACCCCTTCTGTCATTGTTGTTTAGTCACTAAGTTTTATCTGACTCTTTTGCGGCCTCATGGACTGTAGCCTGTCAGGCTCCTCTGTCCATGGGATTTCCCAGGCAAGAATACTGGAGTGGGTTGCCATTTCTTTCTCCATAGGATCTTCCCGACCCAGGGATAGACCCTGCATCTCTTGCAGCTCCTGCATTGCCAGGCAGTTCTTTATCACCGAGTCACCTGTGAAGTCCATCCATTCTGAGACATCCACATCTAATCAGCCCAAATCCATATTATTTCCTATTTCTAAGTCACTCCTCTTTTTTTGTGGTTCAGTTGTTCAGTCGTGTCTGACTCTTTACAACCCCATGGACTGCAGCATGCCAGGCTTCCCTGTCCTTCACCATCTCCCGGAGCTTGCTCAAACTCATGTCCATTGAGTTGGTGATGGTATCCAACCATCTCATCCTCTGTCATCCCCTTTTCCTGCCTTCAACCTTGCCCAGCATCAGGGTCATTTTTAATGAGTCAGCTCTTTGCATCAGGTGGCCAAAACATTGGAGTTTCAACTTCAGCATCAGTCCTTCCAATGAACGCCCAGGACTGATCTCCTTTAGGATGGACTGGTTGGATCTCCTTGCAGTCCAAGGGACTCTCAAGAGTCTTCTCCCATACCAAAGTTAAAAGCATTAATTCTTTGGAGCCCAGCCTTCTTTGTGGTCCAACTCTCACTTCTCTTTCAGTCTTTTCTTTTTTATATCCATAAACCACTGTCCTGATCAAGGCTCATAGCACCTCAAGTTTATTCTATGAAACAGATTCCTCGAAGGTCTTCCCTTACTCAAGTTTCTCCTCCTATGAATCTATCTTGTAAGCAGATTAATTTTTTTAAACACTGTTTTGATCATGCCACAGATCTGATTCCAACATTTTGGATCAAATGAAAACATCTCAACCTGGAACTCAAAATCACGTACAGTGTATCCCTGATGTATCTTTCTAGATTCCTCCAACTACTCCTCTCTTGCCCTACTCACCAAAACAGACAGCTTTGCACATGACTGGCATCTGTCTGTGTCTGGACCATCTGGATCTCTGAGTCCTCCCATGTTCTAACATTCTCACAGCTTATCTGATGTTTTCTAAAATCTCAAGACCAAGTTCCAATTCTAAACCCTGTTTATGAACTATCTTGGTTTACACCAGCTCATGATGATCTCCTAAATTCTGTATATACAACAAACATCCAGACTACTATTCACATAAAACTTTGCAATATATTCTACTTTGACATGTATATTGTGCCTCCACAACTCCATTTCAATTATTTGCTTCAGAGGACATGTCTCACATTTCTATGCCAGTCACTCACTGTTAGTTCATATTAAGGACAGTAAGCTATTTATTGCTTTTTAAATTTTTAAATAAGATCACAATATTTATTAATGAAACCTAATAATTAACTTCATTTTCTCTCTCCAATATGTTTTGTTATATGTATGCATATAACACATTATTCAATTGTGGATATTTCTTTCAATTTTATTGGAAAAATATTTCTTTATCTCCATTTTTGCCCCTGTATATGCACATTCTTAAAGAGATGGGAAAACCAGACCACATTACTTGGCTCCTGAGAAACCTGTATGTGGATCAAGAAACAATAATTAGAACTGTACATGGAACAGCAGACTGGTTCAAAATTGGGAAAGGAGTACGTCAAGACTATATATTGTCTCCCTGCTTATTTAACCTATATGCAGAGTATACCATGCAAAATGCCTGGTTGGATGAATCATAAGCTGAAATCAACACTGCCTGGAAAAATATCAACAACCTCAGATATGCAGATAATACCACTCTAATGGCAGAAAGCCAAGAGGAACCAATGAGCCTCTTGAAGAAGATAGAAGAGTGAAAAAGCTGACTTGAAACTCAGCATTCAGAAAACTAAGACCATGGCGTCTGGTCCCATCACTTCATTACAAATAGATGGGGAAAAGTGGAAATAGTTACAGATTTTCTTTACTTGGGTTCCAAAATCACTGTAGAGAGTGACTGCAGTCATGATATTAAAATACACTTGTTCTCTGTAAGAAAAGCTATGACAAACTTAGTTATAGTATTAAAAGGCAGAGACATCACTTTACCTACAAAGATCTGTATAGTCAAAGATATGATTTTTCCAGTAGTCGTGTATGGATTTGAGAGTTGGACGATAAAGAAGGTTGAGCACCAAAATATTGATGTCTTCAAATTATGGTGTTGGAGAAGACTCTTCAGAGTCCCTTGGACAGCAAGGAGATCAAACCTGCCCATCCTAAAGGAAATCAGTCCTGAATATTCATTGGAAGAACTGATGCTGAAACTCCAAAACGTTGGCCACCTGATGAAAAGAGTCAACTCATTGGAAAAGACCCTGATGCTGGGAAAGATTGAGGGCAGGAGAAGAAGGGAGCAACAGAGGATGAGATGGTTGGATGGCACCATGGACAGAATCAGCCTGAGTTTAAGCAAACTTTGGGAGACAGTGAAGTACAGGGAAGCCTGGCATGCTGCAGCCTTTGGGATCACAAGAATCAGACCCAACTTACCGACCACAAATGTGCACATCGACACGTACGTATTACCCTCTAACCCCTCTGAAATTTAGATAAGCACTGTCATTTTACACCTCAATTTCTTTCCTATTAAGCTAGTGATTATATTATTAACTGTCTTTACTGTATCACTTTTGGGTATAAACATGAATATGTACTGTGTTATTAATGTACACTATGTGTTTATAAATATTAATACATCACAGCCCTTCTGAGGAAAGTTAGTCTATGCAATTAAATTGTTATCACCGTTATTATTTGACATTATGAGGAGCAAAAACCTTTAAAACTGTAGATAACAGGGCCTATCGAAGCAAAACTACTGTTAAATTCCATAAATATTTTCTTCTTTATGTGCATTTTCTCCCTGAATGTACATCTCAAAGACTAGTACAATTAGCTTGATGAAAGTGCCAGCTTAAGCGCTCACAGTTTTCACATTTGTCTGATAAATGATATTAACTGTAGCAAATTTATTTTTCTTTCTTTAGAACATTTCATATCACAATCCAAACTTGCCAAGTTGAACCCGTTTTACGTCTTCAGTATTTATTACAAGTACACGCATATTTTATACAGAGCAGTAGTGCCCTCTAGTGGCCACTTTCATTTCTTACACTGCATATCTTTTTGTTTCCTTAAATAATGTTAACCACTTTTTGACTGTTTTTTATAAAAGTTTTCTACTGAAGCGTGTCACAAATTATAACTGGATATACATTTTTCCAAACTGTCTCTCGGAGAATATATCAAAACATATGCAAACATTAACTTAATGATTTTTCAAGGATTTAATTTTTTTTAATGTTGAAATCAAATCTATAGAACATTTCTGACAACTTTTCACCGAAATCAGTTTCAATCTATTGTCAAAATTGACTAGAAATTCATTACATATGTGAAACGTTGAGGCAGTTGGTACAAAGCATTTTTTTATGTATTTTATCTACAATAAATTTTAGAGTAAAATGGCTAAGAGAACCATGAGGAAAAGAAACAGCCTGATAATAAGTCCAAATAGATAACTCCCCATTACTAAGCTGCCCAGAATACATAAGGTTGCTCAAATAATAATTCTCTTCCCCTGACTTCCATACCTAGGAAAATTAGCAAACATCTATTTTCAGTTTAATTCAATTAAATAAATAATTATCAATTCCCAGCACGCTGATACACTGCTAGTGAAGATACGCTAATAAATGTGCTGCAATCACAAACAGCATTTCCCCAGCACTTGTTTTACTGATATAGTATTCCATAGGCCTTCCCTGGTGTCCAGTGGTTAGACTTCATGCTTCCACTGCAGGGGGTGCAGATTCAATCCCTAGTCAGGGAAATAAGATCCCACATTCAGCCCAGGGCATGGTCAATAAATAAATAAATAACTATTCCATAGTTATTTAATTAGGTTCTTGGATATCAATAAACTTCCCACTGAACCAATAAAACAATTAGATGAACAAAGGTCAAAATGTGTCCAGGTGCATTTTGATTACAAGGAGCAGCACCCTGGTAGGCATTCAGCATTTAAATCTTAGAATACCTGTCAACTTGTGGGATATTTTAAAATACATAATTTATAAACACATGTGCACATCCACTTTAATCAAAAATGTGAAAAATAATTCCGTAAGAAGTAAGATCTTTAACACTTCCATGGCAGGTCTGTAATTTTGAGAATATATTATACAAAACTATGCTGCTGTCATTAACTCCTCAATTATTTTTCGAAAATGAAGTTGTTAAACACTTTGTTACTGTGGGCTTCATTTGCTAATGTCTTCGAACTGCAGAAGCAGCTACAAGTGACTTTCATGAAATAACTGAGATTTCATTTGTGCTGGATGTGCCTCATTTGACTCCAGATCATCTCGACCCTTCTCAGCCTTGCTCTGAGTGCTGGCAGACTGACATAAATGTGGTCTTCTGGGACTTCTGGTCCAGTGGTTAAGACTATGTGTTCCCAATGCAGTAGGCCAGGATTCAATCCCTGGTGAGGAAACTAGGGGCCACATGCTGCAATTAAGACCCAGCTCAGACAAATTAAAAAAGAGGAAGAGGATAAAGAAAAAAAGAAGTGGGTCTTCTGGTTTGCCTGTACCTCCCAGGAGATAAACAAAGGGAAAGAAGAATTCACTGCCCAACCTCCCTTCCCCTGGGCCTTTGCTTTTTCTCTTTTCTTTCTCTCCACCGACATTCATAGCTCCTGTCTGGTTATCTCTCTGCAAGGCTTTCTCTGCCCAGTGCTGCTGCTTCTCATTTCTGCATATTCGCCTTGCAAAGAGCACTGGTATAGACTGAACTGTGTCCCCAAATTCATACATTGAAACCCTAACCCAAACACCTTATAAAGTGACTATATTTGGAGCAATCGTCATTAAGAGGTGGTTAAATTAAAATAAGGCCCTAATCCAGTCTTCCTGGAGGCCTCCAAAGAAGAGGACATTAGCCCGGATAAAAAGGCATGGTCAACTAGGAGACGCCTTCCTCCGACAGGGAGAAAGCAGGCATCTGCAAGCCAAGGGGGACCCACAGGGAAAACCGAGCCAGCCAGCACCTTGAGCTTGGGCTTCCATCCCCCAGAGTTGGGAGAAGGTAAATTTC
The DNA here is from genome assembly GCF_033118175.1 of Dama dama. Lineage (NCBI taxonomy): Eukaryota > Metazoa > Chordata > Mammalia > Artiodactyla > Cervidae > Dama > Dama dama. Next base: position 23,906,405 of record NC_083711.1, read on the forward strand.
TGTTTAAGCCTCCAAGTCTGTGGCATTTTGTTATGGCAACCCTGGCAAACTAATACCTGGGAACTTCTACAGCCTGATCACACCTTCACAAAGAATCTGTTTGTTGCATTGTCTTGAATACCCTATCAGAGTCACATAGTTCCTAATTGACACACCCTTTTCTGGTAGTCCTGTTTTTTTGTTTTTGTATTTTTAAGGTAATGGCCATGATAGTTTCCTAAAATAGTTTGGGTGACTAGCTGAAATCAAGATATCAACAGGACTTCACTCCTTCTGAGAGTCCTAGGAGAAAATTCATCCTCGCCTCTTCCCGTTTCTGTTGCTCCAGAGGTTCTTTAGGGTCCATGACTCCGATCTCTGTGCCTGTTTTCACAGAACAGTCTCTTCCATGTCTTCTCTTCCCTTCTTGTCCGAGCATATTTGTTATTTTAATGAGCACCTATCCTTAATCATCAAGGATATTCTTATTTCAAGGTTTTTAAATTAATTGCATCTGCAAAGACCTTTTTTCCTAAGAAAGGTCATGCTTAGAGGCTCCAGGCAAGATTTCTTCTGGATTGAATACCACTCAACTTACTACCAATAGGAAAATAAATCTAAAAAAGAACTTAATATTTTCTCATCGGATTTCTTCTATTCAGTGAAGAACCTCTCTTGAGAAGAATAATAAAGAAGTATCATTATTAGAAAGCATAAGATCCCATCGAATTAATATAGAAATATAAGTTACTACAATATCCGTACGTGATTTTCACTCAAAATAAGGTGCAAGAGTACCTAAGCATAGAAAAATGTTAACTAAGAGAATTTTAATGATTGAAATATATAACACATTTTAACAATTAAATAAGGAACCATAATTATTTAAAAACAATGTCTTGTTGACTCATTCACAGAGTATTTTTATACCTACTATTTCCAAGTCTACACCTTTTCAAAAAAAAAAAAAAACAATGGTTCTTAAGAATCTGTGCTATGAATCATGAAATAACAAGAATTAATTTTAGAAGATGATTTAATATAAGCATTTATTTTACACATGAGAAAATCATATCTTTATTCCTAAAGCTTTTTCATCTAGGCATGGGTTTCACACTCAAATTCCTCACCACACATCAATTATTTCACAATAGCTATATTATGGTTTTTTGTTTGCTTTCTGATTTTAGTTTTTTGGGTTTCTTTTTGTTTTTTCTTGATCAGCTGGCAAATAGAGAACACTCTAATTGAACTATTCCTTCTCTCTAAAAATTGATAATGTCTAAAGAGACGTCGCAAAGAGTCGGACACGACTGAGTGACGAAACTGAACTGAAACGAAAGAGACAGATATAAACACACAGGTCAAAATTGAACTATTAAAGCTGGAGTTGGTCAATTATGGTCAGAGAAATGTATGCTAAGATAGTTTTCATATTTTTATTCTTTTGCAAGAAATCGAGAAATCATTTCTCTCTATGGACTTGTGGTCTTGAGGAGTCTTGTCAAGTTTTCAAATATCATGTGGTTAAGAAAGATTGTTTTAAAACCTGATCATAGTGTTTAATGAACCCACTGTGCACCAAAAATCTGGTGCTACAGTGTTCATGACAAAAATATAAGTATAAAACATTTTTGTTTACCTCCATTTCCTCTTCCTCTATAGTATTGAGTTGACCAAAAAATTCATTCAAATGTTAAGGAAAATCCTGAATGTATTTTTGCCCAACCAATATTATGCCCAACTTATTTCCCTTTGTTTTTCCAGTGGGGTATAAAAAGAATGTTGCTCTCTAAACTCTGAGATGTTTATTTCACATGAGATTTGATGATGCTTTAACATTTCAATCAGACAAAATCTTTCACATTACAATTATCTTGAATAGATTTGGCAGTTTGTGAAGAAAAATTAACATTGCTCCATGGTTATGTAATTATAACACAAGTCCTTCGAATAAAACTGTTTTGTCCATTTAAAAGCTTCTTTTGAAGATAATAAACTTCAGGGAGTCATTCTAAAATGTTACAGAATTAAGATATTTTTACTTGTCCGTGTTCCCTAAACATCTCTGTCCTCCCCAGGAAAAGGAGACTCTAGCACTAAGCCAGTTTTATTCCTGCTGCTTCAAGAAAAGACCAGGTGAAAAGAAAAAAGTCAAAAGAAATCAAAGCATTTCCTCTTGGGAAAGCAGGCATTTCCTCTTTGGTTTATATTTGATTTATACACAGATTCAGACATTTCTATTACATTCATATTCATCAAAATGCCTGCTGAAAACTGACACAAACATTGAATACGGCTTGTGTATTTCCACAGGAGACTGCAATCCACATCAGGCACTTGGTACAGTTATTTTTCATCTTGGTGTAACTCAAGGCTAGCTAGGAAGATGCCATATGGTAGTGGAGTCATTAAATTTTCCCACCATGGACATGTGAGTTAACTTCATTCCAGATTCTTTATTTACAAAGAAATATGTACGTTTAAGGGATTATTTTTAAAGATTCAAAAATACAAGTACCTCTGTATGCAATCATCTGTGTAGAAACAGTGCTAGCTGCCATATTTAGTATCAAAAGTAAGATGTGTGGACAACCAAGGAGTCATTGATGTCTTGAAAAGTCAAGGGTGTGGAAAGCATGAATCAAACAGGATGTCTTTCTGTTTCTCACTATTTAGTATAGTGAACTTTGCAATACAAAGGTGCAGAAGACATTCAAGAAGGAGTTATAAAATGAGATGTACTGGATATGTACAGATTTCACATCAAAGCTAAGTGTATCTGGCTTTTCCTCACCATAAAAAAAGGAAATTCCAGGCAGAAAAACTGCAGCTTTACCATAATTGTGAAACTCAGAGGGTAAACACAATTCACAAAAGTTGTAAGAGAATGGGTACACCAGGTCAGGGACTTCTACACTGTTCCATCGTGCCCTGCTGAGACTCTGCAACAAAGTCTCCTGTTTTTATTCCCAATAATGTCTGCTGCTAGTTGTAGACACATCATTGTTTTCCTACTTTCTCATGAAAGTTCATGATTTCCTTCTTTTTGCTCCCACTGTCTTTAAGTCACTAGCAAATAAAGATATGCCCTGAAATAATTTGTGCTTGTATATTTCTAAGTCTGTCTTTGTTTTCCTACCCCTTAGCACGATGCCTAACACACATGACTGCTCAATATATTTTGAATTGCTAGTAAATCTAGCATGAAAAACCATAGCATTTTGCTTTTATCCAAAAGCTATTATGTGCATCCTAAGTTGCTTCAGTCATGTCCAATTCTTTGCGACCCCATGGACTGTAGTCTGCCAGGCTCCCCTGTCCATGGGGTTCTCTGGGTAAGAATACTGGAGTGAGTTGCCATGCCCTCCTGCAGGGCAATCTTCCCGACCTAGGGATCAAATCTGTGTTTCTTATATCTCCTGCATTGGCTAGCCCATAAGCAATTTTTGCACCTTGGGCAAGTAACTCATTCTCTCTAGATTGAGCTCTTAATCAACACAGTTAACTGTTTTAATCAGAACTAAAATTTTATGGGTCTAATAGAATCAGAAGAGCCCCACAATTAAAAATGTAAAGCAGTAGTCTTAGAATTTTAAATGAAATAGAATCTCAGTCTTTGGAAAATGTATTCAAGATTGAGAAAATAAGATTTGTCTTTGAAACCCCAGAGAACATCTATATCCTTAACATGGATGCTTAAAATCAAAAGCCTAGTGATCATCAGAACTAGCAGCTAGACATGCATTAGTTAGCAGCACAGCGAAGGTTAATTGGTTTGGGAAAATAATATTTGATTATAACTGCCAAGTGCGCATGATGCATCATGATGAGTGAAATAAGCCTAGTGCATGCTCTCTTCCCACTGTTCAGCTGAGTTATTAGTGACTGCCTACCTCCCTGCCTCCGGCAACATCAGTGTCTCTAGAGCTCCTGAACCCATTTACTTTCTGTTCACTGCTTGCCACTCTGCCTGCAGCCGTATTAATACATCCCGGAAGAATTTGTTTCCATCAATTATGGTAGATGTTGTAGCCACTGTTCTGTGACACATCAACACTACTGCTAGCAAACAGTAATAAAATAAATAAAATAAAAACAGACTCAACTCATGAGTAAGTGCAATTGGGATGCTGAGATATGAGAAGAGAAAAATAAAAGGTGTTTCTACTTTGCAAGATCAATTGATACCTAAGATGTTGCTAGACACAGTATAAGAATGATTCTGGAATGATCAGTGCACTTGGGGTTAAATTTTTAGAGCAAGACCAAACCATAAGAAGGAAAGGTGTATAACCCTGAAGAACAAAACTAATTATTTCAAGTCCTTAATTATGACTCCCCTGAGTTTTATACTTAGAAGGTTAATTTTACTCTTAGGAATTTCTTGTTAAACTGGTATTTCTGCTACCAGAAATTATTTGTTAAATAAGAAATGCCATGACTGATCAACACTGTGTTGATCAACATTATGGTGTTGCTAAGATTTGAATACTAGTCCTAGAAATAAAAAAGAACACTTTAATACATGTTTATTATTGTAATTACTTATGACTTATATGGACTTATAGAATTTTAAGGGCAGAAGAAAATCTGGATGTCATGCAACTATATCAATTCATTAATGAAGAAACATAAATATTTGGCCAGGGTTCTAGGGGAAATTAGACCTAATCATAATAGTCTATTTAGTACTATAACCTGCTCATTGCTCCCTGAATACCCCCAATCTCCTTGACTTTTATCTACTTTTTTTGACTTACAAGTTTCCAATATCTCATCAACTCTACTTATTCATTTTTCATTAGTTGTCCCCTTCTTCCCATTACAATGGATTCACTAAGAGAACAGGTTCCTTTGTCTATTTTATTTGTTAATGTGTCTAAAATATCTAGTGCAGTATTAACGCACAGTAAGGACTGAAATAATGCATGCTGAATAAATAATAAAGGGATGGGATAATTTATGGGGAAAAAGTCCTCTATGGAAGTAAGGGAGGAAATAAGAGAAAATACTCTTAGGCATGTAAATGGAAAGACACTTTCGATGAATAGCAATCAAAGAATGAGTTTATATATGGGTAAAGTAGCTACCGAACTGGGGAGTTCCTCTTTCCGTATCCTATCATTTTGCCTTCTCATACTGTTCATGGGGTTCTCAAGGCAACAATACTGAAGTGGTTTGCCATTCCCTTCTCCATCCTAAAGGAGAACAGCCCTGGGTGTTTATTGGAGGGACTGAGGCTGAAGCTGAAACTCCAGTACTTTGGCCACCTGATGCGAAGAGTTGACTCATTGGAAAAGACCCTGATGCTGGAAGAGATTGGGGGCAGGAGGAGAAGGGGACAACAGAGGATGAGATGGCTGGATGGCATCACCAACTCAATGGGCATGAGTTTGAGTAAGCCCCGGGAGTTGGTGTTGGACAGGGAGGCCTGGCGTGCTGCGATTCATGGGGTCTCAAAGAGTCGGACACATCTGAGTGACTGAACTGAACTGAACTGAAAGTGGCTACAGATGAGGGTCTTCATATTTTAGTATAACAACCATTCGTTTTTTTTCCTAGCTCAATATTATTTTATTCCAATGAAGTAATTGGACAAGAATATCAGTTAAAAGTGAGAGCTGAAACATCATGGACTACAACCCTTGGAGAGACTGTGAAGAATTAAAATGGCCAGCGAAAAAAGTAGGAAAGAAACTCCCCAGGGAGTTTCCCTTTAAGAAGCATTGGGAAGATGAAGGTGAATACAGTGTCAACTGTTCAAATGACTCTTTAGTATTCTTGTATATGAAAGCAACCCTTCCTGGGTGGTTGTAGGGAAGGCAGACAATCAGTAGTGACAAAGATTCAGGGCTCTACTGGCCTCATGGTGTGGAGATGAAAGAATGTGGATGCTCTAATGAAAATGGCTGATGTGATCTTGATACCAAGGGCCAAAGGAAATCTGAACTGGATGGAGGAGAGCAATGAGAACTGCAAAGATGGAAGGTTGTGTTCAGGGGGCAGGCTGTTGAAATTTGAGATAAGAAGTGCAAGAGCCAAGGTTAAAACGACATAGCTCAAACAGGATGACCATAGGCCACAGCACCAAGATATTTTGTACTTGTTTCTTCCTGGTCCTTTATTCTTCATCCCACAAAACCTTCCTGCCTTCTACCCCATTTTGCAATTTTCTGAATGGAGACTGTGTGCTGCATGAAGAGTTAAAAAGTGTTTGTATTACCTAAGCTGTCTTTAATACCTTTTAAACAGTTTATGCAAAATTTACAGAATGGTCCTATTTATAACATTAAATATATTCCTTTTTATCCTGACTAATGCCCTTTTGTCTCTGTCAATATTTCACGTTGTCATTTTTTCACTTTTTTTATGAAGATATAATTGAATATAACATTATATTGACTTCAATAGTACAATATAATGATGTGATATTTGTACATAGTATGAAACAATCATTGCAGTAAATCTAGTTAACATTAACTGCCACACATAATTATTTTTCTTCTTTTGATGAGAACATTTACAATCCACTCAACTTTTTCATTTGATAGATACAGAGTTTATAAAACTGTGCTCTTTTACACAGGTAACATCAGGCAAGTCTTTTGTTGTTAAACTTCAATTTCCCAGTTTTTAAAATATTGGTAATTCCTCATAGAGTTTCTGTATAAATGAAATGAAATAATCTATTTTAGTAGTTCTCCTGGAACAAAATAAGACTTCACTGTTACTATGTAACATTTACTACTACTACAAGCAGCAGTCTAAAAATTCTGTTCACTCTAGAATAAAATGGCTTCCCTGGGGAATTCTTTAAGATATTTAAAGAGGAAAAATATAAATAAATGAACTTCCCAAGTGTTTTTGCAAGAACTTCCAGAGTTCTGAAAAGTTATGAGACTAATGATTTTAAGATCAATATCTGAAAATATGTGACAGGAAAGGAAAACTACAGATTTATCTCATAAAAATATTATCAACTGTGGTACTATAATATACAAAAAAGGTGATAAATTATGACAAAGACTGGTTTATTTCAGGAATTCAAAGGAAGTTAATATTTATAAATCAATTAATATTATTTACAGTGTTAATAGAATAAAGTAGAAAGTCTATATTTTGTTGTTCAGTCACTCAGTCTTGTCTGACTTTGAATCCCATGGCCTGCAGCATGCCAGGCTTCCCCGTCCTTCACTGTCTCCCAGTTTGCTCAGACTCTTGTTCATTGAGTCAATGATGCCATCCAACATCTCATCCTCTGTCAACCCTTTCTCCTCCTGTCCTCAATCTTTCCCAGTATCGTGTCTTTTCCAATGAGTCAGCTCTTCACATTAGGTGTCCAGTATTGGAGCTTCAGTTTCAGCACCAGTCCTTCAAATGTATATCAGGGTTGATTTCCTTTAGGATGGACTGGTTTGATCTCCTTGCTGTCCAGGGACCCTCAAGAGTCTTCTCCAACACCACAGTTCAAAAGCATCAATTCTTTGGCACTCAGCCTTTTTTATTGTCCAGTGCTCACATCCATACATGACTACTGGAAAAATTATAGCTTTGACTATACAAACTTTTGTATGCAAAGTTATGTTCCTGCTTTTCAATATGCTTTCTAGGTTTGTCATTGCTTTTTTTTCCAAGGAGCAAGCATCTTTTAATTTCATGGCTGCAGTCACCATCCACAGTTATTTTTGAGCCCAAGAAAATAGTCTGTCGCTGTTTCCAATTTTTTCCACATCTATTTGCCATGAAAGGGGGCAACAGAGGATGAGATGATTGGATGGCATCACAGACTTGATGTACATGAGTTTGAGCAAGCTCCAGGAGTCGGCGATGGACAGGGAAGCCTGGCATGCTGCGGTCTATGGGGTAGCAAAAAGTCAGACATGACAGTGAGTGAATTGAACTGGACTGATAGGACCAGATGCCATGATCTTAATTTTTTGAATGTTGAGTTTTAAGAAAACTTATGTAATTATTTTAATAGATGCTGAAAACCATTTGACAAAATTCTGTACTCAATCATGATTAAAAACAAACAAAATAGCTTAGCAAAGTAAGAATAGTGTGGAGTTTCTTTAACCTGAGAAACTGTACCTACAAAAGAGATATAGCTAAGATTATACTTGATGAGTTTTTCCCATTGACTTTAAGAATGAAAAATAGAATGCCCACTATACTCCTTTTTTTTTTTTACATTATATTGAAGGTTTTAGAGTTAAAATATGAAAAGAAAAAATAAATATTCAAATAAGGAGAAAATAAAACTGTCACTGTTCAAAGATTAACAGATTCTGTGCATAGAAAATTGAGTAATTTACCAAATGTACTGGATACAAGTCAATATGAAAATATCAATTCTATTGATCTTGTTTACTAGCCACAAATACATGGAAACAAATTTTAAAAGATACAATTTATAATAGGAACAACATACCAAGCAAATTATATACAATTTTAATGAAATATTTATATATAAGGACTCTATATTAAAACATAAATAACTAAGACAAAATAGATTTAAGTCAGTTTATTGAAACACTCAATATCATAAAGGTGTCAATTACTCCTCATCTGATATGCAACTAAAAATCTTTTATGCAATAAGAGGAAAATGGCAATCTGATTCTAAAATGTATCATGTGATACAAAGGACTGAAAATAAGCACGGTAATCTTGAAGGATAATGACAAAAACAGAAACATGCACACTCATAGATATTTTATCAACTTACAGCAGTTAATTAGGACTGCATGATGAAGCTGTTGTTGACTGCATGTTTGTGGGCTAAGTCACTTCTGTCATGTCCAACTTTTGAGACTCCATGGACTATAACCCGCCAGGCTCCTCTGTCCATGGGATTCTCCTGGCAAGTGTACTGGAGTGGGTTGCCATGCCCTCCTCCAGGGGATCTTCCCGACCCAAGGATCGAACCAGCATCTCTATGTCTCCTGCATTGGCCGGGGGATTATTTACTACTAGCACCACCTAGATAGATAATTATGGTAGAAAATAGATAATGGAAACAAAATATAGAATACAGAAACAGAATAACACATACAGGATCACCTTATTTATGTCAAGTGGCTTGCAATATAATGTGGAAATGTAATTCTTTTCAATAAATAGTGTTCAGTCAATTGTAAATCCAACTGGAAAAAAATTATATCTTAATTCATATATATACATCACATTAGATATAAAAGTATACCTGATGATTTACATATCTAAATATATAAAGTATATGAATCAATCAACCAATTAATTAATATAAATGTTTTTCTGCATGAGAAAGAGAGGGTTAAAGCTGGAAGCAGGTTTGTAACCTATTTTCTCCCTTTATTGGTAACTCTTGAGAAATGAAATAGTCTGATCAAACCCCTTGCAATTATGCCGGTAAAGAGATGTACTAGTGAAGACATTGCAAAACCTCTCAAGTTAAATACAAAACAGGGCATGTCTGAATGTAAGAGATGAAGAGCATTTGAAGAGTAAAACTGACAATCTTGGACCCCCTCCCCACAAAGCCTACCCATGTTTTTTTCTACTGCCTGTACTCTGTGAATCATCAGAAATTTGATACTGGGTAAGATTTGTTTTTAATTATATTCTACCTGATATGACAACTTAAACTTTATTGTAGACAATGATTTCTTAGCTCACCAAGTAGCAAATCCTTTCTAAGAAGAGGTAAGTGCACTGTGTACAGAGCAATAATCTGCAACTTTATGCAATGATATGGGTAAATATTACAAAGATAACTTTTTTGAGAAAAAAAGAAAGGGTGAGGAGAGATATAAAGTCATACATACTATAATTCTAACTATATAAAGTTCTAAATCAAGGATTAGTTGAGAAGCCTAGTTAGTCTTTGGGCTTAGAAGTCAGAATATTGTTCATCTCTGATGATTAGTTACTGGATATGAACACAAAAGAAGCTTCTAGGATGCTGATAACATTTTCTCTGTTGGATTCCAGTTACATGGGTGTGGTCACCTTGAGAAAATTTATTGATGTACATGTGATGATTTTGGGGAGGTATATATGTCCTGGTTCAATTTTTTAAAAAGATTAAAAAATACGATCTAGAGAAGTGAGATGGATTGTCAAGAAACACACATTTGCTTTAAGAAAACAGGCTGAAATAATATTCTGGACTTATCCTACCTTTTTAATAATGAATAAATATGAATAACACAAATATTATGCAAAATTCACAAGTCTTTAAAGAAAGTTTATATTTCAACTTTCTAATAATGTTGATGGGTTTGCCAACAACAACCAAAAAAAAAAAAAATGTATGCTATATAAATACTCCTAAAAGAGAAAAATTTATGTAGCACACCTTAAAAGACTTGCCCAGGGTCACAAAAATACCATGAGGTAGCAAATGTTAAAACAAAATCTCTGATATTAGAACCAAAGGGCTGAATCATAAGCAGTTGTTAAACATCAGAGTACAATCTACTTTAGTTGAGAAATAGCCCAAGGTACAGATCACCTCACTGCTAACTGTTCAGGAAAGTAATAAATAACAATGACAAGTAAAGACTACCCATGCTTTGCTCGGCTTGAAAATCACATCTTGTCTGAAATCTAGGATGCTTTGGGCAAAATAAAAGAGGTAAAGAGAAAATATAGAGAATAAATATTCTTTTTAAGAACTACAAAAAGTTCCAAATAAAATATCAATATATTTGGTAGGGAATGTAGAAATTTTATGTAACAACTCAATGAGGAAAAATTAGGAATTTCAATGAGTAAAACCTACCTGGGAACTAGAGTCACTAATAGCTACTTGGAAAGAATTAACTTTTGCTATTCAAGGCCCAAGACTTTAGAGATAATCTAAGAGTATGGAGGGAACAAAAAGAGATAGAAGCACATTAGAATAAGTAAATTAGAAATAAGGCCTTTAAGTTTAATTTAGGAAAGAATGACTCCCTATAGAAAAAAAACACTGCATCTTGAGATGTCAAATTGGAAAAGAGGTAAGTGCTCACTCTTGAAATAAAAAAATGTAATTCATAAAATTTCATTTCAGGTTTCAAATATTTTTGATGTTAAAACGGATTTGAGAATGCACGCTCTATCTCGGTATTCATTCAGCATTTGGATTTCATGAAGATGGTAAGAAAAATGAGAAATACGTATATTAAGGCACAAAAGATTTAAAAAATCTTCATTCTGGAGTGTTAAAAAAAATCTCTACATAAGATATTTTCCTCAGAGTTTGAAATTATACTATTTGTCCTAGGCACACTCCAACCAAAATTATAATTATCAAAAAAATAAGAAATATTAAATTGAATAAAATTAGGAAATCTGATTTGCAAATGTCCTCTCTCTTTGGGTAGGCTGTCTATTTGTTTTGCTAATGTTTTGTTTTGATTTGTTTCTGTGAAGAACATTTTTGTTTGATGTGCTCCCATTTGTTCATATCTTTTTTGTTTCCCTTATCTGAAGAGAGATATCCAGAAAAACATTGCTAAAATCCATGCCAAAGAGCAGGCTGGCTATGTTTTCTTCTAGGTCTTTATGCTTTCAGGTCTTAACATTCAAGTTTAATCCATTTTGAGTGTGTGGGTGGGTGGGTGTGTGGGGGTGGTGTGAGAAACGGGTCTAGTTTCATTCTTTTGCCAATGGCCTTCCAGTTTTCCCAACATGACTTACCTTTTTTAATGGTGTTATTTGTTATTTACAAATTATATCTGATAAGGGGTTAATGTCAAATATATAAAAAGAACTCATAAAGCTCAACCACAAAATAATAATAAAAAAAAAAAAAACCCAAACAACCTAATTGAAAAATGGAGAAAGGAGACTAGTAGACATTTTCCCAAAGAATTTGTACAGTTAGAATGACTATTATCTGGCTACTATCAATAGACAATGTTGGAGAGAAAAGGAAGCATTTTTGGTGGGAATGTAAATTGGTGAAGCTACTATGAATATGGAGATTCTTTAAAAATCTAGGAAGAGAACTATCATATGATTCAGCTGGACTTCCCTGGTAGCTCAGCTGGTAAAGAATCTGCCTACAATGCAGAAAACCCTCGTTCAATTCCTGGGTTGGGAAGATGCCCTGGAGAAGGGATAGGCTACCCACTCCAGTATTCATGGGGTTCCCTGGTGGCTCAGATGGTAAAAGAATCTGCCTGCAATATGGGAGACCTGGATTCAATCCCTGGGTTGGGAAGATCCCCTGGAGGAGGGCATAGCAACCCACTCCAGTATTCTTGCCTGGAGAATACCCATGGACAGAGGTGCCTGGTGAGCTACAGACCATGGGGTCACAAGGAGTCGGACATGACTGAGCAACTAAGCATAGTGCAGTACGTGATTCAGCTATTCCACTTCTGGATATTTATCTTAAGGATTAAAAAAAAATGATTTAAAAAGATGTATGCACCCTTTTGCTGATCACAGCATTATTTACAGTAGCCAAAATATGGAAAAAACTTAAGTGTCCATGGACAGATGAATGAATAAAAAAGACGTCTTCATGAATTTCACATCTTTGACTTTTCAATGCATCAGTGACTTCCATGGTTGTCCACACTGTCTTGGCTTTGATACTAAAGATGGCATCTATCACTGTTACTACATAGATGATTGCATGCAAAGTTCCTTGTACTTCGAATTTTTAATAGTAAATCCTTAAATTTTTTACTTAGACTTTTTACTTAGACATTTAAAAAAAAGGTGAAATCTTGACATTTGAGAAATACTGATAGAACTTAAAAATATTATGCTAAATGAAATGTCCCATGGAAAAAGACAAATACCATATGATTTCATTCATTTGTGGAATAGAAAAAATAAAATAAAGATATAAATGAACAAATCAAACCAAACCAAAACAAACACATGGGAAATAGAGTAGGGATTATCAGAGGGTAAGGGTGAAACGGGTAAAGGGGGTCAACTGTTTGATGATGGATGGAAACTGAACTTCTGGTGCTGAGCATGCTGTAGTATATACAGAAGTCAAAATATAGCACTGAACATGTGAAACATATAAAGTTATAAACCAATGTTACCTTAATAGAAAAATTATGAGAAAACTAATGCTTTCTAAAAATATGTGCTTATTTGAAAACACATTCAAGGTACACTATTCTTAGTAGTGTAAGAATATTGCTTTAAATTCATACTTTCTGCAATCATATTCATAGGGTATAATCAAAATCACTGATCAAATTGGATAACTATTAGTTAAATTTAGTTTATCAGTTACTTATATTACATAAATAATAAAAGTGAATAAAACAAATAGAAGTAACATAATTTCAGTTTAAATATATTCACAACAAATGTTTATATATAAAATTACTGAAATCATAGCTATTATAGATAAAATTGTAATACTAATATAATTTCCAAAACAAGGGGAACTAAAATAACATTTGTATAAGACAAAAGTTTTTCATATTCAAATATTCTGAAGAAAAGCATGTTTAATTTATGAAACAAATAATTTCTCAGCACTTGCTTTCATGTTTTATTTTTTCTCCCCCCTGCATTTGATTAGATATATTAAGATTAATTCCTACTGAAACCAAATCTGCCTTGTAGCTATAAAGCCTTGAAATAGGCACTTGATTAAATGATATATATATTGTTTTGTCTGCCTGTATTGCTATACAAAGTTTGAGAATGATTGTTTTAAGTTAAAATAAGAGAAAAGGGGGTTTCCCAGGTAATGCTAGTGGTAGAGAATCCATCTGCCAATTCAGGAGATGCAAGAGATGTGGGTTCAATTCCTGGGCTGGGAAAATCCCCTAGAGTAGGAAATGGCAACTCACTCCAGTATTCTAGCCTGGAAAAATTCCACTTACAGAGGAGCTTGATGGTTACAGCCCTTGGGGTCACAAAGAGTCAGACACACTCAAGCACTTGTCACCAGCAGCAGCAGGAGAAAAAAAGTAAAAAATAATTAAGGGATAATAAGACAGAACCATACATAGGGCTGGAAAAAAAAATGCCAACGATTAAGACTTGAATTTTTGTTTTATCTCAATATAAAAACTATTTATTTTCTGATCTATCTTTCTTAGTTCTCCTTTTGACAACCTGGTAATCTGAGTACAAAGTTTATTTGACAACACTGCCTACCTCTGACATCAAGCATGAATCAGCAAAATGTCACATCAAGGAGCAACATAGATTATTCTACAAATGAACATTATGTGTAACTTAATAAACCATATATTTCTTCTTTGATTTATTAGAATAAAACAGATTATGCATAACATCTGGATAACCTAGTGAATTTGTTTAGGGACTTTATATACTTTGTTTTACCTCACAAGTTTAAACTTATGCTATCAAACCAAGTATTTTGTAAATGAGCAAAAGGAAGCTCAGAACAGTCAAGAAAACAGACTGAAGTCATCTGACTGATGATCAAACAAGAGAAGAACTAGAAACAGTACTACTTTATACTTAAGAAAGCAAAGTCTCAGAAAGTTTAAGTAACCTTCTAGTGGCCATGATTATCAAATGTCAGAGCCCAGATTCAAATCCTGATATGTCGTCTGATCCTAGAATTCACTACAATTGGCCCTCAGTATCCACAGATTCTGCAAACTTGGATTCAGTCAACTGCAAATGGTGTACCATGTTTAGGTTTTGTGGCTGGTCAAACCCAAAGATACAAAAGGCCAACCATGAGGCTTGAATATCAGCTGATTTAGGTATATGAGGAGATTCCTGGAACCAGTCCCCAGTGAATTACCCAGGGACAGTCGTATAACAATCATTACCCTGTGCTTCCCCTCATTGCAGGTCTCTTGGGATTGTGTTATATGAATACATGCAGGTTCATTGCAGCATTATTTACAATAGTCAGGGCATGGAAGAAACTTAAATGTCCATCAACAGGGGAATGGATAAAGAAAATGTAGTACATATGTGCAATGAAATATCTGTTGTTGTTGTTTTAATTGCTAAGTCATGTCTGACTCTTTGCAACCCCAAAGACTTCAGCCCACCAGGCTTCTCTGTCCATGGGATTTCCTAGGCAATAATACCGGAATGGGTTGCCATTTCCTTCTTCAGGGGAACTTCCCAACCCAGGGACCCAACCTGCATCTCCCGTGTCTCCTGCATTGGCAGGCAGATTCTTTACCACTAAGCCACCAGAGAAGCCAATAGAACATTACTCAGCCATTAAAAAGAACAATATAATGGCATTTGCAGAATGCATGGACCTAGAGATTGTCATACTGAGTGAAGTACATCAGACAGGGAAAGAAAAATATCATAGGGTGTAACTTATATATGGAATCCTCAAAAAAAGGGTACAAGTAAACTTATCTAGAAAACAGAAATAGTGTTACAGACTTAAAAATAAACATATGGTTACCAAGGGTTAAAGGGGGAAGATGGATACATTGGAATATTGGGATTGACATATACACATTGCCATACATAAAATAGATAACTAATAAGGACCCACTGTATAGCACAGGGAAGTCTACTCAATATTCTCAGTTCAGTTCAGTCACTCAGTTGTGTCCAACTCATTGCAACCCCATGGACTGCAGCACACCAGGCTTCTCTGTCCATCACCAACTCCCAGAGCGTGCTCAAACTCATGTCCATTGAGTCAGTGATGCCATCCATCCATCTCATCCTCTGTCGCCTCTTCTCCTGACTTCAATCTTTCCCAGCATCAGAGTCTTTTCCAATAAGTCAGTCAGTTCTTTGCATCAGGTGGCCAAAGGATTGGAACTTCAGCTTCAGCATCAGTTTTTCCAATCAATATTCAGGACTGATTTCATTTAGGATTGACTAGTTTGATCTCCTTGCAGAACAAGGGACTCTCAAGAGTCTTCTCCAACACCACAGTTCAAAAGCATCAATTTTTCGGCACTCAACTTTCTTTATGGCCCAACTCTCAAATCCATACGTGATTACTGGAAAAACTATAGCTTTGACTATTTGAGCATTTGTTGGCGAAGTCATGTCTCTGCTTTTTAATATGCTGCCTAGGTTGGTCATAGTTTTTCTTCCAAGGAGCAAGCATCTTTTAATTTCATGGCTACAGTCACCATCTGCAGTGATTTTGGAGCCCAAGAAAACAAAGTCTCTCACTGTTTGTATTGTTTCCCCATCTATTTGCCATGAAGTGGGATTCTAGGTGGGAAAGAATTTTTAAAAATAAAAGATACATGTATATGTATAACTGAATCTTTCTGTTGTATACCTGAAACTAACACAATATTATTAATCATCTATACTCCAATATAATTTTTTTAATTTTGATATTAAGACTATTATATTTAGACAATTAAATTCTATTAATGGGACTACTGATGACTTGTATATTTAATCTGAATAAGTCATGTTTCCTTTTGTTCTTTCATTATGCTATCTTGTTGATGAGTCAGTCATTTTAGGAATAATGACTGAGTAGGTAACCTCCACCAACACTTAGTAATATTACAAAAGCACATGAAAATGAACCAAGAGTTAATATTCTTTATCTTGTTCACTTGCTTTGAATTTAGTGTTAATGAAGCAGAGTCATGAATTTAAATCCCATTTGAGTCCCATAAATTTTCTAGACTTGATAGCTACCTATTGCCCTCTCAAATCCAAGCTAGTCATTTCTTTCTAACAAATAAAGAAGGCTGATCACAAGGGAGGCAAGATAAGAGCTTACAGTTGAACCTTCCTCATCACACAGGCAAAAGAACTAAAGTCCATCCAGTGATGTCCAGTCATTTCATATTTACTTAAAAACTATCCTTGTAGATGTTGGTAGAATTCAATCCCACTTTAAGAATATATCACATATTCCTTTGAACTTTTGTATGTGCATAGTTGGTGTGACATAACCTGGGCTAGTTAGTCTACAGAAAGCTTACTAAAATCTCCCAGAGGGTCTACTGTTAAAAGCCATTATCAACTTAAAGCATCACTCAAAAGAGAGTCAGAAAGACATGTAATCACCCGCAGATGAACTGAACTGAGAAGTTCCTCAGGATGTGAGAATGCCAGTGCTAAAAGCGGCAATGCCCGGCACTGACCGGGAGAGCTGGCCACCATATTATTATGATAAGCATTTGGAAAAATTGGAGAATTTTTTAAATTAATCAATTTATTTTAATGGGAGGATATGAAGAGATTTAATGTGAAATAATTCAGAGAGAAAGTTGATGCTGGATTAGTTTTTTTCTGACTGCCATAACAAAATACCACAGACTGAGTGACTTAACAGAAATGTACTTTCTCACAGGTCTGGAGACTGGGGGCCTGTGGTGAAGGAGTTGGAAAGTTTGTTTCTCTCTGGAACCCCTTTTGCTTGCAGATGACTCTTTCTCCCTGTGTCTTCACCTGGTCATCTCTCTGTGCATGGTTGTCTACGTTGTGTTCAAATTTCTTCTCATAAGGACACCAGTCACACTGGATTAGGCCCCAACCTAAAACCAGTCCATCCTAAAGGAAATCAGTCCTTCAATGGGAGGACTGATGCCGAAGCTGAAACTCCAGTACTTTAGCCACATGATTCAAACAACTGACTTCTTGGAAAAGACCCTAGTGCTGGGAAAGATTGAAGGCAGGAGGAGATGGGGACAGCAGAGGATGAGATGGTTGGATGGCATCACCGACTCGATGGACATGAGTTTGAGCAAGTTCTGGGAGTGCTGCTGAAAGGGAAGCCTGGTATGCTATAGTCCATGGGTCTCAAAGAGTCAGACATGACTGAGCGGCTGAACTAAAGGTCTCATCCTAACTTAATCATACGTTTAAAAACTCTATCTCCAAATACATTCTGAGGCAATCAGGTGAGAATTTCAATACATAAATTTAGAGGGAACACAGGTTAGCTTTTCATGCAAAGATGGGCACAATAGAGGACAGAAATAGCAAGGATCTAGAAGGAGCAGAAGAGATTAAAAAGAGGTGACAAGAATATAGGGAAGGACTTCCCTGGTGGCTCAGAGGGTAAAGCATCTGCCTACAATGCGGGAGACTCAGGTTCGATCCCTGGGTCGGGAAGATCCCCTGAAGAAGGAAATGGCAACCCATTCCAGTACTCTTGCCAGGAAAATCCCATGGATGGAGGATTCTGGTAGGCCCCAGTTCATGAGGAATATAGGGAAGAACTATACAAAAAAAATCTTAGTGGCCTGGATAACCATGATGGTATGGTCACTCAACTAGAGTCAGACATCTTGGAATGCGAAGTCAAGAGGGCCTTAGCAAGCATCACTATAAACAAAGATAGTGGAGGTGATAGAATTCCTAAGAGATGATGCTGTTAAAATGCTGCACTCGTGCCAGCAAATTTGGAAAACTCAGCCTTGATCACAGGACTGGAAAATGGCAGTTTTCATTCCAATCCCAAAGAAGGGCAATGATAGAGAATGTTCAGACTACCATACAATAGAGCTATTTCACATGCTAGCAAGGGAATGCTCAAAATCCATCAAGCCAGGCTTTTGCAGTACATAAACTGAGAACTTCCAGATGTTCAGGAGGATTTAAAACAGACAGAGGAACCAGAGATCAAATTGCCAGCATCCGTTGGATCATAGAAAAAGCAAGAGAATTCCAAAAAAAACATCTATTTCTGCTTCTTTAAATATGCTAACGCCTTTGACTGTGTAGATCACAACAAGCTGTGGAAAATTCTTCAAGAGATGGGAATGCCAGACCACCTTACCTGTCTCCTGAGAAACCTGTATGCAAGTCAAGAAGCAACAGTTAGAACTGGACATGGAAGAATGAACTGTTTCCAAATTGTGAGAGAAGTATGTCAAGGCTGTATATTGTCACCCTGCTTATTTAATGTACATGCAGAGTATATCATGTGAAATATCAGGCTGGATGAATCACAAGTCCATGGTATCACAAGAGTTGGACAAGACCGAGAGACTAAACAACAGCAATGCCCTGACCAGCCCTTGGACTGAGGTCTCTCAGAGTTTTTGTTAAGATAGGTAGATCAATATCATTATTATTATCTAACCATTAGTCAGGCACTCTGTTACTTTTAGCTAAATGTCCTGCTTGACATGCTTATAAATGGTCTACTGTAATTGACAAAGAAAGCATTCTTCTGGTTGTAAGTAATTTTAGTGCAGTGGTGCCTACTGTAGATCTTATAAACTCACAACACAGCAAAATTCCTTGAACACAATAAATGCTCAATAAATATTTGCTGATTTAATGACAAATGACAGTAATAGTTTGGCTTTGGTCTAAAATAATTTGGGTTTTTAAGCTTGAAAAGTTTTCCTGTAATTTTTTCTGGTCCTCCCATTATTTAAACAAACCCTGCAAAAATCACTTATCTATTTATTTTGATGTTATAGTTTTTCTTCCCTTTCAAGAATATTTCTCTCCCACAAAGATTTGAAATATATTTTTCTACAACATATCCAAAAATAGTTTTATATGGAGAAAAATATGGGGTTGCAGTTTGAAGTCATAAAATAATGCATGCTAAAAATGTGGACTGTATGTATCTTCTCTTGTCAAGAAGTATTTATAAACGCCACCTAGAAGGACATCATTTCTCAGGATGTTCTAAAGCCCTAACTCAGCTATTTAATGGCAAAGAATACTAAGAAATATGATTCAGATAAAATAGTTTTATGGCATATAATTCTTTTTTCATATATAATTTCTTAATGCTGTGTGAATGTTCCTATAATTCAGACTTACATATAATACATCAAATACTTTTTTGGCTTCTTTGCAACACAGTAAAATACAATTCTCATTAATACTTAAATTACTATAATCTGCATCACCAAGCCTTTTGTAATTAATGTAGCATTTCTAAAGTTCTGTCAATAAAATTAAATCTTATATTTAATAGATGTAGATAAGGATCATAATTTTATTGAGGAAATAAAATCTGTACAAAGTCCAAAAGTGGTATTAAAAAAAAACCCAAAAGTTCAAACTATTACAAACTGTAAGTCAAAGCAATTGCTCCCTTGATTTTAGTACATCCACTTTATCTTAAAAATTATAGCACTTGCTGGTAGTGATTGATAAAGATAGCTGTTTTCAGCCTAATAATACTGTTATTATTATTCAAAATAGTTTATAATTTATTTATTATCCATTTATTCAAAACCAATGGAAGAAAAATCAGCATTTTTTAAAAATTAACCTCCCTGTTCTCCATTATGAAGTGACTGGGAGAAAAATTATATGTTAAGTGTAAAAATATTGATTCTAATTCACTATTTTTACTTTTTGTTCACAACAGCTGGACTATTACATGAGTTTGTACAGAAAGATTAGTCATTTTTAATTTGATTTGAATCATTTATAAATGCCAGTTCCAAATTGTTATTTCTATTTACACAAACATTAAAAATTTCCAAACCTGGAACTTCCCTCATCCTTGACTGTTCTACAGCTTGGCTAATTACTTCTTCCTAGCTTCTCTGCAAAATTCTTTTTGTTGATCATGATAGCCAGTTCACATATCATATTCTTAACAATATATATATTGTTATTTTGTTCAGTCACTCAGTCATGTCTGACGGTTTGTGACTCCATGGACTGCAGAATGCCAGGCTTTTCTGTCCTTCACGATAGTGAAGTTTGCTCAAACTCACAATAAAGAAAAAACTATATCTTTCTTTATATTGTTGCCTACCTACTTATCCATGTTACTCTGTTGATATATGGATAGATGGATAGATGATAGATGGCTTATGTATTGCTTGTAGATATATGAATATCATATATCTCTCTATATATGGTGTATATTGAAGCATATGACATTTTATATATTTCATAATACACACAGGTTTACAGTGGACTTAAGAACTGCCCATTTGAAATTAAAAAGTCTGACCACATTGAATAACTCAATGATCATGTGCATATAACCTCTGATTAATGCCATTTAACTCTACTAGTAGACTCAACCACATACCAATGAGACTTGGACCAAGAAAGAGCAAATTCTTGATAGCAACCTAGTTGGAATAGTCAAGAAAATGTAGGTAGTAAATTGTATCAATAAAATCAACTTTCTTGTTCATTAATAAAAAATATATTAACAAGAAGTTTGCCATAATTTACAAAAAAAAAAAAAAAGCTTACTCAGTAATTAATTATAATATGTAGTCACCTGAGCTTCCCAGGGGGCGTTAGTGGTAAAGAACCCCTCTGCCAATGCAAAAGACATAAGAGACAGAGGTTTGATCCCTGGGTCACGAAGATCCCCTGGAGGAGAAAATGACAACCACCCCAGTATTCTTGTCTGGATAATCCCATGGGCAGAGGAGCCTGGTGGGCTATAGTCCATGGGGTTGCAAAGAGTCAGACACAACTGAAGTGACTTAGCACTCAGGAAAGCACACACTTGCAGTCACTAAGATGGAAGAGAAAAATTAGAAATGGATAGTTTCACGGTATGTAATCAGTGTTATAATCATTTGTATAATCAATTTTAGTTTCTTTATTGAAAAGAGTAGTTGTCTTACCCAAATCCCTGGAGCTACTATAGGACCCTTTCTAAAGATAGATTTATTCAAAATATTTATGTGAAGAGAAGACAACCTAAAGAAGAATTAAAATACACACACACATCTATTTATAAGAAATACCCAAAAAAGTAGTGAAATGAATAAAAAATTATTGTAAAAAACAAAAAAGGCATAGTTGTGTCTGTATGGATACAGCCTACGGACTCTATCAAAAAATGTAAGGACAAATCTAAGGCTCATAATCACAAAATGCACATTTTATAAAATAACATTCTGCCAACCATCCTGAGCTGAATTTTCAGATAAGCCATCCTTTGCTCTCAAATAAGCCTGCCCTTTGCTCTCACCCCAGCAGGCCCACCACAGTGATTGTGTTGTCTTGTTGACCCCCATCATGTTACTGGATGTAATTCTGTCTGGTTTCTTTTCTTTTTCCCCATGTGTGGCTACATTGGAAAACCCTCCTTGTCTTCGGCCTTACAGAGACAGACCTCAAAAATCTGGAGCTGACAACTTGCATCAATATCCCTGGCATGTGAGCAAGCAGACTTTTCACATTCAAAGTGATTTTGCTTTTTAAATAACTAACTTTGGTTGCAAAAGTCCCAGTGAAGATTACCCTTGTTTTCAAATATATGCATATGCATTATTTGTGGGACATTTGTTTGAGATGCTGTATCTATACCATATGCATATTCATGAGTGTATGCTTATCTCTACACTGTATGTTTGCTAACTTGGGCAAATATTACTTGGTCCTTAAGAACCATGAAAAATATGACCTTATGTTGCTTTGCTTTTGAAAGCTACAGTCTGAGAAAAGTGCACCCACTACAGGAATTACAGAGACAGAGATTTAGACCAGTCACTTTTATTTGATAGTACAAACTGTTAACAACAACAAAAAAAAGTAAAATAGTCAAGAAAGTGGTGACTAAGTAGGAGAATGGTTTATCTCGCACAATAGCGGCATAGATACTATAGCTAGAAAAAAAAAAGTATAATAAATTCATAAACATGATATAAAACCACACATAGAATACTAAATGCTTCCTTTTTTATTTTTTTTTTATTTTTTTTTTTGGTATGAAAAACAGTCTGTTTGTTTGTTTGCTTGTTTTTTGGGAGATACTGTGTAAACTTGATCCCAGGTAGCTCAGTGGTAAAGAATCTGCCTACCAAGGCAAGAGACACAGGAGATGTGACCCCTGGGTTCGATCCCTGGGTTGGGGATGGCAACCTACTCCAGTATTCTTGCTTAGAGAATCTCATGGACTGAAGAACCTGGCAGGATACAGTCCATGGGGTTTCAAAGAGTCAGATACGACTGAGCACACATGCACGTGTATACTTGATGCAGTTCTACCAAACTTCAGACTACTGAAACCAACATTTCTGCCCTTGACATTGAAGAAAGCTGAGTTCCATCTGTTAGTTCATTCTGTCATGTGTTCCATGGTGTCTGGATAACATCTTTTGTAAATATATAAATCATCCCTGGATAAGAGAGATTTAAGAAGTTGAAAACAATGATGCTAACATTTACAAACTTTGTCACTTCTCTACTTCCAGACTAATCTTTTAAGAACCAAAGAAAACCATTCTGTGGGTACTTAGCACTAAAATATCTATGGTGAAAAAGCATTTTCTTACATATTTCAAGTTTTTGATACTGCATTTTGAGCCTCTGGCTTTGTTTTTACCAATGTTGTATATTCAATATATGCTTATTTACCCTTTGTATCTCCCATTCATTCATACTTCTTTTCCCCTCTTCCTAATGCCTACATACAATATAGTTTATCACTATCAGTAACTGCATCCAAAAAAAAAAAGAAGAAAAGAAAAATAAAGAACTAAGTGAGATATATGTGAAATCAAAGAGTAGATCTTGTCAATATTAATTTGCCTATGAATGAATTTTAAGAGTTTAAGCTATTTTTATTTTGCTTATTTTGTACATATTGATCATCTTCTAGAGTGTCACAGAGAGAAAACAAGTCAGTGCAGTTTAAGCATAGAAGCACCATATAGTAATATGGAAATTTGTAGTTCTTAGCCACTGTCTTCAATATTCTTAAAATTTTATAAGAAAAAGGAAGCTTTTACAATAGCATTGCAATTTTTGTTTTGTATATGAGAAGGAACTATATGGCATCAAGTACTGGAATCTGGAATTGTAAGAAAAAATAGCTAGGGATGACCTGAAGTCCCAAAGAAAAGTTGGAGGAAAATGAAAGAAATAGAAAGTGAGTAATATGGGTGCTTTAGTATTACTTTTCTTTGGGAGGATATCCCCTACTAACCCTCATTTGTCCTACAAAGTAGATGTGTTCACTTGAAAATTTAATAAAACACTCAACTACCCTTCTACTTCTGCTTTAGTGACTATGCCAAAGCCTTTGAGTGTGTGGATCACAAAAAACTGTGGAAAATTCTTCAAGACATGGGAACACCAGACCACTTTATCTGCCTCTGAGAAATCTGTATGCAGGTCAAGAAGCAACAGTTAGAACTGGACATGGAACAACAGACTAGTTCCAGATAGGAAAAGGAGTACATCAAGGCTGTATATTGTCACCCTGCTTATTTAATTTCTATGCAGAGTACATCATGAGACATGCTGGGCTGGATGAGTCACAAGCTGGAATCAGGATTGCCGGGAGAAATATCAATAACCTCAGATATGCGGATGACACCACCCTTATGGCAGAAAGTGGAACAAAACTAAAGAACTGCTTGATGAAAGTGAAAGAGGAGAGTGAAAAAGCTGGCTTAAAACTCAACATTCAAAAAACTAAGATCATGGCATCTAGTCCCATCACTTCATGGCAAATAGACAGGGAAACAATGGAAACAGTAAGAGATTTTATTTTGGGGGGCCCCCAAATCACTGCAGATGGTGACTGCAGCCATGACATTAAAAGACACTACCTCCTTGGAAGAGAAGCTATGACCAACCTAGACAGCATATTAAAAAGCAGAGACATTACTTTCCCAACAAAGTCCATCTAGTCAAAGCTATGGTTTTTCCAGCAGTCATGTATGGATGTGAGAGTTGGACTATAAAGAAAGCTGAGCACCGAAGAATTGATGCTTTTGAAATGTGGTGTTGGAGAAGACACTTGAGAGTCCCTTGGACTGCAGGGAGACTGCAAGAAACTAGTCAATCCTAAAGGAAATCAGTCCTAAATATTCATTGGAAGAACTGATGGCTGAAGCTGAAACTCCAATACTTTTGCCACCTGATGCGAAGAACTGACTGATTGGAAAAGACCCCGATGCTGGGAAAGATTGACGGCAGGAGGAGAAGGGGACGACAGAGGATGAGATAGTTGGATGGCATCACTGACTCAATGGACATGAGCTTGAGCAAGCTCCAGGTGTTGGTGATGGACAGGGAAGCCTGACTTACTACAGTCCATAGGGTCGCAAAGAGTTGGACACGACTGAGAGACTGAACTGAACTGAAACCTTCCTTTGTCTCAGACCCAAGTAAATAACAAAAGATGATACATTTCAGGCAATTTTCCAAATTATCAAAAGCTAATAATGATTCTAGTTCTATTTTAGCTTTTCTGGTAATTGAGAAAGTTCAGAATCATTTTACTTACTATAATAGGAAAAATAAAGTTATCTTTAATAAAGATACAGATCTATATTGCATTTGCAGAGATAGTATGCAGTACTGAGTCTGAGTCCTATGATTGAGATAAGACTATTTACTTAAAATTTTACTGCATACTTGTGTTGCCATTCCCACAGGATTACAGAACAGTTTCTAGGAGCTTCTCTAAATTAATTTTGCCAGTTAATAGCATTAAATTCCCACCAAAATATGTTATAATATGTGGCTTTTGCACTATATACATTCCCCCTTTCTTGCATCATAGTTTTAACAAAGAAGTTTTTACAAAGTTTTTACAAAGAAGATTATAATCATAATTTAGGGGCTTTCCTGGTGGCTTAGTTGGTAAAAAATCGCCAGCAATGCAGGAGACCTGGGTCCGATTCCTGGGTTGGAGACATCCCCTGGAAGAGGAAACGGCAGTCCACTCACGTATTCTTGCCTGGAAAATCCCATGGACAGAGGAGCCTGGTGGGCTCCAGTCAAAAAAGAAAACACATATACCCAGATGGGTTTACACGATGATTTATTATAAGGATCTAAGATTTTGACAATTTTTTTTAACAAGCTAATCATAGAATTTAATATTTGTATCCCTGACAGATAACAAATATTAATAAGTTATCCAAGTGATTCTTTTTTATGCTTAAAATGCTGTTTCAAGGCCAAGCCAGGCAAACTGAATTCCAGGGAAACTCCAGAAGTTAAGGTGTCAAATTATACAGGAAAACATATATCGTAACCTCTCAATATCTGAACGTTAAATTTAGGCATTCAAACACTGAAGAAGGAAGTAGCCTCCATCTTTTATTACAAACATTTATTCGCACCCAAAGGAAGTCTATAATCATCTATACCCTCTTCCGACCTCTAAACAGTATTCCAGGTAGTCGACAAATAACAGGAAACTGCTGGAAATGCAGCTGAGGTGAAGGCTGCCTTCATTTGTTTCAGGGGGACCCAGGAACCACGGATTTCAACCACCAGCTCCTGCTGCTTTTTCCTCTGGCATTTTGTTAAAGCATGTGATTTTCTACTTTATATACATTCAAATTTTATTAGCACCAGAATGATTTCTTTTCCATTCAGAGGAAATCATAACTTAAGACCATGACTGAATATTCTATATTTTGTTTTGCTTTTCCAAACTGAAAGTTACTACCAGAACACATTTATTGAACTTAACAGGGTGCAGCTTTTTTAGTGAAAGGTAGAATTACATATGGTACCATACGGAGGTCTTGAGAGGTTAAATTAAAAGGCAAGGAACTGAGTACACATACAAAGTTACATAGTACAGTTACTCATTTATTGTAAATGAAACAGAATGAAATACTGAGTGTGGGTAAAGCAAACAATTACCTGCTTATGAAGGAGTCCTTATATTTTTCAAGCTTTGCCTCATTTCTCAATTTGCGACTTAAATAGGCCTTACAAACAAATATAATGAAAAGTTCTCAGAAATAATTAATGAAGCAGATAGAAATATGCAAAACTCTCAATGATTACATTTTTGTTAGCAGGGCTATGTGTTTCCCTGGCTTGTTCTGTTTTGTATTTGCAAAAAACTTAAAGGTTCCGGAGAGCTTTTGGAAAGAAGTCAGTAAGTGATGTTGCAGCCAATGAGCAATAGAAATGTCTCTTTCATTGACCAGCAATTATGTAGCAATTATATATCAATCTGAAGTGGCTGGTGTATTTCCATAATGAAAACAGAGCAATGATTTATTTTTTACAGCTTTATTAAGGTATGATTGATAAATAAAAATCATATCTATTTAGGCCATATAGTGTGATTTTCAGGTTTTTGTTACAGTGTATAGCGTGATGGTTAAATATACTTTTCCATTGTGAAATGATTACCACAATCAAGCTAACACATCCCTTAACTCAAGGGTTTGCAGCCTCCAGGATCTAATGCCTGATGATCTGAGGTGCAGTTGATGTTAGAACGGTAGAAATAAGCCATGCAATAAATGCAATGCACTTGAATCATCTTGAAATTATCCACCCCATCCCCAGTCTGCAGAAAAATTGTCTTCCATGAAACCCATTCCTTTTGCCAAAAACATTGGGAGTTGCTGCATTAAACCACATAATTTATGTGTGTGTGTGTGTGTGTGTAGTGAAAATAATTGAGATTTACACTTCTACAAATTTCAAGCATATGCAATACTGTATGCGTAACTGTAATCACCATGCTGACTATTGTATCCCTAGAATTTATTCATCTTATAACTGAAAACTTGACCAGCCTCTCTTAGTCTCTCCCACCACCCAGCCCTTCACATCCACCATTCTAATCTATGATTCTGTTTCACTTTTTTACGTTCTATACGTAAACAAGATATTAGAGTCTTTCTTTCTCTGATTTATTTCACTTAGCATAAAGTCCTCCAGCTTCATCCATCTTGTCACAAACAGCAGGATTTCCTTTTCTGATGTTTGAATACTATTCCATTGTGTGTATATAATACCACAAAATTG
The DNA here is from genome assembly GCF_033118175.1 of Dama dama. NCBI lineage: Eukaryota > Metazoa > Chordata > Mammalia > Artiodactyla > Cervidae > Dama > Dama dama. Next base: position 23,933,969 of record NC_083711.1, read on the forward strand.
CTAACAGGGACATGGAATAGTGCTCAACATCACTAACCATCAGGGAAAAACAAAACAAAACCACAATGAGCTATCACTTCACACCTCTTTTGATGGCTAGCATCAAGAAGACAAGGTGCAACAAATGTTAGCAAGGGTGTGGAGAAGAGGGAATATAGATTGGTACAGCCGCCATGGGAAACAATAGGGAAAACGCGGAAATACTGTCTAATCCAGCATTCCACTTCTAGGTAAATGGAATCTATATGTTGAAGGGTTATCTACACTCCCATGTTCACTGTAGCATTATTCACAGTAGTCAAGATATGGAAACAACCTAAATAGTGCTTCCATGAATGGATAAAGCAATTGTGTATTTTGCCCATGAGTGTGATGCCCTGGAAAAAATACAGAGGAGAAAGCAACTGCACTAAGTCTAAATCACCCACTGAAAAGAGTCTCTTTTTTTCCTTATTTGTAAATGAGTGGGTTGGAACAGAGAATATCAATTATCCACATTAGCTTTCTAACTCTCTAAAGAGCTAAGAATGAAAATAAAATCTCGATGTTGTAACCATTCTGAAACTGGAAGTCTGTGGAACTCGTTTGAATTACTCAAGCGTGTATTCTATAATTTTGCTATTTTATGTAAATATGGTCTCATTGTAACTTGAACTATTAACTGGAACTTTTCAGTGAAATTTTCAACAGTTCTTTTTTTTTTCTGTCTATATCAACTTTATTCATAATCACTAAACACTGGAACCAACATAATGTCCCTCAATCTAATGTGATATCCATAAAAAGGGATACTACTAAAAAATATTCCACTGCAAGTAAAGTTAATAATATTGATGGATATTAATCGCATTGAAGTAATTTAAAGAAGCAAGACTCAAAGATCAAATATGCTAAAATTCTAGCTAAGGACATTCCTGCAAGGCAAAGTTTTGTACCCAAAGCATTTACACGATCTCCAGGGGCAGCAATAGGGGAAGTCTCAAGAGTTCTTTTTCTTTTTTCCTCCTTCCCCTTCATCTCTCTCTCTCTCTCTCCTGTATCTTTCTCTTCTATTTCAATAAAATTTAAATTAGAGAAACACTGGATTCTGAAAGACTTTCCTTTTTTCTGGGATTATCCAACCATAATCTTCCTTTTCTTTTTACTCCCCTATCTTCTCGGTTTCACATATTAGTAGGATCCACAAGGCAAAACTGTGAGATAATATCCTTATCATATTGTCATCCTTGCAACACAATTCTTAAGTCATTGACTCCTGGTCCTGATTGACCGCCACCCTCCGCTTCATCCAGACACAGAATTTCTCCCTCATGATTAAACCTGTATTTCTCAGGTTCAAGAACTCTGCTGTTTTTCCTCTTTTCAAGTCTCCTCTAAAACAATTTTCAAGAAAAAAAAAAAAAAAGACTTTTTTTCAAACCGTGGTACATTAATTATTTTGTATTAGAGTAATTCATTTCAGTTCAGTTCAGTCACTCAGTTGTGTCCGATGCTTTGTGACCCCATGAACCGCAGCACACCAGGCCTCCTTGTCCAACACCAACTCCTGAAGTCCACCCAAACTCATGTCCATTGAGTCGGTGATGCCATCCAACCATCTCATCCTCTGTCGTCCTCTTCTCCTCCTGCCCTCAATCTTTCCCAGCATCAGGGTCTTTTCAAATGAGTCAGCTCTTCACATCAGGTGGCCAAAGTAGGTGCATTATTCTTATTAATCAAGGTTTATTACTTGACAGATTCATATTTGTTCTCACATTTTAGCTCTATGATAGGTAAGTGTGTGCATGTGGGCTAAGTCACTTCAGTTGTGTCCAACTCTTTGCGACCCCATGGTCTGTAGCCCACCAGGCTCCTCTGTCCATGGGATTCTCCAGACAAGAATACTGCAGTGGGTTGCCACGCCCTCCACCAGTGGATCTTCCTGACCCTGGGATCTGACTTGTGTCTCTTGCATCTTCTGCACTGGTAGGCGTGTTGGTAACCACTGACACCATCTGGGAATCTCAATAGGTAAGTAGGGATTTGTTTTTCCTTAATCTGAGATTTCAAGCTTTGATGTTCAGGCAAGAGTTTCTCTAAGTGAAAGCTGTTTCTATAATCTGTTTTTTTTCTTGTTTGCACTTCTTATGTTTATTTTCTTTAGACCAAGTTCAAGTTCTCAACAGCTTAAAAGAGAATTTTTAAGTATGTTTGATCAAAATGTTTCAAAAGTTTTTTTTCTTTAATAATATGTGAGATGACATTCAAAGATTGGCATTCTTTCCTCTTGTTTGGCCATTTATGAACACGATAATTACCTGATTGTGTCCAGTACTAATTTTCCTCACAAAATTTATTCCCTTCTGGGTATAACATACCCATTCAAGTAGGAGACCTGCATTAGAGAGGTCATGGTTAAAACAGCAATTCCAACTAGAAATTGTGAGACTATATCACACTCTCTTTCATAGAGCAGAGGTTTGTAGAAACACACTATTAGAATTTATTGTATTAATAATTTATCACATTGTGTTTTATATTGCTATTGTACATAATCACGAATAATATTTTAATGCAACTTTTAATTTTCTTTTAAGACTTCATTTCTCAAAAGCCCAATAAACTGTAGCATTCTGTGACCCTGAGTGCTGGTTAATTTTGTCTCTTTTCAGGATGGAAATGTATTTTCTTTGTACTATCAAAGCTGTAATAACATCTAAGTTATGATTCTTTCCCTATCACTTGAATGTGTACAACTGCATTAGAAGGAATAAATTTGAGTCATGTCAGAATTATGAACAAAATAGAGCAAGATATAATGACTAAACAAAACAACATTTAGAAATTTAACATATTTATTGCATGAAGCTAATAAAATTTTGTTTTTGTAAATAATTAAAACAAAGATATAGAAAGAAATTTCTTTTCCAAGAGCAGAAGGTTATGCCTCTTCTATTAACACACAGAAGTGAATTCCAGTCCACTGAAGTTATTATTTTTGTTGTTCACTCACTAAGTTGTCTAACTATTTGCAAGCCCAGGGACTGCAGCATGCCAGGCTTCCCTGTCCTTCACCATCTCCCAGAGCTTGCTCAAACTCATGTCCACTCAGTTGGTGATGTCATCCAACTATCTCATCCTCTATTGTCCCCTTCTCTTGCATTCAATCTTTCCCAGCATCTGGGTCTTTTCCAGTGAATTGGTTCTTTGCATCAGGTGATCAAAAGATCAGAGCTTCAGCATCAGTCCTTCCAATGAATATTCAGGACTGATTTCCTTAAGGATTGACTGATTTGATATCCTTACTGTTCAAGGGATTCTCAAGAGTCTTCTCCAGCACCACAGTTCAAATGCACTGATTCTTCAGTGCTCAGCCTTCTTTGTGGTCCAACTCTCATATGCATACATGACAACTGGAAAAACCATAGCTTTGACAATATGAAGCTTTGTTGGCAAAGAAATGTCTATTTTTTAATATGCTGTCTGGGCTTGTCATAGCTTTTCTTCCAAGGGCATGCATCTTTTAACTTTGGCTGAAGTCACCATTCCCAATGATTTTGGAGCCCAAGAAAATAAAGTCTGTCCTGGATTCTTTATTACATTATTGATTGCATAAAGAAATAGAATTGATTTTAAAATTTGGTAATCTGTTACAGAAAAAAAAATTTTTAAATCAATCATATTTCTTTATGGTATCAATAATGTAATTTTTAAATCCACATATAAAAGGCATCAAGCAAAATTCTCAAAAATCAATTTAGCCTATTGAAAGAGTCAATTCCTAGGCAAGATGATAAGAAGTCCAAGGGTCCCCAAGGAGATAGGGGTCTGGAATTCTCAAGGAGGAGGAAAGGACAAACTTTTTTTTTTTTTTTCCCTTAGTCTTAGTGGCATAAAAGGTTTTTTTTTTTTTTTTTCTTTAAGCCTTGAACTGATGCTTACACAACAAACAACTCAGTTTTAACTCTGTGCAAGGGATTATATAGCTACAATGTATCCTACTTGAGGACAGTTTCTCCTTCCTGAAAACCTTCTGACTAATCCTGATATTTTAACATGTATATTATGGGAGTGGGTCTGGTAGGATCTTTCTATTGTTAAATTCTAATCCTGTTGTCCTAAAATGTAAATTGTGGGAGTGGGTCTGATAAAATTTTCACAAACTTGAGAGGTTTTTTTGATTGCTTTTTTTTTTTTTTTTGGTTCTTTTGATTTATTGTAATGACTAATTTTAAAAAATATGTAACTCCCTTGCTAACACTAGCAAGTGAGTCACTCTTCATCCCCCTTCTGATGTCTATGTCAGAAGCATTCTCTGTCCCTTTTTCACTTTAATAAAATTCTGCTACACAAAAGCTCTTGAGTGATCAAGCCTGGTCCCTGGTCCCGAAGCTAAATTTTCTTTGGAGATGATGAATCCGACATCGTTCACCTTAAGCTATCACTATTGTATGTAATACCCTCAAACTTAAAATTACAAAACATCTCTAAGATAATTTTTGAAAATCTAAATAGCTGGAGATCTTTACAGATTAGAAAAATCAGTATGTTTAGTCGTTAGCTCTCCCCTGATTGATTGATATATTCAAAAACAATTCTCAGCAGAATTCCAGCAATTTTTAAATAGAAATTGGTGAGCTGATTATAAAATTTACATACAAGTTTAAAAGACCAAAAATATTCATAACAGATCAATGCATTGGCAGGATTTACACTATTTGACATATATATTTTCTTTAAAATTATATTAATTAAGAGATGAGATATTAGCTTAAGATAGACATACAGATGGACTTCTCTGGTAGCTCAACTGGTAAAGAATCCACCTGCAACGCAGGAGACCCTGGTTCGATTCCTGGCTCAGGAAGATACCCTGGAGAAGGGATAGGATAACCATTCCCCTTGGGCTTCCTTGGTGACCCAGGTGGTAAAGAATTCACCTGCAATGTGGGAGACCTGGGTTCACTCCCTGGGTTGGGAAGATCCCCTGGAGAAGGAAATGGCAACCCACTCCAGTATTCTTGCCTGGAAAATCCCATGGACGGAGGAGCCTGGTAGACTATTGTCCGTGGGGTCAAAAAGAGTCGGACATCACTGAGTGACTTCACTCACTCATAGGTATTATAGAGGTGGCATGCAGAGCTCACCCTTAATCCTTTCTTTGGCTATGAAATGCATATCTTTAGTAGTACAATGTTAATTTTGAAGCTTCCTATTCTTAGAGACATGCTCACTTCTCACATGTTTAGCTGCTGTCACACATCAGAAATTCCCTTAATGGAAATATTTTGCACTTTGCAAAAACAGTCCCATCTTTTCTGAGTTCTTCTCTGACATTTATTAAAAGATATCTGGCTACCAGTATTCAACTTCATCTATTCAAGGACTGGGTGAGTTTTTTAGTTTGAAATCTCAAAGTTCTAACTCGGCTCTGGCCCAGTGTGTATTCCTAGTCAAATGTCTAAAATTTTCTCAACCAGAACATGGATGCCAAAAGTAGACTTTAATATGCCTTCCCAATGGTGCCACTCAACGGTTTTTGGAGAATGCCCAAGCATTCTAATCCTCCTTTTCTTTTTTTCTCCCTCATGCACAGATTCCAATGTCTTGTGCTATGCTCAGTCATTCAGTTGTGTCTGACTCTTTGCAACCCCATGAACTGTAAACCACCAGGTTCCTCTGCCCATGGGATTTTTCAACTGGAGTAAGTTGCCATTTCCTCCTCCAGGGAAACTTCCTGACCCAGGAAACAAACCCACATCTCCTGGGTCTCCTGCATTGGCAAGCAGATTCTTTACCACTGAACCCACCTGAGAAGTCCACGAGATTCCAATAGCCAGTTCCAAATAGTGTCTGAATTAGACAAGTGACCAAAAATAAGTGGAAGAATGACTTTACCTCAATCCTCCTTATCCTGTCGTTCTAATTGAATTACTTTAATAATAGCCGTAAGGCTATTGAAAAAGCAATAAGTGATAATCACTCAATCCTGTTTGGCTCTTTGTGACCCTCTGGACTGTGGCCTGCAGGCTCCTCTTTCCATGGGATTCTCCAGGCAAGAATACTGGAGTGAGTTGCCATTCCCTTCTCCAGAATGTTATTGAAAAATAGGCTTATTCACTTCTGGTCAGTGAATTTAAAAAGATAGAGTCAGCTCTGACTATACATTGATTAATTTCTGACCTTGGTCTCAAAGCAGTATTCTCTCCCAGTCTGGGCTTTATCATTTCTAATAAAGGATATTACTGACAATGTAAGGCCATACTAACAATGGAAGGCCATTTTAACAATGGAAGTGGCCCCTTCCCTAAAATGGAACATTATAATTTCTGGCCTACCAAACTGATTTGGTTGTTCAAATTTTGTCCAAGTGTTCAGCCTACAAAATGCTAAACCAAAAAAACAAACAAACAAACAAACATGGTTATATCAATTATTACCCCATCCATTGATAAGGACTCAGTCATCTTTCATTGGTTTTAACCCCCTGGCATTAAAGTTATCCCCTGCTTCTTTAAAGACCTATCATTGCTAGAAATAGAAGGCATAATCTTGTTACCTGTTTATGATCAAGTCCTTCTTATTAGATTGAAAGCCTGCTTCTTTTTAGCCCAAACATTTTACCTTTTTTACTGAAGCTGTTTTGTTACTTCAGGATTTTAAACTCTTGCATTATTAATGACTAGTGTAAGATTGTTACTCTCAAAAAATAAAACGATGCTAAGCATTGTTTTGTTGTCTGAAACCTTCAGGCCAAGATAATCACACAGAGAAAGTAGAGCAATTTCCTGTATCTAGGAAATCCTATGCCACCTAAGGTTCTTAATCAGCACCCACCCAAATTAAGTGGAGGCACAGAAAGCTGCTTATGTGTGCCTGTTCTGAGGCAGAACTTTATTTCTCCCAGGTGAACTGGGGTAAGGGAGAAATATGTGTCTCCAAGAGTGGCCTAGTTGAGCAGAAAATTCTCAAATATTCTAAGGTTGACAACCATTCACATTCTAACTTTCATTCTTCATGTGTAAGTCTGTATGGAAAATCATTGTGATAGTAGATCACATGGATTGAGGCCCTTGGTATAAACGCTGTGCTGAGCTAGTTCCATGTAATTTTTCCAATGCCTTCAGCAATCCTGTGATACAGTTATAATTCTCTGTACATTTCACAGTGAGGAAACTGAGGCTTAAATGAGTCAGGTGCTTTACTGAGAAGGTCGCACAGTAAGGAATGCAGAACAAGTTCATAAGCAAATCTGCCTGATTTCAGAGCCTACTTTTTTAATCACAACCTTATATATTTTCTAAATGTGATGGGCTACTATATGGAAAGCTTTATTTTGAATCTTGATTGCCAAATTCAGGCTACTTAAACATCTTACCGTGTGGAGCAATATATCTTAGATGGAAGTATGTTATTATTATTATTTTTTAATTAACTGTTCATATCTTAAAAGAAAAAGAAAAAAAAAAACTCTGAAAAATTTCTGTTAATTTGTGAATGTGTGTATCAAAGATAATATGTTTATTCCAAGAATAAACTTTGCTGACTCTTACAAGCATAGTAGCATTACTTAATTAAATGATGCATTTATGATTTATATTCATGAACAATGTTCAACTCTAATTAACAATTTTAATCAGCACCGTAGTAAGAATCTTGCTAAATATTTGTACTGTTTCCCCATGATTTTTTTTTTTAAATAAGTATCTTAATTTTCTGGTTTGTGTATATTTTGGAATGTAGGAAACTAGATAGCAGCCTTCAGTTCCATTACTAAATTCCTTCTAAAACATAAAATTGTCCAGTTTAAATGTCTTAAACACTGAGATGTATAACTGGCACAATAAATGGACTTTGTGTGATGTATATGTTTTATTAAAGTGAATTCTAAATGACATAATTTTAATTGTTACATTTAAAGCCCTATTTGACTAATTGTTTCTAAGATAAACATAAATTTGCCTGAGCAGTTGTTCACTGAAACTATGAGGCTGCACAATCATTCTATTTTTAGGTTTGGAAATAAATGCTGAAGTTCTAAGAAATCTTCTAGAGGAGAAAGTTAATCCCTGAATGCCCTGTTAATATTTTACTGACTAGTCAAATTTCCTTCTTGTAAGCTCTTTAAAGTTATCTATTAAATAATTGTATATTATCTGTTCAAAAAGTTATTTCAGCAATTTCATCTCTTTGAAGAAAAATAATTATTTAACTTTTCTAATTAAAGGATTGCTTCCCATGTTAATTGTATTCATTCAGTTTTATTCAAGGAATTCATTTTACTTTAAATAATTTGCAAAGGGATTGGTTTGTTCATTTTAGTAATCTATAAATTGTTAGAACTTAATGCTTCTGAGAAAATCAAATCAAATCATGTCTAGATTGTTATTCAAAACTATACAAGGAGAGATATTGTATTTTTACTACCCTTTGGTCCTGATTTCACTCTCTCAATTGTTAAAATTAGTAACTATTATTTGTTATCCCTTTTCTCCTAAAATATTTTATACAGTTAAACAACTATACTTCTTTCTGCAAAACTCACTGATTTTCATTATTAATACTGGACATAAAGCCAGAGTCTCTTGCTGAGTAATTTAAGCACAAGACTAAAAGATGAGCAGCTATCCTTTGCAAGGAGAAAATTTTCAAAAGTTAATTTTTATAAATGAATCATTTCAAGGTCTGGGATGCTTAATAAGGATTTAGAAACCAAAGTTCTGATATATCTGATGAGTAGAGGTCATGACTTCACCAGATCAATTATTTCCTAACAGCAGATCAGATTCATTTTTCATATAACTCAAATGTTGATGAGGAAGTATCTAGAACTTATCTAATAGCTTTGTATGAAGGGTTACAATTACATGATCCTATTGGACAATAACGGAGCCTTAATCAAACCATTAAAATGAATCTCACATGCTCCTAAGAAGAATTCCAACTGAAGGGTAAAAATCTTATCAGGATAAAGTATTAATACATAAACAAGGAAATAAATGGTTCATTCAATATCTAACCAGTTTTTCTGGAAAATGGTTTTCAAAATGCCCAGATTTCAAGTTAGGTGATAACGATAACCCTATATGCAGAACAGAAAAAGAGACACAGAAATACAGAACAGACTTTTGAACTTTGTGGGAGAATGTGAGGGTGGGATATTTCAAAAGAACAGCATGTATACTATCTATGGTGAAACAGATCACCGGCCCAGGTGGGATGCACAAGACAAGTGCTCCGGCCTGGTGCACTGGGAAGACCCAGAGGAATCGGGTGGAGAGGGAGGTGGGAGGGGGGATCGGGATTGGGAATACATGTAAATCCATGGCTGATTCATATCAATGTATGACAAAACCCACTGGAAAAAAAAATAATAATAAAAAATAAATAAATAAAATAAAAAAAAAAAAAGAATTTACTTCAAAGTATGAGCATCCTCTTTAGAACATTGTAAAGAAAATTTGAATTCTTTATATGACACTGTCTCCAGTATAGAATAAATGGAGACAATATTTATTCAAATATCCAATATTAAAGTTCCAATACTCACATCTCTACCTTTGATAATTAAGTCCAAGGAACTAAAAATAAGTATAAAAATGTTTACTGTTGATTTATAGTATCAATTTTGTATTGAAATTGCTATCAATTACTTCACATTTATTTGTATTCTTATTCAATAATACAACCCTCAAAATCAAGATACCCTATTGAATCTTTTCTTAATTTTATAAAAATTGCTTAACTGGAGAAAAATTATTTTACAATGCTGTGCTGGTTTCTGAGGAGAAGGCAATAACAACCCACTCCAGTACTCTTGCCTGGAAAATCCCATGGGCAGAGGAGCCTGGTGGGCTGCAGTCCATGGGGTCGCAGAGTCGGACACGACTGAAGTGACTTAGCAGCAGCAGCAGCAGCAGCTGGTTTCTGCCAGAAAAAAAATGTGACTGAGTCATAATTATATGTATGTGTGTATATATATATATATACACACACATATATATATATCTTCCTTCTTGAGTCTCCCTTCTTTCCCCCCACCATCCCACCCCTCCAAGTCATCAGTTAGCACATATAAGTTTTAGAAGTAGAGATAAGTTGCTTAAGCTACTCTCTACTTACAACTCAAAGACACACACACACACACACACATACACATGGAAGGTGCACATTATGCAACATTAAGATTCAATAGGATGCAGAGGAACTTACTGAATCTTAATGCTGCATAATACATGCTTTCCGTGTGTGTGTATATGTATGTGTGTGTCTTTGAGTTGTAAGTAGAGAAAAACCTAAACAAGTTATTTCTACTCCTCAACCTATGTTTGCTAATTTCAACAAAACACGCTGAGGAAATTGCAAACCTGAAGAATACTGATGTATGAGGTTTGTGTGTGTGTGCATTCAGTCTCTCAGTCATGTCCAACTCTTTGCAACCCTATGGATTGTAGCTTGCCAGGCTTCTCTGAATCTATGAGGTAAGGCTCAACTAAGTTCCTAACACTTTCAGCATCTATACACTTCTATTAATGCTGCTACATTAATATTAGCTCATTTATTGCCAGCTGATCTCTCTCTGAGAGCCCCAGAGTAGGAGGTAGCTTTTCCATCCTGCAGTGGCTTCCAGGAAGTCTAGAGGGAAATTTTTATTCTCAAGTAAAATTGTAACAAGTGTTTTTTAATTCAGTTGCATCCATTGGAAGCAAAAACACCACAAAGAGAGGATAAAATCACAAGTAGGAAAGTAATTGCTTTGTGCATGCCTAGTGTGTGAACCTTGACAATAATGATTTCCTCTAAATTCACCAGAGCCAAAGCTTATATCCAGTAATTCTGTTTTCATCTTGAAGTGCTATATGAAAACTGAAACTTTTCCTCCAGGGGAGTATACAAAACAGAGTCAAAGAAAAAAGCAAAAGTAAGTTTAATAACAAGTAACATATGCTTGTGTCTAGAAAAGCACAAGCTCTGCTATTAAGATTTTTTTGTAATTGCAGAAAAGAACTGTTGTAAGAAAGGCAAAACCAGATCCTAAGTAAGCTTAGAGGACCCTTCTATACTGGAAATGCAAGTTAGCTTGAAGACTTAAGTGCTGCACATGGGGAAATGAAGATTTATCCCTCCTACTAAGAATATTGAGCTTCCCTGGTAGATCAGATGGTAAAGAATCTACCTGCAGTGCAGGAGACCTAGGTTCCATCCCTGGGTTGGGAAGATCCCTTGGAGAAGGAAATGGCATTCCATTCTAGTATTCTTGCCTGGATAATCCCATGGACAGAGGAGCCTGGTGGGTTACAGTCCATGGGGTCGCAAAGAGTCGGACACGACTAAGCGACTAACAATTTCAATAACAACTTTGACTTTCGTTTTGGGCAGTTTACATTTAAAGATGTAGACATGTGCAGTTTTGTACAATATCACAACTTATCTTATATAAGAGATATGGCAGATAAATCTATGACCAATCCCCTAAAATCCCTGAGAAGGAAATGACAACCCACTCCAGTATTCTTGCCTGGAATATTCAAAGGACAGAGGAGCCTGGCGGGCTCCAGTTTAGGGGGTCTAAAAGAGTCAGACATGACTGAGCAACTGAGCCCAATCCCCTAAGATATTAATAAAAGTGGACATCTAATTCAGTAGGGTTTTTTGTGAACTGCTTGAAGTTAAAATAACTTCATAACAATTGGTAACCTGACAGTAGTTTTTGGCACATTAGTTCATCTTACAGGTTTCATGTTCTTCATGGGCCTTTCATTAAGAAATGCCCCTTTATGTAGGTAGGTTCCAACTCCCAGAGAACTGAAGAACTGTATTATAATAAAGTTCTTAACAAAATCACTGCATCTGAAATGAAAAAGATGCACTTGGTGTTTTTGTTTTTTCAAAGTAGGTCAATCTGCATAAATCTGATGGAACATTGCATTGTAATGTGGTATCAGTGATTAATTGTAGATTAGCTTGAAATGAATAGGATAAAAATTTATAATTTATAATGAATATCACACATAACTATAGAACTGTTTATCCAGGTTCAAATATTAGAATGTCTCCCTGGCTTTGTTATTGTTTACCACATATACATGGACTAAATATTTATACCCCAGGCCCATATTTAACTGGGTATCACCTGACAGATATAATAACTTCCAGTATTTTATATGAAAAGGCTGGAATTTATATATACACATGACAATCAAACCCCTGAGGCACATGCCAGAGGATGCCAGGAGAATACTGACATTTAAGGCTGCTGTGGATTTTTATCCCAGCAGAAGGAACATTTAAGTGGGTCATGGCCCAAAGGTATTGAACTTCTTCCCTTGCTGACAGCTATTTACCAGACCACAGTCAAGTAAAGGAGGAGGATTAAGGAGCTCCAATTGATCAGAAAACAGCATTCAAAGTTGAAACCTGTCTCTACTCCCAGAACTCAGCTTTTGAAAATTTTTCAGTGAAACTATTGTCAAGGGATGGCATAATCACAGAATAAAGTAAGAAGATTTAAAATCCTTAAGCAGACAAAAATGCATTGAGAGTCTGTTTTAAGGACTCATAGGAAATAGTCAAGTGAAACTGAACCACAAGGAACAGTCATTGATCCTTTCAAACTGTAACAAAAGTTTTCAGAAGAAAATATATCCTCCCATTCCACAATCCCAGATGGAATAGAATGCTAGAGAAATATAGGAAATAATGGAATATGCATTTTATTTAATTTGAACTAGTTCATATAAGCAGTAAAATAATGAAGTTAAGATTATATTTATTAATTTGAAAATGAATATGCACTGTATATAAAAGAATGTGAAAAGTGTATTGAATGCACTATGTTCTGGGCTGTTTATTTGCTTGGAGCTTCTATTCAACCAATTTCTACCACAAATTGAAAATAAAAGAGGTAAGCAAAATGCAAGTAATGGAAACCTGAAAAGTACCAGTTTTAGGAAAAAACTGGGTTGAATCATAAAAATGATATATATCTTTTGTTGTATTTTCTAAAGATTATTATTTCATTTTACGTGGATTTATCTTTGTTTTGGAAGAGAAGATTGGTGAGTTTCCTGGGTCATCTCAAGGTGAGGACATTTCCAACTGAAGCCTGTAAAATGAGCTAAGAATCATTCAAGGATGAGTCTCATGAAGGACTGGATATTTCTCATTGCTCAGATACTCACAACTTCGAAAGTCTGGTTTAAAAAATGATATGACAATAATAAGTGATAGTCACTGCATGCCGTCATATGCCATAGCTGTGTGTTAGTCACTCAGTCATGTCTGCCTCTTTGTGACCCCATGGACTGTAGCCTATCAGGCTTCTCTGTCCACAGAATTCTCCAGGCAAGCATACAGGAGTGGATTGCCGTTTCCTACTCCAGCGGATCTTCTCAACCCACGGATTGAACCCGGGTCCCCCACATTGTGGGCAGATTCATCTAAGCTACCAGGGAAGCCCTAAATACTTTTCATGAATTATCTCAATTACAGTCACAAAGTCCTGGGGAAGGGAATTCAGTGAGTATTTCCATCTTATGAAGCAGGAAACTGAAGTAAATAAAAGTTCAATAATTTGACCAAAGCCCCACAATTAGTAAGTGGTAATATTAAGAACTGAACTCAAGAATGTTAATTCTTGTTTACACATTAAAGTATTGGTAGAAGCTGCAGTGATCTTGAAGTCAGAAGACATACATACATGCAGTGCTTTGACAAGTCACCCCAACTCAGAGCCATTTTTTTTCAGTGAAATTGTAACAGAGCAAGACCCTGTGGGGTCTTCCTAGGACAGACCCCACACCCACATCCTCTGTTTTAACTCCTCTCTGAAGTACCTAGATAAGAATATCTGATGCACATTTCCTGAGTTGTTTTCCAGATGCTAAAACCACCACCAAATGGAAGACATTAACTGCTTGATGACCAAGGGCACTTAGCCCCTTCCCTCAGGCCTACTGAAGTCTAAGGATTGATAAAGATTAACCCTTAGACTTCACCCTGTTATCTCACTATCAACTAATCAGAGAATTGTGCATGAGTGGATCACATACCCTGGGACTCCCTTTCCTAACCTAATCTCTAAGAATGCTTTGCTGAAACCCATTGAAGAATTTGAGTTTTGGGAAATTTGAGTTTTTAGGTTGGACTCCTTCCTTGGTGCCTTACAATAAGTGTTGCACTTTCCTTTACAACAACCTGGTGTTGGTAGATTGGTTTTACTTTGGGAGAGAGGACCTAGATTTTGGGTTATTAAAAAATGGATTAGCAGTCCCCATCTCATAGCATTACTATGTGCATGGAATTGAATTCAAAATATGAAAGGTTACTTTTTCATGTGAACTGTTAAATTTTGTATTGTATATAGAAATTCTATTTTTCATATAAAACTACATTTTCAAAAACTCCTGGAATAAGATCATAATTCATTGGATAAATAGTAGCCATTTCCTTTCCTTTTCTCAAATAAAAGAACAAAAAGATCAGCAAATTTTATGTGTGGCCTTAGGTCAGAAAAGCAAATTATGTTCATGTATTTTAATTTCTCAAAAATCTATTCTTCATTTACCAACTAGTCTCATATAACTCATGTATACTAAAAGCATAATTATCAGACATATTTTGAGAGTCATTCTTGTTTCAAAAAAAGAATAAGACATGCTAATATATTGTAAAATATCAGGCCACTTTCAAATCATTGATAGAAATGTTTTATGTTAATATGTAGTAGTTAATTTTTTTGGTTACTAAACCTAACAGCAGAAACAGTAAAGAATAACTTATCTAAGCAATAGTTTCAATGTTACAAATAAAAGTTGTAAAACAAATGCAAATATAATGGATTCTGGGCCTCTGAATATCAGAATGAGGCTACATTGCAACATGATTTAAAATTATATAAATACCTCATGTTGTTATTATAAGGCATATACTAACAAATTTTTATTATCATATTCTATGCTTCCATTTTTTATATCTTTTAAAAAACCAACTGTTAGGTAGTTAGAATAGGAGAAGGAGTCCAGAATGGTGGTGGCTAAAAGACAAAGAAGGGAAAAGCCCATGAAAATAGAACAAAGATTGGTCCGAGGAACAGAGTGAGAACCTCAGGTGAAACTAACAGCCCTCCTGGCTAGCCCAATTTACATAGGGTAGGCTCAGGGGGAGGAGAAAAAACATATAAAATGAAGAGTCAAAATTGGGCCTCTGGCCTCTCTTCTCTTCGCGTCTTTTGGGCCGGTCTGCCCTCACAAGTGGAGGATGCATTTTCCTTTGCTTGCCAAATAAAGCTGAGCTGTAACACTGGTCTGTCCATCGCTTCAAATTTTTGCTGTGATGAGACAAAACTGATGAAATTACAAATGCCCCCAACATATCTGGTGCCATGACTTGGATTTCACCTGGCTGAAACAACCTCAGCTTGGCTCTGGTGAGGCAGAGGTCAAGCACAGCAGAAGCCCAACTCCACAAAAGCTCCCATGGTAGACGCTGAACATGAAGAAAACCCAGCCCAGTGGAAGTGAGAAGAAGCCCAGCGTGCTGGAAACCAGGACGGCAAAAACAAACTCGGCGGAAGGCTCACGCGGCTCAGGCTCAGATTCCAGGAGACCTCTGGTTAAGGTAGGAGGTCCTAACTCCTATGGCTGGAAGGACATACAGCTAACACAATCTTAATCCCTTTACAATCTCTCATTTCTTATTTCCTTGAAGCATCTGCGAACAGGCGAGCGTCTGTGGGTACAATTGAGGGACTCTGTCAGGGGCTACTCCCCAGTGTCTCCCAAAGGCTCCACTATCTCTTGTGCCCTAGTAGCTGTTGCCCAAGTGGATGAGGGTTCTTATGTCTTTAATCTTCTTTGTGCCAAGGATCAGGCCAATGAAAACTGTGAGCACAGGTCAGGCATTTATCTTGCCACTGCTTACAAAGTATTGGGCAGATCACCATCTTTTCATTTCTGAAAGTTGTGATTGAAACTGTTTACCTAAGATTGGGGCTCAAACCCACGTGGCAGAGACTCAGTGCTATGCTTAGTCACTCAGTCAGATCTGACCAGGACTTGAACCCAGCCAAAATTCATGGTTCCTGGTTTCAGGACCTAATGAAGCTCAGGTTCTTGATGTTTCATTGCAGAAAAGAATTCAGTGAAAGACACAGCAATAGGTAAGAGGTGGATTTGTTTGGATTTAAAGAGAAGCACAGTCCACAGGGTGTGGGCCATGGCAGAGGGTAAGTGCAGCAGCCATGGAATATGGTGTGGTTAGTTTTTGCAAGCTGGGTGATTTCATATGCTAACGAGTGGGAGGATCATTCTAACAACTGGGGAACCACTGACTCCTTGATCTTTTGACAGTGCCTTGGAAATGTCATGGCACCTCTGGGTGTGTGACTTAGCTTGCAGATTGAGGATCAAAGTTTAGCTGAATTTCACTTGTCTGCCATCTTGGATCCATCTGATTTTAATTCATTTATGTTATGTCCTCAGGCTATATCATTCTTTCAAAAGATGTGCCCTGCACCCTTTGCTCCTGTTTCATGCTCTTTTCCTGAGCCCCGGCTGGGCCCACAATGTTGCCTCTACAATCTTCTGGAAGGACAACCAGAAAATAGTTGCCCTTGGGAGGGAAATACTGTATAATATCCAATCCCTCTAGATATTCAGGCCTTCATCTTCCATGTTCTCTACAACATGTGCAACAACAGCATCTTTCAGTGAACCCACTAGGGTGGGTGACAGGCACACAATGCCTGCTAGAAGTCCATCTGTTGGTGGCATCCCTTCAAGGTCAATTGGCTTCCAGGGATAATGTTTGCCACTTTGGGAGTTAGACCTGCAGGCCGTTTGGGCCCAAACCCTTACCACTCTTCTCCTAAAGTTATAAACATATCCCAAGATCAAATATCCACTCCACTTTTATGGAACATCTGGTTTGTTGCCACTTATCAATTTGTTCTGAAACCACTTACTAACTCCTACAACCAGGACCCTGGCCCCTTTGTAGGCAACATTGCTCCACCTCACTTATTATTAAAATACTCTTATTTCCCCTAACAGGACCAGATAGTCAACTTTTTGTCATTACTTGTGTTATTACCTAAAGTGGGTCTATGACAATGAGAGGTTTACCACTGGAGACACCCTAACCTGATTTTATGGAGGACTAGGGGAGGAAATCACTGACATACATTTCCTCAGTGTAATAAGAGAATAAGGCTTATGGCTGTTTCACCAGGTTCCCAGTCTCAGGGCACAGGCTTGGATTGCTTGGAACATACATCATGGTATCTGTTCCCATCTGCAGTGGACAAACCAGCAATGAGTTAATATTACAACCCCTTGTAAACTCGCCCAGCACTTGCTGGACACCTTGGGGATGCCCAACTCTAGCCCGGGGGTCCCAGGAGGTCAACCTGCCTCGACCTGCCTAGGGATCTGGTCCTCAAAAGGTTGTCACACCTCAACCTACTTAGGGATCTGCCAGGGATCTCAGGGGGTCAACATGCCTCAAGCTGCCCAGGGATTCAATTCTCGGGAGGCTGATCTGCCTCAACCTGCCTGGAGATTCTATCTCCAGGAGAGTGCCATGCCTTGGCCTACCTGGGGATCTGCATCCTGACCTGGGGATGCCTGGCTCTAGGGTTGCAACAATCCTACTGGGTAGGGTAAGCTTCAAAAAGACTCACCCACTAAGGAAATCCACCCATGGAAATGGAAGCCTATTAGTTGTGGGACTATGTTGTGGACTATGCCCTGTCCAGCAATAACTCTGGAGTCCAATGAGAATCCCATTGTCTTTCTGGAAAGTCTAAAAGAGGCCCTCCAAAAATTTCCAAATCTGGACTTATACTTTTATGAGGGACAGGTGATTTTAAAGGACAAATTCCTGTCCCGATGTGCATTAGACATCAGGATAAAGTTAACAACAACTATAGCAACAGGACCCTGCTGCCTCTTTAGATGAGATAGTCCAGACAGCCACCAATACCTTTTATAACAGAGAAGAGGAAAGGGAAGGCAAGGCCCAGGAAAGGGAGAAAAGGAAAGAGACAAGGCATGCCCAGATGCTGGCCACCTTCCAGGGAAGCCCTATGGCAAACCCTGAGTCCTTAAAGGGAAAGGCATAAGGCAAATACCTAATGTGTAGATGGGTGGGACATTGGGCCAAAGAGTGCCCAAACCGTGACATATCTCCTAAAATGGTTTGCTACAAATTCCTTCAGTTGGGACATTGGGTGGCACTCTGCCCTGAGGACCCAAGAGCCTCAAGATCAATCACCAAGACTTCCCTCATTATGGTCCAGCAGGACAGAAGCAGCCCACTCCAGCCAGCCCACTTGTCACAGATAACCATCATGGGGCTGGAGCCAAGGGTATACAACTGGATATGACAGGTAGGTCTGAGAATTTCTTGGTTGACACAGAGGCTACCTACTCTGTCCTGATCTCCTAAACTCCAGAGCCTTCTTCTCCCAAACCTGTACCATTTTGGGTGCTACAGGTAAAACAATTACAGAAAGATTCACCCAAGCACTTCTTTGTTGCTGAGATGGACAAATATTTTCCTACCAGTTTCTGGTGATCCCTGAGTGTCCTACTCCCTTATTGGGAAGAGATATACTCACTTAACTGGGAACCACCCTTGTGATGGGAAGCTTTTCAGCCTCTAGAGCCCTACAGCTTCTGGTTACTACTGAGGAATCCATTACACCCTCTCCAATAGGGAGGGACCAAAAACTATGGGAGAGCAAAATTAAACCCCAGGTGTGGGACCAGGGACTCCTGGATAAGCCCACCAAGCTGAACCGGTTGTTCTTGTCCTCCAAGATCCCACTCGCTTCCAAACCAGAAAAAATACCCCCTCAGAAGAGAAGCTCTGAAAGGACTACAGCCTCTAATAAATAAATTCTTTGCCTGTGGGATATTGGTCCCCACCAATTTGCCATATAACACCCTGGTCCTCCCTGTTAAAAAAAAAAAAAAGGACAGGACCTGGTGAATGGTTCAATATCTCTGGATCATAAATGAAGCTGTAGTCCCCCTCCATCCCACAGCACATTAAAATCCCTATGTAATGTTGGGAGAAATCCTGCCCAGTCTCAAGTGGTTTACAGTCCTGGATCTCAAAGATGCATTCTTTTGCATGCCACTGGCTAAAGAACCCCAATATCTTTTTGTCTTTGAGTGGGAGGCTCCAGGAGAAAAACACCAACAGATGACTTGGACAGTATTACCTCAGGAGTTCAGATAGAGCACCCACCTGTTTGGGCAGGCTCTTAGCCAGGATCTCCTAGATCAGGACCTGGGAACTAATGGGAAAATACTACAATATGTAGATGACCTACTCTACTAATCTGCTTTCCAGATGAGAAAAATGCCCAACAATGTGCAATTCAAGTTCCAAACTTTTTGGCAGAAAGGGGATATAAAGTCTCCCGTGCTAAGGCACAGATGGTTGAGACAAAGGTCACTTACCTGGAAGTTCAGGTTACACATAGGTCCAGGAGGCTGTCCTCTGACTGAGTACAAGGAATCCTCCAGTTACCCTCCTCCACAACTCAGAAACAATTGTGAGCTTCCCTGGGACTAACTGCGTATTGTAGAATCAAGATACCCAGCTATGGTCTAGTTGTCCAGCCCCTATATGAAAGCTTGAAGGGACAGGATGATTCAATCCCACTGATGTGGGGAACTTCTCAAAAGAAGGCAGAGGCTACACTAAAACATGCCTTAACTCAGGCACCTGCCTTGAGATTGTCGGACCCAGAAAAAGCCTTCCAACTTTATGTCCATGAAAATGAGGGAATAGCCTTCGGAGTGTTAACTCAAAGGTTGGGACCTCAGCCCCAGACTGTAGCTTACTCATCCAGGAGGCTCGACCCAATCACCCGAGGCTGTCCTCCCTGCCTTCGTAATTTTGCAGCTATTGCAATCCTGATAGAAACTCTGCTCTAAAACTCTCTCTTGGGGGCAAACTAACTATTTTCACCAGCTACCAAGTGAAACGACTCCTAAATGGGTGAGGCCATTTATGGATGTCTGATCAAAGGATCCTCAGATATCAAGTAGTGCTGATGGAAAATCCAGGCCTGACTATATCTCCTCATGTGGTTCTTAACACAGCTCCCTCCTGCCTACCCCCGAGGGCTCTCTCCCCTTTCACTCTTGCCTAGAAACTTTGGACCACTGGACAAAACCCCTAGAGGGATTGTAGGAAGATCCTCTGAATGATCCTGAGGAAATTTGGTACACTGATGGAAGCAGCTTTGTCTTGGATGGACAAAGGGCCAGATATGCAGTAATCTCCAATTTTGAGACCATAGAGACTAAACCTTTGCCACCAGGTACTTCAGCCCAATTAGCTGAACTCATAGTCCTGACTCGAGCTTCAGAGCTGGGAAAAGGAAAAAGAGTAGCCATTTACACTGACTCCAAGGATGCCTTTTTCTACTGCTACATGCACATGCTGCTCTTTGGAAAGAAAGAGGCCACTTGACCACCAGAGGGTTCCCAATCAAATATGGTGATCAAATTCTTAGACTTTTGGAGACAGTCCATCTGCCCACTGAGGTTTCAGTCTCCCACTGTAAAGGACACCAAAAAGGGAACACGGAAGAGGCCCAAGGGGACCAAGCAGCTGATCAGACAGCTAAGAGATCAGCATTACAAAACAATGACCAAATAGGGGTTGCCACCTTAGTTCCACAGACTAATTTGCCAGAAACTCCTTCATATACTGAGGGTGAGACTCTTAAAGCTAAGAGTGAGGGCTTTCAAGAAGATCGTGTGGGGTGGTTCCAAAAGGAGGGACTCCTTTTTCTGCCTGGGAACCTCCAATGGAAGTTGGTTAACTCCTTACACGCCGCCACTCATTTAGGGGAGGAGGCCCTTCAAAGAGTACTAGAAAGGTCCTTCAGAGGAACAGGCTTCCAAACAACTATAAGGCAAGTGGTCTCCTCTTGTCCCACTTGCTAGTTAAACAATCCCCAAGGAGCTCGAAGACCCCAGCTGGCCCAGCCCATCCAATGGCATGGGACCTATCGAGAAGAGGACTGGCAGATGGACTTCACCCAGATGCCAGTTTCTCAAGGGTATAAATACCTATTAGTCATGATAGATATATTCACAGAATGGATTAAAGGTTTTCCCACTCAGACTGAGAAGGCTGAGGAGGTGGTAAGAAAACTGCTGCATGAAATCATTCTGAGATTTGGTCTGCCCAGGTCATTACAAAGTGGCATTGGGACGTCATTTACTTCTAAGGTCACCCAAGCGGTCTCTGAAACATTGGGCATTACTTAGTATCTCCATTGTGCCTGGAGGCCTCAGTCTTCAGGAAAAGTAGAAAGAGCCAACCAATTCTTAAAATCAGCAATAAAATAGATAACCCAGGAGACCTCCCTGGGATGGAAGGAGACTTTACCAATAGCTTTCCTCTGTAACCATTTTTGCCCCTAAGGAACAAGTTGGTCTTAGTCCCTATGAGATGCTATATGGGACTTTTTGTTTATGTCAGTGACCTTTCCCTGGATCCAGAGGCTCAGACCCTCAAGTCTTATACCACGGCCATTGGGCAATTCCAACAGAATATACACTTGTGGGGTGTCAACCAGGACCCAAAAGATTCTAAAGAGTCATCACTATATGCTCCAGGAACTCAAGTCCTAATTAAAGTCTGGAAAGACGGGTCCCCAAAGGGATTCTAGCTGACATGGAAGGGTCCCTACCTGGTAATACTTTCTAACCCTATAGTAGTCAAGGCACTAGGACATGACTCGGATTCACTACTCACAAGTCAAGCCATGGAGGAAAACAAAAGACGACACTCAGTACACCTGTGAGCCCCTGGGAGATCTCAGATACCCATTCAGAAATACAAATGAGTGTCATTATAATGAACACCCCCAAAATTAAGTTTCTGGGGATAAGATTTATCAGGATAGCTCTCAAGAGGCAACACAGCTTGGCAGGGGTTGTACTCCAAAATAGACAGGAGATAGATCTCCTGATCCCTGAACAAGGAGGGCCTTGAGCCAGCTTGAATGAGATGTGTTGTTCTGGATAAATACTTCCAGCTAAGTTAAAGACAGTCTCACAGTTCTCAAGAAAACATTCAGATCCTACAGGATCTCAAAGAAAGAGCTGGAGAATTCTAAAGTGACTACAATCTCTCTTTGGGGTATCCTTCTCCTGGAGAGGGGGAATTTGGAGTTGGCTAATACCCCCAACTAATCCTTGATATCACCATACTGATGCTGCTTATGATTGCTCCATGTATTATCAATTGTCTAACCCATTTTGTCTTTGCCCAAGGTCAACAAGCTACAACATGCAGTGCCAGTTCAACAAGGATATATAAAACTACAGGCGACCATGGAAAATATCCCTCACCCTTCAACAGACACTGCTATAAGGACTCTGAGGCTTGAGATTAGCAAGAGGGGGAGGCCCAATGCCCTTTGCTGTCCCAGTTCAGCAGGAAGGAGCCAGAGAGACCTCAATGACCCTATTCCGAAAGAATTGGGTTTCCTGTCTCTTGAGGGGGGAATGTTAGGTAGTTAGAATAGGAAAAAGGAGTACAGAATGGTGGTGGTCAGAAGATAAAGAAGGGAAAAGCCCGTGAAAATAGAACAAAGGAAAGTCTGAGGAGCAGAGTGAGAACCTCAGATGAAACTAACAGCCCTTCTGGCTAGCCCAATTTACATAGGGTAGCCTCAGTGGGAAGAGAAAAAAACATATAAAATGAGGAGCCAAAATTGGGCCTCTGGCCTCTCTTCTCTTCACATCTTTTGGGCCGGCCTGCCCTCACACCTCAAGGATGTATTTTCCTTTGCTTGCCAAATAAAACTGAGCTGTAACACTGGTCTGTCCATCACTTCAAATTTTTGCTGTGGCAAGACAAAACTGGAGAAATTACACACTCCGCTGAAATAGTCAAACAAAAAGAAACAAACTTTACTGATTCCTCAAAACGCATTGCATATCTTCTTAATGTGTTACCTCTGTCGCTTTATTTAAACAGCAAACAGCCCTATGCAGAAGGTGCTATTATTGCATCCATGTTGAAGGTGGTAGAAATGTGGCAGGAAATTTACCTGATCTCCCAAGCTCCCAAAGCTTGTATTAAATAAACATGGCTGTGCAATGAGGAAATCTAGACTCACAATTCTTAAAGACACTCTTGTAGTAAAATGTATTGCAGTCTAGCATCAATCTATAACATCACAATGTCAAAATCCATTTTTCAGACATATAGGCCAGTATTCTCAAAGTATACTAAGAGAACCAAAGTATGTGGGCCATCTAGGGAGACTATATTAAAAAGCATTTTCTTGAGGACTTCCCTGGTAGTCCAGTGGCTAAGACTCCATTTCCCAACTCAGGGGGCCAGATTCAGTCACTGGAAAAGGAACTAAATCCCGCATGCCTCAACTAAAAGATCCTCCAGGTCACAATGAAGCTCTTAGAGCCTAGTTTTAGTGCTACTAGTAAAACCTGGCACAGCCCAATAAATAAATAAATATTTTTTAAAAAACATCTTCTTGGATTCGCTGCTGCTGCTACTGCTAAGTCACTTCAATCGTATCCGACTCTTTGCGACCCCATAAATGGCAGCCCACCAGGCTCCCCCGTCCCTGGGATTTTCCAGGCAGGAACACTGGAGTGAGTTGTCATTTCCTTCTCCAATGCATGAAAGTGAAAAGTGAGAGTGAAGTCATTCAGTTGTGTCTGACTCTTAGCGACCTCATGGACTGCAACCTACCAGGCTCTTCTGTCCATGGGATTTTCCAGGCAAGAGTACTGGAGTGAGATGGCATTGGCTTCTCCATCTTGGATTCATTAGGGCAAATGAAATCAGAATGCTCGGTGATGGGTCTGAAAATATTTCTTTCTAGTCTAGCTTTAACAAAATCCCCAAATGATTCTCAAACCCATGATAGTTGAACAACTCTATGTGCTTTTAAAATAGGATACAATCTGTGTTCTCAGCCCCTAAAACATACATAGTAGGTAAACTCAATAAATATGTTAAACAAAATAAACAATGTGTGTCAACAAATTCTTTCCTTTACAAATCAATAATAAATAAAAGCAAACATATTTGCCATAATAGATGCCCCCATGCATGTCCATTAAATCAAACCAGCCTTCTTGGCTTCTTTCTTCTCTCATTTTGCTCCACCTATTCCACCACCAGGTCAATCACTCCTGCACACTGCTCTAGGATTGATGAAATACAAAGGCGAAAGACTTTGGAATTATTTAAATATAAATAACTGCTTTGAAAAACAAAATAGAAATCTCCTATGGGGCTTATATATGTCCAAAACACCAAACTTAGTATTTGTAGAATTAAATGCAGACAGGGAAAATATAAATATTCTCATTTTTAAATATAAAAATATTACAATTTTCACTGTAATCTTTCTTTTATTTCATTTTCTTTTAATTTTTGCAATAATTCCCCAAGTTGCCTTTACACATATAAGTAAGGGGTATCCTAGGTGGCACTAGTGGTAAAGAACATGCCTGCCAATGCAGGAAGCTCAAGAGACACACTTTCAATCCTTGAATTGAGAAGATCCCCTGGAGGAGGGCATGGCAACCCATTTCAGTATTCTTGCCTGGAGAATTCCATGGACAAAGGAGCCTGGCAGGTTATAGTCTATGGGGTCCCAAAGAGTTGGGGACTTCACTTCACAGGAGTGAAGTGACATAGCATGCACATACAACTAACAGTCCCAATACAAAACATCACATGACCCTGGGTGGTATCTTTAGGCATCTGTGACAAAAGAATAGTCTCCTTTCCCACAACATTAGATATTTATGTTTTTTTTTAAATATATGACTGTTTATTATTTTATACTGAAATGATCATTTAGAGAAGACCACACATCTATGGTTATCTGTAACTTTCCCTAAAAGTGATTGGATTAATCACATGTTAGTTGTTGTGTGAAGACAAAATATATAAATTTGAAATGCCAACCTTGGAGAAGCTGTTTCCCTAGATAATGAGTTTGAACACCACAGATGATTCTGCTTGGGCTAGATAGTATTGATTACTGATGGTCTCTGCCCTACCATCAGTAATGGGCATGAAGACCAAAACCAGGTCATGAATATTTTCCTTTTTTGGACTGTAAGTATAAAATAGTTGCCTTAGACTATTCAGGCTGCTATAAATAACAAAAGGTCATAGTCTGAGGTGTTGGGGGTGGTGCTTAAAAATAACAAAAATCTATCATTTATTTCTCACAGTTCCAGAGGCTAGAAAGTTCAAGATCAAGTCCCCTGCAGATTGTGTCTGGCAAGAGCCCCTTCCTAGTTCAGGGGTGGCTGTCTTCTCTCTGTCTTCACATGGCAGAAGGGGTGGAGGAGATCTTTGATGTCCCTTTACAAGGGCAACTCATCCTATTCCTAAGGGCTCCACACTTATGACCTACTCACCTTCCAAAGGCCCCACCTCCAAATCCTACTATCATGGTAAGAAATAAGCTTCAACACATGAATTTTGGGTGGGCACAAACTTTCAGTCTACAGCTCTAGGTTGTTTAAACCAGGTTATTCTCTTGCAATTTCCTATTAAACTGCTGTTAGTGGCTATCAACTGCTATTTATAAGTTCTTGACTTAAGCTATGAAATATAATGTTAAAGAACTGCTCCCCTTGAGACCAGATTTGATGGTAAGAGCAACAAACAAAGTTAAGAGGATATTAACTAAGGGAGAAGGGACTCATGGCTGAATTGTGTCTCCTCCATTTCCAACAGAAACTTCCGAACTTTACTTTAGAAAGACAGTAGTCTTGTAATTTTTCTCCCTTTGAGTTACTATCTCCTTTTGTCTCTGGAGAGGTCTGACAGAATGTGGTCTACTGGAGAAAGTAATGGCAAACCACGTCAGTATTCTTGTCTTGAGAACCCCATGAACAGTATGAGAAGGCAAAATGATAGGATACTGAAAGAAGAACTCCACAGGTCAGTAGGTGCCCAATATGCTACTGGAGATCAGTGGAGAAATAACTCCAAAAAGAATGAAGGGATGGAGTCAAAGCAAAAACAATACCCAGCTGTGGATGGGACTGGTGATAGAAGCAAGGTTCGATGCTGTAAAGAGCAATATTGCATAGGAACCTGGAATGTTCGGTCCATGAATCAAGGCAAATTGAAAGTGGTCAAACAGGAGATGGCAAGAGTGAATGTCGACATTCTAGGAATCAGCAAATTAAAATGGACTGGAATGGGTGAATTTAACTCAGATGACCATTATATCTACTACTGTGGGCAGGAATCCCTTAGAAGAAATGGAGTAGCCATCATAGTCAACAAAACAGTCCGAAATGCAGTACTTGGGTGCAATCTCAAAAATGACAGAATGATCTCTCTTCATTTCCAAGTCAAACCATTCAATATCACGGTAATCCAAGCCTATGCCCCAACCAGTAATGCTGAAGAAGCTGAAGTTGAACGATTCTATGAAGACCTACAAGATCTCTTAGAACTAACACCCCAAAAAAAAGTCCTTTTCATTATTGGGGACTGGAATGCAAAAGTAGGAAGTCAAGAAACACCTGGAGTAACAGGCAAATTTGGCCTTGGAGTATGGAATGAAGCAGGGCAAAGGTTAACAGAGTTTTGCCAAGAGAATGCACTGGTCATAGCAAACACCCTCTTCCAACAACACAAGAGAAGACTCTACACATGGACATCACCAGATGGTCAACACCAAAATCAGATTGATTGTATTCTTTGAAGCCAAAGATGGAGACACACTATACAGTCAGCAAAAACAAGACCAGGAGCTGACTGTGGCTCAGATCATGAACTCCTTATTGCCAAATTCAGACTTAAACTGAAGAAAGTGGGGAAAACCACTAGACCATTCAGGTATGACCTAAGTCAAATCCCTTAGGATTATACAGTGGAAGTGAGAAATAGATTTAAGGGACTAGATCTGATAGACAAAGAGCCTGATGAACTATGGACAGAGGTTCGTAACACTGTACAGGAAACAGGGATCAAGACCATCCCCATGGAAAAGAAATGCAATAAGGAAAAATGGTTGTCTGAGGAGGCCTTACAAATAGCTGTGAAAAGAAGAGAAGCAAAAAGCAAAGGAGAAAAGGAAAGATATTCCCATTTGAATGCAGAGCTCCAAAGAATAGCCAGGAGAGATAAGAAAGCCTTCCTCAGTGATCAATGCAAAGAAATAGAGGAAAACAACAGAATGGAAAAGACTAGAGGTCTCTTCAAGAAAATTGGAGATATCAAGGGAACATTTCATGCAAAGATGGGTTTGATAAAGGACAGAAATGGTATGGACCTAACAGAAGCAGAAGATATTAAGAAGAGGTGGCAAGAATATACAGAAGAACTGTACAAAAAAGATCTTCATGAGCCAGATAATCACAATGGTGTGATTACTCACCTAGAGACAGACATCCTGGAATGTGAAGTCAAGCAAGCCTTAGAAAGCATCACTGTGAACAAAGCTAGTGGATGTGATGGAATTCCAGTTGAGGTATTTCGAATCCTGAAAGATGATGCTGTGAAAGTGCTGCACTCAATATGCCAGCAAATTTGGAAAATTCAGTAGTGGCCACAGGACTGGAAAAGGTCCGTTTTCATTCCAATCCCTAAGAAAGGCAATCCCAAAGAATCTTCAAACTACTGCACAATTGCACTCATCTCACACGCTAGTAAAGTAATGCTGAAAATTCTCCAAGCCAGGCTTCAGCAATACGTGAACCAAGAACTTCCAGATGTTCAAGCTGGTTTTAGAAAAGGCAGAGGAACCAGAGATCAAATTGCCAATATCCCCTGGATCATTGAAAAAGCAAGAGAGTTCCAGAGAAACATCTATTTCTGCTTTATTGACTACTCCAAAGCCTTCAACTGTGTGGATCACAATAAACTGTGGAAAATTCTGAAAGAGATGGGCATACCAGACCACTTGACCTGTCTCTTGAGAAACCTGTATGCAGGTCAGGAAACAACAGTTAGAACTGGACATGGAACAACAGACTGGTTCCAAATAGGAAAAGGAGTACTTCAAGGCTGTATATTGTCACCCTTCTTATTTAACTTATATGCAGAGTAATACCTCATGAGAAACGCTGGGCTGGAAGAAGCACAAGCTGGAATCAAGACTGCCAGGAGAAATATCAAAAACCTCAGATATGCAGATGACACCACCCTTATGGCAGAAAGTGAAGAAGAACTAAAAAGCTTCTTGATGAAGGTGAAAAAGAAGAGTGAAAAAGTTGGCTTAAAGTTCGACATTCAGAAAACTAAGATCATGGCATCTGGTCCCATCACCTCATGGGAAATAGGTGGGCAGACAGTGGAAACAGTGTCAGACTTTATTTTGGGGGCTCCAAAATCACTGCAGATGGTGACTGCAGTCATGACATTAAAAGACGCTTACTCCTTGGAAGAAAGCTATGACCAACCTAGACAGCATATTAAAAAGCAGAGACGTTACTTTGCCAACAAAGGTCTGTCTGGTCAAGGCTATGGTTTTTCCAGTGGTCATGTATGGATGTGAGACTTGGACTGTGAAGTAAGCTGAGCAATGAAAAATTGATGCTTTTGAACTGTGGTGTTGGAGAAGACTCTTGAGAGTCCCATGGACTGCAAGGAGATTGATTCAACCAATCCATCCTAAAGGAGATCAGTCCTGGGTTTTCATTGGAGGGACTGATGCTGAAGCTAAAACTCCAATACTTTGGCCACCTCATGCAAAGATTTGACTCATTGGAAAAGACCCTGATGCTGGGAGGGATTGGGGGCAGGAGTAGAAGTGGATGACAGAGGATGAGATGGCTGTATGGCATCACCGACTCGATGGGCATGAGTTTGAGTAAACTCTGGGAGTTTGTGATGGACAGGGAGATCTGGCGTGCTGTGATTCATGGGGTCGCAAAGAGTCGGATATGACTGAGCGACTGAACTGAACTGAACTGAACTGAACTTTGTGTCTTCTCTTGTTCTGTTTCCTCATGTCTTGTTTTTCTACACTTATTTAATTAAATTTAGCTTGATAGTTTTTTCTTCATTGTACATAAACGGAGGCTTCTGCAGTGGCTTGGTGGTAAAATATCTGCCTGCAATGCAGGAGGCTTCAGAAGATGAAGTTTCAGTCTCTGGATTGGGAAGATCCCCTGGAGGAAGAAATGGCAATCCACAAAAACAAAATGTCCCTGGATAGTCTTCGAGGGTGGGGAATACACAAGGCCAACATATTTGAGCTCAATTGTTACCATCCTACAGAGTCACCTGCTTTCCCTAACCTGTTCAATAACTTTTCCCATAACACCCTGTGATGACTGTGTTTATCATATCCAGAGCTGATTTGTTTAGGCTATATAGAATTTATGAATTAGAAACATGCTAAATGGATTCTACTTTTCACTTATTTTATTCAAACAGAACACTATCTGTGTGAACCCCAGAATGAAGCAGTCCTTAAAAAAATTGTTTTTGGCTGTGCCACATGGCTTATGGGAACTTAACTCCTCAACTAGGGATTGAACCCGGGCTCCTTGCAGTGGAAGTGGATTTTCCTAACCACTGGAGCATTGCTGATGGATAGGAAAGCCTGGAGTGCTTCAGTCAATGGGGTTGAAAAAAGTCAGACGCAACTGAGTAACTTAACTGAACTGAATCGCTGGACCACCAGGGAATTCCCACAATAAACTTTTTGATAAATAATTTGATTTTAACTTAGAAAGAATTACCATTGACTACCTGCATAGGAAAATAGACCGTAACATTTTGAATTTTTGCTCAACTAGCTGAAAAACCACAGAGAAGACAATGGCACCCCACTACAGTACTCTTGCTGGAAAATCCCATGGATGGAGGAGCCTGGTAGGCTGCAGTCCAAGGGATCACTAAGAGTCGGACATGACTGAGTGACTTCACTTTCACTTTTCACTTTCATGCATTGGAGAAGGAAATTGCAACCCACTCCAGTGTTCTTGCCTGGAGAATCCCAGGGACGGGGGAGCCTGGTGGGCTGTCGTCTATGGGGTCACGCAGAGTCAGACACGACTGAAGCGACTTAGCAGCAGCGGCAGCTGAAAAACTGAGAGAGCCTCATCAGCTGTCCCAAACTTGCTTTAATAAGAAACATGATTTTCAAGGTTGTGGGCCTTTGACCTTGTATGATGGAGGTTAATTTCCTCTCCTAAGGATGCCTACAGAACTTGTGTGTCATTAAAGAAAATCTGGGCTTCCCCGGTGGTTCAGCGGTAAAGAATCTGCTTGCACTGTTGAAGACCTGGGTTTGATCCTTGGGTTGGGAAGATTCCCTGGAGGAGGGCATGGCAACCCTCTCCAGTGCTCTTGCCTAGAGAATTCCATGGACAGAGGAGCCTGGCAGGCTGCAGTCCATGGGGTCACAGAGAGTTGGACACGACTGGAGTGACTAAGCAGCAGCAACAGCAAAGAAAGCCTAGCACTGATGATCATGAATACTTTCTCTAAAAGTACAAATAATTAATAGCTTAATTTCCATTTTAGAATATAAGTTTGAAAAAGTGAATGAAAAATACATGTGAGAAGAAAAATACAAAAATAAAAAATGTGTTTGGTTCACATAAATAGTCATGTGGAGACAGAATATTTTATTGCTTGCTGCTGCTGCTAAGTCACTTCAGTCATGTCCAACTCTGTGTGACCCCATAGACAGCAGCCCACCAGACTCCCCCATCCCTGGGATTCTCCAGGCAAGAACACTGGAGTGGGTTGCCATTTCCTTCTCCAATCATGAAAGTGAAAAGTGAAAGTGAAGTCACTCAGTCGTCTCCGACTCTTAGTGACCCCATGGACTGCAGCCTACCAGGCTCCTCTGTCCATGGGATTTTCCAGGCAAGTGTACTGGAGTGGGGTGCCATCCCCTTCTTTGATTTTACTGCTTAGAGTAGATAATTTGCTCAGATAACCACTATAGTGTGATCACTCACCTAGAGCCATATGTCCTGGAATGCAAAGTCAAGTGGGCCTTAGGAAGCATCATTAGGAACAAAGCTAGTGGAAATGATAAAATTCCAACTGAGCTATTTCAAATCCTAAAAGATGATGCTGTGAAAGTGCTGTACTCAATATGCCAGCAAATTTGGAAAACTCATCAATGGCCACAGTCCTGGAAAAGGTCAGTTTTCATTCCAATCCCAAAGAAAGGTAATACCAAAGAATGTTTAAACTACCACACAATTGCACTCATCTCACATGCTAGCAAAGCAATGCTCAAAATTCTCCAAACCAGGCTTCAACAGTGAACTGAGAACTTCCAGATGTTCAAACTGGAGTTAGAAAAGGCAGAGGAACCAGAGATCAAATTGCCAACATTCATTGGATCATAGAAAAAGCAAGAGAGTTCCAGAAAAACATCTGCTTTTTCCTTATTGACTACACCAAAGTCTTTGACTGTGTGGATCACAACAAACTGGAAAATTTTTCAAGAGGTGGGAATACCAGACCACCTTACCTGCCTCATAAGAAATCTGTCTGCAGCTCAAGAAGCAAAATTAGAACTGGACAAGAAACAACAGACCTGGTTCCAAATTGGGAAAGGAATACATCAAGGCTGTGTATTGTCACCCTGCTTATTTAACTTATATGCAGAGTACATCATGTGAAATGCTGGGTTGGATGAAGCACAAGCTGGAATCAAGATTCCCAGGAAAAATATTAGTAACCTCAGATATGCAGATGACACCATACTTATGGCAGAAAGTGAAGAAGAACTGAGGGGCCTTTTGATGAAAGTGAAAGAAGAGAGTGAAACAGTTGGCTTGAAGCTCAACATTCAGAAAACTAAGATCATGGCATCTGGTCTCACCACTTCATGGCAAATAGATGGGAAACAACAGAAACAGTGAGAGACTTTCTTTTCTTGGACTCCAAAATCACTGTGGATGGTGACTGCAGCCATGAAATCAAAAGGCGCTTGCTCCTTGGAAGAAAAACTATGACCAATCTAGACAGCATATTAAAAAGCAGAGACATTACTTTGCCAACAAAGGCCTATCTAGTCAAAGCTATGGTTTTTTCCAGTAGTCATGTATGGATATGAGAGTTGGACTATAAAGAAAGCTGAATGCTGAAGAATTGATGCTTTTGAACTGTGGGGTTGCAGAAGAAGATTCTTGAGAGCCCCTTGGACTCCAGGGAGATCAAAACAGTCAATCCTAAAGGAAATCAGTCCTTAATATTCATTGGAAGGACTGATGCTGAAGCTGAAACTCCAATACTTTGGCCACCTGATGCAAAGAACTGACTCATTGGAAAACACCCTGATGCTGGGAAAGACTGAAGGCAGAAGGAGAAGTGGACGACAGAGGATGAAATTGTTGGGTGACATCACCGACTCGATGGACATGAGTTTGAACAAGCTCCAGGAGTTAGTAATGGACAGGACAGCCTGGCATGCTGCAGTCCATGGGGTCACAAAGAGACAGACACAACTGAATGACTGGACTGAACTGAGATAATCTGCTAACAAATGCATTGTGACTCCACACACGTAGCTAATGAGTAGCAAATTAGGAAAAATATCAATCTTTGGAAAGAGCTGTATTTGATGGAGAGATCAAAGATGTGGAAATTTTTTTAATGAAATTAATGATAATAACACTCAGAATAACTATGAAAGAACATTCATTCATGTTAAAATTTAAACTGTATCATTTGGAAAGATAGGAATTTAATAACAGAAAAGATGATCATAGTAAAATAGGGATACAAGAAGAGGAAAAATATAAATAGGAGATTGGGTTAAACTAAGGAAGAACTTGCTTATCAGAGAAGGGAATTTAATAAAATTGAGGTATCCTAAAGCAGACAAGTTTTATCATCTTAATTTTCCTCCAGAATTTCCTACATGCCCAATTGTTCACAGAGTTCATCTTAACTCTTGCTTTGGGGCAGTGCCTTGATCATTTTGCAACATTAAAATAATTATCTTTTATGCAGAGAAAAAATATATTATTATCAATCACTATGTTATACTGATTTCCTTTCTAATTAGATCTTTAAAGAATAGAAGGAAAGCTATCATAATAAACATCCATATGAACTAACATTCATATGAATAGTCACGACAAAAATTTAATGAAGCGCTATTTGAAGTTTTAAAATATACAACTATTCAAAATGCGTGAATACTGTCTAATTGTTTACAAGGTTGAGGTTTTTTTTAATTATTTAATTTCAAATTTTAAAAATTATCACATTTGAAAATATGTCCAGGATTCTTATATACAACAGATCCATGAATTTGACAAGGAAATAGAGGTTTCAGTACTTATAATCTCAATACTTTCTCCTTTCGGGTTACACAGACCTTTTGTACTGATCCTCATAGAAAGATATATTGTCGGGCTGCACCCCACAGGCCTTACAAGATCTGCAGTTGCCCAGCTTTAAGACTGAAGAAAGAACCCAGAGACAACAGAGATATCGGTGGTTTAACGGAGAGAGGATCTTCCATGTCTGAATCAAAGACCTGCAGCCTTACAGAGCAGAACATCAAGGTGGCAGTCTTAGCTGTGGTGGAGACGTAGGGTGAGGAGAGGATGAATTAACAGTTATTGGGGAACCGATTTTTATCAGGTGGACTCATTAGTTACCACAGAAACCAGTAGAGGGTCGTACCCCTCAGCACTACTTTGATAAGAACAATCACTATTTCTGCTGTGCAAATAAGATCACCTATATCATTTTTCTAGATTCCAGATACATGTGTTAATATATGATATTTGTTTTTCTCTTTCTGATTTACTTCACTCTGTATGATGGTCTCCAGGTACATCCATGTCTCTATAAATGACCCAGTTTTTTAATGGCTGAATAATATTCTATTGTGTATATGTACCACATCTTCTTTATTCATTCCTCTGTTGATAGACATTTAAGATGCTCTGACTGTTGTAAACAGTACACTGGAAACTAACACAACATTATACTCCAATAAAAATTAATAATAAAAAAGAACAGTCAGTAGCTGGGGCTTGGAGCAAGTATGTAGCAAGGTCAGTCATCTGTGTAACATATAGGCGAGGTGGGCCCTGGTCGAATGGGGATGCACAGAGAGCAACAGAGCAGCCATTTTTGGTGGCCTGACCATACATATGTCACTGCAGTTTTTCCAAGTAAATTCACATAGGTAAGATTTGTCTATAGGGATTCCCTGATGGCTCAGAGATAAAGAATCTTCCCACCAATACTGGAGATGTAGGTTCAATCCCTAGGTCAGGAAGATCCCCTGGAGAAGGAAAGGACAACCCACTCCAGTATTCTTGCCTGGGAAATCCCATGGACAGAGGAGCCTGGTGGCCTACAGACCACGGGGTCACAAAGGGTCAGACACGACTGAGCACACACCTACAAGATTTGAACATAACTTTTCCTGAGCACTTTGTCTGGGAATCCAGCAACCCCATGCTCTTTAATTATAGGACATCATGATAACTCCCCATCCGCTTCACAACAACCCCACATGGAAATATTCTATGCCCTTTAAGTCATTATCTCAGACTTCTAATCTCTGTTCTCCTGTGATTTCTAGCTTTGTATAAACTTCTCTGAACTGGGTTGTACGGCTACCGACTCAGAAAACTTTGGACTTAAAAGGAGATTTGAAGATGATAGCCAGTCTCTCTCCATGTTATCAGTACAGTTCAGTTCAGTCACTCAGTCGTGTCCCACTCTTTGCAACCCCATGAATCGCAGCACACCAGGCCTCCCTGTCCATCACCAACTCCTGGAGTCTACTCAAACCCATGTCCATTGAGTCAGTGATGCCATCTAGCCATCTCATCCTCTGTCATCCCCTTCTCCTCCTGCCCCCAATCCTTCCCAGCATCAGGATCTTTCCCAATGGGTCAACTCTTCGTATGAGGTGGCCAAAGTATTGGAGTTTCAGCTTTAGCATCATTCCTTCCAATGAATATTCAGGACTGATTTCCTTTAGCATGGACTAGTTGGATCTCCTTGTAGTCCAAGGGACTCTCAAGAGTCTTCTCCAACACCACAGTTCAAAAGCATCAATTCTTTGGTGTTCAGCTTTCTTCACCATTCAACTCTCATATCTACACATGACTACTGGATAAACCATAACCCTGACTAGATAGACCTTTATTGGCAAAGTAATGTCTCTGCTTTTTAATATGCTATCTAGATTGGTCATAACTTTCCTTCCAAGGAGTAAGCGTCTTTTAATTTCATGGCTGCAATCACCATCTGTAGTGACTTTGGAGCCAAAAAAATAGAGTCTGACACTGTTTCCACTGTTTCCCCATCTATTTCCCATGAAGTGATGGGACCAGATGCCATGATCTTAGTTTTCTGAATGTTGAGCTTTAAGCCAACTTTTTCACTCTCCTCCTTCACTTTCATCAAGAGGCTTTTTAGTTCCTCTTCACTTTCTGCCATAAGGGTGGTGTCATATGCATATCTGAGGTTATTGATATTTCTCCCGGCAATCTTGATTCCAGCTTGTTCTTCTTCCAGCCCAGTGTTTCTCATGAGGTACTCTGCATATAAGTTAAATAATCAGGGTGACAATGTACAGCCTTGACGTACTCCTTTTCCTCTTTGGAACCAATCCTGTTGTTCCATGTCCAGTTCTAACTGTTGCTTCCTGACCTGCATACAGGTTTCTCAAGAGACAGGTCAGATGGTTGGTATTCTCATCTCTTTCAGAATTTTCCACAGTTTATTGTGATCCACACAGTCAAAGGCTTTGGAGTAGTCAATAAAGCAGAAATAGATGTTTTTCTGGAACTCTCCTGCTTTTTCGATGATCCAGCTATAACATGCTATAATTTTCTGCTTCTAAATCCAACCATTCTGATCTTGTCCACCTATAAATACAATGTAATATATAACTCTCCTTAACCTGTCTTTCTGTTATTGACTTTGATCATGATACTTTTATAACTCACCTTTCAAAATCTTATTTCTTTAAGAAAAGGTGATGAATGCTATTTGCAATGGAAAATGCAGTAAGTGTGAAATTTCTCAACTATGTATTTTATAGTTTGATGACTCCAGAACTTAAATGTTTTTTAATAAAATTAAAAACTTATTCATTATTCTTACCTGGAATTCTTCCAAAACTTTATTATACATACTGAAAAAAGAGACCACTTCAAAGAAAGAAGACTGCTGAAAAATAGATATCCCTGCCTGATATGATTAGCCAACTGTTCCCTTGTTGACTATTTGTGGCTATATTTTTTAAACCCTTAGAACTAAAGTTTCTCCATCAGCAATATGATCACAGAAATCATTCTTTCCTTTCAGAGATGTTAGCAGAATTACATTAATTTCTAAATGTAATGAACTATTTAAATGCAAAGCATTATAACAAACAAACAAACAAAAAAGGCCATTTGCCATGGGTAAACTTGTCAAAGTAAATGCAGAGATGAATATGTGAAAATCTCAAATGGCCAGCAGTAATTCCTGAGGAGCATAGAAGAGATTTTATCTGAAAGTGGATATAAGTGGAGAATTGACCTTTTAGAGCAGATTGTTTTCAACATTGTTTAACCCTAAGAAAAAAAGATTTATAAGAAAGAATGAAGAGCACAGATTAATTAAAAGATTCAAAGAAAGCCATATGGATTAAAGGACCTCATGACTTTAAAAAAGAACAAATGAATGATCTATAACATTCTGCAATAAAGCATTCTTTTGTGATGACTTGAAGTTGTTCATTAAATCTAGTTCAGTATTCTCATAGTGAAATTTCAACTTCCTTTAAATGGTGACTGCAAAAAGAAACCTAAGGTGATATGTATCCAAAACTGACACACAGATTTTCTGCTTTAGATTTATTTTCTAGGCCAACACTTACAGTGCATTAGTTTTCAAAACCACACCACTCAAATTTAGACATGCATGCACACACAAAAATGCATTCAGGCATACACATATATTTTGCATATAATTAGAGTATGACTTGATATTAGATTGTTGTTTTTTCTGTTAATCTCCCTACTGTGACTCAGAACCAGTTTTATAATGTTAGTAGTAATTTCTAGTATGCAGTGCCAGGTGGTTCAGCGGTAAAGAATCCACCTGCTCTGCAGGCGTCTCAGGAGATGGAGGTTCAATCCCTGGGTCAGAAAGATTCACTGGAAGAGGAATCCACACCAGTATTCTTGCCTGGAGAATCTCATGGACAGAGGAGCTTGGCAGACTACAGTCTATAGGTCACAAAGAGTCAGAGACAACTGAAGCTTGCAGTGATATGAAAGCCCTTGAAAAAGACCACCTAAAGCACTACACAAATGTAAAGCAACATTTAAAGTTGTTACTTAACCACTTTTATACCTTTTGGCCTACCACATGCTGATATAAAGGATGATCTGAAGAGGTAACTATATTTATCTTCCTTTGAATAATTATCTTTTTACTGAGGAAAGTGGAATAAAATGATAGACAGATGTTTTCAAGTATTCAGGATGAAAGAAAAGTTAATTACAAAACTCCTACAAAACTGCAGAACAAATAATTAAAGTTTTCATGGAAATGTAAAGAGATACTGCCAGTGCCTGAAAGATATATCTGAATATATTTGGCCTTTACCAAAATCAGAGGTGACTACCCTGGGGAGATAGGCTAAACCTTTGTTATTTTTAAGAGAAATGATGGGACAGAAATTCCAAGACATTAATCAAAGAGTTTCTCCTACTTCTTTATTTTCAACCCTAGCATAGAGGGCATGTGAATAATATCAAACTGGCATCATTACACTATTCCTGAAACCTATTCTTCTTTCATAGGTCACAGAGGATTAGGCCACCCCTTCCCATGACCTGGGCCATTGGACAGTTCTAAGATTAAAAGGACAGATGCTCTTGGCAGTGGTAAGATCAGGCAATGTCTCCGTTGCCCCACAGAAAGCAAGTCTC
This sequence comes from Dama dama, assembly GCF_033118175.1. NCBI lineage: Eukaryota > Metazoa > Chordata > Mammalia > Artiodactyla > Cervidae > Dama > Dama dama. Next base: position 23,971,876 of record NC_083711.1, read on the forward strand.
ATGAACAGCACACTTGGTGTTATTTAATATTAACATTAAAAGAATAAATGTGAATGCGTTCTGAACTGAGATTTTTTAACCAGGTTATTTAGTTCAGTTGGTAAAGAATACACCTGCAATGCAGAAGACCCCGGCTCAATTCCTGGGTCAGGAAGATCTGCTGGAGAAGGGATAGGCTGGTCAACCAAAGAGTCCAAAATGCAGTACTTGGATGCAATCTCAAAAACGACAGAATGATCTCTGTTCATTTCCAAGGCAAACCATTCAATATCACGGTAATCCAAGCCTATGCCCCAACCAGTAACGCTGAAGTTGAACAGCTCTATGAAGACCTACAAGACCTTCTAAAACTAACACCCAAAAAAAATGTCCTTCTCATTATAGGGGACTGGAATGCAAAAGTAGGAAGTCAAGAAACACCTGGATTGTGTTGGAGTACTGAATGAAGCAGGGCAAAGGCTAACAGAGTTTTGCCAAGAGAATGCACTGGTCATAGCAAACACTCTCTTCCAAAAACAGAAGAGAAGACTCTACACATGGACATCACCAGATGGTCAACACCAAAATCAGATTGATTATATTCTTTGCAGCCAAAGATGGAGAAGCTCTATACAGACAGCAAAAACAAGACCAGGGGCTGACTGTGGCTCAGGTCATAAAATCCTTATTGCTAAATTCAGACTTAAATTGAAGAAAGTCTGTATCATTCAGATATGACCTAAATCAAATCACTTAGGATTATACAGTGGAAGTGAGAAATAGATTCAAGGGACTAGATCTGATAGACAGAGAGCCTGATGAACTATGGACAGAGGTTCATGACATTGTACAGGAGACAGGGATCAAGACCATCCCCATGGAAAACAAATGCAAAAAAGCAAAATGGCTGTCTGAGGAGGCTTTACAAATAGCTCTGAAAAGAAGAGAAGTGAAAAGCAACAGAGAAAAGGAAAGATATTCCCATTTGCATGCAGAGTTCCAAAGAATAGCAAGAAGAGATAAGAAAGCCTTCCTCAGCAATCAATGCAAAGAAATAGAGGAAAACAAGAGAATGGGAAAGACTAGAGATTTCTTCAAGAAAATTCGAGATACCAAGGGAACATTTCGTGCAAAGATGGGTTTGATAAAGGACAGAAATGGTATGGACCTAACAGAAGCAGCAGAATAAGAGGAGGTGGCAAGAATACACAGAAGAACTATACCAAAAAGATCTTCATGGCCCAGATAATCATGATGGTGTGGTCCCATCACTTCATGGCAGATAGATGGGGAAACAGTGGAAACAGTGGCTGACTTTACTTTCTGGGCTCCAAAATCACTGCAGATGGTGATTGCAGCCATGAAATTAAAAGACACTTACTCCTTGGAAGGAAAGTTATGACCAACCTAGACAGCATATTGAAAAGCAGAGACATTACTTTGTCAATAAATGTCCATCTATTCAAGGCTATGGTTTTTCCAGTGGTCATGTATGGATGTGAGAGTTGGACTGTGAAGAAAGCTGAGCACAGAAAAATTGATGCTTTTGAACTGTGGTGTTGGAGAAGACTCTTGAGAGGCACTTGGGCTGCGAGGAGATCCAACTAGTCCATCCTAAAGGAGATCAGTCCTGGGTGTTCACTGGAAGGACTGAGGCTGAAGCTAAAACTCCAATACTTTGGCCACCTGATGTGAAGACCTGACTCATTTGAAAAGACCCTAATTCTGGGAAAGATTGAGGGCAGGAGGAGAAGGGGATGACAGAAGATAAGATGGTTGGAGGGCATCACTGACTCAATGGACTTAAGTTTAAGTAAACTCCAGGAGTTGGTGATGGACAGGGAGGCCTGGCATCCTGCAGTCCATGAGGTCACAAAGAGTCAGACACGACTGAGCGACTGAACTGAAACCAGGCATGGTGGAGAATGGGAATGGGAAGGGAGACTTTTCTTTTTTAACTTTTCTATTTGATAACATTTAATTTTAAAAAAATTGTTCTTTGTTTAATTCCTGTGGTAAAAAGAATTCACATTATGACAATGTGAGTGAGCTAGGAAGAATTGAAATATATTGTCATTATACTATTAGTATAACTGGTGAACCAATTGGCAACACATTTTCCCACCTCTTTAGTTTTAATTTTTTTTTTAAGCTGTGCCCTTATTTTCCCAACCAGGGATCATAACTGGGCCCACAGCAGTGAAAGTGTGAATCCCTAACTACTAGACTGCCAAGGAATTCCCTATTTTTCAAATTTTATCATTGAAAATATGCAATTTTATAATGATGGGAATCTTTGGAAAGCAGGAAATAATATAAGCTGAGTTCAACAGAATTAAATAATGGAACACATTTTATTGAGATGGTCAATGTATCAGAAAGGATACTTTAGTAAAATGGAGAAATAGGAAGTTTTCTAATCAGTGAGCAGAAGTCATTGAATTCAATTCGGCATTGAGCCTCTCCTTACACATGACAACATTGCGCAGAAGAGCATGTAAATGTGTCCAGATCATCTGACTCCAGAATCTGCCATTTACTTGCCAAGTGACAAGGCAAGAGTGAATTAACTTCTCTATTCCTAGGTATCCTCCTCCATTTAAAGGGAATATTATTATTTCCTACCTTATAGAATACATATGCAGATTAAATGAGGTTATATCTGTAAAGTGTAAGTATTTAGGGTATCTGTCACATATCTATATGTGTGTATATTTATACAGACATAGGTCTACATATATACTTAGTGGCTAAATAAGAGTTTATGAAATAAAGTAAATGTATATCCTTGGAGATGGAATGGAAAACAAAGACATCATTACAGAAAAAAGTATGTAGAGTTAAAAAAGATTTCTTGAAAATATTTAGGGAGGAAATAATTATATGAATACAAAGATATCTTGTTAACATTTATCACATTCATAGCATTGAGCTTGTGCAGAGCCAAAAATCAATGTTAATGTCTTTGTCTTTCCCACAAAATAATGTATTTTTGTTTCATTCAGGTTTTTGACACCAAGCCTGCTTGAAGGTCAGAATACCAATGTATCTGAATCATCAAAATTTCCAAGAGAAAGATGTACAAGTATATTTGGAAGATATTTTTAAACATTTTTTCTTTCCTGAATGTGATGTAAGGTATAATATTATTAAGGTCTTGGTGGTTCAGATGGTAAAGAATCTGCCTGCAATGCGGGAGACACAGGTTCTATCTCTTGATCAGGAAGATCCCCTGGAGAAGGGAATGGCTACCCACTCCAGTCTTCTTGCCTGGAGAATTCCATGGACAGAGGAGGCTGGCAGGTAACAGTCCATAGAGTTGCACAGAGTCGGACACAACTGAGCAACTAACACTTTCATTTTTTTCAATATTATCACAGCATTTGAAGCTTTGAGAAGTTCTTATCTGCATATGTATTTAGTGGTGGTTTAGTCGCTAAGTAGTGTCTGACTCTTGCGAGCCCATGGATTCTAGCCCACCAGGCTCCTCTGTCCACAGGATTTTCCAGGCAAGAATACTGGAGTGGGTTGCCATTTCCTTCTCCAGGGGATCTGCCTGACCCAGGGATTGAACCCTGGTCTTCTGCACTGAAGGTAGATTCTTTACCAACTGAGCTACCAGGGAATTTGTGCATGTAGGTATATATATATTTATTTATTTAAACTTCTTAAATAGTTTATATATGTAACTACATGGGTAGTTCCTAAATATTAAGATATTACTTATGATTTGCATGCCATGGAAGACAATGGCAGAAAAAGACACACTGCAGGAGAAACCAGAAGAGCCATAGTTTCTCCAACAATAGAGATATTTTAGGTTACTGGTGGAAACTGTTTGCTCAATGAAGATTTACATTATGAGACTTCTTTTCTTTCTATCTCTTGATTTTAAAATTATTCTTAAAAAGTATAGGAAATATTGCAACCTAGGCAGATTTTCTTTAAGTTTCATTCAAAGGCAAGACAGCAGGGAAGTTTTGAAAACCTACTATCCATAATTTTAAATTCAGATTTGACTGTGGGTTCCTATCAGGCAGATTTGCTGATTGCAACAAAACATGGATGGCCAATCAATATGGATGCAAATTTCAATAAGAATACTTTTCTGCTGGCAGGCAGTTACTTTACTAGTTTCCCTTGAAGAGATTATAGTGTCAGCATTCCAATGACGTCTTCCTTTATTTTGGCTTCTTTGTGAACAGATAGTATTTTGTATTGTATTAGTCATACATTGCTAGGGAATTCTTTGCCCTGAAAATCTCTGGCATCTGACTTTTTCAACATTCTATTCAGTCGCCTTTGCTTATTTTTTTCATCCTTTCTACTGCTGTATTTACATCAGGAAAACATAAACACCATGCAACTTAGTAAATTGCCCTTGCTTTTCAACCTCTTTTCTAGCTGTTGGATTCCCAGTCCTTTTTGAACCTTCAGCTTATAGCTTGCAACTTTTCACAAAGCATAATTCATTCGTGTGTATGGTCTTTTTTGTCCTACTGCTCCTTTTGTCAATTCTTTTTTGAATCCGCAGAGTTGGCATTGCTTAGCTCTGATTCTGAATTAAACCAATCAGGGACTTGCTTACTTTGTGCTTCTTATTTTAAGCAAAACAGCACCATAGATTTTATGAATCAAAGGATTAATGAGCCCTCTGTCATATTTTCCAAGAATGCCTCTGTGAATCACTTTTCTGACTTTAACTGGCACTGGGAAATTACTACGTGTAAATAGACTCTCAGAAATGTCAAGGCAAGAGTGTAGTATAAAGGAATGTCTGTATGGTTTCTCCACAATGTTTGGCTGGGCTGAGAGCTTTGTTAGACCGCTGGGAGATGTCTGGGCACTGGAGGTTAAGCAAGATGATGTTCAGGATGAAAGGAGTATGAAAGACCAGGAGAATAGGATTTTCTTTCAAGTGAGCAGAGGTTATGAGCTTTGGAAATTATTGCTGAGCTAAATGGAAGCCTAAAGAATAAATACAAGGCCTCAGATAACATTATGAGTCTATTGGTGAACATTTAAATTATTTTTTTGGAAGTGGATAATATAATGGCTTTCCATTTGAGAATTTATGGAGGAACTCTCTATAAAAATATTTAGGCAAACTCTTGACACCTAGTTGAAATGATTTTTTCTTTAACTAAAGCAACTTTCCATTTTGGTTCATGCTGTGATAAGTCTTTCGTTAAGGAGGATAAAGATGAAGATGAGGTTGATATGAAACATCACTGAGTGGTCTTAATGTCCCTGGCATTGTGCTGGACACATAAAGCTATAACCTGTTAATATAAGGGAAGATTTATTTTTATAGATAATCAATATTTTTATTTTAAAGAGATATATATTAGTGAGGATTCTACTAAGGAAGGAGAACCACTGATTAAATAAGAAATTCATTTGGGGGATTAGATTCTCCACAGTTATGAAAAAAATCCACCAAGGGAAAGATCAGGAAATGTATGGCTGGAGGATGAGAGAAAAGTCACTAACTAAGAATCAATTTCACAGAAAACTGTTTGGAGAAGGAAATGGCAACCCACTCCAGTATTCTTGCCTGGAGAATTCCATGGACATGGAATGGGTCTGGTGGTCTATGGTCCACAGGGTCAGACACGACTGAGCAACTAACACACTCATAGAAGACTGTTGCCTCTGCATTTGGAAGTGAACAGACTATAGATCAGCAGGGTTGCACCTAAAATGAGAAAAATTGAATTAGAACCCATGAGGACACACCAAAATCCATGAGGATTAACTAAAACCTGTACTTTCATTCATTGCTTTCCTTATTGTCTCTAATGCAACACGTAACTTTGAATGACCTGCAGAAGAAGCTGGGGCCCTTCACCTTGGCACTGCATAGGAGCCTGGCCGATAACTTAAAGAACCAGAGGGAGCTCTGTGCTGGCTGCCTATGCTGAGATGAGCTAGCCAGTCAGCAGCAATGTGAGACCCACAGTAATGCCTGGATCCTTTGCACCAATCTCCTATTAATAGCTTACTAGCTGCTTTTTCATACCCACCTTCCAAATCTCACTCATTTCTTTGGTGGCCACCCTAGCCTATGTCAACTTCAAAAATGTAAAATGTGAGAGTTTTAAGCTTCATTCGGAATAAAATGAAAACAATAGACAGAGAGGCAGCATTTCAGATAGCTCTGAGAAACTGCTCCAAAGAGGTAGGGGGAAGGTCAGTATTTATGTGACTTTAGTGAAGGGAGAGTACACACAATCAAGCACGTATTCTTTGCAGAAGGTTTCTTCTAATCTCATGAGGTTACTGCTAATCATGAGGCTCAGATGTCACCTTAAAGGAATTTAGTGCTTTTCTAGATATGAGGAGATACAAGAGTTGGTCTCATAAAATCAGCTCCTAAAAATATCTAACTACTTGAAGACTTGTCCTACCAGTTTTTCCCAGATCACAGAGTGCCTTATTTCTGTTCTCCACTCTGAACTCTTCTCACGGAGTGTTGAAGGTTAGGCGGTGTTAAAGGCCAGTGGGTGCAGCAACACATGATTTAATCCTTTGAAAAATAGACAGCAAGTGCCAATTTGTAGTTGACACCCAGAACCATACAGAGAAGGACACTTGAAACATCATGCTAATTTACATAAATGGACACATGCAAAACCACTGAATTTGCTCTTTAAACCTAGATTACTTGAATCTATTTCCTGTATTTGATGTTTACTGGCTCTAATACCTCACGCTACTCAGATGTTCAGCGTCTCAGTTCCAACATCCCTCAAGTGGGAATAATAGTAGCACCTTACCCATAGTGTTGTTATAAGAAGTATAAAGTTACTATACTTTATTATAAGTAAGTAAATACATGTAAAGTTCCTAGAATGACACACAGCCTAGTAAATGACCATTAAATATAAGTAATTACACATTATTTTGTTTAATCTCTTTTTGCTCTATTTGCAAAATAGTCTCCTGAAATGGTGTCTTGGGATCTATTCTGAAATAGCATGTTTCTTCTCTAGTTAGAGCATACTGTAATTTTTAAAAACCATACTATGACAAAATATCAAGACTCCAAGGGTTTTATTTTCTATTTGTTGTCTATTAGGGGTAATACATTGCTTTCAGCCCTCTGCTTGAAGGCAGAAACACCAAAAGTGTGAGAAGACTTTTGCTCAAAGCTGGCATTGTAATTTTCAGTGGACATAGCCAAGGGGACACGTCAATGACAATTTTTCTTAGGGCAGTGATGAACTTAAAACAGATGATGAAATCTACTTACAATCTCCCTGAGACTTAATCCATTATCATTCCAGGCAAAAATTTGATATCAGAAAAATGCTACTCAGACCTTAAACAAAGGAGCAAACTATTCCGTAATAGACTAAGGATAAATACATTCATTGGCATGAAAGAACTATCCCCAAACAAAAGGATGGAAATTGCACATTATCTTTTGTCTTTAATGAAACTGTGTAGCTATCTTCCAAAAATATGCTGACCTCTGGCATGCCTAAATTAAAACACTAAGTAGAATCTTATTAGAACTGTAAGAAAGGAAACATTGTTATCTGACCAAGCATAAGAATATCTGGTATCAAAGGAGAACTTTTTTGAAGTTTTCCTTTAACAGACAATTATTATATCCATTGTATTGATGAGGAAACCAATGGTCAGGGAAATTAGGTAAAATCTACTTACATCTTTACAGTTAGTAACAAGAGGCCAAGATCTGAACTCAAAGTCAGTGTTTTTTTAATAAAGCAATGTCTTTGATTCACAATCAGCAGGGAACATTGAAAACTGTGACCAAGGTCTTAGAACATAAAATTAGATTCTTCTATGCTAGACCAAGAGCTGATTTGAAATGCTTAATATATTGCATATTTTTATATCCAGGTCACATTAATTCTTTATTAATGCTATTTCTCAATATTAGTATTTATTAGTATTTATTTTCTCAATGTTTGCAATTATTAGTAGGTAGTGTTCCCAGTAATACTCAATACTATATTAGTCCCAAGTCAGCTATTTTAAATAACAGTTAAAAAGAGAATTTCTGAGTTTCTCCCTAAGCTTATTCTTTGAAAACTCTGTACTTTCAGAACTTTTATGTGCATATAAGTCATCTGGGCATCTTGTTAAAATAGAGATTCTTGGTAAATTATTTGGGTGAGATTCTGCATTGCTAACAAGCTTCCAGTTGATGTTCAGAAACCTAACTTTGAATGGTAAAGGTATAACCTCTTCACATCCTCTCTAGATAACTCATGGGGAGTTATCACCAGGAAACTCTTTGATTATATATTGCTGGGACTGACTGCAGTGATGTCTCTAATGTCACTAAGCCCCAGGATCACATCTACATGGTGAATCCCACTGGGAATATCTTCCCACTGCCCAAGCCTGGCCATGCTATTTATACTTAACAGAAAATCAGAGATCAAAAGCTTGTTTTACACAGCAGCAAGATCAAGTGTGCTTGCTATATGTTACACATCTTAATCCAGTAGGGTGTCATAAAGAATAACAATATCACTAAATCAAATTGCTAATTGTTTGAGGTAGTATATGAGTTTTACTATGTGTAAGGTAGTGATGGTGATGATGGTGATTGATCTGATTCTTACCACAACCCATGAATTTTTATTATGCCTCTTAAATGTTGAAGATTTTTTTTAAGCACACAGAAATAGCAAATTCAATTGAGTTTGTATTCTCTCCAACTACAAAGTAACTTCCGGTTACCTAATAAAGAAATAATGAAAGGAATGATTATGGCAAAACTTGATCATAGAGTTAAGGGTTAAATGTTTGTGTTTCTCCCAAATTCCTCCAAATTCATATGTGTACCTCCAATATTCATATGTTGAAATCTCAGCTCCAAAAGGTGGGGGCCTTTGAGAGATTATTAGATCATAAGGTGAAGCCCTCATCAATGGGTTAAATGATCTTAATAAAGAAACCCCAGATTGCTCTCTTGTCTTTTCTGCCATGTAAGGATATAGTGAGAAAATGCCCACCTGCAACCAGAAGGGAACCTTCACCATAATTTGATCATGCCGACATCCTGATCTCAGACTTCATACTCAGTTCAGTTCAGTCATGTCTGACTCTTTGCAACCACATGGACTGCAGCACAGCAGGCTTCCTTAACCATCACCATCTCCTGGAGCTTGCTCAAGTTCATGTCCATCGAGTCGATGATGCTATCCAATCATCTTATCCTCTGTCATCCCCTTCTCCTCCTGCCTTTCATCTTTCCCAGCCTCAGGGTCTTTTCTAATAAGTCAGTTCTTCACATCAGGTGGCCAAAGTATTGGAGCTTCAGCTTCAGCCTCAGTCCCTCCAATGTATATTCAGGACTGATTTCCTTTAAGATGGACTGGTTTGATCTCCTTGCTGCCCAAGAACCATCAAAAATAAATTTCTATTGTTTATAAGTCACCCAGTCTATGGTATTCTGTTGTTAGCAGACTGAAATAAGACAAATGGTGACTTTAGCAATGCTGCTTAAGGTCACTCTTACCATAGACTGAATGATGTGATAGTTAGCTAACTTTGTCTCATCCAAAATATTCATGTATAAATGCAGAAACTGAAACTTGAACAATTCAGTTAAGTTGTTTAAGATAATGTTATTAGCAAAATCAAGAAAGGGATTTTAGATTTTTAGCTCCTAGTCTGGTGTTTAAGGAAGAATGACTTTCTATTTGGATATACCCACCTCCACTATGGGCACCCAATAACTGATGCTTTTGAACTGTGGTTTGGAGAAGACTCTTGAGAGTCCCTTCGACTGCAAGGAGATCCAACAAATCCATCCTAAAGGAAATCAGTCCTGAATACATTGGAAGAACTGATGCTGAAGCTGAAACTCCAATACTCTGGCCACCTGATGGGAAGAACTGACCCATTGGAAAAGACCCTGATGCTAGGAAAGATTGAAGGTGAGAGGAGAAGGGTATGACAGAGGATGAGATGGTTGAATAGCATTACCGAATCAATGGACATGAGTTTGAGTAAACTCTGGGAGGCCTGGTGTGCAGCAGTCCATAGGGTCACAAAGAGTTGGACATGACTGAGCGACTAAACTGACTGACTGTCCGACCCCCACTATTACTGTTAGATAAGTCAGGATAGGCCAAGCCGTGCTGCATTAGAAAATGACTCTCAGCTCTCAGTGGCACACAACAACATCCCTTTCTTGCCATTATTGCATGCCCACAATTGGTCAGCTGTGACTTTGCTTCATGTTATCTTCATCTTGTGGCCCATGTTGATAGAGTAGTCCTATCTGAGAGATTGCTTTTCTCATTACACAGGGGAAAATAATGATTTTTCCCACTCACATTTCATTAGTCCAAAACAATCATAACATGACTGCATGTCTTTTCTATTTGCAGAGAGGAACATAGCAAGGGTCATGGTCACTCTTGATATCAGTGGAGTAGAGAAGGGTATTTTCCTATTAAGTTAGTGTAAGGGCTTCCTTGGTAGCTCAGACAGTAAAGAATCCACCTGCAATGTGGGAGACCTGGGTTCGATCCATGGTCAGGAAGATTCCCTGGAGGAGGAAATGGTAATCCATTCCAGTATTCTTGCCTGGGAAATCCCATAGACAGAGAAACCTGGTGGGCCATAGTCCATGGGGTCAGAAAGAGTCAGAAATGACTGAGCAACTGCTTTCAATAATTTCAGAGTAGTATAAATAGTATTTTTTAAATGACACAGTTTTCTCCAATTACAAATAGTATGAATTCTGTTGCTTTGGCATAGATCTAGTGTTTATAGCATAGACTCAATAAACAGCCCATAATTGGTCCATTTTCTTCCCATGGTGGTTCCAATTTCAATGATGTTTTCTAGCAGAGATTGGTCAGGTTTATTCTGAAGAACTGAAATGAGAGTATCCTCTTTTGTTAACTAAAAATATAGCTATATATATAATTATTGAGGCAGTTTTGTTTGCAAAAGGCAACATCTATGGGAACTTCCAAGCACAGGAAGTTTGACCCAAGCTTAAGGTTACAGCCCAGACATATGATGTATACAGGTGGATAATTCACTCCCACAAAAATGTGACCACTGTTATTTCTACTTATGTGCCTATAACATCATCAAGAGTCTAACTCACTGGCTACAAAATGACACCCTCAGTCCAGCTGGCCACTGCAGATAAAAGTGAGAAGATGCAAAAAAGACCACAGGACACTTTTCAGAAGAAAGACAATTCCCTCATGCCTATCCACAGAAGCAGGGTACCCCTTAGACTCTTTTGGATATTGTCTGCCAGTTAGTACCAAATATTAAAGAAATTGATGGATGAAATGAAACCAGAGGGGAGGGTGTGTTTGGGAAAGATGGAGAGAAGGTATCATTTCTTTTGTGTTAATTGGTTATGACTGAGAGAAGAAATGAATAACACATTTAGTTACCTTTGCCTGAAGAAGGAGACCAGGATGCAGTGACTGTTTTTCTTAAATCTCTAGGCAAGTTCAGTTTCTTCCAACAGTTCTGCAAAGGGAAGATCAGCTCTTCAATTTCTTCTAATGGATTACTTGTGAAATAAATAAAGCATTTTTAGCAGTTATATTTCAATATGCTTATGTGTGTGTGACTGTGTGTGTCTGTTCTTGCAGGAATGTGTAGGAATGAGTATGTGTGTGTATGTGTGCACATTTATGTGCAGGTGCATGTGGGTACTGCTTCTGTGCGTGGCTGTCCATGTGAGCTTGTGTACATGTTCATGCCTATATGTGTGTAGGCTACTGGTCTGACTGACCCTTTAAAGCTGTTTATGATGACCACTTCTCATTATATTTATAACACGATCTATTCACACTAAGCAACAATAGTCTCTGACCATCTATTTGAATCGTTGCACTGAATAGTTTATTTTCTAGATCAGAAACATCTAGATACAGACATATGAGAAGGTTGAGTCTGCTTTTATCATAGAGTTGCTGAGTTCAAATTGCATTGTGAGCATAGCAAAACTTGTTTGACACAGATGCTCCTTAAGTGATCATTGAAGTAAAATGCTTCAAAAAATTGTTTGTTTGTTTTTTAAAAGTAGTCTTCTGCTATTGAAAGGAAATGTGGTAGCTATTTCAACTGCATTGTGTGCTTTAATTGAACATTTTAACTATATAACCATGTTTGGGAATCTCTTCCCAGGTGGCACTAGTGGTAACCCACATGCTAATGCAGGAGACCTAAGAGATATGAGTTCGATCCTTGAGTCAGGAAGATTCCCTGGAGAAGGGAATGGCAATGCACTCCAGTATTCTTACCTGGAGAGCCCCATGAACAGAGGAGCGTGGCAGGCTACAGTTCACAGGGTTGCAAAAAGTCAAACACAACTGAGGCAATTTAGCATTTAGCACTGAAACATCTCTTCTTTTATTTCTTTTTTCTGAATGAAGTATAGTTGCTTTAAAATGTTGTGCCCATCTCTGCTGTAAAGCAAAGTGACTAGATTATACACATATGTACATTCTTTTTTATATTCTTTTCTATTATGGTTTACCATGGGATACTCAGTATATTTCCCTGTGCTATATGTTAGAATCTTGCTGTTTATCCATCCTATATGTAACAGTTTGTATCTACCAACCCCAAACTTCCAGTCCATTCCCACCAACAGTGTAGGAGGATTCCCTTTTCTCCACACCCTCTCCAGCATTTGTTATTTGTAGACTTTTTGAGGATGACCATTCTGACTAGTGTGAGGTGGTAATTCATTGTCGTCTTGATTTGCATTTCTCTAATAATTATTGAGGTTGAGCATCTTTCCCTGTGTCTACTAGCCATCCGAAGCAATGTCTCTATTCATTTTTTATCTTTAGAGACCTCAGTTGGGCTGTCATTGCACCTGCTTACTTGTTCTGGCAGACTGTTTTATACAACGTAGACAATAGTAGGATTATGTAAAGTGCTGGAATGATTCACTTTTGCCTTCTTATCTTCACAAAGTGGAGACTTTCTGATTGAAATTTCAGTAACATATTTTTGATGAAAAGGGGTAAAAAAAATTTAAAGCAGAATGGCCAAATAAAGGGTAATTAAAACTTACATGTCCAAAATCTTGAAACTATTTGAAAGCCTCAACTTTTTATGTAAATTTGGCATAAATATTACAATCAATGTGACTTTTTGATTGCAGTTTATTCTATATCCACTCACTTCAAGCTGCTACATCACACCAAAACATTAATCTTACAATTATCAAAATGTAAATTGATATGATCTTTTTATCATTATCATCAAAGAGATAGAAATTCGACTGGCCTGACTTATTTCAAATTAATATAGTGTGAGCAGAATTTGCCTTCAGAATTAATGTCTTAAAACCTCATTAAGGCAACATAAAGATCATTGAAAATGTGTCCACAATAGATAAGTACATTCAAGGTATCAGCAGGATATAAATGTGTATGTTTTTGAACGAATAAGCTTATTATATCTAATAGCAAGAGATCAAGAAAGTCAAAAGCTCTGGGTATTTTAAAGTAAAAAGTAAGAACACATTTTTAAAATGCTTTAGAGTATGCTGCAAACAGCTTGTGACTTTATCAAAGAATTTCACAGTGTAGCTAAATATTAGAACTTCACAAACTAAAGTATCATTCCCACTGTGTTAATAGTATAGATAAATCTATACAGTTAGGAATCAAACCAGGGTCTCCGGCAATGCAGGTGGATTCTTTCCCAATTGAGCTATCAAGGAAGCCCATAGATAAGTCAGAGGGACTCAATCACACATGTCCACTGTTTAAAAAGATATTTAGAATAATCTGAGTTTTAATTTAGGATATCCTGGAAAATTAACAGTTAAAATGGAGTATAAATGCTGTAAAATCTTAAGAATTAGAAAAACTTTTAAAGAAACTTAGGAAAAATAGATAAGATATTTTAATTAATATTCTAATGGCAGTATAGTAAGTTGAGAACAAATATATCCCCACACTGGAATAATTACTCATGGAAAAGAAAAATGTTATCAAAATATCATAGTTAGAGAATTTCTACTTTTAAATAAACAAAGAAGCACTTTCTAAAGATGTTTATAAATCTTTTAAAAGTATATCATGAATTATATTGAAAGTCCTCATAAAACTCACAGTGACAGTTTACTGTATAAGTGAGATAAAGAAGTAATAAGTTGATTAAATAACACAGATATTTGTTTTCCTCTCTATATTAGTGCAGACACAAAGGATCAGGGCATGTGACTGACTCTGCCATTCACAAGTGCTAAGAGCTTCCAAGACCACTACTTTTCCTCATTTTCTAGCCTTCGAAAAAAAGGAGAAAATTCTATCAAGGATCTGTAAAAAGATGATCCAGAAGTTGCACATGTAACCTTCTCTTATACCCCACTCTCCTGAAATTAATCACATGGCCACATCGAAACTGAAAGGGCTGTTGTTCATGGCTCACAGGGAAAACCCAGGGAGTTCCATGACTAAAAGGATGAATAGAAAATGAAAACAGGGAAAGGGTGATCTCCACTACGGTTTTGTTTACATAATTTATTTCTTATTTTAATGCAATCTCTCCAATGACCTAAAGTAAGAAACCTTCAGTTCAGTTCAGTTGCTCAGTCACATCCGACTCTTTGCGACCCCATGAAGTGCAGGACGTCAGGCCTCCCTGTCCATCACCAACGCCCGGAGGCTACTCAAGCTCATGCCCATCGAGTTGGTGAAGCCATCTAGCCATCTCATCCTCTGTCGCCCCCTTCTCCTCCTGCCCCCAATCCCTCCCAGCATCAGGGTCTTTTCCAATGAGTCAACTCTTCGCATGAGGTGGCCAAAGTACTGGAGTTTCAGCTTCAGCATCAGTCCTTCCAATGAACACCCAGGGCTTATCTCCTTCAGGATGGACTGGTTGGATGTCCTTACAGTCCAAGGGACTCTCAAGAGTCTTCTCCAACACCACAGTTAAAAAGCATCAATTTTTCGGAATTCAGCTTTCCTCACAGTCCAACTCTCACATCCATACTTGACCAAAGGAAAAACCATACCCTTGACCAGATGGACCTTTATTGGCAAAGTAATGTCTCTGCTTTTTAATATACTATCTAGGTTGGTCACAACTTTCCTTCCAAGGAGTAAGCATCTTTTAATTTCATGGCTGCAGTCACCATCTGCAGTGATTTTGGAGCCCAAAAAAATGAAATCTGACACTGTTTCCACTGCCTCCCCATCTATTTCCCATGAGTTGATGAGACCAGAAGCCTTGATCTTAGTTTTCTGAATGTTAAGCTTTAAGCCAACTTTTTCACTCTCCTCTTTCACCTTCATCAAGAGGCTTTTTAGTTCCTCTTCACTTTCTGCCATAAGAGTGGTGTCATATACATATCTGAGGTTATTGATATTTCTCCCAGCAATCTTGATTCCAGCTTGTGCTTCTTCCAGCCCAGTGTTTCTCATGATGAACTCTGCATATAAGTTAAGTAAGCAGGGTGACAATATACAGCCCTGACGTACTCCTTTTCCTATTTGGAACCAGTCTGTTGTTCCATGTCCAGTTCTAACTGTTGTTTCTTGACCTGCATACAGGTTTCTCAAGAGGCAAGTCAGATGGTCTGGTATTCCCATCTCCTTCAGAATTTTCCACAGTTTATTGTGATCCACACAGTTGAAGGCTTTGGAGTAGTCAATAAAGCAGAAATAGATGTTTCTCTGGAACTCTCTTGCTTTTTCGATGATCCAGGGGATATTGGCAATTTGATCTCTGGTTCCTCTGCCTTTTCTAAAACCAGCTTGAACATCTGGAAGTTCTTGGTTCACGTATTGCTGAAGCCTGGCTTGGAGAATTTTTAGCATTACTTTACTAGCTTGTGAGATGAGTGCAATTGTGCGGTAGTTTGAGCATTCTTTGGGATTACCTTTCTTAGGCATTGGAATGAAAACTGACCTTTTCCAGTCCTGTGGCCACTACTGAATTTTCCAAATTTGCTGGCATATTGAGTGTAGCACTTTCACAGCATCATCTTTCAGGATATGAAATAGCTCAACTGGAATTCCATCACATCCACTAGCTTTGTTCGTAGTGACGTTTTCTAAGGCCCCCTTGACTTCACATTCCAGGATGTCTGGCTCTAGGTGCGTGATCACACCATTGTGATTATCTGGGTCATAGATCTTTTTTGTACAGTTCTTCTGTGTATTCTTGCCGTCTCTTCTTAATATCTTCTGCTTCTGTTAGGTCCATACCATTTCAGTCCTTTATCGAACCCATCTTTGCATGAAATGTTCCCTTGATATCTCCAATTTTCTTGAAGAGACCTCTAGTCTTTCCCATTCTGTTGTTTTCCTCTATTTCTTTGCATTGATCACTGAGGAAGGCTTTCTTATCTCTCCTGGCTATTCTTTGGAGCTCTGCATTCAAATGGGAATAGCTTTCCTTTTCTCCTTTGCCTTTTGCTTCTCTTCCTTTCACAGCTATTTGTAAGACCTCCTCAGACAACCATTTTTCCTTATTGCATTTCTTTTCCATGGGGATGGTCTTGATCCCTGTCTCCTGCACAATGTCATGAGCCTCCGTCCATAGTTCATCAGGCTCTCTATCAGATCTAGTCCTTTAAATCTATTTCTCACTTTCACTGTATAGTCATAAGGGATTTGATTTAAGTCATACCTGAATGGTCTGGTGGTTTTCCCTACTTTCTTCAGTTTAAGTCTGAATTTGGCAGTAAAGAGTTCATGATCTGAGCCACAGTCAGCTCCTGGTCTTGTTTTTGCTGACTGTGTAGAGTTTCTCCACCTTTGGCTGCAAAGAATATAATCAATCTGATTTCGGTGTTGACCATCTGGTGATATCCAAGAAATCTAGTTAATATACAAATGTATCCTGCTTAATTCCTGCTGCCTAACTAACCTTGCCAAACTCATGCCTCTATCATTGACTTTGCATCTGAAAATAGTGGCTTAAGATCAAAGCTACATTCCTGGTTACTGCAAGTTATTCTATTTTTAATGTGTATAATCCCCTCTTAGTAGTAGCGGCAAGAAACATTCATTAAGCACACAATTCTGGATACAGTACATTATTTAAGCAAAAACTGCATACCTGGCCACGTTCATCTAGAAACTGACACTCAGTAAAAAAGAATTAAACAAAATTCATATAAAGAAGCTATGCATTGATATTTACTGGGATTCCCTGGTGACTCAGAGGTAAAGAATCTACCTGCAGTGCAGGAAATACAGGAGTCACAGGTTCAATCCCTGATTCGAAAAGATCCCCTGAGGAGAATATGGCAACTCACTCCAGAATTCTTGCCTGGAGAACCCCATGGACAGAGGAGCTTGTTGGGCTACAGTCCATGGAGTTGCGAAGAGTCTGATATGCACGCATTACACTTACTTAGTAAAAATATTGCCAAAAGAATTTCTTTGGATGTCATCTAAAAAGGCATAGTCATAAAAATGAAGTGCAGAATTTTACATGGGAGGTTGAGGTCTGCATCAAGGTGTAAAACTTTAGTTTTCTTAAGCAGATGATTTCTTAGTTGGATCTTTATTCTTTTAGTTAGGAAAGAAAAGAAAATGAGCTTTCTGGAACTGTTTTAATGACAGGACAGTGAAAACTGCTTTAGCAAGTTGATGTGGTAAACTTGTTCTATGGAAAAAGTAATGCTTGATAGAAAACTTTAGTGATGATAGCAGGGCAATTAGAGGAAAAGGAACTGAGAAAATTTGACGAGTAGGCTGACTCCCTTTCAATATCAAAAAAATCTTTTGACCTCCAGGAACTAAGATGATTAAAGTTAAAAAGTAACATGGTGAGATGATAAAACCAGCCTGAGCTACAGATGTGATCATCACAACAATATAAAATCGTGGGGTTGTGAATTGGTTAGGATTCTGGGTACATAGGGGGCTTCTTTGAAAATGACCTAAACTAGCTGCTTATAGGGAGGAACATGCTGATATTTTTTCAGAGCTCCCTATAACCAACTAAAATGCTATAAAAAAAGTGTGGTAACCCCTACTAGGAAAAACCAATCTCTCCCAGCCTAGTATATTTTTCTTTCCTGAGACACAGGTCTATTTTTGAATGCTGTCATGAATAGAGTTCTCTTTCGAAACAGTTAAATGCTATGCAGTTCAGCATGTCCTGGTATAATACCTTTGATTTAAAAGTTTCATAATCCACTTTACAGACAAAAGTAGATTAGGGAGATACGCTTGGTGTGAGTGACTTTCATATAGAAAGGTAAGAAGCTACATGCAGAGCAGGAACAAAGGATGAAGAACTTCAACGCACAATTTGCATTAGCAAAGGGAAAGTAAATAGGGTTTCACTGTCGTCAGACAAGAGAAGGATAAAAAAGAAGCAGCAGTGAGAATGAAAGGTCAGTGGGAGAGATGAAGGAAAAGATCTTAAGAAAATGTTTGAAAAGACATTGTCTCACATGGATAATTTTTTCGTGAATCTCTGAAAGAAATTTGGGAAATAAAGAGTTTTAACGTGAAGGGACATAAATCATATACTTTCCTTTGGAAGGCATCATAAAAGTCATAAACTCAGGAAATTTTAGAAATAAGACTGATTTTGAGGTCAATAACTGTTCTCCAGGTAATAACACTGAAGCTCAAAAAGAGGTTTAGTGAAATGCCCCAGGTTGCATGGTATGGGTCTATGTCTATACATAAAGGCGAGTCTGCTGTCTATAAGACTAGTGCATTTTCCACAACCTCATACCCCTTCTTTGAATGGAAAATACATTTTTTAGCAAATTAAAGAATGCAGTTTTACAATTTAAACAGAATATTTCAGTATGTAAAAACTAAAAGGGATTTCTTTTTACTATCAACCTAAAAGTAATAGAGGAACCCAACAACTGGTTGATGGGACTGTAAAACGATGTAAGAGGTTACTATAAATTGAAAGGATTTTTATTCTCTTTATTTTCAGTTTTCATGTATTTACTTTTTAGTAAACTAATATTTAGCTGATAACATGGTCCATAAATGAACTTAATAATGTATCCTCAGACTTTTTCAGAGCCAAGAACTTCTGATATGATATATAAATTAATATTTAGGTATAGTCTTAATTGAATAAAATTTTTATAGTCTTTAGGTCTGAAATTACATTGGATAGACTTTTGGGCAAAGTCTGAAATGAAGCTGAAGCTTAACACATCCTTCTCTAGAATGCAATTAAATGAGTCATAAACTAGTTATAAGCTGAAACTCACCAATGGTTGGGGGGGATGGGGTGGTGCAGAAGCAAAGCAAACGATCAAACAACAACAGCAATAAACAAAGTCCCTGGCAAAAACTTTGTCCAACAGCAAGAATATTATGAGGTTCAACCTGTCTCTCTTTTTCTATTAGTTACCTAACAAACCCTATCCTCCCACAGCCCTTTGGACTGTAGCACACCAGTCTCCTCTGTCCATAGGATTTCCCAAGGAAGAATCCTGGGTTGTCATTTCCCCCTCCAGGAGATCTTTCTGACCCAGGGATTCTGAGTCTTCTGCATTGCAAGAGGATTTTTTGCCACTGACCATCAGGGAAACCCCCAGTATTGCTGAAGAGAACTAAAAATTGTTTTAATTTTTTTAATATCTTGCAATCTGTAGACAAGCAGGTCAAACTAGTGAACCAGGTTGCAGTAGTGGTAAAGAACCTGCCTTCCAAAACACGAGATGTAAGAGGCATGGGTTTGATCCCTGGGTCAGGAAGATCCCCTGGAGAAGGAACTGGCACCCCACTCCAATATTCTTGCCTGGAAAATTCCATCGACAGAGGAGCCTGGTGGGCTACATTCCATGGGGTTGCAGAGTCTGACACACGGAAGCAACTTAGCACCCAGCACAGTGATCCCTAGTGACTACTGACTGCAGGGCATCTTGGTGTAGACAAGTAGAAACCACAGGGCCTTGTAATTTCTCAGTGTTAGTCACAAATTTGTAGGAAAAAGTATAAAGCACAGATGTACCTCACACACATTCACAAACAGAATAAACCCCCACATCAGTACAGGGGAAATTTTGCTGTAGGTTGTTTGACAAAATTGCAGGACAGAAAGAAATATGAATGGTCATAAATATGGAATAGATAGCTTCCTTTGAGTTTGTTCTCCATCCTCAAAACCTTCTCCCAACCCCTCAGTTTATAAAAAATAAAAAAGCATATTGTATGAATTCCTCAAAATGTTGTTCCTACAAAGGCATGGAGAATTCACCCACTCTCTGGGAAAACTATGGGAAAGAGTCTAAGAGAACTAAGCGAACCAAATAAAAAATAGCATAGCAGCCATGCAAATATGCCTCAGAAGGAAAGAAGGGAGAAGGGAAGAGACTAATTTATAAAACGTTGTCCAAAAATCTGACTCTAGAAGCAGTTTCAACCAAAGGAACGTCTTCTACAGTTTTGTTGTTGTTATTCAGTTGCTAAATCATGTCCAACTCTTTACAACCCCACGGACTGCAGCATGCCAGGTTGCTCTGCCTTTCACTCTCTCCTGGAGTTTGTTCAAGCTCATGTCCATTGATTTGGTGATGTTATCTAACCATCTCACCCTCTGCTGCCCTCTTCTCCTTTTGCCTTCAATCTTTCCCAGCACCAGGGTCTTTTTTCAATGAGTCATCTCTTTGCATCACGTGGACAAAGTATTGGAGCTTCAACTTTAGCAACAGACTTTCCAGTGAATATTCAGGACTGATTTCTTTCAGGATTGACTGATTTGATCTCCTTACAGTCCAAGGAACTCTCAAGAGTGTTCTTGAGCACCACAATTTGAAAGCATCAATTCTTCAATGCTCGGACTTCTTCTAGAGTACTACTTATTAAAGAATATGTTAATAAGAAAATAAGTTCAAGAGAGTAATAAATCAACAATAACATAATAAAGCGTAGAAGTGGTTAAAAGAGAAAGATTATTTTTAATAAACTGCAATCTGAATCAGCAGCATTATACAAACTATCAATAAATTAAAAACAACAGAACAAAAAGCATAGAATTGAACATCGTATATAATTAAAATATATGAGAGACTTACAGATATGGTAATAATTAGGAGAAATGTATAAATATAAAGAAATTACTAAGATAATATAACCAAAATAACTGGTCTCCAACCCCCAGTAAGATAGCCAGTAAATTGAACAACACAAAAATTTTCAAAATTTTAATAAAAGAAGATTAATTTTTAGATGAAGTGGAAACTGAAAAAGGTACACAACATTCAAAGAAAGTTCAGTTCATAATAATCAATGCCAACTTATTTCCTATTGAGAATCAAGCATGAAACAAGAATTCTCTAGGCAATTAAGCAGATGTAAAGCATGTCACATACAAAATAAGATATTGAATTAGCTTTAGACGTGTTCTAGTTTTGTTCCATGTCAAAAAGAAAATATTAGAAAAAAATTTTCAGAATTCCCAGAAAAAAAAATAAACTTATTATTTACCCATGCATATGGCCCCCAGAAAAGTATCACTCAAGTAGGAAAGAGGAAGGTTTCTCACATGTAAATAAACTCAGGAAATATAGAATGCATCAGCCCTAAAAGTAACACACGCACAAGAAAACCTGGCAAATAATGATGGACATCCAATCAAAGATGAATGGAATGGTAATAAAAGAGAACTTGTTCAATAATTGTTTCCAGAGACTAGTGGAAGAGTATCTACAAGCTTCTGAGGGAAGGATGGTATGGTTCCACACTTTCACATTCAGTCAAATTTTTCTTCAAGTGTCAAAACTGTAAAAAACATTACCTAGTGTGCAAATGTCTGTGATTACAGTATCTAAAGATGTTCATTGACAAACATATTTAAGGACCTAAATCCCATCTTTTTTCACCCCAGAGGTATTTATCAAAGTCCTCAGATATTGCACAAAGAAAGATTACTCCACCCTTACAACATCTAAAGTAAAAAGAGACTCATTAATTAATTAGAATAACGTGTCAAACTCGTATGAAAAGTCAAAAAAAAAAAAAAAAAAAGTAAAGAAAACAAATACACCAGCTTGGAGACAAGCAAATGTGTATTTCATACAGCTCTGTCGTCTTTGAACCATGAATCATAAAAGCCATCAAAGTGTTAATTTACTGACCACATTGGATTATTTGAACACATTTTCAGAGGAAAACAAAAATCATCTGTAAAGTCTCCAGAAGTATTACTGGTGAGCATTATTGCTCTTCTTATTTTATATTAACTTTTTTTAAATTTAATATTCATTCAAGAAATTTTTCCAGTAACAGACCAGTCATAGGAATTTTGCATATTTAAAGGTGAAAGCTATTGGGACTTTCTCACATCTTATTGAATAATGGAAGAAATGTTTTATAAATGCTCAGGGCCTTAATCTTCAGAAACTCTTTGTAATTACTACAGCTACTTACACAGTCAGAGTATAAAATCACATTTAGCAAATGAATAAACTATATTATGTAACATGATTCTTAACCCTCTGGTCCTTTTGCTTCAATAATATTAACAACAGTTTATAGATTCAATTTTCTTAGTTTTTTTTTTTTTTTTTTTTCTTAACCTTTCATTCATTATAGGTTAAAATGATTACAATTTCACCCAGGAGTTCAATATTGAACTCTTCAAAAGTTCAGTATTGGCTCTACTTACAACATTTTTCACTATCTTCAAGTCTCTTCCCACTTCATTTTTCACTTAACTGAAATGTGTCATTCCCATCACTGAAGTGGTCACAATTTTGTTTTCCTCATTGAAAACTTACTTCGTTAAGAATATTAATGATACTTACTTTTCCAGAGCTAAATATTCTCTTCATTAACCATGCCGGATATTTGTTCCTATTTAGTTGTTTCTACTTCATCTAGATCATTTTAGCATATATGGTTACATTTTAATATATATTTAAAATATATGTTTTACTTATAAATATTCAATGATTTGAGTTAAGTGGGGTCAGGTGTTTCTATGACTTCTACATTTCTCAAAGTAAAAAGCCTTAGGCATAAAGATTTTTTAAATTCACTTGTTATTAAATAAGATGAAACTAATATAACAGAGACTTCAATCATATGCTTCCCCTTTCATTATATATATATATATATATATATATAATGCTTAGTTGCTCAGGAGTATCCGGCTCTTTGCAACCCCATGGACTGTAGCTGGTCAGGTTTCTCTGACCACGGGGATTCTTCAGGCAAGAATATTGTGATGGGTTGGCATGCCCTCCTCCAGGAGATCTTCCCAACCCAGGGATCAATTCTGCAAGCAGATTCTTTACCATCAGAGCCACCAGGGAAGCCCAAGAATACAGGATTGGGTAGCCTATCCCTTCTCGAGGGGAACTTCCTGACCCAGGAATCAAACTAGGGTTTCCTACATAATAGACAGGTTCTTTACTAGGTGAATTACCTTGGAAGCCTATATATATATATAAAATGTGTGTGTATATGTATATATAAACATATATGTAAACTCTCTCCAGTATTCTTGCCTGAAAAATTCCATGGCCAGAGGTGCCTGGTGAGCTGTAGTTCTTGGGGTCACAAAGAATCAAACATGATTGAGTGTGCACACACACACACATACACAGACATATATATATTGTGTGCACACTCAATCGTGTTTGACTCTTTATAGACTGTAGCCCAACAGGTTCCTGTGTCCATGGGATTTTCTCCAGGCAAGAATACTGAAGTGGGTTGTCATTTCTTCTTCCACAGGATCTTCCCAACCTAGGGATGGGACCCACATCTCCTGCATTGACAGGCAGATTCTTTATCACGAAGCCACCTGGGAAGACCATACATATATAAGAATAATGCAGAAAACTATTAATTCATGTGTCCCAATCATCTAATTTTGTCAAGTTAACATGGTTCATTAATTTATTTCAAAAATTTTAAGAGAATCAACACAACTCAAATACAGTTGAAGTTCCCTTGGTTGGTATTCCATTCCCACACTATCCAATCCCGTTCTTAGTAGTCATTATATTGAATTTTTAATTTATCATTCATATGTAAACTTTCATTACATGTAACTACATTCCTAAACAAATTGTTTTCTTTTTTGACTTTAAAAAAGTTTAACACTGCATATATTCTTCTGCAACTTCTATCTTGTTTTTATTGAAATATAATTTGACATACAATGATATATTAGTCTCAGGTGTGCCACATAGTAGCTGACTTCTAGTTCACAGTCTCTAGCCTCATCTCATAAAATGCTTAATATGAGTTCAATCTTCTTAAATTTTATAAGGCTTGTTTCGTGGTCTAGTATTTGATCTGTCCTGGAAAATGCTCCACATCACTTGAAAAGAATGTGCATTCAGCAACATTTCAAAGGATGTTCTGTCTGTCTGTCTATCTGCTGGTAGACATGGCTAGATCTTGGGGTTTAATTAGTTTATTTATGTAAAAAGTTTGTTAATTATTTCCAAATTGTTACATAGTATAATGTTTTATCATGTAAAAAGTACAATTCATTTTCCTATTGAAGGACACAAGTTTTCTCTCTACTTTGTGAGGCTTAAGGTAGTTTCATGATGAATATTATCATATTGTCTCATTATCTGCCTGTGTTAGAGTTTCTCTAGGAGGTATAATTATAAGATGAACTTGGAAGTCAAATTCTATGTGTATATTTAGTTTTGATAGATATTAACAAATTGTTCTTCAATATGATTATTTTAATTTTATTTCTCACTATTAATGGTTGCCATTGCTCAGCAATACTAAGGATGTAAAATGTTGCTAGTATATTTGAGGTCTATAATATTTCATTTTTTATTTTAATTGGAATTCTATAATTATTACTGAAGCTGACCATCTACTAAAATTGTCTGCCTATAGACATTTGTGTTCTTGTGTTTTATTTCTTTAAAATTTGTTAGGATTTGTGCTTTTGTTAATTGCCTGGTGTTTGTCTTTTAAATGTTATTTAGCAGAAATTCTCCACGAGTTCTTGAAAATATTTTCTCAGTTGGAAACTATAAGGGTCCTTCCCACATGTGCTCTCATTCATCTCTGTAATCTGAAAGCAATTTTTCGTGAATATTCTATACACACACAGGGTGAGCTGAAAGTAGGAGAGTTAAAGCCCCAGAAACTACTTTCTGCCGGTGAGCAAGGCTATTTGGTTAATAAACATCCCTGCTTCCTTGCCCATTAATTGGGGTAATCCTGAGGACTTTTCTTTCTGTTTCACACAGTCCACAGCAGGATTATGTTCCTGAGCCTACGGTGGTTTCTGGCTTGATTTTATAGTTTTATTGCTTTATTGTTCCCCACTTTTCACTTCTCAACTCCTCTCATGGACTTTGTTTGGATTACTTCCAAATAAATTTGAGAAACTCATACAAAAATCTTAGCCTCAGTTCTGTTCTGTTGTAGCCAAATAAAAGCATATACAGTAAAAAGTGAAGAAAAAGAAAAAGGAAACAATCTATTTTGTGTTTTGTTTTTACTTTCATTGTATGCCTTCTGTTTAAAATCCAGTTTGTGTTATTGTTGGCTAAATTTATCAATATTTTTCCTAGTCCACACTTTTAATAAAAGGACAATTTTTTTTTAATCTCCCTTAGTATCCTATTTCAGGAAGACATCTCTCTACATTTACTTCAAAGATTTTTTTCTGTAGTTTTTTGTTTATTTATACATCTGGGATTTATTTTTCTTATGATGTGAAATAAAGATCTAAATTTATATCCCTAGAAGAATAACCTGATGACCCAGCATTATTTATGAAATAGCATTCTTCTTCACCTATTAGTAAAACTATCTTTTTGACATATGAAATTTCCATATATGAATCAAGTTGCTTGTGAATTGCTTATTCTTTTCCACTGAAATATTTTTTCACTCTTGGGCCAATATCACTCACTCTTTATTATAACTGTGTAATGAGTTTTGTTATCTGATATGGCAAGTTCTGGGCTTCTCTGGTAGCTTGGGGGACTTCCCTGTGGCTCAGATGGTAAATAGTTTACCTGCAATGTGGGAGGCCTGAGTTTGATCCCTGGGTAGGGAAGATCCCTTGGAGAAGGAAATGGCAACCCACTCCAGTATTCTTGCCAGGAAAATCCCATGGATGGAGGAGCATGGCAGGCTACAGTCCATAGGATCACAAACAGTGGGACACAACTGAGTGACTTCACTTTCTTTCTTTCTTGTGGCTCAGCTGGTAAAGAATTCACATGCGATGCAGGAGACTCCTGTTCGATTCCTGACTTGGGAAGTTCCCCTGGAGAAAGAATAGGCTACCTGCCCCAGTATTCTTGGGCTTCCCTGGTGGCGCACATAGGAAAGAATACACCTGCAATGCAGGAGACCTGCATTCAATCCCTGGGTTTGGAAGGCCCCCTGGAGAAGGGCATGGCTACCCACTTCTGTATTCTTGCCTGGAAAATTCTATGGACAGAGGAGGCCGGCAGGCTGCAGCCCACGGCGTCACAAAGAGTCAGACACAGCTGAGCAACTAAGCGCAGCACAGCATAAGTTCCATTTTATTTTAGTAACTTTTTCAGTTTCAAGACATAATTTGTCCTTTTTCACATTAACTTGTTCATCTTCTTTCAGTCTGTCCTTCATAAATCAACGTCTTTTTAAAGAAAAGCTATTCTCTACTCATTCATTTGAACATAATTAGCATAGTCACTTAAAGCATGTAATTTGAGGAAAACTTATAATATGAATGCTGATTTCATTTCTGAACATAAGCATATAATTGTTGATTTTCAATCTTATGTTTAATATGTTATTGCCCTGTGTGGAGGATGGTGCATGAACTAATTTTGCTATCTTTTTCTTCCCTTATATAAAGTCAAAAGAAAATTCTACTCGATTTTCCAAAAGCAATTGCCTATGCAATAGCTATAATGAAGAAAACAGTCATTTATCTCCATCTTCTTGACTCCTTAAATTCAGGGGACCCTCTCAAGTCTCCCATTGTATAGGAGGGTCTCACTTATCACTAGAATCATCTCCTAGAACATGATGAAGATGAAGCTCTCCCAACTCCATCCATGGTTTCTCTAATTTCATATGTAACACTGATGAAAGAAATCAAAGCGGACACAAATTGATGGAGAAATATACCGTGTTCACGGATTGAAAGAATCAATATTGTGAAAATGAGTATACTATCCAAAGCAATCTATAGATTCAATGCAATCCCTATCAAGCTACCAATGGTATTCTTCACAGAACTAGAACAAATACTTTCACAATTTGTATGGAAATACAAAAAACCTCGAATAGTGAAAGTAATCTTGAGAAAGAAGAATGGAACTGGAGGAATCAACCTGCCTGACTTCAGGCTCTACTACAAAGCCACAGTCATCAAGACAGTATGGTCCTGGCACAAAGACAGAAATATAGATCAATGGAACAAAATAGAAAGCCCAGAGATAAATCCACGTACCTACAAACACCTTATATACAGTGGAAAAAAGACAACCACTTTAACAAGTGGTGCTGGGAAAACTGGTCAACCACTTGTAAAAGAATGAAACTAGAACACTTTTGAACACCATACACAAAAATAAACTCAAAATGGATTAAAGATCTAAATGTAAGACCAGAAACAATAAAACTCTTAGAGGAGAACATAAGCAAAACACTCTCCAAGATAAATCACAGCAAGATCCTCTATGACCCACCTCCCAGAATATTGGAAATAAAAGCAAAAATAAACAAATGGGACCTAATTAAACTTAAAAGCTTTTGCACAACAAAGGAAACTATAAGCAAGGTGAAAAGATAGCCTTCAGAATGGGAGAAAATAATAGCAAATGAAGAAACAGACAAAGGATAATCTCAAAAATATACAAGCAACTCCTGAAGCTCAATTCCAGAAACATAAATGACCCAATCAAAAAATGGGCCAAAGAACTAAACAGACGTTTCTCCAAAGAAGACATGCAGAGGGCTAACAAACACATGAAAAGATGCTCAACATCACTCATGATCAGGGAAATGCAAATCAAAACCACAATGAGGTACCATTACATGCCAGTCAGGATGGCTGCTATCCAAAAGTCTACAAGCAATAAATGCTGGAGAGGGTGTGGAGAAAAGGGAACCCTCTTACACTGTTGGTGGGAATGCAAACTAGTACAGCCACTATGGAGAACAGTGTTGAGATTCCTTAAAAAACTGGAAATAGAACTGCCATATGACCCAGCAATCCCACTTCTGGGCATACACACTGAGGAAACCAGATCTGAAAGAGACACGTGCACCCCAATGTTCATCACAGCACTGTTTATAATAGCCAGGACATGAAAGCAACCTAGATGCCCATCAGCAGATGAATGGATAAGGAAGCTGTGGTACATATACACTATGGAATATTACTCAGCCATTAAAAAGAATTCATTTGAATCAGTTCTAATGAGATGGATGAAACTGGAGCCCATTATGCAGAGTGAAGTAAGCCAGAAAGATAAAGAACATTACAGCATACTAACACATATATATGGAATTTTAAAAGATGGTAACATTAACTCTATATGCAAAACAGAAAAAGAGACACAGATGTACAGAACAGACTTTTGGATTCTGTGGGAGAAGGTGAGGGTGGGATGTTCTGAGAGAATAGCATTGAAACAAGTATACTATCAAAGGTGAAACAGATCACCAGCCCAGGTTGGATGCACGAGACAAGTGCTCGGGGATGGTGCACTGGGAAGACCCAGAGGGATGGGATGGGGAGGAAGGCAGGAGGGGGGGATCGGGATGGGAAACACATGTAAATCCATGGCTGATTCATGTCAATGTATGGCAAAAACCACTACAATATTGTAAAGTAATTAGCCTCCAACTAATAAAAGTAAAAGGGAAAAAAAATTTTTAATAAACCAAATTAAAATACAAAAAAAATAAAATGATTAAGAATACTTAGTATGAACTCAATTAAATAAAATACAATACATGTAAATCCATGGCTGATTCATGTCAATGTATGATGACCCACTACAATATGGTAAGGTAATTAGCCTCCAACTAATAAAAATAAATGAAAAAATAAATATATTCCATGACATACCTTTATTTATTTCTATTCCACTTTTTATTAGCAAGGCTTTTAGAGAGCAACATGTGGTTCTTTTTGTTCAAGAGTAAAGAAGAAGAAACAAATAAGTTATTGCTTATTTGAACCAATATAATATGCCACACTTTCCACACTTTAACCCTGGACCTGGATTAATTCCTTGCCTCTGGCCCATTTTACTTGCCAGAACAAGAGACAAATTGGCTTACTTCAGAACAAGTTTGGTCTTATTTATTAATTTTAATTTTAAATCAATTTTTATTCAAAGCGTGGAAGACCTCATGATAAAGTGTACTTTTAGTATCAGAGAACAGTCTTGGTTTTCACATAACCATCATCATGAGTATGGTTATCTCAACCTGTCCAGTCATTATTGTTGGGATATTTAAAATAATAAAGTTCAAGGCAAGTGAGTAATGTCTTCCCCACCCAGAATACTTCCTTGAAAGAGAAACAAATGCTTAATTCCTCCCACAGCAGTTACTCTTGTTCGTTGATAACTACAAGAGGACACTGAAATGTTGGCATGTGATGCCTTGTTTGTGTGGACTTTCCTTTACATTAGATCAATACTCCCTTACATTGCATAACTTTAGATGTGTGACATAATGAAGATTGCAAAATTTGTGATTGTTTCATGTCTGACTCTTTGTAACCCTGTGGACTGTAACCCACCAGGCTCCCCTGTCCATGGAATTCTCCAGGCAAGAATACTGGAGTGGGTTGCCATTCCCTTCTCCAGGGAATTTTCTCCACCCAGGGATTGAATCTGGGTCTCCTGCATTGCAGGAGGTTTCTTTACCATCTGAGCTAACAGGAAAGGTATATATATACCTTAATGGGAGGTGTATACACACACACACACACATACACACACACACACATATATATATAGGGAGGCATATATATAAATATATATGTACTTATTGGGAAGTATATATATAAATATATATATTTATATATATATATTCTCTCAATATATATATTGAGAGAGAGAGAGAGAAAGTGGGGTAGAGGGAGGGTGGGAAGAAAGATGTAAGTGTTAATATATATGTTAGGCTATATATATATAAAGATATAAATAAATTTTATATATATATATATATATATATATATATCTGTGCTTTAAAGTTATCTTTAGAATGCCTAAACCTACATAAAACAGGAAAAATGCTTTAATAATGACCTGAGTCAGAGGGTAGAAGGTTGATCTGTTAGGGACTTACTACAAATATCATGTGTGTGCCCAATGACTAATTTGACTATCACGAATTTCATATTTCTTCTACCAGTTCTCAAAATGATAGAGTTTCATTTTTGTTTACAACATGCAGTTAACTTCATTCACATTGACACTGACCTGCTCTGGTGATTAACATTTATGACTCTAAACATCTCTGTACTCACTAATATCTTCTTAAAGATTAACTTCTTAAAGATTAAAGCTAGTTAATGTATAGAGACAATGCTGCCAAAGGGACATACATACTCATATACACTGACTAGTAGACTAATGCAGATTTGTTGTTTAACAAAACTTTGAAAACTGGAGAGCTTCTGCTCTTCAACTGCCGCAAGCTTCTGTGCTCTTCCAGAGTCCTTAGAGTAGCAAACCTTCAAAAACCAAAAATGGGGTTAAAGCAAAGTGTACGATCAAGGCGCCATTCTCTCAGCACCTATGAAGTCACGTTTGCAGTTCTCTTTGTCATATTGGTGGCGCTCTGTGCTGGATTAATTGCAGTGTCCTGGCTGTCAATCCAGAGATCAGAAAAAGGTAAGTTATATAAGGTTGGCTACAGAAAGTGCTCACAGGTAAATATATACACTTCACTCTCCAGAATCCTGCCAGCATATTGTATCCATTGATGTGATTGATTTCCTGGCAAGGTATTTATATTGCATTCAGATGCTTCACCTTAGTTCACATCACAGGAATTTTTTTTTAAGTTGGTATATAATTTTGAATTTAATTCAGAATTTGAATATGAGACTAAGTATTTTAAATGAAAAAAATGATTAGATTCTCAGTTTCAACATATAACAAAGTAGGTTCATAGCCTTTGGGTCTGTTCTGATAGAATTTAAATCATAAACACATTCAAACCTTGTTGACTATAGAAGTGACTAAATAGGCCAATTTAAAGAAAAAATATCACTTATTTCTAGAGAATTATATCTTCATTCTTATTAGTACATCAATTTTAATTATAACAATATAAGGGAACCTTGGTATAATTGTGGATTTATAAATGTTTCAAGATGCCTGAGTAGCAATTTGTGATTAACAGAAAAAATAAATAAATAAGAAAAAGGAACTCTTCTTTAGAGCTAAATGACCTGTGTTGTGAAAGTCACCCAGTCATGTCCAACTCTTTGTGACCCCGTGGATTGTAGCCCAGCAGTCTCCTCTGCCCATGGAATTCTCCAAGGAAGAATACTGGAGTGGGTAGCCATTCCCTTCTCCACGGGATCTTCCTAACTCAGGGATCAAATCCAGATCCCCTGCATTTCAGGCAGATTCTTTACCATCTGAGCCACCCAGGAAGTCCAAATTACCTGTACCAACAACTGCTTTTAAAAGCTCTACCAATGTATTCTCTTGTTACAACAAACCTACGAGTTAGTGGCTATTGATACGCCCATTATACAAGTGAAAAACCAGAGGCAGAATTTAGGTAACTTGTTTCAATTTGCAGCTTTGCCAGGTAGTACAAACTAGAAAATCTAACTGAAGAATGTGCACTCTCCCATTCATTCATTTATATGATTTTTTTTTTTAAATGTTAGCATAGCAAACCTGAAATTGGATTTATTTTTTTCTGAGAAAATTTTCACATTTTTATAAAATGATGAATTATATGGTATTCCTTCAAAACCTTTTAATGGCAGTCATTTTGGTTTTACTGGGGAAATTCTCAACCTTTGAGTTAGTTATTTTCCCTTAGCAATTAAGTTTAAATTAGAAATAATAAATATGATTTATAGTCTTACAAAAGAATTCCAATATAACCTCTAGTTTATATTACTACTATAGTTATATACAAAGAGAAGGAAGGTTTGTGGGTATAAAATTAAATAAATTTTAGAAGTTCACTGAGACTTTTAGAAAAGTTACCTCTTTGGTCTTAAATGCTCTGTGAATACCTTTAAGGACATGTAATCATTTGGAAGTCCATTGGAATGTTTTGATACTCAATAAAAATACAAAAGTTAGTTTTTTACCGGGAAAATTAAAAAATGAATACTTTTAAAAGTTAGTGTGATTTAATCATGAATAAATGAATATAAGAAGAGATTTGAAATAAAGCTGTAACACTACACCATAGGACATAAGACACAGTTTCAACACATACTTTAATATTTGTTGTTCTTCAGCCGCTAAGCCTGTTGGACTCTTTGAGACCCCATGGACTGCAGCATGCCAGGCTTCCCTGTCCTCTACTGTCTCTAGAATTTGCTCAAGTTCATGTCCATTGAGTCGGTAATGCTATCTAACCATCTCATCCCCTGCTGCCCTCTTCTCATTTTGCCTTCAATCTTTACCTTACACTTACTTTAATGTATTTCATACTATACACTTTAATATACTTAACACTTTTATTGGAAATCATTTTAGATTTCAAAAAGTTGTAAAAATTGTAGAATTATTCTATAACATTCATACAAGTTCCCCTCATGTCAGTATCAAGTATATACATAGTACAACTATCACAACCAAGAAATTAATAAAATTGTTACAATAATATTAACTAAACACTTTATTCAACCTTCACCAGTTTTTTCACAAATGTCTTTTCTTGTTCAGGATTCAGTACAGATTCCTACACTGCATTTAGTTTCCATGTTTCCTCAGTGTCTGGCAATCCATGGCAGTTCCTCAGTCTTTCCTTATCTTTTAAATACACAAGTCTAAATATTATTTTGAGTATTGTTTAAAATATTAATTCTAAAGTTTCTTCTGAATGAAGAGATTTGTGTCAATATATACAATATGGGAAACCTGGGTTTGATCCCTGGGTGGGGAAGACCGCCTGGAGAAGGGAATGGCATTCTTGCCTGGAGAATCCCCATGGACAGAGAAGCCTTCCAGGCCGCAGTTGACACGGGGTCGCAAAGAGTCGGACATGACTGAGCAGCTAAGCACAGCACAGCACAGCATGACAGATCTTGAGGTTTGAAGTCAATCCTTTGTCCAAATTCCACATCTGTCACTTTTATAACATTGAAAATTTTTCTTAGTGAGTCTAAGCCCCAATATCCCCAGCTGAAAAAAAAAAAGAAAAGAAAAGAAATAGCATCTTCTCATATCAGGTCAATGCATCATTACTAGCATATTTATTAATGATCTCATCATTGTACGAGCTCCATCTGAAGCAATTCGTTCTGAACATACATTCAAGGAAAATAATCACATAATAGTATTGTATTGGACTTAATGGCATATTTTATTTCCCACATCCCTACCCCAATTTGTTAGCTTTTTTTTTTACATATTTTTCATATAATTACATTTTCTGCAGCATGCTCAATAACTTCTCCAATAATGACAGTCCCCATCTAATGGCAAAAGGTTATGCATGTCAAATTTATAATTACTAGAATGAAAGAAGTAGTTTCAAAGCTATGCTTCAAAGTAATGCACACACAGAAATCCTCACAGCAACCCACATGTAGAAAAGCAGCAGTGTCCCTTGATGCTAGGTGTTCAAGAAGTATCTGAAAGCAACTACAAAACTTTTAATGGTGCCTTTCTCACCATGTTTCCCTGAATCAGTTCCCATAATTGGTGGAAGTTGATCATTCCTGTATCTTCCAACAGGAATCTCAATAACAAACAAACAAAAACAAAACAAAACTTGGAAGCTTGCAGAGTTGCTTAGATTTCAAAGAAAAGAAAAAAATTTATAACGGGACAGAGACGGTTTTAATTTTCAACCTTTTAAAACAACTAGATAGCTAAGAAAAAATTAAAAGATAAATGCAGCTGATGATGAAACAGGAAGACTGAAAAGAAAAAGCAACTCCAGAGTCAACACATTATGCAAGAACTTTACTTCTGTGTCTTAATCAGAATGTGCATATTTTCTTACTCATCATTCACATTTTCAGTGTTTTGTTTCTTATAAATTCATCTAGATGCAGCATTTGGGAAAAGTCATGAAGCCAGAGGGACATTGAAAATAACATCCGGAGCTACTTATAATCCTCATTTGCAAGACAAACTCTCAGTGGACTTCAAAGTTCTTGCTTTTGACATTCAGCAAATGGTAGGAGATTTTTTTCTCTTTCTCTCTTTAACTATGTTAAAATTTCATAACATAATTTCGCTAACTACTTGCTAAAGATAGATCTTGAAAGAGAAAGTGAAAGTCATTCACTCAGTCGTGTCTGACTCTTTGTGACCCCATGGACTGTAGCCTGCCAGGCTCCTCTGTCCATGGAATCTCCAGGCTAGAATACTGGAGTGGTAGCTGCTCCCTTCTCCAGGAATCTTCCCAGCCCAGAATCAAACCCAGGTCTCCCACATTGCAAGCAGATTCTTTACCATCTGAGCCACCAGGGAAGCCCACATATATCTTATTCTCTTTGAAAAAAATCAGCCAATAAATATAATTACTCAGGATACCTAAATATATGAAATGTATCATCACAGAGAAGGGAAGTACCCCAAAAGCATTCTAAGAAGAATATATAAATTATTTTGTTTAAATTTATTATTATATGTCTTTTTAACTTTCTTTCAGATAGATGATATCTTTCAATCAAGTAATCTGAAAAATGAATATAAAAACTCGAGAGTTTTACAATTTGAGTGAGTATGGCTCAAAATTTTTATATAGATAGAAAGCACAGAATCGCAACGTAGTAACCTCTTTGCTAATATTTGTAAAAAGAACATCACAATTTTTAGGAGAAAATGGAATATTTTTAAATTTTCAACATTTTCTGGGAGGGTTGAGAAAAGTGGCACAGTATAGACTTTTATATTGATAGAAAATAACAATGCTAGATAATTGATCTCATATTAACATATTTCCTTCATGTGAGTACAAAATCTTTCAGAGACACATGAAGAAGAGTGAGGTTGATTGTATGCAGATGTCTAGGAATCTGACAGTTAACCTATATTCAATGCAAGCCACAGGGGAGTCCAGGTCATTGGAGACTACAAAGAGCCTCACTTTATTTTATTAATTAATTAATTAAGTTATCTATTTCCGAGCTTCCCCAGTGGCTCAGGAAAGAATCTACCTGCCATTACAGGAGCCTCAGGAGCTGCGAGTTTGATCCCTGAGTGGGAAAGATTCCATGGAGGAGGAAATGGCAACCCACTCCAGTATTCTTTCTGGGATAATTCTATGCACAGGGGAGCCTGCTACAGTCCACAACGCCTCAGAGTCAGACATGACTGAGCATGCACGCAGTCTATCTCAGGTCAGAAACAATTAAACCAGAGAGTCTACCACCAAAGATACTTGTTACATGGTCTTCACAACAGTCCTGACATTTGTATAACAGTCCTTTGGTTCACAGGGACCAAACGGAGATAGGTCAAGTCAAAGAAAAAGAGATTATACTTAGAAGAACAATAACAGAAGATCAAATTAGTTAATGGGCAGAAGGAAATGTTAGTCCTTGTCGTTTCTTGTTGGAACGAAATGAACAAAAGCACAAAGCTTTATTTTACCAAATACAAAAAAAAAAGGCTATTTCTCACCTATTTATCTTTATCATTCTTTATCCCAGATAGCATATTCTTGATATCTTAGTCTCAGTAACCAGTCAACTCCACCCCATCTACTGACTTCATTCCTGTCCACAACACAGAGGTTTTGACTCCTGTTTTCCAGGGTTTATGATCTCTGATAACCTCTTTCATAACCTAATTTCAGGGCTAGAAGGAGACATGTGGCCTCTCAGGAAAGATTTATTAGTGTTTTTGTTTGTGTATTTTAGTCTATGGCCATACCACCCTGAACACGCCTGATCTCATCTGTTTGTGTATTTTACTCAAAATGTTGTTTTAAAATATTTATTCAGTATTTATTCTGTGTAGGTAAAGCTATGAATGAAAGATTTTATTTCACTTTAAGTTAATTATCTATTTTAGAGTGAGTGGAACCAATTTCTCTTTTCCAGTTTTAGAGAGGACTGAGGATCTGCATTAAAGCTTCAATTAAAATTTAATTCTTAAAGGTTTAGCACAGATTCCCCTGGAGAAGATACTGGCTACCCACTCCAGTGTTCTTACCTGGAGAATTCCATGGACAAAGAAGCCTAGCAGACGAAGTCCACAAGGTCTGACTTTTTGAGTCAGACATGCCTGAGCAACTATCACTTTTAAGGAGCAGGATCCCGTGTTCTTCCTTACCTTCAGAAGGCTCTGCCCAGTGAAATCCCTGCTAAGCACAGTGCGTAGTGCAGAGTTTATTAGGATAGTTTCCTAATGGAACTCTTTGTCTTCTCTTGCTTACAACTTGCTGGATAACTTTGTTTTTACTCAACTGGGAAAATTTGCCGAATACAGACTTTTATATAAGGTCTGGTAGTATATCAAAACCCTAGCATTTTCTTTGATATTTATTAAGTAACCTTACATTTCTCTAGATAGTAAAATCACTGTGTTTGAAACTGTAAATTATTTGAGCTGAGGAATTATTTCTTTCCCTTCCTTTAAACTACCTAGGAGACCAATATAGTACCCAAACCTTGATACATATTTTATAACAATTCTCAAATAATATACTTCATCAGTATAGAGGAACTTTCACCTAGCTGTAGCTGAACTACTTTTAAATCAGAAGTGAGTTTTTAAAAGATGCAAAGCAAAGGAATTTCATGAAAATATCTGTAAGATAAATTACAGGTAGGTGCTTTGGGAGACTGAGAAGAAAAGGATGAGAAAAGAAATTTAGAAGCAGGAAAGAAAGTAACAAGCAAACATTTAGGTTTACTTTAACTAATATGATATAAAATG
Organism: Dama dama; assembly: GCF_033118175.1. Lineage (NCBI taxonomy): Eukaryota > Metazoa > Chordata > Mammalia > Artiodactyla > Cervidae > Dama > Dama dama. The sequence goes on from NC_083711.1 coordinate 24,008,834, forward strand.
ACATATATTCCACTTACAGAAAAAAGTGAAAGTGTTAGTCACTCAGTCATGTCAGACTCTGTGCTACCCCATGGAGTGTAGCTCACCAGGCTCCTCTGTCCATGGGATTCTCCAGGCAAGAATACTGCAGTGAGTTGCCATTCACTTCACCAGGGGATCTTCCCAACCCAGGGATCGAATCTGGATCTCCATTACAGGCAGATTCTTTACTACCTGAGCCATCAGAGAAGCCTATAGAAATACGTGGCAGACTCTTAACTGCTTTTATAACTTATTTTTACTTTAAACTGATTGATAAAATCAAGTAACAAAAATAACTGACTTCTCAACTAACAGTAGCCATATCAACTCTGAAAAATACATCTAAAAATCCTTTAAAATGCCTATTTAATTTTTTGTTACTGATTTTAATGAAACACACACTCTATACATGTGTATGTGGTCAAATTATAGCACTCAGAATTCTGCACTTAGTCATTAATCTATCTCTTCTTCCTTTTAAAAAATATTATTTAATGTCAACTCTTTCCTCCTCCATTAAGTTTTGTGTACATATGTGTGTATGTGTGTGTGTGTTGAGCTACTCTGCAAGACAAGCAAATGGTCTACCCATGTCTGAAGCCTTTTATTACTCTGCTTTGTGGAAAATGCTTTGACTCAAAGAGCATTTAAGAGTTGATTCTTTTAATAAAGTGCTGCTTACCCTTTGTAGCAATAGGAAGCTTATTTTGCCCTTTGAGCACAGATAAGTCATCAAGTTAGGAAAGGAAAGACTTTTGTTTACTCAGCAACCCTAGAGGTTATCAATATCATTAAGGAAAATGAGATAAGAAGCATTTGATTTATTGCACACAGGCTTTCTGTATAATGATAGAATTTATCTCTTTTTTTTTTTTTTTTTTTTAAAAAGTATGAACTCAGATATTCCACTGAAAAGGGGCTTTGAAATTAAAATGGTCATTGTTTCCTTTTTTTGTTTCCTAAAGGAAGAATTCTCATTTTCTTAATAAATAAATTCAGTCTCACAGCTATGATAGAGATGATTACTAAACCACATAACAGCTTTAATTGTCTTATTAGGTGAAGCATACATGTTTACTGTGGTTTCCCTGATTTCCACTGTATCTCTCTCTTATCTCAACATGTATACTGAAAAAGAAACAAATTTTAAAGAATGCAACTGTGTGTAGATATAGAATATGTAACTCCTGTCCTTGCAAATGAATTATTAAATGCAATGTATAATTCACAACCAAAAAAAAAAAAACAACACATCTTTAATACAAAGATGTTTTATGCCTGAGGATAAACTGATCCAGTTACTTTCAACTCAGTGAAAGAAAGTTCCAGATTTGTATGCTCTCTGCCAAAATTACCTTACCTCTTCTAATCCCTAATTCAAATAAAATAAAAGAAAGTGGTAAGTGAAATTAAATCTGTGAAAGTTACATAAAGAGAAAAAGTCTGTTTTAATCAGAATTAAAACTATATGCTGGGCACCAAGGATGAGTTGGCAATGATGAAGACAGAAAAACTGATGGACATTGTACACTCTCACTTTATTTTAACCACATTTAACTCTATTCATTTAAGAAGTTTGGGGTAAAGATTGGTAAAGAGACAAGGAAAAAGAGAAGGAAGAAGAGGAGGAAAAGATGGAGAAAGAGTGGGATGGAAAAGAAAAAGATGAAGAGTTATTGAAGGATCAGGAGAGGAGGGAGAGAGGGAGAGAAAGAGAGGAGGGAAGATTCTATTTCTCAAAAGTGTGGAGGTAATAAACTATCCACTCGCCATCCCAATTCCAACCAACCATTTCCGCCATCTCTTTGGATATAAAGTTCTGGTAACAATGCAAGATAATAAAAACCTGGACCTACATCTAGGCAAATGTATTATATTGTCTTCCCTATTGATAAATAGTTCATAATGGTGTTAATAGCAGTGCATGGGGGTGGGGAATAAGAACTATATCAAAACACATCTGGGACACAGAGTTTCTGGATTTTATTCCTCTATCTGGTACTAGTAAGCTATATAACTCTAGGTACAATTACCTATATGACTCTAAGTTTCAGTCTCCTTATTGCTAAAATTACTGTGTTGGCCAACATCAGGTGAAAAATACTAGAGTCATTTTCTCTTACTCGAGCTTCTGTTTAAATAAATATAGCATGAAACCTGAGAGTCATATGCCTGTTAGGATTTTTAAAATAGCAATTAACAGAACACGTGACTAAAAGTATCCTAAACAAAAGTGATTATCATCTGACATCACAAGAAATCTGTAAGTTTCGGAAGAGGTTAGTTCAGTGGTACTATGATTGTGACATGATCAAAAATATACATGTTTTCAATCTTTTACTATGCTATCTGTAGTTTGACAATCATAAGTTGCCTCGTGGTTCCACAATAGATGCAACAGTTCCAGCAATCACACGTAGACATAATAATGATCAGCAACAGAGCAGTAGTCCACTATGAGCCTTTATTACATTAAATATGGAAATGTTTCCTATAAGTTTCTTTTCAGTTTTACCTCATATTCCATTGCCCAGGGCCTAGTCATATGCTCATGAATAAAACTATCATGCAATGGTTGCAGAAGTTATGGTAAAATGGAGCATTATTCTCAAATAAAAAGAGAGACTGATCAGCATGGAAAAATTCACAAGTGTGGATTATGTAAAAACAGTGTCTGTGACGAAATCTACTTTTATCATGGATAGCAAGTGATTACACGTGTGGGTGAATTTGGGACATTGTTACTTAGTAAATAGTTGCTAAGGAGCCTTGCCATTTAAAAGATTTGGATAATTCAATTTAATCAAATGATTGGAAAGTTAAACATTCTAACATTTAAAATTCTATACTTAATAGAGGTGAAATGTGCAATTATTGATCAGCCTGTTCACATAAATCATGAAAAACTAGCTACATAAAAAGGAATTACTTCTAAACTGTGAACTTGAATAGTAGCACAGAAACTAAAAGGGAATATCCTACCAAGGATAAATGGAGATCTACTGAGATCTTTCAGGGACATTTTGATCCTGTACTTAGTCTTGGAGAGGGAAAAAAATTATATATATATATATATATATATATATATATATAGTAGTCTCTACCAAGACATATATACATGCAGATACATAAAGAACCCTTCAGGAGTTGATGAAGCCCTTCAAAAAACTAATTAACTTACAGATATGAATGTAAATGCCTAAATTTCAGAAACAGCAAACATATGCAAAATTTGGTTCTCTTTAGTCTGCCTTTTTTTTTTAAGATTCCGTTCTCTTTAATGGATATTTAGTTATTTTTGGTTGCACTTTGGTTTTACTTATTTTATTTATTATTTTTGTTATTTGATTACCATTTATTTTATTATTTGTTATATTAATATTATTATATTATTTTGTTATTTTTAATTATCTTTATTTGCTATTTTTATTTATTTTACTAATTTATTATTTTTGTTGCATTTTGGTTTTATGTATTTTTGGTTGTGGCATGCAGGCTTCTCATTTTGGTGGCTTTTTATTGTGGCACTCACTCTATTCTTGCCAGCTTCCGGTCTTAGTTGCCCTGCAGCAAGTAGAATCTTCCCAGACCAGGAATAGAACCTGAGCCACATCCCTGCGTTAGCAGGCATTTTCTTATTGTACCACCAGAGAAGTCCATTAGTCTGCCTCTTAAGGATCCCAGTAAACCCTGAGCAGCCCTAGCTTACTGAAGGGTATAGAAGGAAGACCAGAGCTAGAGTTCATTTTCCAAATGGTTGTATCCTAAAAGCACATTTCTCCTGCTCATTCACTTCAGTAGTGTCCAACTCTTTTGCGAACCTGTGGACTGTTTTCCACCAGGCTCCTCTGTCCACGGGATTCTCCAGGCAAGAATACTGGAGTGGGCTGCCATGCCTGCCTCCAGGGGATCTTCCTGACCCAGCGATCGAACCCAAGGCTCCTGCATTGCAAGTGGATTCTTTACCACTGAGCCACCAGGGAAGCCCTTAAAAGCATAGTAGCAAAGCAGAAACATAGATCAAAGAGCAAAAATCTCTGTAGTGTTTCCCCTGGACCAAATATGTATTCATTTTTTGATTCTTTAAACTGTAAACAAATTACCAGTGAGGAAAACTTTTAAAATGCAGTCTTCAGAGAAGGAGATATAAAAGAGATGATGACTTGGGTCATGTAATTGAACTCTAACATCATGGTCAGAGATGAATAGACAATATAATTCCAACTCTTGACAATGAGACAAGTCCCACAACTTCCCAGTAACCCACTTATGTTTGTCTTCTTTCTGCTCTTTGAAGTCAGGACATATTTCAATATATTAAGAATGAAGAAGAAAAAGTAGATATAATTTATTAACAGTTGCTATAGGCTTGCCATCAGGCCTTTGTAAACTACATAGAAAAATTTTTGTTTCTGAAATCAGTGTAACTTCTTTAGACTTCTTCCTACTTAGAAGTCATCTGTGAAAATAAAAAATCCAATTACAAATCCTCATTTTTTTCAAACAGTACAATAGGAATAAATGTCACGATATCATGTGATTTTGTTTAATTTGACACAAGTGATTGTGGCTTGGCCTAGGGATTAATGTGCTAATGTGGAACTGAGAAAAATTGGGTTCTAATTCTGGGTATATCTTGTAGAAACAGTCACTCGTTTAAGTTCTCTTTCTTCCACCTGTGAAATAAAGATAACACTTGACATGACCTTCCTTGTGCAAGTGTGATATGATTAACAAGGTGATGACTGTAGAGGACCGAACACAAATCATTTGAAGAGGGCTGAGTTTTTTCTCTTATGTCACTTTTTGCTTTGCAGAAATGGCAGCATCATAGTCATATTTGACCTTCTCTTTGTCCAGTGGGTGTCAGATAAAAATATAAAAGAAGAACTGATTCAAGGCATTGAAGCAAATAAATCCAGCCAACTGGTTACTTTCCACATTGACTTGAACAGCATTGATATCACAGGTATCTGTGAACCTTATTTGATACTTTGAATCAATAAGCCATGAAATTAAAATTCTATGTACCAAAGGAGCAGTAGGATCACCCTGGACTTTTAGGAGCCTGTCTTATTGCTTGAGTAGCACATTTACATAAGGATAGTGAAATATGGAGAAAACATATTAGGAAAAAAAAATGCCAGTGAGCAAATCTTTGTAAAATATCAAATGCCAAAGAAGTTCTGAAAATATTGGCATGCATAAATGTTTGTGGGTCTAATCACACTTTCGGCATTGGCCAAGCACAGCACTGATTTTCCAGGAACCCTCCATCTGAAAGTGACACATTACTTTCTGATAGCCATATTGTTGTTGTTTAGTCACTAAATTGTGTCTGACTCTTGCAACACCATGGATTGACTGTAGCTCACCCAGTTCCTCTGTCTGTGGAATTTTCTAGGCAAGAGTATTGGAGCAGGTTGCCGTTTCCTTCTTTAGCATATCTTCCCCGACCAGGATTTGAATCTGAGTCTCTTGAACCTCCTACATTGGCAGGTGGATTCTTTCCCACTTCACCACCTGGGAAGCCTCTAGAATACTTAATCTACCTCTAAATAGCTGTGTTATTTAAGGCAATTTACCAGAATTTTCTCTGTGTTCATTATCTCATCTGTAAAATGGGAATAGTAAAGATACTGTGTAGTAGGATTGGTTTCAGGGGTAAATGTGTTGATAGAAAAATCACTTGTTCTAGCTAATAATAGTTAGTAGTATTTTTCAGCTCATTTGAATTAGACAAAAATCCAAAATAGTCTCTGCTCCAGCTGGTGTGCCAGAGGGGACCAAACCATCAGTAGAGGATGTGCTTAAGAAGTTGAGTTGCCTTCTCACTGAACAGGCACAGCAGGATAAAGCAGGAAGCTGAATAAAAGTAAACTGTGCTTGATGAGCCCTTTCTGTAAAGAAAAGCAGCTAGAGGTCTGCAATTTTGTATCTACTATTACAAAATCAAAGAAACAAAGCACACATGTCTTTATATATTTGCCTAAGAGCAAACAGATATGGACTTAGGCTGAAGTAAAACTATTTAAACTGGCAATAGGCTACTTAGAGTGTGCATTTATTCAGTTGAAGTGGATATTTATATATTGATGAGCTTTCTAACATCTAAAAATTTCTGAATTCAAAAACATTTAGCTGAAGGTTTACAGAGAAGAGATTGTGGATACAGATGGGCCTGGTATTTCGTTTTAATATTTATTTGCATCATGTCAATTTTCAAATTTGTTACATTTTAAAATTGGTTAATAATCTCACAAACATCTTAGATTTTTATACAGTAAACTCAAGCCAAACACAATGAAAAATTAAGATATTATCTGCTTTAAGAAAAAATCTTATAAAACTGATTTAATCTTCTTCATTAATAATCTACCACATATTTATGAAACTGTTACAGGTCTTTTACAAAGAAGACAATGCAGTAATGAAGAAATAATGCAATAAACCATCTAGTTAGTAGAAGAAGACCTACCTCTTAGCCCACTTACTATAAATATTGTTTTGAATAAAAACAAATTCATTAGATCAGAGCTTCTCAGAAGATATGCTTTGGTTTCCTATATTTTTAACATAGCTGTCATTGTGTCTTTAAAAATATTAAATACATTAAATCATGAAGAAAATCGCTATTTTTATATTTTAAGTGAAAATCACTTTATGCTTAAACAGTTCTTAGTTCTCAATAGATATTATCATGTGCCAGATTATTTTGACATCCATTTGTTTTGATTCTAGGTCCCACAAGATTGGGGGTGTTAGATTATCTCTCTTAAATATAAATTATTCTATGTAACTATGATGAATCAGTAGACATCCTTCTTAAATGGGTAAAATAAATGAAACATTCTGTATATGTAAATTTTATAGAGAGACTATATAAAGATTCTGAAAATTCATTGGATGTATCATAATTAAATAGTAATTAAATAAATAGGAACATTCAGGGTAAGAAAGGATGAAGTGGAAACTCTAGATCAGATGCCCTTTGAATAACTATTTGAACTGCACTCGATGTTTTGTAATACTCTAAGCACTATATTCAAACCAACTTTATTCCAGCCTCTTTGGAGAATTTCTCTACAATAAGTCCTGCAACAACATCAGGTCAGTACTTAACGACATTTTAAAATATATAACTTGGTGACTATAAAACTTTATGACATTAAGCAAGGATTCTATTTTTTTCTCGTGGCTCTTTCTAAATGAGGTATTTAGTCTTCATTTAAAAATGTAAAAAGTATACATTTGGCCTGGAATAATGTAGTTCATAATATCCAGGATTCATAATGCTTAGGTATATATGCAAGGATATGCATTTCAAATTGCAATCATCCTTTCATGTTTTAAACTCTATATACATATGTATGCATATATGATATGTGTGAATATGTGTGTGTGTGTGCTTGTGTGTGTGTGTGTGTGATCTCAAAATATGACTCTAATTATGCAGCCTTGGAAATGAAACCCTGACATTGCTAAGGTCACTATGAATGAGGAAAAGGAGTTTTAAAGATAATGAAATGATAACTTTCAAAATGTACTGTTTGGAAAGGACAATCTAAAGTTTAATATTAACTTTGCTCTATTCCAGCATTTTCTTCACTCTCTCTTTCTAACTACAATTGGTCACTACTGCTCATAAAATTGAGGACTTCACTTTGTCTTATCAAGATCATACTGATTATCAAAAGAGAGCTTTGAGAAATTATCATTTTAAAATTAACCTGAGTTACCATAAAATGTAAAATCATTCTGTTGTAGAAATCTTATTCAAATTGAAGTCAAAAGATCTGAACACTAACCCTGTCTCTGCCAACCATCAGAATCACTGAGCATTTCACCTTCTGAAAATCTGTTTCCATAAACTGTGAATAATAAAATTTTCTAAAAATGTTAGAAGTCATCCCAAACATCAAATTCATAAACAAGTGATTTTTAAAATATACATTGTTATGAAACTATAGCCATATTACTTTTGATATCAGTTGTAATCATGAACATTTTTATAATATTTAAAAAATCTATTTGAAGTATCTACTACTAGGTACTATATTTTACAAACATTATCTCATTTAATTTTCAGAATGATTTTGTAGAAAGGTAATACTTTTTCTCCTTAAAAATACATAAATAATAAAGAAAGTGCCCAGAGTCACACAGTTTAAATTTATCAAAGTCAGGAATTAAAAGTAATTCTCTGGACTCCAAGGCCAATAGTTTAAGTGTATCTCAAGTTCCTATTTCAAATACCATCAGATTAATCTAGAACATTTATGTCTACAGCCATTATGAAATAAGTGAATTCTTATATTAGTTAATTAATTATTGAAAAAATCTATTTTCCTTAAAAAAATGAATGCATCTAAAAACCTCTGTTTACAACTCTAAAAATCAATAAAAAACATAAAAGATTTGTTTTTAGATCCAGATACAAATGATATATCAAGTTAATGACCATTAATAATTCATAGTAATTTTAAAAACTCTCACATAAAATATTAAACAGGAGGAATTCCTAATAATCGGTTTTAAAATGTAATTTTTATTTATGTTATTTATTTTTACAGAAAAGCTAACAACCAGCATTCCTCTGGCAACCCCAGGTCAGTTTTAATAATATAATTTCTCTTGTTTTTTAAAAAGTTTTTGTTATGTTTCATTTTGGACTTCTGAGAATTATCTGATAAACAGCAGTTAACAATACCTTTATTATAGATAAGAAAAATAAAGCATGAAAGTTTATAGTTAGCCTAAGTTTTTACCAAAAGGCAACAACATATTTGAAGTTAATTAATGCCTGTATTATCTAATCTTACTCCAGTCCTCCATCTATTAGAATCATGGTTATTATCTTTTGCTAAGCCTGCCAAGAGTAGGATCAAAATGTTTTCCAGAAAGGATATAGGTTTCATCAGGTGTGAGGGACTTCTTTTCTCTAATTATTCTCTCTGAATACAATTGACACATACTTGCTCTCTCCTTTTAACATGGTATGGTTGCCTAATCGGTACCAAAGTTGCCTTGGATTCATTCATTCAATTTTTCCTTAAGTGACTGCTTTATACCAACACATGGCATGTATCTGTTTTTAAATTTTTGTTGGAGTACAGTTGCTTTAAATGTTGTGTTAATTTCTACTGTACAACAAAGTGAATCACTTATACATACACATATATACCCTTTTTTTAGATTTCCTTCCTATTTAGGTCACCACAGAACAATGACTAGGTGACTAGAGCGGTGAGCAGAACAATAGTTCCCTGTGTTATTCGGTAGGTTCCCACTTGTTATCTTCTTTACACATAATAGTGTATCTATTTCAATCCCAATCTCCCAATTCATCCTACCCACATTCTGCTCTCAGTTTGTTAAGTTTATCAACAAACTTAAGCCTGTTCTCTACACCTGTGTCTCTATTTCTGCTTTGCCAATACATCCATCTGTACCATTTTTCTAGATTTCACAAGTAAGCAATCTTGTATAATATTTGTTTTCCTCTCCCTGGTTTACTTCATTCTGTATGACAATCTCTAGGTCTGTCCAAGTTTCTGCCAATGGCCCTATTTCATTCCTTTTAATGGTTGAGCAATATTCCATCACATATGGGTACCGCATCCTCTTTATCCCTTCCTCTGTTGATGTACATTTAGGTTGCTTCCATGTCCTGGCTATTGTAAACAGTGCTGCAGTGAGTACTGGGTGCATGCATCTTTTTGAATTATAGTTTTCTTTGGGCATACCCAGGAGTGGGATTTCTGCGTCATGTGGTAGCTCCGTTTTCAGTTTTTTGCAGAATCTCTATTCTGTTCTCTAGAGTGGCTGTACCAGTTTACAATCCCACCAACAGTGTAAGAGTCTCCTTTTCTCCATACCTTCTCCGGTATTTGTTGTTTGTAGAATTTTTGATGATGGCCATTCTGACCAGTATGAGGAGATGCTTCATTATAGTTTTGCTTTGCATTTCTCTAGTAATTAGTGATGTTGAGCATTTTTTCATGTGCTTTTTAGCCATCTGTATGTCTTCTTTGGGAAAGTGTCTATTTAGGTCTTCCACCCATTTTTTGACTGAGTTGTTCTTTTGATATTGAGCTACATGAGCTGTTTGCATATTGTGGAGATGAATCCCTTGTCAGTTCCTTTGTTTGCAAATATTTTCTACTATTCTGAGGGTTGTCTTTTCTTTTTGTTTCCTTTTAAGTTTAATCAGGTTCCATCATTTATTTTTATTTTCCTTACCCTTAGGAGATGGGTCAAAAAAATATCTTGTTTGGATTTATGTCAAAGAGTGTTCTGCCTATGTTTTCCCCTAAGAGTTTTATAGCGTCTGGTCTTACATTTAGGTCTTTGCTCCACTTTGAGTTTATTTTTAAGTTTTGCATATGGTTGGTATGTGTCTTTAATGTTATAATTTTTCCAGATTCTTAATAATTGTCTACTTTGCCTTTGTCTATCTGCTAGTTAACCAAAGTGTCTTCTCTAGTCCTATCTTAATCTTCATGTTAAACAGTCTGAATGTGTACCTAATCTCTTTAGGTAAACTCCATGCAGGCAATATTGTATAACTCTTCAGATCCTACAATAATACTCCTATTTTCATGTTATTAGAATGTATATCAAATATTATGTAATACAAGGAGAGAACATTTGTGAAATTATAAGTGGTCTCTGGGTAAGACTTAGAAATTCCTAGATAAAACAGTAGGTGTGAAGCTTGAAAAGCAGAGTGATATGTGAATGATGTATCAAAATACTTTATGAAACAAATCATCCCACCTCTGAACCCATGGAGGGCTCTTAATGTAAGACAAGCCTGCCTGCGGTTGTATTTTGGTGTTGTCCAGAGAGCAGCACAACACGATGAAAAATAGAACTGTTCTTCAGCCCACTGTCCCTTATGCAATGCAGAAAACTATTTACAGCATCTAAAATCACCTTTCAACACACTCTCAAAAAGTGATTTGAGGATGGATAATGACCAATTCATTTAATCTAAAATTAAACTAAATAACTTTAATATATTTTAAGAAACATTTCTATAACTTTAAAAGTCAGTAACAAATACCAAAGTTAGAGCTGTGTTTTCTATTTACCTGTTTATTGATTCACTGAGTGATTCATAAAACCCACAGTTATGGAGGCCCTCTTAGATGTATAAAGTGCCCTAAGAGAAATATGTGGAAAGACTTAGAAGGAAAAAAAAAATGTTAGAGCGAAAAATCTTTGGACTTAAAACAAATTTTCCTTCTTACCCTCCTGAAGACAAGCTCACCAAAAATATGAAAAGTGACTGAACAATGTGCCCAGTTTCTTGCAAGACTTTGGTCCTATCCAAAATGCCCGTAAGGCCTCTGCCCACACCAAAATGGTCCTTGATCATTTGGTCCAGTCCAAAATTATTTGGAGGGCTTCCCTGGTGGTGCAGAGGTTAAGAATCTGCCTGCCAATGCAGGGGGCATGGGTTCAATCCCTGGTCCAGGATGATCCCACATGCTGCAAGGCAACTACGCCCATGCATCACAACTCCTGAGCCCATTTGCCCTAGAGCCCACTTGCTCTACAACAAGAGAAGCCACCACACTGCAAGTATAGAGACTCTTACCGCTCACCGCAACTAGAGAAGGCCCACATGCAACAGCAAACACCCAGCTCAGCCAAAATAAATTAAAACTAAACAACAACAAAACCCAAATCATTTGAATGGAACAGATATGCTCTTGGACACTTTTTGTTGTTATTTAGTCCCTCAACTGAGTCTGACTCTTTTGTGACCTCTTTTATTGTAGTCCGCCAAGGATCCTCTGTCCATGGATGCTTTAGATAGGAGCAAATTTTAAGGACATTTTGGAATGGATCAAGTGATTTAAGAACCAAATGTATTATGGACTAAAATATCAGTACATATATTTCTATCTTTCACATTTTACATGAGTATTTGATAATCATAATGGAAACCAAAAAGTAACATACAGTTTTCAAACACCGAAAGTGTGTAGGTGAATCCACCTTAAGTATTTCCACCAATTACTGTCACATAATGTTTGGTAAGCCACCTAATCTTCTTGAACTTTGTATTTATTATCTGAAAGACAAAGATTTAAATATATGTCTTAAAGAGCAGTCATGAAGAAAGGAAATAATACAGATACCAATTCATGACTGGCAAAAAGGAGGGACACAACCAAAAAAAAAACCAAGTTGTATACTTTTTTAAAAAGATCTTTCAAAAACTAGAGTAAGATTAAAACAAGATTGTTGTATTCAGTAGTGCCTGTTTTAATCTGATCATTTCTTTGGCCCCCAAAAACTCTATTTCCAAAGCTTTCCTGTTATTGGAGACCATATTGATTACCTTACTCAATCCTGACGAATTCTCATAATGTAAGTAGGTGGTAAAATATCACATTCCTTCTTTTACTGGATCCATGAGTCCCCAGTCACCATTCATTCCTATTCATTCCTCTCATACAGCAAGATACTATAGATTTATAGAGGGGAACGAGGCAATTAAACTTGAAAACCACAGTTTCCAAGCAGTAATTTATTATGAATATGACTTTCAGGGATGTTAAGTTTATTCTCATTTTATATGCCTGGAAGACAGAGTTTGAGAAAAATCAACAAATGCATGCACCATATACCTGGTGTTAGTACTATTATAAATTCTGCCAAAGAGAATTTTTATTTGATAGTGGGTACAAAGTCCATGAGGATTATGTTCTATTGTTCAACTGCCTTTGTTGCCAATTACCGTAAAGTTTTACTAACCCATTTGGAACAGTAAAGGGAGAGATGGGAACTAAGGTTGCATTACACCAATTGATTTCTAGCTGTTACAGTGTGCCCAAGAGGGGCTCTTTTGTGCAATTGTTCATATGCTTGAAGGGTTTCTAGAATACAGCTTGTTCTAGTCTTTTGTTGCTTACTGGGCAGGCAATGATTGCAGAAAAACAAAATTCACTATCATGGGCTTTCTCAGTCTCAACAAAATGCAATTTTCTATAGTTCCACCATGTGGAGGGGTTTGAGGATGGAAAGAAAAGAACTGGGTAATTTAGTGAAGAATGTGAAATTGGTTCAAGAGAATTTAAGACAGAATTATACTCTTCAATTGAATTGATTTTCCCAAGACTCACACACAGGCACTGCTACCAACACCAAATGTCTTTTGACTTCAAGTATTTGTTTTCTCTGCATCTGAGAAAACAACATACATATACTGCTAAGCACTCTCCTCTAATTTAAGACATTCCTACACAAATAATAACAGAACCATTAAAGTATTTTCCCACTTTAATTTCATTTAAATTGAACAGCCACAGTCTTGCTAAAATGATTAAATTTGTTCTTTTAAAGTCGAGGAGAATTTCTGTAAAGTGATATCTCCCAAACACAGTACAGTGAAATGAACTTGATCTCTTAGAACAGGCTTTCATGCATTCAGATTCTGATTTCATTACTAAGTAAGCTATTAAGTCTTGGGTTTAACTTGTCTCATATTTGGTCACCAAGGGTTATTACACCTATTTTTAGGGAAAATAAAAATCTAAGATTTCCCAAATATGATTTTCAAATTACTATCTTGTACGTAACACTTCTTATAACTGGTTTGGGGAAAAACAAATACTGGATTTCAGTCTTTTTCTCCTCCACAATGCTTAGTCCAGAGTCTGCACAAAATAGAAATGAGAGATTCCTCACCTCAAGACATTGGACAGTGTTATGACAGTGGACCACTCTGAAGTAATCACATTTGAGTGTATACTGAATCCTTCATGATACAAATATAAATAAAAGATAAAGCCTTCAATTTGCAGAATTACAAATAATACTAATTTATGGTGGGTTTTCATATTATGCCAAAAATTAATATCCTGAAGGTTAAAATGCCATATAATATAAAAATATGCTAAACTTTTTTCCACTCAAGAAAAGAGCAACTAATATTTAGACAACTTGAACAGATTTTAATAAACAGAATCAATTATTATTTTTGTACAGTTCAGTTCAGTTCAGTCGCTCAGTTGTGTCCGACTCTTTGCAACCCCATGAACCGCAGCACGCCGGGCCTCCTTGTCCATCACCAACTCCCAGAGTTTACTCAAACTCATGTCCATCTAGTCGGTGATGCCATCCAGCCATCTCATCTTCTGTCGTCCCCTTCTCCTCCTGCCCACAATCCCAACCAGCATCAGGGTTTTTCCAATGAGTCAACTTTTTGCATGAGGTGGCCAAAGTATTGAAGTTTCAGCTTCAGCATCAGTCCTTCCAATGAACACCCAGGACTTATCTCCTTTAGGATGGACTGGTAGGATCTCCTTGCAGTCCAAGGGACTCTCAAGAGTCTTCTCCAACACCACAGTTCAAAAGCATCAATTTTTCGGCTCTCAGCTTTCCTCACAGTCGAACTCTCACATCCATACATGACCACTGGAAAAACCATAGCCTTGACCAGACGGACCTTTGTTGGCAAAGTAATGTCTCTGCTTTTTAATATGCTTTCTAGGTTGGTCATAACTGTCCTTCCAAGGAGTAAGTGTCTTTTAATTTCATGGCTGCAATCACCATCTGCAATGATTTTGGAGCCCAAAAAATAAAGTCTGACACTGTTTCCACTGTCTCCCCATCTATTTCCCATGAAGTGATGAGACCAGATGCCATGATCTTAGTTTTTTGAATGTTGAGCTTTAAGCCAACTTTTTCACTCTCCTCCTTCACTTTCATTAAGAGGCTTTTTAGGTCATCTTTACTTTCTGCCATTAGGGTGGTGCCATCTGCATATCTGACGTTATTGATATTTCTCCCTGCAATCTTGATTCCAGCTTGTGCTTCTTCCAGCCCAACATTTCTCATGATGTACTCTGCATATAAGTTAAATAAGCAGGGTGACAATATACAGTCTTGATGTACTCCTTTCCCTATTTGGAACTAGTCTGTTGTTCCATGTTCAGTTCTAACTGTTGCTTCCTGACCTGCATATAGATTTCTCAAGAGGCAGGTCAGGTGGTCTGGTATTCCCATCGCTTTCAGAATTTTCCACAATTTATTGTGATCCACACAGTCGAAGGCTTTGACATAGTCAATAAAGCAGAAATAGATGTTTTTCTGGAATTCTCTTGCTTTTTCGACGATCCAGCAGATGCTGGCAATTTGACCTCTGGTTCCTCTGCCTTTTCTAAAACCAGCTTGAACATCTGGAAGTTCATTGTTCACATATTGCTGAAGCCTGGCTTGGAGAAATTTTAGCATTACTTTACTAGCGTGTCAGCTGAGTGCAATTGTGCAGTAGTTTGAACATTCTTTGGGATTGCCTTTCTTAGGGATTGGAATGAAAATTGACCTTTTCCAGTCCTGTGGCCACTGCTGAGTTTTCCAAATTTGCTGGCATATTGAGTGCAACACTTTCACAGTGTCATCTTTCAAGATTTGAAATAACTCAACTGGAATTCCATCACATCCACTAGTTTTGTTAGCAGTGATGCTTTCTAAGGCCCGCTTGACTTCACATTCCAGGATGTCTGGCTCTAGGTGAGTGATCACACCATTGTGATGACCTGGGTCATGAAGGTCTTTTTTGTACAGTTCTTCTGTGTATTCTTGCCACCTCTTCTTAATATCTTCTCCTTCTGTTAGGTCCATACCATTTCTGTCCTTTATCGAACCCATCTTTGCATGAAATGTTCCCTTGATATCTCCAATTTTCTTGAAGAGACCTCTAGTCTTTCCCATTCTGTTGTTTTCCTCTATTTCTTTGCATTGATCACTGAGGAAGGCTTTCTTGTCTCTCCTGGCTATTCTTTGGAGCTCTGCATTCAAATGGGAATATCTTTCCTTTTCTCCTTTGCTTTTGCTTCTCTTCCTTTCACAGCTATTTGTAAGGTCTTCTCAGACAACCATTTTGCCTTTTTGCATTTCTTTTCCATGGGGATGGTCTTGATCCCTGTCTCCTGTACAATGTCATGAACCTCCATCCATAGTTCATCAGGCTCTCTGTCTATCAGATCTAGTCCCTTATATCTATTTCTCACTTCCACTGTATAATCATAAGGGATTTGATTTAGGTCATACCTGAATGGTCTAGTGGTTTTCCCTACTTTCTTCAGTTTAAGTCTGAATTTGGCAATAAGGAGTTCATGATCTGAGCCACAGTCAGCTCCTGGTCTTGTTTTTGCTGACTGTATAGCGTTTCTCCACCTTTGGCTGCAAAGAATATAATCAATCTGATTTCGGTGTCAACCGTCTCTTGATGTCCATGTGTAGAGTCTTCTCTTGTGCTGTTGGAAGAGGGTGTTTGCTATGACCAGTGTGTTCTCTTGGCAAAACTTTATTAGCCTTTGCCCTGCTTCATTCCGTACTCCAAGGCTAAATTTGCCTGTTACTCCAGGTGTTTCTTGACTTCCTACTTTTGTATTCCAGTCCCCTATAATGAGAAGAACATCTTTTTTGGGTGTACAGTTTTCCTTAAATAGAAATCCTTAACCATTTTGTTAAATATTCCTCATGAGAATCACAGTAGAGATTCCCTAGAAAAGGAGAAGTACTAAAGTAAAAACTAACGGATGAAATGGCAAACTAAATAGTCCAGTCAAAGAACTCTAGCTTTAAGAATGGAAGGTTACTTTAAATACTGGCATCTGGCTAATTTATGTAACAGTTAATGTTTTAATCAATAAGCAATGGTTTTGTTGGAAATGGACATCATACCTGTGTATGTAAGGAGATGAGAGGGAGACAGAACACTAGGTAAAAATAAAATCTGATAAAATCCTAAAATGTCCTTCCTCTATATAAGAAGACTATATTCATATTTTCTATATTGGCTTTAAATTAGAGCAATTTCTCTTTATTCACGGACCAGGACAGGTGAAGAGTGTTTGTACAACAGAAAATGGAGATATCGAGAGTACAATCTAAACAAGAGTGTAATATTTCTACCTTCAAATCTAAATATTTCAAACTAAAGTCATTTACTAATCCCACCAGCTGTTTCTCTGATAATGCCTATTGTGACTAATGAACACTGGTATTTCATGGCCACTCCAAAGTGCATCTACCATTCTGAGCATCCTTTTATCCACCTCCCTCTGGCCAGGAGCATATCTGGCCACCAAAGCTCATCAATACTACATGTGAAATAGCAATTGGATTATGTCCTCATCTCCCCTGCTAGTGCAAGAGTTCCAGCTCTCAGCAACTTTCACCTTGAGTGTTGAAATGGCTTCCCAGTTGGTCTACTCTCTTCACATGATTCTCCACTTGGTAGCAGAATTGTCTTTATGAAACATGGACTGGTCATATCACATATATATGTTAACATTTTCAATACTGTTATTTGCAAAAAATATTTTAATATGTTAAAACTATTTTTTAAATGTCCCCCAGAATTTGTCACCAAACTCCCTGCCTGCCATAGTTTCAGTAAGCATCCCAACATCTAGATAAGTCAAATGCCTCTGCTTTCCCTATAGTAATGTGCTCTTGTCATATCACCATGTATACATTTCACACATCTCTCTTCCTTGTGCATTTCTAAGCATCTTTCAAATTTTAGTCTATATGAAGGTGTTTTTAATCCCAGACTCAGAAGGAAGATAATCCATAGCATAGCCCAGTTTTGATGTTCCCACATCACTTTTTTTCTACCTCATTACAAAATTTGCTAGCCAATGAATCAGTTGCACACTAAACTCCAAACTCCATAAGAATAGTCTCTGCCTTTTTCATCCTATTATTTCCATCCCTTAAAAAGCCATGACACAAATAAATGGGAAATAAATACTTGTAAAGTGAATGAATAATCATTAATGAGATCAAACGTTTCAAGTGGTGTCTCTTGACAGTGTGGCTTTGAAGTTCAGCCTATAAATTTCAATAAGCAATAGACAAAGATATGAAACATCAGTAAGTGAAGTTTCCATAGAAAACATTAGATCAGACAAAATTATAATGTCCCTAGTTAAATGCCCAAATCTATTCTTATAGATGCTGAATACCTAGAACTCCCTCAACCACTGTTTGAAAGAGACATGGAGTTACTACAATGATGTCCTTTTTCTCATTTATTTTTTATCAAGCATTTTTTTAATACTATCAACATGACACCTCTTATGGATTAGTGGGTCAATAATTAAGAATTCTCTTGATGTGTCATAATACTATACAAGTTTATTTAATGTCTTTTTAAATTAATTTTTTCTCTTAAATGGGAGTGTTTTGGCACTTGGAAATGATTCAGCTTTATCTTGTCCTATTTTAGATGTTAGGTGGTCCATGAATTTCCCAATGGCTTATATCTATTTTAATTACAATTATAAAAGACCTATTTAGTTGTATTTATACCCAGCAACTCTGTCTATAATGTTCTTAATTAAGCATTACCTTGGCAGATTTATTAACAGAAGCACTTTTTCCAATTTATTTCTTGGAGCCTAAGAGAAATTTTAGAATCAAATATATTTTTAAAACCCAGCAGATGGCAGTACAATGCTGGCTTTAAGATTAAGGACAATAACAAAAAGAAAAAAAAAAATGCTATTGAGCTTAAAGATTTTCCAAAAACTAAACTTTCATTGTTATTCTAATCATAAAGAAACATATTGAAATTCTCACACTGCTCAGAAAATTAAAAACATATGTGGTTATCCAGTGGGCATATATTATTAGGATTGCACCTAAATTTTCCATGTCAATTTCTAGAAGCAAAATGTGTTTCTCAGTCCATCTCTATTTTTAGCAAGATGGAAAGAAGCAGGTGTAGGACAGGACAGGCTGAGAGGTGTAAATTTATCAGATCCTGGTCAGAGTATGACATGGACTCCTTCAGGGGGATGTTTGCACCTTTCCGCCTAAGAAACCCTGACCCAAGAAGCAAGGAGATAATGAACAGAAGAAAACCACTGGGTTTTCATGTTCAATGTACTCTGGATTTTAAGTTTCATTTTACTATAAAATAGTTTTCGTTGACAAATTTTGTTCTGCAGTATGTAAACCTTAACTTCAACCACTATATTTTCGAGTCATAAGTTTATAAGTAAATGAAGTGGCTATTAGATACTGTAGATGATGAGATACATATTTTAGCAAATTGCCCCACATTACACAAAGCAATCCTAGGAGGTATAAATATTGGGGACTAAATGTCCAGACTGTTGCATTCATTTATCAAGATTAAAAATCAACAAAGTAGGGGATTCCTTGATGGCTCCAGTGGTAAAGAATCTGCCTGCCAATCCAGGAGACACAGATTTGGTCCCTGATCCAGGAAGATCCAACATGCCTCAGAGCAACTAAGCCCATGCCCCACAGATACTGAGCCTGTGCTCTAGAGCCTGGGAGCCGGAACTACTGACGTCCACGTGCCCTAAAGCCCATTCTCCCTCCACAACAAGAAAAGCCACCACAATGAGAAGCCTGCACATTGCAACTAGAGAGTAGCCACGCTTGCCGCAACTAGAGAAAGCCCGTGCAGCAACAAAGACCCAGCACACACAACCAAAAGCAAATGAATGAACAATCTTTTTAAAAAGTCAACAAAGTCAGCATCATATTTAATATCTATGAAGAAATATGTGTCATTCCTTCAAAATTTAAAACTCTAAGATCAATTCATTAAATGACATAAATGTATATTTTTTGGAAGTTGAAATATTATAAGTACGCATATACTTACTTGGGCTTCCCTTGTGGTTCAGCTGGTAAAGAATCTGCCTGCAATGTGGGAGACCTGGGTCCGATCCCTGGGTTGGGAAGATCCCCTGAAGAAGGGAAAGGCTACCCACTCCAGTGTGCTGGTCTGGAGAATTCCATGGACTTCATAGTCCATGGGTCTGCAAAGAGTCGGACACGACTAAACGACTTTCAGTTTCACTTTCAAGCATATACTTACCTAAATGACAAAGATTACATAATAAATATCCAAACACTGTACATATCTCATTGGTTGGAAATTAAATTTATTATGTGGGAAACCTTTAAATTCAATCTTTTTTTTTTAAAGGAAATGTCTCAATAGAGTGCCTGCCTGATTCAAGGCTGTGTGCGGATGCTCTAAAGTGCATAGCAATTGATCTATTTTGTGATGGAGAATTAAACTGTCCAGATGGCTCTGATGAAGACAATAAAACTTGTGGTAAGTGATTAACTTCCCTCCTCCCTCCTCCCTTCTTTTCCACCCTCCCTCACTGTGTCCACACACACACACACACACACACACACACAAACACACATTCTCAGGTACCAGAAATTACTGGGGATTGAGACATACCCTTAGTCGTATTTATGATTTAAGACAAAAATCTAAAAGTAATCATATTAGTATTCTTAAACTTTGTTACATTAAACCTATTAATTAGTTTAACAGAATTCCATTTGACAAGTATAGAAAGAATGCTGTGGTTAATAATATCTGAGAGAAGAAAGTGACCTTATATTTCATCCATTATTAAACTGCTATGAATTATTATGAATTTGAATGCTTTTCACCATCATATTGTAATACTGATCACTTTATTTTTTATCACTTTAACAGTCTTTAACTCAGGATTCATCACTCCTTAATTCACTTTGTTGCCTTTATTCAACTTTTGGCAAAGAAACAAAAAATAGGTAAAAAGTGTAAAAAGTGTTGTAGTTCTGTGAGTAAAGAAAATCAGTTAAACACTGTGTTTATTTATTTATTTATTTTTTCGACTTGTGGGCAGAGTTTATTTTATTTTATTTATTTATTTTTAGCAATGAAACTTTTTTTAAAAAAAGAAAATCAGTTAGAATGAGATCTTCATGTCTGTTAAACTAAATATATGTTTTGTTTTGTTTTTTGTAAATACTGGCATTTGTTTAGAGTGTTAAGTTTTTTTTTTTTAATCACTATCATTATTATTAGTTAACACTTCAGTCAGTCAGTCAGTTCAGTTGCTCAGTTGTGTCCGACTCTTTGCGACCCCATGAATCTCAGCACGCCAGGCCTCCCTGTCCATCACCTACTCCCGGAGTTTACCCAAACCCATATCCACCCAGTTGGTGATGCCATCCAGCCATCTCATCCTCTGTCGTCCGCTTCTCCTCCTGCCCCCAATCCCTCCCAGCATCAGGGTCTTTTCCAATGGGTCAACTCTTCATGTGAGTTGGCCAAAGTATTGGAGTTTCAGCTTCAGCATCAAAATGCCAAACATAGCTGTAATTTAAACATGTAATTTAAAAATGTAATTTAAACATATTTCTTCTTTGGCTTATTTCTTCATTTTATTGCCTGGATAATAAACACATGAAAGATTAGCACATAAATATATATACGATTAGTAAGTAATGTAAGGAACTATTTGAACAATTCTAACCTATAATTTGTTCTTGAAAAATTAAACAGCAGGAATTGAGCAAATTTTTGGTATAGTTTATGACCAATTTAAAAACTGACCATGGGCACAGTTAGTTCCTGAAATGTGTAAAGGCTTTAGTTACAATTTACTTCACTTCACTTGTCATACTTTGCTCTTCTTTTTGATATGAATTGAAGACAAATGCTCCAATACCAACTGAAGTTTTAAAAATTACCTACCCACTCAGGATATACTTGAAAAGACAGGCAGTTGGTCTGTTTCCCAGAACCAACTCAAAAACCCAGCAACTTGACTAAAGTGTCTTCAACTAAACACTCCTAGTTCAAATGTTCTTGGATGAAATCCAGACTTCAAAGTTTAACTGCGTACTTTGAAGTGCACTCAGAACATACTGGAAGAAAGTGCAGGCTACAGAATATTTTTTAATCTATTTTATATAACTAAATTACTCAAAGAAAAAGAAAGCAATGTCTTTGTTTGCTGTGGTTTGCAGGCAGTTTTCAAAACCTCTTCAGTGGGAATGTGGTACAAGTGTGCCATCATGAGGTAATAGAGGTGATGTTCCCCCGATTTATATTTCAAAAATTATGTGTATCAAAGTGAGCCACATACCTTTAAGTCTATTTGATGATGATCACTAACTTTAAATGGGGAGAAATATCTAAGATGTATAATCAGAAAATGAACCGCACCTATTGTGTGCTCTCTACTGTTACAGAGTTTATAATTTTCATAACAAATTAGTATCCATGCATATCAAATAATAACCATAGAAATACACTATATGTGGCAACTTGTCCTAAAGTAAGTTACAAGGCCATGAATTATGTTTCTGAGTCACTCTAACTCATGACATGAACTTCAGTATTAGAACTGAATTCTCTAATTATGTGATTAATGATTATGTGTTTGCATTAAATACATAATCAAATTGCATTATTACTTTTCAATATCATGAAGGTTTTGTGTTAATTGAAACTTACTATCAATTCACCATCCAAGTCTGTAACTTTCTGAAGCCTATAGATCCTTGTCTGTCATTTTTCTTGATTCTCTTTATTATTTGCACTTTAAAGTTAGCATTGTATCTATTATTTTTGCAAAAACCATTTAAAGTCTTTGTGGAATAAAGAAGAGAAAAAAATCAATCAACTACTCTATCTTTATCCAGAATTTACAGTCATGTAGGTTGTTTTATTCATTATTTGGCTTCCTTGGTGGCTCAGATGGTAAAGAATCTACCCACAATGCAGGAGACCCCAGGTTTGTAAACTTGGTCAGATCCCTGGGTTGGGAAGATCCCTTGGAAGAGGAAATGGCAAACCACTCCTATATTCTTGCCTGGAGAGTTCCATTGCCAGAAGAGCCTGACAGGCCACAGTCCATGGGGTCACAAAGCATCAGATATGACTTAGCGACTAACATTTTCACTCTCAGACTTTCATTCATTACTTAACCATAAATGATTGTGAGTACTTCACCTCAGCCCCACCTCAAACTTGTGCTCAAATTGTAGCACAATTTCTAGCAGAAAGCCCTGTCCATCAATTTACATTCACTGAAAGATGATTGTAAGAGAACTATCTGTGTGAAATTGACCTATG
This sequence comes from Dama dama, assembly GCF_033118175.1. NCBI lineage: Eukaryota > Metazoa > Chordata > Mammalia > Artiodactyla > Cervidae > Dama > Dama dama. The sequence goes on from NC_083711.1 coordinate 24,031,797, forward strand.
TGCTCTCTTCTCTCCCTTATTCCTCCAGCTGTGAGCTCTAATTCTAGTCAGTGTTATTAATAGAGTCATATTAATGTTAACTTCCTAAACAGCTTCCTTTTTAGGCTTTAGTTATTTAGGTTTTCACGACTTATAGCTGACGAAAGCAGAACCAAGATTTCTTTAAATTGTTTTTTTCTTCTGATGAGGATTGCATCAGCAGGAAAGTTCACTTTTTAGCTGACCTGTGAGAAGAAAAAGTGCTGACCCACACCCTTCAGGCCAATGTTCAGGCCTATTTTGGAAGCTGGCAAGTGTCTCCATAGGTTTTTTGTCTGTCTCATATGTACATGCAAAACAGACTTGGGCGGGTGGGCAGAGATCACGTTTGATGTGTGTGTGTGTGTGTGTGTGTGTGTGTGTGTGTATGATAGTCACTCAGTCATGTCCAACTCTTTACTGCCCTATGGACTGTAGCCCACCAGGCTGCTCTGTCCCTGGAATTCTCCAGGAAAGAATAATACTGGAGTGGGTTGCCATGCCCTTTTCCAGTTTGATGTATATTCCTGGAGAATTCAGTGTACTGAGCACACACACTACTAAAAAATAATGAGCCAGCAGAGGGAGCTCTCGGTGGATCCTAAGAACACACCTCTATGAATCCCATTCCATTATAGTCAATTTTGGATAGTGCAATAGAGTATGATATTGGACAGGTTCATTTATTTCCCACTGAGAGTTTTTTCTTAGCACCACACTAAAAAGCACCTTTGTAGTCTAAAAAATTGTAATCCTGAGTACTTAGCAATAATACTCAGCCATGGCTGGGTTATATCTGTTTTTCCAGAAGTATGCCCTGCTTCATGTCTTAAGTAACATTCAGCTCAATTCAGTCGCTCAGTCAGGTAACTCTGCAACCCCGTGGACTGCAGCACGCCAGGCTTCTCCATCCATCACCAATTCCAAGGGCTTGCTCAAACTATGTCCTTAGAGTCAGTGGTGCCATCCAGCCATCTCATCCTCTGTCGTCCCCTTCTCCTCCTGCCTTCAGTCTTTCCCAGCATCAGGGTCTTTTCTAAGGAGTCAGTTCTTAGCCAAAGTCAGTTCAGGTAGCCAAAGTATTGAGACTTCAGCTTCCGCATCAGTCCTTCCAATGAGTATTTGGAAGCATTGTATCTATTATTTTTGCAAAAACAAATCCTTCCTGACTGATTTCCTTTAGGATAGACTGGTTGGATCTCCTTGCAGTCCAAGGGACTCTCAAGAGTCTTCTCCAACGCCACAGTTCAAAAGTATCAATTCTTTGGCACTCAGCTTTCTTTATAGTCCAACTCTCACATCCATACATGACTACTGGAAAAACCATAGCTTTAAATAGATGGACCTTTGTTGGCAAAGTAATGTCTCTGCTTTTTAAGATGTTGTCTAGGTTTGTCATAGCTGTTATAAGTAGTTCAGTACTATTGTAACTTTAAATGCCTTCAGGAATGTTCTTAATCTTTTCTCAAATGTAGGAATTCCCAAAGTCCCTTTAGAGAATAAATTGATCTGTAGATTATCCATTTCCACTAAAATTCAGCAACTTCATAGAAAACTGACCACACAAACTGATCATGTCCTTAAGGGCAAACTAAATATTATGAAAGAGGAGAGTGAAAGAGCTGGCTTAAAACTCAACATTCAAAAAATGAAGATCATGGCATCTGGTCCCATCACTTCATGGCAAATAGATGGGGAAGCAATGGAAAGAATGACAGACTTTATTTTCTTGGGCTCCAAAATCACTGTGGACAGTGATTGCAGACATGAAATTCAAAGATGCTTACTTCTTGGAAAGAAAGCTGTGACAAACCTAAAGAGTATATTTAAAAAAACATCACTTTGCTGACAAAGGTCTGTCTAGTCAAAGCTTTAGTTTTTCCAGTGGTCATGCATGGATGTGAGAGTTGGACCCTAAAGAAGTCTGAGCACTGAAGAATTGATACTTTTGAACTGTGATGTTGGAGAAGACTCTTGAGAGCCCCCTTGGACTGCAAGGAGATCAAAGCAGTCAATTGTAAAGGGAATCAATCCTGAATATTCATTGGAAGGACTGATGCTGAAGCTGAAACTCCAATACTTTGGCCACCTGATGCGAAGAACTGACTCTGGAAAAGACCCTGATGCTGGGAAAGATTGAAGGCAGGAGGAGAAGGGGACGACAGAGGATGAGATGGTTAGATGGCATCACCAACTCGATGGACATGAGTTTGAGCAAGCTCTAGGAGATAGTAAAGGACAGGGAAAGCTGGTGTGCTGCAGTCCCTGGGGTTGCAAAAAGTCAGATACAACTTAGTGTCTGAACAACAAAAAATACTATGATAAATAATCTTAACAGTATAAGACAATTACAATTTATCACTGACACTATAATTCAAGGAAGATGGCAAGAGGCTGTGCTCTGAAGCATTCAGGATTCCAGTGCCTCCACCATACCTTCTGAGCCAAGTTCTTCCCTGGATTCTTTGCAACCTGCTGACAGACAATGGAAGAATGTTACAGAAGATCTTTTTAGAAATCATATCTAGAAATAAATACAATCATTTCCACCATAGTTTATTAACCAGACTCTGTCATGTGACCCATTTGGAGGTATGCAATCTAGTCATGCGCCTAGAAAAGGACTGAGTGAAGGGATGGCAAACATACAACCATCTTTGCCAACAGGGACATAGTTCAGCTTTTTTGAAAATTTATTAATCCTGTTGTGCAGCCCAGAGCTGTTGATACCTTTCCCCACAAATATGTAGTGAGTGGACGAGGCTGCTGCTGCTAAGTCACTTCAGTCGTGTCCGACACTGTGCAACCCCATAGACGGCAGCCCACCAGGCTCCACCATCCCTGGGATTCTCCAGGCAAGAACACTGGAGTGGGTTGCCATTTCCTTCTCCAGTGCGTGAAAAAGTGAAAAGTGAAAGTGAAGTCGCTCAGTCGTGTCTGACTCTTCCCAACCCCATGGACTGCAGCCTACCAGGCTCCTCCGTCCATGGGATTTTCCAGGCAAGAGTACTGGAGTGGGGTGGCATTGCCTTCTCCAGAGTGGACGAGGAGGATTACTAAAATGTAATCAGCTTTGCAAATAGGATTTACACATTCTAAAACTGGTCTTGTTTTGTTCCCTTTTTTGCTTCATTTATTTTTCTTTTTGTTTCTCCTGTTTGTTGCAAAGTGGTATTACAAATGTGATATATATTATAATTTTAAAAACACTGGATTGATGAAATTCTTTTAATTTCATTTCCTCTTTCATTTACAATTTCTCTCTCTCTCTCTCACACACACACACATGCACACATACACCCCTGCTTTTCAACTCAAAGAGATTTGAGTGATGTCATTATGATAGCTTTATATATTGTGGTATTAAGATAATATTAGATATTAGGTAAAACTGCCTGTCTTTGAATCATTGCTTATAAGCTGGGAGAACTTATGCTAGTTACTTAACTCCTCTGTACCTCAGTTTCCCTACCTAAAACATCATAAGGTTGTGGTGAAGAGAACATTATTAATACTTATATAGTGACCTTAGGCAAGGCTAGTACATAAGAAATACTCCACCAATGCTAGCAGCTGTATTTTATTGCTGGTAGGATTAATTGCTCTTCCTCACTGAGTTCCTGAGTATTATAGTTTAAATATAAACTATTTACAATAGTAGTGGATTTTCACGCATTGCCAGTAATCTTGGAGTCCACATGTTTCTTTACAAACTGTGATTAAAAGGCTCCATACATCATTTAAAATACAAGCAGACATTATTCTTACTTTTATGATCAATGAAGCTAAGGGATTAACAGTCTCATTTATTTGGTGTGGTTTGTGATAGACAGCTTTGAATGAACAAGGGAGTTCTTTTACAGCTAGAAAATCCTTTAGTTCTGCCTTAAAAAGTCATATTTTCACTGTTTACTTTCAAATCACATAAACTAGCCTTAATTGTCCTTTTTGCTCCAGTAAGTGTAACACACCAATGGAGTCAGTTCTCTCAACAAATCACAGATTTTCCCTTTTATTTTCTGAAATCTATGATATTAGATTGTTATCTTTTCTGTTCTTTTTTTTTTCATTTATTTTTGGATTTTTCATTTATTATTAGTTGGAGGCTAATTACTTTACAATATCGTAATGATTTTTGCCATACACTAACATGAATCAGCCATGTATTTACAAGTGTTCCCCATCCTGTACCCCCCTCCCACCTCCTTCCCTATCCCATCCCTCTGGGTCTTCCCAGTGCACCAGCCCTGAGCACTTGTCTCATGCATCCAACATGGACCGGTCATGTTTCACACTTGATAATATAATTTGTTCTTTTTTCTTTCTTTTGTCACCTGCTGGGAACTAGGCTACAACAATCCCATGCATAATCCAATACAATTAACTCCTAGGCCATTGTTCTTAACAGACTTTGAATCTTAAAATGTATCTACTTTTTTTTATGCCTTTACCTTATATGCCTTTAAAACATATATGCCCAAAGTAGTAAAAAGTCAACCAAAATGCAAGATTTTTATCTAGATTTCCATCTGCTGTTCAATTTCTTTCTTTTGTTCATGCAAAATATTTCATGTCAGGTAATAGCTTGTATTTTATAACTTGACAGCATTTTTCTCTAATGTTAGGATGGGCTTTTCCATCTATCAATTTAGGATTAGCTTATGCTAGCACTCAGATTGCAAGAGCAGCAAGCTGATTTTGATAAATTTCCTTTATTTCCCTGCCTTCCATCAACACATCTGGCATATGAGGAATTAACAACATGCCAAGAGATAAAGTCTTTCAGAAGTCTTTATTTTAGAATATAATATCAATAGAACTAAGTATACAGAAAATAACCTAATAGAAATAATTTTATTTTTAATACATATGATACATAGCAAGTATAAAATGAAAAGCTGTTAACTAATGACTCCTGGTTCATGTTTTCAAAAAGGTTTACTCTAATTGGAAATGATTCATATGAAAACTAAGATCAGTAGTAATGCATGACATTAAAGAGAATGGCTTCCCAGGTGGTACAGTGGTAAAGAGTCCGCCTTGCCAATGCAGGAGGCGCAAGTGACATGGGCTTTATTCTTGGGTCAGGAAGTGAAGTGAAGTCATGTCTGACTTTTTGCAGCCCCATGGACTGTAGCCTACCAGGCTTCCTCGTCCATGGGATTTTCCAGGCAAGAGTACTGGAGTGGGTTGCCATTTCCTTCTCCAGGGGATCTTCCCAACCCAGGGATGGAAACCTGGTCTCCCGCATGGCTGGCAGACACTCTACCCTCTGAGCCACCAGGGAAGCCCCAAGTGAAAGTGAAAGTAGCTCAGTTGTGTCTGACTCTTTGTGAACCCATGGACTACACAGTCCCTCAAATTCTCCAGGCCTTCTCCAGGCCACATGCTGGAGTGGCTAGCCTTTCCCTTCTCCAGGGGATCTTCCCAACTCAGGGATCAAACCCAGGAGTCCCACATTGCAGGCGAATTCTTTCCCAGCTGAGCCACAGGGGAAGCCTTTTATTCCTGGGTCAGGAAGTTCCCCTGAAATAGGAAATGGCAACACATTGCAATATTCTTGCCTGGAGAATTCCATGGACAGATGGGCCTGGTGTGCTAGAGTCCATAGGGTTGCAAATAGTCGGACACAGCTGAGCACTGAGCACTCTGACACTCTGATACTTTAACACTTTGACTTGACATAAATATATTCATGCTACAAGAATTAAAAGAGGAAAGTGAGTTGTCATAGGAAGGAAAAACACATCCAGAGATGCCGAATGAAAATACTGAACTAGATTGTGAGTCTATCATATAAAAGGAGCAAAAGAGAAGTCTAGAAGTTGTGTGCAGTAGATTGAATGGAAAGTTCTCTTCAAGCCACTTGCACCATATGTTTCATTTGCCTGGTCATATTCTGATCATTTTCACAAGACAAGTCACTTAGTACACATAGTTGAAACTCACTCTAGCTCCAACTTAATGGGGAAAATAAAATGGGGAACACAGTAGTTATTTGTTTAAATTGGATGTTTATAATTCAGATATATATATTTTCTACAAATGTGAAAAAATATACTAAAATGCAACTTAGTTAAGGGTATTTAGAAATAGGATGCTTTTCTACTTTTATGGACTCTACAATGGACTGTGTAAAAGTATCTGAAAATAAGTAATAGATTTAAAACATGAAATTTTATCTACTTCCATTCGATCATTTTGGTTTTGTGAAATAGCCTCCTATAGATTTAGTCATGAGTGTTCTATTAAGATTCATTAGCCAATTTGAATCCCATTTCATTTGAGAAATGCTTCCAAGATGTTTTTTTGTCTGACATTAATTTCCTCTTTTTCACAGCCACAGCTTGTGATGGAAGATTTTTGTTGACTGGATCTTCTGGATCCTTCGAGGCTCCCCATTATCCCAAGCCTTCTAATAATACAAGTGTTGTTTGTCAGTGGATTATACGGTAATAAACCACCTTTTATTCCATGTACTTAAGTCGTAAAGTCTTTCTCTAATGCAGGAAGTCTTGGCATCTTTAGTAATGCATTTATTTTCTGGACAGTTGTTTCCATTAGCTACAAAGCAAAGCCTTCCCATCTGATATACTATCTAAGAAGTTTCTTTCTCATTCTTAACCTTTTAAAAAGGAATTTTGCCCTATAAATGGGACCATCTCATTTGGCTCTGTAGCAAGTTTTTTCTTTTTTCCCCCATATGGTTGTCACAAATCAAGTGCTATCAAAATGAACAGCACACCTGTGTATCTGTATATCACAAGAAACCATATTTCCTTCAGCTGCATCCTGACTGCAGAATAGTTCCTTTCTCATTATGCTTATATCTGTATGAAATCTCCTATGTTGTGATTTGGTCATGCAGATCAAGACCTGGGATACCCTCTATTCTCATCCTCTTTGTTGTATCTTGAATTAACACTTAGTTCACTTACTATATATTTGACCTCCAAGTCTTAATTCAGTTGATGAATGCAATTATTATGATAATCAAAATAATCAAACTGCTGATATTCAGTCTACCTTAATATATGCCTAAGCATTTTTCACAGAGGGGTAATGTTTCTCCCAGATATTCCAAGAGAATTATCATTTGTACTCAAATAAATATAAGTAATACTGAAATAAGCTCATTGCAATCTTTTAAAGTGCAAGACTTCTCATAGCCTTAGATAAGTTAAGATGCAAGTAAATATCCCCCCAAATATACAGTTGACCTTGAACAACAGAAGGTTTAGAGGTGCCAACATCCTGTGCAGTCAAAATCTGTGTATAACATTACAGTTGGCCCTCTGTTCTATAGTTTCCTATGGTTTGTGTAATGTTGTAGTATCCACTTTTTGAAAAAAAAATCCACATATAAGTGGACCCACACTCTTCCAGCCAGTATTGTTCAAGAGTCAACTGTATATTTCCTATTAAGCCACTGAAATTTCCCCCCCACAGAGTATTCAACACACATGCTCTGTGGAATTCACTTTGAGAAATGAATTCTAGTTTGCTCATTTCTCTTAACAGCTGGAAAGGATTTTGGTTTCCCAATCTGACCTACCATATATTTATTTTAATCATTATGATGACTCAATAGAGAATGGAGAATCGATATAACAACTGATCAAACAAGGTTGAAAGACAGAGCCTCGGGTTCTTGCCAAAAAAGTGATAGGAAATGGCTCCATAAATACTCACAAGAGTTGTTTTCCTGTGTAGACGTATTCCAGAGAGGACATGAGGTATGAAGGGAAGATTGTTCTAAATACATTTACTTGGCAATATTCAGGGAAAAAAGAACGTGCTGTTCTGTTTAAATAATTTCTATTTTGGAGCACAGCCCCATGTAAGCTATATGATAAACTAGAAGCACACTTTCTTCTTTTCAGTGCTCTAAACAACATGTTGTTGCTGTTGTTTAGTCACTAAGTCATGTCCAATTCTTGCTACCCCATGGAACATGGCCCACTAGGCTCCTTTGTCTATGGTATTTTCCAGGCAAGAATACTTGAGTAGGCTGTTATTTCCTTCTCCAGGGAATCTTCCTGACCCAGGGAGCAAACCTGTGTCTCCTACATGTGCAGGCAGATTCTTTACCACTGAGCCACCTGGGAAGTACCTAAACAACACACTACTTGTGTGCAAAATATAAGATTTTGCATATTAAAAATGGCAGTTCTAAGTAATTCTCAAGTGAAAAAAATTTTTTTAATTAATTAATTTATTTATTTTACTTTACAACATTGTATTGGTTTTGCCATACATTGACTTGAATCTGCCATGGGTGTACATGTGTCCCCGCTCCTGAAGCCCCCTCCCACCTCCCTCCCCATCCCATCCTCTGGGTCATCCCAGTGCACCAGCCCCGAGCATCCTGTATCATGCATCAAACCTGGACTGGTGATTCGTTTCACATATGATAATTTACATGTTTCAATGCCATTCTCCCAAATCATCCCACCCTTACCCTCTCCCACAGAGTCCAAAAGACTGTTCGGTACATCTGAGTCTCTTTTGCTGTCTTGCATACAGGGTTATCATTACCATCTTTCTAAATTCCATATAATTGCGTTAGTATACTGTATTGGTGTTTTTGTTTCTGGCTTACTTCACTCTGTATAATGGGCTCCAGTTTCATCTACCTCATTAGAACTGATTCAAATGTATTCTTCTTAATGGCTGAGTAATATCCCATTGTGCATATATGCACCACAACTTTCTTATCCATTTGTCTGCTGATGGACATCTAGGTTGCTTTCATGTCCCGGCTATTATAAACAGTGCTGCGATGAACACTGGGGTACACGTGTCTCTTTCAATTCTGGTTTCCTCAGTGTGTATGCCCAGCAGTGGGATTGCTGGGTCATATGGTAGTTCTATTTCCAGTTTTTGAAGGAATCTCCACACTGTTCTCCATAGTGGCTGTACTAGTTTGCATTCCCACCGACAGTGTAAGAGGGTTCCCTTTTCTCCACACCCTCTCCAGCATTTATTGCTTGTAGACTTTTGGATAGCAGCCATTCTGACTGGCATGTAATGGTACCTTATTGTGGTTTTGATTTGCATTTCTCTGATAATGAGTGATGTTGAGCATCTTTTCATGTGTTTGCTAGCCATCTGTATGTCTTCTTTGGAGAAATGTCTGTTTGGTTCTTTGGACCATTTTTTGATTGGATCACTTATTTTTCTGGAATTGAGCTGCAGGAGTTGCTTATATATTTTTGAGATTAATTCTTTGTCCATTGCTTCATTTGCTATTATTTTCTCCCATTCTGAAGGCTATCTTTTCACCTTGCTTATAGTTTCCTTTGTTGTGCAAAAGTTTTTAATTTTAACTAGGTTTCATTTGTTTATTTTTGCTTTTATATCCAATACTCTGGGAGGTGGGTCATAGAGGATTCTTCTGTGGTTTATATTGGAGAGTGTTTTGCTTATGTTTTCCTCTAGGAGTTTTATAGTTTCTGGTCTTACATTTAGATCTTTAATCCATTTTGAGTTTATTTTTGTGTATGGTGTTAGAAAGTGTTGTAGTTTCATTCTTTTACAAGTGATTGACCAGTTTTCCCAGCACCACTTGTTAAGGAGATTGTCTTATCTCCATTGTATATTCTTGCCTCCTTTGTCAAAGATAAGTTGCCCATAGGTGCGTGGATTTATCTCTGGGCTTTCTATTTTGTTCCACTGATCTATATTTATGTCTTTGTGTCAGTACCATACTGTCTTGATGACTGTGGCTTTGTAGTAGAGCCTGAAGTCAGGCAGGTTGATTACTCTGTTCCATTCTTCTTTCTCAAGATTGCTTTGGCTATTTGAGATTTTTTTGTATTTCCATACAAACTATGAAATTATTTGTTCTAGTTCTCTGAAAAATACCATTGGTAGCTTGATAGGGATTGCATTGAATCTATAGATTGCTTTGGGTAGTATACTCATTTTCACCATATTGATTCCTCTGATCCATGAACACGGCATATTTCTCCCTCTGTTTGTGTCCTCTTTGATTTCTTTCACCAGTGTTTTATAGTTTCTGTATATAGGTCTTTTGTTTCTTTAGGTAGATATATTCCTAAGTATTTTATTGTTTTCATTGCAATGGTGAGTGGAATTGTTTCCTTAATTTCTCTTTCTGTTTTCTCATTGTTAGTGTATAGGAATACAAGGGATTTCTGTGTGTTAATTTTATATCCTGCAACTTTACTATCTGCACTGATTAGCTCTAGTAATTTTCTGGTGGAGTCTTTAGGGTTTTCTATGTAGAGGATCATGTTATCTGCAAACAGTGAGAGTTTTACTTCTTCTTTTCCAATCTGGATTCTTTTTCTTTCATTTTCTGCTCTGATTGCTGTAGCCAAAACTTCCAAAACTATATTCAATAGTAGTGGTGAGAGTGGGCACCCTTGTCTTGTTCCTGACTTTTGGGGAAATGCTTTCAATTTTTCACCATTGAGGATAATGTTTGCTGAGGGTTTGTCACCCATTTATGATCAAAACCCTCCAGGAAGCAGGATTAGAAGGAACATACCTCAAACATAATAAAATCTATATATGAATTTTTTTATTTAATATTTATTTTAAAAATATTATGATATCATTTCTGATAATCATATTTAAAAAGAAGATTTATAAATGGCTATTAGTACTGTTTTTAGTATAATGAAAAAATATTCCATTCTTTACCTAAAATGTCAGCAGAAAGTCTTAGAAAAATCTTAAATTACTTCCTTTAAAAAGGGAAATAAAATTAATTCTAACTGGTCTATGATGCATTCCTAACTGCACAATGATTTCTTCATGAAATCATTGGAACTTTATTAATACTAAATAATAATAATTTAATTTTTATGTAATTAATATTTAATCATCCTCCATTTCTTAGTAAATCTAGGTCAAGTCTTCAGGGAAGTCTTATAAGCTGACCACAATAAGCAATTTTATTTTTGCTGTAATAGTAATATTATTTAGGCATAATCACATTATACTAATTAAAGATTTTTATGGTCTGTTCTTTTTATTTCCTTTCAATCACTTAATTTTTAAAACTATTTTGAGAAATCCACCATTAATTAGGGATGATTTTTAAAACCTACAAAATCTATAATGTTACTCTAAGTAAATACTCTACTGCATCATAAAATTATTATTTAAAATTATATGAATTTTCTAAGTGTATTTTCTTCTCAAAACTGATTATTACATTAGATGATGGTTTGTTTTTCTTAATGGTGATCAAAGTTGGGTATAAAAGCAATAATGTTTCTTACAAGCTTGGAGAGCCAGTAGCCAGCAGAGAAAAGGTTATGATACAGTTAAACTATATTTTGGAATTATATTAAGGCCACATATAGCATAGTGTCCATGAAGAAGGATGTGAGTGCTGAAGATAGTCTGTGTGGCTTCAAACCTGGTCTCCTCACATTCAACATCTACAATCTCAGGCAAATGACTAAATCTCTTAGACTCAAAATTTCTACGTCTATAGAGGTCAGGGCCTCTAACTACAGGGGTCAAGTTCAGTTCAGTTCAGTTCAGTCGATCAGCCGTGTCCAACTCTTTGCAACCCCATGAATCACAGCACGCCAGGCCTCCCTGTCCATTACCAACTCCCGGAGTTTACTCAAACTCATGCCCATCGAGTCGGAGATGCCATCCAGTCATCTCATCCTCTGTCGTCCCCTTCTCCTCCTGCCCCCAATCCCTCCCAACATCAGTGTCTTTTCCAATGAGTCAACTCTTCGCATGAGGTGGCCAAAGTATTGGAGTTTCAGCTTCAGCATCAGTCCTTCCAATGAACACCCAGGATTGATCTCCTTTAGGATGGACTGGTTGGATCTCCTTGCAATCCAAGGGACTCTCAGGAGTCTTCTCCAACACCATAGTTCAAAAACATCAATTTTTTGGTGCTCAGCTTTCTTCACAGTCCAACTCTCACATTCATACATGACCACTGGAAAAACAATAGCCTTGACTAGACGGGCCTTTGTTGGCAACGTAATGTCTCTGCTTGTTAATATCCTATCTAGGTTGGTCATAACTTTCCTTCCAAGGATTAAGCGTCTTTTAATTTCATGGCTGCAGTTACCATCCACAGTGATTTTGGAGCCCAAAAAAATAAAGTCTAACACTGTTTCCACTGTCTCCCCATCTATTTCCCATGAGGTGATGGGACCAGATGCCATGATCTTAGTTTTCTGAATGTTGAGCTTTAAGCCAACTTTTTCACTCTCCTCCTTCACTTTCATCAAGAGGCGTTTTAGTTCATCTTCACTTTCTGCCATAAAGGTGGTGTCATCTGCATATCTGAGGTTATTGATATTTCTCCTGGCAATCTTGATTCCAGCTTGTGTTTCTTCCAGCCCAGTATTTCTCATGATGTACTCTGCATATAAGTTAAATAAGCAGGGTGACAATATACAGCTTTGATGTACTCCTTTCCCTATTTGGAACCAGTCTGTTGTTCCATGTCCAGTTCTAACTGTTGCTTCCTGATCTGTATACAGGTTTCTCAAGAGGCAGGTCAGGTGGTCTGGCATTCCCATCTCCTTCAGAATTTTCCACAGTTTATTGTGATCCACACAGTCAAAGTCTTTGGTCAAAGTTATCATGAAATGTAAAACACTTAGTGCTCTATTAGGTGCTAAGTAAAACTGGGCTCTAGGAAGAGTGGCTATTGATACAAACATGTAAAATATAAAAACTACATTTAGAAAAGTACCTTTTCCCTTAAAAAATTCATAAGATAGTGATGACTAAAATTACTAATCAATTTCACCTTTATAAGTGCCTACATTTTATTGGAAGTAAGTTGGCTTTTCTGAATCAGAAGTAGAACACAGCATGCACTCATTTCTCTCCTCCATCTTCAGTTATCTATTTTGAAAAAGTAAAGGGCTTCTGAACACAAAGTTTCTTAGGGAGCTTATCTTGATCCCTTAGTTTCAAGGCTTAAAAACAACATCAATTGTTTAAAAAAAGAATCATTATTTTCTTGCCTGGAGACACCAAAACGTTCCTTAAAAGAACAGAAATCACTCCTGAAGGGGTTGCTTATTTCATATTCCTCTGTTTTCTTCTTTGACATTGGATTCCCTCAAGGTCTCACTTGCAAGCTCACTTCCCCCAATCCCTGAAAAGGCCTTTAGGAGGTGTAATTCTTCTAAACAGCTGCCACCACCTGCCTTGTTCTTCTCTCAGTCTGGGCTGGGAAGATCTCATGCTCCCTCGTATTGATCTCCTCCCACCTCTGTCAACCTCCTGTGGTTACTAAATACATCTGAGGGCAGCCCATGAGTGTAGCATCCTCTATATCTGCCTATCCTCCTCCAATGGGCCTCACACCTGGAGCATATAAAAATACACATCCCCTAATCCACTCCAGAACCACTGAATCTGATATCCACAGTTGAAGTCCACATGTCAGTATTTTAAAAAATAAACAATCGGCCAGTGCTCCACCCTTACTTTCCAGGCAGTAAACACTGGTCAGATCCAAAAACCTAGATATCTGTTTAGATGTCTTTTAATCCTGCACTGTTGGTCATGGCAATTTCAGTGTTGTCAACCCCACTCCTTGAAGACTAAATTCTAGTCCTGCCTCCAGCCCATCATCAGGAATCTTATACAATGAGGTAATGCCCCAACTTTACATTTCCCTACCATGAAATTCAGAGTTTCAAAATTAACTATATCTGTTTTTTAACTGTCAAATAATAGATTTTACTTTATTAATTTTATTTTTATTATATTTTTAATTTAATTTTATTTTTTACACTGATTAAGACTTTAGTACAATCCTAAATAGAATTGATAGTATCAAGTTTTGTTTTTTTTTTTTTTTTGCTGATGTTATTAAGGGTTATAAGTGTGTTGGTCTTAATTTTTTTCTTTTAATTTTTAATTTTTTTTCCTTTATCATTGTTATTTTATTTGTGATGAATGTCCCGTTTCTCAATTGACCGAGTTATTACTGATACCTTACCAAAATCTGAACTTTGCTTGCCCCTGGCCAGGAATCCTGGTTCAGTCAGTAGCCTCCACAGTCAGCCTCTGAAGTAAAGTCTTTTCAGTCCCCTTGTCTTTGGAGATTAGCCATCTCCCTATTATCAGCCCTTTCAGTATTTAGCCAGCTTCAACATTATCAACCATGCTTTGTTCTACTGTTCAGCTTCCTCCTTTGTGAAGAGTTCAGGGAAACATAGTTCCTCCAAAACACTAAAGAGTTATTCACATTTCTGATCCCACACTTCAGTGAAACAATGAAATTATCAATAGACATTGCCCTAGACACATTTCCTCAATCTGAAAATTAAAATTTGAACACTTTGCCCACAGAGCATTCAGCATAATGTAGACCAGCCATTGGCAGTTTGATTATTGTGATCATCATAACAACTGAACCATTCAACCAAATCAAGAGTTTAGAGACCAAATATATAGCAACTGATCCAAACTTTATTCAAGACTTAGCAAAAAAGAATATATATAAAGGATGTTCCCAACTTTGAACCTGCCATGAATAAATCACACCATAGGAGATTTTCATACAGTTGAGAAAGGAAATAGTTCTACAGTCAGGAATAACTCACCTTTGTTCCCACACAGATGTATCAATTTAACAATAATGTGTGGACCAAAATATATTTATGAAAATTCCAGAATTCAGTTTAGAAGTTGAATACCCTGGGTGAGTGCAAAGCCAAGAACAGCTGCAAGAAATGGGCAAGAAGATTAAGTTCATTTTAACCTCCATCAGCATTTCCCCCAACACAGCACAGCTCAACACAGGTCTTGACTTCTTTCTTGGAAGGAAAGAGAAGGGTGGAACACGCATCCAGTGTCCCAGCTTTTCCAAGAGTTTCCAAAGGAACTAGTTTCTGTTCTCATATGTATAACTAATGGAACTGACATTGTTTGAATGCCTGAGAGATACTGAGAACAAACAGGAGTGGGTGCTGCTTGCTGTGATCAGCAGGACTTGATACAATTAGGAAAAGATGAACAAATCAAGGCTTCTCCCTAAAGTTGAAAAGAAAGAAGTGCAGGAATTTCCCAACATTCTAGCTATTTCAACAACTTCCCCCACTAACTGGTGTGTGCCTTTCATGAGTGGGAAGCTGATGAACCAGCACAATTTGCATGACCTGGTGGCTACAGAGAATAAGGGATAGTGGGGTGACTTGCTGTGGTAGGAAGAGAAAACTTGCAGCCCACATTACAGACACCAGAGAGAGCAAGAAACAGGAACCACCAAAGAAGAACCCTGCCAACCTCTTGTCGTTCTTCAGTTGCTCAGTCGTATCGGACTCTTTGTGAGCCCAGGGACTGCAGAACCCCAGGCTTCCCTGTCCTTCACCATCTCCTGGAGCTTGCTCAGACTCATGTCCATTGAATCAGTGTTGCCATCCAACCATCTCATCCTCTGTAGTCCCCTTCTTCTCCTGCCTTCAATCTTTCCCAGCATCAAGACCTTTTCCAATGAGTTGGCTTTCTGCATCAGGTGGCCAAAATATTGGAGCTTCAGCTTCAGCATCTGTACTTCCAATGAGTACTCAGGGTTGATTTCCTTTATGATTGACTGGCTTGATCTCCTTGCAGTCCAAGGGACTCTCAAGAATCTTTCCAACAACACAATTTAAAAGTATCAGTTCTTCAGCACTCAGCCTTCTTTAGGGTCCAACTCTCACATCTGTACAAGACCACTGGTAAAGCCATAGCTTTGACTATACAGACCTCTTTTGGTAGACTCATGTCTCTGCTTTCTAATACCTTGTATAGGATTGTCATAGCTTTTCTTCCAAGGAGCAAGCATCTTTTAACTTCTTGACTGCAGTCACTGTCTGCAGTTATTTTGGAGCCCAAGAAAATAAAATCTGTCACTGTTTCCATTGTTTCCCCATCTATTTGCCATGAATTGATGGATGCCTTGATCTTAACTTTTTGAATGTTGAGTTTTAAGAGTTTTAAGCCAGCTTTTTCACTCTCTTCTTTTATCTTCATCAAGAGGTTCTTTAGTTCCTCTTTGTTTTCTGCCATAAGGGTGGTGTCATCTGTATATCTGAGGTTATTGATATTTCTCCCAGCAATCTTGATTCAAGCTTGTGCTTTATCTAGCCTGGCATTTCACGTGATATACTCTGCATATACGTTAAATAAACAGGGTGACAATATACAGACCTGACACACTCCTTTCCCAATTTGAAACCAGTCTGTTGTTCCATGTTCAGTTCTAACTGTTGCTTCTTGACCTACATACAGGTTTCTCAGGAGGCAGGTAAGGTGGTCTGGTATTCCCATCTCTTTAAGAATTTTCCACAGTTTGTTATGAGCCACACAGACAAAGGCTTAGCGTAGTCAATGAAGCAAAAGTAGATTTTTTTTTTTTTTGGAATTATGTTGTGTTTTCTGTGATCCAACAGATGTTGACAATTTGATCTCTGGTTCCTCTGCCTTTTCTAAATCCAGTTTGTATATCTGGAAGTTCTCGGTTCACTTACTGTTGAAGCCTGCCTTGGCAGATTTTGAGCATGACCTTGCTAGCATGTGAAATGAGTGCAGTTGTGCAGTAGTTTGAGCATTCTTTGGCATTGCCCTTCTTTGGTATTGTGAGCCTCTAATTGCTTTGGATTAGTCAACAGATCTCAGAAAATCAAAAAGGAAATTAGAAAATATCTTGAAGCAAATGAAAACAAGCAAAAAAATAATAATAATAATAACAAACCCTATGGGAATAGAGAAAAAGCAGTGCAAAGTGGGTTAACCTAGAAGAAAGGGATAAATTCCTAGAACCGTTTGATCTACTCGGAATGAATCGTTAAGAAATACAAAGATCTCGGCAGACCAATTACTATTAAGAAAATTGAATCAGTAACCAAAGAACACCCAACAAAATACTGCAACACAATGCTTTTACTGGTGAATTCTACCAAATATTTAAAGATGAGTTAATACTAATCTTTCTCAAATTCTTCCATAACTTAAAAAAGAAAGAGTGTTTACAGATACCAAAGCCATAGAAAGTCACCTGAAGAAAAGAAAACTCCAGTCCAAGACCCCTGACAAATATTAACATAAATTCACAAATCCTTAAGCAAAATAATAGCAAACCACATGCAATGGCAAATTAAAAGAATCATACACCATCACCAAGTGAGGTTCATCTCTGGAATGCACAGATGTTTCAATATATAAAAATCAGTCAATTTGATACATCATTATTAACAGATTGAAAGATAAAAATCACAGGATATTCTCAATAGATGCAAATAAAGCTCTTGGCAAAATTCAGTAGTCTTTCATGATAAAAAAATAAAAATAAACACTCAACAAACTAAGAATAGAAGAAAATTACCTAAATAGAATAAAGGCTGTATAAGCCCAGATTGATATCGTACTAATTGATGAAAAAGTAAAGACTTCTCCTCTAAGATCAGGAATAAAACAAGGATGCCCCCCTCTCACCACTTTTATTCAACATAGTACTGGAAGTTCTAGGCAGAACAATTAAGCAAGAAAAAAATATGCAGTGTATCCAAAGAAGAAAGGAAGATGTAAAAATATCTGTTCACAGAGGACAAGATCTTACATATAGAAAACCATAAATTTCACCAAAAAAAAGAGAGAGAGAGAGAAAATGTTAAGAGTAATAAAATAATTAAGAAAAGTTACAGGATACAAAAATTCACATAGAAAGATCACTTGTGTTTCTACACACTAATCATGCAAAAAGAAAATCAAGAAAATAATCCCATTTACAATAGCAGTGAAAAGAATAAAGTATAATACTTATAAATAAACTTAATCAAGGAGGTAAAAGTTTTAAACAGTGAAAATAATTAAGCATGGCTGATGTAATTTAAAGACAAATAAATGGAAAGGGATCTCACATTTATGAATTGGAAGATAATGTCATTAAAATATAGTAACATAATATAATAACATCCATACTACTGAAAATGATCTACAAGTTTATCACAATCCCTATCAAAGTCCCAATGACTTTAAAAAAATAAACTGGAAAAAAGAATCCTAAAGTCACATTGAATCACAAAGGACCCAAAATAGCTAAAAAAATTTTGGAAAGAGAACAAAGCCTCACATGTCTTGATTTCAAACTATATTACAAAGCTATGGTAATCAGTAAGTATAGTTCCAACATAAAAATAGACATATAGACCAATGAAGAAAAATAGAGAGGACAGAAATAACCCACACATATATGATCAAATCATCTTTAACAAGGATGGCAAAACTACACAATGGGGAAACAGTTGTCTTTTCAACAAATGGTGTTGGTAAAACTAGATATTCTGATGCAGAACAAAATTTGCCTTTATCTTACACCATACACAAAACCAACTCAAAATTAATTAAAGGTTTAAACATAAGACCTCAAATTATAAATCTCATAGAAGAGAATATGGAAGGAAAACTGCATAGCTTTGGTCTTCACAATGATTTCTTGAATTTGTAAACAAAAGCACAGGCAACAAAGCAAAAATCAACAAGTGGGGGTACATCTCATTAAAAAACCTCCATACAGTAAATGAAACAGTAGCATGAAAAGGCAGCCTAAGGAATGAAAGAAATATTTGCAAACCATTTTCTAATAAGGAGTTAATATCCAAAATATATAAGGAACTCCTTCAAAGCTCAATAGCAAAATAAACTAAATAAACATTGGGCAAAGTTCTCAATAGATATTTCTTTTTTAAAAGAGACATACTAATGGCCAACAGGCATTGCTCAGCATCAATAATCATCATGGAAATGCAAATCAAAATAATAACAGTCATTATCAAAAAAAGATCAGAACATTGTAAATACTGGTGAGGATGTGGAAAAACTGGAACACTTGTGTGCTGTTAATTGGAATGCAAAATGGTATAGTCATTATAGAAAGCAGTATGAAATTTCCCTAAAGACATAAAAATATAACTACTATGTGATCTAGCAATCTGATTTCTTTGAGTATTTATTCAAAAGAATTGAAATCAAGATCTCTAAAAGATACACACTCCCATGTTCATTGTAGCATTATTCACAATAGCCAAGAGGTAGAAACAGCCTAAATGTTTATTGACAGATAAATGGATAAAGAAACTATGGTTTCACTATATATACAGTGGAATATTTTTCAGTCATTAAAAGAGGGAAATCCTATCTTTACAGCAGAAGAAAAACCTGTGATAACATGGTCGGACCTTAAGGACATTATACTAAGTGAAATAAACCAGTCACAAGAGGACAAATCTTGCATGATTTCACATACATGAAGTATCTAAAGCATTCAAAATCAGACACAAAAAGTAGAACAGTGGAAACAGTGGGCAGTTACTGATCAATGGCTACAGAGTTTCAGTCATGCAAATTAAAAGAGTTCCAGAGAGCTGAGGTACAATATTGTGTTACAAGTACCATTCTTTACATTTAAATATTTGTTGAGTGTCCATCTGAAGTTATATATTTTTATCACAATTGGAATAATACATTCAAATTTGAGAATGCATTGAGTTGTCCCAACTGTTAAATGTGTAATAATCTTTTTTTTTTTTTGCTTTCAATTTAGTGTAAAGCAAGGACTTTCCATTCAACTGAACTTTGATTATTTTAATACATATTATGCAGATGTATTAAATATTTATGAAGGAATGGGTTCAAGCAAGATTTTAAGAGGTAAGTTAAAACAAATATACAGTCCATTATCAAAACAAAAATATGTACAAAATTTATGGAGTAGTGTTGTGCTTTCGCTTTGATTTTGAGCTGAATATGAATTTGTACTTTGTTTCTAAAAGGGAAAACTGACCTTCATTATAAAAATTTATAATTTAGTGCTCTGTGTAATCAATCTTCTTGTAATAAAAGAGACACTGTTTCACATGATCCTCTTCATGTGAAATTTAACTCTACCCTGTGTTACTCCTCATTAAGCAAAATTCAAACAAACCCTAAAAATGACTATTTTTCTCAACATTTGGTTTTTTTCTCTTTTTAATATGCACTCTGCTTCTCAGGCTCTTGCAGGACTATTACTAGTAAAATGGATAACACACTGGCTAGATCAGGATGTTAGCTCTTTAATTGGGGGGTGTGGATGGTATTGTTATTGTGCAACTATTTGTCATTGTGGACATAGACACCAGTGGGAGCTGAGAAAAGGCAGGGAAATCACGAATAATACATGTGTGGCTACCCCACTTTATACCATCTGGTCCCCAAAGGCATAGACCTACTCATGGTAGCCAAAAATATAGGAGTGAAAATAAAATAGGAATGAAGGAGGAAATAAAATAAGGATGAATGTGGCAGTGAAATCCAGGGAATAACTAGTTTTCCTCACACTTTTGAGAAATAATCAAGTGCAGAGCTAAGATGAGGTTACAAGTGGTATCTCTTATTAAAGTTTAAATAATAGCTGCATATATTCGTGAGTGCCAAGTCATTTCAGTCGTGTCTGACTCTTTACGATCCTATGGACTGTGGCCCGCCAGGCTTCTCCGTCCATGGAATTCTCCAGGCAAGAATGCTAGAGTGGGTTTCCATGCCCTCCTCCAGGGGATCTTCCTGACTCAGGGACTGGATCTGTGTTTCCTGCAGCTCCTGCATCGCAGGTGGATTCTTTACCACTGAGCCACTGGTACAGCTGAGCTGTATATATATATATAATTTTGGATTTTAAATTGCAATTATGAGTAATGAAAAGTAGATCCTATCTAATGCATGCTTTGATTGACTTATTGATCTGAGAAATATTTGACCATATGATAATAACACATATTTTTTATTGGGTGCTTTCAGTATGGCACTCAACATACTGAGTGCTCTATGTGGATATCTTATTTAACATTTTTAATAAATCTGTAAAATATTCATTATAGGAGAGGAAAGTGATGTCCAAGAAGTTAAATGACCACAAGACCACAAAGATAGTTAGTGCTGGAGATATAAATCAGACCCAAACACTCTTGACTTACACAGTGCATTAGTTCATTGTACTTTAAAAGCTCCAAGTACAAATATAATAATGAGTATACATAAAACAGATGAACTCATGGTAAGTCACATTTGGCTTGAATAAATGGGCCAGTCATTTCATAATCTACTTATTTCTGTAGTTAATAAATCAAGTTCATTCAAATTATGTCAACATAAATATTTACATAGCTGGACAAATAAGCCAGCTCATATAAGTTTCTCCAAGGGCTAATGTGATGTTAATAATAAAATTTAGCATACATTGATCACTTGAAATATTCAAAGTAGTGTGATCATTACCTTAACTCAAAAAATGCTCCTCTAAACCATATTACGTAGGTGTTGTTACAATCTTTACTTTATGGATGATAAAAACTAAATTCATAGAGGTTAACTGGCCAAAAGTAGTAGGTGAAATTACCCTCATGCTCTCTTCTCTTCAGCTACAATTTGCCTGAAAACTAATTTAAATTATAATAAATAAGTAGTTGTTTAGTTTTTAGGGTCTTTTTGAAATATGAAAATATTTAAAAGTTTTTAAAATTAAATATATTACTTTAACTTTAAAAATATGAGAAATGGCATTGTTACTAAAATTACATTTTAAATTTTAAAATAATACCTCTTTTAAAGATAGGTAAAACTATCTTACCCCTAGATTCTAGCACATGCCTGATATATTGTAAAAGCTTAGTATTTGTTGATTTAAATCAATCAACAGGCTAATATACTATGGTATTATAGTAGTAAATCAATGGAGATCTATAACATTTCTTATAGTTTTAAAGGTATTTTGTTTTTTATATATGCTGATACTTTTATCTGTTTTCTGAACATTTCAGTAAGTTTCTTTCTGTGAGAGATATGCACAAATGTACTTTTATTAAATTGCAATTCAGAATAAAGATAATTACCTTTATCACATGGAAGTAAACAGATAGTTTAATTAAATCAATGAAAATCAGATTATGGAAAGAAATTATAAGAAAATACAAGTTTCCAGCACCATAAAATAGCTATTGAATAATTTATTAGGAATATGTCAGTATAAACAAATTTTAAAGGTATTTTTCAGTCATTTTTATATAAAGTCATGATGTAAAAGTTCTCTTGTGAAAAGTTTCAGAGGAAGATGGGCATTTCATAAAGACAGACGATATAGAGAACAGTAGGAAGTATTTGGAAATACTTATTTCCAAGTAAGTATGGGAATCAGGGTAAATTAGAATAAGTTAGCAGGATACTTCAAAAATGTTTTATTTAAGTTGTTGTTATAAAGGTGCTATATTCAATTCATTAGTGTTAATTGTTATCAGTGCTGGGTATTGAAATGGTTCAGTTCAGTCGCTCAGTCATGTCCGACTCTTTGAAACCCCATGAACTGCAGGACGTCAGGCCCCCCTGTCCATCACCAACTTCCAGAGTTTACTCAAACTCATGTCCATTGAGTCGGTGATGCCATCCAAACCTCTCATCCTCTGTTTCCCCCTTCTCCTCCCACCTTCACTCTTTCCCAGCATCAGTGTCTTTGGCAATGAGTCAGTTCTTTGCATCAGGTGGCCAAAGTATTGGATTTCAGCTTCAGCCTCAGTCCTTCCAATGAACACCCAGGACTGATCTCCTTTAGGATGGACTTGTTGGATCTCCTTGCAGTCCAAGGGACTCTCAAGAGTCTTCTCCAACACCACAGTTCAAAAGCATCTTCAGTGCTCAGCTCTTTATAGTCCAACTCTCACATCCATACATGACTACTGGAAAAACAATAGCCTTGACTAGATGTACCTTTGTTGGCAAAGTAATGCCTCTGCTTTTTAATATGCTGTCTAGGTTGGTCATAACTTTCCTTTCAAGGAGAATGCATCTTTTAATTTCATGGCTGCAATCACCATCTGCAGTGATTTTGGAGCCGAAATATATAAAGTCTGTCACTGTTTCTACTGTTTTCCCATTTTTGCCATGAAGTGATGCAACCAGATGCCATGATCTTAGTTTTCTGAATGTTGAGCTTTAAGCAAACTTTTTTCACTCTCCTCTTCCACTTTCATCAAGAGGCTATTTAGTTCTTCTTCACTTTCTGCCATAAGGGTGGTGTCATCTGCATATATGAGGTTTTTGATATTTCTCCCTGCAATCTTGATTGAAGCTTGTGCTTCATCCAGCCCAGCGTTTCTCATGATGCACTCTGCATATAAGTTAAATAAGCAGGGTGACAATATACAGCCTTGAAGTACTCCTTTTCCTATTTGGAACCAGTCTATTGGTCCATGTCCAGTTCTAACTGTTGCTTCCTGACCTGCATACAGGTTTCTCAAGAGGCAGGTCAGGTAGTCTGATATTCCCATCTCTTTCAAAATTTTCCAGTTTGTTTTGATCCACAAAAAGCCTTTGGCATAGTCAATAAAGCAGAAATAGATGTTTTTCTGCAACTCTCTTGCTTTCTCAGTGCTCCAGCACTGATATTGGCAGTTTGATCTCTGGATCTTCTGCCTTTTCTAAACCCAGCTTGAACATCTGGAAACTCACAGTTCACTTATTTTTGAAGCCTGGGATGAAGAATTTTGAGCATTAATTTACTAGCGTGTGAGATGAGTGCAATTGTGTGGGAGTTTGAGCATTCTTTGGCATTGCTTTTCTTTGGGATTGGAATGAAAACTGACCTTTTCCAGTCCTGTGGCCACTGCTGAGTTTTCCAAATTTGCTGGCATATTGAGTGCAGCACTTTCACAGCATCTTCTTCTAGGATTTGAAATAGCTCAACTGGAATTCCATCACCTCCACTAGTTTTGTTCATAGTGATGCTTCCTAAGGCCCACTTGACTTCACATTCCAGGATGTCTGGCTCTAGGTGAGTGATCACTCCATCCTGATCATCTGGGTCATGAAGATATTTTTTGTACAGTTTTTCTGTGTATTCTTGCCACCTCTTCTTAATATCTTCTGCTTCTGTTAGGTCCATTAAATTTCTGTCCTTTATTGAGCCTATCTTTGCATGAAATGTTCCCTTGGTATCTCCAATTTTCTTGAAAAGATCTCTAGTTTTCCCATTCTGTTGTTTTCCTCTATTTCTTGAGGAAGGCTCTCTTATCTCTCCCTGCTATTCTTTCGAACTCTGCATTCAAATGGGTATATCTTTCCTTTTCTCCTTTGCTTTTTGCTTCTCTTCTTTTCACAGCTATTTGTAAGACCTCCTCAGACAGTCATTTTGCTTTTTTGCATTTCTTTTTCTTGGGGATGGTCTTGATCCATATATCCTGTACAATGTCAGGAACCTCCCCGCCCATAGTTCATCTGGCACTCTGTCTATCAGATCTAGTCCCTTAAACCTATTTTCCACTTCCACTGTATAGTCATAAGGGATTTGATTTAGGTTATACCTGAATGGTCTAGTGGTTTTCCCTACTTTCTTCAATTTAATTCTGAATTTGGCAATAAAGAGTTCATGATCTGAGCCACAGTCAGCTCCCAGTCTTGATTCTGCTGACTGTATAGAGTTTCTCCGTCTTTGGCTAAAGAATATAATCAAGCGGATTTTGGTGTTGACCATCTGGTGATGTCCATGCATAGAGTCTTCTCTTGTGTTGTTGGAAGAGGGTGCTTGCTATGATCAGTGCGTTCTCTTGGCAAAACTCTGTTAGCCTTTGTCCTGCTTCATTCTATACTCCAAGGCCAAATTTGCCTGTTACTCCAGGTGTTTCTTGACTTCCTACTTTTACATTCCAGTCCCCATAATGAAATTCCAGTCCCTATATCATCATATAGAAGGTGATAAATATTCTATTAATATTTTATTCAAAAATACGTATATATATATTTATGAATCTGCAAAGAAAGACAACAATAACAGCCTGTATGAGAATGCTTAAAGCAATTTCAAGTTGCCACCCTCAGAAATTCATTTTTTCTGTGTATGTATTCATTACTCTTTTCTTTATATCATAAATGCTTAGCTATTATTCCATTCCCAAAGGACTGTTAGACCAAAGGACTGTTATTATCATATCCTTAGTATTGGAGGTTATAGTTTAAGATCATGTTTTTAAAACTGAAGCACACAAAAATGGGCACAGTATAGCTGAAGATATGTAATAAACATAATGCATCTTCTTGAGGCTCATCTTGAATTGTCAGCTTGTCCTATGACAAAAATAATCACATTGTGGTGTGTGTGTATTAGTCACTCAGTCATGTCCAACTCTTTGCAACCCCATGGACATTAGCCTGCCAGGCTACTCTGTCCATGGGATTTCCCAGGCAAGAATATTGGAGTGTGCTGCCATTTTCTTCTCAGGGTAACTTCCTGACCCAGGGATCAAACCCATGCCTATTGCATTGGCAGGCAGATTCTTTACTACTGAGCCACTAGGCAAGTCCCTATTGAACCAATAGCCACAGTCAGATCCTACCAGAAGTCATTTTCCCCAAAAACTATATTGCTATAGAAAAAAAAGCAAGAAAGATAGGCAGGTAGGTTTGAAGCAAAATTTCTTAAATAATAACATCCTTTAAGCAACTAGACATTTATGGACTACAAAAAGTTTCAATATGGGAACCATTGGATTGTGTGTGTGTTAGCCGCTCAATCATGTCCAGCTCTTTGCAACCCCATGGCCTGTAGACCATCAGGCCCCTCTGCCCATGGAATTCTCCAGGTGAGAATACTGGAGTGGGTTGCCATTCCCTTCTCCAGAGGATCTTCCCTACTAAGCGATTGAACCCCAGTCTCCCACATTGCAGGCAGATTCATTACCATCTGAGCTACCAGAGAAGCCCAACCATTTAGACTACACAGTTACATGTGCTAGTAGAAGGAATCCAAATAACCAATGTAATTCTTCATGAGAAAATATTGAAAGAATGACATACAACTTTATTGGGAAAAAGAGTAAGATATAAGTGAACGGTTATCCGTGGCTTTCTTTCCATTAGATTTTACTGAAATTGTCATGCAGGTATCACATTTTTCACTAATTTCTACACAATAAGCACAGAATTTTTCAGTAGTTTTGAAAGTATTTTTCTTTGGAAGTCAATAAGTAACAGTGATGCTTTGTCTTCAATTTGCAAGCATAATAATTTTCATAAACTTGAATCTGATACCCAGTTCAAACTGTCACACAAAAATTTAAGCTACTGTTTCCTACCCTATTTTATTACTCTCACTAAGAAACTTTTTAGACATTTTTCCCCCTAGCTGCTTACCCATGAAATTTTAATATTTCAGATATTATCTATACCTGTACTGTAGGAATATCTAAGAATTTTTCCTCTGCTTCTGATAAAAATTTTACCATTTATAATTTTTTAAGAATTATAAAATCTAACAATTTTTATTCTGCCCCTGAGAAAAATTTTACCATCTAAGAGGCAATATCACCCCCTTTGAGAATGTATGTGCTTAAAACAAATTTTTATAAAAAGAAAGTATAACAATGCTTTTAAAAAAATCATCATATGAGTACTTATTTCTCAAGCACTATATAAATTCGTGAGAATCAAAGATTTAGAAAGATAATATCTTTTATAGCTAGAATTAAGATAGAAAAGTGACTAGATCAATATGGGCTTCCCTGGTGGCTCAGACCATAAAGAATCTGCCTGCAATGCAGCAGACCTGGATTCGATCCCTGAGTTGGGAAGATCCCCTGGAGGAGGGCATGGCAACCCACTCCAGTATTCTTGCCTGGAGAATCCCATGGACAGAGAAGCATGGCGGGCTACAGTCCATGGGCTTGCAAAGAGTTGGACACGACTGAGTGACTAAGCACAGCACACAAGATCAATATAAAATTCAGGGCTGTTGCTCTGGGAAGACCCAGAGGGATGGGATGGGAAGGGAGGCGGGAGGGGGAATCGGGATGGGGAACACATGTACATCCATGGCTGATTCACGTCAATGTATGGCAAAAACCACTACAATACTGTAAAGTAATTAGCCTCCAACTAATAAAAATAAATGAAAAATAAATAAATAAAATTCTGTAGAAGCAATACTTAAATTGCCTAGGATTGTTTTGAGGTCCTACAGTTATGTAAATAAAGAGAGAGATACCCTTATTTCTATTATTTTGATGCTTAGCCCCTGTTAGTATAGCATGGGAAATACTGATAGTATTAAAGTCATTTTTTGTTTCATAACTTTTTAACTTATGTACTTCTAATTTGAAACATTATTATAATAGAGCAAGGGACACTTTATTTCAAATAAATTAACTTTAGGACTAATGCTTTCAGTTAACCTTAGGATCAGATAAAGATTGATAGATCAGTAGAATGATGAATGGATAGATGAATGATGAACACATCAATAGATAAATGAATAGATATATATGTACATAAAACATTCTTTTTTTTTTTTTTTTGTAGCTTCTCTCTGGTCAAATAATCCTGGCATAATTAGGATTTTTTCCAATCAAGTTACTGCCACATTTCTTATAGGCTCTGATGAAAGTGATTATATTGGCTTCAAAGTAACATACACTACATTTAACAGCAAAGATCTTAATAGTAAGTACTGTTTATTCCTTAGTCTTTGAATCTTCAGGTGCTTTAATGCTATAATGGAATTTTAAAAGCAACAGAACCTAATATTTTAGAAAAGGATCATTATCTGTTTCATTGTGCAAGTTCTCCAATGAGTATCTCATATGTATGCATTTCTCCACTTGATACTTGGAAAGAAATGAGAAATTAGAAAATCACATCCTTCAAAACAATGAAATAACCAATTAAAAAATATAAATCAATAGAAAAATTAAATTAAACTTTTATATACTGCAAGTATTCAAAGATTAAAAATTAGCATAAAATTAATTCTGAGAATGTTCCACATCAATTCAGTTTTGACCAGAGTATTAAATTTAGTAAATAGATAGAGGGAGAAAAAAAATGGGAACAAAGTTTATGCAGGTAAGTCAACAGAGGTAAGCTATAAAATTTAAAGAACAATAAGAACAAAGGGCTTGTCTTGGCTAAAGTCCTAATGGGGCATAAGAAACATATTAACACTGTTGGCAATAAAAGCTGTTTTGTTTTTTTTTAACTAAATCAAATTAAACAGACAGCATTAATTTAAAAAAATGTTTCTGTGCATGCCACTTGATTATAAACTGTATGAGTATATATCATATTCAATTCAATATATTATAATTAGTCATATTGTTGACTCAATTTGAAGCAAATTTTTAATTTACAGATTATGAGAAAATCAACTGTAATTTTGAAGATGGCTTCTGTTTCTGGATCCAGGATCTAAATGATGACAATGAATGGGAAAGGACTCAGGGAAGCACCTTCCCTCCATCTACTGGACCAACTTTTGACCACACTTTTGGCAATGAGTCAGGTATAATTCATATTTAATTCAGAAACCAATAAAAAAAAGTGTGGCATCTTGTTCCACAGTTCAAATTGAGCAGTATTAAATGCAAGACCTTTTTTCCTTCAGATTTTTTTTTTATTTTTTGATCATGGACTAATAAAATGAATTTAACTGAAAATGGTATCAAATAGGCAAGTAAAAGTATTTCAAGAAATATATTTTTTACCTTATATATTCATGAAATGTTGAAAAGAACAGAGGCCATTAGAGACAAAGAGACTCAGGTTGTCGCCATAGATTTGCCACTTATTATTAACTAAGTGGACTTGTGGGAGGTAATTAACTTTTCTGAACTTTGGTCTACTAGGCCTTAATTTCATTTTCTCACTGTTCACTGTTAGTGTATAGAAATCCAGTTGATTTTGGATATTGACCTTGTGTCTTGCAGCTTTACTGAAATTAGTTTTTTAAGACTTTTCAATAGATCAATATCATACCACCCTGAAATACAGATAAAGAGGCAGGTTTACTTCTGATAAGCCTTCTTAGACTGTTCAGGCTGCAATAACTGAATTCTACAGATTGGTATTCTTAATATTTATTTTTCACAATTCTGAAGACAGGAAGTCTGAGGTCAGGGTGTCAGCATGGTGTGGTTCTGATGAGAGCCCTCCTTTTGGTCCACAGACACGAGCCTTCTTACTGTATTCTCACGTAGCAGAGAGAGAGAATGTAAGAGAGAGATCTCTCCTGTCTCTTCTTACAAGATCACTTATACCATCATGAGGGCTCCACCTTCATGAAGTGATTACCCTCCAAAAGACCCATCTCCACTCTCATCACATTGGGGTTTAGGGTTTCAGCATATTGGGGGCAGGAGGGAGACCACCATTCAGACCATAAGAGAAAAACTATGGAAGATCTGATTCTAAAGCATGGTCCTAGAGGATGAGATGGTCGGATGGCATCACCAACTCAATGGACATGAGTTTGAGTAAACTCCACGAGTTGGTGATGGACAGGGAGGCCTGGTGTGCTGCAGTCCATGGGGACGCAAAGAGTCAGACACAACTGAGTGACTGAACTGAACTGAACTGAAGGGAAAGGTGATGTTTTATAAGTATATTTGTCACGTAAGTGAGATATTAGAACTGGATTTCAGGTGGAAACATTAAGATGATAAAATTTGACTCAGACCAGAAATTATTGGGGATTATTAGGGGATAAGGCACTTGTAGTGAAAAGACCAACCACATACACCTTGGATGCATGTATTTGTAATATTTGTTATTGTTGTTCAGTCACTAAGTTGTGTCTGACTCCTTTAGACCCCATGGTCTGCAGCACACCAGCCTTCCCTGTCCATTGTCTCCCAGAGTTTGCTGAGATTCATGTCCATTGAGTTGCTATCTAACCATCTCATCCTCTGTCACCCCCTTCTCCTTTTGCCTTTATTTTTTCCCAGCATCAGGGTCTTTTTCCAATGAATCAGCTCTTCATATCCGGTGACCAAAGTATTGGAACTTCAACTTCAGCATCAGTCTTTCTGATGAATATTCAGGGCTGATTTCCTTTAGGATAGACTGGTTTGATCTCCTTTCAGTCCAGGAGATTCTGAAGAGTCCTCCATCACTACAATTTAAAAGCATCAATGTTTTGGTGCTCAGCTTTCTTTATCATCCAACTCTCACATCCATACATGATGCAAAAAACCATAGCTTTGACTAGATGGACTTTGTTGGCAAACTTATGTCTCTACTTTTTAATATGCTGTCATGGTTTGTCACAGCTTTCCTTCCAAGGAGCAAGTGTCTTTTAATTTCATGACTGTAGTCACTGTTCTCAGTGAGTTTGAAATGCAAGACATAAAATCTGTCACTGCTTCCACTTTTGTTCCTGCTATTTGCCATGAAGTGATGGAAATGGATGCCATGATCTTATTAATAGCTTTTTGGATGTTGAGCTTTAAGACAGCTTTTTCACTTTTCCCTTTAACCCTCATCAAGAAGTTTGTAAGTTCCTCTTCACTTTCTGCCATTAGAGTGATATTGTCTGCCTATCTGAGGTTATTAATATTCCTCCCAGAAGTCTTATTTCAGCTTGTGACTCATCCAGCCCAGCATTTCAGTGATTTACTCTGCATATACGTTAAATAAGCAAGGTGACGATATACAGCCTTGTCATACTCTTTTCCCAATTTTGAACCAATCTGTTGTTCCATGTCCTGTCTAACTGTTGCTTCTTGACCTGCATACAGGTATTTCAGGAGATAGGTAAGGTGGTCTGGTATTCCCATCGTTTTAAGAATTTTCCACAGTTTGTTGTGATCCATGCGGTCAAAGGCTTCAGCATCATCAATGAAGCAGAAGTAGATCTAACTACAAATCTAGATGTAATATGGATCTTACAAAGTAAAGTGAAAGTGAAAGTTGCTCAGTCATATCTGACTCTTTGCAAACCCATGGAGTCCATGGAATTCTCCAGGCCAGAATACTGGAGTGGGTGGCCTTTCCCTTCTCCAGGGGATCTTCCCAACCCAGGGATAGAACTCAGGTCTCTGCATTGCAGGTGGATTCTTTACCAGCTGAGCCACCAGGAAAGCTCAAGAATACTGGGATGTGTAGCCTATCCCTTCTCCAGCAGATCTTCCAGACCCAGGAATCGAACTGGGGTCTCTTGCATTGCAGGTGGATTCAATTCAAAAAAGGAATGCAGTTGCAATGCTTTTGATCTTACCAGCTGAGCTACCAGGGAAGCCGTTTAAAAAATAAGGAAAATTACAAAGAGGACAGAATAGGAATTCATGCCTTTAGATGATTTTCTTAGACAATATCAATCCTATAATAAGTTTACTACTGAGAAGTCAATTCAATTCAAAAAACACGGATTAAACATTTCTTTTAACTAAACATGGCTCTAGGTATTGAGGACATGGGTCACACATCATAATTTCTACAAAGCCTTTCTGGAACTTTCAAGTTAAAATTTTCCTTTCCATTAAGCTTTAAAGCTCCTCTTTTATTTTTCCTATCACATGACCTTATATCTGCTTACTTGTTTGTTTCTTTTCATCACAATGTCCTCTTCAGGAACAAGAACCTTGTCTTTTTTCATCTTTGAGATGCTAGTGCATTTTCAGTGCCTGAATATAACTAATATGTAAAATTATTTTTAATTAATAAGGGAATGTCTACAGTTTTGACTCAAGTCACTTTTTTTAGTAAGTGATTGACTCCATGAAATTGCTTATAACATAAAAATAGCCTGAGCACTTATGCATTGTAATTTAATATTCCCTGGTGACTCAGACAGTAAACAATCAACCTGCAATGCAGAAGACCTGGGTTCGATCCCTGGGTTGGGAAGATCTGGAAGAGGGGATGGCAACCCACTCCAGTATTCTTGCCTGGAGGACCCCCAAGACAAAGGAGCCTGGCAGGCTACAATCCATGGGGTCACAAAGAGTTAGACATGACTGAGCAATTAAGTATAGCAGCACATATTACATAGATCAATATCCATGTTTTTATAAGTTGAAAATTAACTAGCTGATCTAATGTCAATTGCAAATTACACTTAGTAAGAGCACACCTTTTTTTTATATAGTAGAAATGTATCTGAATAATCCTAGTTCCTTAGAAAATGCAGCCCAGGATAACAAAATACAGTTCACACAAATTACAGTTCATGAAGTATTTCTTAACGAGAATGTGACTGCTTTTGATCTATTTCTCTAAGAAATCATTGAAACTCCCACTTATTGTATTCATTCACTCCTTTATTTAAGAAGTATTTTTTTTTTGAGTCCAGGCCCTATTCAAGACCTCTGGATGTATCTGTGAATAAAAGAAACCAGATTTTCTTCTTTTATGGAACACATTTTATAGCAAAGAAAAACAGAGAATAAGCACTACGCATCACAAATCATTACATTTTGGGCATCTGTTTAATGTTAATGAGTACTTGGGGGAAAATACAGAGCTTGGTAATGTCAACGGGGAGGGCAGATATTGAGGTGCTTCTGCAAATTAAAATACAGTCATTAGGTTGGGTCTCATTGAAACAATAAGTGACATTTGAATCAAAATTTTAAGGGACATACAGATTACTCCAGGCATAGGAAACACGCAGAGTAAAGGCTCTAAAGGACGCATGCCTGACCTGCATGAAGGAAAGCCAGGAAACCAGCATTACTGAAACAGAATCAATAAGGTGAATGGGGTTCAGATAATAATGAGTCTTCCATGGCTCTGCCCTTTTCCCTGGTGAAGTGAGGAGCCATCGACGTTTAAGTGCAGGAATGAGAAGATTCACTTTGATTGGTAGAATAGTTTATGGAAGGGCAAGAGAGTTGTCAAGGAGACCAGTGAAAAGTTATCACTTAATCCAGAAAAGAGGCCATGGGACTCACATGTGGTGCTATGAGGTCAGATTCTGGATATAATCTGAAAGTAATGTTAACAAGATCCTGCTAAATTAGTTACCAGTGTGACCCTATGTATAAAGAAAAAAATATGCTCTGCATAGATGGCCAATCTCATTAGACTTACATGCTTAAAACTAAAAATTATGACATGCATCATCTTATGCATAATTATTCTCCTTTGAATCAGTGATTTCCCACAGCCTGGTCCTCTAGGGATAAATTAGTAATCTGCACAGCTGAAGACTAACCCCCAAGTGATAATCACCCCCAACTCTCTAGAGAATCCTGACCTAAAACAGTCAAATAATTTGACCATATTTTTTCCCCTTAACTATAATTTAAAAAAAAATCTCTCTCACACTTGGGCAAGAGTAGTTAGAGGGACGTACAGGAAGCACCTATATCTATTCACTCTGACAGATAGCTTTTATGTAGTCGAAATCTTTGATGTTCAGATTATCATTTTCTCCTTTTATGTCATCATAATAAGGGAGAAAAATCATTCCACTGATATTTGAAGACTATAAGTACTTTAGAGGAGAAAAATTATTTCGGCTTGCCAACAGATTAAATCACAAAAGAAATAAGACGAAACTGACCAAAGTGAGACAGGTTGAATGTCAGGTGGAGGTTTTAAATAGTCGGGTTGGAAATGCAGTCTCAGGAGAAGATTGTGAAGCAGGAGTTATTTAAAATGAGATGAGTCAGAGCAGTTCAGAGCCCACCAGAGGCAGCTCTGTAATGAGAACGGATGAGAGGTCTTAATAGGTCCTTCCCAAGTCTCATACCGGTGATTTCATAATCTAGCAGTCATTCCCTCCAAGGGGTATTTTTCTTCCAGCTTGCTTT
The DNA here is from genome assembly GCF_033118175.1 of Dama dama. Taxonomy (NCBI): domain Eukaryota; kingdom Metazoa; phylum Chordata; class Mammalia; order Artiodactyla; family Cervidae; genus Dama; species Dama dama. The sequence goes on from NC_083711.1 coordinate 24,065,372, forward strand.
TTTATGTGTCAGACATCCTGCCTCTGAGATGGAAGGGAATTAAATCTCTCCTGCTGTTCCTCTTATCCATGCAGGATTTTTTTTGTTCTTTACTTTCACTTTAAATGACAGGTAGGCCTAAATGAAACAGATAAACTTTGAATTACCATTGCTTTAGGGAAGAACATCTAAGCCCCTTAACTCTCAGTCTTTCTGAAGAAGTTTCTCCTGGTGGAGCACCTGCTTTGAAATCTCTGTATTGTCAATGCTCCGTTTCTCTGTTCTTCTTAGAAACAAAGGGAACTGTTGGAGACATTGCTGCTGATACAGTTCAGCACCTTGGGATGCTCAGCAGAGACCCATTTGTCCAGAACATTCAGGGATATGAGATGAGTAACAAAAATTTCAGAAATGAAGGAGTCACAAAAGAGCTAGAAGAGATGAAGAAAGCATTTTTTGTTGGCCTTTCTCAATGAAATCATAATCATTCCAACACCACTCAGGGGCTAGCTAGCACTGTATAGTAGTAAGGATCATTAAAATAGAGGCCCTGAAGTCATAGCTAGGTTCACATTTGAGCTCTGCCATTTAAATCTACTCTGTTAGATGACTCGTCATCATTAATCATCTTATCATCTATCTCAGTTTCCTCATCTGGAAGCTGGGTTGATGATAATAGAGCCTGACTTCGAAGGAATATTATGAATATTAAATTAATATGTTTTTAAAAATCTTAGGAAGATGCCTGGCATATAAAAAATGCTTTATACATATTAGCTATCATAACTATTTTCTTTGCATACCGCAGAAACATTCAACAGAAACAAATTGGCTGTGGTACTGTTCTAAATATTATGCCAGAAAGGAAAATAGTTATAGATTCAATTTTCAAAAGTATGTTAAGTCTGTGGGATATGTGCATTTTATTTAGCTTATAAACCTATTCTAAAATAAGAGTAATTTCAGTGTTTCAAAGTAAAACTGTCCTTATTTCCTTATCTTTCCTGTGATGTTGAATTTCAGAAAATAATGTTGCTCTTTAATATTGACAGAACCTGGCTGAATTTGCACCATTCTCAATCTCAAACTTTTGATATTTATCTACCAGATTCAGTTAATTTTATATGCACCCACAAATCACAAAGTGATTCTTAGAATAGTATTTTCGTCTTGAGAGGGCCCTCCAGGTTTCCAGAAAGTTCTACTCTGTCTGCAATCTCTGCTGTCTCTACATCAACATCCAACACAACTTCTCCTTGGAAGAGAAGTAGTACTACAAATTCTTTGGAAGTTGGAGTGTTTGGGGGGCAGAGGTTAGGTTCAGTTCATGAAGAAATTAGCAGAATAAAGGGATAGATGGAAGTTGTAAGAGAAACCGAATGGCTCAGAAAAACTCACTGAATGCTTAACTTGCAAATTTTGAAGCTGACTCTTGGGATTAATTCCAAGAACTCTCAAAGATATTTTAAAAGAATTATTATTTAACCTATAATTCCCCATAGGGTTGTGTAAAATATCTATTTAATCATTTCAATTGTGTAGTACTTTAATAAATTTTAAAATAGAAAGCCAGTCAAATTAATGTAGCATGACTATATTAAATAATATTTAGCTAATCCACACAAGAAAGCCTTCCTCAGTGACCAATGCAAAGAAATAGAGGAAAACAACAGAATGGGAAAGAATAGAGATCTCTTCAAGAAAATTAGAGATACCAAGTGAACATTTCATGCAAAAATGAGCTCAATAAAGGACAGAAATGGTATGGACCTAACAGAAGGAGAAGATATTAAGAAAAGGTGGAAAGAATACACAGAAGAACTGTACAAAAAAAGATCTTCACAAGCCAGATAATCACAGTGGTGTGATCATGCACCTAGAGCCAGACATCCTGGAATGTGAAGTCAAGTGGGCCTTAGAAAGCATCATTATGAACAAAGCTAGTGGATGTGACGGAATTCCAGTTGAGCTATTTCAAATCTTGAAAGATGATGCTGTGAAAGTGCTGCACTCAATATGCCAGCAAATTTGGAAAACTCAGCAGTGGCCACAGGATTGGAAAAGGTCAGTTTTCATTCCAATCCCTAAGAAAGGCAATGTCAAAGAATGCTCAAACTCCCACACAATTGCACTCATCTCACAAGCTAGTAAATTAATGCTCAAAATTCTCCAAGTCAGGCTTCAGCAATACGTGAACCGAGACCTTCCAGATGTTCAAGCTGGTTTTAGAAAAGGCAGAGGAACCAAAGATCAAATTGCCAATATCTGCTGGATCATCAAAAAAGCAAGAGAGTTCCAGAAAACCATCTATTTCTGCTTTATTGACTATGCCAAAGCCTTCGACTGTGTGGATCACAATAAACTGGGGAAAATTCTGAAGGAGATGGGAATACCAGACCACCTGACCTGCCTCTTGAGAAACCTATATGCAGGTCAGGAAGCAACAGTTAGAACTGGACATGGAACAACAGACTGGTTCCAAATAGGGAAAGGAGTGCATCAAGGCGGTATATTGTCACCCTGCTTATTTAACTTATATGCAGAGTACATCATGAGAAACACTGGGCTGGAAGAAGCACAAGCTGGAATCAAGACTGCAGGGAGAAATATCAATAACCTCAAAAATGCAGGTGACACCACCCTTATGGCAGAAGGTGAAGAGGAACTAAAAAGCCTCTTGATGAAAGTGAAAGAGGAGAGTAAAAAAGTTGGCTTAAAGCTCAACATTCAGAAAACTAAGATCATGGCATCTAGTTCCATCACCTCATGGGAAATAGATGGGGAGACAGTGGAAACAGCAGCTGACTTTATTTTTTTGGGCTCCAAAATCACTGCAGATGGTGACTGCAGCCATGAAATTAAGAGATGCTTACTCCTTGGAAGGAAAGTTATGACCAACCTAGATAGCATATTAAAAAGCAGAGACATTATTTTGCCAACAAAGGTCCATCTGGTCAAGACTATGGTTTTTCCAGTGGTCATGTATGGATGTGAGAGTTGGACTGTGAAGAAAGCTGAGAGCCGAAAAATTGATGCTTTTGAACTGTGGTGTTGGAGAAGACTCTTGAGAGTCCCTTGGACTGCAAGGAGATCCAACCAGTCCATCCTAAAGGAGATCAGTCCTGGGGGTTCATTGGAAGGACTGATGCTGAAGCTGAAACTCCAATACTTTGGCCACCTCATGCGAACAGTTGACTTGTTGGAAAAGACCCTGATGCTGGGAGGGATTGGGGGCAGGAGGAGAAGGGGACGACAGAAGATGAGATGACTGGATGGCATCACCGACTCGATGGACATGAGTTTGAGTAAACTCCGGGAGTTGGTGATGGACAGGGAGGCCTGGCGTGCTGCGGTTCATGGGGTCTCAAAGAGTCGGACATGACCGAGCGACTGAACTGAACTGAACTGAACTGAACTGAATCCACACAGAGAATTAAGAAAATGTACCAAGTGTCTTTCTTTTATCCAAGCTTCTAACAAGTCTTTAACATCACATATGAATATAAATATAATACATGATGGAATACTCTAAGTGACATTAGAGAAGTACAAGTGTAACTAAGAATTCAAGAGTCACATCTAGTTGGGAAGACCAAGAAGGATTTTCTGAAGATGTTAATTTGACTTAAATGACCTGAAAAGTTAGTGACAGATACAATTGTAAGGGAAACTCCAATAGAAGGAATTGAATTTTCCCTTCGAATTTGTATTTAAGTACTTGCCTTAAGTGAGTTAGTCCATCAACATATCTAAATATCTTCATTGTCCTATTGTCTCTAAAGGAGTGAATACACATAACATTTAATAAATTGGACCTAAAGTGGTATTTGCTCAAAATAGTAAGATGAAACAGTCATGTGAACTCTTAGAAACTTAGATTTTGTTATATCCTTAGCGATGTTCCAGTTCAAGGCTATTGGGAAGTCCAAAGTTGAGAAGTGACTTTCTTAAATAACAATTGATTATGGAAGTTGCCTTTTGGCTTCTAGTATAGCTCCTTTCCCTTCTACCTAAACATGTTTCTTTATATTTTCATGTTAAAGTTGTGCTTTCCTTTTCATGAATTATATAGAAGGAAAGCACAACTGTCATTTCACACCAAAAAAAAAAAATCATTAATGTTTAAGTGGAGCAAAATATTTTTGTTGTTTTTTTACAGGATTTTACATTTCCACCCCAACTGGACCAGGAGGAAGACGAGAAAGAGTAGGACTTTTAACTCTCCCATTAGATCCCACTCCCAAACAAGCCTGCCTTAGTTTCTGGTATGTTATAGACACATGTTAAGTAACGTTATATTTAACGAGTGATGTTGTTTTTCTTACATTGCCAGGCTCAAATTTTACTAAGATGTTGCCCCAAGTTTTAATGCATTGGTCGTTACTTTTCCCATTCATAAAGTAGCAAATACTGAAAGCTTGCTTTTCTCTATCAGCTCCCTCACCTAAGAGAAAAGAGGTATTTGAGTGAAGGATATAGAAGAACCCTAATATATCTACATATATGTGAATATATATATATATACATTTTCTAATGTTGTAGGAATTGACTAATTGTTGCTTCTTTCTAAACTAGGTATTATATGTATGGTGAAAATGTTTACAAACTAAGCATTAATATCAGCAGTGACCAAAACATGGAGAAGACAATTTTCCAAAAAGAAGGAAATTATGGACAAAATTGGAACTATGGACAAGTAACATTAAATGAAACTGTGGAATTTAAGGTGGGAAAAACACTTTATAACCATGTATTTGTGTTATAAAATGGTGATACAATTATAGTTTATGGTGATATATGAAAAACAATTTACTTTCTGGGTATGGCTAAGTCATTTTCTCTTCTTTCCTGATCTTCCTCTTTTTTTAATGTATTTGAGTGCCTCTATTTTCAATTATTCACTGACATTAAAAACCACTTACTGAGGAACAATTTACTACATGGAAGTACTACTTATAATGAGCCATAAAATTCATAGAAAACTCGAAGGATATTTCAGCTTTCTTCAGCAACTTTCTAGCATAAGCCAACCATGTCTTCCTATTCCACTGCCTAACTAGGTCTTCCAGCTTTTCAAGATCACCACCTAAATGACCCCTACACTTTTCTAGGGAATCATCTTTTCCTGTTAGAACATCCACACCCACCAGTATCCACACACGCTGCCCCATTCTGACTTAATCACCATATATTTCCTCTTGAGACAAGTTCTATGAGCTGTATCATTGGGAAGTTTCTGATCATTTATTTCACTTAAGGGTGAATTAATTTTTCACATAACAGCTTAATATGTTCTCTTCCCAAGGGTGTTTGCAATTAAAATATAGGATCATATAAGCTAATAGCTTGACCAAATTAACAGTGTTTTAATTGGGCAATTTCAGATACAAGAGTATAACTGTCAGAAGATGTATGTTTGGACAGACATTATCATCAGTGAAGATTCAGTGCTTTCCTGTGACTTGATAAAAAGCAGGCGATAATCAATGACTCTCATGTCTATTCCTCCCAGCTTTCTTTTTTGTCCTATCCTCTTTCCTTATCCTCTTTCTTCTGATTCTATAATTCTGTAAAGTTTTCTTTTGCACCTTCATTTTCTGACAATTCAAGGAAAGGTAAAGGAAAATGGAACATGAAGAAACAATAAGACAGCAGAAGCAGGAAGATAGGTATTACAGTAACTAAATCTTGGGCAACTCCTGGAGAGTCTTAAAAGTTACAAAACTACATCCACTTTTTCATCAGGCAAAGTGAGAGGAATGAGTTCTATAAATATTTACACCTTGGCTTTGCCACTTGAGTTACAAAATTTTGAAAAAGTTACTTTAGTCTCTTTGACATTCAGCTTGCGTGTATCTGAAAGGAAAAGATTCTTCTTACATGGAATAGTGTCTACCATGAAGGAGGTAGAATGAATGAACAAACAAGTGAATAGATGATTGTATATTGAAGTAGGTATAATGAATGAACAAACGAGTGAATAGATGACTGTAAATTCAATTTAATTAGTGTCAGAAAAATTAAATAAGATAATATATTCAATGCACCTTACATAGCAATTAGCACATCAGGTATTCAGTTTATGTCTTTCCTTTCCCAGACAGGAGAGGATCCAACAAAGTTCAGTCAAAAATACCCACTATTCTTAAGAACCTAATACATTTCATTTGAAGATTGAACCTTTCTCCCAGGTCTGGTCTGTGTCCTCTGATCATCACCTTTGTCATATATCTCACACAAACTTCTCAGGTCAATTATGACCAGTACCAGCAGGCATTCCCCACTCCAGAGGATCTTCCCAGCCCAGGAATCTAACTCTCTTGTGTCTCCTGCATTGGCAGATTCTTTACCACTAGAGCCACTATCTGGCTCTGAATAACTGTATCATATTCATATTTTCTCTTGTTTCCTTCTTCTCTCTTTTAAATTACCTAATCAGTGTGTCTTCTCTTCAGAGTTGTATGCTCTAGGGGTTTCCCTGATAGCTCAGTTGGTAAAGAATCCATCTGCAATGCAGGAGACCCTGGTTCGATTCCTGGGTTGGAAAGATCCCCTGGAGAAGAGAAAGGCTACCCACTCCAGTATTCTGGCCTGGAAAATTCCACTGTATAGTCCAAGAGGTTGCAAAGAGTTGGACATGACAGAGCAACTTTCACTCTCTTCAGGGTTGTATGCTCTAGGAAGGTAGCCAGCTACCTGGACTTTTAATAATGTTGTGGAAAGAACCTAGAATAAGGTTGCTATCCCTGCAAGATGATGTGTATATGTGACAGAGTACCATGGAGCTTGACAATATCATGAAAGAAGGAGCTAGAGACATAAAGAAACTGTGACGATGTTGCCTAACACAGAAAGAAGACACTAGCAAAAATTTAGACCACCGTGAATGCGTAGTTAGGAAGCTGGGCTCAGCCAAAGGACCTTGAAAAGCAATATTTCACTGTGTGATAACTTGTCCACATTTACTTGGACATGGCAGTATTGATTCTCCAGAGAATACTGGGCCACAAGAAGAATCAATCAGAAAAGATTAAAGTGGAATCATTTTGTGTACCTCTCTGAATTACAGATTGCTTTCTATGGGTTTAAAAACCAGTTCCTGAGTGATATAGCATTGGATGACATTAGCCTAACATATGGGATTTGCAATGTGAGCATCTATCCAGAACCAACTTTAGTCCCAACTCTTCCGCCAGAACTTCCCAGTAAGTAACATTAACATGTGTTTTCCCTAATTAGGTTATTAGTATTTCCAGGTAGATCTCTCTCTGACTTATTTTTTATTATCTTGCTATAGTGCTGTCTTTTCACTGAAAATCAGAAACTTTAAGATATAAGTAAAATGGAAACTAGTAAAATATTACATATTAAATATAGATCACCTATGAAATCATGCTGTGCATCATGTTATGCTTCATGTTTATGATAATTTTAGTAGATTTTCATTTTTGAAAATAATTTAGGCTCTGATTGCCATTTAGTTTTCAATTTAATAAAAACTAATGCTAGGTGTGGGGCTTCCCAAGTGGCCTTAGTGGTTAAAAAAAAAAAAAAAAAAATCTGCCAATGCAGAAGTAAGAGATGCAGATTTGATCCCTAGTCAGAAAGATCCCCTGGAGGAGGGCATGGCAACTCACTCCAGTATTCTTGCCTGGAGAATCCCATAGACAGAGGACCCAGGTGGGCTATAGTACATAGGGTCACACAGAGTCAGACATGACTCAAGCAACTTAGCATGCACACAATGCTAGGTTGTATGAATTATACATAAATTCTTCAATATTTGAAACATTCATTCAAATTTTATAAATATTGCATACAGAGCACTTCATAAGAAAATGTAAGATATAGCAGTAACCACTATTACATGAAAGAATAATCCATATAATATTAATTTATAAATTAATAAATACGAAAAGCAACATATAACTATGTGTCCCTAAAATTAATAAATGAGAGACTTAAGTGGTAGAAGACTTTGGAGAAGAGACTGTGAGCTGGAAAAGGCTTCAAGGAAGCATTAAGATCAAGCCACAGAATGACACAAAAAAATTGAAACAAAAAAAAGAACATACCAAGTGTGCCTGTATGCGTGCATACTCAGTCATTTCCATATAATAATATTGCCCCCAAAATTGTTTTCTTGACCCCAAACTCTGGATCTAAATCACCTTTGCTTCACTGTTGTCTGGTTCTTAATATTGCATATGTAGATCATCAGTAAATACTGTTAGGTATTAACTAAAGCCTCTGTCAGTTGTTTGTTCCTTTTGGTAACAAAAACCTCTCTGCCAAACAAAATTTTGATGTCAGAAATAAAGCTTGCAAATGATGATAGCTAGCGATGGAGAAAATAGCAATCTGAAATCAATAATTTGGGCTTCACAACATTGTTTAAAATAATTGTTTAAAAATAATTGTCTCACTTCATTTTGTAAAGGCGTCTCACACCCTTCTGGTCTATTATATAAAACTTTTTTTATGCAAAAAATATTGCAATCATTAAAATCATTGCTGATTTGATAAATAATTGCTATGGATACCAAACATTACCAACATCTTGCTAACTGCAATCATTTAAAAAACAGACTGTCTTCACAATCTTTTCTGTTAGCTTGTTTCTCTATTCCTCAATAAGTTGTCAAGAAGAAAACTTTTCTAGGTGAAAGTAACATAGTTTCATAGAATTGATATTTTAAAAGTAAATTTCATCACTATACAAAATAGAAAATTTGATAACTTTGGGGAAACTTTCATCTATAAAATCATCTATATATAACTAAAACTTTAAATTTTGTTTCTACTGAAACTTTATCTGTTTAATGCATAGTCCACTTAATCTATTCCAACCAGAAAGAGAAAAATATAATACCTCAGTGTCAAGGAAGCATGATATACCTGCATATTTTCACCATACCGAAATTATAACGGTAGAATAACTCATCTGAGTTTAAAATATAAACTTTAGAATTTGCCCAGAGTGTATTTGTTCCAGTTTCCAAATGGTTCACTTCAGGGCAATATTTAGCACAGCAAAAAATGTTAATTACCATCAAATGCATTCTGAACAATTTCATTCAAATGCCATTTGCAATTGGTTCAGTGAAATTCTTATTTGAGCAGAGCTTTTCTGGTTCCAGATCAGTGATTTGTTTAAGCAGAAACAAAAGGAAACCATGGCTGACTGCCTAATAGTCTTTTCTTTGGCTCTTAGAGAGCATTTAAATAAGAAAATATTGCCAGTCGAGTAACTGACTAGCTAAGGCCATTTTTCTCTGTTGTTTCTAGGGATTCAGGTTGTGCCTTGTTTAGGGAAATATAAGTTCAGTGTTCCAAACTGCAGGGATTCTTCTTTTTTTTTTTTTTTAATTTTTATTTTAATCACTTGCTGCTGTATCAGCCCTATCATTTTTGCCCTGTGACATTGGCACAAGTAATTTAAATATGAGGACTATATTGAGAACACTTTAAAAAGTAAACATTCCATTACACAAATATAATGCCAACTTGCAACACAATCAGAATGATTCATCACAAGTCCTCACTAAATAGCATACATGCGTGCGTGCTAAGTCACTGCAGTCCTGTCCCACTGTTTGTGCTCCTGTGACTGTAGCCTGCCAGGCTCCTCTGTCTGCAGGGTGCTCCTCTGTCTACGGGCTTCTCCAGGCAAGAATACTAGAGTGGATTGCCGTTTCCTTCCCCAGGGGATTTTCCCTGACCCAGGGATTGAACCTGCATCTCTGGCATCCCCTGCCTTGGCAGGCGGGTTCTTTACCAGAGCTCCACCTGGGAAGCCCACTAAATAGAATAGATACATACAAAAAGGAATTCACATTTTAGCCCTTGGCTTATTTCTGGACTCTTAAAACTAATCAAAAAAAAAAAGCTAGTTTTAACTATTGTAAAACAGTTAAACAGTTTTTGCTACAGTTTTGCTCTATTTGGACATTATTAAGCCATTTTCCATTTCCAAAGACAAAATAAAAGCTAATTTGGAAAGTTTCATGGGCTTGATATTATACTTAGAGCTAAATAATCTTTGACTCTTGTTATTCATGTAAAATTAATTAATATCTATTCTATTATTTTATAATTGATGGTCATGTAGATCTGCTTGCCTTTTATACCATTAGTATGATTCAATATTCAAACTGTTAGCAAATTCCAAATTAACTGCACTCATATGCTCTTATATCAGTGTTTTTGACTATTCTATTGTTTTATTCTTTTACCTTCAAAACAGCCTACTTATTAGATCTATTATTGGCTAGATTCCTATTAATTATAAATAAAATGAAAATCACTGGAAATAAAAATTGACCTTTATTGCCACCAATTTAATAAAAATATTTATATCATGACTGGTCACTATAACCTGTGAATGGAAATAAAAATTTTGACAAACTGAACTCCAAATTTTCTTTTTATATAACAACCTAATCTTTTAAAATGTTGTCTGTAATATTGGACTTATGTATTACTATGATTACAAGAAAATTCCTAATTTTAAAATTTAGCCCTTTCAACATATTCAAATATCAATGTGAGTAGTATTTCTTAAACTGCACCTATTATTTCCCTCACATAAAAGTAGCAATCAGAAACCTACTTTTATCACCCTTATTTCTTGATTGAAATATCTTGTCAAAAATAACTTTAATTTGAACCCTTTTATTGTAAGTGAAGGCCTGACTCTCCTTCTTTTCACCATACAGTAAATGCCCCCACATTGACACATATCTCATTTATGTCAGAGGTTTAAGCATGGATTAAAAATGATGTGCCTCAAGGAAAATATCTATCCCTGACAAGCACTTTGCAAAATACTGCATATTATTTACACATTGCATGCAGTGAAGATCCCTACTGGCATAGGAAGAACTTAATCAGAGAACAAATCTTTGAGAGAACAGCTCCAAGAAAAAGAAAAATGGGAGAGTTTAACAACCGTAAATGAATAGGGTTCCCCGTATCAAGAAGCTATTTGACTCTCCTTCTCTGGCTGGAGATGGCTTATTAAATGACACAGCAGTACCGCGATCTCCAGAATTATATTTCATGAGTCTTTGGTTCCTCTCTTAAGAAGCACATGCTACATCTCTGCTATAGCAACACTACCATTAAAATCAACTGTGTCATCAGGCTTAGAATGGCTGAAAGTGCTTTTGCCAGTTTCTTTACAGTCATTTATATACCAGGAGTAGCTGATAACCATCTTATAAGGCCAATGAACAGAGATACTTACTGACCAGTTGTGTGATATAAAATTATATTTGAAATGTATTTCAAAAAGTACTTCTTAAGTATTTTATTATTTTAAAAGTACTTCAAAGTATCAAATTTGCCAAGATTACTATTCAGAAGAGAAATGCTAAGTCAACTGCCTGCCCTGACAGACTTAATGATGCACTTAACAACACTTTAGTTCTGATCATGTGTTTAAGTCCTAGGTACTCATCTAGATATAATACAATGTATTGTCAAGTGTTCAGAGAGGTGAACATGTAGTACATTCTCCAAAATTTTGACTCTTTACTGTATGAGGAGTATACAATTTAGAAATTTTCCTGTTCCTTGAAGAGAAAATGAGAATGATGTTTAAACAACAGCATCCCTACTCACCACACTGGGTATGGCTAAACTTATAAAGCAGGAAGAGCTGGCTTTCTCCCCACCCCACCCACCCATCCTTCTTCAATCTGCAGTGTTACTTTTGTCCTTGTAGTTACATTCTCCTTTCCCATCAATTTCCTAGACGATTGAAGGAAGAATTTCAAGGCATTTAGAATTACAGAAAATTACAGGCATTGTATGTGGGTAAGAGTGGAAGGGTTGTAGTGGATCCCTTTTCAGGAATCTTTGCAAGACAAAGAGTCACACAATCAAGGAGAGGATTTGCCTCCAAGGGACAGCTGCCTGGGAGCTCAAAGTTCCTTCAGCCTTTCCCAGTGGAGAAACTATCCTAGTTCTGAATTACCACTTTCTTAAGAAGTTGCCCTTGTTCTGAATTACCACTTTCTTTGGTTCCAATGTCTTCTTCAGCACCCTGTATACTTTTTCTTCCTTCTAGATCTTTCCATCATTGACTTTACTTTTTAGAGATCTCATCCACCTTCCCCTCTGTCCTCCTTCTTCTTGTCACCTACCCACCAAGTGCCATTTACTGAGATGCAGTCTAAACCCTGCCTGTGGCTTGGACCAGGTGGCTAAAAGTATTCCATTTAATCAACCCAACAGGAGACAGTAACATACTGTGAGATGAGCTTGAGGTTAACTGAGTTGAAGCCTTGACACTAAGTGAATGTGCAAAATATTAGCAAGTAATGGAATACCTCCAAAGTCTGGATTGCCCATTTAAAACTGCAATAGTCATAGTAATTACCTATTTCACAGAGGTTCGTTGAAAATCAGTATTGAATGTGCCAGGCATTTTTCACAAATTATTTCTGATTTTTACAACAACCTTGAAAATCTCCAATATATATCTATTTTATATATGAGAAGACCCAGTCTCAGAAAGATGAGAAACTAGCTCAGAGCAACAGTTTTACTCCGCCAGCTACAGCACATCTTCCTTTTGTACACCGTGTTCTCTCTCCAGATGAGGCAATGTGCATGGACATTTTGCAAACAATGAGTTTTTAGAAAGATTTTATTATTCCTGCTGAACTCATTGGTTTCTGGATAAGCCAGAACTCCTGGCTAAGTCCCAGGAGTTCATATAAGTGAGACCAAGCCCTGTCACCTTACAGAACAGGCTATATTGGCAATGATACCAGTTTGAGCCACAGTAACTGTCTCTGTCCCATTGTGCATATCCAAAACCCAAATCAAAGAATACTGTTACCTACCAGCTTGAAAAATGCACATAAATTGGAAAGGATCCACATAAATAAGGCAGGTGACATGTGAATGAGGGATTAAACAAGAGTCTGATAGAAGACACTGCTGTAGATGTAGAAACGTTTAATTTTCTCTTCTCTGATCTGATTTCTATGTTATTGGGAGTAAGTATACCATTATCAGGCTCCCCTGGTTGCTCAGCTGGGAAAGAATCTGCCTGCAATGCAGGAGACTCCAATTGGATTCCTGGGTCAGGAAGATCCACTGGAGAAGGGATAGGCTACCCACCCCAGTATTCTTCCTCTTCACTGGTGGCTCAGACAGTAAAGAATCTGCCTGCAATGTGGGAGACCTAGCTTCAATCCCTGGGTTGGGAATATCCCCTGGAGGTGGTCATGGCAACCCATTCCAGTATTCTTGCCTGAAGAATCTCCATGAACAGAGCAGCCTGGCAGGCTACAGTTCATGGGCTTGCAAAGAGTCGGACATGACTGAGTGACTAAACACACACGGCCATATCATTATCATCTGCTTTAATAATAGGAAAATATATGCTTATCTTAATTCTCTATATTCTTCTATTTAGGTTACTTTTATTCTTTTGATCTTAAATATAATATGATATTAAAAAGTAAGAACTGGAATACTTAAAGTAGCTAAGAAATTTTTACATTACTTTAGAATGTTCTTCTAATAAGCAAGATAAATAAATATGAAGTAGGTTACGAATTTCAAAAAGTTAGTTTACCTACTTGAAGCATTGTACTCTTAACTGGAAGATCGGCATTTTTTCTTATAAATTTGTGTTTAGTTCAGTCCCAACTTCACTTCTAGACCATCTAGGGTAACTATTTAGAAAGCAGCAATTTTGTTTGTCTCCCTTTCTTGACCATCAAATGCCTCAATACAGTATACACAATGGTGAAGCTTCTCTACTAAAGAAAAGTAGGGGAAAAAGAAGAAAAAACAAGAAATGATAGGGTTAGTTATTTACTAGTCCTTCCCATAAGAGAGAGGCATATACTCTATTTGTTCCATTACAAAGATTCATCTATTTTTTCTAAAGCAAGGAGTTGATACTTTATTTCATGAAGACTACCTATAAAAGATGCTTGTCAAAATTGTTTCCTTGCCCAGATAATTTTGGAAAATGCAGAACACTATTATGCCTTCTTGGGGAATCACAAAGAGCATAAAAATATATAAGGGTTTGAGAAATTCTTTAGTAAAGAAACCTGTTAGCCTATATTTTCCCTTATGCAAGCTCTAAAATCTATCTGCCAAAACCAGTATTCCAAGAAATAAAACTGGAAATTTGCTGGCATATGGTATTACTGCTCTGAAATAAATATTATGTTACTAATGATTTTTCATTGCTTTCCTTTTCAGCGGACTGTGGAGGGCCTCATGAACTGTGGGAGCCAAATACAACATTCACGTCTACAAACTTCCCAAACAACTACCCTAATCAGGCTTTCTGTGAGTCATTTCTTTTCCAGATCATGGAAAACAAACGTATATATCAAAGTTAGATTCTCCCCTTGACACAGCAAACTAGATTACAAATTTGCTATATCTGGATACAACTACTACATCTATGAGATCGCTTAATATAATGAGAAGAATAACAATGGTTAATGACTTTTTTAGCATTTATTTTATGCCAGTCACAGCACTAATGCTTAATATAACTTATTTTAGTCAGTTCTTACAATAATTTTTTAAAAGAGGTGATATTATAATAATTCTCCTATTTAAAAGTTTAAAAAAATAAGTAAAAGAGGTAGTAGCCTTATTCTAGATACCAGTCTCCTTGATAATGCATATATTGTTTATCTTGTGTATAACAAGTTTAAGTTCCATAGTATAAGATCAGTGGAAAGTATATAAAGCAAAGAACCAATTGTGACACCACATCTTTTTTTCCCCCAATGTTAGGTACTATTTATTTATACATATTTTAACAAGTGTAAAACGTGAACAAAATTATTCTATTTACTCAGATATTACCGTTTCTGTTACTTTTCCTTCTTTCTTGGCATTCCAGGGTCCCCTCTGCTATCATTTTTTTTCCCTGTGAACTTTCTTTAACATTTCTTCTAAAGTAGGTCTACAGGCAATGAATTCTCTTAATTTTCTTTCTTCTGAAAATGGTTTTATTTCATTTTTATTGTTGAAGGATACATTTGCTGATTAAAGGATTCTGGGTTGATAGTTTTCTGTTTTGTTTTCAAAGCACTTTATAAATAGGTTTTCACTATTTCTGGCCTCCACAGTTTTTTTTTTTAATTTATTATATTTTTTATTTTGTATTGGAATATAGCCAGTTAACAATGTTGTGATAGTTTCAGGGGGACAGCAAAGGGACTCATCCATATATATATGTATCTTTTATAACTACAGATTAAAGAGAATAAAGCAGGCAGTGATTAGAATCCCAATATAAAGTGAAAGTATTAGTTGCTCAGTCATGTCTGACTCTTTGCAACCCCATGGAGTATATAG
Organism: Dama dama; assembly: GCF_033118175.1. Classification (NCBI taxonomy): domain Eukaryota; kingdom Metazoa; phylum Chordata; class Mammalia; order Artiodactyla; family Cervidae; genus Dama; species Dama dama. The sequence goes on from NC_083711.1 coordinate 24,080,702, forward strand.
CCCCACCAGACTCTTCTGCCCAGGGAATTCTCCAGGCAAGAATACTGGAGTGGGTTGCCATTCCCTTCTCCAGAGGATCTTCCCCACCCAGGGATCAAGCCCAGGTCTCTTGCATTTAAGGCAGATTCTTCACCACCTGAGCCACCAGGGAAGCAGTCCTAATATATCCCAATATAAAGGGTGAGCTAATATGAAGGATACTAAAAAATTCTAAGTCTAGAGAGAAGAGGCTTTTATGATAAAACCAGATAAAGCTTATATCTAGGTCATTAGTCCTAAATAGAGAAGCTCATTAGAACTGCACAGAGACTGTTTGTGTTAAAGATGAAGATTCCATGGCCCATCCTCCAAAGATTCCACACTAGTATTTTGAGAAACAAACATTTTCTTCCCCTGCCTTCCATGGCCTCTGATAGCACCACCAACCTAAATGGAAAATTCTACCAATGAAAAAAATACCCCAATGACAGTGAAAAATGTGTTATTAGAAAATGTCAATGTTTCTTCCTTCAAATGATCCAGAGATCATATCATTTTGATAGGATAGTAGAGTCACTATTATAGGGAGATATCTGATTAAAAAAAATAAACAGCCATTAATCTAATTTGACTTGTATGGGGAACTAGAGATTATCATCTCCACTTAGCATAGAAACTATCTTTTAAACATTTGTACAAAGTAATAATGTAAAAATATGATTTGTACATTATCATTTGTACAAAGTAATGATGTAAAAGTATCCAAAAATAAGTGGAACATTGAAAGAACAATTTGGAGACATTTATTAAATTTATTAATTTACTCATGAAATCTTTTTTGAGTGCTTTATTTGTTAGGTACTGAAGTAGGTAAAGAAGAAACAAACAATTCAGTCTAGATAAGGATTCAGATAAGTTATCAGACATCACACAGTGTTTAAAGTCCTGTTTGTAATAAGGGCAAAGACAGGAGGCTGTGCAGGAATATAAGAAGTATTTAACATACAAAAGTTCAGAAGTAGAGGACCTTGATTTTTTCTTGAATCTTCAAGCAAAATTAAGTAATGATAACAAATGGAAATGAAATGTGAAGTTATTTCACACCATGTTAAGCAGTTTGAATTTTAGTCTGAGGGCACTGAGGAGACTTTCAATGGCTTACAGGAAAAGAGTGATAAAATCAAGTTTGCCTTGTAGATGGATCCATCCTTTTGTATTGCGGTCCATGAGTTGCATAGAGTTGGACACAGCATTGTGACTGAACAACAACAAATTCTTTTTTTTTTTTTTTTTTTTTTTAAGCAACAGATTCTATTGCAGGATCAGAGGTAGGCTGTAAGGGAGCAATTAGCCTCACGAATTAGGAGATGAAAAATAACAGTGACTTGAACTCGGATAGCGGCATTGGAGACTGAGAAGGCAATGGGATTCCAGGGATATAGGAGCTAGTATTGGCAGCCTTGGTAATGGGAGGAGAGAGGTCAAGGAAGATGAGGAGGCTTCTGGTGTAGAAAACTGTGAGTGGACGATTAGTGGTACTCTTCACTGAAATAGGAACAATGAAAAAAGGAATGAGTTGGCGAAAGAGATCACTGTGTATTACCTTTATTCCTTGTTGAGTCTGAGATACTTACATTTATACACAGTAAATATTTGAATAAATGGATCTACTTCTCAAAAAAATGTAGAAGATAAGAACTTAGAGCTCATTACTATGTCAGTAAAATGACTTCCTTAATAGTGAATGAGAAATTCATGTAGAATGAAGAAAAATTCTGGAGCAAAATCTAAAGACTAAATTATTTAAGGAATCAATAAAAAACAAGGAGTGTTTATTGACACTAAGGCTGGTGATGGTGGTTTAGTCACTAAGTCATGTCCAATTCTTTTGGGACCCCATGGACTATAGCTCCCCAAGCTCCTCTGTCCATGGGATTTCCCAGGCAAAAATATTGAAGTGGGTGGCAATTCCCTTCTCCAGGGGGTCTTCTCAACTCTGCGATTGAGCCCACAACTCCTACTTTGGTAGGCAGTTTCTTTACCGCTGTGCCACCAGGGGTTCTTGATACTAAGGCTATAAATATTTTTTTGTTTTGTTTCAAAAGGAACTGCCATCATATGACACATAAAAATAATTGCAACAATTACTTAAAGAAATATTAAAGTTTAGTTGCCCTACAAATTACTTTTTAATTACCTCATTTCCTCTACATTTAATCTTGGAAATAAAATAAATGGAAGTAGAATATTCATATCTTTTGACATTCATATTTTTTAGATTGTAGGAGTAAAAGGCTATTTGCAAGCTTTGATGAAAGTATTTCATTTATATGAATAAAATAAATTCAATTAGAGTAAATGATCTCAAATTTAGTTGAAATTTCACTATAAGTATCCTAGAATAGATGAAATATTTCTTCACACAAATAGTTTGGAATATTAGGTTTTATAAAATGAAGAAAATATTTTTGAGAATGATTTGAAATTCTCAGAAGATTGAAGTTAAGAGAAATAAAAAGAAGTATGTTTAAACTAACTTTATTATTTATTACTTTTAAGGTGTTTGGAATTTAAATGCACAAAAGGGAAAAAATATTCAGCTTCACTTTCAGGAATTTGACCTGGAAAATATTGCAGATGTAGTTGAAATCAGAGATGGTGAAGGAGATGATTCCTTGTTCTTAGGTAAGTCTCCAGTTTATTGTGAAAGTTGTATGGCTCAAGACAGACTGATGGAGAGAGAAAATGAAAGTGAAAATCATTCAGTCGTGTCCGCCTCTTTGCCACCCCATGGACTGTAGCCTGCTAGGCGCCTCTGTTCATGGAATTCTCCAGGCAAGAATACTGGGTAGCTGCTCCCTTCTCCAGGGGATTTTCCCAACCCAGAGATCGAACCCAGGTCTCCCATATTGCAGAGGCTTCTTTACCAGCTGAGCTACCAGGGAAGCCCATGGAGAGAGAATTTCTCAATACATGTAGTCACTTTTTTACAAAGAGCAAAGTGAAAACACAACAGTAGAATAACACATCAAATTGTATGTGGCATTTCCAATATGCAGAGCGTTCACAACGATGAAAAATATTCTTGAGAATTCCTGGAAAACCAGGATTCACAGTTTTGAGTCAGCAGGTCCTAGTGATACTAATTTACTATAATAAGCATTATACTTTAGAGACTAAAAGCCAAGAACATCCATTATGCAGTTTTCTATTCTATGCATTATGTATACATTGTATGTCCAAAGATAACTATTATAATACATTTCATTTCAAACTGAAGGATCAATTATGTTTATTATGCAAAATTTTAAAATGATATTTACTTTGTGTTTCACTATTACTTTGATTGTGTCTCCAGTACTAGCTGCTTCTATATAAATATCTGAGAATGAGTCAAAAATTGATCAAATTGATTCTTCCCAAGCATTTATGGATCACTAATTTTTAATAGACATGGAGGAAAAGTGTACTGTTCAAGAAGAAGTTATTATACCTAGATCATAAATACCTTTTAATATAATAAAGTTCTATGAAATAGAATGGCTAATATCTTATTAAACAGCTACAAACTTTTAAGAAAGAAGTGTCTCTTGGTAAGTCATGCATTAAACTATGAAAATACATGAAATGTCAACTGGAATGCAAAAACAGCACACTTTTCAGAAGTGTTTTATCTAACTGTGCTCTGAGCATGTGCTCAGTCATGTCTGACTCTCAAAAGCCTCCTGGGAGAGGAGAGCCACACACAAAACAAATAACAATGAAAGTCTCCATAGACAATAGTGCCTTGTACCAACAAGAACTGAGGAACTTCAAGTTTGATTTTCAATACAGTTATAAATGCATTTTGAGTAGTTTCTCCATTTTCACTTGACGTTGTCTTTCTAATAAACATTTCTGTTCTCGTGATCTAAGAATAATCAGTTTTTATCATTTCACCTCTTAGTATTTCCATCAATCATTGAAAAGTAAATGAGAATTCCAAAAGGATCTCATAATCATTGTTTTCAAATTTATCAGCAAGAAGCTCTTTTGATACAGAATCACTTTCAAGTATTCCAATATGTAAAATATTTAACACAATGAATATATTTTTAAATTAACTGAAGCCATTACTTTTTAATAGGGCTTACTTTGTGGCTAAGCTGATAAAGAATCTGCCTGCAATGAGGGAGACCTAGGTTTGATCCCTGGGTTGGGAAGATCCCCTGGAGAAGGGAAAGGTTACCAAGAGGATTTAATTGTTTATGAAGCCCTGTAGCCCTAGGGATTAGAGAGGAAAAAATTGAATGCCACCATTTAGGTCTACATTATCTGTCTCTAACATATATTTCAGATAAGGTTAGTGATTCAATTTATTAAAAATATCAAATGAATTTAAACAAAAAATTTATTAAAAAGGCAATTGATTTATGAAGATAAAAATTCAGACTAAATTTATTGAGACAAAAATTGTAAAAAATTATTTATATCCTCCATTATTTTATAAAGCAGGCAAATAATTTTCTGGGGTAGCATGAGCTTTGAATAGTACTGATGCTAAGTTCAACAATATTATGAGTAATTTCATCATTAAATTCTAGAGCTGCAGAAACCTTAAGTAATATTGGAAAAGATCAACAGAGAAGTTGGCTTTCTTAGAAGCAGTGTCTAGAATATAAGAGAATGTGCATGTTTACCTATGTGTGGGTGCTTCTTGAGAAAGCCATGCTGCATGTTGCATATGTCTGGGAGACAGAATTAAGAAAAAGGGTGCATTTCCTTCTAGAGTCAAATGATTATCTCACTGATTATCCCATTTTCTTTGGGAGCAGCTGTGTACACAGGCCCTGGTCCAGTAACGGATGTGTTCTCAACCACCAACCGAATGACTGTGCTTTTTATCACTGATGATATGTTGGCAAAACAGGGATTTAAAGCAAATTTCACTACTGGTTATGGCTTGGGGATTCCAGGTAAGTAGGCATGGGATTACATGCTGCCTTATAAATTTTGGAGCCAAACAATAGAAACAGCCAGAACTTAATTTCAGTGCTTGCATTCTAGTACATTCATTCATTTTTCCTCGTCTTAAAGGAGAGTTTCTTACTTCCTTCACACCTGATTAACCACTAGCTGACTTTGCTCAAAGCAGGAATCCACACGGGTTTTTCAGCAGACCTATTCACACTTCTCTTGTATGTAAAGAGTTGTGCATCTTGTACACCAAAGAGGGCCACTTTAAACTGCAAAGGGGGGCTTCTTGGCACTGTGAGGAAGTAGGATTGCCCGTCACCTTCCTTTTGCCGAGAACGTTTTCAGAGAACAGCAGGAAAACAAGCAAATGAGCTGTTTGAACGCCAACAACATCCAATTAAAAAATTAACATCAACTTCTCAGAGACAGACAGTGTGAAAAGGCACGGCCATGAAGGCAGGAGGAATTCAGTGCTGCTATTTGCTGGAATGCACAACCCTTTTTGGTGGCTCAGATGGTAGAGGCTGCCTTCAACTCAGGAGACCCGGGTTCAATCCCTGGGCCGGGAAGATCCCCTGGAGAAGGGAATGGCAACCCACTGCAGTATTCTTGCCTGGAGAATCCCATGGACAGAGGAGCCTGGCAGGCTACAGTCCATGGGGTCTCCTAGAGTCAGAACGACTGAGCAGGAAACACTTTCACCTCACACTTTTCACAACCTTCTTCCCCTATATTTTTTATTACATCCATAACATAATCAGCAGGAAAAACAAAATCGTGACCTGCCTGCTCATCATGGAGAGATGTAGATATAGTTATAGATGCAGATACAGATACAGGTATTTTCATTCATATATTTAACTCTGCATTCAGGAGTCTAAAGAGAATTTTTATGGCTTGCTGCTCCCCCTGAACTATGATTTTTTAAAATACCTCTGTCCCACCACTTAGTGGTTCTCTAGGTGGAAATATGTCAGGAAGACAGAATACACATCACTTCCTACATCTACATTTCCCTTCCATAGGGAACTGTGGTCAGTATGTCTTTAATCAGAATGTCTAGAAAAGAGATAGGATTGCAGTATCGATCATCATCTGGCCTATTCTCTGATACTAGAATCATCTGTACAAATATCTGTTCCTCTACTCACAACTTAGACCTCATCCCAGAAAATTGTGTGCTTTGAACATTACTGCAAATGTGAAAAATGACCTGTAACTTATCTATCTTCTGGCCCTGAATATAAGTCATAACAATTGTTACTGCCCAAGCTACTCAGATGGGAGTAAGTGGTAGCTTAGGAAATGATGCTATTCTTCTGGAATTTGTGATTGGTATTAGATACACCTACTTAGGATTTATAAGCAACATTGACATGAATCAACCAAAAAATCCACTAGTGAAGTAAATAAACAAAATATCAATTAGGGAAGTAAACAAACAAAAACATTAAGGCCTGTGAAAGAATATACAGCACCAAAGAAAAGGAATAACAACTTTAGAGCAACTGAAAATTAGAATTTATTTTAAAAAAGAGTACATGAAAAATGAGAAACATATAGAAAGTAATATGATTTACAATTATTTTAATTTATAAAGAAAATTATTTTAAATTATATTTATAATTATCTTTCAAAATAGCAAAAAAGAAAATATATTGATATGAAAATATAAATAGATGTCATATGTTTGTCTAAATATGTGTAAGATATAGAGATAGAGTGATATAGATAGATATAATGTACACAAAATCAAAAACTAACTTAGGAGATAATTAAATCACTGCTTTGGAAAGTAGTAATCAAGGCAATTTTGAGACTTCTTTTGAATTAAGTCACTTTTCTATCTTTATGGCCTATTCTCTTCTTTGAGAAGAGAAATTTCTTGTTGAAACTCCACCACAACCAGATTATTATTTCTGACTCCATCAAAGATTTTTGGTGATGGTGTGAACTGCACAGATTTTTGGTCAATCATATACCTATTCAAAAACTCTGACACCATAATACCACAGTCTCACAAAAACACTGCACAAAAGCATGATCAAGAGTCAAAAACGACAGGTAAAGAGATGGAAATATGTGGATGTCTCTGATGTGCGTACATCAGAAAAACACCAACTCACAAATTGAAAGTAATAGTGATTCCCAAAGGAAGAGAGCCAATTAAAACTAACACTGAAAGTTATAATAGGAAAAAAACAATATAATTTCTAATCTGATTAAAGTGTCTGAAAAATCATAAAAATTTATAAGTAGGAATCAGTGTTAAAATGTTTCATATTTAAAATTTTAAATTTTAAAAGAAAGTTTTCATAAAATTTCAAAGGCGAGTAAGCAAAATCAGTTTTTATAGATGTTAAAAACCAGTTCAGCTTTATATTTTAATCATTTCATGATGAATATTTTAAAACAGTGGAGTGGTATTTCTAAATTTTCGAGGAGAAACTTCTGCAATAAAGAAAATGTGTGACATCAGTATCATTTGTATTTGAATGAAATACAATTATGTGCTTGGTTCTCTATTTTAAAATGAGCAAGAAAATACCTAATAGTTACTGTCTTGGAGAGGTGGGCTTCCCAACTTTTTTCCAAAGATGTCATGGAAGGAACTTTTGAGGAGTACTATATGTTTTTAAATTTATTCTAATTATATTTATTTGTTATTACAATAAAATTGATTTTTCAATGTTTATTTCCCATGAGTATAAAACACAAAATAAACTAAAAACTTGTATCATATTAATTGCAGATTGAGTTAGCTGTTTAGTATTGTCCCATGTCTGTTCACCAATTTAAAATGATCTTCGGTTTTTTCTACTTTCTTTTTTTATTGAAGTATAGTTGATTTACAATATTGTGTTATTTTCACATATATAGTACAGTGATTCATTTATATGTTACATATATTTTATATATATTCCTTTTCAGATTCTTTTCTCTTATAGGTTATTAAAAAATATAGAGCACAGTCTCCTGTTCTGTACAGTAGGCCCTTGTTGATTTTCTGTTCCATATATAGTAGTGTTCATGTTAATCCTAACCTAATTTATCCCTCTCTCTACCCCACTTTTCCCTTTGATAACAGTAAGTTTAATTTTTATATCTGTGAGTCTCTTTCTGTTTTGTAAATAAGTTCATTTGTATTCTTTTTAATTTTTTTAGTTTTTTTTAAGTTTTTGTTAGAGTGTAGTTGATTTACAGTGTTGGGTCAGCTACATAGAAAATAATAAAGACACTACCAGAAAATAATAGAGTTCATCAATGAATTTGATAAAGTTCCAAGATACACAATTAATACACAGAAATCTTTGCATTCTTATAAACCAACAACAAAAGATCAGAAAGAGAAATTAAGGAATCAATCCCATTTACCATCTTACCATTGCACCAGAAAGGATAAAATATGTATCATTTTAGAATCCATGTATAAGTAATGTCATATGATACTGGTCTTTCTCTGTCTGACTGAAAATTGCTATATTTTTAAGGAAATGAAGATGAATTGCAAAACCAACTGAACTAATGAGATTAAGAAAAACTAATAGCTGTAGCCAATAAGGGAGTGGATTTATCCAAAAAAGTAATTATTGACCATCTACCATCTGCAAAAATGAAAACATCTTGAAACAAAATTTTAGAGAAATAGTAGGTCTTTAAGCCATATTTTAAATTGTAAAGGAAAAGGGAGGAAAGAATTATAGAAAATAGTTTGGGGAAAGGAAGGTAGCAACACCTCTTTCATCAAAAATATTACAGTTGCTGGCTTTGAGTCTTCTAATAAAGTAAATACATTAGGACTTTGAAAAATATTACAAGCAACTTTTAGTCAAGATAAAAGCCAAAAGAACATAATCTATGGCTTACAACACAAAATAGGTAGGAGATTTATGACCTAGGTATTGTTTTTATTTGTTTGCCCTTTCAAAAGATTTTAGTTACTATGATAATGTTATTTAGGCAATAAATCATTTTGAGAAAATACCCTGGATTGAAGTTAAAATGACCATCATTCTGTGTTGAATATGTTGAGAATGTGGTCTCACATTCCTCTTGGCCAGGGACTTATGCTGCTAGGAACTAGAAAATGGAGTGATTGAGTCATTATCAACATAATCTTCTCCCAGAGGGATTTTTTTTACACCAAAAGGCTGAAAAGCAATTACAGACACAGTGAATTGGCAGTGGCAGATAATCACACTGGTAACAGAAGGAGAGATTAGGCACACACATCTTTATGTTGGTGTCCTGCTGTGCTGGTCATTTTCGGAAAAAAGGAGCAAAGGAATATCATAAATATTCAGCATAAATGTCCTTCATTTATCTTCTAAGATATTTTAGGTACACCTTCCAAAGCACTTAAGTGGCACGTAAAACCCTTGTACAACATATTATTTCTTTTTTTATCTTAGTTTTCACATTTTATTTACATTAAACTAGAATATAAGAAATAAGATTTATTAAGATCACTCTCCTCTGAATGTCCCCTCATTGCTCTTTTCTGAATCTCAGAGTCTTAATTTGGAACTCAATAATGCTTATCTGGCAACTCTGGAAGTGGCAGCTGATGACATTTAGGGGTTCAGCACCCTCCCCAGATTGTGTGGCATGTGCCTTAGAGATCAGTTCAGTTCCATTTAAAACCAGGCATATGTTGACTAAATGAGGCAGGGCTATTGGAGACCTCATAAAAAGGAGGTTCTTAATAATATTTCTTTTTGTCTCTCTCACTATGGGCATAAAATGATCAGAAATAAGACTCCAGAGGCCACAGAGAGTTAAACTTTTGGATTAAATTCTTGAAGTTGAATTTTTACATGCTGCAAAGAATCAGAATCCAGTTCATGTACACAAAGGGAAATTTTGAAACAATTTATTTAAATTTCTCAGAATTTGTCATTTATTTCCAGTTCAGCAGCAATAGATTGTTTTTCCCCATTCAGCATTTTTTTTTTCAATCCAACAGACTCATCTTATGAAGATAGGATAATTTTTCTATGTTCATTTGGTATAACACGAACAGCTTTGGCTAGAGCAGAAAAATGAACTACAATTTTCAGATATTTGCACATGCTTTCATTCATATTTTTATTCAGTTATTTAAATTTTAGTTCAATGGATACATGCTTTTTGAATTAAATATAGCCTGGCTATACCAGTAAAAGAGTAAAATTATTAATAAATTACTGATGATTAAATTATTGGCATTTAAAACTTATTTTTACCTAATGACTTTAAAAATCTATGAAAACAAAGTAATGGGATAATTTTAAAATAACTAGTGGTGACTAACATTCTATAAGTAAATTAAGATGTTTGATTATGGATACAAAATTAGGCTGTCAGCTTTTAAAATAAATATAATATATATTAAAATATAGATTTAAAATAGAAGATATAAATTCAACACATGTATACCTAGTTTTAAGTATTCCTGCTTTCTAAACTCAGTACTGGAAAGATTAAAATATAAAGTCAGTTAAAGCATTGAGGCTTGCCTGTAGAATAAGCAGCTGTCTTTGCCCATTTATTGTCTCACTAATCTGGTTTAGAAATATGTGTTTGTGAAATAAATTGATAATTGCATTTACAAGAGCCTTCCTAATAGTATTATATTTGATATATGTAACCTACGCTCAGTGGATAAACATTTGTAGAAGCAACTATCCCAATCACGCCTTTCTTAAAGTATTTTTTATTAAGGTAACTTAAATTTGGGTTGAAAAAATATAGGCTTTATCAAAGTTTAAAATAACACATACAAATACCTCCAATTATTGCTGTGAGATACCTGGAGCAAAGCACTAGGTCTGACTTCTTGCATTATCTGGAGAAGAAGGTAGCACAACAAGCACACAGGAGCATCAGTGAAAAGGATGCCTTCTAAGTGCTACTACTTTTACTGTTAAGGATAAAACTTATTCTGCATTCAGTGTATTCATATTGGCACAGTAAATACATTCACTTTTTTTAAAAAAATGATTCTCATGATATAACTAAGACATAAGCAGTATTTATCCCACTTATATGAAAGAAACTTAGTTTCTAAAAGATTAATTTGTCCAAGGTCAAAAATAAATAAAAAGAAAATGTTTAACTTGAAGGTCAAATCAGTCACATGATTCCAGAGCTTATGTCTTAACCTGCACCCAAATTCAGACAAGTAAATTTTATCTTCATAATTCATCGTTGATTTTTATTTTTCAAGTCAATAGTTATCATCAGCCAATCAACTGTTTACTTTTTAAATGTATTTTTTGAAATCATACCTTTAGTGATTTATTCATATTGTGTTCATTACTAATGTGCATGCTGATTATTGAAGCATATCCACTCATCTAATACAAATTAATTCACTTAACATTTAACAAATATCTACTGATTTCCTACTTTGTTCCAGTCATTTTGTCAAGTCCTAGGCATATAAAAATGAAGAATCAAAGCATATAGATACTACAGCTAGTAAGTTACAGATTCAATTTAATGAATGGACTCAATGAAAGCATTAATAGAAAAAGCTTTACTTTTACCCATCTTTGTTGTTGCTCAGTTACTCAGTCATGTCCAATCCTTTGTGATGCCTTGGAGTAGCACACCAGGCTTTCTTGTCCTTCTCTATCTCCCAGAGTTTGCTCAAACTCATGTCCACTGAGTCAGTGATACCTTCCAACCATCTTATCCTCTGTCGTCCACTTCTCCTCCTGCCTTCAATCTTTCCAGGCATCGGGGTCTTCTCCAATGACTTAGCTCTTCGCATCAGGTGGCCAAAGTATTGGAGCTTCAGGATCAGTCCTTCCAATGAATATTCAGGGTTGATTTCCTTTAGGATTGACTGGTTTTGATCTCCTTGCTGTTTCCAAGGGACTCTCAAGAATCTTCTCCAGTACCTCAGTTTGAAAGCATCAGTAGTTCTGCACTCAGCCTTCTTTATGGTCCAGCCTTTCATCTGTACATGACTTCTGGAAAAACAATAGCTTTGACTATACAGACATTTGCCAGAAAAATAATGTCTCTGCTTTTTAATACACTGTCTAGGTTTGTCATAGCTTTTCTTCCAAGGAGCAAATGTCTTTTAATTTCGTGGCTGCAGTCACTATTTGGAGCCCAAGCAAAGCCTCTTCATACCCAACAGCTATTTCCTTTCTCAGAAAATCCAGATTCCATGTGGCCCCAATAGAGATTCTAAAATCAGGATGTAGCTAGTCCTTCCAAGCCACAATCAGAAACAACTCTAGGGTAGCAAACCCCTCTTTTCCAGTGAGATGAGGGCTCCCCCAGAGCAAAACTCCATAAGAATAAATAAGCATTTCCAGGAAACATCATTCTCACTCCCTTTAAACAATGAATACTTCAAGTAGACATCTTATGCACAACTCAAAACTCTGGAACCAACCACCATATGTACTTTAATCCTCTCTTGTCCAGCCTCTTCATTGTCCTGTTTTTTCATGTCCAAGCACATTCCCAATAACTCCAGCCATTTTCCCTGTTTCCTTTCAAATTACTGCCATTGCAGTTTCCATTTCTTTAGATGACTTTTTCCCACCTAACCATGCTTTAATTAAACAATTTCCAGCTTGGTCCAACTTTGATTCCACCAAAAGACAGCTTCCACATTTCTATGTAAGAAAGATTTGGAGGTATCATTTGGATGGCAAAACCAAGAGATCTCTCTACACTTGTGAACATTCCAATGGTTGTTACTTGTACACTCACATTCACTGGGTTGGAAGAATTTATAAGATTCACAGAGACGGTGTGGGATGCTATGTCCAAAATCTCTCACACATCGCTTGGAACTGCCCTGCCCTCTGCTGCTATGGAGATGTTTAAGGTTTTGTTCATATTCTAATTAAACCATATCTCTAGCTTTGACAGGACTATTGCAAAAGCATTGGGAGCAATTGTTTGTCATATTCAATATCAAAGTCAGCTTAACCAAGGACTGTGGCAAAGAATGGATGTTTAAAGGGACAGAAATGGTGTGGGTACTCCAGAATGGTCTATTTGTCATTTCATTATCCTATGCAATACATATTTTTTCCTTCTGTAGAACCCTGCAAGGAAGACAATTTTCAGTGTAAGAATGGGGACTGTATTCTGCTGGTGAATCTCTGTGATGGTTTTCCACACTGTAAGGATGGCTCAGATGAAGCAGATTGTGGTACGTTTTATTTTTAGGAAAAAACTTTCATCATCTTAATTTCTACATTTGGATTCTACAAATGCAAAAGGAAGATTATGACTATATTTATTAGGACATATCTTGGTACTTATGGATTATTATTTCCTGGTGATTTTAGTGCCTCTGCCATCATTCTGGTTACAAGAAATGCTAACACACGAACTTGTTTCTGTTTAAAGTTGACTACATTTAATACCTTTAAGCCTGCGTGCGTTAAGTTGCTTCAGCTGTGTACAACTCTATGCAACCCTATGGACTGCAGGCTGCCAAGCTCCTGTGTCCATGTGATTTCCGAGGAAAGAATACTGGAGTGGGTTGCCATTTGCTTCTCCAGGTGATCTTCCTGACCCAGAGATCGAACTCGCACCTCTTAGGTCTCCTGCATTGGCAGGCAGGCTCTTGACCGCTAACGCCACCTGGGAAGCCCAGCTTTAGGTCTAGGACAATGCATTTTCAGGTAAAAAGCATAAAATACCTCAGAAAGACAACAGCCCATGCCAGCCACTCAGGCCACCACTCTTACTCATATTTTGCACATTGCTTACACACAGAGGCAACCTCATGCTTATTTATAACTGACTTTCTTAGACTTGTCCTTGCATTCTTGATTCTTCAGTATCTAATTCTCCTTCTGCCTTGAGTCTCCTGTCCATCCCCTATCCAGCTCTCTGTTACATTAGGAATAATGACTACTTTTACTCTGTCCTGTTTTATTTAGAAAAAAAAAATAGTAAAAGCTATTTATGATATGCATGTGCTATAACAGGGTGCTGTAAAATGATCTTAACATAACTGGAATTAACTCTGTTTCACCGAGAACTGAGGCTTGGAGGAGTTAAGTAGTTGCAAAAGATCACAGATCTAGTAAGGCTTAGGGCTATGTTTTCAACCCAAGTCTGTCTAATTCTACAGGGAATGCCTTTATTCTTTTTATCATCAGAAAAAATGGTAAAGAATAACAAACACTTATAGAATTATTGTATGATATTTGTGGGTAAAACTACGATGGGTGATATTTTATCTGTTTGGTAAACTAACTCTCTTAGCCCAGTCTCCCACCTAGCTGCTAATGGCCTTAACTCTCTGTCCTAAATGGTTGTAAAGTGAAGGGGGGAATGACAGAAACCAAACAGCAAAAAAATAAGGTCAAATAAGATACTTTCTGGAGAGAGAAGTAAGAAAAAAAAATGTTTAAAGTTGTTCTTGAATTTGTTTTCCTTCTTTTAGTAACTATGCTTATAAGCTCTTCAAAATAGCTTTATTTTCTGTTTATTGGCTGTACTGATATGCAATGAACTTACATATCTCTGCCAGTTCCATCTTTATAATCAAATGAAAAAACAAAATTCATACTACAAAACTTATTGTTTTCAACTTAAGACTTCCAGTGTGTTCTTAAGAAAAATCATACACTATCAATCTCTAAATGTTAAGAACCTTACGTGTTTAGCTTAAGAGCCCAACATTTGTTTATTGGCTTGGGTCACAGTGACCCTGTGTGTGATCTCATCTTTTCAGTGCGTCTCTTCAATGGCACGACAGACGGCAGTGGTTTGGTGCAGTTCAGGATTCAAAGCACATGGCATGTAGCCTGTGCCGAGAACTGGACAACCCAGATCTCAGATGATGTGTGTCAGCTGCTGGGACTAGGGTAAGTAATTCCACTCAGCTCTCAAATTACTCTCAAGCTTTTTTTATGGATTTCAAATTGGGTTTATTAAGAAATTTAAAATTTGTGGAAGTCATGAATTTAGAAAACACATGCTCCAAAGGGAAGAAAACGTAAATCTTGTTTAACCCCATTCTCAAAAAGACAACCATAGTTAATAATCTTTCAAGAAATATTATATAAATATGAGTATACAGAAATAGTATATCATAAAATCATGCAAAATACCATATTTTAAGCTGTTTTGTAACCTATTTACATATGAACATTTTTCATGTCATTAAATATTTTCTATAGATTGTCTTTTTTAAGAAAAGGAAATATTCCATTTTATGCTCTATTATAATGTATATAACTAATCACATGGGTAATGGAGAAAACACGCTTTTGCTGTGTCTTCCTGACCCATTCATGACAGTTCTTTTGGAAAATTTGAAGAAGTATTATTGTCATGAGAAAGAAAATGTGCAGAATTGCAAGACTTAATTCAAGTAATAATTCCGTATTAATGACTCTCAAAATAAATGACTCTCAAAAAATTACTATCAGTTCAGTTCAGTCACTCAGTCATGTCCGACTCTTTGTGACCCCATGGACTGCAGCACACCAGGCTTCCCTGTCCTTCACCATCTCCTAGAGTTTGCTCAAACTCATGTCAATTGAGTCGGTGGGGTGTTGGTTATGGGGAATAATATTTTTTGATGAAAAATCAACAAAACACTGAAATGAATAGTTGTATATCCTCACTGCAAGTAAAGCAGTGGATAAGTGGCACTGACTCCAGATTCCTACTTTAACGTTGCTTTTAATTCAATAGTTCCTGGCTTCCCTGGTGTCTCAGAGGTTAAAGCATCTGCCTGCAATGCGGGAGACCCGGGTTCAATCCCTGGGTTGAGAAGATCCCCTGGAGAAGGAAATGTCAACCACTCCAGTGTTCTTGCCTGGGAAATCCCATGGACAGAGGAGCCTGGTGGGCTACAGTCCACAGGGTCGCAAAGAGTCACACACGACTGAGTGACTTAAATTTCTAACTTAACTTTAGTTCAATAGTGAGTCCATGCAGGTGAGGCCCTAGGAAGTTATTTGCTTCCACTCAGTTCAGTCGCTCAGTCATGTCTGATTCTTTGTGACCCCATAGACTGCCGCACGCCAGGCCTCCCTGTCCATCACCAGGTCCCGGAGTTATTCAAACTCGTGTCCATTGAGTCACTGATACCATCTAACCATCTCATCTTCTGTCGTCCCCTTCTTCTCCTGCCTTCAATCTTTCCCAACATCAGGGTCTTTTCCAAAGAGTCAGTTATTTGTGTCAGGTGGCCAAAGTATTGGAGTTTCAGCTTCAACATCAGTCCTTCCAATGAACACCCAGGACTGATCTCCTTTAGGATGGACTGGTTGGATCTCCTTGCAGTCCAGGGGACTCTCAAGAGTCTTCTCCAACACTACAGTTCAAAAGCATCAATTCTTTGGTGCTCAGCTTTCTTCACAGTCCAACTCTCACATCCATGCCTAACTACTGGAAAAACCATAACTTTGACTAGATGGACCTTTGTTGGCAAAGTAATGTCTCTGCTTTTTAATATGCTGTCTAGGTTAGTCATAACTTTTCTTCCAAGGAGCAAGTGTCTTTTAATTTCATGGCTGCAATCACCATCTGCAGTGATTTTGGAGCCCCCCAAAAATAGTCTGTCACTGTTTCCATTGTGTCCCCATCCATTTCCCATGAAGTGATGGGACCAGATGCCATGATCTTAGTTTTCTGAATGTTGAGCTTTAAGCCAACTTTTTCACTCTCCTCCTTCACTTTCATCAAGAGGCGTTTTAGTTCATCTTCACTTTCTGCCATAAAGGTGGTGTCATCTGCATATCTGAGGTTATTGATATTTCTCCCAGCAATCTTGATTCCAGCTTGTGCTTCATCCAGCTTAGCATTTCTCATGATGTACTCTGCATATAAGTTAAATAAGCAGGATGACAATAAGCAGCCTTTACATACTCCTTTCCCAATTTGGAACCAGTCTGTTGTCCCATGTCCAGTTCTAACTGTTGCTTCTTGACCTGCATACAGATTTCTCAGGAGGCAGGTGAGGTGGTCTGGTATTCCCATCTCTTTAAGAATTTTCCACAGTTGCTTCCACTACTCAATTTGATAGCCATGCTGAGGAGCTGTTTTATAGACTCAGGAACTTAGTACAGTTTAGGCTAAGGAGATTGGCTCCTTGACCTTGTGACCACAGTTGTTGAATCTAAATGCTCTGGATGATTGGGCTTTACTGTACAGGCGCTTGTGTTCCAGTTTACTGTCTAAGTATCACTATATGATTGTCAACACAGGTGATGTTTGAACCTTAGCTAAACTGTCTCCTCAAAGAGACAATGTTGGGGTCAAGGCGAAACCTTCACAAAGGTCAAAGTAATCAAGATCTTCTTTGGCAAAAATATTTTTAATGCATTTGAATAAAATATGTTGAGTGATAGCATAAAGCTGACTGTATTTTCATGCAAGAGCATATTGGAAAGGAAACATTTATCTTCATTATTTTTTCTAACATTTGCTGATATAAACACATTATTTTGATTACTCACAAATTGGAAGTTTATGCATTGGCAATGATAATGTGTCTGGTCTTTGGATGAATAAGACATAGTTTTTGCTTTAAATGCTTATGTGGAGGAGACAGACACAGAAATAGAGAATTACAATATAATGTGAGAAAGACAATGTCCTGTAGGAGAACCTCTACTCAATTTGGGCATGTCAGGGAAAGCTTTCTAAAAAGTGGCCTGAGCTGTATGGATGATGGCCAGTTCCACATAACCATATACTGTCTATTTACAAGTTTTTCCCTCCAGCCAGATTTTACTCTCTAGTTCACTGACCTCATTTCTAATGAATCACAGTCACAATCACAGACAAGGACAGAGAACTAGATTTTTTTTAGTGTGTGTAAAGCAAGTAGTACACCCCACTGCCTTCAGTACAATGTTTTTCATGAAGGTCAGGCACTTGGCTCTCTTCAGAAATGAGTCAGATAATCTCTGCAAAGACTTTAATCTTTGGACCGGCACTTCTTAACCAGTCTCCCTAGTGCTCTAGTGATTGAAAGAAAGTTACAGCCTTAATGAGAATATGTCTAGATTGGTGCATGCTAACGAAAGAAAACTTAGTTTAAAATGATGTGTTTGGTATAGAGGAAAGTAATTTAAGAGTCAATTTATTAAAAAGGCACTGTAGCCTCTCAAGATTATTTGCATAGTTAGGGTATAAAATGCAATTCCCCACAGATTCTAGTAAATTATATGAGGCAGATTTCATCAGCTTTCCTATTTTTAATGAAATATTTTCATTCCCCACCATTGATAGCTGCATAAGTAAAAAGAACTTTGAATAACATTTTCATGTCTCTGATCAAAGTATGAAAGAAAACATTTTAGACTGATGCAAGAATAAATGTTAAAGAAATATTGAGTAGTGGTTTTTAAAGTATTTCTTAGGAAACCACACTTCCCTGTTATTAACGCAATAAATGAATGATGCAGTTGATGTGCTCTGCTAAGGCATTAAAATCAAGAAGTCATCAGGTCTGTAAACCTCTACAAAATTTAGGAAATGCTAACATTTTAAAAATAAAATTAACTATAAGTATCCCCATGAGGAACTAATGTTAATTTTTAAATCCCATAGTAGTCTTGTGCCAGATACCTTCATTTCATATATCAAAAACATCAAATTGACCCTCTCATTCTGAACCCCAAATAAAAAATAGAATTACTTCAATGTTATTCCATTTCAGAGGTGTTTTGAAAATGTTGGTAGGAGAGTGGTAAATATTTTTAAAAATTAACATTTCACATACATAGAGCATAATAATTTAATTTTCTGTGTAAGCACTAGAGCAAATTCTTATTCACAATTTAACACCAAAAATAGGTTCATAGAAAATTGAAAATAGAATCTGTGTCTCCTATTAGTTTAAGAAATTGATAGACAAACAATGCTCCAGTTCTTGTACATATTTTCTGTCAATATCCCCAAACTTTCAACTATGAAGGCAAAGCCTTAACACAAAAAAAATAAAGATTAGATATAAGAATTAATAGGAAAAGTGTAACTGCTACCTCAAATTTAAATGATTTTTTTATTTGCTAACTTTATGCAAAAAATAATAAATAATATTTTCTGTTATTTTAAAATTTTAATTTACAAGTTCACCATGCAAGAAAATTTTAATTTTATTCTTAGCTATGTTCCTTGGGTGGAATGGCTGAAGCAGTGGGCTAGTTGGGTAGGAGGGGCTGTGGGCAAAATGGTGAAAAAAATTTTATTTTACTTGGTTTAATTGACCAGGCTAAAAAGCTAATCATTTGCCTGAATTGCAATTTATAGTTCTGATTTTTCATTCCTGATTTAGAATGAGAAATACATTAATTAAAATAAGCAAAGAGAAAATAATAGCAAACTGTAATAATTTATAACTTCCTGGGAGGGATTGGGGGCAGGAGGAGAAGGGGACGACAGAAGATGAGATGGCTGGATGGCATCACCAACTCGATGGGCATGAGTTTGGGTAAACTCCGGGAGTTGGTGATGGACAGGGAGGCCTTGTGTGCTGCGATTCATGGGGTCTCAAAGAGTCGGACAGGACTGAGCGACTGAACTGAACTGAACTGAAGATTAATCTGTAATAGGCATATCATCTCACAAAGATGTAGAAAACACAGTGGTAAGTAATTATATCTGCTATGGGCAAGGGCATGAAAACAAGTATACCAATGAATTGTAATCCAAGAGCTGGATCAGCAGTTCCCAAACCTGGTGATACATTAAAATCATCCAGTCATGTTCCCAGGCATTTAGATTCAGGGTGGTCTAGGTCAACGGTTCCCAGTGTTCCAGTTAAAAATCAAATTAGTAACTGAATCACTTTGCTTTACAGCAGAAATTAACAGAATTTTATAAATCAACTATACTTCAATAAAGTAAATTTTAAGAAAGACAAATATTATATGATATCACTTATATGTGAAAACTAAAAAGATGATACACATGATCGTATTTAGAAAACAGAAACAGATTCACAAACTCTGAAAACAAACTCATGGTTACCAAAGAGGAAAGGTTGAGGGGAGGGAAAAAGTAGGATTTGGGGATTAACACATACACACTGCTATATGTAAAACAGATAATCAACAAGGACGTACTAGATAGCACAGGGAACTCTACTCAATATTCTGTAATAACCTACATGGCAAAAGAGTCTGAAAAAGTATGAGTATATGTATAAAACAATCACTTTGCTGTATGCCTGAAACTAACAGCATTGCAAATCAACTAATCAGCTATCCCTCAATATAAAATAAAAATTCAACTAAAAAATAAGATAAAAAAGAATCAGCAGCATCTGTAACAACCGCCTGGGATGCATGTATACAAATTTACATTCTGGAGCCCCACCTCAGACCCACTCATCTGAAAGTCTAGAGCAGAGCCCAACAGTTTGTATTTGAATAAGCCCTTAAGGTGTTTCTGGCTCGCTATAGTTTGAGAATCACTATCTAAGTGTAGTTGTCCTTAACCTTCTTCTATGTGTCATGGACATTTTTGGCAGTCT
Organism: Dama dama; assembly: GCF_033118175.1. Classification (NCBI taxonomy): domain Eukaryota; kingdom Metazoa; phylum Chordata; class Mammalia; order Artiodactyla; family Cervidae; genus Dama; species Dama dama. Next base: position 24,101,103 of record NC_083711.1, read on the forward strand.
GGTGGAATTTACCAACCTCTTCTTAGGTGCATATTTTTAAGTTGCAAAAGAGTAAAATACACATAATTTTGAAGGAAATTCATTTCATTGAAAAAGCTATCAAGGTGTTAAAAATATAGTATGATACTATATATTTCTTTTTTAAGAGAGTAAATAAGGTATGTTGGTGATTCTAATGATTGTGTGCTATCAAAGATGAGCATAAGTGATAATTTTAGACGTATGCATTAAAATCTGAAGATATGTGTAATTTGTCTTGGTGACAAAATGATAGGCGCTGCTAATAATATTGTGGTTAGTCACCTACATTAATAGCAGAAATAAAGACTGTGTTTCAATTACAAGTTAGTAAAAATAAAGATGTCATTATTTCTCCTCCAACTATAAACTGGCTACATGTTCCCATGAATTGCTAGGGGCTCCATAGAACTCAGGCTGGAATTTTGGCTACAGTAAGAGCCAGAGGTCTTGGTTCTTTCAAGAACACTGGATGATTCTCCTACTACAGGAAAGTAGTCCAGTCATATCAAAAGATCTCAAGAAACCTTGTATATTTGTTTCAATAGAAAATAGAAATTATACAAAACATCTTTGAAGTTTGGTTGTTTCATTTCATCTGGTATTAAAAACAAAGTTAAAAATAATTAAACATTTTTTCTTCTACTAAGAACATGTGTGCTAAGTCGTGTCTGACTCTTTGCGACCCTTGTGAACTGTAGCCTGCCAGGTTCCTCTGTCCATGGAATTCTCCAGGCAAATATTCTGCTGTGGGCTGCCGTGTCCTCCTCCAGGGGATCTTCCCAACACAGGGATCAAACCCTCCTGTCTTACTTCTCACACATTGACAGGTGCGTTCCTTACCACTAGCACCACCTCAGAAGCCCAACACGCAGGTTTAGCTTCCCTATGTGCGGGTCAACTCTGGTTTAATCCAGGGGATTCCTCAGCTTTTCATTCTGACACTAGCCTCTTTTAACTTCTCTGGAAAACTTTTTCGCCCTGTAGATCAAAACAAAATTAGAGAGTTTAAAAGGACCACTATAAGTGAGACATCATTAAAATGGATTTTTTTAAAAAAAGAAAAAAATTCATGGCTAAGAGTTCAACAAACACAGGTTGATATTATTGCTTGCCTGGGAAAAATCCATTCCTGATGTACGCTAGTAAGTATCTGGAAATATATTATTGGAAAATAAAGGATTCTTTTATAAGAAATCACTTATTTTTATTAATTCAATTTAGGGAGCAAACTCTTTGTTGTCTTTAACTTTTATTTTGACTTAAACTTGAATGGGTATTTTGCAACCCAGAGAAATTTATGGGGCAAGGAAATTGCTGAGAATATAATTATACACATAAAGAGAGAAAATTTCTTCTGGTCAATTGTGAATCATCTACCAATAAATTTTCTGCAACTTAGCTGTCTAGTCTACAAAAGCCTGTTGCAGAGTTGGGGAGTTTTCATTTGGTTTTTGTTTTCTGTTTCTGCTTTTTTAATTGAAGGCTTTTTTCCTTCACTTAAGAGTGTTACATTAAAATAACAAATATAGTTTTCCCCAAACCAAAATATCCTTCACCATTCCCTTAAATCCTGTTGTTGCGGAGAGGGAGGGAGGCATCTATATTCTAAAATAGAAACAGATAAAGGCAGGGGAAAACTATCATTCCCTGAATGAATAACAAAAGTTTTCTTGTTCATTCTGTTGTTGTTGTTGTTTAGTCAGCCGTTAAGTTGTGCCCAACTCTTTTGCAACGCCACAGACTGTAGCCCACCAAGGCTCCCCCGTCCGTGGGATTTCTCAGGCAAGAATACTGGAGTGGGTTGCCATTTCCTTCTCCAGGGATCTTCTCTACCCAGGGATGGAACCTGCACCTCCTGCATTGGCAAGCAGGTTCTTTACCACTTAGCCACCAGGGAAGCTCCTTGTTCATTTAGCCTCCCTCCTAAAAATTATTCCCAACTGATCAACCTGTAAACAACATGGTATATTTTTTGAGGTCAAGGACAATTTTGGATTAAATTGATGAAATCAAATGGGATAATATACTCTCTTTCTCCTTTCTTTTAATTACACCTTCCTCTTCTCTTATTTTCTTTCTTACTTGCTTTTTGCTTTCGTCATCACTTCCTTATTCCCCTCAACTTTTCATCTCTATTTCCTTCCATTTTTTCTTCCTTTCTTTACACTCTTATCTTTTCAATAGAAACTGTGTTGATTTATAACAGAGTATATGTGGTAAAGTTAATAGACTAGTAGAGTAAATAAGGTCTAAAGAAAGAAGGAACCAAATGGATACAATATACAGGGTCAGCACAACTATTAATATATATGTTTTAGATTCCCTGGAAACCCATGCCAAAAACAAAACATTAAACGTTGCATAACTTTAATTATGAGATAAGTTGAATAATACCAGTTCCATAGGAAGACAGATTTCTTCTGAACCCTCAATTATAAAGGAAATTTTGCATTTTTGACCTTAAAGTGTAGTAAGGCATTAAAAAGCATGCACTAAGAAATTTTATAGTAAACATGTGGGTGTATATCGTATACCTCTTATTCAAAGATAAATAAACTGCAATGACTGAGAAAACAATGTTACAATTGAATCAAGAATATACTACAAGGGATTAAGATCATTTTATCCAAGATGCAGTCCACAGAGATCCCATCTCCCGTGATCGAAGTATCACTTCTCTCAGCCATGTTTTTGGTTTTTAGTAGGAGATACCAGGAGTTTGTCTCTTTGCAAATACCATTCATATGGTAGAGAGTGGCTACCAGACTGACCCTATCAATTTCTCTCTGGTTCTTAATACAGTAGCTTGTACAAAGGGGTAAATTAGTCAGGGGAAGAAAATTTTTTCTACTGGCATTTGTTTTTCCTTTTGTTTGTCATGAAATTTTGAGTTGAGATCAGAAAATCTAAAATTAATTAAGCTTACTTGTTTTCTAAGAGCTAACATATGGCTGGGTAAGCGCTAGGTGAGTTGTTATAAATGTGTTAAATGAATGAGCTATCTTAGTTACAATGTGTCCAGTTCAGTCATGATGCTTGTGGAATTGCCCACGTGTCCCCACTCTCCTAGTGGGATGCTTCGCCACCCATTGCCTCAAATTCCTTTCATTCACCCTTCTCCTGCCTATTAAAATGCTCTCTCCTACCTTCTGTCCTGCCAAATCGATCCCTCTCTTTCCCTCCAATTGAAAGGGAAGGCCCATTCTTCTAAACCATTTTCAGACTAATCCCATCTGGTTCCATTCATTACTTAAACCTTTTGGGGTGTGAAATGAGCTACAGTGCCTGACTGCAGCATTTGCAACATTTGCTATTATTCTTTGCAGCTTTAGTGAGTCCAAAAGCTTAAAACACCCCTACCTAAGCTCCAGCTTCAGGGAGGAATTCTTATCACAGCATACACAGTCTAAGGAGGGAGACAAAAGAAAGGAAACCGACAAGGGGCCTGAGAAGAGTCAGATTTAATGCTGTGCAAGACGCCTTGGGACAGGCTTCTTTTTCTCTCTAGAATTCTTCTCTGAGTGTATTTTTATGCTCCATATATGACCTCAAAAATAATAATGGTGGGTTGCATTTATATGCTTCTTTTCTTGCAGAGAATAAGGTTCCCCTGAAGCCAGGGGAGCCTTTTGAGGGTGCACAGTGTACAAAAATGGTAATGAAGTCTTAGAAATAGGCAGTCAGGGGGCATTACATTGTCATCAACGTGATGCTGCATGGATGCATTTTTATGTGGCACGAAACTGCAGATTTCAAACAGTTATGCAAATATGCACAGAGTTATCTAAATCTGCAAAGCTGGGACCTTTTCAAAATTAAAAAAAAAAAAAAATGCAAACTCCAGCTGTAATCTTGACAGAATGCCTCTCTAAAACTGAACAACTGGTTTTCTCTCAAAGAGGAAACTGAGTCAGGGACGGCTTCAGTTACATGCTTCAATTAAAGAACTGAGTGTAATATATTCTCAACAATTCAGTTTCTCAGTTCTGAGATTTTGTTTCTATGAACTAAATAGTGACTTAACACACGGTTGCCAGCCTTTTATTTTGCCAAGAATATTTTAAATGTATCCTTATCATCTCCATCATTTTCTAAAATAAGAAATAGTTTATCATAAACTTCCTCTGCTGCTTATATTTTGTTTATTGCTAATACCAATTGGAAGACATCATATTTGGTTTGAAAAAGGTGAGTTCAGCTTGGCAGGGTATGAAATGCAGGTATTCTCTCTCAAATTAAGTTCTAACTTTTAATATCCAGCACTGATGCCTGGAAATGTTTGTTTGAACCAATGGGCTCTACACACCACCCTTAGGTTGCTGATATCAATATTTACAATAAAAGTTAATTATGTGAGTACTTTAGAAGTTTTTCCAAGAGAACGTTTTACCCAGTTGTTCTGAGTATCCCAAAACAATATACGTGCACCATTAACTGCAGCTTTTTTTTTCTTATGTAAAGTTTGAGGTTGCAAATTTAGAACACAAGCTTAGAATACAAGCTAGATGTCTGTCATTTTGTCCACATACATACATAATCTATTTTTCTCAGTCAGCTAGTGAAAACATAACTACGGAACAGTACTTGAGAATCCCAGGTAGAACATTCAGCATTTACTAAATATTCTTCATCCTTAAAGCTTTGCCTCTAGTCTTCCTCTCTTCTGACAGAGGCTTGTGTTAAAAATATAACTGAAAGTCCCACCACAGTGCAGTACCAGCGATAGGTGTGTGATAAACAGATATTAGATTAAAAACTGATTTATAAATAATTTTCAGTATTTTTTTCAATTTCGTTTTGCTTACACTTTTCTTTGAATTTCCACAGAAATTAATACATCTCCTCAGGATCTATCTTTAAAAGACAACTAAGCAATAGACTAAAAACAGCCAGAGACAAAGCAAGCCTTAAATCCACAACCTTAATGTATATTTTTAATGAATAACTTTTCTAAATGTTCCCCCATGTAGTCACAAGTGCTGTCAAATGACAAAACTAAATCAATTTAATAACAGGTTGATGTCATTTATTCAAGGGGAAGGACTTCCCCCAGTGACTCAGTGATAAAGAATCCACCTGCAATGCAAGAGACGCGGGAGACGCGGGTTCGATCCCTGGGTCAGGAAGATCCTCTGGAGAAGGAAATGGCAACCCACTTCAGCATTCCTGCCGGAGAATCCCATGAACAGAGGAGCCTGGCAGGCTACAGTCCATGGGGTTTCAAAGAGTCAGACGTGACTGAACACACACATACACATGCATTCAAGAAAAAATAGCCCATGGATTGGAGGGGACAGTGCCTCACATGCAGTGGAGCACTATTACCAAGGGATTTGGGGCAGGAGTGAGTTTTATAGAATGCTAGAAGAGGCAAGGCAGAAACCGGGTACCACTGGCTGAAAGGCCAAGGATTTCCTTATAGGCTCCCAGGCTACCAGGTCCTGTTTTCTAGGGTAAGGTGAGCCAGCTAAGGCAGAAAGTGAAGAAGAACTAAAGAGCCTCTTGATGAAAGTGAAAGAGGAGAGTGAAAACGTTGGCTTAGAGCTCAACATTCAGAAAATTAAGATCATGGCATCCGGTCCCATCACTTCATAGCAAATAGATGGGGAAACAGAGGAAACAGTGGCTGACTTTATTTTTGGGGGGATCCAAAATCACTGCAGATGGTGACTGCAGCCATGAAATTAAAAGATGCTTACTCCTTAGAAGGAAAGTTATGACCAACCTAGACAGCATATTAAAAAGCAGAGACATTACTTTGCCAACAAAAGTTCATCTGGTCAAGGCTATGGTCTTTCCAGTGGTCATGTATGAATGTGAGAGTTGGACTGTGAAGAAAGCTGAGCACTGAAAAATTGAGGCTTTTGAACTGTGGTGTTGGAGAAGACTCTTGAGAGTCCCCTGGACTGCAAGGAGACCCAACCAGTCCATCCTGAAGATCAGTCCTGGGTGTTCATTGGAAGGACTGATGTTGAAGCTGAAACTTCAATACTTTGGCCACCTCATGTGAAGAGTTGACTCATTGGAAAAGACCCTGATGCTGGGAGGGATTGGGGGCATAAGGAGAAGGGAACAACAGAGGATGAGATGGCTAGATGGCATCCCCAACTCGATGGACATGAGTTTGAGTAAACTCCGGGAGTTTGTGATGGACAGGGAGGCCTGGCGTGCTGCGATTCATGGGGTCGCAAAGAATCGGACATGACTGAGTGACTGAACTGAACTGAACTGAGCCAGCTAAACCTGAGTTGGAGGATTATGACTGGTGTTACATTTTCTTGACAGTGAAGCGCTTCCTGTAAGTGTAGGCTGACTTAGAATTAGATTTGCGACATGGACCAGGCCCCTGGGTGATGTTCATTTTGTGAATCCTGATGTATGAATTAATTTATGAGTGCCTTAAACAGATTGCTTAGGTCCACTCATTTTGTCACAAATGGCAAAATTTTATTCTTTGGTACCTGTTCCTCTGTTGATGGGCACATAGGTTGCTTCCATATTTTGGTTTGTAAATAATACTGCTGTCAACATTGAAATGCATGTATCTTCTTAAGTGAGTGTTTTCCTTTTCTTTGGATGTCTTTATTCCTGTTTTCTTTTCTGAGCTATAACAGCTATATTTTATATAAGTCTTTAAAAAACATAATTATTCTTCCCACATGGAAGGAATATATTAAACTTTAGCAATAATAGGAGTAAGACTCATTTTCCCTTGGGTAAATCCATTTTAGACTTTATTGAAGGACTGGTCATTGATTTGTGTGCTTCAGTTATTTTCATCTGTTTATAAAATGAAAGTGCAAGTGATAAATCCTGGGACATTACATAGGAGTTTCATTGTTCCAGCTTTCTGTTCAGTGGATGAAAGCTACTAGACACTTTCAAGGTCTTTAAGGTATTGAATGACCTGAAAGAGAGAGGAAACACCCTCTCCTTAGTTCTTTTCCTCTTACTGATCATAACAGGCATGAGTCTTCCTTGGAAACTCCTCTGCGTACAGAGGTAGGAAATGTTCAGCATTGACAATCATCTGGGAAAGACACTGGGACGTCTTTTGAAGAGGCAGTGGGCGGGTAATGATATTCCACAATATTGTAAAGTAATTAGCCTCCAACAAATATAAGTAAATGAAAAAAATAAATAAATAAGATAGGAACAGCATCATCTCTGTGCCAGACAGGAGACGTGAGCAGGCACCAGGATGTCTCTAACCTAAAGGCATGGTTTAAATGAAGATTGAAGTCTAGAATAAATAAAAGGCAGGAAAAAGTAAAAACAGAAGCCAAAAGTTTCCAGCCTAAGCCTAGAAAAGAGTGGATAATTAAAAGAAATCTTCCATGAAGGCTCACAGTTGACAGAACAGCTGCTACAGGCTTTCAAAGATAAGAAAGGCCAGTAACTTAATGTTTTTTGTCACATAGAGGTGTGTAGCCCATTCTGGCTCACTGGTTGACACTCAGAGGGCCAGGCTACATATTCCCTCTTTTAGAACAATCAGATAGCTTCTGACTTTAAGATAGTTATTCATAGGCTTTGCATTGAATAAAATATCAAGAACAGAGCGACTAAAGTAAACACCGAAGATCTCCTTTTTCTATGTTCTTAGACAATGTGCATGTTCTTAAAAGGTGAATTACACTCAACAGGAAAAAAAATTTAATAAATTATGGTGCAGCAAGTCTGTGAAGTTGTCATTATAATTGACCATTATGGAAATTTCTGGACAACATAGAAAACTCAAATGACAAACTCAGACACTCAAGTGATGCATGCACTGATCTTAACTCGGTTAAATAACATATATGAGCAGGCAAACAAGAACTAGAAGTATTAAGCAAACATTAAAATGACATTTTATGTCATTGTGAGTAATTCTTCTACAGATCTATACCATCTTTTAGACATTAAAACACTTGCAGTTTAATATTAAAATGTTAATCTCTTTGTCATAAATTCCATGGTTTATTTCAATGTCCACAGCATTAAATAACTAGTAGTTTCATTTATGGTTTTGTTGTTGTTGTTGTTTGTGTTTTTATTTTGTTCATGGGTTTTTCCCTAGGACTGGAAACTCATCCATGCCAACCTTTTCTACGGGAGGTGGACCGTTTGTAAAATTAAACACAGCACCTAATGGCAGCTTAATACTAACACCAAGGTAGGTTACAAAATGTGTTCTTTGATTAGATGTACATGGACCAAATAATAGATTTCAAAGCCAGTCAAATTTTGAAGCCATCACATACTGGCCATATAATTTTGAAAGGTATTTAACTTTTTGTTATTCAAGTAATTGCAAACAATATCTAATCTACCCTATTGGATAACATTACCTAATCCATATATATGGTAAGATGATCAAATGAAGTATTGCAGTGTAACTAAATAGCACACAGAGATTCAAAAAGTTTTACTTCAATATCCTTTTTATCCCTACTCTTGGATTTAAAAAAAGTAAATCCCATAGAAATAAATTGTGAGTTGAGATAAATAGGTACATGTTGATCAGATGATAAAGAGTGATGCCATTATCTATCACCAAAAGAGAAGAAAGAGAAAACAAAAAGTCATGATTTTTTTTTCCTAGCAAATGTGTACATGCTAAGTTGCTTCAGTTGTATCCCACTCTTTGTGATCCTATGGACTATAGCCTACCAGGCTCCTCTGACCAGGTGATTTTCCAGGCAAGAATACTGGAATGGATTGCCATGCCTTCCTCCAGGGGATCTTCCCCACCCAGGGATTAAACCCTTTTCTCAGGCATCTCCTGCATTGGCAGGTGAGTTCCTTACCACTAAAGCAGCCTGGGAAGCCCCTTCCTAGCAAATAAAACATGGATATTCAGTGAAGGAATCCAGACTCTAAGTTGTGCCTGCATTTCTCTTTTGCTCTTTAAAATTAGGTTTGTTTTCACTCATGTTTTAAAAAGCATCATCTTTCCTGTATTCAAATATCTGTTTTAGCTTAGATTATGTCATTTCTTCTGTTCGGGCATTAATGTCAACTTCAGTTGAAATTGGCTTCAAATTTTACAGCTCCATTAAAGGCCAGCTTGAAGATGGGTGGAGAAAGTAACTTTAAGAAAAGACTATAACTACAAGAATTTAAGATATTATTGCTGGTATATTAGGTTGTAGTTTTTGGTTTAACATATTAAATGGTGAAAAGTGAAATTATATAATTATTCAGCTATTCATGAAAAATTGCCATTTCTGTAAGTTCAACCAGTAAAACAAATTGTTAAAGGAGTATTTTTAGTACTAAAGTACTTTGCAGTTGAATATTTTATATGAATGCTTGCAGAGCTTTAGCTGATATTATTAGTCTCATCGGGGGTGAAGCAAAGAATCTGCAAGATCTCCTTTTGTAGATTTCCTTTTAATAAGGCATGTCTAAATTTACATTACCATTACAGATGTTAGGCAGCTGAGAATGTCTCTCATTTATATTTTACAGACATTTAAGGATGAGTTAGGAAAAAAGGGAAAAGTATTAAATATTTTCATATTAATTATATATATGTATAAAATAAGAACTAGGTTATTCCATGTTTATCAACAAAATCCCAGTATCATTGTACATTGATGTCTCTATTGTATGTAGGTTTGTGTTATTTGAAAGAGATACCATTTATAGACAGAGATACTTGGAACTTTCAGTACATCAATAAGCCAGGACATTCTTAATCTCTTTCTTGATTAGCCACATATACTGGGTTGGCAGGAAATCAGATATATTTGCATTTAGTTAATATATTTATTTATTTATTGAAGAGACAGGTTTATTGCCCGATGTAATGTGGTGTTTTGAAAATGCTCTTTCACTAGTGGTCATAATAACAAAATAAGAGAAGGAAGAAGATATCAAGGAGTTTGATTCTTCTATCTACGGAGAACCATAATACCAGCAACTTGGCCTGATATAACTGGAAATGTAGAATTGCACTACTTCCAGCACTGGGCTTCCCTTTTCTTTGTCTTGTAGTCCTAGATATAAGCAGATTTTGATTTTATACCTGTTGGTTGAGAATGTGGTCTAGATACAGGATGTAGAGTGCTTATCAACACTTTGCCACTCAGTCGCTCAATCATGTCCAACTCTTTGCAACACCATGGACTGTAGCCTGGCAGGCCCCCCTGTCCAGGCAAGAATGGAATTTTCTGGGCAAGAATACTGGAGTGGGTTGCTATTTTCTACTCCAGGGAATCTTCCTGACCCAGGGATCGAACCTGCATCTTCTGCATCTCATGCATTGAATGCTTATCATGTGACCAACTCTGTGGTATAAACATTACGATGCTACAGAGGGTATTTCCAGTTCATATAAAAGCTCTGTGACTTACGTAGTACTTCTCCACTCGAAGGTTGAGGAAACAAGCTTGGTATTGATAAGTGACTTGGACACATTCACAAAGCTGGATGCAACATGAGACTTTAAGCCTACCCTACTATATTGTGAATGCTCCAAGGCAGCATATTACTTTAAATAGCAGTTCTGGACAGGAAAAAGAAAGAAAAAGGGCGAATGTTGTTGGGCAAATATAGGGAGAGAATTTAGTTCAGTTTGTCAACACAGTAGATACAGACATCCATTTGTATCCCAGTGTTGCCCCACTGGACTGGGAGTAAGACACAGCATCATGGCATTGTCTATTTTCCCATAGGGGGGCTAACCTAGCTCTGACTCCAGGACCAAAGACCAGAACAGTTACTCTATTTTTCTCTAATCTCTCTAAATGTACCTGGACGAATGGACTCACTGCTCACTCTGACTGCAAGTGAAGCCTCTTGCCACTCTATTCTGAGACTACATGTGTGCTTGTGTATGCGAAGTTTGATTAAGCAAAACACATGAAGAATGAGGTGCTGAGCTCACTTTAATTTTCTGGTTATCTGTTAAGTTAGCCAAAAACTTCTCTGTGCTTGCTGAAAAGAAATCCATCCATTTTCTACAGACAACATAACATTAAGCATTGCTTATGGCATCTGGTCCCATCACTTCATGGCAAATAGATGGGGAAACAGTGGAAACAGTCTCAGACTTTATTTTTGGGGGCCTCAAAATCACTGCAGATGGTGACTGCAGCCATGAAATTAAAAGACGCTTACTCCTTGGAAGGAAAGTTATGACCAACCTAGATAGCATATTAAAAAGCAGAGACATTACTTTGCCAACAATGGTCCATTGGTCCATTGGTCCATGGTCAAGACTGTGGTTTTTCCAGTGGTCATGTATGAATGTGAGAGTTGGACTGTGAAGAAAGCTGAGCACCGAAAAATTGATGCTTTTGAACTGTGGTGTTGGAGAAGACTCTTGAGAGTCCCTTGGACTGCAAGGAGATCCAACCATTCCATCTTGAAGGAGATCAGTCCTGGGTGTTCATTGGAAGGACTGATGCTGAAGCTGAAACTCCAATACTTTGGCCACCTCATGCGAAGAGTTGACTCATTTGAAAAGACCCTGATGCTGGGAGGGATTGGGGGCAGGAGGAGAAGGGGACAACAGAGGATGAGATGGCTGGATGGCATCACTGACTCGATGGGCATGAGTCTGAGTAAGGAGTTCGTGATGGATAGGGAGGCCTGGCGTGCTGCGATTCATGGGGTCTCAAAGAGTCGGACATGACTGAGCAACTGAACCGAACTGAGCTGATGGTAGATGTAGTAAGTTTGGATGAAATGGGACATCGTCATGGAAAATATCCTAAAAACTGCTTATCTCCTAACCCTAGATGAATAACAGAAGGAGAGTTAACTGAGGCTTCTTCTTTGGGGAATGTTGAATGCATACTGATACATCTATAGAAAGTGAAATTTGCTCAGTCGTGTCTGACTCTTTGTGACCCCATGGACTATACAGCCCATGGAATTCTCTAGGCCAGAATACTGGAGTGGGTAGCCTTTCCCTTCTCCAGGGGGTCTCCCAACCCAGGGATCGAACCCAGGTCTTGTGCGTTGCAGGCGGATTCTTTACCAACTGAGTTATCAGGGAAGCCATATAAATACATCTATATCTATAGATAGACATCTATATCTAGATACCTACATGCATGTTGCTTATTAATAAAATGTACATTTCCTTATATTTCAATTGGATATGTCTACTCTAAAGAATTTGCCCATTAGACAGCATGAATGCCTGGGATCAAATACTTATGTATGTTCCAGAAACATTGAATTGCTCTGATTGTGCTTATTATCTCACATGGATCTTGGGTCATGTTTTGTGTTTTCTTGGTTTGTTCTTTCCTAAAATTTCAAGCAGCTAAACAACATGCACAAGAGATGCTGCTAAATATTTACATAGTAACTGTTAAAATTATATATAGTTGTGTGTTTTAATATAAGTGATAGCTACATAGCTGCACCAGGAGTGTTGGCAAGCTCTTTAATTCCTTGTATTATACTGATCTCTAGTGGTTGGTAAGTATAACATTTCAAAACAATTTTTCTTTAAAAGAGAATTCTTGGCTTTGAAAAAAGCTGGTGTCCAAATATTTAAACAGGTAGTGAGTTTTTAATTATTTATGTCCGCACTTTATGTGCCTGTTTACGTGTCTGTCTCCTTTTGATTTATTCAAATTGAATTCCCTGAGCCTCACACACGGTGTTGGGCACCGAGGCACATTCTGTATTACAGAATGATGAAATCCAAGGTTGATTCACAGAAGCTAACAGTAGGCATGGTTTATGGAATACTCATTCTGTATAATGCACAATAATAATTCCATTGCAAATATTTCATTTCTCACAAAACTCCAATAAGGTACTGTGCCCCAATTAATGGATATAAAAACTGAGCCTCGGAAATATTGAGCAACTTATCTAAAATCACCTGCGTTGCAGAGTTAAAGGTTCAAACTCAGCTTTATTTGACTTTCAATTGAAGACTCTCTGCTGTGCATTTCAGCCTCCCTACACTTTGAGTATGACATATTTAAAAGCCCATTTTACTAAAGAGAAAAAATAGGATAACCTATAATACCATGTTTAGTTTGAAATGTTATGTGCACCATTTTTTAAATATAGTTGCTCTTCTATTACAGCGAAAAGTGCTTAGAGGATTCACTGATTCTGCTACAATGTAACTATAAATGTAAGTAAATATTTCCTCTTGTTCTCCTTCAAGCCTTCAGTTTAATGTCCTGGAGTCGCTGTCACCTTAAATTATTTTGTAGTAGCCCATTCAATTTTCAGGATCAGAGGAAATTCACCAAAATTAACTAGAGGCTCTTTCTTCAATTATCTTAATAGCATGTGGGAAAAAACTGGTGACTCGAGAAGTTAGCCCGAAGATTGTCGGAGGAAATGACTCCAGAGAAGGAGCCTGGCCTTGGGTGGTTGCTCTGTATTTCAACGATCAACAGGTCTGCGGAGCTTCTCTGGTGAGCAGGGATTGGCTGGTGTCAGCTGCCCACTGCGTGTATGGGTGAGTGTGACATCACTTCCCCAAGGAGGGACCCTGGCAGACCCTGTGTATCCCATTTCAGGCAGCCTCCCCAAATCCTCCCAGCAGGGAAACACGCCCACTGTTTATAACACTATAAACTGTCCAGTAGTTTCCCCATGGAAGTCATGTATAAAAATGAAGAACAATTAAAACTCATTTTCATTAGATTCCTGCCTCAAGTATTATGTTTCCCACACACATAAAAATTGAAATTTCCACCTATTCACAAGGTAAGCATTTTTAAAAGTATAAAATGAGCTTTTACTATATAATTTGTGCTGGTTATCAGTCAGTTAGGACAATATTTATTGTCATTAAGTCATCAGCGTCAAAAAATGTATGTATCACTAGATCTCGAGTTACAAATTAAAAATGTGCTCTTTGAAATTCCTATGCAAGCACCTTGCTGTGAATTAGCATAAAAAGGTTTCTTTAGTTCTCAAGTCAGATCTGTTTTGATGCTGGTGCTGCTGCTAAGTTGCTCCAGTCATCTCCCACTCTGTGTGACCCTATGGACTGCAGTCCGCCAGGCCCCTCTGTCCATGAGGTTTTCCAGACAAGGATTCTGGAGTAGGTTGCCATGCCTTCCTCGAGGGAATCTTCCCAACCCAGGGACCGAACCTAGGTGTCCTGCATTGCAGGCAGATTCTTTACTGCCAAGCCACCAGGGAAGCCTGTTTTGATGCCAACTGTAACTAAAACTTAGAACTAAGATCAACCATGTCTAATGCTCTTCTTGTAGTATAATTTGACAAAGTACATGCGGAATTCTAGGATCTGTCTTCTCCCTTTAGAGCAGCCATCCTTAGAGCAGTAGAAATGAGAAATGTAGTGGAGAAATGGGAAATGAGAGTGGATGAAATGAGAGAAATGAGAAATGAGGAGAAATGAGAGTGGATGGAGGAGGTAGAAAATAAACATCAATATTCCTGGGTCCAAGAACGTGTTAATTTCTTCAGCCGCCTGAAAGATGGCACCTCTTTAGGTAATTATACTCCAACATTTCTGAATTAGGTCAGAAAAAGGTAGCTTCCTCATAGATTCATGAGTCCTGACAAGGGTGATTTCCTGCCCCTGATTGAGTAGAAGTGGCCTCCAGGAAATGACCTTAGCTGTGAGGGTTAGAAGGAGCCTCAAACATCCAGAATCTCGGAGTGAAAAAGTGCCATGTGTGTGCAGAATGGAAGAGGCAACTGTCGTTAAGCAGGTTAAAAGACTAACTTTGTACAAACACAGACACAGAAAGTTCTTGGATGAATGGGGGTAAACTGTCAGCCACAAAGGCAGTCAGAATTGTTTGGGAGACAGGAGGGCCAGGGAGAATGAGTATGAATGAATTGAGCCTGTGAGGAAATACCATCATACCAGAATGAGAGTGAGCTCACAACGAGAATGCTGGGAGCCTAGAAGTGAGGACCCTGATCTGCAGTTTGGCCGTTTACCTGGGCTTCACAAGGACTCTCCAGGGTAAGGTCTGTCTGCTTCTAAAGTTCTCAGAGTCTATGCATTACACTCTGTATCTGGGTCACAATACTATAGCCTCTCCCGTATCTAAACTGCACCTTCTTGACTTTGCTGCTTCTTGATAATTCTATTTTAATCTTTTTTTTCTCCCATATCATAAAAAAAATCTGTGGCCCAGTCAATTTTCCCACTCCCTTCAAAACATGACTTCAACCTTTACTTATACATACTCTATGTGTTGGGCATGTCACCAATGGGTAACCTATATCCTAACTATGTTACAGGTAAAAGGTATCTTTAGCTAGAAATTCAATGTTTTCTGCTGCACCATAGGTAGGTCTTAGTAAGACATCAACCTCCTGTATTAACATCAGGTTTGGTAAGTTCATCCACTTGACATTCTTACAGAACATATGCTTTCTAAATATCAACCAGGCTTGCAGTGACATTAATGACATCTTTCAATTATCTACTTTACAGATGCACTTATTATGGGTTAGGGATACCAGTAGCATCTTTTCAAACCACAAATGCATAAAGGAAATGGAAAAACAGTTTCATCTAATATAAACACATGTTCAGTCGTACAGGACATAAAATGACTTTCCACACAGTTTTCAATCCGAACAAAGGCAAGCAAGGGTAAGCTGTGACAGAACTGTGATGGTTCAGACTTCTCCTCAGCAACCTTGCTTTGCACGCACTCTCCTTAGCGTACAATACCTCCGTGGTATTATATCTCATTCTTTTTCAGTTGCCAGGAGTTTTCTTGCTTTCTTATTTATGTCTCTAACCAAGAAAGTTTCTGATATTATTTCAGAGAGCTTTATCCAAAAAAATATTCTTACAAATATGCTAATACTGCCTCTGATTTTTAAAACTCTACTTATACAGTGAAAAAGCTTAATTTCCTAATAAAAAGGAGAACCCAAATCAAGAAACTTACTAAAGCCATACCATACAAATAACCTGTGCGTGTGTGCACATTAAGTCACTTCAGTCATATCTGACTGGAGCCCACCAGGCTCCTGGACTTCTCTGTCCATGGGATTCTCCAGGCAAGAATACTGAAGTGGGTCTCAATACCCTTCTCCAGAGGATCTTTCAGACCCAGGGATCAAACCCACATTTCTTATGTATCCTGCATTGGCAGGTGGGTTCTTTACCACCAGAGCCACCTGGGAAGCTAGTGACCTGACCTGACCTGACCTGACATCGATGTAAATCTGCTCCAGAAGTTTCCACCTGTGGATAGGTAAACGGTTTAATTGGACAGTTCTGTCTGCATTTGTATGTTTACACCCCCTTTCCCATCCCTCAGCTTCAGTATTCCTGGATGTCACTAAACTTCTCTGTGCTTCTTCCATTTCTTCTTTACTGTTGTATCTTTTTTTTTTTTCCCAACCTTATAAGAGATATTTGGAAAGTATGGGTTGACTTTGCTGTGATTTAAAGACAAGGAAGGTTGACTTCAAATCAAAGAATAGGATTTTGATCCTACTTATGGTACTGACTAAAGGGGAAGCTCCCTTGTGGCTCAGATGGTAAAGAGTCTGCCTGCAATGCAGGAGACCCAGGTTCAATCCTGGGTTGGGAAGATGCCCTGGAGAAGGAATTGGCAAGCCATGGATGCAGGAGCCTGGCAGGTACAGTTCATGGGGTCGCCAAGAGTCAGACACAACTGAGTGACTTCACTTTCCCTTTCACTTTTTCATGGTACTTTCATTGTGTGACTTTGAATCTGTGGGTTTCAGGATCTCATCTGTAGAGTATCCACAGAATATCTACCTCCTAGGGTGATTGCCAGGGCAGAATAAAGATACTCCAATGCTTTTTTTTGCAATGCTTTTGTGAATTAGAGAAATGTGCAATAAAATGTTTATTGTTCCTGCTCAGGAAATGTCCGTGAAAGAAAACTGTAAGTCTTACCCATGAGATATTCAGCACATTTATTTTCTAAATTTTTTTATTGGCATAATTTCAGAGATGCCCCAAAATTGCAAATAATAGTACAGAGAACTCCTATGTACCTTCACTGACATTTACCATTTGTTTATATTTTATGCGATGAGAACTTTCTCATCATTCTTTCATTCCCTCCAATTTGGAGAAATATTTGTTTTCTGAATCATTTGACAGTGCTTCTTTACACTGTGTTCTTTGTTATTTTTTTTTAAACTAAGAACAAGAATATTTTCCTACATAATCACAGAAAATCATGGAAATTAACATACATGCAATACAATTATCTAATTAATTATCTAATACCGTATATATTCACTTTAGTAAATTGTCCCAAATATCTTTTTTAGAACATTTGTAGCTTGTATGTTTTCCACCCAAGAACCGATTAAGGATAATGCACTCAATTTGGTTGCCATGTCTCTTTCATCTTTAATCTAAAATAGCCTTTCTGTTAGCCTTACTGTCTCTGTCTTTCTCAGCCTTTTTTTCTTGTCTTTGATATCTTTTTAACACAAGCAAGTTATTTTATAGAAAGTCCTTATATTTGGGGAAACCCTTCAAGGTTGCTCCCTTGTTGGTCTTGATATATCCCCATTCTTTGAGAATTTCCTTACTTTCTGGCAAAATAAAATGTTCCAGGTCCATCTTGTAGTTTCCCTGCCCTTGCCCTCAAATTAAGCTTTCTATAAGAAATCCCAAATCTATTCAGCAATTTTAGTTCCTTCTACATTTAAAAAAATAATATCGTCCACAGCCCTACAGCTGCTCGTATGCCCTGATTCTAGACCCTCTCGGTGGGCATAGCTCTATACTCTCATAGCTCTATAAATATGAACTCAAAATGGAACAATTCAAATAAAACAGAATACATTTTAGTCTTTTCTCCTTCCATATTTGTAACTCATCTCCAATTATGAGAAAGCTTATTTATGCTGTCCATAAAATATCTATGGATTTGCTCAAGCTTAGAATGGAAAAGTAGTTTGAAAACTGTGAACCACAGCACTATCTAAAGCAACCAGAATTTAATATTGCTTTCATTTTTTTCCCACTGACATATAGCAAAAAGTGTAATCTTAAGTGTCCAATTTGATGAGTTTTGAAAACACATATGCCTGTGTGAACCACACTCTCATCAAGAAATAAAACATTTCCACCACCTGCAAATTCCTCCCTTACCCCTTCCCAGTCATCACCGTCCTTGAAGTAGACCCCAGAAGGGACCAGTGGTCAGTCGGGGTGGGTCACTCGTTTATAAATTTACAGTATGGATCACATCTATCACATGAATAGACATCTATCCATGATGAAATTCCTGGAGAAGGAAATGCAACCCATTCCAACATTTTTGCTGGGAAAATCCCATGAACAGAGGAGCCTGGTGGGCTACAGTCAGTGGGGTCACAAAGAGTTGGACATGACTGAGCACAATGATGAAATTATCATTGACAAGCCTCTTGTCAGTCTTCCATTCTTTAATGTGCTCTTCAGAGAAGATCAAATGCACCATATGGATTACCTCATTTCTTATTAAAACAATTTCTTGAAACAGGTGTTAACATTTCTGAAATAGATGATTTCATAACCAGGTGCTTTGGGATATGACAAGAAACACACGCTACTATTTATACTTTATTTAGTGCTAAATTAACTTACAGTGCTAATAAAACTCTGAAAACCAACTTTTTAAATAGTATTAACTACAGTGAGCGATAGTCGTTCAGTTGTGTCCAACTCTTTGTGACCCCATGGAGCCTGCCAGGCTCCTCTGTCCATGGAAATCTCCTGGCAAGAATACTGGAGTGGGTTGCCATTTCCCTCTTCAGAGGAACTTCCAGACCCAGGGATTGAACTCAGGTCTCCTGGATTGCAGGCAGATTCTTTACCATCTGAGCCACCAACATTAATTAATTAATTGCTACTGCAATTACAGTTTAAAATTTGGATTCTTTTTAATGCCTCAAACATATCAGATAGATCTAGGACACAGAATCTACCCAAATATAATATTTTAAAAATTATTTTATTTCTACTTAAACCTACTCTAAAAAAAATATTGTGGGTTTAGTTTCTCTATCTACCTATTCTTATGGTTTTAGGGGATCAGCTAATAATAAATTATCTCCTTCAGGATTATCTCCTTCAGGTTGCAGAAATCCTGTAACACTTTTTCAAGATTTTAGTAATTTTTACAGATCAAAAAAAGGAAGAGTATTTTCCTAGGTTAGTAGAGATTTCAAGATTAGTGACTTACTGGGTTTTGAGTATGGCATGGGTCTTGATTCCTTTTCCAAGAGATACCAGTTTCCTATCTGGTGTCATCTACTTAAAGTTAAAGTCACCTTTGGCCCATATTATATAACTCATTTCCTTGATGTTATTCTATCAGCACTACTTTTAATAACATACTTTTATTAACAGGTAACTTACTACTATTAGTCCACTTAGAAGTTTTATTTCCTAAATGTTTCAGCATCTGATCTCTGGAGCTACTTCTACTTCGAGAACTAATTCTTCATCTTGGATGGCATTACTGTGTGCTCTCTTCCGTATTTATTCTGTGTAATCACGTGTGCTGATAGGGCTTGATCTGCAACTCCTCTGTCTACCTGGCTGATATGTGCAACACTGGTTGTGCTCAATCTTTCTGACTCCTGGATTGCATCTTGTTTTTCATATATTCCTTCAGTCAGTGAGCACTTCCCTTTTTTTTGTTGTTGTTCTGCTTTTGGCTTCACTGAGTCTTCATCGAGGTGTGTGAGTTCTCTATTGTGGCCCACAGGCTTAGTTTTGGGCTCCTAGTTCCCTGGCCAGGGGTGTAACTTGTGTCCCCTGCATTGGAAGGAGGATTCTTAACCACTGGACCACTAGGGAAGTCCCAGTGAACACTTGCCTTGTGCCAAGCACTGTCCTAAGTTTTAGGGATAATAATGCTCTACAGACAGAATGATGCTTATATTACAGGCTAGGGAGAAGCCTTGCTCACTATTAATCAGGAAGTGATTGACAGTGGGGACTAGATATGAGATATAGACAAGACCAGATCCTAGGCCCTGGTGAGGACTCAGCTGGCCGTGATAAGTGGGATGTGAGACTGTTTGGAAGGCGGAAGAGTGACCTTGTCTAGTCAGGTATCTTTGTAGAGATTCTACTGCTGAGGGGAGCAAGGGTAAATTTTGGGGAACCAGTCAGAAAGAAACAATGGTGGCTCTAAGATTGTGTTAGAGGAAGCTGGACAAATGCCTGGATCTTATCAATACATTCAGATGCTGAGAGTCATCTAAAGTTGCTAGTGATCTCAGAAAGTGAAGCGGAACTAAAGAACTTCTTGATAAGGGTGAAAGAGGAGAGTGAAAAAGCTGGCTTGAAACTCGACATTAAAAAAAACTAAGATCATGGCATCCAGTCCCATCACTTCATGGTAAATAAAAAGGAAAAAACTAGAAGTGACAGATTTTACTTTATTGGGCTTCAAAATCACTGTAGACAGTGACTGCAGCCACAAAATTAAAAGATGCTTGCTCCTTGGATAGAAAGCTACGACAAACCTAGACAACGTTTTAAAATACAGAGACATCACTCTTGAGAGTCCCTCAGACTGCAAAGAGATCAAACCATCAGTCTTAAAGGAAGTCAACTGTGAATATTCATTGGAAGGACTGATGCTGAAACTGAAGCTCCACTAGTTTGGCCATCTGATGGGAAGAATCGACTCATTAGAAAAGACCGTGATACTGGGAAAAGTGAAGTCGCTCAGTTGTGTCTGACTCTTTGTGACCCCATGGGGTGTAGCCTACCAGGTTCCTCCATTCATGGGATTTTCCAGGCAAGAATACTGGAGTGAGTTGCCATTTCCTTCTCCAGGAGATCTTCCTGACACAGGGATCGAACCCGGGTCTCCCGCATTGCAAGCAGACGCTTTACCATCAGAGCCACCAGCAGATGCTGGGAAAGAATGAAGGCAAAAGGGATGTGAGTGGCAGAGGATGAGATGGTTGGATAGCATCACCAAGTTAATGAATATGAATTTGAGTAGACTCTGGAAGTACTGAAGGTCAGGGGAACCTAGCATGCTACAGTTAAAGGGGTCGAAAAGCAAGTCGGACATGAGTTAGTGACCAAACTACAATAACAGATAGATAAGGAGAAAAATAAAGGGTTTGTCTTTAAGCAATAAGATGTGTGTTGATATCATTTATTGAGATGATGAAAATGAGAAGAAATAGGATTGGAAAGGGAATAAAAGTTCTGATGTTTTGTCTACTAAATTTGAAACTGCCTTCCAGAATCCAGGCTTCCCAGGGGGCGCTAGTGGTAAAGAACCTGCCTGCCAATGCAAGAGACTCAAGAGACATGGGTATTTCTGGTATTTAAAGTCATGGCATTGGATAAGATCATCATTGAAACTAATGTTAATGAAGAAAAGAAGGCAGAAAGCAAATCCTAGAGTATTCTAACATCTAAATTTTTGAGAAGAAAAGATCTGGGAAAGAGAAACCGAGGAAGAGTAGAGAGTGAAATGAGAGGAAAATCACAAATCCGTGGATAGTCCTGGGAATCAAGTGAAGAAAGGCACTCAAAGATGACTTCTTAAGTTTCCAGATATAATCCTTGCTGTTCTTCAGTTGCTAAGTCATGTCTGACTCTTTGCGATCCCATGGACTATAGCCTACCAGGCTCCTCTGTCCATGGGATTCTCCAGGCAAGAATACTGGAAGGGGTTGCTATTTCCTTCTCCAGGGGATCTTCCTGACCCAGGGGCTGAACCCGCATCTTCTGCATTGCAGGCAGATTCTTTAACACAGAGCTGCCCGGGGAAGCCCAGAAGTAATCCACCAAATCAAATAGTACTGAGGATTGTTTGGCTTAGTCTTGGTTCCCTGTACTTATTTCTCTTTTAACACTTAAACACATAGATGCATAACTTTATTTTAAAAACATACTTATACTTAATAGATGAAATAAAAATTCCCATATGTCTGAAATGCTTTCCTATTTATGAGAAAGGATAATAATGGAACACACCCTTCCTGTCAACCCTCTTTACAATACATCTGCCTTTTTACACACTTGGCTTTTTTTCTTTTGAGTTTCTTTATGGACTCATGGCCCTTTATTAACAATGTATTTTATTAACCAGAATAATTATTGTGATTACTATATGATGCTCAAATTGTTAAAGCTAGCCAGTGTTATCCCATTTAACCTGGCTCCTTTGTTCTTTTCGAATTACCTCTGATACTCTTGAAAACTTTCTTGCTCTCTGACAACGGTAGTACATTTCAGTGACATTCCAATTCTTTCTTGCCTTTGAAAATTGAAGTCGGCTATTCCATTAGGAATTCTTTTCCAGTCACGGAGAATGATGATAGAGACTAAAAGTTCTGTAAACATATGGATGGGTTGGCAGTGGGCAAATTTGCTGAGGTTGCTTTATGCCACCGTTAGTAATGGGAGAATATAAAAAAATTCAGTTTATAGTATGGGTTCCCATTGATCCTTTTTTCCTTTTAGCATATTGTGTTGCTCTATAATTATCTTACCATATTTACTTCCTACCACAATGAAAATCCCATTTACAAATAGACTTTCTTTTTTTTTTTTTTTAAGGAGTTTTACAGATCAGATGACTATTTATATTTACTTTTGACCATGCCGAGTGGCATATGGGATCTTAGTTCCCCAACCAGGGATAGAACCCATGCTCCCTGCAGTGGAAGTGTAGATCCCCAGCCACTGGACCACCAGGGATGTCCCCTAAACATTCTTATGTTTAGATTAGTGAAGTTACTTACATCCCAGGACAGAGCAGCAAACAGTGGACAGTATTAGGTCATCTCACCCAGGGCAGCATCTATGGAGCACCTACTGTATGCCATGAGGTGCACAGTCTTTGAAGTTGCAGAGATCAGGAACACACACCTTTCTATTTCATTTCAACCTACGCCTTTCTTTCCCTCACTACTGAGAAAAACACTTTGCTTGAACAAAGCAGATAAACCTGAAATGTAGCAGAAATTCAGCCCACTTGCCCTAACTAAAAATACCCTATTTCTGCCACCTTTAGCTTCTGCAGGATTGGGTCTGCCTATCCAGTGGGGTTATACACTATTCCCATCCCAACCTGTCTTCTGTCCTATAGCTTTTCTTTGCTTTGTGAGATTACAAATGCTTTAAAACAAAAATATTTTTGAAACGTAACACATCTCCTTTCTTCATCTGTAGTGACTTTTCTGAAGATTTTCTTCCCCCTTCTCTTGGTTCTGGATGAATGGAAAAGCTAGAAAGGATTCGTATTGCTCAATATACCAATAGTAATTATAAAGTATGGATTCTTGAGTCCTGTGTCAACCTCCTAAATTAGAATTTCTAGAGATAGAATGTAGGAGTCTGAATTTTTAGCAAATTTCTCCATTCATTCATAAGATTTAAGTACCGTTGGCTATGACTTCTGTATTCTCAAGTCTTAGTGCTCAGAGAAAAGGATGTAGTCATTTCACTGTGCCTATGCTAGCGTGGGGCTCATGCTGGGGGAAGCTAATTACACAGACACGGAAAGTTATGCAGAAAAGACATGAGAGAGAAATGCAGATGATACACGTTGGAGAGGTATTTCTTATCCGTAGCGCTGCTTACAGATGGTGGAAAAATAAAAACGTGAAAGAGAGGCTCTATTCATTGTAGCACAATAATAATTTCAGAAATCGTTAAGAATTATGTCAGAACAACATTGCTGTAAGCCACATCAGACCAGAAGATTAAAACATGCATGCTTAATCTTCATAGTTTGTTGTTTGTATTGCTTTTCTATTTGAAATACCAAAATAATGAGAGAAAATGGTGATTACCAAACTTCGCATTACCTACAAGTTCTCTCCTATCAGTGTTATTTCCATAGCTCTCAGATAGAGTACAGTACATACAAAAGAGATAATTTGGGAATTTAGCTACTAAACTGCATTTTATCTGAGCTGCATTATTTTATCGATTTAAAGTCATAGCAAGTAAATTGAATATACCACTGAGAACTTTTATGTATTTTTTCTGAATATAAAATATGTAGAAACACTTGAGGAGAAAATCATTTTTTTAAATGTACTCAACTTCAAAATGAAATCCATGAAATGGGGTCATAATTACTTTGAGCAAATGTTAATAGTTATTATTGAAATGCTATACCATTAATATAGTGTTATTAGTATAATAATTAGTATACCAATTATATCAATTAATAAATAATTTATCATTATTCATAATAAAATCAATAATTTATTAAATAAATAACTTCAGTTCAGTTCAGTTCAATCGCTCAGTCGTGTACGACTCTTCGCGACCCCAGGTGAATGAATGAATCACAGCACACCAGGCTTCCCTGTCCATCACCAACTCCCGGAGTTTACTCAAACTCATGCCCATCGAGTCGGTGATGCCATCCAGCCATCTCATCCTTTTCTTCTCATCCCTTCTCTTCCTGCCCCCAATCCCTCCCAGCATCAGAGTCTTTTCCAATGAGTCAACTCTTCGCATCAGGTGGCCAAAATATTGGAGTTTCAGGTTCAGCATCAGTCCTTCCAATAAACACTCAGGCCTGGTCTCCTTTAGGATGGACTGGTTGGATCTCCTTGCAGTCCAAGGGACTCTCAAGAGTCTTCTCCAACACCACGGCAGAGGAACCAGAGATCAAATTGCCAACATCCCCTGGATCATCGAAAAAACAAAAGAATTCCAGAAAAAATAAATAGCTTACTTATTTCAGTATTTATAAGTGATTTGATTATGACCTACTTAATTATAAATAGTAAATTTAATAATTTATTAATAATAAATGAACAAAAATAATAATGATTTATCATCACTAAATAATGCTAACTATAAATGATTAGTATGTTTAGTATGTATAATTTAGCATATAAATAATAATATAAATACTAATATAATGCATTTGTTATATAAACTATAATGCAAGATGTAATATATATAAATAAATACAATTAAATACAAAGTAGGAAAATAGTGTGGCAATTTTAAGATGCATTTTTTTTAAATATCAAGTAAATATATAAATTAAATGCTGAGTAAAAATACATACAACTTTTTCAGAGATGTAATTGCCCATTACTTAGGAGACATACACAATGTAATGAATAAATAGGTAAAAACATAACAGATGGACTTGAAATAACTTCATGCCCTTTATATATTTACATATGTTTGTAGGTCACTTGGATTCTAATATTTGAAGTACCATGTTAAACTAGGCATCTGTGACCACAGAGAATTGAATGACTGGTTCTGCTATATTGCAATTATTGGACTTTTCACTTCATTGTGAATATGGCTCAGTTCGCTTAATACCAGTTTTCCAATGGTAATATCTTGGCATGAAGATGTTGCCGACCAACAGCACATCGAGGAATTTCTGTATGCTTTCAAATTCTAATACAATCTCCAGTTTAATCTGCCTATAATATAAATGCCATCCTTTACCAGTACATTATCAGTAGTCAACATTGTGTATGAAAAATTATGAGTTCATTATGTGTGGAAACTGCTCAAGTTCATGTATTACCTTGTAAGTACAGTAGGTTTTATTGCTTATGTGACCTCGGTGAATTCAGCGATCCCCTCAACAGGAGGTGCTGCTGAACCTCCTTTCGTTGTTACCATAGCTACTGTGGTTGCTGGAAGAAGCCCTGGACCAAGAGACGTCTCCACAGTGGAATGTGATCTATAGCAGTGGTTCTCAAACCTTACCATCAACCTGGAGAGTTAATTTAAAAATGAATATTTAAAAATGCCTCTCTCCATCCCAGACTCATTAAATCAGAGATAGGGAAGGGAGATCAGTGTTATTTAAAAGTGTAACAGGTGATTCTAATGGGAAACATAAATTGAAAACCACAGTCTAGTTCAGTTTAGTCACTCAGTCCTGTCCAACTCTTTGTGACAGCAGCACGCCAGGCTTCCCTGTCCATCACCAACCCAGAGTTTGCTCAAACCCATGTCCATCGAGTTGGTGATGCCATCCAACCATCTCATTCTCTGTCATCCCTTTTCCCCCTGCCTTCGATCTTTCCCAGCATCACAGTCTTTTCCAAGGAGTTAGTTCTTCGCATCAGCTGGCCAGAGTATTAGAGCTTCAGCTTCAGCCTCAGTCTTTCCAATGAATATTCAGGGTTGATTTCCTTTCGGATTGAGGGGTGGATCTCCTTGCAGTCCAAGGGACTCTCAAGAGTCTTTTCCAACACCACAGTTCAAAAGCATCACTCAGATGCATTTCTTCAGCACTCTTTATGGTCCAAATCTCACATCCATACATGATTACTAGAAAAACCATACCTTTGACTACAGTGATGCTTTTCGGTAATGTCTCTGCTTTTTAATATGCTGT
Organism: Dama dama; assembly: GCF_033118175.1. NCBI lineage: Eukaryota > Metazoa > Chordata > Mammalia > Artiodactyla > Cervidae > Dama > Dama dama. The sequence continues at coordinate 24,127,394 of NC_083711.1, forward strand.
CTAGATTGGTCATAGCTTTCCTTCCAAGGAGCAAGCCTCTTTTAATTTCATGACTGCAGTCACCATCTGCAGTGATTTTGGAGCCTGAGAAAATAAAGTCTCATTGTTTCCATTGTTTCCCTGTCCATTTGCTGTGAAATGATGGGACTGGATGCCGTAATCTTAGCTTTTTGAATGTTGAGCTTTAAGCCAGCTTTTTTACTCTCTTCTTTCACTTTCATCAAGAGACTTTTTAGTTCCTCTTCACCTTCTGCCATAAGGGTGGTGTCATCTGCACTTTTGAGGTTATTGATATTTCTCCCAGCAATCTTGATTCCAGCTTGTGCTTCATCCAGCCCAGCATTTCACATGATGTACTCTGCATATAAGTTAAATAAGCAAGGTGACAATATATAGCCTTGATGTACTCCTTCCCCAATTTGGAAATTAAAGGAAATATTTTTAAAGAAGAATTCCTCAGAGAAGTGCAAGATTACCTGAGGATAGGAACAAGTGGTTCTGAAATAGCTACTGTGAATTGCTCTAGAGTGTAACTGTGATGGATGGAAAATTTCTTATTCTTTCGTTTTCATTATTTTTAGGAGAAATTTAGAGCCGTCTAAGTGGAAAGCAGTGCTAGGCCTGCATATGGCATCAAATCTGACTTCTCCTCAAATAGAAACTAGGCTGATTGACCAAATTGTCATAAATCCACACTACAATAAACGGAGAAAGGACAGTGACATCGCCATGATGCATCTTGAATTGAAAGTGAATTACACAGGTAAGCGAAATCAACTTTAGTCTTCTTATTTGACCAAATTAATTCAAAGTTAGATTTGAAATATTATCAGTACCAGTGTATTAATAGTCCATAAACATTGGATAATTTGTTATAGAAATCATTATAATTTACATGGAATTGGGGAATGGAGAGAAACATGTTAAATTACCTTCACCAAGGTGCTTAAATCCAGCTTTCTGGAAAATTGACCTGTAAAATAAAACTCTCAGAGCCCTGTTTAACAGTCAACTGCTAGAAGCAACCCAGAGAAAATAGGTCATGCTCTAGTGCACGCCACCTCTCTTTCTCATGGAAAAGAAAGGTAGGTCCACCTGCTACAAAGTCTGGAATAGAAAAACGTGAGAGACGACCATGTGTTCAAAGAGCAAAGTGAGTGACAATGGCTATCCGTGTGTGTGTGTCTGTGCTCAGTCGTGTCTGACTCTTTGTGACCCCGTGGACTGTAGCCGACTAGGCTTCTGTGTCCATGGAATTTTCCAGGCAAGAGTACTGGATTATGTTGCCATTTCCTCCTCCAGGGGATTTTCCTGACTCGGGGGTCAAACTCATGTCTTTTGTGTCTCTTGCTCTGGCAGGGAGAGTCTTTACCACCCTGCCACCATTCATAAAGTCAGTAATGTTAATGAAGTGGCAGATGGAGGGCTTCCTCCAAATATGTAATGAGGTACAAGAAATCACCTAGGAGAGTAAACCTCATCCTGAAGGGCTCTGCTCAGCTCCAGCCTTCACTCTGAAGAATTTCCAGTCCCGTCAGGAGAAAGTGCTGGCATTCCTGTGCTTCTAAGGACTTTGGTCTCCATGTGTAGGAGTGTGTGTTCCTTGCTCAGTTATATATAACTCTTTGTGACTCCATGCACTTTAGCCTGCAGGCTCCTCTGTCCATGGGGATTCTCCAGGCAAGAATACTGGAGTGGGTTGCCATTTCCTTCTCCAGGGGATCTTCCCCACGGGTCTCCTGTATTACAGTGGATTCAGCCACCAGGGAAGCCCCTGCATGTAGGAGAGCACTTCTCAAAGGCACATGCTTGCTGCAGTTGGTTGTATTCGCCTATCCTTTTATTTAGTTTTGTGTCTGCCCTGTGATTTACGTGTCTTGGATGCTGAATTAATGTTAGGAGGCTTGCAAATTGTTGGAGAAGGACTTAAAAAGTCAGCAACCTATGCTAATGCCTCTATTAAGTACCCTGTAAAACAATTGCCTAAAACCCTTTTTAATGTGGGGATAATTGGGGGAAAGAAAAAAATCCCCGCAGAACATTTGTCCAAATTTCTCTTAATTAACCCTGAAAAAACAGCCTTACCAAGATTTTCACAGAACTGGCACCATTCTATTAAGTACCATGATGATTTAAAAGTCAAATGTATGTGACTAATTCCAGAACTAGGATGTGTACATTACAGCAGAGTAATTGAGACAATGTGGAGAGTCCTAAAAGGCCACCAGTGGTACCTAATCCACTTTCAAAGAAGTGGTGCTCTGCAATGCCTATTTCCCTTCAGACTGATGTCTAAAACACATCCAGGCAGGATAAAATGAAAACACAAGTTTTTTTGTTTTTTTTTTTTTGTTTTTTTTTTTTTCCAGTGGGTTTTGTCATACATTGATATGAATCAGCCATTGTTGAAAAAGATTGATTTTTAAAACTTTTGGAAATACATGTGTGTTTGTTCTTGTTTTGTTTTCTTTCATATTTCCAGATTATATACAGCCTATTTGTTTACCAGAAGAAAATCAAGTTTTTTCCCCAGGAAGAATTTGTTCTATTGCTGGCTGGGGGACACTTGCATATCAAGGTAAATTGTCAGACTCAAAAGAATATATTAAAAGCTTGCTAGTACGCTACCCTGTGACTATTTTAAAAAAGACTCATATTATAACACTTTTCTGCAATGTCTCTTAAAAGTGCTGTCAGGCTTATATTCATATGTTCTGTATTTGTATAGTTAAAAATTTTATTTCCAAATTACACGTGCCATATTATAAAGCTATAATTATTATAGGAGGGAAATCCAAGCATCCCCCAAGCTCAGTATCTAATGTTAATATTAATATTATAGACTATCTGATGAAAAGATATACTCACTGAAGTGCATACAGCCAAAAGTTACAAAAATGTATTTTTGTAAAACATATAGATGAAGTCTCATCAGAAGCCAAATTATTTTCTTTTTTATTGAAGGATAATTGCTTTACAGAATTTTGTTGTTTTCTGTCAAACCTCAACATGAATCAGCCATAGGTACACATATATCCCGTCCCTTTTGGACCTCCTCCCATCTCCCTCCCCATCCCACCTCTCTAGGGTGATACAGAGCCCTGTTTGAGTTTCCTGAGCCATAGAGCAAATTCCTACTGACTATTTTACACGTGTTAATGTAAGTCTCCATGTTACTCTATCCATACATCTCACCCTCTCCTCGCCTCTCCCCATGTCCATAAGTCTCTTCTCTATGTCTGTTTCTCCGTTGCTGCCTGTAAATAAGTTCTTCAGTACCATTCTTCTAGACTCCATTTATATGTGTTAGAAGATGATATTTATCTTTCTCTTTCTGACTCACTTCACTCTGTGTAATAGGTTCTAGGTTTATCCACCTCATCAGAACTGACTCAAATGTGTTCCTTTTTATGGCTGAGTAATATCCCATTGTGTATATGTACCACAACTTCTTTATCCATTCATCTGTCAATGGACATCCAGGTTGCTTCCATGTTCTAGCTATTGTAAACAGTGCTGCAATGAACAATGGGATACATGTGTCTTTTTCAATTTCGGTTTCCTCAGGGTATATGCCTAAGAATGGGATTGCTGGGTCATATGGTGATTTTATTCCTAGTTTTTTAAGGAATCTCCATACCATCTTCCATAGTGGCCGTATCAATTTACATTCCCATCAACAGTGCTAGAGTGTTCCTTTTTCTCCCCACCCTCTCCAGCATTTGCTGTTTGTAGACTTTTCGATGATGGCCGTTCTGACAGGTGTCAGGTGATATCTCAATGTGGTTTTGATTTGCAATTCTCTAATAATGAATGACGTTGACTGTCTTTCCCTGTGTTTGTTAGCCATCTGTATGTCTTCTTTGGAATAATGTCTGGTTAGGTCTTTTTCCCTCTTTTTGATTGGGTTGTTTGTTTTTCTGGCATTGAGCTGCTTGTATATTTTGGAAATGAATCCTTTGTCAGGTGTTTCATTTGCTATTATTTTCTCCCATTCTGAGAGTTGTCTTTTGACCTTGCTTATAGTTTCCTTTGCTGTGCAAAAGCTTTTAAGTTTAATCAGGTCCCCCTTGTTTACTTTTGTTTTCATTTCCATTACTCTAGGAGGGGGGTCGTAGAGGATCTTGCTTTGATTTATGTCATCGTGTTCTGCCTATGTTTTCCTCTAAGAGTTTTATAGTTTCTGGTCTTATGTTTAGGTCTTTAATCCATTTTGAGTTTATCTTTGTGTATGGTGTTAGGAAGTGTTCTAATTTCATGTTTTTTACATGTAGCTGTCCAGTTTTCCCAGCACCATTTATTAAGATGCTGTTGTTGCCCCATTGTATATTCTTTCCTTCTTTGTCAAAAATAAGATTATTTCTGGGCTTTCTATCTTGAGAAGCCAAATTATTAACTCCTACTTTTCCCAAAGCAATGAAAGTATTTGTATTAATCATATAAATTGCATGATTTATATTACATAAAATATCATATAAATGTTTACATGATAAATCATATAAACTAATCATATAAATGTAAAGATGAGAAGGAAATTCTTTTCAACATGCTGATTCTACCTGCTAACAAGAAGACTCAGATATGGCATGAATGTTACACTGAAGACTACAAATTAATAAACCATTGGCTCACTAGCATTTTTGATAGCTGCTTTCCAAACAAAGAAAACATGCCCACATTAAAAATAATCAAGCATTAAAAAAAAAAAAAGCATTCTAGTACTTCATACCCCATAAACGTAACTGCAAGTTTCATTGGTTTTGAAATTCCTCACGGGAGTTAACTCCATGTAGGATCATTTGACCAGTCGCTCATAGCTAAGCAAAAAGTTAAAAAACTATTGTTGGGTGGAAAAACCTGATCTCTAGAATCACAAGAGGTAATTGCCATCTTAAGTAAAAATCTTAATTGCATTTAAGATGAAAAGGCACAAAATCTTGTAGAGAGGAGCAGGTCCCAAAAGCAAAAGATGCACAGTTAAAATATCCTTACTTCTCTTGGGACAGAGTATAAAATGTGAGTCAAATCATTGCATGATGGTTCCAACAAAGGTTCTCCACTGCAATTACGTTATGTGGCTGAAATGCTTCGCTGCTGCTGCCCGGAAAGTGTATTGAAGTCAAAGGCTGTTTATTATTCTATTTCCTCCATTTGAAAAATGTCATGACTTATTAACTTTGAAATCTGAAGAGTAAAAATGATTCTTAGATATTTTTTCTATCAGACTTCAAGCTAAAAGACATTTATGACTACAATGTACTCTTCAAAAACAAATTATCTACTAACAAAATTTAAGACTTTATTGCATAAGAAATTTTTTTTTAAGAGTTGAGTAAACTTGTTCACATTTGCTTATTGTTACTAAAGATATACATTTAATTGACTTAAGAAAAGACTCTGGGAGTGGTATGGAGCCAAGAAAAAAGTCTGCATCTGAGATCAATTTCATTTAGAAATAAACAAATCATATTTAAATACTTCCTGGGTGATGGCAATTTTAACAAATTTTATGAACTTTGTCTTAGGGTTTCCAACTATTTCTAAAATCCCAGTTTTTCCCCTTTGAGTATATTACATTAATTAATTTTCTAAGAACATGATTACCATATTGCTTACAAAGAAAAGAAAGAAGTATTAGTTGATTAAATCAAGGCAACTAGTAAAATTAAAATAACTCCACCAACACTTTTGTGTGGGTTTTTTCTGTGTGAACATGTATATTTTCAGTTGTCCTCTTGATAACTCATGTTGACAAGTATTAACTGTAAGACCACTGCTCAAATCTTTTTAACTTTTTTAAAAAGTTTTATCATATAGCCAACCAATTTTTTTATTTCTTGACAAGCAGCAAAATTGTCTTTGATTTTTATTGTAAAACTAAGTCTACCAGGCCATACTCAATCTTCATAGAATAAATGACAGTGAGATGCTGAAAGTTCTCCTCCATCTTAACCTCTATGATTCACTTTTTAAAGTCCATTGTCAAACTTTAAAAGTCATCCAGCCTCTGAAGTCACTGGCACAGGTTGGAATCAGTTCCCAACTTCATGTTCACTGTCATGCCTTGAAATCGACCACGGTTGGAGTGCTTATAACAGGCACATTGACAGACAATACATATTGGGGCTTTATCTTCATTTCTTGAAAACAAGTTATTGAACATTTACAAACACATCACTGGGTTATTTATACATTGCTTTGCACCTAAATCACACACACACACACACACACACACACACACGTTTGTTTCTCATCTTTTGGAGTGGCGATGAAACGTAACTGGAAATGAGGTCACACACATTTTTGCAACAACACTGGCTGTCACAGGCGCTGGCTGATTTTCAACTTTCTGCCTCTCTTGAGAAACCAGATAGAATTGCTAATTATTGGAAAGTGCTTATCATGTACCTTTTCTAGGGCACTAGACACCTGCTTTTTTCACACCCCTCTTGGGACTGGTGTTTCGGTAAACAAAGATTCACGTTTTCAGTGGATGAGTCATTTTGTAAAAAGCATGGGAGTATGGAAGTATGCTCTGCTACTCAATGCCTCCTTTCTCTCTGCCTGCACGTGGATGACAAGCTGATTGCTCTGAGACCAGGGCACAGTTCCTCTGAGATTTGTCTCCTGCTCAGTTCGCACCTGTTTGCTCACAAAGGAGCTGAATACCATCAGAAGGGAGCACCTATTCAGGTGGCAGATGAAAAGCACTTTTGGATTTCTGAGCCTTTGCTAATTTTCATGAATGAAGCTCTTTGTGATGGTGGGCTTTTTTCCCCATGAACCATGCGGTCACCACTTGAAATGACAGAAAATACCCAAAGACTGTCTAGTTCAATCGACCATCCCTGCTAACCCTTGGGAACTAAAGAAAGTGCTTTACTGTCGCTCGTTTGGCAAAATCCACAGATGGGCTTTATTATGTGCTTTAAAGTACAAGGTTTAGCATTTGGTTTCATTATATATGCACAAAGTACTCAGTAATGAGAGGGAACTGTTGAAATAAATAAGACTGATGGCTTATTCACTGATGCATGTGGATCACTTCTGACTGGCTGGCTGCATTATCCATCTCTAACAGGTTCTACTGCAGACATACTGCAAGAAGCTGACGTTCCCCTTCTATCAAATGAGAAATGTCAACAACAGATGCCAGAATATAACATTACGGAAAATATGGTGTGTGCAGGCTACGAAGCAGGAGGGGTAGATTCTTGTCAGGTAAATATGTAAAACTGCTCACCCTCAATTTCCAGAAAGCATTGCTACATGATGAGTTCATCATTCAGTATGACCAGGGAGTACAGAATTCACCAGGATCTTAAGTATTTTTTCTTTCACAACACTGTGACTTTTCACTTTTAATTGTGGCTTATCTGAATAGTGCTCCGGATAGACCTAAGCGTTAGAAAACAAAGTTAATTTTACCAACAAGAGTTACAAATCAGGCTAGGCATAAAATAAGAATGTGTCCAATTGCCAAGTAAAATAGAGTGCGTCTATAGGGGTGGGTGGGCTGGAGAGGTACACCTTACCTAGAAGTATTTACTTTCAAATTTCCAATTCTTTAAAAAAAAAAAAAAGAAAAGGAAAGCCCCAATACAAACAAAACAGATCTGTAGGCCAATTTGGCCCATACTTCTCCCATTTCAACCCTTATTCAGAGTCTGGTCCAGGTATCCAGTCACCCAAAATAATTTCTGGATGAAAAGCAACCTGGAGAGCATGTAAGGTATTTGAAGTATCACTAGCTTTTGACTTGTGTGACTTTCAGAGAAAACTCTTACCCACAAAATAACCCTCATGGAAAATAAAATCATCTTAGCACCTAGAAACAATGTAGCCACCTATCAGTTCCATGAAATCTACATACACTCAACAAATAAAAAGTCAATTCTGCTAGGTTTTAGAATTCAATTAATTTTCAGGTACAGCATGAAATAACGATGAGAGCATGGATTCTACACTCAAACTACTTATCCCACCCTTGCTTTAAAAGTTACCAGTTAGAGTGGGCAAGTCACATAGGTATGATTAAATTGAGTTTTAAAAGAGGTAACACATGTAAGGCACTAAGCAGGCACTCAAAAAGGGTAAAAAATTTTACCGTAAGACTGTAAATAAATTTTGTGGCATGTTTTCTATATTTGAAAATTAATAAAATATTAATGCATTAACCTCTACTGGATTAGATTAAATCTGATAACAGGATTGTGAGGGTTTGTCGTGTCTGACTCTTTGTGACCCCATGGACTGTAGCCCGCCAGGCTCCTCTGTCCGTGGAATTCTCCAGGCAAGAATACTGGAGTGGGTAGACATTCCCTTCTCCAGGGGATCTTCAGAACCCAGGTATCAAACCCAGTTCTCCTGCATTGCAAGAGGATTCTTTACTATCTGAGCCACCAGGGAAGCCCATGGTTTCTATATTTGAAAATTAGTAAAATATTTATATCTACTGGATTAGATTAAACATGATAGCAAGATTGAGCCAATGAATAATTCACAAATGTAAACATAGCAATTTATCCAGTGCGGAAATGGCTTCACTTTGTTAAGGTGTAAATAACTGGTTATATACATGAACATGTATTAATACATACGTCATAATAATCTGACTCGATACAAGACTTTCATAGACACTTAAGCTGGTAGATCTGTACGTGTTCTCTAATTGAGTCCATGTCTCATGTCATTTTAAATGTTCAACTTAGTTTTACATTTATTCTGCTTTGATGAACACTGCACATTCAAGATGAATAGGATTGCATTCTTGTTTAAAATTTATCTCTGATATCTACTTCCCTTTAAAATGAAAAGTGTGCTAAAGGTAAGATGTATTGCCACTTAGAGGGAGATTTATATAATTATTGTTTAGATGGGAAATCAGCAGTACAACTTCACTTAGAGTTAATGGGGGTTGTGTAGCAGACCCCTTCACACATGAGGTAGAAAGTATGACTGCTGATGCTATGGATGCTCGGGCTACATTAAGCCAGTAACTCATGCCAAATCTCTGAAATCTGTTTGGCTCTGGTTCCTAGAGAGTCAAGTATGTTATTCATTAGCAAGTAAGAAAGCTCCCACACAAGACAATTCTTTGTAACATAATATTGTCATGATTGAGGAATTGATAGTCTGGAGATTACATGATTTTCTTTTGTTAAGATACTATTTATCCAAGTGAATAGATTTTGTTAAAAGTGGGATCACGTTCTAGTTAAAGCCACTCGATCTATACTAAGAGAGTTACATGATTTTCTTTGTTCAACTTTAATATTGTGTTAAACAGGAGGATTGATTAAACAAAGATATATTATTTTAAATTATGCCTATGTTATTATTGGTACATCACTTAAGTTCTTCGAAACAGTATATTTTTCCCCTCTAGTGGTGAAGAATTTGTCTTATTAGTCATTCACACCTTCTTGAATATCTTCCAGTTTCCCAAAGGCTTGTGCTTGCTAGACAGTTGTTTGGCTTTTACGGCACCATGATTAGCTGTCAAAAGTCCCTGTAAAACTAGGTGAATGACAGACAAAGAGCAAACCCGTTCCACCAACTATTCTGAGTCTTATTCTATAAACTGGTTTTCAAAGTGTGGCCTCCAATCCAGATTAGCATCACCCGAATACTTGATATACATGCAGATTCTTAGCTCTGCCAGAGAGCCACTGAGTCAGAAATTCTAAAGGTGGAAGTCCAGCAATGCATGTGTGAGCAATCACCCCCAGGGATTCTGATGCAACCCAAGGTTTAAGAACCACTACCCAAAACAAAAATGGTCACCAATCCTCATACTCAGATTCTCAGTCATAGAAGTTAGTGATTTTTGTTTTTTTTTTCCACAAATGTAGCATCTCAGTGGAAACACACTTTAGATTAATACTTTATGTTCTGAAAGTGAAACTTAAAATCACTCAGTCCTGTCTGACTCTTTGTGACCCCATGGACTATATAGTCCATGGAATTCTCCAGGCCAGAATACTGGAGTGGGTAGCCTTTCCCTTCTCCAGGGGATCTTCTCAACTTGGAGATCAAACCCAGGTCTCCTGCATTACAGGTGGATTCTTTACCAGCTGAGCCCTTATGTTCTGAACCTTCACTCATATTTTTGAAGTAGTTACACACCTCAGAGATAATGGAAGAAGATTATACCTTCATTGAATAAATCAGAAAATAAAGGCAAAGAGAAGTTACACAGTGGAACTGACAAGGTGTAGTTCGATGATGGGAAGAAATAGACCCAGACGTAGGTCTCTCAACCAGACGGACCACCCAGCTGTTTGGCCTCAAGCCTGCTGCTGGATTCTTCAAATAATTGCAAATGAGCCAGTCTCTGCTGGGTAATTTAAAATCCTTGTTCATGTAATCAACATCTGGATTCTACTATCTATATAAAAATTATTTTGAAAATATGAAGAAAACCAAATGAGTCCTTTTGAAAGTACCCAGAGTTGGAGTTTATTTTTACTAATTTCTAAGTCACATATCACTTAGAGTCAGTATTTATTCTTATCTTCAATTGACACTGTTCCATAAATATTTCTAAACCTATATTAAGGACTAGGGTTGAGGATGTAGAAGTATTAATCAAATCACAAGCTCTGCCTTCAAACAACTTGAGCGCATTTTTTACATCTAGAAAAGAAGTTAACCAGTGGTTGCCAATATGACTTATGCTCCTCTGGGCCCAGGAGAGAAAAGGTGATTTTCTAAATACATTTTTTCCCCTTAAATGTAGGCTCCAAAGGTAATCAAGAATCAGGCAAAAAAATCTCTCAGGATAATTTTTTAAATAAGCTTGTGTGAAATAGTCTATTGTACCAGTGATTTCAACCAGAGTATACAGGGCTTTACGTTCCTTCATAAATATAAAAAAGGAAAGACTAATTAAAATAGGTTTCACCATTAATGTGGGAAAATATTTGTCAATTCTCTGTCATTAAATAATGGTACTATACATTTGCATTATATTCCTTTGCATTACACAGGAACAATCATATGTAAATAAACTATGTAACTAACTAGGAGTTGCTGTAATTAATATTTATGAAAATTATAGACATTTCAATTAAAATCTCAGATGAAAACATGTGTACCTATCACTAGAAATTATAAGTGTGCCTATTTCCATTGAAATATTATTTTTTCAAATCTGATTGTGCTTGTCTAATACCAAAAAAGGTAATGCTACTCAAGAGAACTAAAATCAATTTTATGTGTCGGTTCTTAGTCATCCTAAAGCACATAATGTGGGATAGCTGTCTTTCCACAAAGTCCCTCATAATACTTAGGATAAATTAATATCTCCTTTAATAAAAAGATTCACTTTTAACATATATTTTGATTGGGATGCTCTCAGAGTTGTGCCTTAGAAAGTTTCTTTGTTGTTTAGTCCCTAAGTCATGTCTAATTGTTTGAGACCCCATGGAATGTAGCCCACCAGGCTCCTCTGTCCATGGGATTTCCCAGGAAGTTTCTTGGTACCCATTAAAATGCCATAATTACAGTAAGGGAATGCTTGCTATAAAAGTGAATCATACAAAATTACACACAAATTTTGTTTTAGTTGTCATAGTTTCTGTGTCCTTACTGCCCAGCTAAAGGTTCTCATTCTTGATCTAGTGTGACAATGAGACTGTTCACAGATGACTTGCAATGAAACCATATTTTTGGTCTTCAGTTTTGGATTTATTTGCTAAATGATTATATACATATTTATACCAATTGACCACACATCGATGATTTTCTTTGGCAATTTACTCTTCAGGGGGATTCAGGCGGACCACTCATGTGCCAAGAAAACAACAGATGGTTCCTGGCTGGCGTGACATCATTTGGATACCAGTGCGCACTGCCCAATCGCCCCGGGGTGTATGCCCGGGTCCCAAGGTTCACAGAGTGGATACAAAGTTTTCTACATTAGAGTGTTTCCAAGAGCAAAGATGAAAAGCAGCCACTTTTCCCATTTCACTTTAAGAAGCATGGAAATTGAGTTTTTTAAAAAATCATTTATAAAAGTCTTGATTCTTACCTAAGCCACTGAAATGCTACAGGGAAAAAAAAAAAAAAGCAAAAACTAATCTTTACAATACAAAGTAACTGTAAAATAATAAATTCTGATTTTATTGTAAACAGTTATTCTTTCACAGACATCATTATTTCCTTTGTTCTTAATCATTATTTTTATCATACTCTCTTATTTCAAGAAATGTTATTTTAAAGCATGTAATATAATGTTTGAGCAAAATTAGGAAGAGAAGTGAAATAAACTTTTACACAAAGTATGGTATTGTTTGAAATAGATTGCTATAAGTTATCTAATTCCAGGATAGGTCACTATTATCAGCATCTCATCATCTTGCTGTTTTTCTATCCAAATGCATTTTCAATCCATCTTGAGCACATCCCTAATATTTTCCCCATAATAAAATATATTTATTGTAAGCTCATGTCACAAGCCTGGACTAAACTGGTTGTACAATCCTCTCAAATAAGCTAGTTAAACAGCAAACTAGCACAAATCTATATATTGCCCTTGCATCAAAATAAAAGCTAAACTAATTAACATTGTCATTTTCTCATCAGATCATTTTTACTTGGATTATTATACCACAGTCCATTTATTTCAAGCTGGCATTTTTGGGGGTTTCCAAAAAGTTATCAGTCATATCAAAGAGATACAAGTATTACAAACATGGGTTTTCTCTGACAGATGTGTTTATTGTGGGTATTTCCAGCATGGCCAAAGCTTATTTAGACACAGCTGAATTGCCCATTACAAGGCCAAAAATGTAGAATAAATGAATTTGTTCTGCAGCTTTAATCTCTTGGATCACTTCCAAAGTACAAACTTCAATTTAGCTCACCCCACAAAATCTACTGATTTATTCAGAAAGAAAAAAATTATACAAATTAATACACACACACACACACACATTCTTACATGGTCTGTATGGTCCAAAGTAATAGAAAAGTTTCAAGCAGTTGAAAGAAGAGATCCATCAGTTCATACCAGTTTTATGGGAGAGAGGAGACGTGGACTAGACCTGAGTGAACAGTTGTTACTGATGGACTAAAGAGGCAGTGGGGCCCCCCATGTAGGTGGGAGTGACCCTGAAAGTTCAGAGAGAAGGGACAGTAGACAATCATGAACTATCCTAGCAAAAGCAGTTCTCTCTGGGCAATGGTCAGAGAAAGGGAAAACAATGTCACAACAAGAAGGTATGGCCAGATGATTGAGGACTACAAATTCATGGAATTTATTATTAGAACAAAAATTGGGAGTCCTTGAACACACTATTCTTTTTAAGACCGTTCCAATGACCTGCTCCTAATAGAGCTCCTAATCCTTTCTAGGATGAAGTGATTAGAAAGGATGGCGCATCAAGGGTAGAGTGTGTTATTTGATTTTATTCCCCAAATATTGTTCCACAAATGTTTCACCTGCATTTCAATGTTCTGAAAATTACAACAGATATACCACAGACTCCTTTTTATTTTTCAAAGGTCAGCTTTAGAAACCCTTAGGACAGTCACTCTTTACCATCTTCTATTAAGAGAGAAGTTCCTTATCCCATCCCTAGGAACTTATGGGTTTAGTAATTGATACCAGAAGAGTAATCCAGGTCTGGAACGAGATAAAAAGCAAAACCAAGTCCCTTTCCTATTGCTTTGCCTCTCCCTCCCTGCAGCTGCTATAGCTGTGGGTGGCACAGACATTGGGGAAAGCCCAGGTCTCCCTCCATCCAGTCCGGACTGAAGGAAGTAATGCATGGTGGGAGCTTGGAGGAAAGAGGTGGGTCTCAGCAGCTGGTCTCCTATTCTGCCCAGAAAGATGGGTCTCCAAGAAAGGAAAGAGGAGTGTTAAATGTGAGCAGCTGTAAGCTTAGAAGGCAGCTGCCCATTTCCTCAGTCTCTAAGCAGCTGAAAACGGACCACTGCCCACTAATTTCTATTTTATCTCTTAATTTTGCCAGCCAACTGGAGTTGTGAATTCCCACAATGAAAGCACTTTCATTATCTAATTGAAAAGATGAGGTTCAGAACACCCTGCAACTGAAACTTCCATTCTTACCACGCGTGAAGAGTCATTTGTTTCCATGCATTATTGCAAACACATCTGTACTTTGTTCACGTAAGAGATTTAGACAGCACCAATGATCATTCTTCAGAAACAAGAACTTTTTTTATTTGGTTAAAAGGAGCACAGAGACATTTGAAGACCAGATAGTTACATCTCTCTCTTGAGAGGAAGGAGCCACAAGCATTGAAGAAACTAGAAGATAGTACAGAGCCGCTCCAATTTATTCTCCCAGCCAAAACCTGGACAGGGAACACATGATCACTGATGCCTACAAACACATTTTTACACGATTTCAGTTTCTTTCCTCGTGGCAATGTCAACGTGCTGTGCTTAACTCCACACTCATGGTGACCACCCAACTAGTCCCAACTCTTAAACCCCCTTATATGCTGATAGAGGCTAAACAGAGCCAGGAAAGACCTTAATCAAACTCTGCACCTCCAGAGTCAACACCAGAACCATCTTTGCTTTGCTGGCAAGAGAGGGACTGATTTCAGAACCCTCGGAGAGCTACTTGTGGTTATATAGGCAACATGTGAAGACATTATCTTGATTGTGTATGCCACCATTTTTGTTCTAGATTGAGTATATTATTGTTTATACAGCTATTTAACAAAGTTATTACAAAATCTGTTGAACTTTAAATTCAAAATAATTGTAAGGCACATGTCTTGCACAATTGAAATTAGACAATTCTTGCCTCTAAGTAAAATATTGGAGTAGATACCACGGTTAATGAAATAACTTCTTATTTCTGAAGACATTTCCTAAACTTCCTCTGACCCAAAGCAGAGAAACTAAAAGAAGATGAGCCATTTCTAAAAAATGAAATTTTTTCTACAGTAATCGATGTATGTGTGTGTGAATTCAGTTGACAACAGCGATACATTTCTTTAATCAAAACAGCATGTATTGAAAAATGAGACATCATAAAAATAAATACTAGTACAGTCCATTCTATCAAACACTCATGTAAAGGAAAAATATTTTGCACACTGTAAATTTCAATGCAATTTACATTATATTAACTAGATTACAACTTATGAAAGGTAAAAGAGACATAGATAACGGCTTCCAACACACACATTGCTCTGATGTGTTCACAGCCATTTTATCTGCATCTTATCCATCCCATTGACTTGAAGTTTGGATGCATCCTTTAGCAAAATAAGCACGTCTCACTCCATGATTAGCACAGCATTATTTTATAAATGAGATAATGAACATATAAAAATTATTTTAGCATTTGCCTCAAGGGGGAGCTTACAGTTCATCTTGCACATCCTTTGAGATTTCAAGCCATTCCAAGCTAATGTTCTGATGCCATTCCTTACACAGATCCAGAATTATAAAACTCTGTTTTCTTTTCTGGAGCCAGGTCAATGGGTTACTAGACTTCCATGCCGCTTTCTTTCCTGGCGCTTTTTGAAATCCACAGTGTGGACTGGTTTGGGCTCGTTTTGGTTCTTCCTTTACTGAAAAACAGAAGAAGAAACAAACTCAATGTCTGAGACTTCTCATCACACTAGGCATGTCCTGGTCCAAATGGAGCTTCATCAGACTTATAAAAGTATCTTTCTTCTCTCATCAGCAGATTTTTTTCATTCCGACAAAAAATTCTGGATTATTCCAGTATGTGAAGAGGGTAAGCAGTTCATATAAGATAATGAAAAAAAAAATCTCTCTCTGACCCTTCATATTTTAGAATTCAGACACATCTACAAATATGTTTAACCCAGTTTCAAAATGTTTATTGTAATCACCAATGAATCTTCATTTTCTTTGATCAGTTATTTTTCTAATTTTGCTTTTTGAATAATCTGCCATTAACATAGGATGTACGTTAATGTCAAATCATCAAAGCAGTGCTTTTGTCCTACATTCATATCAATGTATGACAAAACCCACTGAAATGTTGTGAAGTGATTGGCCTCCAACTAATAAAAAAAAAATAAAATAAAAAATAAAATAAAAACTGGCTTATCCCCTCCACCCATCACTTTTTTTCTGTCCTATAGTTAAGTCATTTAATTCCCCAAAGGTTAATTTTGCTATAGTTTCTGAAACAAAGGCAGTTCAATGCAGATTCAGGCCTGAGAGAGTTCCTCTAGCTCTCAGGCTGACCTGCCCTCCACCCTGTCGTTCAAGCTGTGATGTCTTCTAAAGTGAAAAGTGAAAGTGTTAGTCATTCAGTCATGTCTGACTCTTGGCAGCCCCATGGAATGCAGCCCACCAGGCTGCTCTGTCCATGGAGTTCCCCAGGCAAGAATACTGGAGTGGGTAGCCATTCCCTTCTTCAGGGGATGTCTTCTAAGTTTTTCTATAAAGTGGCCACTTCTAAGACTCCTGCTAAAGTGACTGTTCCTGAGTTTCTCTCCTCCTGAGTTGAAGAGAAGTCAGCCTCTCTGAGATACTTATCAAGATCAAGGCTCTTTTTGATCCAGTTTCCTGGGAATGAGCCCTCGCCTAGATCACTAACCCTGGTGGTTCCTGTTATTTCTTCTGTACTTCCTTGCTCCTACAGACACTTCCTTCAGTAGCATCTGCCTCCACCCCACGCCCCAGGCATTCCTCCTACCCTATCCCATTCAGTCTCTGTCTAGGAGACACTGTGCTGCTGAATTCCTTCAAAAAAAGAGTCTTTCTGAACAAGCCTGAGCCATAGAATTTCATAATATTACTTAATTGACTTCAATTTAACTGTAAATTTATTGCTAACACATGATTGTATCTAAATGATACATTTTGGAGATGTGCATCCAAATAAGTAAGATCGACACATCTCTACCTAGGAAGTTATCTTACATGAATGGAAAATAAGCCAAGCAAAGTTGATGAAAAACATAAAATTCTCCTAAATAGTTAAAACAAAAGGGTGGTTAAATTAAATGTGGCTCTGGGGTAGCATTAGTATTTATGTGATTTAAGAGTTATCATGGGTTAAAGAAACAAGACTTCTTATTTTGAACATGATATGGAATGACAGAAGTCCTCATGTGTACCCAACTGGAATTTAAACTTTTGCAAGGCACTCAGATGACAATGGATTGGAGTCTTTGATGAAGTTTGTCCTTGCTTTCCTGGAAGAAAGGAAAATGAGAGGATCTAAGAGAGAATGAATTAAGCACTAATAGCTAATTCTGGTGTCTGGAGATGGCTTATGTTTGAGTGAGTATATTTTCTCACTCTGAGAAATATGTTTGAGTGAGTATTATTTCCTCACCCTTGGGAATTTCCAACATGTGAAAACTCCAAGGACTTCAAAGTATAAAAACCTGGAAGACTTGAGAATGAGCAGAGTCTCCACAATAATACACTATTTTGGAAGAAGGAAAGCAAACTTCAGAGAAAACTCACTTACTGACACTTTGGTAATTTTACTTTTAGAAATGAGAAGATCTACATAATTTTTCTCAAATCCTTGTTCACAGTGATTAGCTATTTACAGCTCTTCATTACAGTTTGGCTGGGTTATGGGAGGGATTTATATCAAATCCTCCCTCTGCTTCATTGTTTGCATAGTGATAAACTGTCTTTTCATCTATAGTCTTAGAATTAAGGGTAAAAATCAGATATCTACTATTGTTTTTATTCTGCATAAAATATTGAAAACATATATATATATAAACTGAGTACACAAATTACAGTGTTAATTTGCTAGGCTTTACTTACCATTATTCAAAAATGGCTTCTTGAAACAGTCAATATATCACAGCTTGGATTCTTTAAAACAATTTTTTTATGTACCATTTATAGAGTTTATATCTATTTAATTTTTTTTTCTGGAGCTTTTTAACTCAGTAAGTGCTTTAGGGTTCATGAAAAGGAAAGTGAAGTTTTAAAAAAATTACTTATCTGCATGTCCTTCCCTGTTGGAAACATTCTATCATTTTTTATTTAAAACACTGACAAAAATGTCTAGTTTATTCTAACAAGCATGCACTAATTTAAACCCACATCTTCTTTTCTTTGATACATACTTATATTTCACATATTAATGTTTTAGTTTAACTGTCAAACTGACACTTATGAAAAATTTCACCTGTAATTCAAGGGTATGAGTAAACAGATATAAAAGAATACTCTCAAGAATCTTAATGTTAAGATATATCACTTTATTTTAAGATGCCTACTAGAAAGTGACTCATTTTACCATTGTTTCTATACTTAAAATATCCTTTGGAAATAAAACAGAAGGATGTTTTTGCAAAAGGTACTACAAAGTTCATGTACAAAAATCAAGTCTGGCATACCACTTGAGGTCAAGATTAAAAGGTTTAGCATTACTACTTGTACTTAATATAAAGAGACAGGACAGTATAGTTGCATATGTTGTAGGCTTATAAACATTCACATTTCAGATCCATCACACACATTAGCCATGAGACCCAAGGCAAACTGTATGACCCATTTAAGCAACCATCTTTCCCACTGAAAAACAGAAAACAGAAGGATACCTACTTCATATGGCCTGTGAGGATGAAATGAGATAATTCACAATCCTATAATCAAGGTATATGTTATTAGATTATATATACTGCATTTATACTGAAAGAATGAGAATCACAATTTTCTTAAGGCAACTTAAAAGCATAATTTTTAAAGAGTTCTGAAAACGTGTTTAAAGTTTTTCAAGTTGTCTCTCCATGTATGATTTATTTACCTTTTATGCAGCATCTGGAAACAGCAGGTTCCAAAAGCAACCAGGATCAGTAAGAGCAAAGGGATGGTTGGTATAACAACATAGATTAGATTGGGAATTATTCCTACAAAAGTAAAACAGTCTTAATGTAAACAGAGAGTTGAGGCAGGATTCTGATATTATGGCTCTATAAAAGCTTTCCAAAAAATTAAGGCAAAATAGAATTATTTTCAATAAGCAGATACCAAGTAAGGTCTTCCCAAAATACTGAATAATCTAATGAAGTAACATATTTATGTTTGGTTAGAAGTTAAAAACAAAATCATGCTGCATGGTTGCCATGTTCCAGTTAAATGTCCATATTTCCAAAACTATTATTAAATTTGCAATTCAGATAGGGACTGGCTTTCATAACGTATTAATAACCTTAGCTATCTCACTTCATTAATCCTTCTCAGTTATTACTTCGAAAACAAGCACTGATTATTAAAGAATAATCATGATTAAAGTAACTGTTGATTTATTGGATATGTAATTATCCTAACTAATAAGCTCAGTGCCGTGATGACATGCATAACTCTCTGGGATTAAGCCAAAATATGTAAATATTAACTGATGATAGAGTCATAACCTAGAGACAGAAGACTCCAGAGGCATAAATATTTGATCTTAATTAAATTCTAAGATGAATCAGTTTTTTTTAATCCTGTTCCATCACACTAGATAATGTTAGGTATTCTTGGAAAAATAAAAAACTGCCACACAGAACCCCCATATAGCTTGCAATGACTTTATTAAACAATTTTTCAATGTCACAAGAGAGAAAATATTCCTAATATAATTATTTACTGATCTGTTTGATTAGATTTACATGGTCTGAATGGTTTTAAAATCAGACAACTGAAAGTGAAAAGCACTAAGGTTTAATATCACATCCATACAAAAAAAGCAAATTAGAAAGCTATGTATTGAGATAGCAAATTGAAAGCCATTATCTTAGTCTAAATGCGTGCATACTCCATCATGCAGTCATGTCTGACTCTTTGCAACCCCATGAATTTCAGTCCACCAGGCTTCTCTCTCCATGGAATTTTCCAGGCAAGTATACTGGAGTGGGTTGCCATTTCCTCTGCCAGGGATCTCCCCAACCCAGGTATCGAACCCACATCTCCTGTGTCTCCTGCACTGAGAGGTGGATTATTTACCAACTGCACCAAGCTGTAACAGGCCCCTAGCGGACACTAAGAGCAGTTTTTGACTACAAAGAGATTTGCATTGGGATTGGGTTTTGTCTCTTTTGCAGACAGTGGTGTGCCGTAGGCACTGGGTTGAAAGCTCATTGTATGTGTCTGCTACCCAATCTGCTATTCGGTCATGTCACTTGGTAGCCTGAAATTGGCCAGGGTGGCGGTTCTCCATACATACCGCAGAAAACCCAAAGCCTACAAATTGGACTTTTTAAATCCCAGCTTACGCCAGTCAATCCCTGAACATTTACCAGTTCCCTACTCCTTACAGGCTACTGAACACGCTGATTGACATCATAACACCTACAAACTGGGGAAGATCCTTACGAATCCACATTTTAACATGGGATACTTAGTTTAGTACTAGATACAGAAAACACAATTTCTATTCAAAAACTAGCTTAGGGGACTTCCCTGGAGGTCCAATGGTTAGGACTCTGTGCTTCCACTGAAGGGGGTGTGGGCTCGACCCCTGATTGGGGAACTAAGATCTCACAGTCCACACTGTGCAGCCAAAAAAAAAAAAAAACCACGCACAAAAACTAGCTCAGCATCATTTGTTCCAATGCCATTCTAAAATAAATTTCCATAGGCCTTTGTTTAGTGCACTTTTTCACCAAGCAACAAGAAAATTGGGGCCAACATGAAGCAAAAGTGAATTGAGAGAGTAACACTGACATATATTCACTACCATGTGTAAAATACATAGCTTGTGAGAAGCTGCTGTGTAGCATGGGGAGCTCAGCTCAGTGCTCTGCGATGATCTCAGGAGGGAAATCAAGAGGGAGGGGATATATATACACACTCAGCGGATTCACATTGTTGTACAACAGGAACCAACACAACACTGTCAAGCAATTATCCTCCAATCAAAAAAAAAAAAAGTTCATTTTCTTCTCTTTATAGGTGAGTTAAAGACATATAAACTAATTACCTGCCTCGGTAACAACCACATTTTGATGAGTATCTCCAGGTTGGTTGGTAAAATACGTCTTTTCTACAGGAGCTGTTGGATTAATCTCTGTAAATAATAAGTACAGTTATCGTGTATAATGGTAAATAAGACAAATGCAAATGTAGATGAAAAGAAAAGCTTATTACAAAACAAAATAAACATTGATTTCTGAACAACTTCCAGCTAATTCTATTTTGAATTTAAATTTATATGAAATGATTTAACAATAAAGGCAGCATTTAATTGTCTCTGAATAAAAGATCTGCCTGGTAACTCTTTGCAACTTGGATCCACTGGGTGAATTCCTGTAACCCCAGACTGCATTTAATGATCCAGAGCATCTGCGCTGATGATAACCTATTACAGGTAATAATGACAAAGGAGATACAAAAGTAGGCAAAGATAGGCAAGAATCAGTGAGCACAGGAAAGTGAGGCACTAGCTGTGAAGAAAAACCAACAAAGATGATTTCTACACAACTGTTGTTTGGTCGTTAAGTCACGTCTGACTCTTTTGCAACCTCATGGACTATAAGCCTGCCAGACTCCTCTGTCCGTGGGATTTCACCAGCAAGAATACTGGAGTGGGTTGCCATTTCCTTCTCCAGGGGATCTTCCTGACCCTGGGGCTGGCAGGTGGATTCTTTACCACTGAGCCACCAGGGAAGTCTTCTATACTATTATCGTGTATAATTTAGATTTCTCCTCACAACAAAAAACAGCAGTTAACTGCATGTGGACAGTACCCAGAATTGATGATTCAAATAAAAATGTTCTAAAGCACATTTCTGTCCCCTACAAACAATGCCATCCTTAGATTTCCTTCTCAACAGTATCTACATCTTTTAAAAAATTATCATAAATTAAGGCTGGCAAATTGTTTCTTTCCCTGGTTTTTCTGAAGCAAGATTTTTTCAATTGTCACACACTTGAAAAATACTGATTTTTTTTTTTTTTTATAATGATCTGGTACTACTCTCCTGTCTAATATCTTTTTCTAGGGCACTATTGAAAAGAACCCACCTGCAATGCAGGAGACCTGAGTTCAATCCCTGAATTGAGCTGGAGGAGGGGATGGGAACCCATTCCAGTATTCTTGCTTGGAGAATCCCCATGAACAGAGGAGCCTGATGGGCTACAGTCCATGGGGTTGCAAAGAGTCAGACATGATTGAGCGACTTAGCACAAGCAGTGGTTGAATTAATAGTTTAGAGAAATTAACTAGAATTACTAAGAAATAACCTGTACATTTGTTTTCATTTGTTCCAAAAATATAACTGTTTATTTTTCTCAATTAATGGAAAAGAAAAAACACATTCAGCATCTTACATTAGTTTCAGAATATTAAATCACTTCACTGTAATGTTTACTATTCTAATTTGGCCACACAGTCTCTATTCATTAAAAACTTAATCATACACCATCCTATAATAATATTTATTACTCTTTTAAACATATCTTGCCCTGACACCTTGCCTCCTCTAGTCTTTGCCTCCTCTAGCCTCTTCTAGTCCTACCCTACACTCATTCTTCTACAGAATATAGGCACTCCTTGCTTCTGGTGCTCAACTGGTATTTGCTAAACAAATAATACAGATATTATGTAATTTATCAATATAGAACTGGTTATTTTTAAAATAGTTCAAAAGTTTTAATGTAATTGCTGATTAAGTGACAAAATTTTGGAAATACAATCTCATACATACAGTTTTTATTGTCTAAGAATAACAGTGTTTAATGTAACTTTAATAAATATAAAAATTGGATTCAACATTCAGAAAACTAAGATCATGGCATTCAGTCCCATCACTGTGTGGCAAATAGATGGGGAAACAATGGAAATGGTGAGAGGCTTTATTTTGGGGGCTCCAAAATCACTGCAAATGGTGACTGCAGCCACAAAATTAAAAGACGCTCGCTCCTTGGAAAAAAAGCTATGACCAAACTAGACAGCATATTAAAAAGCAGAGACATTAATTTGCCAACAAAGGTCCATCTAGTCAAAGCTATGGTTTTTCCAGTAGTCATGTATGAATGTGAAAATTAGACATAAAGAAAGCTGAGCACTGAAGAATTGATGCTTTTGAACTGTGGTGTTGGAGAAGACTCTTGAGAGTCTCCTGGACTGCAAAGAGATCAAACCTGTCAATACTAAAGGATATCAGTCCTGAATATTCATTGGAAGGACTGATGCTGAAGCTGAAACTCCAATACTTTGGCCCCTGGGTGCGAAGAATTGACTCATTGGAAAAGACCCTGATGCTGGGAAAGATTGAAGGCAGGAAGAGAAGGTGATGACAGAGGATGAGATGGTTGGATGACCTCACTGACTCGATGGACATGAATTTGAGCAAGCTCCAGGAGTTGGTGATGGACAGAGAGACCTGGCGTGCTATAGTCCATAAGGTTGCAAAGAGTGGGACACAACTGAGCCACTGAACTGAACTGAAAAATTGGATTCAGAAGCATCCCCTTAATAATGTCTCTGGATAACAGTGATAGACCCAAAGAATAAATATGCAACTCACAGGACAATAACAAAAAATGTTGGAGAAGAAAGTGATAAAATTTAGAAGTGAATTATTCAGTTTCTGTATATCTAGGCTAATTTTTTTTTAACCACTTTTGTATATCAGTAGTCATGCTCTTGTGGTGCTGGAGAAGACTCTTGAGAGTGCCTTGGACTGTAAGGAGATCAAATCAGTTAATCCTAAAGGAAATCAGTCCTGAATATTCATTGGAAGGACTGATGCTGAAGATGAAGCTCCAATACTGATACAAAGAGCTGACTCACTGGAAAAGACCCTGATGCTGGAAAAGATTGTAGGCAAAAGGAGAAGGGGGCGACAGATGATGAGATGGTTGGATGGCATCATCGACTCAATGGACATGAGTTTGATCAAACTCAAAGAGATCGTGAAGGACAAGGGAGCCTGGCATGCTGCAGTCCATGGGGTCACAAAGAGTCGGACGTGACTTAGCAACCAAACAACAAGTCATGCTATTAGATAACATGCAGGAGCAGAAAGAGGAGACTAAGTTCAAGTCACATAGTACTTCTGGTACAGTTGGAGAATAAAGTTCAAAATATTGTTACAATTTGTAGATTAGTTTTACTACTTGCTCCTCCAATCCCCACACCACTAAAAAGCTAACTGAAAGTGAAAGTGAAAGTAAAGTCGTCTCCAAGTCTCTGCGACCCCGTGGACTCTAGCCCGCCAGGTTCCTCCGTCCATGGGATTCTCCAGGCAAGAATCCTGGAGTGGGTTGCCATTTACCACCAAAATAGCACTGACTATACAAGCAAGGAATTTAATCAAGCCAACATCCTTCATAAATAAGACACTAGGCTCAAGGAAAGAAGATCAGTTACATATGTGTGTGTGTTAGTCACTCAGTCGTGTCCAACTCTTTAGCAACCCCATGGACTGTAGCCCACCAGGCTCCTCTGTCCATGGGATTCTCCAGGCAAGAATACTGGAGGGGGTTGCCATACCCTTCTCTACCGCTGAGCCACTGGGAATGCCCTCTCCATCAGTTACATATAAGGTAAATAAAATAAAATAAAGTAAAATAAAGTACAGAAATTCTAAGTACATTAATAAGACCAACCATGGAAGTGTTCAAGTGCTTCAAAAACAATAAGTACGTAAAATAGTCTTGCTCAAAAGCTATACATATTTGAAGATTTAGGTAGAATATAGAAGATAAAGAAAAAAAATAACTTTATGTCTAAAATGCTGTTCCATAAGTAGTATAAAATTAGACTACCTAATACAAAACAAGATTCAGAGGTAATAGTGTCCTGAATAAAGTGCTAAATGTGATGCAAGATAAAATAGTATACAAGGGTCAACTAAAAGTTCAAAGAAAGGAGAAGATAATATTGTATTAAGAACATACCATAATATACTTTGTTTCATTTAACAGTTTCAAGCACTTAGTGTCACAAAGTTAAAATGTCAGAGAATTTCAACTTTATAATCTTCTAAGGAAAAAAATCTAGACAAAGAACCTAAGTGCAAAACAGATTTCATTTTGCAAAGGCGTCTAAGAGGGTAATGATGGATTTAACCACCAAGAGGTTTAAAGAATAATCTCACCAGGGATAAAGAAAGAAGGCTAATATACTCAAGAGCAGAATAAATATAAGAGAAGGGTAAATCTAATCCAAGTAATCCCTTGTGCTTTACAGTCTTATGAGTAAAGAAGAAGTATAATTTCAAGAGAATAATGGAAATAGCAGTACTTGATTATAATTGCCTACCATGAACATGTGCTTCGAGGTCAGGCAGACAGCCCGTGGGAGAGTTCAAATGAAACTTCCAATCACTGGGAGGAGAAAAACAGCACAAAGACCTCAAAGCCTGAGTGTCTAAGTTGACTTTCTTAGATCATTAAAAAGACGAGTTTAGAAAGTGCTGATTAGTCTCTCTTTTGGTCAAATTTCAATTCAGTTCAGCTGTCCTATTCAAAGTAACGCAAGTTTTTACCATTTCAGGAGGAAACCACTCTACCGTAGCTCAGGTCAGAGCAACCTCTCCACGTGCTGTATGGGGTAACAAAGTTGGAGACTTCCAACAGGAGGAAACTGGGGAGGCATATTCCATAGACTGAGGACCAGAGCAAGATTATGGCACACACTCCTACTTTTCTGCACCAGGGTTGTCTGACATTCTGATTTTTACTGAGGAATAGAAACCAAATATCATGCCATTACAGGATAAGTTAATATCCCAGAGGAATGGTGCTCGGTTCCCTTAAATAGACCAGAAAATCTTCTAAAAAAGCTACTACATGTGTAAACACATAGGTGCTTTGATGACACACCTACTTTACACAATTATTCTAAATGCTTAAATGTTTGTAAATAGATATTTATTCTTCATAAAACCTGTTTACAAAAACACAATTTGGCCTTAATATTAGAAATAATTACTGTCTCTTAAAGACACCTCTCTGGATATTTCCAGATATTCCCTTCTATTTAACTCACTGGGCAGTTGTTTGCTTTATAGATTAGTGTGCTTCAATACTCTGTCATCGAACTGCAAAGTAATTTTGTGTTTCACTGCAGAAAAACCAAAAGAGCCCAGGTAGCGAAGGTTAAAGATGCAACAATATAAGCCAATACACACATACAGTCTGCTCCTCCTGGCTTACAATGCTTCCTACCTGGTTCATACTTGCAGATGTAATTGTGCTTCATGTTGCACCTGTCGTCATTCCACTGGTAAAGGTAGGGGCCCCCCAGGCCAGGGTTGGCCGTTGGCTGATGATACATCACAACACACTTCTCACTTCCACAGGAAGGCTCGTCAGTGTACCAGTTTCTGCAAGGACAGAGGACCAGGGACGCTTCTCAGGGACTTTGCCTGTTCTCCTCTGACATCCTCTACAGGTAAGGGACATCCCCCCAGTCTCTGCCCTCTGAGTCCCCCCGGAGACCTCTGCCTCCTCAGGATCCCTGCTCACCGGTACTGGGAACTGCTTCCATCCGACCACTGGTAGAGATCTGGGCAGGCACCGGATGTTTGCCCCTGGCCATTTCTCCAAAGCCCTATCCAGAAATCACTATCGGAAATTCCTATCCCTGGCTTTGTCAGGTTCTGCAACATGCTTTCTATTAACTTCTGCTCTGCTTCATTCTCCAGGCTCAGAAGGGCTCCCCCTTCGCTCTCACAAGCCAGCCGTGCCTCCTGAAAGCTCACGCGGCTGGACAGCTCGTGGAAGTAGGCCATCTTGTAGCAGAGATGCTTGAAATCAGCAAAACATACTTTTTGGCCTGAAAAAAAAGAAAAGCTATCCATGTCCTGATTATCTGAACTATCTTCATAATGCTACTTACTACATGTTAAAATGAAAGAACCAATCAAAACAGAAAGATTCTACCAAGAACGTTTCTCCCACTGAACCACTGCATAAAGTCTAGAAAATATTCTAGATTCCTACTTCAATCTACAAAAGCTAATTGATTCGCTAACAAACTAGTAACCCAAACTTTTCAAAACAGGAAAAAAGAAAGTATAAGTGGATCAGTCATGTCCAAATCTTTGCAACCCCACGGACTGCAACGCACCAGACTCCTCTGTCCATGGAACTCTCCGGGTAAGAATACTGCAGTTGGTTGCCTTTCCCTTCTGAACCAAGGGATCTTCCGGACCCAGGGATCGAACCCAGATCTCCCACCTTGCAGGCAGATTCTTTACCATCTGAGCCACCATGGAAGCAATACACCAAGAAAATTTTTGTAAAGAGAAGTCATAATTCTTCTGGCTTACCTTTTGTAAACTGATAGCTCAAGCAAGTGAAAGTAGATAAAGAAAGGTCAGGTATACACAGTAAAGGAAGCTAAAAGTTCAAAATTATGAAATAAGAATCATAATTCACAAAGGAATAAATAAAAAGTAAAGTAAAAAAGCAATTTCTACATAAGGCATCATGAAGTGAATACATTTAAATAATTTAAATTTAAATAAAGTGGCAAATATAAACTGTAAATATTTGTTTTTCTTGTATATATCTGAGAGCAAACATATTAAAATTCAAGTTAATAGAAGTCAGTATAAAGGTAAGGGTAATAATAAACAATTTATTAATATAGTGTGGTATTAGAAGTGACAGGTAAACCTTCTAGAGTGCTCTAGGATACTTAGAATTTGGAACAGAAATTTAAAATGCAAATTTTCACTTGTATTTTAAAGGTTTTTATAAGTTACAACACTCAGTTCAACCATCTATGCTGATATCTATGAATGATTTTAAAAGTTGCTATATAGAGAATATAAATTTATGTCAAAATATTAGACTGAACCACAAATGAAGTTTAAGATAATTCTCAAGAGTTCTTAATGAAATATCACCTTTTATCAAGCTTCATTGCTGTGACATCACTAACAACAACTGTGAAGACTTAAATACTTAGGCAACAAAAGTTTGACTTAAAAGGCCTCTCAAAATTGAATTTCACATACTTCTACATGTAGATCAGAATGAACACTCCTAATTACTTCGTGATAGAACTACAAATATTAATGATCACACTACATCGTAAAAAAGCCATATAAATAACAGGAATAGCGTCCAGGATTTAGCAACAAAATTCCTATTGTTCTATTGTTTACACCTGCCTCTTTTTATCACCAAGTAAGTATGCCAAGGTCATACACACAGTCTCCACAATGGTCATGCTGCAAAACTTGTTTTGTTTTTCATTAGCTTCCATGATTCACCTCAAGTCTTTGCTATCAACTTTAAAGACTACCATGGCCCTATCTCTGTCATTATTCCTCATCCCCAGCCTGCTGTCCACAGTCTCCACCTCCCTTTCAGTCTCTCATTTCAGCTTGAGGTTTGCCCCTGGAAAATAAGCTAGTGTTTTATGTAAAATTAAGGTGAGTTACTTTATACCAAGAAATCAAGACATAGCTTTACTGCTTACAATTCTTATTCTTCTTGGGATTGAAGGCTTTATTCACTGTGTATTTAATTTTATAGCTGATCAAGAAAATCTGTCAGTATTAGAGGGCTATTATAACACTGTTTCTAGCCAGTCAAGCTTTATACTCTTAATTACAGTACATCTCACTGAGCCAGCGTTCTCCCCCAGAATCCATTCTCCCCCAGAATCAGCAATTAATGACCTCTGATGACACTTAGAGGCAGGAGGGAAGAAATCAGTGGAAGGCCATTAACCTCACACCAGTGTTTGAGGGATAGGCATTCAGTATCTTGATACAAGCTAGAACAGCCAGCTAACAACATACAAGTTCCAGCAATGCAAGCAAGACAGCCAGGTGTCCTCTCTGTCTCATTAACTGTGATCTGGACTCAGGAGTAACACATTGAATAATAAGAACAAATTAAGAGACTGCCCCAACTAACGGTTAATGAAAAATAACATGTTCATATGAGTGACTACAGGAAACTGGAATTAAAGAGACACCAAAGGGACAAATCAGCCTGAAATAAATAATCTGGGGGAGATGACCACAGAAGTCCCAATGGTTGATACTAATACAATTTTTTTTTAATTTCTAATTTATTATTAGGGTTTGTGATGATGTCAATGTTCAAAATGGTTGTCCCTGGCAATACGTTAGCAATGCCATTAAGCCTAGTGCTTTTTAGGCTTGTATTTTTAAAGCAAGCTCTATCTCTATTTTCATTTCTACATCTTTTACATACTTCTAAATCTCAAAATATATCTGAGCTGCATTCCCTTGAGCTTTCAACTTGTTCAATTTTCCACCCAAGAACTCTCAGACTTCAATTTGATCCCAGCACTTTTGAAATATTAACTTGTCCAATGAGATTCTTTGGCAAGATAACAGAAAGAAACCAAATTTTAAAAAAAAAGATTAGCCAGAAATTTTAATGAGTTAAAAATTATTTATATAACAAACCCAGCAGCAGTAGTTCAGAGGAAATGCCTAGCACACTTTATAAGCTAAAAGTCCATGCTCATTATCTTTGACATACTGAAAAATAAATGCAGAGATTTATTATTTATGATGAGGATACAAGAAAAATGGTGAAATTTCATTTATAAAATTAAAATAGCACTTCTAATTAAATGCATAAGAGAGCTTTAAGTGTCTTGCGGAAATTCCTAATACCACTACTAGTTATTAGAAATGTCAACCTGTAGATAAACGTCAGTCTATACAGATATAATAATAATAAAGGAAAAATCTAGAGACAGGGATTATATTTAAAATAGCTGAGAACTAATACTGTAGGAGGCCTGGACAATAGCCAGCCTTTGCATTCTCTGTGCCAGGCACCATTTCTTTGGCAGTGGATGATGGAATGGTCCAGGATCCTGGAAGGTGGGGTGTAGACTGTGGTGGCCGCATATCAGGGGGACTCTCAGAGGATGAGGACAATGACCAATCACCAATTACAGATATATGTTAACTGCAAAGTGTATTCATTGAGTATCAGCTGTGTCCACACATTTTAAAACTGAAGTTACTAGCAGTTCAGCTTTAGCAAGGCAGTTTTGAGGAAATTATTAGCTATACTGCACATTTTTATGGTATTTCTATATAAAATCAGTTAAAGCTGACACTGAATTTCTTCACATCCAATTCTATTTTACTACCGACTTCCACCTTATTCGGCAACTTTGGTCCAAGTTGCAGCAAAATCAGCAGAAGCAACAGCTTCTGAACCGCTCACCACCATTTCAGCTGACCACACTTGGCTGTAAGAGCAGTGGAACTTTCAACAGCTGGGAAACAAATGTTGCCCTAATTCCCAGAAAAGTTCCATTAATACCGGTCTTCTGGAAGCAACTTTCCCACTTCTCTGAAGGCTAATCTTCTGAGGGAGCCATTACGACTACATCCCTCCTCATTCTGCGAGATCACATAGAGAATTTCCTTTTCTCTTGCTTTTAAATATCCAGAATAAATCCTCCGCTGACTTTTTTGAACAAGGGGAAGCTAGTCTTCCACCTACTACATCTAACTCCATCTACTACATCTAATCTTCCACCTACTATTCTCCCACCTGTAAAATAATCAGATAACCACCTAGCAGTTTTTATTACACTAAGGCTAGCTTGATGAAAATTTGCTAAAAGTTACCTAACATCTGTGGTGGGAAATCTTCTTTTATTGTTGGCTTATTTACAAAAGATAAAGACTTTTTACCTAGGAGTCAACAACTCCTGGTTTCATGCATACATTCATACGTGCATGCATGTACACACACACATACTCATATACAACTACATAGATATACATGCACTTTAATTCAGTGATAATTTTTAGTATTGACTGCTAAAATAATCATTCCTGTCATTATCATAGCTAAGATTCTACTATTTCCACAAATAGATAATTCTGTCTTTTTTCTTAGTCATAAAAGCTCCTGTAGAGCTAAATATTGGCAGTCTTAAATGTTTTTAGTAACAATGTAAAAGCGGGACCAACTCATAAGTCATGGCAAGAATTTTTTCTTCCTGGATAGAAAGGATCTATGATTGGGTTTGCGGGTGTGTGTGTTAAGTCACTTCAGTCGTGTCCGACTCTGTGTGACCCTATGGACTGCAGCCTGCCAGGTTCCTCTGTCCATGGGATTCTCCATGGACAAGAATACTGGAGTGGGTTGCCATGCTCTTCTCTGGGGGATCTTTCCCACTCAGGGATCAAAAGCCGTGTCTCTTACATCTTCTGCATTGGCTGGTGGGTTCTTTACCATTAGAGTTACCTGAGAAGCCTATGATTTGGTTGGGTTTTGCTTATATTTATTAAATTTCTGAAAGTTGAGCCCTCAGTTATGAAAGCAATAACATTTTTTTTCTTACACCTCACACTATAATCATATATTATCAACATTAAATAAGTATTGAATTTTATCATATTTTTCAATAAAAACATGGAAGACATACTATGAATTCCAGTTGTTCAATTATGATCTACTTTTAGTTGCAAAGAAAAACAAGTTGTACAAAAGAGAACCTACATGATAAATCTTCCCCAAGTCAGACTAACTGGACTTTGGACATTTCACTAGAATACCATAAACCAATTTGCTTTTCATGGTTCTTTCTTACTCTACTCAAAATCAAAGGGATAAATATACTGAAACTATAACATACAATGTGACATTCCGATCACAATGCCCAAACTTTGAAACTAAAAAGGAAAGCTATCAATTATTTGTTCTGCTTTTACTGTTCAATATTGCACCAACATTTTAAGAATTTTTATTATAAAAATGTTTCACTATAATAAACTTTACTTTTGCAACAGATTTTGTAATGTAATTAATTGCATAGTGCACTATTAAGGTCGTGCTGGAATCCATCTTCCTATACTGACAAACAGCCAAAACAGTCTTGGCCATTGGTTAAATAACGGTGGCATCTGCAAATCCGAACTCTCCACCTTGGAAACACCACAAGTCTTCTGAGAAAGGGATGAAATTTATTTCATTAACCCAGTATTTAAAATAAGATCTAAATAATAAATGTAAACCAAGTAATCATGTGAGTGAAGAATTCAAACATTGAATCACTAAGAGCTGACTTCGATCAATAAGAGCTTTACTTGAACTGTGGAAATATTAGGGACATTATTTAAAACTTTCCTGGCCTCAGTTTTCTTACCTAAAAAGTAAGAGCAGCTCAGCGATTTAAAGAAATCATGATAATAGCCTGAGATTTATCAATAGCTAAGTGCACAAACCCTCACAGCTACACAATCCATTGTTGTTTTTCAGTCGCTAAGTCTTGTCCAACTGTTTGTGACTCCATGGACTGCAGCACACCAGGCCTCCCTGTCCTTCACTATCTCCTGGAGCTTGCTCAAACTCATGTCCATGGAGTCGGTGATGCCATCCAACCATCTCATCCTCTGCCGTCCCCTTCTCCTCCCGCCTTCAATCTTTCCCAGCATCAGGGTCTTTTCCAATGAGTCAGTTCTTCGCATCAGGTGGCCAAAGTATTGGAGCTTCAGCTTCAGCATCAGTCCTTCCAGTGAATATTCAGGACTGATTTCCTTTAGGATGGACTGGTTGAATCTCCTTGCAGTCCAAGGGACTCTCAAGGGTCTTCCCCACGCCTTTGGGTAAATTAGGAAAGAGGACCTCTCCTGGTGATCCAGGCTGCTCTCCTGTAGGTGGCCTCAGTGACGGCTGTGGCCTGAATTGCTGAGTCTCCTCTCACAGGTTCTTGGCGGAGCCTCTGTCCATGATACAACCTGCACTATTGTGTTTGAACCCCTTTAACCCCACAACTGGGAAGCTGGGAAAGACTGAAGGCAAAAGGAGAAGGGGATGGCAGAAGATGAGATGGTTATCCAGCATCACCAATGCAATGGACATGAATCTGAGCAAACTCCGGGAGATGGTGGAGGACAGAGGAGCCTGGCGTGCTGCAGTCCATGGGGTCACAGAGAGTCGGACACCACTTAGCAACTGAACAACATCAACAACAACCCCACAGGTGGTGTGCATGCTCTCATCCCATCTTAACAATGAAGCAAGGGAGACACAGAAAAATTAAACCATTTGCCAAATTCACACAGCTCATAAATGGTTAAGGGTTTGGAACCAGGTAGTCTCGCTCCACAGTTCACACATGTCCCCAAATTTCTAGGTTGCCTCCATGGAGGTATCAGGTATATTTTTCTAAGGTGAAAAAATTCATGAATAAGGGACTGATTCATATATACATAATAACTATAACCTATGCTATCATGTTTAGCATTGGCTCATGATTGATTACCGGATGGCTAACACATGCTTGGGGTTGTACATGGAGAGTTTCCCTCTAAGCAGAACGCAGAATTTCTTTTAGTTAACATTTAGACATAGGTTTCCTATTGCAACATCTATCTCAGGTTTTCCATATCTCCTTAATGATTTTTAAGTCCAGACCTTCTATTTTCCAAACAAAACAAGCAAGGTCCAACCTGAACATCTCCCCAACAACAAGGATATAACTTTAGTCAAATTGTCAGGCTATGTTCTATCATCAGCGATATGTTAAAACATGAAAGAAACAATCTCGCCTGGTAATCGTGTCCATCACTGACCTGTGTGCTAAGCATCTAAGACAGAAGACAGAGAGTTGGAGAAGGTCAACATTGCTAACGAGACCATCAGCTGAATTTCTACTTTGAACATCTTTATATAATACTGTCCCTTTTTAATGTTAATGTAACAGGTATTACCATCTTCCAGTAAAAGAATTATGAAAATAAAACCATAAAATAATGAAAAACGGCAGGTAAGGATTAATGACTATGATGAATGTGTAGTTTATTAAGTGACTGCTAATAAGATTAATTCATTCCTCTCTTGCCCAAGAGATACTTAAAGTAATTGCCTCTTTGAAAACTGCACTGTCATCACTTTATGCTTTTGATGATGTCATGGAATAGTACCACAAGCTGGAATACTCTCAGCAGTTTTTTGCAGTTAAAAAAAAAAAAGTCTTGTATGTCCCTTGCTATTAATCTATGGGTTACTGGTCACCACCTATGATTTTGCGATATCCTGTGGCATTTGGATGATCAAAACGGAAGTCTCTAAATCATCCAGTCTTCTAAATAAAATGTTTGCCAATTTCAGTAATTTCAAGTGAATACATATTAAAGTGCTCTGCAGAAATGTGGAGGTACCCTGAAACACACCTAATGCACTTTGCGGTATAAGCAGGTTGATGGATCACTGCTGGGTGCACTTAAAAAGAGAAAGTAAACACATACACACATTACTTCAAAACTCTTTAAATGCTTAAGAATATCCATGTGCTCTTCAGATATATTCTCCCATCTTAGAAACTTGAATTTCGAATACTTTTTCATATGTATGCATATACCCCCAAAGTAAAATCTTCTTACCTTTGTCCTAAAGAAGACGTCATTACCCACCAGTCACTTCACAAATTTAAATGATTGCACCCCCCAGAGATATCCTCTACACGAGAGATACCCAACCTGCCTGATGGTCTGAGGTGCAGCTGATGTAATGAAAATAGAAATAAAGTGCACAATAAATGTAATGGGCTTGAATCATCCCAAAACCATCCCCCTACCCCTCGTTCCATGGAAAAACTGTCTTCCACAAAATCAGTCTCTGGTATCAAAAAGGTTGGGACCATTGCTACACAAATCAGTACTGGTCTAAGACCTTAAAGTAATTCCCAAATTAGAATCAAAAATTCACTAGATACTCTGTGATTACTGTCCTCATGGTTATATATTTTTATTGGATATTCATGCATCAAAATAAGCATAGCCAGGAATTTTATAAACATACTTTTCTATTACTGCTAGCTGCTATGAAATCTTATGAGGCAGGTTAAGATAATGTTTCACAAGCTCATTCTCTTTAAAATGCTTTCACTTCATTTATAGATAATGCTCTCAACTTTTAAAAAGGTGATGTTATGTAACAGTATTGGAAAGTATCTTATTGAATAAAGTTATGAGTTCGTATCTTTTTTCCATAGGATAAATGGTTATTTTGGTACATTATATGGAAATTATAATTGTTGTAATGATCTTCAATAACTAAAAAATGCATTCCATATATTGTAAGTATGTTCCTAATAATGGCCCTAAAAAGCTTGCTTCAGTTGACAGACAGTTAAGTAGAATTTTGGTAAATGGTCCCTAGTGGCATGAAAAAGTTGATGCACCTTTCAAAGCTAACAGCATCCAGGGAGACATTAGAGCTAATATTTCTGAAATATCAGGCTTTAGACTGCTCTGTTATGCCATTATGGCTGATACATACATTTTTAAAAATTAGTCTTCAGAGGATAAAATTACAAATCAATTTATAATGGTTAGATTTCAATGTGAGTTTGTATGGCAAAAGACAAATTATTCACAAGAAAAACATAACTAGGTAATTATTTTACTATCAAGTAAACATCATCATTTATGTTAAATCGAATAAATCATGTTCACTTAATTAGAAATTTTCCAGATGTCACCTACAAGATGTCTATAAATACTTACTAGAAAAACAGCAAAAGGTTTGTAAGCATTTATACAATAATAGAACACAACATAAACTTTTCATCAATGGTTTTCTCAAGGTCTGCTTCATGCATTCTTCTTCTCCCTTTGCAAATTTTAAGGGATGAAACAAGAATGTACCTAATGGAGACTATTTAAGTCAGTGAAGTTTTTCGATGTGTTTAAGAAACACCTTAAGCTCAGAGCTTGATCTCTGCTGTTCATTCATTTGCACAAATAATTCTGACAGAGACAAAGGCAGTCAGATGCTTAATTCACACATTCAGATGAGTTTGTATGCTGGACTTTTCTTTGAAGCTAACATCGGCAGGAGGAATCCAAAGCCAGGAATTTTGTAACCTTATTTGATTCTGCAATGTTTCCTTTTATATTTAAATAATAACAACCTGAAAAAAAATGTAAGCAACATGTATTTCCAACTGACCTTTCACACAATGTATTTAATTCCAATATCTCCAGAGGGCCAAAAAGTTAGTGGAGAGTGATTGATACCCAGACATTGAAGGATTGTATTCAGAAGATGCAGAACATCACATTGCTGAGGGGAATATCAGTAACAATTAAGCTTAATAGGCCAATTTCTAAAGGTCTGGCTTCACTACTGATTAAGTCTCTGTCATCTGTCATCTACCTCTAGTGACACCTGTTATACAGACGCACAGAATGGGAAAAGGAATTTGTGCTTTCTACATTCAAAAAAAAAAAAAATACACACTTAAAACACAACCCACATACCTCTAACAAATATCCTTTGCAACACTATAATTAGCATCACAAGAAATTTCAATAAGGGTAGCTATGCTCAATTTTCCTGTAAGGCCCCCATTCATTCATCCTAGGCTTTCAAGAATCTTTGCTTTTTTTTTTTTTTTTAAGAGACCTTCTCCAAAAGTAAGGGAGAGTGAATGTGGTATGAACTGCCCAACAACAGGACAGTAAAAGTCGTCGAAGAAAAAAAAAAAAAAAAAAATCAAAGCAACGGCCGGGAAGCTTGCCAATTCTAATCCGTTTTCTGGGCATAGACTCGACCGACCTAATTGGGCACCTACTGTGTGCGCAGACCTGCACTGATGATCATGCACACCTCAACCCAACTCGAGCCGATTTCGTGTTCTGAGAAGTCCCCAACTTGCAACAAGGTGTGCAAAGGAAAGATCTCCCACGACGACCAGGGGCCTGGTCTTTGTCAGCTCTCCTGAGAACAAAGGCTGAGCACCCCGGGGTCGGTGAGCCGCCCACCGCGAACAGGTCTGGTCTCAGAAATCATCTGCGTGAACCCCGGGCGGCCGGGCGGGACTGGAGTCGAGCCAGGCCAACAGGGGGTGGCATTTCCGCAGCGGCTCTTCGGTCTCTGGGCTCCGTCTGCCTCCGCGGTACCCCACCCCTTCTACAGGTACCAGCCCTGCGGCCAACTCTCTTATAAAGAAAGTCGAAAGTCCTAGAAAGCGCAGAGCTCGCTTCGCAGCTACTAAACCAGGCACTTCCAAAAGAATGTAAACTTTTCTGGGTGTTTAGGGAGGGATGGGGAGAAAGCAGCATACAGTCCATTTCCCCCTGCCTCCTCCGGCCCCCTACCTACCCCGCACGGGTTTCCAACCCCTGGGAGAGCCTCCACCCCGGGACACGCCGGCCCTCGCCCGCGCGCCCCGCGGACCCCTCTCGGCTTGAGCGCCCGGCGGGCGGCCCCGGACTCACCGCTGACCACCCGGCGGCAGAAGGCTCCGTGGAAGCAGAGCAGCGCGGCGCCCAGCAGCAGCGATACCACGCGGCTCATCGCGGCGCGGCGGCAGGTGTGGCGCGGAGCGAAGGTGGCCTCTGCCCGCCTGGCGGCCGGGGCTCTAACCCCGCAACACCCCTGCCTCCCGGCTGGAGGCCCTACGCCCGCCGCCAGAGCCCGGCTGCCCGGCCCCCTGCGAGCATCGCCTCCGGCCGGACCTGGCGCCGGGCGCGCTGGTGCCGCGCGCGAGTGAGCCGGGTTTGGAGCGCACGACCCTGCGAGTGCGCTTCTCCAGAGAGGCCCCCGAAGTTAGGGGGTCCCGCGTCTGTTCCAGAAAAGCAGCAGGAGCCCCGGTGTGGACCCCGCCGCCCCCTTGGCTCCTCTCCTCGGCCTCTGGCCAGCGAGGGGCTGAGCCCGTGCGCCCAAGTCCTGGCTCCTACGGACGCAGCAGCAGCTCTGCGCTGGAGGCGCCGTCTTATATACCCACGTCCCCGAGGTTCCAGCCCCTCGCCAGGAATAATTTTTAACTGCTTCGTCTCTCCTGCCCTGCGGAGCATCCTTGGCCCCTCCCCTAAAAACTGGAGCCACTTTGAAAACAGTCCAGTCAGCAGCCCCTCCTCGCGCTCTCCTCTTTCCATTCGCTACCAGACTCATTTGTGTAAAATGAGACAGCTTTGCTATTAAACTCTGGCAAAAGTTGGATCCATTTGATTTTCTCAAAGATTAATGTCCACGGGGATGCCAAGCTGTGGGGCCTTTCTCTCTCTCTCTCTCTCTTTTTTTTTTTTTTTTTTTTGTGCTATACTGCTTGATCATATGTATTGCTAGATGCAGGGCACTAGCCACTATTTAAGATGGATTGGTGGAGTGGGAGCCAAAACCTATTCGGTGAATTATACTGTTTGGCAGGTTTTTCCCCACCTCGGTTCTGCAAGGAGATTACTTCCAAGCAGGGTTGTTTGACTAAATTGCCACAGGAGTAAATTGAAGAGAATATTTGAAACACAGTTTTCCCAACTGATTTCCATCTCACTATTTGTAGCTCCGGAGAAAACCATCAACACAAAATAAATGTTCGGAATACTTGGGAATTTCCTGGACATAAGGTATGTATTTCTTTGCAATCATCTATCAGTGAGGTATGCTGCTGGAGAAGACTCTTGAGAGTCCCTTGAACTGCAAAGAGATCAAACCAGTCAATCCTAAAGGAAATCAGTCCTGAATATTCATTGGAAGGACTCATGCTGAAGCCTCAATACTTTGGCCACCTGATGGGAAGAACTGACTCATTGGAAAAGACCCTGATGCTGGGAAGGATTGAGGGTAGGAGGAGAAGGGGAAGGCAGAGGATGAGATGGTTGGATGGCATCATTGACTCAATGGACCTGAGTTTGAGCTAACTCTGGGAGACAGTAAAGGACAGTGAAGCCTGGCTTGCTGTAGTCCATGGGGTGTTAGAGAGTCAGACACAACTGAGCGACTGAACAAGAACAAATCAGTGAGGTATGGTTAACAAAAGAAGTAAACCATACTACAAGCTGCAAATGAACTTTCCATAACCTGATTTGGTCGTTATGTAACAGTCCACTCAAGGACGCTAAATTTTCCTGGAGTACTGAAAAGAAGTTCATGAGAGTTTCATCTATATCTGGTCCATTATAGGAACCCTGAGGGTGGTCTCATAGTGGGCTTCAGTAGGACTGATATTTTGCCATTATGTTGCTTTAAGTGCATGAGAATTTGTTAAATAAAATCCTCTGTTGTTAGTTATTTTAAACTTCTTTGGCTTTTATAACACCTCCTTGTCTTTTGTTTTCATAAGCCATGAGTACACTCAACACTTGTTGGACTGTTTTCTTACAGAGAAAGTTATTCTACAGTAAAGATAGATCTTATAGAATAAGACATTTTAGTACTTGGAAGGATCTTATGGAATATGAAGTCCACCCTACTCAAGTAGAATCCCAAACTGATTACAATATCTAGTATTTTATTTTCCTTATGGAACCATTAGAAATACTAGTTTATTCTAGGGTCAGGGCAATTAACAAATCATGTAAAGAATATGGATTTTCACCACGAGCTACAGATCCAAAAGAAAGAGTTGTTGCTAGGATTTTGATTGGAAAATGGAAAACATAAGTCCTCAAAGCCATGAAGGAATATATAGCTCAGTCTGTAAGCCATGTCAAAGAGTGTCCCTGGGTGTGGCTATGTCAGAAAGTTGCTCTAGGGGTTCTAGAGAGGGCACTTTTTTGGATTTCAGATTGTGGACTTCTGGTTAGGTCCTCACGTGAAGGAAAGAAACCTAAAGAGCATTGGGGGTATCTTTAATAAGGGCACTAGTTGCTTTCATGAGAGTTCCACTCTCATGACCTAATTCCTGCCCAAAGGCCCAATCTCCTAATACTACCATATTGAGAGGTAGAATTTCAACACGTGAATTTGGTCGGGGGAGGGGGGCAGGAGTGGGGATACAAACATTCAGTTCATTGCAATGGGCTACAAAGGAGATTTGTTACATTTAAAATTATTACAACTTTATATGAATATATTTGAAATGTCATTGTAATTTTTATATATTTATATATAAATTTATATATAAAGTAATTTATTCATTCTATTACAGTTTAAAAATAGTAAATGATTCTTCTGAAGACTATCAATATCATTGGTAAGACACAATAAAATAAATATTTGAAAGTGAAAAAACAAAGCTATTACAATATAACCACATCAGCAGTAGGCACAAACTGTTGTTTTATGTCTTTTCTTTTCTAAATAATAGTTATCAGTCACTTCCAGGAAGAGACCATTGAATCCAAGTTTCCCTTCCAATTCTTCAGAGGTGACACCTCAGCATCTGTTCAGGCCTATAACTGACTAAAATACAAGGATGAGCATTTGGTCAAATTCTCCCCAGATTTACTTGTTCTTCTCAAACCATGTCTGTGCTATGGAATACATGACCTGCCTCATTCAAGAGCCAGTTTTACTCTCCCTCATAATTCTAGAAGCCTTAATTTTTATAGGGTTATCTTATGAGCTTCAATGTTCATAATGCTGTTTGAAATTTAAGGAAGAATTATGTGTGTGCATGTTCCATTGTATTCAACTCTTTGCGATCCCATGGACTGTAAACTCCCTGGTTCCTCTGTCCTTGGGATTCTCTGGGCAAGAATTCTGGAGTGGGTTGCCACACCCTTCTCCAGGGGATCTTCCCAACCCAGGGACTGAAGCCCCATCTCTTACATATCCTGCTTTGGCAGGCGCCACTAGCACCTGTGGAATAAAACCTGCCTTCCTATCATTTAAAGTTTAAATTCAGGAACTCTTGAGTCTGTCGTTTTAACCATCCAGGTGATGAGTTAGTATTTATGGAACTCAATTACTAGAAGTATATGTTATCAGATCTGAAGATTCATATGAATTTATATGAATATGTAATTAAATATCAACTCAGTAGATTGAAATTTCCTTTTAGTGCCTCTTTATTAATTGAAAGCAATGCATTCAGTACCGCTGTTACCAATTTATCATGGGCCAATACTTTTTACTCTAATCTTTGCTGAAATTCTAAATCTGATCTCAATATACATGGATACACGCAAGCAAAATTGAGGTAATTAAACCAAAAAAAAAACAAAACAAAAAAACCCTATACACTAAAGTCATCCTTACTTCAAGTGTCCAGTTTGAATTCTCTAAGTATGTAATTGACAAACTCCTTACTGTGTATTGAAGTACAGAAAAATTACTTCACTAAGAGAAACATTAGTCTATATTTTTAGTCAATATGATCTTGGGCAAGTTTCTTCATTTTTTTGGTTTTGACTTTTAAAATATAAAAAGAGAATGAATTGAAGTTCTCTGCTCCCTGACTGGTTGGCATTCTGGCCCAGAAAGGTTTATTTCACAAAAGTTTCAAATCTTAATCTTTATGGTCACCAAGAATTATCCCCAACCAAGATAAGTCATGATGTATATAATTGCTGTTGTTCAGTCACCAGTATGTCTGACTCTTTGCAACCCAATGGACTGCAGCACTCCAGGCCTCCCTGTCCCACACCATCTCCTGAAATTTGCCCAAGATCATGTCCATTGCATCAGTGATGCCATCCAGTCATCTCATCTGCTGACACCCTCTTCTTCTCAGTTTCAGTCTCAATTCAGTTGCTCAGTCCTGTCTCACTATTTGCGACACCAAGGACTTTAGGACACCAGGCTTTCCTGTCCATCACCAACTCTCATAGCTTACTCGAATTCATGTCATAGAGTCAGTGATGCCATCCAACCATCTTATCTTCTGATGTCCACTTCTCCTATTGCCTTCAATGTTTCCCAGCACCAGATCTTTTCCAATGAGTCAGTTCTTTGCATCAGGTGTCCAAAGTATTGGAGCTCCAGCATCAGTTCTTCCAATGAATATTAGGAGTGATTTCCTTTAGGATGGACTGGCTTGATCTCCTTGCAGTCCAAGGGACTCTCAAGAGTCTCCTCCAAAACCACAGTTCAAAAGCATCAATTCTTCAGCATTCAGCTTTTTTTTATGGTCCAACTCTCACATTCATATATGACTACTGGAAAAACCTTAGCTTTGACTATACAGACCTTTGTTGGCAAAGTAATGTCTCTGCTTTTTAATATGCTATCTAGATTGGTCACAGCTTTTCTTCAAAGGAGCAAGTGTCTTTTAATTTCATAGCTGTAGTAACCACCTTCAGTGATTTTGGAGCCCAAGAAAAGAAAGTCTGTCACTGTTTCTATTGTTTCCCCACCTATTTTCCATGAAGTGATGGGAACAGATGCCATAATCTTGGTTTTCTGAATGTTGAGTTTTAAGCCAGCTTTTTCACTTTCCCCTTTCACTTTCAAAAGACTCTTCAGTTTCTCTTTGCTTTCTGCCATAAGGGTGGTGTCATCTGCATATCTGAGGTTATTGATATTCCTCCCTGCAATCTTTATTCCAACTTGTGCTTCATCCAGTCCAGCATTTCTCATGTGTACTCTGCATATAAGTTAAATAAGGGTGACAATATACAGCCTTGATATACTCCTTTCCCAATTTGGAATCAGTCCTTTGTTCCATGTCCGGTTCTAACTGTTGCTTCTTGAACTGCATACAGATTTCTCAGGAGGCAGGTCAGGTGGTCTGGTATTCCCATCTCTTTCAGAATTTTCCAGTTTGTTGTGATCCACACAGTCAAAGGCTTTGGCATAGTTAAGAAAGCAGAAGTAGATGTTTCTCTGGAACTCTCTTGTTGTTTTGATGATTCAACGGATGTTGGCAACTTGATCTCTGGTTCCTCTGACTTTTCTAAATCCAGCTTGAATATCTGGAAATTCCCAGTTCATGTACTGTTGAAGCCTGGCTTGGAAAAATTTGAGCGTTACTTTGCTAGTGTGTGAGATGAGTGCAATTGTGTGGTAGTTTG
This sequence comes from Dama dama, assembly GCF_033118175.1. Taxonomy (NCBI): domain Eukaryota; kingdom Metazoa; phylum Chordata; class Mammalia; order Artiodactyla; family Cervidae; genus Dama; species Dama dama. The sequence continues at coordinate 24,169,979 of NC_083711.1, forward strand.
TGCACTCTTTGGAATTGCCTTTCTTTGGGATTGAAATGAAAATTGACCTTTTCCAGTCCTGTAGCCACTGCTGAGTTTTCCAGATTTGCTGGCATATTGAATGCAGCACTTGAACAGAATCATCTTTTAGGACTTTCAATAGCTCAGCTGGAATTCAATCACCTCTACTAGCTTTGTTCATAGCAATGCTTCCTAAGGCCCACTTGACTTTGCACTCCATATGTCTGGCTCTACATCTGGCTTCGGGATGTTTTCTCCTTCTACCCTCATCTTTCCCAGCATCAGGGACTTTTCCAGTGAGTCAGCTTTTTGTATCAGTTGACCAAAATACTGGAGTTTCGGCTTCAGCATCTGTCCTTCCAACAAGTTCAGGGTTGATTTCCCTTAAGATTGTCTGCTGGTCTTCTTGCCATCCAAGGGATTCTCAGGAGTCTTTTCCAGCACTGCAGTTCAAAGGCATCAATTCTTTGGTGCTCCACCTTCTTTATGGTCCTTCTCTCATAACCGTACGTGACCACTGGGAAGACAATAGCCTTGGCTATATGGACCTTTGTTGGCAGAGCAATGTCTCTGCTTTTCAATATGCTGTCGAGGTTTGTCATAGCTTTCCTGCCAAGAAGCAATCGTCTTCTGATTTCATGGCTGCAGTCATGATCTGCAGTGATTTTAGAGCCCAAGTATAGGAAGTGTGTCACTGCTTTCTCCTTTTCCTTTTCTATTTGCCATGAAGTAATGGGGCCAGATATGGCCACATTGGTTTTCCAAATTTATACAGATGCAAGTTTAATTTTTTTAGTATCAGTAAATTGATAAATCTCTTTCCCCCACATATTTTTATCAATATTTACTGAAAGAACAATTATTATTATGTGGAGTCATGGAATAGTATGTTTATTAACATTACAGCATCATAGTCATAGAGGTAGAGAATCACTAAAGCATAATACATTACCTCTAAAGTTCCTTTCAGCTTTACAATCCATTCTCTCTAAAGTTAGGAAAATCTAACACTTTTCTTTCTTCCTTCAACTTTTCTTTTCTTTCTGCTTCCCTCCCTCCTTTACTCTCTCTTTCTATTAAAAAAAAAAAAAGCCAGTGTCAATTTACAATGAGTGGATACATCCCATCATTTGATTTCCAAGTTAATCAGAAAATAGGAGTCCTGGAAAATTTTCCTATGATCTTTTGAGTATATTGCAGTTGCCACATAAATTGAAAATCCAAACACAGCAAAATAAAACTGAGTGCCAGGTTGAGTGAAATAAAATGCAATTAAGAGACTATAAAACTATAAATAAATATTTGATGAACTCAGATTTTTTTCTATAAAAGTGCTCCATTTTATTCAAAAGGAAATTGTATCAGGAAGAGAAATAGCTAAAGACCCAGAAAACATAAAAGAGGCCTTTGTTGTAGTCACAAATATTCAGTGTTTTTCCAAATATATCAAGTGGCTAGAAAACAATGGTGTCAGAGCAGCCGTAATAGCAATAAACTGAGTTATGTGGAATGACATATAAAGTTAGAGAGAATGTCGGGGGCGGGGAGGGGGGGGGGAACAAAGGTTTTAGGACCCAAACAAAAGTCAATTTAAATTTCCTTCTGGAGGTACATCTGTCACTGCAATATTTGTGCATACACTATTTCTAAGGGGAAAGGCTTATGTGCCAAATGCATGTTCATACTGCAGCACAGCAAAATAGAAATTGTAGGAAAAGCAAGGAACACACTGTCAGGTAACTCATAGTCACTGACATCCACAAAGTCTCCTTATCCTTTAGACTATGCTTTTAAAATATACACACAAGCTATCATTTATCTGTGTGTGCGTGCTCAGTTGCTACAGCTGTGTCTGACCTTTTGTGACACAGTACGCTATGGTTTTCCCAGTGGTCATGTATGGATGTGAGAGTTGGAGTATAAAGAAAGCTGAGCGCAGAAGAATTGATGCTTTTGAACTGTGGTGTTGGAGAAGACTCCTGAGAGTCCCTTGGACTGCAAGGAGATCCAATCAGTCCATCCTAAAGGAGATCAGTCCTGGGTGTTCATTGGAAGGACTGATGTTAAAACTGAAACTCCAGTACTTTGGCCACCTGATGCGAAGAGCTGATTCATTTGAAAAGACCCTGATGCTGGGAAAGATTGAGGGCAGGGGGAGAAGAGGACGACAGAAGATGAGATGGTTGTATGGCATCACTGACACAATGGACATGGGTTTGGGTGGACTCCGGGAGTCGGTGATGGACAGGGAGGCCCGACGTGCTGCGGTTCATGGGGCCGCAAAGAGTCAGACACGACTGAGCCACGGAACTGAACTGAACTGAATTGAGAGACCATAGCCTGCCAGGCTCCTCTGTTCTTGGGATTCTCCAGGCAAGAATACTGGAGTGTGTTCCCACACTCTCCTTCAGGGCATCTTCCCCACCCAGGGGTCGAACCTGCATCTCCTGCATTGCAGGAGGATTCTTTACCACTGAGCCACCAGGGAAGCCCAATTTATCTGTAAAAAGGTCTAAATATTCTGCATTGTAAAGAAACCCTTTTAAAATAAACCTGAACAGAAAGGGGGGAAAAAAATAAAAACAGCAAAAGTAAGTACATTTCTATGGTGAAATCTTTTATACCAGAAAAAATAAACTGGCCATATTACATAAGGAATTGATGCTATACTATTTCTCTCCAAAGAGTGGACACATAAGATTCATAAGACAGCCTTTATTTTCCAGCATTTTCAAGATCAGAGACAAGTTAGGGATGGTTAGAGGGTTTGGGATGGACATGTACACATTGCTTTGTTTAAAATGGATAACCAACAAGGACCTAGTATATAGCACAGGGAACTCTACTCAATATTATACAACAACCTCTTGGGGAAAATTTTTTTAAAGAATAGATAGATGTATACATATAACTGAATCAGTTTGTTGTATGCCTGAAACTACCACAACATTGTTAATCAAGTAAACTCCATTACAAAATAAAAAGTTGAAAAATAAAGAACAGAGAGGCAAGAAATCATCATGAATCTATGAGCTAAGTATCTCCTATCTTTTTCAACACTTAAGAGGTCATTTAATTGGATAGGAAACAATTGAAAAAATAGTTTAGATTTTTAAATATTTGTGAAGTCAAATAATATAACAGTTGCAAAAAGGTATAAAGTTCTTAATACAAACTGGGATGATCATTGTGGATTCTGGTACATCCCCATTGGAGCTCGTTAGCATATAACCTAATGACTTTAAAAATATACATATATTGGGAATAAAATGGGGAACAGAGGTAGTAGGTCTGGATGTCTTCATCCCCAAATCATTTCTGGACACACTTGCATCAACCTCTCCCTAAACCGATAACTTCGTGTGGCTTACTCTAACACGTTGAGGGCCATTAGAATGCTAGGGTCTTCTTCCAGACTCTACATTGATTTCTCTAACTTGACTTAGTAGTTCATGGGGCTAAGAAGCTCTTTATGATGACCATAAAGGAAGTGAAGACACTGTCCTCCTTTTCTGCCTAGATCTGCAGAAAGATCTCCCTTGCCACCAAGCTAAGTCTACCCCTTGTTTATCTCTCCCAGTTTTTCCAGTGACAGCATCTGTTACTCATTCAACAAACATTTAAGGAGCACTTTTTTGTTGTTAAAGTCAGGGGTATATCTGTTTAATGCTTGTTTAATGCTTGCCTGTCCCTCTGAGGTTGTAAATTCTGAGCTGGTTTTATTTTCCATCAGTAGGTGCCTGATAATTATTTATCAGGTAAATAAGTGAAAGGATGAGTGAATCTCTGCATTAAACTTTTTACCTTCACCTGAAGCCAATTTTGGCACTTCTCCCTTTTCCTTTTCTGCTCACAGGAAGGAGGGTGGTGGGAGTGGGAGGGACATTGCTTGTGGCATCCAGGAAAGAAAGGACAGTCTCTTTCCCTCCATCCTTACTCCATCACCTGGCAGGGATGAAAAGAGGCTTCTGCAATTCTAAAGAACTCTTCAAAACCTTATTTTCCTTGACTGACATTGACAGATCTTGGGCTTGCAAATGGAGAGAGGTTTTCAAGAGTAATTCACCTCACTTGCATTCAAGAATCCTAGTTTAAACCTTTCTTCCTAATCTGCAGAAATCATGGTCACACACATTTTAGCTAGATAATTTTTGTGAGAGAGTGAACATGAATCTAAACTTCCAATATATATTCCTTGATGACAATGTTATAGGTTCTAAATTTTGTTTTTCTTTTTTTTTTTTTTTTTATTAGTTGGAGGCTAATTACTTCGCAACATTTCAGTGGGTTTTGTCATACATTGATATGAATCAGCCATAGCGTTACACACATTCCCCATCCCGATCCCCGCTCCCACCTCCCTCTCCACCCAATTCCTCTGGGTCTTCCCAGTGTACCAGGCCCGAGCACTTGTCTCATGCATCCAACCTGGGCTGGTGATCTGTTTCACCATAGATAATATACATGCTGTTCTTTCAAAACATCCCACCCTCACCTTCTCCCACAGAGTTCAAAAGTCTGTTCTGTACTTCTGTGTCTCTTTTTCTGTTTTGCATATAGGGTTATCGTTACCATCTTTCTAAATTCCACATATATGTGTTAGTATGCTGTAATGTTCTTTATCTTTCTGGCTTACTTCACTCTGTATAATGGGCTCCAGTTTCATCCATCTCATTAGGACTGATTCAAATTAATTCTTTTTTAATGGCTGAGTAATATTCCATGGTGTATATGTACCACAGCTTCCTTATCCATTCATCTGCTGATGGGCCTCTAGGTTGCTTCCATGTCCTGGCTATTATAAACAGTGCTGCGATGAACATTGGGGTGCACGTGTCTCTTTCAGATCTGGTTTCCTCAGTGTGTATGCCCAGAAGTGGGATTGCTGGGTCATATGGCAGTTCTATTTTCAATTTTTTAAGAAATCTCCACACTGTTTTCCATAGTGGCTGTACTAGTTTGCATTCCCACCAACAGTGTAAGAGGGTTCCCTTTTCTCCACACCCTCTCCAGCATTTATTGCTTGTAGACTTTTGGATATAAATTTTGTTTTTCTATCTCCACACAGCTCCACACTCCCATCAGTAACATATTCCATGAATATGGTGTCCACACATTCCAATTTGCCTGGCAAAGTTCTGCTTTGCCCAGAACAATGCCTGTCCACACCTTGATGGTTGACTATAATTTTCTATATGAAGCTTATTTTTTAATTTTCAGAAAAAATATTTTCTTACTCTGATTTTTAAAAAATATTATACTATATTTTTTCTCCAATACTTAATTGAATACATTATATCTCTTTATGTAGACACATCAATTTCCTTTAGGGAAGATTCCTTGTCATTAATATCCTGCAGTGCCGAGGAATTCATAAGTGTTGACTTTAATAAAGTGTTCTCAAAATCCTACAAATAGAAATTACAGAATTAAATTTAGCCTATCTGAAGGTTAATATAAAATTTTACTATCTGTATATATTCTTATATAATTGCTTCTTTACCAAAATTATGCTTAACGTTTTAGGATGACTGTGATTATTTTATCATGACTATCTTTGCTTACATTTTCCTGTTCAGTGTTTTAATCTACCACATTTATCCTTTCATATTCTAATTTTTACCTTTGCGTATAAGATACTGAGAATATCTTATATATACAAATAGAAAATGTGCATTTATTGTTCAAATTTTTATCAAATTGCTGCAAACATTTAGAATTCTGAAAGTGCCTACTCTTTTGCTGAGTACCACAACCTCAATTTCTAGTGTGGCGGTAAGGTAAAAATCTAAAAGAAACAGAAAGCACCTAAGCCAAGTAACCATAATAACCACACTTCCTTCCAAAAAAACCTTAGAAACACTTTGTGAAACACTTGGGATTTATAAAACACATTTTGAAAATCAGAGTTTCAATCAATAAATAGCTATCGTATGCTGAGATAAGGATCAAAATCTTCTGAATCTACCAAAAGCAATCAACACTCAAATAGAAGAAATAGGCTTTTGAGATTTAGAAAAAATGAAGGATGGTTGACTCATTTAATAACCAGCAGATGGGGAACTCATGTATACCCATGGCTGATTCATGTCAATGTATGGCAAAACCACTACAATACTGTAAAGTAATTAGCCTCCAATTAAAATTAATAAATTAAAAAAAAATAACCAGCAGATGATGCAAGTATAACTGGATATTCTAAATCTATATGATTTTAAGGAGGAAAACTATTCAAAACATTTTTGAACACTAAAAAATTTCAAAATTTTCCCTGGATTTATAAAAATTAAAAAGAAATACCATCTAGCTAAATATGAGCTATTTGTCTGTCTTTTCTGCCTCACCTTTAATGCTTTAGTTTCCAATTGCTCTTCTAGGTTGTCATGGCAACAAAATGCTATTTTCAATAAGTTTTGGTAGAAAACCTGTGTGGAACACCTAATTTAGTATAAGTGGAGTACATTAAGTTGCTTGCATGTATGACAGATCTTTTAACTTTTTACAGAATTATTTGATCATATCATTCCTGATGAGTACTGCTTCTTAAACTTTTTATGACATAAAATAACTTTTACAGTTCACTGACAATACTAGGAATAACTTCAGTGCAGACATAGCTATAGCCAATCCAAATGGCTGCCTGGGATTTAGGCTTTTGCTTCCCCCAAACCCAATACATCCAATTATCCTCTACACCAGCAACACATTGTTTGTCTAAAATATAGATTTCTCATATATTCATTATTTTAATTTCTTAATTTGCTTCCACTCCTAATATAAATATACTTGTAGAAAACAAGACAAATATCAGAAGGAAAATATATGGATGATGCCACCACCAAAAGCTCCTGTTACACACACACACACACACACACACACACACACGTTTTCACATACTTTACTTCTCAGAAGTTTTCAATTACATTCTAGCTGGTAGAATAAAATTTGAATTCCTTTGTCGTGCATCCAAACCCCTCCAAAATGCGATCCTCTTTACCTTTCTAGATTTATTTCCACATCCTACTGTCATACATCAGCCAGTGCCACCAACCAGGTGACTGGCTGTCTTTATGTTTTCTTACCTCAGTGCACCCCTAACTCTAACCCTACACTGCTACAATTTTCCACATCTTCCCATGTTTGTCTCTTTCACCGTGCCTATCATAAACATGGATTCCTCTTTTCTCAAAAAAAAAAAAAAAAGCCACTCAAACAACTCTCTTACCTTTCCCAGATGGAAAAATCTTATTTTGTCCTTGAATAGAATCTACTCTGTAGAATGTTTCAGATGATCAATTTTTACAAGTTACTTAGCTGCTTACATGCAAGTATTTTACCTTCTCAACTGGAAGGTAAGTTCATTCAGAAGCAGAACTATGTTTGGTGTGTCTTTTTTCCAACCCAACAACAATTTTGTCTATTTCACTTAAGGTGAAAGAGGAGAGTGAAAAAGCTGACTTAAACTCAGCTTTCAAAAACAAAGATCATGGCATTTGGTCCCATCACTTCCTGGTAAGTATATGGGGAAAAAATGGAAACAGTAGCAGATTTTATTTTCTTGGGCTCCAAAATCACAGTGGACAGTGACTGCAGCAATGAAATTAAAAGATTCTTGCTCATTGGGAAAAAAGCTATAACAAACCTAGACAGCATATTAAAAAGCAGAGATATCACTTTTCCCCAGCAAGGGTCCTTATGGTCAAAACTATGGTTTTTCCAGTAGTCATATACAGATCTGAGAGTTGGACCATAAAGAAGGCTCAGCAACAAAGAATTCATGCTTTCAAACTGTGCTGCTGAAGAAAACTCTTGAGAGTCCTGTGGACAGCAAGGCGATCAAACCAGTCAATCCTAAAGGAAATTCATTGCAAGGGCTGATGCTAAAGTTCCAATACTTTGGCCCCCTGATGCAAAGAGCCAATTCATTGGAAAAGACCCTGAGCCTGGGAAAGATGGAAGGCAGCAGGAGAAGGTGGCAACAGAGGATGAGATGGTTGGATGATATCACTGACTCAATGGACATGAGTTTGAGCAAACTCTGGGAGATGGCGAAAGACAGGGAAGCCTGGCATGCAGAAGTCTATGGGGTTGCAAAGAGTCAGACTGAACAACAACTTAATAGAAGAGTCTTCAGAGTAGAAGTGGTATTCCAGATCCTTCCTGACTTCCAGTGATGCACTGTAATAACTCACTTTGCAGCCGTACGTCTTCAGACATATGGGAACACTATTGGGGAGTAAAGGTGAAGGAATGTATTGTCTCCTCCCTCTTTTAACTGTATTCTCTTCTTTTATCCCAGATATTGCATGATTGCTACAAACAACCACTTCATGAGTTACCTACCTAAGACGTCCTTGGCATACACCGATAATGTACACAAGGAAAGCTGGAAAAATGGGTTAAGAGCTAGGAACAATACCAGAAACATGGGTGCTTCTTTTCTGTTTAACTACCAGTCAGGCATTAAACCCCCTTTCTTGACAAGATATTCTACACTCTCCTGTCCCTTTCTGTCACACCTCAGGAAGTCATCTGCTAGCCTTTCAGAAATGTGATCCTCGACGCAAGGAACCTCCTGCAGAGAATTGTCTATATTCATCTTGCTGACACCCACTTTTCACTCACAGAGCAGCTCTGACAGCAATCAGAGTAAAACTAGAGCATCTGAATGAGGAAATATTGGTTTTCACACAAAGCAGCTTATTGCTGTTAAAAGTTAAAAAAAAAAAATAAGATGGGACTTGTTTTCTTGCACTTGTGTTAATGCATGCAGTTAACCAAGAGCCTTGGGCATGGAAATTTTATTTATCTTAGCATTTTTAAAAGTTAAGCTTTATTGATTCATTCTATGAATAATACAATTTGGAATATCACCCTTTGGTATATCACTAAAGAATTCAAATAGCATGCATCCTGTACTCTGTTTTTTTGACAGTTGTAGTCAGTCTATAGGCGATATTTTATTGACTCAAACATTTAAGCCTTGATAGGTTATTTTAAGTCACAGTGTAAAGCAATAAATAATACAATCTTGCATATGAAATCTTTCCACTGGCACTTCAGAAGAGCAGAAAAGGAAATGCATAAAGCCTTACCAGAAGGAGCCTAAAAATTATAAATTAAAGCCAAATTATCTAAGTAAAAGAAAATGTATACATATATTCAATATATTCCAAAATTTTTGGCTTGGTGTTTTAGCAAAATATTAGCTGGACTGTAAACACTAAACTCAGACCTTCATATCATATAATATTATGGAGACTATGAGTTTCATAGGTGAATAACAATAATGATAAAATCAGTTTATAGTTACATTGAGAACAGGAATTATTCTGAAAGATTTATATATGTCAATACATTGCATCCTCACAAAAGTCATGATATTCCTGTTATTCCATTTTTTTAAGATTTTTTTTGATGTGGGCCATTTTCAAAGTCTTAATTATATTTTGTTGCAATATTGCTTCTTTTTTTGTGTTTTAGCTTTGTGCCTGAGAAGCATGTGAGATCTCAGCTCCCCAGGCAGGAATCGAACTAGTACCCCTTGCTTTGGAAGGTGATTAACCACTGGACCACCAGGGAAGTTCCCCGATTTCTCAAGATAAAGAAAGTGAAGCACAAGGATGTTAGGCGCCTTGCCCAAGGCTACACTTGGCTGAAAGATGAGGGTGGGAATCTGAACCCAGGAGTCAGGCTCTAGAATCTTGGCTCTTAACACGACACCAAACTACCTCTCAAGGGTAAGCCCTCCTGAGTGATAGACACAGGAAGACTGGAGCCTCCACTAGCTTCTGTTTCCCAAGACAGACTTTTTGTCTGTTTCATATACCTAATCCTCCATCCATCACACATCCATCCACCAAATCTAGTCAAAAAGTAGGCCAGTGTTTCCCGAAGATGATCTATATGATTTTAGGTGAAGTAGTTTTAAAATTTTAATAGCTATACATTAACTTTATGTGTATTAAGAAATCAACATAATTAGCACATCAACAACATGATCATTCAGATATGAACTAGACTGAAGAGTGAATAATTTAGATCATTTTAAAGAAAAAATATTAAGCAAATAATAGGACAAATGGAGCAGAAATATTGAAGATGGCATGTGACCAATGGATATTTGCTAAACACTGACCTCAGCAGTGCTTTTTTCTGAGAGCTAAATTTCCAGATAACCAGCATTGGAGTGTCTCAATTAATCTAAGGCAGAATTATTCTAGTTGCATCACCTTTGCCACCATTTTTCTTTTACTGGAATATAATTGCTTTACAACAACGTGTTAGTTTCTGCTGTAAAACACCAGCAGTTATATGTGTACATATAGCCCCTCCCTCTTGAACCTCCGTCCCACCCACCCCTGTCCCATCCCTCTAGGTCATCACAGAGCATCCTGTCACAACCAACCAGGGTCACCGAGCATTCGTATGCGTTTTTCAATTGTGATCTTTCCAAAGAGAAGCCTATCTAGCACCCAGTGAGCTCATGTCTCTTTTACTTTCAAAACACCTAGGGAGGCCCCTCTGTAGAGGCCCAAGCAGCAAAAAATAAGGCTTCCCAGGCGCCTAAGTGGTTAAAAAAAAAAAAAAAATCTATCTGCCAATGCAGGAGATATGAGTTCAATCTCTGGGTCAGGAAGACGCCCTGGAGAAGGAAATGACAACACACACCAGTATTCTTGCCTGAGAAATCCCATGGCCAGAGGAGCCTGGTGGGCTACAGTCCATGGGGTCGCAAAGAGTCAACCACTGAGCATGCATACACACCCACACACACACACACACACACACACATGCAGCAAAGAAGGGTATACTTGAATAGAGATGGAAAGGAAAAGAAACTGTGATTCTTGGAAGACCAAAAAGGGAAAGCGCTTACACTGTGCTGACTAGTGTCTTCAAAGCACTATACCAACTAGCTAGCTTACTATTCCAAATAACTGATCTGAAGACATCACTGTTCCTCTTTTTTAGAAAAGGACACCAAAGCCCACAAAGCCTCTTTGATTCTGAAGCTGGAGGACTTCTACTGTACTGTGCAATAGAGGCTGAAGAAGAGAAACAATACATAGAGAGTGAAACGAAGCTGAAAGAGACCTTGAAATGATATATTTCACATCTTTTTAATAGATTAAAAATTAAAGTAAGGCAGAGCCAAATGGCCATGCACCCAGACCTACAACATGGATATTCAAATGGCCAGTTCAGTGCTCTTTCTAGCACCCTTTTCGGAAAGGCCTGGGTATTGGCTGGAAGGTAGAGAAAATGTTTGGCTGAAGAAGATGTTTAAATTAAGTCAAATGGAAGGAAGCTCTGCTGTGCCAAGTCACAGAGCTAGTACACGCCCAATGGCCAGCAGCCATGGAAACAATTTCTGCTGAATAGGTCATAAAACAAATAGGCTACTGCAGGGAACTCTCCAAGCGCTGTCATTTCATGATGCTGGAACCAAAAACAGCACGTTAGTGGACTGGCAGGGAGAGGAGCTGACAGTTACCTTGTCAAAATCTTTATTAGAAGTACCATTACTTTATTGTAACATTGATAGTAGTTTTTTTTAATTTAAAAAGCTGAGTAAATTTGCTTCTTCAAAGGCAAACTACAACAGACATTCTCCCCAGCGAACCATAATATCACCAACTAAAGGGCCATTTTTGTCTTTATACCCCCATATCGTCTTGCCCGTGATTGCAGATATGATTTTGTTGAATTGAAGCAAACACATTATAAAGACTGAAACACCTGTGCAGGAATAAATGACGATCCTCTAAGTGGAAGTGAAAGAAAAATCAGAAAATAAAAAAGTATTTGTAACTCTAGTTGTTTGTATTTATCTTCTTTTAGAGCTATCTTTTGAGAAAGTCATTATCATAAAAACAATTTTGGCCAATTATGACATATATTATGCTAAAATTATAACTCTACTAGTCAATGATTCATAGTCATATTTTACCTTCTTCTTTGGTATTTTAATGCATAATGCTACTATTAAGAGGCACATTAGCCCACCTTGTAACTCCAACAGTCCTCTCTAAACAAACTTTTTATTTATAAAATGATACTAGATATACATTTTCTGTTATGTTAATTCCTTTGCATTTGTGAGTATTTACCTCCACTTTGTCTTTCTTTTAACATTTTATAATAAATTATAAAGCCATATTATATGGAATCAATGAGCATTAGAGGTAATAAACTCCAAGTAATCGTAAGCCTAAATACTTAAAATTCTTTTTAGTTTTTATTTCCCTGTCTTTTGTTTAGTGATCACAGAAAGGTAGAGCTATTTAAAAGGCCACAACTTCGCAAGGAATTAATAATGTTAACTTTGTAATCGTGAAGTGCACGATTCTCTCATTGAAAATAACCCTGTCAAGGGAATACAAAACAACTATCAGAGGCATACCATTTGAGTGGTTTTCGTTTTGCTGTTTTTGTGTGGTTCTACTTCCCAGCTTTTTTCACTACAAGGATTTTTCTAGCAAAGCCAGATCTTGTGTAGAACTAGAATTGTGAAGACCCTGAATGGCATTGAGAAAATTGCCCGAAGAAACAAATGAGGATATTGTAAAAGGTAATAGCTTCGACTTAGGGTAAGTTCAGAAACTTTGTCCTGCTAAATTCCATCAGTTCAGTTCAGTTCAGTCGCTCAGTCGTGTCCGACCCTTTGCGACCCCATGAATCACAGCACGCCAGGCCTCCCTGTCCATCACCAACTCCCAGAGTCTACTCAAACTCATGTCCATCGAGTCAGTGATGCCATCCAGCCATCTCATCCTCTGTCGTCCCCTTCTCCTCCTGCCCCCAATCCCTCCCAGCATCAGGGTCTTTTCCAATGAGTCAACTCTTCACATGAGGTGGCCAAAGTACTGGAGTTTCAGCTTCAGCATCAGTCCTTCCGGTGAACACCCAGGGATCTCCTTTAGGATGGACTGGTTGGATCTCCTTGCAGTCCAAGGGACTCTCAAGAGTCTTCTCCAACACCACAGTTCAAAAACATCAATTTTTCGGCGCTCAGCTTTCTTCACAGTCCAACTCTCACATCCATACATGACCACTGGAAAAACCCTAGCCTTGACCAGACGGGCTTTTGTTGGCAAAGTAATGTCTCTGCTTTTTAATATGCTATCTAGGTTGGTCATAACTTTCCTTCCAAGGAGTAAGCGTCTTTTAATTTCATGGCTAAATTCCATAAGTATGTTTTATTTGGCTACATTGCACTTAAGCATTTGACATAGATTGTACTATTTGTTTTTAGTCACTAAGTCATATCTGACTCTTTCACAACTGGGATTTCCCAGGCAAGAATACTGATACTGAAGTGGGTTGCCATTTCCTTCTCCAGGGTATCTTCCCAACCCAGGGATCAAACCTTCATCTCCTGCATTGGCAGGTGAATTCTTTACCACTGAGACACAAAAACCCTATAGATGGTTCTAGTTTCACAAATATTTACTCCCCACCTTCACCTTCCACAGGAGGAGTAAAATTCCCCATTTAATTGATTTCAATTTGAGTCATGTGACTTACTTTGGCCAACAATGTGAGAGAATGTGATATAACCATTGTGCATAATAACTCGATTTGGTCATATCCAACTCTTTGCAACCCCATGGACTGTGACCCACCAGGCTCCTCTGTCCATGGGAATTTCCAGGCAAAAATACTGGAGTGGGTTGCCATTTCCTACTCAAGAGGATCTTTCTGACCCAGGGATCGAACCCACGTCTCTTATGTCTCCTGCATTGGCAGGTGGGTTCTTTACCACTAGTGCCACTGTGAGGCCTGACATAAGCCATATCAAAGCAAAAACCTAAGATGTGCTTGGGTGATTTATCTTGTTCTTTCACACTCTAGATCTTTCCACAAAGATCTCTCCCTAGCAGAAACTGCTTCTTCACTCTGGGTCACAGGATAACAAACATCTGGCACCAAGCAGATCCACAGGGACAGCCTAGAGCAGAGCCTCCGCAGCCTCCACACACAGGACCATTTTTAGAGATTAACTGTATGTCGTTGTAAGCTACCGGCATGCTTCAATCCATTGTTACGTACCATCAGGACAGCAAAAAGAAACAAATACAGACACTGATACCAGAAATGGGATGCCTGAAGGAAAATGTAAAATTAATGACTTTGGCTTTAGGGCCAGATGTGGGTGGCCAGGAAACTTACATTTTTAGAGATTAGTCTACTATTCCACCGCTGGATATTGCTTGGGGGTGGGGGAGGGGCAGCGATGATGTTGAGACTACCACACAATTTTGAACTTCAAGTATGATGCCAGAAAAGCATAAAATTGTGAGGGAAGGAAGGGGTCTTCACTGGCACAGGGATGAATACATTTTATGGGTGGAACAAAGGAAAGTTGGGCTTCCCTGGTGGTTCAGTTGTTAATCCACCTGCCAATGCAGAGGACGTGGTTCGGTCCTTGGTCCAGGAAGAACCCACATGCTGCAGGACAACTAAGCCCATGTGCCACAAGTACTGAGCACTCACTCCAGAGCACCTACCGCCCTGCAAGAAAAGCCACTGCAGGGAGAAGCCTGCACCCTGCACCTAGAGAAGAGGCCCCACTGCTCAACTAGAGAATCAACTAGAGAATCACACACAGCAATGAAGACCCAGAACAGCCAGAAAGGGAAAAAGTAGTTTACATTTGTCTTCCAAAGAACAAATTATAGATTGCATGATTATAGCACGAATATTCATTCTCCCAACCCACATTGGAGAAATACATATTTTCACACTGTTGATGTTTGCCCTGACCACAGGAATATGACAAACAGCCAACTCAGACTGAGGCTTCGCAGGTGCTTATGGGTTTTGGTTTGGCCTTGTATCTCTTCTTTTCTGCCATGAGAATAACATGCTCTGGTTAGCTTGCATCTTAGAATGGCAGATATATTGAACACATCAAAACATACCTAGAGTCTCAAGAAGTGATGCCTCAGCCCTTTACAAGACCTGTAAGAAATAAATGCTTTTTGATGCAAGTCATGGAAATATTCATGTTATGTGACATTATCACAGAAAATGACTAGTATACAGTTTCAAAATAATGTGTCTGTAATCTATACACATGAGAAAACAGTGATATTTCACCTGATCTTGTGTTCTTCCATTTTCATATATTTTATATGTGCAATTTTTGTAGTTTTATTTCTAGTTCTATATCACCATACTACAAAAGTACACTTTTG
Source organism: Dama dama (assembly GCF_033118175.1). NCBI lineage: Eukaryota > Metazoa > Chordata > Mammalia > Artiodactyla > Cervidae > Dama > Dama dama. Next base: position 24,185,182 of record NC_083711.1, read on the forward strand.
TTGGCATCTGTTGTATTCACCCATACTTCCCTAGGACATCCAAGGGACTTAGCAGATTCATAAACTGTTGGGCTTTGTGAGGTCAACCAGATAGACCTTATAGAAGATTTGTCTTTTTATAATACAGTATGGAAGTGTTACATTTGCCACTACTTTTATTTGGTGAGTTAAATACAAAACAACACAACCTTTGTACTGCATCTAATAGTGAAGTGAGGTGAAGTGAAATCGCTCAGTCGTGTCTGACTCTTTGCAACACCGTGGACTGTAGCCTACTAGGCTCCTCGGTCCATGGGATTTTCCAGGCAAGAGCATCTAATAGTAACCTAATTCATAACCTATATATGTTTATATCAATGATTTCGTTGAAATAAGCCATCTTCTATAATCCTAAATCTCATTATTCAAAACTAAAGAGAAAAAAGCTTTTGACAAACCAACCAATTTAAAGAAAGAAGTACATCAGGGTAGGTTATTAGGGTTTTAGGATATTAACAAGAGAATTAAGTTGGCTTGTGAACACCTTTTCGTGCCAAAGTAGACATCAGGGAACTGAAAACACAGCTGGGATGCTTAGATTACGTGTGTGACAACCCCACGAGGGACTGCCAACCAGATGCCCACAGTAAAGCCAGCATTCCTTGTGTGGCGTAGACATGAAACTAATGATGCGTTCCATGATGTAGCCATTGAGAGAAAACCATCTGTTGGTTTATTCACCCACCATTTTGTCGCTACAGATGAGCATTAAGGAAAAAACATGGCATGAAAAGCAATTTACATAGGGAGGCTTGTGGTGTGTAGACACGCCCTAATGACTATACACACCCATAAATTTGCAACTGTCCATCCACCGCACTGTCTTATGTTACACTATCTACATAAATTACGCTTGTGACTCCAGCAGGTTGCAAAATGAAACTATTGGCTGCAGTAAGTAAGTCATCAGATTAATTAATTTATTACTATAAAATCTTGATGTGAGCTGTACGAAGCCTTGAGAAAAGTCAGATTAAAAAGTTGACTTTTTAAAAACTGTAAACAAATAGCATCACCACATTGAATGGTTGGGTTTGTTCCTATCAAATAAAAAGATGCAAAACTGAAAAATTAGCAGTCCCACCCATATAGCTAACGCTTGTGTAGCAGTAATGCTTGTAATAGAGGCTTCAACACAAAAGTCTCGGTTTTTTAGAAAGCTTAAACTTTTTATCACAAACCGCTATTTTCATTCAGATATTGTCACTCACAATCTTTTGCTTTGCAGATATATAGAGCATTGTGGAGAAACAAATTTTCTAGTTAACCTATGCTATAAGCAAGTGAATAATAACATTTTATAAATAATTAAAATTCAGAAAATGGTTTTTTTTTCCATTTATTTTTATTAGTTGGAGGCTAATTACTTTACAATATTGTAGTGGGTTTTGGCATACATTGACATGAATCAGAAAATGTTTTTATACAATTTTACAGGCATACCTGAGATTGCAGGTTTGGTTCCAGACCACCACTATGAAGCAAATATCACAGTAAAGTGAGTTACATGAATCTTTTTTCTTATGCATATAAAAATCATATTTACACTACACTGTGGTCTATTAAGTGTGCAACAGCATTATGTCTCAAAAATCAATGTACATACAGTAATTAAAAATTATTTTGTTGCTAAAAAGTGCTCACCATTGCCTGAGCCTTCAGCGAGTCCATCAAACACAGTGATCACAGATCACGATAACAAATATAATAACAAAAAAAATCTGAAATATTGTGAGAATTACCAAAGTGTGACACAGACCTGCAATGAACAAATGCTATTGGAAAAATCATGATGATAGACTTAACACAGTGTTGCTACAAAGCTTTAATTTGTAAAACAACAACAACAACAACAACAAAATCCCATAACATCTGGGAAGCACAAAGAAGGTATGCCTGTATGGTTGATTCAATTAACCACCTAGTGTGTTACTTACTATTATCTTCATTTAACCATGAGGCTCCTGAGACAGGGAAAGGGGCATGACCCTGGCCTCCTTCCCCATCACAGAGCTGGGAATTGGAAGAATTTAGACTTGAACCTAGATTTTTCTAAATCCAAATCAAGTTGAATTTCTGATAAGCAAACAGATTGTTTTTATTTTACTAGTTAAATTAACAAGTTTTCTCTTCATATGAGTATTACTTTAACAAAAGTTAAATACCCACTACATAAAACAAGTATGCTTAAACAATAATATTAAACAGTATTTTTAGTGTAAATGTCAGACATAGGAAATCTTGATGAGTTTCATATTAAGAACCCTGATTCCACAGCAAAATTATTTTACATTCACCACCATTAGAAACATTTACATTATTTAGGTCATTAGTTTCCCCAAAATCTGTTTGACAAGAAGATGCAGATAAATAAGAACTGAAAGAACTGATGCTTTCGAATTGTGCTGTGGAAAAGATTCTTGAGAGTCCCATGGACTGAAAGGCGATCAAAGTAATTAATCCTAAAGCAAATCAACACTGAATATTCATTGCAAGGACTGATGCTGAAGCTCCAATACTTTGGCCACCTGATGCAAAGAGCCAACTCATTGGTAAAAACTGTGATGCTAAGAAAGATTGAAGGCAAAGGGAACAGTGGGTGGCAGGGGAGGAGATGGTTAGATAGCAATACTTACTCAATGACATGAATTTGAACGAACTGAGCTATAGTGAAGGACAGAGGAGCCTAGAATGCTGAAATCCATGGGGTCTCAATGAGTCAGACAGAACTTAGCAACTGAACAACAACAGCAAAAACCTAAGATTTTAGGAGCTTGATGTATAATATACAAAGGATGAACCATTTCTCTGGGATATAACTATTATTTGGTTTTTTTTTTTCTCTTGCCCCAGAATTTTTTTTTTTTTATTTTACTGCTTTAAAATAGACTTTAAACAACTACTTAAAATAAATGGATCCATATATTTATTTTATTACAAATGACAGGAAACATGGAAATTTCCAGAGGACTATAATAAAAAAATCAATTTATACAAAAAACAAGAAATTATAGCTTCACTTCAATGAATATTGCTAAGAGACAGGAAGAGTATCTTCTGTTTAGGATAGAAAAAGCAGAACATTTCCTTTCAATCACAACTCATTTTCTCTATAACTTAAAATAATGAATCCATCCCTTGGAACTGGGAGAAATAAGCATTCCATCTTCCCAAGCATGAAGGGGAAGAACCCTTGTGAAAATGACATACCTCAGGTTTTCCCCAAACTTGGCAGCCCTCACATTCATTAAAAGACATACTTACAAGGCCATAGAGTTTACCTTTGGCTCCTGTCCCATATCACTTTTAGATCCCTCCTCTTTCCTCTCTTCCTGCCTTTTCTTCTGATGTGCTAGATTCCCTTGCTAACAGTATTATGCATCCAGATGGACTTTATTGTCTGTGTGTATTCATTTATTTTACATGGGTCTTGAAGATAAATGCCCCTAAAATCTAAAGAATTACTATCTTAAGACAGTTACAGCATGCTTGTGTGTTAATTTCGAGTATGTGAAAATAAAAGTGATAGCTGCTTAGTTGTGCCCAACTCTTGGTTACACCTGGACTGTAGCCCACCAGGCTTCTTTGTCCATTGAATTCTCCAGGCAAGAATACTGGAGAGGGTTGCCACGTCCTTCTCCAGGGGATCATCCCAACCCAGGGATCAAACCGGGGTCTCCTGCATTGCAGGCAGATTCTTTACAGTCTGAGCCACCAGGGAAGCCCAATTTTGAGTATACATCAATTTATATTTTTCATTAACTTGAAATGAAAGATCATAAAGTGTCATCTTGCTTCAATTGCTTTCCCAGTTTTCCTGGTTTCCACTCATCCCACCAAAAAAAAAGTCACTGTATCAGTCTTATGTGTTCTTTCAGGTATATTTTAAGCATATGTAAGAAAAAAATATACAGTCTATCTCCTTCCCTACTAAAATTGAATAATGTACAAATGTTTATGTTGCCTTTTTTTGTTAAGTTTACAGTATATTCTGAAGATTTTGCATTCAACTATATAAGAAATCTTTCTTTTAGATTGTTAAAATATATTTCATTTTATATTAATAATATAAGAAGGTCTGTATGTCTTCAAATAGTTTAAATAGTGAATAAAATAATAATTAGAGAAATGCAGCTCAAAACTACAATGAGGTATCACATCAGTCAAAATGGCTATCATCAAAAAGTCTACAAATAATAAATGCTGGAGAGAGCCTGGAGAAAAGCGTACCCTCCTACACTATTGGTAGGAATGTAAATTGACAAAGTCACTATGGAAAACAGAATAAAATTTCTTAAAAAACTGAAAATGGAGTTACCATGTGATCCAACAATCCTGCTCCTGGGTGTATATTTGGAAAAGATGAAAGCTCATTCAAAAGTTACATTCACTCCAATATTCACAGTGGTACTATTTACAATAGTCAAAACATGGACTCAACCTAAGTGTCTGTCAACAAGCAAATGGATAAAGAACATGTAGCGTACACACACACACACACACACACACACACACACAATGGAATATTACTCAGCCATAAGAAATAAGGAAATAATGTCATTTGCAGTAACATGGATAGACTTATAGATCATCACACTAAGTGAAATAAGTCAGACAAAGACAAATAATATTTCACTTATATGTGGAATCTAAAAAAAATTAAACAAATAGGGGACTTTACTGATCATCCACGGGCTAAGACTCCAAGATTCTAATGCAGGGGCCCAGATTCCATCTCTGGATGGGGAGGTAGATTCTGCAGGCCACAACTAAATATCCTGCATGCCGCAGCTAGGACTCACTGCAGATAAATAAATGTTTTTAAAAATTATACAGATGTATTTATTTATAAAACAGGAATACTCAGACATAGAAAATGAACTTATGATGACCAAAGGTGGGGGGAGGTATAAATTGGGAGTAGGGATTAACAGATGCATACTACCATAAATAAAATAGATTAACAACAAGGAACTATTGTATAGCACAGGGAATTATATCTTGTAATAGACTATAATGGAATAAAATTTAAATATATGTGTATACACACACACACACACACACACACACACACACACACACATATATATAACTGAATCACTTTGTTGTTTACCTGAAACACAATATTGTAAATCAAAAATATTTCATTTAAAAAAAGATTAATACCTAATCAAGTTGCATAGTTCATTTAATGGAATTTTTTCCACTGGTGGGCAAATTGAGTCTGTAAGGTAACACCTACAAGTAATAAGCAATTGCCCTTAAATACAACACCAAACACATTAGACACACACTTGGGAGTAAACAAAAGACCTAGTTATTTTTTTTAAGACAACATTTTAAGTGGACATATGTATGTTTAACTCAAATGAAATATATCACCTTTTAATAATTGTACACTTAGGACTATTACATAAATAACTATTTTATGTAATATAACTATTTTATATAATACCACAAATAAAATCATAAAATGAGTGTGTGTAGGGTGTATAAAACTTTCCCAATATAGTAGAAAAATCAACTCTGTAATGTAAAGAATACTAAACTGCACTTCTATCCAAGCCTTTTAAATATAAAATTTAGGAAGTAAAACATGCATTCAGAAGAGTAAACAAATCGTAAATGTCCAAGCCACACATTTTCACAAAGTGAACATACCTGTGTAATCAACATCCTAATAAAGAAACGAAGATTTACCAGCACCCTCTAGATTTGCCGTGAGCTTCCCTGGTGGCTCAGACGGTAAAGAGTCTGCCTCCAATGCAGGGGACCCAGGTTCAATCCCTAGGTTCGGAAGATCTCCTGGAGAAAGAAATGGCAACCCGCTCCAGTATTGCCATTCTGGAATTGCCATTCTGAATTCTGACAAATTCTTGCCTGGAGAATTTCATGGACAGAAGAACCTGGAGAGCCCCAGTGCATAGGGTCACAAAGAATTGGACATGACTGAGTGACTAACACCTCACCTCACTTCAAGATTTGCCCATTAAAAAAAAAAAAAAAAAAAAAGAACAGGCAGAGATACTGCATAGACTAAAAAAAAAGGAGAACAATTGCCTTTTATGAGAAGTTGAAGAAAAACCATTTAAACTCTAAAAATATTAACTCCAATACCTCACGTTCTCTCTCCCTCCATTTATATATGTATATAGGGGGTCTATAACTTCCTACCCTCTCAGTTTTTATACAATGCTGAAAATATAGTTGATGTCTGAAACCCAAGGAACGTGTTTTGAAGAGTGGGGCATATTCAGAAAGGGCAAAAAAAAAAAGTCCAAGCTCTCAATCCTAAGGGAATATAACAAAGTCCCTGCTAATTTGTGTCTAGGGTTTAAATCTCAGAGATTAGATCCAAAATGGAGAACCAGGAAGTGCCAGGAACAGTGAGCAATTACAGCAACTACTTAATTGTTAATTACAGCAATTAACAATAAGGAGGGCAAACCATGACTGAGCATTTTGCAGTGACAGAAACTATCCTAGGCACTTTATAGGATTATTTCATTTAATCTTCATATCAACTTTATGAGATCAGAATAATTATTTTAAAGATGAGCAAAGGTAGAGAGGGACTGAAGTGATTAAAAAAAAAAACAAAAAACAATTTGGAACGGATCCTCCAGCTTGGAAGTGTTGGAGGCAGGATTTTATAGCCAGGCAGTCTGATTTCCAGCACAGCGTGGCTCAGAGCAAGTCTCTAACAGAAGTCTGAGGTACGGAAGAGTTGGCTTGGCAAGAAACAGTGAGCATGTGAGGGACCTCAGTCAATCAGACAGCTGTCGACAATAGGGCTCCAGGCACAGGAGCTCAGAAAACTGGGGTTCAACTCAGTAGTCAGAGTCCCAAGGAGATTAGCATGGTCAGTGTTGGGGTCCTCATCAGTCTTTCCACTGTGACTCCCTGGCAATAGTTTCGAGGGTCTCCAAAATTGAGGCGATTTTCCTCCAGCAGCCGGAATTCTCTCAGTCAACCTCTAATGCTGGCCTCTTGGTCATGATAGGCTTCTTTCAGTTTTATGATCCTTTCCACAGAGGTATCATAAGGCTCACAGATACATTTTTTCTTGAGAATTCCTTGACTTCTTGTATTAAAAATATAGCTATGTTAATATGTATTTTATACCTCAATGCCTTTACAACAACAATATTATTTTATGATCATAGACTCTGATCTGGGTTCATTTAATCTTTTAGTCATGCCCTCTGCCACTGGTGAGAACTGACAGAAAAACGGCAGAAGGACGCCTACTGAGAGCTGCCTCAACCTGTACGTTCTAACCGCAGAGGAAGCTGGGGAGCCGAGTGGGACTCACGGGGTTCGGTGGACCCTATGTGCCCACCACAAACGGCTTACTCTTTCAGAAGTTAGACATTCCTGTTGCCTTTTTTTTGTTCTGGATTATTGATTTTGGTATTCTAGTTGGTCCATTTGGAGTCTCAAATTTCACTGGCCACGTCTCCAGGGAGGCCTCCAAGTCCCTTGGACAAATGTTTTTCTGGTAGGGAGTGCTGTGATATCCCAATGTGGATATGACCCTCTTTTAAAAAATGAAAAATATTAATATAGTTAGAATTCACTTTGAAACTCAAAGAAAAAAATTCTCATGGTTTTCTCTTGGTGCCAGTGACTGCACTTTACAGATATTTCAGATAAAACATCCTAGAAAAGATACTAATTGAGTTCTTTGGACCAATAGCTTTTGTTTCTAAATTTCCATGACTTTTACTGATTATCACTCTTAAATTTCTGATCATTTCTCCCACTTATGTGATTAAAAACCTTCTAGTCATTGGCGCTTTCCACTTTGTAATAGTTTTCCTATTCAATCCCTCTTCAAATGAAATATTATGACAGTTTCATATCAATAATGTAGAGCTTTACTGGCAGTGAGGTTCTTTGTATCCCTGTATTTATGGTGTTCCTAGAAGTTTTCTCTTGCCTGGTTGTACTCAAAATTCACTGTCTGACTCCATTTCCAAAGTTGAATAATAATATTGTGTGTGCATGCATGCTCAGTCATATCTGACTCTTTGCAAACCCCTGGACTGCAGCCCAACAGGTTCCTCTGTCCTTGGGACTTTCCAGACAAGAATACTGGAGTGGGTTGCCATTTCCTACTCCAGAGGATCTTCCCTACTCAGGGATCGAACCTGTGTCTTCTGTGTCTCCTGCAGACAGATTCTTTACTGCTGAGCCACCACGGAAGCCCTGAAAAAAACATGGCTTTTGTTCAGTCACTAAGTCATGTTTGACTCTTTGCTACCCCATGAACTGCAGAATGCCAGGCTTTCTTTTCCTTCACTGTCACCCAGAGTTTGCTCAAACTCATGTCCATTGAGTTGGTGATGCCATTCAACCACCTCATCCTCTGTCCCCCAGATCTTCTGCTGCACTCAATCTTTCCCAGCATAAGGATCTTTTCCCACGAGTCAGCTCTTTGTATCAGGTGGCCAAAGTATTGGAGCTTCAGCCTCAGTCCTTCCAATGAATATTCAGGACTGATTTCCTTTAGGATTGGCTTGTTTTATCTCCTTGCTCTTCAGGGGACTCCCAAGAGTCTTCTCCAGCACCACATTTCAAAAGAATCATAGGGTAGGAGAGTTAGCTCCATCACCTGAGCACAAGGGACTCCCAAGAGTCTTTTCCAACACCACAATTTGAAAGCATCATAGGAAGGACAGCTGCTGCTGCTGCTGCTGCTGCTAAGTCACGTCAGTCGTGTCCAACTCTGTGTGACCCCATAGACGGCAGCCCACCAGGCTCCGCCATCCCTGGGATTCTCCAGGCAAGAACACTGGAGTGAGTTGCCGTTTCCTTCTCCAATGCATCAAAGTGAAAAGTGAAAGTGAAGTTGCTCAGTCGTGTCTGACTCTTCCTGACCCCATGGACTGCAGCCTACCAAGCTCCTCCATCCATGGGATTTTCCAGGCAAGAGTACTGAAGTGGGTTGCCATTGCCTTCTTTGAGCACCACCCCTGAGCAAGTTTATTTTGGAATTATAGGAGTTTCCTGCCGGAGGTGACTCAGAGAACAATATTTTTGCTTATGTTGGTAGAAATTAAAGGATATAAGCCTGAGCTCTCTCTTCCACCCATGAATTACCTAACATGAGTCCAAGTGTGGAGGGAATAATGAGGCAAGATGCTTCCAGATCATGGAGAGCAATCTCAAGCCACAGCACTTTACAAAAACTATGCTTCATGTTTTAGGATGACCACCGTTATTTTATCATGACTATCTTTGCTTACATTTTTCTGCTTAGTATTTTAATCTACCACTTTTATCTTTTTGGATTCTACTTTTTACCTCTTATTGTTCGTGTGTTTCTAATTCTACTTTCTTGTTATTTCCATACTCCTCTTTTTTAAAAGTATCAACCAAACAATACCATCTTAGCAGGGGCAGGTGGGAGGTTGATCCATGCTATAAATCAAGGATATTAGGTGGCTATCTCATTGTAATACTGGCCAAAGTTCAAATGTTGTCTGCACTGAGCTAGCCCAAGAGGGATTCCTCTAGCAATAATGATGCTCAAAAGAGTGCCTGAAAAATTTTAGGTGCTCAAAAATTATGTACACAGTCAATGACTGTCTTCCTTATGTCATCCTTGTTTGGATGACGTGAAATTAATCTATAGTGAGATTAAATTGGTGGTGGTGGTTTAGTTGCTAAGTCACATCAGACTCTTGTAATACCATGGACCTTATCCCTGCCAGGCTCCTCTGTCCATGGGAGTTTTCAGGTAAGAATCCTGGAGTGGGTTGCCATTCCCTTCTCCAGGGGATTTTCCCGACCCAGGGAACAAACCCAGCTCTCCTGCACTGGTGGCAGATTATTTAGCACTTAGCCACCAGGGAAGTTACTGAAATTAAATTATCCCCCTTCGATTTGCAAATAAAGAACTGAGGGAAAGACAGGTTTAGTAACCTGAGAACAATAAGTGGTCCATTGAGTCTGGCTTAGGATTTGTGTAAATATCAAGTAACCTGATTGAAACAATGTCAATTAATGATTACTATAGGCAAACCACTTTGCTAGATGCTAGTGAGATAGATAATTAAGACATTCTTCCTGTGCATACTAAGCTTACAGTCTAACTGGTAAAATATAGAAACTGAAATATAGCATGAAATAAGCACTACTTAGCCTTAAAGAAGCAGAAAGTCCAGAGGAAGATGTGACTCATTATGATGAATAGACCTGGTAAAGCTTTAAAAATGAGGTGACTTAACATTCCCTTAATGGATAAGACTTTAAAAGGTAAAGAAGGGAGAATGCTGGGCTAATGTAATATTACAAATCATAATTCAAACCACTGTAAGCTGAAGGAAATTGGATATGGGGAGAAAATAGATGGTGATAGAGTTACCATTACAAATTTATTAGATTCCATGGACAGAGAAAAAAATAATTTCAGAGACCATAGCCTCATTGAAATTTTTGAGGCAAGACTTGTCATAGCTCCCCATATATTTTAGAATTTCTAGCTTGAACCCTTCTAGTAGAGGAAGAATAAACTAGCTGAGATCCCAAGGACCCCTCTCCTATCTTTCTCAATCTAGTTCACTGTTTAGAGTGGTGGGAATACTGCCCCTTCCTGAACACTGACAATTGTTGAATAAGCTCATTTTGACCTAACCCATTGACTGGGCTCAGTTCTTATTCCAGTGTCTCAATTTTATAGATAAAAATCCTTATGTTGGCATAGTTAATTGAAATCTCCATTGGCCTATGCTAGTTAGCCTTTAAGATGCACACCCAAAATTAGAACAGATGCCCCCAGGTTCTTGGCCTCTGGTCTTGTTTACCCCACCCCTGTTCTATTTTATGCTTAGTCTCATCTCGTCTCCCTTCACACCCAAGCCTATCTCCAGCATTTTCATTCCTTTTATCTTCCTATTAATTTCTTCTACCTCCAAGTTTAGTCCACCAAATGACTGGCACTATGCTAAGATATCTAAACCCTACTGGTTGCGATGACAAAGAAGCATTCTTTGTGTGCCAACATAGGCAAAAAAGAGAATTGGAGAATAATAGCATTAGTTGTTTGATCGGTGTATACTAAATAAGATAAAATGATCCATCGTCCCTTTGGACATTTTGTTTGAATTCTAGATCAGAAAGGATTGCTTTCTATCTCCTTAGAAATTATACCCATTTTGGTCAGGCTAATAATCATTTCAAAAACAATAAGCAGTCTGTACTGATACAAGCCTTACAGATACTAAATGCTGAAAATGTACAAACAGCCATCTAAAGCAGCAAGGCTGGTTAAATTATAAGAGTGTCTCAAAAGAGTACCTTTGATCAGAACATTACTCACAATTCCAGTAACACATGCCAAAAGAAGAATTTTTCATCTATCAGAAATTGGACCCAGGTAATTTGCTTGACATCACCTAACAACTTAGAAAACAAACAAATCATTGCACTCTGTTAGTGTTTCCTGAATGATGAAAGCAATCAATAAAAGTGATTGCTCTTTAAATGAGAACTCCATCACTTCTTCTAAATAATGTGATGGTCTTTGTCTTTTTGCTTTCATCTTAGTTTGTATGTCTAGCTAAGATAAACAATGCATTTACACATGCCAATGCAGGATAATTAGAAATTTCCCTTTGGAGACAAATATTTTAAAATATGATACTGTCATAGGACAATCTCAAAATATAACTTATGTATAAAGAATAAAAGAGACAAATGAAAACTATTCTCATTTCAAGAGAATATTTACAGAAACCTTTCTATAAATTTGTTTCTAGATTGTTTATTTTTAAAATCCAAAATATTTATCTCAGTATATTTTGATAATTTGTTATTTTAGCTATAATTTATGTTGCTCTAAATTTATTTTGAACATGATTATTTAGTTGTGGCTTTCTGAATTCTTTCAGTTTAATGCATATTTCCAATGTAAACATGCAGACTCATTAAATAGTAACAAAGTGTAAATGCCTGTTGGCACTGTTTTAAGTTTAAATTTACAGACTTTAAAAATAAAAATTCTGGTTTATATTTAGGTTTCAAATTAATTTTAAATTTGTCGAGATTGCCATGATCAAAAGCAACCTTTTCAAGATGTGATGTATTGCTCAATACTCATAACTAAAACCAAAAAGACTCTCCTATTGATCTATTGACTTCTGAGGGCAATTACGGTGGTTTCAGACTTTAAAATTGCTATTAACTACGATATTGTTTGGGCAGTGGTAAAGCCATGCTATTAGTTAACGTTCAGACTGATATTGATTGGCTTTTTTTGACAATAAATATAAATTTACTAGACATCAATGTTCAACTATTTCTTTTCTGACAGTTATGGAACTAGCAAAAAGATTCAGAACGTGTGTTGCATGACCAAACCCATACCTGTGCCACAATGAATTACTGCCTTATTTATGCCCATATAGCACTCTATATAAGCCTGAGCAGAACACTCACTACCTAGTATTTATTGTTTACTTTGTACATGAATTCTAAGCTCTTTAAAATTCCAGGGTCCTACTTACTTGGAAGGCTTTCGTATATTCAACATGGAATAAATATTTTCAAATGAATGCACTTACAATAGACAAATTCCAATCAGCAACAGTAAGTCTAGAGAGGAGTATCCAGTAAAATTTTGAGTGAAAATTGAAATGTCGTCGATCAATGCTATTTAATACAGGAGCCACCAACCACATATGACTGTTACACACAATATGTGGCTACTACCACTGAATTTTAAATTTTATTTTTCTTTAAAATTAAATTGAAATATAAAGAGACATATTGCAGTTATTGTACTGGACAGCACATTTCTAGGTGTTCTTTAAGGTATAAACTTTATCTATACTTCTGAAAGATTGCCAATTTTATTCCAAAAATGTCAGGAAATCAGAAAGCTAAAATGGGAATTCGACTAAAGATTACTCTACCGTTAATGAGATGTCATAGTGAAGTCTGCATTGATGGAGACCAAAAAACACAAAAATTTTAAATAAAGAGTGAGAAGATATCCCACAACCAGATCTAAAGACTCAAAAACTGCTGCCTTTTGCTGCCATGTCTATTAACTGAGCCCCAGAGGAAAATTGAACTGAAGCGGATGAACAAAGAAAAAGGAAATTAAATGTACAAGAGGGTGATGACCAATAGAATTGGCTATTAAAAAAGCAGTGAGTATGATCAGAGTTCATTCTTCTTGAAACATGCAGGCCTCAGACATGAATTTCCAGAATGTAATAGGCAAATTCACAATGCACCAAGACCACATGCCGTGCCACCAAATTTCCCCGGAACTATAACGACTCTGACATTAACCTTCCCTTTGGACTCATTGTTTAGCCATTGATTGCTTTTAATTTGACTTGCATTCCTCCAACTTAAGTAATTCATTCGTTTAATGGTTATTGGGTATCACTTTACAGGCTGTTTAGTGTCCCAGACACTGGGGTACAGATCTGAACAAAGAAAACCAAAATCCCTGCTTCCTAGAGCTTACAGTAGGGGAATAAAAAAAATGAACAAATGGCATAATAGAAATATGCTAGTGGATGACAAGTGATATGGAACAAAAGCAAGCAAGAATAGGGTGTGTGTTTGTGTGTGTGTTTATGAAGCCTGTGTACATGCTAAGCCGATTCAAAGTCTGACTCTTTGCAACTATATGGATTGTAGCCAGCTGGGCTGTTCTGTCTCTGAGATTCTCCAGGCAAGAATACTGGAGTAGGTTGCCATGCCCTCCTCCAGGGGATCTTCCCAATCCAGGGATCAAATCCATGTTTCTTATGTCTCCTGCCTTGGCAGACAGGCTCTTTACCACTAGCCCACGTGTTTAGGATGCAAGGCAGCAAAACATTCAGTTCAGTTCAGCTGCTCAGTCATGTCCGACTCTTTGCAACCTCATGGCCTGCAGCACTCCAGGCTTCCCTGTCCATCACGAACTCCCGAAGTTTACTCAAACTCATGTCCATTGAGTCGGTGATGCCATCAAACCATCTCATCCTCTGTCATCCCCTTCTCCTCCCACTTTCAACCTTTCCCAGCACCAAGGTCTTTTCAAATGAGTCAGTTCTTCACATCAAGTGGCCAAAGTATTGGAGTTTCAGCTTCAGCATCAGTCCTTCCAATGAACAGTCAGGACTGATCTCCTTTAGCATGGACTGATTGAATCTCCTTGCAGTCCAAGGGACTCTCAAGAGTATTCTCCAACACCACAGTTCAAAAGCATCAATTCTTTGGCACTCAGCTTTCTTTGTGGTCCAACTCACATCCATACATGACTACTGGAAAAAACCATTGCTTTGACTAGACGGCCCTTTGTTGGCAGAGTAATGTCTCTGCTTTTTAATATGCTGGCTGTGTTGGTCATAGCATTTCTTCCAAGGAATAAGCGTCTTTTAATTTCATGGCTGCAATCACCATCTGCAGTGATTTTGGAGCCCCCAAAAATAGGCTGTCACTGTTTCCACTGTTTCCCCATCTATTTGCCATGAAGTAACGGATGCCATCTTAGTTTTCTGAATATTTTAAGCCAACTTTTTCACTCTCCTCATTCACTTTCATCAAGAGGCCCTTTAGTTCTTCGCTTTCTGCCATAAGGGTGGTGTCATCTGCATATCTGAGGTTATTGATATTTCTCCCTGCAATCTTGATTCTAGCTTGTGCTTCATCCAGCCCAGTGTTTCTCATGATGCACTCTGTATATAAGAGTACATCTCATGATGTAATCTGTAAATAAGCAGGGTGACAATATACAGCCTTGAAGTACTCCTTCCCCTACCTGGAACCAATTTGTTGTTCCATGGAACAACAGCAGCTCATGTGACTACTTAAAGGAAGAGTTTTCCAGTCAGGGGTAAAAAGGGGCAGAGCAAGAAAACTCTGTGTAATTGGAACAGAATACAATAGCAGAGGAGTAGGAGGCAAATAAGAGAAGTAATGAAGGCTAAAGAGTATAGACTTTGAAGACTATTTTAAGGACTTTTAATGTTTATTCTGTAATATAAACTTTGAGGGGTTAGTCTGCACTCTGACTACTGTGTTAAGACTGCAAAGAGTCAAGGGAAAAAGGAATCAGGTTCAGGAGCTCAGGATTAAGAGACTGCATTGGCTCAGATAAAAAATGATCAATTTCTAGATACAGTTTTAAGGTACATCTAAGGGGCTGGATGAACTGGATGGATCTACTGTAGATGTGAGAAAAGAAGAGTCAAGATGTTTAATCTGAATAACTGATTGGAATGGTATTTATTGAAATGGAAGCAACTTGAAACTAGGAATTTGGGGAGAGACTTATCAGTAGCTAAATTCTGAATTCAGTTGATTTGAGATGTTTCTTAGACATCTGTGTGTAGTCACAGATTTTAAAAATTCTAGAGTTAAAAGAAAATGGGGATAAGTCCAGTTATAAATTTGGGAGTCATCAAAATCTAAATTCTCTTTGAAACCCAAAGGCATCATGGAACTCAGTTACCAAGACCAAAAAGTAGTAAAAAAGTGAAAGTGTTACTTGCTCAGTCATGTATGACTGCAACCTCATGGACTGTAGCCCTCCAGACTCCTCTGTCCATGGGATTCTCCAGGCAAGAATACTAGAGCCATTCCCTTCTCCAGGGGAACTTCCTGACCCAGGGATTGAATCTGGGCCCCGTGCATTGCAGGCAGATTCTTTACTGTCTGAGTTATCAGAGAAGCCTGCTAAGACCAAAGAAGGGTATAACCATTTGCAGGGAATGCAGTAGTGTCCATGATGAAGGCAAGGTGAAAGGCATTTCCTAAAAAAGCCATGAAACCTAAGGGTAAGCATAAAAGAAACTGATGTTGCTTACTGGCACCTGGGAGGGTCAGAGAGCAACAGATGAGGATCATAAGGATGAGCCTGAATTCCTAATAGAGGAAAAACTTTGCATGGTATTCAGAATATATGTTCATTCAAAGGGAACATCTGAACATTTTTAAAGTATTCTCCTATAAAGGTTTGCATATAAACATTAACCTTTTTTTTTTAATTTTCAGTAATTTGGAAAATCTATTCCAAGAGACATATACTTTACCTTTCCAAAAACTGAAATGTTATTGTTCTCTCCCCTGTGGTATGTGGTCCACTGGAGAAAGGAATGGCAACCACTTCCATATTCTTGCCTTGAGAACTCTATGAACAGTATAAAAAGGCAAAAAGATAGGACACTGAAAGATGAACTCCCCTGGTCAGTAGGTGCCCAATATGCCCAATATGGAGAAGAGTGGAGAAATAAATCCAGAAAGAATCAAGAGACACAGCCAAAGCAAAAACAACACCCAGTTGTTGATGTGACTGATGATAGAAATAAAGTCTGATGCTGTAAAGAATAATATTGCATAGGAACCTGGAATGTTAGGTACATGAATCAAGGTAAATTGGAAGTGGTCAAACAGGAGATGGCAAGAATGAACATCAAAATTTTAGGAATCGGTGAACTAAAATGGATTGGAATGGGTGAATTTAACTCAAATGACCATTTTATCTACTGCTGTGGGCAAGAATCTCTTAGAAGAAAGTAGCCCTCATAGTCAACAAGAGTCCAAAATGCAGTTCTTTGATGCAATCTCAAAAGTGACAGAATGATCTCTGTTCATTTCCAAGGCAAACCATTCAATATCACAGTAATCCAAGTTTATGTCCCAACCACTAATGCTGAAGAAGTTGAAGAGTTCTATAAAGACCTACAAGACCTTCTAGAACTAACAAGAAAAAGAGATGTTCTTTTCATTATAGGGGACTGGAATGCAATAGTAGGACTCAAGAGATACCTGGAGTAACAGGCAAGTTTCACCTTGAAGTACAAAATGAAGCAAGGCAAAGGCTAACAGAGTTTTGCCAAGGGAATGCACTGGTGATAGCAAACCCTCTTCCAAGAACACAAGAGAAGACTCTACACATGGACATCATCAGATGGTCAATACCAAAATCACACTGCTTATATCCTTTGCAGCCAAAGATGGAGAAGCTCTATACAGTAAGAGCAAAAGCAAGACCAGGAGCTGACTGTGGCTTGGATCATGAACTCCTTATTGCCAAATTCAGAATTAAACTGAAGAAAGTAGGGAAAACCACTAGACCATTCAGGTATGACCTAAATCAAATCCCTTATGATTGTACAGCAGAAGTGGCAAACAGATTCAAGAGATTAGATTTGACAGAGTGCTTGAAGAAATATTGACAGAGGTTTGTGCCATTGTACAGGAGACAGTGATCGAGACCATCCCTGAGAAAAAGAAATGCAATAAGGTAAAATGGTTGTCTGAGGAGGCCTTACAAATAGCTGAGAAAAGAAGAGAAGCTAAAGGCAAAGGAGAAAAGGAAAGATACACCCATTTGGTATGGAGTTCCAAAGAATAGCGAGGAGAGATTAAAATAAAAGCCTTCCTCAGTGACCAATGCAAAGAAATAGAGGAAAACAAAACAACGGGAAAGACTAGAGATCTCTTCAAGAAAATTAGAGATACCAAGGGAATATTTCAGGCAAAGATGGGCACAATAAATGACAGAAATGGTATGAACCTAACAGAAGCAGAAGATATTAGGAAGAGGTGGTAATAAAACAGAGAAGAAATATACAGAAAACATCTTCACAACCCAGATAACCACGATGGTGTGATCACCCACCAAGAGTCAGACATCCCAGAATGTGAAGTCAAGTGGGCCTTAGGAAGCAACCCTTTGAACAAAGCTAGTGGAGGTGATGGAATTTCAGTTGAGCTATCTCAAATCCCGAAATATAATGCTGTGAAAGTGCTGCATTCAATATGTCAGCAAATTTGGAAAACTCAGCAGTAGCCACAGGACTGGAAAAGGTCAGTTTTCATTCCAAACCCAAAGAAAGGCAATGCCAAAGAATGCTCAAACCACTGCACAATTGCACTCATCTCACATATTAGCAAAGTAATGCTCAAAATTCTTCAAGCCAGGCTTCAAAAGTACATGAACCATGAACTTCCAGCAATTCAAGATAGATTTAGAAAAGGCAGAAGAATCGGAGATCAAATTGCCAACATCTGTTGCATCATCAAAAAAGCAAGAGAGTTCCAGAAAAACATCTACTGCTTTATTGAGTACACCAAAGCCTTTGTGTGGATCACCACAAAGACCAGAAAATTCTTCAAGAGATAGGAATAATAGGCCACCTGACCTGCCTCCTGAGAAATCTGTATGCAGGTCAAGAAGCAATAATTAGAACATGGAACAACAGGCTGGTTCCAAATCTGGAAAGGAGTATGTCAAGGCTGCATAGTGTCACCCACTTATTTAACTTAAATACAGAGTACATCATACAAAATGTGAGGCTGAATGAAGCACAAGGTGGAATCAAGATTGCCAGGAGAAATATCAATAACCTCAGATATGCAGATGACACCACCCTTATGGCAGAAAGTGAAGAGAAACTGAAGAGCCTCTTGATGAAAGTGAAGGAGGAGAGTAAAAATGTTGGCTTAAAACTCAGCATTCAAAAAATGAAGATCATGGCATCTGGTCCCATCACGTCATGGGAAATAGATGGGGAAACAATGGAAATAGTGACAGACTCTTTTCTTGGGCTCCCAAATCACTGCAGATGGTGACTGCAGCCATGAAATTAAAAGACACTTGCTCCTTGTAAGAAAAGCTATGACCATTCTAGACAGCATATTAAAAAGCAAAAACATTACTTTGCCAACAAAGGTCCATCTAGTCAAAGCTATGGTTGTTCCAGTGGTCATGTATGGATGTGAGAGTTGGACCATAAAGAAAACTGAGCACTGAAGAATTGATGCTTTTGAACCATGTTGTTGGAGAAGATTCTTGAGAGTCCCCTGGACTGCAAGGACATCAAGCCAGTCCATCCTAAAGGAGATCAGTCCTGAATATTCATTGGAAGGACTGATGCTGAAGCTGAAACTCCAATCCTTTGGCCACCTAAAATGAAGAACTGACTC
Organism: Dama dama; assembly: GCF_033118175.1. Taxonomy (NCBI): domain Eukaryota; kingdom Metazoa; phylum Chordata; class Mammalia; order Artiodactyla; family Cervidae; genus Dama; species Dama dama. Next base: position 24,204,160 of record NC_083711.1, read on the forward strand.
ATTGGAAAAGACCTTGGTGCTGGGAAAGATCGAAAGTGGGAAGAGAAGGGGATGATGGAGCATGAGATGGTTTGATGGCATCACCAACTAATGGACATGAGTTTGAGTACACTCTGGGAGTTGGTGATGGACAGGGAAGTCTGGCATGCTGCAGTCCATAGTGTTGCAAAGAGTCGGACACTACTAAGTGAGTGTACTGAACTGTGGTATGTGGGAAAATTAAGAAATTTTTAGATGCTAGTTAACAATGCTGTACTATGTACTTGAAAGTTGCTAAGCAAATAGATCTTAGAAGTTCTCAGAACAAGAAAAAATTTTGTAACCGCGTGAAGCGATGTATGTTAACTTGCTGTGATAATCATTTTGCTATATGCCTATAAATCATGTTGTATACCTATATACAATGTTATATGTCAATTATATCTCAATAAAACTGTGGGGTTACTCAGAGAGGACAGCAAACTTGTTCTTTATTTTATTCTTCTCCTCCATCTGCTTATTGAGCTTCTAGAAAGTTCAGAATTATACATTACTAATTGACTCTAAAGTTGGCTTAAAGCTCAACATTCAGAAAACTAAGATCATGGCATCTGGTCCCATCACTTCATGGGAAATAGATGGAGAAACAGTGGAAACAGTGTCAGACCTTATTTTGGGGGCTCCAAAATCACCGCAGATGGTGATTGCAGCCATGAAATTAAAAGACACTTACTCTTGGAAAGAAAGTTATGACCAACCTAGATAGCATATTAAAAAGCAGAGACATTACTTTGCCAACAAAGGTCCATCTAGTCAAGGCTATGGTTTTTCCAGTGGTCATGTATGGATGTGAGAGTTGGACTGTGAAGTAAGCTGAGCAATGAAAAATTGATGCTTTTGAACTGTGGTGTTGGAGAAGACTCTTGAGAGTCCCTTGGACTGCAAGGAGATCCAACCAGTCCATCCTAAAGGAGATCAGGCCTGGGTGTTCATTGGAAGGACTGATGCTGAAGCTGAAACTCCAGTACTTTGGCCACCTCGCGAAGAGCTGACTCATTGGAAAAGACCCTGATGCTGGGAGGGATTGGGGGCAGGAGGAGAAGGGGATGACAGAGGATGAGATGGCTGGATGGCATCACTGACTCGATGGACATGAGTTTGAGTAAACTCTGGGAGTTTGTGATGGACAGGGAGGCCTGGTGTGCTGCGATTCATGGGGTCGCAAAGAGTCGGACAGGACTGAGTGACTGAACTGAACTGAAGTGAATGAACTCTACTATTTGGACCTACCATCTGTAGCCTGAAGAAATTATTTTTTTTTGTACATAAACTTTAAAAACCACCAAGTGACACCTATTAAGTAAACCAAATCTTTGCTAGAAAGTTTAAGTGTCTCTGGAATTAAGCAACTCCATTTTCTCAATGGTGATCTTAATTCAGGAGTGTGTTGTAAAGATGTGAACAGGGTTGAGCAGACTGTTTTCTTTCCAGAGGTTACAGTCAAACGGTGACCACAGAAAAAGTAATTTCCAAGAGTTGCTTTGTTTGCTCCATCAGGGAAGGAGGGAAATAATATATTTTAATAGTTCTATATACTGATAGTTTGTTACAAGGAAAGCCTATCTCTGCTGTTCTGTAAAGCTGTCCAAACCCTATGCTTCATGTCCTGAAATTCACTCAGGGATGCTGAGTGTTTTGTCAGGTACTGTGTCTCAGACAGAAATAATAAACTGCAATGGGAAAAAAAATGGCCTATGTTTTACATTAAAAAATAATCTAAATATCATGGAGTGGCAGGATCTGACCTTTAATGTGGCTGCAATATGTCTGGAAGCATGAGTATTACTGCCATAATTTTTAGTTACCTATTCCCCAGACAACTGTGGTACTCATTTTAAAACAGTCTTATAGGACCTTGGTATGATTTAGAATCAAGAATCCATAATGATGTCTTAATAGTTTCCAGTAAGATTTCAGCTCCTATGAGTTCTTTTCCATTTCTATAGCCACAACATTTTTTAAAGTCTTAATTGGTAAACTGCAGAGATCCCTTGATATTTTTTTGTCCTAAAGTTTTAAAAATTTCTAAACAGAATACAGAAAAAGAGGCAAAGTTTAATCTTTCTTTTTTTTTCAGTGAGCTGATTTTTTTTAGGATTCTTTTTTCAGGCACTGACTTATCCCTTAGATACCACTCTGTGTGTTAGGAGCTCAGCCGTGTCTGACTCCTTGCAACCCCATGGACTGTAGCTCACCAGGCTCCTCTGTCCATGGGGTTCTACAGGCAAAAGTACTAGAATGGGTTGCCATTCCCCTCTCCAGGGAATCTTGCTGACCCAGGAATCAAACCTGGGTCTCCTGCATTATAGGCAGATTCTTTACTATCTGAACTACCAGGGAAGTACAAGAGTATTAAAAATGCATAATAGTGTAATCTGAAAAAGAATATATATGTGTATAACTGAATCAATTTGTACAACTGAAACTAACACAACATTGTAAATCAACTATACCTCAATAACAATGTGTAATAGTAGACTTTGATTAATATGTTACTTTTAATTGAGACATTTCTATTGACCTCATTTCTCAGATCCTATAGTGATTTTTGAGTGAAAATAAGGTATCAAGTAACACCATGTTAGGTCATTTTGGCATAAATTGCATACAAGTACTACCCTAAGATTTATATCAATTGTCTTCAAGATGGTACTTCTCTGTGAGTTTATCCATAGGGATAAGAATGAGGTCCAAAAAATTAATATTTCATAAGTATGAATCATAGTTATACCTTTGCTGTGGATGAAGATACCTAGGTTGTCTAAAATACCAAACTGTCTTTAACTGAAATTATATCAACTAACTGGCTAAACTTAATATATCATGCTGAGCAGAGTACAGTCATGCATGCCTTTCATTAATACAAAATTAGTTATGTATTATTTCTAAATACTAGTTATGATCAAAACCTTCCAAAATATGTGATAGATGAAAACAGCATTTTTAATTTTCATTGGAATATAGTAGATTTACAATATTGTTAGTCTCTGCTCTACAGCCAAGTGAATCAGTTACACATATACATATGTCTACTCTTTCCTAGATTTTTTTCTAGGTATAGGTCATTACAGAGTATCAAGAAGAGTTCACTGTACTCTACAGTAGGTCCTTATTAGTTATCTGTTTTATATATAGCACTGTGTATATGTCAATCCCAGTCTCCCAATTTATCCCTACTCCAGCTCCCACTTTCCCCTGGTAACCATGTTTGTTTTCTACATCTGTGACTCTATTTGTTTTGTAAATAATTTCATTTGTACTATTTTTTTAGATCCTACATATAAGTGATACTATATGATATTTGTCTTAGCGAGAGAAAGTAATTTTAAAAAAATCCTTAAATGAAAAACTTGGGAATGATAGAGGTTTAAGAAGCCATGATTAAAGACCCCAGATTAATGTAATCAAAAGCTCTATATTTTCACTTATAATAAGATGTACTATGCTATCTAGAAATGAAACTTGAAATTATAAATCATAACACACTTTTTGTCAATTTAAATGCAACTTGGAAGAGCATTTGAAATTTTAAAGCAAACTGTATGATTGCTTTTATGTATATGTACATTTTTACTTGTAAATTATTTGGCAGTCACTTGAGAATATTGCAGAATTTAATTCAAAAGTTGAAAAGAAAGAAGTATCAGCTGTCTGAGTTGACTTTTCCCTCATATGTCAAAAGCTAATGGATATACAAATGGCTCTTAAACTTTGTTTCTGTCCCCACTTTTTCCCTTAGGATCACAAAAATAAATCAGCAAGGATCCTCTAAGACCTAAGTGAAACAAAATTCTGGTGAGCCAAAAGATCACCAAATAACACAAGAGAATAATTATGATAGTTTCTAAATGGATTTGATCTGCACATCCAAAACCCACTGTATTTCAGACTCAGAGTTTAATGACTAGATTAATATTTACCATCTAAAGCATTATTTTTGATTTATGTTGGCTGACATTCTCTAACAATGACTTTTCAAGATGAACTTTCCTTTTAAATTATTCAAGTTCATCACTGACATTGAATGATCAGCTAGTTTCAGTAGATGTGGACACATGCAGAGTATTTACTGTCTATGTTAAATTGTGCAGGATATTATACTTTTAAGGGCCAAGATGAATGAAAATGAAAATCTGGTCTTGTTTTGTTGAAAACAAAAAAGTTACTTTTCTACTAGCCTCAGTCTATTTTACAAAAAGTGAGATTTATATAAAAATACTAAGAAACATAAGGTATTCAATTAAGAACTAATTCTGTGGTTGTGTGTTTTCCATTCTCTATTTACATCATCAGTAGATCATTTTAACTTGGAATGTATTAAATAAAACTATTTCATAATCTAAACTTCCACTTTCTCAGGATTTATTAGAATAAAAAGTAATTTTCAAAATAACCTTTTAATAATTAAAAGCTGTCATAGGAGCTGTTGAATTTAACAAAAACTGTTTATAAAATATAACTTCAAAATGTGCTTCTGCCTTTCTCTCATATATAAGAAAGGAGGTGGGAGAAACTATTTGGAAATGATGTGACTGACAAGGGATTAATTAATTCACAAAATATGCAAACAGTTTATACAGCTCAATATAAAAAAAATAAACAAGCAAATCAAAAAATGGGAAGGAGAACTGACTGGCCAATTCTCAAAGAAGACATACAGATGGCCAAAAGGTATATTAAAAGATTCTCAATATGGCTAATAGAGAAATACAAATCAAAACTAAAACAAATTATCACTTCACACTGGTCAGAACGTCCATCATCAAAAAGCCTACAAATAATAAATTCTGGAGAGGGCATGGAGAAAAGGGAACCGTCTTACATTCTTGGTGGGAATGTAAATTGGTGCAGCCATTATTAGAACCATACAGATGTTCACTAAAAAACTAAAGAGCTATCATATGATTCTACAATCCCACTCTTGGGCAAATGTCAACAGAAAACCACAATTTGAAAAGATATATGCACCCCAATGTTTACTGAAGCACTATTTATAATAGCCAAGATTCAGAAGCAACTTAAAAGTCCATCAACAGATAAATGGATAAAGAATGGTGTGTGCATGCTAAGTCATTTCAGTCGTGTCCAACTCTTTGCAGCCCTATGGACTGCAGACTGCAGGCTCCTCTGTCCATGGGATTCTCCAGGCAAGAATACTAGAGTGGGGTGCCATGCCCTCCTTCAGGGGATCTTCCCAACCCAGGGACTGAACCTAAGTCTCTTGTGTCTCATGTTTTGGAGGTGGGTTTTATACCACTAGCACCACCTGGGAAGCCACAAAGAATAGTATATATACACAATAGAATAGTACTCAGCCACAAAAAGAATGAAATAATGCCATTTACAGCAACAAAGATGGACCTAGACATTATCACATTAAGTAAGCCAGAGAAAAACAAATATCATGTCTCTTATATGTGGAATCTAAAAGAAAAAAAAACACACAAATGAAGTTATTTTCAAAATGATTACCAAAGGGGAAAAGGTGGGGCAGGGAGAGAAATAAATTAGAAGGCTGGGATTAACTTACACACATCACTATATATAAAATAGGTAACCTACAAGGACCTACTGTATAACACATGGAACTATACTCAATAATATATAATAATTATAAGAGAAAATATGTATATATACAAACATATATATATACACATACACATGCATATATAAATACATTTAACTGAATCACTGTGTTGTACAACTGAAACTTACTTGATGTTGTAAATCAACTTCAAAAATTTTTTTAAAAGAAGGCACAATATACAATTTAAGAAAATAATTTTATAAAGACTCTTAAATGTAAAAACTTGGGAATGGGCATTATCTTGAAATTCCAAATGGTTTTATGCACTTAAAGGATGGAGTTTTTAGAATATGAAAGTGAAAGCGAAGTCAGTCAAGTCGTGTCTGACTCTTTTCAACCCCATGGACTGTAGCCTACCATGCTCCTCTGTCCATGGGATTTTCCAGGCAAGAGTACTGGGGTGGATTGCCATTTCTAAGTCAAATAATTTATTATATTAGATGTTCCCTGTTGAATTAGAAATGGTTCCTGTCCTAGTTTAATATGTTAAAGAAAGAAAACTCAAAATAAGTGCCTATGAAATGCCTGATTGCTCATATCCTCATTCAAGGAAGTTCACTAAGTCAGCTAACCTTTTGACCTTCAAACTAAAAGACTTTTCTGTTATTCAGTTAGCACCAGATTCATAAATAACATACCATATAGTTGACCTTGATGTTTCTTGTGTATCTGTGTGCAAAGTCACTTGACTCATGTCTGACTTTGTGCACCCCTATGAACTGTAGCCTGCCGGACTCCTCTGTCCATGGGATTATCAAAGTAAGAATACCGGAGTGGATTGCCATTCCCTTCTCCAAGGAATCTCCCCCACCAAAGGACTGAACCCTCATCTCTTACTTCTCCTGCATTGGCAGGTGGATTCTTTACCACTAGCACCTCCTGGGAAGCCCTTCTTGTGTGTTTAACTCCCTGCAAATTATAAGATCCCAAAGGGCAGGGATCTTTGTTTTGCTTACTATGATAGTTCAGGAACAATGTCAGACACAAAGTAGATACTCAATATATTTTGGACAAATTGCATAGACCATTTCTCCACAAATTAATAGGCAACTAGTTTCCAATATAATAAGGTTAAATTTTGATCACCTTTCCCAAGTCAAGTAAATTATTTTGTACCATAAGAGTTTATTGAAATAAAAATGTATACAAACATTTTAGCAATACACTATTAAATCTAAGCACTGCAATTTTTAAACACTAACATGTTTACAGTGGTGAAATAATTAAGAAAGAGTACCAGTGCAAAAAGAACAGTGACTTATCTATAGTTAAGGGCTATACTCAGCTTCATTAAACTGATGGCCTGGTTCTTTATATCACTGTGTTACTGAGAGTAAGATATTAACCAGATATTGTTGTTGTTGTTCAGTCACTCAGTCATATCCAACTTTTTGTGACCCCATGGATGCAGCACACCAGGCATCCTTGTCCTTCACCATCTCCCGGAGTTTTCCCATGTTCATGTCCATGGAATAGGTGATGTCATCCAACCATCTCATCCTCTGTCATCCCCTTCTCCTTCTGCCTTCCATCTTTCCCAACATCAGGGTCTTTTCCAATGAGTCAGTTCTTTTCATCAGGTGGCCAAAGTATTGGAGCTTCAGCTTCAGTTCTTCTAACAAACATTCAAGGTTGATTTCCTTTAGGATTGACCAGTTTGAGCTCCTTGTTCTCCAAGGGACTCTCAAGAGTCTTCGCTAGCACCACACCTAGAAAGCATCAATTCTTCGGTGCTCTGCCTCCCTTATAGTCTAACTCTCACTTCTGTACGTGACTACTGGAAAAACCATAGCCTTGACTATATGGACCTTTGTTGGCAAAGTGATGTCTTTGCTCTTTAATGTGCTGTCTAGGTTTGTCATAGTCAGATATTATCCAGATATTAAAAATATTCTGTCTTTGTTGGCTAGGGCTGCCTTAAATTATCACATAGTAAGTGACTGAAAGCAATAGATATTTATTCTCTTACAATTCTGAAGACTAGAATTCTGAAACCAAACTTTTGGCAGGGCCACATTTCCACTGAAGGTTCTAGGGAAGAAGTTGTCCTTGCTTCTTCCTAGCTTCTGGTGGCTCCTGGACATCACTAGAATTCTTCACTTGCAGCTGCATCATTCCACGCACTTCCTCTGTCTTTGCAGGGCCTTCTCCTTGCCTGTGTGTTTGTGTCCTCACTTGTAAGAATACTAGTCATTGGATTTAAGGCCCACCTCAAGAGAGGCTCAGATGGTAAAGAAGCTGCCTTTGATACAGGAGACCCAGGTTCAATCCCTGGGTTGGGAAGATCCCCGGGAGAAGGTAATGGCAATCTGCTCCAATATTCTTGCCTGGGAAATCCCTAGGAGAGGTGAGCCTGGCAGGCTACAGTCCATGGGGTCTCAAAGGGTGGGACAGGACTGAGTGACTAACACTTTCGCTTTGACTTTCAAGATCCTTAATCAAATCTGCAAAGACTTTTCAAACACAATCATATTTACAGATAATAGGAGCTAAAATTTGAACACATTTTTTTGGATTACAATTCAGTGGACTGCAGTCTTTTTTTTTTTTTTTCATTTATTTTTATTAGTTGGAGGCTAATTACTTTACAGTATTGTAGTGGTTTTTGCCTTACATTGACGTGAATCAGCCATGGATTTACATGTGCTCCCCATCCTGAACCCCCCCCCCCACCTCCCTCCCATCCCTCTGGGTCTTCCCAGTGCACCAGACTCGAGCACTTGTCTCATGCATTCAACCTGGACTGGCGATCTGTTTCACACTTGATAATATACATGTTTCGATGCTGTTCTCTCAGATCATTCTACCCTCACCTTCTCCCATAGAGTCCAAAAGTCTGTTCTATACATCTGTGTCTCTTTTTCTGTCTTGCATATAGGGTTATTGTTACCATCTTTCTAAATTCCATATATATGCATTAGTATACTGTATTGGTGCTTATCTTTCTGGCTAACTTCATTCTGTATAATGGGTTCCAGTTTTATCCATTTCATTGGAACTAATTCAAATGTATTCTTTTTAATGGCTGAGTAATATTCCATTGTGTATATGTACCATAGCTTTCTTATCCATTCGTCTGCTGATGGGCATCTAGGTTTCTTCCATGTCCTGGCTATTTGACTTTAAGCACTTAGACTGAAAAATTGACTCCATTCAATTCCTTTTCTACTCTAAGAATTGTTAAGATTTTGCCAAATATATCAAATGTCTAAGGAATGTGAAAGAATATCTCTGAAAGAGATGGGAATACCAGACTACCTGAGCTTCCTCTTGAGAAATCTGGATGCAGGTCAGGAAGCAACAGAACTGGACATGGAACAACAGACCGGTTCCCAAATGGGAAAAGGAATACGTCAAGGCTGTATATTATCACCCTGCTTATTTAACTTATATGCAGAGTACATCATGAGAAACACTGGGCTAGAAGAAGCACAAGCTGGAATCATGATTGCCAGGAGAAATATCAATAATCTCAGATATGCAGATGACACCACCCTTATGGGAGAAAGTGAAAAAGAACTAAAGAGCCTCTTGATGAAAGTGAAAGAGGAGAGTGAAAAAGTTGGCTTAAAGTTAGACATTCAGAAAACTAAGATCATGGCATCTGGGCTCATCACTTCATGGGAAATAGATGGGGAGACAGTGGAAACAGTGTCAGACTTTATTTTTTGGGGCTCCAAAATCACTGCAGATCGTGATTGCAGCCATGAAATTAAAAGACGCTTACTCCTTGGAAGGAAAGTTATAACCAACCTAGATAGCATATTAAAAAGCAGAGATATTATTTTGCCAACAAAGGTCCCTCTAGCCAAAGCTATGGTTGTTCCTGTGGTCATGTATGGATGTGAGAGTTGGACCATAAAGAAAGCTGAGCGCCGAAGAATTGATGCTTTTGAAGTGTGGTGTTGGAGAAGACTCTTGAGAGTCCCTTGGACTGCAAGGAGATCCAACCAGTCCATCCTAAAGGAAATCAGTCCTGAATATTCATTGAAAGGAATGATGCTGAAGCTAAAACTCCAATACTTTGACCACCTGATGTGAAGAACTGACTCACTGGAAAAGACACTGACGCTGGGAAAGATTGAAGCCGAGAGGAGAAGGGGATGACAGAGGATGCGGTGGTTGGACAACATCACTGACTCAATGGACATGAGTTTGAGTAAACTCTGGGAGTTGGTGATGGACAAGGAGGCTTGGCACACTGTAGTCCATGGGGTTGCAAAGAGTTGGACACAAATGAGTGAGTGAACTGAACTGAACTGAAAGTATGTGAGAAATGAGATGGGGGATATAAAGAGGAAAATTAGTTATCTTTATTTATAACTACTTCTTACATTCATTTTACTCTCTGAAATTAATTGTATATGTAATATGATAAAAAGTATCTTACCCTCAATAATTAAAGTACATTCTTCAAGAAAAAAAAAAAGAGCAGGTAGAAACATCCTGTGTTAAGATTAGTACCTTGAAATAAGCAGCTTACTTAGAAGTTCAATTTAATGGACTATTGAATTAATTTATATCCTAATTTTATATATTTGTCTGTGTAATTCTTTAGATACAATTATATCTACCATTTTCCATTATATGAATTTTATTGTCTCAATGGTATTAGAACTATGAATATTGAAAAGACTTTTTTTTTTAAAGCCCTGAATCCACACTAAGCCAAAATCTCTAATGGCTGAAATCCAAAAAGCCGGCAATGAAAAAGTGAAAAATGCTAGCAAAAATGCAGAGCAAGAGGAATCGTTGTTCATTGCTGGTGGGAACACAAAAGTGTATAGCTACTTTGCAAGACAGTTTGGCAGGTTCTTGCATGCATTTTATCATAAGATCCAGCAGTAGAGCTCCTACATACTCATCCAAATAAAATTTATATCCACACAAAAATCTGCATATGAGCTATAGAAGTTTCTTTATAATGGTTCCAAACTGGAATCTACCAAGATGTCCTTTAAAATTGAATGGGTATACATATATTTACTGCTCATGGAGTTTTCAAGGCAAGAATACTGGGGTGGTTTGCCAGTCCCTTCTCCAGTGGACCACATTTTGTCAGAACTCTGTCCATGGGGTCCCAGACTCAAACACGACTTAGCAACTGGAGAACAGCAATCCATAGGTTTGTATACCAAGGGGGTAAAAGGGGGTGGGATGAATTGGGAGATGGGGGTTGCAAATGTACATATTGATACTATGTATAAAATAGATAGCTACTGAGAACCTACTGTATAACACAGGAAACTACTCCGTGACCTAAATGGGAAGGAAATTTTAAAAAGAGTTTATATATACATATATAAATATATCTATAATATAACTATATATATAACTAATTCACTTTGTTATACAGTAGACACTAACACAACATTGTAAAGCTACTATACTCCAATAAAATTATTTTAAAGTGAATGGGTTAAACTGTGGTACATCAATACAATGGTAAATTGCTCAGCAATAAGAAGAAACAAGCTATCAAGTCATGAGAAGATATGGAGGAAACGTAAAAGGATATTGCTGATAAAGAAATCTGAAAAGGCTATACACTATGATTCCAAGCACATGACAGTGTAGAAAACGCAAATCTGTTGACAGTAAAAAAAAAAAAAGAAAAGAAAAGAAATCAGTGATTACCGGAAGTTCAGGAGGAGGGAATGGGTGAATATGTAGAGTACAGGGGATTTAAGGCAACAGACCTACACTGCATAATACTAGAATGGTGATTACATGACATTATACATTTGTCAAGAACATATTGTGACAACCTAGAGGGGTGAGATGAGTGGGAGGGGGAAGGGAGGTTTGATAGATAGGGGACGTATGTGGACCCATGGCTGACTCAAGCTGATATATGGCAGAAACCAACACGATAATGTAAAGCAATTATCCTCCAATAACATATATTTAAATAAAAAAAGAAAAGAGTAACACAGAACTACACAGAGTGTACCCTAATGTAAACAATGGAATTTAGTTGATAACACATTGATACTGGTTCATCAGTTGTAAGAAATGTACCACAAGCATCAAGATGCTAAAGTGAGCAACTAAGAGGAAGTAAATGCGAAAGAAATACTCTGTACTCAATTTTCTGAAAATCTAAAACTGTTTTCAAAATTAGAGTTTATTAATAAAAAAAATCATGTTTTTTTAATCCTAAGTCAAGTTTGATTGAAAAAATGCAGCCCTTGAGAATGATGTGGGATTACCCTCCTGACCCAAGCTGCCTGGCTTATGAACAATTATTCTATTTACTGCTTTTGTATATTTTGGGGAGCTCTGTTACAATGATATCTAAAAGTCAGAAAATAAATCTGTATCTGAGAACTAAATCTCCAAATGTAAACTTATTAGCATTTTAGATTTTCTATCTAGCAGGAAATTACTTAATCAATTTATTTTAATTCTTTGGCCTGTAGGATCTCTCTCAAAATATTTAAAATGGCATTAGACAGGGGCTGAAGTTTTTATTTTTTAAAAAAAAAGGTCATTTCAGATTGATTTTATAATATTTTGGATTCAAGGACAAGTGTATGTGTTAAATGACAATGCCGATACTCTAATACGTGCATTATTTTTCATTTCCTCTATCTCTTCGAGTGTCCATTGGGGCAGAGCTATCTAATGCCACAGAATGTGTCTTTTCCCTTTTGGTGATACTATTATAGCCCTTATTTGAAGGTTTCCATGTTTGTGAAATAATACATAACATTAACACGAGGAGCATATCTGGGAGTTACACAGAGAAATAATGTGGCTCCCAGATATGCTCCTCATGTTAATGTTATGTATTATTTCACAAACTACAATATTGTTAAGTAATTAGCCTCCAATTAAAATAAATTTTTTTTTTAAGTATGTTGCTTATCCTTCTAAAATACTACCACAAACAGAAAAATTTTTTGAGTGCAAAATATCAAGAAAACCTGCTCTTTGAGAGTCTGGAGATTTTTTTTGCATGGCAACAATTATGCCAACAACAAGGTCAGATCACATTAACTAAATTTATTATGATTTCAATGAAGCTGTATTATTTTAAATAACTGTAATAGTGCCTGCTGTTTTTAAAGTTCTGTAAAGCTCATGGTAGACTTTGAGATACTAAAGGGGAAAATAAACAATTTCAATAACTATTTGCACTATTTTAACCTTGCTGCAACATTTGCATTATCTTCTATAAAATGAAGCAATATAATCTTGCTTTGATTTCCCATTTCACCATGATTAATAGAATGCAAAGCCTCTATAAAGCATTATATCTACCTAGGGAATATAGGAGTTCTTTGTGTAATGTACTATGTTGCAACTAACTGAAAAGTCTAATTAATGTAGATGGTAGAGGAATCTACGTGCTTTCAATCATCTGTGTTATTTGCTGACCTGTAGATAACTTTCAGCTTGCTATTTTCAAATAAATAATAAATTCCACTAATAACAATAGCTTTTCATTAACTAAATGCCCTGTGATTGTCAAGTCAACTGTGTGCCTCTCTCCTTAATGGGGACTCAAAATGCTTAGGTAAGTTTAAATCATCATGAAATATTTATTTGGTTGCATTTGCAAATTATATAGTACTCATGTGAGTAACTGTAAAGTAGACAAAGCTATGTTTGCTTTTCCTTCCTTGCATTTGACGGTCCTTTAACCAGGTGCTTTTGGCCTTCATGGCCATTTTCTTGGCTTCCCTGGGACTTGTATGGTGGCAGTTCTGTATGGCATTCAGTGTGCTATAAATTTGGGTATTTTTCCAAGATTTGTTGGCAAGAACATGAGCTCTCAGCAAGCACCAGGGACCCTAGGGTGGAGGCTTCTGCAGCCTTCAACAACATAGACCTAGTTGTGCTTAGCAGGCATGGGTGATGAAACGATTATAAAGGGAAAAAATCCCCAGTTTACAGGAAAGCATTGGTGTTAGGGTTAGATAGAAACAAATGCACTTCCCTAATTAAGCTACTTTTTATGTTATATTGATCTATCTATCTTTGAGACAAGGAATGAACTCTGGAGGGGCTAAATTTGGATTCTTATTATTTGTCCATAAGCTCAACAATCACCACGTCACATGGTCTCACTTTGCTTCTAAATAGTCTTATTGTATCATATAAGTAGTATATATAGTATATAAGTAGTATAATAACATAAGTAGTATAAATAGTATATATAAGAAAGTAGTCTTCCCATGAATGCAGCCTTATCAGGCTTAAGTGATTTCTTGGAAAGAGGTAGTAGAGACAACTTTGTGCGAAGAACTAACACTGTCTGCTTATGAGAGGTGGCCAAAGCTTTACTCTTAGATATAACCCACACTCAGTTCAGTACTGGGGTGCCAAAAACAAAGCATTTAAGAAAAAAATTAGGAGGGTTTTTATGGACTGTAGCCTACCAGGCTCCTCTATCTGTGGAATTTTCCAGGCAAGAACATTGAAGTAGGTAACCATCGCTTCTCCAGGGGATCTTCCTGACCCAGGGATGGAACCCAGGTCTCCTGCATTATCTTAGATTCTTCACCATCTGAGACACCAGGGGAGCCCAACTGAAAAAGAAAGGAATCTCAAGTAAGACCTTTGATGGGGGGTTCCAATATGGCACATTTTAAACTTTGCAAAAAAAGCCACATCTTTTTCCCAAACACCATTTGCTTAGAGAGGAGGTAATATTCACAGGTGGGCCATGGTCATAATCCAAATGCGGTAGATTCACAGTGCTGAAATTAACTTGTCCCAGTAGGTTCCAGCTCATTTTCAAGATTGGCAGCAACCGCTATCCCGGCAAAAACAACACTGAGATGTTATCCTCAGATACCACCGAGTCCCTGTTATGTTCCTCAGCAAAAGATACTGGGTTTTGGAAACATAAATTGGCCTGAGATAACTGCTCAGGAAGATGGAAATTTGCTTGTGTTTTTAACTTAGTTTGATTAAGGCAAATGCTATGGTAATCTATGTGTTATTAAGTCTTTGGTCTCTTTAAAAAGTCAAGCATGCAATAAACCATACCAATATTTTCTTAGGTCAGCATACAAAGACAACAGAAATAAAAGCAAAACTAAACAGATGGGATCTAATCAAACATACTAGCTTTTGTACAACAAAGGAAACCACAGACAAAATGAAAAGACAACCTACAGAATGGGAGAAATATTTGCAAACAAGGAGAACAAGGGATTAATTTCCAAAATACACAAACAACAACAACAACAAAGAAGACATATAGATGGCCAATAGGCACATGAAAAGATGTTCAACATCATTAATTATTAGAGAAATACAAATCAAAACTATAATGAGATACCACCTCACCCCTGTCAGAATGGCCAGCATTAAAAACAAATGCTGAAGAGTGTGGTGAAAAGGTAATCCTTCTACACTGTTGGTAAGAATGTATGTTGGTGCAACTACTATGGAAAACAGTATAGAGGTTCTGCAAAACCTAAAAATAGAGTTGCCATATGATCTGCCATCTCACTCCTGAGTATATATCCAGACAAAGTGAAAGTGAAAGTCAGTCAGTCGTGTCCAACTCTTTGTGACCCCATGGACTATATAGTCCATAGAATTCTCTAGGCCAGAATACTGGAGTGGGTAGACTATCCCTTCTCCAGCGGATCTTCCTGACCCAGGAATCGAACTGGGGTCTCCTGCATTGCAGGTGGATTCTTTACCAACTGAGCTATCAGGGAAGCTATATAATTCAAAAAAATACATGCACCCCTATGTTCATAGCAGCACTATTCACAATAGCCAAGAACTGGGGACAACTTAGACATCCAACAACAGATGAGTGGATAGAGAAGAGGTAGTCCTTATATACAATGGACGTATTATATATACAATGGAATTCTATCCAGCCATAAAAAAGAATGAAACTAGAGATTATTATACTAAGTGAAGTAATTCAGAAAGTGAAAGACAAATACCATATGATATCACTTATATGTCAAATCTAAAACATGACATAAATGGACTTATCTACAAACTTGTGGTTGCCAGGGGGAAGGGGTTGGGGGAAGGATGGAGTGGGAGTTTGGGGTTTGTAGATACAAAACAAGTACCTATGGGATGTATAAACAACCATGTCCTACAGTATAGTACAGGGAGCTATATTCACTATATAGTTACATTTTAAATTAATATTTTAATTTAAAATATTGAAAATGTATATGTATGTATATACATGTACATACATATACATTTAAATATTTTTCTCCATCATGGTTTTTCCCAAGATATTGAATATAGTTCCCTGTGCTATACAACATATATATATATATAAAATCACTTTTATGTATGGCAGAAATTGACACAATGTTGTATATTAGCTATACTAATTAAATTCATCCAATCCTCTCTCCTCTGTTCCTAACCTTGTTGAGGTCATCATGATCTGGACCATCATCATCCAGTGAAACAACTGACTTATTTCTTGCCAATCTTATATAGACTTTTCACACCATATTGAGGACACTTCTAAAATATAATCATCCCAATCCTCTGCCTAAAATCAGTCAGTAAGTAAAGCCTCAGTTCTTTAAAACCTTTCCAGACACACGTTCTATCACTTGTCCTTTTATATTCTGTTCAACTATACTGAATATGTCTTACATACGCGAGTGTTCTTTTGCATCTAAACTTTTGCACAATATTATACAAACTAAAATACTGCTTCAACACTGCCACTTTCTCCTTTAGCTGACTATTTCTATTAATCTTCTACAGTTCTAATTGTAGAGGCTTTCTTCAGGAAGATTTCTCTGACATCTAAACACCAGTCTAGGTGCTCGTTCTAAGCTTAAAGTCAAGCATGTCAAAGTTGGTTTTGAGACTATAGACGCCACTGTGTAACTGATTCCGCTCCAGACAGACACAGCCCAGCTCTCTAGGTATTAAGAATATCTCTAATTGAGACTCAGAGAAAGACAGGGAAGAAGGCTTTGGATTTTCACTCACAAAGGATGGCAGAAATTTGGATTTCAATCTGTTTGCCATTGGACTTCAATTTGCAAAAGGAATATTTTAATATTAATTTTCCCATAAAATCGATGAGGCAGACATATTCAACTTTTTATATCCCTATGTGGCTAACATTTTGTTAGTGAATTATGAACATTTTTCTTGAAACATCTTTATGCTATGTTTACTGAAATATAAAGAAACTTCTGATGCAACTGGATAAAGCTTTAATGCAACTAATTAACATTTAATTAAAAGAATTTCAGTGTTTGTTGCATAGTGATCATGGATTCATTGTCCCAGTCAAATAATTTTAAGAGTGTGTGTGTCCCCAGAAAGATACTCACAGATACAGAGGCTGGAATCAAGGGAGTGACCTCATGAAAGTGGCAGCTGGAGAATCAGACGTAGCTAATTTGAGGGCTATATCCAGGCGGCTGCCCAGGTTTGGTGCTAGTGGTAAAGAACCCGCCTACCAATGCAGGAGATGCAAGAGACATAGGTTCCTTCCCTGGGTCAGGAAGATCCCCTGGAGGAGGGCTTGGCAACCCGCTCCAGTATTCTTGCCTGGAGAATCCGATGGACAGAGGAGCCTGGTGGGCTACAGCCCATAGAGTCACACAGAGTCAGACATGGCTGAAGTGATTTAGTACAAATGCAGGAGGGCTATATCCACACATGACAGACAAGATAATTTTGGCAGTGGACCTACCATCTCTAGATAATACTTCACCTCTATACAATATCTCTTCTCCAAGAGAAGAGTATTTGAATAAAAAATATTGTCTTCTTTCAAAGTTTAACAGAGAATAAAGCTTTGGGAATTATTAAGAGAAAACGACTGTTTCCTTCTTTGTGGAATTTCATTGGAAAGTGTAATATTCCCAGCCTCTCTCCATGCCCTTCACTCACTCTGTCCAATGGGAGATGCAGTGACTTTTCTAATAGGTAAATGTCATGAGGCTATAACGGGCTTGCTCAACTTCCCCCCCACCCCCAAGAGCTGCTTTTTGTCTGTAGAATGGAGACATTCTCTGATTCTACAGTAAGAGTTTGACTCAATGCTTAAGAGCCTTCCTCAGGTCTTGTTTTGTCATAATTGAATAGATACATCTAATTCTGGTTTTCATTTGCCAGGCCCATCGGTGATTATCTTCAGCTATATACTCCAACTTCTACTACCATTTCCTGGTGACTCAGTGGTAATGAATTCATTCGCAAGGCAGGACACATGGAGATGGTGGTTCAATCCCTGGGTTGGGAAGATCCCCAGGACGAAGAAATGGCAACCCATTCCAGTAATCTTGCCTGGAAAATCTCATGGGCAGAGGAGTCTGGCAGGTCGCAGTCTATGAGGTCTCAGAAAACGTGGATATGAGTGAGCGAAACTGTTTATGTTTTCTGTACTCTTTTTTTTGTTTGTTTTTTTGATTTATCACTTTTTTAGATCCCACTGAGGAAAAAAGAAAACTGTTTGGTACCCTCAAAGATCCTAACACCTGTGCTCAGTCTAGCATCGTCAAACATATCTAACAGTTGTGTTTTAATTGGAGTAGTAATGAATTCATTCCCCTCAAATGTATGAATATTACTAACCAATACTACCAAAAATAAGAACAGGAATCATACCTCACACATCACTATCTCTCTGGGTAATGTTTTCCTGATGAATGTCTCATTTTAAAACCCAAATTTCAAATAATGTACATTTTTCTCAATATAATACTGATCAGCTGATGTTTAAACAAGTTAGCTTATAACTCTGTCTCCAAAACTCAACAACAAGATTATATTAATGTGTGGGGAAAGTTTTGGATTATAATACAGATATGATTAAGAGGACAGCATCGGAATTATGTATAGACATTTTGAGGAGGATGCCAAGTATTAACATTGGGCAAGTATGTCTGAGATATCACTGCAGTCAAAGGAGGTATCAAGGCCTGATGGATCACAAAGATGATAGAAGAGACACTCTTGAAAGGGACAGTGGTACAATGAAGAACTACTATTCTTAAAACAGTTTCTTGTTTCTTTCTGAAACATAATCACCAGAAGAGTAAAAAGTCCATTTTACAGTTTTTCATTCTCATTCATTGACCACCTCCACTGAAGCTACGATGAAGCATTCATGGCCAGGAAAATCATCACTCCTAAAAGTATTTTTACAAAACTATCTCCTCCTTTGATATTTGCTTGATGTTTTTGCTTTTTAATACATTTTGTTGTTATTGTTTATTCCCCAGGTTCTTTTACAGGTATGGGCAGCCACATGACCTAGACCCGGCCAATGAAATATAAATGGAAGTCTGTGTGGCAGCATTTGTGGGAAATCTTTTATTATTATTATATAAGTTTCCATCCATAACCATATGGTTGACCCTCTCCACTCATTTTGCCCATGTCCATGTCCCTTTACCACCAAAAAAGACATTTTCAACCATTCAGCTTATTTTTTAGTTTTGCTCAAGTTTCAACTTTGCTTGGTGGGGAAACATTCGTTATGTAATATTTTCCAGTTGTTTTATTGCATTTTTTTGTCTGTTTTTGCTGCTTTTAAAGATAAATTTATTTAATGTCAAGCATTTACCATGTTGTAAATATAGTATTTTTGACTCCATAAACTTTACATGTTAATTCATTCAAAGCAATTTTTAAAATATGAGCATAAAATGATATGCTAAGCATTTCACATCTGTACGTATATGTGTGTTTCATGCGTATACATACATGTGTGCTCACTCAGTCATGTCCAACTTATGGTTTTCCTATTAAAAAAAAAAATGGAACCAGGATTAAGCTCCTATTAAGCGCCGTCACCCAAAACATCTGATTTTCAGAAATAGATTGGTGTTAAAATGCTGTACATTCTAGAAAGCACTTCTCAAATCACACAGTATTAGTATACACACACACACACAAACACACACACGGAGTGCTAATTTAAAATACACTTGCTAGTTGGAGCTGCATGCATAAGTTCTCAATTGCTTTCAGTTTCCAGTATGACTATTCTAGAATAAATTACAGAATTTAGACAAAAATAATCACTTTTATGAACACTATTGGTAAAATTGAATTATTGGAATGTGATGCAAACAAGTCATGGGCTTTAACAATAATGCATTTGGAGAACTATATTCAATATCCTGTGATAAATCACAATGGAAAAGAATATGAAAAAGAACGTATATAAATGTATAACTGAATCACTTTGCTGTAGATCAGAATTAACACTGTAAATCAAATATTCTTCAATTGTTTTTTAAAGCTAAAATAAAAAACAGGAAGTGACAAATGAAACAACGGTTCATTTTCATTTAGGGATTTAGCTATCAGAATCTTAAAATTCAGATGCTGTTCAAAACTGGGAGGTTGGGGCTGACACGCACAGGCTATGGATACCGTGACAAAACAGACAACTACTGAGAACGTACCGGACAGCACAGGAAACTCGACTCAATGCCGTCGGGGTCTGGACGGGAGCAGGGCCATGAGGGGCATGTGTGTGCATGTAGGATGACTCATTTTGCCGTACAGCAGAAACTAACCACACTGTAAAGCAACTATACCCCCATAATTTTTTTTAAAAAATTAGTTATTACTTCCATCTGATCATTAGAATAGACCCCCAAAATATAATTTCCTATGAAATTCGGAAATGTAACATAAACAAGTTTATATAACTACTTAGATATTCAAAATACAGAGAAATACATATGCTAAAGTGTTAAGTATTAGAATTAATTCTTGGAAAAATCTGTTCTTGTGACATACTATATACCCCAAAAATATTCTAATGGAAAAAAAAATGAACCACCTGAAGAACGTGTGAAGTACTTCATTTTCCTGTCTCCAAAATTCTATACACCTCGTGGTTCTCCATACCTTCTGGATACTTTTAATAACCTCCCATAGGGAATGAGCGGGAAGAGTCAGGGGACCTCCCTGGTGGTTCAGTGGTTATGACTCCATGCTTCAAATGCAGGGGGCATGGGTTTGATCCTTAAATAGGGAACTAAAATCCCACATGCCACGTGGGAAAAAAAATAAAGAGTCTTAAACTCAGTGTTCTCATTAGGCTACTTTTCTTCTCACAGTATTCATATTTCCTGACCACTTCCTCCACCAGGAGGTCCCTCAGTTACCTTTATATTCTGATTACTCTAAATCTATAATCTCTAGCCCTTACCCCTTTTGAAAATAACTCCACACAATCAACTTATGAACTTTTCCATTAAATGTCCAACAATTCAGTGTTTTCTAAATAAGCCCTCCTATATTCTCTAGCTCGGTAAATACTCCACCATCTGCCATGACATACAAAGAGTGAACTTTACTTGGGTCTCACTGAAACTCACATGTAATCATCAAGTCTCATTGGCAGCATTTCAATACTACTACTTAAATCCATCCATTTCACTCTGTTCCTATCCTGGCTGAAGTTGTCATGACATGGACCATCATCATCCACTGGACCAACGTCCTCTTTTCTTGATCTTAAATATGTATTTGCACTATACTGAAGACACTTCTAAAATATAATCAAGCCAATCCTTGCTTAAAATCAGTCAATAAGGACTTCCCTGGTGGTCCAGTGGTTAAGAATCTATCTGCCAATGCAGGAGACATGGGTCCGATCCCCGATCTGGGAAGATCCCACATGCTGCAGAGCAGCTAAGCCTGTGAGCTACAGCCCGAGATGCACTCTAGAGCCTCGGAGTCACAACTACTGAAGTCCATGCGCCCTGGAGTCCATGCTCTGCAGAAAGAGAAGCCAGCACAATGAGAAGCCCAAGCACCACAGTTAGAGTAGGCCTGCTGCTGCTGCTGCTGCTAAGTCACTTCGGTCATGTCCGACTCTGTGTGACCCCATAGGTGGCAGCCCACCAGGCTCCCCCGTCCCTGGGATTCTCCAGGCAAGAACACTTGAGTGGGTTGCCATTTCCTTCTCCAGCTTGCCACAGTTAGAGAAAAGCCTGAGCAATAGCAAAGACCCAGGGCAGCCAATAAATAAATAAAAACAAATTTTAAAAATCAGTCAATAAGTAAAACTGCAGTTCTTTAAATACCTTTTCAGACACACCTTCTATCACATGCCCTTTTATATTCTATTCAACCATACTGAATGCTTCCTACATACATGCTCTTTTCCATCTAAACCTTTGCAGAAGATTACACACGCTGAAATACTGTTCCAACACCACTATTTGTTCCTTTACCTGACTACTTCTACTGTTCTTTTATAGTTTTACTTGGATAGGCTTTCTTCAGGAAGATTTCTCTCACACTGAAACACTAGGCTAATCTTTATCACTCACTACTTTGAACTGTAGTGGACCAATACCGGTTTGAACCTTTCACTGGTTACAAACATTATTTCAGGGGCCTTGTCCTTTTTATAATCCCACTCTTCGGTGCAGATCTGAGCAAATAGTAAGTGCTCAATCTATATTTCCTAAAATTATTGAAGACTAACAGAAAAGTAATATCACAGCCAGAAACAGGGACTTTGACAATGGAAGCTGACTTAGGGACTAAAAATTACTTCTGTTTAGGAATATATTGAGATTAAAGCAACACTGGGATCCCTAAGGGAAAAGTTTTGGTAGAGATTCGGTAATGTGAAATTGAGCTTACAGGTGTAGGTTTTAGCCACACGAATTTTGGTGAAAACTGAAGTGGTAAACGCAAACTAGGTTCTGAACATAAAGGAAAAGCAACAAATCTTTGGAAGAAATTATGAAGGAGTTTAAATGATTCCTTTTATTGTTTTGTGTAGAAATCAATATTTCATTTGGCTTTCTGTTAATAGGGTGGAGGCAGTAGGAGATTTGTTTCCTTTGCTGACTAGCTTCATAAATCAGCTGATATAAAGTACATTGTTTATTATCAGCCTTTACTTTTCCTCAGAATAATAAATTACAAAAAATCCAAAGATATTTTGATTACTATTACAAAGATATTTTAATAACTATTCTGCTATTACAAAAGAGTTAATAGAATATATTACACATAAAAAGAATATCTTTAAGATGATAGAGAATTTTATGAATTTCCATCAAGGCATCCTTGCTAAAATTGATGCAGTTGGTCACAAGGGAATGAGGAAATTATTAAATAAGAAGAAAGTGTTTGTGATAATAGTCATAAAACAATGTTTATATGATATGAAGTTTAATGGACAGATGTTTAGAAGAACACTGCTTTTTTTCAATTTTAGTTTCACACTGTTTTCAGGAAATGAGCAGAAACTGAGTGAAGATATTTATATTTCTCTAAACAATTCCACTTTCCCAAATGGTTTCATATTGATTTTGTGAAAGCTTCTGCCCTCTTTCAAAATAATATTTGTCAGTTATATATGCCAGTCACCACTTACAGTTAACTGTAACCCAGCAATGCTATAGGAAATGGAAATAAACATTTCCAGATGAAGACATATTTGAAAATCTTCCACATCAATAAAGGAGGAAATTTTTCCTAGTATTTGGAAATGCTGTCATTTTTAATTCATTTTAATAAAGGTTTTATGTTGAAAATTTTACAGTAACAGCACAAGTTGTTTGAAATATAGCTTGTAATAAACCATGTTATAAGGGACTATAATTTGAGTTGATTAGAAAATCTCTAGATTAGGAATAACAGGCAGGGTATTTTTGCTGTTATTTTCCATAGTGGTTGTACCAACTTACAAATCCCAACAGCAAAGCTAAAAGGTTCCCTTTCCTAACTATCTGTACCAGCCTTTTGGTCTTTCATAGTGATTATCAGTCGGAGAAGGCAATGGCACCCCACTCCAGTACTCTTGCCTGGAAAATCCCATGGATGGAGGAGCCTGGTAGGCTTCGGTCCACGGGGTCGCTAAGAGTTGGACACTACTGAGCGACTTCACTTTCACTTTTCACTTTCACGCATTGGAGAAGGAAACCCACTCCAATGTTCTTGCCTGAAGAATCCCAGGGACAGGGGAGCCTGGTGGGCTGCCGTCTATGGGGTTGCACAGAGTCGGACACGACTGAAGTGACTTAGCAGCAGCAGTGATATCAGTTCTAATGTAAGCCAGTATTTAGGCTTTTCTTCAGTTTTTATTTAATTCATGGGGTTTTTTTTTAAACTTTATTTCAGTAAGCTTAAAAATCTTATCACAAATTTCTACTATACAAGATGTTAATGAGTTACAATATGTAGTACAGAAGTAATTCTCACTTTAGAGTAAAATAATTTTAAAGTGAGCCTCTATTATAAAATAACTGAACATGCCTTATGATTCTTGAAGTTCACCTTTTCTTATAAGTTTTAAAACTGGCAAAGGCAACATAATGTCTAAAAAACAAGATTAAATTTTCTAAAGGTAGGGTCAGTAGACTTAATTTTACCAAAATAGATTTTAAATAACTTTATTTACATACATAAATTGACCATGTCCAAAAGTAAAATTACTAAAACCTTAAGTTGAAGCAATACAAACAAAAATACAGACTACTGCCTATTTATTTTTAATTGAAGGATAACTGCTTTACAATATTGTGTTGGTTTCTGCCCTAGTCAAAATGAATCAGTCATGGGTATACACATGTCCCCTCCCTCTTGAACCTCTCTCCCACCTCACATCCCATCCCACCTACCTAAGTTGTCACGGAGTACCAGTTTGAGCTCCGAGTCATATAGCAAATTCCCATTCAGTTCAGTCGCTCAGTTGTGTCTGACTGTGCAACCCCATGGACCGTAGCACACCAGGCTTCCCTGTCCATCACCAACTCCAGGAGTCTACTCAAACTCATGTCCATCCAGTCAGTGATACCATCCAACCATTTTATCCTCTGTCATCCCCTTCTCTTCCCGCCTTCAATCTTTCCCAGGATCAGGGTCTTTTCCAGTGAGTCAGCTCTTCCCATCAGGTGGCCAAAGTATTAGAGTTTCAGCTTCAGCATCAGTCCTTCCAATGAATATTCAGGACTGATTTCCCAATGGCTATCTATTTTACGTATGGTACTACTGCTTCTTTTTATACAAGACTTTGAGAATTCAGTTCCTTGGGAATTCAGCATAGAAACATCAAGATTTATTTGCATCACGATTTTTGCAAAGTTTACATTTCTTTTTTAAATCTCTTAAAAAAATTTAAGTTTTAACAATACAGTATTGTTGACCATAGATAGTCTACAGTCTTGTTGACTACAGTTGACTATAGATTTGATGTTGTTCAGCAGATCTCCAGAACTTATTCATCTTGCATAATTGAGACTTCATGACTGTTGATTAATATCTCTCCATTTCCTCCTTCCCCTACCTCCTGGCAACCATAATTCTACTCTGATTCTATGAGTTTAACTATTTTCAGTTCAGTTCAGTCGCTCAGTCATGTCCAACTCTTTGAGACCCCATGGACCGCAGCACAAAAGGCCTCCCTGTCGATCACCAACTCCCGGAGTTTACTCAAACTCATGTCCATTAAGTTGGTGATGCCATCCAACCATCCCATCCTCTGTCTCCCCCTTCTCCTCCCACCTTCAATCTTTCCCAGCGAGTCAACTCTTCGCATGAGGTGGCCAAAGTATCAGAGTTTCAGTTTCAACATCAGTCCTTTCAATGAACACTCAGGACTGATCTCCTTCAGGATGGACTGGTTGAATCTCCTTGTAGTCCAAGGGACTCTCAAGAGTCTTCTCCAACACCACAGTTCAAAAGCATCAATTCTTCAGCGCTCAGCTTTCTTCACTGTCCAACTCTCACATCCATACATGACCACTGGAGAAACCATAGCCTTGACTAGACAGACCTTTGTTGGCAAAGTAATGTCTCTGCTTTTTAATATGCTGTCTAGGTTGGTCATAACTTTCCTTCCAAGGAGTAAGCATCTTTTAATTTCATGGCTGCAGTCACCATCTGCAATGATTTTGGAGCCCAAAAAAATAAAGTCTGCCACAGTTAACTATTTTAGATACACCATATAAGTAAAATCATGTAGTATTTCTTTTGTTTTATTTCACTTAGGAACTCTTACAACTTAAAAAACTAACAGAGCTACACTTTAGTAAACATTTTACTGAGGAAAACATGGAAATGGCCAATAGGTATATGGAAAGAAGCTAAATCTCACTAGTCAGAGAAATATGAATCAAAACCACAAGAAAATAGCATTCACACCTGTTCCTATGGCTATTACCAGTTTTCTTGAAAGTGGAAGAACCTTGCCACTGAAGGTCAACACATTTCCCCAAGACCTTGCAGAGACTTGGCAACTGACTCACATGATGAAAAGTGTTTTCTAAGTAGTCTTGTTTCAGAGCCATTTGTCATCTTCAAGGAACTCTGCAAAATCTGGCCTTTTTTGAAAAAAAAAAAAAGTCTTCCCACAATTTACCTGTCAGAGCTCTGCTGCTACTAAGAAATAAATTTCTGTAGTATGAAGTCATTTACAGCCCCTTAGTGCAGGTCTCCAGTCTCTAACTCACTCTTGAGTGATAACAAAATAAAACTAACAATTTAATAAAGTTAACACTTTTATACTATCATCTAGAGCTCTATTTCATCTCTGAGTTTTCAAATGAGCACTCTCTGAAGAAAACAGGGTGTTATGACTGTTTGATTTTTTTTTTCTTATACTATGAAGGCAAATCTTTTATGGAGCCAGGATTGATGGGATACTATCAGTACAGATGTAACTATGGATTCTTCAAAACAGGCCTTGCTTCCAGTTAAGATAAAAATGAAGTAAATCTTAGCATGCTAATATCAGACAACTCTCTTTAGCAGAAAAAATTCTTGAATTTCCCTGTCATAAATCTTAAAACTGGTACAACATGATTATTGGTAAAACCTGATCATTCATTAATCTGAATATAAAACCCATCATTTATCAGTTTATTACGTGAAATCTCTTTAGCCTTTTGTGACTTGATGAAACATAGCAGTTAAAAGTGGAACTTTCTCAATTTCTTCTACTGTATCTTTTCCTAATACTTCACTTTCTATAATTTTACAACCACCATTAAACAGGTTATCACCAACAGCATGACTTTTCCTTTTCTGAGACATAAGGTCTCTCTCTGCTACTCTCTCTGCTACTAAGTCTCTCCAGCACTCTTCCAGAGATTTTTCTTTAAACAAAAGCTTTATTTTGAGATTTCCATAACCATTTAAACTAATCAGCACCTTTTCTTGTCAAATGAGTGGGATTTGGAATGAAGTATCTCTTCATTTCTGCAGATGCCATTGATAGATTTGCATTTTACACAAAATGCAATGAAATAAGCCAGTTTGGATGACCAATCAACACTCTATTGATAAGTAGCTTTCCTCATAAAGGATTTGTGTTGTACCCCTTGTTGCACTAGTGCAGTGACATGATTCATGAGATTATAGGTACACCTAAAACTAGAATCTTCCTCTCTCATCTTTAAAATCACCACACTGGACCACCTGATGTATCTGTAAAATACAAAATCCAATAAAATATAAGACATGCATAATAAGTAAATGAGAAAAAAAATCACCAAATACATAATAAACCTTTATAATTAATTATGGTCTAATTGGCATAATCTAAGTTTTACAATCATTAAAGAAAAGAGAAAGAAACTATAGGCCCAAGGAGGAGCCACTTAACCCCAGGGCCACAAAATAGCCTGACAAAATGTAATTTCCAGGTTTTTGAGTGGGTAACCCCAGCTCTTGGTTGGCTCTAGGACCTTTCACACTGGAAACTGCTGTTACTTTAAGCTGTAGTTTCCCATCTGTTTGGAACCTTCCCCAGATTCCATGCTGAGAATTGTTGATGGTTACAAGCTGGAGTGGGATTGTGTCTGACTTAAAAATGGACTGGCTCTAGGACTGGACTAAGTCCAGTTTAAATATCAGTCCGGATGTGATTTAGACTGAACTACATCTAGTCAGGGACTTCCCAGGTGGTGCGAGATGTAAATAACCCACCTGTCAATGCAAGAGACATAAGAGACATGGTTCAATCCCTGGATGGGGAAGATCCCCTGGAGGAGGTCATGGCAACCCACTCTAGCATTCTTCCCTGGAGAATCTCACAGACACAGGACGCTGGAGAGCTCCAGTCCACACGGTCACACAGAGTCTGACACAACTAAGGACGTAGCACACGTGCATCCAATGAGGGGCCGGAGATGAATACAGTTTCGTTTAAATGGGATCCTCTACATCCAGGAAGTGCGCAGTCTTCCTGGTGGTGGTTTAGTTGCTAGCTTGAGTCATATCCAACTCTGTGCAACCCCTTGGACTATAGCCCACCAGGCTCCTCTGTCCATGGGAATTTCCAAGCAAGAATTCTGGAGTCAGTTGACATTTCCTTCTCCAGGGGATATTCCTGACCCAGGGATCAAACCCCATCTGCTACATATCTGCTTATTTTATGTCTGAGAACTGTGAGAAATTGTTCAGTTCAGTCACTCAGTCGTGTCCAACTCTTTGCGACCCCATGGACTGCAGCACGACAGGCTTCCCTGTCCATCGCCAACTCCCACAGCTTATTCAAACTCATGTCCATTGAGTCCGTGATGCCATCCAATCACCTCATCCACTGTCATCCCCTTCTCCTGCCTTCAATCTTACCCAGCATCAGGGTCTTTTCCAATGAGTCAGTTCTTCACATCAGGTGGCCAGAGTATTAGAGTTTCAGCTTCAGCATCAGTCCTTCCAATGAATATTCAGGACTGATTTCCTTTAGGATAGACTGGTTGGATCTCCTTGCAGTCCAAGGGACTCTCAAGAGTCTTCAACAACACAGCTCAAAACCATCAATTCGTTGGCCTTCAGCTTTCTTTATAGTCCAACTCTCACATCCATACATGACTACTAGGAAAACTGTAGCTTTGACTAGATGGACCTTTGTAGGCAAAGTAACATCTCTACTTTTTAATATGCTATCTAGGTTGGTCATAACTTTCCTTCCAAGGAGTAAATGTCTTTTAATTTCATGACTGCCGTCACCATCTGCAGTGATTTTGGAGCCCCCCAAAAAAAAGTCTATCACAGTTTCCATTGTTTCCCTATCTATTTGCCATGAAATGATGGGACCAGATGCCATGATCTTAGTTTTCTGAATGCTGAGTTTTAAGCCAGCTTTTTCACTCTTCTCTTTCACTTTCATCACGAGGCTCTTCAGTTTCTCTTCACTTTCTGCCATAAGGGTGGTGTCATCTGTGTATCTGAGGTTATTGATATTTCTCCTGGCAATCTTGATTCCAGCTTGTGCTTCATACAGCCTGGCGTTTTGCCTGATGTACTCTGCATATAAGTTAAATAAGCAGGGTGACAATATACAGTCTTGACGTACTCCTTTTCCTATTTGGAACCAGTCTGTTGCTCCATGTTTGGTTCTACCTGTTGCTTCTTGGCCTGCATACAGGTTTCTCAGGAGACAGGTAAGGTGGTCTGGTATTCCTAATAAAAAATTCTTTCAGAATTTTCCACAGTTTGTTGTGATCCACACACAGTTGTTTGGCATAGTCAACAAAGCAGAAGTAGATGATTTTCTGGAACTCTCTTGCCTTTTCAATAATCCAACGGATGTTGGCAATTTGATTTCTGATTCCTCTGGATAATCTAAATCCAGCTTGAACATCTGGAAGTTCATGGTTCATATTGAAGCCTGGCTTGGAGAATTTAGAGCATTAGTTTGCTAGTGTGTGAGATGAGTGCAATTGTGCAGTAGTTTGATCACTCTTTGGTATTTCCTTTCTTTGGAACTGGAATGAAAACTGACCCTTTCCAGTCCTGTGTGAGAAGTTGTAGATATTTACAAAAATGACATTATCCTAGTAAGCTTGTTTTGTGTCCTGAGAGCTTGGCTTGGTAGCTGTCAGATTGGAGACTCAAAATAACTGACAAGCAGAAATGTAAGTTGCGCCCCATTTGCAGTCAGACGTGGCTAGACCAGTTGAACTCCATTTGCAGCTGAGCACCTACCAACTCTTGTCAGCCCTCAAGGGAAATTACTATGGCCATTATGGGGACTATTCCTAGTAGGTATGATTTGAGAAATGCACTTAAAATCAAGAGCTTCTAAATCAAACAAACAGAACACAAATAAATATAACAGGGTATCTATTTTAATTAGCATGCAGAAACTTCCTAAATGCATCATGGAATGGTTTCAAAATGCAAATAAAAAGTTAAAATGATAAAGGATATCTAAAAAGAAGCTAATAAGTATTTGAGGAATTGGAAAGTGTTCATCTTGCAAATCTCCGCAGGTCACAGAAATTCAAAGTTCACCCACACACCCCAGACACACCACACTCCTCTTTTTCTTTTTCCCCTGGCCATCTATCAAACCTTACCTATTTTTCTCATAATGCTTGAAAAGATCAAGACAAATAAAACAGAATTGTCCAGCACTTAACTTGTGCTTTTGTGATGTAGATTTCCCAAATCTATCTTTTCTAGAACTTAACAACAATTCTTTGAAATGCAAACTTTGGGGAGAAGAAAAAAAAGAGGAATTTAGAAATTGGGCTAATGAGAAATCTTACAATCTCTACAAATATTAACTATAATTAATGTCTGTCTGCCCATATGTTATATGTGTGTCCATATATGGATATTGTAGATGTGTAACATTTTGCTATATCCAGGTGATATTGCCAAAATTGATTTGTTTGAAAAAAAAAAAACTCTATTTAGTAGGTTTGAGGAAGTAAAGAGCCTCTTGGTGAGGGTGAAAGAGGAGAGTAAAATATCTGGTTTGAAACTCTACATTCAGAAAACTGAGATCATGGCATTCAGTCCCATCCCTTCATGGCAAATAGATGGGGGGGAAAGTGTGTTAGTTTCTCAGTTGCATCTGACTTTTTGCAACCCCATGGACTGTAGCCTGCCAGGCTCCTCTGTCTGTGGAATTTCCCAGGCAAGAATACTGAAGTGGGTTGCCATTTTCTTCTCCAGGGGATCTTCCTGACCCAGGGATTGAACCCATATGTCCTGCATTGTAGGTAGATGCTTTACTGTCCAAGATTTTATTTTCTTGGGCTCCAAAATCTCTGTAGACAGTGATTGCAGCCATGAAAGTAAGACACTTGTTCCTTGGAAGAAAAGCTATGACAAACCTAGATAGCATATTAAAAAGCAGAGACATCACTTTGCTATGGTCTGTATAGCCAAAGCTATGGTTTTTCAAGTAGTCATGTACGGATATGAGAACTAGACCATAAACGAGGCTGAGCGCTAAAGGAAGAATTGATGGTTTCAAACTGTGTTTCTGGAGAACACTCTTGAGATTCCCTTGGACAGCAAGGAGATCAAAGCAGTCAATCTTAAAGGAAATCAACCCTGAATATTCACTGGAAGGACTGTTGCTAAAGCTAAAGCTCCAATACTTTGGCCACTGGGAAAGATTGAAGATAAAAGAAGAGGGTGGCAGAGGATGAGATGGTTAGATATTATCACCAACTCAGTGTACATGAATTTGAGTAAACTCCAGGAGATAGCAGAGGATAGAGGAGCCTGGCATGCTACTGTCCATGGGGTCACAAAGAGCTGGACCAGACTTCGTAACTGAACCGCAAAGTTGGTTTGAAGGTAAGCTCTTAAAGGATTGAATCATTCTAAAGTTCTCAGAAATATAACAGGAATAAACCCAAATGCTTTTCAAGTTCATGTGTTCCTGGATAATCTTCATTTATCTAAGTTCATTGATTTAATTAAAACAGACACATCTTTTAATTTATCAACATTAAATATAATGCAGATAAACTTCTACTTGGGTTTACTAGTCAAATTTATGTTATCTCTGTTGTAATATATGTCATTAAATAACAACAACAACTTACAATGATGACTGATTTTGTCTACTATCTCATGAAGTTTTCATGGATAATCTAAAATTATTCAGAGCAAATGATGCACACATAAGGGGGATAAGAGTGGATTTTTCACAACAAAAATATTCAATGGTATATGTACTCAAAAACAGCTTTCAAAACTTTTGTTTACAAAATTTATCATAGTAACTAGTTCATTCTAATTACTAAGTTAAATCATATGATAGAAATTTATTAAATATGTAGATTATTTCCAAGTAAAATATAGTGAAATGTTGATTACTGACCATAGGCTTAATTGCTTTGGGTCACCTATTGCAAAGAAAATAAAGATAAATTTGGGTCTATTAGTAAACATTTTGAGTAAGATTGAATGACTGTACTGTGAAGAAGGGTGACTCTAGAGATTAACAAAGTTGCCAGTCAAAAGATTCTCTTATGACACAAAGTTCACAGTTGTTACTTCTTAGTTTTCACTAGACATTAACGTTTCTAAGGTTTAAAAATTCTAGTATATGTATTACAGCTACTAGAAATAAGGTAAACAACTCTGCATACAAGAAGAGCAACATGTCTTTTTCTGGCTAAGAAAAAAAGCCAAGAACCAGGAGTGGGAGCGCTGCACCAACTGCTAAGCAAGGGCAACCTCTGGAGTGATAGAAGCAAGGGGCCATGAATCGCCTAAAAGAGCACGGAGGGCGATCAGCACTGTACTAGTTAGAGGCTGCTCATGGGATCAATGTTTGGTTTTGAAACAAGTGGAAGCTTAAGACAGAATCCATAATAATTTAAGGAACTGTGTTAGGGTATCAAAGTCATTGTTCATGCTCTTGAAAGGAAAATTCCAAACAAAAGCACCAAGACCACAGTTCTGTATCTTACTTCCCTGGGAAGCAAAGCTGGGCCTCTTCCACTCTTAAGGCCTCTCTCAGACATGTCATTTCCCCACTATACTCAGCTCATGGGTGGATGAAGGTAAGCTGCTGATGTGAAAGCTACCTCTCACTTGATTCTTGTTAAAGGAAATGAGAGTAATTTTATCTGAACTAAAACTTTTTATTCTTTTAGAATAGGAAGGAAGTAAATAAAGGACAAGCTAAGGGCAAAAAGTTGGGAAGAAAGAAAAAAGAAGGAATCAAGCCTGTAATCAAGCTGCCTAAAACTGAATTGTTACTGTGGGAGTTTTAAGAATGAGCTTTAATATCAATTGTGTACTTACGTAAAAGTAACTTAATTTTCTTTCATCTGCTAAAAGAACAAAACTTTATTGGATTATTGGCCTGCTCTTGGTAAGAGATAATGAAAGATTTTCTTGTGGCATATTTGGATGAGTTTCATTATGAACCTGACGTTCAGTTATGTAAAATCACTGAGCAAGTCACTTGGCTTAAAGGGGTGGGGAGGGAGGTGGGGGTGGTTCAGGATAGAGGGGACACTATGGCCGATTCATACTGATGTATGGCCAAAAAAAAAAAATCACATTATTGTAAAGTAATTATTCTCCATTATTAATTATTTAAATAATTATTTAAATAAATTATTTAATTATTAAAATAAAAAAAACTTTTAAAACGTGTGACTCCTTCAGTGGGGGCTTTGATGGGTTTGGGTCTTGGGGACTATGACTCCAAAGTGCATTCTAAACACTGGACATTATTCTCCTCATAGTGTCTCTGGTGTATTGTATTCACTAAAAAGCTTCAAATGCATGTTGTCAGCCGCTAACCATCAAACAAATGATCTCAAGTCTGGAATATCAGAAAAGCAAAGAGAAAGACCAACTAAAGGATTATGAACCTGAAACTTTGACCTGTGAATGTCATATGGAATCAGGAGAAATGTCATGCTCTGTGATGCAACAACAAAAATCAACAAACTGAGAAAAGTACTGAGTGGTAGCTAACAGTGGTCCTACTGCCTTAAATTTCTCACATCTCCTGGGTGGAGTTTTTGATTGAAAGGAAGATTTTTTTAAAAAAGAAAAAAGAAACTGCAGACCCAGGAGGAACCACTTGCCCCCAGGATGACAAACCAAGACTTAATTGAAGTTTCAACCTCTCCTCAGAGTGGAGGTCAGCATGAGTGACGCAACCTTGCCTGCAACAATCCTGTCTTCCATTAATAATCTTCTTGTCCTGCCTTGTTTTAATAAAAGCCTTCCATTTTGTCAATTCCTCAGAAAATCTTTCTATTTACTAAATGGGTTGCTGCCCAATTCATGAATAATTGAATAAAGACAACTAAGCCTTTACATTTACTCAGTTGAATTTTTTAAAACACAATATTTCTAACATAAGGTGGTGGAGGAGGGGTTAGGTGATAAGTCATGAGGCAAACAATTTCTTCTTTAGAATATCCTTCCAATTTTCAATTATACCCGAAAGTTAACTTCTTTCAGTCAGCCTGCAGTACCTAAGGGGAGACCATGTGAAGTAATCTGTGAGTGATAGGCTGTCATCAGTTCACCACCTCCTTGCAATTCAGTGCTCATCAATCATTAACCGTCTTTCAGTCTTGCATCGAAAGAATGAGACTAAAGGAGAGTGGTCCTACTGTGCCCTGCCATATGGGACAGAAAGACCACTAATAAATTTGATCATGTCCATCACCACGAGGACTGATATCACATGACGTGTTCAATTCTTATGGTCTTTTTCAATCTCACTTTCTTGGGTAATCCCAAAGTTCTGTGGAATCCCAATTAAGAATCAAAGATCTCAGTTGTTATTTAAAAACACACATTTATAAACCTGAAATTTCTGGATTTATGGAGTACATATACACTGAGGAATGAAAGTCATATTAGTAAGTATAGATACTGAGTCTCTATAATTCAGTGGCTCCCCTAAATGGCTTGTAAATTATGCGGGCCTTGCTCAGATTCTCAAAAATATGTAATTATATCTAGTTTGGAAAAGAGCATTTTAGAAGCTGCCTATGATGTTGTGAGGCATCCCAGATAACAGTGTAGTATCCAGTACTGCTTCATTCTTCCATACATTCTTACTCAAAACTAACCTTTATTGATAATTAAGGTTTACATTCTTTGAATCATACTAACAACTTATCTATTTGTGATAATGTAAAAGAAAATAAAATTTTGTTCTTGTTAAATTTGAAGTGCTTATTAAAACAGCCATGTAGAGATATCAAATAGGGAATCAAATATGGATTAGCAAGCCTGGAGTTGCAGTGTA
The DNA here is from genome assembly GCF_033118175.1 of Dama dama. Lineage (NCBI taxonomy): Eukaryota > Metazoa > Chordata > Mammalia > Artiodactyla > Cervidae > Dama > Dama dama. The sequence continues at coordinate 24,238,728 of NC_083711.1, forward strand.
AGTCAGAGTTATATACACTTATATTCAGGCTCTAAATATATTTGTGTATATTTATGAACATGAGTATGAATGAAATAATATAGGGGGGTGAAGTCCAAGAATAAGCCTGCATTATTAGAATATTTTACAGATGAAATAAAAGGAAGAACAGATCAAAATAAACTTAAATGTAGTCACCATTAAGAAAGTTCACGATTGTTGTTCAGTGGCTCAGTTGTGTGAGATTCTCTGTGACCCCATGGACTGCAGCACACCAGGCTTCGCTATCTTTCACTATCTCCTGGAGGTTGCTCACACTCATGTCCACTGAGTCGATGATGCCACCCAACCATCTCATCCTCTGTTGCCCCTTTTTCCTCTTGCCCTTAATCTTTTCCACTATCAGGGTCTTCTCCAATGAGTTGGCTTATCACATCAGGTGGCCAAAGTATTGGAGCTTCAGTTTCAGCACCAGTCCTTCCAATGATTATGCAGGGTTGATTTCCTTTAGGATTGACTGGTTTGATCTCCTTGCCATCCAAGGAACTCTCAAGAGTCTTCTTCAGCACCACAGTTCAAAAGCATCAATTCTTCAACGCTCAGTGAAAATATCCAGTTTAGGATATTATCATAAAATCCAACAGAAAAATGTACTTCAAAAAGGAGAAAATGGTCCCAATTTAACTAATGCTGATAAACACCAAGAAAGAGGAATATGATAGATTTAGAAACATAGGAAATCCTGAACAGAGTAATCTCAGTGTAGTGTTGAGATCACTCCACTGATTTGAGGCTATATGTTAAGGAAATGGAGATAAAACGTTAAGTCAAGGAGGTATCTTTAAGATATAAAAGTTCAGTTCAGTTCAGTCCTTCAGTCATGTCTGACTCATTGTGACCCCATGGACATCACCCCATGGACTCATTACGACCCCATGGACTGCAGCTGGCCAGGCTTCCCTGTCCATCACCAACTCCTAGAGCTTGCTCAAACTCCTAAGATATAAGAGAGTAAATTAAATTCATAGGCTGATGGAAATGAAACAAAGGGAGAAACCAAGTGTGTAGGGGTAGCAATTGTTCCTAGGAAGTTCCCATTTTTTAAGGCAATAAACTCCCTTACGTGTTTCAGTGAGTTTGGTTCTTGTTACCTTGCAACTGAATAAACCTGAATGATACAAGCCACCACTGGGATTATTTAGAAGCTGGAGACACATTGAGAAAAGAGAAGCTACGTCCAGCAGTTCTCCAAACAAAAATGAATCAACCAAGGAGAAATCTTGTGAGTATTTGCCAACCTGAAATGACAATGGGGTCTTGACATTTTTTGTGATGAACAACTGGTTCCCATTTATCCACAACTCTCTAGAAACAAATGGCTGCCAAGATGGGCCTAAGGAATTTGGATCCTTACCCCTGGGCTTTACAAATCTTGGTGAAAAGTCCCTGTCCCCAGTTTACCCCGAAGGATGGTAACTCACCCCTGCCCCCAATGTACTGAAAATCAGAGTCCGAATTTGGGGATTTACAAACTTTCTTTATTTGGGGATTTACAGAGTTTGTCTCCCCCAATATAGTATCTGATATTATAGGCAATGCACAGCCTTAATGACTTAGAACTTGGAGTCAGATTCAGTTCAATTTAAAACAAATAAATAGTTGTGTGTTTTTATTTTCAACTTTGTATCTTGTATTGTGGTACAGCAACACAGTCCAGTATGTTTGCCTGGGAAATCCCAGAAACAGAGGAGCCTGGCAGGCTATAATCTACAGGGTCACAAAGAGCCAGGTACAACTAAATGACTAAACAACAGTAGCCAGTTAACAATGTTGTGATAGTTTCAGGTGAACAACAAAAGAACTCAGCCAAACTTATACATGCATCCATTCTCCAAGGGATGGGAGTTTGGGAGAGAAAAAACAGCTAATTTTTTTTTTTTTTTTTTTTTTAGTTTCATCAGTTTATACACTTGGGCATTGTGGAGAAAATTCATACCAAATACATATTTGTTAAACCAATGCCTGGTTGAGACTTTGTAAAATTAAATATGTGTTTATTCTAAAGTCTTTTTTTAATTCCTCAAAGTGTGCTTTTATAAATGATAAGAATTCTAACTTGATTTTTCCCAATTTCTCAGTCTGAATTTTACTTAGTATTATAATGACCATCTATATATGTTCTGTGTTTCAAAAATAAAAAGGTCTGGTCCAAGATAGCAGTATATAAAGATCTTGAACTCATTATCTTCCAAAGACATGTTGGCTCTAAACTTACAGAGAGAATACTTCCTCCTGAAAAAGAACTGATGGCTGATGGAAGAGTTTTTGAACAAAAGATGCTACAGGGACCACATGCAGATTGGTAGGAGAGGTAGAGACCCGGTATTCACAAAAACCCCATCCCATGACACAGCAGGCTGCAACAGGGAGAGATATCACAGAGTGGTTTGAATGCAGACTTACATGTCTGGGCTCACAAAACAAGCAAGCAAATGAAAACTACACCCCCCAAAAAACAAACAGACAAGCAAAAACAGCAGCTTAAAGGCAACTAGACTATATATGTGGCTTCACTGGTGGCTCAGAAGGTAAAGAATCCATCAGCAGTGAGGGAGACCTCGGTTCAGTTCCTGGGTTGGGAAGATTCCCTGGAGGAGGGCATAGAAACCCACTCCAGTATTCTTGCCTGGAGAAACCCTATGGACAGAGGAGCCTGGCAGGCTGCAGTTCATGGAATCACAAAGACTCGGACAGGACTGGGCAACTAAGCACAGACTATATATGAAGGAAATCCACTTACCAGCATCTGCCAAATGGGCAGGGAACTGCTAGAACTCTCTCCAGGTTTGGTGGCACCAGAGAGCACCATTTTTTTATGCCCCCTCCCCACCTTGGCTTTCCTTGTGGCTCAGATGGTAAAGAGTCCACCTGTGATGAGGAAGATCCAGGTTTGATCCCTGGGTTGGGAAGATCCACTGGAGAAGGGAATGGCAACCCACTGCAGTTATTCTTGCCTGGGGAATCCTTGTGGACAGAGGTGTCTGGTGGGCTACAGCCCATGTGGTCGCAAAGATACAAAACTGAGCAACTCACACATACCATCTTGGTAGCTCAGGTAGGGACAGAGTCCAGTCACTCTAGCTGGCCTGCCAAGCACCCCCACCCTAGCACACATTAATTCATCAGTTCAGTGCAGTCCCTCAGTCTTGTCCGACTCTTAGCAACCCCGTGGACTGCAGCACACCAGGCCTCCCTGTCCATCACCAACTCCGGGAGTTTACTCAAACTCATGTCCATTGAGTCAACAATACCATCCAACCATCTCATTGTCTGTTGTCCCCTCCTCCTTCAGCCTTCAATCTTTCCCAGCATCAGGGTCTTTTCAAATGAGTCAGTTCTTTGAATCAGGTAGCCAAAGTATTGGAATTTCAGCTTCAGCATCAGTCCTTCCAATGAATATTCAGGACTGATCTCCTTTAGGATGGACTGGTTGGATCTCCTTGCAGTCCAAGGGACTCTCAAGAATCTTCTCCAACACCACAGTTCAGAAGCATCAGTTCTTTGGCCCTCAGCTTTCTTTATAGTCCAACTCTCACATCCATACATGACTACTGGGAAAACCATAGCTTTGACTAGATAGACCTTTGTTGGCAAAGTAATGTCTCTGCTTTTTAATATGCTGTCTAGTTTGGTCATAGCTTTTCCTCCAAGGAGCAAACATCTTTCAATTTCATGGCTGCAATCACCATCTGCAGTGATTTTGGAGACCCCCAAAATAAAGTCTGTCACCATTTCCACTGTTTCCCCGTCTATTTGCCGTGAAGTGATGAGACCGGATGCCATGATCTTAGTTTTCTGAATGCTGAGTTTTAAGCCAACATTTTCACTCTCCTCTTTCAATTGCATCAAGAGGCTCTTTAGTTCTTCTTCACTTTCTGCCATAAGATTGATGTCATCTTCATACTTGAGATTGTTGATATTTCTCCCGGCAATCTTGATTCCACCTTCTGCTTCCTCCAGCCCAGAATTTCTCATGATGTACTCTGCATATAAGTTAAAAAAGCAGGGTGACAATATACAGCCTTGATGTACTCCTTTCCCTATTTGGAACCAGTCTGTTGTTCCATGTCCAGTTCTAACTGTTGCTTCCTGACCTGCCTACAAACAATTCATCAGGTAAATGAAAATCAAAACCATAATGAGATGTTACTTCCCACCCGTCAGAATGGCTATCATCAAAAAGATGAGAACTATGATGATGGTGTGGGAAAAAAAGGGAATTTTCATGCACTGTTGATGTGAATACAAATTGGTGCAGCCACTACAGAAAACCAGAGGGAGGTTCTTCAAAAAATAAAAAATACAACTACCATAATTCAACAATTCTACTGGGTAGTTATCCGAAGAAAAGAGAAACACCAATTCAGAAAGATATATATATACCCCGTGCTCATTGTCATATTATTAATAATAGTCAGGATATAGAAGCCTTCTGGACTTCCCTGATAGCTCAGTTGGTAAGGAATCGCTGACAATGCAGGAGACCCCGCTTCAATTCCTGGGTCAGGAAGATCTGCTGTAGAAGGGCTAGACTACCCACTCCAGTATTCTTGGTCTTCCTTTGTGGCTCAGCTGGTAAAGAATCCACCTGCAATGTAGGAGACCTGGGTTAAATCCCTGGGTTGGGAATATCCCCTGGAGAAGGGAACGACTACCCACTCCAGTATTCTGGCCTGGAGACTTTCATGAACTGTATATTCCATGGGGTTGCCAAGAGTTGGACGTGACTGAGCAACCTTCACTTCCATAGAATCCTTATGGGTATGAAGGACAGGGAAGCCTGGTGTGCAGCAGTCAACGGGGTTGCAAAGAGTTGGGCATGACTTAGTAATTGAACGACAGGATATGGAAGCAACTTCATGTCCACTGATAGATTAAAATATGATGTAGTAAATAGGTGGTGCTAGTAGTAAAGATCCACCTGCCAATTGCAGAGACATAAGAGATGTGGGTTTGATCCTGGGTCAGGAATATCCCCTGGAGTAGGGCATGGCAACCCACTTCAGTATTCTTGCCTGGAGAATCCTATGGAAAGGAGCTTGGCAGGCTACATTCCATAGTGTGAGAAAGAGTTGGAAATGACTGAAGCAACTTAGTTCAGTTCAGTCACTCAGTTGTTTCCGACTCTTTGCAATCCCATGGACTGCAGCACGCCAGGTTTCCATGTCCATCACCAATTCCGGGAGCTTGTTCAAACTCATGTCCATTGAGTTAGTGATGCTATCCAACCATCTCATCTTCTGTGACCCCCTTATCCTCTTACCATCAATTTTTCATCAGGCGGCCAAAGCATTGGAGCTTCAGTTTCAACATCAGTCCTTCCAATGAACATTCAGGGTTAATTTCCTTTAGGATGGACTGGTTTGACCTCCTTACAGTCCAAGGGACTCTCAAGAGTCTTCTCCAACACCACAGTTCAAAAGCATCAATTCTTCGGCAATCAGCTTTATGATCCAACTCTCACATCCATACATAACTACTGGAAAAACCATAGCTTTGACTAGACGGACCTTTGCCTGCAAAGTAATGTCTCTGCTTTTTAATGTGCTATCTAGGCTTGTCAGGTGGAGAAGGCAATGGCAACCCACTCCAGTACACTTGCCTGGAAAATCCCATGGGCAGAGGAGCCTGGTGGGCTGCAGTCCATGGGGTCGGGAAGAGTCGGACATGACTGAGCGACTTCACTTTCACTTTTCACTTTCATGCATTGGAGAAGGAAATGGCAGCCCACTCCAGTGTTCTTGCCTGGAGAATCCCAGGGACAGCAAGCCTAGTGGGCTGCCGTCTATGGGGTCGCACAGAGTCGGACATGACTGAAACGACGCAGCAGCAGCAGCAGCAGGCTTGTCAGGGCTTCCCTGATAGCTCAGTTGGTAAAGAATCTGCCTGCAGTGTGAGAGGCCTAGGTTCGATCCCTGGGTTGGGAAGATCCCCTGGAGAAGGGAATGGCTACCGACTCCAGTATTCTGACCTGGAGAATTCCATGGACTGTATAGTCCATGGAGTAGCAAAGAGTCAGACATGACTGAGTGACTTTCACTTTCACTAGGCTGGTCATAGTTTTTCTTTCAAGGAGCAAGCCTCTTTTAATTTCATGGCTGCAGTCACCATCTGCCGTGATTTTGGAGCCCAAAAAAATAAATTCTGTCATTGCCTCATTGTTTCCCCCTGTATTTGCCATGAAGTGATGGGACCAGATGCCATGATCTTAGTTTTCTGAATGTTGAGTTTTAAGCCAACACTTTCACTCTCCTCTTTCACTTTCATCAAGAGGCTCTTTAGTCCTTTTTCCCTTTCTGCCATAAGGTGGTGTCAAGTGCATATGAGGTTATTGATATTTCTCCCTGCAATCTTGATTCCAGCTTGTGCTTCATCCAACCTGTCATTTCACATGACATACTCTGCATATAAGTTAAATAAGCAGGGTGACAATATACAGCCTTGATGTACTCCTTTCCCAATTTGGAACCAGTCTGTTGTTCCATGTCCAGTTCTAACTGTTTATTCTTGACCTGCATACAGGTTTCTCAGGAGGCAGGTAAGGAGGTCTGCCACTTAGCACACATGTAAACATTATACAATCTTATATCCTTCAGCCATAAACAAGAATAAAATCTTGCCATTTGTAACAATATGGGTGGACCGGGAGGGTTGTCTGGTAAGTGAAATAGGTCAGACAGAAAGCCAATTACCATGTGATTTCACTTGTGTGGTACATAAGTGAAAAAACAAGTGAACATAAAAACAGAAACAGACTCAGAAAACAAACAGGTGGTTTCCAGAGAGGGTGGGGGCAGGAGATGGGCAAAATAAGTGAAGGGGATTAAGAGGTACAAACTTGCAGTTATAAATGACACAGGGTTTAATGTACAGTATAGGTAATCTTGTCAGTAATATTATAATAATTATGTATGATAACAGATGGTAACTAGACTGACTGTGGTCATGTCATGTATAAAAATATTGAATTACTATGTTGTACACCTGAAGCTAATGTAACATTGTAAATAAATTATGCTTCAATTACAAAAAGTAAAGCATCCATATTTCAAATTTTAGTTTTTGTTCAGCTGCTAAGTCATGTCCAACTCTTTTGTGACCCCCAAGGACTATAGAATCATGTCAGCCTTCTCTGTCCTATATATTTGCAAAAGAACTCTTCAATCACCATAATTAGTTACCTTTGGAGAAAACTCTTCCAGTTGCTTTTTAAAATCAGCATCCTTCCCTTAAAATCAAACTGAGTTTTTGAGGTTTCCTTATGTGATACATTTTAGCAATACATAAGAAAAAAGTATGTACAACTGTAGATAATATATTATTAGAAAGTGCAGTTGAAATTCAAAAATGAATAAATCACATAGTTAAATAGCATTTGACCACCCCCCCCCACCCCAGACGAAAACAGTAGCTTTGGCAAAGTAAGCCTCTAATGTTATATTTCAAGAGAAACATATGTCAGCTCATGGGAAATGTATTTCTCTGTATAAAAGGGAAATAGGCTTTCTAAAAGCTAAGACTTAATTGTTGCAAGAGAAAATTCACATTCACATGACAAAAATCACAATATCAAAATAAGTTGGTTTTTAGTTTGTTGGTTTTTCCAATGGCTGGGTTGGGAACATCCCAGGAAGAAGGAAATGGCAACCCACTCCCGTATTCTTGCCTGGGAAATCTCATGGACAACGGAGCTTGGAAGGCTACAGTCCATGAGGGCGCACAGAGTTGGACACGCCTGAGCAACTAATCACACACACATGAAATGCTGAATACAGTTTTCCTGGCCCACTCTGTAGCCACCCCCCCTACTTAGATAACATATAAACCATCAAAGACACACCTTTCCTAAAGGACTTCCCTTTGTTACATCAGTGTACATAGAATTATGACATTTTTTGTATATAAAAATGATTCTTATCAGCGAATGCAGGGAATAGAGAGAAAAGCATTGCTTTCTTCTTTCTGTGGCTTAAGAAGCTTCAATCATTAGTACTTTCTTATTGCAAGTAATAAAACCTCGACCTAACTTAGAGAGGGAAAAAATAGAAAGAAATAAAGTGAGGATGTCTTGGGTACCCAAGGCAGTTATCAGAGTTGGCTTCAAGAACTAGAATCTCCATCTCTCTAGCTCTCTCTCTCCTTCCCTCTTTCTAGTTATTTTACTTTATATCTTTTTATTTTTCCATATTGAGAGAACACAATAGAAGATAGTTATGCCACAGTTTCTAATTGGTAAAATTTATCCACAAGTTTATCCTGAATTATAGCTGAAATCCCTTGGATCTAGTTTTAAATTCCTGGGAAAGAAAGGGACATGATTTGACACAGTTTGGGTCAACCCCTGGTCCAGTCTCCTATAATCACAGGATAATGAGATCATAGGAACATAGCTATAATATAAACAGATATTTTAGGAAGCACTTCAAAAAGCTTCATGGACAAATATGGGAAAAGGTGGAATGCATTCTCAGAGAGAGACAACCCCAAGATATATCTGTTCAAAATAAGTTTAAAGTGCATTTAGAAAACAGTATGACAGGCTGTCCTCTTTTTCAAAAGCCTTTGGAGACAGCTTTTATATTTATATTTATTTATATGACAATTTCATCTTTTCTGCACTGAAGTAAATGTTAGTTGCTCAGTTATGTCCTATTCTATGACCCCATGGACTGGAGCCCACCAGGCTCCTCTGTCCATGGGATTTTCCAGGCAAGAATACTGGAGTGGGTTGCCATTCCTTTCTCCAGGGATCTTCCTGACCCAAGGATCGAACACAGGTCTCCTGCATTGCAGGGATTCTTTCCCATCCCTGCACTTCGATCATGTCTAATAAAGATTTTCAGCTCTCAGAACAGTAGTTGTTGTTCACTCACCAAGTCATGCCCAACTCTTTACGAACCATGGACTGCTGCACGCCACGTCTCCCTGTTCTTCACCATCTCCCAGAGTTTGCCTGGGTTCATGTCCATTGAATTGGTGATGCCATCCAACCATCTCACCCTCTGTTACCCTCTTCCCCTTCTGTAGTAGCAGGAAGATAGCCTCTTGGTTTATCTCCAAATACCTTGGCTCAAACTAACATTGTGATACACACATGGACAGAGAAGATAGGAGGCAAGGTAGAACCCACACTACTTCAACTTGACTAGGTCCATAGAACAAAATGACAAAAGGATGACCAAGGATATTGCTGTGTATTAAATAGTGGATAACGCAGCCCTAGGAGTGACTAACATACTTGCTTTTAATTTGGAATCAGTTTATATGAAATTGATTAAAACGGTGTGAATTTCCATTTTCTACGTAGGCTTTTCCATGAGTCTATTTTTCACTAGGCTCTATTAAAATGTAGAACATTAATCATGGAAAACAAGGTATACTTGAAACAGAAAATTCAGGACCAATAGATTCTTGATGAAACTCAACCACTCTGTGTCCCTTGAGAACATCTTACCACTGTGGAGAAAGCACAGGCCTTGGAGCCAGTTAAACTCAGGCTTGAATCCTGACAACATCTGCCCTCACATTATCCTTTGAGACAGCCTTGGGTAACATTCTTAAATTCTGTGAATGCCAAGTTCTTTCTTTATCATGAATTTCAAAAGGAATGTTCAAAGTGATATTCAGGTAGATTAAAATTGGTAACTGAATGTTGCTAACAAAAATGTAAAACAGTGAAACTGTTTTTAGAAAACAGTTTGGCACCTTAATCTAAAGGTTAAATACTGAGTTAACATAAGACCCAGCATTTTCACTCCCATGATATACCTTCAATAGAACTGAAAATATACTTCTACAAAAAAAAAAAAAAAGTATGCCTGTATGTTCATAGCACTGTTAATAGTCAAAAATGGAAATAACCTATATATCCATCAGCAGATAAGTAACAATATGATATCCACATAATGGAATATTATTCAACAATAAAAAGGAATAAGGTGTCAGTACTTGGATGAGCCTTGATGATATTACCCTAAGTGAAAGAAGCCAGTCACAAAAAAATATGTTGTATTATATGATTCTATTTATATGAAATGTTCAGAGTAGGCAGATCTATAGATAGAATATAGATTAGCAGTTGCCTAGGTCTGGGGGAGGGGAATGGAAAGTGACAAATAATAGGTACAGGGTTTCTTTTTGAAGTGATGAAATGTTCTAAAATTACATTGTGTAATCTTTGCCAACAAAGAAAAGGTTCATATCATCAAGGCTTTGGTCTTCCAATAGTCAAGTGTGGATGTAAGAGCTGGACAATAAAGAAGACAGAGCACCGAGGAACTGATGTTTTTGAACTCTGGGGCTGCAGAAGACTCCTGCAAGTCCCTTGGACTGTAAGGAGATCAAACCAGTCAATCCTAAAGGAAATCAACCCTGAATGCTCCTTGGAAGGACTGATGCTGAAGCTAAAGTCACCCAATGTGAATTTCTGACTCATTGGAAAAGACCCTGATGCTGGGAAAATTGAAGGCAAAAGGAGAAGAGGGTGACAGAAGATGAGATGGTTGGATGGCATCACCAATTCAATGGACATAAGCTTGGGCAAACTCTGGGAGATGGTGAGGGACAGGGAAGCCTGGCATGCTGCAGTCCATATGGTCAAGAAGAGTTGGACATGACTGAGCAACTAAACAACAACAATGTGCGTAACTCTGACTACACAAAAAACATTAAATGGAATACTTTAAGTCAGCAAGTTTAAAGTTATACAAATCATATTTCAGTAAAATTCTTTTAAAAGGTGATAATGTGTGAAGTACATCAACTTATAATTTATTCATGGCAAAATAAACTTTACATGTAAATTTTCTTTCATATTTCTAATTATATCACTCCACCCTGGCTTAGCATAAAAAGGAATATAGTAAATAATACTGTAAGTACTATTTAAATGTTTTAAATAATGTTAGTAATTTTAACTAATAATATTATTCATAAAAATAGCTATGAATTATACTATGTACTAGGCACAGGGCTAAGCATTTTTATTTATTTATTAAATATTCTTAATAATTGTATGAGAGGTAAGCACTCTTAATCCATTTTACATATAAGCTGGGGCTCAGAAAGTATTGATTAACTGCCACAAATTATACTTCTGTTAAATAGTAAAGTAGATAAACCCAATGCTAGCTGATTGCATAAGTCAAACTCTTAAACAACAAACTCCCTTTTAGTGACCTGATGGGTGGGTATATGTAACTGGTTTAAGGATATCTCATTTAATCATATATTTACAAATTCCCCTCCCCATATTTCAGGGGAATTATATAAGCTGGACTGAACGATATTGTTTCTTTCTATACATTTTCAGTACCTTCAGAGAATATTAACTCTTCTGAGTCACATATTGTAGTGATGTGTATACTCTTGATAACTGATTGATTTGTGCAAACCAGTTCCACATCAGGAGGCTCAACAGCACCCCTTCACATGGATAATAATGAAGTCTAATCACATATCCTTAACAGGATTTCCTTCACCACCATTGGGTCACCACTGCGATCCTGAGAGAAGCAGGATGCCTCAGCAACACTGGGAGATGCTCAGTTGCTCAGTCATATCTGACTCTTTGTGACCCCTGGACTGTAGCCCACCAGGCTCCTCTGTCTCTGAGATTCTCCAGGCAAGAATACTGACAGGTTGCCATGCCTTCCTCCAGTGTGTATCCAGTATCAGCCCTCGTTTACGACATTGACAAACATGTTAAATTCATTTATTATGCTAGTTCAGAACACAGAACCAGTCATGCAGATCCCTGTTAAAATCAAGCAGAAGGGAGGCTGCCAACCATCCAGAATATTTTTTCAGGTATTTTGATTCATTTCTAAAATATATATCACTTTCTGATATTGCTAGTGTAAAGAGCTCACTTTTAGTGCTCTCATAAGTCCTTTGTGAAGTAGAAGGAAAAGGAGAGTAGAGGGAAAAGAAATGTTATCATCACACCTAATTGATCCCTACATAGTAACAGGAACAGGAGAGTCAAGATAAAATGATTCCCCTAAGCTATTCTTAGGTTAAACTTAAGGATGATATTGCTCTGACTCTAGCCTGGTAGGAACAAAAGGGCAAAGGCAAATTTCTCCTAATCTAGATTCAGTTCAGTTCAGTTCAGTCGCTCAGTCGTGTCTGACTCTTTGTGACCCCATGAACCGCAGCAGGCCAGGCCTCCCTGTCCAGCACCAACTCCCGGAGTCCACCCAAACTCATGTCCACTGAGTCGGTGATGCCATCCAACCATCTCATCCTCTGTCATCCCCTTCTCCTCCTGCCCTCAATCTTTCCCAGCATCAGGGTCTTTTCAAATGAGTCAGCTCTTCGCATCAGGTGGCCAAAGTTTTGGAGTCTCAATCCAATCCAGACTAGCCCACTGAAAAATTTTGAAGTAAATAGCTTGGATTTGTTTACAAGTCTGGAACCATAAACCAAGAAGCAAAGCTGAATCCTTTCAGAATGGTGAGAACAACAGCAGAAATGACTTCAAGGTACTATTCTGAAATCCCAAGTAATTAAGACAGGAATCAATGAACAGAGGCAAAAGTCCAACAGTTAGGACTAGAGTCAGAAAATGGGCTAAAATGGGTCAAAATTTTTTTCTGTAGAAAAAATTAGAGGGCAAAGCAGATGCCTGGCTTAGATTTTTGCCAAGAAGCTGGGTGTTCCTATACAACCTCAAAACAAATGGGGGTTTTTAACTCAAGACCTTGAGTCTGTTAAAGTTTCAACTGTCCAAAAGCAATATCTAAGGATGGTTCTGTGTGTTTAGTGGCAATCAGCTGTCCTTTTAACAATATTCAGTCTTATCAACAGAAGGCATGGTTTTGGAAGATTGGCAAGAAGTGAGACAAGCTTCCAGAAGATGTTACTGGCCCCAAACTAGTATAATTCCACAGTAAACTAATACAGTTGGAGAAGGCAATGGCAACCCACTCCAGTATTCTTGCCTGGAGAATCCCATTGACAGAGGAGCCTGGCAGGCTACCATCCATAGGGTCACAAAGAGTCAGACCCTACTGGAGCAACATAGCACAGACACAAACTAATACAGTATGTATCTTAAATACATTCTGTGTTTTGTTACTGAAACTCAAAAGTAACAAAAATAATTAAGATAACCACAATACTTCCTAACACAACTTACAAAACTATAAGTATGATAAATTCATGATAATTTGAAATTAAAGCTCATGAAATTTTTGTATATGCAAGAAGAAAAAAAAACAAGATTAAACAAACTGCCTCTAAGCATAAAGTAGCATCTATATTCACCATCACATGCTACTGAAACACAGATATTTCGAAGAAAATACTGTAATGAATACATTATCCAACAGTCCCATGAAAATAACGTGTATCCAGGATATAGGTATAAAATATATATCACAAACAATAATTTGAATTATATTATAGATTATTAATTTGTGGCCTTACAGTATACTCTTATCTAGAAGATCTCTAAACTATTTACCAACCATAAGCCTGGTGACCAAGACTTCAGTTCACTTCAGTTCAGTCACTCAGTTGTGTCCAACTCTTTGTGACCCCATAAACCACAGCACGCTAGGCCTCTCTGTCCATCACCAACTCCGAGAGTTTACCTAAGCTCAAGCCCATTGAGTCAGTGATACCATCCAACCATCTCATCCTCTGTCGTCCCCTTCTCCTCCTGCCTCAATCTTTCCCAGCATCAGGGTCTTTTCAAATGAGTCAGCTCTTCACATCAGGTGGCCAAAATATTGGAGTTTCAGCTTCAGCATCAGTCCTTCCAATGAACACCCAGGACTGATCTCCTTTAGGATGGACTGGTTGGGTCTCCTTGCAGTCCAAGGGACTCTCAAGAGTATTCTCCAACACCATGGTTCAAAAGCATCAATTCTTCGGCACTCAGCTTTCTTTATAATCCAACTCTCATACCCATACATGACCACTGGTAAAACCATAGCCTTGACTAGATGGACCTTTGGTGGCAAAGTAATGTCTTTGCTTTTTAATATGCTATCTAGGTTGGTCATAGCTTTCCTTCCAAAGGGTAAGTGTCTTTTAATTTCATGGCTGCAATCACCATCTGCAGTGATTTTGGAGCCCCCCAACATAAAGTCTGACACTGTTTCCACTGTTTCCCCATCTATTTGCCATGAAGAGATGGGACCGGTTGCCATGATCTTAGTTTTCTGAATGTTGAGCTTTAAGCCAACTTTTTCATTCTCCTCTCATTTTCATCAAGAGGCTCTTTAGTTCTTCCTCACTTTCTGCCATAAGGGTGGTGTCATCTGCATATCTGAGGTTATTGATATTTCTCCCGGCAGTCTTGATTCCAGCTTGTGCTTCTTCCAGCCCAGCGTTTCTCATGATGTACTCTGCATATAACTTAAATAAGCAGGATGACAATATACAGCCTTGACGTACTCCTTTTCCTATTTGGAACCAGTCTGTTATTCCATGTCAAGTTCTAACTGTTGCTTCCTAACCTGCATACAAGTTCCTCAAGAGGCAAGTCTGGCGGTCTGGTATTCCCATTTCTTTCAGAATTTTCCACAGATGGCAGACAAACTGAAACCACAATCACAGAAAACTAGCCAATCTGATCACAGGACCACAGTCTTGTCTAACTCAATGAAACTAAGCCATGCTGTGTGGGGCCACCCAAGACAGATGGGTCATGGTGGAGAGGTATCACAGAATGTGACCCACTGGAGAAGGGAATGGCAAACCACTTCAGTACTCTTGCCTTGAGAACCCCATGAACAGTGTGAAAAGGCAAAAATATAGGACACTAGTGACCAAGACATCCCTAGATAATTTTTCAAGGTTTACATCTATTCTTTGAATTGAATAGGGAATAAATGTATCAAAGTATCATACTAGTGCTCCCAATGAAAGTAAATGTTTTTTCATTTGGACCCAAGTAAGTAGCTTTTTCAAAGATTAGCAAATTTGTTTATAAAGTGAGATCCTAAATCAATTGAGTAAACTCAATTAACTCTTCCTGGAAGTGTATAATAAATAATTTACTGTTGCTGTGACACTCTAAACGAGTTGAATAAACAATTTGCTTATATCATAAATTAGGTAATTGATCTAATATTAAATAAGTTTTAAAATCAGCAAAACTTTCATAATTATTTGTTTAGTTGCAAAGTCATGTTCGACCCTTTGAGACCCCATTGACCAGGCAGGTTTAGTTAAATTAAATCTATGGAAACAATTTACTAACTATATTGGTATCATTTTGTTTATGTATGTTGTCATATTTTCTGACTTTATGAGGCATCCATGTGTTGGCTGAGCATTTCAGTTTTGAGTCAAATATAATTCTTTTTGTGAAGTAGGTTAATATGAAATTGTCAAGAATTCCATTGAAATAAGATCAAAATATGATTTTGAAAATTCTGGGGCATCAAGAATTATGCTAAAACACATACAAGAAAAACAAACAAACAAACAAAAAAACAAATGATAAACATCTGCATTGTAGAAAAATCCTGTGAAGAAAGAAGGATTTAGGTGTGTCTCACCTCTCCAACTTCTTCACTGCTTCAAAATTTTAGACAATTTACACAAACTTTTTCAACCTTATACAACAGAAAAATAGGTTTAATAACACCTGCTTTGTTGGGTTGCTAAGAGGATTTACAATAATATGTACAAACCCCTTAGCATGATATTTAGCACACAATGAAAGCTATAGAAATTTGCTCTTGCTAATATTTATGTGATCATCATGCTGTGAACTCATGATCAGAAACTATATTTTTCATTTAAATTTGTTCCCTTAATCTAATTTTAATATATTTTGTTATTAACACATAAATTCTCTTATTTTACCTAGTAAGGAGGTACAGAATCTTTCTCCAATTTTAACTATTGCTTCTGGGCTTGACAAAAAACAGCCTTTCTTTAAACTATTTGGTATACTTCAATACCCTTTTATCCTATGTACCATGTAATATTAACAGGCACCTATTTTAATAATACTTTTACATATATTAGTTATAGTTTCTCATTAATTAGAAATAAGTTTGGTACCATCCTCCCAACACTGTGTTACACTCAATGGAGACAAAGGAAACAGTGTCTATAATTTTGGAACTTGGAGTCTAGCTTGTGATACACATGTCAACATGATGTGCTATGGAGCATGTCAGGATGCCAAGATACTATACTGGCGCTACAGTTACAGCTTTTTTAAATGATATTAACCAAGTGACAGCTGAAAATAAAGTTACTTTAAAAAATGTTCTAGGAACAAGTTAGAAAGATGAAGCTGAAATCCTGAGATACCATAAAAAGACAGCAAAATTCTGCAATCTGTTCAAT
Source organism: Dama dama (assembly GCF_033118175.1). Taxonomy (NCBI): domain Eukaryota; kingdom Metazoa; phylum Chordata; class Mammalia; order Artiodactyla; family Cervidae; genus Dama; species Dama dama. The sequence continues at coordinate 24,255,084 of NC_083711.1, forward strand.
GTGAAATTAACTCAGAAAGGAATAAACAGGAAAAAACACTTGTTTCTCAAACTCAATGGATGCCACCTTATGACTTAGTCCCAGATGTTAGAGTGGTAAGGATTATGCCCTTCGATGAATAGTTTTCAGCACCCCTAATGGATACATATCTTATTTGACTTAGTGGAATCCAACTCCTAACTTCATTCCCCAAACCTATTTCCCCTACTGTGTTTGTGAATTATTACCCATTACACAGTTCAAGACTCTCTAGAAATAACTGATTCTTTCTAATCCATTATTTCCTCATAACCTATAATTAAGAAGGTTTTATTTTCTTTCTGCAAGAATGTTGCATTCACTTCCCTCCTTTTGCCATCCTTGTGTTGCTTGCCTTATGGGTCACACCCTCATCAAATCTTGACCACCCTTCTAATTGTTATCCCTGTCTCCAAACTTTCTTCTCCTTCCCTCCTTTATCTTGCCCAAGAGCAATTTCCCTACAACACTTACCATAGTAGTCCTTCATTTCAGTAAATCTTTTTTGGATCCCAATGACCAATAAAGATTAACCTACTTAGACTTGTTTTAAAAACAGTTGTTTCAAGCCCATTTTTCTGCAATCTTTAATAGTCTTAAGAATAATAATTTTCTTGACTTCAAGAACAAGAGATGGTGTCAGATAAAGAAGCCTCAAAAATTTTTTTTAAAAATGCAAACTACATTGATGGAATTATATTTGCCAGCACAAAGGAGATGATGGCCCACTCTATTATATCTGTATTATAAAAAGGGTAAATAATTAAAGTTTATGTACAAATTTTAATCTCCTAATGACAGAAATAATTTAGCTCTAATATATAGGCATATACAACGACCATGAAATTCTGCTCTACTGTCTTAACATTCTAGTGTCTGATTTTGTGAGAATATAACTGATAGGCCATCTTATGTACTTACCATAATGATGGTCCCAGAGCAGCTGACCTCACACCCTCCAAATACTTTTGTTCCTCCCATTTCAGTCCTTGATCTTCTCTTTATATACCCCTTCTAGGTTTACTTTTCATGGACCCACCCACCAGAGCAAGACCCAGTTTTACCCACACTCAGTCCCTCCCACCAGGAAGTTTCCACAAGCCACTTATCCTCATCCATCAGAGAAAAGATAGTATGAAAACCTCAGTCACAGAAAATTAACCAAACTGATCACATGGATCACAATCTTGTCTAACTCATTGAAACTATAAGCCATGCCATGTAGGGCTACCCAAGATGGATGGGTCATGGTGGAGAGTTCTGACAAAACACAGTCCATTGGAGAAGGGAATGGCAAACCACTTCAGTATTATTGCCTTGAGAACAGTATGAAAAAGCAAAAAGATAGGACACTGAAAGATGAACTCCCCAGTTGGTAGGTGCCCAATATGCTATTGGAGAAGAGCAAAGAAATAGCTCCAAAAAGAATGAAGAGGCTGAGCCAAAGCTGAAACAATGTGCAGTTGTGGGTGTGTCTGGTGGTGAAACTAAAGGCTGATACTGTTAGGAATAATATTTCATAGGAGCCTGGAATATTAGGTCCATGAATCAAGGCAAACTAGAAGTGGTCAATCAGGAGATGGCAAGAATGAACATTGATATTTTAGGAACCAGTGAGCTAAAATGGACTGGAATGGGCAGATTTAATTCAGATGACCATTATATCTATTACTGTGAGCAAGAATCCCTTAGAAGAAAAGGAGTCGCAATCATAGTCAACAAAAAAGTCCGAAATTCAGTGCTTGTGTACAATCTCAAAAATGACAGAATGATCTCTGTTCGTTTCCAAGGCAAACCATTCAATATCACAGTAATCCAAGTCTATGTCTCAACCACTAATGCTGAAGAAGTTGAAGCTAAACAGTTCTATGAAGACCTACAAAATCTTCCAGAACTAACACCAAAAAAAGATGTCCTCTTCATCAGGAATGGGAATTCAAACATAGGAAGTCAAGAGATACATGGAGTAACAGGGAAATTTCGCTTTGGAGTACAAAATGAAGCAGGGCAAAGGCTAACTGAGTTTTCCAAAAGAATGCACTGGTCATAACAAACACTTTCTTCCAACAACACAATAGACAACTGTACACGTGGACATCGCCAGATGGTCAATACCAAAATGAGATTAATTATATTCTTTGCAGTTGCGAAGATGGAGAAGTTCTATATGGTCAGCAAAAACAAGATTGGGAGATGACTGTGGCTCAGATCAAGAACTTCTGATTGCAAAACTCAGACTTAAATTGAAGAAAGCATGAAAAAGCACTAGGCCACTAAGCTATGATCTAAATCAAATGCATTACAATTATATAGTGAAAGTGACAAATAAATTCAAGGGATTAGATCTGATAGAGTGCCTGAAGAACTATGGACAGAGGTTTGTCACATTGTACAGGAGGCGGTGATCAAAACCCTTCCCAAGGTAAAGAAAAGCAAAAAGGCAAAACGACTGTCTGAAGAGGCCTTTCAAATAGCTCAGGAAAGCTGCTAAAGGCAAAGGAGAAAAGGAAAGATATAAGCATCTGAATGCAGAGTTCCAAAGCATAGCAAGGAGAGATAAGAAAGCCTTTCTCAGTGAATAATGCAAAGAAATAGAGGAAAACAATAGAATGGGAAAGGCTAGAGATCTCTTCAAGAAAATTAGAGATATCAAGGGAACATTTCTTGCAAAGATGGGATCATTAAAGGACAGAAATGGTACAGACCTAACAGAAGCAGAAGATATTAAGAAGAGGTGGCAAGAATACACAGAAAAGTTGTACAAAAAATATCTTAATGATCCAGATAATCACAATGGTGTGATCAGTCACCTATGCCAAACATCAGGTGGGCCTTAGGAAGCATCACTAAGGACAAACCTAGTGGAGGTGATGGAATTCCAGCTGAGCTATTTCTATCCTAAAAGATGACGCTGTTAAAGTGTTGCACTCAATATGCCAGCATATTTGGAAAACTCAGCAGTGGCCACAGGTCTGGAAAAGGTCAGTTTTCATTCCAATCCCAAAGAAAGGCAATGCTAAAGAATGTTCAAACTACTGCATAATTGCACTCATCTCATACCCTACCAAAGTAATGCTCAAAATTCTCCAGGCCAGGCTTCAGCAGTACCTGAACTGAGAACTTCCAGATATTCAAACTGGATTTAGAAAAGACAGAGGAACCAGAGATCAAATTGCCAATACACATTGGATCATAGAAAAAGCAATTCCAGAAAAACATCTACTTTTTCATTGACTACACTAAAGCCTTTGACTGTGTGGATCACAACAAACTGGAAAATTCTTCAAGAAATGGGAATACTAGACCACATTTCTTGCCTCCTGAGAAATCTGTATGCAGGTCAAGAGCAACAGTGAAAACCAGACATGGAACAGACTGGTTTCAAACTGGGAAAGGAGTATGTCAAGGCTGTATTTTGTCACCCTGCTTATTTAACTTATATGCAGAGTACATCATGAGAAACGCTGGGCTGGAAGAAGCACAGCTGGAATCAAGATTGCCAGGAGAAATATCAATAACCTCAGATATTCAGATGACATCACCCTTGTGGCAGAAAGTGAAGAGGAACTGAGGAGCCTCTTGATGAAAGTGAAAGAGGAGAGTGAAAAAGTTGACTTAAAACTCAACATTCAAAACACTAAGATCATGGCATCCAGTCCCATCACATTCATATTTCCCATCACATTCATAGCAAATAGATGGGAAAACAATGAAACAGTGAGAGACTTCATTTTCTTGAGCTCCAAAATAACTGCTGATTGTGAATCCAGGCATGAAATTAAAGGACACTTGTTCCTTGGAAGAAAAGCTATAACCAACATAGATAGCATATTAAAAGGCAAGGACACTACTTTGCTGACTAAGTTCCATATAGTCAAACCTGTCATTTTTCCAGTAGTCATGTATGGACTGGAAAGTTGGACCATAAGGAAGGCTGAACGTCAAAGAATTGATGCTTTTGAACTGTGGTGTTGGAGAAGACTCTTGAGAGTCCCTTGGACTGCAAGGAAATCAAACCTGTCAATCCTAAAGGAAATCAGCCCTGAATATTCATTAGAAGGACTGATGCTGAGGCTCCAATACTTTGGCCACCTGATGTGAAGAGTTGACTCATTAGAAAAGACCCTGATGCTGGGAAAGATTGAAGCCAGGAGGAGAAGGGGATGACAGAGGACAAGATCATTGGATGGCAACACTGACTCAATGGACATGAATTTGAGCAAGCTCCAGCGTTGGTGATGGACAGGGAAGACTGGCGTGCTGCAGTCCATGGGGTTGCAAAGAGTTGGACATGAGTGGGCAACTGAACAACAAAGGTGAGGTCATTATCATGAGTTTAAATATAACCCACATTCTGTTATTTCCCAATTTTTTCTTTATGCTCAGACTCTGAGTTCAAAATGCATGTATTCAACTATCTACTCGGCATTTCTGTATGGAAATCTGGAAACATTTAACAGAATTAACATATTCAAAAGTGATCTTTGGAGTCCCACCACCACTACCAAGATGCTATTTCTCCCACTACCACTTTGATATCTTCTTCAGCTTCTTTATTTTGAACAAGTCAAGGTCTTTCATGCCTTAATCATCTTTTACACCTCTATAGAGCACTGCCAGCTAGTCTCCAATTCTTTCTTAAAATTCAAGGTCAGTTTTAATGGCACCTTCTCAAAATCTACTAACATAATGACATAGCTTCTTCTCTGAATGTCTCTATCTCAGTACTCTGTTTTACAGAATTGTTTTCACACAAGTTTTAAATATTTTATTTCATCAGTTGCTTTTTACCTATCTCCTTTATCCAATTATAAATTCTGTGAGGGCAAGGACTATATCTTTCCTGTGCAATAATCTAGCTCCAGGATCCTGCAGGTATATAGTAGTATCTCTGAAAACATTTGCTAGATGAATAAACAGATGCAAAAAAAAAAAAAAAAAAAAAAGCACCGAATGACTATGTAAAATATCATAGCAAGTAAGAATGTCCTTACCAGCTACTTCCAAATTGCATCTGTACTGCATATAGGAAACCTCAACATAAAAGTCACATTACAAAGTAAATAACTGTCTTAACAAATGGTAACTTTCATACAATGTTCACTTTGGTTTAACTGCTTTATAGATATTAACTACTTAATCCTCTTTCAAACTTAATCCTCTTTAGTGGGGTAGCATCTAACATCACACACATATTACAAACAAAAAAGTGGGGTAGGGGGTGGGGTGGGGGTGGGGGTAAGTCCATGTCTTGCCCAGAGTCACAGAGTTAAAAATAGAAAATCCAGGATTGGAGGGCAGGCAGTCTAGCTGCAGTCTGCCGGCTAGCCCAACCACAATAGCTGTGCCAAAATGCTTCTAATATATATGGATATCTTACTTTTGTTGTTTTAACTTTTAATTGGAAGATAATTGGTTTACAATATTGTGTTGGTTTCTGCTGTACAACGATGGGAAATCAGCTCCAAATATGCATATATCCCCTTCCTCTCGAGCCTCCCTCCCACCTCCTATTTCACCCTTCTAAGTCCTCACAGAGGACCAAGTTGAGCTCCCTGTATTACACGGCAACTTCCCACTAGCTATCCATTTCACACATGGCAGTGTATATATGTTAATGCTACTTTCTCAGCTGCTCCCACCCTCTCCTTCCACAGCTGTGTCCCTGAGTCCATTCTTTATATCTGCATCTCTGTTTCTTCCCTGCAAATAGGTTCATCAGTACTGTTTTTCTAGATTCTATATATGTGTGTTAATATATGATATTCGCTTTACTCTTTGACTTACTTCACTCTGTAGGACAGATTCTAGGTTCATCCACCTCACTAAAACTGAGTCAATTTCATTTAGTCTTTTTTTTTTTTTTTTTTTAATGTAGCTCCATTTGGGGGGGAAAAAAAATAGTGAGACGTGCAAGTAAGCCCTCGGGCCTTTATCTGTGGTATAAAATGAAATAGAATTGTATTCCTGCCCAGGCCTAACAAACTCTGCCAGGTGAGAACATGGGGATATTTTTCCCCTCATTGACTTAAGTGGAATCTGTTTGGTCCAGTCCTTTCTAATTAGAAAAAGCCATTTCGTCATTTAACATTTTGCACAATCATACATTCATCCATTACTTATATCCAAAAGCCCTGTCAGCAAAAATTGTATCTTCCAGAAATGACAAGAAAAGCTTATAAACTTGGCCTTACATATGAAAGTTAATGGCCAAGAGCAATTGTGCTTCCTAATCCAATGCAGTCCTGAAAGAATTCTAGAATTATTGATGCCATAAAACTCATTTAATTAGAACTTTAGCATTAAGATTCGAGGAAAACTAGTAGATATTCAACCCAATTCTTGGAATAGCACTTTACCTAGTATAAAAATCTTAATGCTAAGAAATATTCCTTTGTGTTACTTACATATAATTTTCAAGCCCAATTACCATATTTAGTGTTACACTGTGTTTTTAAGAATTTTCTCGTCAAAATGTGAATGAAAATAAACCACTATTCTGAAAGGCTTATCAAATACATCCTGTATATGCATTAAGAAAATTTTGTTTAGAATGCTACAGATGGTTAGAATTTTCTTTTTGAAGTTATTTAGGCATTCTATTTTATAAGCGACTAATGGTTTCCTTCATAATTTCTACTTTGTCAGGGATAAAGAGCAGTATTATAAGTATCTTATAAGTCAAGAAAAATAGGGCTAATCATGTACATTTCAATTGTCTTTCAGTTATATAAGTGTAAATTTAAAGCCTTAACTTAGGTCTAAAAAGATACCATCATGATATAAAGTTCACCATTGTCCCCCACGTTATAGTGGTCCCCAACGTTTTGGCCCTAGGGACCAGTTTCATGAAGACATTTTTCCATGGACTCTGGGGATGCTTTCTGGATGATTCAAGTGCATTATGCTTCACCTCAGATCATCAGGCACTATCCCTGACTGGGCACTCCTGCGAAATGGCATATAATATACCCTGAGAATGGGTTTCCCAGATGGCACCAGTAGTAAAGAACCCACCTGCCACTGAAGGGGATGCAAGAGACACGGGTTCCATCTCTGGGTCAGGAAGATTGCCTAGAAGAGAAAACGGTCAACCACTCCAGTATTCTTGCATGGAGAATCCCCATGGACAGAGGAGTCTGGCGGGCTACAGTCCTTGGGGCCACAAAGAGTCAGATGCCATGGAGCTCACACACAATCACATCCTGAGAAAATTACCATTCATGGGAAATGTGGTATTAGATATATTTATACTCTCCAATTCTCTTTTGTCAAGAAAACTGTTTCTACCAGAAGAATGCTAGTGCAGAGTTATGAATATAGATTAGTGTATTGAAACTAGCACTAGAGTGGCAACACAGTTGTGTAAGTTATAGTAAGTCTCCAACATGAGCAAACCTTGTAAGGATAATACTATCAAAACCTGTCCTGTTACACTGGGCATTAGAGTTTGACTATATTAATCACATGGGATTCACTCAGTCCACTATCACTCTATAATAATGCTTGAAATCATTAGGAAATTATGAAAACAAAAATATGAATTGAAAATTACCAAACCAATTAATGGAATGAGAAACTTCAGAGTTTACTATTTGGGGTAGACAATCCTATGATGATCCTTGAATAATGTCCTCCTCTTGAGTATACACAGGACCTTTAACCTTGTAAAGAACAGACCATGGCAAAGGTGATGGGCTATCACTCCTGTGGTTATGTTATCTTGTATGGCAAACATGAAGGGATTTGGCAGGTATAATGAAGGTCCCTAATTAACTGGAGCAGCCGTGAAGAAAGACCCCACGTCCAAGGTAAGAGAAACCCAAGTAAGATGGTAGGCACTTAGGGGAACAGAGGACAGACAGACTGAAACTACAATGACAGACAACTAGCCAATCTGATCACAGGACCACAGCCTTGTCTAAGCCATGCCATGTGGGGCCATCCAAGACGGCCGGGTCATGGTGAAGAGGTCTGACAGAATATGGTCTACTGGAGAAGGGAATGGAAAGCCACTTCAGGATTCTTGCCTTGAGAACCCCATGAATGGTATGAAAAGGCAAAAAGATAGGACACTGAAAGATCAACTCCCCAGGTCGGTAGGTGCCCAATATGCTACTGGAGATCAGTGGAGAAATAACTCCAGAAAGAATGAAGGGATGGAGCCAAAGCAAAAGCAACACCCAGTTGTGAATGGAACTGGTGATGGAAGCAGGGTTCGATGCTGTAAAGAGTAATGTTGGATAAGAACCTGGAATGTTAGGTCCATGAATCAAGGCAAATTGGAAGTGGTCAAACAGGAGATGACAAGAGTAAACATCAACATTCTAGGAATCAGTGAACTAAAATGGACTGGAATGGGTAAATTTAACTCAGATAACCGTTATATCTACTACTGTGGGCAGGAATCCCTTAGAAGAAATGGAGTAGCCTTCATAGTCAACAAAAGAGTCCAAAATACAGTACTTGGATGCAATCTCAAAAATGACAGAATGATCTCTGTTTGTTTCCAAGGCAAACTATTCAATATCACAGTAATCCAAGACTATGCCCCAACCAGTAATGCTGAAGAAGCTGAAGCTGAACAGTTCTATGAAGACCTACAAGACCTTCTAGAGCTAACATCCCCAAAAGATGTCCTTTTCATTATAGGGGACTGGAATGCAAACGTAGGAAGTCAAGAAACACCTGAAGTAACAGGTAAATTTGGCCTTGGAATATAGATTTAAGCAGGGCAAAGGCTAACAGAGTTCTGCCAAAAGAACTCATTGGTCATAGCAAACACCCTCTTCCAACAACAGAAGAGAAGACTCTACACATGGACATCAAAAGATGGTCAACACCAAAATCAGATTATATTCTTTGCAGCCAAAGATGGAGAAGCTCTATATAGTCAGCAAAAACAAGACTGGGAGCTGACTGTGGCTCAGATCATGAACTCCTTACTGCCAAATTCAGACTTAAATTGAAGAAAGTGGAAAAAACCACTAGACCATTCAGGTATGACTTAAATCAAATCCCTTATGACTATACAGTGGAAGTGAGAAATAGATTTAAGGGACTAGATCTGATAGACGGAGTGCCTGATGAACTATAGATAGAGGTTTGGGACATTTTACAGGAGACAGGAATCAAGACCATACCCAAGAAAAAGAAATGCAAAAAAGCAAAACGGCTGTCTGAGGAGGCCTGACAAATAGTTGTGAAAAGAAGGGAAGCAAAAAGCAAAGGAGAAAAGGAAAGATATTCCCATCTGACTGCAGAGTTCCAAAGAATAGCAAGGAGAGATAAGAAAGCCTTCCTCAGTGATCAATGTAAAAAGAAATAGAACAATAGAATGGGAAAGACTAGAGATCTCTTCAAGAAAATTAGAGATACCAAGGGAACATTTCATGCAAAGATGGGCACAATAAAGGACAGAAATGGTAGGGATCTAACAGAAGCAGACGATATTAAGAAGAGGTGGCAAGAATACACAGAACTGTACAAAAAAGATCTTCACGACCCAGATAATCATGATGGTGTGATCATTCACCTAGAGCCAGACATCCTGGAATGTGAAGTCAAGTGGGCCTTAGGAAGCATCACTATGAACAAAGCTAGGGGAGGTGATAGAATTCCAGTTGAGCTATTTCAAATCCTGAAAGATGATGCTGTGAAAGTGCTGCACTCAATATGCCAGCAAATTTGGAAAACTCAGCAATGCCCACAGGACTGGAAAAAGACAGTTTTCACTCCAATCCCAAAGAAAGGCAATGCCAAAGAAGGCTCAAACTACCGCACAATTGCACCAATCTCACACGCTAGTAAAGTAATGCTCAAAATTCTCCAAGCCAGGCTTCAGCAATACGTGAACCATGAACTTCCAGATGTTCAAGCTGATTTTAGAAAAGGCAGAGGAACCAGAGATCAAATTGCCAACATCCACTGGATCATCGAAAAAGCAAGAGAGTTCCAGAAAAACATCTATTTATGCTTTATTGACTATGCCAAAGCCTTCGACTATGTGGATCATAATAAACTGTGGAAAATTCTGAAGGAGATGGGAATACCAGACCACCTGACCTGCCTCTTGAGAAACCTATATGCAGGTCAGGAAGCAACAGTTAGAACTGGACATGGAACAACAGACTGGTTCCAAATAGGAAAAGGAGTACGTCAAGGCTGTATATTGTCACCCTGCTTATTTAACTTATATGCAGAGTACATCATGAGAAACACTGGGCTGGAAGAAGCACAGCTGGAATCAAGACTGCTGGGAGAAATATCAATAACCTCAGATATGCAGATGACACCACCCTTATGACAGAAAGTGAAAAACTAAAGAGCCTCTTGATGAAAATGAAAGAGGAGAGTGAAAAAGTTGACTTAAAGCTCAACATTCAGAAAACTAAGATCATGGCAACCGGTCCCATCTCTTCATGGGAAATAGATTGGGAAACAGTGGCTGACTTTATTTTTGGGGGCTCCAAAGTCACTGCAGATGGTGACTGCAGCCATGAAATTCAAAGACGCTTACTCCTTGGAAGGAAAGCTATCACCAACCTAGACAGCATATTAAGAAGCAGAGACATTACTTTGCCAAAAAAGTTCCGTTTAGTCAAGGCTATGGTTTTTCCAGTGGTCATGTGTGGATGTAAGAGTTGGACTATAAAGAAAGCTGAGTCTCGAAGAATCGATGCTTTTGAACTGTGGTATTGGAGAAGACTCTTGAGAGTCCCTTTGACTGCAAGGAGATCCAACCAGTCCATTCTAAAGGAGATCAGTCCTGGGTGTTCATTGGAAGGACTGATGAAGCTGAAACTTCAATACTTTGGCCACCTCATGTGAAGAGCTGACTCATTTGCAAAGACCCTGATGCTGGTAAAGATTGAAGGAAGGAGGAGAAGGGGACGACAGAGGATGAGATAGTTGGATGGCATCACCGACTCGATGGACGTGGGTTTGGGTGGACTCCAGGAGTTGGTGATAGACAGGGAGGCCTGGTGTGCTGCGCTTCATAGGGTCGCAGAGTCAGACACGACTGAGCGACTGAACTGAACTGAACTGAATCAACTGAATTTAAGTTAGTCAAAGGAAAAGAAGAAATTATCAGTGGAACTCTATAAACAATTAAGCTTTTTTAACAACCAGTCTAGAGGTTTCATGAGCTTCCCTGGTAGTTCAGATGGTAAAGAATCTGTTGCAATGTGGGAGACCTGGGTTCGATCTCTGGGTCAGGAAGATCTCCTGGAGAAGGGAATGGCAACCCACTCCAGTGTTTTTGCCTGGAGAATTCCATGGACAGAAGAGCATGGCAGGCTCTTCTCAAACCATGGGCTCACAAAGAGTCGGGCACGACTGATCAACTAACACTTTCACTTCTCTTATCTAGAGGTTTGAAGTTAAAGAAATACTCTTTCTGGTGTCGAAGAAGCAACCCACCATGTTGTGAACTGCCTATGGAGAGGGGTAGCTGCTAGGAGATGAGAACCTCAGTCTGACAACTATAAGCGATTAAATCCTGTCAACATTAACCTTGTGAGAGGACCATAAGCTCTAGATGAGAAGCCAGCCCAAGATGACATCTTGATTTTAGCCTTGTGAGACTAAGCAGAGGACCCTGCTGATCAGTGCTTAGACTTCAGACATGCAAAACAGTGATGGTAACTGGGTATGTTTTAAGTTATGAAAGGTGTGGTTATAGAAAATATACTAGAAGATAGGACTTCTGGAATGGGGGAGGAAGTACATCTGAAAATCTTCTCCCCCATAAAAGCAATAAAAACGCTAAAGACTTTCAAAATCAACTTTCAGAATTTAAAAGGAGAAAAGACATACCAATCTGAGTATTGTCTACTCCAGGAAAATTGCTCTATCTCCTTAAGAACAGTCATGTTGGGTTTCCCTGATGGCTCGGTGGTAAAGAATCTGCCAATGCAGGAGACACGGGTTTGATCCATGGGTTGGGAAGATCCCACATGCAACTAAGCCCAGGAGCCAGGACTACTGAGTCTGTGCTCTAGAGCCCAGGAGCTGCAACTACTGAAGCCTGTGCACCCTAGAGGCTGTCCGCCACAACAGGGGCAGCCACCGCGATGAGAAGCCCACGTACCGCAAGAGAAAAGCCTGAGCAACGGTGAAGACCCAGCACAGCTAAAACTAAATAAATGTTTTTTTAAAAAGAGACTAGTCATGTTTTAACCTACATTAATCCCATCACCTTCTCCCCATTTCTGGCCTTGAATAATTGGCCTTATAACTAACATCACTATGAAAATTGCAAGACAAGCAATCACCAGCTGGAAAAAAAAAAAAACAACAGATTTTGAACTGTTTTGAACTGAAATGCCCCATGCCCAGAGAACAGTCATTATTTGACCTACATAATTACTCCCTGAAAACCTACGCTCATAGGACTTGCCTTTATTTAACCCGGTTGAGAACTCTCTCATAGCAAACAATTTTTCTCTTATGTTTGTCAGGATAAAAAGAAAATCAGTTGCAATTGTCTAACACCACACCTGCTTAAGGCAGGAATAACAATGGAAGCAAATTAGAAGCTTAAAATCTGTTCTTTCTGTTTAGTCGCTCAGTCATGACTCTTTGCAACCCTGTCCATGGGGTTCTCCAGACAAGAACACTGGAGGGGTTGCCATTTCCTTCTCCAGGGAATCTTCCTAACCCAGGGATTAAGCCTGTGTGGCTGTGTCTCCTGCACTGCAGGCAGATTCTTGACCTGCTGAGCCACTGGGGAAGCCCAAAATGGGGGATAGTGGGAGGATTTAAAAGGAAAAACTGTGGAATGAGATGCCTTTAAGGAAATTTTAAAAACTGACATATTCCTGGGAATGTAAAAGGTCTTGAAAACAGGGTGATGCTGAGTAGGCCTAAGAGCCCCTTATTCTCCCATCTGTAACTCACCTCCAGGATTTCCATAAGCAGGAAGTGACCACTAAGATAAGCAGTAACTGCTGGAACAATGGAAGGTGTGCCCCAGCACTCCCAGAGTTCTTAGAAAAAGTACGGGAGACTTACACTTTCAAGACTTTTAAGGCAAATTTTAAGGCAAATTTGGCCCAAACATCAAACTGGCCACTAAGCTAACTGGGCAGAGAAATCAGTGTCCACACTAAAAATATAGGCCAGCAGCAACAACTAAAGGAGAGAACATGGGGGTGAGGTCTGATTTTCAGAGATATCACATTTAAAAAGTCTAATTTCCAGACAAATTTCAAGTCATTACAAAAAAATAAAAAGAAAAAAAATCAGGTTTCATGGCTATACACAGGGGAAAAAAATCAGAATCTGTTCCTGAAACCCAGATATTGAACTAAGATTTTAAAATAGTTAAATATAAATATGTTAAAATATGTTAAAAGAACTAAAGGAAACCATGTCTAAAGAACAAAGAAAACAATGAGAATGAAAGAGACAGTAATTAAATAGAAATTACTTTTGAAAAGAACCAAATTGCAATTCTAGAGCTAAAAAAAAAATCATAAGTTTGCAAAAGAAAATAAAGATTAGAACAAAAATAAATGAAATGGGGGGTGGGCGGGGGGAGGGCGGGCAATAGAAACCATCAAAACCGAAAGCTGTCCTTTGAATTACTTGGTTCCAGAGCTGACACTTCCTGGCTTCAAAACCAACTATGAACCTAAGTAATCAAGACAATGTGGTTCTGATATAAGAATAGATATATATAATCAATAGGAAAAAAATCAAGAAAAATGGCAAAAAATTTCAGCTAAACAAGAAAGAGACAAATCATTAAAACAGGAATGAAAACAGAAGACATTACTGTCTACATACAGAAATAAAGATTAAGGGAATATTATGCTCAATCTTTGGGGAAGGCAATGGCACCCCACTCCAGTACTCTTGCCTGGAAAATCCCACGGACGGAGGAGCCTGGTAGGTAGTTTGCAGTCCATGGGGTTGCTAAGAGTCGGATACGACTGAGCAACTTCACTTTCACTTCTCACTTTCATGCATTGAAGAAGGAAATGGCAACCCACTCCAGTGTTCCTGCCTGGAGAATCCCAGGGACGGGGGAGCCTGGTGGGCTGCCGTCTATGGGGTCGCACAGAGTCAGACACGAGTGAAGCGACTTAGGAGCCGCAGCAGCAGCAGCATGCTCAATCTTGTCAGTAAATTAAATAACTTGATAAAATGGACAAATATTTAGAAAGACAAAGTATTAAAACTGTCTGAATTAACCTAAAATAAGACACTAAGTTAGTAATCAAAATAGTCTCACAAAGACAGGACTTGATGGCTTCACTGGTAAATCCTGTTAAACACTTAAATTAGTAACAAGTGCTCACAAACTCTTAAAAAAAAGTTAAGACAGAACTCTTCCCAACTTACTTCATGAGACCAGTCTTTCTAGAATTCCAATATTAGTCAAAGACATCTTTAAGAAAACTATTAATATCCTTTATAAATATAGACACAAATTCTCAAAATACTAGAAAACTGAATCCAGCAATATATAAAATTTAAAAAAATGATCAAGTGAGATTTATTCTAAGAATGTAAATCAATAGCTTCTTAACACAATGGGGAGATAGTCTTTTCAACAAATGGTGCTTGGACAACTAGATATCCAAAAAGTTTCCCAAACTTACATCATATAAAAAGTTAGCAAAATAGACCATAGAGCTAAATGTAAGACACAAACTATAGAACTCTTAAAATATGTGTCTTTGTGATCTTGGATTAATGTTTCTTAAACATGACACAAAAGTACTCACACAGGTAAACTGGACTTAAATAGTAAAAAGTACAAAGATTCAATGGCATCATCAATAAAGTGAAAAGAAAAACCCATTGAATCAGGAAATATTTGCAATTCATATATCTTATATGGAATCAGTATTCAGAATATATAAAGAACTCACAGTAAAAAGACAACCAAATCTTGAAATGGACAAATGATTTATATAGACTTTTCATCAAAGACAGCACACAAATGGCCAATAAGATGAAAAGAGCTTTACCATAAGTCATTAGGGAAATGCAAATCACAGTTGTAATGAGATACTATTTTGCCACACCAGAATGGCCAAAATAAAAAGACAATTACCAGTGTTGACACCTTGAGCTCTGGAGAATAAATGCTTGAATTGAAATGCAAGTGTTACCATGCACTAAAAAAGACCTCAGATTAGTGGTTCAGGATCCCTTATGCCTCAGTTCTTACTGGAAAAAAATGTTAGTAATAATCTACTTACAGACTTGTTTTAAGGTTAATTCAAATAATAAGTATGAAAAGAAAAAACAGACAGACAAAAAAGTTTTAAAGTGGTAGAAGCATATAAGGGGACTTCCCTGGTGACTTTGATGATAAAGAATCTGCCTGTAGTATTAGAGACCCAGGTTCAATCCGTGGGTCTGGAAGATCCCACTGAGAAGGGAATGGCTACCCATTCCAGTACTCTTGCCTGGAGAATTCCATGGACAGAGAAGCCTGGCGGGCTACAGTCCATGGGATTGCTAAGAGTCAGATACACAGAAGCATATAAAATACTTTAAAAGTTGTAATCAAAACACCACACAAAAAATCTCATTTCCTCCCATAAAAAGAAACACAGAACATGAAAGCAGAAATGAGAATGGTAACATAGCTATCAAAAAAAAAAAAGAAAAACTTTAAGAATTGTAATATTGATCTTGCCTTATCTGTATACAACAACATTTGAAAAACTGATAAAATGAATTACTAAACTGACCCTGGAATGACAAAAACTAAACAAGTTGTTTTACTAGAGAGGAAACTGGGGGGGAAATAAAAAACTAAAACATTTTAAAAAGGAACAGTCTACTCCTTCCACCTTCCCCCACCCCTCCCCAGTGCCATCCGTCCACCAAAAAAAAAAAAAAAATTCCAACGCCTAAAACTTTTCATAGGCACACTTTAGCAAACTTTCATAAATCAGGAAACTCCATTGTTATTTAAACCATTCAAAGCATTAGATGGGAAATTCTTTATAGTACCAGCACAGAATTAATTTCAACATGACTAGCACAATAAGAGATCTATACAATCAATCTCATCAATAAATAATGGTACAAATTCCTAAATAAAATTATAGAATTCAGTAACACCAAGTGAGGTCATTTTGGGAATATCAGGATGAAATATTTGAGTGTCTATTAATGCAACTTAGCATAATACTAATTTGGAGGAAAAGACCTCTTAGGAGACAGACCGAGGCTACCCTTATATTACACAGAACTACAAACCTCAGAGTTAGCATCATATTTAATGAAGCATTATAAACATTATATGATATGCAGAATTCTGAGATGGTTAAGATTTCTGCTCCCTTAATGTACATACCTCACATAATTCTCTTTCCTTGAAGGTGGGGAGAACCTGTGTATATATAACATCATGGGATGTCATTCCCCAAGTTTTCCATTATATACCAAAGGGATTTTTCCTGAATAATTCAGGTTACCCATCAGCTGATTCTGAGGTCACAGAAAGGAGATTATTCAAGTGGGCTTATCCTGATCATGTGAGGCCTTTAACAGCACTTCCCTGAAAAAGAATACATCTGAAGTGTGAGTGGACAGATGGGTGAGCAAGGGGATGCAAGCAGAAACTGTGGGCTGCCCCTGGCAGCTGGGAGCTGCCACCAGCTAACAACCAGAAAGAGGAAAACAGGAGCCCTTCAACCTGTACCACCAAAAACTGATTTCTACCAACCATGCGAGCTAAAGAGGACTTCAAGTTCAAGAAACGATGTATCTAATAACTAATAACTTATTCACAGACTTGTAAACCTCTGAGCAAACAATCCAGCTAAGCTGTTACAGTTTCCCATCCACAGAAACTGTAAAATGACTTTTTATTGCTTCAAGCCCTAAGTCTGTGATAATTTGTAATACAAAACAAAACCAATACACATGTTTTCATTCAAGTTAACAAATATGTCCGACTTGACTCCCAACTTAATATTCTTCTTGAGACAGTATAGTAGTAATATTTTCCGGAAAAAAAAAAAAAAAAAGGTCACTGTAGTCATTTTAATCCCACATACCCTTTAGGATTTTATCATTCCTTCATCACAAGATGATTTTTTCCTGTCCTTGAAAACTTGGGAGACTTGTGACTCTTCTGATGAATATCACAGAAGTGACACTGTATGAATTCTGAGGTTAGGTTCCTGGCTTTCACCAGGTTCTCTCCCTTTGGGCCATTTCTTGGAAGCCAGCCATCATGTTGAAAAGAGCCCTACTGTCCAGGCTTCTAGCCACTTTTGTTGACATGAGTAAAGCAGAGATGAGGTGTCCCGCCAATACCTACTGCCCAAACTTCAGATTTGTGAGCAAAATAAGTATTATTGCTTTTTAAAATTTTTTTAAAAGCAGCAATAGATACCAGAATAAACAAAAATTTTAAATTTTTAAAGATTGAAAGGAGGCGAAGTTATATGTGAAATGGTGAATTACATTATAACAAAACATCTAAATGAGTCCACCAGAAAAATACAAAGTACCTCAAGTGGGCTTTGCGGTTGTTAGCTTTATGTGTCAAGATGTAATAGGTGCATTCCTGATGGCATGATAAAGAACATGCCTGCCAATGCAGGAGATATAAGAGAGGTTGAAACCCTGGGTTGGGAAGATCCCCTGGAGGAGGGCATGGCAACCCAATCCAATATTCTTGCCTGGAGAATCTCATGGACAGAGGAGCTGAGGGCTACAATCCACAGGGTCACAAAGAATTGGACACAACTGAAGTGACTTAGCATGCATGCATGCACACACTGGTGGCTCAGCAGCATTCTCCTGCAATGCAGGAGATGCAGGCTCCATGCCTGGGTAGGAAGATCCCCTGGAGAAGGAAATGGCAACTCACTCCAGTATTCCTGCCTGGGAATTCCCAGCGATAGAGGAGCCTGGCAGGCTACAGTACATGGGGTCCCCAAAGGGTCGGGCATGACTTAGCAACTGAATAACAAACAGATATCAGTTCTGAACTCTCAATTCATGCCACCCCCTCCTTTCTCCCATCTCTCCCCCTCCCATTCTGTGTCCACCATGTCTATTCTCTATTCCTGCCCTGAAAACAGGTTCATCTGTACTGTTCTTCTAGATTCCACATATATGTGATATTTGATATTTGTTTTTCTGACTTCCTTCACTCTCTGTGATAGACTCTAGGTCTATCCATATCTCTACAGAAAGTACAGGAAGCTCAGCTTGGTGCACTCTGCTGACCTAGTTAAGTGGGAGGGGTGGGGTGAACGGGAGGGCCAAGAAGGAGGGGTCATATGTATACACATAGTTAATTCACTTCATTGTATAGCAGAAACACAGCATTGTAAAACAATTATATTCCAATAAAAAAGAGGTAATAATCAATGGTAGGAATGCAGCAGTTCTTAACAGGGGTTCATCTCTCTCCCCCGCCACCAGCACCCACACACACAGGACAACTGTCTATGTCTGGAGACATTTTGGGTTCCTAACTGGCAGAGTGCTATTCACATCTTGTGGGTAGAGGTCGAGAATCCTGTTAAACATCTTTACATGTCCACAGTAAAGATTTCTATGCTCCAAGATAAATGGTACCAAGCTTGAGCAAACACCAGCATGTGTAACGGCAATGCAAAAGAATGGGCATCTTCAAGGTACAGTCAACACCCAGTGTCCTCCGGGGGTTGTGCAGCTCCCAACCCGAGGATACCACAATCCAAGGATGCTCAAGTCCCTTATATAAAATGGCTTAGTACCATATACCCTGCATATGCATGGATGTGAAACCCAGGAACATGGAAGGCCAATGATGTGTTAGAGGTAGAAGTAACAGAACGGCTTATGCGAGAACATGGAAGGGAGGAGTAATCCCTAGCTTTCTGATGATCACTAGCCAGGTGGCGTTAGTGGTAAAGAACCTGCCTGCCAACACAGGAGACACAAGAGATGGTTCCAGCCACGCGTCAGGAAGATCCCCTGGAGAAGGATGGCCACCCACCCCAGTATTCGTGCCTAGAAATCCCACGGACAGAGGAGCCTGGCAGGCTGAAGTCCAAGGGGTCACAAAGAGTTGGACACGACTGAGCACGGCATAGCAAATCTGAAACCAGATTCGTCTCATTCCAAAGCCTTTGCTTCTAACCCCCAAGAACACAAACCGGAAGTGACCACAGCAGCCAAAAGAGTCAGATTTTTCGAGTTGTCTAGATAGCAAAAGCACAGAATGAAGAGTATTACTGGTTATCAGCTTCCCTTCTTTTGACTGTGGTCTAGATCCGACTTCTACTGCAGTCATATTTAAGTGCCACAGCAGTGTGTGAGTGTGTGTGTGTGTGTGTGTGTGTGTGTGTGTGTGTGTGCACGTGCACACGCTTGCTTCAGATTGAATTCCTGGCTTCATCCTTGCAATCAGAGTATCTTAATTAAATCTCTCCTGTAGATTTGAATTTACTTGCCATCTGGAATGCAGGAGCAGCTCAGAGACTTTTAACTTAATTGGGGTGCAAGCCCTTTTGTCTGGCCCCCATGCTGTTTGGCAGCCCTGGGCCCGTTGCCTCTTGCCTGGGACAAGCTTCCCTTCAGACTGCAGTCAGCAAAATGAGACAGCAGGCAAAATGCTGATGCCTAAGCCACTGCAACCCAGAACCACTTAATTAATATACAGGTTTAATGCATCTGGTAATTAAAATTTAATTCTTTAAAGATATACAATAAGAACAAGCCCTTCTGCAAGCATTTAATCCATTGTGCTGCTAAGAATAAAGTTGAAAGGGGAATTAAAATGGGGTTACTCCTCCTTTTTAAGCATTAATCACATGCCGATCAGTAAAACAATTGTATGTGCCTTGCCCTGGATGACTGATCACCATTCTTGCCAAGTTTTGGGCCTTCTCTTTTAGAGACAGCGCTCTTTTATCAGAGAAAACCTGTGAATACAGAGACGCCCCTATAAAAATGGTTTATCATTGAAGTATAAATAATATTTCAAGAAATGTAAGCTATCTTCCCCCTAAAAAGCAAGCAAAACACTCAGCATGAGGCTCTAAGTTAGGCAATGAACCAGAATCCAAATCATATTTTTATCCTCCTGAGACTCTTAGATTTAAGTAATTTACTGAAAGAGCTCATAATATATCCCATTTGGATTTAAAAGAAAATCCACTACCTATTTAGTAAGGAAATATACAGCCTAATGGAATTTGGGTTCCTAGCTATATCATACTTAGAACAAAACAAAACAAAACAAAAAATGTTTCCCTGTCAAACAATTTGAGAAATATGCCCTTTCATATTCACTCTCCAGAGAGACACAATTCACATTAGCATTATAAGGTTCTGAAAAAAAAAATCCTGCAGTATAACTAAGAAGAATAAAATATCTTACTTTGCTCAATATATCATTGCCAAGTCATCGAACCCTTAAAAAGTGACACCTTTTATAAGATCTTTCAGGGAGGGGTAGTATTTCAACAAATATGTTTGGACAAACACATGATTTGTCCTTCCCAAACTTTAACATTTGTTCATTTAGTAAATCTATGAAAGAAAAAGGTACATTAGTTGCCTCAATAATTCACTTATTCAGTATTTACTTATGTGTACCTAAAGTCATATACAAAAATTTGTATTGCAGCCTTATTTTTTCATTGGAGTTATCACTGGTTTGTGACCCATGGACTGCAGCCCACCAGTCTCCTCTGTCCATAGAATTCTCCAGGCAAGAATACTGGAGTGGGTTGCCATTTCCTCCTCCAGGCAATCTTCCTGACCCAGGGGTAGAACCAGTGTCTCCTGCATTGCAGGCAGATTCTTAACCCACTGAGCCATTGAGTAAGCTCCAATGGCTGCTTTACAATGGTGTGTTATTTTATACTGTACAAAGTTAATCAGCTATACACACATACACACCCCTCTTTTGCCTCCCTCTCTCATTCCACCCATCTAGGTCTCCACAGAGCACCGAGCTTAACTCCCTGTGCTATAAAGCAGGTTCCCACTAGCTATCTATTTTATACATAGTAGTGTATATACTATTTTTAATGGCCCCAAATCATAAACCCTCCAGTATCCTTTAACAGTAGAATGGATCAATGTATGTGGTATAGGCAGTCAGTGAAAGAGTAATGAAAATGAATCACTGATATACATGACAATAAATCACATGAACATCATATTGACTTAAAGATATGAAACATATAGTATGCAATTTTATAAAAGTTCAAAATCAGATGTTCTGGGTTGAATCGTGCCCCTGATGTCCCTTCATAATGTTGAAGTCCTAACCCCCAGTACCTCAGAATGTGACTTTGTCAATAGGGTCATAGCAGATGTAATTAAAATGAAGTCATGCTGGAGTAGCCTGGGTCCCTCATCCAATAGAACTAGTATCCTTATAAAGGGATTCCTAGATGGCGCAGTGGTAAAGAATCCACCTGCCAATGCAGGAGACACAAGACATGTAGGTTTGATTCCTGTGTTAGGAAGACCCCCCGGAACAGGAAATTGCAACCCACTCCAGTATGCTTGCCTGGAGAATCCCATGGACAAAGGAGTCTGGTAGAGGGCAGTCAATGGGGTCACAAAGAGTCGGACACAACTGAGCACACATATGGCCAAACCCTTATAAAAGGGGAAATTTAGACACAGAGACATATACACGGCAGGGGATGCCAGAGATTGGGGTGATGTGTCTACAAGCCAAAGATTGCCAGCAAACAACCAGAAGCCAGGGGAGAAGCATGGGCACATTCTCCCTCACCACCTTGACAAGGAACCCACAGTGCAATTTGATCTTGAACCTCTAGCTTCCTGAACTATGTGAAAATATATTTCCATTGTTTAAACCACCCAGTCGGTGGTACTTTGTTATGGCAGCCCCAGCAAACTAACACAACAGACAGATCCAATCCATGGCACTGGAAGTCAGGAGAGCCAGACTCTCTCCGGGAGAGCCGGGTTGCAGAGAGGATACTAGGGACTCAAAGAGGATGAGGAAGATGGTGGTGGTGTGCTTCTGGGGAGCTGACAACATCTTCCTCTGGTGACACGTGATTGTCATTTTATTAAAGTGCAATCTTTAGGATTTGTGCGCTTTCCAGTTGTGAGCTATGTCTTAATAAATATGCTTTTTTCAAGAAATATTTACCAGTGAACACAGTCCTATCCTTGAGGAACTTTCAGCCTGGAGATGAAGAGAAGGCAAAAAAAAGTTACAGTGGGAAAAGAATTTCTGAACAAGAAGAAGGGTTCAGGTCAAATGCAGGAGAAGCATACTCAGTCTTGGGGGTTAGGGAGCTGCAACGGATACGATTCTTGGAGGAATCCAATGACCGGAAGCTGAGACTGGAAGAATGAGTACCAAGGATAAAATGAAGGAGTGCAAAACGTGCTGCAGTCAGAGCAAAGAGCTTGTCAAAGAAGAGGGGAAGAGGTAAAAGCAAATATAGGTAGGAGAGAGCATGACTCACGGGAGGAACTATAAGTTTCACAGGCTAGAGCCAATGGAAGGAGAGAAATGAGCAATATCTGGAAAACGGAGGACTTTGGAAGAAGCCGTGAAGCTTTGGAGGCCATCTTAACTGGAAGTCAGAGAGTTAAGTATTGTTTCTTCAAATATTAAAAAGAAAATAACTGATATAAATTGATGAAAATATGCCCTCCCTTTTGTCAACTGGCACTGAACTCTGAAAATTCCAGAAAATAATTCTTAGTTCCAGTTAATCATAGGGTTCACATTTTATAAAGAGAATATGGACCAAAGATGGGATGTGTTTTATACTTTTGAAAAGGAGCAACCAACTTTCACCTAGAAAAATAATGTTGAGGTCAGTTCAAGACCTTGTCCTCCAACCTACAAGCAGGTGGTCATGTGTGGACCTCTCCAGATGTTCATTTCCCCACCCGTGAACTACAGAAAAGAGAAACTCCTTTCTCCTAGGGTTGCTGAGACAATTAAATGAGAAACAAAATATGAATTAAATTAATTTAATTAATTAAAATATTAATTCCCTATTGTTACCATAACAGATTACCACAAGTTAATTGCCTAAACAAAGGCCAAGATTTTTTAATCTTACAGGTGTGAAGGTACAGGGGTGAAGGTGTGACCCCCCTTACAGAAGAGGGTCTCCTGGGTTAAAAGCAAGGTATCGGCAGGTATGTTCTCCTTGCTGGAGATCTAGGGAAGACTCCCTTACCTTGCCTGGCTTCTAGGAGCTATCCACATTCCCTTGCTCATGGTTTCCTACTTCCAGCTTCAAAGGCAGCCACGGCAGGACAAGTCCTCCTCACTTCACCATCTCTCTAGTCTTCTGACTGCAGTGGGTGAAGATGCTCCCTTTTTTTAAAGACGTGTGATTAGATTGGGCCCACTTGGATAAAACCAGTTCAAGGCCATTAATCTCAGACACATGAGCAAAGCCTCATTTAACATTTAAAGCAACAGATTCACAGGTTTCAAGAATTATGACATGGACTTCATAGGGTCCATATGTCTATCAAAATATTGAACAGAATACCCAAATAAGGAAAGCTCTCAAAAATTATCTTATTTTTAAATGTTTTAACGTTTTTATTTTTTCCAGTTTTATTGTGACATAAATGATATACAACACTGAGTCCTTTATTTAAACAATCAAGTCAGTGTTAATAATCAAATCAGGGAGAACAATCAAGTCATTGATATGGAAAAGTTTCGTTGCTGTTGTTTAGTCACCAAGTCATGTCCAATTCTTGGTGCCATGGGCTGTAGCCTGCCAGGCTCCTCTGTCCACGAGATTTTTCCAGCTATGAATACTGGAATGGGTTGCCTTTTCCTTCTCCAGAGTATCTTCCCAACCCTGGGATCGAACCCAGGTCTCCTGCATTGAAGGCAGATTCTTTACCACTGAGCCACCAGGGAAGCCCCCATGCAGAAATTACTCCAATAATATTTGAAGTTTTCCTGCAAAACTAAGGGTTTTCAATATCTGATGAGGCTTCTTTTGAAAATAAAATACACAGAGAAACTTAAATTGTGGTGGAGAAGAACAGACTAGCTCCTGTAATAAATCATCACCACTTCCAACCTCAAATGCCAGTCCAGTATAGGAGAGGACAGTACCACCCCTGATACCAACAAAGAATTATCCAGCACACAATGCCAATAGTGCCATGGTTGAGAACTGTGGTGAGGAGCAATAATACTTTCAGAGCATGTTTAAATGCAAATGTTTGACAGGAAATTAACTGGCATATATGAGTAGCAGCCTCCCTGACTAGATACCAATAGCACTCCCACCCCAGCCGCTGCCCCCACCCCGAGTTGAGATGAAAAAAACTATCTGCAGACACTGCCAAATATCCCCTGGGGGTCAGAACTGCCTGCACTTGAGAACCACTGTTCCGAACTATAATATATAAACTTTCTAGTTAATGGAGTGACATTTCAGAAACAGCACTGAAAACAAAAGCCAGAACACACTGCCAAAATGTTTGTAAAAAATGAACCTACTTGTGATATATGCTACATTTCATTGGCCTAGATGCACAGCACACCAATAAAGTTGAAAAGTAGGTATGTATTCTGATGTTTGCTTTTCTTAAAATGTCATTTTCTCAGCATTATTGCCTGAGCATGTAGGTGAAGTGAATAGAAAATGTAAACGGAAGATGCAGGTGCAAAGTAACACAAGAGAGCCTGTCTTCTAATTAAGTCTTTTGAATAATCTGTACTTCTGTCTTAGACCGAACAAAGCAACACTAATAAGGACTTTTTTATAAGCAGTTCCTTCTGTTGCCCCTTTTAAAGTTTCAGGCAGATGCTAAAAGGGGCCATCTTCATGAAACTATAGAGGTTAGATAAAGAAAGTACCAATGATTGAACGGTATTCAAGACTAAAAGAAAGAAAATGTCCCCCACAAAATCTATTGTACGTCAGACTCAGAATGTTTTCCTCTTTCATGAAATGAAGTAGTTGTCTTCCATTTTTCACTCCCACCACTCAAACAGCTTAGTTCTAGTATCTCTAGAAGTTCCACTAATGATGAACATCTGAATTTTCAGAAGAAAACAAAGCACTTGGAGTCTTACATGATTGAAATAAATCCTGAAATAAAACACACGATGTGCTGTGCTGTGCTTGGTCGCTCAGTCATGTCCAGCCCTTTGTGACTCCGTGGATCGTAGCCCGCCAGGCTCCTCTGTCCATGTGGATTCTCCAGGCGAGAATACTGGAGTGAGTGGCCATGCCCTCCTCCAGGAAACACACTATAAAACCACCTTAAGGTTTCTACTGATTGTCCAATTTATTGTTGGCTTTTCTTTTTTTATGTACCTCTTTTCTGGAATAGATTTATTTTTAGTTTTCCAATCTCCTACAAGATACAATAATTATATGCACTTGTTTTGGCAATATGACCTTTAAAAATGATAAAACCAGGAAGTTAGAGTTAATAAAATAATTTTATTAACTTTATGCCTAAATTCTATATACAAAATAGTATATATACTATGACTATTTGGTAAATATCAAATTGGGCAGAGTAAAATAATACATCCTGAAACTTAGCAAAACAGTATTACTATAAACCAATTCTCTCGTATTAGGTCTAGCCAATATAATATACAGCTATGAAAGACCTGTATATACATTGGACTTTATCCAGTAATTACTGCAGATGATTAGATAGTTTGGAATATGACATTTTTTATTCACATGTTATGACCCAAATGAGAACATCTGCCCAAATGCATTATGGGCAGCCCATCTGCTGTTTGTCTGACAACCTGCCTGAAAAAACAGAAATAAAGTCTTCAAACATATATGTATAAATGGAATTTTAATAGAATATATATATAATGTTACTAGTGAACTGAATAATAAATGTATCATTGCATTGTTCAATTTAACATTTGTTATTTTTGTCACTGTCATTAGTCTATGTAATTTCATTTCCTTTTTGACCACAAAGAAAGATTGTTTTTCTCAATAGTTCCCCAATGCATAATGGCAGGTAAGCAAGACAGACTGCAGTGAGAAAGATCCTCTCAACTGGATAATTAATATGCAGACCATAAACACTGTGACAGATTGCACTTTCAAAAATAGCTGCAACTATCTTCCAGCTCACATACCCTTGCTTTTACAAGATGACCTTGGCACTCCTCCAATTGAGAGATGGCGCCCACGTCCACTCCCCTTGAATGTGCACAGGTGTGTGACTAGCTTACAACCAGCGGATGGACGTGGTGGCAGTAATGGGAGTGGCACTAAATGGCTTCCAAGGCAGCTTCCGCCTTGTTCACTAAAACAATTGCTCTTGCAATCTTGAATTTGCATGTAAACTGCCCTGGTTGTAAGGATATCAGACACTCAAAGAGGTCAAGGATAGACACACCTGTTGGCCGACCTAGATTTTGGGTTCTGCCAGCCCAGTGGCAATGTGTGAGTGAACAAGTTATCTTGTGATACTAGGCCCTATGCATCAAGTGAAACCCCTCTCCCAGCTGAGGACCCAGACCTTGAGAGGCAGAAATGAGTCATCACCATTGTACCTTCTAGAAATTTCTGACCCACAGAAGCCATGATCACATGAAAGCTTGTTTGACACCACAGAGTTTTTGCTGGTTTGTTTCAAAGCAATGGTCACTGGAACAAATGGGCTAACCAGAAGCAAATGTATTTTACTATGATGTTCATAATAAATTTATCAAGAACAATACACAACAAATCCAATGGTAGTATTAAATTTTACTGATACTACACTGACCCAGAATGTAGACTTTACCAGTCATATAGGTGCCAATTTTTATTTTATTAGAATTATTTTAATAAGCAATAAAAATGTTAAACCCTCAATCTGTAGGCCAATGCTAAGTTTTAATTGCAGTTATGTGTTTTTTTTTCCTTTCTTAGATGAGTTAATTGAAAATAAGTTGCCTTTTAGAGTGTCTTTTTACTTGCACAAAGTTTTCATCAAATCTTCTAGATAGAGTGAATCACTTGAGGCTCCCTCCCAGAGTCCAAGGTCAAAAGAAATATTTCAGGCCATATTTCAACAGGGAACCTCCCCGTTATTCTCTGAGAATCTAACATTACTACAGCTCAACAGTAGTAACACTTGGCCTCTAACCTGGCTGCAAAAGTACTCCATGTTCATAATGCCTTTAAATTACTCAGTTCCAGTATTTCCTTTTAGTGGACGGATGACCCCACATCTCTAAAGCTATTTAGTATAAATGGCTTGAGTCTGGCATTGCGTAGCAATTTAAGCTGGGCTCAAAAGGACTAGAATTGAATCAGTAGCCTCCTCTGAAATACTGAAGCCTAAAGCTCCATCTGAAAGAACAATTCTAGTCAAGATCATCTTTTCTGTGACTGTCCTCCAACCTGAGTGAGAGCTGACTGCAGAAAACTACTTACTAACTTCCTGACTGAAGTGTTCTGTGATTTAGCTAACCTCAGTGGTCTTATATTTTGCCACAAGTTTTCTCTGAAACCTCAAAGAGCTTCCCTTGTATTTTATCATATTTAAACAAAGTACTTCTAGAGGAGATCTGAAGAGTGGATAGTATTACTTCTGAGTGAAGTGAAGTGTTAGTTGCTCAGCTGTGTCTGACTCTTTGCCACCCCATTTGTAACCACCAGTCTCCTCTGCCCATGGGGTTTTCCAGGCAAGAATACTGGTGGGGGTAACCATTTCCTTCTCTAGGCGATCTTCCCCACCCAGGGATCTAACTTGGGTCTCCTGCTTTGCAAGTAGATTCTTTACTGTCTGAGTCACCAGGAAAGCCCAATATTACTCTAGTTGAAGGCAAAAGTTTGCAACATCTGTGGAAAAGAATGCTTTGTCTTCTGACTCACGTTTCACGGTGTAGGAAGTTTAACTTAGAGTAACACGCCCAGTCTCTCGTCCATCCTATCATTCCCTCCTCTCCAGAGGGGAATATGGAAGATCCTTTGTTGGGGCTGGGATCAGGGGTAGTCATTGTACCCATAGGGGCCATAAATTCTGGGTCTCTCCTGCTATTGTATTTACAAGGGCAAGTTCGCCTAAGGGAAGACTGGAGACTTTGCAAACTTCTGGAACTGTGAGTGGATAAGTCTGACTTATTAGCCTGACTCTTGTATCAATGATACTGTATTCCTTCCAACCTGACTTTATTCTCTTATTTGGTTCCAAATTCTGGTAGGGAACAGGGGTGTTATAAATAGTCCCCTCTACTGTCAACAGGATGAATAAATATGTCAGTCTAATTCTCTGTTACAGGAAAATTCACAGGACAGGTTTGCCAGATTCTCTCAATTCCCTCATTCCCCAGCATTAATTTACATTGTCCTTCAGATCCCAGCTATGCCATATATGGTGATGTCTGTGTGTCTGCCCGCCATTATCATTTAAGTCTGCTTATTACATCTTTCCCAAATATACTCTCTGCATATCTCCATCACAACATCTCTTATACAGACTTGACTTTTTCTCCCACCAACTTAAAGCAATTAGACAGCAGTGAACACATCATTTTCATTTGTGTGGGCCCCCATATTTAATGCAAAATACTAAACATAGAAGGCACACTATAAATACATGTTAGTTAATTTTAGGTATGAAGGATGTGGTAGGCAGAATTCTAAAGAGATCTCCCCAAGTTCCCTGTCTCCTGGTTATTCACTCTAATACTAACCTAACCATTAGTAGGAGTGAACTTTGTAGGGGGAATTAAGGTTACTAATCAGCTAAGTTTAAAACAGAGAGATGAGCATGGATTTATCCAGGTGGATCCAATAAAGACACGTGAGCCCTTCAAAGAGGGCAGAAGAGTCAGAGATACATAGCAGAAGAGGGAGAGAAAAGAGAGATTGAAGCAAAAGGGAAGTCAAAGAAGTCTGAAGCATGAGAATGGCTCAACCTGCTACTGTGGGTTGAAGATGAAGGAAGGTGGCCATGAGCCAAAGAATTTGGCAGCTCCTAGAAGCTGAGAACCGACCCCAGTCAGCAGCCAACAAGGAAATGACAGCCTCACTTTTGCAGTCATGTGGACCAGAATTCTGCCAGACTCTAAATAAGTTTGGAAGAAACTTATCCCCAGAACCTCCAGAAAGGAAGTCACCCTGTTGACACCTTGATTTTGGCCTTTTGAAACCCAAAGTAAAGAGCCAGCTGAGCCAACTGTGCCTGGACTTGCAGTATACTGAACTATTAGATAATAAGTGGGCGGGGCTTTTTTAAGCTGCTAATTGGTGGTAATTTGTTACAGCAGTGATAGAAAACCTATACAGAAAGTATTTACTAGGATAATAATTAATCAGTTCTGTGTAGGCTGCTACACTCAAGGGAACACTTAACAAGATAAATGTAGAAGTCTCCAAGGAATGTTTAAGACCATGATATAGATCCAAATTGGGGCTTATCATTCTTGCTGATGGCAGTGGCCATTTACCCTCTTAATTTCTTATCAGAAGAGGAGTCTCATAATTATTGTAGCAACTTGAAAATGAATATGTTCGTGTGTTAGGCAGAATTCTAAGACTATCCCCGAGATCTCTGCCCCGCTGTGTACATATTCTCTCCTCCTGTAGGTGGGACCTGTGAACACTATTGTAAAGTTATTTTTCTGATTCTGTTGAGGCCTATAAAATACATCATAGACTAGAGTGGAGCTTTCCTGCGAGTTTTGATGGAAGAAGCTGCTGTGTTTTGAAAGGGCTCCCTGGCTAGGACCTGAGGGAGGGCTCCGTGAACTGACAACAGCCACTGATCTGTGGCCAGCAATTAAACAGGGATTTCACGACTGCAAGGAACAGAATTCTCCCAACAATCTCAGTGAGCTTGAAAAAGAACTCCAAGCCCCAAACGATAATCCAGCTCTGGCCTACGTGTTGATTTCAGTCTGATGAGACCCTGAGGAGAAAACTTAACTTGAGCAGTGCTCAGACTTCCTAACTCAGAACTGAGTGATAATAAATAGGTATATTTTAAGTCATGAAGTTTGTGGGGGTAATTCATTATGCAGCAATATAAAATGAATGTAAATCTACTCATTTAATCCAAGCCTACCATTTTGTAAACAGTGTTATAGAGGGTGATTACCCTACAAAGGCAAAAGTACTGCTAAATTATAGAGTTGGGGTTAAAAGCCAGGTTTTGACTTCATGCACCCAGGTATTATACAACTGTTACCTTGTCAGATGGATTATTCATGTATTCCAGATCATTCTACAACCGATTTTATCAAACTTCATCAAAATATTTACTCTGATATTGATAAGTTATACATACAGGTTCACATACATAGACACACCCACACACAATTACATACCATATCGTCTCATCCTAGGGAGCCACCTTCCTGTCAAAGAACAACTAACTTGTTGGAGAGCCACTTTAGATACTTAGTGGTATTAACTTCTACAAGACAGTTGCAATTCTGCTCCAGGAACTTTAAATTTTTGACTGTGTATAACTGAATTGATAATCTCGCCAAGATGTAAATTCCGTAACGGAAGTTTGCCTATTTAGAAGAATCTGTAGGGTTAAAACAGCTCAGGGCAGTTAAAGAACTAGAGCTTAGGTGTTGTCCATAGCAAAAGGAGCATGTTCATGTAAACAGATCCATAAGACTCTTTCGCTTAAAAAAAATCGACTTTCCTGTAAACGTTCGATAGACATGTCTCTGAGCGCTGTAATGTCTATTGGTTTGAACACTGGTGCCGCAAGAGGAACCGTGTGTGCTTATCAAGGGCAGTCCTCCATTAGTGTTCAGGCTTTGAGAGTCTATGTGAGGACCGTCCATTTACTGTAAGACTCCTCTTCCTGAGAATGACTGTGACAGCCAATTTTTGCCAGATGGAATAACAGCAAACGAAGATGAGAGAACAACTCATCTGAAAAAAAAACACTACTTTCCTTTTCTTGTTTTTCCCTTCAGATGTCATTAAAGCCGAATCCAAAATCTGACTCTCATGGTTATGTTTTACTTTAACAAATCAGGAAGAAATTAAACAGGACAGGGAGATGAATACAAACTGAATGTTCAAGGGGAAAAAAATAAATTCTGTAATTAGAAAGCAGGAAGCCCAGTTATTAAGGGCAAAACTACTCACTCCAAGCAGAAGAGCCTGCTTTTAAAATAAACTGGAGTCTTTATTCCATGATTAACAGGTGGGAAAAAGGGCTCCATCTAAACTTGTTTCCTGTGACCGCCAAGATTTTGAGCTAAGATTTAAACTGGAGTATATTTGAAATGCACTTCCATTTGAATGCTAATCGTAAGTGGAAAGACAAAGCTATTTCTGGATTAATAGAAAGTTTCCCAAAGTCAGCAACTAAACTACTTAATTGTATGGAGTTTTAAGATGTAATGAAATGTGTATACAGTATAAAGTAATACTTCTTGGACAAGGAAGGAATGGTGGGAAAGGAAATTCACATAAATATGAGTATTTTGAGGCTGGCTTATATAGCCTCACACCCCATAAATGACTCAATATGGGATGAACTGTACCCATTTTCCAATTAAAGAATACTTGTATGCATGTGCATAAGTACAATAAACTTCTGTAAAATATATAAATTCCCTAAAAAAAAAACTCCCAACTTTTTAATTAAATTTTATTCTATTATTTCTCTTAAATCTTAGAAAATATTTTCCTAAATTTATAAAAATTATATTAAGTAGCAGTACTACATTCCCTAAGAAATCTGAAAAGAAGTGTTATTTCACAACTTTTTTGTGCAATAATCTTTGAAAAAAATAGCTTTTTAAGGTACTTATGCTTCTCATGAGATTTTTAATTATGATTCTAGAGACATGAAGTTTATCTTTGCTGGAAGTTTTGGTTGCTTATGAAACAAAAGTATTCATTCTCAAATATTAAAATCTCTACCAAACAAAGTAGTGCCAATGTGTGTCACAGATTTGGGAATGTTCTGATGAGATACTTGAAATTAGCATGAATCATCACTATTATGATCATCATGTTGCAAACTATTATATATAGAATGAATAAACAACAAGATCCTCCTATACAGCACAAGGAACTATATTCAATATCCTGTAATAAACCATAATGGAAAAGAATATGAAAAAGAATATATGTGTGTGTGTGTGTGTACGTATAAAACTGAATCACTTTGCTGGGCACCAGAAACTGACACAACATTGTAAATCAACTATACCTCAATTAAAAATAAAATGGAATCATCATCACATGATAACAGATGTGATAGAGTCACATCTTCATGATGGAGTTGCTTCAGGAAACTACTTTTCTTGTGTGACCTTCTCCCACAAAATATTGGGCTGGCCAAAACGTTCCTTTGGGTTTTTCCTTAAGATGTTACAGGGGGGAAGAAATGAATGAACTTTTTGGCCAAACTAATACTTAACCAGAAGACCCCAAAAGATTTCCCTTTGTGTCAATGTTCAGAAATGGGATCTAGACCTGTCCCTAAACCAATTACTGGAAAAAGAAGATTCTTGCTGGTTTAAACCAATCATGTCTCATCATCTGAGGCCTATTTCCCTGAGCATGTGCTCACCAGTTTAATACTGAAAAAAAACTGGGTTTTGGACAGGGAGAGATGACTTCATCTATCATGAAGGGAGAATTGACTGGACAAGACTGGTATTAGCAAACTCATGTGTTTGTGTGTTGTATATACAGCTCCTGTTCATACAAAAACAGCACAATTAAGTAGATATGACAGGACCATATGGATGTGTGTGGTGTATGTGTGTGCTCAGTCATGACTGACTCTTTGCAACCCAGTGGACTGTAGCCCAACTGGATCTTTTGTTCATGGGATGTTCCTGGCAAGAATACTGAAGTGGATTACCATTTCCTCCTCCAGGGAATCTTCCTGACCCAGGGGTCAAACACTTGCGTCCCCTACACTGGCAGGTGGATTTTACCACTAGTAACACCTGGGAAGCCATATGGATATGATATCTAAACTATTTCTTGCCTGGCCCTCTGAAGAAAAAGTTATCCAGTCCCCCAGATCAGGTAATCAACAGTGTCGTCAATAATTTATAGGACAAAGACAAAAAAGTTCTAGAACTACCTACTGTAATTATGCTAAGGACAAAATTGATAGGATTGTCTACAAACTACCCACAGAAAGAAAGAAAACTTACTGCTTTAAAATCTGTTTAGTTTGCAGATTTAACCAGCTCTTACCTACTGAATAGAAATGAGGCTTGGGAAGGAAATTGGAATAAAGAAAAACTAGAAAACAGGTAACACAACCTGCATTTGGAGAGGGCAGGGGTGCTTCTTCAAGGGTGTGGAAGACTCTAATTCCAAAATGACCAAGTTTCCCAGAGAAAAACATGCTGAGTCTGCAGTGTAGGCCATGCCTCTCCTCTGTATCCTTGTAACCAAACCAAAACATTTCTAAGTGCACTCTCCCAAGGGATTTTAAAGCTCAAATACAGGAGTAAGAAGAACTCAAATAAACAGCAAAACCTGTCTAGCAAGATTGCCCCAGAGGATAGTAACATATTTAAAACATATTAAAATTGTTTTCCAATGGTCAGAACATGAAGCTCCTTTCCCTTCGCCAAGTAGAATACATAAGGCCAAGAAGGGGGAAGCTAAAAGGATCAGAAAAGGACTGGAAAAAACGGCCAGTCACTTTTCTCCCTCTTCCAAGATCCCCAAACACAAGCAATTGCAGAGGAAGAGGTAGACATTTCAGGTTTGATCAAAATGACATGAGTCAGAAATGCTTTAAAAAAGAAAAAAAAAAAAGCCAATGAACTGCAAATAATTTTGATGGAGCCCATAAAACAAGAGAATTCCAAAACATTCTTCTTCACAATATTTAACAGAAGAGGATAATAAGAGAAAAGCTTAGGTTAACTTCTTCTTCTGATATAAAAGAGATCAGAGATGTAAGCACATGATATATAGGTCCAGTGAACTAAGGAAACTCCGTTGCCGTCTTTTTAACTTTTCCTGATGTGACCAGGATTCTGTTCTCAATGTGCACAATCACTTTGACTCATACAGACCCAATTTTAGAGGCACCAGAGAGTTAGTGCACACGTGGGGGTGTGTGTGCACAGATGTATCAGTCTCTTCAAATCATCATGATGTGAAAGAAATATTAGCCATCATCTGGCTCCTTTGATCAGTAAACATTCTCAAACCAGATTCTCAGGCTCAAAGCTGAAAGCTTCTGAGATTCCTTATGAAGTCTTAGAAACACAATGACGTATTTCACAAAACTTGGCTAAACCCCAGGCTTTCCTTCTTGAACACATCAACTCTGAATGAAAGAGGTTTATTGCCTCCTTACAACCATTTCCCTCTATTCTGTGCTGTAGAACCAAGCTTTAAGAAAAGCCAGCTTTTGGATACCTGTCACTCAATTTTTTTTTTCACACACAGGTTTAAGGTGATCTCAACATCACATTAAATGCTTCTTTCTAATCAACAGTATTAGAGAAGTGTTCCATTTCATTGAGATAAGTATTTTCCTTTACCCACAAAATGTATTCATACTAAGTAAAAGCAGTTTTTAAAAAGATGAAAATCACCTTTCTAAGTTTTTGTTACTGTAAGGAATAACTGGATTTAAATTAACTCAGTCATTTATAATTAGCTTTCAAATAATTTATCTTCAAAGTTTCAGTTATATTTTCATTTAAAAAATAGTCTTTTGAACCTTTATTTATTAATGTGATTCAGTATAATCTTTCTTTAAGACTTTTCATCTTTTCTATCACAGAATTCCTCTTTCTAAGTTTGTTTGCCCTGCCACCCTAAATTCAATAATGCTATAGAAAAATCAAAACATCATATACTAGAGGGGAAAAAAGTTACATTTTTTTCCTAACCTCCAGAAAAGGAAGAGGTGAGAAGACAATTAAGCATTTTAAACTATACAACCTGTTGCATATATTTCAAATGAGCCCTGTAGCAAACAGTTAAGAAAGCTTGTCAGTGATGGCATATGTTGGTGGGATCCCTGTGGTCTATGGGTGAAAGTAAATCATTTTAAGATAAGCACTTACTGAAATTGCTTTATCTGAGGGGGACTAGGAATCATTGCAAGTGACACAGACACAGGTTCAAAGTGGTACAACTTCCATGTAAACATGGCCTTAAGGTTACTTGTGAATGTGAACTAAAGATTGATAACTGGAACAAACTGCAGTAGTTCTAACAGTGCAACAAGATTCTTCTATTGCTTTATATTAACACAATATTCTACACAGCATTTCAATTCATTAAGCTAAGAGGTTTGTAGAAAAAAAATTTCTGTAACTGAGGCAGTGCAATAAAATATTAATCAAATATGAAGAAATATCTTCTCAGATATCCAATAAATCTGGTGTGATTCTTTTTACTATAAATAATCACATGATATTAGGTAACTATCAGTTCACTTATAAAGTGTTTTTCCCTAGGATTTACTAGTAGTCAATCAATCCTGATCTCTGAAAGAGAACAAAAATATGAAATAGAAAAATGAGTAAATTAATTGGAATATCAGAATTGCTGAATTCTCTTGATTTAGTGGAATCTTAACTATAGCTCAGTTATATTTCTCCTGTTCTGTAGCATGGTTATACTTGGTATCCAAAATCTCAGGAATTTCTATATTCGAGCAACCCCAACATAGAAATACATGAAGCACTTAAGTATTCTGCAACCATCTAATGCAAACTAGATCCTGGCCAATCAGCCAGCTGTGTTTACCACATACTGATCTAGGCTTTCAGCCAGCTATGTCTGCATACGTTTGTCAGAAAATCGTATAACACCTGATGGTTCTCCTAGCAGGTCTGCATACACATTTAACAGAAAAGACCATGGAACACCAGAGAACTACAGGTTTGGAAATCTTTGGTATAGAAAATGGATGGTGGAAAGTTGAGAAGGAAAAGAAGGAAGTAGACCATGAGCTGGAGTCTGGTCTTTAATCTCTCAAGGCCAGAAACTGGGACTTAATACTGCACCCAGAAATAAGTGATAAAATCACTGTAACTAAATTCTTATCAAAAATTATGTATAAATAAAAATATCAATTTATTCATTTGTAGCAGAGAGTATGACTTCTGAAGTCCACATTTCCTCCAATATTTTTAGCCAAATGATTAGATCAGTAGGTGATCCCTGGCACAGATCCAAGGCAAAGCCCAAAGAATGACATCATGAATATTTTACTGGAGCCATGATGAAGTCTAAAATATATATAAATATACACACAGAAAAAAGACTGCTTTGTTCATGAATGAACTGAGTCCCCCAAATATCACATCTCTCTTCTTGGACATGGCTAAATCTGAAAGTTCAAAATTTTCCTCCCTTCAAGGACCTTCTCTGTACAAGCCCATCCATTTTTCCCTTAATTACATTTTTCTAAGTAGGTCCAGAGAATATAATTTCTATTCTCAATAGATTTTTGTTTTATCCACAAAAAAGCAAAAATGTTAAGTACTTTGGAGACCCCGCCTCATAACCCTCATTATTCATTCTCCATTATATGGTCTGATCAAAATATAAGGTTGAAGAATTCAAGTTTTAAGTAAAACCCAGGTCATTAACAGTAGATCAATAATATCAATACCTGGGCAACTGCCATAAAAGTCTCCACATAGCTAGTCAAAGTCAATGTAGTTTCTTGAAATACTTCTTTATCCTCATTCTCAGTGCTTATTTCTCTGGCTTAGATTTCTCCTGCTGATTTAAAAACACAGGAATTTCCCCCAACATCACATTAACACTTTCATTTTTTTTCCAACTGTTTCTCAAGGGGAATCTCCTTCAGTTCTATCATCACCATACCCCGGAAGTGAAAAGTGTTAGTCACTCGGTCGTGTCCAACTCTTTGTGACCCCATGGACTCTGTCCATGGAATTCTCCAGGCAAAATTACTGGAGTAGGTAGCCATTCCCTTCTCCAGGGGTATTCCGGACCCAAGGATCAAATCCAGGTCTCCTGCAGTGCAGGCAGATTCTTTACCATCTGAACCACCAAATAAACCCTTGTGACCTACAAATCTCTATTTCAAGCACTAACTTCTCTCAGCATTTCAAAATATCTAGATCACATGGATCACACTGTTATGTCCAACTTTCAGTCTCCAACATAAATTCATCATCTTCCCACACAGTTAAATGTTCCACATTATTAAAGGAAAACAAGAATAAGAATTACAGTCCTCTCTTGGTATCTGCAACAGGATTGGTTCCAGGACCTGTGTTAATACAAAAATCTGCATATGTTCAACTCTCAGAGTGAACCCTCTACAACCACAGGTTCTGCATCACATATTCAACCAACCTCAGATTCTGTATGGAGTCTGCAGTCCACAGTTGGTTGAATCTAAGAATGCAGAATCCACAGATACAGAAGGCCAGCTCTATATTTAGTTTTTTAAAAAAAGAAATTCCAGGTTTAAGCATGAGCTTCCCAGATGGCAAAGTGGTAAAGAATCCACCTGCCAATGCAGGAGATGCAAGAAACACTGGTTCAATCCCTGCATCAGGAAGATCCCCTAGAGAAAGAAATAACAACCCACTCCAGTATTCCTGCCTGGATAATTCCGTGGACAGAGGAGCCTGGTGGACACCGCTGAGTGAGTACACACACAAGTAAGTGGACCCACTCATTGTTCAAGGGTCAACTGTGTTTGAAGGATCCAGGCAGTCCTACCCGATCTCATTTGCTCCCTCTATTTTATCTACTTTTCCTGTACTTGGGAATTTTCATATCCCAGAACAAGCAGTAAGCCATTGTCAAAAGAACATCAAAACAATATTCATCTTTCAGGCTTCAGAGCTTCCCCTCCACTTGGGATGGATCTACAGGGACTCTTCATATAACTATATGGGCCATCAGAAAAAAAAAAAGCATTACTGGCAAGCTACTGACAAAGTCAAACAGTGAACAATGGTGCTTTAGAAAGGTTATATTTTGCCACGTATAAAATATTAGCATATAGAAAGGGCAGTGTTCCTGAGTTTGCCACTCCCCCCTCTATATACATTATAGGACTTTTACACTTTTGGAGATTATCAAGTTCACCCTCCCACTTTGTAACAAGGTGATTGAGGTTTAAAGAGGTTAAATAAATTATCCAAAAGTCAAGGAGCTAATTATCCATGTCTCCAAATTCTTCCATTCCTTTTTAAACTCTCCATTTACCCTCAGATGCTAGAAGAGTTTTCTGAGACAATGGACTCCAAAAAGATACTTTCTTCCTAGAAATCTAGCCATTTTTATTAAATTCCTCTGGGAAGTCAGAGGAAAGGGAGATAGTTACTAATACTTTGTTTATGAGAATTTAAGTGACAGAAGATGTAAGAGTGCAATGAGATAAAGAGCGGGAAAGAGATTTGGGACAAATAATTCAATTAGATAATTGAGCCCTTTTTGGCACCATAATCCGTGGGATAGCTCTTCATTCCTCCCAAGTATTTAGAGTCCTTAAACATTGGTATAGTTTCCTAGCCTCATCCTCACCTCTTTTCCTATCAATTCCTGACATTCAAGTATATTATTTTTAAAACTTTTAGGTAATAAATAATATTAACAGAATACCCTACATAGTATGTACAGCAAATATTAAATGTATAGCCTGGAATACACATCAAAATTTCTTAGACTTTTTGGCTACAAAACTTATTGGCATTATTGACGATTTATTTAGCTTTCCAAATGGGCCTACAAAACCTCAGGGTACAAGAATATAATTCCTAGCTTTCCCAGAATTCCACTGCACATAAGAAATCTTGAATGCAGCCAAGAGGTTTTGGTCATTGGCTCAGGTTCTGCTTTCAGATCACTCGGGCTGTGAACTTTCATGTCTCAAGTTCCAATAGTAAATTTTATATTTTACATAATTT
This sequence comes from Dama dama, assembly GCF_033118175.1. NCBI lineage: Eukaryota > Metazoa > Chordata > Mammalia > Artiodactyla > Cervidae > Dama > Dama dama. The sequence goes on from NC_083711.1 coordinate 24,293,920, forward strand.
TAGATAACTCCATGATATCACCAGAATGCAGAATAGCTGTATCAGTTTCACTGATAATTGCTATTTGTTTTCTCATTTTGTTTCTTTTTTGGAGAGGTGGGGAGGGGAATGGAACTAATTTCCCCTTCTATAGATTCTTCAAAAGCTCTTCACCCTATTCCGTCAGTCCTGCATTGGTGACCTTCCTTATATCCTGTCCCTATGTCATAGTCTTATTATGCTTTTAATTTCCAGGGAGAATAAAAATTCCTACCTGCACTAGTGAATATCAGATTAAACTATATTTATGTAAGAGATAACTGTCAAATGACTGTAAAAGACATAGTTTTTATGTGGGTATAAACACATGCACATATACACAGACTCACATGTTATTCATAGGTTTGTACACACATACACAAACACAAACACACACACACACACCAGGCTGATTATAGAATCATTATCTTCCATAAAATACCAATAAAGAAAATAAAATAAATGATTACAGAAACCATTTGTTAACTTTTTCATTTCTACTGCAACTGCACTTAAATCCATCCATCCATGCCTATATCTGCAATTGAGAGCCCTGCTCAAAGAAATGAGGCATCAGCTCCTACTTGATATATTCCTAAGTCTTGGCTGAGAGCATTTCATCAGGGATGAATTGCCCCTAATGCAATCACCAGAATTAAAGCAGTTAAGAGACTGCAACTCCCTGCCAAGAAACCCTGCCATATTGTGCTCTCGTTCGCTTGCTATTCCAGAAAGTATATAACTAGTACTAATAAGTCACTGGCTGCAGTTCCAGAAAGAGCAGCGGGAACAAAAATGCTGACCTCGGTACATTTGTCCTCACTTTACAATCCATGAAATTCTCACTGATTGATCTACAAGGCAACGTATTCATCTATCCCATTACTATTCTCTCCAAGAGCCTTTTAGGAACTTGCAAAATCAATGTAATTCTGTAAATAAAATGAATCTTCATCAATATGACTATAAATATGATAACAGAAAAAGTCGTCATATTTTAACTAACCAAAAAATGTGGAGGGAGGGTAATTCTAACATGATCATCCAATTTTACTTCAGGAAAATAATGTAATTACCATAAGTATAATAAGGTATTACATTAATTCAAGTTTATTTAAAACTTTTTATGGTTCCAGATTTTAAATTACAGATGACTCCAAAAATTTCCCTAATTTGGACATCTGTAATTAGATTCTAAACATATATTTATAGGTATGAAATAAATTAAATAAATGAGTATTTTTCAGTGGAAAATAGAATAAGAGACACTTTTATCAATTGCTTATAATTCTGTAACTATTATATATAAGAAAAGATAATTTAGAATATAACTTGTTGTATATATGGGAAAATAATCTATTTTAATAAGGAATTTTTGTAACAAAATGCTTTTTCATAAGGAAGGCAAAATCGAACCTGACAATATATTTTTTATTTGTGTGTAAGTTTTCAGAAAAAAATTATTTTTTTAGAGTTTTTCTACTTAAATTCCCAGAGACAAATTAAGTTTTTAAGATTTTTTAATCAAAGAAATGTTCTTACTGTAGATAAGCATAAAAATATACACTCTGTATCTTTATACATGTGTGTATAATACAGCCAGATGTGCATACACACAGTTTATAATGGTAAAGAAATGACTACCTGAATGAATTATTTCTTCTAGAAAAGCCAGTTCTTCCAGGTATATAAGGAAGGAACACACACACATCTATATATTATTGCTATCATTTTAAATAAAATATGCTTACATTTTTCAGGAAAAGGCAGCATTTATTTCAGAGGTGGATGACGACTTTATTTCAGAAGGTTATCAATGAACCACTTTAGATTTGCAAAGTTAGTCCCAGGGTCTAGTACATGACAAAGGTTGAAGGTAAAACTGTCTTGCAGAATAAAAATTTGGGAGTTTGAGAAAGGTAATTTGACAGAAGTGATGAAGAAAGATCTTGAGGATTGGGGAAATTAATGGAGAAAGGCACCTGTTGAAAACTGCTCTACATAGGGAGATGTGAGAAAATATAAGATATTTAATATACCCAGGTTGAAATTGTTGGCATGTTGTAATTCTCACCCATTATCCTGAATCTTTCATTTCAAAAATGCTAGGATGTCCCTGGTGATACAGTGGTTAAGAATCTGTCTTCCAGTGCAGGGGTTGTGGGTTCCACTCCTGATCAGGGAACTAAGATCCCACATGCCATAGAGCAACTAACCCACAAGCTCTGGAGACCACGTGCCACAACTAGTCAGAAGGCTGCACGCTGCAATAATGATTCCGCATGCCACAGCCAAGACCCAACGCAGCCAAATAAGTAAGAATAATTTTTTAAAATGCTAATACTATGCTAGTTCTCACTGATTTCTTTATAGAAGAGGCATTATGCAGAAAAAGTTGGGTAGAGAAAAAAAGAGCAGTTGCAGAAGTAAGAACAGATAAATACATAAGAATACAGTAAGAGAAGGAATTCAGAATTAGAGGTGTCTGAACAACATTAAATGCCTTGAAAATTCTCAGAAATAATGAAGAGCATGCTGGTTTCACACTATACATGAGCGGTGGGTTTAAGCTCTTTTAAGTGGATATTAGAGGAAGATTTGGGGCTACCCAGGATACCCAAACACCTGTCATTCATCTTTAGCACTAGGCAGGGATATTAAGCACAAAATATTACTATGTTATAAAAACTGATAATTAATGTAATGCAAATTGTAAAAAGAGATGAGCATTTTCTGTACCTCACAGTAAGGAGCACGTAGACTTCAAATTAGGCATTTCTAATTGGGTTATCACACTGAGAGAGATTATACAAAGTGCCTGTTTTAGCTCTGGCTGCTGTAACAAAAGAACTGGGGACTGGGTGGCTTAAACAACGACATGTGTTTCTCACAGTTCTGGAGGTTAGGAACTCAAGATTACGGTGGCAGAGTGGTCTGATTCTGGTGAGGGCTTTCTTCTGCCTTGTGGATACACAGCTGTCATCCTGCTGTGTCCTCACATGACAGGAGAGGAAGCAAGCTCGCTGGTATCTCTTATAAAGATGTCAACTCCATCATAAGGGCTTCACTATCAGGATCTCTTCTAAACCTAATCATCTCTCAAAGGTTCTGCTTCCAAATCACCAAGGTTTATGACTTCAACATATGAATTTGGGGAAGATGTGATTTAGTCAATTGCAGTGCCTAATGACAAAAACTATTTATAGATTATATATATATGTATATTACATACATGTATACACACACACACACACATATATATAGACATATTTATACATATAGGGCTTCCAACCCTTTGGGCTGTAGCCCACCAGGCTTCTCTGTCCATGAGATTCTCCAGGCAGGAATAGTGAAATGTGTTGCCATTTCTTCTTCCAGGGGATCTTCCTGACTCGGGGATTGAACCCAGGTCTCCTGTATCTCCTGCATTGCAGGTAGATTGTTTTACCGCTGAGCCATGGGGAAAGCCCCGTACACAGTTCACTTGGACAGTATTTACCCTTCTTTCTGAGTTAATTGAGCAACGGTGCTCAACTATTTTCAATAAAATATTGAGACCTCCCAGAAAATCAAAGATAATTACTGAGTAAGAATAGAAGTGAATCCTAATTTCAGATCAAAATATCTTTTTTTTTTTTTTTTTTTTTTCCCAGTGGGTTTTGTCATACATTGATATGAATCTTAATACGGTGTTTTCAATTCATTTTTTTCCCATAACATTAGAAACTTAAGACTAGATTATATTTTTGTGAGTAAACCTAATAAACAAAGAAAATATGCCTTAAGGCAATGATAGTATTTAGAAACACTTTCTCATCCATTAATTCAGTCAGCAAATACTTATCGAATGCCAACCATGTCTTGAATACTATATGGGGCACAAGGAAGACAAAAATAAATGAGTCTTAGTTCTTCTCAAATATCTGATTCTAAGTCAGTAAGAGAATCAGCTCTAACAAAGCTGCATGATGCCTCGTGAGAGAGGTAGACTGGACTGCTATGACTTCTCAGAGATGATTGCAATTTAGAAAAGAATTCAGAAAATGAAAATCCCAAAGTAAGAGAAGGAGCTGGCTAGATAAAGGAGGAAGATACAAATGGACAGATTTCAGTAGGAACATGGCCGTGTACCCGTTGGAGAGGGAAGACAGGGGGAATGCTGGGGTCACTCCTTGCTTCCACAAAAGCAACTCTGTTTTTGTCTGTTTTTTTTTTTTTTTTTTTTTTTTAGCTTTACCTAACATTGTACTTCAATGAAGTTTCATAAAAATAAAAAAGATTAAAAGCTTGTAGTAAGGAAACGTTAGGAGTTCAAAATAGCCAAAACTGAGAGGGTATGTGTAGAACTGGCAGAAGATTAAATTAACAGGATTTGTGAAGAACAAATTGTAAACTTGATTCAGTGAGAACTTAAGCATAATGAGATGAGATGGAACTTTCCTCTTATATGAGGATAAAAGACCCTAATCAGAACTGGCACTATCACATCTCAGAAGGAAAAAAAAGAGAGAGAGAGCCATTCACTTGATACTAGGTATGGTCTTATAAGCACAGCTGGGATGTGTCAAGGAAGGCAAAATTCTTCTTATTCACAATAATGATAAAATCTATTGTTCCAAACTCTGCTTAGTGCTATGTGGTAGCCTGGATGGGAGGGGAGGTTTGGGAGAGAATGGATTGCATGTATATGTATGGCTGAGTCCCTTCACTGCTCACTGAAACTATCACATCATTGTTAAGTGGCTATACCCCAATAGAGAATAAAAAGTTCAAAAGAAAAAACAATCTACTGTTCCAAACAAGATCAAAGCCAAGCTATTAAGAAAAAAACACATTTTCCTTAACTGAGTTTTTCTCCCATATGAATCTTCTCCTTGATGAGGTATGTGCACATTTTAGGCATAAACTGATAAAGGTTAACACTCTCTTGAGGAAGACAGAAAGGGAATTAATGCCCACCTCCTGCAGACTGAATGCTGATGTCTCCCCAACATTCTTATGTTGAAATCCTAACCCACCGTGTGATGGTATTTGAAGGCGAGGCCTTTGGGAGGTGATCATGTCGTGAGGGGAGAGCCTCTGGAATGGGGTTAGCAGTGTTACAAAAGAGACTCCAGAGAGCTCCCCTGCTCCCTCTGACAGGTGCTGCTGCTGTTAAGTCGCTAAGTTGTGTCTGACTTTTTGCAACCCCAGGGACTGTAACCCTCCAGGCTCCTCCATCTATGGAATTTCCCAGGCAAGTTTACTGGAGTGGGTAGCCACTTCCTTCTCCAGGGGATCTTCCCAACTCAGGGAGAACATGGCAAAAAATCTCATCAATGAACCAGGAAGCAGGCTTTTACCATATACTGAATCGGTAGGTACCTTGGTCTTGGGTTTCCCAACTTTTAGAACTATAAAAAATAAATTTTTTTTGATGTATTCTCACTTGTTTATTTTTTTTCCATTTATTTTTATTAGTTGGAGGCTAATTACTTTACAATATTGTAGTGGTTTTTGTCACACATTGAATCAGCCATGGAAAAAAATAAATTTGTTTACAAGCAGTCCAGGGGGTCTCAAAGAGTCACACGTGACTTAGTGACTCAACAAAAGCAAGCTATCCAAGCTAAAGTGCTCTTTTTTAAACGGCAACCTGAGAGGACTAAGATATCATCCAAGACCACTTACGGCTTGATCAGAGAACTCTATCAATGATTTACTGAATCTTAAAGTGTCATCCAAGTTTGCAAGACTTGGATGGAATCTCCTCCTCTTGTCAGAGAGGTGAAGAACCTTGAGGGAAGGAATAGGAGCCCCAGGTCTTAACGTTTAAATGGATAACTGATGAGGGAAAGAAAGGTAAGACTATTGGTCTTAGTCTAAAAAAGTCTTCACTTTCATCCTACAGAAGACTACTCAGTCCATACCATGTCTGTCTCTGTTCCTCAGCTCACACACTAACATTCTGACAGCAATGTGGCCCTTTGACTGCAGGATCTATATTACTTGTATTATAGTCCAGTGTGTTTATTTTGAAGGAAATGAGCAAAGCAAGATGGTCCAAGGAAGTGATAATAGACTCAGAGGTACAGCTACAGAAGTGGGGTGTCAGCTTCACAAACTACCTCCACCCTTCACTGGGTAGATTATAAAGTGAAATCACCACTGTTCATCGACAGTATCCAAGAGATCCACAAGATGACAATGGAAAAAGAGATCATCTAAATATAAAAGCAGCAAGATCGGGAAAAGAAACAACTGAATATCTAGATCACAAACGAACAGTTAAAAAACATCATCATGAAGTTGCCAGAGGACCACTGAGAGATTTATGTGGGAGAACACAGATGTGAGTATATGTGTGTGTGTATATACACACGTATATATACATGAGAGCATTATATGTCCTCTTCCTCCATATAAACTTACTCAGTCTGAAAATATGTATCTTGCTTAAAAAGCTTATTCCCATTGTCAAAGCCTCAGATCTATCTCTGTAGATAGTTAGATTGACAGATAGACATGTAAATAGATAAATATCAATATAGATGATATAGGAATAGATGCTAGATGATATAGATACAGAAATATCCAAGAACTGTGAAGAGTCTGAAATTTTAATCTCCTTGCAAAATAAATTATCCTGACAGTTTTATTAATTCTGGCAGAAGACATGAGACTCCTGGATCAGAAACAAAGGACTTTATTATTCACAGCACAGAAGACAGAATGAGCTTTATGTTCACACAGGTTCCTACAGGTACAAGGCCTAGATGAATGCTACGCATAAAGTGGGTTTGTGCAGCTTTAAGGAACCCTGAGCACCTCCATCCTTATAAAGCCCCAATCTCGTAAAGGGGGCTGTAAGCAAACTTGCCCAATATTTGTCTTGGAAGGACATATTTATTTTTATTATCTTGGACAGCAAACTTATCTGTTTCCTACCTCAAGGAAATGCTAATTGTCATGCAAAGCTCCTGTAAATATGGTACAAAATAAAGTTATAAAAGATATACAGAAATGAAAGAGACAAAGGGTGAATTATATGTATGTATGTGCATTTCCTTCTAATTACTTTATAATTTCTAATGTTTAATTATTTAACCCATATGGGTGTCAGAAGATATTTTCTGTTACTTATAGCAAAGCATCCAAAATAAAACAGAGAAGTGAACTATTCGAGCTCTATAATTATGTATCGGTGTATACATACAATATGGAAAGAAGCCCAGAAATGATGAAGATCAAACAGTTGGCAATAGATACCTACAGAGAGGTGTCCAGAAGCAAGTGTATTCACAAGCCTTTCATATTTTGTTTCCAGTGTTTATATGTTTGCCTCTTATACAAATAAAACATGGATTACATAAGTATTAGCTTTCTCTGGGTGATGCTGAAGGTTACAAAGAATCTCAAATTGTCAGTACACAATATTAGTAAATCTTTATTTACCACATAAGTATGCTGTGGTCCTATAGCTATGGTTATCACTATGGTTCTGTTCTCCTTTTCAGAAAATAGGCTGGAAAGTGTCAGCTACCTATAGTACAGGTTTCTGCATAGGTCTGGTACATATCCTATTCTCTTGTATTTCACTGGTGAAAGCAATGACTGTAAATAAAGTCAGTGAGGCAGGGTTATTAAGTCTATTTTCAGGGAAGGTTAGGAAAACACTTAGGAGCAATAATAACACCACATGCAACTTTTAAGAAAAATAAAAGAATTTTTAAATAATGGGCAAATAAAAGAAAGAGTAAGGGAGAAAAAAAGGGGGGAAGGGAAGTAAGGAAAGAAGAAGGAAGATTGAGCTACTATGCTGTTAATAAGCTGGAGATCAACCAGCCTGGAGACACAAGACCACTTATAAGGCCCTTGTTGTCATCTATACAAAAAAATGAAAAACTGCTAGGAGGCATATCCAGTAATGATGTAGGACCTGTAGAGCTAAGACTTTCATCATTCTTGAAACAGAATCTAAGATAACTTTTACAATGAAAATGATGGAAAGATCAAAAATTAAATATTTTAATTATAGGATGAAATACCTGAATAAGTTGTTTCTGAAGGTAAATTTTCCCTGTGTGATAATTCAACTATTTACCCGAAGCCAACATAGTAACATTTTCAACATTCTAATTTATTGCTACATTAATTAAAAGTTATAAATTGTAGTGCATAGTAAAGTCATAGCAATAGATTTATATTGGCATGATTATAATTGGCATGATTCAAATAATTTGTGATACTACTTACCTATGAAACAAATGCTGCTACCTCATTATTTTAAGATCTTTTTATGGACTGAATGTCTGTGCCCTCCCCAAATTCATATATTGAAGCCCTCATCCTCAGGGTACTGGCATTTGGAAATGGGACCTTGGGAGGTATCCAGCTCAGAAGGGCAGGGCCTTGGTCTGATATCAGTGCCCTTACAAGAAGAGACACAACTGAGCTGACGCAGGATATAAGCATACTGTGAGAAGGTGGATACATAAGCCACCATCAGAACTCAACCATGCTGGCACCCTGATCTCAGAGTTCTGCCTTCGTAACTGTGAGAAAATGAATTTTTATAATGTAAAGCTCTCAGTCTATGCAACTTTGTTATGGTATCCCAAGCCAGCTAAGATTTGTTAACAAAATAAACAGGAATACAGACACAACAGACCAAAAACAACAAGGAACAAACCCTTCAAAGTGTTTCAGTATTTGAAAGATTCAACAAGTATGTAAATAATTGGGATAAATAACACTCTTCTTTGGGAACCAAGCTTTTTTGGGAGCCAAGCCATTTTTATCTAGCCAAATAATAAAAAAAAAAAAAAAGCATTTGTCGAACTGGAGTGCCAAGATAATACCATATATCTTTTTACAATTTGATCTTGACTTGCCTCAACTAATTTGAAGAATAGATTTTTTTCAGACAGATTGGTTAATGCCTGTTACCAACAGCCAACACAGTAGAGTTCCTTATGCTACATTCCACTGAATGTTGAATGAATGAACGATTTTATTTTTACCTGAAGGTAGACTATAAGTCCCCATGATTCAGGCTTGTCACCCCTCAGCTCCTGGACTAAATTTCTAAAATGCTTCTCAAGCACACAGATTCACTCTACACCCTATTTAAAGTATAGAAACACCTCCAACTGTTATAATGTCCATTTCATCAGTTAAAAGCTGCGTTAGTATGCACAGAGATGGAGAGAAGATGCCATTAATCTTACTAGCAACCTGTGCGGATGACAGAGAGCATGAGGGATAATAATAAAGACAATAACTAACATTTACTGAACACTTCCTATGTGCCAGGCATGGCATTAGGAATTCTGTAATAATCTAATTGGTAAAATAACCCTCTGTCAAATATACTGTTATTATTATAACAGTATACCACTTTATAAACAAGGAAACTGAAGTTAAAGGAATTTAATACCTGGGTTATTTAGTATCCACCATAGACATGATCACAAAAAAGGAATCCAAAGCTAGTGGGTAAAAAAAAAACACAGATTAAGACAGACACCAACTTGCTCTTTTCTATCTCCTTGCTGCAATGAAAATTTGTGTGAAGAAAGAAACTCCTTGGCTTTCCAAAATATGTTTGTTAAAGAGACCTCTGCCATAAAAATAGAGGCTCTATTAGGATCACACACACATACATACTCATATACATATACACAATACTAGAGCTTCATTTATCACCTAACATGATGTATAAAATTTTAGCCTTGCAACCACCAGGCATTCATCAGTCACATTCCAGGAACATCACACCATTTCTGTATCATCAGAAATGTATCCAAATGTGATTTCCCCAAAGATATGGCCCACAGGGAGAGTTTGATGAATGTCCTCTTGCAGAGGACCTTTAATAGATTTTTTACTTCTGCCTAAGCTACTTAAGTTGAGACTCTGCTGAAGGTAAGGCAATGCCAGATGACCTGTTAGGGTCCTTTCCAAGTCTCAGACTCTATTACAGAGATGCTAATATTCTGAGGAACTCAAGAACCTTTACCATCTATTATAGCTATTATTCAAATTCATGGAATTTCCTCTGGTGCTGTTGCATAACATTTGCTTTTTTAATACATTGCATTATTCAATTCATTTCCATTTTTCTCCAGCCCCTTCTAATGCCATGCTTTCTGAATGTGCTGCCAGAAGGAATAACTCTTGCAAATTAATAAGACTTGTCATAGAAAATGTCAATCTAGTATCGGAATAAGAGAGCAATAAACCAAAAGCAATTCCATAAAGTAATGGTGCATGTCTAAAAAACAAATGTCCTTTGTTTTGTCAGGTTTGTAGTGAGTTTTGATAAGTGATCTAATTTTGTTAAGCTAAAAATGATTTTTATTAATATGCTTTATGCAGTAGAATTTTATTAAAATAAACTCACCATTATTTTATTTTTTATAATTAAGAAAACTCTCCTTTTTATAGAAATTAGTATTATAGAATATATAGCAATTAACAGTGAAGAAAATCCAGTAAGATATAAAACAAGTTTGTTTAATAAATATATTTCCAATATCTTAGTATATATCTCATATGGCTAAATTTGGCAACCCATGGAAGAAGTAAGCAACATAAAACTACTAAACAGATTCTAAATTATCTAAATAGGTAAAAAATAAATATATTCTAATTCAAATGTACAGGGCTTGAAGAATTATACAGTTTTATAAGTCTACAGTGAATTGCATAGTATTATCATTACTAAGGATGAAAAACATTAAGATAATTTGACAGATGTGTGTTGTGGAAATGTTATATGCATATAAGCACATACATATGTATATATGTATATTTATGAGATTATATTTTGATAACTTAATTGCACATATTACTGACCCTCTTAGGAAATACCTCATTCCTTCTACCTTATACCCCTTCACAATAGCACTCATTTCCTTCTAAAATAGTACATATACAATTATACTTAGTATGTTAATTACTTATTGGCTAAATCCCACAGGAATATATGACCGTGCAGGATGGGATCTTCTTTTAAAACACTTTTATTATATGAAATTTTAAACATACACCAAATTAGGCAAAATTGTATAATGTAAGCCCAAGTATTCATTACCAGCTTCAACTATTGTCAACTCATGGCTATCTTTTTACATCTATACCCATATATTCTACATATACTCTGGATTATTTTGAAATAAATCTTGGACTACATATCATTTTATCTGTAAACTGTTTAGAAGGTACCTCTATAGTATACTCTGTAAAATATGTAATTATGTATTTTAATATTTAAACACATAATTACATATTTTACAGAGTATCTTATAGATACTAAAAAAAATTTACAGTAATAATTCCATCAATTAAACAGGGTTCTAAATTCACTTGCATCACTTATTTTTTCAAATGTTTGAATGAAGGTCCAAATAAGTATCATCATATATATATATCAATCTGAGACATACAGTAAGTATAGAGTTATGCTTACTACTAGGCAAGGCATGGAAAACTTGATCCAACACAAAGGAGCTGGGTTCTGTGGGACAAGATCGTCAGAATAGGTGATAAAGAATAATCACAGACCATTTGTTGAAATATGGAGGATTTACTCTTACCCTGCCATAATTAAAGGCAGGGATAGGGTGGTGACAAGCATCATAAGGAAAAGCAATTTGTCTTTGGCTTGTTGGTTCACAGAAGGACTGAGTGGAGGCAAGTTGCTGATTCCAGTTCCCTTTACTAAGTACAGATAGTGCAGCTGAGTCACAAACTGCAGACTGTCACAAAGTTCACTGTTAGGCGGTTCGGCTGATTCTAACAAATTTTCTAAGAAGTCTTGGCCCTACCTGCACAATAACGTACAACCTCTTCCACCTTCCTGACTGGATCCTGTAGAGTGTTAATCTCTCAGTGTGACTCCATGGACTACCAGGCTCCTCTGTCCATGGAATTCTCTAGGTAAGAATACTGGAGTGGGTTGCCAGTCCCTTCTCCAGGGAATCTTCCCAACCCAAGGATCAAACCAAGGTCTCCTGCATTACAGGCAGATTCTTTACCATCTGAACTATTGGGGAAGCCTGCTTCATGTAGAAGGCAAGTCCTTTTGCTTGAACTCAATGCTCGGAGAGATTTTCTTTGTTAATACTGAAATTCCTTGATTCATCTCTTACATCTTTTACAAGTTTCCATTCTTCTCCATACAAAATAGACAAATTTCCAATAAGCACATGAAAAGATGCCCAGCATCATAGGTCATTAAGGAAGTGTAAGTCAAAACCACAATGAGATACCACTTCACACCCACCAGGATAGCTATAATCAAAAAGACAGTAATAAGTGCTTAGAAGGATATAAAAATATTGGAACCGCCTTATATTGCTAGTAGGAATGGTGCAGCCACTTTGGAAAATATTTTGATAGTTCTTCAAAATATTGTACATGGAGTTACCATATGACCCAGCAATTTCATTCTCGGTTATATATCCAAGAAAATGGAAAACACATCTACACAACTGTTCATAGCAGTATTATTCACAATAACCAAAAAGGGAAAACAGCTTATTGCCTACCAACTGGTAACAGGTAAACAAAATGTGATCAATCCATACAATGGAATATTACTCAGCCATCAAAAAGAATGAATAGACGCATGGGTACACGCTCTGATGTATCTTGAGAATATTAAGCTAAGTGAAACAAGCCAGGCACAAAAAGTTACATATTGTATGATTCCTTTTAAATGAATGTCCAAAATAGGCAAATCCATGGAGATAGAAAGTAGATTAGAGCTTGTCAGGAGCTATGGAAAGGGGAGCTGGGAGTGACAGCTGATGAGTAAAGGTTTTCTTTGGGGTGGGGAGTGATGAAAATGTGCTAGAATTAGAAAGTGGTGATGGTTTCTCAAGTGTATAAATATGCTAAAAAAGAAAAAAAAAAAAACAACACTCAATTGTCTACCTAAAAGAGTAAGTTATACGCTATGCAAATCATATCTCAAATTTTAAAAGTACATAAAGCTAAAATGATTACACCAGTGCTATATTAGTACAATTTGAAGGGACAATAAATTAGATTCCAACATAATTTGTAAAGATTTAACATATCATAAAGGAAGCATGTGTGTTTGTAAGAATATATGTCTTCATATGGAAATATACAGCAATGTTAACAAGCGTTGTGTCTAGGTGGTAGAATCATCAGTTCAGTCAGTTCAGTTCAGTTCAGTCGCTCAATCATGTCTGACTCTTTGCGACCCCATGGACTGTAGCATGCCAGGCTTCCCTGTCCAGAACCAACCCCAGAGCATGCACAAACTCATGTCCATAAATTCGGTGGTGCCATCCAAACATCTCATTCTCTGTCATCCCCTTCTTCTCCTGCCTTCAATCTTTCCCAGCATCAGGATCTTTTCCAATGGGTCAGTTCTTCACTTCAGGTGGCCAAAATACTGGAGCTTCAGCATCAGTCCTTCCAATGAATATTTAGGACTGATTTCCTTTAGAATTGACTGGTTTGATCTCCTTGCAGTCCAAGGGACTCCTCAAGCGTCTTCTCCAACACCACTGTTCAAAAGCATCAATTCTTCAGTGCTCAGTTTTCTTTATGGCCCAACTCTCACATCTATACACGACTGCTGGAAAAACCATAGCTTTGACTACACGGACCTTTGTCAGTGAAGTAATGTCTCTGCTTTTTAATATGCTGTCTAGGTCAGTCATAGCTTTTCTTCCAAGGACCAAGCATCTTTTAATTTCATGGTAGAATTTTAGGTGAATTTTATTTTTTCTTGTTTATGCTTTCTAAATCTTCTACAATGAGTCAGAACAAAAATAAACATATTTTTTAAAAACAAAAATTCACATCTGTGTTCCGCAGGTCTCTTTAAACTCTCTTCATTTTTCTTCATGGTTTTTTCTTTTCTTCTACAGAGACTGGAAAATCTCAGTGACTTATCTTCAAATTCACTGATTCTTTTTTCTGCCTGCTGAACTCTGTTGTTAAAAGTCCCTAGTGAGTCTTTCTTTTGATTATTATACCTTTCAAGTCCCAATTTTCTATTTGACTCCTCCTTTTTATAATTTCTTTCTCTTTGTTGATAGCCTCTATATAGTGGTTTTCTTTCTTTTCTTTCTTTCTTTTTCTTTCTTTCCCCCATACAGTTATCCTAGTTTTCTTCAGTTTGTTGTCTATGATTTCCTTTAGTTCTTCGAGCATACTTCAGCTAGTTGCTTTAAAGTCTGTGTCTAATGAGTCCAATGTCACAATTTCCTCAAAGACCATATCTTTTAAAAAGTTTATTTTTAATTGGGGGATAAAGCATCGTAAAGCATTGCTTGCAATGTTGTGTTGGTCTCTGCTGTACAATAATGTAAGTCAGCTATAAGTACATGCATATCCCCTCCCTCTTGACCTCCCTCCCACTCCTTCTTTACTGCCAGCGAATGGGCCTTATTTATCTTGAAGTGATGTCAGCAACATGGCAACATGATATGTTCCTTCTTTTCATTCTTCCTTTTAGATTAATGAATGAGACATACAATCACTAACAAAACAGCTTGCTAAGTCCTAGGACCTCACACTAAGGGACTTAGAAGTCCTGCCCACCAGTGCAGCTGATAAAAGATAGAAAAACCTCTGCACAGGCTGAAGAACCAGGAGAGCCAAGAAAATAGCCTAGGCCCTGACTGTCAGGCAAAAACCAGATGAGTCCTGATCCAGGCAGAGGGATTATTTTGGAAAAGAGGAAGGTAAGCATTGCAAGCCGTGTTAAAAAGACTGTGCCCAGCAGGAATTCCATCCATGAGCCCCTAAGAGTACCACCCCTGGGTATACTCCTGGCAGATCCCCCAACCCTCTGAGTGCTAAGCCCACACCTCCCCTCCACTCTCTTTGTGCATGCGCTCAGTATATCCGTGAGAGCAAGCTCTGGTAGATGGGGACTACTTGGAAAACAGGCAGCAGTCAGTGAGCAAGGAGGAAACCACAAACACGAAGTACAAACCACCTCCTCCAAAACAACAGAGGGGTTTCCAGCCTGATGAATTATAAGAACCAGAAAAGATATCAAGGTTTAAGAATTTAGTCACAAGCAAGAGCACAAAGAGTAGTGTAGGTTCAACTTCACAAACACAGAGACAAAACCCAGGTAATAACAACACCACAGAATATACCTCCTGCTGAAGGCAAGGAGCACAGTTAAGGAGGAAGCTGCTATTTCAACTGTGACAGCACCAGCACATAACTATAAGGAGTACAAAAAGTCAAGTGTGGCATCATAAAAAGAAAATAGTAGTTCTGCAGGAATCAAGTCTAAAACATGGAGTACTGTGATTTAACCAAAAAAGAATTTTAAATTGCACTTATGAAGAAGAGCAATAAGTTATTTTAAAAAAACTCAGAAAGGCGATTCAATGAAATCAGGAATAAAGTATATGAAAAAAATGAGCTATTTTCCAAAGATTCTGAAATTATAATAAAGAACCAAACAGAAATTTTGGTTTGGTTGGAACTGAAGAATTTATGAAGGAGATGAAGAATGCAATAGACAGCATCTGTAGCTATTTCTGCTTTATTGACTATGCCAAAGCCTTTGACTGTATGGATCACCACAAACTGTGGAAAATTCTGAAAGAGATGGGAATACCAGCCCACCTGACCTGCCTCTTGAGAAATCTGTATGCAGGTCAGGAAGCAACAGTTAGAACTTGACATGGCATAACAGATTGGTTCCAAATAGGGAAAGGAGTATGTCAAGGCTGTATATTTGTGTCATTCTGCTTATTTAACTTATACACAGAGTACACATGACAAATGCTGGGATGGATGAAGCACAGGCTGGAATCAAGATTGCCGGGAGAAATATCAATAACCCCAGATATGCAGATGACACCACCCTTATGGCAGAAAGTGAAGAAGAACTAAAGAACCTCTTGATGAAAGTGAAAGAGGAGAGTGAAAAAGTTGGCTTAAAGCTCAACATTCAGAAAAATAAGATCATGGCATCTGGGTCCATCACTTCATGGCAAATAGATGAGGAAACAGTGGAAACAGTGACAGACTTTATTCTGGGGGGCTCCATAATCACTGCAGATGGTGACTGCAGCCATGAAATTAAAAGATGCTTACTCCTTAGAAGGAAAGCTATCACCAACCTAGACAGCATATTAAAGCAGAGACATTATTTTGTCAACACTGGTCTGTCTAGTCAAGGCTATGGTTTTTCCAGTAGTCATGTATGGATGTGAGAGTTGGACTATAAAGAAAGCTGAGCACCGAA
This sequence comes from Dama dama, assembly GCF_033118175.1. Lineage (NCBI taxonomy): Eukaryota > Metazoa > Chordata > Mammalia > Artiodactyla > Cervidae > Dama > Dama dama. The sequence goes on from NC_083711.1 coordinate 24,310,178, forward strand.
GAATTGATGCTTTTGAACTGTGGTGTTGGAAAAGACTCTTGAGAGTCCCTTGGACTGCAAGGAGGTCCAACCAGTCCATCCTAAAGGAAATCAGTCCTGAATATTCATTGGAAGGACTGATGTTGAAACTGAAACTCAAGTAATTTGGCCACCTGATGTGAAGAACTGACTCATTTGAAAAGACCCTGATGCTGGGAAAGACTGAAGGTAGGAAGAGAAGGATGAGATGGTTGAATGGCATCACTGACTCAATAGACATGAGTTTGAGTAAACTCCAGGAGTTGGTGATGAACAGGGAGGCCTGGCATGCTGCAGTCCATGGGGTAGCAAAGAGTCGGACATGACTAAGCACCTGATCTGAACTGTAGCAGGGAAGATCATACGGAAAAATGAGTAAGTGACTTGGATAGGAATTTTGCAATAACACAGAAGAGACAAAAGAACAGATTTAAAAAGCATGAAGACAGCCTATGGGAGCCATGTAATTCCATAGAAAAGACAAATATAAGAAAAATCGGTGCCCCAGATGGAAAAGAGAAGAAGAAAGTTGTAGAGAGTTACTTTAAAAACTAATAGCTGAGAATTTCTCAAACTTGATGAAAGACTTCTACATATATGTTGTGATGCTAATAGAGCCCTCTATTTTCTTAACACAAAAAGGCATTCTCCAAGACACATTCAATGATAGTGTTGAAAATCAATGATAAAGAAAAAATCTTAAAGGTAGCCAGGGGTGGAGATTTAGCCTACAAAGGAAACACCATTAGCTATGAGCATATTTCTCAGGAGACTACAAAACAGAAGATAATGGAATGACATAATTAATGTGTTGAACAATAAAATTGCTAGCCAAGACTTGAACCACTAAAGTTATCCTTCAGGAGAAGTAAAGGCCTTCTAAGACAATAAATAGCTGAAGGAGTTTACCAACACTAGACATGACTTGAAAAGATGCTGAAAGGAAATTGTCTAGCCAAAGTGATAAGATGCTTATCAGCAAATGAAAATATATTTAAGTATTTAATATACAGACCAAGGTGAAAATATGTGTCAGTCAGTCAGTCAGTTCAGTCGCTCAGTCATGTCCGACTCTCTGTGACCCCATGAATCGCAGCACGCCAGGCCTCCCTGTCCATCACCAACTTCCGGAGTTTACTCAAACTCATGTCCATTGAGTCCGTGATGCCATCCAGCCATCTCATCCTCTGTCATCCCCTTCTCCTCCTGCCCCCAGTCCCTCGTGCAGACAGACTTAAAAATTGTAACTCTATATTCAGTTCAGTTCATTTCAATCGCTCAGTTGTGTCCGACTCTTTGCGACCCCATGAATCACAGCATGCCAGGCCTCCCTGTCCATCACCAACTCCTGGAGTTTACTCAAACTCATGCCCATTGAGTCGATCATGCCATCCAGCCATCTCATCCTCTGTCGTCCCCTTCTCCTCCTGCCCCCAATCCCTCCCAGCATCAGGGTCTTTTCCAATGAGTCAACTCTTCACATGAGGTGGCCAAAGTATTGGAGTTTCAGCTTCAGCATCAGTCCTTCCAATGCACACCCAGGACTGATCTCCTTTAGGATGGACTGGTTGGATCTCCTTGCAGTCCAAGGGACTCTCAAGAGTCTTCTCCAACACCATAGTTCAAAAGCATTGATTTTTTAGCGCTCAGCTTTCCTCACAGTCCAACTCTCACATCCACACATGACCACTGGAATGATGCTATAATAATTCAATTACAGCATAAAGGCTAAAGGAAAAGAGTAGTAAAAATAACCATAGGTACTATAAATTGTTAAGAAATACACATCAAAAGAGATAAATTCTGATATTAGTAATAGAAAAGGAAGAAGTAAAAGAGTCATGCCTTCATTGGTAATAGACACTAAATTTCTATCAGCCTGAATATTTTATTTGTAAGTTATTTTATCTAAGCTGCATGGTAGCCACAAAGTAAAATCCTAGAGCAAATCCACAGCAGACAAAGAAATAGGAAACAGAGTATGCCACCATGGAAAATAATAAATTTTAAAAGCTAGACAGAAAAAAAAATGGAAATACAGAACAACCAGAAAGAAATTATTAATAATAATATGGCATTAGTAAGTCCTTACATACCATTAATTACTCTAAATGTAATTGGTTGAATTCACCAATCAAAAGCAAAGTAGCTGGATGGGTTAAAAAATAGCGCCCAACTATATGTTGCCTGGGGGCTTCCCAGGTAGTGCTAGTGGTAATGAGCCAAGCTGCCAGTGCAGGAGATGTAAGAGACATGGGTGCAATCCCTGAGCTGGGAAGATGCCCTTGAGGGTGTGGCAACCCATTCTAGTATTCTTGCCTGGAGAGTCCCTAGAGGAGCCTGGAGGGCTACAGACCATAAGGTTGCAAAGAGTTGGATATGACTGAAGCAACTTAGCACACATACACTGCCTACAAGAGACTCACTTGACTCTTAAGGATGTACATAGGCTCAAAGAGAAAGGGTGGAAAAAGATTTTCTGGGCAGGTGAAAACCAAAATAAAGCAGAGGAAGGTGTACTAACATTAGACGAAGTAGACTTTAAGACAAAAATGGTAACAAGAGACAAAGAAAGTCATTATGTAATCATAAAGGGATCAATCCATCAAGAAGCTATAACAATTGTTAATGAATATGCACTCAACATTGGAACATTTAAATACACCAACAGATATGAAGGGAGAAATGGACAATACAATAATAGTAGGGGACGTCAATATCCCACTTTCAACAATGAATAGATCATCCAGACAGAAAATCAACAAGAAAATGATGGATTTGAAACAAACATTAGACCAAATGGACCTAACAGACATCTATAAAACAATCCATCGAACAGGAGCAAAATACACATTCTTCTCAAATGCACACAGAACATTCTCTAGAATATATCATATGATAGGATACAAAATTAGTCTTAATAAATTTAAGAAGGCTGAAATTATACCAAGTATATATTCTGACATCAATAGTATGAAAGCAGAAAATCTGGAAAATCTACAAATATCTAAAAACTAAACAACACACTGTTGAACAGCCAACAGATCAAAAGAAAAATCAAAGCTTATATCAAAACAAAAATGGAAACACAACGTATCAGAACTTATGGGACACTGAAAAAGTAGGTCTGGGGGGAAGATTATGGTGATAAGTACATACATTAAGAAATTAGAAAGATTACAAAAAAACAACACCTAACTTTATACTTCAATTAACTAGAAAAAGAAAAACAGCTTAAGTCCAAAATTAGCAGAAGGAAGAAAATAATAAAATCAAAGTGGATATAAATGAAACTGAAATCACACACAAAAAAACAGAGAATTTAAATAAAACTATTTTATTTTTTTCAAAGATAAAACAAAAATAACAAAACTTTTAGTGAGACTAAGAAAGAGAGAAAACTCAAATAAAATCAGAAATATAAGAGGAAAAATTAAAACTGACACTACAGAAATACGTAGTATAATAAGAGACTACTATGAACAATCACAGGGATTCCCAGGTGGCTCAGTGATAAAGAATCCGACTGCCAATGCAGGAGTCATAGGAGATACAGATTGGACCCCTGGGTTGGGAAGATACCCTGGGGGAGGAAACGGCAACCCACTCTAGTATTCTTGCCTGGAAAAATCCCACGGACAGAGGAGCCTGGCAGGCTACAGTCCATGGGATCACAAAGAGTCGGCACAACTGAGCATACAGACAAAAACAATTACATACCAACAAATTAGATAACCTGTAAGAAAAAGATAAGTTGCTAGAATCATACAAACTACCACAAATGGGCAAGAAAAAACAGAATGCCTGAACATGCAGAGTAAGGATGTTGAACCAGTAATCGAAAACCTCCCAATATAGAAGACCCCAGGACCAGATGGCTTCAATGACAAATTCTAGCAAACATTTAGAGAAGAATTAATGCCAGTCCTTCTCAAACTTTTCTAAAAACAACTGTAGAGGAGGGAGCACTTCTAAACCCTTTGAACAAGAGCACTATTACCCTGACCAAAGCCAAATAAGGACACCACAAGAAAAGAAAACTATTGCTCAGTATTCTTAAAAAACAAAGATGAAAAATATCCCAACAAATATTAGCAAACCAAATGCAAAAACTCATTAAAAGGATTATACACCATGATCAAGTGAGATTTATCTCTGGGCTACAGGTGTGGGTCAACATGTGAAAATCAATAAACGTGGCAAACCATATTGGTAAGACGAAATATGGTTTGGCTGAAGGTGACTCTACACATGGACATCACCAGATGGTCAATACTGAAGTCATTGATTATATTCTTTACAGCTGAAGATGGAAAGTTCTATACAGTCAGCAAAAACAAGACCTCGAGCTGATTGTGGCTCAGATCATGCTCTCCTTATTGCAAAATTCAGGCTCAGAGTGAAGAAAGTAGGGCAAACCACTAGGGCATTCAGGTATGACCTAAACCAAATCCCTTATGAGTATACAGTGGAGGTGACAAACAGATCCAAAGGATTATATCTGGTAGACAGAGTGTCTGAAGACCCATGGACAGAGGTTCACAACATTGTACAGGGGGTGGTAACGAAAGCCATTTCCAGGAAAAAGACATGCAAGAAGGCAAAGTGGTTGTCTGAGGAGACCTCACAAATAGCTGCAAAAGGAAGAGAAGTAAAAGGCAAAGGAGAAACAGAAAGAAACATCCAACTGAATTCAGAGATATAGAGAATTGCAAGGAGAGATAAGAAAGCCTTCTTAGGTCAAAGAAAGAAAGGAAAAACAATAAAATTGGAAGACTAGAGATCTCTTCAAGAAAATTGAAGACACCAAGGTTATCTCTCAATTTTATGGAAAGCCAAATAAGCAATTTCAATGGAAGTTCAATTCAGTTGCTCAGTGGTGTCAGACTCTTTGTGACCCCATGGACTGTAGCACACCAGGCTTCCCTGTCCATCACCCACTCCCAGAGCTTGCTCAAACTCATGTCCATCCAGTCGGTGATGCCATCCAACCATCTCAACCTCAGTTGTCCCCTTCTCCTTCTGCCTTCAATCTTTCCCAGCATCAGGGTCTTTTCAAATGAGTCAGTACTCTGCATTCAGTGGCCAAGGCATTGGATTTTCAGCTTCAGCATCAAAGAATACTCAGGACTGATTTCCTTTAGGATTCACTGGTTTGATCTCCTTGCAGTCCAAGGGACTCTCAAGAGTCTTCTCCAACACCACAATTCAAAAGCATCAATGATTCAATGCTCAGCTTTCTTTATAGTCCAACTCTCACATCCATACATGACTACTGGAAAAACCATAGCTTTGACTAGATGGACCTTTGTTGTCAAAGTAATGTCTCTGCTTTTTAATATGTTGTCTAGGTTGGTCATAGATTTTCTTTCAAGGAGCAAGTGTCTTTTAATTTCATTGGCTGCAGTCACATCTGCAGTGATTTTGGAGCCGAAGAAAAGAAAGTCTGCCACTATTTCCATTGTTTACCCATCTATTTGCCATGAAGTGATGGGACCAGATGCCATGATCTTAGTTTTTGAATGTTGAGTTTTAAGCCAACTTTTTCACTGTCCTCTTTCACTTTCATCAAGAGGCTCTTAAGTCCTTCTTCGCTTTCTGCCATAAGGGTGGTGTCATCATGGTATCTGAAGTTATTGACATTTCTCCCAGCAATCTTGATTCCAGCTTGTGCTTCATGCAGCCCAGCATTTTGCATGATGTACTCTGCATATAAGTTAAATAAGCAGGGTGACAATATACAGCCTTGACGTACACCTTTCCCAATGTGGAACCAGTATGTTTTTCCATGTCTGGTTCTAACTGTTGCTACTTGACCTGCATACAGATTTCTCAGGAGTCAGGTAAAGTGGTTTGATATTACCATCTCTTTCAGAATTTTATACATTTTGCTGTGATTCACACACTCAAAGTCTTTGGTGCAGCCAGTAAAGCAGTAGATGTTTTTCTGGAACTCTCTAGGTGTTTTTTTTTATGGTCCAATGGATGTTGGCAATTTATTCTCTGGTTCCTCTGCCTTTTCTAAATCCAGCTGGAACATGTGGAAGTTCATGGATCACGTAGTGCTAAAGCCTGGCTTGGAGAATTTTGAGCATTACTTGCTAGGGTGTGAGATGAATCCAGTTGTGTGGTAGTTTGAACACTCTTTGGCAATGGAAAGATGGGTACAATAAAGTACAGAAATGGCAAGGACCTAACAGAAGCAGTGATTAGAAGAGGTGGTAGGAATACACAGTAGAACTATATGCAAAAATATTTAATGAATGGGACAAGGAAGGTGGTGTGGTCACTCACCTAGAGCAAACATCCTGGAGTGTAAAATCAAGTGGGCCTTAGGTAAAAGTATGATTTTACCACTCAATATGCCAGCAAATTTGGAAAACTCAGCAGTGGCCACAGGAATAGAAATGGTCAGTCTTCATTCCAATCCCAAAGACAAGCAATGCCTAAGAATGTTCAAACTACGGTACAACTGTGCTCATTTCATATACTAGCAAGGTAATCTTCAAAATCCTTCAAGACTGGCTTCAAAATTACATAAACCAAGAGCTTCCAGAAGTAACAACTGGATTTATAAAAGGCAAAGGAACCAGAGATCAAATTGTGAATATCCATTGGATAATAGAAAAAGCAAAGGAATTAAAAAATTAAAAATCTGCTTCATTGACTATGCTAAAGCTCTCGACTGTGTGGATCAGAAAAAAACTGTGGAAAATTCTTAAAGAGATAGGAATACCAGACCACCTTATCTGTGTCCAGAGAAACCTGTATGCTGAACAAGAAGCAACAGTTAGAGCCAGACATGGAATAACAGATTGGTTCAAAATTGGGAAAGGAGTATGTCAAGGCTGTATATTGTCACCCTGCTAATGCAACTTATATACAGTGTACATCATGTGAAATGTTGGGCTGCATGGCTCACAAACCCAAATAAAGGTTGAAGGGAGAAATATCAACAAGCTCACATATGCAGATGATATCACTATAATGGCAGAAAGTGAAGAGAAACTAAAGAGCCTTTTGATGAAAGTGAAAGAGGAGAGTGAAAAAATCTGACTTAAAACACAACATTCAAAAAACTAAGATCATGGCATCTGGTCCCATCACTTCATGGAAGAAGTGGAAACAGTGGCAGATTTAATTTTCTTGGGCTCCAAAATCACTACAGCTGGTGACTGCAGCCATGAAATTAAAAGACACTTGCTGCTTGGAAGAAAAGCTATGACAAAACTAGACAGTGTATTTAAAAGCAGAGACATTACTTTGCCAATAAAGGCCCATCTAGTCAAAGTTATGATTTTACCAGTAGTCATGTACGGATGGGAGAATTGGACCGTAAAGAAGGCTGAGCGCTGAAGAACTGATGTTTTTGGACTGTGGTGTTGGAGAAGACTCTTGAGAATCCCTTGGACTGCAAGATCATACCAGTCAATTTTAAGGCAAATCAACCCTGAATATTTGTTGGAAGGAATGATACTGAAGCTGAATCTCCAATACTTTGACCATTGATGCAAAGAGCCAACTCAGTGGAAAAGACCCTGATGTTGGGAGAGGTTGAAGGCAGGAGGAGAAGGGGATGACAGAGGATGAGATGGTTGGATGGCATCACAAACTCAATGGACATGTGTTTGAACAAAATCTGGGAGATGGTGAAGGACGGGGAAACGTGGCACACTGCAGTCCATTGGGTCACAAAGAGTCAGACATAACTGAGTGACTGAACTACAATGACTGGAACTATGAGATTTTTACTTAACAGGTCCCAGGTAACAGAGTGGTAAAGAATCTGCCTGCCAGTGCAGGAGACACAGGAGAGACAGGTTCAATGCCTATGTCAGGAAGACCCCCTGGAGAAGGAAATAGCAACTGGCTCCAGTATTCTTGCCTGGAAAATTCCATAGACAGAGGAGCCTTGTGGGCTTCTGTCCATGGGTTGTAAACAGTCGGACAAGAGTGATCATGCAGGGACCTTGCCTACTAACCTTAATCTGTATTTACTTTCTCCCATGTTCAAAGTGATATGTCTCAACAAAAACAAGAAACTTTTTGTCACCATATTATTGGGATAGATTCCTAGAAGTAGGATTGTTAGGTCAAAGGGCGAACATACCTGTAGCTTTGCTGCATTAGTTGCTCAGTCATGTCTGACTCATTGCAACCCCATGCACTGTAGTCCCTCAGGCTCCTCTGCCCATGGGATTCCTCAGGCAAGAATAGTGGAGTGGGTTGCCATTCCATTCTCCAGGGGATCTTCCTGATCCCAGGTCTCCCTCATTGCAGGCAGATTCTTTACCATCTTAGCCACCAGGAAAGATCTGAAAGTGAAAGTGAAAGTCGCTCAGTCGTGTCCAACTCTTTGCAACCCGGTGGACTATACAGTCTGTAGAATTTTCCAGGCCAGAATACTGGAGTGGGTAGCCTTTCCCTTCTCCAGGGGATCTTCCCTACCCACAGATCGAACCCAGGTCTCCCACATTGCAGAGGGATTCTGTACCAGCTGAGCCACAAGGGAAGCCCAAGAATACTGGAGTGGGTAGCCAATCCCTTCTCCAGCAGATATTCCTGACCCAGGAATCAAATTGTGGTCTCCTGCATTGCAGGCAGAATCTTTTCCAACTGAGCTATCAGGGAAGCCCCAGAAACAGTCAATTTACTGGAGTGGGTAGCCTTTCCCTTCTCCAGGGGACCTCCCCAACCTGGGATCAAACCCAGGTCTCCCACATTGCAGAGGGATTCTTTACCAGCTGAGCCACAAGGGAAGCCCAAGGAAGACCTAGGTATTGTCAAATACCCCTTCATAGAGATTGAACCAGTTTGCATTCCTATTACAAATACACATTTTTCCTATTACAAATACACATACAAATACACATCTTTTTTCCCATTGACACACCAAAAGAATATATTGTCAAACATTTGGACTCTGCCAGACTAACCACTGAGAAATAGTATCCTGTGTAGTCTTTTTTGTTTTTTTTTTTAATGAAAAACATCCTCTTAAAAACTTTTTATTTTATATTGGACTATAGTCAGTTAACATTGTGATAGTTTCAGGTACAAAGCAGAGCAACTCAGCCATACATGTTCATGTATCCATTTTCCCCCAAATTCCCCTCCCCAGGCTGCCATGCAACTTTGAGCAGAGATCCTTGTGCTATAGAGTAGGTCCTTGTTTGCTATCCATTTTAGATTATAGCAGTGTCTACATATTCATCTCAAATTCCCTATCTCTTCCCCTCACACTTCCCGCAGATAACCAAAATTTGTTCTCTAAGTCCGTGAGTCTGTTCCTGTCTTGTAAATAAGTTAATTTACGCCATTTCTTTTTAGATTCTGCATATAGGGGATATCATATGGTATTTCTCTTTCTCTGTTTGACTTACTTCACTCAGCATGACAATCTGTAGGTCCCTTGGTTCCCACAGAATTGCACCTAGGAACAGAAGGAACAGCCATGGACTGTCTTCGCGGTATCAAAACAGTGAGGTTCCGCCACCCCCAGAACTGCCCAGTCTCTGCGGGAGGTTGTGTTGGCTTGTTTGAATAATGCTATAGGTTGGCAGGGAACCGGAACCTCTACTTAGGGATAAGCAGCAATGGCACTGGTCTGTTTTACAAGAGGCTTGTTTGACTAGGAAACCTCATCCAACAGGGGCAGAGTGGTAGTCGTGGGGGGCTTGCAGTTAGACCGAATGAGTCCCTGAAATTTCAAGTCGGCACACAATACTCAACTTTAAGGTATTACAGTAAATACCTTAAACTTACGGTATTTAAACTACAGTATCCAGTGAGGGTGGTTGCCTGGAGGAAAAGCACATTTGAAAAAGCTCCTGAAGGAGCTCTTTAATTCATCTTTTGCTCAAGTCCACCCTACCTGTGACACATCCAACTAAGCAGTCATGCATGAAAGACTTTACTCTGATGCTTTGCAGGTGTCATAGATGTCTGAAATCTTCAATATGGAAAACCAACGGCTTATCTTAGTAGTCTCATACAGAAACCAAAATAAATATCCAAATTGGCTTATGCAAATTGCACATACACAGATTGATGATTAAATGAACATATAACTGTGAGACAGAATGCATTGCTTTATATCAAATGATAAATATAAAATGAATAATGAAACCACTTTAAACTAACAGACACCTTAAATTTGGTAAATGATTAAGCCTCTAATGGAATCATCACTGTGGAAAATGACAAGAAATGTACATTTATTTGATGAATGCATTTTGTAAATATCCAGCCATTAGCTTTAAAAGTGTTTCATTTCTAATCTACACATATCATGTCTTTTGTAAAACCACCCTCATTCCTAGGTAAGAGAATTTTCAGTGGTGGTCAAATCTTTGGTGATATTACTTCTACATCCACACTGACATTGACATTCTCTGGCATTGACAAAGCCTGCTAAAATGCTCCCCCAAAATGAGCAGAAATGTGTTGATGGGGTTTTTTTGATAGTTCTGAGTTGCTGAACTTTGGCACAGACTTTTAATTAGCCATTCATGCTCACAGAGGATTTCTTCCAGAAAATGGTGCAACAATATGCTAACTTTCTGTTTAAACTGCTTGAATTAATTATCTGCCTTTGGTAAAAAACTCATATTTTACAAGAATTTAATGCAGTATATGGACCTTGTCCAGTGGCTGTTAAGAAGTATACAATTTTAAAAGATCTTTAAAGGAATGTCTATGCATTTGTAGTTTTGAATGCATCTCATCTTACATATGTTATTTTGTTTGGAGATTTTTAATAAAACAAATTCAACAAAAGATGGAAAAATAGGATCATTTCAGTAGAAATAGTTTAGGCATTTAGAACCCCATAATTATTTTATACATCATAAAATTAAATTCTTCATGAATGGAGATTAAAGCAAAGTAATTATTTTTGGAAAATTTAAGATGACAGTTGTTCTTTAAGGGCTATACAATTCTTTTGCTGTAATACAACCATTCTTTATTTAACTTAGATAAACAGATTGATTGATAAATAGAGTATTTGCTAATGGATACAGGTGATAAAAATCTACATTCATGGAATTCACAGTTTTGAGGATGATAGGCAAAGACAATACGTGAGAAAAAATGTTAACTACTGACTGCTGCTGCTGCTGTCACTTCAGTCGTGGCCGACTGTGCGACCCCAGAGACGGCAGCCCACCAGGCCCCCGCCTCCCTGTGATTCTCCAGGCAAGAACACTGGAGTGGATTGCCATTTCCTTCTCCAATGCATGCAAGTGAAAAGTGAAAGTGAAGTTGCTCAGTCGTGTCCGACTCTTAGCGACCCCATGGACTTCAGCCTACCAGGCTCCTCCATCCATGGGATTTTCCAGGCAAGAGTACTGGAGTGGGGTGCCATTGCCTTCTCCGAACTACTGACTAGCACTATGTGATTATTAAAATTAAATGATAATGTTAAAAATTGTGCTAGTTTAGATTACATAGTCAGGAAGATCTGAAAAATGGCATTTAATCTTAATTCTGACTCTTGGACAACAAGGAGAACAAACCAGTCAATCCTAAAGGAAATCAACCCTGAATATTCATTGGAAGGATTGATGATGAAGCTGAACCTTCAATACTTTGGCCACCTGATGCAAAGAGCTGACTCATTGGAAAAGACTCTGATGCTGGGAAAGATTAAAGGCAAAAAGAAAAGGGGACGGCAGAGGATGATGAGATGGTTAGATAGTATCACTGACTCAATGGACATGAATTTGAGCAAACTCCAAGAAATAGTGAAGGACAGGGAAGCCTGGCATGCCTGCTGTCCATGGGATCACATATCATCAGACATGATTTAGAACTGAAAAATATATGAAATTAGAGGAGTAAAGGTAGGCACAATCTAGATGAGATTGATAAATCAGAGTAAGGAGTGGATTTTATTCTGTGTGATGAGTGGTAATTAAAGAGTTAAAACAAGGATGCTCTGGTCACTCTGGATTTAAAAGGAGCCAGGATTGGAAGGCTGAAAGAGTCAAAACTGGCACATCAGTAAGGTTGTGTCCAAAAGGCTGGATATGTGATTATGAGAGAGACAGAGAAATCAAAATAACCTGATTTTTGCCTTAAGTCTTTTGGGGGAGGTATTCACTATGGTATTTACTGAAATAAGGAAGATTAGTAAGGAGCAGATTTGGAGAAATAGGAAAAAGTTTGGGCCATATTATGTTTGAGATGCCTCTTCACTAAATGGAAATGCCAAGGGACCAATTTGTTCAATCAGGATTTTAGGTACAGTATGGGCTTGAGTCATCTTCTTAAAGATGATGTTTTAAACCATGCAAATGCTTGAGATTGTTGAGAGAACGTGGATAGAGCCCTGGACAGGACCCTGGGAAACTTCAAAGTCTGAGTTTGAGAGAAAGAGGAATTACCAAAGACAGAAAAGAGTAACCAGTGAGTTAGGATAAAAAATAAGAGAATTTGGAAAACTTGTAAGAGTTTCAGTGCTTTATAAATGCAGTCCTCGCCCCATAATTAAAGATAACTGAATGACAATTGTTTGTTTATCATGTTATCTTTCCTGCACTCCAAGGAAATGTGATATGAACTTTGTTTTTGTTGGTGGTGACTGCTTTGACATGTGAGTGCATGTGGAAAACACATTCAATTTGAATACAAAATTTCAGTTTTTTCTATATATAATAGGACTAAAATCGATGAATAGTTAAACAGAGAAGCCTACAACTAAAGTAGATGAATAGTTAAGAAAGAAAACTCTTACATCATCAGGATATTCACAGAGGTCTTGTCCAATACTGTTCAGACCAGGTAAATCAGAAACATAATTAGCTATGGACAGGGTAGGAAAATGTTTAAATATTTGTTTATGTGTAGATGGGCTTCCCTGGTGACTCAGACGGTAAGGAATCTGCCTTCAGTGTGGGAGACCTGGGTTCAATCCCTGGGTTGGGAAGATCCCCTGGAGAAGGGAATGGCAACCCACTCCAGTATTCTTGTCTGCAGAATCCCCATGGACAGAGGAGCCTCGTGGGCTATAGTCCATGGGGTCGCAAAGAATTGGACATGACTGAGCATACACATGCTAGATGCTAGACATAGGGTAAATCTGCTTCTAACACAAGCAAGGGATATAACCTCATATTAGACATAGCTGCATAATTTATATTTCTAATAATACCATCAGCATAATGTAAAACAACTCTTATTTTCAGAGGTCTACAAGTATAGATTTTTTTCTCTTGCTCCAGTGGTTTTAGGACTATTCAAGAGCTGCTGCTGCTGCTGCTGCTAAGTCGCTTCAGTCGTGTCCGACTCTGTGCGACCCCATAGACGGCCGCCCACCAGGCTCCCCCGTCCCCGGGATTCTCCAGGCAAGAACACTGAAGTGGGTTACCATTTCCTTCTCCAATGCATGAAAGTGAAAAGTGAAAGTGAAGTCACTCAGTCATGTCTGACTCTTAGCGACTCCATGGACTGCAGCCTGCCAGGCTCCCCCATCCATGGGATTTTCCAGGCAAAAGTACTGGACTGGCTTGCCATTGCCTTCTCCCCAAGAGCTGCTGGAGAATATTTTTCACTTGTGAAAAGAAAAACAAAACAAAACAAAACACTACAACCACCATCTTAGGACTTTCAAACTTCTGGATCTCACTGCCAATCATACTAGTTAATTTTAGTAGTTTCTGCTGTATTTAGCCATTTTCTATAGCAATATTAATTCTTTGAGGAAAAATCCTTACAAATTCAGAATCAGGAGGTTTGGATTCTAGCTTCCGGTCTGCCACAGTTAAACTGGGTGACTCCAAATATCTCATTTCATAACTCTAAAATAAGAGCATGGGGGTTAGCAGATGATTCTTAAGGTTGCTCCTAATGGTCCTTCTAATGTTCAAGTTGTGTTTTATAAGCTACATAAATTCCTATTGTTTTCCATCTCTACTTGATGCTCTCTTTCTTCACTGTTATCACACAACCCTCCCTAACCCCCCTACTCCGAGGTCTGGCAGTTTTCATAAGGCAACTTCTTAATTTAAACCAACTCCGCTTCACGTCCCAAAGTTTAGAACTGTGTTCTGTGTGCTTGACCTTGACATTCTGACGTCCTCCCCACTACCTCATCAAACAGCCAACCTTACCCTTCTTCTTACAGCACATGCCTGGGTCATTTTATTAGCAAGCCCTTTTGTGGTCATACCCATGTGAACTGTAGCTGTGAACACCACACTACAGGGGGTCGGAAGTTTGGACTGGAAATAGGAAGCCAACTCCTGAATCAGCTTCCAAACAGTTTGATCATCTCATGGGGTAAGCAAGCAGGGGGTTACCTCAACCGTATGTGGGTCCTTTCCTACCAACCCAGAGCCCACCCTTGGGATCTGGGACAGAAATCAGATCAGCAGTCAACTGGGGGCTGGGCAGGGCAAGGGTGGGAGGAAGGGATTACAGAGGACTTGAGGAAACTTGGAGAGTGAGTATGTTTATTATCTTGAAAGGGGTGATGCTATGATGAGTGTGAGCCTATGTCAAGGTTTATCAAATTGTATACATTAAACATATGCCATGTACTCTTCAATAAGGATGCTTTTTAATAGCCATGGGATATAAAAGATAAAAGCATAAAAAATAAGAGAGAGAGATTGATTAATTGATTGATTGATCTAGGAGTTAAAATTGACTGACTTGGGAGTGGTTAGTGAAGCAGGCTAAGCTGACTCTCCCATCTTGCTTAGGGAACCAGGTTTCTCCAAGGTAATACAGCAGATAATGCCTATGGGACAGAGGCACAAATTTGAAGTGGAAAACGTATGTGAAGGCATCCTGAAAACTGTAGGGGTAAAAATACCAGTATAGTAAAAAGTGCCTTTTTTTAGATGCTAAACATACAGCTGAATTTTCATTTTATTTAACTGTGTTAAAGAACACTTAACATGAGATCTGTCTTATCAGATTTTAAGTGTAAAATACATCCTGGTTGACTATAGACACAATGTTGCACAGCAGACATCTAGAGTTTATTCATTCTGCACCACTGAAACTTTATACACGGTGATTAGTAAGTCCCCATTTCAGCCTTCCTTAGCCCTGGCACCCATTATTCCACTCTTCAACTGTATAAATTTGACTAATTTAGAGAGCTCCCATAAGGAGAATCATGCAGCATGTGTCCTTCTGTGATTGGCTTTTTTCATTTAGCATGTCTTAAAGATTTATCTGAAGTATGGTTAACTGTCCTTTCTGTCCTTTTAAGACAGAAAAGTTATAAGAGGAAGCACACAATTAATGAGTGAGTAGCCACAGAGACAAGTGCTGGGGAAATGCAGACTGTGTTGTTCTGTGATTGAGTGGTACTCGAAGCCTGCTTCATCCCTTCCTGAGTTAGTTACTTTAAGAAAAAAAACTGTCAGTCCCATACAAGCACAGTGTCAAGTTAATTACATGAAATATAAGACCCATTTAAGTTGCATTTGTTAACATCTTAGAAACATTCCAATATTAGTGTGATCACTTTATACTTTTGCTGGAAGAGTAACTTATGATCAGGAAAATGGTAGACAAAACTAATTCATAACGGAAGTTCATAACTTTTAGAATCAAGTCTTGATAATAAGATTTCTGACAAATATTTAAGGTCACAAATTAGCATTTTTTGAGGAGAGACCAGTGATTGAAAGATGTCATCTGTCTTATTACCTGCTACCCTCGAGTTATTTGCATTCATCTCATTCGAACTACCAACCCATTAAGTATAGAATGCCTGTCTTATTTCTGCATCTCCCGGAACACCCTAAACAGAGCTTTGAATGAGCTGATATGCAGTAAATATTTATTGACTAGTCTAGGAGAGATGCCCTCTCATCTAAAACAATTTATGTCAATTAATAAAAAAATTTTAGTTAAAGCTGTAAGTCATTAACATAGAATATGCTTTGCTTCAAATGTATTTTTTTCATGCAATAGTTCTATTTTTAATTTTTTAATTAATTTATTTTTTATGGAAGGATAATTGCTTTACAGAATTTTGTTTTCTGTCAAACCTCAACATGAATCAGCCATAGGTATACATATATCCCTCCCTTTTGGACCTCCCTCCCCTCTCCCTCCCCATCCCACGTCTCTAGGTTGATACACAGCCCCTGTTTGAGTTTCCTGAGCCACAGAGCAAATTCCCATTGGCTATCTAGCAGAAAGAGAAAGATAAATACCGTATTCTAACACATATACACGGAATCTGGAAAAAAATGGTTCTGAAGAATTTACTTAAAGGGCAACAATGGAGAAACAGACATAGAGAATAGACTTAATGGACATGGGGAGAGGGGAGGAGAGAGTGAGATGTAGGCAAAGAATAACATGGAAATTTACATTACCAAACATTGTATTTTAATAAAGAACGTCTGCCTGCAACGCAGGACACTCAGGTTCAATCCCTGGGTCGGGACGGTCCCCTGGAGAAGGGAATGGCAACCCACTCCAGCATTCTTTCCTGGAGAATTCTATGGACAGAGGAGCCTGGCAGGCTACAGTCCATGGAATTGCAAAGAGTCGGACAAAGCTGAGTGAGTAACACACGCACATACAAGCACACATGAATTCCCTGTTTTTTAAATGCAGACACAGGTCACATTCCCTGTTGTCGCTTATGTAAACCACCATAACACAGAGGAGGGCACGGCAGCCCACACCAGTATTTTTGCCTGGAGAATCCCCATGGACAGAGGAGCCTGGTGGGCTACAGTCCGTAAGAGTCAGACACGACTAAAGTGACTTGGCATGCTAGCACTGTAACACATATGGTATATGATTTCAGATTTTGCTTTCTTTAAAATGGAGTTAAAACTTAAAGACTCCTGTGAAGCAAGCCCAATGCAGAATTGGAGTTAGAATTTTCTCTCAATTTTGTAAGATTGTTTGCTTAAAGCTAAAATAAAAGCAATTTGTAAACACCTTAACCAAACTTTCCAAATTCAATTTAATTTTATAATAGCAACTCTTTTCCTTTTCAAATTCATATTTCATTGTTTTATTGGATATTCAATAAAAGTCATAATTATAATAAGTCATGTGTTTATTGTTTTTCTCCCCTGCTAAAATATAAGCTACATGAAGATACGAAATTCATCAGTCTTGCCATTGGTCTATTCTGAGGGGAAATACAGGGGGCAGCAGTAGTTTCATTCATTCATTTTTAAATAAATAATTAAAATACAGTTGGTAGAAACAGGACTGGAAACAGACGTAACTGACTATGTTGTGTACATTAATCGAACCACGAAGGTGGCAGGAGGAGCCTCTGGGCTGTGAGCTTTCGGTTTATATCAGGCATCAATCAGTATGTCATATGAAGGGAATAGAACTGTCATTTAATCTAGTGATGGTTATATGTTTCTTAATTTATAGAACTTCCCAATATTCCACCACAGCATCAAGGAAAATAGCACTGTTAGCAATGTTAGAAAAAATAATGCAAGAATCCTGAGAGCTTCAGCTGCCCAAGTCCCTGCCCAGCCATCCCAAGGGCTGAGGCACTCAATAACCCATCCGTGAACCCATTGCCACAGGTTGGGAAGCTCTGACTCAAAACTTCTACTTTTTTGACATCTTTGGAAGTGGCCCAGAGAGCATCACCTGCTACATCATTGCTTTGCTGTTGATAGTAGAGCACTGCTATAGTCTGACAAAGTTTCCATTCCTTTCAGGTCCTACTGTCCTGCTGGCTGCCTCCTTCAGGAAGTTGGTGTCAGTGTTGCCACTTGCTAAAGCTCTGCCTGCCTCCTGCATGTCTGCTAAGTCATGTCCAAATCTTTGTGACCCTTTGACTATAGGCCCTCAGGCTTCTCTGTTCATGGGATTTTTCAGGCAAGAGCACTGGAGTGGATGCCATTTCCTCCTCCAGACCTTCCTGACCCAGGGATGGAGACCGCATCTCCTGCAGTGGCAGGCAGATTCCTTACCACTGAGCCACCCGGGGCGCCCTGCTGAAGCTCTGGCTGTCTACAAAAATGTGAGCCCAGCGCAGGCTCCTGCAGTGGCTTCCCCTGGTAGCGTACTTTCTGTGGGCATCCTTGCTCATTCAGTCAGGCCACAGCGATTCCCTCCCATGCAGAGAAGGCTGATCTTTCTCTCACTGTCACTCATTCAGGACTGTCCTGCAGCAAAACTGACTGAGACCCAAATGCTGCAGCTGTCAAGTAGTATTAGCTCTCAAGTATCTTTAGATGCACCTGCATCCTTTTATCTAAGATGCACCCTCTTTGGTGGGGTGGTGGCATCTGGATGGTGCTCCGAATGAGCTCTCCCCTATAATGACCCAGGACCTGGTATTCATTTCAGACTCTACTCTCCAGCTTTTCTTTCCTAAAAATATGGCCTTGATTAGGGATCCCTTACTCTATCAGAGGCATTTCTATATCTTTAATCCCGATAGAAAAGAAAGAGAAAGGACCCAATATTTATAAGATTGAGCATATTCAGGGT
The DNA here is from genome assembly GCF_033118175.1 of Dama dama. Classification (NCBI taxonomy): domain Eukaryota; kingdom Metazoa; phylum Chordata; class Mammalia; order Artiodactyla; family Cervidae; genus Dama; species Dama dama. Next base: position 24,328,649 of record NC_083711.1, read on the forward strand.
GGCATGGTCCTAGACAGGACCCTACTTCGAATTAATCTCAAAATGATATGGTACTGATTTGAACTCGAATGGTGGCAATAAAAATAGAGCTAGGTGGACAGATCACAGAGATATTTAGAAAACAGATTCAATAGGACTTGGTGACTGGACATTGGTTGAGGTATGGGAGCCAGGATTTAGTTTAGGCGACTATATTGGATGCAGGTTCTACTGAATGAGATAGGGATGGGGGTTTGGGACAGTAAGAGAAATAGGTTTAAAGGACATGTTGACTTTAACTTAAATTTGGAATATCCACCTAAAGGTACCATATGGATCAGATCTAAGGGGAAAACTGCTTCATATAAGGCCCTGACATACTTGAATGAAGTCATACATAATTGAAGCCATGAAAAGATTAGATCAAGAAAGTCCTGAAAATTATGTAAAAAGAAAAGAGGATTTTGTCTGAACTGTTAAATAACACCAAAATTTTAAGAATAGATAGAAAAAAAGATAAATTTTAAAAAAAGGATTCTTAAGGGGAATGTTTAGAAAGTTAGGAGAAATATTAGGAAACCTAAAGGATAAAAGCATTTCAAAAATAGTGGTCAAGAAGGTCCAAATGCCACTGAAAATACCCATTGGATTCAGCTAGAAGATCACTAATTACTTTTCAAGAGAAATTAGACTGAAGTGGTAAGATACTACCTTTGTCTACCGATTCCAGGACCCACAGGTTTTAAAATATGAAGCTGGCTGTGTTTGAGAGAACTGAAGGAGTATTCCTAAAATAGAACTAGCCTCAAGTTTGGGACAATAAAATAAAAATTCATTAAAGAAACAGATGGTTTGTCTTTATTATCAGAAACAATAAAGAGAAGGGTGGAAAAGTTTGACCAGAATAACAAATTAAGTCATGGGGAAAGAACATAAAAGTGAATAGCACTGTGTGAAAAGATGAATCGGGGTTAAATTTTTGAGAAACAAAAAAGAATGGCATACAAAAAAGCCATCATAAGTTTAGTTGTCTACAAGTGCTACAAATGAATAAGTTCTAGGAGAAACTAAAATAGATGAGGGTGTGAAAAGAGGAAAGCAAAACAAGGAGATTCTCTGGAGTGGCAGAATAGGTGTGTCATGACCTGGTGCGGGGTTCTGCTTAGACGAAATAGCACTGGAACTATTTTGCACGTGACTCTCACTCATATTTAATAAATCCGGAAGCCTTTGATGGTAAAGAAGATGCTGCACTCTGAATGCAGTCAGAAAAAGTCTTGAATATTTGCACAAGACCTCAGAAAAAGGCTTTGAGTTGCAGGCTTCTAGCACAGTCTCCTGGGAACAACAATTGGTCTTCCTTGGGATCTTCTAATTCTTTCCTAAGTGTTCTTTCCAATACATCCTCATCTCCTATAATCCATCTTCTACCACTCTACTATTAAGCTTTCTAGAATGCAAATATGATTGCATCAATTTCCCATTGCTTCAAACACACCACCCCATACCTTAGTGCCTTGAAGCAGTGGCATTTGTTTAACTTAGGAAGTCTTGGGAGGTTACCTGGGCTGGTTGAAGCTGGCAGGTCTTCTGCCGGCCTCATTGCCATTCAGTCAAATATTATTTGCAGTCAGCTGGGGGTTGACCGTCTCACTCACACGTCTAGCAATTGGCTGATTGTCACCAGCTCTATGTTGGTCTTGCTTGGAATGACTGGAAGAACTGGAGCTCCTCGTCTTCCAAATCTACTTATTGAACTTCTACTATTACTTCAACTTTTTCCAACAAAGGTACCTATATTCAAAGCAATGGTTTTTCCAGGAGTCATACACAGATGTGAGAGTTGGACCATCAAAAAGACTGAGCACCAAAGAATTGATGCTTTCAAATTGTGGTTTTTGAGAAAACTCTTGAGAGTCCCTTGGACTGCAAGGAGATCAAAGTAGTTAATCTTAAAGGAAATCAACCTTGAATATTCATTGGCAGAACCGATGCTGGAGCGCCAATACATTGGTCACCTGATGCAAAGAGCTGACTCATTGGGAAAGACCCTGATGCTGGGAAAGATTGAAGGCAAAGGAGAAGTGAGCAGCAGAGGATGAGATGGTAGGATGGCATCACCAACTCAATGGACATGGGTTTGAGCAAATTCTACGAGATAGTGAAATAAGGGGAGCCTGGAATGCTGAAGGCCATGGAGTTGCAGAGTCAGACACAACTTAGCTACTAAACAACAACAACAAAATATCTCCAACCCAGATCAGATATCACCTCTCTGTGAAGCCTTAACTGACTCTATAAAACAGGTATTACACCAATCCTCAGGACTTTCATGAGCCACCACTCATATCTCTAATAATGATTATTTCAATGTATTATCATTGCTATTATATGTGCACATGTCCTCACCAGACATTTAAGAGCAAGGACTTCATTTTTTCATTCCCTTTTCCTGGCATGGTGTTTGCCTGCATCAAAGAAACACTCAGTAAATATGGTTTGGGTGAAAGGATGTCTGATTATGCGTTGTCTTTTACCTCCTTGAGGATTCAGAAGGACTGATGATATGGGGAGAGCTTTGCTGAGCGAGTTGCACTCCCAGAGTGAGTATAAAGATTCCCTCTAGTGTTGAACAGATCACTGCTTTTGGTGGCAGCCAATGAACCTGCAGGATAAGAAATAAGCTAATCTAAAATATGTTGGGGGGACTTCCCTGCTGGTCCAGGGGTTAAGACTTCACCTTCCAGTGCAGCGGCCATGGGTTCCATCCCTCAAGGAACTAATATCCCACATGTTTCATGCATTGCAGCTAAAAAAATAAAATAAAATAATGACAGATTATAAGGCAAATGTGTGCATGCATGCTAAGTTGCTTCAGTTGTGTCTGACTCTTTGCAACCCTCAGGACTGTAGCCCACCAGGTCCCTCTGTTCACAGAATTCTACAGGCAAGATTACTGGAGTGAGTTGCCATGCCCTCCTCCAGGGCATCTTCCCAACCCAGGGATCAAACCCACATTTCTTAAGTCTCCTGCATTTGTAGGCAGCTTCTTTACCACTAGTACCACCTGGGAAGCCCTATACAAATAAAACACTTTCAAAAAGAAATAAAATAAAATATACTGGGGCAAAAATACAGTCACTTTATAGACATGAATGTAGATTGATTTTCTTGAAATTAAGTGGTAGTATAAATAAATAATTGATGAATCATTTACCAGTAGACTGAAGGAATATTATTAATTATTGCATACTTCACAAAAGCAAAGGTATTTAAAAAATGCCATGCCACTTTGTGATTAAAGTTCCTAAGCCAGACTACACAACTTAAGGAAATAATACCAATCTGTCCTTTTGCAGTGGTTGAGAAAACGGATACCATAACAGGTGACATGAAGTATTAGGGAAGTTAGAAGGAAAATATGCATCATTAAATACTAGTAGGCTCTCCATGGGCGAGCCAACAACATCATCTTTATGAATTGAGGGTCCATACATTGTCATTGTAATTGTTGTTCAGTCACTAAGTCATGTCGAACTCTGAAACCCCATGGATTACAGCACACCAAGCTCCTCTGTCCTTCACTATCTCCCAGACTTTCCTCAAATTCATGTCCATAGAGTCAATGATACTATATAACTATCTCATCAACTAACAAAAAGAATAACTGAAAAAATATGTGTAACTTCTTAATGAATGCATAAAGTTAGTTGAAGTTGCAAAATTAAAGCAGAAATGCAAATTGAATTTGCTTCAGCTCACCTGCCTCCATCTCTAGGTGTTTTGAATTTAGCATGAAAAGATCTACAGTCTAAGATGTGAAAGTCTCTTTCCACATATAGGAATCTTTTGTGAGCTGCTATAAAGAATCTCCATGAACTAGTTACGCCCTGTTGCACCAATTCATTCACTTGATGTATCTCGCAGACATGGAGAGGATAGGCGAGTCGAAGCTCAACACTGGTTTGTAATTCTAATTTCTAGCACGTCACACTTGAACACCTACCCAGCATGGCAGCTGTCCTAGCTTCAACCTAAGTGAGATGCAGACTTTACTTGGATGTCTCTAGAGAATTGACGGAGCAGGAAAAGCATATTCTAAGGGGGCTTCTGCAAAAGAATAAATCCTGATGAAGGAAAGAGACCAGCACAATGAGCTTACCTCAGTAAGGGAAAGCAATGAACATCAAAATCTTTGAACATCGGGAGAGCGGGAGCATCTCAAGCACACTGAAGTCTCTAACTTGGATTTGTCCCGTGTTCTCATGCACTATGACTCATGATACATATTTCCAAAATGAGGAATTTTAAATTATTCCAAATACCAGTGAGCAAACAGCAGTGACTCCCCACCACCATTCTAAAGCATGTTACAAAAAGGCAACTGATAGTTTTGTGTTGTGAAGACTCCCGTCTTCAGTGATGGTGCCTGGCAAGCCTCAGTTCTAGCTTTTGACTGGGATGGCCTTTGTCCCTCTCTCCCTAAATGGCTTCTTCCAGTCATGTCAGCTGGGGCCCCAAAAGGAGCATTCCAAGAAGTAAAAGCAGAAATTGAGGACCTTTGAAGGCCCAGCCTCAGACTCTATACAACACCCCTTCTGCTGCATTCTGTTGGTAAAAACAAGTCACAGCACCAACTGAAGATCAAGGGGAAGGGAAAAGAATAACCTTTCAGTGGAAAGCACGACAAAGAATTCACGTTCATCTTCACTGTACCATGATATGTGCTCAGCCACTTCAGTCGCGTCCGACTCTTTGTGACCCCATGGACTATTGCCCGCCAGGCTCCTCTGTCCATAGGATTCTCCAGGCAAGAATACTGGAGTGGGTTGCCATGGCCTTCTCAGGGGATCTTATGGACTCAGGGGTCAAACCCCCATCTCCTGCATTGGCAGGCAGATTCTTTACCACTCTAAGGCACCTCCAGAGGCTCCTGGAAATATTTGAAGAGCACTTTATATAAGGTCAATGACTTACATTAGAAAGAGGAAGGAAATGTCAGTAGAACTGGATTATTAGTGTTAAAATACAAACCTATCTGTAGCTACTAAAGCCTGGGAAAATTAAAATAGAACAAAGTTACTTGTAACATACCTTTATGGTCAGTTGATTTACCCAAACTATTCAAACAAAGTATGCATAAAGCCCCAAGTGCCCACTGTATGTCTCAGCGTCCATCCTCAGCACCACACTCTCAGCCCAGAACCTGTCAGCAGAGCACCTGACACTTTCTTCCTTGCTGACTCTGAGGCCACTATGGTTTTACCTCCCTCCTTTCAAACACTGTCTTAAGAGAGTGCATTAACTCTGGTCCTCCTGGCTGAGTGGAAAAACTATCTTGAGTACTGAAAGGGTTCTATTCCTCTTACCTCTTACTTCGTGGATTTTGAATTCTTTCCAATCACTCCACCTTGGGTCACCCAGGAGAAGAAAGCTCATTTCACCTTTCCCCTTATTGCCTTCCATGCCTTCTCTATTAGTCTGACTCCTTATTGCATGCAACAGTACAAAACTCTTGCTGACATATGTATGTGTATATATATATATATATATATATCTTTGTATGTATGTGTATGTATATATATATATATATATATATATCTTTGTACACATATATGGGCTTCTCTGGTGGCTCAGGGGTAAAGAATCTGCCTGCCAATGCATGAGATGGGGGTGGGTCTTCTGGGTTATAAGGAAATGGCAACCTACTCCAATAGTCTTGCCTGGAAAACCCCATGGGATTGCAGAGTCAGATATGACTGAGTGACTAAACAACAACATTATATATGTGTGTGTGTGTGTGTGTGTGTGTGTGTGTGTGTGTGTATAAAAAACATTTTTGCAGCATCTAGAAAAATTTACTGAATCTCTAGAAAGGTAGGGGAAAAAAACAGGTATGGAGAAAGATAAGAATAAAATAGATGAAGCAACACTCAGAACTCTAGCCTAAGTCATGCCAAAAAGTCAGTTCCTTAAAATCTCAATGCCAGCCTTGGATCCTTGACGTCACTCCTGGAGCACCACCACATGTGCTCCGGGAACTTGGTTTTGTCACTACTGCTGCCGAAGCTCACGACTGCCAAGTGGAATCTCCACTCCCTTTGCTTGCTTGAATCATCAATTACTCTTGTGATCCCATGGTGCCTGCATCTGATAGGCTAACCCTACATCATCTGTACCCCTTCTAGCTGGAAAAAAAGCTAGACTATTTATTTTCAGATTCTGTTCGGGAGGGAAGTGACAGGTGTCTACCATGACTCATGGAGTGAGCAGTCCCCGGTAAAGAGAATTGAGATGACCGCCAGGGAATGAATCCAAAATAATTAATATAATTCATCCCTTGAACTGTATAGTATCCACATACAACTTTCTTCAGTTTTTTAAGGTTTAAAAAAGTGCTTCTACACAATGAATGCCTTATCTATCACCTATATGCTGGAAGCACCTATAGCCTTATTTAAGGAGGGATAATCCAAATTTTAATCAATGTTCTGCTTTAAGTCCTAGATCTCTTGCAACTTTAGGTCTGCTCTGATCCATTTCAATGTTCTGTGACACGTGTACTAAACTGTAAACTGAACAACAGCATGATATGAAAGAATATATACCAAACTACCTGACATAAAAGGAAATAAGAGGAAACACATATGTGTTGGATCGCCAAAAAACGCTTGCTGAAGTTTTTTCATTTCATCTTATGGAAAAATCTAAATTAATGTTTTGGCCAACCATATATATGTATATATATATACACATACATACACACAAACACACACACACACTCACACACACACTAATGTGGTAAAGAAGAAATTGTGGGAGAAAACTATAATCCTATCTCTGTAGCTATTCATAAAGGCTTTTTTTAATGACTCCTTGCCTTTTTCTCCCTTCTTATAATTTTTCCCAGCAGCAAGCTGGTCAGTTTTCCAGCAGAGGAATCGAATTCTAATTTCTAAAGGGCCCCATTGGAACAACATTAAATTTAGACCACTTGCCAAGGCAATACCATATAGCTGCCAAGATATCCAGTGAGTTCTATTTAGAGACTTCAGATTCTTTAAAGTGCATCATCTATGTTAGCACCTTTGATGGTCAAGATCAATCCTGAGAGCCAGCATCATAGCTCTCCTTTCCAATGGATAATTTCAGTGGCTTGAGGAATCCAAAATGGTGAGGCAGAAGTTTTCTCTTCTAATTTAACATAAGGGACACTTGCTGTGTCCCTTAGTAGAAACATTTCTCCCCTGAGTACAAACACCTCTGCACTAGTATAGCATTTTAGGGACAGGAAAGGAAATATTTCTAGCCATAATCAGATGTTATTGAGAACAATGTGATCTCAACATTATTGAGAACATGATATTGTGATATCCGGTTCCATCCACTAGTTCCTCAATACATGAGCAATACAACATCCTATGTTAGTTGCTGGTTAAGAATATCAATAGGGAGCTTCCCTGGTGGCTCAGTGGTAAAGAACCCAGCAGCAAGCAGGAGACACTGGTTCGATATCTGAGTCACGATGATTCCCTGGAGAAGGAAATGGTAACCCACTCCAGTATTCTTTCCTGGGAAATCATGGACAGAGGAGCCTGGAGGACTGCAGTCCATAGGTCACAAAGAGCAGCAGCAGCAAGAGTGTCAATGTGTCCTAGAGGACAATATCCTAAACACAATTGTGACTTCTTAGCAAACATGATAATTATTTGGCCATCCCCTTATTCTGAAAGATCAACAGCTACAGGGGGCCCTAATCTCCAGGCCACAGACTTGTACCTCCTGTCAGATCAGCAGCCACATTAGATTAGAAATAAAATAAAGTGCACAATAAATGTAATGGGCTTGAATCATCCCCAACCACTCCCCGCTCCTTGGGTCCATGGGAAAATTGTTTTCCACAAAACTGGCATCTGGTGCAAAAAAGTCGGAGACAGCTAAAGAAGATCATGGGGTATGTGGTAAAATTTGTGAATCTGATGGGCAACTTGCTCACTAAATTGAGTTCCTTGGTCAGGAGCAAGATTGTGTGGATACTTCATGATGTTGTAAAAGGAAATCAGTAAGTTCATGGTTTGGCAAATGCATGAAAAGCAGAGCAAGGAAATCGCAGAGCAGAATAACTTCTACACAGTGGTGATGACTTAGTCGCTAAGGCATGTCTGACTCATTGCAACCCCATGGACTGTAACCTGTCAGGCTCCTCTGTCTGTGGGATTTTCTAGGCAAGAATACTGGAAAGGGTTGCCATTTCCTTCTCCTGGAAATTTTCCAGATCAAACCTAGGTCTCCTGCATTGCAGGTAGATTCTTTAACAAATGAGCCAGCAGAAGTAGAAGTGTCTAAAATATTCAACCTGTAATTATATTTCTACTTTAGGGTCATATTTTCCACATACTTATCAACAGTTTTCTCCACTAAGGGCCTTCTGATGAGCTTTCAGGTAGAAGCAAATAGTCTTACATCCAAACACATATTCATTATACATTTTACTTCTTCTTTTTTCATTCTCTTTTTAATTTCCTTAACTTCACCACCAAATATTAGCCATAGCCTAGTAAGCAATATAGCTACTCAGCTCAAGACATTTTTTGTAGTCCAGGCCATATGGACAATCTGGGCTTCTCTCGTGGCTCAGGTGCAATGCAGGAGACCTGTGTTCAATCCTGGGTGGGGAAGATCCCCTGTAGGAGGGCATGGCAACCCACTCCAGTATTCTTGCCTGGACAATTCCATGGATAGAGGAGCCTGGCGGGCTAGTCCATAGGGTCGCAAAGAGCCGGACATGACTGAGTGACTAAGTACAGCACAGCACAGCACTTCAGGTTCTGCCCAGTGGGAAGATTTTCATTTTCCTTCAAAGCAAACCCTGCGGTCAGCTATGATACTGCAACAATTCATTTCCATCATGCTAGGCCCACTTTTCCTAGCAACTCTTCATGAGGCTAAAAGATGCAAGCTGAGGGAAGGACAGCATTATGGCAAAATAGAAATATCCAAGCCACTTGCACGATTATTTTTTTCAGAATTCTGCTTATAACACAAAATTTATAAGTCCCTTTTATTTTCTGAGATTTGCCTTTACCCTCTGTCACACACGTGTCTTTTCAAAATGAAAGCAGAACACATCTGATATTTTCTGCTTTGGGAGTAGAGAAAAAAAGGGTCAGCCAGACTTGAGTGTTGCATGTCAGTAGCTAGGTGCTCTATTTATTTGCTCCCATTAAAAGGCCACATCTGGAAAGTGCAGCTGCTACAGAAGCAACCATCTGATTAAGCTTCCAGCAATTCACTATCATTCTCCAAGTTCATATCCAGCCCCTGTAAGCAATAGGCAAGCTGGCAGATTAAAAGCAAATGTGAAGAACTCATTACCCCTGTTCCTTTCAAAACTGAAAATGGCACTGATACTCATATTTCCCTTCGATGTACTATTTATTAGGGAGATGGAGCTCCAGAGGTTTCCACTTAGTCCTTTTTAGCATAATAGCTCTTGTTCTCTAGGGCAGGAAATAGAAGAGTGGATTCTGCCTATTGCTAAGCGTCTCCTTTACTTCTACATTTGAGTACAGAACAATAACCTCAGGGGAGCATCAGGGTCCCACAGGGCCTGGCATTTGGCAGATGAACCAAGACCCCACTTGTGTCTGATTCTTAGGGCACTCTGGGCCCCCAGGAATTAGAATGAACATAGATCTAGTAACAACAACAAAAGCAAAAAACTTCTGAAGTCTTGGAATAGCCCTTTTCCTTGTGCTGACCAAAAACCTTCGAGATACCTGGTAACTGACCACAGACCCTTGAAAAGGCTAGAAGTCAGAAACTCTATTAGTACTTTGACATTATCAGTGGTTGTATCTTCAAAGACACTATTTTTTTATTCAAGGCTCCTGGGTGTGTGAACTGACTTAAGTGTGGAAACTGGACATGGATCTATGAGTGTCAAAAGATGAGTCAAGTCAGCTTTCTGTTCACCAGATCTGGAAATTTTCCATTTATACAAATCAAATATGAACTTCGGAGTTTCCCATCCATTTTAGTCCTGGGGTCCCATGATTAATTTGGTGATACCAAAAATCCCAGCTGGACTAATCACTGTTATCTTCAGGGAGGCTTTGCAGACTACTGCAATAACTGCAACAAGCAGTGTAACCATGTCGCAGGCTTAACTATTCATAGCTGCTCCATGTGAGGAATTATGATCCAGTGAGATCAAGGGCTACAGAGTAGCCTAGACGTTAGATATGGCTAGGTGGAAACTGCTACCTTGCACCCTGTTACCTCCACTGAAGTCAGAGAACCCTCTTCATGGCAATGTCTCCACTGTTTCTGGCTTAGAGAGAACTGTAAAAATGATCTTCAAGCACGTTTGTTAGTCACCGAATACCTTGGTGAAAGAAGTATACACTGGGCCTTCTTAGGGGACATAATTTGGGGGTGAGTAGACAGGTTACATATAATTAATCCTTCCTTCAACATCCCCATCGTTATAAGTCATTAAATTCTCTGTATTAATTCTCACAATGTGTGTGTGTGTGTGTGCGCGTGTGTGCACTCAGTCAAGTTTGCCTCTGTAACCCCATGGACTGTAGCCCATCAGGCTCCTCTGTCCATGGGATTTCCCAGGCTAGAACACTGGAGTCGGTTGCCATTTCCTTCTCCATCAGATCTTCCTGAAGCTGTGTTTCTTGCAGCTCCTTCATTGGCAGGTGGATTCTTTACCAGCTGAGCCACCAGGGAAGCCCCAATTCTCACATTATAATCACCTAAATAATTTTTAAGTGTCAACACCTGGGTCCTACTTCTGGCCATTCAATGTGATTGATCTGAATTTGCTTGAGCATTGGTATTTCCCAAACATCCAGGGGATTCTAACACTGAGCCAAAATTCGGTCCCACTGCCACCATTTCCCAACAGATGTATAGCCTGAAAGCACTCTTGCTAGTAAGTTCCATAACGATCAGGATTCTTAAATCAAGCAATAGAATCCAACTCCAATTTAAGCAGTGATATATAGTAAAATCCGGGAGTTGGTGATGAACAGGGAGGCCTGGCGTGCTGCAATTCATGGGGTCGCAGAGTCGGACACGACTGAGCGACTGAACTGAAATGAACTGATATAGTGAAATGATGATCAAGTGCCTCACAGGACTGCAGGGAACACTATAGAAAACATGGCTTGGAAAAAGACACAAAGAATGAGGCAGGCATCATGCAGGATTAGCGTAAAATCCTGCAACAAAACTAGTCCGGTTTGTCCATCACAGCTTACTCTATAACAACAGCGGGTCACAAGAGTTGGAGGTTGCTACTGTCCTACTCTCTGTAGCCCTGGTTCTCTATCTCACTGGATCATGATTCCTCACACGGAACAACTACGACTAGTTAAGCCTATGACACGGCTGTACCTCTTGTGGCCCAGAAGACTGGGAGAGGAAATATCTGCCATTTTCTACATTTTACAGGAAGGCACTCTCTGGATTGTGTCAATATTCAAGATAAATTACTCCGAAAATATCAAAACACAGTTCAGCTGCTAGGTGGCCAAAAAATGAAAGATATTTCCCATTTCATGTCATGACATCATAATGAAACATATCAATATATGACACCACTAGGGAAAGAAAAATTATGTGAATAGAAAATCTTGAAACATTTACTTCACAAGTGATACACATTTAATGTTAACTATAAAAGTTAAAAATCTTTCTAAAATAGGTTATACATTCTTTCCTACTTACAGGTGACATAAAACAAAATTTAAACTTGGCGTTACTGAAATCATTTGGAACAGCAATTGTTAACTTAGGGTATAAAACCGTAGTTACTAAGGTCTTGATAGCCTTCCATTAAAACTTTCCAAATGCTAGAGTTGTAGGGTCCTGTGCTTTATACTTTTTCTTCCCCTTGGCTTCCAGATTCTTCTATTGTGTCTCTTAGAGACTTTACATGGTCTGAGTCTTGGGTATTTCTGTGATTAAAGTGAAAGCAAAGGTATTAGTCACTCAATTGTGTCCAACTCTCTGTGACCCCATGGACTGTAGCCTGCCAGGCTCCTCTGTCAATGGACTTCTCCAGGCAAAAATACTGGAGTGGGTTGCCATTCCCTTCTCTAAGGGATCTTCCTGACCCAGGGATCAAAGCTGGGTTTCCTGCATTGCAGGCAGATTCTTTACCATCTGAGCCACCAGGAAAGCCATAAATTTACTTCTGCTATTTTGAACGCTCAGGAGGCAGTTATGTTTACTTCTGTGGTTCCCAGGTAACTAGTGACATTAGGTAATAGAATCTCCACTTGCATGAAGAAGAAAAGAGAAGGAAATATTCTTTGGTAAGATTCTATGAGAGCCACTTTGAAGACATAATCTCATTGGACCTTCACAACAACTCTCTGGGAAAGCTGAAGCTGGAAGGTTCCAAGATAGATTAAGAAATAGAATCTATTTCTCTTCCTTTTAAATTTTGACTGGACTTTGCATCTCCCTTGATGAAAAGAAAGTGACAGAAGGGATGGAACTTCTAAGGCTGAGTCACAAGAAGTCTTGTGTCTCCTGCCTGGGTCCATTGGGATGTTCACTCTGGGAAAAGCTATCTTCCTTGTAAGGAGTTCAACTCCCCTGAGACTGACATGCTGAAGATGTCAGGCACTGGTGTGTTCTTCCACAGGCCTACCTGAGCCACCTTGCCGTCATCTCCAACATGGTGCAAGCCATGCACAAGAAGCCACAGCAACCCATCCACCACCTGAATACCACTGAGAGATAGCCAATGCTACTTGAAACTAATGAAGCACCAATTGGGCCTACCCAAATTCCTGACCTGCAAAATCATGAGGTATAACAAAAATTGTTGCTTGGAGTTCCTTGGTCTCTGGGTAGGTTTTACACAGAGCAATAGATAGCCAGAAAAGACATTAAGTAAATTGACTGGTTCTTTTAGCCAAAACATGTGTTCAAATCAGGAGTCAAACTCAGATTGTTTTAACATCCTTTAATTTCATAATGGGCTTTCCAGGTGGCTCAGTGGTAAAGAATCCACCTGTAATGCAGGACACATAGGTTTGATCCCTGGCTTGAGAAGATCCCCTGGAGAAGGCAATGGCAACCCACTCTAGTATTCTTGCCTGGGAAATCCCATGGACAGAGGTGCCTATGGACTACAGTTCATGGGTTCACAAAAGAGTTGGACAAAACTGAGTGACTAAACAACAATTTCATACTGCCTCCAATGAGAGACTAGGATATTTATACTTTGAAACTATGTTTTAAATAGACAAAATGTCAAAGTCTTTTTGTTGTTTTAGTATCCCAATTTTGTATAAAGTTTATAGCTTAAAGAGTATCGCACTTTCTCTTATCTTTCATTCTTACAACCATACATTGAAATAAATCCTATTGTTTCTATTTTATAAAAAAAGAGGCTACAAACAAATGAAACTGTGTCTTCAGTCTGGGTTCTCTTACTCCAAAAGGGACACTCTTACCATTAAATTAAAAAACTTTTTCATCTATTCCATACTTGGTCCTTTGTAATGAAATTTTTAAAGACAAAATAATCTATCTTCAGTTTGGATTCAAGTGGAGGGCTTAGTGTTATTACTATCTTCATGCCAAAATAAAACTTCAGGATGAGAAAGCAGAAATTTATGCCAAGGAAATTAACACTGTTACTTTCGGTTCCAATTCTTACTTTAAGTTTTATAGTATCTCATTTACTAAAGTTGTCCCTTCCTGCACTAAATAGTTTCTACTCAGCTGAGAAATCCAGAAAGTGTTTCTATCAGCAAAATGTTCATTAGCCCCTTTAAATGCTAAAGTGATGTAGCTGATGGCAGTGTGCATTGATATTAAGTTCCATCCTTTCCAATTAAAATATTATATTCCTCTTCCTGATCATTCTTTTAGACCCTAGCTGATCTTTATGTTCATTTTTTATGACCAGTCCTACTTGTCTAAAAACTATGAAATCAATAAATGAGCTAGACAATTTTAAAGAGCAGTAGACATTTCTTTAGAGTTTCAGACTATACCTTGCCCATTTCTAGTTAGTTTTTTTTTAAACATCCATTTTTAAAGATACCATTAATTGTCTTAGAACCTTTTCAAAATTGAGCAAAAGAATACATTCTAAATAAACCAGAATAAAAATATGCTTCCATTTACACTGTTTTTCACATGGATGATGGACTAGTAGATGTCACCTACTTCCCCCTAAATCCACCTCACAACACTGATGTAGTGAACAAATATAGTTCATCTCCTTGTACAGTTAAAATCTAGCCAGAACTTACAAACATTCAGAGCACAGTGCACTAGTCAGGAACTTACTGTGAAAAGTACATCTAGAAAACAAACAGGTAAAGGAATATCAGGCAGAATCCTGAAATTATTTTAAAAAAAAAAATGTTGGGCTTTGCTTTGGTGATTGACAAGGATAAAAACCCAGGAATTGGAAAGAACGATCTCCTAGCGACAACTGCATATTGGCACTTGCCATCTACCTCTATAAGGATTAAATTGTGTTCTGATTTTCAACACCTTCTGAAAGGAGTTCAGAAAAGAGGGCACTCTTCTCTGAACTTCTCAGAATAGAAGCACTGTGTACTCTGTGAGAGACAGGCAGAGCAACCCTTATATCTCCTTACATCTAGAAAAGCGCTAAAAACCCTTCAGGGTGACATATGCGTCTCAAGATTAACAATAACCTTCATGAGACTAGCAAAAACCTGCAAAAAAAAATATGTGCTTGATTGCATGTATTCCCCCTTCACCAAAATCACATATATACTGACCTTCCCCTCTGTCGCTTTGGGGCAGTATCTCAGAGCGATCTTAAATGTTGTCTCCCTGGCTATAGTCCTCATTTTGCTCCAACTTAACTCGCAACTCTCATGTTGTGCATCTTTTTAAGTTGACAGTTTTGGGAAGGTCTGTCTGATTGAAGGGAAGTTTTACCCTAAGTGTATAGAGTTAGGGAGATGAGAGCTGACATAAAATGCAAGTTTCAAAGCAGCTATACAACTACTGTGATATTGTGCTTACACTCAAATATTTCTTTATCCTGGCAAGATCTGCTAAATTATATAATATTCTCCACATTAATTCTTGGACCTGAGTAACCAACAGTTACTCATTTTCAATTAGAAATTTTCTCTTTAAATTATTCCTCTTTTTATTCTTATTAAGTTTTGGACAACTTCATCTGCTTCGATTAGATATATACCTTGCAAAACTGATTTGGAGCATGACCAACTGAATATAGATTTCATTATGAAAACCAAATGTGGATTTCTCTCATTTTTCAAAGACTGCTACACAGTAATCTCATTAATGCTCCTAACCCTGGATAAGAAACTTTCTTATGTATGTACAATATAAAAAATCAGCAGAAAATCTGTGGTAAATGGAAATAGACAGCGGTGTTGAAAAATGTAGCTATTGGCTTCATTTCTTATCTTTCTGTTTTTCAGTATTGACATATTTTCAGTTGTTACAGTGATGCATTTCAAATGCAGGTCAACCATCCTTTTTAACCATCAAAATATTCAAGTATCTACCTTGCAGATCTTTGGGTTTTAAGAGGAAATCTCTATGTTTAGTACTGAAAAAATTCTAAAACTGCCTACAGGCTAGGAATAAAAAATAGAAAAAAAAAATAGATGGCAGGTGAAAATTAAGACATCATGAAGATTCTCATTTAAAAAAAAAAACACTTTAAAACTAGAACAAAGACTGTAATGTTTTAAATCTACATGAGAAATAAATCTCTAGTCCTTCTCTAGTCCAATATCCTCAATTTACTGCTGAGTAAACAGGTCTTAAAGCATTCATTAACTTGCCTGAAATTTCAAAAATTGGAATAAAAATCTTAAGACCACTATTTCTATATAAGATGGAATTCACAAGACAAAAGAAGTTTCTCAAATATAGTATATAGGTATTGTCACAAATTATTTGTATGTGTATTCAGCAGGCTTAGGAAAAATCTTAATAAAGTCCCAGTTAATCTTTCCAGTTTTTTCCATCTTACTTTTTTGTGTTTGTAAAATCAATATGTGCATGAGATGAAAACATTAAATGATTTATACCCTAGTCCTACTTATCCAGCTCCATCCTTCCAAAGGCAACACATTAAAACTGCTCCTATTTGTATTTTAAGTACCATTGTATCTCTAAATAATTTACTTACACTTATATTTATTTATCAACATCAGTCATTATATATGAAATTACTGCCACACAAGACAACACTCCAGCTCTTATTCCAACCATACACCCACCACCCACCATCTTCTGTTCCCTATGCCAGCCTCCTGGTACAGTTATATTTCAAATTTTAGTTATATTTATATTTATGCTTCTGTTATATTTATGTTTCTCTTTTGTTTACTCTACCAACTGCAAGCACTATATTCCATTTCCATACTTAGGAAGATATGATCACTTCTGTTCATCCCCTCCCTTGTTTGCCCTCCACCTTCAATTTTTTTTTTTATCTATACTTTAACTTTCTAAAGTATTAAGGGTGATAATGTGTCCTTCCACCACTTTGTCTATATGTTGACTCAATGTGTTGGATATGAGAAAAACAGCATTTATATTATTCAGGCTAGATAACATTTTTCACTTAAGTTTGCATAGAATAGGATTACCGTCCTCTTTTACATCATTATTTTTTCTTTCCTCTTCCTGGAATCTCTAAAGGTCTTTACTGTTTTCTTGTGTTCTCTGCTTTGATATGTCTGTAGGTTTATCCTCAGGCTGGCATACTACTGAAGCTGTGCAATGCATGTTTCCATTTGGTTGCCTTCTAGAGTTCCCTGTTCTCCTGTCCCAATTACTCAAAACCTTCGGTAGCCCTGCTTCACTGAAATCTTCTGGGATTTTCTGTCATTGCTCTTCAGAGCTATATCTAAATGAAAGTCCTAGATCAGATGCATTCTTTCTTAATTTACTCACTCACTTTACTTAAGCACATCCTCAAGTACCAATCAAAGAAAGGATAAGGAGAATTAAGTTTTCTGACGAAAATATTTTCCCATTAGAGCTTAGCAATCATTGTTTCTTTATCTTCCAAAGCCAGCATCACTAGTAAGAGTTATAGTTTCAATTGATTTTGACCTCTTATTGGGTGACGTTTTGAAAGATTTAGGATTATCTCTTTATCTTTCTTTTTAAAAATTTCACAGTGATATATCCAGTTAGTTCTTTTTACTTTTCCAGCATGTTTGGCATTAGTAGGCCTTAAAGAAATAGAAACATATGTCACATCTTAGTCTCAAGAATTATTATATAATATACATTGTCTTTAATATATTATAGCCTGCTTTAATTTTATCTGGATTTTTAAACTCCTGAGTTGACATTGTATATCTTTCATCTTTTTTTTTTACTTTTCCTATCCCCTGTTTTTTATTATTCCTGTGATAGACATTCTTCATTTAATTTAAAGCTTTTTATGTGTGCATTTGCACACAGTTCTTACATTAGGGATATAATATCCTTTGAAGTGTTTTGAAGTTCTTAACTACATTCTTTTTTTAGGTTATCTTCTATTGCCTGAAATATCTTTATTTCCCCTTGGGATGATTCTTGAGTTTGATCATCAATACACAATCAGCGTGTCCTAGGAAGACAAGAATCATATTATCTTCCCTAGTTTTTACCACTCAGCTTATTTCATTTCTGTAGAAAATAAGTCACTGTCAGTTTCTGCTTTTGTTTTGTCCTTGTTTTGTGTTTTCATCTTTGTTTTCCTTTTCTTGCCAGGATAAAATACCAAGCTTCTAGCCACTCTATGCTCCAGTGTAAGTGAAGTAAACTATCACATTTATAGGCACGCAGGAGCTATAGTTAGTCTGTTTACAATGATCGTGTCACTAGCTATCGTTTAATGTTTATATAAGTAGTTGAGTATTTCATTACGACTGACTTAAAACCCATGCCATTCATTAATTTTACAATCCCTTAGTCTGCAACCTTCTTTCACTGTAGAACTTTTCATAAATTGTTACACTGCAAGCTTCCTGTACTCTGGCTCAATGAGATAAACTCATTCATCTGATTTCTATTTGCAATAGATATGTTGAACTACCCTGACAGCCATCCCCCATCCTCTTCATTGCTATAAGCTTAAAAGTGTCTTATATAGTTGTCATAATTTTAACAGACTCTCAGAAAGAAAAAGTATATTCCACATGGGCTCAATACCTAGCCTCGAAGTAGAAATTAAAAATTATTTAATAATCTAGAACAAATTATAGTTTGATAGAGAAGGGGCAAATTACAAGATACAACAAAATACAACATACTCATGGGCTTTATTAGAAAACAAAATACAATATAAAATTCTAATGGTGCTTTTATATTTCAGATGCTGTGACAAATACAACTGGTCGGAGAGAAGTTTATAATACAAATTAGCTCATAACTAGCATAATTTAGAGTGGACTCCCAGGTGGTGCAGTAGTAAAGAATCTACCTGCCAATGCAGGAGACACAAGAGACTTCAGTTCCATCCCTGGGTGTGGAAGATACCCTGGAGGAGGAAGTGGCAACCCACTACAGTATTCTGGCCTGGAAAATCCCCTGGACAGAGGAGCCTGGCAGATTACAGTCCATAGAATTGGAAAGAGATGGACACCACTGAGCATGCAGCATAATTTAAGGCAATATCAAATGTGAGAGAAGTATTTTCTGCTCACTTTCAAAAATATGAACAGAAGAGAAAATGAACTTCTAAGAAAGTTTTAAAGTTTACAAATTTAACTAGAATATTAAGAATCTGATGAAACTAGGAGTATCTATGTGTTTAAAAGTGATAGAAGGAAATGGAAGACATTAATAAAACTAAGATCGAGGATAACAAGGAGAAGAATTTGCTAAAAGTTAAGAATAAAATGAACACACTAATTGAAAAGAGAACATCAAATCATCTATCTGCTGGAGTATGGGTCCAGCAGGTGATAGTGAGAGACAAAACTGGTAATGCAAGTTAGGACCACACTGTGGAAGAGAGTGCTTCTCATACTGTCGTTGGAGCAGTTTTGCCAGATGTTCACATACTCCCTGGACAATATTCCTGGACTATCAGGATAAGCAACTTAATGATAAGGATTTAAAACATTATATATATATATATATCACTATATATAATGACATATAGTGACAATCACAGAAAAGTTTAAGAATTATCACTATAGTTTTACATTAACAGACAATAAAGATCTCAGGAGTGGTATGATCAGAAGGGAGATTTAGTTCAGCTAATCTGGAAGCAGGATAAAAGATAGAATCAAATGGCATAAGTGTGACATTCTGGGACCCTGTAGGAGGCTATAACTAGCCCAAACTAGAAATATAAAAGTTCAAGTAGAACAGTACATTGTGGATGGGAACATAAAATGTAAAAACAAATTCATTACAGATATTGACTATCAAATTTGGTGTATAACTACACTTGGAAACTTGGGGGAAAAGTAAATAATCCATAAGATATTACGGTACCATTGTGGGATGACAGGAAGATGTTTGTAACATTTGGTTTGGTTTAGAGCTTCTACTGCATGCAAATTTAACATTATCATTTCTTGTACTTGTAAAAATTATAATAGGGAAAAGAATGAAAGGATCCTTGGGAAGATACTCTGTGTTAGCAGAAAGGAGTGGATATTTTTTCTGATTAAGATGAACCCATTAATGGTTCACCAATTAACCTCAGAATTAGCAACTTTGAATGTTGTAGGGGGAGTATTACTAGATGGACACATATAGAAGTGAGAGCACCGCTCAGCAGCAGATGCTTAGGGTATAGCTTAAGGTGAGAAGGATGGTGTAGTAGGGAGGTTAGCCCTTCCCTAGGCCTGTAGCAAGGAGCTGGCTAGAAGACCATAGTAATAAATCAGAATGCTAAAGGCAACTGAACAAACCTATGAGGTAAAATAGCACATGAAATTAGAGTATTTACATATAAAGAGAAACCAATAATGCTTCATTACCATAATCCAGATATTTAAATCACCTCTGAGAGTTTACTCATTCCCTACACTTATTTTATCTTGAGTATCACTTGTGTTAGAGAGAAATTTATATTTATTCAATACCTGAGATGCCATTTGATTAAGACTCATATTGGATAATTACTTAGCTTGAAAATTAATGTCAGTGGGATTCAAAGGAATAAATCTTGAAATAAGGATCAGCGGATCCAGCTTTTTTTCTAATCTTCTAATAAGCTGTGATTTTTTACAAAGTAGATATTTGCATTCATTTATTCATTTACTAGGGCTTCACTGTAGCTCAGGCCTAAAGAATCTGCCTGCAACGCAGGAGATCTGGGTTTGATTCCTGGGCTGGGGAGATCCCCTGGAGAAGGGAATGGCAACCCACTCCAGTATTATTGTCTAGAGAATTCCATGGAGGAGCCTGGCAGGCTACAGCCCATGGGGTCACAAAGAATCAGACACGACTGAGTGACTAAGCACTCACAGTCATTTACTAATTAACCGAATGCCTACTTCCTCTGATCCAAGTTCTAAAAATTTGGGATACATCACTGAAGACAAATATTCCAGCTCTTGTGGAGATTGTATTCTTGCAGAAGAAGACAGAAGTAAAAAGTGAACATAGTATATAAGTAAATTTGGTACATTAGACCATGATAAGTGCTGTAGGAAAAACTCAACAGTAGAGCAAAGAAAACAGTGAGTGCCAGAGCTGGGGGAATAAGTGTCAGTGTTTAGAATGGTTGAGATAGATTTCATTTCAAATACAACATCTGAGCAGAAACTTGAAGAAGTTAGTCATGAGGATATCCAGAAGGTGTGTGTGTGTCTGTGGTGAGTACGTTTGGGCGGAGGGGGGGGGAAGATGCTATTAATATTTTCATATTATCCATAGGGTACAGCTTTTCATCACAGTGGTAATAAAATTCTGACATAGGTTTATTCAGTATATATAAATACAGAATTATTTAGTCTCTCCATGCCTCAGTTTTCTTATCTACTGATAAAAATAAAATTAAGAAACTGAACCAGATCCAAAGTTATCTAAGTCAGAAAAACGAGGGTTAAGTGGTGATGATATTCAAGAGAATATGTATAAAGTCCCTGATATAGGAAGTACTTTAACCCATTCATGAAACAGAGGAAAGGCCAGTTTCACTGACACAGGAAGAGCATGGAGGATTATCACGTAAGGCAAGACTGGACTGGAAATGAGATCGTGGATCAGTGTTTCGCAACATTGGTTGCGACCAATGTTGCAACCAACATTGGTTGGTGGTGAATTCAGATTATCAAGTCAACATTACATGTTTTATACAAATTAAATATATTGCACAAAAGATAAAATAATACATGTAGTAAAGGTAAATTTTATTTCCTGAAGCATCTGTTTCACATATGCCTGTTAATGCTTGTGTAAATTGGTCTCCACATAAGATTTCTTCTGGGGAACATTTTCAAAAAAGATTGAATAGAGATCATGTAGGGCCTTAAAAATGATGTTAAATTTTAGAAAGCATAATACAAAAGAGATGTCCAGACTCCGTCAGGGTAGCTAAAGAAAGCAGATCTTGACATTGCAGGCAGCTGTATATATGCACACCATAAGAGAACTTCCTAACAGCTCCATCAATTCAAATGCACAATTGGTTTTTCATCACTGGAAGTTGGATGGTAATCTGTCAGAGATACTGTGAAAGGATTCTTGCCTACTTGTAGGACATGAACCTTAGAAAGCAAAAACCTTAAAAAGCTCTGCACCAGAGCATGGAGTACGAAATGATACATGATGTCTTTCTGCATCAGGAAGCATGTGATTGATTCAGCTTTAAGTCCTGCACATAAAAAATAACAGTAAACAACCACCAAAAATATCAAAGCGAGTGATGTAGTTCAAAGGTAGGTACGATCACTCTTAGTCAGAGTGAACCAAGGAAAGCTTGATAAGGAAAAGGGAATTTTAACAGAATCTTATGGTGGAATTGGCCAAGCATAGTTAGAAAATACAAGAGTTCCCATCATGAAGAGACAAATATACACGAGTTGCGATGAGCAGGTGCAACCTGTTTGGTGGCTGTAGAAAAACCCATCTGGCAAAGTCTATGAGGACAGGGACCTGACTGAGACCTGGCAGGTTATAAACGGGGAGCTCAAAATTGGGTCAGATTTTGTTGGACTGTATCTTGAAGTACTGACCTGATGGAAGAATTAGTTCAGGAAAAATATTTGGACAGATGTGTCCACTGACATTAGGGAAACTGTAAGAGAAAACTGAATATATATATATATATATATATATATATATATATATATATATATATATATATATATATATATATATATGTAGGGGTCCATCAAGGTTTAGTCAGGAAAACAACAATATTCCAGGGATTGTAATCAGGAATAAAATACAATGCATTAGTTATTTATAAAAATTCTTGGAAGGGCTGCAGAAGTGACTCTGAAAAAAAAAAAAGGAAAGGGATAAACTCTCCAGCTGACTTCTGACTTTCAAAGAACTGAACATTGCAGAAATTGGAGGTAACCTAAACCTATGCTGTGAGCTGCTTATAGCACCCAAGAGAGTGATTCCCAGAGGGACAACTAGAGGCCACTGAAAACATCCCATCTGTCAAAGACAACAACAGTCTACTGCAGAGAGAGGAGCAATGGTATGGCTTCAGGTTCATTTCTGTCTTCTGAGTCTCACATTAGTGTCTCTAAATGTTGAAAGCTAAACCTTGCTGGTAAAGGATGCAGCATAAAATTAAAAGACAGTTACTCCTTGGAAGGAAAGCTATGACAAACCTGGATAGCATATTAAAAAGCAGAGAAATCATTTTGCTGACAAAGGTCCACATAGTCAAAGCTATGGTTTTTCCAGTAGACAGGCATGGATGTGAGAGATGGGCCATAAAGAAGGCTGAGTGCTGAAGAATTGATGTTTTTGAATTTTGGTGCTAGATACTTGAGAATTCCTTGGACTTCAAGGAGATCAAACCAGTCTATCCTAAAGGAAATCAACCCTGAATATTCATTGGAAAGACTGACGCTGAAGCTGAAGCTCCAGTTCTTTGGCCACCTGATGTGAAGAGCTGACTCACTGGAAAAGACCCTGATGCTGGGAAAGATTAAAGGCAAAAGGAGAGTGGGCAGCAGAAGATGAGATGGTTAGATAGAATCACCTACTCAACAGACATGAATTTGAGCAAATTCCAGGAGACAGTGAAGGACAGAGGAGCCCGGCATGCTATATTCCATGGAGTTTCAGAGTCAGCGAAATCCTAGTGACTGAACAGCAACAACAAAGGATGCAGGGGCTTCCCTGGTTGCTCAGTGGTAAAGAATTTGCCTGCCATGCAGGAGACACAGGTTCAACTCCTGGGTCGGGAATAATCTCCTAGAGAAGGAAATGACAACCCACTCTAGTTTTCTTATCTGGGAAATCCCATGGACAGAGGAGTCTGGTGGGCTGCAGTCCATGGGGTAGCAAAGGAGTCAGACACGATTTAGCACCTAAACAATAACAACAAAAGGATTCAGTCACTAGACTTCTAGATCCTTTGCCCAGAAGAAATCATAGAAGGGTGTATAAATGAAAGCTTGTTAAAAAGGCATACACATAACACCCAGCCTCTGGTCTCTGCAGTGGCATCAACTCCCCATTATTTCTTAAAGGCTCCTCAAATCTTTCTTCTCTTCTCTTGCCCCACAGTCAACAGTATTTTTAATCTAGACTGAATAGACATTCTTCCTGAATAGTTTTTTCATGTCTCATCATAAAGATTTCTATATTCTTTCTTGCACAGGAGTAGATTAATTTTTCTCTGCATTCTTTTCATTCCTTAGGCAATAAACACAGAAAATCCTAATAATAGGATGTGGAAGAAAAAGGGGATGGAGGAAATTTTTAATACTATTTCAGAAAATTTATCCCACCACAAGCTAAGCATCTTTTCCTTTTCCTCTGCAAGCACTTAAATCAATTAGCCAAGCGAAAATTTTTAAAAATTTTAAAAGGAGAAAACACAATATATTCATCTATTTTAATCTCATCTACTAGAGTCAATATAGCAGTGTCTCAATATGTTCATCATTATCGCATACATATTCTTCAGTTCAGTTCAGTTCAGTCACCCAGTTGTGTCCGACTCTTTGCGACCCCGTGGACTGCAACACACCAGGCTTCCCTGTCCATCACCAACTCCCGGAGTTTACTCAAACTCATGTCCATCGAGTTGGTGACGCCATCCAACCATCTCATCCTCTGTCGTCTCCTCCTCTCATCTACAATTTTTCCCAGCATCAGGGTCTTTTCCAATGAGTCAGTTCTTCACATGGTGGAAGTATTGGAGGTGGCCAAAGTACTGGAGTTTCAGCTTCAACATCAGTCCTTCCAAAGAATATTCAGGATTGATTTCCTTTAGGATGGACTGGTTGGATTTCCTGGCAGTCCAATAGACTCTCAAAAGTCTTTTCCAACATCACAGTTCAAAGACATCAATTCCTCGGTGCTCAGCTTTCTTTACAGTCCAACTGTCACATTCATATATGACTACTGGAAAAACCATAGCTTTGACTAGGCGGAATTTGTTGGCAAAGTAATGTCTCTGCTTTATAATGTGCTGTCTAGGTTGGTAATAACTTTTCTTCCAAGGAGCAAGCGTCTTTTAATTTCATGGCTGCAGTCACCATCTGAAGTGATTTTGGAGCCCCCCAAAATAAAGTCTCTCACTGTTTTCATTATTTTCCCATCTATTTGCCATGAAGTGATGGGGCCAAATGCCGTGATCTTATTTTCCTGAATGTTGAGTTTTAAGCCAGGTTTTCACTCTCCTCTTTCACTTTCATCAAGAGGCTCTTCAGTTCTTCTTCACTTTCTGCCATACATATTCTTACAATATCTTAAAAATAAATTCATTTAAAGGCTACTTAATGTTTCTTAGAATAGCAAATGCAAGCAAGTCAGAACAGTCTAACTGAGAAATTCTTAGTTTAAACAGCACTCTAACACTGAAATAATCACTGCTTAAAATCTGAGTTAATAAGCTTTGCTTATGGGCAAGTGACTTGTGGCTAAGTCAAAAGTTATTTAGCAATTACTTCTCATTATTTTAATGGCATGCACACAGCCAGTTAAGATTTCTTGCCAGGGATGATTCCAGAAAGGCTGACTGGCAAATGAAAGCTTTCTCATCACTCAATCATTTGGAGAAGAACAGCTATTTTCTATATAATCAATTCCATCAGCCATTATGATAGTCAATAGTTCAACGATCCATTGAGCAGTAATCAAATTCATTTGTCTCAGGCACTGAAATAGAGTGGTTTTTTTTTCTCAACATTTCTGTTCATACATTAGTTTAATTCCATGCCTAAGTGACAAAATTAAAATTTTGTCATAAGAAAATAAAATGAGCTTCTATTTGAAGCTAAATATATGAGAATTATGTTTAATTCCTTATTCTTTAAAAATAGAGGTTATTTGATAAATTGCATCATGATAAATTTAATTTACATATAATCTGCAGATGGTATAGTATACAATGTGTTACATGAGTGAATTGAATAATCAAATAAAATGACTAATTGCTGATAAACACACCATATATTGGGAGTGTCTGGATTTGAGAGGTAAAGCAAGTAACACATATCCTCGGAGAAAGTCACTCTTTATCCTCAGATGCTTTTTCTACCTAAAAAATATAGACTTAGAAAGGAATGAGTTGAAATCTCAATGTGAATATTATACTTTTTAATTCAGGTAAATAATGCTGGTTGAATAATTAGAACCCATGTGGTAAAAAGATAAAGCAAACAGGGAAAAACATTTTATGGTTTAAGGTGAATAGTTTAAAGGAGATAAAAATCATAGACCCTTACTGAAAGTTTAAGTCAATTTAGTGTAATCATAGGAAGTACAGAAAGGCTTCATGCCATGCCATATATTACTGATGCAGAAGATGGATAATGATTAAAGATAATCATTCAAGAAGACTGCAATTGATGCATTTATTAAAGAAAAACTGTAATCTGAAACCAACTCAAAATGCAACCAGCTTAACCTGCTCCTGCATTTTTTATTCACCTTTCGGATATCGTTTTTTAAACTGGTTGCTTGGCATTGCTCTCAGATTCTCACCTAAATTTTACTTAAAAATTTTACTAAATTTTACTAACCTTGTATTCCAGATCAAAGTCACTAATGTTTTGTCTACATCAAAAAACTTTCCCAATGCTGTGGTGTTAATGATAGGTACTTCAATACAAACAGAGACTAAAGTCACAGTAAATGAAATAAATGTCACAAATCTGCACTTAGATGGTTTGTAGTAACTCCCCTCTGCAAAGAAATTTCTTATCTATTGCTATTTTTCCTGAAGAGGTTATACACTGAAAAGTTTCCCAAAGGCTTAACCTTTATATATCAACATATATAATTTAGTAATAAATGAGACACCAAAATATATGGAGATATTAACATTTTTCAAATGACATTATAATAAACTATAATATAACACAGTTTAAAATTAAGAGAGCTCTGAACATAAAAACAAAATTTTTATATAGGTGTATTTGCAGGAGAGAAAGGGACAACAAAGGATGAGATGGTTGGATGGTATCACTGGCTTGACAAACATGAGTCTGAGCAAGCTCTGGAAGTTGGTGATGGACAGGGAAGCATGGTGTGCTGCAGTACATGGGGTCGCAAATAGTCACATACAAGTGAGAGACTGAACTGACTTAGTGTGCCAGGATGCAGGTCAGGAAACAACAGTTAGAACTGGACATGGAACAACAGACTGGTTCCAAATAGGAAAAGGAGTATGTCAAGGCTGTATATTGTCACCCTGCTTATTTAACTTATATGCAGAGTACATCATGAGAAACGCTGGGCTGGAAGAAGCAGAAGCTGGAATCAAGATTGCTAGGAGAAATATCAGTAACCTCAGATATGCAGATGACACCACCCTTATGAGAGAAAGTGAAGAAGAACTAAAGAGCCTCTTGATGAAAGTGAAAGAGGAGAGTGAAAAAGTTGATCAACATTCAGAAAACTAAGATCATGGCATCCGGTCCCATCACTTCACGCCAAATAGATGGGGAAACAGTGGAAACAGTGGCTATTTTATTTTGGGGGGCTCCAAAATCACTGCAGATGGTGATTGCAGCCATGAAATTAAAAGATGCCTACTCCTTGGAAGGAAAGTTATGACCAACGTAGACAGCATATTAAAAAGCAGAGACAATAGTTTTCTATGTATAGGTCTTTTGTTTCTTTAGGTAGATGTACTCCTAAGTATTTTGTTCCTTTTGTTGCAATGGTGAATGGTATTGTTTCCTTAATTTCTCTTTCTGTTTTTTCATTGTTAGTGTATAGGAATGCAAGGGATTTCTGTGTGTTAATTTTATATCCTGCAACTTTACTATATTCATTGATTAGCTCTAGTAATTTTCTGGTAGAGTCTTTAGGGTTTTCTATGTAGAGGATCATGTCATCTGCAAACAGCGAGAGTTTCACTTCTTCTTTTCCTATCTGGATTCCTTTTACTACTTTTTCTGCTCTGATTGCTGTGGCCAGAACTTCCAACACTATGTTGAGTAGTAGTGGTGAGAGTGGGCACCCTTGTCTTGTTCCTGATTTCAAGGGAAATGCTTTCAATTTTTCACCATTGAGGGTGATGCTTGCTGTGGGTTTGTCATATATAGCTTTTATTATGTTGAGGTATGTTCCTTCTATTCCTGCTTTCTGGAGAGTTTTAATCATAAATGAGTGTTGAATTTTGTCAAAGGCTTTCTCTGCATCTATTGAGATAATCATATGGTTTTTATCTTTCAATTTGTTAATGTGGTGTATTACATTGATTGATTTGCGGATATTAAAGAATCCTTGCATTCCTGGGATAAAGCCCACTTGGTCATGGTGTATGATTTTTTTAATGTGTTGTTGGATTCTGTTTGCTAGAATTTTGTTAAGGATTTTTGCATCTATGTTCATCAGTGATACTGGCCTGTAGTTTTCCTTTTTTGTGGCATCTTTGTCTGGTTTTGGAATTAGGGTGATGGTGGCCTCATAGAATGAGATTGGAAGCTTACCTTCTTCTGCAATTTTCTGGAAGAGTTTGAGTAAGATAGGTGTTAGCTCTTCTCTAAATTTTTGGTAGAATTCAGCTGTGAAGCCATCAGGTCCTGGGCTTTTGTTTGCTGGAAGATTTCTGATTACAGTTTTGATTTCCTTGCTTGTGATGGCTCTGTTAAGATGAGGTACCATTACACGCCAGTCAGAATGGCTGCTATCCAAAAGTCTACAAGCAATAAATGCTGGAGAGGGTGTGGAGAAAAGGGAACCCTCTTACACTGTTGGTGGGAATGCAAACTAGTACAGCCACTATGGAAAACAGTGTGGAGATTCCTTAAAAACTGGAATAGAACTGCCATATGACCCAGCAATACCACTCCTGGGCATAGACAGCGAGGAAACCAGATCTGAAAGAGACACGTGCACCCCAATGTTCATCGCAGCATTGTTTATAATAGCCAGGACATGGAAGTAACCTAGATGTCCATCAGCAGACGAATGGATAAGGAAGCTGTGGTACATATACACCATGGAATATTACTCAGCTGTTAAAAAGAATTCATTTGAATCAGTTCTAATGAGATGGATGAAACTGGAGCCCATTATACAGAGTGAAGTAAGCCAAAAAGATAAAGATCATTACAGCACACTAACACATATATATGGAATTTAGAAAGATGGTAATGTTAACCCTATATGCAAAACAGAAAAAGAGACACAGAAGTACAGAACAGACTTTTGGACTCTGTGTGAGAAGGTGAGGGTGAGATGTTTCGAGAGAACAGCATGTATATTATCTATGGTGAAACAGACCACCAGCCCAGGTGGGATGCATGAGACAAGTGCTCAGGCCTGGTGCACTGGGAAGACCCAGAGGAATTGGGTGGAGAGGGAGGTGGGAGGGGGGATCGGGATGGGTAATACATGTAACTCCATGGCTGATTCATGTCAATGTATGACAAAACCCACTGCAATGTTGTGAAGTAATTAGCCTCCAACTAATAAAAATTAAAAAAATTTTTTTAAATAAATAAATAAAAAATAAAAAGCAGAGACAATACTTTGTCAACAAAGATCTGTCTAGTCAAGGCTACAGTTTTTCCAGTAGTCACGTATGGATGTGAGAGTTGGATTATAAAGAAAGCTGAAAGCAGAAAAATTGATGCATTTGAACTATGATGTTGGAGAAGACTCCTGAGAGTCCCTTGGACTGCAAGGAGATCCAACCAGTCCATCCTAAAGGAGATCAGTCCTGGGTGTTCATTGAAAGGACTGATGTTGAGGCTGAAACTCCAATACTCTGGCCACCTGATGTGAAGAGCTGACTCATTGGAAAAGACCCTCATGCTGGGAAAGATTGAGGGCGGGAGGAGAAGGGGACGACAGAGAATGAGATGGTTGGATGGCATCACTGACTCAATGGACATGAGTTTGGGTAGACTCCAGGAGTTGGTGATGGACAGGGAGGCCTGGTGTGCTGCAGTTCACGGTGTCGCAAAGTGTCAGATAAGACTGAGCAACTGAACTGAACTGAACAGGATTTCCTGGTGGGTCAGATGGTAAAGAATCTGCCTGCAATGCAGGAATGTGGCTTCTATCCCTTAGTCAGGCAGATCCCCTGGAGAAGGGAATGGCTACCCACTGCACTATTCTTGCCTGGAGAATTCCACTGATCGAGGAGCCTGTCCACAGCCTACAGCCCATGGATTGCAAAGAGTTGTACATGAGTGAGCGATTAACACATTTATTTGGTGTAAGAAATCGTCCATCTTCAGAGAGGTGGCAGGCTGTGACTCTTTTGACATGCAGCATTTGGAATTCCTTTTGCAAACCTACATTCATGAAACTATCTGAACAATCACTGAAGACTATTTTACCCTATGCATGGATTTTTTATTCCTTCCTGAATTTACTTTAGGTAAACATTTCTTAGTCTCTTAAGAAAATACCTACAGAATTGCTACTATGCATATACCAAATTCCAACTTGGTGTTGGAGAAGGCTCTTGAGTCTCTTGGATTGCAAGGAGATCAAACCAGTCAATCCTAAAGGATATCAACCCTTTATATTCATTGGAACGACTGATGCTAAAGCTGAAGCTCAAATACTTTGGCCACCTGATGCGAAGAGCTGACTCATTGGAAAAGACTCTGATGCTGGGAAGGATTGAAGGCAAAAAGAGAAGAGGGTGGCAGAAGATAAGGTAGATAGCATCACCAACTCAATGGACATGAATATGAGCAAACTCTAGGAGATAGTAGAGAACAGAAGAGCCAGGCGTACTACAGTCCTTGGGGTTGCAAAGAGTTAGACACAACTTAGCAACTGAACAACAAAAATGAATAATGTACACCAAATTGGGACCACCCTCTAGTCTCACTAAAAATAGCTTTGTTTTCAGTGTTTTAAATTTATTCTCACTGAAATAGCTTACCACTGCCAAATTTCATGTTATTAAAGTTCCACATTTAGCAAAACTTCTAATAATCTTTCATTTTTAAAATTTATTTTAATTAATTATTAATTAAATTCAATAATTTATTTAAATTTATTTTAAAATTTATTTTATTTCATTTATTTAAATTAATTATTTAGGATAATTGCTTTACAGTGTTGTGCTGGTTTCTACCATACAACAAGGTAAATCAACCATAGATATATATATATCCCCTCCCTCTTGAGCTCTCCTCACACCCCCTCAACCCCATCCCTCTAGCTGTCACAGAGCACTGGGCTGAGCTCCCTGTGTTATATAGCAACTTTCCACTAACTATCTGTTTTGCACAAGGCAGTGTATATATATATATATCAATGTTACTTTCTCAATTCATCCCACCATTTACTTCCCCAACTGTGTCCACAAGTCCATTCTCTATCTCTGCATCTCTATTTCTGCCCTGCAAATATGTTCATCAATACCATGTTTCTAAATAATTTATATATATACATATATATATACACACACATATATATATATGCACCACCATATAATATTTGGTTTTCTCTTTCTGACTTACTTCACTCTGCATAAACAGGCTCTAGATTGATACATCTCAATAAAACTGACTCAAATTCATTCCTTTTCATGGCTGAGTAATATTCCATTGAATATATATATATATACCACAACTTCATTATCCATTTATCTGTCAATGGACATCTATGTTGCTTCTATATCCTGGCTATTGTAAATACTGCTGCAATTAACATTGGGGTATGTGTGTCATTTTGAATTACATTTTTCTCAAGGTATGTGCCAAATAGTGGGATTGCTGAGTCATAAGGTAGTTTTATTCCTAGTTTTTTAAAGGAATCTCCATATTTTCCTCCATAGTGGTTGCATCAATTTACATTCCCACCAACACTGTAAGAGGGTTCCCTTTTCTCCACATCCTCTCCAGCATTTATTCTTTGTAGATTTTTTGATGATGGCTGTCCTTACTGGTATGAGGTGATACCTCATTGTAATTTTAAGTTAAATATCTCTAATAATGAGTGATGTTGAGCATCTCTTTATGTGTTTGTTGGCCATCTGTATGTTTTCCTTGGAGAAATGTATGTTTAGGTCTTCCACTCATTTCTTGATTTGTTATTGTTATTCAGTCATTCAGTCAAACTCTTGCAACCTATGCCAGGCTTCCCTGTCCTTCACTATCTCCTGGAGTTTGCACAAACTCATGTCCATTGAGTTAATGATGCCGTCCAACCATGTCATTCTCTGTTGCCCCCTTCTCCCCTTGCCTTCAATCTTTCCTGGCACCAAGGTCTTTTCCAGTGAGTCAGTTCTTCCTATCAGGTAGCCAAAGTACTGGGGATTCAGCCTCAGCATCATTCCTTCCAATGGATATTCAAGGCTGTTTTCCTTTAGTATTGACTGCTTTGATCTCCTTGCAGTCCAAGACACTCTCAAAAGTCTTCTCTAGCACCACAATTTCAAAGCGATGATTCTTCAGTACTCAGTCTTCTTATGGTCCAACTCTCACATTCATACGTGACTACTAGAAAAACCATAGTTTTGATTATATGGACCTTTGTAGGCAAATTGATGTCTCTGTTTTTTAACATGTTCTTTGGGTTTGTCATAGCTTTTCTTCCAAGGAGCAATTTTTTTTTAATTTCAGACCTGTAGTCACCATTTGCAGTGATTTTGAAGCCCAATAAAATAAACACTGTCACTGTTTCCATTGTTTTCTCCATCTATATGCCATGAAGTGATGGGATCAGATGCGATGATCCTCGTTTTTTTTTTTTTTTTTTTTTCCAGTGGGTTTTGTCATACATTGATATGAATCAGCCATGGATTTACATGCATTCCCAATCCCGATCCCCCCTCCCACCTCCCTCTCCACCCGATTCCTCTGGGTCTTCCCAGTGCACCAGGCCGGAGCACTTGTCTCATGCATCCCACCTGGGCTGGTGATCTGTTTCACCATAGATAGTATACATGCTGTTCTTTTGAAATATCCCACCCTCACATTCTCCCACAAAGTTCAAAAGTCTGTTCTGTATTTCTGTGTCTCTTCTTCTGTTCTGCATATAGGGTTATCGTTATCACCTTTCTAAATTCCATATACATGTGTCAGTATGCTGTAATGTTCTTTATCTTTCTGGCTTACGTCACTCTGTATAATGGGCTCCAGCTTCATCCATCTCATTAGGACTGGTTCAAATGAATTCTTTTTAATGGCTGAGTAATATTCCATGGTGTATATGTACCACAGCTTCCTTATCCATTCATCTGCTGATGGGCATCTAGGTTGCTTCCATGTCCTGGCTATTATAAACAGTGCTGCGATGAACATTGGGGTGCACGTGTCTCTTTCAGATCTGGTTTCCTCAGTGTGTATGCCCAGAAGTGGGATTGCTGGGTCATATGGCAGTTCTATTTCCAGTTTTTTAAGAAATCTCCACACTGTTTTCCATAGCGGCTGTACTAGTTTGCATTCCCACCAACAGTTTAAGAGGGTTCCCTTTTCTCCACACCCTCTCCAGCATTTATTGCTTGTAGACTTTTGGATAGCAGCCATCCTGACTGGCGTGTAATGGTACCTCATTGTGGTTTTGATTTGCATTTCTCTGATAATGAGTGATGTTGAGCATCTTTTCATGTGTTTGTTAGTGATCTGTATGTCTTCTTTGGAGAAATGTCTGTTTAGTTCTTTGGCCCATTTTTTGATTGGGTCATTTATTTTTCTGGAATTGAGCTTCAGGAGTTGCTTGTATATTTTTGAGATTAATCCTTTGTCTGTTTCTTCATTTGCTATTATTTTCTCCCAATCTGAGGGCTGTCTTTTCACCTTACTTATAGTTTCCTTTGTAGTGCAAAAGCTTTTAAGTTTCATTAGGTCCCATTTGTTTAGTTTTGCTTTTATTTCCAATATTCTGGGAGGTGGGTCATAGAGGATCTTGCTGTGATTTATGTCGGAGAGTGTTTTGCCTATGTTCTCCTCTAGGAGTTTTATAGTTTCTGGTCTTACATTTAGATCTTTAATCCATTTTGAGTTTATTTTTGTGTATGGTGTTAGAAAGTGTTCTAGTTTCATTCTTTTACAAGTGGTTGACCAGTTTTCCCAGCACCACTTGTTAAAGAGGTTGTCTTTTTTCCATTGTATGTCCTTGCCTCCTTTGTCAAAGATAAGGTTTCCATAGGTTCGTGGATTTATCTCTGGGCTTTCTATTCTGTTCCATTGATCTATATTTCTGTCTTTGTGCCAGTACCATACTGTCTTGATGACTGTGGCTTTGTAGTAGAGTCTGAAGTCAGGCAGGTTGATTCCTCCAGTTCCATTCTTCTTTCTCAAGATTACTTTGGCTATTCGAGGTTTTTTGTATTTCCATACAAATTGTGAAATTCTTTGGTCTAGTTCTGTGAAAAATACCGTTGGTAGCTTGATACGGATTGCATTGAATCTATAGACTGCTTTGGGTAGAATAGCCATTTTGACAATATTAATTCTTCCAATCCATGAACACGGTATGTTTCTCCATCTGTTTGTGTCCTCTTTGATTTCTTTCATCAGTGTTTTATAGTTTTCTATGTATAGGTCCTTTGTTTCTTTAGGTAGATATACTCCTAAGTATTTTATTCTTTTTGTTGCAATGGTGAATGGTATTGTTTCCTTAATTTCTCTGTCTGTTTTTTCATTGTTAGTGTATAGGAATGCAAGGGATTTCTGTGTGTTAATTTTATATCCTGCAACTTTACTATATTCATTGATTAGCTCTAGTAATTTTCTGGTAGAGTCTTTAGGGTTTTCTATGTAGAGGATCATGTCATCTGCAAACAGTGAGAGTTTTACTTCTTCTTTTCCTATCTGGATTCCTTTTACTTCTTTTTCTGCTCTGATTGCTGTGGCCAGAACTTCCAACACTATGTTGAATAGTAGTGGTGAGAGTGGGCACCCTTGTCTTGTTCCTGATTTCAGGGGAAATGCTTTCAATTTTTCACCATTGAGGGTGATGCTTGCTGTGGGTTTGTCATATATAGCTTTTATTATGTTGAGGTATGTTCCTTCTATTCCTGCTTTTTGGAGAGTTTTAATCATAAATGAGTGTTGAATTTTGTCAAAGGCTTTCTCTGCATCTATTGAGATAATCATACAGTTTTTATCTTTCAATTTGTTAATGTGGTGTATTACATTGATTGATTTGCAGATTGATTAAAGAATCCTTGCATT
Source organism: Dama dama (assembly GCF_033118175.1). NCBI lineage: Eukaryota > Metazoa > Chordata > Mammalia > Artiodactyla > Cervidae > Dama > Dama dama. The sequence continues at coordinate 24,363,388 of NC_083711.1, forward strand.
CCTGGGATAAAGCCCACTTGGTCATGGTGTATGATTTTTTTAATATGTTGTTGGATTCTGTTTGCTAGAAGTTTGTTAAGGATTTTTGCATCTATGTTCATCAGTGATATTGGCCTGTAGTTTTCTTTTTTTGTGGCATCTTTGTCTGGTTTTGGAATTAGGGTGATGGTGGCCTCATAGAATGAGTTTGGAAGTTTACCTTCTTCTGCAATTTTCTGGAAGAGTTTGAGTAAGATAGGTGTTAGCTCTTCTTTAAATTTTTGGTAGAATTCAGCTGTGAAGCCATCTGGTCCTGGGCTTTTGTTTGCTGGAAGATTTTTGATGACAGTTTCGATTTCCTTGCTTGTGATGGGTCTGTTAAGATCTTCTATTTCTTCCTGGTTCAGTTTTGGAAAGTTATACTTTTCTAAGAATTTGTCCATTTCATCCAAGTTGTCCATTTTATTGGCATAGAGCTGCTGGTAGTAGTCTCTTATGATCCTTTGTATTTCAGTGTTGTCTGTTGTGATCTCTCCATTTTCATTTCTAGTTTTGTCAATTTGGTTTTTCTCTCTTTGTTTCTTAATGAGTCTTGCTAATGGTTTGTCAATTTTGTTTATTTTTTCAAAAAACCAGCTTTTAGCTTTGTTGATTTTTGCTATGGTCTCTTTAGTTTCTTTTGCATTTATTTCTGCCCTGATTTTTAAGATTTCTTTCCTTCTGCTAACTCTGGGGTTCTTCATTTCTTCCTTCTCTAATTGCTTTAGGTGTAGAGTTAGGTTATTTAAATGGTTTTTTTCCTGTTTCTTGATGTAAGCCTGTAATGCTATGAACCTTCCCCTTAGCACTGCTTTTACAGTGTCCCATAGGTTTTGGGTTGTTGTGTTTTCATTTTCATTCATTTCTATACATATTTTGATTTCTTTTTTGATTTCTTCTATGATTTGTTGGTTATTCAGAAGCGTGTTATTTAGCCTCCATATGTTTGAAGTTTTAACAATTTTTTCCCTGTAACTGAGATCTAATCTTACTGCACTGTGGTCAGAAAAGATGACTGGAATGATTTCAATTTTTTTGAATTTTCCAAGACCAGATTTATGGCCCAGGATGTGATCTATTCTGGAGAATGTTCCGTGTGCACTTGAGAAAAAGGTGAAGTTGATTGTTTTGGGGTGAAATGTCCTATAGATATCAATTAGGTCTAGCTGGTCCATTGTGTCATTTAAGGTTTGTGTTTCCTTGTTAATTTTCTGTTTAGTTGATCTATCCATAGTTGTGAGTGGGGTATTAAAGTCTCCCACTATTATTGTGTTACTATTAATTTCCTCTTTCATACTCGTTAGCATTTGCCGTACATATTGCGGTGCTCCTATGTTGGGTGCATATATATTTATAATTGTTATATCTTCTTTTTTGATTGATCCTTTGATCATTATATAGTGTCCTTCTTTGTCTCTTTTCACTTCCTTTATTTGAAAGTCTATTTTATCTGATATGAGTATTGCGACTCCTGCTTTCTTTTGGTCTCCGTTTGCATGAAATATTTTTTTCCAGCCCTTCACTTTTAGTCTGTATGTGTCTCTTGTTTTGAGGTGGGTCTCTTGTAGACAGCATATATAGGGGTCTTGTTTTTGTATCCATTCAGCCAATCTTTGTCTTTTGGTTGGGGCATTCAACCCATTTACATTTAGGGTAATTATTGATAGGTGTGGTCCCGTTGCCATTTACTTTGTTGTTTTGGGTTCACGTTTATACAACCTTTCTGCATTTCCTGTCTAGAGAAGATCCTTTAGCATTTGATGAAGAGCTGGTTTGGTGGTGCTGAATTCTCTCAGCTTTTGCTTATCTGTAAAGCTTTTGAATTCTCCTTCATATCTGAATGAGATCCTTGCTGGATACAGTAATCTAGGTTGTAGGTTATTCTCTTTCATTGCTTTCAGTACGTCCTGCCATTCCCTTCTGGCCTGGAGGGTTTCTATTGATAGATCAGCTGTTATCCTTATGGGAATCCCTTTGTGTGTTATTTGTTGTTTTTCCCTTGCTGCTTTTAATATTTGTTCTTTGTGTTTGATCTTTGTTAATTTGATTAATATGTGTCTTGGGGTGTTTCGCCTTGGGTTTATCCTGTTTGGGACTCTCTGGGTTTCTTGGATTTGGGTGGCTATTTCCTTCCCCATTTTAGGGAAGTTTTCAGCTATTATCTCCTCGAGTATTTTCTCATGGCCTTTCTTTTTGTCTTCTTCTTCTGGAACTCCTATGATTCGAATGTTGGGGAGTTTCACAGTGTCCCAGAGGTCCCTGAGGTTGTCCTCATTTCTTTTGATCCTTTTTTCTTTTTTCCTCTCTGCTTCATTTATTTCCACCATTTTATCTTCTACCTCACTTATCCTATCTTCTGCCTCCGTTATTCTACTCTTGGTTCCCTCCAGAGTGTTTTTGATCTCATTCATTGCATTATTCATTTGTAATTGACTCTTTTTTATTTCTTCTAGGTCTTTATTAAACAGTTCTTGAATCTTTTCAATCTTTGTTTCCAGGCTATTTATCTGTAACTCCATTTTGTTTTCAAGATTTTGGATCATTTTTATTATCATTATTCTAAATTCTTTTTCAGGTAGATTCCCTATCTCCTCCTCTTTTGTTTGACTTGGTGGGCATTTTTCATGTTCCTTTACCTGTTGGGTATTTCTTTGCCTTTTCATCTTGTTTAGATTGCTGTATCTGGAGTGGGCTTTCTGTATTCTGGAGGTCTGTGGTTCCTTTTTGTTGTGGAGGATTAACCCAGTGGGTGGGGTTAGACGATTGGCTTGTCGAGATTTCCTGGTTAGGGAAGCTTGCGTCAGTGTTCTGGTGCGTGGAGCTTGATTTCTTCTCTTTGGAGAGCAATGGAGTAATGAGTTTTGAGATGGGTCTATGTGTTAGGTGTGACCTTGGGCAGCCTGTATGTTGATGTTCAGGGCTATGTTCCTGCGTTGCTGGAGAATTTGCGTGGTATGTCTTGCTCTAAAACTTATTGGCTCTTGGGTGGTGGCTGGTTTCAGTGTAGGTATGGAGGCTTTTGGACAGTCACTTATCACTTAAAGTTCCTTGTATTCAGGAGTTTTCTGGTGTTCTCAGGTTTTGGGCTTAAGTCTCCTGCCTCTGGATTTCAGTTTTATTCTTCCTGTAGTCTCAGGACTTCTCCAACTATACAGCCCTGATAAGAAAACTTCTAGGTTAATGGCTAAAAGATTCTCCCCCGTTAGGGACACCCAGAGAGGTTCACAGAGTCACATGAAGAAGAGGAGAGGGAGGAGGGAGATAGAGATGAACAGGAGGAGAAAAAGGGGGACTCAAGAGGAGAGAGACAGATCTACGCAGCTGTGTGTTCCCAGAGTGTTCTCCGTAGCCCAGTCACCTACAAAGATTCACAGAATTGGATTGGGAAGAGAAGGGGAAAGGAGGAAATAGAGGTGTTCTGAGGTAGAAAACAGAGAGTCAAGATTGGGAGAGAATAATCTTCGGTTTAAAAATAGGGCTTCTCTTCTTTTTTTTTTTTTTTTGTAAGGTTATAGTGTATTGGAAATGAAAATTAAGGAGTAGTAGAGGAGTACTACAGGACTTTAAAAGAAATAAGAGAAAAAGAAAAATAGAAAATAGAAGAGAAAAAGGAAAGAAAAAAAAAGGAAAAAACGAAAAAAAAAAGAAAAGAAGAAAGAAAAAAAAATTTTTTTTCCCCCTAATTAAAAAATCATAAAAGTCTATGGAAATGAAAGTTAAGGAGTAATGGGGGAGTAATAGGGGATTTTAAAGGAAAATAAAAGAGAAAAAAGAAAAAAGAAAAAAATTAAAAAAAAATTAAAAAAAAAAAAAAGAGAAAAAAGTAAAATTATATCTAGGAGTTTCTCTGGAGTTGTTGCGGTCAGTGTGGGTTCGGCTCAGTTTCAGATAGCTCCTCGGTGCAGCTTACGCTTCTCGATATCTACAGGCTCCTCCGGTGTAGTCAATGTTTTCTAGAGGGATTTTAATCTGTTGCACCAGTCCCTTCTGAAGCGGTTCCCTTTGTTTATTTGGCTTCTGTTTGCCGGTCTCTTCATAGCCTCATTTCCGCCCTGACACAGGCGGGCGGAGGTGGACTCTTATTCAGGTAGCTAGTTCCGTCGCTCCGCGGGGAGGGGCTATGGCTGCCGGGAGGGGCCGACGCTGCCCTCTCCGTCTGCGCCGCTCAGGCTCCCGGCTGTTCTATATGGAGCGCGCCCCGGGCTGCGCGAGGTTCCAGCCCTCGGGTGTTCCACAAAAGCGCGGAACGAAAACCTGCGCCTGCTCTCTGTGCCTTCCCCGTCAGAGCGGTCCAGGCAGCCAGGGGCTTGGTGGGCGCACTCTCCCGAGGTGTGGCGCGCCCACTCCCTTCCGCGGACCCAGTCTCAGTTTCCGCTGGCGCCAGTCGGGTGCGCGCGCCTTCTGCCCTCCGCGTCCCCAGCCCCAGTCCCCGCCCGCGCCGGTCGGGTGCCTGCGCCCTGGGTCTCGCCGCGACCTTCCCCTCCCCCCTGCCTCCTGCCTCCGGCGGGGCTGGGCCGGTCCGCAGCCTGCGAGCTCCTCTCTGGACCCTCTCGGTCTCTTTGTTCTGCGAACGGCCGGCAGTGTGTTCGGGCCAGTTAATTTACTCTCTCTCCTCTGGTCTCCCACAGTTCATGTTGGCAACTCACAGAAGCTCCCTCCGATTGTCCTCAGGGCACTCAGGCCCGGACCCTACCCCAAGCAATGCCGCCTAAGAGCTCCCGGGACGGATCTCCGTCCTTAGCTCTTTTGTCTCACTTTTTATCTTTTATATTTTGTCCTACCTCCTTTCGAAGACAATGGGCTGCTTTTCTGGGCGCCTGATGACCTCAGCTAGCGATCAGAAGTTGTTTTGCAAAGTTTGCTCTGCGTTCAGTTATTCTTTTGATGAATTTGTAGGAGAGAAAGTGGTCTCCCCGTCCTACTCCTCCGCCATCTTGGCTCCTCCGATCCTCGTTTTTTGAATGCTGAGGTTTAAGCCAGGTTTTCACTCTCCTCTTTCACTTTCATCATGAGGCTGTTTAGTTCTTCTTCCTTTTCTGCCATTAGGGTGGTGTTTTCTGCATATCTGAATGTACTGATGTTTCTCCTGACAATCTTGATTCCAGCTTGTGATTCATCCAGCCTGGCATTTCACATGATGTACTCTCAGTTAAGTTCAGTTCAGTTGCTCACTCATGTCCAACTCTTTGCAACCCCATGAATTGCAGCATGCCAGGCCTCCCTGTCCATCAACAACTCCCGGAGTTTACTCAAACTCATGTCCATCGAGTCAGTGATGCCATCCAGCCATCTCATCCTCTGTCATCCCCTTCTCCTCCTGCCCCCAATCCCTCCCAGCATCAGGGTCTTTTCCAATGAGTCAACTCTTCGCATGAGGTGGCTAAAGTATTGGAGTTTCAGCTTCAGCATCAGTCCTTCCAATGAACACCCAGGACCGATCTCCTTTAGGGTGGACTGGTTGGATCTCTTTGCAGTCCAAGGGAATCTCAAGAGTCTTCTCCAACACCACAGTTCACAAGTATCAATTCTTCAGTGCTCAGCTTTCTTCACAGTCCAACTCTCACATCCCTTCATGACCAATGGAAAAACCATAGCCTTGACTAGACGGACCTTTGTTGGCAATGTAATGTCTCTGCTTTTTAATATGCTATCTAGGTTGGTCATAACTTTCCTTCCAAGGAGTAAGCATCTTTTAATTTCATGGCTGCAATCACCATCTGCAGTGATTTTGGAGCCCCCCAAAATAAAATAGCCACTGTTTCCACTGTTTTCCCATCTATTTGACATGACATGATGGGACCAGATGCCATGATCTTAGTTTTCTGACTGTTGAGCTTTAAGCCAACTTTTTCACTCTCCTCTTTTATTTTCATCAAGAGGCTTTTTAGTTCTTCTTCACTTTCTCTCATAAGGGTGGTGTCATCTGCATATCTGAGGTTATTGATATTTCTCCTGGCAATCTTGATTCCAGCTTGTGCTTCTTCCAGCCCAGAGTTTCTCGTGATGTACTCTGCATATAAGTTAAGTAAGCACGGTGACAATATACAGCCTTGACATACTCCTTTTCCTATTTGGAATCAGTCTGTTGTTCCATGTCCAGTTCTAAATGTTGCTTCCTGACCTGCATATAGGTTTCTCAAGAGGCAGGTCAGATGGTCTGGTATTCCAATCTCTTTCAGAATTTTCCACAGTTTATTGTAATCCACACAGTCAAAGACTTTGGCATAGTCAATAAAGCAGAAATAGACGTACTCTGTATTTAAGTTAAATATGCAGAGGGTGACCATATACAGCCTTGACATACTCCATTCCCAATTTGGAACCAGTCCAGTGTTCCATGTCCAGTTCTAACTGTTGCTTCTTAAGCTGCACACAGGTTTCTCAGGAGGAAGGTAAGGTGGTCTGTTATTCCCATGTCTTTAAGAATTTCCCACAGTTTGTTGTTAGCCACATGTCAAAGGCTTTAGTGTAGTTAATGAAGCAGAAGTAGACATTTTTCTTGAATTCCCTTGCTTTTCTACAATCCAGTGGATGTTAGCAATTTGATCTCTGGTTCCTCTGCCTTCTAAATCCAGTTTGTACATCTGGAAGTTCTCAGTTCACGTACTGTAGAAGCCTAGCTTGAAGGATTTGGGGCATTACTTTGCTAGCATATGAAATGAATGCAATTGTGCAGTAGTTTGAACATTCCTTGGCATTGCCTTTCTTTGGGATTGGAATGAAAACTGACCTCTTTCAGTCCTGTGGTCATTGCTGAGCTTTCCAAATTTTCTTGCATACTGACTGCAGCACTTTCACAGCATCATCTTTTAGGAATTGAAACAGCTCAGCTAGAATTCCATCACCTCCACTAGCTTTGTTCATAGTGTTGTTTCCTAAGGCCCACTTGATTTCACACTCCAGGAAGTCTGGCTCTAGGTGAGAGATACACCATCATGGTTATCCATGTCATTAAAACCTTTTTTGTACAGTTATTCTGTGTATTCTTGCTACCTTTACTTAATATGTTCTGCTTCCATTAGGTCCATACCATTTCTGTCCATTGTGCCCATATTTGCATGAAAAATTCCCTTGGTATCTCTAAATTTTTTAAGAGATCTCTAATCATTCCCATTCCATTGCTTTCCTCTATTTCTTTGTATTGTTCACTTAAAAAGGCTTTGGAGACATTTATTGATTGGGTTGGGTTGTTTGTTTTTCTCATATTGAGCTGCATGAGCTGCTTGTATGCTTTGGAGAGTAACCCTTTGTCAGTTGCTTCCTTTGAAATTATTTTCTCCCATTCTGAGGGTTGTCTTTTCACCTCGTTTATAGTTTCCTTTGCTGTGCCGAAGCTTTTAAGTTTAATTAGGTCCCATTTGCTTATTTTTGTTTGCTAAAGCTTTTCTCCTCAATCCCCACCTGAAATTTGAAGCTCTTCTTTAGATAATGTCAAACCTTTCAAAATAAAAAAGACTGAGGGTGGGAGAAGTTTCATGCATGTAACTGCCATTCCTATCCTAAAAAATATGTCTTAAAATGTCAAATGCTTTCTCTCCAGATGAACTGTGTGGATTTAATGTTTGTCACTAGGCACACCGTGACAGAAATTACATTGAAGAGCTTCTAACTAATCAGAAGTCTTTAAAATTGCTTTTCAATCACCATTACAAGTTTGTTTGTTTGCTAATTTATGATTACTATTTTGAGAACTAGGAACTTCAAGGTCTGCTAGTAGCTCAATACTCAGCATACAGTTCTGTAGTTTAAACTATCTTAAAAATATATTTGTATAAACAGGTTACTATATTCTTCTATGAAAAGAACTTTGCTTTGAAAAGCCATAATAAAGTTTTTACCACATGTTGACCATCAGAGTAGAAACATTAACTGAGCCAAAAGTAAGCCTTATATTTTAAGAGGGTCGTGACATATGTAATATGCATTGGTGAAAGTAAAACTTACATTGGACGTTTACTATATAAAATATAGGCATGTATAATTGGCTACTAAATGACACAGCAATGTATAGTCCAAAAATAAGGTCTCTTTTCACCTTACTTGGCAAGAAATATAACCACATGACAGTCTAGGGGACAGAGAAGAGTCACCAAGTGCCATTAAAACGGGGAGTTACTAAAGAGTTTTGATCCTGAAATGAAATAAATACATGTTTAGAAAGATCACTCAGACAACCATGTAGAGGATAAAGCTGAAGCGCTGAGCAAAGAAGCAGAGAGACCGATTAAGGAACTATAGTCACCGTCCTGAATAGGATGTTCAGGGCTGAACTAAAACAGAAATGGGCAAGAGGTGTTAACAACTGGAAAGAAAACAATTAAAGAAAAATGGACAGGTGTTGAATAACTTATTACTGAGTAGGAGACACCTTCCCGGTGTCTCAACAGTTAAGAATCTGCCTACAATGCAGGAGATGTGAGTTCAAACCCTGGGTCGTGAAGATGTCCTGGGGCAGGCACGGCACCCACTCCAGTATCCTTGCCTGGAGGATCCCATGGACAGAGGAGCCTGGGGGGCTACCGTCCATGGGGTCACGAAAAGTCCGACACAGCTGAAGTGACTGAGCACGCTTGCGTGCATGCACTGAGGAGAGCAAAAAGGTTCAAACAATGACTGTAATTTTACTACATTTAAACAATAAATATTAACATCATTTACTAAACTGAGAAACACAGAGAACATAATCAAAGTAAGGAAAAAAGGTTCTATCTTGGAGATATCCTCCAAGTTGCCACAGTTAGAGTTTAAAGAGAGGGAGCATTTTAGGGGCAATTGGGTACAAATGGTAGTTGAAGTCACATCTCTTGGGTTGGGAGACAGTCTCCATGAATCTTTCATAGTTTTGCATATCTTGGAAGCAGACGCACTGATGGCCTTTGCTCTGGACTATATTTTCAAGGATGTTTGTGTAGCTAATAACCTTAGAAGACAGACTTAGCACAGGGAGTTTTCATTCCTATCCAGTAAAGAAAAGATAATGTCTTCCTACAGGGCAGAGATCCGGCAGATTTAATAGCCCATTACAAAATATTTGATTTCTCTAAGTTCAGGATTCCTTCTATAATGCCATTCACAGAGTGGCCTTCTTTGTGTCAACCTATGGGAATCAGAGCTCAGAAAACAATGAAAATTCTAATTCTCTGGTCACTGCCAGTGCTGTGAATAAAATGATCCTATGTCTCTGACCAAAGAGTTGCATGAAACTGTGGTAGATGAACCAGTAATTAAAGTAAAACCTCAGGTCCTTAATAGTTCTTGACATCTGGAAAATTTCAACATTTAAGGGTTAAAAGAAATTGCCTCTTGATGTTGAAAAAGGCCAGCCAACTAGGCAGAAAGAAACAGGAGCTTTCTTCCCAGAGAGAAGAGAATTTTCAACAAGGAAATTTTCAACAGTGCAGAGATGTCAAGTAAGATGAGGACTTCAAAAGGTCAATTCAATTTGGTAAAATCAACAAGAACACTATCAAGGTGAGATAGGGTGCAAGAACAGCAACCAGTGGACTGAGGGATAAAGTTTAAGGAAGGCTATAGTGAGAGCAGATTGAAACAGCTATTAAAGAAGTTTATTCTTGACATAAATCGTACCAACGTTTTCTTAGGTCAGTCTCCCAGAGAAATAGAAATAAAAGCAAAAAAACAAATGGAACCAAATCAAAGCTACAAGCCTTTGCTCAACAAAGGAAACCATAAACAAAACAAAAATACAGTCTATGAACTGGGAGAAAATATTTGCAAATGATCCAACTGACAAAGGGTTAATTTCCAAAATATACAAAAAGCTCATACGATTCAAAAACAAAAATCAAAAAACCCAATTTAAACATGGGAAAAATACCTAAATAGACATTTCCAAAGAAGACATACAGATGGCCAAAAGACACATGAAAAGATGCTCAGCATCACTAGTTAATAGAGAAATACAAATCAAAACTATAATGAGGTATCACCTCATAACAGTTAGAATGGCCATCATTTAAAAGTTCACAAATAATTAATGTTGGAGAGGGTGTGGAGAAAGGGAATCCACTTGTACTTTTGGTGGGAATGCAAATTGGTGCAGCCATTATGGAAAACAGTAGGAAGGTGCCTCAAAAAATTAAAAACAGAGTCGCGATTTGATCCAACAATCCCATTCCTGCACATACACCCAGACAAAACTACAATTTGAAAAGATACATGCATCCTATGTTCACAGCAACACTACACACAATAGCCAAGATATGGACGCAGCCTAAATGTCCCTGACATATGAATGCATAAAGAGAATGTGGTACAGATATACAGTGGGCTATTACTCATCCATATAAAAGAATGAAATAATGCCATTTTGCAGCCACATAGATGGACCTAGAGATTATCATACTAAAGAAGTAAGTTAGAAAGAGAAAGACAAATACCATATGATATCACTCATATGAAATCTAAAATATGACACGAAAGAACATATCTAAGAAACAGAAAGCAGACTCACAGACACGGAGAACACACTTGTAGTTGCCAAGGGGGAGAGGGAGTGACAGAAGGAAGGGCTGATAGCCTGAGATTAGCGAACTAGTATATGTGCATGTGTGCTAAGTCACTTCAGTCACGTCCAACTCTTTGTGACCCCATGGGGTGTAGCCCACCGGGCTCCTCTGTCCATGGGATTCTCCAGGCAAGGATACTGGAGTGGGTGGCCATGCCTTCCTCCAGGGGTTCTTCCCAACCCAGGGATCAAACCCAATTCTTCTGCAATGAGGTGCATTCTTTACAGTCTGAGTCCCCCAGGGAAGCCCCCAAGTGCATATCTGTGTCCAAATGTCCCCTTTATATAAGGATGTGGGTCATACTGCACTAAGATCCATCCTTAGGACCTCACCCTAACTTGACTACATCGACAAAGACCCTCCTTTCCAAAAATGTCACATTATGAGGTACTGGGGGTAGGACTTCAACATATCTTTTGAGGGGGACACGATTCAACCCATAATAAAATCTATACTCATCTTTCAAACAGAAGTCTTCTCCCACTGACTCTGATCTCTGTCTACACTGCTTAAAAGTGACACCAACATGTGTTGAGAAGAGCGCCTACAAGGAGTCCCTAATGCGTCTGACACGAAGCAGAGCTCACTAAGTTATCTTCCATGCCTCCGTATTTTTTGAATGGGGCTGCCATAACGAATAACCACAGATTAGGTTAAACAACAGAAACAATAGACTTAAACAATAGACGTTTATTTCTTGGCCTTGATCTAAAGTCGGAGACCGCGGTGTCAGCAGATGTGGGTTCTCCTGAGGCCCCCCTCCTGCTGCCTTTGCACACAGTCGTCCCTCTAGGCATGCACGGCCCTGGTATCTGTAGGTCCAAATTTCCTCTTCTCTTAAGGATACCACTCAGACTGGATTAGAACAGAAAGTGAACTGAAAATGTTAGCCCCTCAGTCATGTCTGACTCTTTGCGACCCTATGGACTGTAGCCCACCAGGGTCCTCTGTCCATGGGGAGTTCTAGGGCCCAGCCTAAATTACCTCTTTAAAGATTCTATCTCTAAATATGGTTACATTCTGAAGTACTGGGGGTTAGGGCTTCAACTAATGACTTTGAAGGAGGCATAATTCAGTCCATGGGACTTTCCAGGTGGCTCAGTGGCAAAGAAGAAAAAAGTGAAAGCGTTAATCACTCAGTCATGTCTGACTCTTTGTGATGCCATGAACTGTAGCCCACCAAGCTCCTCTGTCCACAGAATTCTCCAGGCAAGAATACAGGAGTGGGTTGCCATTCTTTTCTCCAGGGATCTTCCCAGCCCAGGGGCTGAACCTGGGCCTCCTCTATTACAGTCAGATTCTTTCATGTCTGAGCCACAAAGAATCTACTTGCAATGCAGGAGATGCCGGTCAATCCTTGAGTTGGGAAGATCCCCTGGAGAAGGAAATGGCAACCCACTCCAGTATTCTTGCCTGGGAAATCCCATGGACAGAGGAGCCTGGTGGGCTACAGTCGATGGGGTAGCAAAAGGATTGAACATGACTTAGCAGCTTAAAAACAACAACAACAAATTCAGCCCAAATGGGCCCTAAGTTATACTTCCCAGGAAAATGTGGTAACAAGAATCCAAGCATATTTCTGTTTGGTTGATAGCTGGGACTTTCTTCCTCTCCCTACCTGATTTTCTCTACCTTCATTCTAAGGTCCATTCCACAAAGTTGTTATGAGATCTCTAATTCATGGTGAAAGTACAGTGGCCTCTCTCACTAGTTACTGGTTCCTGGAAAAGGTCCTTAAAACTTACAGCATCATTAAAAAAATAATAATACAGACACAAAACATTCAAATGTGAATTAAACAACAGTCAGACTTCCCCTTATTGTGGTCTAAAAATTAAACACAAAACTATGTAACCAAGAGAAAGAAAACTGCTAGAGTCCTTCTTAGAACTGAACAATTTCTGGCTTGAAAACCTTAGTTTACAGGAAAGGAAATGTTGCATATTTATGAAATAAGATTAGAAATCAAGTACATAATTTCCTAGTTTTTTACTAACTTAAAATAAAATATACGACCTTATATTTCACAGAAAATGTGATTTAGTAGCATAAATCATGAGTTGAGGGCATCAAAAAAGAAATTCCAAGTTTCCAAGTTAATTTAACTCTAACTCAGTTTTAGAGTCAGCAACCAATACCAAAATCCTCCATAACCTCCCCCAACAAAATTTGCTAATGATTTATATATTGGGTGATAATTTAAATACAACAAATATTTGCCTTTCAAATTTTCTGATGAAGTAGCTGAATTGGATTAGGTTGCTTATGTTAAATAGCAACAATTATTCAAATTTTACTTGAACTTTTCTTGCCAAGAAAAAAGAAAATGACTTAGTGTCTTGTATTCTATCAAATTTGTCTCCAGTATTGTATTCAGCGAGTACCTCTGTATAATAGGCACTGGTTTTGCTATAACTGATATTTTCCTCCTAAACTTCTTAAAAAGTTTTAACGTAATGTTTGTCCACCTGGTTCTTTACTCCGGCTTCATTAGCAACTTGATTAGAGTCTTAAGGAGTGCAATGCTTTGGTCAAAATTCATCACTTCTTCTTACATAACACTCTACTCATCATCTTATCAGGAAAGAAATAACATTACTGGAACTAAATTTCAAGTCTCCAAATATCTGTGGCATTCTCCAATCTCAAATATCTTTGTGCATCAGTATCAGTCGAAGAGCTCCATGTCTTTTGTACAGTCACTTATTCATTAAATTTGCTCAATTATCATACAATTTTTAGAGTGTGTTATGAGCCAAGTATTCTATTAGAGCTTAAAGACACAAAGATGAAGGAGAAAATGTATGCCATCAGGTGGCTTTCAATACCCTATAATGCCTGTCCCAATGCAGAACAGACACCTGTGGACTAAACCGGAAAGTGGGTTTAGTCCCCACAAAGAGACTTTGTGGGGTTTACCCACAAAGAGAATCTGGGTATGTGTGCATATGCATTTGTGCCCTGTGTTCAAACAGCAAGATAAGGTAAGATAACCATGATATTATTAGTGGGCACAAGCATCAATCTTCTCCATGAAGTCTACTCATAAAAGCTGTCCCTCACTTGGTAGTAGCAACCACCATTTTCAAGAGCCTGAGCTGTACTGGATTCACAAATGACTTAATCCACCCAACACAGGAAAATGGGATACCTGCTAGCACCATATGTACAAATCATTTGAAGCTATGATCCCGTTTGTGTTCATAGAAATATTCTTGTTTACTCTCACTGAATTGACTTAACTATAAACAACTGAAATATTAATGAGGCAGATACTCATCGCATGTTTAATTTGGATTAGTTTTTGCTAATTTTATCAAAAACTATCAAATCCCTAGTGTGTTTTAGGCATTTTATTAGGCACTGGGAATAAATTAATAAGTAAAAACTGACAGAGGGCCAGCATCCTTGGAGCTCTCATGGAGAGAGAGGGATTATTTAAGTGTAACACAATGTAAATTATAACTGTGTTAAGTGTTGGCAAAGTAAGACACTAATAGGAATCTTTGACCCAGAGCAGGAAGCCCATGAAGGATTCTTAGAATAAGTGAAGACTGATCCTATAGTCTCAGGGAGGAGAAATATGGTATGAAGAACTGCTTGAATGTAATAGGTAGAGATGATCCGGAAAGAGGAAATGAGCTTTAATGAGAAGCAGCCAATCACACTGAGGATAGTGTGGATGAAGAACAGAAAGTAAGAGTGATAAAGGTAAGAAAAGAAGAATGAGATGCAGAAAAGGAGGATGGAGGCCAGGCTATACTTGTACCAGGGGGTCATGTTCAAAATTTTGTTCTTTAGCCTACAAGCAATGGAAACCCATTAAGATATTTTTTTTAACTAGGTATTTCATTGAGGTATGATTGACATACAAAAATTTGCATAATGTAATGATGAGTTTAAAAATAACTGTGTAGCCATGTTCCTAACATTGTACAAGAGGTGGTGATCAAAACCATCCCCAAGAAAATGAAATGCAAAAAGGCAAGATGAGAAGGCCTTGTCTGAGGAGGCCTTACACTCAGCAGTGGACACAGGACTGGAAAAGGTCAGTTTTCATTCTGATCCCAAAGAAAGGCAAGGCCAAAGAATGTTCCAACTATCGCACAATTGCACTCATCTCACACACTGGCAAAGTAACACTCAAAATTCTCCTAGCTAGGCTTCAACAGTATGCAAACCAAGAACTTCCAGATGTTCAAACTGGATTTTAAAAAGGCAGAGTAACCAGAGATCAAATTGCCAACATCTGTTGGATCATAGAAAAAGCAAGAGAGTTCCAGAAAAACATCTACTTCTGTTTCATTGACTACACTAAAGCCTTTGTGTGGATCACCACAAACCATGGAGAATTCTTCAAGAGATGGGAGTAACAGACCACCTTACCTGCCTCCTAAGAAATCTGTATGCAGGTCAAGAAGCAACAGTTAGGTCTGGACATGGAACAAAGAACTGGTTCCAAGCCATGAAAGGTGTATGTCAGAAGATGAGATGGTTGGATGGCATCACCAACTCGATGGACATGAGTTTGAGCAAGCTCTGGGAGTTGGTGATGGACACGGAAGCAAAGAGTTGGACATGACTGAACAACTGAACTGATATATCCATGAAACCATCACCACAATCAACACCATGCATATATCACGTCCAAAAGATTCCTCCTGACTTCTTTACTCATGGAGTATTTTTGTGATAGGAACACTTAACATAAGATCTATCTCTTAGCAAATTTTAAGTGTAAAACACAGTATTGCTAACTATAAGCTATATGCTGTACAATCAATCTCCAGAAATTACATAACTTAAACCTTATACCCTTTGACCAAGATTCCCCCTCCCCCTAGACCCTGGCAACCAGTATTCTACTCTCTGATTCCATTAGTTTAACTGTTTCAGATTCCTCATTTAAGTGAAATCATGTAGTTACTTGTTCTTCTGTAAATGGCTTATTTCACTTACCATAAGATCCTCCAGGATCATCTATGTTGTCACAAATGTCAGGGTTTCCAAAAATGTCTACTTCTCCAAGTGTTTTTCAAAATAATATCATTTATATGATTCCTTGATTATATAAACAAATAATTCTTTGAATGTTTACAAATCTCAAATCTCCTGAACATATTTTATGTCACACTTGTGTTAGGGGACGCTCACTGATTGAAACTGCCCACCCTGGCCAGGCACCATAGTAACCATGTGCATGAGTTGTTTTATGACAGGAGATCCTGATAAGGAATACGGAACTAATAAGCCACCACCAACCGCAAGAGTTCGGGAAAGGTCGAAAGGAGACACTGCGTGTCCGTCCACTTCCCAGAATCTCTCTCGCTAGCATCCATCTTGGCTGAGCGATGCGTGCGCCACCAGGAAAGCCTGAATTAGAATGATTGGCCAAAGATCACCGGGAAACTAATCCCATCACCATAAAACCCAAGACTGCGAGCCACGCAGCAGAGCAGTTCTCCTGGGTTCCCTCACCCTCCTGCTCTCCACGCGGGGGCCCTTTCCCAATAAAATCTCTTGCTTTGTCAGCACATGTGTCTCCTCGGACAATTCATCTCTGAATGTTAGATAAGAGCCCGGTTTTGGGCCCTGGAAGGGGTCCCCCTTCCTACAACACTTATATTTAACGACCCCAAATCTAAAATCATCAAAACGTTTTAATTTGCTTCAAAGTGGTTGTGGTTACTGTTCTTTTTCCTCAGATAGTGTGAACCTGGGTGAGATTCTTGCAAATACACCTATTTTTACCCCAAGGGCACATGATTGATTCTCTCTTAATTATTTATCACAGAGAAAAATCTGTATACAAATAGGGACAGTCTATTTTAAATTAATTAATGTCTTACTGTTTGTTTTCAATACATCTTCACTAAATAGATGGAAGGAAAGCATGGTGGTAAAGTGTGGCAGTGTGCTCACTGAATCCTAATTACAAAGCTTGTTTTCCCACTGATATATCCAGTCCTCACTTTCAGCCATTATCTCTAAACACTTTGAGAGGGTAACAGGCAGGAAGGCCGGGGGTCTCCAAACAGAGGAAATAGGCTGCAAGTGTCAGACATTTTTTCTCTCTCTCTTAAGCGGCAGGAGGGAACAAACTACCAGTGTTATACTTTTTCCCCTTCTCTATACAAATTTAAAAAGAGGTTTCTTTTAAAATTCTGTGTTGCCATGACAGCACCTAGTTCCACCTGAACTTTTCTCAAACCTTGAGTTAACCAAAGTGGTTTTTCTTATGGAAATGTTTGTCTTAAGCTATGTTAATGAACTATATATTTACCCTAGACTCTGTTTTCTGACTCAGAACCTGACTTGACAAGCCAGTATGTTTTACTTAGGCAAATGTTCCCTTAAGCTATTGTTAATGAGACTATATTTGCTTGGAAACCTGCCTTTCTTCAAGATTCATGTAAATTTTGTGGGTGAGGGGCCTCATGCCAGTCTCTGAGTTTTGAGACATTTCCTTTCTCTAATTAGTAGACTGCTAGTAGCTATATAACAAACAGCTAAAGACTGGGGGGGGAGGGGGGGGGGCAATCCTTCTGCCCCCTTCTGATGTCTATGTCAGAAGCTTTCTCTATCTCTTTTACACTTTAATAAAACTTTATTACACAAAAGCTCTGAGTAATCAAGCCTCGTCACTGGCCCCGGATTGAAGTCTTCTCCTCCAGGGGCCGAGAATCCCAGCATCTTGTACAGCTCAGCAAAAACCTTTCAACTTCACCCTGAACTCTGAGTTCACCAGCAGATCCTCTATATTGATTTTGTTACTTTGCTCCTCCGGGATTCATGAATGGTAAACACAGCTGGATTGTCAGCAAACCTCTAATCTGGAAACCTTCGCTATCATCCCTCTTGTAAACTTGTTTGAATCCAGGTTAATTCCATCTTCAGTTCTTTGATGTGATGTTTCAATTCAGCCACTTTTTTTTTTAACTTTCACCAAACCAGCCATATATATCCTGCTGGTTTTGCCACTCTTTTTTTTTTTTTTTTTTTAAGTTTCTCTGACATTGTAATTCCCTACATAATAAAGTAGTTTCCTTTTCCTAAAAAATCAGATGAGATGATAATTTTCTGTAAGGGATACTTTGTTTCTTTTTTTCTCACTCTGGGGGAGGATTTTCCTTTTAGAGTTACTTTTTCCGAGTCAAAATTAACATATCCACCCTAAAATTCTGATCAGGGTGTGGGCTGCTTCCTGTTAACATTCCAACTTTGCTAGTTTTCCCCTACTATTCAAAAGTAGAGCTTTCCTATAAAACCTTTCACAAGCTGAGATGGTGGGAAAGGAGGGAACAATTACCTTTGGACGCATTTTGCTAATGGATGCACAGAATAAATCAAACTAAAGCACAAATGCTTACAGAGTATAAAAGCATGGTGGCCTGCTGTA
This sequence comes from Dama dama, assembly GCF_033118175.1. Taxonomy (NCBI): domain Eukaryota; kingdom Metazoa; phylum Chordata; class Mammalia; order Artiodactyla; family Cervidae; genus Dama; species Dama dama. Next base: position 24,381,334 of record NC_083711.1, read on the forward strand.
GAGAAGCTGGGTGTAGTTCCCAGGGAAGCCGCTTGGTGGCGCGACTCTTGCTGCTCAGGATGTGCACCGCTTCTCTAAGGGCTGGTTGCAAAACAAATGCTGAATAGTATTTTTGCTATTCTCCTTTTGCCATAAAAGCAAAAATTCGCTTAAAGGTTTTTTCAGTTAGTGAAAAGAGGTATTAATGTAGGTCTTTCATAAAAGCAAAATGGGATAAAGCAAACTTTCGAAAAGTATGGCATGCCTGTGTTTGATGTTTTTCACTAAACTCATACTGTTATCATTTTTATGAGCTGGTGATTTTTCATTTTTTTAAATATTCTTCCTGTTTTTCCTGGTGCTCCAATACTAACTTAACTTGCTTTGTCTTTTATCAACACTCGATCCATATGTCAAACACAAACAACACATTGTCACATGGCCTGTGGTTTCATGAATATGCCACCTGTGACTTTTTGTAATCGTTCTTCTCTGCTAAACACTGTATTTTCATCACTTTCATTGTTTCAGATATCTAGCTTGTATGTACACTGAGGAACAACAAAACAGAATCACCATTATCCTGGGTCTTGACAAGTTTTGACATAGTTAGCATGGTTCAGTGTCCCATTCAAAACTGACCTCTTTTAAGTGTTTATGTCTTCATTGATGCCTACTCTGCATTCATTTCTATCGAAATTATCATTGCTTCCCCCAACACAGTTGTCTTCTGTTGGTGCTCCCTCTGTTTTCATCCCATTCACTTCCACAACTGCAGCGGTTTGAGCTAAAGATCTCATTATGATGTCAAGACCCATACATGGCAGTTCTAACATAATTTTTCTATCTTGAGAGCTTGACTCTCTTTAAGAAACTGAAGTCTACTGTACTGACACTAACAATGACTATCTCCCTGAGAAATATTTCATCCATTTCTTTTCTTCCATCTATTATTCATTTACCACCTCCAGCTAAACCACCCAACGGTGCTGCTTTTGTTACTCCCCTACAAAGCATAAGCTTGAGTTGTTCTCTTTCTTACATTCTGACTTTCATGTGCTTGTACCGTTTGTATTTCCTATGAATTTTATTGAAGGAATGACCATCAGAATCGTTATGAATTTTCTTTAGCATGAAACTCAGTTATGCAAAGTGTTTGCCAGTTTCCTACCTGTTTTTTCATCACTTGACATTGGAGTGAACTGCCTTCAGATACCCACCCTTCAGATGAATCCCAGGAACCCAGACACAGCCAAACAGTTTGACTCTGTTTCAGAGTTTCTCCATTAACAGACAGCTTAACCACCTTCAGGAGTGAACCCACTATGCCGCCTTCCCTTTTTGGTAAGAGGGGTGAGATCTGCTTTGCTTGCTCTGTGACTCAGTGGTGCTTAGGTCTTCAGACCAGCTCTCCTTCCTGCTTTGGGTTAGTCTGTATTCACACTCACGGTGACTCATCCAGCAGCAGAATCCTTCTATGAGGTGACCTCAGTTATCACATCTTAGCTGGTGGACTGCCATGGTGATCTGATGACAGGTGAGCTAGTCTCCAGGTTTCTGGAGCATCACTTACCCTTTATTAAAATATTTGATTATTCTAAGATTTTAAATCGTCACCACGGTTACAGAAAGAGAGAACTGAAAGGTGACAATGGGCACCAAGAGATCAGTTGGGAGACTGCCACATCAAAGAAATAAGGGGGCCTCGAGAAGGCCAAATAGGGAAAGGAATACGTTAAAGCTGTATATTGTCACCCTGCTTATTTAACTTATATGCACAGTATATCATGAGAAACGCTGGGTTGGATGAAGCACAAGCTGGAATCAAGATTGCCAGGAGAAATATCAATAACCTCCGACATGCAGATGACACCACCCTTATGGCAGAAAGCGAAGAAGAACTAAAGAGCCTCTTGATGAAAGTGAAAGAAGAGAGTGAAAAGTTGGCTTAAAGCTCAACATTCAGGAAACTAAGATCATGCCATCTGATCCCATCACTTCACGGCAAATAGATGGGGAAACAGTGGAAACAGTGACAGACTATTATTTGGGGCTCCAAAATCACTGCAGATGGTGACTGCAGCCATGAAATTGAAAGATGCTTGCTTTTTGGAAGAAAAGTTATGACCAACCTAGACAGCGTATTAAAAAGCAGACACATTACTTTGCCAACAAACATTTGTCTAGTCAAAGCTATGGTATTTCCAGTAGTCATGTATGGATGTGAGAGTTGGACTATAAAGAAAGCTGAGTGCTGAAGAATTGATGGTTTTGAACTGTGATGTTGGAGAAGACTCTTGAGAGTCCCTTGGACTGCAGGGAGATCCAACCAGTCAATCCTAAAAGCAATCAGTCCTGAATATTCATTGGAAGGACAGATGCTGAAGCTGAAGTACCAATACTTTGGCCACCTGATGCAAAGAACTGACTCCTTGGAAAAGACCCTGATGCTGGGATGACAGAGGATGAGATGGTTGGATGGCATCACCGACTCAATGAAATAAGTTGAAACTCTGGGAGTTGGTGATGGACAGGGAGGCCTGGCGTGCTGCAGTCCATGGGGTTGCAAAGAGTCAGACACAACCGAGATACTGAAATGAACTTAGAAGGCCATGTGTGAAACAGGAAATGAGAAATGTGGACAGATTAAAGAAATACTAAGAGGAGAAGGGGACGACAGAGGATGAGATGGTTGGATGGCATCACCGACACAAGGGACATGGGTTTGGGTGGTCTCCGGGAGTTGGTGATGGACAGGGAGGCCTGGCATGCTGCTGTTCATGGGGTCGCAAAGAGTCAGACATGACTGAGCAACTGAACTGAACTGAACTGAACTGAACTGAAGAATGTAAAAGACGATGGATTGATGAATGGAATATGAGGCACAGGGAAGAAAGAAGTGTCAGGAGTGAATCCTGGGGTTCTGACTTATGTTACAGGATAGAGAGTGCCATTCACTGAGAGGGAGTATTGGGAAAAGACTAGGTTTTGCAAGTTGGGAACGAACAATAAAGTATAAGATCATGAGTTTGAGTGTTTGAGTAATTGGAGGGAAGTTTAGAGGATACAAGTGAAAAAGCTGACATCTGAATAAAGGTTCTGGAGATGATTTGAGATGACCAGATATGTCAATCTGCTCATGTTTTCTTAACAAAATATCACAAGAACAGATTGGGAGCTTAAATACTAGACATTTATTTTATCAGTGTTATGGCAGGTAGAAATCCATGATCAAGGTTTCTGCAAATTTATTTTCTGGTGAGAGCCTTCTTCATGGCTTGTAAACGGCCTCCATCTTGAGTGCATGCATCAGTTGCTCAATTGTGTATGACTCTTTGTGACCCCACAGACTGTTAAATGCCAGGCTCTGTCGATGGGATTTTTTCAGGCAAGAATACTGGAGTGGGTTGCCATTTTCCTTCTCCAGGGGTCTTCCCCACGCAGGGATCAAACTCATGTCTCCTTTGTCTCATGCATTGCAGGTAGGTTCTTTACCCGCTGAACCATCAGGGAAGCCCAAGGCTTCCATCTTACTGTGTGCTTGTGGGACCTCTCTTCTGCACATAGGGAGAGAGAAAGACAGAGAGAGAGAAAGACAAAGAGAATTCTTTGGTGTCTTTTCTTATAAGAACACTGTGAGATCCTATCTGGGTATCATTTGACCTTAATTATTTCCTTAAAGGCCCCATCTCCAAATATGGCCACACTCGAGGTTAGAATTTCAACAAAAGTAATGCAATTACTCTGCAAAGCAATCTCTTACTATCTGCGCAATTCCTTACCTGCTCTTTATATGTGTCACTCTACTTTAAAATGAAGTCAAGGAAAATTTGTCCAAAATAAATATTAAGAAATAGACGTGCTTAGTCACTCAGTTGTGTCCAACTCTTTGTAACCCTGTGGATTATAGCCTGACAGGCTCTTCTGTCCATGGGCATTCTCCAGGCAAGAATACTGGAGTGGGTTGCCATGCTCTCCTCCAGGGGGTCTTCCCAACTCAAGGGTTGAACCCAGGTGTCCTGCATTGCAGGCAGATTCTTTATGCCTACAATGTGGGAGACCCCAGTTTGACTCCTGGGTCCGGAAGATCCCCTGGAGGAGGGATAAGTTACCCACCCCAGTATTCCTGGGCTTCTTTGGTGGCTCAGCTGGTAAAGAATCCACCTGCAATAAGGAGACCTGGGGTTCGATCACTGGGTTGGGAAGATCCCCTGGAGAAGGGAACAGCTACCCACTCCAGTATTCTGGCCCCCATAATATTAATGTAACAAAGAAATAGATAGATGTAGACAAATAGATTTTCTATTTTTCTCCAGAAACATGCTGCTATTGACTTGCCTTTGTAAGACTACTTGAGGGTCCTGATATAGTCAATGACCACATGAAAGTTCAGCAAAATAGTAATCTCATTTGCAGTGAAGTAAAAGTCACTCAGTCGTGTCCGACTCTGCAACCCCGTGATCTATACAGTCCATGGAATTCTCCAGGCCAGAATACTGGAGTGGGTAGCCTTTTTGCACTGAAGTCACTGTAAAATTTTGGTCCTTCCAGCCATCACAAATTAATCAGTGTCAGATCAGGTCAGCATTTTAATGAAAACCAAACAAAACTATTTTGGCTACTCATGGCACTGGAAATTCTATAGGCAACACAATGTCTTCTGAGATCAGTGCAGAACTGTACCGTCAGCATTTCAATAAACAGTACTTATGTTAGCATTGCCAATATCGATGATGTAAAGATTCTACACTTGTTTGGCAAAAGAAAAAAATATTTCCCCTTTGATATTTGCCAAATTTTGTATAATATTATTACATCTTTCCTCTTCCATTATATTTAGCTGTTTGTCATAGACTTCATTCCCTTTCCTGAACTTTTGGGCAGAACTGTTCTGATGTAACTTATACAGTTAACTCCTTCAGGGGGAGTCTCCTTTCGCATTCACCATCTATAGACGGTGTCACTTCTGTGTCATTATATATAATCCATAAAGAGCTTGGGCTTGAAAACTGCTATATCAACCATGAAAACGAATACTTACCTTGAATTGATTGTACTGTAACTAGTGAGAAGTTTAATATACTCTGCAATATTTTTATGTTTCCTCAATGGATGAAAATCTATTTAGACATGGGCTAAGGAAAAATACATGGGCTAGGGGCTTCCCTAGTAGCTCAGACGGTAAAGCGTCTGCCTACAATGCGGGAGACCCGGGTTCGATCCCTGGGTCAGGAAGATCCCCTGGAGAAGGAAATGGCAACCCACTCAAGTATTCTTGCCTGGAAAATCCCATGGCCTGAGGATCCTGGTAGGCTCCAGTCCATGGGGTCGCAAAGAGTCAGACACGACTGAGCGACTTCACTTCACTTCAAGGAAAAATAAGTATTATTTGTGTGGGTCTAAAACCCTGATTCCCTTTAGCTTAAATTTGTCTACCAGAGCAGTTAGGCTGAAAATCACGCTAACAAAATCAAAAGCAACAAATTTAATTCACATGTTTCAAGGAGCATCTCTCAAAATACTGGCCAGAGATGTTTCCCTCATCTGGACAAGGGTGGCAAAATGTCTAATATGAGAGGCAATTATAGCTAGGCTAAATGGGAAAGATGAGTCAACGCTAGTTGGAAGATGTCAATATTTTCACATGGAAGCACACAGAGATAATCTGCTTTAAACCTGGTTCACCCTTCCTAGCAAGTTGTTGTTGTTGTTTTTTTCCCCCACTTGGTAAATTGAGGTTCTTAATATATATGGTAAAGATCTCTAACAAAAACTCAGATCCAGTTAGCATTTCTAACAAAGTACAAACATAGTTTTAATAAAGAAACTGTCCAATTATTTTATATACTGAAAGAGAGACCAACCTATAAAATGCAATATGGTGAGTTGAAAAGCACTGACTTAGCAATCAGAATCCTTGGATTCAAGACCTAGTGCTTCCACTAACCAGCTGTGGACTGGGCACATTTCACATTATGGAGCTTAGTTTTCTTATCTATAAAATGAAGAAAGTGGAAAAATTCCTTAAGGGATTTTCTATAACACCCAAAAAATGAATCATGACTATTTCAGAAGCAAAGAAGAACTAGAGTCTCTTGATGGAAGTGAAAGAGAAGAGTGAAAAAGTTGACTTAAAACTCAACATTCAGAAAACTAAGATCATGGCATCTGGTCCCATCACTTCATGGCAAATAGATGGGGAAACAGTGGAAACAGTGGTGTTAGTCATTCTGTTGTGCCCGACTCTTTGTGACCCCATGGACTGTAGCCTGCCAGGCTCCTCTGTCCATGGAATTCTCCAGGCAAGAATACTGCAGTGGGCTGCCATTTCCTTCTCCAAGTGAAAACAATGAGACACTTTATTTGGGGAGGCTCCAAAATCACTGCAGATGGTAACTGCAGCCATGAAATTAAAAAATGTTTGCTCCTTGGAAGAAAAATTATGACCAACCTAGACAACTTTTTAAAAAGCAGAAACATTATTTTCCCAACAAAGGTCTGTCTAGTCAAAGCTATGGTTTTTCCAGTAGTCATGTATGGATGTGAGAGTTGGACTATAAAGAAAGCCGAGTGACAAAGAATTGATGCTTTTGAACTGTGGTGTTGGAGAAGACTCTTGAGAGTTCCTTGGACTGCAAAGAGATCCAATCACTCCATCCTAAAGGAGATCAGTCTTGGGTGTTCATTGGAAGGACTGATGCTGAAGCTGAAACTCCAATAGTTTGGCCACGTGATGCGAAGAACCAACTCACTGGAAAAGACCCTGATGCTGGGAAAGATTGAAGGTGGGAGAAAGGAACGACAAAGGATGAGATGGTTGGATGGCATCACTGACGGGATGGTCATGAGTTTGAGTTGGCTCCGGGAGTTGGTGATGGACAGGGAAGCCTGGCGTGCTGCAATCCATGGGGTTGCAAAGAGTTGGACACAACTGAGCTACTGAACTGATTAGAAAAAATAACTTAAATGCATGCCCTACTGATGATCACTATCCTTATATGGGTAAATGAAGATTAGCTTTTGGTACAGACAAATACCAAGATTTCTGCTGATCTATTTAGCAATGACCTACTGGTAAAGCTCACTTTATTACTGAGAGCAATTTAAACACTCAAGATAGAATCCTTACTGCCAATCAAATTTCTAGAGAAGCTGAGAATGACAAATAGCTAAAGAGTTTTTTCCTAACTTTAGAATCATATTCAACTCTTGATCATATCTCTATCAGAAAGTGTTGAAAGTGTCAGTTGCTCAGTCTTGTCTGATCCTTTGTGACTCCATGGACTGGGGCCTGCAAGGCTCCTCTGTCCATGGGATTCTCCAAGCAAGAATATTGGAGTGGGTTGTTATTTCCCTCTCTAAGGGATCTTCCTGACTTAGGAAGCAAACCTGGGTCTCCTGTGTTGTGGGCAGATTCTTCACTGTCTGAGCTCCCAGGAAAGTCCCATCTATTTAAAACACTCTGTAGTTTATACTTAAACTCTCAAATACATGTTTCATGTATATTAGATTCTAGTTTATTTTCCTGACCACTGATTTTCATTATAAAATTATTTTCGGGAATACGTGTAAATCTATGGCTGATTCATATCAGTGTATGACAAAACGCACTGAAATGTTGTGAAGTAATTAGCCTCCAACTAATAAAAAAATAAAAAAATTTAAAAAATTAAAAATAAATAAATGATCCACGCTAAAAAAAAAAAAAAAGAAAGAAAAAAAAAGAAAATTATTTTCATCTCAAAATTAAGAAACATTTGAAAATAACAAAAAGGCTTTTCTTAACTTATTGAAACAAGAGATTCTTTTAGGCCCCAATAGTTAGGGTTATGCCAAATGATTTATTTTCTTCATCAACAGCAAACTTTTTATCATTCAATCTTTCTGCTTAGACCATTAAATATTTAAGAAACTGTTAACAGGGAGTGTTTACTAAATCACTAAACCTCACTAAATCACAAAAGCAAGAGCAGCCAAACATTTCTTAAAATCTCTGCCAGATTTATAATTTGCAAAGTCATGCTAAAAAGCACTTTGGTTGGCAATTTCATTAAAGTTCTAAAATACTCAGCTATTGCACTTTTAAAATCTAGCATGACAGCTTTTAGTTTCGAATAATTTGACATTGCCCCTCTAAGACATCCTTAATAATAGCACCAACAAATTAGATAGGAACACAAAGATGAAACCTTCTGACAGAGTCTGGAATCTATGTCATCTATAAATGTCCAATACCTAGTCTATTGTATAGGAGAAAAAGAGCTGTACCTAAGCCCTTAGTCAAATCTTAAGTTGAAAGCAAGTTACGCTCACAGATATCATTTTAATTCTGAGTCTTTAGTTATCATTAATAAATGGATTTTTTTTTTCCTCCAGCTTCAAGTACTTTTTTCTGCTTTTATAATATGTCTCTACTTGATCAACTCTATGATGCTTCTAGGATAACATAATAAGCACCTGAAACTCCAGGTCTCCAAGAAAAATGAAGGTAATAGGGAAGTGAAGCTGGACCTGTCTTCTCCTCTTCATCTTGCCCACCTTTCCTGCCCTCCTGAGCCCACTCTTGATACTTTCCTTCTTTCCATGATGTATCTCTGCCTTCCGGCTTCACCCTCTCTGTCTTATTCCCCAAATGTCCTTTAGTTCTTCAACTCTTCCAAGTGATTTGAGGTCTAAAGCTGAAGTATTGGCTGCAGTCACCATATCAAACTGTGGCAGATATCTTCAGTCTGAAATGTCAGTGTTTGTGGTTAATTAAATAGCAATTCAAAATTCAAGGTTGAAATTCAGAATGTGTATGTGTTTAAAATTGTTCTTTACAAAAATAGAATGTTTTATTAAATAGGGAAAAAATGAACAAACCTAAACTCACAGATCTCATCACCTCTTCTCAAGCTCACTCCCTATGTAAATCTCTGCCCCTCCCACTCCAACTCTTCCCCTCCCACACACACATACACACCCCTTTATAGCAAATGGCACTGTCATCTCTAAAAATAGGGGCAACCTGAAAGTTGAGAGTGAGGTTTTATTCAGTGGGAATGCAGGTGAACCCAAAAGAGCTGACTCTGAGGAGGCAGGGAAGGAGCCAGGCTACATACAAGTCTGCGGCGAGGGGCAGGTAATCTGAATATTAAGTTAACTGTTAATTAAAAGAAAACTAAATCTCTCACGTGAAGAGACTTAGCGATCTTCTATGCATAAAAAGTAATGCTCAAAATTCTCCAAGCTAGGCTTCAGCAATACATGAACTGTGAACTTCCAGATGTTCAAGCTGGTTTTGGAAAAGGCAGAGGAACCAGAGATCAAATTGCCAACATCTGCTGGATCATTGAAAAAGCAAGAGAGTTCCAGAAAAACATCTATTTCTGCTTTATTGACTATGCCAAAGCCTTGGACTGTGTGGATCACAATAAACTATGGAAAATTAGGAAAGAGATGGGCATACCAGACCACCTGACATGACTCTTGAGAAACCTATATGCAGGTCAGGAAGTTCCAGTTAGAACTGGACATGGAACAACAGACTGGTTCCAAATAGGAAAAGGAGTACGTCAAGGCTGTATATTGTCACCCTGCTTATTTAACTTACATGCAGAGTACATAATGAGAAATGCTGGGCTGGAAGAAGCACAAGGTAGAATCAAGATTGCTGGGAGAAATATCAATAACTTCAGATATGCAGATGACACCACCCTTATGGCAGAAAGGGAAGAGAAACTAAAGAGCCTCTTGATGAAAGTAAAAGAGAAGAGTGAAAAAATTGACTTAAAGCTCAACATTCAGAAAACTAAGAATATGGCATCTGGTCCCATCACTTCATGGGAAATAGATGGGGAGACAGTGGAAACAGCGTCAGACTTTATTCTTTTGGGCTCCAAAATCACTGCAGATGGTGACTGCAGCCATGAAATTAAAAGATGCTTTACTCCTTGGAAGGAAAGTTATGACCAACCTAGATAGCATATTAAAAAGCAGAGACATTACTTTGCCAACAAAGTTCCATCTAGTCAAGGCTATGGTTTTTCCAGTGGTCATGTATGGATGTGAGAGTTGGACAGTGAAGAAAGCTGAGTGCCAAAGAGTTGATGCTTTTGAACTGTGGTGTTGGAGAAGACTCTTGAGAGTCCCTTGGACTGTAAGGAGATCCAACCAGTCCATCCTAAAGGAAATCAGTCCTGAATATTCATTGGAAGGACTGATGTTGAAACTGAAACTCCAATACTTTGGCCACCTCATGTGAAAAGTTGACTCATTGGAAAAGACCCTGATGCTGGGAGGGATTGGGGGCAGGAGGAGAAGGGAGCGACGGAGGATGAGATGGCTGGATGGCATCACCGACTCGATGGACATGAGTTTGAGTAAACTCTGGGAGTTGGTGATGGACAGGGAGGCCTGGCATGCTGCAATTCATGGGGTCACAAAAAGTCGGACATGATTGAGCAACTGAACTGAATGCATGAAAAGATACAAGCGTCCGGGCTTGTTGAAATTGTTTCTTTCATATACATCTAGCTATCTGGGGCCAGGCTTGCTTTTTTGTTCACATATTAACTCCTTGTTTACCGTATGAGAGGCAAATGTGGCAGATGACCGCCTCTCACAGCCCCCAGCTCCTCAGTGAAGTAGCTGATGGGAAGAAGTAGCTAATGGCTTCCACATATCTGGCTTTGTTTTCACCTGAGCTCATAAATTTGCATTTGGAAAAGGCTTGTTTACTGATAGAGTGTAGAGCAGAAAATATTTCATTTCACAGCACTAACATCTACTTAGCTGCTCAAACATGGAAGTCATTCTTGGTTCTACTTAGTCTAACATCCAACTTTTCTGCAAGGCTCCTCATTTCTACCCTTCAAATATATTTGGGATCTATCTGCTTTACACGTATTCGTTGCTACTAGGTTTATCCAGTCCGCCATTACCACTGCCCTTAACAACTCACTGCCTTTAAATACTTTCCCTGTGCCTACTCTGTTCCTTCCACTTCACAACAGCCAGGGTAAGGTTTTTAAAACAGAAATAATTTCTTGCTTAAACATGTTTAAATGTTACATACTGTAATTCAGATAAAATCCAGACTCCTTGTCAAGGCCTCCAGGATCATATGAATCTAAATACTTGATGGGCCTCCATCCAGTCTTGTTTCACAATTCATTATGCTTAAACGACCTTGACCTCATTTCAGTTTGAGGTTTTTGTTATTTGTTGACTTTTTTCCCCCTGAAATGTGTGTTTTGTTTGTTTGTTTTGTTTTTTTAACACAGCCTGTCATACCTCAAAGGAAATGCCTCTCCGTGGATGCTTTTCCTAAAGATCTCACCTATGCAGGTTTCCAACCTCTCCTCTCTCACCCCATCCATTCATTGATCTTCATCACATGCGCTTTCATTACCTTCAAAGAATTTATCGTCCTATCTATTAATATGTAGCTATTTGGTTGCTTAACTCTTAATTGAATTTCCCTTCATCAAGCTGAAAGCAACCTGATCAACTCTATGACACTCCTGGGATAATGTAATAAGCATCTGAAACTCCAGATCTCTACTGTAGCCCCTCAATGCTATTATATCACCTGTGTATCTCTCAATGCTGATTCCTAGGAAGGGTTCAACAAATATGGTTAGGTGTGTGAATTACATTGGTGTTATGAACTAAACTGTGTCTCCCCAAAATTTATATGTTGAAGTCCTAACTCCTAGTACCTCAGAATGGAAACATGTTAGGAGATAAGGTCTCTAAGAAGGCAATCAAGCCAAAATAAGGCCATTAGGATGGGTACTAATCCAATCTGACTGGTGTTCTTGGAAGAGGAAGTTTGAACACAAAAAAGAGAAACCAGAGGTGTATGCACACAGAGAAAGGCCGATATGAGGGTACAGCAAGAAGGTGGCCATCTGCAAGCCACAGAGAGAGGCCTCAGAAGAAATCAAATGATCTAACACCTTAATATTGGACTTCTAGCCTCCAGAACTGTGAGAAAATTAATTTCCATTGTTTAAGCCACCCGGTCTGTGATATTTTGTTATAGCAACCTTAGCAAACTATACAAGTGGAAATAAAATGAAAAGATAAAAATAAATCACATTATATGAAAATAGTCATGTTTTATTTGAATTTATAATTATAATAGAATGTAGCGTGAATTGCAGTTCTATTCATTATCTAGTCAATCTGGTTAATAAAGACAGATAAATTCTATAATTTTACACTTCAATTTGGCAAACTTTTAAAAATTTCCAAAAAGGAGGCAAGAATATACAATGGAAAAAAGACAACCTCTTTTACAAGTGGTGCTGGGAAAACTGGTCAACCACTTGTAAAAGAATGAAACTGGAACACTCTCTAACACCATACACAAAAATAAACTCAAAATGGATTAAAGATCTAAATGTAAGACCAGAAACTATAAAACTCCTAGAGGAGAACATAGGCAAAATCCTCTCCGACATAAATCACAGCAGGATCCTCTATGACCCACCTCCCAGAATATTGGAAATAAAAGCAAAAATAAACAAATGGGGCCTAATGAAACTTAAAAGCTTTTGCACAACAAAGGAAACTATAAGCAAGGTGAAAAGACAGCCCTCAGATTGGGAGAAAATAATAGCAAATGAAGAAACAGACAAAGGATTAATCTCAAAAATATACAAGCCACTCCTGAAGCTCAATTCCAGAAAAATAAATGACCCAATCAAAAAATGGGCCAAAGAACTAAACAGACATTTCTCCAAAGAAGACATACAGATCACTAACATACACATGAAAAGATGCTCAACATCACTCATTATCAGAGAAATGCAAATCAAAACCACAATGAGGTACCATTACACGCCAGTCAGGATGGCTGCTATCCAAAAGTCTACAAGCAATAAATGCTGGAGAGGGTGTGGAGAAAAGGGAACCCTCCTACACTGTTGGTGGGAATGCAAACTAGTACAGCCACTATGGAGAAGAGTGTGGAGATTTCTTAAAAAACTGTAAATAGAACTGCCATATGACCCAGCAATCCGACTCCTGGGCATAGACAGCGAGGAAACCAGATCTGAAAGAGACACGTGCACCCCAATGTTCATCGCAGCACTGTTTATAATAGCCAGGACATGGAAGCAACCTAGATGCCCATCAGCAGACGAATGGATAAGGAAGCTGTGGTACATATATACCATGGAATATTACTCAGCCTTTAAAAAGAATTAATTTGAATCAGTTCTAATGAGATGGATGAAACTGGAGCCCATTATACAGAGTGAAGTAAGCCAGAAAGATAAAGACCAATACAATATACTAACACATATATATGGAATTTAAAAAGATGGTAACGATAACCCTATATGCAAAACAGAAAAAGAGACACAGATGTACAGAACAGACTTTTGGACTCTATGGGAGAAGGCGAGGGTGGGATGTTCTGAGAGAATAGCATTGAAACAAGTATACCATCAAGGGTGAAACAGATCACCAGCCCAGGTTGGATGCATGAGACAAGTGCTCAGGGCTGGTGCACTGGGAAGACCCAGAGGGATGGGATGGAGAGGGAGGTGGGAGAGGGGATCGGGATGGGAAACACATGTAAATCCATGGCGGATTCATGTCAATGTATGGCAAAAACCACTACAATATTGTAAAGTAATTAGCCTCCAACTAATAAAAATAAATGGAAAAAAAAATAAAATAAAAATTTCCAAAATAGTTTATCAAACACTTCTTTTTATCTGAATAAATGACAGCTTTGACTAAGATTATGTTTCTAGAAGATGCTTACTGCTTTGAAGGAAAGCTACCCCAAACCCAGACAATGTATTAGAAAGCACAGAAATGAGACCCATCGAGTCAAAGCCACGGTCTTTCCCGTGGTCACGTACGGATGTGAGAACTGGACCATAAAGAAGGCTGAGCACTGAAGAACTGATGCTTTCAGATTGCTGGCGAAGACTCTTGAGAGTCCCTTGGACAACAAGGAGATCAAACCAGTCAATCCTAAAGGAAATCAACCCTGAATACTCATTGTATGGACTGATGCTGTTGAAGCCTCAATAATTTGGGCATCTGATGCTAAGAGCCAACTCACTGGAAAAGACGCTGATGCTGGCAAAGATTGAAGGCAAAAGGAGAAAAGGGTGGCAGAGAATGAGATGGTTGGATAGCATCACTGATTCAATGGACTTGAACTTGGGCAAACTCCAGGAGATAGTGAGCGACTGGGAGACCTGGTGTGCGGTAGTTCATGGGGTCTCAAAGAGTCAGACATGACTTAGTAACTGACCAAGACGACAAGGACACATTTAGGTCAGCTGTATCTGTTCAGTTGTTGATAAGATTATTCAAGAGTATCACCATCAGTCATTACCAAAGTTAAAGTTTACAGTCTGCTCTGTTGACATTGCATAGACTATGCAAGAGCAGTGTAGTCATAAAAATTCTTCCCAAACAGAAAATAGTAATTTTATATAGTTCTATAACTGTGTTCATCTCAACTTTCAAATTTTAAATGAATTAATAATAATCAAATATTCTTTGAGCTCATCTGAAAATCACTATAAGCCAATTTTTTTTTTCAAACTTTTGAAGTCCTGAACATTGAAACAAATATAAGATGTCTCTATAAATCTAAAACTGTGTGTGGAGAGGGGACTTCCCTGGTGGTCTGGTGGTTAAGAATCCACCATCCAATGCAGGGGACTTGGATTCGATCCCTGCTTGGGGAACTAAGATCCCACATGCCTGGGGCCTATGCTCTGCAACTAGAAAAGCCCCCACTAGAGAAAGCCACATGTCACAGCAAAGACTCAGCACAGCCAAAAATTAAAAAACAAACAAACAGTAAACTGCACATTGCATTTCTGCCCCTCAACCTCACTACTTTAAAGATGGATGTCAAGGAGAGACGTTAGACATGGTAACGGTTGTAAATACAAAATGAACACACAAAAAAAGATTTTCAGTCTACAGCATCATCAATATGTCTGTATAGTTCTGATGCCTATAATTACTCCTCATTTGAAAGCATTATTCTATCACTTTGCATGCCATTCATTTTGTAGTTCAAATTATAAAGAGTTTGTCATAGATTTAATATGCCTATATAGAAATCTTGCCATTTTTTACACATAGTTTAATGGGTATCAGAATTTTTGTTTCTCTTTTTCATTTGGCATTACATTTTTCAGCTCTTGTTATCTACCACTCTTAAGTATAGGATTTTTCTAAATTCATGAATATGAAGACAATATATCAAGCAAGATATAGCTATAAAAGGTCATAGATATTCATCTTTATACCTACTTCCACTGTCTCTCTCTCTCTCTCTCTCTCTCTCTCTCTTCTACCCAAATTACCTCATCAGGAATTATTTCACTTTATAAAGGAAAAATATTTTGAAATTTACAGAATCCCATATTATTTTAACAAAAATTTCTGAATTGCATAAATGCCAAGAAACATATTCAAGTTCATCCATAATTTCCACTTCTCCTATTTGGAATTTCAGTAAAAAAATTTAAACTCCATTATCATTAACAGAATCAATTCCTCCTTTTTTCCCAAGAAAATAGAGCTTTTAAGTTTGCCCTCTTTCACCTGATTACACAGGTACCCATAGCAACTTCTTCCTCCATAAACAGCTTCGTACAACTAAATGCAGCTAACCCTGGACTCCTCACAAGCATGGAACATAGTAGGCATTCATCAATGGGTTAGAGGAAAAAGTGTGATGTTGTCCTGCAGACTGTGGAGACACAGCACAACCAATACAATGAAACAGCGGGTGGCTCTTTTTCCAGGAGTGGAGGTTAGAGTTACAGAGTCCATGTCATATCTTTTTTTAAATGGCCTTCTGTCCTCGGTACTCAATTGTGTTGCCTCATAAAGGTTTGCCATCCTCACCTCCACCAAATCACTTAAAGTCAAACCTGGTGGCACAATGTCTAAGTTGGTAGCTCTTCTCCAAGATTCTTTCTATTTCAGTTTCCTTTGCAAGGAGATCAGGTACCCATACTCTTAGCAGACATAATAACTCAGCTCAATTCTAGTCAAAATGAGACCAGAAGGGTCACGATATGTGGCACTCTAGCTTTCCCCGATTTTGATGATTTTATATTTATTGCAATGTGAATGCAGGAAGGGCCAGTGGTGTATTCCTCCCTACTATCATCGCTATCTCGTGCCCAAGCAAAATAACTCAAGCAATTTAAAGTAATGGTGTCCCTGCATGCTAAGTCGCTTCAGTCATGTCCGACTCTTTTCAACCTTATTGACTGTAGTCTGCCAGGCTCCTCTGTCCAAGGGATTCTCCAGGAAGAATACTGGAGTGGGTCGCCATGCCCTCCCTCCTCCAGAGAATCTTCCCAACCCAGGGATTGAACCTGTGTCTCTCAAGTGACCCGCACTGGCAGGTGGGTCCTTTACCACTGAGCCACCTGGGAAGCCCCAAAGTAAAAGCATTAGCATGTAAACTTAGAAACCATAGAAAGGAGTAAAACATATTTTAATAATAGGAAATATTCTATTTTTAACATAAAAACACACTCAAAATTTGAGTGGGGAAGAGGACACCATATGCAAAGCTGTGGCCTATACACCCAGTACTTTCATTTTACATTAAATAATCTCTCTCACAATTATCACTGCCAGGCCTCCTATATATCAGCTATCACTATGGCATCAAAGCAGTGCAGTTAATCTAATTAGGCAATATTCAATTACCTCTGTTAGGGAAAAAAGATACTTTCTCTTTCTGCCAGAGTCATTATTGATTAAATGGAGAAGGGTTAGAAAGAGCATCGAGAAGCCCAGATTTTTCAGGCTTCTTGAGCCAAGATTAAAGTAGAGTTTGGGCAAAAAGTTGATTCTTGCATTTCCTCTAGTTGGTGGATTAAGCACTTAAGCAAATCATGAAGTTCAGAGAATTGCTTACATGGGGGGTGGGAGGATCACTCTCCATGCTGAAGTGCAAGTTAACCCTAAACTTATAAACATACTCTGTAGATTGGTGTAGAAAGATGAAATTTGGAGACATGAAAATTAGCTGAGCTCTTGGAACCTTGCCCTTATAGAACAGGAGTCTGCTCTAACAATAAATGAAGGCAAGAATTAATTACTGCAGTGATAGCAACTATGGAGTGATATCCCCAAGAAAAAAACAAACAAAAAAAAGGTTACCTTCTGAGAACTAAACTAAGAAAATCAAGACATCACGAACAAAGGACACATTCATTTTTGAGCAATATACAGGTAAAAGTAATCAGACTTTTAGAATACACTGTCTCAACAAAGGCTGCCTAAATAATATTCGCATTTGGATTTTTAAGCCTTGTGTGCATGCTAAGTTGCTCAGTCGTGTCTGACTCTTTGCGACCCTATGGACTGTAGCCTGCCAGACTCCTTCTGTCCATGGGATTCTCCAGGCAAGAATGCTGGAGTGGGTTGCCATGTCTGCCTCCAGAGGATCTTCCCAATTCAGAGATTGAACCAGTGTCTCTTTCAGGCAGGTTCTTTACCAGTAGGGCCACCTAGAAAGCAGTTTTAAGCCTTAATCATGCCCCAAGGGAACTCCTGATTTCTAACCTCAATAGTAGGTACATTTTCCTCTACTAATGATTTACATTTCAGTAAACAATTTTACCAGGCCTTCTCAAGTGGTAAAGCCCTAGTCTGCCAATGTAGGAGATGTAAGAGGCGCGGGTTCAAACCCTAGGTCAGAAAGGTCACCTGGAGAAGGGCACAGCAACTCACTCCAGTATCCTTGCCTGGAGAATCCCATGGACAGAGGAGCCTGGCTTCCTCTGAAGACTCTAGGAGGGAAGCTTTCCTTTCCACCTTCTAGCTCTGGTGACTCCAAAGTCTTCGGCTTTTGGCAGTTTGACTCCAATATCTGCCTCCAGACTTCTCTGTGTCTCTGTCTTCTCTTCTGTCTGCTGTATGCACTTTATACTGGATTCAGGGCCACACATTTAATCCAAAGCAATCTCATCTCATGATCCTTAACTTATTTACATGTGCAAAGATTCTTTTTCTAAATAAGGTATGTTCACAGGTTCTAGGACACAGGCATCTTTTTGGAGATCACCATTCAACTCACTACACCAAAGGTTTTTCATTTTTAGGCCTTTGTAAGTCTTTTTATTTTATTTTATTTTTGGCTGAAGTACAGTTGACTTACAATATTACATTACTTTCAGGAGTGTAGTATAGTGATTCAGTATTTTACAGATTATACTTCAATAAAAGTTGCCACAAGATAATAGCTATAATTCTCTGTGCTACACAATATACCCTGTTGCTTATCTTTTTTACACATAATAGCTTGCATCTCTTAATCCCATATCCCTATTTTCCCCATCCCACCTTCCATCTCCCATTTGGTAATCACTAGTTTGTTTTCTATGTCTGTGAGTTTGTCCCTGTTTTACGTCTATATTCACTTGCATTATTTTTTAGATTCCACACGTAGCTGATATCATAAAGTACCTTTCTCTGTCTGACTTATTTAATTAAGAATAATACTCTCTGTGTCCATCCATGTTGATGCAAATAGCAGAATGTCATTCTTTTTATGGCTGAGTAATATTCCATTGTATACATAATATATACCACATCTTCTTTATCCATTCATCTCTTGATGAACATTTGGCCTTTGTAATTCTTGTTTCCACTGCTTGGAGAATGTTCCTCTGGATATTTTGCTTTGTCATCCAGGTCTCAAGCTTCCCAGGTGGTGCAGTGGTAAAGAATCTGCCTGCCAATGCAGGAGGTACAAGAGACGCAGGTTCAATTCCTGGGTCAGGAAGATCCCATGCATAAGGAAATGGCAACTGCTCCAGTATGCTTGCCATGGAGAATTCTGTGGACAGAGGAGCCTGGTGGGTTATAGTCCATGGGTCACAAAGAGTTGGACATGATTGAGCAACTGAATCCAGCAGTTTTCAGTCGGCTCAGATATTATATACTATCTTTACTCAGCTCTCCCTGTCCATCCTACCCAAAACTGCTTCTCTTCATTGTTTTTTTTTCCCCAATTAACATGTTTATTCTTATCACAACATTCATCTAAATCTGGGGGTTTTGTCCTTTTTATTTACTTCTTATTTTCACTCTCTCAGTTCAGTTCGGTTGCTCAGTCGTGTCCAACTCTTTGCTACCCCATGAATCACAGCATGCCAGGCCTCCCTGTCCATCACCACTCTCGGAGTTTACTCAAACTCATGCCCATCAAGTCGGTGATGCCATCCAACCATCTCACCCTCTGTTGTCCCCTTCTCCTCCTGCCCCAATCCCTCCCAGCCTCAGGGTCTTTTCCAATGAGTCAACTCTTCACATGAGGTGGCCAAAGTATTCGAGCTTCAGCTTCAGCATCAGTCCTCCCAATGAACACCCAGGACTGATCTCCTTTAGGATGGACTGGTTGGATCTCCTTGCAGTCCAAGGGACTCTCAAGAGTCTTCTCCAACACCACAGTTCAAAAGCATTAATTTTTTGGCACTTCTTCATAGTCCAACTCTCACATCCATATTCACTCTCTCACTCTCAAGCAAAATCTCCATAAGGGCACAAAATCTGTCTGTTTTACTTATTTCCAAATCCCTGGCATCTAGCTCAGTGCCCAGCATGTAATAGCTGCTCAGTAAATATTTATCATGGAGAAGGCAATGGCACCCCACTCCAGTACTCTTGCCTGGAAAATCCCATGGATGGAGGAGCCTGGTGGGCTGCAGTCCACGGGGTCTCAAAGAGTCGGACATGACTGAGTGACTTCACTTTCACTTTTCACTTTCATGCATTGGAGAAGGAAATGGCAACCCACCCCAGTGTTCTTGCCTGGAGAATCCCAGGGGCAATAGAGCCTGGTGGGCTGCAGTCTATGGGGTTACACAGAGTTGGACACGACTGAAGTGACTTAGCAGCAGCAGCAAATATTTATGAACTATGTAAATACAGACTTTGCAACAACTTTATGAAGTAGGATGAAATTAGCGCTCTGAGGAGTTAAATTGGAAATAGGCTAAATAAGAAAAAATTTGAATTGAGAGAACCAGCACACATCTCAAACACAAATGAGTTATTACTAATATAGTAAAAGGTTACCTAATCAACTATGTATTATTTATATAAAGAATTAAAAAGTATTTTCCCCCTCTGTCTGTAGGAAAAGCATAATCTATTGAAATCCAGAAAGTGAGAAGCCCTAAAACAGGAAAATAATAACATGTTTCTAGAATGAGATAGATTGCTTTTCTAAGAATCACAATGTGTAAGGACTGGGTACATAACTTCTGGAGACCACAGCAAAATGAAAATATAGGGTCACTTGTTACAAGGGCAGGTGAATGCATCATAAGGATACTAAAAAAATAAAGCATTTCCTTTTTCTGCAGTTTCTCTGTCAATTGTCATGGTGTTTTAAATGTATTATTTAATGTTTTTCTAAGTGAAGAAATACTGCTCTTTACAGCACCGGATTTTAATTCCATCATCAGTCACATCCACAATCGAGTGTTTTTTCACTTTGACTCTGTCTCTTCACTCTTTCTGGAGTGAAGATTTCTCCACTCTTCTCCAATATCATATCGGGCACCGACTGACCTGGGGAGTTCATCTTTCAGTGTCCTATTTTTGCCTTTTCATACTGTTCATGGGGTTCTCAAGGAAAGAATACTGGAATACAGGAGATGGCAAGAGTGAACATTGACATTTTAGGAATCAGTGAACTAAAATGGACTGGAATGGGTGAATTTAATTCAGATGACCATTATATCTACTAATGTGGGCGAGAATCCCTTAGAAGAAATGGAGTAGCCATCATAATCAACAAAAGAGTCCCAAATGCAGTATTTGGCCGCAATCTCAAAAATGACAGAACTATCTCTGTTTATTTCTAAGGCAAACCATTCAATATCACAATAATCCAAATCTATGCCCCAACCAGTAATACTAAAAAAGCTGAAATTGAACAATTCTATGAAGATCTATAAGACCTTCTATAACTAACACCCAAAAAACATGTCCTTTTCATCAAAGGGGACTGGAATGCAAAAGTAGGAAGTCAAGAGACACCTGGACTAATAGACAAATTTGGCCTTGGAGTACACAATGAAGCAAAGCAAAGGCTAACCAACTTTTGCCAAGAGAACCCACTGGTCACAGCAAACATCTTCTCCCAGCATCACAAGAGAAGACTCTACAGATGGATATCACTGAATGGTCAATACTGAAATCAGACTGATTATATTCTTTGCAGCCAAAGATGGAGAAGTTTTATATGGTCAACAAAACAAGACCGGGAGCTGACTATGGCTCAGATCGTGAACTCCTTATTGCCAAATTCAGACTTAAATTGAAGAAAGTAGGGAAAACCACCAGACCATTCAGGTATGACTAAATCAAATCCCTTACTAGTATACAGTAGAAGTGAAAAATAGATTCAAGGACTTCGATCTGATAGACAGAGTGCCTGAAGAACTATGGTCGGAGGTTCATGACATTGTACAGGAGGCAGTAATAAAGACCATCCCCAAGAAAAAGAAATGCAAAAAGGTAAAATGGTTGTCTGAGGAGGTCTTACAAATAGTTGAGAAAAAGAGAAGCTAAGGGCAAAGGAAAAAAGGGAAGCTATACCCATTTGAAATGCAGCTATTCCAAAGAATATGAGAAAGACTTCCTCAGTGATCAATGCAAAGAAATAGAGGAAAACAATAGAATGGGAAAGACTAAAGATTAATTACTTCAAGAAAATTAGAGATACCAAGGGAATATTTCATGTAAAGATGGGCAAAATAAAGGACAGAAATTGTATGGACTTAACAGAAGCAGAAGATATTAAGAAAAGGTGGCAAAAATACACAGAAGAACTATACAAAAAAGATCTTCATGACCCAGATAACCACGATGGTGTGATCACTCACCTAGAGCCAGGCATCCTGGAATGTGAAGTCAAGTGGGCCTTAGGAAACATCACTACAAACAAAGCTAGTGGAAGTGATGGGATTCCAGTTGAGCTATTTCAAATCGTGAAAGATGATACTGTGAAAGTTCTGCACTCAAAATGTCAGCACATTTGAAAAACTAAGTAGTGGCCACAGGACTGGAAAAGGTCAGTTTTCATTCCAATCCCAAAGAACAACGATGCCAAAGAATGTTCAAACTACCACACAATTGCACTCATCTCACACGCTAGCAAAGTAACACTCAAAATTATCCTAGCTATACTTCAACAGTATGTGAACCAAGAACTTCCAGATGTTCAAGCTGGATTTAGAAAAGGCAGAGGAACCAGAGATCAAATTGCCAACTTCCTTTGGATCACTGAAAAAGCAAGAGAGTTCCAGAAAAACATCTAATTCTGCTTTATTGACTATTCCAAAGCCTTTGATTGTGTAGATCACAACAAACTGGAAAATTCTTGAAGAGATAGGAATACCAGACCACCTTACCTGCCTCCTGAGAAACCTGTATGCAGGTCAAGAAGCAACAGGTAGAACCAGACATGGAACAGCAGACTGGTTCCAAACTGGGAAAGGAGTACTTCAAGGCTGTATATTGTCACCCTGCTTATTTAACTTATATTCAGAGTACATTATGAGAAATGTTGGGCTGGCTGAAGCACAAGCTGGAATTAAGATTGCAGGGAGAAATATCAATAACCTCAGATACGCAGATGACACCACAGTTATGGCAGAAAGCAAAAAAGAACTAAACAGCCTCTTGATGAAAGTGGAAGAGGGGAGTGAAAAATCTGGCTTAAAACTCAACATTCAGAAAAATAAGATCATGCCATCCGGTCCCATCACTTCATGGCAAATAGGGAAACAATGGAAACAGTGACAGACTTTATTTTCTTGGGCTCCCACATCACCGCAGATGGTGACTGCAGCCATGAAATTAAAAGATGCTTACTCCTTGGACGAAAAGCTATGACTAACCTAGACAGCATATTAAAAAGCAGAGACATTACTTTGCCTACAAAGGTCCATCTAGTCAAAGGTAAGGTTTTTCCAGTAGTCACGTATGTATGTGAGATTTGGACCATAAAGAAGGCTGAGCACCAAAGAATCGATGCTTTTGAACTGTGGTGTTGGAGAAGACTCTTGAGAGTCCTTGGACCAATCCATCCTAAAGGAAGTCAGTCCTGAATATTCATTGGAAGGATGGATGCCGAAGCTGAAACTCCAATACTTTGGCCATCTGATGTGAAGAACCAGTTCATTGGAAAAGACCGTGATGCTGGGAAAGATTGAAGGTAGGAGGAGAAGGGGACGACAGAGGATGAGATGGTTGGATGGCATCACCGATCCCTTGGACGAGTTTGAGACGCTCCAGGAATTGGAATCCAGGGAAGCCTGTCATGCTGCAGTCTATGGAGTCGCAGAGTCCGACACGACTGAGCAACTAAACTGAACTGAACTAAGTGAAGAAAAATTGATATTATTAATCACCAGCATGGCTTTTACTGTTTATCTTGATATTGCACAATGTTAGTTTTTAATGAAAATATAATAGCATTTAACTTGTATGTTAAATCATCAACATAATATAAATTGGTTTGGGAGCTCGTACACTCATGTGTATTTCATTCATACCAGAAAAGTGGAAACAGCACAAAAGTAACCTAACCATTTTTATTTCACTTCTTTTTTTTTTTTCCAATTATTTTTATTTTTTTGTATGGAAATACAAAAAACCTTGAATAGCCAAAGTAATCTTGAGAAAGAAGAATGGAACTGGAGGAATCAACCTGCCTGACTTCAGACTATTTCACTTCTTAATACATGCAGATTTCCCCTACAGTTTCTCCATCTGGCTACTGATGAGTGAAAAAAAGATTGAAAGGAAAGAAAATTACAGGTTGCTCTTTCTTTAACCTTTTATGTCATCATTTTCATCACTAATACTTCCATACAGAGAAGTCGCATGAGTAAGAAGGAACATAATAGGGTTCTGCGTTCATTTGTGTTTCTCTTCTTTCTGCTCTTTAAGGAAGTCCTGACTAGAACAAAAAGCATGGCCTCTTGGGCCTGTTTCCTCAGGGCAGCTAACAAGCTGAGTCTCCTTGAAGTCCCATACACTACAGTCCACTGGAATTCTATGCTTATGGAGCATCCTGAACACAGTGTGAGGATGGCGTGTCAGGAAATAGCAGACACACATGCCATGTTTATCTCCTCTGCTCACAGACATGTTCCATTGTCCCATCAGACTTCACTTACAAAACACAACTGCAAAGATAGCATCATTAAGAATTCCAAGACTGCAGTAACAGAACATTACACCAAGGATGGGTCCCTTTTAAGTGTGGGCTCTTTGTGACTGTACAAATCAAGTGACTCTGAACTCAGTCCTGCAATGAATAGTCTGGTTCTTCTGGGCCAACCTGCTCCTACAGTTGACCTGGATTCATCTGTCAGTCATCTCAGTAACCTGAATCATTAAGAGAATTTAACCAGCTTCTCCTGCTCTAAACCTATGAGTCGATCTTAAAATTGTAATTTGCCATCTCATATAGACATTTCTCCAAGTCGCAAGGAGCAATTTAAATTACCCACTATAGTTTAACATTGTCATTTTGCTGTATGTATAAGACTATTGTGAAGAAAGTTAAGAAAGAAAATGGCCAGAACCTGGTCATCTGCATTCCCACATCCAAGCCATCACTCTAGATCCATATCTCCCATTATTTCACCTTGTACTCCAGAGAATTTTTCACTTAAAATATTTTACATGGAAGTTTACTAATATCCAATGATACTAGTAATGTGATAAGAAGCTCATTTTAAACCAAATGCTTAACTTATTGGTAGACTATTGGATAGTCTATTGGTAGACTATATGCTTAACTATTGGTAGACTATATTGAATATATGGAATAAAGGAAAGATCACCCATATGTGATTTAGATTGCCTGGGTTATAGTTCCCAGATCTTCTTCATACTAGCTGGGTAACAATGGCAAGTTTTATAACGCCTCCAATTCTTCAAATTCCTCATCAGCAAAATTAGAATTTTAGAGTAAATAATCCCTCACATTCCATTCTTATTTAGAATTCTATGATTCCTCAGTATCAAACAAACACACACACAAATACACAAAGAAACTAACACAAAAAAAAAGCATGTGCTATAGTTCTGAGGCATGTAATACCGCCTACAGATCCTGTGGTCCCAAACATGAGGCCATATCAGTCAAGTAGGGTAAGAGTGTTTTCACAGGAAAGGAGATATAATAGAGCCATTCAACCAAGACCCGATTAATAAATGTATATTCATACGTATGCCATGCTCTGAAACTTCTTTTGGGGAAAAAAAGTAAATATTACTTCCTGAATGAAAACTGAAATCTTTGAAATAGAAAATATTTTCAGATGTTTTTCAACAGGGATGTTTGTGAATGTTTTAAAACCTTTAGATGGGATTTTAAGTGTATACTTGTCCCTCAAATCTATAGTACACAGTCTACTGGCTTCTGTGATAGTCTGTCTAACATTTTGGGCTAGAATGAAAAGAAGCAATATTTTTCTACTTCTCTAAAGTCTAAGAGTTTCTTTTTTAATGTTCAACTTCCCACATTACATTGTCCAAATCTAAACCACATAAGGTAGCTTTCTCTCACAAAGTTATTGCTAATCTGTAGTGAGTAGATTTTACATTGCCTCCCTTTGACATGTAAAAATACACATGTAAGATCATAAAATTTGCCACTAAAGTAGACTGAACTGGGCCATTCCTCTGATACTCAGTAACGAATCATAAACCAAGTAATTTAATTTCTGTGAGGCTTAGCTTACTAATTTTTTAAAGAGAAAAGACTGGACTAGATGACTCAGTTATTTGAATTTATTCTATTGAGTCTATCCTAAAATTCTAAGAATTTTTGCCAACTAAGGTCCATATAGTCAAAACTATGGTTTTTCTAGTAGCCATGCAATGATGTAAGAGTTGGAAGGAAGACTGAGTGCCAAAGAATGGATGTTTTCAAATTGTGGTGCTGAAGAAGACTCTTGAGAGTCCCTTGGATAGCAAAGAGATCAAACTGGTCAATCCTAAAGGAAATCCACCCTGAATATTCATTGGAAGACTGATGCTGAAGCTGAAGCTCCAATACTTTGGCCACTTAATGAAAAGAGCCAACTCATTGGAAAAAACCCTGATGCTGAGAATGATTGAGGTTAAAAGGAGAAGGGTGTAACAGAGGATGAGATGGTTGGATGGCATCCCTCATTCAATGGACATGAGTTTCAGCAAACTCCAAGAGATAGTGAAGGACAGGGAAGTCTGGTGTGCTATAGTTCATGGGGTCACAAAGAGTCAGACACAACTTAGCGACTGAACAACAACAAGAATCTATAGCTACTAACATATTTTCTGCCATTTTGAATTGTTACCGTTTTATTTATTTACTTAGTTTTGGCTGTGCTGGGTCTTCACTGCTGCACAGGTTTTTCTCTAGTTGCACCAAGCAGGGTCTACCCTCTAGCAGCAGTGCATGGGCCTGTCATTGCAATGGCTTCTCTCGTTGCCGAGCACAAGAGTTAGGGCGCATGGGTTTCAGTAGTTGTGGCTCCCGGGCTCTAGAACACAGGCTTAACAGTTGTCGCACAAAGGCTGAGTGGCTCCACGGCGTGTGGGGTCTTCCCAGACCAGAGACTGAACCCATATCCTCAGCAGTAGCAGGCAGATCCTTCTTCAGTGAGCCACCAGGGAAGCCCTCGTTTTGAATGTTTGATTAATAATTTATTCTTAAATTACATTCAGATTTTTACGATTATAGAAACACATATGTGTGACTTGAACTTGGATCTTAAAATATAACCCAAGTTTATACATATTTCATATATAATAAGATAATGTTAACAAATAGGATTTCATTTCCAAAATAACAACTGATATTGGCTAAGTGCTTTACATTAGTGTGTTTATATATTTTAAATGCTCAAAATCTGTTTTGACACGGGCATAGTTATTTCCATTTTACAGGTCAGAACAGTGAGGCTTAGAGAGATTAACTAATTTACCCAAGGCCCCAAAGCCAATGATTGATAGAGTCAGGATTCCAACACCATCCCTCTCTTTCCATAAGTCACCCTTGCAGTTGAACCAAGATTATGCCTCCTATATCTCTCACAGTCAAAAACCACAACAAATGAATAAAATGACTTTCTGACAACAGGTCAAATAAAATTAATGCAAGCAAGCAGATTTTTAGCCTGTAAGGCAAAAGTATATATATATACATATATATGTATATACATATTAAGCCTGCAGTCATCAGTTTTTTCTTTAAATAAATGTGGGGAAAGGAAGAAATTATCACAGTTAAAGCAAGCTGAAGAGCACTTGAAACTCAAATCATATGACAAGAGTGGTTGTAAAGCTTAATTCTTTATTTCCTGCTTTCAATTGGATCTGAAACATGTATTACTAAGTTTAGTAGGCAATTTATTACCAATATAATAAAAAGAAGAGAAAAAGTAAGGAAATAAAGAGAAATAATTCATTAAGTGTTCCCTACTTACAGTATGCCATGTTCTTTCTATACCACTGGAAACAACAAAAGAAAGCTGTATTTGGAGTAACAGGTTCTTTGGCTAACATTCAAGATACATTAAAATTAAATGTCCCCAATTAATAAAATGATATGAAATTTGATTGCCTATAGCGGTCATTTACGGAAAAAAATAATAATAGCCTGCAACTTAGGAGAAGTAGTGTGAAATATGTCTGTAAACCAGTAGGAAACCTGTTGTTATGAAACTCTGAAATGCTGATGTAGCCCTAGGATCAGCAAATATATGATCTTATTGCAGATATTCAAGGCTCACAGCAATTCAACAGAAAATTAATTAGTATCACCTCAACATAAATCTCAACAGTATTAGCTAAAATGCCAATTTTGTATTCACTTTTCATTAAAGCCAAAAATACTAATTAAAATTGATTTTTGCCTGTGCTTTGGTAAACGGCTGACAGTTAATGGCTTTCAGTTGTAATGCAGACCTTTACTTAAATTAATTTTGTATGTTGTCTCCTTCCTTTTTATAAAGATAATAAAGTGTGAAAGGATAGGCGATGAGGGTGCAGAAAAGGGCAGTTCACATGCAGGAGGAAGAGCAAAGCATGAAGAATTCTGGGGCTTTTGCTAACTCTAGCATGACCATGCTCCTTTATAGCTATTTTTAAATATGTCATTTCACAGGCAAAAATAAATAGGGCTCCTTAACATATAAGTGATAAGAATTCATTCTTCTAAGTTGCTTGAATGATTAACATATTTCTTTTTAAAGAATTTTCTGAGTAAAGTCATATCCTTATTTGTCTAATGTAATCCATGTGTGGCTTCCTGGGGGTCGCTAGCGGTAAAGAATCCACCAGCCAATGCAGGAGATGCAAGAGATGCAGGTTCAACCCCTGAATTGGGAAGAACCCCTGGAGTAAGAAATAGCACCCCACTCCAATATTCTTGCCTAGAAAATTCCATAGGCACAGCAGCCTGGTGGGCTGCAGTCCACGGGCCACAAAGAGTCAGACACGAGAATCTGACCACATCTATTTGTAAAAATAAACAAACAACAACAACAACAAACATGACCATGAACTTGGCCCATGTTTAGAGGATCATTTGGAACCAATCAAGAATAATTTAAGTCTCTGTATCTCTTTCACTAGTGCTAAATAGAAAAAGAACAAAACATAAGTCACTTAAACATTACACAACAAAGGCTTTAAATATTCTCTTAACTTTTTAATTAATAAAAACAACTGATACAGTGCCAGTGTTGAGTTTTGGGGCATCAGCATTGGATATATCAGTAGGAGGGGTTGAGTTTTTCCAATAGGTAACAAGGTTTAGTGAGTCACTTATAGTCAGGTTCTCTGAGGAGCCACAACTTAGAACCAGAAGCCACAAGGGCAAATCAAGTTCAGAGTTCTAGAGTGGCATAGACACAGAATGAAAAGTTGTCCAATATTTCTGGATTTATATCAAGTATATGGGAAATATATACAAAGGAGATCCTAAATAAGAAGACCAATTTCAAGAGTCTAAGAATCAATAAGCCTAGGCAATAATCCATCTTAATTACTATTTCTGGCTTTCACGAAAAGTGATTATAAAATTAAGTTTGAACCTTAAAATCTTATAATAAATACTAAGATTCCTAAGAGGTTGGAATGAGAAGGGAGTAAAATGTATTCATGCGCAGATTCAGGGACCTTCACGGAACCTGTGTCATTTTCTAAAGGACTCTGGGAACTTGGGACCTTTAATTCTTACCCCTACTTTCACCCCTAACTATTACAACTACAGATTTATATTTTCTATTCCATTCTCACACAAAAGCAAAACATTTATCTTCTTAAGATGTTACGAGGATAGAAATTTTAATAAACAAATATACTCTGAGTTAATAAATAATAGTTGTAAATCTCTCAGGTTCATTTTCAATGTGTTTACACAAAGGATAATTATTTAGTATGCCCTTGACATTAGAGCAGCATAAATCCCAACCATTATGAATGCCCCAAATCAGAATTATCACTACACCAAATAGATGCCATCCTAAAACGGGATAAAATATGACTTAATATTTCAGTTTGGACTATGAATTTATAAAAAGGAAGTCATTTGGGGCTTTCCATAGACTTACCTAGGGGCAAGTCTTAAGGTCTCTTTATGCAAATATATTTACATAGCTAGGATCATAATTTAGATTCTGATTTTTAAGTGTGTCCCTTGGACGGCAAGGAGATCATACCAGCCAATCCTAAAGGAAATCAGCCCTGAATATTCATTGGAAGGACTGATGCTGAAGCTGAAGCTCTAATACTTTGGCCACCTGAGGTGAAAAGCCAACTTACGGGAAAAGACCCTGATGCTGGGAAAGATTGAGGGCAGGAGGAGAAGGGGACGACAGAGGATGAGGCTGGATGGCATCATCAACACAGTGGACATGAGTTTGAGCAAATTCTGGGAGATAGTGAAGGATAAGGAAGCCTGGTGTGCTGCAGTCCATGGGGTTTCAAAGAGTGGGACACAACTGAGTGACTAACACACACACACACACACAATATTTCATTATATGCAGACTTTTAGCTGTATGTTATTTTAAATAGACATCTCTGAACTAACCTTGTATGTAATGGTCTTGATTCTCTTTTTCTATCTTGAGTTCTTTTGAGGATGTTCTTATGGTCCCTTCTGTAAATATATTCTTGTTTTCTCTCACCAGTTCATTAGAACTGGAGAGTTATGTGAAAGAACTTTGATAACTGCAAAATAAAAATGAGTTATCACTCACAGATTTACTCTGCTATGAGTATTGACTATGCCAAAGCATTTGACTGTGTGGATCACAATAAACTGTGGAAAATTATGAAAGAGATGGGAATACCAGGCCACCTGAGCTGCCTCTGGAGAAACCTGTATGCAGGTCAGGAAGCAACAGTTAGAACTGGACATGGAACAACAGACTGGTTCCAAATAGGAAAAGCAGGACATCAAGGCTGTATAATGTCACCCTGCTTACTTAACTTATATGCAGAGTATATCATGAGAAATGCTGGGCTGGAGGAAGCACAGGCTGGAATCAAGATTGCTGGGAGAAATATCAATAACCTCAGATATGCAGATGACACCACCCTTATGGCAGAAAGTGAAGAAGAGCTAAAGAGCCTCTTGATGAAATGAAAGAAAAGAGTGAAAAATTTGGCTTAAAGCTCAACATTCAGAAAACTAAGATCATGGCATCTGGTCCCATCACCTCATGGGAAATAGATGGGGAGACAGTGGAAACAGTGTCAGACTTTATTTTTTGGGGCTCCAAAATCACTGCAGATGGTGACTGCAGCCATGAAATTAAAAGACGCTTACTCCTTGGAAGGAAAGTTATGACCAACCTAGACAGCATATTAAAAACCAGAGACATTACTTTGCCAACAAAGTTCTGCCTAGTTAAGGCTATGGTTTTTCCAGTGGTCATGTATGGATGTGAGAGTTGGACTATAAAGAAAGTTGAGTGCAGAAGAATTGATGCTTTTGAACTGTGGTGTTCGAGGAGACACTTGAGAGTCCCTTGGACTGCAAGGAGATCCAACCAGTCCATCCTAAAGGAGATCAGTCCTGGGTGTTCATTGGAGAGACTAATGTTGAAGCTGAAACTCCAATACTTTGGCCATCTGATGCAGAGAGCTGACTCATTTGAAAAGACCCTGATGCTGGGAGGGATTGGGGACAGGAGGAGAAGGGGATGACAGAGGATGAGATGGTTGGATGGCATCAGCGACTCGTTGGACATGGGTTTGGGTGAACTCTGGGAGTTGTTGATGGACAGGGAGGCCTGGCGTACTGTGGTTCATGGGGTGGCAAAGAATCAGACACGACTGAGCGACTGAACTGAACTGAACTGAGTAAGCAACTATGTTCTAATCATTCCCCAAGTGACAGTGTTTTGTTCCCTGTGGTCTGAGCTTATAGGACTATTACCTATAGTGGTGAGAGTGCCATCTCACCACAAATAAATCTACACATTGATTATTAAAGTTGCAAAACTGCTTTATCACAGGATCCTTCAGTTGTTAACACCACATGAAGAGATTATGACAGAGAAGTAACAGGTGTACCTGTGAAAAATGATTATTTTTAAATCATGGATATTAAGAAATCAGTGAGTGGGTCATGAAATCAATCATTTGGTTATGATCATCATTTTAAAATATGAAATAGGATAAATAGGAAGAATAGAAAAATTAAAATGTATTGCTCATAGTAAGAGAAAGTACCAGTGTGTGTTTGCATGGGGTATGTGTTCTGGGTCTATTTAATGCTTATTTCTGTTGGTGAAAGAAAGTGAAAGTGAAAGTTGTTCAGTCATGTCCAGCTTTTGCAACCCCATGGACTATACAGTCCATGGAATTCTCCAGGCAAGAACACTGGTGTGGGTAGCCTTTCCCTTCTCCAGGGGATCTTCCAACCCAGGGATCAAACCCAGGTCTCCCACACTGCAGGCGGCTGCTTTACCAGCAAAGCCACAAGGGAAGCCTGTTTCTCTTGGTGGGTGATGGGCAAAAGCCAATTTGCCAAAATGTGATTTCAGTGTGGGTTCTCTTGCTGCTGCTTCCTTGAACATTGATGTGGTTTAAAAAAGCAAATACTATACATATACTTCTCTAATCTCTACAAAAGTATTCATGGAATTTCCTAAGAGATGACTTAGATCAACCTAATTCACTATTTACTGTGTCTGCATATTACTTCCTAATATGGATGTAGGATTGTTTGACTTTTCACCTATTTGAGTAGTTTACTTTTTTCCAGTTTTGTGATTAACAATCCTGTTAAAGACATCCTTAACATGTCCCTACCTACTGTGACTTTATTTGGGCTGGATACCCACAAATGAGAATGCACGTCATAGGGTTTACAAACTGACATCTGGAGTGATGCTATAACATCCTTTTATCTTGTTCTAGACTTGCTTTACTTCTGGCTTGAAGTTTTTTCATCTTTGCTGAAATGGTTTATAACCTTTCCTTCAGAATCTGGGTGTACCAGTCTGGATTCTTGGTTATACGCCAAGAGAAATCAACTTGTGTAACAAATCAATAATATCTGGTTGGAAAGCACATCAGTCACTAACACAACTAAGAGAAAACTGGAATCCAAGACTCAGAACAAGGGAAGAGTGTGTCCAAATCTCACCATGGTACAGTTTAACAAGAAGGTATCTCAGGCGGCACTAGTGGTAAAGAACCTGCCTACCAATGCAATGCAGGAGACATAAGTGGCATGGGTTCAATCCCTGGATCAGGAAGATCCCCTGGAGAAGGGCAGGGAAACCCACTCCAGTATTCTTGCCTGGAGAATCCCATGGACAGAGGAGCCTGGAAGGCTACAGTCCATGGGGTCACAAAGAGTCGGACATGCCTGATGCGACTTAGCATGCACTCATGGGATGTCACAGTACCCACCAGAATTAGTATTTAACACTGAGACTTAAAACTCTTTAACTGTCTATGAGTCTACGTCCCTCCCCTAAAGATTTCAAAGCCAAAGTAGAGAACCCACCTGTATGAGCCTACGACACAGGCCCCCTCACTGATTCTAGGGATCAGTCAAAAGGACTTTATGTCCCACCCAGTTCTCTGTAAGGTAAGCAACACGAGCCTCCTACTCATTTTCTGATGTCTTTCAAATGTATTAGAGTTCAGAGCGTGCACTACCCAGGATCTATTTACAAACTTATCATATTTACCATTCCAAAGCAAAAGTTTTAATGATACAATTAAAATTTTCTGGCATAGTCACAAAAGGATCTCCTCCTCCCAAAACCTCGTGAGTTACTTCATCTAGATTATCATTATCCTCTCTATAGTTTTTCACTGCTTTATGTGGATATTCTATAATCAGTGAAATAAACTGTAAATTTTACCATAACCAACTCCCTTAAATTAGAATACGAAAAGAAAATGACCAGAAGAAATTGAAAACTAGCTCAACTAACTAAAATATTCAAAATACAATGACCCATAAAATACAAGCACTATACTCCCTTTGCCTTAAAACAGTGCCTCTGCTAATTAAGATTCTTTACTTAGTAAGATATCTCAAACTTCTACTCCCAATGGAAGACAACTTTCATAGATCATCTTCAATGTGGTAACAACTCCCAAATCGCAGAACCTTGGAAAAACAAACATGTATTTCTCCATCAAGTTACATGAAAGTGGCAAGTTATATGTGGGTAGGCACCAGGATGAAGATCTTTTCCATGTCTCTTCTTTCTTAAATCCAGGCTGGAGGAGAAATCATCCAGTCCTTTCCTGATCCATTCCCTCTTCTCTCTCCTCAATCCACCAACACTTCCCTCCCATCTCCAATTAAGCTTTCACCCTTATCTCTGAAATAAGAATACTTCTATTAAGCAGGAACAGTCCTACAATGAGATAAATGAAGCAATAAAATTTGTACCTTGTGTCGGGTACAAAATGCAAGAGGCAATAAAAATTCATCTAGGAAGATAAATAATTTTCAGGGAATATTTCAAAGTCAAAATTAATGCCAAAGGTCACAGTGAAATAATCAAATGTTTAAAAGACAGGCTCAGTATTATTGATATTTCCTTTGGCCTCAGTCTCCAATATGGCTTAGCATGGTACTGTTACAATTCTTTCATTTTCTAAACTTTGAATATTGCATTCCCTTTGGATTTTGCATTAATTTTTTTTAACATTGTGTATTAAGATATCATTTAATTGCATTAAAATACTGAGATTTTTGGCAACCAACACAAATACCTCACTTGGCTTACCCTAGTCCTGGCCCTGTTATTAAAATTACCAGTGACACAAATATGACTGAAACCAGTGACTCAGTTCTCAGGTCTCATCTTACTTGACCTGTGAGCAGCAGTTGATGTAGCCAATCATTGTCTTCTTTAAATAAATTCTACATATAACTTCTAGGACACAAGCCTCTCAGATCTTCTCCCATCTCACTGGGCACTCTCTTTGTGTCCTTTGCACATTCACCCACACTCTTTTAACATTGGAGGGCCAGGTTTCCGTTCTTGGATCTTTCCTCTTCATTTTTTTCTACTCAATCCCTAAGGTATCTAATTGACTTCTATAGCTTTAAAAATCACTTTTAGTTTAAAAATTCAAATTTATATGTCATCTTGGTCTATTCCAGTTGCTTCAGCAAGATTCCAGAGATTGGGTGGTTTCCAAATGACAGAATTTTATTTCTCACAGTTCTGGAGGCTAGAAAATCTGAGATCAGGATGTCAGCATGGCAGGTTTCTGGAGAAGGCCCTCAATCAGGTTGCAGATGGCTGACTTCTCACTGTGTCATCATATGGTGGGAGGGGCTAGATGACCCCCTAGAGTCCCTTTCATAAACACCAATCATAAGAGTTTTTATAATCCCAACCATAAG
Source organism: Dama dama (assembly GCF_033118175.1). NCBI lineage: Eukaryota > Metazoa > Chordata > Mammalia > Artiodactyla > Cervidae > Dama > Dama dama. Next base: position 24,416,228 of record NC_083711.1, read on the forward strand.
GGTTCTACCCTCTTTCCCTAAGTACCTCCCAGAGGTCCTGGCTCCTAATGCTATCCCACTGGAGGTGATGGTTTTAGCATATGAAATGGGGGGCACAAGTGTTCAGACCACTGCACTCTGAGGTTCAAACTAGCACATCCAACTGCCTCGTGGTCACCATCTTGTTCTCCTGCTTGTCTGCGTTCAGATTCATTCCCTGCCTTCTCCTGCTTCCTTCCTTTTTGGCTTCCAGACCCTTTCAGCTAGTGGATGGTGCTGGCAGAAGCCTGGAGGCAGAAGTAGAATAAAAGCCGGACTGTTTCTACCCCTCACTCAGTGTCCTGTGGGAGCTCAATCAACAAGTGCTACTAGTTCACTGTCTGTTCCAGCTGGAGCTCCTTCAACCGCTGGGAAGCGCCCATCTTGGTTCTATATCCACGATGGCTCCAATTTTTCCCCCAGTTTTACTGAGAAATAATCGACACATACCACTGTATAGGTTTAAGTATACAGCATGATGATTTGATTTAAATATAATGCAAAATAATTACCATCGGTTACATCCATCTTCTCAGACAGATACAGTGAGGAAAAAGAGGGGAAAAAAAGGAAAACAAATTCACCTTGTGATAAGAACCCATAGGATTTTCTCTCTCAACAATTTTCCTATAAATCATAATTTTTGACTTTGGAAATGCCCACTCTCTTTAGAGGTTCCTCCAGCCCAAAGAGTGGTAGCCATTTCCTGATGTGGCTAATCTCAGGTCAAAACTTTAATTATTGTCTTTCTTCCATTCCACAAATCCAAACCATCACTAAAATTATCTGGCTTTACTCTAAAAATGTATCCAGAGTGTGATTATCTCTCATCATCTCCCACTACTACCAATCTGCTTTAAGACACAATCACCTCTCATCTTAATCATTGCACTTTTAGCCTTCTAACTTCATTCTCTTTTCTACCTAGTGTCTTCATTATACATCAGCCACAGTGGTCCTTTTAAAATATAACTTGGATCATGTCACACTTCATAAAATGATCTGTTTCCCAATTCACTTAAAGATGGCCTGTGATACCCAAAACGATCTCCTGCCTGTATCTCTAGTGCCACCTCATTCACTACTCATTCATGTATCAGCTACTCTTACCACCTTGAAATTCAGGCCACTGCTTTTATAGTCCTTACATTTCTTCTTTCTTATACTTGGAATTTTTTCCCCAGATATTTTTATGATGTGCATCCTCTCTTCCATCAGGCTTCCATTGGTATAGTTAAAACTAACATCCAACACTGTTACAATGTCCCATCCTCTGACCTTCCCAATTTCCATTGAGCTTTTTTTCCTGTATAGCATACACCAGAATTTGATATATGATGTATATTACATGCTAATTTGCTTATCATCAGTCTCTCCTCTTCCTGTTAGCTCAAAAGGACAGGAACTTGTTCTTTCTTTCATTTTTAGTATTTAGAAAAATGACCAACACAGAATTGACCCTCAATAGCTATTTTTAAATGAATGAATTAATAACAGGTACATGTTACACCAGCCCATTTAAGATAACCTCTTTCCAGTTCTAACCAGCATAATGTAATCAACATAGCAAAACTATATGTTGATGGAATCCTGAGTCAAATTTTGAAAATGCAATGATAACTTCTCAAAGTCCTGCTATCTTCCACTCAGTGGAATAAAAGAAATAAGAAAAACAATTTTTCAGATAACTAATTACATACCAAGTGTCAGGGTACATTGATTTGCTCCAGTAAAGAGACCACATTTGAAACAGCAGCTGTGATTGAAGTAACCACCTGTCATTTTCTGGAACTCATCTATCTTTAGCACCAGCCATATTGTAAAAATAAATGAGGATGGAGTAGAAATCAACTGCCCACATCTTTTAAGTATTTGATTGTGACACTAACCTCTGCTCTTCCACAGGGATGCACTGTTGCTTGAGTCAAAATTCTATTTATCAGCTAACTCTCCATAAGGGCCTACACTGCCTGGCAGTTTGCAGTAGCACTGTGAACTCCTAGAAATTAGTTTGCACTCACAGGCACTGCCAACTAATCATAAATGTGACACAGTTGTGATGGCAAGTGGAAAGAGGATAATTTAGAGAATCCTAGAATGAAGAGTTTCACTATGTGTTTGTTTTTCCTCAAAGGTACTTTAAACTCCCTTCACTTGTAGATACTGGTTCAATGGATTGATTCATTTGATGATGAGGACAAGGGATGTACATTTTCTGAAACCTGATTTGTCAGGCCTCAGTTCAAACCAAGCAGCATCTTAATGAACTTCCTTTCTACCTAACATGGGATGCTGGCAAGCCATTCTGACACTACACTAACTTTGTTGCCCATGTTTTCAGTAATGGAAAAGTGAGACTCCTTGTCCTCCCCAGAATTCAACTGTCAAGGAATCAGTTTCACCTTCAACATCTCGCTATGTGCCCAGTCTACAGAGAGCAACTTCTAAAGCCCCTCTCCAAAGTAATAGCATTTTTTACTCACAAATTTATTTTTTTCAGGGTCTAGGTAAAATATATTGTGAGCCACATTAGATCATAGTAGATAAATTCACCCCATCACATTAGTCTCCTGAAATCTTTGAACTTCTCCATTAGTATCAAGAAGTTTATGGCATCTCTCCTTCATTAAATATGGGCCATCATTAGGTACAGGTTGCAATTTGTATTTGAAAACTGACCAAGCAAACGATTAAAATAATTCTCAAAAATAAATAAATAAAATAATTCTCAGAGTGAAAATGTGGAAAGTTATCTTAGCAAAGAATCTCCCACAGATTAAAAACTTAGGACATCTTTAGGCACAAAGAGGATAACATTTTCAGGAAGGCTTGCATTGGTTGGCATGACTGACTTAGCAGAGTCGGCAATTTAAGATTTGCAAAGTGCTTCATATCATCAGCACTCAATATGCCAGCAAATCAGGAAAACTCAGCAGTAGTTTTTCTTGTCCACAGGACAAGAAAAAGTCAGTTTTCATTCCAATCCCAAAGAAAGGCAATGCCAAGTTATGCTCAAAGTACTGCACAATTGCATTCATCTCACACGCTAGAAAAGCAATGCTTAAAATTCTCCAAGCCAGGCTTCAACAAGTATATGAACCGTGTACTTCCAGACATTCAAGCTGGATTTAGAAAAGGCAAAAGAACCAAAGATCAAATTGCCAACATCTGTGGGATCATTGAAAAAGCAAAAGAGTTTCAGAAAAACATCTGCTTTATTGACTACACCAAAGCCTTTGACTGTATGGACCACAACAAACTGTGGAAAATTCTTGAAGAGATAGGAATACCAGAGTACCTTACCTGCCTCCTTTAAATCTGTATGCAGGTCAAGAAGAAATAGTTAGAACCGAATATGGAACATGAAACTGGTTCCAAATCAGGAAACGAGTACATCAAGGCTGCTTAGTGTCACCCTGCTTATTTAACTTACATGCAGAGTACATCATGTGAAATGCCGGGCTAGATGAAGCACAAGCTGGAATCAAGATTGCCGGGAGAATTATCAATAACCTCAGATATGCAGATGACACCACCCTTATGGCAGAAAGTGAAGAAGAACTAAAGAGCCTCTTGATGAAAGTGAAAGAGGACAGTGAAAAAGTTGGCTTAAAACTCCACATTCAGAAAACTAAGATAATGGTATCTGGTCCCATCACTTCATGGCAAATAGGTGGGGAAACAATGGAAACAGTGAGACACTTTATTTTTTTGGACTCCAAAATCACTGCAGATGGTGACTCTAGCCATGAAATTAAAAGACACTTGCTCCTTGGCCGAAAAGCTATGATCTTAGACAGCATATTAAAAAGCAGAGACATTACTTTACCAACCAACAAAGGTCTGTCTAGTCAAAGCTATGGTTTTTCCAGTAATCATGCGTGGATGTGAGAGTTGGACTATAAAGAAAGCTGAGCACCAAAGAATTGATGGTTTTGAACTGTGGTATTGGAGAAGACTCTTGAGAGTCCCTTGGACTGCAAGGAGATCAAACGAGTCAATCCTAAAGGAAATCAGTCCTGAAAATTTATTGGAAGGACTGATGCTGAAGCTGAAACTCCAATACTCTGACCACCTGATGTGAAAAACCAACTCATTGGAAAAGACATTGATGCTGGGAAAGATTGAAGGCAGGAGGAGAAGCGACCACAGAGGATTAGATGGTTGGATGGCATTACTGTTCGATGGACGTGAGTTTGAGTAGGCTCTGGGAGTTGGTGATGGACAGGGAAGCCTGGCGCGCTGCAGTCCATGGGGTTGCATAGAGTTGGACATGACTGAGCGACTAAACTGAACTGAACTGAACTGAACTCACATCATCATAGATATTTCCATCCCAATTCTCAGTTTCCAGACCTTTCTATAAGCCATATCATGGACCAAAAAGTCAGCTAATATAGTAATTTAGTAACTAATTGGATCAAAGTATACATTTGGCTCCTGATTAACTCAACCCTATGGCTTCAAAAAGTTAGTGAATCCTTGGAAAAGTCATGGAACATCAGTGCCTTGAGCTGAGAATCTAGGCACTTAAAATTCTACCTCTCTGACCTGTCCAGTACTGTTAGAAAAAGCTACCCAACTTCACAGTCCTTGATTTCTTTTTACCTATCCTATTTTTCTAAGGCAAGAGACATTGGATCTTCCAAAGATTAGCTTTAAAAGGACACTTTTTTATAAATGACTACAGGTAAAATTTAATTTAGTTTAAATAACTATATCACTAATGCATATAATGAATTTCCAGATTATTTTTTCCAGAATCTTAAAAATATTCTCACTACCTTTATTCCCTACTCTGTCATATTCCACCTCTTTCCCCTCCTGGTAATAATTTCTGTATTCTTGGTTATAAACAAGATCTTACTCTGGGCAATGGGCAAGATAGCAGAGTAGGAGGACCCTGGGCCCCACCTGTCCCATGGGCCCACCAAAACTACAGCTATTTACAGAGCAACTAGCAGTGAGGATGTCAAGTCTAGCAGGAAAGATTTTTCACAGCTAAAAATATAAAGAAGGAACCACAGTGAGATGGGTAGAAGGGGCAGAGAAACAGTATAGTCAAGACCCACACACCAGGATGGGTGACCCACAAAGAGGAGGACAGTCAAAGCTGCAAAGGTTCTTCCGAAGGAGCAAGAGGTCTAAGCCCTACGCTGGACTCCTTAGTCCATGGGTCCTGCACCAAGGAGGCAAGTGCCTAGAACGTTTGACTTTGAGGGCAGGCAGAGCTTGCATATGGGAGAGCCAGAGGCAACATAGACTCCACTCTCAAAGGGCTTCCCTGGGGGCTCAGACCGTAAAGAATCTGCCCGTAATGTGGGAGACCAGTTTGATCCCTGGATTGGGAAGATCCCCTGAAGAAGAAAATGGCAACCCACTCCAGCATTTTTGCCTGGAAAATCCCATGGACAGAGGAGCCTAGTGGCTCCTCATATAGTCCATGGGGTCGCAAAAAGTTGGATGTGACTGAGTGACTAACACACACACTCAAAGGGCACAGGCATAATCTTGCACACTCTGAGACCCAGCATAGAGGCAGTAATTTAATAAAAGCCTGAATCAGACCCACTTGCTGACCTTGAAGAGCCTCTCAGAGAAGCAACAGGTCAGTGGGACTCCCCCTGAAGACACAGATGCTGGAGGCAGCTGTTTTGGGGAGGCTATTCTATCATAAAGACACTGGCACTGGCAAACATCATGTTGGAATTCTCTCTCTAGCTTATTAATACTGGGACCCAGCCCTGCCCACCAAGCTGGTTTGCCCAGTCTACGACCCCACAGCAGAGCAGCCAGTTCTGTGGGGACCCAGAAAAATCCACAAGCAGGCTGAGACCAACACGAGAACTCCCAAGCCCGCAGCTGTACCCAGAATGGAGTGTGTTACTGGGGTCTGTAGTGCAAAATAGGGCCACTTCTCCAAGATGGAGAAATGCAAACAATCTACTGAATACATACAAATAGATACAAAGAATTAGGCAAAATGAGGTTGCAAAGGAATATGTTTCAAAGGGAAAAGATAAAACTCCAGAAGAACAGAGCAAATTGGATGAAACTATCTACCTAATACAGAGATCAAGGTAATGAATTTAAAGGAGTTCAGTGAACCTAGGAGAAGAATGGATGATCAGGGGGAGAAGCTTTACAAAGAGTAAGAAATATAAAGAGGAACTGAATAGAGCTGAAAAATACAATAACTAAGTGAGAAATTAACTAGAAGAATTCAACAGGACATTAGATGATACAAAGGAATGGTTCGGGGAACTAGAAGACAGAGTAGTGGAAATTCACCCAAGCCAAGAGAAAAGAAAACAAAGATCAAAAAATGAGGACACTTTGAGACCTCTGAAATAACATCAAGCATACTAAAGTTCACATTTTGGGGGTATCAGAAGCGGAAGAGAGAGAGAAATGTCAGAGAATATATTTGAAGATATAATAGCTGAAAACTTTCCTAACCTGGGGAAGGAAACAGACGTCCAGCTCCAGGAAAACATAGAGTATCAAAAAATATCACCCGAAAAAGATCCACATCAAGACACATTGTAATTAAAATGGCAAAATTTAAAGATAAAGAGGGAATATTAAAGGCAGCAAGAGAAAAGCAAATAATTATATACAAAAGAACACCCATAGATTGTCAGACAAATTTTCAGCAGAAACTTTGCTGACCAGAAAAGAGTGGCACGATATAATTAAAATGATGAAAGAAAAGAAAGAAAGAAAGAAAAAATAACACAGCCAAGAATACTCTAACCGAAAAAGCTCTCTTTGAAAGAGAAAGAAAGAGTTTTACAGAAAAGCTAAGAGTTCAGCACCACTAAACTAGCTTTACAAGAAATGTTTGAGGGACTTCTCTAAGTGAAAAAGAAAAGGCTAAAACTAAAAATCTGACAATTATAGGAGGAAAAAATCACATTTGTAAAGGCAAATATACAGTAAAGATAATAGTTGAAACACTTATTAAGCTGGTAGGAAAACAATAAAAAGGCAAAACATAAAAGATGTAAAATATGTTGTCAAAAATATTAAATTGGGGGGAGTAAAAATGCAGGGCTGTTAGAATCAATTTAGATTTAAAAGATTATCAATTTAATTATATACATATATGTTTATTTCTCCTGGTAACCACAAACCAAAAATCTGTAATAGATATACAAAAAAGAAAAAGGAATCCAAATATAACATTAAAGATAATAATCAAATCACAAAGGAAGAGAGCAAAAGAAAGTGAAAGGAATGAAAAAGAACTACAGAATCAATGAATAAAATAGCAATAAGTATCTGTCAAATAATTAAATAAGCAAAAATACTGGAGTGGGTAGCCATTCCCTTCTCAAAGGGATCTTCCCAACCCAGGGATCAAAATAGCCTTTAAAATAAAAGCTGTAAGAAGAGACAAAGAATGATATAACATAATGATAAAGGGAATAATCCAGCAATAATATATAACAATTACATCCACATATCTATATTTACATGTATGTATGTGCATGCCCAGTTGCTTTAGTCATGTCTCTTTGCGACCCTATGAATTGTAGCCCACCAGACTCTGTCCATGAGATTCTCCAGGCAAGAATACCAGAGTGGGTTGTCATGCCCTCCTCCAGGGGATCTTCTCAACCCAGGGATCGAACCCACATCTCCTGTGTCTCCTGCATTGCAGGTGGATTCTTTATCACTGAGCCAACAGGGAAGCCCCAATATGTATACACATGCGTAGACACACACACACACACACACACACACACACACACACACACACACATACTTATATATGGCCCCAACATAGAACACCTAAACATGGAGAGCAAATATTAACAAATATAAAAAAAGAAAATGACACTAACACAATAACAGTAGGAAACATGAACACCCCACTTTTATCAATGGACAGATCATCCAGATATAATATCAATATGGAAACACTAGCCTTAGCAAATACATTACAGCAGAGGAACTTTAGAGATATGTATAGAATGTTTCATCCAAAAGCAGTAGAATAGGCATTCTTTTCAAGTGCACATAGAACATTATACAGGATATATATCACATGCAAGACAACAAAACAAGTCTCAATAAAATTGAGAAGATTGAAATCATATCAGCATCTTTTCTAATCAGAATGCTATGAGACTAGTAAACAACAATAACAAGAAAACTGCAAGAACAACCCCACAAACATATGGAGGCTAAATATTATGCTACCAGCCAACCAATGGGTCATTGAGGAAATCAAAGAAATAAAAAAATAACTGGAGACAAATGAAAACAGAAACACAGTGATACAAAATCTGTGGGATGTACAGAAAGTGGTTCTAAGAAGGAAGGTTATACTGATACAAGCCTACCTCTGAAACCAAGAATAGTTTCAAATAACAATCTAACCTTGTACTTAGAGGAACCAGAAAAAGAAGAACAAACAAAACCTAAAATTGGTAGAAGGAAAGAAATCATGGAGATCAGAGCAAAAATAAATGAAACGGAGACTTAAAAATGGGTGGGGGAAGAATTAATGAAACTAAGAGCTGGTTTTTTGGAATGATAAGCAAACTGATAAGTGTTTAGACAGATTCATCATGAAAAAAACTCTCATTGAGAGAATTCAAATGAAATCAGATGAAAAGAAGCTATAAATGATGCCAAGGAAGTACAAAGAATCATAAAAGGCTACTATGAAAAACAATATGCCAATAAATGGACAGCCTAGAAGCAATGGATAAATTCCCAGAAACGTGAAATCTCCCAAAATTAATCAAGAAGAAATGGAATTACCAGTTAATTACAGGCCAATTATCAGTCATGATATTGAGTTAGTAACTAAAAAATCTTCCAGCAAACAAAAGTCTAGGACCAGACGGCTTCAGAGCTTAAAAGTACCAAACATTTAAAGGAGGAGTTAATGCCTATCCCTCTCAACCTATTCCAAAAATTTGAAGAAAAGATGCTTCCAAACTCATCCTATAAAGCCAGTATGATACCAAAACCAGAGACAACACAAAGAAAGAAAATTATAAGCCAATATCCCTGATGAACATAGATGCAAAAATTCTCAACAAACTATCCACAAACTGAATTAAACAATAAATTAAAAGAATCAACAAAGAGAGAAGAACCAAATTAACAAAATTAGAAATGAAAATGGAGAGATCACAACAGACAACACTGAAATACAAAGGATCATAAGAGACTACTACCAGCAGCTCTATGCCAATAAAATGGACAACTTGGATGAAATGGACAAATTCTTAGAAAAGTGTAACTTTCCAAAACTGAACCAGGAAGAAATAGAAGATCTTAACAGAGCCATCGCAAGCAAGGAAATTGAAACCATAATCAGAAATCTGCCAGCAAACAAAAGCCCAGGACCTGATGGCTTCACAGCTGAATTCTACCAAAAATTTAAAGAAGAGCTAACACCTATCTTACTCAAACTCTTCCAGAAAATTGCAGAAGAAGGTAAACTTCCAAACTCATTCTATGAGGCCACCATCACCCTAATTCCAAAACCAGACAAAGATGCCACAAAAAAAGAAAACTACAGGCCAATATCACTGATGAACATAGATGCAAAAATCCTTAACAAACTTCTAGCAAACAGAATCCAACAACACATTAAAAAAAATCATACACCATGACCAAGTGGGCTTTATCCCAGGAATGCAAGGATTCTTTAATATCCGCAAATCAATCAATGTAATACACCACATTAATAAAGTGAAAGATAAACACCACATGATCATCTCAATAGATGCAGAGAAAGCCTTTGACAAAATTCAACACTCATTTATGATTAAAACTCTCCAGAAAGCAGGAATAGAAGGAACATACCTCAACATAATAAAAGCTATCTATGACAAACCCACAGCAAGCATCACCCTCAATGGTGAAAAATTGAAAGCATTTCCCCTGAAATCAGGAACAAGACAAGGGTGCTCACTCTCACCACTACTATTCAACATAGTGTTGGAAGTTTTGGCCACAGCAATCAGAGCAGAAAAAGAAGTAAAAGGAATCCAGATAGGAAAAGAAGAAGTGAAACTCTCGCTGTTTGCAGATGACATGATCCTCTACATAGAAAACCCTAAAGACTCTACCAGAAAATTACTAGAGCTAATCAATGAATATAGTAAAGTTGCAGGATATAAAATTAACACACAGAAATCCCTTGCATTCCTATACACTAACAATGAAAAAACAGAAAGAGAAATTAAGGAAACAATACCATTCACCATTGCAACAAAAAGAATAAAATACATATCAATGTATGATAAAACCCACTGGAAAAAAAAAATAATAATAAAAACAAAAAAACAAACAAACAAAAAAGAGTACATCTACCTAAAGAAACAAAAGACCTATACATAGAAAACTATAAAACACTGATGAAAGAAATCAAAGAGGACACAAACAGATGGAGAAACATACCGTGTTCATGGATTGGAAGAATCAATATTGTCAAAATGGCTATTCTACCCAAAGCAATCTATAGATTCAAGGCAATCCCTATCAAGCTACCAACGGTATTTTTCACAGAACTGGAACAAATAATTTCACAATTTGTATGGAAATACAAAAAACCTCGAATAGCCAAAGTAATCTTGAGAAAGAAGAATGGAACTGGAGGAATCAACCTGCCTGACTTCAGACTCTACTACAAAGCCACAGTCATCAAGACAGTATGGTACTGGCACAAAGACAGAAATATAGACCAATGAAACAGAATAGAAAGCCCAGAGATAAATCCACGAACCTATGGACACCTTATCTTTGACAAAGGAGGTAAGGATATACAATGGAAAAAAGACAACCTCTTTAACAAGTGGTGCTGGGAAAGCTGGTCAACCACTTGTAAAAGAATGAAACTAGAACACTTTCTAACACCATACACAAAAATAAACTCAAAATGGATTAAAGATCTAAATGTAAGACCAGAAACTATAAAACTCCTAGAGGAGAACATAGGCAAAACACTCTCCGACATGAATCACAGCAGGATCCTCTATGACCCACCTCCCAGAATATTGGAAATAAAAGCAAAACTAAACAAATGGGACCTAATGAAACTTAAAAGCTTTTACACTACAAAGGAAACTATAAGTAAGGTGAAAAGACAGCCCTCAGATTGGGAGAAAATAATAGCAAATGAAGAAACAGACAAAGGATTAATCTCAAAAATATACAAGCAACTCCTGCAGCTCAATTCCAGAAAAATAAATGACCCAATCAAAAAATGGGCCAAAGAACTAAACAGACATTTCTCCAAAGAAGACATACAGATGGCTAACAAACACATGAAAAGATGCTCAACATCACTCATTATCAGAGAAATGCAAATCAAAACTACAATGAGGTACCATTACACGCCAGTCAGGATGGCTGCTATCCAAAAGTCTACAAGCAATAAATGCTGGAGAGGGTGTGGAGAAAAGGGAACCCTCTTAAACTGTTGGTGGGAATGCAAACTAGTACAGCCACTATGGAGAACAGTGTGGAGATTTCTTAAAAAACTGGAAATAGAACTGCCATATGACCCAGCAATACCACTCTTGGGCATACACACTGAGGAAACCAGATCTGAAAGAGACACGTGCACCCCAATGTTCATCGCAGCACTGTTTATAATAGCCAGGACATGGAAGCAACCTAGATGCCCATCAGCAGATGAATGGATAAGGAAGCTGTGGTACATATACACCATGGAATATTACTCAGCCATTAAAAAGAATTCATTTGAATCAGTTCTAATGAGATGGATGAAACTGGAGCCCATTATACAGAGTGAAGTAAGCCAGAAAGATAAAGATCATTACAGCACACTAACACATATATATGGAAGTTAGAAAGATGGTAATGATAACTCTATATGCAAAACAGAAAAAGAGACACAGAAGTACAGAACAGACTTTTGGACTCTGTGGGAGAAGGCGAGGGTGGGATGTTTTGAGAGGACAGCATGTATATTATCTATGGTGAAACAGACCACCAGCCCAGGTGGGATGCATGAGACAGGTGCTCGGGCCAGGTGCACTGGGAGGACCCAGGGGAATCGGGTGGGGGGGGAGGTCGGTGGGGGGATCGGGATGGGGAATACATGTAACTCCATGGCTGATTCATGTCAATATATGACAAAACCCACTGCAATGTTGTGAAGTAATTAGCCTCCAACTAATAAAAATAATTGAAAAAAAAAATGAAACTAGAACACTTTCTAACACCATACACAAAAATAAACTCAAAATGGATTAAAGATCTAAATGTAAGACCAGAAACTATAAAACTCCTAGAGGAGAACATAGGCAAAACACTCTCCGACATAAATCACAGCAAAATCCTCTATGACCCACCTCCCAGAATATTGGAAATAAAAGCAAAACTAAACAAATGGGACCTAATGAAACTTAAAAGCTTTTGCACTACAAAGGAAACTATAAGTAAGGTGAAAAGACAGCCCTCAGATTGGGAGAAAATAATAGCAAATGAAGAAACAGACAAAGGATTAATCTCAAAAATATACAAGCAATTCTTTGAAGCTCAATTCCAGAAAAATAAATGACCCAATCAAAAAATGGGCCAAAGAACTAAACAGACATTTCTCCAAAGAAGACATACAAATGGCTAACAAACACATGAAAAGATGCTCAACATCACTCATTATCAGAGAAATGCAAATCAAAACCACAATGAGGTACCATTACACACCAGTCAGGATGGCTGTTATCCAAAAGTCTACAAGCAATAAATGCTGGAGAGGGTGTGGAGAAAAGGGAACCCTCTTAAACTGTTGGTGGGAATGCAAACTAGTACAGCCACTATGGAGAACAGTGTGGAGATTTCTTAAAAAACTGGAAATAGAACTGCCATATGACCCAGCAATCCCACTTCTGGGCATACACACTGAGGAAACCAGATCTGAAAGAGACACGTGCACCCCAATGTTCATCGCAGCACTGTTTATAATAGCCAGGACATGGAAGCAACCTAGATGCCCATCAGCAGATGAATGGATAAGGAAGCTGTGGTACATATACACCATGGAATATTACTCAGCCATTAAAAAGAATTCATTTGAATCAGTCCTAATGAGATGGATGAAACCGGAGCCCATTATACAGAGTAAAGTAAGCCAGAAAGATAAAGAACATTACAGCATACTAACACATATATATGGAATTTAGAAAGATGGTAACGATAACCCTATATGCAGAACAGAAAAAGAGACACAGAAGTACAGAACAGACTTTTGAACTCTGTGGGAGAAGGTGAGGGTGGGATGTTTCAAGAGAACAGCATGTATATTATCTATGGTGAAACAGATCACTAGCCCAGGTGGGATGCATGAGACAAGTGCTGAGGCCTGGTGCACTGGGAAGACCCAGAGGAATCGGGTGGAGAGGGAGGTGGGAGGGGGGATCAGGATTTGGAATACGTGTAACTCTATGGCTGATTCATGTCAATGTATGACAAAACCCACTGAAATGTTGTGAAGTAATTAGCCTCCAACTAAAAAAAAAAAAAGAAAGAAAAAGTTAAAAAAAATAAAAAATAAAAGAATCATACATCATGATCAAGTAAGATTTATATCAGGGATATAAGTATGGTTCAATATCCACAAATAAGTGTGATATTCCACATCAACAAGTTGAAGATTAAAAATCATATGACTATCTCAATAGATGCAGAAAAAGCATTTGATAAGATTCAACATCCATTTGTCATAAAAAGTCTCAACAAAGTGGGTATAAAGGGAATATGCCCTAATATAATAAAGCCACATATGATAAGCCTACAGAAAAAATCATACTCAATAATGAAAATCTGAATGCATTTCTGTTAGGCTCAAGAATAGACAAGCATGCTTACTCTTGTAATTTTTTTTAACACAGTATTGGAAGTCCTAATCACAGAAATCAGACAAGAAAAAGAGATAAAATGCATAGAAATTAGAAAGAAAGAAGTAAAACTGTCAGTATTTGGAAATGACATTATACTACATATAAAAAATGCTGACGTCGACCCAAATCCTCTTAGAACTAATAAATGAATTCAGTTAATTTGAAGGATACAGAATTAGTATACAGAAATCTGTCACATTTCTATACACTAACAGCAAACTATCTTAAAGAGAAATTAAGAAAACAACCCCGTTTACAATCACATCAAAATTAATAATATACCTAGTAATAAACCTACTAAGGTGGTAAAAGACCTGTACTCCAAGAACTATAAGACATTTATGAAGGAAATTGAAGACAATGTAAATAAATGGAAACATATACTGTGTTCGTGGATTAAAAGAATTAAAATTGCAAAAATTAAAATACTACCCAAAGCAATCTATAGATTCAATGCAAACCACATCAAAATAACCAATGGCATTTGTCACAGAACTAAAACATTAAATACTGAAATTTGTATAAACACACCAAAGACCCTGAAAAGCCAAAACAATCTTGAGGAAGAAGAACAAACTTGATGTATCACATTCCCTGATTTCAAACTATATTATAAAACTATAGTAATCAAGATGGTATGATACCGACATAAAAACAGACACACAGATCAATGGTACAGAAAAGAACTCAGAAACACACTTATATGATCAGTTGATCTATGACTTGGAGGTGGCAAGAATACACAATGGGGAAAAGACAGATTCCTCAGTAAGTGGTCCTGGGTAACCTAGATAGCTACATGCATAGAAATCAAACAGGACTAGTTTCTCACAACATGAACAAAAATAAATTTAAAATGTATTGAAGACTTAAATGTAAGACCTGAAACCATAAAACTTCTAGAAGAAAACATAATGCCCTTTGACATTAGCTTTAGCAATATTTTTTTGGATCTGTCGCTGAAGACAAAGGAAATAAAAGCAAAAATAAACAAATGGGACATCAAACTAAAAAGTTTTTGCACAGCTACTGAAATTATTTTGCAGCTTACTGAAAAAGAGAAGTGAAGTGAAGTGAAGTCGCTCAGTCGTGTCCGACTCCTACCAGGCTCCTCTGTCCATGGAATTCTCCAGGCAAAAATACTGGAGTGGGTTGCCGTTTCCTCCTCCAGGGGATCTTTCCAACCCAGGGATCGAATCCAGGTCTCCTGAATTGCAGGCAGGTGCTTTATCATCTGAGCCACTAGGGAAGCCCCCCTGAATGAGAGAAGACATTTACAAACAGTATAGTTGACAGGGGTTACCATTCAAAATAAACAAAGGATTCATACAACTCAACATAAAAAAAAAAAAAAAAAAAAACCTGATGAAAAAATAAGCAGAGGGTTGGAACAGACATTTTCCCAAAGAAGACATAGAGAAGGCCAAGACACATGAAAAGATGCTCAGCTCCACTAATCATCTGAGAAATACAAATCAAAACCACAATAAAATATCACCTCACACTTGTCCAAATGGCTCTTATCAAAAACACAACAAATAACAACTGTTGACAAGCATGTGGAGAAAGAGAACTCTTGTGCCCTTTGGTGGGAATGCAAATTGGTGCATTTGGTATGGAAAACAGTATGGAGGTTCATAAAAAAAAAAAAAAATATATATATATATATATATATATATATATATATATAACTACTTTCTAATCCAGAAATTGTACTTCTGGTTATTTTTCCAAAGGAAATGAAAACACTAATTTGAAAAAATACACGAACCTGATGTTCATTGCAGCATTATTCAAAATAGCCAAGACAAAAAAACAACCTAAGTGCCTATCAATAGAGGAAGAGGTAAAGAGGATGTGGTATACATATGCAATTGAACTTTCTCAGTCACTAAAAAATAGAATGAAATCTTGCCATTGGTAACAAAATGGATGAATCTATAGGGCATTATGCTAAGTGAGTCGACAGACAAAGATGATACTGCATGATTTCGCTTATATATGAAGTCTAAGAAACAAAGGAACAAACATAACAAAACAGAAATGGTCTCAGATACAGAGAATAAACAGGTGGTTGTCAGAGGCAAGGGGTGTGGAGAAATGAGAGAAATAGGTGATGGAGATTAAGAGGTACAAATTTCCAGTTACAAAATAAATGGGTCACGAGTTGAAAGGTACAGTGAAGGGAATATAGTCAGTAGTTATGTATTATCTTTTATGGTGACAGATAGTAACTAGAGTTACTGGGGTAATCACTGCATAATGCATAGAAATACTGAATCACCATGTTGTGTACCAGGAACTAACGTAGTGTTGTAGGTCAAATGTACTTTAAAACCAAACAAACTCATAGAAAGAGAATCAAATTTGTGGTTATGAAAGGTATGGGGTAGGGAGAGGGTAAATGGGATGAAGGTGATCAAAAGGTACAAACTTCCAGTTATAAGAAAGGTTGAGAGAGGAATGTGTCCCATTATGGGAAGTAGAATGTATTTGAGATCCCCTCTACTACATGGGAAGAGTTTCAAATTCAAGATAACCATAAATAAACAGATACAAAGACCTAACTAGATTTACATATACATAAAATATCTTATATTTATCTATAATAATACATACAAAGTCCCCTTGAATTGTTGCCTTTCTTCTTATGAAAGCAAGCAATGGTTATTGCTATCATAATTAAAATTCCAAAGTATTTGTCTATTAATTCACATCTCTACATTCAGTGGGCTTCCCTGGTGGTTCAAATAGTAAAGAATCTGCAGCAATGAAAGAGACCCAGGTTCAATCCCTGGGTGGGGAAGATCTCCTGAAGAAGGAAACAGCAAGCCACTCCAGTATCTTTGCCAGGAGAATCCCATGGACAGAGGAGCATGGTGGGTCACTGTCCATGGGGTCTCAAAGAGTAGGATACGACTGAGATAGTAACACTTTCACTTTCACTACTTTCAGCGAAACTCATTTTTCAGTTTCTAAAGTTTAAAACATACACAGATGGCTTCATCTGCCTTCACTGCAGATTCAACAAAGTGAAACATGTTGATAAATAAAGTATCTGGTGACAACATAGTATAGTTGTAAGATCATAATTTAAGGTAGAAATTCCTACCACCTGCCCCCTAGTGATTTGGTTGGACACATGCCTACAATCAGACAAGTTTATGACATTTTATATATTTAAAGTTGAGATCCCTATAAATCTTTATCTTTAGGAGAGATGCTATTGATTTATTTACACCCAACTGAAAGTGATATCTCATTTCATTTCTTTTGATGTGAAAGAAGGTAAAGAGGCCATAAGAATGCTTTAAAAGATTGTAAAAAGTGAGAAGGGAAATAAGGCATAATGAAGAACATTACATGCTTAGCCCACTTAATTTTTTATGTTAGGTTCTAAGTCAGACCAGAACCAAAAAATGAGAAAAGACTGAATTTATAAAATCGCGTCTCTTTTTTTATTTTATCAAAAGAATATATGTTAGCTATTTATCTTAGGTGATAAAGCATATATCCATCTTTAAACTGGGCTGAGCTAAATAAATGACTCTGAAATCATTTATTCAACAATACGGTAAGTCCCCTATATATGAACCTTCAAGCTGCAAACTTTCAAAGACGCGAACATGTGTTGGCATGTTCAATCATGTAAGCTAGTTCCCACGTCTTTCATACACTGTCACGTGCAGGCACCATCTACAGTTGGTCGTGATTTCGTGCACTTCACTGTACAGAACTGGATAGGGTACAGTAGTACGTTGTCTTTATTTCAAGCCCAGGATGTTCAGAAGCAACTGCAAAAAAAGTAAAGATATAGCTGAAACTGCTAAGAAGCACCAGCTGTTATAATGGACTACTGTACTTTTCAAGGTACTTTATTATAAGATTAAAAATGTTTTCTTTATTTTTTGTTTTTATGCACTATTTCTGTGAAAAGTATTATAAACCTATTATAGTACAGTACTATACAGCCAACTGTGTCAGTTGGATGTCTATGCTAATTTTGTTGGACTTACGAAAAAACTGGACTTATGAACTTGCTCTCGGAGTGGAACTTGTTCATTTGTAGGGACTACTGTATTCAACAAATACTTATTGGCATGTCTTATGTAGCGGTAACTGTCTAGGCACTGGATATAAAACAGTTAAGAAGACAAACCTAGTTCTTGATCTTATGAAGTTTCTATGTAAAAAGAGACAATAAACAAATTATATAGATAATAGAGCTAGGCAGATGATATATAGATAGATAGATAGATAGATAGGTTGGATGAAGAGATAGACTGCTATGAAGAAGACTGGAAATAAGATGCTGTGATGAAGAATAACAGATAGGAGAGGTAGCTAATTTACTTGACATAAACAAAAATTTTCCTATAGATAGAAAATATCTAAGACCTGAAATATGAAATTTCTTATATTTTTGTATTTTTATTAAAATGGATTAGAGGAGCTAAAATGCCACTGGGGTCACATAAAGGTACAGAACAGAGGATCAAGCTAAGAAAGAACAAGATAATGGTTAATATTAAAAGGCCTCATATTTAAGTGTTTGCTTTCCAACCCTCAAAGTGAAATTCTCATTGTCTAAGTTATCTAACATCTGTAAATCATGCCAAATGTTAAGTAACTCGCATGAGATTTTTCTCTGTAACTATAGAGCAATAATATCATCATTAATAATAATTTGTATTTGCTTTCTTTCAATGATGCCCAAATTATTTGGGTTTGCATCAATTTAGTTTAATTACTGCTATAAGAAAACTAATGAAAAGGGATGTTATTTCTGGAAAGACCTTTTTGAAGGTATTACTTGCTTTGTACTTGAGTTTCCTTTGTTTAAACAGAATTAAAGAGATAAATGTTGTGAGACTCAATTTTAAACCACATACACTTCAAGAACTGTAATTGTGAAATTTGTCAAAAAATTAATGATTGTGTTTAACCTTTTGAAGATAAAATACCTACAGGCTCCTTGCAGATATCAAGCCCTCTCTTCCACAACACCGTGCACATAGTCGGTATTCAATAAATGCTTACTTAAGGCTGATTTAAAGCAATCAGAGGGATTCCATTTATATAAAACATCCTTTGATTCCTTTTAATCAGTGTCACACAAAAGAAGAAACAATTTTGGTGTGTGAAGAAAGGCAAGGAGTGCTTTTTCAGAATGTTAATGCACACAACGGAGGGAAGTCACATTTGTTATAACCCTGCCATAAAGTGGAGCTGCGATCACACATCTGTTCCATCTGCCATCAATTAGTTTGATGAAAACAGGCTAACAGTGTGGTAGTGATCAGCAGGAAAGATTAAATTCACTTCAGTTTTAATTACAAATCTTTGCCCTTAAAGTTTTATTGGCTTGAAAGAACTCCTACTGTTCCCTTGTTTCTCCTCCACAGCTGATGTGCATTTTATTATTACTTCACTTTGAAATTATTAATGCCTTTTATTTGGTACTTATTTCTAACTACAGACTTTATCCACAAATGTTACTGTTATGCCCATATGCCAGAATAAGCATAACTAAGACTATTCACATCTTACTAAGCACAAATGATCTTTAGTAGCAAGCATGGCGTGTATTACATGCAGAGAACTCTGAGGTTAATATATTTGTCACTCAAATTGCTTCATTCATTGACTAATTCATTCATTTATTCATTCAACAAATATTAATCTAGTTCTTATTATGTTCCAGGCACTAATACAGGTGACATATTTTATTTTCTTGGGTTCCAAAATCACAGTGGACAGTGACTAAAGCCATGAAATCAAAAGACGCTTCCTCCTTAGAAGGAAAGTTATGACAAACCTAAACAGAGCATTAAAAAGCAGAGGCATGGTGTATATGTACCACAGCTTCCTTATCCATTCGTCTGCTGATGGGCATTGGGTAGAGAGGGAGGTGGGAGGGAGGATCGGGATGGGGAATACATGTAACTCCATGGCTGATTTATGTCAATGTATGACAAAAACCACTACAATATTGTAAACTAATTAGCCTCCAACTAATAGAAATAAATGGAAAAAAAAAAAAAAAGCAGCAGCATCACTGCAGACAAAGGTCCATATAGTCAAAGCTACGGTGGCATAACTGACTCAATGAATATGAGTTTGAGCAAAACTCAGGGAGATAGTGAAGGACAGGGAAGCCTCATGGGGTCACAAAGATCACTACCAGATCATGGGGTCACTAAAAGTCAGTGACTGAAAAACAACAACTGGTTTTTCCAGTAGTCATGTACAGATGTGAGAACTGGACCATTAAGAAGACTGAGTGGCAAAGAACTGATGCTTTTGAATTGTGGTGCTAGAGAAGACGCTTGAGAGTCCCTTGGACAGCAAGGAGATCAAACCAGTCAACTGTAAAGGCAATCAACCCAGAGTATTCATTGAAAGGACTAATGCTGAAACTGAATCTCCAATTCTTTGGCCACTTGATGCGAAGAATTAACGCAATGGAAAAGACCCTGATGCTGGGAAAGATCGAAGGCAAAAGGAGAAGAGATGGTGGTGGCAGAGAATTAAATGGTTAGATACATCACTAATTCAACAGACATGAATCTGCACAAACTCTGGGAGATAGTGAAGGATAGGGGAGCCTGGTGTGCTATAATCCATGAGGCTGCAAAGAGTTGGACATGACAGCGACTTAACAACAAATAGGTGCTTAAGATACATAAGTGAACAACAACAAAAAAAAGAAACAGAAATTTCTGACCTCACAGAATTAATATTATAGTAGCTGGATTTAAACCCATAACAAATGGGCTGAATTGTGTCCCCTAAAAGTCATATGTTGAAGTTCTAATCTTTAGCACCTCAGATCTAACTGTATTGGGGGAAAAGATCTTTAAAGAGGTTATTAAATTAAAATGAGGTCTTTAGAGTAGGCTCTAATTCAATATGACTGGTGTCCTTATAAACAGAAGAAATTTGGACACAGACTTGCATAAAGAGGAAAGACTATTTGAGGACTAAGGGAGAAGACAGCTATCTACAAATAAGGAGAGAGGCCTCAAAATGAAATCAACTCTGTCAACCACTTGATCTCAGGCTTCTAGCCTCCAGACTGTGGGAAAATAAATTTCTCTTGTTTAAGACACTCATTCTATAGTATTTTTTACAACAGCCCTAGCAAGCTAATATGGCCATAAACAAAACAAAGCTTAAAGAAATAAATCATACCATTTAGAAAGGAATACAATCTTTAAAAAAAAAATAGAGCAATAAAATAGAACTGTGAAGTAGGGGGAACCTTCATTTACTTCCATCTCTGAGAAAGTCACTATGAAGTGTGCATACTCACCAATTCTACAAAAATAAGATCACAGCCAGAAGGGTTCTTGGTAAGGGAAAAGAAATGCTTTCATAAATTCTTACCAATTATGTTTCTGCTATCATTCTCCCCTTGTCAATAGCCACATAGCAAAATCTGATGCTTATGAGTATGTTTTACAGCATTAAAATTTTCTTGTATGCAAGCTAAGTCACTTCGGTCATATCCAACTCTTTGCAAACCCCATGGACCATAGCCCACCAGGTTCCTATGTGCATCGGATTTTCCAGGCAAGAATACTGCAGTGGCTTGCCATTTTCTCCTTCAGGGAATCTTCCTGACCCAGGGACAGAACCCACGTCTCTTATGTCTTCTGCATCGGCAGGCGAGTTCTTCACCACTGCCACCAGCTATGCTTAATACGTCAAGGTTAAGCTAGCTGAGTAACCAGTGTTGGACCAGACTGATATGTTAACTTCTTATTTGATAAAATTATTTAGAACACACATAAATGTCTACTGTTAAATATTCTATTTTTACTGTGCTTTGAGTCCAAAACTCCACATTTCTAAATTTCACATAGCAGCAATTACAAACAACATAGACACTTCAAAAACTGTGAGAAGTTTTTTCCCCTTAATTTTAAAAGTAGAAGCAGAAACTTTCTTGTGGGTAGAGTCTTTTGGGCTCTGGGAAATAACACTGCTGTGCAGACTTAGTCACGTGGCTATAAGCCACAGGATAGATCCATTCACTGTTCCTGAGGTTAGATCAGGCATTAGCTAAGTAATGCAGATACATATAGTTCAGTCTTATGAAATAGTCTATTTAAACTATAAAATTCTCTGGGTCACTGAGTGATGACCAGTGCAGAGGTAAGTCTTGGAAGAAAATACACAACCCCATCAACTTCTATGAGTTAGCCAAAACAGTCCTATGACATTACCTCTCTGCAGAGATGTTTCCAGGAGCATGACTTTCAATAAAATAGAACTTCCAAAGCCTGGCAAAATGCTTCATGATATCACCAAAGAATGAGGTAAGGAGTGATTCAGTGGATTTGGCCACTGTCACTCCCCTCCTCCCCCACCACATGGAGATGCACTTTGCCAGTTCCAGAAAAGAGTTTCCCATAGATTTGCTCTCTTCAGAATTGCCACTTTTCAATTAGGCACGGAAGCAAAGGAGCCAAATGTCCTTTTTGATAGCATCCTCCGATTTGTGCACCAATCAAACAGAATTTCATTCTTCTCAATTTTTATGTGCCTTGCTTGTACAGTCCTAAGTAAACCAGTTTAGAAACTTTAATTCATCTGAACTTCTAAATCTCAGAGAATGCACCAAGACTCAAGAGCTGTGCCTGCCCCTACTTTTTCTCTATTATCATGCCCACAGTTCTATCTGCCAGAGTATAAAATTCACAGTCTAAGGAAGGACAGGATACCAGTTGTCCCTAGGCAAACAAATGAAGTCATGTCTTTAATATTGTGGTAAGAAATATCTCCGAAATATACTCAAAGTGTTTAGATTTTTACTTTTTTCATTTGCAACTAAGTTACCTGGGAAAAAATAAAGTAAGGAGATAGATGAAAATGCAGCAAAAAAAAAAGTCACATGAGAGTCTCTGGCCAACAATGTCAGCATAGAACAAATACATATTTGAAGATTGTAGGACAGCCAAAGTTACTCTCACAGGGGGAAAAAAAAAAGCTGTCTCCTGCCTTCTCTTTTACCATAACTAATCACTAATTTTTCATGCTTTTGGAAACTAGATATTTTGGGCCCTTTCAACTCCTTTCCAAGGCATGTTTATATTATACAGCAATTCTTTCCAGGAAAGTCATGTGTATACTGTTTTATTGATCCTCACAGCCTCTGTATGAAAAAGAGAAATGGAACATAAAAATATTTATATTTTGTAGATCAAGAATATCAATGTCATGTAAGGGGTAAAGGTAATTCCTGCTTTAAACCCTACATCTTCCGACTCCCGCCTACCACTGTAATTAGTCGAGGAGGGACCAGAGGGATTTCCCTGGTGGTCCAGTGGCTAAGACTCTGTAGTCCCAATGCAGAGGGGCTGGGTTCAATCTCTGGTCAGGGAACTAGATCCCACATCCAACAGCTAAGACCCGGAGCATCCAAATAAATACATATTTTATTTAAAAAAGAAGAGGCAACAAGCTAAAGTATATCTGCCAAAGATGGTCTGGGGGACAAGTTCAGAAGAGTGTCAGATGCTGGCCTGCCCCAGCCAGCTGTGTCTCTATAGACAAGAGTTAGACCAGATGCGCAGCCAAGAACTCTACATATCTTGACACTTGGCCGCTCTTCATTCCTGATTAGGCTCATGGCTCCACACGCTGGCAGCCTCTTTCTTACCCACGCTCAGCTCTGTCCTGACCCACGCTTTTCCCAGCCCTGCCTACTACTATCTCCACCGGGCATCCTGCATCCTGGAGATTACCAGCTGGAACTGGCAACCAACTGGCCACCCAGTTGTTCACAGTAGCTTGGCCTCTGCACTACCTCCCCATGTGAGCAGCTCCAGCTGGGGAATCTCTTTGTAGCGAGCCAGCCCCCGACTCTTTTATCCTCAGCTGGTCCCAGCCAGTTTCTGCAGCTAAGCAATCATGCCCACTTCTGTCCTGATGTAGGCCAACCCCAAGGATACTAGTAAAGTGGCTAGTAGTGCTCCTTGCCACTCCAGAGCTCGCCATGGTCCATTCTTGCTCTAAATGGCTATCAAGGGACTTCTCCATGGTCCAGTGGTTAAGACTCCACACTTGCAATGCAGGGGGTGTGAGTTCTATGTCTGGCCAGGGAACTGAGATCCCACATGGCTGCATGGTGCAACCAAAAAAAAAAAGTAGCTGTCAAATAACTCCTGTAAAGCTTTTAGTTAGGCATTTAGACAATAGACATTAAGACCTTAATGTTTACTAAGTGCCTTCCTCCCTCCTTCATCAGTCCTGCCTTCCTAGGCTTGTATTCACTCACTCAGTCATGTCCAACTCTTATTGAGCCCATGAACAATTCTGCCAGGTTCCTCCATCCATGGGATTCCCTAGGCAAGAATACTGGAGTGGGATGCCATTTCCTACTCCAGAGGATCTCCCAACCCAGGAATCGAACATGTGTCTCTTGCATCTCCTGCATTGGCAGGTGGGTTCTTTATCACTGAGCCACCTGGGAAGTCTAGAAAAATCATTGAACTTGGAATAAAGAAATAGGTTCAAAGGGAACCTGGGCAATTAACCTCCCAGAGCCTCTGTTCTAAGGTTGTGAAAAAGATCATGTTTATTAGAGAGCTTAGAACAATACACAACACCTGAGAGCTTTTCCGTACAAGTTAACAAAAATTTGGATTGAACTGAAGATAGAAAAGCATTTCTAGGCAAAAATAATTAACCAGTGAGTAAAATGATGCTTTTGAATTGTAGTGCTGGAGAAGACTCTTGAGTCCCTTGGGCTGAAAGGAGATCAAATCAGTCAGTCCTTAAGAAAGTCACCCTGAATATTCACTGGAAGGAATGATGCTGAAGCTGATGCTCCAATACTTTGGCCAAATGATGTGAAGAGCCCACTCATTGGAAAAGACCTGTAGATTACCTGTAGATGCTGGGAAAGGTTGAGGGTAGGAGGAGAAAGGGGCACCAGAGAATGAGAGGGTTGGACGGCATCACCAAATCAATGGACATGAGTTTGAGCAAACTCAGGGAAATAGTGAAGGACAGGGAACCTGGTGTGCTGCAGTCCACGGGGTTGCAAAGGGTTAGACGCGACTTAGCGACTGAACAACAATATCATACATTCTCCCACTCTTTGCCACTTACAAAGGGTGGCTTAGTATTCTCTACTCTGAGGTCTTGGGGAAAGCACAGAGATGTAGCATAACTCCTCTAAACAGCTCTATTACTTGAGCTATCAATTCTGTCACTCTAAAATCCAGTCATTAAACTAAGCTATATAAGATGCAAAATAAGCAACTTTTAGTCAATATCACTGGGATCAAGGTGGAAAATATATAGATGCTTCATTTAACATACAATCTAGAATCTGGGGCCCCTTCCACCTAGAATAACCTGATTTACTTTACTCCACTGGGGCAAGAAGAGTAAGCCTCAAGTTATTGCTCTCATCCTAAAGGAAAATGGCCACTGAACAAGGTGAACTAGAGTTGGAATTTTAAAAAAGGTGGTCAAGGGAGTGAATGCCATAAAGCTTAATTTATGATGCATATGCCTGGGGCTCCTCCCTCCCTCTGGGTACTCAGTCATGTCTGACTCTTTGCAACCTCATGGAGTAGCCCGCCAGGTTCCTCTGTCCATGGGATTATCCCAGCAAGAACACTGAAGTAGGTTGCCATTTCCTCCTCCAAGGAATATTCCCAACCCAGTGACTGAACCCACATCTCTTGTGGCTCCTGCATTGGCAAGCGGATTCTTTACTACTGAGCTATTTGGGAAGCCCATATACCAGGGGTCCTGGAATCAAAATAAGGAATCTCTTGACCATCACTTAATTCCATGGATAACATGTTCTTCTGACTTTCCCCTTACCTCTCTGGCCGTTGCTCTTCAGTTTTGTTTGCTCAAACTTCCCCCTCTGGTTGTTTTCTAAATATCAGGGTATCCCTGAGTTCAGTACTCTTGTCTCTTTTAACTACATTCAGACATAATCAATGTCATCTAAGGCCACAGTATTAAATGCCTCCTATATGCTGACAAGATGGAGAAGATAGTTAGATAGCATCACTGACTCAGTGGATTTGAATCTGAGCAAACTCTGGGAGAGAATGGAGGACAGAGAAGCCTGGTGTGCAGTCCATGAGGTTGCAAAGAGTTGGACAGGACTTAGCAACTGAACAACAACAACATATGCTGACAAACTCCAAACATGTCTCTAGCCCACCTCTTGACATCCCACCAGAGGTCTATGGTGGAGAACTCTGTATTTCAAAAATAAAATCCAAAACAGTGCCATGAATTCCTCACCCCTCCTCCAGTTCACTTCTTAAATCTTTCTCATTTCGTTAAAATGCACCTTCTTTCACTCAAATGCTCAGCCAAAAAATCTAGGAGTCATTCTTGATTCTACCTTCCTTTCCACGTCTCACAGCCAATTCATAAATAAATTTTATAAATTCTATCTTTAAAATATTTTCCAAGTCTGACCGCATCCCATTACTTCCAGTGCTACCAACCTGGACCATGTTGTCATGATTTCATACCCTGATTATTTCAATAACATGCCAACTCATCTGATCCCTCTTTGGCCTCTTATAGTCTATTTTTTACACAGTAGGCAAGATGAGATTTTAAAACAAACATCATATCAAGTTTATGCTCAAAATCCTAAAATGTTTTCCCTTTACATTTATAATACACATGGTATTTTAAGCTCCAGTACCTTTGACCACATCTCTGCCTAAAACTTTATCTCAGATGTTTGTATTACTCATTTCATTCAAGATTATGACCAAATGTCACCATATTAGAGAGGTGGTTTTTTTTAATCACTATTTAAGCTAGCTTTCCTTCATCATTCACTATATCTTGCTTCATTTTTTTAAATGTGGACATATATTTTATATTTATTGACGTGTTTGTGCTAAGTCACTTCAGTCGTGTCTGACTCTTTGTCACCCCATGGACTGTGGCCCACCAGGCTCCTCTCTCCATGGGATTCTCCAGGCAAGAATACTGAAGTGGGTAGCCATTCCCTTCATCAGGGGATATTCCTGATCCAGGGATCCCGCCCTCATTTCTCATGTCTCCTGCACTGGCAGGCAGGTTCTTTACCACTAACACCACCTAGTGTATTTATTGATACTTACTGTTTATTTATGGTCTGCCTCCTCCACTAGAATGTAAACTCCATGAGGTCAACAACTTTGTCTATCTTACTCACTGCTGTGTTTCCAACATTTAAAATAGTGTAAGGCACTCAACAAATATTTGCTTATTGAATGATGTCTACTCCAGCTGCCATGACAAAACACATAGACTGGGTGGCTTAAATCAAAAATAATAATAATAATGTTTTATCACAGTTTTGAAGGCTAGAAGCCCAAATCAGTATTCCAGCTGATTTGGTTTTGGTGAGAGCTCTGTTCCTGGCTTGTATACATCTGCCTTCTAGCTATGTCTCACGTGACTTTTCCTTGGTATGTATGCAGGGTTGAGGGCAACTTTAGGGTATCTCTTCTTATAAATATACTAATCCTATCAGATTGAGGCCTCATCCTCATGACCTCATTTAACTTTACCTCCTTAAAAACCCATATCCAAAAATAGCCACCTTGGAGAATAGTACTTAGATATAATGAATTTTTTAAGGATATAAATATTCAGTCCATAACAAATGAAGTAAAAACAATTAACACTGAAGAAGAAACCAATGTTCCATCCCTAGAGAAACTGAAGAGTATAAAGAATAAAATTTAATTAAAAAAAAAAAATCTCTCAGAATGAGAAAGGTAAAAATAAAAGGATAGAGGGCTTGGTTTCGTGCCTTGTCATAAATTACTTATGTAAATGATGGATGGTGATTAAAAATAAAAATTCAGGTAGACTATGTTTGATATATGTATTAGGATATAAATGCAATTTGAAAGCACTTAAAGAGACGAAAAAATCTGTGGCTGTCAGTCAATCACATTGTCAGCACTTTTTTTATCTCCTCTTTATTTCCTTAACTAGTTTCTTGACCTGGTTTTTGCTTAGCAAACTTGGGAGCTTACTAGGTGAGATCTGAAATTGTCCCTTTTCTGAGGGCAAGAAAAGAGGAGGATCACCCCAGATCATTCAGGGTTTTAAGAAGCCAGGGAACTTACATACAAGACTTGTCTCAGGCAGCATCGAGACTGGACCTCAGCTTCCACTGGCCAGAATCTAAAAAGCTTATACAGAGGCCTTAACTAGGTTCAATAATGGATCCGGTCCAGATGGTGTATAACTCCCCCAAAGCTGTGCGCTTTAAGTGGCTCATAGTATAGGCGTGAATGGTGGGCTGAATGTACAGTCAAAGGACAAGTGAGGGGGTGAGGAGCTTCCAATTGCCCGGGTCCACTCCTGGGTTACATTCTCTTGATGACCTCTTTCAACATCTAGAATACAATTTTTCAAATTGATGTTATTAAAGGGATGCAGAACATACTCTAAATGACCAAAAAACCCACAGTTATTTCTTAAATACTCCACAAAACTTTATCAGTCTGTTTGAGCCATGTAAATAATTTCAAAACTACTTCTTGAGAACGGAAAAAAGAAATGATGAACTTAAACAGAAAGTACCCCAGAAGTCCAAAAACAGAAACGCAAAAAGGTAAAATGGTTGTCAGAGGAGACCCCACAAATAGCTGAGAAAAGAAGAGAAATGAAAGACAAAGAAGAAAAGGAAAGATATACCAACCTGAATGCAGAGTTTCAAAGAACAGCAGGGAGAGATAAGAAAGCCTTCCTCGGTGATCAGTGCAAAGAAATAGAGGAAAACAATACAATGGGAAAAACTAATTAATGGGAAAAACTTTCTTCAAGAAAATTACAGAAACCAAAGGAAAATTTCATACAAAGATGGGCACAATAAAGGACAGGGAAGGTATGGACCTAACAGAAGCAGGAGGTATTAAGAAGAGGTGGCAAGAAAAACATCTGCTTCTGCTTCACTGACTACACTAAAGCCTTTGACTGTGTGGATCACAACAAACTGTGGAAAATTCTTCAACAGATGGGAACACCAGACCACCTTACCTGCCTCCTCAGAAATTTTTATGCAGGTTAAGAAGCAACAGTTAGAACCATACATGGAACAATGGACTGATTCCAAATTGCAAAAGGAGTACATCAAGGCTGTATATCATCACCATGCTTATTTAACTTACATGCAGCGTACATCATGTGAAATGCCAGGCTGGATGAAGCACAAGCTGGAATCAAGATTGCCAGGAGAAATATCAATAACATCAGATATGCAGATGACACCACCGTGATGGTAGAAAGTGAAGAGGAACTAAAGAGCCTCTTGTTGAAAGTGAAAGAGGAGAGTGAAAAGCTGTATTAAAACTCATCATTCAAAAAACAAAGATCATGGCATCTGGTCCCACCACTTCATGGAAAATAGATGGGAAAACAATGGAAACAGTAACAGACTTTATTTTCTTGGGCTCCAAAATCACTGCAGATGGTGACTGTAGCTATGAAATTAAAAGACACTTGTTCTTTGGAAGAAAAGCTATGACAAACCTAGACAGCATATTAAAAAGAAGAGACATTACTTTATTGACAAAGGTCCATCTAGTCAAAGCTATGGTTTTTCCAGTAATCATGTATGGAGTGAAAAGTTGGACTATAAAGAAAACTGAGCACTGAAGAATTGATGCTTTTGAACTATTGTGTTGGAGAAGACTCTTGAGAGTCCCTTGGACTGCAAGGAGATCAAACCAGTCAATCCTAAAGGAAATCAGTCTTGAATATCCTGAATATTCTTTGGAAGGACTGATGCTGAAGCTAAAGTTCCAATGCTTTGGCTACCTGATGTGAAGAACTGACTCATTGGAAAAGACCCTGATGCTGGGAAGGATTGAAGACGGGAGGAGAAGGTTATGACAGAGGATGAGATGGTTGGATGGCATCACCGACTCAATGGACATGAATTTGAGCAAGCTCTGGGAGTGGGTGATGGACAGGGAGGCCTGGCGTGCTGCAGTACACGGGGTCACAAAAAGTAGGACACAACTGAGCAACTGAACTGAACTGCGTCTCATCTTAGGGCAGCATGCTCGACATTGACTAACAGCCCACAGTGTGACCTGGGTTGAGAGCTCTGTTCAATAGGATTAATCTGAGCTGGTTGTTGACTAATTGAGCTCAGCACATCTCTCTTGGAGAGGTGGAAGATGAGACGGTTAAAGGGAAATCCAAGCAAAATGATGAAGAGAAATACCATGAGAGACAGAAGACTGTTTAGGGAGGTTGTTGGTCAGATTTCCGTTTGTAAAATACAAGGCTTCCTGACAAGCATCAAAATTCCACCACTTGCATATTATTTCTTGTCACCTAGCTTGGGGAACTAATAAGGTTGTTTCAAAGATTACCCATTTTCATTAAGTAAACTTCCTAAAAATTACACATTTCAACACACAAAACTTACTTTCACACAATGCTTTCAAAGTTCACAAAGTATACCTCCTTACCAGCTTAGCCTTGTTGTCAGGAAAGAGAACAAATAACCATTTAATCAGCTCTCAATAATATATTGTTAAAGCTGAATGTTACCAGTTATCATGTTTCCATATTACTAGTAACCATGGGCTAAGAGTATTTCCTCTGTTTGAGGAAGTAACCAACTAGCTTGTGCCCACAGGGCCTGGATATATATTTTGAGCAAACTCCTTTGTCTCCATCCCCAAAGGTGGCGCTAGTGGTAAAGAACCCGCCTGCCAATGCAGGAGACATAAGAGATGCGGGTTTGATCCCTGGGTCGGGAAGATCCCCTGGAGAAGAGCGTGGCAAGGCACCCCAGGGTTCTTGCCTGGAGAATCCCATGGACAGAGGAGCCTGGTGGGCCACAGTCCACAGGGTTGCAAAGAGTCGGACATGACTGAAGCTATTTAACACACACACCAAAAGCCAGTGAGATGGAGATTCAGTCCCAGTAAGTTTTCATTCCAATCCTATTATTAAGAAGCAGAAAACTGGTATTCATGATGTTCGTTTATCACGTGGCACTGTTTGGGTAGTAAAGAGCAGAGGAAACAGAAGACACTCATTCAACCTCTCTCAATAACTTAGTGTCTTAAAAATCCCATCAAGGTAGGCATAAGTCATTCCTAATATTTACAAGGACCTTAACCTGGAGTATTAAGGAGTCCTGAGAGTGTAGCAAGAGCAGTTCAAACAATGACTGTGGATAGCTGACAACTGGCAGTACTTGGAGAAATTCTCAGAGATGATCACACTCGAGCTGTTTTTGAATGACCAGAACAGACAACTGGAGCCAAGTTGCACCCTAAATAAGTTCTTAGTTTGTGTTCCCCCAGAGCAGACACTGAAACAAGGAACTGAGTGAAAACAGTTTATTTGAGAGGTGATCCCAAAACACACACTTAACAGAAGTGAGAATGTAAGCTAGGGAAGGAAGGAAGCCAGCACATTACTGATCAGGTTACCTCTGCAGGAAAATCACTGGGGAAAAAATGAAACAAATTACATAAGAAATCTCAAAACTAATTAGATTTCCACAGTAGTGGTTTGGGATGTACAGTCCTTGACTCCCTGAGATAGTAACTAGAACTCCCAACAAGCTTTTACACTGACATTATATCCTGAATGCCAGACTCAATATGCTGCTTTTCATTCATTCATCCATTCATTCATTCATCCATTTATTAAACAACCACATTTCCACCACAGCCACACTTGTAGATGTAATTAAGGTTGCACAATGACTCAAGTGGACAATTTTTATTTATAAGTCCTGTAGCATGGCAACCCAATTCACTAGTATTCTTTTCTCTCTTTTGGATGTTTTTTAATAGTAACTAACCTTTAGGAGTTCTCAAAGCAGGAGAAAAAAAATAATGTAAGATGTTCTGTGACAAGAGTACGTAGAACTGAAATTTAAAAGACTTCTCCTGGGAACTTCCCTGGCAGTCCAGTGGTTAGGACTTCACTTTCCAATGCAGGGGTTACTAGTTCAATCCCTTCTCTGGGAGCTAAGATCTCAGATTCTTTGCAAGGAAAATAAGAAAACATAAAACAGAAGCATTGTAATAAATTCAGTAAAGACTTTAAAAATGGTCCATACAAAAAAGTCTTTTAAAAAATAAAATAAAAGACCTCTGTTTTATTTCCAATACTTCTTAATAATTAGTAAACTTGAACCAGTCAGTTAAGCTTCTTTAGGATTCAATTTCCTCAAATGTACAATTACCTGCTCAGAGTATGACAGTTAAGTTAGCCTATAATCCTATATGCATTAATAAAGGTGATACAGAGAGTTTTAAGATTATTTGAAGAGATATTCTTTGACATGTTTCAGCAGACAAGGGATAGATCATAGGAATGCATTGTAAAGATTAATCCAGGGTATCATTTGGACAGAGAGAAAGTCAGAGGTTATTGGAATAATCTAAGGTGAAAAGAAGGCCTGACATGAAAAAGGTCAGTAGAAATTAAAAGATAGAGGGAAATGATGTATTTATTAAAGGAAAGATGTTTGTGATGACAAATGAGACGAAAGGAGCAGAAGTCACAATGTCATTGAGTTCAGGTGTCTGGGAGATGTTAATGCCACCACTGAATGCCCAGACACTCACAGCACCAGCATCCCAATGCCCAGCCACCTATCCTTCTTGACCTGTCAGTATCCTCTAAGTCTTCATCATGTTAAAACAGAGGAGATGCAAGATGGATAGGCTTCAAATAGAGAATTAAATGTACTTGTCATATTAAAAGACATCATTTTGCTTCAACTTAATTACAATATTAAATGTACACCTAGAATGATGTCCATCTCCTAGTAGGCACTCAGTATTGCTGAGTGAACTCAGCCCGTTTGTCTTCTCTGAAAAAGAAATAGGAATAACATGAGAAGCCCTGTAGAATATTCATGTAGAATAGAATAGTAACCTGCAATATACTCTCTCTATAAAATCTGCAAAATCTTCTTTGGCAACCTGCTTTTCTGAAATGTCATTGTCTTTTGTACCATCACAGCTTAAGAGAAAGGAAAAAAAAAAAAAAAATATATATATATATATATATTCCTATTACCTGAGTTTTAAAACTTTCTGACATGTACTAAAAGTGTAGATGAGTTATTCATAGCAAAACTGTAGAGACTAAACTTCTGCTTGAGAAAATGAAAACAGCAGAGTCTTTTAAGAATAAAAATATTTCCTTTCAGAAAGAGTTGTAGCAGACTTGAACTATTTGGGACAAGTTTTCCTCTTTTTATCGGTGGAAGAAGAAAGTTTTTAGTATGAGAAAATAATAACTATGCAAAGTTATATTTTTATATCCCCCTCCCCAAAAAACAAAACAGTGGAAGAAAACATCCCTTTCCATAACCTGTGTCTTCAAAACCCAAGCTCCCGATTTTATCTTTAAGTACACATTTATGCTTTCTTTTCTTGCCTGGCTGTCTACTCAGACTGTAGTAGTGATTACAGCCAACTATCTACTGTACTTATTCCTAAAAGAAACACTGGGGGAAACAGAAGTGTTATTTTACTTTTTTTTTTCCAAAAAAAAAAATTCTATTTGCTTCTAAGTTAATATTTAAGGTGATCATTAAATATTTGGACAAAAATATATAATTTGTTTCTCCCTCTTTACTTATCCTTACTATCACACATTTGCCATAGTACAGAGTAAATATGAAAATTGGTAGCATTACATCCAACATAGATAACAAATCTGAACATTCTCTCTAAATATTTTGCCATACTAAAAATCCTAGTGACTTAAAAAAGCACTTTTGTTGAAACATTCAAATAAATGTTCGGAAGTCTTCTTGATGACTTCTTAGATTATATCTTCTAAGAACATTTGAAAGTGGTCCTTGCTGATACTTATATTGTCAAAGAACTTTTGCTTCCTGAAAGCTAGACTAAATCATATGTTTTTCATTTCATCTTGCTTAAATAAACAGAGCTGTCAAGATTTGATGGATATTTCATAATGATGATACTAAAAAGCTTAAGTGGAAGCATTTGAAAATCTCAAAAATTTTAGGCTTCTCTTTGAAAGCAGGTTTATTTTTAAGCGTTTTGTTTCTGTCTCCCTCAATAGCTGGTATTTGAGTGCTTTGTTTTTTTCAATTATAACCCATAAATGATTCACATTATTTAAAAAAATAAAATAAAACCTTACCTGGGGGAGAAAGAGAGCATAAATTACCTTTGTGAAAAAGTGGACTCCTGATTAAATAAAAATAATTTTGTAAAAGAAGGTATAGAAGGCTGGAATTTTGAGAAGGAATCAGTGGAACTACTAAGAGGAATTTAAATATGGGACACAGATGAAGAAGCAAATAAGCTGCAGTGATAATTTGTCAAGATCTTTACCAGATGAATTTTCTCCAGTTACTCGTGGGAATATTTGGACCACCAGGTGAATTCCCTGAGTTAAATCACTTTTCTTTTTAACCACTTTTCTTTTTAACAATTCTAACAATGAATAGTCCAAGTTTTGACCATATGGGAATGCGAACGTGGAAGTGATTTCAAAATAATGTAGATCATGTCTGCATGTCTGGCTGGACTTATTTGCCCCATGTGCATTCCTTCAAGTCTAACTGACTGTGACTCCAATGGTGTTCTTTTGAAAGGTAAGCCAGACAACTATTTCAATATATTGTGAACTTCTATTATGTTATACACCATTAAGAGTAAATTTGAACTCTTTAAGTTATAGGTTATTTTTCATATTCTTCTCATTTTATGCTTTATTATATAACTGAATTATACATAGCATTTTTTAAATAAAATGTGATTCTGTATAATTTATGAGTAAGGATCCAATTAATTATGCTCACTGGGCATATAGTAATTATTCTTCAACTCCTAGATTTGAACTTTCAGAGGGAAAAAATGCATCTCTTTGCTTTATAATTAGTTTGTTTTAAAATGAAATATCTGTTAAGCACAAATTCAAAGTGAGGGAGACTAGAAGAAAACCAAACATATAGTCCAATGCCTACATTTTTAGCTATACAGTTTAAAACACATAAATAAATGGCCATTGGACCTAAGCTGAATGGAATTGTACTCACAAAGAGTACCATGAACAGAGTTTGGACTCAACTGTCTATTACAGAAAAAATACGAGAAGGTAATGCTTCAGAAAAACAAAAATCAGAAAATCAATGTACCAAATAGTGTGATGATATTTTTTTCTCTTTCACTCATCACAAAATTCTATGCAGAGGGTATGTCTGAAACACAATATTATCTTAAAGTGAATATATCTGAAATGCAATATTGTTTTAAAGTGGGTTTGTTTATCTCAAAAACATCAGTGATTGAAATGTATTTTGGGGACATTTTATCTATTTTAATGTAACTTTTCCAAGAGTAACCAGACCAGGCTAATTTTTAGTCATTTACCTGGAACCAATATGCCAACAGAGTAACATAAAATAAAATATGATTTAACCATCCCTATCATTATAAAAATTGGAACAATTTACACAGGGGAAATTGTAAGACTTAAATAGTAAATGTTTCCCAACTTAATGTGTTATAATACCTCTAGCAAAGCATTTTTCACTGGAACAATAACTCCCCATGACTCTTTCCCTCATTTTCTTCAAAACAAATGCACTTACTTAAAACTACACAGTGTAATAATAGATGTGTGCATGGATTTTAAATTCATGAAATTACCATTAAAACTCAACAAATTATCCCACTATTCTCTGATCAGTTTTCAACTGTTCTGAACTCTGTCTTAGGATTTTTCTTGAACCAATACTGATCCAAAATATATTCACTGACACAACTCTGATGTGGAAAATATAGACTCTCTATCTAAAATCTCTAGTTAAGTTCTATGGATGATGCCACCATATCTTTTGTATAAACTGAAAAACCTTCAAGGAAGTATTTCACCAATACAACTTCTGCTACGTGGTTCATTTATTTGCTCTATCTTGTTTTAGGAGAACAAATAGTGGGCTCAGTTTAAGGAGTTTCTGGGTTCTCTTAGGGATTGTGGAATGCCTTAGGTTAATTTAGACAGTGTATGCAATCAACAAATGCCAATATTTTCTCACATAAGTATTTCTGAAACATTAATTACAGTGCATGCACCTAATCAAAATTGGAAGTTATTCCTGCAGATTTGAACTCAAAGTGTTTATGAAAATCAGTGCAAATATCAGGGTGCAGAGGCTTCACAGGTGGCATTGTGGTGAAGAATCTGCCTGTCCATGCAGGAGACACAAGAGAAGCAGGTTCGATCCCTCGGTCAGGAAGATCCCCTGGAGGAAGAAATGGCAACCCAACCCAGTATTCTTGCCTGGAAAATTCCATGGACAGAGGAGCCAGGGTGGGTACAGTTCATGGGGTTGCAAAAAGCTGGACTCAACTGAGCGACTAAGTACGCACACACAGATACCAGGCTATCAGCTTGGTTAGGACCTCTATTTCAAGTACATTATTCTCTGCCTGACTTATTAGTGAAAGCGGAAGTCACTCAGTAATGTCTGACTCTTTGTGATCCCATGGACTATGTAGTCCATGGAATTCTCCAGGCCAGAATACTGGAGTGGGTAGCCTTTGCCTTCTCCAGAGGCACTTTGAAAAGTCATTCAAAAAGGCTGCAAGGAGGCCTCAGCCCACCTCCAGATCAGCACACTTCTCCAGTCTATGATGCCTAACAACGATTGTTTAACTTGATATTTTAGACAACTATCTCATACTTTTCCATTTTTTTTCTTGAGTTTTTTCTCAATTTTATTCAACATATATTCTTTGAAAACCTACCATATATACAGTATTTGCTATAGAAATTTCTTGAATATTTTGATTTTTCAATCCCCATATATCAACACAAAGTATTCATGTTTAATGATTCCCCTGAGCCCCAGTTTAGGGGAAAAGGGCTCTTGGTCATACACTGAT
This sequence comes from Dama dama, assembly GCF_033118175.1. Classification (NCBI taxonomy): domain Eukaryota; kingdom Metazoa; phylum Chordata; class Mammalia; order Artiodactyla; family Cervidae; genus Dama; species Dama dama. The sequence goes on from NC_083711.1 coordinate 24,453,057, forward strand.
GGGTTCACAGTTGCATCTGTAACTTTAAGCCAAGAATTGCTAGCCGATGGCCACTTTTGAAGTGTCAGACTGAATGCACTAGGCTTGCTTAAGTGCTTCACAGGGCTGCCAGATTGCATAAGGATGGCAGAGTGGACGGGGTGGGGTGTAGGGGACATTACAATTCTGCCACCAGTTTCCTGGTAGTGAAGTTTTAAGTACTGGAAAGAGTTACCATGAATGTGTATAAAACCATTTTAGGAAATATCTCTCACTAGAAAGATAACCCTTGGTGAGATGGTCTAGAGGGTAATCTTATCATTTGAGCCTAAAACACCACTAGTTCTGATTCTAAGATAAGAATGGAAAGACTTCTAAACAACAACGACGATTTTATCACTTTGAGCACTGAGTGTCTGTGTGGAATCTACCTGTCAGTGTAGCTATGACTGAATGCTTCTGTGTGTTCACCCCTCGGTGCTTCTGAGCACGCTGTTGCTGTCCACTCTCTCAGGCACGTCCAACTCTTTGTGACCCCATGGGCTGCAGCAAGCCAGGCTTCCCAGTCCTTCACCATCTCCAGGAGTTTGCCCAAACTCATGTCCATTGCGCTGCTGATGCCATCCAACCATCTCATTCTCTGCTGCCCCCTTCTCCTCCTGCCTTCGCTCTTTCCCAGCATCAGGATCTTTTCCAATGGGTCAGCTCTTCGCATCAGGTGGCCAGAGTTTTAGAGCTTTAGCTTCAGCATCAGTCCTTCCAATGAATATCCAGGGTTGATTTCCTTTAGAATTGACTGTTTCAATCTCCTTGCAGTCCAAGGGATTCTCAAGAGTCTTCTCCAACACCGCAGACGTGTAAAACGAGCAATAGAGGTGGCAGTGATGTATGTGAGGAGGCCTGTGCTTGTTCCCATCTGGGCAGAAGCCTGTGCTGAGGGAGCTCCATGTTTCCTGGAGGGAATGTGGATCCTGTCAGCTCCCTGCAAGCAAGGGCCAGTCAGGCTATTCATGGTGCCTCAGAAAGATGAGACACAACTTACGTAAAGGCGCTTATGATCTAGAGGAATGTCTGTTCCTTTGTTCTCTCCTGAATCCAATGCGGTCTCCAGATAACTGTAACACAGATCTTTGCAGATCTGTGGGTTATAACCAACTTACAGAAATCTTTAAAGAAGGCTATTTTAAATTGCCTTTTAAATATCCATTACCAGTATGGAGTGAAAGTTGGAGCCTTTATTTTATTTCATTTTAATTTTACAGGCTATGTACAAAGGAGAATTTTTCTTTCTTTATAAATATTTACTGGAGTATAGTTGATTTACAATGCTTTATTAGTTCAGGCGTACAGCAAAGTGAATCAGTTATATGCATACAGATATCCACTCTTTTTTTCAGATTCTTTTCTCATATAGGTCATTATAGAATATGGAGTACAGTTCTCTGTGCTACACAATAGGTTCTTATTAGTTCTCTATCTTACATATTGCAATGTGGATATGTCAATCACAGTCTCCCAATTTATTCCTCCCTCCATTGTCCCCTGGTAATTATGTTTGTTTTCTACATCTTTTATAGCACTTACTATATGCTAGGCACAGTTCTAACATGTCTCATAAACACAGCTCCTTTAATGACCGTAATGACCCCAGGAGTTAGGTAATATTATTGTTTTTCCTACTTTACAAATAAAGAAACTGAGGCAAGGAGAGTGCATGTACAGCTTGCCCAAGTCATGCTGCAGGGAAATGGCAAAATCCAGCTGATCCGCCCCCAGAGTAAACGCTTTGCTCATTTACTTTATGAGCCCCAGGCTCATAAATGCTTTGCTACACCTATCCTAGCTGATTGTTTTTAAGATTAATGGCACTTGCATCTGAATTTGAATCCATACTCCACCATTGGTCAACTATTTGACAAATTATTTGCTTCCTCTCTCTGTAAAATTGGAATAACATGGCCTACTCAAATGAAAAGGACTGAAGTAAAGCTAAATTCAACCTACTCCCTGGCACCTAGAAGGCATAACCACAACTGAGTGTTGCTAGTTTTATCACATCATTGCCAAAGGTGTTGGCAGGATATTTTCACACAAATAGAAATAGTATCAACTACTATGTTTAGGACATCTAATATAGTTTCAACAATTCATTATTTCATTTAATCTTTGCAAAAAAATGTTACAAGGAAAAGATGCTTCCTGTTTCACCTAATTAAAAACATATGTCGCCAAAATTGAGTAATAAACTTGAGAAGTCATATCTATATACTGGAAGAATTTGTATGATTTTTTGAAAAGGAGAAGAAAATGAATTGGAGGCCAGTGAAGTGACTGCTTCTGTATGTGTGAGCAGATGGATTTTAAAATAAACAAAAAAATGAATTTATAAGCTGTAAAGACTTAATTGTCCTCCTTTGACCTGATCTTTTCCATTTAATTCAAATGATCTTATGTTTGATTACCTAAAAGCCACTGATATATATTTCAGGTACATCAACAAACATAATATAACACCATTCTATTTTAATCTTCCCAAGAGTATTTCTGCTGTAACTGATTTTTTTCAAAATCCTTGAGGAAGATTTACTGTAGTAGAAGTAGAGTCTGCTAATACATATTGATTTAGACCTTTGACACCACTCAAACAGTTGAAGCTAAAACCTTCTTCTTTTAAAAGCCTATTTACATATCATTCTTGATTACAAGAGTATACTGTCTGTTCCAGTATCCATTAAACATGCTAAGTAATTAAAAATATAGTCAACCGTCTCCTTAAGCTAGCAAAACTATAAGGAAACAGAAGAAAATTTACTAACCTGTCTTTTCTCAGGACAATAATTCTTTGCTTAGGTTCAGCTATCAAAAATTTTTATTTATTAATTATTTTTCAAAGAAATAGGGAGACAGATTAAATATTTCTTTTAGCCAGTAAACTGTGTACTCTTCCATAAGACAAAGTTTAAGAAAATGTTCCTGTATTTTGAGTTATATACAGAATAACTGCCATCCATCCCTTCAATATACTATTGAGTGAACATGTGTGATTAAATGAAACAACATATGTAAAGTGCCTAATAGTCTTCTCATCATTTAGAAATCAATCAATATCGGCTTTCAATTTTAATACTATGCTTTAGATGGCTAATATATTATTTTTCTGAAGTCTTTATGATGTACCAGTGTAAAGAGTACAAAAAGTCTTTAATTTAGCTGAAAGAGATCTTTACTAAGAGGTTTGTCATTGCATGTTATCTGCCATTTGAAAAAACTTGGTATGCCAACATTAAGACAGAAAAGAGAAATGCATCAGAAGCTAAATAAAGCTGATGAAGGTAAACACCCAGGGCTTTTGATTTTAACAGCACTCTGTCCCCTACCAAACAGAGTGCATTGTACTGAAAGCAGCCTCCCCAAATTCACATGTTGAAAGCTTAACTCTCACTGTGATGGTATTAGGAGGTCATTAGGGCATGAGGGTGTTTCCCTCATGAACGAGATCGGTGCCTTATAAAAGAGGCTCCAGAGAGTTTAATCTCCAGCCCTTTTTCTGCTATACAATATGGAGATGGCTGGCTATATTTTGGAAAAGGGCCTTACCAGAGTCTAACTATATGAATACCCTGATCTTGGACTTCCAGCTTCCAGAACAGTGAGAAATGAATTTATGCTGTTTATGTCAGCCACCAAGTCTATGGTACATTGTTAATAGCAGTTCAAAATAAGACTGAGTGTACTGATCCTAAAAACATTGTCTTTGATCCCCAGAAGGCCTATCTATTATCAGTATATATTTCAATGGCCCCTATAAAAAGCTTACAGTGGAAGAGAGGATGTCTTCCACACTACAAGGGTGTCTATCTGGGTCTGAGTGTTGGAGTCAGGCCAAGAAGGAGGTTGCTTTCCTTGGGGGGGTAAAGTACACATGATAAATTCTTGGAGGACCTAGTTTAAGACCATTTGCAGATCAGAACTTCATGTATTTTACATGTCTCAGAACAGCTATCTTACTATTCAAAGCCAGCATGCAAGGAAAAGGCTTAAAAACTAAAAGTAAAAATTTTAAAAAGTAAGAAAAAAGTAAGTATAAAATTTATAACAAAATTAAAAAGAAAATGGGCTTCCAAGGTGGCACTGGTAGTAAAGAACACTTCTGCCAATGCAGGAGACATAAGAGACTCAGGTTTGACCCATGGGCCAGAAGAACCCCTGGAGGAGGGCATGGCAACCCTCTCCGGTATTCTTACCTAGAGAATCCCATGGTCAGAGGAGTTTGGCTGGCTATGGTCCATAGGGTCACAAAGAGTCAGGCATGACTGAAGAGGCTGAGCACTAAGAAAAAACTGACAGAAATTAGAACTAAGTTCTTCCTGACATCTTTAAGTCTGGGATTTCATCTGGGATTTCTATCTTTGCTTTAGCAGTAGCATGAAAAAATAATCTTTAAGGAAGAATAAAGAGCTAAGATCAATATTAACTTTAAATCATTTAATTCATATAACTTGACAAGTCTAAAAAACACTTGGGCAGAATCATAAATTGATGTATTATTCTGTGTCTGAATCTTTGCAGCCCCATGGACTGCAGCACACCAGGCTCCTCTGTCCTCCACTATCTTCTGGAGTTTGCTCAGATTCATGCCCATTGAGTCAGTGATGCTATCTAACCATCTCATCCTCTGAGGCCACCTTCTCCTTTTGTCTTCAATCTTTCTCAGCATCAGGATCTTCTCCAGTGAGCCAGTGCTTCACATCAAGTGGTCAAAGTGTTGGAGCTTCAGCTTTAGCAACATTCCTTCCAATGAATATTCACAGTTGCCTTCCTTTAGGATTGATTGGTTTGATCTCCTTGCTGTCCAAGAGACTCTCAAGAGTCTTCTCCAGCACCACAATTCTAAAGCATTAATTGTTTGGTGTTCAGCCTTCTTTGTGGGCCATCTCTTACATCTGTACATGACACTGTAAAACCATAGCTTTGACTATATGGACCTTTGTTGGCAAAGTGGTATCTTACTATTTAATATTCTGTCTAGGTTTGTCATAGCTTTCTTCCAAGGAGCAAGCATCTTTTAATTTCTTGGCTGCAATCACTCTTTGCAGTGATTTTGGAGTACAAGAAAAGAAAATCTGTCACTGCTTCCACTTTTTCTCCTTCTATTTGCCATGAAGTGATGGGAACAGATGCCATGGTCTTTGTTTTCTAATGTGTTATTATACTTATGGCAAATAGACTATATTCAGATATTTTCTGTAAAAGTGACTTATTTTTTAAATTATTAAATTTGCTTTTACTTTGCTTTTGCAAATAAATAACAACAGACTGAATCACTTTGTTGTATACTAGAAACTAACAGAACATTGTAAATCAACTGTACTTCAATAAAAATTAAAATCTTAATGAGAGGATTGTGGAAAATAATGGGAAGATGAGGCCAATTTCATGGCATAAATTTTCTCCCTTCTCTACCTAGGCTTTTCTAAAAACTCATGAAGAACCAACATATCACAGTGTAATATATCCTCCACAGTCCACAACACGGGTACTAAATGTTTTTGCTGGCAGTAGAAACATGTGTCTGTTCAACAGTCCCCAAATAATCCTTAGCGTGATGGATCTGAATAAGCCATTATAGCTTTAACTGGTAAATGAGGCATGTCATTACACAGTACTTATAACAAAAAGAAAGACATCCTTACGGACCATTTGCCTAGAGCCTCGTGGACTCTTTAAATACACCCCCAGGGAAGTTTGTCTTGTAGGCAGCAAGGCCAATAAAACTGAATCGTGGCACACTATCAGACTGGATCAAAATTCCCTGAAGTGGATGGCCCTTGTTCTCATATATTCTGCCTCCATTGACTGAAAATGCCCTCTTGGTTTCAACTTATAGTCAAATCATTTGACTGTTTACTTATACCCTGTCCTACCTTGCCTGCATTTGTTCCATGGTCGGTGGTAACAGGACTTGTACTTCAACCCCCTTTCCACGCTAGATGGTCGCCCATGCCCAGGACTTCCAAATAGTCTCTTGCTTCCTGCCTGGGTTATGACTCTAATTAATAATCAACTGAATTATTAATGTTTCAGTGTGTTTGGGTATTTCCTCTTTAAAAACCAAAGCAAAGAGACAGAGTATGCTAAACTAATCTTTAGGATCAGGTTGCAGTCTATTTTTCAGGAAGTTCAAACTTGAAAGCTGAAACCTACCTCAGGAAAGAAAAAGAAAAAGCTACTCTGAGAGCAAGGTTTGGATTTTGAACTTTCACCCTTGTTATTTTTGATAATTAATATGAGTATGTGTCACTGTGCAGTCAGCAGAACCACATTTCCCTTTCTTGCCCATGAGACCTCTTTCATAATTCATTACTGGTGTGGGGAAGCTAAGGAAGCCCTTTCTCTATAGAATGAGGAGAAAGACTTTATAGAAAATCAAGTGAACCTTTTTCTTATTCCCCAAGGAAGCTTTTAACATTCACAAGAGAGAAAGAACTAATGTGTTTTTCATATTTGAATGTACCATGACAAAGATATAGATAAAAAGGGGGAATTCCTGGAACAAGACACACAAATGGGAGCAGCAATAAGTAGCTAATGAGAAATCTGGCTCAGTTAAGTAGTTACCAAAGTTCATGTAGGACATAGCAAAACCAAAAAAGACAAGCAGAAGAGCACTCTGCACCCCAAAATATCTTAAGACTAAAACTCTATCAGAGTTTTATTATAGTCACATACTTTTTACAGGCCAAGGGTCAAGGCTATGAGATTCTTCCATACATTCAGCAAATGTCTAGTACATTTCAACTTGTTGGTGTGTTTAGGAAGATCCTAAGACAGAGAATGTTAAAAATAAGACTCAGTATCAGCTATGACTAAGCATGCATGGGTGCTAAGTCGCTTCAGTCATGTCTGACTCTTTGTGACCCTATGGACTGTAGCCTGGCAGGCTCCTTTCTCCATGGGATTATCCAGGCAAGAGTACTGGAGTGGGCTGCCTTGCCACTGGAAGATCCCCCTCCAGGGGATCTGCTTGACCCAGGAATCAAACCCACATCTCTTACATCTCCTGTGTTGGCAGGAGGGTGCTTCACCACTAGCACCACCTGGGAAGTCTATGACTAAGGTCCTAAGTCAAAAATATAAATTAATTTAATATTATAAATCAACTACAGTTTAATAAAATACACACATACATATATAATTACCATAATATTCCAAATGGAGTTGCTAGTCCACCAAAATATAACAATATTTGAAAAAGACACAGTCAAAACTCAGTTTTTGCAACTTTTATTTTAGCACCCACTTTGTGTTTTAAGAACTTGAAACTAGGTATTTGAAACACGTAATTTCTTTTGGAAAAAAGCTATTGGAGTGCTATGACTGCTTCTTTCTCTGCTGCTATGAAGAAGAGGCTGTGTTTCTCTCCTCCACCTGAGCATGATGAAAAAAATTCCAAAGGTCCATCTGGAGAAGCTAATAATACATGTCCCAGGTAGAAATCAACCATCCATGTCCAGAGACTTCAGAGGAGAGAACCCTGGCTGAGGAAAGGTCTACAAAATTTCTACAACCCGTCATTTTCCATCTGCCCAGCCCAAAGAATGCTGATGGCAAGACAAACCAAGTAAAGCCTTCCCTGCTCCCTTCCTCTGCAAGATCCTGGTGGAGGCAGAAACACACACAGCAAAAAAAAGAAGGAGAGAGAGAGAGACTGTTGTGGGAGAAGGTGAGGAGGCTGGTCGTGCTCCACCTCCTCGTGCAGGTTCTGAGCTCAGCAGGTCTGGAGAAGGGAAGAAGCTTTGACTTAAAACACAACTATTTTATTACTACACACATCCAGACATACCAATGACAGAAATGAAGTTATTTGGAAGATGAAAATGATCTGAGATTTTCTCCAGGGGGAGCAGAATAACTAGTCCCAGAGGGTGTACTTGCATTTTCTATGCAGGAAAGAAAGGACTACCAAAAATCTACATAACAGAATTGGTAGGAAAATATCTGCAGCTTTAAAGACAGAAAACTTACAATGATTCTCACTATGCCTCTTCCCAAGCATTACTAAGAGTGGACATACAGAGACAAAAACAGAGACGGAGAGACAAAGAGAGGCAGAGAAAGACAGAGAAGAAAGGAGAAGAGAGGAGAGGGAAGAAATGGAATATTTCTTTTTATTTCATATATTTTATTTTCATTAAATAAATGTTAATATTTTCAGCTTCAGCATCAGTCCTCCCAGGGAGTACTCAGGGCTGATTTCCTTTAAGATTGACCAGTTTGTCCCATGCAATTGCACTCATCTGACACACTAGCAAAGTAATGCTCAAAATTCTCCAAGCAAGGTTTCACTAGTACCTGAATCGAGAACTTCCAGATGTTCAGGTTGGATTTAGAAAAGGCAGAGGAACCAGAGAATAAATTGCCAATATCCACTGGATCACAAAAACTCAAGAGAGGTCCAGAAAAATATCTACTTCTGCTTTATTGACTATACCAAAGCCTTTGATTGTGTGGATCACAACAAACTGCAGAAAATTCTTCAAGAGATGGGAATACTAGACCACCTTACCTGCCTCCTGAGAAACCTGTATGTAGGTCAAGAAGCAAGAGTTAGAACTCGACACGGAACAACAGACTTGTTCCAAATTGGGAAAGGAGTACATCAAGGCTGTATATTGTCACTCTGCTTATTTAACTTATATGTAGAATAAATCAGGTGAAATGCCAGGCTGGATGAAGTACAAGCTGGAATCAAGATTGCTGGGAGAAATATCAAAAACTTCAGAGATGCAGATGACACCACCCTTATGGCAGGAAGTGAAGAAGAGCCTCTTGATGAAAGTGAAAGACGAGAGTAAAAAAGCTGGCATAAAAGTCAACACTCAAAAAATGAAGATCATGGCATCTGGTCCCATCACTTCATGGCTTCATTCATAGCAAATAGATGGAGAAACAATGGAAACAGTGACAGACTTTCTTTTCTTGGGCTCCAAAAACACTGCAGATGGTGACTGCAGCCATGAAATTAAAATATGCTTCCTCCTTGGAAGAAGTTATGACCAACCTAGACAGCATATTATAAAGCAGAGTCATTACTGTGCCAACAAAAGTCCATCTGGTCAAAGCCATGGTTTTTCCAGTAGTCATGTATGGATGTGAGAGTTGGATGATAAAGAAAGCTGAAGACCAAAGGATTGATGCTTTTGGACTGTGGTGTTGGAGAAGACTCTTGAGAGTCCCTTGAACTGCAAGGAGGTCCAACCAGTCCATCCTAAAGGAAATCAGTCCTGAATATTCATTGGAAGGACTGATGCTGAGGCTGGAGCTCCAATACTTTGGCCACCTGATATGAAGAACTGACTCATTGGAAAAGACGCTGATGCTGGAAAAGACTGAAGGCAGGAGGAGAAGGGGATGACAGAGGATGAGATGGTTGGATGGCATCACTGACTCGATGGACATGAGTTTGAGCAGGCTCCGGGAGTTGGTGATGAACAGGGAAGCCTGTGCTGCAGTCCATGGGGTCACAAAGAGTCAGAAACAACTAAGCAACTGAACTGAACTGATACAACAGAATCATGTGCAGGGCTTCTTAAAATAGATGGCTACTGTCCATCCCCTGCTACTGCTGCTGCTGCTGCTAGAACATCTAATTACCTTAAGGTAGGACCCAGGAATTTGCATTCCTGACAAGTTCCCAGAAAATGCCAATTTGCTGATCTAGGAGCACACTTTGAGTATCACTGCCCTAAAAGCCCTGTCACATGTGCAGAAAAAAGCATGTAAAAGAATGTTTCAGCACTGCTTGTAGTTAAGAATCATAAAGACCTTAAAGGTACTTCATGGAAGAATGACTAAATACATTGTTTTCTTCCTACAATGGAATTCTCTATAGCTATTAAAAGGAACTAGCCGTAAACATATCAAATGGATAAACCTCACAAAACATAATGTTGAGGACCCAAAATAACAGGGCCCATCCTTTGATCTTAGTGGTAGAGTAAATATAGAAATGCCACATACAACACAGACAGATGAGAAAGAAAAGACATAGTGCCCTCAGGAAAAACAATGCATTTCAGAAGAAATTTTACTATATGACATATTAAATATTAAAATATGAATAGATAATTATTTTTTAAAAGATTGACTGGTTTGATCTTCTTGTCATCCAAGGGACTCACAAGAGTCTTTGCCAACACCACAGTTCAAAGGTATCCATTTTTCTGATGCTGAAGATGAAGCACCAGTATTTTGGTCACCTGATGAGAACAGCAGACTCATTGGAAAAGATGCTGATGCTGGGAAAGATTGAATACAAAAGGAGAAGAGGACATCGGAGGATTAGATGGCTGGATGGCATCATCGATGTAATGCACATGAACTTAGGCGAAATCCAGCAGATGGTGAGGGACAGGGAAGCCTGGCGGGCTTCAGTTCAAGGGGTTGCAAAGAGCTGGACACAACTGGCTGACTGAAGAACAGCAGCAACATATAGCGTTTTATATTTTTATATGTGGGCTTCCCTGGTGGCTCAGGTGGTGAAGAATCTGCCTGCAATGCAGGAGACCCAGGTTCAATCCCTGGGTTGGGAAGATCCCCTGGAGAAGGGGAGGGCTACCCACTCCAGAATTGTTGCCTGGAGAATTCCATAGATAGAGGAGTCCATGGGGTTGCAAAGAGTCAGACATGACTGAGTGACTAACACTTTCATTTTCAAATTGTATTTCTGTGTTTATTAAAATACATTGTATACACACATATATATTGGTTTGGCTACAGTTAAAATTAAAATCAACTATGGGTAACAATGGCATTTCATGAAGAGTTTTAGGAGGCCTGAAACTTCCCAAAGTCTTATGTATTGATTGTTATTCTCCCCGGCAAGGACCATAAGGGAGCTACAAAGACTCTATAGGAGATAAAGATATTATTAAATTTTAATCTGCACTCTTTCTCCTGTTATGTTTACCAAGAAGAATCAGGAGGTTTCCAGAAATGTTTATATGTTTACCCGCTGCCCCCACCCCACATACACACACACGTTCTTCAATTCTTTCATGAATGGAGTCTTAATCAGTTTGCAGAATACTCACTGCTTAGTCCATGGCACTTATTTGTTTTTGCAAAATGGAATGAATTTACTACAGGTTGTAAATAACCTCAAAAGCCTTGAATTAATTGACACATCATGGGTCCCTGTTAGCTAATAAGAGTTTGGCTCTCAATGCAGGGTGGTACTAAATAAAATGAACTCAAGGAGATTCAAATCCAACACATAGCACTGCTTGTTTTGTGTTTTGTTACATTAAATTATGACATAAAAATTATTCTATAAATAGTCAAATGTTATTTTGAAATTCTAATATAAATCTTATAAGTATTAAATATCTGGTTATGTGTTCCTCAGAGTTTTAGAGCATTTGAAATAAACATAATCTGTGTGTACATATGTGGGGGTAGGAAGAAACTCCTTGGGTGCTCCTAGTCTATTAGATAAAACCATAGCATTTTAGAGTTGGGAGAAACTTAATGTCCTCTTTATCAACTCTTCATTTGACAGATGAGGCCCAAACAGAAATGAGTGATTTCATCAAATTCCCACGAAAGGGACCTAGGAGAGCCAGGAAAGATTTTCAGGTTAGTGATTTTCCTATAAGAGCATGCTATGTCTAATCTTTGCTTCTATTTTACTCTTGGATATAAAACCAATGAGCTTTAGTTTCCAAGTTCTTTAAAATAGCCAAACAAAAATAATATTTGTAACATAGAAAGTCAAAGAATGATAATCTCATCCATAATGTTTTATTTTCATATTTTTCCTTTTCTTAATTTCAGTAAGGTTCAGCAAATGTTACTCTTCTGTATATTTACATGTAGGTTCTCCAATGCGTATTTGGTGTTGAACCTTTACATAGCATGGGTTAAAACTTTCCATAGGAAATAACAGCCAACATGCCAACTAGCTATATCCAGGTAGATGGCACAGGCTTAGCAGAACTGTAAGTCTGAGCAGTCGGTGGAATTTGAATGTCACGTTGTATCAACAAACTTAGCAAGATCCATGACTTCCTGCATGTGAGTTATTCCTAAAACACCAAATGTTCCACTTTTCTCATGACTTCACACACCAAGAGAATTCAGGTAAGGCAAAACTTAATGCTTTTTGCAACTGCTAGAAATTTTCATCCTCTGCATTGTGCCAATAATACTGTTTTATAATTATATTTAACATAATGCTTTTTTAGGGATTTGGAGGCAGATAAATGACTTCCTTTGAGGCCAGATGCCTTGTATTCACATCAAAGGGTTTGCCCCAATACATTCCTCCCTCTGCAAGTTATGTCTTTCTCAGAGTCAAGAAGCAGGGGACGAGTTATAAGTATAATGTCAGATGGCTTATGATTTGTTTTAATAACTAGCAGTGGGATGCTTGTTGTTCACATGAAATACATAATAGACAAAGCAGGTGGTGCAGTTTGTGTTCCTAATAGATCATAAGAGACTAAAAAACAATGATGTTGTATTCTATAGTATGTTCCCTTCAAGCTCTCTCTCCAGAATCAAAGAAAATTTGTGTTACTGTGATTTAAAATACTGCATGGGTAGCTCTTTGCGTTTTTATTAAGTCAGTGTTAGAAGAAAACCGATTATGAATACATATTACTTTTTAAATGTTCTCCCTTGGCAAGGGTCTGGATGGATGCTCTGGTTACCTAGGAGATGAAGACAAAATGAAAATTGATTGATTTATCAAATTGATTGTGAGCTGAGCTTCCTGTGGCAGCTGTGTGCGCTGCACACGAAATGTGGCTGCTTGGAAGTGATTTTTTTCTTTTAATTTGGCACATCGGTAATAACGCCACATAGATTACTAGGTAGAATAAAGTGGCTATATTTTATTAGAAAATGCACTATTGAATGCTTATCCTAATGATTACAGTTGGAAAAGATATTTTTTCAAAGTAATTATAGCCTGGATGTTTGTTTTAATGTGTCACTAAAAACGACTGCATTGGTGACAGTAGAATTCTATATGTGTTGGGAGCCCTGCTGCCAGCTTCCTTTTCGATAGTGATAAACAGGCCTTCTGTTGGCTGAGATTAGGCTAGTGGGAAAGAAATTTAATGGATCTTACTGTAAAAGCAGCTATAACCTCCACCCCTTCTATTCCTCTATTCCTCATGCAATTTTTCTACACAATTAGGCAGAACAAGCTACAGATATAAAGAAGTTTCATTTTCGGGCCTCCCCTAACTTCTCATAGAGATCTGCTCTCTCTCTCTTTAAAAGAGCACTTCTCTCCTCCAACTTGGCCATTCTGTGATGTCCTCTTATTACCTATGTCCTCTACCAACCACCCCACTATTAAAATTGCTGTGTCCAGTGTCTAAGAATGGTCAGAGTCTTGCTCTTATGCAATAATCCAGATGGGAATAACATGCAAATTAAAACATTACTAGGCTATAATAGTTTAAAGAGTTGTTCCTCTAAGAGTTATTTTCCTTGTGTGGGAGACAGAGCCTTAAACCAAAAGAAATGACCTCAGAGTGAAAGGTGTCCTCTCTTCGAAGATAAATGATCATAGGAACCTTCCTTTCGCTCCTCAATTCACACCCTACAGTCCCCATAAAATTGCAATATGTGAGCCAGAACAATTTATCTCAGGAACTAATTGACTACTGGACCAAAAAGAAGGACAAACAACTGGAATTTTCCCTCTCTCACTGTAGAAATGCCATTCTCCCATGACCGTGTGATTCCGTGAGAACTTCCAGTAAATACAGACCATTGCCAGGTTTGCTACTAATTGGTGAAAATGAACAGGTAAACAGCAAATCCCAGATGATATGAGTGGTGGAGTTGAGGAGCAGATAACTCAATGTTGGAAAAGGCAACTGTCCATAAAGTAATGCTCCTAGTATAATGAAGAAAGAGTGTCCTAAAAGGGCAATAAAATAAAACACTGGGTTTAAGGAAAGATAAATAAAAATTACTGATGGAAATAAAAGAAGAGTCAAAAATGTAGTACTACCCACCTTTCCAGATAGGAAGCATTTATATTGTAAATATATCAGCTTTCTCCAAATTAATCAATAAATACATAGATTATTTATATATAATTTAATGCAATCCTGATCGAAATCTAAATGAGGGTTTATCTTTGGAACTAAATTATAGGACTCAATTTCATCTCAAATTTTGTGAAAACAAGAAATAATAATAAACTTTCTCTACTAGATATTATATTATAAAGTTATAATAAATAGTACAATATTGCTGCCAAACTTGACAACTTAGTAATAGAAACCACAGACTCCATATATGTACAGATCTAATTAAGGATGTAGTAAATGATAGCTGAAGTATTTCATTTTAGTGAAGAATCAACATGAAAGCAGATCAATTAGATATCTTGAGCAGAAATATTTATATTCATACTTCCACCATGATATCAAAGTAAATTAGAATCAAGTACAAATGGAAAAATAAAATCTATAAACTAGAAGAAAATCTAAGGGTATATTGATATAAACTTAGGGTGAGGAAACCTTTCTATAAATGCTACCAAAAAGCAAAACCCATGAAGAAAAAGAATAGTATCAACAAAACTATGTAAAAAATTCAATTTTTAAAACTAAAAACAAATCACACATGACAAAACCAAAAATAAAAAGTGTCACTACATCAAAGCCTAACAGAGTTTTGCCAAAAGAATGCACTGGTCATAGCAAACACCTTCTTCCAACAACGAAAGAGACGACTCTACAGATGAACATCACTGGATGATCAATAGCGAAATCAAATTGATTATATTCTTTTGCAGCCAAAGATGGAGAAGTTCTATACAGTCAGCAAAAACAAGACTAGACTGACTGTGGCTCAGATTATGAACACCTTATTGCCAACTTCAGACTTAAATTGAAGAAAGTAAGGAAAACTACTAGACCATCCAGGTATGACCTAAATTAAATCCCTTACAGTTATACAGTAGAAGTGATAAATAAATTCAAGGGTTTAGATCCAATAGACAGAACCTCTGAAGAACTATAGATGGAGGTTCGTGACATTGTACAGGAAGGAGTGATCAAGATCATCACCAAGAAAAAAGAAATGCAAAAAGGCAAAGTGGTTGTCTGAGGAAACCCTACAAATAGCTGAGAAAAGAAGAGACACTAAAGGCAAAGGAGAAAAGGAAAGATATAAGCATCTGAATGCAGAGTTCCAAAGAAGAGCAAGGAAAGAAAAGAAAGCCTTCCTCGGTGATCAGTGCAATGAAATAGAAGAAAACAATAGAATGGGAAAATCTATAGATCTCTTCAAGAAAGTTAGAGATACCAAGGGAACATTTCATGCAAAGATGGGCACAATAAAGGACAGAAATGGTATGAACCTACAGAGGCAGAAGATATTAAGAAGACATGGCAAGGATACACAGAAGAACTGTACAAAAAAGATCTTCACGACCCAGATGATCAGGATGGAGTGATCACTCACCTAGAACCAGACATCCTGGAATGCGAAGTCAATTGGGCCTTAGGAAGCATCACTACAAACAAAGCTAGTGGATGTGATGGAATTCCAGTTGAGCTATTTCAAATCCTAAAAGATGATGTTGTGAAAGTGCTGCGCTCAATATGTCAGCAAATTTGGAAAACTCAGCAGTGGCCACAGAACTGGAAAAGGTCAGTTTTCATTCCAATCCCAAAGAAAGGCAATGTCAAAGAATGCTCAAACTACCGCACGATTGCACTCATCTCACACTCTAGCAAAGTAATGTTCAAAATTCTCCAAGTCAGGCTTCAACAGTACATGAACTGTGAACTTCCAGCTGTTCAAGCTGGATTTAGAAAAGGCAGAGGAACCAGTGATCAAATTGCCAACATCCATTGGATCAATGAGAAAGCAAGAGAGTCCCAGAAAGGCATCTACTTCTGCTTCACTGATTACACCAAAGCCTTTGACTGTATGGATCACAACAAACTGTGGAAAATTCTCCAAGAGTTGGGAACACCAGACCACCTTACCTGCCTCCTGAGAAATCTGTATGCAGGTCAAGAAGCAACAGTTAGAAATGGACATGGAACAAGAGACTTGTTTCAAATTGGGAAAGGAACACATCAAGGCTGTGTATTGTCACCCTACTTATTTAACTTATATGCAGAGTACATCATGTGAAATGCCACACTGAATGAAGCACAAGCTGGACTCAAGATTGCCGAGAGAAATATCAATAACCTCAGATATACAGATGATACCACCCTTGTCGCAGAAAGTGAAGAACTAAAGAGCTTCTTGTTGAACGTGAAAGAGGAGAGTGAAAAAGTTGGCTTAAAACTCAACATTCAGAAAACTAAGATCATGGCATCTGGTCCCATTACTTCATGGCAAATAGATGGGGAAACAATGGAAACAGTGAGAGATTTTATTTTGGGGGGCTCCAAAATCACTGCAGGTGGTGACTGCAGCCATGAAATTAAAAGATGCCTGCTCCTTGAAAGAAAAGCTATGACCAACCTAGACAACATATTAAAAAGCAGAGACATTACTTTGCCTACAAAGGTCCATCTAGTCAAAGCTTCGGCTTTTCCAGTAGTCATGTATGGATGTGAGAGTTGGACCATAAAGAAAGCTGAGTGCCTAAGAATTGATGCTTTTGGACTGTGGTGTTGGAGAAGACTCCTGAGAGTCCCTTGGACTGCAAGGAAATCCAACCAGTTCATCCTAAAGGAAATCAGTCCTGACTATTCGTTGGAAGGACTGATGCTGAAGCTGAACCTCCAATACTTTGACCACCTGATGTGAAGAATTGACTTCCTTGGAAAAGACCCTGATGCTGGGAAAGATTGAAGGCAGGAGGAGAAGGGGATGACAGAGGATGAGATGGTTGGATGGCATCACCGATTGGAGAGACATGAGTTTGAGCAGGCTCCAGGAGTTGATGACGGACAGAGAAGACTGGCTTCTGCAGTCCATGAGGTCACAGTGAGTCAGACATGACTGAGCAACTAAACTGAACTGACATCAAACCAAAAACTTTCTGCATAGTCTAGGAAACCAAATAAAAATGCAACAATAGAATGGGAAAAAATTATATATCCTGAGCAGAAATATTTATATTCATACTTCTACCATAATATTAAAATAAATCAGAATCAAGTACAAATGATATTGGTATTTGCAAATCACATAACCACTTTTTCAAAATATATATGGAACCCACTCAACTTAATACAAAAAATAATAATAACCTGATTAAAAAGTGGGCTGAGGAACTCAGTAGTCATTTCTCCAAGGAAGACATATGAATAGTCAATAGGTATCTAATAACATCACTAATCACCAGGGAAATACAAACCAAAACTATCACCTCACACTAGTTAGGACATCTACTATCAAAAAAAAAGGATCACAAATATTCACGAAGATATGGAGGAGAGAGAACCCTTGTGCACAGGTGATAGAAATGCAAACTGGTACAGCCACTATGGAAACGGTATGGAAGGTCCTCAAAAAATTGATATGAAAACTACCTTATGATCCAACAATCCCACTTCTGGGACTATATCTCAAGGAGACAAAAATCACTTCTCAAAGAAGTATCTGTATTCCCATGTTCATTGCAGCATTATTTACAGTAAATCAGGATACGGAAACAGCCTCAGTGTGCCTCACTGCATGAACGGATAAAGAATATGTGCTGTGTAGATAGATGCAGATATAAACACAGACATGAGGGTATTTAGCAACTGTCCATAAAGCAATACTCTGACACAATGAGAAAAGATCGCTAAAGAGGCAATAAAACAAAATGCTGGGTTTAAAGAAAGAAAAATATAAGATTTTTGTAAATACACATACATACATATAATTCAGCTGTAAAAAAGAAAAAAGTGTTGCTATTTGTGACATCATGGGTAAAACTCAACAGCATCATTCTAAGTACAATAAGTCAGACAGAAAAAGACTGTTGTATGATATCATTTACATGTGAAAACAAAATAAAGGCAGGAAAGCTAGACAAAGGGTCCAAATATTCAATTATATAAGATGAATAAGTTCTGAAAATCTAATTGACATCATGGTGACCACATACTATACACTTTGAATTTGCTAAGAGAGTAGATCTTAAGCATTTGGCCAAGAAAAGGTAACCATGAGTTGATGTCTTAATCAAATTGCTTTGGTTGTGGGAATCACTTCACAGAGTATATACATGTGTATAAAACTATGACACTGTACATGTTGACCACGTTACAATTTTATTCATCAATTATACATTGATAAGGCTAGAAAAGAAAAACACACACAAAATGAGTAAAGACAACTAACCAAAAATATTCATATGCAAAAGGCAAACAATAAACTGGAAGTATTTTATAGTTTTGAAAAAGGGTAATATCATTTGTATACAGAGATCTTATATTTTTTAAAATTCCAATAAACAGTGAGCAAATAAACCAGGATTTCATAAAATATGAAATACAAATTAGCATTTAATATGTGAAATGTCAATCAGTAGTAAGGAAATGCAAATTAAGCAACAATTAAGATATTATGTTTTGTCTACTCAATTAACTGAGATGAAAAACCAATGACAAAATGCAGTCTGGGTGAAGACATAGGAAAATAAGTTATCTCAGGCACTGCCAAAGTGGTACAAACAAGTACAGTAAATCTGCAGGAAACTTTATAATATTAACCTAAAACTTTAAACATGTTTACCCCCTTAAATGGGCTTCCCAGGTGATGGTAAGGAATCCACCTGCAGTGTGGCAGATCTGGATTCAATCCCTGGGTCAAGAAGATCCCCTGGAGAAGGAAATGGCAGCCAACTCCAGTGTTCTTGCCTGAAGAATTCCAGGGACAGAGGAGTCTGGAGGGTTACAGTTCATGGAGTTTCAAAGACTTGGACATGACTGTGCAACTAACACACACACACACTTTAAATAGAAAACATCATTTTTAGAAATTCATCTCAATAACCAGACAAATTTATAAGATGTATGTATGATTTCCTAAAATAATCATAAACAATGTAGAAGAAAAATCATGTATGTTGTAAAGATGAAGATTTTATTAAATAATGCATAGTACATGGGCTTCCCAGGTGGCACTAGTGGCAAATAACCACTAGCAGTCTCATAATGAAGAAGACATAAAAAACAAGAGTTCGATCCCTGGGTGGGGAAGATCTCCTGGAAAAGCACATGGCAACCTACTCCAGCATTCTTGCCTGGAGAATCCCACAGACAGAGAAGTCTGGCGGGCTATAGTCTGTGGGATTGCAAAGAATCAAACACCACTGAAACCATTTAGCATGCACACATAGTACGTCCAATAATGCAGTATTATAAAGCCAATATAAAAGTTAATACTGATTTTATGGTTATAACCACAGAATATTTATTAACATATTTGAGGTTAAAAAATAAAGCAAGTGGCACTTTTTTACAAACATAGAAAAAACAATTCAAAAATTCATATGGAGCCATGAAAGATAGCAAATAGTCAAATCAATCTTGAGAATAAAGAACAAAGCAAGACATGTCTTGATTTCAAAATATATTACAAAGCTATGGTAATCAGGAAAGTATGATACAAGCATAATGGTGGACATATAGTCAATGAAACAGAATAGAGAACCCCAAAATAAACCCGTGCATATAAGATCAACTGACTGTCAGTAAAGATGCAAAAAAATACACAATGGGGAAAGGATAGTACCTTCAACAAACGGGGTTGGAAAGGGTGGGAAGCACTGAGAGAGTAGCATTGACATATATACATTACTAAGTGTAAAACAAATAGAAGGAGCTTGTGTAGGTGCACTGGGGTGATGTACAGGGTTAGGATACAGAGCAGTGAGAGAAAGACTCAAGAGGGAGAAGACATATGTATACATATAGCTGAATCACGACACTGTACAAGAGAAACTAACACATATTATAAAGCAATTATACTCCAATTAAAAACAAATTTTAAAAAAAGAATATCCATAAGCAAAAGAATGAAATTAGATCCTTCTTTTGCACCACACAAAAATAACCTCAAAATAGATTAAAGGCTTAAACATAAAACCTGAAACTGTAAAATTCCTAGAATAAAACACGGGTGAAAACCTTCATGATGTTGGTCTTGGCAATGACTTCTTAGGTGTGATATCAAAAAGCACAGGAAAACAGAAGCAAAAACAGACAAACAGGATTACATCAAACTAAAAAGTTTCTGTTTGGCAAAGAAAATAGTCAACACAATGAAAGACAATCTATGAAAAGGGAAAAATACCTGCAAACCCTATACCTGATAAGAGGTTACTATCAAAATACATAGATGGAACTCCTACATTTCAATAGTAAAAACACAAGTAACCCAATTTAAAAATGGACAAAGGCATTCAATAGACATTTTCCCAAATAAGACATACATATGGCAAGTAAGTATTTGAAAAAATGCCCAACATCACTAACCATCAGGGAAATGCAAACCAAAACCACCATGAAATATTTACTTCACACTTATTAGAATGGTTATTATCCAAAAAAAAAAAAAAAAGGTAGAAAATGTTAATAAGGATGTGGAGAAACTGGAACCTTGTTAATGGGAGTGCAAAATGGTATAGCCACTATGGAAAACAGTATGGAAATTTCTCCAAAAATTGAAAATGGAACTACCATATGATCCAGCATTCTCACTTCTGTGTATTTATATAAAAGAGGTGAAGTCATGATGTCAAGAGCTATTAACACTCCCATGTTCACTGCAGTGTTGCAATAGCCATAGATCTGGAAATAATCTAAATGTCTATCAGTGGATGAACAGATAAAGAAACTGTGGTATATACCTACAATGGAATACTTGTTGTTGCTGTTTAGTTACTAAGTCATGTCCAAATCTTTTGTGTCCACCAGATTCCTCTGCCCGTGGGATTTCCCAGGCAAGAACACTGGCATGGGTTGCCAATTCCTTCTCCAGGAGATCGTCCCGATCCAGGGATTGAACATCTCCTGCATGGAGGCAGATTCTTTACTGCTGAGCCACCAGGGAAGCCCAATGGAATATTCAGTTCAGTTCAGTCGCTCAGTCGTGTCTGACTCTGTGACCCCATGAATTGCAGCATACCAGGGCTCCCTGTCCATCACCAACTCCCGGAGTTTACTCAAACTCATGTCCATTGAATCAGTGATGCCATCCAGCCATCTCATCCTCTGTCGTTCCCTTCTCCTCCTGCCCCCAATCCCTCCCAGCATCAGGGTCTTTTCCAATGAGTCAACTTTTCACATGAGGTGGCCACAGTATTGGAGTTTCAGCTTCAGCATCTGTCCTTCCAATGAACACCCAGGCCTGATCTCCTTCAGGATGGACTGGTTGGATCTCCTTGCAGTCCAAGGGACTCTCAAGAGTCTTCTCCAAAACCACAGTTCAAAAGCATCAATTTTTCGGCACTCAGCTTTCTTCACAGTCCAACTCTCACATCCATACATGACCATTGGAAAAACTACAGCTTTTGACTAGACGGACCTTTGTTGGCAAAGTAATGTCTCTGCTTTTTTTTTTTTTTTTTAATTTTATTAGTTGAAGGCCAATCACTTCACAACATTTCAGTGGGTTTTGTCATACATTGATATGAATCAGCCATGGATTTACACGTATTCCCCATCCCGATCCCCGCTCCCACCTCCCTCTCCACCCGATTCCCCCGGGTCCTCCCAGTGCACCAGGCTGGAGCACTTGTCTCATGCATCCCACCTGGGCTGGTGATCTGTTTCACCATAGATAGTATACATGCTGTTCTTTTGAAATATCCCACCCTCGCCTTCTCCCACAGAGTTCAAAAGTCTGTTCTGTATTTCTGTGTCTCTTTTTCTGTTTTGCATATAGGGTTATCGTTACCACCTTTCTAAATTCCATATATATGTGTTAGTATGCTGTAATGTTCTTTCTCTTTCTGGCTTACTTCACTCTGTATAAGGGGCTCCAGCTTCATCCATCTCATTAGGACTGGTTCAAATGAATTCTTTTTAACGGCTGAGTAATATTCCATGGTGTATATGTACCACAGCTTCCTTATCCATTCATCTGCTGATGGGCATCTAGGTTGCTTCCATGTCCTGGCTATCTGGCTATCGGTCTCTGCTTTTTAATATGCTGTCTAGGTTGGTCATAACTTTCCTTCCAAGGAGTAAGCATTTTTTAATTTCATGGCTGTAATCACCATCTGCGGTGATTTTGGAGCCCCCCAAAATAAAGTCTGACACTGTTTCCACTGTCTCCCCATCTATTTCCCATGAGGTGATGGGACCAGATGCCATGATCTTAGTTTTCTGAATGTTAAGCTTTAAGCCAACTTTTTCACTCTCCTCTTTCACTTTCATCAAGAGGCTTTTTAGTTCCTCTTCACTCTCTGCCATAAGGGTGGTGAAATCTGCATATCTGAGGTTATTGATATTTCTTCCGGCAATCTTTATTCCACCATGTGCTTCTTCCAGACCAGCGTTTCTCATGATGTCCTCTGCATATAAGTTAAATAAGCAGGGTGACAATATACAGCCTTGACGTACTCCTTTTGCTATTTGGAACCAGTCTGTTGTTCCATGTCCAGTTCTAACTGTTACTTCCTGACCTGCATATAGGTTTCTCAAGAGGCAGGTCAGGTGGTCTGGTATTCCCATCTCTTTCATAATTTTCCACAGTTTATTGTGATCCACACAGTCAAAGGCTTCGGCGTAGTCAATAAAGCAGAAATAGATGTTTTTCTGGAACTCTCTTGCTTTTTCGATGATCCAGCAGATATTGGCAATTTGATCTCTGGTTCCTCTGCCTTTTCTAAAACCAGCTTGAACATCTATTCACCCTTAAAAAGGAAGGAAATCCTGCAATACACAACAGTGATGAAGCTTGTAGACATAATGCTAAGGGAGATAAGCCAGTACATAAGAACAAATACCACATGATTCTACTTCAATGACATATCTAAAGTATTCAGACTCATAGAATCAGAGAGTGATATGGTGGGTTCCAGGTGCAGAGGGTAGAAGGAAATGGAAAATGCCAATCAATGGGCATAAACCTCCAGAGATCTGCTGTAAACACTGCTTAAAGTTAACAATACTGTATTGTACACTTAAATGTTTGTTAAGAGAATTGATCTCATGTTAAGTGCCCTTATAATTTTTTAAATGATAAAATTAATTTTAAAAATTTAAATAAAAAGAAAATACTTGTTGAAAAATAGATTAGAAAAATACATGTTATAAATTTATACAAGTATATATATACTTAAAGGTACATAGGTGAAAGGATATTATTATTACATGTAAGTCAAAATTGGTATAAAAATAAATGCAGTGGTGTATGCTTTACATGTAAACGCTAAGTGGTTAGATCGTGGATGGCTTTCATCTTGTTTTTAATCCTTTAGCTTTGTTTTAAAATATTTTTAAAACCATGTATATTTTTTATAATCAGAAAAGTAGTTAATAAAATTTTCCTATAAATAATATCATTCCTTAATGGGATAAAAAATGGGGTTATATTTTAGACTAAATATTACATTCCATTTGCTGTGTATCTATCTAGGCTTAAAAGTTCAGAAACTTTATATTGCTCATGCCACAAACTTAGTCCTTCTCAACCAAATCTTTTGCTTTCTTCAAAAAAAAATCTTCATTTATGGAAAACCCTTTTAATACTTTCAAAGAAAAATTTATAAATACCTGTATGTCTCAAATAAGATTTTCATTAGAGGATCAGGGCAGCCTAGACTGTTTGATTCTTTCTGTCACAAAGCAATTCAGAGATAACAGCTCTTCTTGTGGGGAGTAAAACAGTGCCAGCAAACACCCACATACTTACAAAAAACTTGTGTTGAAAAAAAGAAATTGTCTGTTTAGAGTATGTTAGATACTCTAGAAGTGAATTCTCATTTGATTCTCCCTCCGATGTGATGTGGTACTACTAACAAGTCTTTCTAAAGACGGTAAAAAGTTCTTTCATATCACCCAGCCTGGGAAGTATGCCCTTGTCAAATATGCAGAATTAGAAACATCTCCACAAAGACTAATAATAAAAAGACCCTTAAGACATACTTGAGCTTTTGTCACATGTTTTTATAATTTGACTTTTACATTTTCCTTTAATTTTCTTTCTTCATAGTTAGTTCTTATGCTAGTAAATAATAGAACCATTATAGGTCCTATTTTATTAATCTGCCATTCTTTTAGCCTTCCCTAATATTCCTCTACCTGGTATTTAAATATACATTGTAAATAGGTAAGTTGCTTAGCCACTCATGAAAAAGGTGTTTAGTATGAGGTAAAGCCACACATTAAACCTGTAGCTCTGAATTACATCCATGAGTCTCTCTCTACTTACGCATCACATCTGCTTTTCTCAGACTCACGGCACTGTGCAGATACAATTTGCACATGTTTGATTTATTGTTTTTTCCTTCCTTTTCCCCAAAGCTCAGTTGACTGTTATTTCTGTTGGCTCCTCAAGGTGCCTTGGGACAACTGATATTTGCCAGACTTAACCTGAACCCCACAAGTTACAAGAGCTGAGACCTCAGCTGTCACTTCTGTTTCCATGGAAACTCAAATCAGATTGCCAAAAATGAGGTCAGTCACTTAAAAATCATATTATTTTTAAAGAAACAAATACTGCCCACCACCACCATATAGTTTGAAACAGTGTTTTGTTGAAAGCCATTTTCTTGTTTTTAAGGATTAAATACCTGTTGCCATGGTAGCAGATTAATAAACTACAAAGATAGAGCTGAGCTCTAAAAGCTCCTACTGACAACACCTACACCCTCTGAGCCCATTGTGCTCAGGAAGCCACCTGCATGTGGGGCTCTAAACATGGCTTCTTAAATAATAATAAAGAACGACTTTGTTTCTATACATATATGTTTCCCACAAATGAAATACATTGATTAAATAGTGATAGGAGGATTTTTGCAATAATGGCAATAATAATAAGTACTTTTTAATTAACTCTCTACAATGGGACCAAAAATGTTCAGGGTGGCTGTTGTTGTTTAGTCTCATAGTCGTGTCCAATTCTTTGTGACTGTAGGCCCCCAGGCTCCTCTGTCCATGGAATTTCCCAGGCAAGAATACTGGAGTGGGTTGCCATTTCCTTCTCCAAGGGATCTTCCCAACCAAATGATCCCTGGTCCTCACTATCATTAACTCCATTTTCTCATGGAAGGTTTCACAGGTATAGACAAGGGAGCCATGATTTTAACTCAGTTCTGTCCTGCTTTGGGGCCAGGGTTTGCCTCTTACTCTTTTCAAAGTACAGCATGGAACAGGAACAGATTATTTCATTTCTGCCTTCACTGCCAACACAGGTGTATGCCCACATAGTCATACCACATAATGCATGTGGGTGATTGAATCCAGGTAGAGTGAATGAGGTAAGAGGAAATTGGACTTCATCTTTTAATGCTTAATATTTTTAGTGCTTAACAGTGTTTAAGCACTGTGAGCTCCTTCTCCAATCAGGTCATAGAAAGAATTTCTAGGTGCCCCTGAAGCCCAAACATGGATCCTAATCTCACAAGCCTACAACCTTTAGTTGGAGTTAAATGCAATATTGTTTCACGCTTTACACCTCACCTTCTCACTACCAACTATAACCTAGCATATAAACTAAACAATGTCTAGAGTATAGGCTTTATATATAACATAGGTGTGCTGACTTAAACAAACTAATAACTTCTTTGAAATTCTTAGCCAAATAATGAAAGTATTGGTCAATTGTTGATTGTAGCAAGAACTGAACAGACACATTATTTTACCCTGAAATAATATTTTTCTGGTTTACTTGAGAGTGTATACTTCTACTGTGTCATCAAAGGCATAGGTGACCACACACTGTTCAGAAAATTAGATAGGGACAGCCATGCTCATTATGTCTTACCTGAAATTAATTCTGTCAGAGTTAAAAATAAACCCCCAAAAGCTCTGCAGACATACTTAGTAGAAATTGGATCCATCTCAACATAAAACAGCTGTCTTCCACATTTTTTCTCAGGCAAAATATAGATGGAAACCTGATATAGCAGATTTTGTCTCCAGGCAAAATGAAATGGACGATTTTAATGTCAGTACAGGAAAAAAAGATGGGGCAGTTCCCAAAAGAGCAACTCGGTGCTCACTTTTAATTTATGTCAATATTTTTCTATTGAAGTAGGAAAGGAAATCATGGAAGAGGACATTTTTTGGAGGAGCAGAGTTGAGGCATTGCTGACATCACAATCACACACTATTTAACCTTGAACTATTTGGATTCTTTGCAGTACTGTTAAGGTTATTTCTAAATTAAAGAGCTTAGAAAGCATGGCATCAAAGGTCTAAGTGACATTTAATTTCAAGATACAATTACAGTGTTTCCTGAAATCATAGGGACCTCTCCAAGGACCAAACACTCAGAAAACCAATTCAAAACCTTATTCCTCAAGGAAAAAGTGATTTTTCCAAATATATATATCTATATATGTATATAGATATATATATATGTTGCCATTTGTAACTTATTACTGCCAAACAAGCTGCTCCATCAATTTTCAGATCTTTAGAAGTGATACTTAGAAATTTCCAAGCCTCTGTGCTCATCCATGATGTTAATCACCACAGTAATCCAAATGAAACTACAATAAACCAAAAATCTGTAGCAATCAAGGAAAATGTATTCCAAATGGGTAAGCAGAAATCCACACTTTAATTACACTTGCCAAGGTATAAATTAGAACTAAGAAAGTAAGACCAGCCTACACCAGAAATGGAAGATAAACCCTAAACAACAGTTCTGTATATTTATTTACCCACAAATTCCAGTTAAGCAGGAAAACAATCATTAAACAGAGTTCCCTGTATTTACAATAAATATCATCTTAAAAAATGTCAAGAATTCCCTCAAATACACTTCCAAAATGAGAAAAGTTTTCTCCCTCCTCTACTCCTCTTCTGTCTACAGTAGGTAATAGTCACCCAAAATGTCCATGACCTAACCCTTGGAACCTATGGATATGTTACGTTACACGGCAAAAGGTATTCAGCAGATGTAATTTTAATCTTTAAATTAAAAAGATTACCCTGAATTTTCTCAGCCATTTCAATCTAATCTCACAAGCTCTACAAAGTAGAGAAGTCCTCCAGCTGGAAGGAGATGAAGAAGGCAAATGAGAATCCAAGCATGAGGATTCAATAGACTGATGGTGTTTCTGAGATCCATCTCTTGCTATTTCTGGCAGATGCAAGATAGCAGAGGGTAAAGAATAAAGGGGAAGAAAAGGTGAGCCAAGTTCTTTAACCTCCTCAAGCCTTAGTTTCCTCAGCTATAAACTGGAGAGAAAGTCAGTTTCCTGACAGGTTGAGGAATGAATAAAGGGTTTAATAAATGTAAAAACATGTAGAAAATGCTTAATCCATCTCAATCTGCTCTTCCACAGTCTCTTTTAACACTTTCTGGAGGTTGCAATCCCAAGTTCAAGAAACACTATTTCAACCACTCCATCCCTAGATAGCTGCACAAAGCAATGAAAGTTTATAGGACAAACTTGATCAAAGTGATTTAAATCTTCCTGGAAAGCATTTCCAAGGACTATCCCATGGAAGTCAGTCCTGAGGTCACATAAGAACTGATAATGATTCCCAGAAACTCAGATAAAAGAAGAGGATATTCTTATAATTTCAAGTTTATATTGATCTTCTTACAGTATGAATAACAAAAATAATTTTTGAAATAATTTTAATAAATTATAAAAACAGAATTTCTCAAAAAAAAGAGCATAAAAAGCAAAAGGAGTAACTAAGGACAAGAGTAGTAGGAACTGAACAAACATAGATAATCTACCTAATTCTAGTGCAGAAAATTGCAGTGTAGAATGTATGCTGACAATATTATAGCTGAAGAGATGGTAGGAAACAATTACCAATAACTTTTGTAAGTTAAAAAAACTTAAAACTTAAACACTTAAAAACTTAAACTTAAAAAAACAACACTAAGTTGAACTGGTTGAACTGGGTGAATTGATTATTAGATGAATTGATTAATGGGGGAACTGATTCTCAGAGATCAGCCAGATTCTCAGATTCTCAGTCAGCATCTCACTGGTACATGAAAGATGCTCAATACATATTTGTTGAATAAATGGTGAATACTGGTATCATATATGGCCTTAAATTTATCTTTAAAATTTCTGTAATCATATGTTATTATGCTAAAAATAAAAAGAATCAATTATCTACCCACCTCTTTTCCAAACTTCTAACCAAAAGTATTTGTTGCAGTTGTTGTTTAGCTGCTAAGTTGTGCCCAACTCTTTTTCGTGACCCCATGAACTATAGCCTGCAAGTCTCTGTCCATGAGATTTCCCAGGCCAGAATACTAGAGTGGGTAGCCATTTCTTCTCCAGGGAATCTTCCTGACCCAGGAACTGAACTTGCCTTTCCTATATTGGTGGGCAGATTCCTTACCACTTAACCACCAGAAAATAGAAACTTAAAAAAAACACAGTAAAGTAAAATTTTACTTTTAATCTATCAGTTTTACAATTTTGGCAAGTTAACAAAGTCCATCTCTCATAGAACCTTTAGATGATAAAATATAACATAGTATCTCTGAAAATATAACTCATTACATTAAGTTTGAGAATCATTCATGACTTAAAATTATTTTAAAATTGTGTGCAGTTGCTCAGTCATGTCAGACTCTTTGTGATGCCACAGACTGTAGCCCACCAAGCTCCTCTTTTCATGGGATTTTTTAGCCAAGAAAACTGGAGCGGGTTGCCATTTTCTCCTCCAGAAAATGTGTACTAGACTTTCATGTGACAGTCGTTCAGTCGTGTCTGATTCTTTGCAGCCCCATGGAGTATATGGTCCATGGAATTCTGCAGGCCAGAATACTGGAGTGAGTAGCCTTTCCCTTCTCCAGGGGATCTTCCCAACCCAGGGATCCAACCCAGGTCTCCCGCATTGCAGGCAGATTCTTTACCAGCTGAGCCACAAGGGAAACCCAAGAAGACTGGAGGGGGTAGCCTATCCCTTCTCCAGGGGATGTTCTCGACCCAAGAATCGAACCGGAGTCTCCTTCATTGCAGGCAAATTGTTTACCAACTGAGCTATCAGGGAAGCACAGATCAAATAGCCAAAATACTTGTTGACTTGATCACTTAGGGTTCTAATAAAGAGTGTAAATATTGAGGACCCTTTGCATCCCTTGAATTTATTAGTGACTGACTATGCCTACATGCTAAGTCATTTTTGTCGTGCCCTACTCTTTGTGACCTCATAGACTGTAGCCCACCAGGCCCCTCTCCATGGACTTCTCCAGGCAAGAATATTGGAGTGGGTTTCCAAGCTCTCCTCCAGGGGATCTTCCCAACCCAGGGACTGAACGCATGTCTCCTATGCTTCCGGTATTAGCAGGTGGGTTCTTTACCACTAGTGCCACCTGGGAAGACCATACTTCAACATAAGAATCACAGATTTTTAGCTGTTCTAGCAAGGGAGTCCTGTGAGTGTGGGAAGAGATGACCTTACTGAGGAAATGACGCTTAAGATGACACTAGTCCTCAAAAGTTGGGAGTTTCCCAGTAAACAATGAAGGAGGAGCGCTCTTCGCAGAATATTTCGTAAGGATCATTGGATTCAAGTCCTCGAGGTTAGGAAAACTAGAGGGGGTTTGAGGAACTGAAAAGTGTTCAGTATGCCAAGAATGTGATGTACAAAAGGGAAAAAAAATTACAGTGTAGGAATGCAAATCTGTAGGAGTCAGCCACTGCAAGGCTTTGTCAGAGATTTTAAAACAATTAGATATCCTTTCTTGAAGTATAGAAGAAAAACCTACATTTGAATATGCGTATTTCGTCTAAATTTTTCTTTTAGTTTATATTTATATTTTAATGACCTTATTTCTTTATTTTTAAGAATGGGTTTACATTTTTAAGAATAATAACATATCTACCACCTATTAACATACATTCCATGTTAAGTAATGTGAAGAGAATGTCTCTGGCCTTTCTAAATGCAAGTTCAAATGACCATCTTGAACAATAGAATAGATCTCTCTATAGTAAAAGGATAGTTTAGCTGCCTCAGCAGTAATGTATCTTCTCTATAAAATCGTTTGATATTTGGCAATACCTATTCTCCTGATGTAATTATTCCTCTACATTTATTGACTCATTAATGAGCCTTTCAATAGTGATTAAAGATGTTTTGTTTTGCAAGGAATTATCTCTTTGGATGTATCTTTTACCAAAATAATCTTCAAACATCTAACATACAATATAAGATAACCCCAATTTCAAGACTTTATAACCAAGGCTCATAAAGACAATTTTATCAAAAAGCACTTTTTAGAATATTTTCTTCTCCAGTGAATGGCCCAAGTGGAAGAATTTGGTACTACTTCAATAAATTGTATTTATACTAAAAAGTCTATAGACCAAAGAGGCATTCAACCTACTTGAATCTCTACTAATCAGATTATTAATTACAAATTTCATTTTGGTTCATCATATCTGTTTGTTGTTATTGTTGTTGTTTTATAACATTATTTTTCAAAACATTAGGAAAATACAAAATGGTATGAGATGGGTAGGAAAGTATAAGCAGTCATAATAAGAAATAAAAATGAGAACTAGGTACAAACATTGCTGGGAGAATCTCACTGTGGGACGGAGGAACAGACAGGCCATTGCTATTTCTCAATACATTTATTAAAAGTGGATTTTATATGAACCTACCGTATGTATATTTTCCCAATCCATCCCTTAACTTATATCTCCAGGACTAGATATTGTTGTGGAGAAGGTAATGGCAACCCACTCCAGTACTGTTGCCTGGAAAATCCCATGGACGGAGGAACCTGGTAGGCTGCAATCCATGAGGTCGCTAGGAGTCGGACATGACTGAGCAACTTCATTTTCACTTTTCACTTTCATGCATTGGAGAAGGAAATGGCAACCCACTCCAGTGTTCTTGCCTGGAGAATCCCAGGGATGGGGAGCCTGGTGGGCTGCCGTCTATGGGGTCGCACAGAGCCGGACACGACTGAAGCGACTTAGCAGCAGCAGCAGCAGATATTGTTGAGAAGAAAAGAGGAAGGAGGAGAAGAGGCTGGGAATAAAAAGAAGAGTTTCACTAATTCCTTTGTCCAGGATATATTTTAGTAACTTAGTAAGAAGTTTGTGTATTTCCTGGCACAGAATCCTTAGACAATGCCTAATAATGAGATCTGGAGCTTCTGGATAAGTACCAATAATGCCACTGGGCAGGCATGTCTTGGTCTGAAGTAACATTCCAGAAAAAGCCTTATTCTCTTTAAGTAAGATATTATTCACTACATCACTTATGAAATGGATGGTAGCATCCACACACCTACTGTATTAATACAGGAAATGTCAACGTTTGGCAGAATTCCTATCTTCTGCTGCTTTTAGGAAAAAACTGAGGAATAAGACAGAGAAGAAAGATAGATAGATGGAAATTAAAATTTGGCTTTATTTTTATAAGCTTTTTGGAAAATATGGATTTAGTTCTATAATCAAAAGACTTACTATCTTCCCTCCCCCCACACTATCACCTGCCATAAGACACATAGATACTTTATACTTGAGGAAGCCCAGTAGAGAAAATTTTGAACCTGAAGAACAGATGCACTTATCCAAAACTGGTCACTCACCCCGGCCTAGGGCAATGTGAGAAGGAAAAGGAAATTAAGCCCAGGGCACAATAAAGATAACAGATCCAGATGCCATGTATCAATTAAGAAACCAACTTTATCTCATGTACTGAAATGAACAGCGGATGGGGTAAGAGGACAAAGTGTTTTTGGTCTTCTTTTTTTTCTTTTTGCCCGCATGCTCAGTGGTGTCTGACTCTTTGCGACCCCATGGACTATAGCCCGCTAGGCTCACCTGTCCATGGGATTTTCCAGGCAAAGAATACAGGAGCGGGTTGCCATTTCGTCCTCCAGGGAATCTTCACAAGAATTGAACCTGTGTCTACTGCATCTCCTCCATTGGTAGGCAGTATTCTAGCAAAAATCTCTCCACATAAAAACATGCAGCAAATGGAAAGAAGGTTAAACTCATCTGAGGCCTAAACAGTATATCCCAAGAATTCTCCAGATGTTAAAAATTAAGGAACCATAAGATTGTGTCCACTTTCAGTTCAGGTCAGTTGCTCAGTCATGTCTGACTCTTTGCGACCCCATGGACTGCAGCACTCCAGGCTTCCCTGCCCATCACCAACTCCCAGACCTTGCTCAAACTCATGTACACTGAACCAGTGATGCCATCCAACCATCTCATCCTCTGTCATCCCCTTCTCCTCCTGCCTTCAATCTTTCCCAGCATCAGGGTCTTTTCCAAGGAGTCAGTTCTTGGCATCAGGTGGCCAAAGTACTGGAGTTTCAGCTTCAGCATCAATCCCTTCAGTGAATAGTCAGGACTGATCTCCTTTAGGATGGACTGGTTTGATCTCCTTGTGTCCACTTTAGGACATCAAAATTCATAATCAAGATTTGATTTATATTAATTCCCCAAAGAACTCTCCTAGGTATTGTATACCATTATTTAAAACACTGTATTGTATCTCCAGGATTCAGGAAAAAGGAAGGAAAAGCCTCTTCTGCACTTTTTCTAACTTGCTCACAAAACAATGATGTATTTAAATAGTTAATATTAATTTTCTCATCATAAAATTTATATTCACTAAGAGGAAAAAAACTAGAATTTCATCAAAAAGTAAAATGTAACATAAGCCAAAATTTATTTCCTAATAAAAACATAATTCAGTATTTAAGCTGATGAGTCACTAGTTCTGTAGCTGCTTGTCGATTTATTTCACATAACATTTTCATATAAATAGTTGGCATTTTGTTTTTTGTTTTTTTTTTTTATGGCCAATTAATTTTTTTTTTTCCAGTGGGTTTTGTCATACATTGATATGAATCAGCCATGGATTTACATGTGCATACCTTCTCCTCTTTACTTCACATTTTCCAGTGTGAGTGAAAGTCACTCAATTGTGTCTGACTCTTTGCAACCCTATGGACTATATAGTCCATGGAATTCTTCAGGCCAGAATATTGGAGTGAGTAAGTTGTTCCCTTCTCCAGGGGATCTTCCCAACCCAGGGGTCAAACCCAGGTCTCCCGCACTGCAGGCGGATTCTTTACCATCTGAGCCACCAAGGATGCCCTTCCATCTATTCACTATTCTCTCCTTGAATGTGAAAAATATAAATTTGTAAAATTTAAGATGTCAAATAAGTGTTGACTATTTAATTTCAAGAGCTTCTGGTTCAATCCCTGGGTCAGGAAGATCCCCTGGAGGAAGGCATGGCAACCCACTCTAGTATTCTTGCCTGGGAAATCCCATGGACAGAGGAGCCTGGTGGGCTACAGTCCATAGTGTTGCAAAGAGTTGGACACAACTGAAGCAACTTGGCACACACACACATTTAATTTCTAAATTACCATAAAGTGTTCCACAACTATAATTTATGCAATGGAATTATCTATTTTTTTCTTTTGATAACTTAAGAAACAAATGAATGTTTAAGATATAATGAATATGAGGAGAAAATTATTCAAGATCTTGACATTTAAAACAACTATTTACCCTTTAGGGCTCCCCCGGTGGTTCAGTGGTAAAGAATCCGCCTATCAATGGAGGAGATGCAAGAGACATGGATTCAATCTCTGGATCAGAAAGATTCCCTGAAATAGGAAATGGCAACCCACTCCAGTATTCTTGCTGATAAATGCCATGGACAGAGGAGTCTGGTGGTCTATGGGGTCACAAATAGTCAGACACAAATGAGTAACTGAGTACATTTACCATTTTCAACCTATGAATTTGAAGGTTTCAGGGGAGCAACAGCTTAATTTAATCATGGTGAGCAAAAGAATCAATTGACAATTTTTTTTTTTTTAATTAGTTGGAGGCCAATCACTTCACAACATTTCAGTGGGTTTTGTCATACATTGATATTAATCAGCCATGGATTTACACGTATTCCCCATCCCGATCCCCCCTCCCACCTCCCTCTCCACCCGATTCCCCCGGGTCCTCCCACCAGTGCACCAGGCCGGAGCACTTGTCTCATGCATCCCACCTGGGCTGGTGATCTGTTTCACCATAGATAGTATACATGCTGTTCTTTCGAAACATTCCACCCTCACCTTCTCCCACAGAGTTCAAAAGTCTGTTCTGTACTTCTGTGTCTCTTTTTCTGTTTTGCATATAGGGTTATCGTTACCATCTTTCTAAATTCCATATATATGTGTTAGTATGCTGTAATGTTGTTTATCTTTCTGGCTTACTTTACTCTGTATAAGGGGCTCCAGCTTCATCCATCTCATTAGGACTGGTTCAAATGAATTCTTTTTAATGGCTGAGTAATATTCCATGGTGTATATGTACCACAGCTTCCTTATCCATTCATCTGCTGATGGGCATCTAGGTTGCTTCCATGTCCTGGCTATTATAAACAGTGCTGCGATGAACATTGGGGTGCACGTGTCTCTTTCAGATAAAAAGAGGCATCTTAAACAGATGCCCTAGGTGTCCACATTCCTGGACTTTATCATTTTCTGGACAGTTACAAAAACACTGCTGATGGCTCTTGACAAGCCATGCACTCTGGAGCATAAAGAACCTTTATTTTTAAAGGTCTTTTGATTTCTAAAGTTGAAAGACATTCAGTAACAATCACTGAATTCTGGCTCCTAAATGTGAGCCGTCCTCTAGAATGAGAGGACGGTGAGGGGATTGGGGGTTGATTAGGCTTTTACCCTATTAGTTGGCTGACAACAGATTTCAACAAATAAGAACACAAGATTAATTATAATGGTTGAGATAGACATGATACCATAAAACTCCTAGAAGAGAACATAGGCAAATCATTATCTGATATAAATTGTATCAAAGTTTTCTTAGGTGAGTGTACCACGGCAAGACAAACAAAAGCAAAAATAGGGTGTTCCCTGGTTGCCTAATGGTGAGGATTCCAGACTTTCACTGCCAAAGCCCAGGTTCAGTCCAGGATGGGGAACTGAGATTCTGCAAGCCACACAGTGTGGCCTAAATATATAAATAAAGTAAAAATAAACAAATGGGACCTTATCAAACTTACAAGCTTTTGTATAACAATGTTAGTCACTCAGTCATGTCCAACTCTTTGTGACCCAATGGACTGTAGCCCACCAGGCTCCTAAGTCCATGGAATTCTCTAGGTAAGAGTACTGGAGTGGGTTGCCATTTCCTTCTCCAGGGGATCTTCCCAACCCAGGAATTGAACCCGGTCTCCTGCATGGCAGGCAGATTGTTTACTGTCTGAGCCCCCAGGGAAGCCCTTTGTACAGCAAAGGAAACCATAAACAAAACAAAAAGACAATCTGTAGACTGGGAGAAACTATTTGCAAACAATATGACCAACAAAGGCTTAATTTCTAAAGCATAAAACAGTTCAAACAACTCAATAGCAACAACAACAACAAAAAAACACCCAATAAGAAATAAATGGGCAGAATATTTAAATAGACATTTCTCCAAAGAAGACACACAGGTAGTTAATAGGCAAATGGAAGGATGCTCAACATCACTAATTATATGAAAAATGCAAATCAAAACTATAGTGAGGTACCACCTCACACCAGTCAGAATGGCCGTCATTTAAATGTCTACAGATAAAAAATGCTAGAGAGGATGTGGAGAAAAGGAAAGCCTCCTACAGTGTTGGGAATATAAGAGCAGCCACTATATAAAACAGTAAGGAAGTTCCTTTAAAAATCAAAATTATTAGTAGAGTCCCCATATGATCCTGAAATCCCACTTGTAAGCGTATACCCAGACAAAACTGTAATTTGAAAAGACAGATATATCCCAATATTCACAGAAGCACTGCTTACAATAGGAAGAACCTAAATTTCCATCAACAAATGAATGGATTAAAGATGATGTGTGTGTGTATATATATATGTATGTATATATATATCCATTCATCTATGTGTGTATATATACATACACACACACATATGTATAATGGAATATTACTCAGTCATAAAAAAGAATGAAATAATGCCATTTGCAGCAACATGGAGGGACCTAGAGATGATCATAGTAAGCAAAGTACATCAGGAAGAGAAAGAAATATACCATATTCTATCATCTGTGGAATCTAAAATATGACACCAAAAAAAACTTATCTGTGAAATAGAAACACTCATAGACACAGAGAACAGACCTGTAGCTGCCAAGGGGGAGCAGGGTCGGGGAGGGCTGGATTGGAAGTTTGGGATTAGCAGATGCAAACTATTCTATATATATATAACTGAAAACTTTGCTATACACCAGAAACTAACACAACATGATAAATCAACTGTACTTCAGTACAATAAATTTAAAAAGAAAACAAATATAATCATTGAGGCACAGAGCCAACACAAATGATCTAATCTTAGAAGCAGAAGCATATACAGGTAAATGTACAAGGAAAGCCAGGCAGCAACAAGTAATACAGGAGAGGTGACGCTAAACAGTGGAGACAGGCAGACAGAATGTGGGGCACCGCACACCATGTGTGGGATTCAGAGCACCTGATCTTCCTTGAGAAACAGGCAGTAGAAGACAGGTCTCAGACTTTGAACAACTGCCCTGTCGGTGCCCCTGAAGGCCGATTCCTGGAAATGGCACTGGAAGCTAGAACCAGATCTATCAATCCAAGTTTTCAACAGACCGAAGTACACGGTTCTTATTGGCAGGAAGGTTCTGGAACATAAGGCTTCTAAGTCTAAAAGAAGAAACAATTAGGACAAGCTAATTTTTAGTAAAAGGAAACTATAGGTAAAATGATTATCTGCCTCTCAGTTTGGAGCCAGGACCAAATGCAAACATCAATTCCAGCCACCTTTCACTCAAAGGGGGAAGAAATTAGGTACCAAATATGATGTATAACATTTGAGTTTTATACAAAGCTGTTCTACGTACACAGAGGAGATAGAGAATCATGGAAAAAGAAATTATTAACACCAAACTATTAACACCAAAAAAATATGAATGGCCAGGAACATAGATAAACCCCTGGCTTTAACTAGCAGAGGAGACTGAAAGGGAAAAGCTATGGGCAACTGTCGATGCTGTAAAGAAAACACAAATTCCCAAGGGATCTGAACAAAAGACAGGATGGCCTCTAAAGCGTCTGGGACAAAGTCCAATGTGGGGGAAAGGGCTCCAAGCAATTTCACACCAAGCGATTTTCCTGCACCAGTTGGGTGTCTGACATGCCAAGTCGCTTCAGTCATGTCTGACTCTGTGACTCTGTGGACTATAGCCCACCAGGCTCCTCTGTCCATAGGATTCTCCAGGCAAGAATACTGGAGTGGGTAGCCATTTTACTCTCCAGGGGATCTTCCAGACCGAGGGATCTAACCCAGGTCTCCTGCATTGCAGGCGGATTCTTTACCATCTGAACCACCAAGGAAGCCCCAGTTCTGACACAACCCACCCAGAGAGAGAAAGCATCAGATTCCACATGTATTGGCATCAGTCCCACAAGACCACTCACTGCCTACTTTCAGATGCCAGGCATCATCCAGGTTACCGCCTGTGTTTTTGGCCAACTATAGCTTAGAGATTCCCACCACACCTTGCTGAGGTGTGTACCAGATGACTAGTTCATTACAAAGTGTATACTAAAGGATATAAACACAAACAGCCAAAGAGGCACATAGGGCAAAGTATGTAGGAAGGGGCACATGACTTCTATATCTCTGATCACACCACACTCCCCTAATCACATATTCTCCAACCTGGAAGCCTTCCAAACCCCATCCTCTGGGGTTTCTATGAAATTCCAAATATTTCAGGAAGTGTGCCAGAAATTGGGCCAAGGACCAAATGTACATTTCTTATAATCACAAGGTCGCTCATACCTCACGACGGAGAAATTTAGCCATGAATGCTGCCTGATGTTGATATTGGAGCATAGGCAGATTTTTAGGAAAATTCCTGCAACTGTTCAAGATAAACATCGTTTTCACATAGACATTGGTCCATTCATGGGTTCTGAGTGGACCTAGAGTGAACTATGGAGTTAAATGACCATCTAATTTGTGTCAAGCAACAAGGTAAGCATTGGTCCTTGCAGAGTCCTTGAGTATTTGAATATTGATTAACTGACTGATTGACCCTGGACCACTAGAAATATGTTTAAGAAAGACTCCAGTTTCAGGAAGAATGAAGACTATCTTTGTACTTCTTTAATTCCAACCATACATCTCCTATTGAAAGGAGAAGTATGTGCACAAGTAGTAATAATATTGTTCATGGGTAGAACACATTTTGAAGAACACAGTGGAGCCTACTGGGCTCATTCAGTTCAGCAAATTTTAGAGCTTGAAATTAATCCAAGAGTCTCTAGTTGTGTAAGAAATCCCAGGCTCCAAGGAAGAAACTGAAGAGAAATTTAGGTCAAAAATGTAAACATACCCTAAGGCTAGAATTAAGATACTCCACAAAAAAGAGGATATTATAGAGTGTGCCAAGAAGAAAAAGACCTTTTTTTTCTTTTTAATACAGAAAAGTAAAAGGATAAGATTCACTTCTGGAACTTAGGTTTGTAGTCCTTAAAAATATACTCCCTTATATTGTTAACAAGTGCACTACTTCAACTCTTTGGCACAAGTACCTCAATAACTGGAGAAATGAAACTTCCATGATCAAAAAAAGCTATAATTATTTGCCAGCCACATGAAGAAACATCTTTTCACTGCTGAGGGCAAACAGACTTCTTTGGGACTTTTCTGCATCATCAGACACTGGAGCAAATGGAAATCATGGATATCAGCAGCAACAGAAACCCAGACAGGAGTCACTCCAAGGAATTACTAAAATGAACAGACTGCCTAAGGACTCACCCTACCTCAGGCCCTTTTCTCCTCTCACTGAAGTGCATTACCCTGACTCTACGCGCAAAGATGATGGGAAAAGTCTGTGAGAAAATCCCGCAGTTGTGGATAAAATAATGAACAAGCAAAGCAACCAATTCAGATGCTAACATCCAGCCCTGTACTTCTGGATTACAATCCACATCTTCAGTACTTTACCTGTAGTTGAGGTGACCTGAGAAATAAAAGCTCAACAAGTGAGGACTCAACCAACCTTCCATCAGAGTACAGCAGTCAAAAAGCCTTTTTAAACTCTAAGAAATGTTAAGAGGTAAACAGTCTTTCTTTCTTCCTGCCTCTGTTAACCAGCTCTTGTGTACTCCTTCAAATTCCTCCTCTTAGTGATATCCACTGTGGCCCTAATTTGCAACTGTATTTCTACAATCACTGCCAAGATGAAACAATACTTTCTTCAGGGGACCTAAAGAAAGTTTAATTCAGATGAGTCATGAGCCTAAGTATATTGTCTAAACCAGGAGTGCTAACTCTCCATCATTTCTTATCAAATCAGAGCCTGATAGATAATGACAGATATGCAGATATGAATCCCATAAAACACACAAAGTATTAAAATGTGTAAGAAATCATATTTTAATAATGATGTATATAAGAGCTAGGAATTTCAATATTTCCCAGTTCTATGTTGCCAAAATCAGCCATTTATGTGTGTGCCCAGTGTTTAACTGTGTGTTAATAAAATAATTAAGTATTTTTAAATTTGAGATGTCTTGGTCATATAATAATTCATTTTTCTTTTTGTAACAAGGTGACCCTGGGTCTTTCATGTAGCCATGCTTTTTTTTTCCCCTTTACTAATTTTCAGTTTGTTCCTTTTCAATGTGATGTTCCTTTCTCGACACAATGCTAGGCATTGAGATACAGTGGTGAATAAGATGTGGACCCCATACTCAAGAAGCTCGAAATCTAGCAGAAGAAAGTGATGTGGAACCATCTACAAGTTAAGAATTAAAACAATTACATCATAAGGGTATAAACAATTTACAACAGAAGCCCAAAGGAAATAGCAGTTTGCTGTAATGGAGGAGAGAATGACAGAGGTGAATTTGAAGACTCAATAATCTGTCAATAAATATTAAAATAATCATAATGATGATGATAGAAGAAGAAAGAGTGGGGAAGAAGAGGAGGGGAGAAAGGGAGAGGGAGAAGAAGAAGAAGAAGAGAAGGAGGAAGAAGAGAGGAATCAAAGTAAAAGCACATACAGCAAGATAGAACGATGTGGCTGGACCACATCTTGTGTGAAGAGATGAGATTGAGGTGAGACCAGGTGGACCCCAGCACATGGTGAATGCTGAATTTGAAACTAGTGAGTGTGAAGAAAGTGAAAGTGAAAGTCTCTCAGTTGTGTCCAGCTGTTTGCAACCCCATGTACTGTATAGTCCATGGAATTCTCCAGGCCAGAGTACTGGAGTGGGTAGCCCTTCCCTTCTCCAGGGGATCTTCCCAACCCAGGGATTGAACCCAGGTCTCCCACATTGCAGCCAGATTCTTTACCAGCTTAGCCATCAGGGAAGCCCAAGAATACTGGAGTGGGTAGCCTATCCCTTCTCCAGCAGATCTTCCGGACCCATGAATCGAACCGGAGTCTCCTGCTTTACAGGCACATTCTCTACCAGCCGAGCTACCAGGGAAGCCCAAGTGAGCTTGATGTTTGTCAGCAAACTGTTGGAAGACTTTGGAGGTTTGTAAGGTAGAGAATTACAGGATGCCCCCTCTTATGTTTTAGGAAGAAACTTTATGACTGGAGACTGGGTGTCCATGTTTTGAGGAGGAAAGGGGTCTACACAAAAGTATTGCTAAGTTAGGACAGTGTAAATGGGGAATTTATAGTTTTAGAGATGTCATGTAGATAAATTTTACTGATGAAATTAAAATGTAAATTTAATTATTCTATGAATATTCTTTTCTGAAGTATGAGTCTAAATGAAGCAGAAATTTTCAAACTGTTGTTTACTGATTGTTTCCAGATGTTCCTGGCTTTTATTTTATTTGCCTACATGTAACAAAGGAAAGTGCTAAGTAAGACCAGGGGAAAATCAGCAGTTGTGGACCTAACACATCTGTGGCACCATGTTTCATGTTTCAGCGTAGATCCAGGAAATCAGAAATAGATCACACAACACAAAAGTTCTTTAAGATATCCAGACAGACACTGATTATGTTAAACATATCACAAACGAAGCAGCAATGTTTATAGATGTTCAAAATTGGTTAAACCAGGAATTCTTTGTCTGGAAAATAATCCTTAACCTGGTAGAAACAAAGAATTCAAAACAAACCTTTTTAAACAAACACTGAAACAGACTAGAACTAATTCTTACATAAAAGAAAATATTACCCGCAAATAAGTGTACCCACTTACTCTGATAAAGAAAAATATTCCCCTCTAGAATATAGCTACCAAGTCACTTACCTTGAACTCCCTAATAAATCAAACTATTAACTTTTATTTTTTTAAACTAAAATAAATTTTCTTTGGGCATTTTCATGTACACATTTTAAGTATGTATTTGCACATACTTGTGTCTGTATGCATATTCCTTTTACAGCTAGTCTTTCTGCACTTTTAATCTCCTTTTATTCTGCTTGGATAAATGCCATGGCTTTTTTCAGGTCATTCACATGTAAAATATGAAACACATGTACCTATCATTCTCTAAATATAATGGATTTGATACATAAAAGACAACCTTTTAATTTTATTCCAACTTCAAAGGTAGCTTTTCTCTCTTAAAGAAATATCAAAACATGAATGTTATGTTAATTTGTACAATCTCTGATTTAACAAGTCTCTTGATTAAATACTTTCACAGGCAAAGATGAATAACAGGGTGTGATTATGCACTCTGAATGCATTTTCCCATAACTGTGTGTGTTTGTGATTTTTTAGCAAGTTGTTTCTATGGATGGGAGAATAAAAGCTATTAAAAGATTAAATATAAAGTGATTTCACTTTAACCAACTGCTCTTTATTTTTCTGGTGTTTTTCTCTAAGTATTAATGCAAAAGGTCAAGAAGGAGTGAAATGAAAGTAGTGACATAACAGAGACGGTGCAGCATGGGTGTGCATATTCAGCTGTATTTAAGAGAGAAAGCCATGCAAACATCGGGCTTCCCTGGTGGCTCAGACAGTAAAGAATCTGCCTGCAATGCAGGAGACCTGGGTTCGATCCCTGGCTTGGGAAGATCCCCTAGAGGAGGGCATGGTGACCCACTCTAGTATTCTAGCCTGGAGAATCCTATGGACAGCAAAGCCTGGCAGGCTACATACAGTCCATGGGGTCGCAAAGAGTCGGACACAATTGAGTAGCTTTCACTTTCATACAAGATGCAGAAGCCAAAGGCAGAGAAGAAAGAGGAGAAAGAGGTCTTTTCCTGGTCAGAAAGGTGATGACTATGATGGTACCAACTTCCAGAATTTTCCCAGTCTGACATTTTTCTACCTAAATACTAGTAAACTCTATCTGACAAATAGATTAGCAACTTAGAATTGGTTTTTATCCAACTCAGTGTTGGGACATAATGTCTGAAGTAAACAGCCATGGATGCCTGCAGTGGCACCCCTGGCATATACGACAGAATAAAAGGATGAATGAAGGGAACACTTCTGTTAACACTGTTGAAAAGAATGAGTTAAGAATGAGTTGACTACCTTTCCAGGAAGGAAGTGTTACTTAACAATTCTCACTAGATTGATTAACTTCAAGCTATGCTTGTGACAATGTAATTTATTTTCTCAAAGGCATTTTTGTATTTCAAGG
This sequence comes from Dama dama, assembly GCF_033118175.1. NCBI lineage: Eukaryota > Metazoa > Chordata > Mammalia > Artiodactyla > Cervidae > Dama > Dama dama. Next base: position 24,495,788 of record NC_083711.1, read on the forward strand.
AAAGAAAATACTATTTTAGAAACTGGGCAACTCTCCAGTTTTTCTGAAAGTTTCCTTTTAATGGTCACATCTGGCAATAACATAGGTCCTGTGCCCAGGTATTAATATTATGCATAATTACTCACAGATGGCCAATAAGCCACCCCACCCCAAACAACACAGACAAATATTCTGGGTCAGCTTGCCCATCTGCAACAAACTTCTATAACACAACTCTAGAGAATCCATGTTTCAGGATCACTGCCCAAATCCACCTTCAGTTCCTGAGAAAACTGCTTTCAGATAAAAAATGGAAATAAATTAAAATTCTGACTTCTTATCCAGAATAATGAAATAGAATTGATTATATTCTCAATTCTTCATATTGGAGTACAAAAGTTCAATTTATAAGGAAAAATTTTGCTATTTAGCTACTTATGTGCCTCAAAGGACAAAATAAATAAATAAACCCAAAGATTTTAGGATAAGCTTAGGTTACAACTTTGAGAAAGAATAAACATTCTTGATTCTCATTTTTGAGAAAAGTATAGAGAAATTGCAAGCTACTTCTGCTTTCCCACGCCCTTAAAAATAGAACCATATACACTTACTTACCCATTGATCTCTGAAGTAATCCAGCCCCACGTTGGGAACACCCTGAATTTACTGGTGTGATTTGATCTACCCAGGATCTGGAAACTTCCTAGAAACTTCTATTCATGGAATTGAATTTGTCTTAATTCCAATTCTCTTTAACATCTCCAGCTCTTTTGATGTGGTCACATTAAAGACTGAAGAAACAATGAAAACCTTAGGGGAAGCAAACACTAGGCCCTTTTCTCTTCTTCAAATAAGTCCATTCACTGTTGTCTATTCTTTTCATAAGCTCTCAGACAGTGAGAATTTATTACCCAAAGCTTGTTTATATTTGAGAAGCACTGTTACCATCCATTTGTCTTCCTTTAACAAAAAAACATAGTAGGAACATAATCCTGTCCCTAAGACATATTTTAAAGGTTTTGTTAAGAGGTGCATTTGTAGTCTCTTCACTGGAGATGGCTCTCAGGAATTAAAAATCACAGTTTAAGGACTGTGATGAGTTGGTAAATCAGACTTCTCTTTGCTCAGAAGCAAGTATAAGGATCAGCTGGGGATAGGTAAGTTAAATGATACTCTCTCCCTAGTCACTACTTCATTTACTGATCTTGTTTGAATACTTGCCCACAACATTTTCCCTGGACACCTCTGAAAGGATTTTAAATAAGGATGCTTTTCCTCAAGCCATCTGGCAGCTTCCTGGAAAGCAACAGTGCAAGATGTCCCAATTCAGAGATTGATTAGATTCGCAGAGGAACCTTTCAAAGCTGGTCATTTACAACAAGATGCTTACTGCGGCCAAACTTGCTTTTAGGTAGCTCTAGCTGAACTGATCGGAGAAAGCAATGGCACCCCACTCCAGTACTCTTGCCTGGAAAAATCCCATGGATGGAGGAGCCTGGTAGGCTGCAGTCCATGGGGTCCCAAAGAATGGGACATGGCTGAGCGACTTCACTTTCACTTTTCACTTTTATGCATTGGAGAAGGAAATGGCAACCCACTCCAGTGTTCTTGCCTGGAGAATCCCAGGGATGGGTCGCACAGGACACGACTGATACCAATACAGGCAATCGGCATTTCAAAGTTAATGAGCTCAATTCACAGACATAAAGAAGCAGCAAAAGTACAGGCCATAATAACACTGAAGTCTTAGGCAAAAGAATTTCCCCAAAAGGTGAACATTCAGATACAGGGTCCTGTTCACTCAATGAGCATTTATGGAGTACCTACTGTGTAGCAGACATTCCTAGGTACTGAGATTCCAGGGATGACAGAAACACAGACCTTGCACCCCAGAAGCTTATGATCTTGTAATGGAGAGAGCCATATAAACAAATATATTGCAGCTTAGTTTGAAGGTTATTGATATAATACATAAGTAAAACATGAAATATGAAGTTCTGAACTAATCCCAGTGGGAAACCCAGCAAACAGGACTGTTACAAACAAGAGACATACACAAATACTATTTTTTGCAGACTAACTAGATGCGGGAGGTGTGGAGAGAAAAGCATCAGGTTTGGGAAACAGTGCAGGAAGCAGGAAGAATACAGCAGAAGAGAAGCCTGGAGGAGAGATACAGACTGAGGAGTCATTCGGGGCATCAGAAAGGGTTAAAGTCATGCAAAGAGGAACTAGTGTATCACCCTATAAGGAAAAGAAAAGACAGAGGACAGATTCTGAACTACACCAAGTTTTAGGGGATAACAGAATAAGAGCATCTAGTGAAGGAGAGTGAAAAGCAACAGTTGGTGAGAAAGGCGACCAAAATACAGTGGCCATGGGGATGCCAAAAACAAAGTTTCAAAACAGGGAGCAGTCAATTGTATCAAATGTCTCAGAAAAGTTAAGATGGAGACTGAAAAATATTTCTGGGATTCGAATATTAAGAGAATGTTACTGGACTTGGCCAGAGCAGTCAAGAGAACCTTGAAACCAGTATCATAGGCTGGGCATGTCAATGTTTGAGGAGCCATTAATCATCTAACATAACCCTAACTGGAAAACTTAACAGATCACATTGGCTGAGAAACTGGAATATCTGTTTATATAGTGATTAGTTTCAGCTTTTACACAGAAAAATTCAGGCGAGCTATGAGAGACACTGTCTTGTCTACTTGCCCATAATATTCTAAATCCAATAACTTAGATACCAGCAGTGCTGCTGTGTGGGGTCTTGGGAAGACTCTGTGGCCAGTATTAACCCTTTGTTTGCTGTATCATACTCTAGGGTATTCCCTGAGGGGAAGGACTAGGGCTCTGGGTTGGAGAGAATGAAGTAGAGAGGATGTAGTAGCTTTTTTTAACCAACGATGTAGAAACATATTGATATTTTACCAACCTATAAGGTTATATCATTTAAAGTTCATGTTTCCTTGTTAATTTTCTGTTTAGTTGATCTATCCATAGGTGTGAGGTTGGATGCATAAGACAAGTGCTCAGGGCTGGTGCACTGGGAAGACCCAGAGGGATGGGATGGAGAGGGAGGCAGGAGGGGTGATCGGGACGGGGAACACATGTAAATCCATGGCTGATTCATGTCAATGTATGGCAAAAACCACTACAATATTGTAAAGTAATTAGCCTCCAACTAATAAAAAAAAAAGGTTATATCAGTATGTATATAGTGATTATCACACCTCAGATAACTAATAAACAAAGTTGATCACACAGATAATTTCAACTTGAATTGTTAGCTTTTTAACCCAAAGTAGTAAGTGGTAACATATTTTTTTTTCAATTTACTTGTGTATCCTATATGCAATTTATACATACAGAAGATGTTTTGCATTCTTTCAGAACACAACATGGTTTAGACAATGAACGATCTAAAACAGGTAGAAGATCAGCCTTTGTGACCCTACATTCCATTCAGGGAAATAAATTGGATATAGCTAAAACAACTGGCAATAATTACTAACATCTAAGCAATAGTGTGACAATGCTGGACTCTCTTGGTGGTACACTAGATAAGAAACTACCTGCCAATGTAAGGGATACAGGTTTGATCCCTGGTCCAGGAAGATTCCACACAGAATGAGGCAACAAACCTATGAGCCACAACTACTGAAGCAGTCAGGTCGAGAGCCCATGCTCTGCAACAAGAGAGTCCTCCCACCCTGCCACAACTAGAGAAAGCCAGCACATAGCCAAAACTAAATTTTAAAAAAATAGTGTGGTGATGAGAAAAAGAAATTAATATAAATTCCAGTAGGGCCAAGCTCAAGGGAGTGATTAGAATGGCACAATGTTGTTTAAAGAACTTTCAGAGGTGAGGCTTGTACTGAAAAATAGGGTATTTGTAAATACAGTTGAAATATAGTTGTAAATATAGTTGAAACTCTATTTCCTCTATAGTCACATTTATCACAAAGTAAACAGAAGTGAAACTTTGGAGTCAGTTGGTAGAGTCAAACAAGCCCTTGACTGATTAGACCAGAATCCCAGGGCTTTCTCTGGGCTACTTTACGGTGAGACCCTGGAGAAAGCATCTACCTTTCTTCTTTTTTGTTCTCAACTGGCTGTTTATGTAAAAGGACTCTTCAGATTATCTGTTTCCCAATATCTCCTCCAGTTCCCAGGAATCTGATCTATCCGTTCTCAGATTCTAGGTCCCCTCTGGTTGAAGATCAAGGCCAGCATTAGCACCAAGTGATTTGTGTGTCTGAACCACCGAAGAGTAGATTAAAATGAAGAATTACCTGCAGGGACCTGAGAAGAGCATCATGAACAGTAGAGATGCCCGATATACACATTCAACCCTGCTACATCATCCAACACAGGACGGGCTTCTCTGCCAACTCTTCACCCCATAATTATCTGTTCCCTTATTGTCCCCTCACTGTTCACCAATCATGATGTCAGTGCTCATATCACTGAAGTTTTTGATAATACTGTAGAACACAGCCACTATTATCTTTTAAAGGGCAGTAATTCCATTTTAATTTCCTGAAAATTCTAACTATGATGATACCAAACATACTGGTTATAAAACTGGATCACCTTTTTTAAATTGAAACTACCATGTTAAAATAACATCTGAGGCTGTCCGAAATGTAGGAGAATAATTTTCTCTCTTTCCTGATAAGGCCTACTTACTTTCTCTAAATGATAAATATAAATGCCAACTGACTCAGACCATGGACTGGTAACTTTTGGAAAGCAAAAGAGGAAAATATGGTAATTTCCTATGAGTGAGTTAAACATATTCTTTACAATAACAGACTTTTTTCTTGATTGTAATAAATACTGTAGTATATGACTTTTCACTTTTTTCTTTTTTATTTAACTCATCTTTATATGGTAAAAGAGAATTCTCTCAAATTAATAGTCATGATCAAAATTCATGACTTTCATCAAAACTCAAGAGTATAGAATCTCCTGAGGATCTTTTCTGAATTTCAAATGGCTCGTTAAAACAACGAAAAGGGATTTCCTTAAACTATGTTCTCACATTGTCAAACATATATGTAGACATTGAGGAAGGCTGAGGAAAGGATAAGTCCAAAAACTTAGTGAACCAAGTAAAGCTGATTGAGAAATCTCAAAGATACATGCATTTTTCCACTTGAACCAAAGGTTCATCATTGTTTTATTTTTTTTCCATAAATTGGCCCTGATTACTTCTGAAGGTACCATCAGAAAGGTACAGGAGGTTTGGGATACCAATGCCCTGGGCTAAAAGCTGACAGCAGAAATATTTTATAGCAATAACTGTCATCTCAAAGGCCACTTCTTGTAAATTATGTATCTTCCCCTTGCTTTTTAAAAAATCTTCCTGATTCTTTATTATCCTCTTAGTGAGGGTGATTGCATCCTTAACATAGAAGGAGCAAGTGTTTTTGTCTTTGTGGGTAAGAAAGAAAGAGGAAGTTGAAATGACTCAAGGGGAGAAAAACCATCCATGGAACAGAGTAGTGTCAGCCAAAAATGACGAGGAATTCAGGCTAAATGCCCCAATCTTGCACCAAAACAGAAGGAACACACTGAATCACTCTGGGCCACAAAAGGACCTTCAGTGTTGGCACTGAAAGATCCATATGTAGTTCCCCTATATTCAGAGAGTGGACTGAATTTCTCAGCTTATAATCAAAGGCTCAGTGCTAAGTAAACCTGCCTTTATTGTACTGCTGGTCCTTTGTATTTATTTCCAGCAGTGTAGACAGAAATAGCGCCCTAGACACTTATTTTCTCACTAACTTCCACTGAGAAAATCTGAATTTTGGCTTGACAATCGTCCCTATCTGTATCCCTTTGGCTCTTGACACTGGGTGTTTATTCCTACCAACAGTCTGACGGAAACAGATGAGCATCTGAATTTCGATACTTTTGCAAACTGGCTCTGCACATAGACACTGAACAAATGCTTTTGAAGATAATATTATTGGAAGACTAAAATTTTAAAAAGTAGAAGGACACCAGGATGTATTAACAGGGGTGCAACTTGCCAGGAGTCAGGAAGCAACTTTCCACTTCTTGGCAAGGGCCACAACCTAATAGAATACTATGTCCAGTGTTTGTCTCTGCAGTTTAAAATGAATATGAAGAAATCTGAGATAGAGGACAGCAAAACAAGTAAAATACACTGAAGGAAAAAAAAATGAAAAACAGTTATTTGGAGAAAAGATTAAAGACACCAAGTTTGTTTAACCTGGAAAAGAAAAGCCTAGGGAGAGATTTAAATGAGAAATGTCATAGTAAGTAAAAAATCAGCAAAATTATTCTACATCTTGATCGAGGAAATAAGAGGAAATGTGCTAAAATCAGAGTGAGGGCAAGAGAACTTGGCTGGACATAAGAAAGAAACTCTTGGCCTTGACGTTGGAAGTCTGGATTATACTGTCAAAAAAGTTGTGAAATTTCTTGGAAACATCTATAACTATCTGTACTAATTGATGAAGGCATTTTTCTGCCTCAAGAAAAATATTTAAATTGGATAACTTAAAAGTCTCTTGACTTTTAACTTAAAAGTATTCTTGAAGCATACTTAAACAAATTTATCTACTAAAAAGCAAGGTCAGATCAAAATTCCCAGGCCCAAAACATTTGCTCATAAACTATTTATATTTCTGACACCTCGAAGTTTTATCTGATTAGACTTAAGAAGCTTGGTGTTTGTGTTCAATTTTTTTTAATCATTTCTAAAATGTATTTTTGTCTCTTTTCTAGCATCAGAGTCTCTTTATAGCAATTAGGATCCTTTAGGGCTCTAAGGTTATTGAAAAGAAGATAAAGACATTCTGATCTATAGCACATGAGACATCCAAATTGACTTTCTGGTCAAGGCTTATATTAAAAAGGTGAAAAATAAAACCACCTTCCATTTCTATAACTCATGATCTCTTTCCAGATGAGTTTCCTTCACCACATTAATAATAGCTTATCCCAGGCAGTTTCCTAAGGACTGAATGAACAAAATGTGGAGGAGAAAAGAGAGATAAAGTTAAGAAAGAAGTAAGAATAAAATCTGGCATCCGGAGTGTGTGCTCAGGCATGTCCGACTCTTTGCAACCCCATGGACTGTAGCCTGCCAGCCTCCTCTCTCCATGGAATTTTCTAGGCAAGAATACTGGAGGGGGCTGCCATTTCCTTCTCCAGGGGAGAGAGTATAAAAGAAGAAGAGTAAGAAGTTTGAACTTTATTTTGATAAGGTGGAGGGAACACTGAAAAGATTTTAGGTAGAAAATCTATCTAATCCAATGTTTATTTTATTGAAATCATTCTGAAAGTGCAGAGAAAGGAATAGAGTGAGATGAGACCAGCGGTGAGACATAATGATGACTTAAACAGGGTGGTGGCAATCAAGGTGGATTATGTCAAGTAGTTCCAAAGATATTTACAGGGCCCAGTGGTTAATTAGATGAAATACAGGACTGGCAAATGACAAAAAAAAATCAAGGACAATTCTCAGGTATCTGATTTAAATAAAGGTTGGGGACAGAAGTGCTTCTTTTTCAGCTCAGACACCCCAAGCCTGAAAGCTCCAACAGTACATACGAGATTTCCTGGCAGTTATACGAACTTCTTCCTGGATCAAAGGCATTTGCATTCAGTTGAACAGATAGTTGTATTGCCTTTAACATATTTCTGACGCTTTGCTGAGATATCCTTGTTTAATCCTCAAAAGTCACGTGACAAATGTCATGCCTGACAAATGCCCCATAAATCATTTGACAAATGAAGTGCTGGAAACACCAAACCATCCAAGTCTAGAATCCAAATACCCTGACTTGCTTCACAGCACTTTGAATTTTGTAAAAATTCTATTCCCAAAACTCAAGTGATTTTTCCCTCTAAAGTACATCATTTCCAAGAGCAAATCAAAACTTCAGCTACTCTAAATCTTATGTGCAATAGCAAATCCATTCAGTATATGATTTTCAGGTTTATTTGAAAACTCTAAGATAAGGGGCTCTGGTGGTTTCTGCCTTAGTACTCCCCTGATGACTGTATAAGAGTCGTCATGCAGAGTTTTAATTGAATCTGCCTAACACTCTCCTGGAGATTAAAGGTAAATGTTTCCAAGAGGAAAGAAAAGTAATAGATCAGAAGAGCTTAAAGTCAGGTTTTAAGATTTCAAGAGAAGGGAACAGAACAATTGTATAGCACTTACATCTATGACAATAATAGCACAAACTCTACTAAAGAAATACTTGAATGTTTCCAGGGTTTGTTTTCAGGGAAACTATCTCAGAGATGGACAACAGGAGGTCAAGAGTAGCCATTTATTCATCCAAAGAATGTCATCTACAATCATAAAATGAATCCAGGAATATTATTATTTAATCCCATGACTTGAGGCAGGTGAGTTTATTTAAGGGAAAGAAAAGAAAGCATAAATTTATTTTTAAACTGGCCATTTTGATTCAACTGGTCAAGGTGATAGACTGAAAATTACTTAGAAGAGAATTGCTCTTTTGTATCAAATTTCTTAATGACATGTTTTATTTATGGCCATTTTGGAGTAAATTAAATGGAGACAAACATCTTTTATTCATAATTCTTAACAAAAAGTTTTTCTTCAAACATATATAAAATATTTAACTTGCAACTGAAAAGCCAAGGATGTGACACAATTAGGCTGCACTTCCAGAATATATATGCTTTTACACTTCTTACCCAGACAATTTAATCTGGAAGACTTATTGAGCCAATGTATTATCCAGCATGACTCTGCAGCTTTCTAGAAATTGGGTCCTAAAGTCAGTTAAATTACATCTGGGAACTAGGAATCCATTTCCCTCCAGAAATTATTCAAAAAAAAAAAGAAGCCAAGTGTAGATTGTTGTAAGAAGCTTCATGTCTCTCAAATGTCAATGTTGTAACCACCATTAACACTGTACTTGGGGTTTATAAGACTGGTGAAATCAGTACCCAGTCAGAAAAAGAAAGCTGAAAGTTATTCAAGTTATTACATAATGAATCAGTCTAAGTCCATATTCAAATTTAGCATTTCATAGAGTTATATATACCCCATGAAGCAGTTTTCACTCACACAACAGTAATCTAATAATCTATGAGTTATTTGTCTATATTCACACCAAGTAATACATTCCCAAACTGAGAAATGCTTTCCACAGTCTTTACTAAACACATACTAAGCACCTCCCATGTGAGGGGAGGGGACCACAGGGTGAAGGCAATAGAGAGCTAGAATCCATATTTCCAATTTAGCATTAGGTTGATTCCTATGCTATGCCCCTAATTTAGCAGACAAAAGAGAACTCTAAAAGTTTCCAGCCAGCAGTGAAGCAACTGCATGGAGGGTTATTATTACTGGATAAAAACAGAAGTTTCTAAAACAGTCTAAAAATCTGATTTCATATCCATCTTTGGCCAGTAGAAGTCAAGTTAACACACAATTAGTTCACCACACACAGAATAAGGTTTATAAAAAATAAATCATTAAATCTCTATTTCTAAGAAGTTGGTCAACATGCCTACCACTTACACCCCACTAGCCAATGTCAGATGGATGTCAATAAAGAAAATGAAACATGTTTCTCAGCAAAAATGAATTTGGGGGCAGGGAGGGGAGGTAACAAACAACTACATATGGTTACATATGTTATATATGTACATATGGTTATATACATATGGTATATACATATATACATATATGGTTATATATGTATATATGGTTATATATAAACATGTAACTCTAAACTTCTGTTCTTTCTAACCTTGGAAAAATGGAGTATACTTGTGTCTCAAAAGGAAACCACAGGAACAATATGACCCTTGGTGATGGTGTCTTAGTGGCTTAGTCGCTCAGTCGTGTCCAACTCTGCAAGTCTGTAAAGGGTAGCCCACCAGGCTCCTCTGGCCATGGGATTTCCCAGGCAAGAATACTGGAGTGGCTTGCCATTCCTTCTCCAGGGGATCTTCTCAACCCAGGGATTGAACTCAGGTCTCCTGCATTGAAGGTGCATTCTTTACCAACTGAGCAACTATGGAAGCCAATATGATCCTTAAGAGCATGCTATTCTGCATTAACATCCATTCAAGATTAATTTCCACACCAGGACAAATAAACACTCATATAAAAGAGAAAATTCCACAGTTCTCATATCAAGGACCGATGATCTCAACTGGACAATACAACTGGCCTAAGAAAGGGTGCTTTTAAAAGAATCACTTTAAAAAGTCACTTTGAAAAGTTTGAAAATTGATTTAACTAACTACTCAGTTTCTCTACCTCATATCATTTTTACCTGTTATAGTCATCAGTAAGTCTGACATCCAGATCTCACAATCCAACCAAAAAATTGAAGTTCAGAAGCTAAGGCTCCAATGATGAGGTTATGATAACATAGACTTCTATTGTCAGTGATCACCAAACACCACAATAGTGTCTTTGTTTAAGCCTGATGTACAGTTTTAGCAGAACGGGGATCCTAACACCAAACCACCCTTGAATATTGCCTCCTCTATCATACTAAGCATCTCATGCAATTATTCTTCCAGTTGGAAACTTGGACAGAGACTGGGGATGTCTATTACTGGCATAATGCTGCTGCTGCTGCTGCTGCTGCTAAGTCACTTCAGTCGTGTCCAACTCTATGCGACCCCATAGACGGCAGCCCACCAGGCTCCTCCATCCATGGGATTCTTCAGGCAAGAACACTGGAGTGGGTTGCCATTTCCTCCTCCAATGCATGAAAGTGAAAAGTGAAAGTGAAGTCGTTCAGTTGTGTCCGACTCTTAGTGACCCCGTGGACTGCAGCCCACCAGGATCCTCCGTCCATGGGATTTTCCAGGCAAGAGTACTGGAGTGGGCTGCCATTGCCTTCTCTGACTGGCATAATGCTAGGTAACAAAAAATATAGGTCAGCTGTAACCTTTAGTTAACTTCAGTTGAGTTGATAAAGAGTCAGTACAGCTGCTATAACTGACACAATAGACTGAGTGGCTTATACACAACAGAAATTTAGTTCTCACTTTTCTGAAAACTGGGAAGTCCAGGATCAAGGTGCCAACAGATTCAGTGTCTTGTGAGAGCTCACTTCATGGTTCACAGACAGCTGTTATCTCGCGTTGTCCTCACGTGGAAGAAGAGATGAGGGAACTCTCTGGGGTCTATTTTAGAAAGACATCAATCCCGTTTATAAAGGCTCCCTCCTCATGACCTGATCAGATCCCAAAGGTCCCACTTTCACAATACCATCGGAGATTAGGTTTCAAACCACAAATTTCAGTCAGGGGTAAAACATTGTCTATAACATATTCATATATCATTTTAATTACACAGGTAAATCATGACTTAACATTATAACATTTAAATATTTCAGATAAGATAAAAAATTATCCTCTGAGTAACACTCTCCTATCACTGAACAGGGATAACCCCTATTCTTGCAGCTCCCGCACTCACCCTGTTCTAATCCTTCCACCTCAGTGTTATGAAGAAGCGCAGACCAACTAACCAGAAAATGAGAAATCATCTGGAAAACTGAGGAGTCTCAGCAGACATCCAGGAACAACTGCTACACATCTGAGTAAAGACAACTTGGACCCTCCAGCCACAAGGGAGCCTTCAGGTAACTACAGCTTAAATGATCCCAGGAGATGATAAGAACTTCCCGGATTTCCAGCCTACAGATAACAAGAATTAATAATACACTGCTTTAAGTAATCAGGTTTCAGGCTTCTTTATTACACAGCAGCAGATAACTAAAATGTATCCTTTTTCTATTAGGCTAGTTCTTACTCCTTTTTAGAATGTTGTTTTAACTTTATCTTCTGAAATACTCCTTTTTAGATGTCACAAATATTTTTTCCTAGCCTGTCAGTTGAATCAGTGTTCATCAAGAAAAATACAACCAGTAGGAAATATCTATTAATAGGGTTAATGCAAGGAATTGGCATATGCAATTGTAGAGGTGGCCTAGGTAAGTTCAAAGCCATAAGGCAGGCCACTTCAAATGAATAGAAGCTGCAATCCATGGGACACGATTTCCTCTCCTTCAAGGAAACCTTAATTCTACTCTTAAGGGCTTCCAACAGATTAAATCAGGCCCATCTGCATAATCTAAAATAATCTCTTTAGGGTAGAGTCAACTAATTATGGATTTTTTTTTTTTTTTGCTTTTTTTATTTTTATTTATTTATTTATTTATTTTTAGTTTATTTTTATTATTATTATTTTTTTTCCAGTGGCTTTTGTCATACATTGATATGAATCAGCCATGGATTTACATGTATTCCCAATCCCGATCCCCCCTCCCACCTCCCTCTCCACCCGATTCCTCTGGGTCTTCCCAGTGCACCAGGCCGGAGCACTTGTCTCATGCATCCCACCTGGGCTGGTGATCTGTTTCACCATAGATAGTATACATGCTGTTCTTTTGAAATATCCCACCCTCACATTCTCCCACAAAGTTCAAAAGTCTGTTCTGTATTTCTGTGTCTCTTTTTCTGTTTTGCATATAGGGTTATCGTTATCACCTTTCTAAATTCCATATATATGTGTTAGTATGCTGTAATGTTCTTTATCTTTCTGGCGTACTTCACTCTGTATAAGGGGCTCCAGCTTCATCCATCTCATTAGGACTGGTTCAAATGAATTCTTTTTAATGGCTGAGTAATATTCCATGGTGTATATGTACCACAGCTTCCTTATCCATTCATCTGCTGATGGGCATCTAGGTTGCTTCCATGTCCTGGCTATTATAAACAGTGCTGCGATGAACACTGGGGTGCACGTGTCTCTTTCAGATCTGGTTTCCTCAGTGTGTATGCCCAGAAGTGGGATTGCTGGGTCATATGGCAGTTCTATTTCTAGTTTTTTAAGAAATCTCCACACTGTTTTCCATAGCGGCTGTACTAGTTTGCATTCCCACCAACAGTGTAAGAGGGTTCCCTTTTCTCCACACCCTCTCCAGCATTTATTGCTTGTAGACTTTTGGATAGCAGCCATCCTGACTGGCGTGTAATGGTACCTCATTGTGGTTTTGATTTGCATTTCTCTAATAATGAATGATGTTGAGCATCTTTTCATGTGTTTGTTAGCCATCTGTATGTCTTCTTTGGAGAAATGTCTGTTTAGTTCTTTGGCCCATTTTTTGATTGGGTCATTTATTTTTCTGGAATTGAGCTGCAGGAGTTGCTTGTATATTTTTGAGATTAATCTTTTGTCTGTTGCTTCATTTGCTATTATTTTCTCCCAATCTGAGGGCTGTCTTTTCACCTTACTTATAGTTTCCTTTGTAGTGCAAAAGCTTTTAAGTTTCATTAGGTCCCATTTGTTTAGTTTTGCTTTTATTTCCAATATTCTGGGAGGTGGGTCATAGAGGATCTTGCTGTGGTTTATGTCGGAGAGTGTTTTGCCTATGTTCTCCTCTAGGAGTTTTATAGTTTCTGGTCTTACATTTAGATCTTTAATCCATTTTGAGTTTATTTTTGTGTATGGTGTTAGAAAGTGTTCTAGTTTCATTCTTTTACAAGTGGTTGACCAGTTTTCCCAGCACCACTTGTTAAAGAGGTTGTCTTTTTTCCGTTGTTTATCCTTGCCTCCTTTGTCAAAGATAAGGTGTCCATAGGTTCGTGGATTTATCTCTGGGCTTTCTTTTCTGTTCCATTGATCTATATTTCTGTCTTTGTGCCAGTACCATACTGTCTTGATGACTATGGCTTTGTAGTAGAGTCTGAAGTCAGGCAGGTTGATTCCTCCAGTTCCATTCTTCTTTCTCAAGATTACTTTGGCTATTCGAGGTTTTTTGTATTTCCATACAAATTGTGAAATTCTTTGGTCTAGTTCTGTGAAAAATACCGTTGGTAGCTTGATAGGGATTGCATTGAATCTATAGACTGCTTTGGGTAGAATAGCCATTTTGACAATATTAATTCTTCCAATCCATGAACACGGTATGTTTCTCCATCTGTTTGTGTCCTCTTTGATTTCTTTCATCAGTGTTTTATAGTTTTCTATGTATAGGTCCTTTGTTTCTTTAGGTAGATATACTCCTAAGTATTTTATACTTTTTGTTGCAATGGTGAATGGTATTGTTTCCTTAATTTCTCTTTCTGTTTTTTCATTGTTAGTATATAGGAATGCAAGGGGTTTCTGTGTGTTAATTTTATATCCTGCAACTTTACTATATTCATTGATTAGCTCTAGTAATTTTCTGGTAGAGTCTTTAGGGTTTTCTATATAGAGGATCATGTCATCTGCAAATCAGAGCAGAAAAAGAAGTAAAAGGAATCCAGATAGGAAAAGAAGAACTAATTATGGATTTTAATAGCATCTTGAAAATTCCTTCACAGCAACACCTAGATTAATGTTAGAATAAATAATGGAAACTGTAGCTAACCCAAGTGGACATATAAAATTGACCATCACATTTGCTTTAAACTTACTTGGTGCCTTTAGTCAAAATTAAGTTTTTTATTCTAATGTAATCAAATGTGTCAACCTTCTAACTTATGTTTTCTGTGATCATGTTTAAAAACAACTTTTGGGGTCTGGGTCAAGAAAATGGGTTAGGAGACCCTGAGCTCACCTCCTTCCATGGGTATACAAAAATTACAGCTACTTAAAGAGCAACTGTAGGGTTCCCTCGTGGCTCAGATAGTAAAGAATCTACCTGCAATGCAGGAGACCCAGGTTTAATCCTTGTTTTAGGAAGATCCCCTAGAGAAGGGAATGGCAACCCACCCCAGTATCAACTAACACACACACAACACAACAAAGAGCAACTGTCTCTGAGAGCAACCTGAAAACTAGCAGAAAAGATTTTCTACAGCTAGAAACATAAAGAAAGAGCCACAGTGAAATGGGTAGGAAGAATGGAGATATGGTTTAGTTAGGATCCACAACCTCAGCACAGTGATGCACAGATGGGAGGAAAATCACAACCAGGGAGTTCTTCCTCCAGAAACAGGGAGTCCGATCCTCATATCAGGCTTCCCAGCCGACTGGGAAGACAAGCCCTCAAAACGTCTGTCTTTGAAAACCAGCAGGGCTTACATTCAGGACACCCAAAGAGTTGTAGGAAATCTAGGCTCTATTCCTAAAGGGTGCATTAAAAAACTCACTCACTCTGAATCACTACTTGCAGATGACATACTTTAACCAGAAAACCTTAAGTGAAAAAAAAAAAAAGTGTTAGTCACTCAGTTATGTCTGACTCTTTGCGACCCCATGGACTGTAGCCCACCAGGCTCCTCTGTCCGTAAAATTCTCCACGCAAGAATATTGGAGTGTGGTGCCATTCCCTTCTCCAGGGGAATCTTTCCTTAAATTCTTCACAAAAAAAAAAAAAATTAAACTAATAAATGAATTCACAAAGTTGCAAGAGACAAAATTTATATAGAGAAATCTGTTGTTTTTCTGTACACTAATAATAAACTGTGAAATAGAAAGTAAAAAAAAAAAAAAAAAAAATCCTATTTAAAATTGCATCAAGAAGAACAAAATACCTAGGAATAAATTTCAGCATGGAAGTGAAAGACCTATACTCTGAAAACTATAAAACACTGATGAAGAAAACTGAAGATGATATAAAGAAATGGAAACATGCCCCATGCTCTTGGATTGAAAGAATTAATACTGTAAAAATGGCCATACTCCCCAAAGCAACTTACAGATTTAATGTGATCCCTATCCAAATACCCATGACATTTTTCTCATAATTAGAACAAATAATCCTAATATCCATATGGAACTACAAAAGACCCCAAACTGCCAAAGCAATCTTGAGAAAAAAGAACAAAGCTGGGATATCATGCTCCTTGACTTCAAACTAAACTACAAAGTTACTGACAAGAGGTTAAATTCCAAAATATATAAGCAGTACATACAACTCAGTACAAAAAAATTCCAACAAAAAAAAATGGGCAGAAGATCTGAATAGACATTTTTCCAAATAAAACATACAGATGGCCAACAGACACATGAAAAGATGCTCAACATTTCTAATAATCAGAGAAATTCAAACAAAAACAAATATATCACCTCACACCTGTCAGAATGGCTCTCATCAAACAAATAAATTTTGGCAAGAATGTAGAGGAAAGGGAGTATAAGCTGATGTATCCACCATGGAAGACAATATGGAGGTTCCTCAAAAAACTAAAAATAGAACTACCACATGATCCAGCAATTCTACCCCTGCATATATATCTAAAGAAAATGAAAACACTAATTAAAAAGATACAGGTACCCCAATGTTCATGGCAGCAGCATTATTTACAATTGCCAAGATACAGAAGCAATGTAAGTGTCCATCAATGAATGAGCAAAGAAGATGTGGTGTGGTACGGTGCATGTGCATGTATATGAAATGGAATACTCTTCAGCCATAAAAAGTATGAAATATTGCCATCTGCAAAAATGGATAGGCTATATGCTATAAGGATATATATTGTACAGGACAGGGAATGTAGTCAATATTTTATAATAACTATAAATGGAGAATGGGGCTTCCTAGATCGCTCAGTGCTAAAGAATCTGCCTGCCAATACAGGAGACATAAAAGACACGAGTTTAACCCCTGAGTCTGGGAAGATGCCCTGGAGGAGGAAATGGCAACCCACTCCAGTGTTCCTGCCTGAGAAATTCCATAGACAGAGGAACCTGCAGGGCTATATAGTCCATAGGGTTGCAGGCACAATTGAGGGACTGAGCAGTGGGGACATGTAAATGGAGAATAACTTTTAAAAATTGTAAATCACTGCATTGTACTCCTGTGCCTTATTTAATATGTGCATCAATATACTTAAATTAAAAAAATTTCTTTTTAATGGCTGAGTAATATTCCATGGTGTATATGTACCACAGCTTCCTTATCCATTCATCTGCTGATGGGCATCTAGGTTGCTTCCATGTCCTGGCTATTATAAACAGTGCTGCGATGAACACTGGGGTGCACGTGTCTCTTTCAGATCTGGTTTCCTCAGTGTGTATGCCCAGAAGTGGGATTGCTGGGTCATATGGCAGTTCTATTTCCAGTTTTTTAAGAAATCTCCACACTGTTTTCCATAGCGGCTGTACTAGTTTGCATTCCCACCAACAGTGTAAGAGGGTTCCCTTTTCTCCACACCCTCTCCAGCATTTATTGCTTGTAGACTTTTGGATAGCAGCCATCCTGACTGGCGTGTAATGGTACCTCATTGTGGTTTTGATTTGCATTTCTCTAATAATGAGTGATGTTGAGCATCTTTTCATGTGTTTGTTAGCCATCTGTATGTCTTCTTTGGAGAAATGTCTGTTTAGTTCTTTGGCCCATTTTTTCATTGGGTCATTTATTTTTCTGGAATTGAGCTGCAGGAGTTGCTTGTATATTTTTGAGATTAATCCTTTGTCTGTTTCTTCATTTGCTATTATTTGCCATTAAAAAGAATTCATTTGAACCAGTCCTAATGAGATGGATGAAGCTGGAGCCCCTTATACAGAGTGAAGTAAGCCAGAAAGATAAAGAACATTACAGCATACTGACACATGTATATGGAATTTAGAAAGGTGATAACGATAACCCTATATGCAGAACAGAAAAAGAGACACAGAAATACAGAACAGACTTTTGAACTTTGTGGAAGAATGTGAGGGTGGGATATTTCAAAAGAACAGCATGTATACTATCTATGGTGAAACAGATCACCAGCCCAGGTGGGATGCATGAGACAAGTGCTCCGGCCTGGTGCACTGGGAAGACCCAGAGGAATCGGGTGGAGAGGGAGGTGGGAGGGGGGATCGGGATTGGGAATACATGTAAATCCATGGCTGATTCATATCAATGTATGACAAAAGCCACTGGAAAAATAATAATAATAATAATAATAAATAAATAAATAAATAAAAATAAAAAAAATTCAAATGGATAACGACGTGATACACACACACACACATACACAATGGAATTGTAACTCAGCAATAAGACAGAATGACATTTTTCTATTTGCAACATGATATACCTGAAGGATACTGCGCTTAGTGAAATAACTCAGACAAAGAAAGGCAAATACTATGGGTTGGCCAAAACATCCATTCATTTTTTTTTTCTACAAGAGGGTTCTAGTATAGCACTTTGCTGTCTTTAACTTCATTCAAAACAGTTTTGTAAGATTGTGACATAAAATTAGCATGCATTTTAAAAAAATCAAAATTTTTGAATTTTTGTGTAGCCATTTTAGTATTGAAGATAAATGAAAGAAGCAACATTTTGGCATATTATGCTTTATTATTTCAAGAAAGGTAAAAATACAACCGAACAGCAAAAAATAAAAAGATCTGTGCAATGAATGGAGAAGGTGCTGAGACTGGTCAAACGTGTCAGTAGTTTCACGCTAGAGACTTTTCCTTGGACAATGTTTCATGGTCAAGTAGACCAGCTGAAACTGATAGTGATCAAATCAAGACATTAATTGAGAGCAATCACATGACACCACACAGGAAATAGCTGACATACTCAAAGTACCCAAATCAAGCACTGAAAAATCATTAATAATTTGCACCAGCTTGGTTATGTTAATCGCTTTGATGTCTGGGTACCACAGGAGTTAAGGTGAAAAAAACTTTCTTGACCATATTTCCACATGCAACTCTCTACTTAGACATGATGAAAGCATTCTGTCTTTAAAACACATTGTCACAAGCAGTGAAAAGTGGATATTGTACAATAACGTGGAACTTAAGAGATCATGCAAGTGAAATGAAACACCATCAACCACACCAAAGGCCAGCCTTCAACCAAAGAAGGTGACGTTGTGTATATGGTGGGATTGGAAGGGAGTCCTCTATTTTGTGTTTCTTCCAGAAAACCAAATGATTAATTCCAACAAGTACTGCTCCCAATTAGACCAACTGAAAGCAACACTCAATGAAAAGATCCAGAATTAGTCAACGGAAAATGCATACTCTTCCATCAGGACAAGGCAAAACTGATTTTTTTTTTCTATGACCAGGCAAAAACTGTTACAGCTTGGCTAGGAAGTTTTAAATCATCCACCATATTCACCAGACACTGTACCTCTGCATTTCCATTTATTTCAGTCTTTACAAAAATCTCTTAATGGAAAAATTTTCCATTCCCTGGAAGACTGTAAAAGATACCTGGAACAGTTCTTTGCTCAAAATGATAAAAAGTTTTGGCAAGATGGAATTATGAAATTGTCTGAAAAATGGCAGAAGGTAGTGAAATAAAACAGTGAACACATTTGTTGCTCAACAAAATTCTTGATGAAAATGAAAAATGTGTCTTAAAAACTGAAGCAACATTTTGGCCAACCCAATATGGCTCAAAACTCTCCAAATGAGGGTTCAATAGTATGTGAACTGAGAACTTCCAGATGTTCAAGCTAGATTTACAAAATGCAGAGGAACCAGAGATTAAATTGCCAACATCCCCTGGATCACAGAAAAAGCAAGAGTCCAGCAAAACACCTACATCTGCTTTATTGACTATGCCAAAGCCTTTGACTGTGTGGATCACAACAAACTGTAGAAAATTCTGAAAGAGATGGGAATACCAGACCACCTTACCTGCCTCCTGAGAAACCTGTATGCAGGTCAGGAAGCAACAGTTAGAACTGGACATGAAACAATGGACTGGTTCCAAATTGGGAAAGAAGTACATCAAGGCTGTATATTGTCACCCTGCTGATTTAACTTACATGCAGAGTACATCAGGTGAAATGCCAGGCTAGATGAAGCACAAGCTAGAATCAAGATCTCCAGAAGTATCAATTACCTCAGATATGCAAATGACACCACACTTACGGCAGAAAGCAAAGAGGAACAAAAAGCCTCTTGATGAAAATGAAAGAGGAGAGTGAAAAAGCTGGCTTAAAAACTCAGCATTCAGAAAACTAAGATCATGGCACCCGGTCCCATCACTTCACGGCAAATAGATGGGGAAACAGTGGAAACAATGGCACACTTTCTTTTCTAGGGCTCCAAAATCACTGCAGATGGTGACTGCAGCCAAGAAATTAAAAGACGCTTGCTCCTTGGAAGAAAAGCTATGACCAACCTAGACAGCATATTAAAAAGCAGAGACATTATTTTTATTACTTTGCCAACAAAGGTCCATCTAGTCAAACTATGGTTTTTCCAGTAGTCATGTATGGATGTGAGAATTGGACCATAAAAAAGGCTGAGCACCGAAGAATTGATGCTTTCGAACTGTGGTATTGGAGAAGACTCTTGAGAATCTCTTGGACTGCAAGGAGATCCAAAAAGTCCATCCTAAAGGAAATCAGTCCTGAATATTCACTGGAAGGACTGATGCTGAAGCTGAAGCTCCAATACTTTGGCCACCTGATGCTAAGAGCTGACTCATTGGAAAAGACCCTGATGTTAGGAAAGATTGAAGGCAGGCGGAGAAGGGGATGACAGAGGATGAGATGGTTGGATGGCATCACCAACTCAATGTACATGAGTTTATGCAAGCTCCGAGAGTTGGTGATGGACCTGGAGGCCTGGCGTGTTGCAGTCCGCGGGGATCACAAAGAGTTGGACATGATTGAGCAACTGAACTGAACTGAATATATTAAAATGATTCCACTTATATGTGGAATCTATAATACAAAATAAATGAACAAACACAACAAAACCTAAACTAACACATAGATACAGAGAAGAAACTGATGATAGCCAGAGAGGAAGGGGTGGGGGAATGGATGAAACAAATAAAGGACATTAGAGGCACAAACTTCCAGTCATATAATAAATGTCATGGGGATTAATATAAAGCATAAGAAATATATTCAACAATATTATAATAATTTTGGTGATAGATGGTTACTTGATTCATTGTGGAGATCATTCCATAATGAATATAAATATCGAACCACTATGTTGTACACCTGACATCAATATCGCATGCCAACTATGCTTCAATAAAAAGTAATAATGAAAATTTTAAAACAATTTCTTTTCCCCATGTTTCTAAACAATTCTATTTTTATGACCCCTGTGGTTTTGTTTGCTCTTAGAATTACTATTAGATATTCTATCTACCTGGGCTTCCCTGATGGTACAGTGGTAAAGAGTCTGCCTGCCAATGCAGGAGATGCTAGAGATGTGGGTTCTATCCCTGGGTCAGGAAGATCCCCTGGAGTAGGAAATGGCAACCCACTCCAGTATTCTTGTCTGGAAAATTCCATGGACAGAGGAGCCTGGCAGGCTACAGTCCATGGGGTTGCAAAGAATTGGACATGACTGAGCAACTGAGCGAGCACACACACACACACACTCTACCCACCTGCATTCTTTAATGACTCGTGTACGGTAGGAAAACTCACCTTTCCCCTAAAATGGATAGTCAGTTGTTCTAACACGATTTTTTGAGACATTAACTTTTGATACGTTCATTTGAAATACTTGCTGCTTGTAAGTAAGGGTTTCATAGGAACATTATATTTCTGTTTTTTATGTTTTACTAAGGCACTTTCCTTCACATTGTGAACCAAAGTCTATTCATTGATTAGAAAGACAGGATAGCTGTACCATCCTGAGGATTTAGAGGACTTGATGTCCTGCTCCTTAATTTATGTGTGCATGTATGTTAAACATTATAAACTAGCTTTTTGGATTCTAGAGAATAGTTTGCTGTAAAGCTGTTATTGCTATATGATGCTATTCTGGGCATTAAAATAGGCCCTGAGAAGGAAACCTGAGCAAGTTGACCCACTGGAGTTTTTCCTTTTAAAATCTGCAGTTAGGTCTGAGAATATATGAGTCTGCCTTGTTTTCAAAACTAAAGGGAATAAGGTCTTGAAAGTTATGGCATGGCCATATTTTACCAAGTTGACTGAATATAAGAAAAATAAGACTAACAACTGAGATGAATGAAGCAAGATACATAAAGATTCAGAGGTCAGTGATTCAGAGGTCAGGGGTGGCAAGCAATTTATATTGGCTCTATATTTCCCTATTCTAGACCCTACAAAGACCTATCTTTATTCTAGACTTGGAATCCCATGAAAAATCTCTTAAATCCTTATTAAGTTTTTTTATATAAGTAGCATGAATACATTTCTAATACTATAGATGCCCTTATCCAAATGGAAGCTTGTTGGTTTATTAAAAGGGCACACAAAAGAGAAGCTTATGAAATATAAACATTTAGCAAGTCTTGTAACCTGATAATGTGTCTTACAGCAAGAATGAAGAGTTTCTATTAATACAATAAATTGCTTAATCAGAGATTATTTAAGAGTTCTACTCTACTCACAACAGATAATTCAATTTTCCTTGGTAACAAAAACATGCTGCATATTATTTTTTAAATTTTTGTGTATACAAGGCATATCCCCTAAGAAAATGTACAAAACAATTCTAACAGCTTCATAAAGGGCACATATGCAACCTGCACTCAGATCAAAAAAATGAAACATTAGCAGAAACACAGGAGCCTCCATAAATGTTCCTTCCCAACAACTATGACCCTCTGCTCCCCCAAATCAAACACTGTACTCTCTAGCAGCATTATAAGTGGGCCTGTTGACACACTTTATGTAAATAGAATCTCAAACTATTATTTTGTCTTATTTATTTCCCCTAGTATGATGTGTGATTAATCCACTGTAACTTGTCAGAGTAGGTCATTCATTTTCTTTGCTGTATCTTACTTGTTTGCATGAATATAACTGAATTTACATGCCCATTCATTGTTGATGGAAATGAGGTTGTTTCTAGGTTTTTGGCTACTACAAATAAAAAGCTGAAGTATATATTTCTGTAACATCTTTTGATGAAAATAGAGATGAGATGCAGTTGGATTTTTACCCAGGAGTGAAATCCTTGAGTCATTACTGGATAAGATCAGCTTTCATAAGTAATGTCAAGCTGCAAGATCATCTACATAACTTTCTGGGCTCAGTGATATGTGAAAACTCAGAGTACCTTGTTCAAAAATAATTAAGAATCTCAAGACAGAAACAACAGAATGTTAAAACAAGTGCAGGGCCCTCTGTGACAACACACATCATTCATTCACAAGACTGGTCCTGCCAAACTCTTTCCCAAAATGGTTGCACCAATTTTTATACTCCAGAGTTTTTCACATCATTGCTAAAGTTGCTTTGGTCATGTCCAGCTCTTTGCAACTCCATGGACCATAGCCCTCCAAGCTTCTCTGTTGATGGGATTCTCCAGGCAAGAATACTGGACTGGGCTGCCATTTCTTACTCCAGGGAATCTTCTCAACCCAGGAATTGAACACACATCTCTTGAGTCTCCTGCATTGGCAGGTGGGTTCTTTACCACTAGCACCACCTGGGAAGCCTCTTCATGTCGTTGGATTCATGAAATTGTGAGCCTTGTAACTGGGCTGAACATTTTATGGTTATAAGAGTGAGCCCCAGAATTCTAGCTCAGGGGGGAAAAAATGTGGGAAAATATTTTGTTTAATAAAGCTCACATGGAAAAGGGAGAGATTCTGAAGGAAAAACCAAGGCAATCAAAATGAACACTAGACCTTATTTATGAGATAATATAAGAAATGTGTTTCCCTCTGAACTGAGTAGGAGAGGTGCAAGGTAAGATGCAGAGAAGGGAAAGAAGAAAGAAAAGGTAGTGAAAAAAATTTGTTTGGATGGTAAAAAATGCCCATTGTCAGACCTTTGTTAATAAGAGCTTGTAATTTTCAATGTTAATTTGTTTGCATTTTCAGATTACAAGCATTTCTCCCTGTTTCCCACCAATAAATTTTCCTGATGGTGTGAGGATAGTTTCTTTGTAGATATTGATAAGGAATAATGTGCCTCACTTAAACAATGCCTCCGTGGAAACAAAAAGAGATACCACAGTAACAAAAATCTAGCAGAAGCAGTAACTGGAATCATGAATGCCCACAAGTCCACATGCCCTTGGGAAATTCTTGAAGTGCTTAGACCTTCACAAAGCATAAAATGTGGATTTCCGCTGATTTTATTTAAAAGCAGGATCCACAAGCACTGCATACATGAAGTCATTATTTCCATATCAACTGATGGCAATCACACATACTGCATTGGTTCATCTCTGAATCAATGTAATATGATAGGAAAACATTGTCTTCTTGTCAAAATAGAACAGCAATCATCTTTAATACTCAAGGGTTCCAGTATACCAGTAGACACTGGAACAGCCCGTAGAAGTAACAGCACTTTGGCACAGACACAGCAAAACCCACTGGAGAGAATATGGTAACTAGTAGGATAAGATGGTATCAATAATAAGCATCATTTTGATCAAGGGGACTGAAGCAGGTTGTGGCAGGGTTGGTGGGGTTCGTTCCATGTAGCGAGTAACCAAAGTTGATGAAAAGCAGTCCAGTAAGAGGTGTGTGTGGATTGAGGGTGGGAGTGGTGGAAAGTAGGGAGACAGGAGGAATTTTTTCAGAGGCAGGTTCCTCAATAGCAAGTTACAGCAAAGGTCATTAAAAAACAATTTATACAAATTCTAGGAGCTCAAGAATCTGCAAGTGACACTTTTTCTGGTGGTGTAAGTTATTTCTGTTTATACTTCCCAGCCAGAGTTTTGACCTCTATAAGCACATCAAGGACGTGCCTTATTTCATTTATCTCTATATGGTATGTGTGTGGCATGTGTTAGCTGCTCAGTGGTGTCCAACTCTTTGCAACCCCATGTACTGTAGCCCACCAGGCTCCTCAGTCCATGGAATTTTCCAGACAAGAATACTGCAGTGGGTAGCCATTCCCTTCTCCAGGGGATCTTCCCAACCCAGAGATCAAACTGGGTCTCCTGTATTGCAGGTAGAGTTCTTTACCATCTGAGCCGTCAGAGAAGCCCAATCTTGGTATCCTTGGGCTTTAGCATAGCATTTGGCATGTATCTGGCACTTAATAATGATTAATTATCTGACATATGAATTAAATAAGGTGACAAGCTTTTATTTAAAAAAACACAGAAATTTTTTCCACCAATGCAAGTTATCTGAAAAGCTTACCAAAGTGAAAAAGTTATCCAAAGACCAAAATCATAATTTATAAAGAACCAAGGATATATTAAAAAAAAAAAAGAAATCTTAAGTTCCACTGGTTAAAGAGATGAATGTCCAGCCAATGTGAAAATTATCAGAACCACAGGAATATAAAATGTATCCCTGAGGAGACATTGTATTTTTCTGAGAAAATGAGAAGGGATTAAACAGAACTCTAAGTATGACCTTGGGCAAATAATCGAATGCGTAAAAATCACAAATCTGGATCACGCTTATATGAACTTTTGTTGCCTGTGCCCAGGACACTAAGCACTCCTGAGAGAAGACAGATATCTATTCAGACTCAGCTCATCGTGAATTCTTGCGGTCTAACATCAAACAAGCCCACAGTGTTCAGCGAGCCCCTGATCACGATCAGGTTTCCTCCTCGCAGTGGCTAGTTCAAACCCTCTTTTCTCTGCTCTCTCCCTCCTTCTCAGAGATTGTTGCTATGAGCCACAAACGACACCATTCTTGGCCTCTGGAGGAGGGGAATTCGATCCGGGCCCAGTGACAAGGCTTGACTGCTCAGAGCTTTTGTGTAATAAAGTTTTATTAAAGTATAAAAGAGATAGATAAAGCTTCTGTCCATGTAATTCTCCAGGCAAGAATACTGGAGTGGGTAAGCCGTTCCCTTCTCCAGGGGATCTTCCCAATCTAGGGATCGAACTCAGGTCTCCTGCATTGCAGCCAGATTCTTCACCATCTGAGCCACCAGGGAAGCCCTGGTGTATATGCAAATGTATAGCCGAACTTTAAAACAAAACATAGAAAGACAAAGACTTTCTTTTGACTTCTACTGAAGAAGTTCACCTTCTCAGCACTATGAAATTTCCCTGAACTACCAAAGTTTTCAGTGAGCTCAGCCCAGTAGCTTTTTATCTTTACCCACCTTACAGTATCTTTTTGACTCCTTGAAAAGGATTTAAATGATTTCTCTCTAAACCCTTTAAATCTTTCAAACACACCTTCCATACTTCATCATTTTTGATAAATGATTTATTCTGCCAAACCAAAACCATTAAGGTCATCTTGCTAGTTTCTTTTAAATCTTTGCAGCTTACAACCCATCAGTCAACAAGTCCTGTCAACTCTTCCCTGACACTGACTTTTAGATGTGTCCCTGTTCTCATTGTCCAAATCCCTAACCATTTATGTTTGGGATACTGATATTGCCTACTAGCCAGTTATATGAGCTAGGAAATGCTGCATCAATAGATGATCCCAAATCTTAATGGCTAACAGGAAGAGAGTTTATGCCAAGTTTAAGTGGTAGGTTGCTGGAGGACTCTGCTTCGTGCTTCTTCACCCCAAGATTCTAGGTGATGAAGCTGCCCTCTTCGAAAAATTTGCCAGTCTCACAGTAAAAAGAGATCATGAACGCAGTTCTTGAAGCTTCTGCTTGGAAGTGGGACTCACCACTTTTTATTGCTTCCATGCCGCACATTTCCTCTGTCTCCATGCTCTGCTCACCATCTGCCACCTCACCCAACCAGCAATCCCACTGAAGAGCTTACATACTCTTCAGCATTCTCAGAAGATATTTCCTTGTGTACATTGAGACACTACAGATCCCCTCCAACAATTCCTCCCTAATATTGTCCATACTACACTCCTTAGACATTTAATAAGTCAGTATATACTGCTCCTATAGGTAGCTAGTTTGCACATTAAATTGCATCTGATTTCTCCAACTATATTGTGTACATTTTGTGATCAAGACTAAGTCTTAATAATTATCATTTAAATGCTTGATTTTTGCCTATTTCCAAATAACTGGGAAAGTATATGATATAAAATAATTTGTAATTTAAGGCACACCATGAGATAGTCATGCTCCTAATTAGAGTGAGCTTAGTGAGGAATGTAGAGGAAACACAGAGTAATAAACGGTAAATGTAGTTATGAGTGTTGTTTCTGAAGACAGACTACCCAGGTGCGAATCTGTGGCTCCATCACTTACAAACAAGGTAACCATTAGCAAGTTACTTCATGTTTTTTGCTACATTATCTCCTATTGGAGCAGTATATTAATATGATTATGCCATATGACTGTTTCAATGAAAAAATAAGTAAATACATAAAAAGTGATTATAAAATTGACTGGTACATATTAAGCCCTCAATAAAGATTAGGTGTTGTTGCTGCTACTGTTGGTGGGCAGTCTATAGTCTCAAAAGAGATTTATTATTAATATTTTCTGCTCTCATGACTATTAAGAATAAAGTATGCAAGAAAACTCATATTTTCTGGTGGTACTTGCAAATCTGGTGTCAGGAAATACTACTAAAATATTCCAAATACTTAATATGTTTCTTTTGTCCCTCACAGCACTGAAGACTGCCCAAGACTTGTTCAAGATGTTAATAATATTTATTGGTTGGCATAACTTCTCATCTCTCAGATTCCAAATTTTAAAACAGTACTTAAATCACAAAGCTATTTTAAATATAGAAGTTGTTTTAGAAAACAAAATTTAAAAAAATATGTGTATAAACTTGTTTATGCTACATGAAAATGGAAAAACAGGATATCTAGAATGATAAGAGAAAACAAAAAGAAAAGATCACATAAATTTTGCAATTCAATATTATAGAAGATAGAGGTAAAACAGTGATATTTATCAAGAAAATATCATAACAATAAAAATTAAAGGTGGTCAAATAATATCTTCTCTTTTAATTTATTTATTTTTAATTAAAGGATAATTGCTTTACAATGTTGTGTTGGTTTCTGCCATATATCCATATGAATCAGCCATAGCTACATATATGTTCCCTCCCTCTTGAGCCTCCCCCCACTCCACCCCACCTCTCTACGTTGTCACAGAGCACCAGGTTTGAGCTCTCTGCATTACACAGCAAGTTCCTACTAGTTATCCACTTTACATATGATAACATATATGTTTCAGCGCTACTCTCTCAATTCATTCCACCCTCTCCTCCTCCACTGTGTTGACAAATCTATTCTCTATGTCTGTGTCTC
Source organism: Dama dama (assembly GCF_033118175.1). Classification (NCBI taxonomy): domain Eukaryota; kingdom Metazoa; phylum Chordata; class Mammalia; order Artiodactyla; family Cervidae; genus Dama; species Dama dama. The sequence goes on from NC_083711.1 coordinate 24,523,774, forward strand.
CACTGTTGCTCTGCAAATACGTTCATCATAACCATCTTTCTAGATTCCATATATATGTGCTAATATATGACATTTGTTTTTCTCTTTCTGACTTACTTCACTCTGTATAATAGGCTCTAGGTTCATCCACTTCATTAGAACTAATGCAAGTGTGTTCCTTTTCATGGCTGAGAAATATTCCATTGTATATATGTACCACAACTTCTTTATCCATTCATCTGTCAATGGGCATCTAGGTTGCCTCTATGTCCTAACTATCATAAATATGCTACAATGAACATTGGGGTACATGTGTCTTTTTCAGTTATGGTTTTCTCAGGGTAGTGGGATTGCCCAGTAGTGGGATTTGGGGGTCATAGTAGTTTTATTCCTAGTTTGTTAAGGAATCATACACTGTTCTCCATAGTGGCTTTACTAATTTAAATTTCTACCAATAGCTCAAAAGCGTTCCCTTTTCTCCACACCCTCTCCAGCATTTATTGTTTGTAGATCTTTGCTGATGGCCATTTTGAAAAAGTGGTCAAATAATATATTCCTGTTTGAAGTCATAAAAGCAAAAGGTAACACACTTTGAGACACTCTAAGGGAAAAAAGAGTCAAATTCTTCAACTAGTGATGCTGGGAAAATTGAACAGCTACATGTAAAAAAATGAAATTAGAACATTTTCTAACACCATACACAAAAATAAACTTGAAATGGATCAAAGACCTACATGTAATACCAGACATTATTAAACTCTTAGAGGAAAACATAGGCAGAACACACTTTTTGACACAGATCACAGTTTTGATCCACCTCCTAGAGTAATGAAAGTAAAAACAAAAATAAATAAATAGGACCTAATTAAACTTAAAAGCTTCTGCACAACAAAGGAAACCATAAACAAAATGAAAAGATAACCTACAGAATGGGAGAAAATATTTGCAAACAAAGCAACTGACAAGGGATTCATTGTTAAAATATACAAAAAACTCATGCAGCTCTATGTCAAAAAAACAAACAATGTAATAAAAAAAAATGGGCCATGCCAGGGCAGCATATCTAAACACATTTTTCCAAAGAATACATACAGATGGTCAAAAAGTACACAAAAGGATGCTCAACATTACTAATTATTAGTGAAATGCAAAGCAAAACTACACCTCACACCAATCAGAATGGCCATCATCAAAAAGTCTGCAAACAACAAGTGCTGGCGAGGGTGTAGAGAAAAGGGAACTCTCCTACACTGTTGGTGAAAGTGAAGTGAAAGTAAAAGTTGCTCAGTCGTGTCCAACTCTTTGAGAACCCATGGACTTTACAGTCCATGGAATTCTCCAGACCAGAATACTGGAGTGGGTAGCCTTTCCCTTCTCCAGGGGATCTTCCCAACCCAGGGATCAAACCCAGGTCTCCTGCAGTGTAGGCAGATTCTTTATCAGATGAGCCATCAGGTGGGAATGTAAATTAGTACAACCAATATGGAGAACAGTATGGAAGTTCCTTAAAAAACTAAAAATAAAACTACCATATGGTTATCACCTTTCTAAATTCCATATATATGTGTTAGTATGCTGTAATGTTGTTTATCTTTCTGGCGTACTTCACTCTGTATAAGGGGCTCCAGCTTCATCCATCTCATTAGGACTGGTTCAAATGAATTCTTTTTAATGGCTGAGTAATATTCCATGGTGTATATGTACCACAGCTTCCTTATCCATTCATCTGCTGATGGGCATCTAGGTTGCTTCCATGTCCTGGCTATTATAAACAGTGCTGCAATGAACATTGGGGTGCACGTGTCTCTTTCAGATCTGGTTTCCTCAGTGTGTATGCCCAGAAGTGGGATTGCTGGGTCATATGGCAGTTCTATTTCCAGTTTTTTAAGAAATCTCCACACTGTTTTCCATAGCGGCTGTACTAGTTTGCATTCCCACCAACAGTGTAAGAGGGTTCCCCTATATGCAAAACAGAAAAAGAGACACAGAAATACAGAACAGACTTTTGAACTTTGTGGGAGAATGTGAGGGTGGGATATTTCAAAAGAACAGCATGTATACTATCTATGGTGAAACAGATCACCAGCCCAGGTGGGATGCATGAGACAAGTGCTCGGGCCTGGTGCACTGGGAAGACCCAGAGGAATCGGGTGGAGAGGGAGGTGGGAGGGGGGATCGGGATTGGGAATACATGTAAATCCATGGCTGATTCATATCAATGTATGACAAAACCCACTGGAAAAAAAAAATAATAATAAAATAAATAAATAAATAAATCCACTTCTTACATGTCAAAAAAAAAAAAAAAAACTACCATATGATCTAGCAATCCTACTACAAGGCATATATTCAGAGAAAACTAATTCGAAAAGATACATGAACCCCAATGTTCATAGCAGCACTATTTACAATAGACAAGATACAGAAGCAACCTAAATGTCCATCAAGAGATGAATGGATAAAGAAGATGCAGTACTTAAATACAGTGGAATATTATTCAGCCATAAGAAAACACAAAATAATGCTATTTTCAGCAACATGAACGGACCTAGAGATTAGCATAACTAACTGAAGTAGATCACACAGAGAAAAAAAATATCATATGATATCACTTACATGTGGAATCTAAAAAATGATCCAATGAACTTATTTACAAAACAGACATAGAGTCACAAATGTAGTGAACAAGCTTATAATTACTAAGGGGGGGAAGAGGGGCATAATTTGGGAACTTGGGATTGACAAATAAGTACTACTACATATAAAACAGACAACTAATAAGGACCTATTGTATAGCATAGGGAACTGTACTCAGTACTCTGTGATGACCTAATGGGAAAAGGATCTTAAAAAGAGTGCTGTGCTTAATCACTCAGTCGTGTCCGACTCTGCGACCCCATGGACTGTAGCCTACCGGGCTCCTCTGTCCATGGGGATTCTCCAGGCAAAAATACTGGAGTGGGTTGCCACTGCCCCATCCTCATCCTCTTCCAGGGGATCTTCCAACCCAAGGATTGAACCAAGGTCTCCCACATTGCAGGCCGATTCTTTACTGACCAGGCCACCAGGGAAGTCCTAAAAAGAGTAGATATATGTATATATTTCTTGAAAACACATAAAAAAGAAAAGCAAAAAAATGACACTTTGATATACTCTAAGGAAAAAAAATCAAATTCTTGCAATAACTTGAATATAAAGTGAAAAAGAATACAAGAATTATGGTTGAGAATAAAAGTTTAAAATATGTTTGAAAACCACCTCTACTGAAAATCTGAAAGAGTCAGAGAACAAGGCCTGGAAGTGGAGGCAAAGGGGTAGGGAGAGAGAAAGAGAGAGAAAGAGAGAAGAATGAATGAACTGGATATTGACAAAATAGTTCCCCACTGTCATTTACCAAATTCTGTTTGGTGTGTATATATCTCTAACTACATAAGTTTATAGTACATTTCCACCCATGTATTCTATTTTATTTTACTTATTTGTACTTTTCTATAAGAAAATAACTTTTCAAATACATGAATAAAATGGTAAATTTGTAAGTTCAAGTGAACTCTAGTTTAGAAATGATGAATTCTTAGTGATAGTATTTGTATCATGAAAGTACACAATTGCAACCTGGCAAAGACATTAGTTTGATACACAAAAATATCCTGTGCCTATTTCTGCAATATACTAATACATCCATTTAAAAAAACAAAAACAAAAAAACAATGTGGCTTCTGTAGTGGATTTCCATTTGAAAGAAATAAGATATTCCTGACTAAATCTGTTGGCTTTCTATGAGGGTATGTTTCCTTCCAGCAAACCATTAGTTTCCCAGTGTTTGATGTTAGAAACAGTTCCTTAGTGAAAAACTGTACCATTATTGGCTTTCATCTTTTAAGTGGATTCCAATGGCAACCCACTCCAGTACTCTTGCCTGGAAAATCCCATGGACGGAGGAGCCTGGTGGGCTGCAGTCCATGGGGTCTCAAAGAGTCCGACAGGACTGAGCGACTTCACTTTCACTTTTCGCTTGCATGCATTGGAGAAGGAAATGGCAGCCCACTCCAGTTCTTGCCTGGAGAATCCCAGGGACGGGGGAGCCTGGTGGGCTGCCATCTATGGGGTCACACAGAGTCGGACACGACTGAAGCGACTTAGCAGCAGCAGCAGCAGCAGTGACTATGATACATATATGGGATCCAGGTTGGAATCTATCATTAATGCAATCTTAGTATGGAAATTGAGACAGATTTATTCTCTCTAAGCCTCCTTTCTTAAAATATATCATAATATAGGTTTGAAAATATAACTCAGCACAGTATCTGTAACATTTACAGTTCAGAAAAATAAACAGGTCCCTCTGTCCTTTACCCTTCCCACCCTCAAATATTCCTCCTCTCACTGTTATTCCACAGGCTTTTGGTGGCTTCCACAGCCATGGAAGTGGAGAGGAGTACATTTCTGGAAACATGACTATCCTTTCATCATCCTCCTATTCAACAGTGTTATACAGTTCATCTTTTTTTATAACTTGAATTGCAAAATCCTTTCTGTTGGTAAAGCTAAAACTGACTGGCTAGGTCTCCATCACATTACGCTTCATTTGCAGGTTCTCTTTCCCTGTTTTTTTTTTTGTTTGTTTGTTAATGATTTCTTTGCACTGTGACTGCTTAAAGTAACTCACTTGTTAGTAAAGGTTCTATCAGGCACCTGGCTTTTTCCCTCTTTGAAACACCCCGTAACACTCCTCTTCTTTGTAAGAATTCTTCATTCCAGAAGAGGAGGTCCCAGTATAGCAACCCCAAGGACCACCAGAGCCCATCTCCAGGACTCCTGACACCAGCCTTGATGGTTTTGAAATGTTCCATAAGAAGAGAAGACTTCAGACCCAACAACTGCCCCATCCTCATCAAGAATCTTACTTTGAGGACTTCTCTGGTGGTCCAGTGGTTAAGACTACACACTCTCACTGCAGAGATGCAGCCAAAATAAAGAAATCAAAACAAACAAACAACAAAAAGAGCCATATTTTGAGCTAACAGTGTAAGTTTTACTTATTGAACCCTTTCAGGAAGGACACAGTCTTGATGGCACTAGCCTGCTGTGGACTCCTTTGCCTGGCAAAGAAATAAAGCTACTCTTTTCTTTCTTACCCAAAGCTGTCTCCATGATTTTGATTCAGGGCTGGTATACAGAGATGGAGATTTCAGTAGCAGTATTAAAGGCCCCAAATCACGGCTCCAACTTGAGCTCTCCTATCCAATTTGCAATTCTTCTCTAGTCTATCTGCTGAATGTGCCGTGCTCATCACTTCTTCATGTCTATACAAGCTGTTCTTCCTAGCACACCCTCCCTTTCTCTCTGTATCTGAATCTTACCTGCACTCTTAGGAAGTCCGCCCAAGGCCCCTTTCAGTGGATAGCCTTCCCCAGGGTCTTAAACTGTGTTGACCTCTCTTCTTCAGAACCCTTTTAATCCTGGAGTGTGCTCTCACTCATCTGCATTAGTAATCTATACCTTTTGTGGTTAACAATGTTGTCATGTGTATTAGTTTTGGGACTCCAGGGAGATTATAAATACATTGTTAGATGTTTTATATGTTGTGGTTTATTCTTTCATAATGTGCAGCAAACTACAATACAGGACTAGCACAAGTATTTGCAAAGAATACACGTTTGATAAACATGAATTCTAATTCGGCTTCTCTGGTGGCCCAGTGGTAAAGAATCTGCCTGTCAGTGCAGGGGATGCAGGAGATGTGGGTTTGATCCCTGGGTCGGGAAGATTCCCCTGGAGAAGGAAATGGCAACCCACTCCAGTATTCTTGCCTGGGAAATTCCATGGACAAGAGGAGCCTGGGGGACTGCAGTCCATGTGGTCTGTACAACTTAGCAACTAAACAACAATTATTGCAAAATCTTTAAAGAGTTGAAAGATGAGAATCCTAAATTCCCTACATTCCCGGTGGCCACCATGCTGTTAAACCATTTTGACTCCTTTTCAATCTGTTCAATATATGTAATGAAGAATTTCAAATACTTTTGCTTGAATCATCTACCTAAATTACTTCTACTAATAATTAGCTAAATTTTACCCCATCAAAAGAGACTCACAAAAAAAGAGAATTTCTATTCTGTACTTTGGGCAGATGGAAGAGCAGCTACATATTTCATTTATCCTTTTAGGTGTTTATTCATTCATTTGATAACTATTTAGTAGAAGCCTTCTATATACAAAGGATAAACTTGCCGAGGAATGCTACCATTCTAAAATCTATTTCTTTATGCCTTGAAAATTTTATAATCTTCACAAATCCTCTATTCAATGCAAATACACTACAGGGAAGAAACATTTTGAACCACTGTTAGGTAACACCTTTACCAGTATCACTTGATCACCTTCTGGGTGCAAGAATGGTGCGTGGAAAAACAGAGCAAGTACTAAAAGATATGATACCTGGTAATGCCAACCCGCACCTATAAATGGTCTAGAAAAGGACCAAATCTCCTTCTGTAGAACTGGGCAGGGATGCGTCCAACTCTCTCCCATTTCTCTACTTTCTTGGCACCAATCTTCATATTTTATTCTCTCTGGGACACAGAAATTTTTCTACCTGGGACAGATCATAGAAAGAAAGGCAATTTCCAAAATAGCCCCAGGCAAACACCATCATTATCTTGTCCTTCACAAATGAGGTCCTTCTATTGGGGGGGGGAGGGGGGAGGGGAGGGAGACCTCTAACTTCTTTGCTATTCACAGTAACTTATTTAAACTTTTGGTCATTTAAAGTAAACAATGCATTTTGAGACCCCAAGCAAGTATAGTTTCCTTTGTCTAACCTAAAATGAAAACGATTTTTTTTTCGTTCCACAAAGGAAAAGCTAAATGTCCACAAAATGCCAATACAAATACCAGAGCCTGTTATGCTTAATTAGTTGGCCTAATATGAATGATCGGGTCAGGGAACGTCTGTGTACTTGCTCTTTTTTTTTTTTTTTGCGAACTTGCTTTTTAAGATTTTCATCAGTATCTTTCAGAACTGAGCTATGCAGTTTTGCTGCCCTCTTGAGGAGAGTCGAGTCATCACGTCTACTAATTGGATTCATCAGTATTCCCAATGCATTGTTTATTGAAACTGATTAACTGACTATATTAATCAAGTCACAAATTAAAATAATAATTATTGCAATACCAAATGTCTTCTAAAAATCTCAAAGAACTATTGATAAATAATCACTGTAATATTAAACTTCCAAATTAAAAATGCAAGTTATTGTGTCTATTATTTGCCCTTTATGGACAATTAATATGGAAAAATCACCTACTCAAAAGCATTCAGAAAGATGTTACATAACTATAGTCCTGGATTCCCTATATAAAATGCACTAAATAAAATAAACTCCATGGACTGTAGCCTACCAGGCTCCTCCATCCGTGGGATTCTCCAGGCAAGAATACTGGAGTGGGTTGCCATTTCCTTCTCCAGGAGATCTTCCCAACCCAGGGATTGAACCCGGGTCTCCCACACTGCAGGCAGACGCTTTACCATCTGAGCCACCAGGGAAGTCCTCCCTATATAAAATGCACTAAATAAAATAACTCCAAGTAAGAAATCTTTCAAATTCATTATAGATAAATTTATTCCTTTATTTGCAGGTGAATTTGAAATTTGTGGATATTCTGCAGGAATCATCGCTGTTTCCACAATTTAAATCTTTCTCCCGGTTCACAACAACAGAAGCAAATCACATAATCAGTAGTTCCCAGTTTATTTATTCAAACAGGATTTATTCAGAGCCTTCTATGAGCTTCTTCTGAATTATGCCAAAGGTCGGTTGAGAAACTGATGAATTATTTAACTCTCTTCTTCCATCCTATGATTCTCCCTCTGATGCTTCAAGTGTGTGACCAAATTTACACATGGCACAAAAGTCAGCTATCAGAATACTGGTCTCAGTGCATTCATCCTCTCTCCTTTTCCACCTGAACAATCAAGCCATTAATATGTATTAAGAACTCTCGTCCTGCAGTGTGAAAGTTCTAAAATTTTAAACTGAGGAACTGGGAGTCAACTTGGATTTTCTGCCACAGTCACTGCTCTGGACACACGTGCTGAACTGTGCCAAGTAATCACAGAAGGTCACACGAGATGGGCTTCACCGAGGTTGCCCCTTTGGCGGGATGGGTAAAACAGAGCACCTGGACTCTCCTCAGCCCTTTCCTCTTACTTTCACCCCGGTAAAAGGGGGAGAGATACCCTGGCACCTAGCGCCACCTCCCTTCAGCTTGGTTGCCAAATATCCCAACAATACACTCTTTATTTCAGCATCCCAGTGTTTTAGGGTTCACACTATTCTTTTCATAATTCCTGCCCCTAAAATTTCTTAACCCTGAGTCCCTAACATAGCTAGAAGTTGCTTGCTAAAATGGTATCAAATGGTATTAACTAATTCAGACTATGGGCATCATGAAGTGAAAATGGAAAATGTCTCTGTCTTCTTATGTAGCATTTCAACAAAGCCAAATAAGAAAGACCTTCATGGCAATATAGTTGATTTTACAGAATGGATATGATGGACAATGTATAACTGGACACCCGAAAGAGCATCATATTCCATAAGTTTTCCTTTACTGTGGAATGAATCCAAATAATCAACTTTGATTTTACCTAGAAAAAAGAAAATTTTGAATTTACACTGAGATAATCTCGTAAGGTACTGAAGGTTTATTACTAACCCCAGTTTGATTAATTCAGACAGCTTCTGCACACCCACTGCTCCAACCTAGTCCAGATCAACATCACCTCTTGCCTAGATTTGAACCACAAATTCCTACTGGTCTCCCTGACTCTGAGCATTTACCTGTTTCAACACGTTCTTCTTACTGCTGCTAGAATGACTACATCATTCATTCATCCAGAATGCCCTTGGAACTTCTGTTAAAGACACATCTCTTACCTTTAGATTCCTCAGGCATGAATCAAAATATGACTTCCTCTGTCTCTTAAAATCCATAATATGCAAGCATCCCTGGACACCCTGCTCCTCTTCCAAAGAAAAGGGAAGGAGGGACAGCATACCAACAACACTCTCCAAAGAATTCCTGGCTCTCAGCTTAATAAACAAGCCCTGAAATCCCAAAGATTAACACAGCATATGCTTTTTTTTTCACACATGTCACTGCTCAATGAGAGATAAAGTGGGATAAAGGCTCTGTTCCATTTAGTCTTTCAGGGACCCAGCTTCCATCCATTTAGTGACTCCTTCATTCCCCCTGCATCAGCAGGTGGATTCTTCACCACTAGTACCACCTGGGAAGCCCTTTTGGCTCAGACAATAAAGAATCTGCTTGTAATGCAGGAGACTCAGATTCAACCCCTGGGTCGGGACGATCCCCTGGAGGAGGAAATGGCAACCCACTCCAGTATTCTTGCTTGGGAAACCCCATGGACAGAGGAGCCTGGCGGGCTACAGTCCATGGGGATGCAAAGAGTCGGACATGACTGAGCAACTAACGCTATCACTTCAGTTTCATTCCCCCAAGATTCACAATCCCATTCCAGATCCTCTGCCTCCCACCTTCCAAGAAGCAAAGAAAGCAAGCGTGGAGTACTATGTCTAAGGCCCAGTCTGTAAGGGGCATATATCACTTCTGCTGAACACACCCTTCCTGTGACATCTAATTTTATATGAAACTTTCAGGGTACTTTTAGATGAGATTGACATTTAAATCAATGAACTTTGAGAAAAGCAGTCTCTCCTCCATAATGTGGGTGGTCCAAATCCAATCAGTTGAAGATATGAATAGAATAAAAGGAGCAGTCTCTCTAAGCCAGAGAGAATTTTGCAGCCTACTGCCTTCAGACTTCATCCGTGCCATCACTTCTCCTGCGTCTCCAGCCTGCCAACCATCACTGCAGATTTTGGACTCAGCAGCCTCCATAAACATGAGCCAAGTCCTCATAATAAATTTCTTTATATGCATAAACATATACAGACACCCACCACACACACACACACATATCCTGGTAGTTCTGCTTCTCTGGAGAACCCTAACTAACACATCCTCTTGGCCAGAATGCAGGCCCCTAACTGCAAAGGAGCTTGGAAGTGTAGCTTGGTAGTGTGCCCAGGAGGAAGAGAAGAGACACAAATTGTGAGCGTCAGCACTTTCTAAAACAAACATCTGATCATATAACTTCCCTGTAATAAGGGACACTTCCTATTGCCTTGGAACAACATCCAAACTCATTGGCAAGTCAGAGATCTCCAAATTCTCATCTTTTTCTACATTTCCAGCTGAGCCTCTGACCGGCTGCCACAACACCCTGATGAGTTTCATCTGATGGGTCTCACTCTCTGTTGATTCTTTCTCCTAAGTTATTAATGACAATGGCTAACACTTATTGAGCACTCACCATCTGCCAGGTACTGTACCCCTCTTATTTAATTCTCACAACAACCCTGTCAGGTATTATTACAAATACTTTACAGATGGAAAAAGCATGTCACAGAGAACTTGGTAATTCAACCAAGGTCAGACAGCAAGTAGACAGAGAAAAAGGACTCAAATTCCTCATCCAACTTGAAAACCTCCTTCATCTCCAGTTTCTCTTTACCCTAATCTACCACCATTGCCTCTTCATCTGCGTAACACCTTATCATCCTTAGACTATCAACTGAATTCTCTTCCTTCAGGAGATTTTTATAACTCCATAGCCTTTATCATGTCTACCTGCTAAAGCTTTTAAGGGACCTTTTATAACCCCTATGATTGCACATGCATTGCAATTACTTGTATAGATGTCCATCAACTCCTTTAGAATTTAGGTTCAAGATGGCAGAAGTATACATACACACACACCAGGAAAAGATGACAAAATATTTCATTTACAATATTAACAAAAAGATATGTAGTGTACTAAATATCTCTTATTTGCCCCTTCCGATCCACCCTTTACCTTTTGTCTTTGTCAGTTCAAGCTGTTATAACAGCACCATAAACTGGGTGGCTTATTGATAACAGGAATCTATTTCTCACAGTTCTGGAGGCTGGAAGGCAGGTGGTCAGATTTTAGAGAGAGCTCTCTTCTGGCCTGCAGACTGATGATTCTTGTTATCCTCACATGGCAGAAGCTGGGCTAAAGGACTCTCTAGGATCCCTTTAATTAATATATGACCACTAATCCCTTACAAAATCTACCCCCATGATTACATTTTTAAAGGCTCCACATCCTAATACCATCATGCTGGGAGTTAGGATTTCAACATAGGAATCTGGGGAAGACACGAACATTCAGTTCACTGCCTTCTAGCCGTGGCCCCTCAAATTTATGTCCTTCTCGCATTCCATCCCAATAACCCAAAAGTCTTATTAATAACTCATTCCAGCATCAACTTTGAAGTCCAAAAGTCCAAAGTCTTATCTAAAAATCATCTAAATCAGATAGGAGCAAAATTCCTCATACTGAAGCATACTGAAGCTCATACTGAGCTCATACTGAAGCAAAATTCCTCTCCAGCTGTGAAACAATGAAATCCTGTGCTTCTAAAATACAATGGTAGGAAAGGCACAGGACAGACATTCCCATTTCAAGTGGAAGAAAAAGGAAAGAAGGAAGGGGTGATGCAAGTTAAAAACCTAGCAAGGTCACCAGCCCAGGTGGGATGCACGAGACAAGTGCTCCGGCCTGGTGCACTGGGAAGACCCAGAGGAATCGGGTGGAGAGGGAGGTGGGAGGGGGGATCGGGATTGGGAATACATGTAAATCCATGGCTGATTCATATCAATGTATGACAAAACCCACTGGAAAAAAAAAAATAATAATAAAAAAAAAATAAAAATTAAAAAAAAAAAAAAAAAGAATGGGGAAAACAAAATGCTTAAGAAAAATATGAAAAATGATTGGTTGTCAGATAATTAAACTAAATAGCCAAAGAATGAAAAAAAAAAAAAAAAAAAAAAACCTAGCAAGGCAAACTGCCTGAGACATTAAGACGCCAGAATAATCCTTTTTGGCTCCATACTCTGCCTCTCACTCCCTCTAAGTGATTCCACTCTCTGGACCCGCTGGGGTGTCACTATCACCCTACATTTTGGCAGGGCATTGCCCATGCTAAATTTCTCTCTGCAGTGGGTGCCACTCTGTCAGGATGAGGGTTGCACCTCCAGGACTCCACTGAGTTTGAAATCAAGGTTGATACAATCCTGTCCCCAGGGCCCAAGTATTCAGTGGTAACCCTGATGATCTTCTGAATTGCCTTCAGGGGTCTTCTTCCCTTGTATAGAAGAATAGCATGTGTTTACATTCAAATAGTTTTATGGGCCAGTCCTGTAGGATCTAAGAAGTCTGACAGACTTCCCTCATTTTGTTCCATTTTCTCTGCTTCTTTTAGTCCCAGCTGGCAGTTTTTCTCCTGGTATAATCCTAATCTCTATTCTTACTTTTTGTTGAGATGGTAGATTAACTCAATGGTTCACATCCCTTAAGTGTTTTCTTCCAAACACACGCACCTATCTTTTGTAACATGGATAGGCTAAGCATATCCTAAATTTCCAAGCTCTGGTTCCTGTATGCACAATGATTTTATCTTCAGAGCATTTCTATCTCCTCACAGTCTACTGTAAGCAGTCAGGAGGAGTCAGGCTTCTCCCTCAACATTTTCTTAGAAATCTCTCCAGTTAAATATCCAGTTTCATCACTGGCACATTCTACCTTCCACAATGTAGAAATTCCACAAAATTTTGCCACTTTGTAACAAGGATCACCTTTCCTCTATTGTCCAATAACATATTCCTCATCTCTATCTGAGATCTCATTAAAATGGCCTATGCTTTGCATTTTACACCAACATTCTCTTCATGAGTAATTAGGTATTCTCTAAGAAGAAGGAAGCTTTCTCTATAGCTCTCTTTCTTCTGAGTTCTTATCAGAACCACCTTTAAATGTCTATTTACAACTATCCCCATTTCTTCTAGTACCCATCTCAAAACTCTTCCAGCCTATACCCATTATCCAGTTTCAACCACATTTTTAGGTATCTATCACAGCAGCATTCCCACTTCCTGCTACCAATTTCTGTCTTAATCCAGGCTTTCATAGCAAAGTACCATAGACTGGGGTGGTTTATAAAAGCACAAATTTATTTCTTATAGTTCTAGAGGCTAGAAGTCTACTAAGATCAGAGCACCAGTACGGTTGGGTTCCGGTGAGGAATCTTTCCTAGGATACATACTGCCAACTTTTCGTTGTATCATGTCCTGGTGGAAAGAGGGTGAAAGAGAGCTCAGAGTTCATTTTGTAAAGGCACTAATCCTATTGTGAGGGCTTCATCCTCATGAACTAATTATCTTCAAAAGTATCTACTTCCTAATACAGTCACATTCAGGATTAGGATTTCAACACATCAGTGGGGGCACAAACATTCAGTTCATTGCACCCTTTTCTACTCTTCTCTGCATCTAAGGAGGCCAACATCTGTGGGCCGTGTCTCCCTTGCCCTCTGCTTCTGTTGGGTTTGTCCAACAGGAGGGCATGGAAGGTAACCACAAGGTAAGCAAAGAGCAAGGCTGAGGTATTTCCTCCTTCATTTGTCCCTGTCCTTCTATGGATGTCCACAGTTCCTGAACACCAGTCTTCTCCTATAAGTGTTCCCTCCAATATCTGGTAACCCTTCCTTCCCACTCTTGTCTATTCTCTTTTATCAATAATTCGGGGATGTTTCATTGCCCATTATTGAGTTTTCTTATCCCTTTCCCACACCTTTAAAAAAAATAGCCCATTCATTAAACTCTCCTTCATTACTTCATTTGAGTATTTGCTGTCTCTTTCTTGCCAGGACCCCGATTAATACACACAGCAGAAAATTTAGTAAGAAACGTGCAAAATTTGCATTAAGAAGCTTTAAAACACTAGCAATGGACACAAAATAGGCACAAAATATAAGTGTAAAAGCATAAAATGTTTTCCTTGAACAGGAAAACTCAGTCTAATACAGGTGTAAATCTCCATTAAATTATCCATAATTTTAAGTTGATTTTAGTAAAAATACTAGCAATACTTATAACTAAAGAAGTCAATCTTAAAGTTTATATTAAAATTAAATAAGCAAAAATACAAAGGAAAATTCTGAAAACAAGAGTAACATCAAAGAACCAGCCCTATTGGTTACATGAAAGTGTTAGTCGCTCAGTCATGGCCAACTCTTTTGCAACCTCATGGACTATAGCCCGCTAGCTCCTCAGTCCATGGAATTCTCCAGGCAAAATACTGGAATGGGTTGCCATTTCCTTCTCCAGGGGATCTTCTTGACCCAAGCATCGAACTCAGGTCTCCTGCATTGCAGGCAGATTCTTTACCATCTGATCCACCTATAAAATAAGTTATAAAGCTACAGTATCAATAATAACACAGTTCCTATTCAAGAATTGATTTAAAAATTCATTGAAATAAAAAAGAAAGTCCAAACATATGTCAGAACTTTAGTATGTCATAAAATGTTTCAAATCAGTTGAAAAAGATAAATTGGAATTTGGGTGACTTCTACTCAGACTTATGTTTCCACTTAGACACACTAAAATATTTCACTAAATCTACCACAAAAACGATTCTCAACAAACACCCTCCCTTTTATTCACCATCCCTTTATTTGCCCCTAGGAAGAAGCTCTCCTTCTCATCTATGTTTTTATTCCTAAAAGCCACCACTGGGATCTTGATTCATTCAAAGACCCTCCCAGAATTTCTTCTTTTTTTACTTTTTTTTTTTTTCCTGGCTGCACTGCACAGCTTACAGAATCCTTGTCTGCCAACTGGGGATTGAACCCTTGGCTTTGGCAGTAAAAGTACAGAGTCATAACCAGTGGACCACCAGAGAATTCCCTTTCTCTCAGCATTTCTAATAGTTCCTATCTCTTCTCATACCAACATCCTCAGGCCTCTGGTCTTGTATCTACCTTCAACCCATCCCACAGGTATATTCCAGATTCATTTTCCTGCCTTTATCAAAACTTCATTGTTCTTTTTTGACTATGAAACGTAACAGGTCCTTCTTGCTTTAACATTCAAGCACTTCAAAATATGGCACTTAAAGAAAATGGTCAAGCTAAGGGTTCTTAATGGTCCTCTATAGGTATGTCACTAGTGATTAAAGTATTACTGAGTTCTAGGTTTACGAAGGTCAAAGACCAGCAGCACAGTGTATAAGTAAAGATTCAACCAGGAATTAGAAACCACTCTACATATTTAAAACAGAGGGAACTGTGTGTAGGAAATTGATAGTGCAAGTGAGGCAAAAGCTGAGAAGGCAAATAGGGTTGGTAAAGCAATCTAATGACACCAGTAAGCTAGAGGAACCAAAGGAAGAGGTAGTGTTATAGGAGCCCCAGCGTTGGGTCACCCAGAAAAACTTGGAACCAGGGCAAGCATCATCACAGAAAGCAGGAACCACAGAGGAGATGCAGGTGATGCCGGAAATCCCACCCAGGGCAAAGAGATAGAGGGGACATGTCCCATTTCCCACGGTATATCCATCCTCTCATACTCTGGTCTTATCTTGCCTTCTTTCTGTAGCCTAACTTTTGTCCTGCAGCCTTGACCTTCAGACTGCTCCCCTGGTCTGGACTTGGCTCAGGTGACCCTCACATCCCAGCATCTTCAATGCTTTCTGCCACTCCACATTCCGGCCCACCTTCACAGCACCAGCAGTTCAGCTCTCTGGACTTTGCCTGAGTGGGGTTTCTGACACTTGCAAATGAGACAGTCCTGATCCAATATATTAATATCGATGCAGTCTGTCATCTGTTCATAAATCTTACATTTCATGCCTAAAAATAATGATTTTCTTTTCTTTTACTTTCTCATTTTCTATTCATTTTCATCACTGGTAATGTCAGTTGACATTCTTTTCAGAGTTACTGTTCACAAAGAAATGCTGTTTTAATATTTCATCAGGCATTATGTTCATAAGGACAAGTAGAAATAACACAACTCCTGTGAATTAGAAATGCCGCACCGTCTTCTGTTGTTGTCTAGGCGCTCAGTCATGTCCGACTCTTTGTGACCCTATGGACTGTAGCCCGCCAGGCTCCTCTGTCCATGGAATTTCCCAGGCGAGAATTCCTTTTCCAGGGGATCTTTCTGACCCAAGGATCAAACCTGCAACTCCTACATTGCAGGAGGATTCTTTACCACTGAGCCACGTGGGTTATAAAGCAGCAGAGATGACTCACAACATCAGCAACACATTTGGCCCAGGAACTGCTAATGAACGTACAGCACAGTGGTGGTTCAAGAAGTTTTCAAAAGGAAATGAGAGACTTGAAAATGAGAAGTGTAGTGGCTGGCCATCGGAAGTTGACACCAAACAATTGAAAGACATCATCAAAGCTAATCCTCTTGCAACTACACAGGAAGCTGCCAACGAACACAGCATTGACCATCCCACAGTTCTTCAGCATTTGAAGTGAACCGGAAAGGTGGCAAGCCTTCATAAGTGGGTGCCTCCTGAGATAACTGAAAATAAAAACATCATTGATTTGTAGTGTCGTCTTCTCTTATTCTATGCAACAACAGCAAACCATCTCTTGATTGGATTATGACATGCCATGAAAAGTGATTTTACATCACTACCAGTGACAACCAGCTGAGTGGTTGAGCTGAGAAGAACTCCAAAGCCCCTCCCAAAGCCGAACGTGAACCAAAACAAGTCATGGTCACTGTTTGGTGCTCTGCTACCTGTCTGATCCACTACAGCTTTCTGAATCCTGGCGAAACCATTACATCTGAGAAGCATGCTCAGCAAATCAATGAGATGCACCAAAAACTGCAACGCCTGCAGCCAGTATTGGTCAACAGAAATGGCTCAGTTCTTCTCCGCGACAACACCCAACCTCAAGTCGCACAACCAACACTTCAAAAGTTAAATGAATGGTCTACGAAGTTTTGCCTCATCCGCCATATTCATTTGATCTCTCACCTACCAACTACCACTTCTTCAACCATCTTGACAATTTTATGCAGGAAAAATGCTTCCACAACCAGAAAATGTTTTCCAAGAATTTCTCAAATCCTGAAGCACAGACTTTTATGCTACAGGAATAAACAAACTTATTTCCTGTTGGCAAAAATGTGTTGATTGTAACAGTTCCTATTTTGATTAATAAAGATGTCTTTGAGCTTAGTTATAATGATTTAAAATTCACAGTCAGAAACCACTATTATATTTTTATCAAACTTAATAGTTAGACCGAAAAATGTCAGCTTGTTTTTTTTGTTTTTCAAATTCTTACTAGAACTGGCAGAGGCAGGTAGTAGATGGAAGTTGACATTACCTAAGACAGAAAATGAGTGAAGCATGAATTTATGCAAATGGTCAAAATATATGTCTCTCGTTTTTGACAAAACGCTGAAGGGATAAGTGCTATATATAAGCATTATACACCAGTAAATATAACTTTATAGTTATAGTACTATATATAAGAACTATACACCAGTAACTCTAACTTTGGTACCAGAAAAGCTAGCAGACTGTAATAAACTACTGAATATACAGAGAGAGATGTGTACACATACACACAGGTACAGGCATACCTCAGATCAGATTTGGTACCAGACCACCACAATAAAGAGAATATCCCAATAAAGTGTGTCATGCAAGCAGTATGGTTTTTTGGTTTCCCAATGTACAGTAAAGTTACATTTACACTATATGGTAGTCTATTAAGTGTCCAATAGCATTATGTCTAAAACACAACGTACATACTTTAGTTAAAAAATACTTCATGGCTCAGAAATGCCAACCATCATCTGAGTCTTTGATAAGTTGTAATCTTTTTGCTGGAAGAGGGTCTTGCCTCAATGCTGATGGCTGCAGACTGACCAGGATGGTGGTGGCTGAGGACTGGGGTAACTGGCAATTTCTTAAAATAAGACAATGATGAAGTTTGCCACATTGATTGACTTTTCCTTTCACAAATGATTTCTCTGTAGGCATGCAGTGCTATTTGATAGCATTTTATCCACAGTAGAATTTCTTAGAGTCGTCTCAAACCCTACATCTGCTTTATCAACTAAGTTCATGTAAATCCTAAATTCTTTGTTGTCATTTCAACAATCTTCACAGCATCTTCACCAGGACTAGATTCCATCTCAAAAAACTACTGTCTTTACTCATCCATAAGAAGCAACACTTCATGCATTAAAGTGTTATCCCAAGATTGGAGAAATTCAGTCACATCTTCAGGCTCTGCTTCTTATTCTAGTTCTCTTGCTATTTCTACCACATATGCAGTTGTTTCTTCCACTGAAATAGTGAACTCCTCAAAGTCATCCAGGAGGGCTGGAATCAACTTCTTCCTGATTCCTGTCAGTGTTGATACTGTGACCTCTCCCTCGAATCATGAGTGTTCTTAATGATATCTAGAATGGTGAATTCTTTCCAGAAGGTTTTTGATTTACTTTGCCCACATCCATCAGAGTGATCACTATATGGCAGCTATAGAACTACAAAATGTATTTCTTGTATAATAAGACTTGAAAGTCAAAATTACTCCTCAGTCCATGGGCTGCAGAATGGATGTTGTGTTAGTAGGCATGAAAACAACATTAATCTCATATATGTCTATCAGAGCTCCTGGATAACAAGGTGGATTGTCAATGAGCAGCAATATTTTGAAAGAAATCTCTTTTTCTGAGCAATAGGTCTCGACTGTGGGCTTGAAATATATCAGTAATCCATGTTATAAGCAGATATACTGTCACCTAGAATAAATGAAACACCTATTGTTTCATTTATAGATCACAGCAGAGTAGTTTTAGCATAATTCTTAAGGGTCTAGAATTTGCAGAATAGTAAATGAGCACTAGCTTCAATTTAGAGTCACCAGCTGCATTATCCCCTAACAAGAGAGTCAACCTGTCCTTTTAAGCTTCGAAGCCAGGCATAGACTTTTTCTCTCAAGCTGTGAATGTCCTAAACAGCATCTTCTTCCAATATATGGCTGTTTCATCTATAACAATCTATTGTGGACAAATCTTAGCCCACAAGTCACATGTGCAAGAGATAGAATTTTATTTTTTGGAATTCAGCTCATTATCTGTTTAAAGCTTTCATTCAAAAACTAAATCTCATGCAATACAAGGCTCTGCAGCCACCCCCAACCACCTCCCCTCCACTGGAGTGAGGAGGAAACTAAGGCAGGATCAGTAACAGTTCCCCAAGTAGCCACAGCAGAGCCAGAAATGAAAGGAAAACTAGGTAATGTTGATCTTGTGTTCACTTAAAATTTTGACATTTTGTTCACTGTGCATGTTTACATTAATTTTGAGCTTTCACACATTGCATTAAAATATTATTTATTAATATCTTGACTACTGAGTTCGTTGGTACCCCATTAAATTTTGTACCAAGGTGGGTGACTCATGTTTCACCCTTGTCTCAACCTTATTCTTTCACCCTGAGATCAAGTCTCATCTCCAGAAGCTTATATAGTTGTGAAGGGTAGAGAGAGTGGGCTGGAGATGTGAAGTTGTCATCCAGCAACACAAACTTTCTTTGAGGTGCATGTTGTTACCTGGTTCAAGGTTATTAAACTACATAAGTTTCTGGCAGGTCATCTGGCCTCAGTTTCAAGACCCTTCAAAACTGGCCCTTATTCCATCACTCTCATGCCCAGGCCAAGTTTCCCAGAAAATACCCATCTGCAATCCCATAGCACTCTGGGGTTTCAGATCAATTATTAGTATTGTCTGAGATACTTAAACCACTTCTGACTTGCTCTTACATTCAGAGAAGTAGTTCAACTCTTCTGCATGACACAAAAAGATGGGCAAGAGCCCTGGAAGGTTGACCAAGGACCATTTTCTTGGACACATCACACTACAAATTTTACACTTGATGTGTAATTGCAGAAGATGTCCAGTCCTTGACAGTCCATCTTACTTTCCCAGGTTCCACCTGGAAATGGAGGCACAGGTCCTAAGGGTGCTGATTTTAACAACTAACTCTCCAGGGTAGGATGAAAGAGCATTTGTCAATTTCCAGAAAGGAAAACTCTCACTGGGTCTGATATCAAGTTATCTGTGTGATACCAACAAGCTCACACCACTCCTAAAAATGTGACAACTGGTTCTCTGAAGTGGAGACAAGGGAGACCCAGCACACTACAGCACAGGTCTCCTCGATTTCAGAGCCCTCAATACTATCCGTCTAGTGAAAGCCATGGTTTTTCCAGTAGTCATGGATGGATGTGAAAGTTGGACCATAAAGAAGGCTGAGCACCAAAGAGCTCATACTTTCGAACAGTGGTGCTAGAGAAGAGTATTGAGAGTCCCTTGGACAGTAAGGAGATCAAACCAGTCAATCCCAAAGGAAGTCAACCCTGAATATTCATTGGAAGGACTGATGCTGAAGCTCCAATACATTGGTCACTTGATGCAAAGAGCCAACTCATTGGAAACGACCCTATGAAAGATTGAGGGCAGGAGGAGAATGGGACAACAGAGGATGAGATGGTTGGATGGCATCACTGACTAAATGAACATGAGTTTAAGCAAACTCCAGGAGAGAGTGAAGGACAGGGAAGCCTGAGGTGCTGTAGTCCATGGGGTCACAAAGAGATGGGCACGACTTAGTGACTAAACAATAATCCTATCTGAGATCTTTGTCATTTGGAGGTGGAGGGCAAGGAAGGCAAAAAAGCAAGTGCTAGCCTCCAGTTTTCAGTGACAGCCTCATATCTAATCCCTTGTTTGCCTTCTCACTCTTTCTTCTCTGGCCAAGAAAATGAGGAGCAGAAAACAACCCTTTATCTAGTTTTCCAAATCCATTGACTACTGGAAACAGAAATAGATTAGCCAAGAACGTACCTCTTTTGTAATCTGATTTATCTGTTTGTCCCTTCCCTACAGCAATGTAGTCAGAATGTCTAACTGTTGAAATGGAGGAAACTGGATTTAGGAAATCTTTAAAAAAAAAAAAAGTTATCAATTTAAATCTCAATATATATTATTTCACCATGCAGTCAAAATAATCTCCAAAAGATAAGTGAAATAATAATCTCTTACTTAATAACTTATCATTTACTTGATCATGTTGACCTTAAACAGACTGCCAGATATTTCTCCAACAAAGGTGGCTTTTATCAAGATCAGCAGAGAATTGCACTTTGGGACATAGGGCCAAGGTGAGCCACAGGCAAGAATCCATGTGGCAAGGGAACTTTTAAAGAGGGGAAAAGAAAGCTGGGAGGGCTATGTGTGTGTGTGTGTGCTCAGCTGTGTCCGACCCATCGAGAACCCATGGACTGTAGCTTGCCAGGCTCCTCTGTCTATGGAATTTTCCAGATAAGAACACTGGAGTGCGTTGCCATTTTCTACTCCAGGGGATCTTCCTGACCAAGGGATCAAACTTATGTCTCTTGTGTCTCCTGTATTGGCAGGCAGATTCTTTACCACTGGCGCCATGTGGGAAGGCTATGATATACAAATAATCCATGGTTTTTCACTGGCTAAGTCCTTGTCAGGGAGGAAGAGAAGTCTTTTGTCATTCTATTGGGCTCTGCTATCATCACAGGCAGGAGAACTCCCTCTTCTGCTCTCTCAACTCTGTTTAATCAAGGTTTCTGTTTAGCAATCTTCTTCATGTGACACAGATTTATAGCATGCTATTACAAGCTCATTAAGTGTCAGAGTCTGTGAGGTACTAAATATACAAAGTTGGGTATTCCTGGTTAATCTTGAGTTCACAAATCTCACAGTCTGTACAGTATTTAATTTTAAATATACAAGATATACATATTACAATAAATTATATATATAAATATATAAACAACATGCATACCTACATAATAAATACATATACATACTATTTTATACACACATATGTGTAGTGTACATAAACTTAGGTGTTAAAACAAAATCAAACAAATAAAAGAAAATGATTTATTGTAAAAATCACCTTTACAGAGGGGTAGGGGAGAGTTTTGTGCTCAGGAAGAGCCTTTTAGATGTTGGCAATATTCTATTTCTTGACCTGAGTGGTACTTACATTGAGGTTCCTTGATTGGTAGCATATATTTATAGTTTCATGTTCTTTTTATTATCTTATTTTCCTACTTTAAATGCCCCCTAGTGGTTTTGCTAGTTGACTATGTCAAGAATTTTTCTTTTTATAGCTCGTATTTTTAGTCCTAA
The DNA here is from genome assembly GCF_033118175.1 of Dama dama. Lineage (NCBI taxonomy): Eukaryota > Metazoa > Chordata > Mammalia > Artiodactyla > Cervidae > Dama > Dama dama. The sequence continues at coordinate 24,545,929 of NC_083711.1, forward strand.
GCATAGTCATTTTCTAGGTTTCCCAGCAAGTTGAGTTTTTAATATTTCTGAGGGTGGTTGTTTAGAGACAGTTATCTTTGAGTTTTTTTCTCCTCAGAACTATATACATTTAGCCCTTATTTTCTTTTCTTAACAGAATGGATATGTTCTATCCTTCTCACCAATAGGATGCTAAATTAATTTATGCTGGGATCAGTTTTCAAGATGGCCCAGGCTTGAACAAAAAGGTACTTTCTTGTGCATGAATTTTCAAAAACTCTAGGGTATGTGAAGTGACCAGTACACTGAAGACAGGCTATGGTCCTGCCTTTTGGGAGGCTGAAGCCTGGGGCTGGAATGTCAACTCAGATCTGTGAATAGAGGAAGCTTGGACCAGCAAGAACCGTCAGTGATGCCAAGAATTAGGCGCCACCTGGGAAGCTGAGGATATTCCATAAATTAAAAGGGAGCAACAGAAGGAAAAATCTGTCCAAATTTCTCAAGGTTTCTGACCAGAGAGCACTGCCTACGTGTTCAAAAGGCTCACAGCAGTTTAGAATTACTATTAGCTCATACTCAGCTACTTACTAGTAATGTGCAACTCACTCCACCTCTGAGCTTGCTGCCTCGCCAGTAAAAAAGGGAATAATAACAGTAACTACTTCAGAGAACTTTCACATAGAACTGATCACGTATGTTGAGCACTTGGTACATATAAAGGTACCAGATTATAGCAATATATTCATTTTAACAAAATTACACAGTAAAACAATTTGGATGTTAGATTTATTTTGTTGGCATTTTACTGTGGAAACTCCCTAGAAGACAATACTGTATTTATTACCCAGGGGGAGATGTTTCGTGTATACCTTAAGGTTGCCTAATACTAAAAGAAAGAAGGAATTATAACTGATTGGCAGATTCCATCTAGAACATACCATCTGCAATATTTATGTCAAGAAAAATAATTAAGCATAAAAAATGTTATCTTTATAAAGAACATTACAGCATACTGACACATGTATATGGAATTTAGAAAGGTGATAACGATAACCCTATATGCAAAACAGAAAAAGAGACACAGAAATACAGAACAGACTTTTGAACTTTGTGGGAGAATGTGAGGGTGGGATATTTCAAAAGAACAGCATGTATACTGTCTATGGTGAAACAGATCACCAGCCCAGGTGGGATGCACGAGACAAGTGCTCCGGCCTGGTGCACTGGGAAGACCCAGAGGAATCGGGTGGAGAGGGAGGTGGGAGGGGGGATCGGGATTGGGAATACATGTAAATCCATGGCTGATTCATATCAATGTATGACAAAACCCACTGGAAAAAAATAATAATAATAATAAAAAAAAATTAAAAGTTATTACAAAAAAAAAAAAATGTTATCTTTAAATTGCTCTGAGCGCACATTCCAACATATATTTCTAAAAATCCACAGAAATTCTCAAGCCCCATGTGCAGAAGACATAGGGAACTTTCATCTTTTATTATTCTGCCTGTGCTTTCAGGTCTCATGCCTTCAGCAAAGCTTTTAAAATAACCTCTCATAAAAAGCTTCACAACTCACAAGGACAGTAGCGAGGTCATAGGGCCATCAATTAAGTGACAAGAACTAAGTCTCAGAAACCTTCTTTCAGTCCTTGAGCTAGACTAACTTCACTCTAACTCTCAACAATTGGTGTATCCAGGCTCCATGGATTTTGCTACCTAATTTTCCAAAATAACAGTTGAGGTGAATTGTAAAACTACTGATACTTCATCTCTGACTCGTATGCTGTCACCTAGAAAGCCGCCCAGGGCATGCCACAGTCCTCACTATCACCAAACAAATGGGAATTCGCTTCCCTTCACTATAGCTCCTTTTCTGTCCTCCTTGGTCTCTTCAAACTATACTCACACTCGTCCCATCCAGACCCTGAGCATTAGTTCCAGGGATTCCATATCTTTACACAATATTTCAAATTTTATGTGATTCCAGTGAGCGACTTCACTTTCACTTTTCACTTTCATGCATTGGAGAAGGAAATGGCAATTTTCTTGCCTGGAGAATCCCAGGGATGGGGGAGCCTGGTGGGCTGCCATCTATGGGGTCACACAGAGTCAGACACGACTGAAGCGACTTAGCAGCAGCAGCAGCAGTGTAAGAAAATGCTGGAAGGACTTCACTGGTGGTCCAGTGGCTCAGACTCCAGGCTCCCAATGCAGGGGGTCCAGTTTGATTCTTGGTTGGGGCACTAGATCCCACATGAGTCTGCATGCTATAACTAAAAATCCTGCATGCCACAAATAAGACCCAGATCAGTCAAATGAATAAATGAATATAAATATTAAAAAAAGAAAACAGTAGGACTCTCCTCCAATTACTGCCACAGTCTGATGACCCCCTTCCCCATTTATTTACCTTATTAATAAACTAAATAATCCCCCCAATTTAAAAATAATTCCTTTCATCAATCAATCAACCAATGTTATTTCATTACCCTAATCAATCAATCACTGACCCAATCAACAACTGCTGCTTCATTACCTCACTATGGTTCTTAGGTCCTTACTGTTTTACTTACTCCCCCTCTTCACCCCTCAGTCCTAACTCGTTTCTCCTCACTCAGTTGCCACCAGAAGGAACCTAGACTGCCTCAGTACTCATATCACACCACCATTTGTTTCTTTATCCTTATCCCAATACATCTGTTGAATGTTTCCTGTTCAGTGTTAATGCTCTTTAGGGCTAATAATCCTGTAAGATATTTTGAGGCCCGTGGGGCAGGATCTTGTCTGCCTGGTCAACTGCTTTGTACCAGCACCTAACCCAGTGCCTGACACGCAGTGAGTCAGAAACAGGGAAGCGTCTAAAATGTTATCCTACTTGAAAGCCACTAAGTCGGTCAGCACAATTTCATTCATGCTGATAGAAGACATGAGACTCTGGGTCAGAAATGAAGGACAGCTTACCAATCATAACAGAAGCAGAGGCCAGAACACTGGCACTTCTGCCCCAGTTCCCTGAGCCGACCCCAGTCCTGTAGGGTGACAGCAGAGGGCTCAGATGATAGCTGCACTCACAGCTGGGTTCTGCTACAAGACATGAACCCTGAGTGCAGAGAACCCAAAGAGTGGTACAATGACAGTAAGAGCGTCTGTCCTTCACTCCAGAGGGAGACTCGATGTCTACTTTCCAAGGCCATTCCCTATATGAACATCCATGGAAGGATATTCTGGGACAAAGGGCAGCCAGTGCTTCTCTCGTAAGACGTGCAGGAACACAAGAGACCCATGAAAAACTGACTGCCAACAAGCAGAGGATCAGAAAATATTTGTTGACTGAATTAATAAATAAACTAGAGCATCAGTTGAGCATCCATGGTGGAATTAAAAATGTAAAATAAAAAATAAATAAGTAAAATAAATTTTTAAAAAATAATAAAATAAGAAGTCTCCTTTTTTCATTCCCAAAGCCCCTTCCTTACCCAGTGGTTGGCAAAGATTAACAACCAACCCTTGGTTTTGTAGCATTTCTCAATTCTATTGGGAAAAACATTCCCACCATGACCAATTACAAGCTGATGTCACTGAATGCAGAGTTGTTAGAGATACCTAGCAACACATCATTATCTGGTATTTCTACCATATAAATACAGAAAACATAAACACCTCAACAGGTGATTCTACTATTATTAGTAATGAAATAAAATTGTAATAAAATAATTATAGAGTGATGAGCATAATATTACCTTTGTTGTTGTTTAGTTGCTAAGCTGGGTCTGACTCCTTGTGACCCCATGGACTGCAGCACACCAGGCTTCCCTGTCCTTCACTATCTCCCGGAATTCACTCAAATTCATATCCATTGAGTCAGTATACTATCCAACTATCTCATCCTCTGCCACCCACTTCTCCTTTTGCCTTCAATTGTTCCAGCATCAGGGTCCTTTCCAATGAGTTGGCTCTTCACATCAGGTGGCCAAAGGATTGGAGCTTCAGTTTCAGCATCAGTCCCTCCAATGAATATTCAGGACTGATTTCCTTTAGGATTGACTGGTTTGATCTCTTGCTGTCCAAGGGACCCTCAAGTGTCTTCTCCAGCACTACAATTCAAAAGCATCAGTTCTTGGGTGCTCAGCCTTCTTTACATCCAACTCTCACACCCATACATGACTACTGGAAAAACCATAGCTTTGACTATACAGACCTTTGTTGGTAAAGTGATATCTCTGGTTTTCAGTTTGCTGTCTAAGTTTGTCATAGCTTTCCTTCCAAGGAACAAGTGTCTTTCATTTATTTTTTTTTTTATTATTATTTTTTTTTTCCAGTGGGTTTTGTCATACATTGATATGAATCAGCCATGGATTTACATGTATTCCCAATCCCGATCCCCCCTCCCACCTCCCTCTCCACCCGATTCCTCTGGGTCTTCCCAGTGCACCAGGCCGGAGCACTTGTCTCATGCATCCCACCTGGGCTGGTGATCTGTTTCACCATAGACAGTATACATGCTGTTCTTTTGAAATATCCCACCCTCACATTCTCCCACAAAGTTCAAAAGTCTGTTCTGTACTTCTGTGTCTCTTTTTCTGTTTTGCATATAGGGTTATCGTTACCATCTTTCTAAATTCCATATATATGTGTTAGTATGCTGTAATGTTCTTTGTCTTTCTGGCTTACTTCACTCTGTATAATGGGCTCCAAACCTAGATGCCCATCAGCAGATGAATGGATAAGGAAGCTGTGGTACATATACACCATGGAATATTACTCAGCCATTAAAAAGAATTCATTTGAACCAGTCCTAATGAGATGGAACAAGTGTCTTTTAATTTCATGGCTGCAATCAAATTCTTGAAAATGTAACATTTGGCTCTTGTGAGTGGGCATGACTGAGCTCCAGTATACCATAGCCCGTACCGTTGTTCTCTCCTATCTGTCCACGTCTTGGGTATCACTCTGGCTCCTCCAGGCCTTTTATGGACCTTATTTCCAGATCTTCTGTTTCTCTCAATCCAGGCTCCTCACCCTGATCCTCAAGGCTGAGCTCAGCCACACATCCTTTACCATCCCCACCTGGCTCCATTACCAAAAACTTGCATGTCTGTTCCTCACCAGGCCCAGCCTCTCTCCCACCAACACACACCATGCCAGCCCATGGAAGCCTCCCCCACTGCCTCTGGGGAGGGGTCCAGAGATTCCAGACAGCTTCCCTCAGCAATCAAGACCACAGCTGAGGAGGTCGGCCCTGAACTCCCAAGTTGTAATTTCCAAGGCATTTTCTCAAGGAATCATTGTCACAATATTTAGTTAGGCTCTTTTGGTGTTATTTTTTAAGTACCGCATGTATTCTAACAGGGATTTATAAGCAAATCAGAGGTGCTGATCTCCTTACAAGAAAGATGCATTTAGACTTCCAAACTTAGAAGGGAACTTTGGAAACATATTCAAATAGAAGACTACTTGACACATATTTATATACTTTTGATTTATAGAACTATGTCCACCAGAGGGCAGCAAAAATTTTTATATGTGAATAACATTTACTCAATGTAGAAATTGAAAGCAAACCTGTATTGCTACTGCTACTGCTAAGTCACTTCAGTCGTATCCAACTCCGTGTGACCCCATAGATGGCAGCCCATCAGGCTCCCCCGTCCCTGGGATTCTCCAGGCAAGAACATTGGAGTGGGTTACCATTTCCTTCTCCAATGCATGAAAGTGAAAAGTGAAAGTGAAGTCGCTCAGTCGTGTCCGACTCTTAGTGACCCCGTGGACCTACCAGGCTCCTCCATCCATGGGATTTTCCAGGCAAGAGTACTGGAGTGGGTTGCTAGTACCTTCTCCATGAAACCTGTATTATTCCTTGCTAAATAGAAAACCATTAGGTCCTAGACAATTTAATGTGGCAATAAATAACTAGGAGACTTTATTTCTTAAGACCAAAAAAAAAAAAAAAAAACCTCATGAATACATGAATATTCCTATTGACTTTTGAGAATTTCAACATTATGAAGAAATATCTCAAGGCTCAAATCTTATTTTTTACTTCAAAGTCTCAAACCAGTAATCCACTGTATTCTCCCATTTTCGCTCTCCATGATATCAGTTACCTTCAGTCAACTGCAGTCTGAAAACATTAAATGGAAAGTTACAGAAAAAAAAAATTCATAAGTGTTAAATGGCAGTCTGAGCAGCACAATGAAATCTCTCACCATCCAGCACAGGATGGGAGTCATCCCTTTGTCCAGGTATCCACACCGTATACACTACCTGACCATTGCCGTTTGTTGTCTAGTCACTCCCTCACGTCCAACTCTTCTGCAATCCCATGGACTGTAGCCCACCAGGCTGTGGAATTCTCCAGGCGAGAATGGTGGAGCAGCTTGTCATTTCCTCCTCCAGGAGATCTTCCCAACGCAGGGAGTGAACCTGCATTTCTGTGTCTCCTGCAATGGCAGGCTGGTTCTTTATCCCTGAGCCATGGAGAAGCCCCACTGGCCCATTAGAAGAGGAAAAACCATAGTGTACATATACATGATTTGGTACCACCCACGGTTTCAGGCTGGACTATCCACTGGAGGTCTCGGATATCCCATGGATAACGTGGGACTACAGTACTAACTTTCTTAGTAGTTGAATCTCGAGCTGGTTACTCACGGATCCATTCAACATTTATTTTTTTGCACACTTCTCACATTGAAAACACTATTAGCAGTCACCACTTCCAAGGCATAACTTGAGGAATACAAAAATGATTGCCGGTCTGTATTAGTCAGAGCTCTCCAAAGAAACAGAAACAACAGAGGTCACATATGTGTATAAAGAGATTTTTTTTAAAGAACTGGCTCATGCAATTACGGAGACTGGAAGTCTGAAACCTGTAGGGCAGGCTGGCCGGCTGGAAATTCAGGCAGGAAGTGATGCTGCAGTCTCGAGGCAGAATTTCTACTCTAGGAAACCTCAGGTTTTGCTCTTAAGCCCTTCAACTGACTGGGTGAGGCCCATCTACATTATCAGACCTAATGTCTCTTACATAAAAGAAGCTATTCACCACATCTACAAAATGCCTTCACAACAACACCTAGTTTCGAGTTTAATTAAGTAACTGGTTAGAATAGACTTGCGAAGTTGACCAATAAAACTAACCATCATATTGCTCCAAAACATTTCCCCTATCCAAGTGCCATGTTCTAAAATGCCATCCTTGGAAAATCATGCTTTGAGTCATAGATTTCTCCTCTCAGATATCATCTTCTAAAATGCATAAATCCTTGGTAGGTTAACACACCTACTTAGACATTAATGGGCCTCTGCCAGATTGTCACATATGTTTCTCCAGACAGAAGAAAGTCTGTGGCATTCTGAAAGCACTGTGCAACAGGAGGTTCTGCTTTGCTAAAAGGGAAGCTGCGATTTACCATCAACAACCACCAGTATCCTAATTTTACACACAATTTTCCCTCCCCACAAGAGCTGGTATTTTTGGTATGTTGTAAGAAACTACATTTTGTTGTTTTTAGAAATTGCACCCACCTTGTAACCCAGCAACTAAACAACTATATCATGATGTTTCACTCTCTCTTGTTCACGGTTCTATGCAAGTTTCAGTTCAAAATGTTTTGCTTATTGTACTTCAATAAAAAGATTCACAAAAAGAATAGATAAGCTGACTCCAGTGATGAAGAAACAAGAGACAAACCCAAAATGGAAAACATTCCACTAAAAAGGGAAGAGTGTGTTCTTAGTGTGTTCTATAGAACTGTCAATATCATAAAGCACAGAAATTTAAAGGCAAAGATTGAAGGACACAAAAGAGATATTACAAGTAAAGTCCGTACATCCCCCTAAACTGGACACTGTACCAGAGAGGAAAAAAAAAAAAAAACTGCTGTGAAGGACAGTGGTCAATTCACATACTGGAACATAGCCAGTGAATTTATGAATAGAGGTTAGTGTTATTTTGCTTTTGTCTTTAGTTTGATGACTATGCTATGATTATTTGGGAGAACATCATTCTTAAGAGGAGACTGGGTTCAGAAAAAAAATCAACAATCCACATATATGTAAAGAAAGAGCAAGAGACAAAGGAAATGGAACAAACTGTAGGTGAACCAGCATTAGGAGCATACAGCTGTTCTTTGTGCTGCTCTTACAACCATTATTTCTTGCAGTTAGTTCCAAATAAAAACATTTGTTCAAAGTTTATCAGAATTAGCTATGCTCCTTTGTAAGAAATTCACTCACATGCCTTAAAGTGATAGTAACATGCTTTGAGAAATCAACTCATCAGGACTCTTTCTAGCTCACATCTCATCACAGTCCAGAATGAATGGTGATGGGTGGGGGGCTTCTTCCTATGCCCAAGAATCAGGGACCAGGACCCTTTGCATCAGAGACCCTATCCTCTTTTGGTCCCTAAGAGTCTTTTCCAATCAGCCACGGAATAAAAGAGGAATACACATGGAAGTTTCTCTGTAGTCTTGAAATGGCCCCATGATTCCTGCTCACCTGTCACTGCCCAGAACACTCACCTGGCAACAAATACCTGCAAGGGAGTCTAGAAATGTGGGTCACCTGTGGGGTCAGGAAGAAAATACAGGAGTTGGGGGATACTAGCATCTGCCAAAATTAGTATCTTACTTGGGGGATTTGGGGGCACAAGTGAAAAAAAAAGCAGACAGAAGAAATGACCCCTTCTGAGAAAAGCAAGCACAGAAAATTACCTTGCAATCAGAAAACAAATCTTGAAATCAAAACCATGTCTCTCTCTCAGACCCTTTTTCCTCATAGAGGACAAACAGTCAAGGTGGTGTAGAGTTGAAACTGGAGGGAACTTAATACTATAAACTGAGTTTTAAGTTTTAAGAAACAGCCACGAATGTTATTCTACATGTGCACCACAGTATTAACAGTAGAAATACAAGGCCATGATACCTGTGAAAGCTAAGAGGAAGCTCAGGGAAGATGTGCAAGCCTGGGATGGGTTTCTCAGTGTGGAGAATTTACTCTTCCCATCTGCCTGTCCATCCCCCTCTCCCACATCCTTCTCCTTCCAGGAAATTTCCAATTGTGTCTCTTTCATGAAATCTCTGCTCCAGTTCACATTCATTTCTTTCAATTGCCTCTCTAGCTAATACGAAGTGTTTTAGACTGTGACAATTCTTTCTCTGTGTTTAGAATTCAAGATTCAGGAAAATATAGGTGGTCTTTATTTTGTATACCTTACACCTAGTCCAGTGTTGGGCCCATATAAAGGGATGAATAAATATGTCACTTGATTTGCTTCCATTTCTGGTATCGGGTAAAAGGGTTATCTCCTTAGCATGCACAGATCTTAGTTGGGAATAGGGAACGTATGAGTTCTCCTCCAGCATATTCTTAAACAAGGACTGAGTGTGTGCTTAGTCATTCGGTTGTGTCTGACTCTTTCTGATCCTACGGACTGTAGCCCTCCAGGCTCCTCTGTCCATGGAATTTATTAGGCAAGAATACTGGAGTGGGTTGCCATTTCCTTCTGCAGGGGATCTTCCCAACACAGGGATCAAACCTCATCTTTTAGGTCTCCTGCATTGGCAGGTGGGTCCTTCACCACTAACACCACCTGAGAAGCCCCGAAACAAGGAATAGTCACACTTAATAAGTGACTGAGACAAGTCACACTTCATAAATGATCAAGTCACACTTAATAAGTGATCTCTTTGAATAAAGTGCAAAAGACATTCTTTTTAATCACGTTCACTTCCCCCCGGCTCCCTTAAATGCCTCAGGAAGACCTTGGTGATCTCGAGAAAAGATGGGTATGGTCTAGGATCCCAGGCTAGAAATGAGCATGGGAAAGCCAGCAGTCTGTACAAAGGACTGATTTCTAGGATTTCCTCTTCTGGGCCCCCAGTGCAGACAACTGTTTAGGCGGTGTCTTCCTAGTCCAGTCATCTACAACATGTGAAGCAAGCTTTAACTAAAGAACTTTGTAACGATAAAAATGTTAATTTAGATGGAAAGGATCCACATTGTAAAAATTTTTAAATGACATTTTACTACATAGTTTACTACTAATAATACTAATATAACCATAATGATATAATGAATACAGATAACAAATGGCATACAAAGAATTCTAAAATTAATTTCCAATATTTTTCTCAACATGTCTTGGAAGAAAATCCACAGTCAAGGATGATCAAAAGAATCACTGCTAACGGGGTTCAATCCAGGTCCAAGCCCTCTTGTCTCCTGCTTATCCAATTTCTACATCCCTTTGGTTGAGAGCCACACACTATTGGTGGTTGTACAGGTGTGCACCACAAGTAACTTCCTTCTAGCAGAATTGTTGCTCTTACTGTCTGCTCATGGGCTTGCTCAACATTCCATTTAGTATCTGCTCTTAATAGTTATGCTGTTAATGTGGGTATTTTCACTGCTCTCCCCTAAACGTACACAAGGCCTTCCTTCTGCCACTTGTTTCTCTTTTAAGCAGTCCACGTCCCATGGGGAGCACCCACTTTGGGTATACTCCATGTTCAGGTGATGGAGAGAGCTCTATTTTCTTTACATTTGAAGAGGAAGAAAAACTACTTAATGAGAGCAGAGTTGAAGACATTCCCTCCAGGGAAATAACAGGGATGCCACGCCTACTGCCCCTGAAATAGGATCAACTTTCAACCCAGAAGTTTCAGCTCAAGGGGATTTAACTCTATCATGCTCTGTATCAGATGGGCAACATTCAGTTCAGTTCAGTCGCTCAGTCGTGTCCAACTCTTTGCGACCCCATGAATCGCAGCATGCCAGGCCTCCCTGTCCATTACCAACACCCAGAGTTTACTCAAACTCATGCCCATCGAGTTGGTGATGCCATCCAGCCATCTCATCCTCTGTCGTCCCCTTCTCCTCCTGCCCCCAATCCCTCCCAGCATCAGAGTCTTTTCCAATGAGTCAACTCTTTGCATGAGGTGGCCAAAGTATTGGAATTTCAGCTTCAGCATCAGTCTTCCAATGAACACCCAGGACTAATCTCCTTTAGGATGGACTGGTTGGATCTCCTTGCAGTCCAAGAGACTCTCAAGAGTCTTCTCCAACACCACAGTTCAAAAGCATCAATTTTTCAGCACTCAGCTTTCTTCACAGTCCAACTCTCACATCCATACATGACCACTGGAAAAACCACAGCCTTGACCAGATGGACCTTTGTTGGCAAAGTAATATCTCTGCTTTTTAATATGTTGTCTAGGTTGGTCATAACTTTCCTTGCAAGCAGTAAGCGTCTTTTAATTTCATGGCTGCAGTCACCATCTGCAGTGATTTTGGAGCCCCAAAAAATAAAGTCTGACACTGTTTCCACACTCTCCTCATCTATTTCCCATGAGGTGATGGGACCAGATGCCATGATCTTAGTTTTCTGAATGTTGAGCTTTAAGCCAACTTTTTCACTTTCCTCTTTCACTTTCTCAACAACATTAGTATGTGTTATAATTTTCAATATTTCTATGGGCAATCTAGTAAAGTATCATGGAAAAAAATTACTTTCTGAGTGTGTCGTATGTGTGTTTGCTCAGTCATGTCTGACCCTCTGCAACTCCATGAATTGTAGCCCACCAGGCTCCTCTGTCCATGGAATTTTCCAGGCAAGAATACTGGAGTGGGTTGCCATTTTCTACTTCAGGGAATCTTCCTGACGCAGGGGTTGACATGTCTTCTACATTGGCAGGAAGATTCTTAAATAACCCATAGATTTTCATTGGCGAAATTCTTGTCAGGAAAAAGGAGAAGTCTTTCTTTTTCCTGTTGAGCTCTGCTATCATCACAGGACTTGAGCGCTCCCCCTTCAGGTCTCCCAAACCTATTCAATTGAGGTTTCTATTTATTAGTTGTTTAAATTTACAATATCATGTATTTTTCAAAAGATATACACAGGTATTGACTATGGTGCATGCTAAGTCGCTTCAGTCATTCTGACTCTTTGCAACCCTATGGACTGTAGCCTGCCAGGTTCCTCTACCCATGGGATTTTCCAGGCAAGCATACTGGAGTGGGTTGCCATTTCCTACTCCAGGGGATCTTCTGACCCGGGGATCTTCTGACCCATGGATCAATCCATGTCTCTTAAGTCTCCTGCATTGGCAGGCAGGTTCTTTACCAATAGCGCCACCTGGGAAGCCCCTTGACTATGGTAAATGAGTTTAAATTACCTTTTAAATAATATATTTCATGATGAGAATCACACTGTATAATGAGCTATAATTACAATTCATCATTCAAATAAAGAAATTTAGCTCCTTTGATACCACCTAATCAAGATCAATAGTGAATTTCTCACTGGCTTTATTTTCACTGTTGTCAAAACTGACAAATGAAATAGTACATGCATTCAAGAATTTAGCAAATGTGCAGTCAGAATTTTGTCGCAGAGTTAAGTTTTATGAGTCATTTTGATCAAGGGTTCCTCTGCTTTTAAGAGCTTAAGTTTCTAACACAATCATGGTGTGCTACTATCAGATGTGATTCACTGTGATGGTCAGAGTTGTCCAAAGAAATAGGATCAATCAGCTCAGTTCAGTTCAGACACCCAGTCGTTTCCAACTCTTTGCTACCCCATGGACTGCAGTATGCCAGGATTCCCTGTCCGTCACCAGCTCCCGGAGTTTACTCAAACTCAAGTCCATTGAGTCAGTGATGCCATCCAACCAACTCATCCTCTGTTGTCCCCTTCTCCTCCTGCCTTTGATCTTTCCCAGCATCAGGGTCTTGTCAAATGAGTCAGCTCTTCACATCAGGTGGCCAGAGTATTGGCACTTCAGCTTCAGCATCAGTCTTCTAATAAATATTCAGGACTGATTTCCTTTAGCATGGACTGGTTGGATCTCCTTTCAGTCCAAGGGATTCTCAAGAGTCTCCTCCAACACCATAGTTCAAAAGCATCAATTCGTTGGTGCTCAGCTTTCTTTATAGTCCAACTCTCACATCCATACATGACTACTGGAAAAACCATAGCTTTGACTAGATGGACCTTTCTTGGCAAAGAATGTCTCTGCTTTTTAATATGCTGTCTAGGTTGGTCATAACTTTCCTTCCAAGGAGCAAGCATCTTTTAATTTCATGGCTGCAGTAACCATCTGCAGTGATTTTGGAGCCCAGAAAAATAGTCTGTCACTCTTTCCACTGTTTCCCCATCTATTTGCCATAAGGTGATGGGACCAGATGCCATGATCTTAGTTTTCTGAATGTTGCATTTTAAGTCAACTTTTTCACTCTTTTCTTTCACTTTCATCAAGAGGTTCTTTAGTTCTTCTTTACCTTCTGTCATAAAAGTGGTGTCATCTGCATAGCTGAGGTTATTGATATTTTTCCCAGAAATTTTGATTCCAGTTTGTGCTGCATCCAGCCCAGCATTTCTCATGATGTACTCTGCATATAAGTTAAATAAGCAGGGTGACAATATACAGCCTTGATGTACTCCTTTCCTGATTTGGAACCAGTCTGTTGTTCCATGTCCAGTTCTAACTGTTGCTTCTTGACCTGCATACAGATTTCTCAGGAGGCAGGTCAGGTGGTCTGGTATTTCCATCTCTTTAAGAATCTTCCACAGTTTGCTGTGATCCACACGGTCGAAGGCCTTGGCATAGTCAATAAAGCAGAAGTAGATGTTTTTCGGAACTCTCTTGCTTTTTTGATGACCCAACGGATGTTGGCAATTTGATACATGTACATATTAAGAGGGGCTTTTCAGATGGTACTAGTGGTAAAGAATCTGCCTGTCAATGCTGGAGATGTCAAAGATGAGGGTTCGATCCCTGGGTTAGGAAGATCTCCTGGAGGAGGGCACAGCAACCCACTAAAATATTCTTGTTTGTAGAATTGCATGGACAGAGGAACCTGGTGGGCTACAGTCCACAGGATTACAAAAAGTCAGACACCACTGGAGTGATTTAGCACACATGCATGCATATATAAGGAGACCTATCTAAGAAATTGGCTCAGATGACTATGAAGGTTAAAACTCCCAAGATTTGCAGTCAGCAGATGGTGTAAGTTCCAACCTGAAACGAGGCAGCATTCAGAACCAGGAAAAGTCAATATTTCAATTTGTGTCTGAAAGCAGGAAAGGACCAGTGTCCCAGTCCAAAGCTGTGAGGCAGGAGCTCCCTCTTACTCCACCGTGTTATTCTAGTTCTGTCTTACTTGGTGGAGGCCCAGCCACCTTAGGAAGTCTACTGATTCAAATGTAATCTCATCCAGACAACCCAGAGTAATGACTGGCCAAGTGTCTGGGCACCCTACTGACCAAACCAAGTTAACACAAAGAAGTAACCATCACATCCAAATAAACAAAACATTTGTGAAAGATATAAGACAGATATAAGACAAACACAATAGTGGTAAACAATGACAAAGTGATATATGATTAAGTACTAATTTGAATGATAATGCCTATAATTCCTATGGAACTTTAGAAAGGGAGCAATTCCTGATTTATTTTATAACAAATGTGTTTTCATTTGTTTACAGGTGATTAAGGGGCTTCCTCCTTGGTGGCTCAGATGATAAAGAATCTGCCTGCAATGTAGGAGATCTAGGTTCGATCCCTGGGTTGGGAAGAGCCTCTGGAGAAGGGAATGGCTACCCACTCCAGCATTCTTGCTTGGAAAATCCCATGGACAGAGGAGTCTGGCAGGCTACAGTCCATGGGGTTGCAAAGAGTTGGACATGACTGAGTAACTGAGCAACTAAGCTGACACACAGGAGATTAAGTCCAAAGAACTAAAAGGTAAATAAGGGCTGATTGTTCGAAAAATAAAAAAAGTTTAAAATGACTTTAAAAATGAGGAAAAAACAAAACTCAAGCACAGTCATGAGGGAGAAAAATAACAGACTGCTTCAGCATTTTCCTGTATCAATCTTGATTCCATTTTATACTTCCATGTGAAAGATTGCTTCAGCTAAGAGAAAATGGCTTTTGATGCCACATTTTCCCAAAACACCTGCTGGTTTTAAGGTTTCAGCAAATAATTTGACCTGCTGAGAATTCTTAGGTTATAATTTTTATATTCATAGCTTCTCAGAAAATTGTAGAGGTTTTTCTGCAGAAGAGGGGAAAGCAAGTGAGCCAAGCAAAATGATCTCTGAAAGTAACGGATATTATTCACTGCTTTCATGTGCTACCCACTATCCACCAGATTCTATTCTGTCACAGGGAGTACAATATTTTAGTGGAAGTTATACAAAGAATTATGTCACATCCAGTTATTTCTCCGAGGACTGGGCAATGAGAGGTAAGCGATTCTATTTGCCAAGCTTAAGAACAGTTTTTACTGGAAACTAATAATATAAATTATTCTGCAAAAGTTAATGATATCTCTTTAATCAAGATATCAATCCCAAACAGTGTCAGAGCCACTGAAGTGTCTATAGCTGAAAACCTATCACCTTTTTTCAACTTATGCTTTAGTAGATCAACTTTCCAATCTGACATAACCAGTTTTCTAGCAAAACTCAATAGCTAAAAGAAGGCCCCTTTGCATCAACAAGAATGACAAAAATCTATTCCATGTTTCTTGACTCTTCTAGCTGTATTATGACAATAATTTTCTAAGTGGTCACTCTTTTCTGGGATCAGATAGGTTGAAGCAGTGATGTCTCTTGAAATTTTCCTATCATTCTAGAACAGCCTTTCTCAACTACTGAAGATGAGATATGAGCAGATAGAAGTGAGCATTCCTATCTCCCATGACCAAAACTTGTTATATGGAGATTGTGGGGATCCAGTGGCCCAAGATGAAGAGCTGGGAGCTCTGATGTTGAGAGAGCTGAAGGATCTGGTACTGGGAGAATGAGCCATAGAACACAGAACTCTGAAACACCACACAAATGGAAGGAACTACAGACTTTAAGAGAGGTCCCAGCAGGAAACACAAGTAGACTAGGTAGGATACTCATACCTCAGTGGCCACCATCCAAACAAAACCAGGCATTGAACTGGATAATTACTCCTCATAGAGACCAACAAGAACAAATAAGGAAGCCAAACACCAGAAGGCTCTCTCCACAGTGCATTAAATAATTCCATTTTCTCTCAGAACAAACATGCTATCCTGGGGAAAAGGAGGAAAAGAGAAGATCTTAAGAGAGGCGGGGAGAAAGAATCGTGATTGGGAGTTTAAATTTTGAACTGAAGGAACGTTTCATTCTACCATTTGCCTTAAAGACGAATCACGAAGACTAAAGCAATCAGAAAGAAACTTTTGTTAAACCAGAAGAGGCTGAGTTATCTCTAATAGGCAACATAACTGTTTTCTTCCACATCCATGCTCCCACTAGCAGCAGAATTGGGATATCCAGAGCTAGATAGGATCAATTACAGCAAATTTTTAAAAAGCAAGTTATTTAGTGCAGATTTCTATGGCAGTGCAAACTTTAACCCCAAAAGGCAGAAATGAGTAAGATGTAGCTCACATCTCTTTATGAGGAAAAACTTTGTAAGAACATGGTATGATAAATGGGAAAATGGAGATAAATATTAGCGAAAAGTTAGCACAAAGAAGTGAATGATAAAATATATATGGAAGCTAGGAAGAGGAGAAGAAAAGTCTTCCTAGAGAAGAAAACTATTTCGGGTTCTAGAGGATGAATATGAGTTCATCGTGCATTGGGGAGAGTCCCCTACAGGTAAAAAGAACAATAAGCCAAACATAGAAGAGTGGAAGGGTTAACTGCTCAGTTTAGTCTTAAACAGAGCATAATAGAGTAGAGAAATCTTCAGACAGAATTCCATTCTCTGGCTATTAATGTTATAGCCTAGAAGATAGAAACTACCTTTGTTTCAAGTTGTTAAGACTCTATTTTTAAAGAGAAAATATTTAATAGTGTATTCAGTGTAATGGAGGGGAAAAAACTGTAGTATTGTTCAGCCACCAAAAATATAAAGTGACATTTCAAAGATAAATTTGTGAGGTCATTGTTCTTGTCCTCAATTCAGAAAATAGACTCCAGATGGTCACAAATTAGAACGGGACATAGAACAACAGATTGGTTCCAAATAGGAAAAGGAGTACATCAAGGCTGTATATTGTCACCCCGCTTATTTAACTTATATGCAGAATACATCATGAGAAACGTTGGGCTGGAAGAAGCACAAGCTGGAATCAAGATTGCCAGAAGAAATAACAATAACCTCAGATATGCAGATGACACCATCCTTATGGCAGAAAGTGAAGAAGAACTAAAGAGCCTCTTGATAAAACTGAAAGAGGAGAATGAAAAAGTAGGCTTAAAACTCAACGTTCAGAAAACTAAGATCATGGCATCTGGTCTCATCACTTCATGGCAAATAGATGGGGAAACAGTGGAAACAGTGACTGACTTTATTTTTCTGGGCTCCAAAATCACTGCAGTTGGTGACTGCAGCCATGAAATTAAAAGACGCTTACTCCTTGGAAGAAAAGTTATGACCAACCTAGATAGCATATTAAAAAGCAGAGACATTACTTTGTCAACAAAGGTCCGTCTAGTCAAGGCTATGGTTTCTCCAGTGGTCATGTATGGATGTGAGAGTTGGACTATAAAGAAAGCTGAGCGCTGAAGAATTGATGCTTTTGAACTGTGGTGTTGGAGAAGACTCTTGAGAGTCCCTTTGACTGCAAGGAGATCCAACCAGTCCATCCTAAAGGAGATCAGTCCTAGGTGCTCATTGGAAGGACTGATGTTGAAGCTGAAACTCCAATACTTTGGCCACCTGATGGGAAGAGCTGACTCATTTGACAAGACCCTGATGCTGGGAAAGATTGAAGGGGGGAGGAGAAGGGGATGACAGAGGATGAGATGGTTGGATGGCATCACTGACTTGATGGACATGAGTTTGAATAAACTTCAGGAGTTGGTGATGGACAGGGAGGCCTGGTGTGCTGCAGTCCATGGGATTGCAAAGAGTCAGACATGACTGAGCAACTGAACTGAACTGATAGTAGTTCTATTTTTAGTTCTTTAAGGAATCTCCATACTGTTTTCCATAGCTTCTACACCAATATACATTCCCACCAACAGAGTATGAGCAGTCTTGTCTTCATATCATTTCCAAAATTTGTTATTAATATTTGCAGACTTTCTTGATGATAGCCATTTTGACAGGTGTGAGGTCATACCTCATTGTAGCTTCGATTTGCATTTCTCTAATAATTAGTGATATTGAACATCCTTTCATGTGCCTGTTAGCCATCTGTATGTCTTCATTGGAAAAATGTCTACTCAACTCTTCTGCCTTTTTTTCAATTGGATTGTTTGGGCTTCATTTTTTTTTTTAATTGAGTGTGAGCTGTCTAAATCCTCATTGGCCACATCATTTCAAATATTTTCTGCTATTCCAGAGGTTATCTTTTCATCTTATCTATTACTTCCTTTTCAGTGTAAAAACTTTTAAGCTTAACTAGGTCCCGTTTGTTTATATTTACTTTTATTTCTTTCACCTTTGAAGACAAATCCAACAAAATATTGCTCCAATTTGTCAGAGAGTGTTTCACCTATGTTCTCTTTTAGTTTTATGGTTTTAGGTCTTGTATTTAGGTCTTTAGTCGGTAAACCATTTTGAGGACTTCCCAATGGTCCAGTGGTTAAGAATTAACCTGCCAATGCAGGAAACAGGAGTTTGATCCCTGGTCCTGGAAGACTCCACATGCTTCAGGGCAGCTAAGACTATGCGTCACAACTATTGAGTGTGCTCTAGGGCCTGCACGTCACAGCTATTGAAACCCACTCGCTCTGGGGTCCATGCTCCACAATAAGAGAAGCCACAGCCATAAGAAGCCCGTGCACGACAAATAGAGAGTAGCCCCCGCTCTCCGAACTGGAGAAAACCAGCATGCAGCAACAAAGACCCAGCACAGCCACGAATTAATTAATATTTAAAAGATGTTTCGAGTTTATCTTTGCGCACGGTGTGAGAAAACGTTCTTATCTCATTGTTTTATATGTAACTATCCAGCTTTCCCAGCACTAATTGTTGAAGAGACAGCTTTTTTCCATCACATATTCTTGCCTCCTTTGTCATAGATTAATTGACTGTAGGTGCATAAGCTTATTTGAGGGCTATTTTGACAGCAATTTCATTAAATCTGTAGATTATTTTGGGTAGTATGGCCATTTCAACAATGTTATTTCTTCCAAGCCAAGAGCATGGGGTAATCTTTCCACTGTTTTAGGTCATCTTCAATTTCCTTTATCTATGTTTTATTGCTTTCAGTGTATTGGTCTCTCATTCCCTTGGTTAAGTTTATTCCTAGGTATTTTTTTATGTTTTGTTTTTTGTTGTTGTTGTTTTTACTTTTTCTTCATGATATTTAATTATCAGTGTATAGAAACACAATAGATTTCTGTATACTAATTTTATATCCTGCAGGCTGGATGAATTTATTTATTTATTAGTTCTAATAGCTTTTGGGTGGAGACTATAAAGTTCTCTATATAGAGAGGATCATGTCATCTGAAAATAGTGACAGTTTTACCTCTTCCCATCCAAGTTGGATACCTTTTACTTCCTTTTCTTGTCTGCTGTAGCTAGGACTTCTCATGCTAATTTAAAAAGAAGTGGTGAAAGTGAATAACCTTGTCTTTATTTTGGAGGAAAACCTTGCAGTTACACTATACAGCGTAATGTTAGCTGTGGGTTTGTCATAAATGGCCTTTATTATATTGAGATATGTTCTCTCTAAACCAACTTCAATGAGAGTTTTTATCATGAATGGGTGTTGAATTCTGTCAAATGCTTTTTTCCCCATCTATTGACATTATCAGGTGATTTTTATCCATCTTTTTGTCAATGTGGTATATTACATTAATTGATTTGTGGATATTGAACCATCCTTGTATCCCCAGAATAAGTCCCACTTGATCAGACTGTATGACTTTTTTGTATAATGTTGAATTCAATTTGCTAATACTAATACTTTGTTGAAAAATTTTGCCTTTATACTCATTAGAGGTATTGGCTTGTAGTTTGCCTTTTTTGTGGTATCTTTGTCTCGTTTTCGTATCAGGATAATAGTGGCCTTGTAGAATAAATTTGAGAATACTCCTTCTCTTCAATTTTTTGGGATATTTGAGGAGGATAGCTCTTCTCTTTATATGTTTGGTAGAATTCCCCTGGGAAGTACGCCAATCCTGGACTTCCAATTGCTGAGAATTGTTTTTCAATAAATTAAATTTCAGTATTAGTGATTAGCCTGTTCATTTTGTCTTTTTCGTCCCAATTCAGTCTTGGAAGATTTATGTTTCTAGGAATTTATTCATCTTCGAGGTTGTCCAATTTTTGGCATATAACTGTTTGTAGTATTCCCTTCTGTTTTTTGTATCTCTGTGATATTGGTTATTTCTTCTCTTTCATTTCTTATTTTATTTGGGTCCTCTCTTCTTGATGAGACCTGGCTAAAGACTTATCAATTTTGTTTATTTAAAAAAAAAAAAAAAAAAAAACAGCTTTTGCTTTCATTGATCTTTCCTATTTTTCTTTGGGTCTCTAAATTATTTATTTCCTCCCTGATCTTAATTATTTCCTTCTTCCTGCTGAATTTGGTTCTTGATTGTTTTTCTTTTCCTAATTTCTTTATTTGATAGGTTAGGCTGTTTATCTGAGTATTTTTCTTGTTGCTTGAGGTAGGCCTGTTTTGTTGTTGTTGTTGTTGTTGATTGAATGTTTATTTTAGACTTTGAAGAGAGGAAAAGAAACAAATAAAAATACCGTTTCATTTACCACTTAGAAATAACCATTATTTGAACGTTTACATAATTCCTTTGTCTTTTTTTTCTATGATTCTATTTGTTTAATTTTTTTTTCATTTATTTTTATTATTTAGAGGCTAATTACTTTACAATATTGTAGTGGTTTTTGCCATACGTTGACATGAATCACCCATGGATTTACACATGTTCCTCATCCTGAACCCCCCTCCCTACTCCCCCCCACCCCGCCCACATCCCATCCCCCTGGGTCATCCCAGTGCACCAGCCCTGAGCACTTGTCTCCTGCATCCAACCTGGACTAGCGATCTGTTTCACACTTGATAATACACATATTTAGATGCTGTTGTCTCAGATCATCCCACCCTCGCCTTCTCCCATAGAGTCCAAAAGTCTGTTCTATACATCTGTGTCTCTTTTTCTGTCTTGCATATAGGGTTATCGTTACCATCTTTCTAAATTCCATATATATGTGTTAGTACACTGTATTGGTGTTTATCTTGTTGGCTTACTTCACTTTGTATAATGGGCTCCAGTTTCATCCATCTCATTAGAACTGATTCAAATATATTCTTTTTAATGGCTGAGTAACAGTCCATTGTGTATATGTACCACAGCTTTCTTATCCATTCATCTGCTGATGGGCATCTAGGTTGCTTCCATGTCCTGGCTATTATAAACAGTGCTGCGATGAACATAGGGGTACACGTGTCTCTTTCAGATCCGGCTTCCTCGGTGTCTATGCCCAGGAGTGAGATTGCTGGGTCATATGGCAGTTCTATTTCCAGTTTCTTTAAGGAATATCCACACTGTTCTCCATAGCAGCTGTACTAGTTTGCATTCCCACCAACAGTGTAAGAGGGTTCCCTTTTCTCCACACCCTCTCCAGCATTTATTGCTTGTAGACTTTTGGATAACAGCCATCCTGACTGGCATGTAATGGTACCTCATTGTGGTTTTGATTTGCATTTCTCTGATAATGAGTGATGTTGAGCATCTTTTCATGTGTTTGTTAGCCATCTGTATGTCTTCTTTGGAGAAATGTCTGTTTAGTTCTTTGGCCCATTTTTTGATTGGGTCATTTATTTTTCTGGAATTGAGCTGCAGGAGTGGCTTGTATATTTTTGAGATTAATCCTTTGTCTGTTGCTTCATTTGCTATTATTTTCTCCCATTCTGAAGGCTGTCTTTTCACCTTGCTTATAGTTTCCTTTACTGTGCAAAAGCTTTTAAGTTTCATTAGGTCCCATTTGTTTATTTTTGCTTTTATTTCCAATATTCTGGGAGGTGGGTCATAGAGGATCTTGCTGTGATTTATGTCAGAAATTGTTTTGCCTATGTTCTCCTCTAGGAGTTTTATAGTTTCTGGTCTTACATTTAGATCTTTAATCCATTTTGAGTTTATTTTTGTGTATTTTATGTTAGAAAGTGTTCTAGTTTTTTCATTCTTTTACAAGTGGTTGACCAGTTTTCCCAGCACCACTTGTTAAAGAGGTTGTCTTTTTTCCATTGTATATTCTTGCCTCCTTTGTCGAAGATGAGGTGTCCATAGGTACGTGGATTCATCTCTGGGCTTTCTATTTTGTTCCACTGATCTATATTTCTGTCTTTGTGCCAGTACCATACTGTCTTGATGACTGTGGTTTTGTAGTAGAGCCTGAAGTCAGGCAGGTTGATTCCTCCAGTTCCATTCTTCTTAAGATTGCTTTGGCTATTCGAGGTTTCTTGTATTTCCATGCAAATTGTTAAATTATTTGTTCTAGTTCTGTGAAGAATACCGTTGGTAGCTTGATAGGGATTGCATTGAATCTATAGATTGCTTTGGGTAGTATACTCATTTTCACAATATTGATTCTTCCAATCCATGAACACGGTATATTTCTCCATCTATTTGTGTCCTCTTTGGTTTCTTTCATCAGTGTTTTATAGTTTTTTATATACAGGTCTTTTGTTTCTTTAAGTAGTTATACTACTAAGTATTTTATTCTTTTTGTTGCAATGGTGAATGGTATTATTTCCTTAATTTCTCTTTCTGTTTTCTCATTGTTAGTGTATAGGAATGCAAGGGATTTCTGTGTGTTAATTTCATATCCTGCAACTTTACTATATTCATTGATTAGCTCTAGTAATTTTCTGGTAGAGTCTTTAGGGTTTTTTATGTAGAGGATCACGTCATCTGCAAACAGTGAGAGTTTTACCTCTTCTTTTCCTATCTGGATTCTTTCTATTTCTTTTTCTGCTCTGATTGCTGTGGCAGGCCTGTTTTTTATAAACTTCCCTTTTACATCTGCTTTTGCTGTGTCCCATAAATTTTGGAAAGTTATGTTTTTATTTTCATTTGTCTCAAGGTATTTTCTGATTTCCACGTTGACCCACTGGTTCTTAAGCAGCATGTGGCTTAGCCCCCATGTATTTGTTTTTCCCATTTTTCTTCCTGTAATTGATTTCTAGCTTTATACTGGTCATGGGAAACAAGTCAGAGTTTTGTGCAGCTTCAATCTCCTTCTGTTACTGAGTTCAAGCTTGTAATGCTTACCACACAACAAGCCAATAAATCAACAGATAAGCTGTTGGAGCAAGGAATAGCAACTTTATTTGGAAATTCAGCAAACTGAAAAGAGGTGGGCTTGTGCCTCAAAGAAATATCTTGCCTGAGTTAGAATTCGGGTTTCTTTTATATTAAAAGAGGAGAGAGTAAAGTCAAGCATTTCCTGGTTCCAATCAGGCTCTGGAGAGAATGTGTTCATTTTTTCCTCCCTCAGTCATTCACAGGAGGGCCTGGCCAGGATGTTTCTTGTGAGCTAAACAAAGGTGTTTTAGCATAACGCTCATTACCTGGGAGGCAGGTTTCCCAGAAATGAGCCATTATTTATAAATTAAGCTTTATAGGCAACATCCCTTTAGTGATTATCTTGTAATAGAATATAAAAGGTTCTTCCCTATAATACTTCTTCTGCCTTGTTTGAAATGTTAGCATGCATGTGCATGCTCTTCATGAGCAGAGTCTAGTTTTCTTACAGCATCACTGTCATTCCCACTGGTTTTCAAACTAGCAAAGAGGACTCATCCTCCAGAAACTGGACCCCAGGGCTGGGGCAATCAATATGTGGTTCAAACCACTCACTCTTCAGGGAGGATCTCCAAGCCTGTGTTATCCCCCCTCCTCCCAGGGGCACAGATGCATTTCTTCCCTTCCTACATAATTCCGTGTGGATGTATCTTCAGACCTGGTTGTATAAGAGTCCGACAGCCTTCAGTTTGTTTGCAGTGAGGATTGCTCCACATGCAGATGTATTTTTTATGTGTTCAGTGGGGGGGAGGTGAACTCCACATCCTCCTACTCTGCCATCTTGATCTTCTCCACTCAACTGTGTTTTTATTGTTATATCTTTCAGATGAATTCAAAGGTAAGGCTGAAGGTAGAGAATGAAAGCAAATGGGAGGAAAGGGGGGGCGTGGAATTTAAGTAGACAGTAGGGCAAAGGGGGAAAAGGAAAATTTTTAAAGAAAAAAGTTTAAAAATAAAAATCTTGATTTCTTAGGAAAAGATGCACTTTTAAACCATGGCCAAGATTGTGGGCACAAGTTTCATAGATACATGGTAAGGATCTGAGGGATTCTAGGAAGGCCCACTTGCCCAGACATGCTTCATCTACTTGCCAGAGCATCCAGGATGCTCTACTGAAAATTCACAGCCTTTAATTTCAAAGATTTATTGACCATGATTTAACTTTTGTCAACGTGCCAGTAAGTCTCAACTAATGTTGAGACACTATCAAAGAATAGCTTTCAGCAGCATTTCCCAACAGGTGTTTGATGCGTGAGAAAGGAATTCCATGCTCAAATAAGGTTGAAAAGCACTAAATATTATTTTTCTTTCATAGTGAGTCACAATATATATTAGCATATGAAAAGCTATAGAAAGAGCTACAAATAGGAAAAAAAATCTTAAACTTTTTAAAATTCAGCAATTCCAAAACTCAACTGACATTGCGATTCTTCTGGCAGCTATGAGGGTTAATAAAAACAGCTGGCTGAATACAAGACACCAAAAATGAGACAAAAAAAAAATTGGGGCCAAAAAGCAGTGCTCAGATGATGAAGAGAGTGCTGACAGTGAGTATGGACTCTTCCCAAGGACAGACTGAGTGGATTCAACCCCTTCCCTTGGATGCAGGCATCTGGTGGATACAATTCATTTGGTATAGCAGTTTTCATTTTGTTGGCAATGGGTGGTCAGTCCTTGCAGAATCATTTCCCTTAGAGTGTATTTTAAGATACATCACTATTATCTAAAGATAAGAGACAGTCATATCAAGTCAAGGCATTGTCTACTGCCTCATTTGATGTCCTTTATATAAAGCACCACAATGAAAAAGTTTTTCAGAACTTAGTGCTAAAAACAATTTTGCCTTCCCTAAGGAATTGAGATACTTCCTCCTTCCCAAAAAAGGCTCTTGGGTCTTTCTATCTGGTTTGATTATCAGAAAACCCAAAGCCAAATGTCAGAGCAAATCTAACAGCCACATTGCCTGGATGTTTGGGATCTTCTTCCTGTTTTTATTGATGTCTCCTCTAGTCATGACTCTCTCTTTCTCATTTCCTATTAGTTTTGCCTCTGCTTGTTATAAACCACCACAGGCCAATTTGGGAATACAAGAAGGGACAGGAGAGAAGATGGAAACATAAAGAGAAACAAACAGAAATGACCAGCTCCTGTAAGATCTATATGGAACACAACACCAGTACCTTACATGGAGTCTGAAATATTGTTAATGCCTAATTCTTTTCAGTATTTTTAAGTGAAAAAGTATTCCCAGGTAATATTTGCCTCATCAAGATATTCAGAAAAATGTGTTTCTTGTTGAAAGATATGTCAAGGATACTGAGCATGGGTTAGGCTGCCAACTCCCACCAGTGCTTGGGTTGAAGGAATTCTACTAAGGGTGGGCTGAGATGTAACTCTGGAGTGGCAGTGAGAATATGCCAGGAATAAGCCAGAGACCCTGGAAGGTAACATCCATGGCAGACTCCCCTATGTATCTGCAGAGGGCTGAGAGTGAGTTCACTTCTTCTGCTGAAAATAGGGGGATCTGCAAATAAGAGAAAGGTAGCATAAAGCATGATTAGCAGAGGAGTAGACACACGTACAGAGACACAAACATAGAGCTAGTATGTCTGAGTGAAGGCATAAACTTGGAGGAAAAACCCCATATTGTCTATTTAGAATGTATTTTGTAATAAAGAGAAACTGTAGGACAAGCATTTGTGTTCCAAAGGACTCAAAAACATGTCAACATACAGTTGACTGGTCATATTATAGGAACCACATTTGAACAAAGCTCCTAAAATATAATGCCAACTTTATTATCCAATACTAAGCTGAACCAAAGGTATTTTAATGTATAACTTGAGGTTAAAACCCCTCCCCCCTCACTCCTGAGAGATTAGAGGGCAGAGAGTAGGAATCTATAGAGTTGGGGAAGCTTTGACAAGGAGTGCTGATTTTGAATATGGTTTCACAAAGGCACAATTACAGCCTGGTCTGAAGGGCTCCCATCTGCGTACCTTGTAGGGTAACCATTCTGAGGAACCTATTGGAGGGGAGGTAGTGGTAGCACTAGTTCTTGTATAATTTTCCCAGGGGAAAGTATACTGATTATTCATTCCAACAACACAGAGAGACTTCCACATCCTGCCACTATACCTGGGGTGTGTGTGTATGTGTGCCCAGTCGTATCTGACTCTTTGAGACGCCATGGACTGTAGCCCTCCAGGCTCTTCTGTCCATGGGATTTCCCAAGAAAGAATACTTGAGTGGATTGCCAGTTCCTTCTGTACTGGTTCAACCCAGGGATCGAACCCATGTCTCCTGCCTTGCAGGAGGATTCTTTACCACTGAGCCACCTGAGAAGTCCTCAACTGGGGGTATATTAAGTCAAATAAAACACAGACCCTGCCCTGAAGAGGTGAGTTAAGTGTCCCAAAGTTCTGACTTTTTTTCTTATAAATTGACCTTTGGTCTCCTTCAAAATCCTTGCCCTTCAGACGCAGGGAGAAGGTGACGTATGCAGCTGAAAGGAGTGCTGTTCTTGTAATGAGTATGCTTGCTCTGGGCTCATTATTTCTCTTGCACTTGCTCTGAAAGCTGAACTGAAGAGCCCAGCAGCCCATCATGATATACAAGCATATACCACTGACTATGTGTGAAAGTCACTCAGTTGTACCACTGCCAATAATTCTGTGCTATTTGGAGCTAATCAGAGAATGGGGGTAAGAACAAGAAAAGAATGCTTACCATTCCAAACAGGAGTTTTTCAAAGGAACTTCTGGCTCTCTAGGGCATTGGGCCTCATCTGCCTCTCATGTCGCCCTATTTCTCTCCTCCTATTGAAAAC
Organism: Dama dama; assembly: GCF_033118175.1. Classification (NCBI taxonomy): domain Eukaryota; kingdom Metazoa; phylum Chordata; class Mammalia; order Artiodactyla; family Cervidae; genus Dama; species Dama dama. The sequence continues at coordinate 24,573,019 of NC_083711.1, forward strand.
CAAATTTCATTTAGTTCTACCCTCGCCATCTTTGTTTTTTTATCTCCCATCAATTCCTCTGCTCACTGCCCTCCTCACCCACCAAAACCATCTCACTAACATCCAGATCGCCTCCATGTCAAGAAATCTGAAGAACAATTTCCAGTCCTGTCACCTGAGCTCTCAGATGACATCTGATCACGTCATCCTCTTAAAACCCTCGTGTTCCTTGACCTATAGTAGTGCTGGGCTGGATGAGTTACAAACTGGAATCAAGATTGCCAGGAGAAATATCAACAACCTCAGATATTCGGATAATAGCACTCCAACGGCAGAAAGTGAAGAGGAACTAAAGAGCCTCTTGATGAGGGTAAAGGAGAAGAGTGAAAAGGCCAGCTTAAAACTCAGCATTCAAAAAACTAAGATCATGGCATCTGGTCCCATCACCTTATGGCAAATAGAAGTGGAAAAGGTAGAAGCAGTGACAGATTTTCTCTTCTTGGGTTCTAAAATCACTACGGATGGTGATGGCAGCCATGAAATTAGAAAGACAATCAGATGCATGAGACAAGTGCTCAGGGCTGGTGCACTGGAATGACCCAGAGGGATGGGATGGGGAGGGAGAGGGGAGGGTGGTTCAGGATGGGGAACACATGTAAATCGATGGCTGATTCATATCAATGTATGGCAAAAACCACTACAATATTGTAAAGTAATTAGCCTCCAACTAATAAAAATAAATGGAAAAAAATAAAATAAAATAAATAAAAAAAAAGAAAGAAAGAAATGCTTCTTGGCAGGAAAGTTGTGACAAATCTAGACAGTGTGTTAAAAAGCAAAGACGTCACTTTGCCAACAAAGGTCCATATAGTCAAGGCTATGATCTTTCCAGTTGTCATGTATGGACATAAAAGCTGGACCATAAAGAAGGTAGAGCACCAAAGAATTGATGCTTTCCAGCTGTGGTGCTGGAGAAAATTCTTGAGAGTCCCTTGGGCTGCAAGGAGATCAACCAGTCGATCTTAAAGGAAATCAACCCTGAATACTCTTTGGAAGGACTGATGCTAAAGCTCCAATACTTTGGACACCTGATGCTAACAGCTGACTCACTGGAGAAGACCCTGATGCTGAGAAAGACTGAAGGCTTCAGAAGGAGAAGAGGGCATTAGAGGATGAGATGGTTGGACGGCATCACCGATTCAATGAACATGAACTTGGGCAAACGCCAGGAGATGGTGAGGAACAGGGAAGCCTGGAGTGCTGCAGTCCATGGGGTCTCAGAGAGTCAGACATGACTTGGAGACTGAACAACAGCCACTCCTGGAACATTCTTCTCATTCTCTTCTCTTGGTCCTTTTTCCATCTTTACCTGACAATTCTACATGGGATTTCCTCAGGAAAATATTCCAGGCACTCTTTCAATTCCACCCTCCATTCTCATACCGGACCAGGAGCTGAAGGGGAATGACACCTACTGGAGCTTTGCATCCTGCATGGATTTACATGAGAATGAGTTCATGCGCCCTCATAGCTTCAACTAGCACCTCTTTGCCAATAATTCCAACTTTATATTTCTAGCTGAGAGCTCCTTTTTTTTAATACAGATCCACATGCCTACAGCTTATGCACCATCGCTGTATGTTTATTTTATAGATAACTCATTACTTAATGGGTTTCCCTAGTGGATCAGTGGTAAAGAATCTGCCTGACAATGCAGGAGATGCAGGTTTGATCCCTGGGTCAAAAAGATCCCCTGGAGAAGGAAATGGCAACCCACTCCAGTATTCTTGCCTGGGAAATCCCATGGACAGAGGAGCCTGGCAGGCTACAGTCCATGAGGTCGCAGAAGAATCGGACATGACTAAGCATCTAAACAACAAAATTACTTAATATATTCAAAACTGAACTTGAGACCCACTATTCCCACAGTGTGCTATCTCACAGACAGAAACCTAGGAGCTTTCTTTGATACCTTGATCTCCACTACTTCTCATATCCAATCACCAACTAAAGGCTTCCAATTCCACCTTCAAAACACATCTTGAATCACATCCACTTCTCTTCACCCCAAAGCCATCATCAAAGGCCAAGTCTCCAAATGAACCCTCACTTGGACTAGGATGACATCTTTTTAAATTATCTTCCTGAATTACTTCCTGCCTTCCACTAGTCCATTCTTCACATGACAGCCAGAGTATGCTTTTGTAAGTGTGAGAACAAGCATGAGTTCCATACAGTCAAGATTTCAAATGTACAGAGATGTAACATCTTTTAGGGCTCTGAAAATGAACTTAGTTCTAAAGTCGCAAATGTACTTAGAAGTAGAAAACTGAATCTTGGAAAAGCAAGATGCATGACATCATTTGAGTTCAATACTCCAATTCAACCAGCCAACCACTACAAGATTCTCCTCAGGATTCTCCAAACTGTCTTCCTTCCACTTGAGGATGATCCATGATCCTGTGATGACTACATACTATCCTAGCCTTGGGAGAATGAGGCATAACATAACTTTTCCATAATCATCCTTTATCCTTAGGGACCTCTGTTGAAACTGACCTCATCTTGACTGACCCCACCAATGCTTTCCTCTGTGCTTCCACAGCTTCTAAAAACAAAGTCTTCTATATATATCAACTCATTCAATTCACAATGCCTTGGGTCTCTCATCTCTTGCACTTTGTGCTCCCTTATCTGCCTCAGAAAACCAAGGGCCTTTGTGGCTTTTTCCACATCATATGGTATGTGCTTTCTGAACTCTTTCAGTCTACCCTTAAGCCAGTTCAGCCCAACATCTCACTAATCACTGCCCTTCTGTCACACCAGTGCTGTGGTGGGCATGAGACTTCTCTCTGACCATTGTAGCAACCCCACACTACTCCCAGGAGAGCAAGATATGGGCTCCCTCTGCTCTCAGATTCACGGGTAGGTTTGACATTCCTATAATTCCCCCAACACTACTCCCATCAACATCTGAGACTTGAGAGAAGGGTGTCTCAACCCTTTCTTAGAAATCCACACCAGCTGTTAACTCTCTTGCTCCCTCATCTCACTTCTAAAGCTCCACTCACCTGCCAAAAGTGTTCAAAGAACTTCTCTGTATTCAGAGGAATTGGGCCTGAATCTTCTCTCTTATTTGTGAACAAATTTTATATATTATTTCTTCAGGCTCGGACAAAGAGTATATAGAATTTACTGATGATGATGATCCTGCTTTGGAGAGATTCATAAAAACTTTTCTGACTCAAGAATTAGGCTTTTCATTGAAAACTTAGGCTTTCAACTATACCTCAATAAAGATGAAAAGAATAAATAGGCCTTTTAAGAGTCTTATCTGCTTTGGGTTTCAAATAATCAACTGACTTCTTTTTCTAGACTGAATCTGTTCCTCCTCTTAGCTAATGGGTGCCACTGCCTGAAATGGTAAAGACTGTGGAATACTGAGGGGGAAAAAATGTGAGAAAGGAAAAAAAAAACCTGTTTTTAAAAACCTCCAAATTTTATCCTGAAATAAAAGCATTCAAGCCCCCTTGAAACTCTGTGTCTCTTTTCTTAATTGAGAGGTAATTAAGTTTAGGACATACAATGTGTTGATTTGATAACTTTATACATTGCATTATGATTACCATCATAGCATTAGCTAACAGCTCCACCACATCACATAACTATTTCACTTTATGGTGAGAGTATTTAAGGTCTAGCCTCTTAGCAATTTTGTAAGTTTATAATACAGTATTGGCTAAAATCACTGTGCTGTGCAATAGATCTCCAAGACTTATTTATCTACTAGTTTCTTTTTTTATTTTGGCTGTGCTGGGTGTTTGTTATGGGGCATGTCTTTATTTATTTATTTATTTTTTATTTTTATTTTTTTTTGCAGTGCACAGGCTTCTCTTGTTGCAGCACCTGTGGCATGTGGGATCTTAGTTCTCCAACTAGGGATAAAACCTGCGTCTCCTGCATTGGAAGGTGGATCCTTAACCACTGAACCACCAAAGAAGTCCTATCTACTAGTTTCAAGTTTTTACCCTTAGACAACATCTCCCCAATTCCCCCACAACCCCAACCCCTGATAACCACCATTCTACCTTGTTTTTATGAGTTCAGCTTTTTAAAGGAACTTTAACTGATGTGTAACTTACATACAGAAGAGCGAACAAAAGCAAACAAATCATGAAGGTACAGCTTAATGAATTTTCACCAAGAAAACATATACCGTTGTGACAGCAACGGATCAGGAAATAAAACATAACTAGAGCAGATACTGTATATCCCACCTATACCCTCAAGCAACCTACAGTTCATAGGATCGCTCAGTGTCAAACACAACTGAGCAACTAAACTACCATCCTGACTTCCACCTCTAGCCACCAAAAACTTTCACAGTTTTTGAACTTTAATGGAATCACACGTTGTATTTGTGCTTGGCTTCCTTCCCTCAAAATTATATCCATGACATTCATTCTACAGTTTTGCACGTGGCAGTAGCTTATTCACTGGCATTGCCTTATAAATTTTCCTTGCATGACTACACCACAATTTATCCATCCACTCGAGGCTCATGAACGTCTGGGCTGTGCCCAGCTTACAGGACTATCGTGAACAAGTAGATAAGAACATTCATACACACACCTTTTGGTGCACATACTATATACATTTCTATTGCTATACACTAGCAATAGTATTACTAATTCATAGGCTTACACATTGAGCTGTATAATGAATGTTGCCAATTTTTTGAAATGGTTGCACCAATTGAATTCTCATTAACAATATCTGAGAATTCCAACTCGTCTGTATTTTCACCCATCCTTAGAATTGGCAGTCTTTTTAATTATAGCTGCTCTCATGAGTATACGGCGATATCGTGTTAAAATCTGCATTTCCCTAAGGACTTAGGCAACTTTTCATGTGACTGCTTTCCATTTGTTTTGTCCACCCCGGTAACTGAAAATTCTACTAAAATTTCCCAGAGTAGAAATTTCATGAATGAGTGAGTGAGTGAAGTCGCTCAGTCATGTCCGACTCTTTGTGACCCCATGGACTGTATGTAGCCTACCAGGCTCCTCAGTCCATGGAATTTTCCAGGCAAGAGTACTGGAGTGGGTTGCCATTTCCTTCATAGAGACAGTTAAATAAAGAGAAAGGAAAAAAGGGAAGCTAGGCAGACAGGAGAAAATTTTAGATTGGTCATTGCATTTGATCCCCATTTTTCTTGGAATACAGCATAAACATGAACTATTTAGTTCTGCATGAAGTAGCTTCTACCTGCCTTGCCAGGTGTGTCATACACTTCTCTTCCCTCTTTCTCATGTTCTACATGTTGACATCTCAGCTCAGACATACCAAGGTCTCTCCAGATCTAGGGCCTTTGCTCATACTTGACTGCTGTATCCTCTTGTTATACTTTTGTCTTGATTTCTAACCACCTCCCCTCACTTATCATCCCATTAGGTCTTAGCTAAAATACAACTTCTTCAAAGAAGCCTTTTCCAAACTAGCTGCAATAGACAATTTTAAGCTCCAATAGACAATTCTTTTCATTTATATCATTCATAATGGAGGTAAATGCTATTTAACATACAGATCTCCTACACTCTAAGCCCCATGAAGAAAGAGACTCTACCTGTCATGTTCATGGCAGGAGTATTAGCCATAGTACAGTATTCAGTTCATGAGAAGCCCTTAGTAATCCTGTTTTATTTTGTTTTGCTTAACTCAGTAACCTCCCAGTCTAAATTTCTTCCTTGTCTTTAACAGGGTTTCTTCCTTAGAAGTTGATGTCAGCAGAGTCTCTACCTTAACTTGATGGTTCTCTCTGCCTACCCTCTATTCAAAGGCAAACCCATCTACTTACATGGATTTAACCAGCTATATGCTATGACTTAAAAATATATTTCTTTCATGCTACAACTTAAAAATATATTTCTGACATGCTTATCACAGGCTTCAGATTTGTATATCTAATTGCCTCCTAAGTATTTCCAACTAGATGTTATACAGATACTTCAAACTCAGCATGTTCCAACCAAGCTCATCTTTTTTCTACTCCCCCACTCCCACCCCGACCTGTTCCTCCTACTTTTAACTTTTACAGTCTCAGTTAATGGTGCCATCATCCACCTAGTTTCCTAAAGCAGAAATCTAGTAGTCATTCTAAACTCCTGCCTACCCACACCTTTTCATTCACTATCTAATTATTCCTCCCACATCATTCTATAATCTTCTTTCCATTTCTACTACTACTGCCTAATCAGGTTCCATTCTTTCTTACCTTGACTACTGACATAGCCTCCTAATAACTCTTTTTATCTCAATTTTGCCTTCCTTTGAAGCTTCCCCCACACAGAAGCCAGAATGACATATCTAAAATTCAATTTGACTATAGAGTTTCTGTGCTTAAAGCTCTTAAAGGCTTTCCCCAGCCTTGTTACTCAGTTAACAGACTAGGCCATCTGTAAGTTAACTCTTTTATTTACTTCCTCACGTCTACCTTCTATAATCACCAACTTTCAATTACTATCAAACAGAGATGCTACCTTCATCTTTAGCTTCCCTCATGCTGTCCTCAATCCTGAAATGTCACTCAGTTCTTACCCGTCCTTCAAGATTAGATTCTGGGAATATGTCTTCCAGGAAGCCCAAAGCTCTGGTTTGAACTGAGTTCATTCTGCTCTCCCACATCCCCCCACCACCCTCGGCAAACCTCTCATTACCACATAACTTCTCATTACCACATAACTGCCTATTCATAGACAGTCTCTCCCACTAAACCACCAAATCCTTGAGAACTGGCCCAATATAATATTTGTTTTTGTGCCCCAGGATGTAGTGGACAGCTTGGCACACATTAGGTACCTAAAAATTGCTATGGCACTGTAATGTTTGTGATCACTTTGAATCTCTGTGGCAGAACCCTTTATCTATTTTTATCCTTTCTTTTAGTCTGCTGAATTCCAATTTTATTCCTGGTGACTATGTGCCCAGCTAAGTGATGACTTTTCTTAACTTCCCTTGCTAAGACAGAAGACCAATGCAATGTAAGAACTCAATGCTGGCCCCTGGAAACTGCTTTAAAAGAGGTTTACTCAATTGGGGAAAAGATGCTTTTGTCTTTTATTCATCCCCTCCTTTTGCCTGAAACGTGTTCACAATGTCTAGAGTTCCAGGAGACATCATGTGTCCTTGAAGACGCAAAGCCATGCTGTAAATATAGGAGTCTGGTAACCGAACCACCAGAGAGCTTTCATACAAGCCTGGGACAGCATTCTTTTAGACTTCTGTTACAGGACAGACTAGGATCCATACTTTGTTTAGCCTATCTGTGTCTTTGTTACTACAAGCTGAATGTAATAGTGGCAACTAGTTCTGAATAAAAGTTTCTTCTTAGAGTAATATCATAGGGCATCCCTTGTTATGTGGAATCTAAAAAGAAATGATACAAATGAACTTACTTACAAAACAGGAACAAACACAGACTTCAAGAAGGAGCTCATGGTTGCGGGGGTAGAGGGAGAAAAGGGCATGGAGAATGGATAGTTAGGGAGTTGGGGATGGACGTACACAGACTGCTGTGTTAAAAACAGAGACCCAACAAGGACCTGCTCTATAGCATATGGAACTCTGCTCAATGTTATGTACAGACAGGATGGGAGGGGAGTGTGGGGGAGAACTGATACATGGATATGTATCACTGGGCTTCCCTGGTGGCTCAGACGTAAAGCGTCTGCCTGGAATGCAGGAGACCTGGGGTTCGACCCCTGGGTTGGGAAGATACCCTGGAGAAGGAAATGGCAATCCGCTCCAGTACTCTTGCCTGGAAAACTCCATGGACTGAGGAGCCTGGTAGGCTACAGTCCATGGGGTCGCAAAGAATCGGACACGACTGAGCAACATTACTTACTTACTTATGTATGACTGAGTTCCTTCCCTGTTCACCTGAAACTAACATAACATCATTTGTTAATCAGCTATACTCCTATACAAAATAAAATTTCTTTTTTTTTAAAGTTTATTCTTAAATGATGCAACTGAAAACTAAAATTGATCATGAAAAAATGCATAATTGGGACCATCTAGGATGAACACACTTCTAGTTTTAAAGGTATTGCTCTATTCAGCTTCATCCAAAGACTCGTGGGCTGGGTGACTTTTAATAGTTACTGAGCTACTTTGTTTTTCCAACTGTTATTTAACTGGGTGACTTGACACTTTAGTAGAGTTGGAGTTTCTGAGGTAATTACATGAGTAGCTTTTATAGTATTCTTATTCACAGCTAATAACTATTATGGGGGTTTCATAGTGCCTAATTAAGAAATAAGGACAGAGTAATTAGAGTTCTTTCAAGAATTTATAACCAAGAAAGTATTAATAAACTATCATGTATGTACAAGTATCTATGTGCATGCACAGATATAAATCTTTATGTAGATAGCAAATATAAATTATTACTTTTTTGCTTAGTCTCTCCATTTATCCAGTATAACACAAAACAACAACACATGTATATACACACACAAATTTCAAATAGACATTGGGTTCTGGGTCTCTGACTTCACAAGTATCATACCTTGTATTTCTAATGACTTACTCATTTGTTGATCTTGTTCCCACTCAGAGTGACTACAGGCCATTTTTACGTCATATTGGCTCAGTTTAAACTTGACTTAGTGGCTACCTAGACACTGGCAGCACATGGCCTCTCCTCCAGGCGTTTAATGCTAACTTTTCAACAATCATCAAGGCCCATTTTCTGAGAGGCTCTGACCTGCTTAGAGTCAGTATCACCAGCTGTTTCTATGCCACTGTTTAGAGCTCTCCCCAGGAGATGGTCATTCACTCTGTGCAATGATTTCTGCACACACTCACTCCCTCCAGAGTCATTTAAAGTCCATGTAAGATAAAGCCTCGATTCAGCCTTGCTTTGTTTTTAAGGATAAATGATAGGATTTCAGATCAGATATTTTTAGACTGTAAACATCATATCTTGACTCTGCTGTTTTGTACTTAATAGTTACACATATGACTTCAATAACAAGCAGGCTGTCCAAGGTTAATTCATTCACTGACTTACTAGTATTGAGAGTCTGCTACGTGATTAGCACTGTGCTAGGTCACAAATACTACACTGAGCAAAAACAGGTATTGTATCTAATTCCATGTTGTGGGGAAGACAGGTATTATGCAAACTATCACAGAAATGAGTTAATAACTGCAAACTGAGATGAGTGCTAGAAGGAAAGGAATATGGTTCTATGAGTCTGCTAATCACAGATTAGCTTGTTTCAGACCAAGCACCCTAGCAAGTAAACTAGAAAAATGGAATTTTAAAAATCCACATGAATATGTCATAAAGCTACTGAGGCTATGACAGCTCATGGGGCTAAAATCCAAGAGAGGAGGGAAGGTCATGGAGGCGAAGCTGACAGAGTAACTCTTCTTCTTATGCAATTTGCTAATTCTCAGAGGAGGATCAGAAGGTGAGCAGAGCTTCCAATAGTCTCATGGGGCTGGGGAACAAAAGTTGAAGTTTAGGGCCCACAAAGAAAGGAAGGCCTTGATCAGCTCCACAGCTTTCCATTGAGAAAGGACAGCACTTATGAACTCCCTTCTCCATGACTCACTAGTGGTGCACCTCCAACCAGGACTCCGGTCATGGCCCTTCACTAGTGGATGGCTTAACATTTCAGTCTGGCTGTATCTGAGCAGATGATACTTCTGCTTATAAAGGTTGCTTCAGTCTTTTGTTAAATTGTACTAATGAATATAGCAGTACTAGTAAGAAATTCTGCTTTCATTCTATCCATGCTGCTCTCTGGACACACTTTGTAGTGAAACCTTTGGTAAGATTCATCAGTTGCTTCCTTTTTCCCCATTTACCCAGTGGCATGAGCAAACATAAATGGCCAAGAGGCAGTCTAAACTTCAGGTTAAATGAAATGATTGCTATATCTCAGGTGGAAACATCCCACCATTCAATACTATAATACACAAACAAACTAAGTCCAGAAGAATGGAGATGGGAGGTAAAATATTTTTAATTAGGGTAATAGGTACAGTAGGAAGAATACTTACTCTCACTTCTATCCTATTGTCTCCAAACAAATACATTCAATATATGGGAGCAATACTAATACTAGTAATAATAAAATTATTTAATAAAAGTATTTATTAAAATTAATAAAATAATAAATGATAAATTAATCATTAGCTAAAAAGGATATTACTGTAAGACTGTCCACTACTCAAAAGGTATTGTGTCTCATCTATACCACATTCAAGACTCCAGCTAGACCATGAACGTTTCTGGGCTCTGATATTCCTCAGACCACTTAACCACCATTTGCCCCACTTCTTTCACTATAAAATAAACTTCCTTGGTCAGAGGAAGGTTGGCTAGAGTACCATAACAGTTCATAAAAACAGTTAGTCCACGAACAGTGATACTAAAACAAAAAAGTTGAGAGGAAAGGCAAATTAAAGTGTTACAGTCCCCTCCATGATGGCAGGCAGCTAGCTTGCCTCCCCAGGGTATGGTACGACACTGCAAGCTAAAGGCTGGTAAGCATTGCTGGAAAGTACAGCCAGGGCAGAGTTTTGAGGAGTCCATGTCTTAATACCTGTCACCAAATGCACTTTGATCAATACTAAGTAGGCTTGGGAAAGAAACTGGGCAGTGTAAACAGAGTGAAATCATCTTGTTTCCCTGATAATTAAAAGCCTGTCCACTGTGACCTTTTGGTGGTCATTCACATAGGACAAATTCAGTCACACTTTGGAACTTCATTGAAACAGATTCAGTCATACATGTCTGTTCTCAAACTCTTTGTGGCCAGTCTTACAATTCTATTTCTTTTAGGTCCCTGACAATATGATTATATCATTAGCACTGCCCATTGATCAATATAGATACTTACCCTCAGGCTTTCTACTAACAAAGTGAAAAAGAAGATAAATTGTTTGACTTATGTCCACTAGGAGAATTTTCTGCGTCCACTGTCCTGCAGAGCCACTCCTAAGGGAGTAAGTTATAGTGATCTACTCCTTGTTGGTGCAAATGTGTGCAGTTCAGTTCAGTTCAGTCACTCAGTTGTGTCTGACTCTTTGCAACCCCATGGACTGCAGCACACCAGGCCTCCCTGTCCATCACCAATTCCCGGAGTTTACTCAAACTCACGTCCGTTGAGTTGGTGATGCCATCCAATCATCTCATCCTCTGTCGTCCCCTTCTCCTCCTACTTTCAATCTTTCCCAGCATCAGGGTCTTTTCCAATGAGTCAGTTCTTCGCATCATGTGCCCAAAGGATTGGAGTTTCAGCTTTAGCATCAGTCCTTCCAATGAATATTCAGGACTGATTTCCTTTCGGATAGAGACTGGTTGGATCTCCTTGCAGTCCAAGGGACTCTCAAGAGTCTCCTCCAACACCATAGTTCAAAAGCATCAATTCTTTGGCACTCAGCTTTCTTTATAGTCCAACTCTCACATCCATACATGACCACTGGAAAAATCATAGCTTTGACTAGATGGACCTTTGTTGGCAAAGTAATGTCTCTGCTTTTTAATATACTGTCTAGGTTGGTCATAACTTTTCTTCCAAGGAGTAAGCGTCTTTTAATTTCATGGCTGCAGTCACCATCTGCAATGATTTTGGAGCCCCCTAAAATAAAGTCTGACATTGTTTCCCCATCTATTTGCCATGAAGTGATGGGACCAGATGCCATGATCTTAGTTTTCTGAATGTTGAGTTTCAAGCCAACTTTTTCACTCTCCTCTTTCACTTTTATCAAGAGGCTCTTTAGTTCTTCGCTTTCTGCCATAAGGGTGGTGTCATCTGCATACCTGAGGTGATTGATATTTCTCCCAGCAATCTTGATTCCAGCTTGTGCTTCATCCAGTCCAGCATTTCTCATGATGTGCTCTGCATATAAGTTAAATAATCAGGGTGACAATATACAGCCTTGACATACTCCTTTCTCGATTTGGAACCAGCCTATTGTTCCATGCCCAGTTCTAACTGTGGCTTCTTGACCTGCACACAGATTTCTCAGGAGGTAGCTCAGGTAATCTGGTATTCCCATGTCTTTAAGACCTATTTTTAACCAGATTCAAATGTTTTCTTCTTTAGTCAGTTGATCTGAAGCAATTTTCCCAAGAGAGTGGAGTGTAGTACAGCAGGAGGAGGGAAGGTGAAAGTTAAAACTACTTATGCAACTTATTTCTTATCCTTTACACCTGGTCCAATCCAGGACCTCATCCTGAATGTATTAGTTTCACTTGCTGACAGAGGACTTCAGGCCATATCTAACATCAGTGTTGGTTTCAAATCCTTCACTGCTTACTGTGTAATTTCTGTTCTTCCTCTTATTGGTAAAGAAATAATCCAAACTGGCTCAACTTCATGCTTCTGATCTCCTCCTACCATTATCACCTTGGCTCACCCAACTCCAGCTACTCTCTTCCTCCATCAAGCCAGCCCTGTTCATGACCTCTGCTCTTCTTATTATTTCCACCTAGAATATTTTTGCTCTGGAAACGCACGAGCTACTTCAACACCTACTTCAGGCCATGGATCAAACAATACTTTCTTGGTGACACATACCCTGACAACCCTTTTTAAAAGTTAAACCCTAGGACTTCCCTGGTGGTCCAGGGATTAAGACTCAGTTTCCAATGCAGGGGACTCAAATTTGATTCCTGGTCAGGGAACTAAGATTACATATGCTGTGCAGCTAAAAATAATTTTAATAAATAAAATTTTTAAATGAATCAATAAAATAAATTTTTAATAAAAAATTAAAATTAAAAAAAAGTTCCCATCCTGGTAATCTTAATTTATCCTGATTTTACACAGATCACCTTCTAATATACTGTGTGTTTCAATGTATTTGCTTATCCTCTGTTTTCCTCTATCAGACTACCAGTTACATGAAGGAATTTTCATCTGCTTAGTTTATTGCTATGTCTCCAGTGCCTGGAAAACTGTGAACATATGGGATATTCAATAAATATTTTAATGAAAGAACAAGTGAATGAATCTTACTCCTCAAAGTCTTAACAAATTTTAAATTTTGTTTGAGAGTATTCCAATGAATTGAAAACAAACAGTATTGTAATAAATAAATATGTCTGATTTTATTCATTCGTATGTATTTATTATAAGAAACTCCCCCTGCCCCATGTATTTTCTCCTCTTTTTACCCCTATAGTCTTCCAATCTACATATACTATAAAAATTCTGTGTGAGGAGAAATCAGTTCAGATTGTGTTATTTCCCCAACATCTGCTGGTTTTGAGAATAATAATGCCACTGGTTGTTTCTGATACAAACACAGTGTAAGGCTTTGTTTCTTACAAGTCAACCGAGCAAGCAAACAATGAGAATTACTCCCAGCTTGAAGAGGCACACTGAATCCAGAATCTCAATGAAGGTCCCCATCACGCTAGAATCAACAAGATCTAAAATCATCAGTTCCCCTTTGGCCTTACTCCCTCAGAATCCACACACAAACACACACACACACATGCATACAATTTTAATGTAAACTAACAAAGTTATTTTTATGTGGGAATTCTTTCATCTCAGAGTTTTGTTTTTAAACTGGTCCCCAGAGTATGCTGCGATGTGACAGCAGTTAAAGCTTTGGAACAGAGTGAGGGATAATGACAGGATAGAAGAAGATCTGGCTTCCCTCAGCCAGGTAAATCCTTTAGACAGGCCTCATGCTGCTGCTGCTGCTAAGTCGCTTCAGTCGTGTCCAACTCTGTGCAACCCCATAGACAGCAGCCTACCAGGCTCCCCGGTCCCTGGGATTCTCCAGGCAAGAACACTGGAGTGGGTTGCCATTTCCTTCTCCAATGCATGAAAGTGAAAAGTGAGAGTCAAGTCACTCAGTCATTCCCAACTCTTAGCAACCCCATGGATGGTAGCCTACCAGGCTCCTCCGTCCATGGGATTTCCCAGGCAAGAGTACTGGACTGGGTTGCCATTTCCTTCTTCAAGACAGGCCTCATAAAGGACTCATTAAGGGTCTTGAAGCAAAAAGGAAAGTATATCATCAGAGAAAAAATGAGGGCTGGTTCGCTGGGAGCCTCATAGGCCATATTAAAGACAGAATTTTGCTCTGAATGAGATGGAAAGCCATCTGAGGGTCTTTGAAAAGTTCATCCATGATATTCTGCTGGGAACAGACTGAAGCAGAACCAAAGCTAGAGCAGGGAGATCAGTTAGGAGGCTATGACAATAATGCAGAACCGACGGAATAGTGATCTGAACTGAGACCACAGCAAAGGACCGACTGTTCAGGAGTGGAGAGAGTTTTTGAAAGCAGGGCCAAGAAGATTTGTTGCCAGATCAGATGTGAGTTGGGACAGAGAGGAGTCAAGAGTGACTCTGAGGTTTTTGTCCTGAGCAACTAGAGGAATGGAATAATCACTAACTGAGAAAAAGTCAAGCAGAAAAGCAAGCTTGGAGTTAGCAGCATGAGGTGAAGGGGGAAATTAGGAATTCAGAGATGGATGTGTTAACGGTTAATGATGGGTCATATGAATCTGGCACTCAAGGGTAAGCTCTAGGCTGCAGGTGGAAATTTCCAAGTCTTCAGCATAAATAATGATATTGAAAATCATGGACTGGATGAGATCAATGGAATGTGCACCAATAGAAAACATTTCCAAGCTGCTCTGAAAGGCAATATGGCAACTCCTCAAAGGTTAAACATTAGAGTTACCTGTGTGCATGCTCAGTTGCTCAGTCATGTCCAACTCTTTGCGACACTATGGACTGTAGCCCACCAGGCTTCTCTGTCCATGGGGATTCTCCAGGCAAGAATGCTGGAGTGGGTTGCTATGCCCTCCTCCAGGGGATCTTCCTGACCTAGGGATGGAACCAGTGTCTTCCACATTGTAGGCGGACTCTTTACCCACTGAGCCACCTGGAAAGCTAGAGTTACCCTATAATCTAGCAAATCCACTGTTAGGTATATACCCAAGAGAAATGAAAACATGCATATAAAATATTGGACAACATGGGAGTAAAGGCACTGATCCTCCTGCAGTTGAAAAATTCAAGTATAACTTTATTATCAGTTCTCCATATCCATGGTTCCACATCCTCAGATTCAACCAAACAAGAATTAGGCATTACTGTAGTACCTGTTTATTGAAAAAAAAATTCACATATAAGTGGACATGTGCAGTTCAAACCTGTGATATTTAAAGGTCAACTATGTATCAATGATCACAGCAGAAGTATTTGTTAAGAGTCAAAAAGTGGACACAACTCAACTATCAACTGATAATGGATAAAGTGTGGTATATCCACACAATGGAATGTAATTTGGAAATCAAAAGGAATGAAGTATGTGCTACAATGTGCGTGAACCTTGAAAACATCATGCTAGTGAAAGAAGCCAGTCACAAAAGACCACATATTGTATGAGTCCATTTATATGAAAGTATAAATTTTCATACATCCACAGTAAGCAAATTTGTAGAGTCCATGGTTGCCTAGGGCTAGGAATGGGGGAATGAAAAGCTAAGTAGATGGTAAAAACTAAGGGACATGGGGTTTATTTTGAGGGCAAAGATAGTGTTCTAAAATTGATTGTGGTAAGCATAGAACAATTTTGTAAATATACTGAAAGCCATTGAATTGTACACTTCAAACAGTTGAATTGTATGCTGTGTGAATTATAGCTGGGAGGGATTGGGAGCAGGAGCAGAAGGGGACGACAGAGGATGGGATGACTGGATGGCATCACCGACTCGATGGGCAGGAGTTTGAGTAAACTCCAGGAGTTGGTGATGGACAGGGAGGCCTGGCGTGCTGTGATTCATGGGGTCGCAAAGAGTCGGACATGACTGAGTGACTGAACTGAACTGAACTGAATACTGTCCAAAAAATAAAATAAAGAAGCAAAGAAAAGGAAGAAACAGAGGAGAATTCCAAGGTTTGAATCCTGAGGTAATCAGAATTTTGGGGATTTATGAGCCTTTTTAGAGAGGCTTCCCTGGGGCCTCAGATGGTAAAGAACCCACCTGCCAAAGCAGGACACATAATAGATGTGGGTTTGATCCCTGGGTTGGGAAGCTCCCCTGGAGGAGGGTTAGGCAACCTACTCCAGTATTCTTGCCTGGAGAGTCCCGTGGACAGAGGAGCTGGTGGGCTACAGCCCATGGGGTCACAAAGAGCTGGATGCAACTGAGCAAGTAAACATGTATGCACAACATTCATTAGACATCCAGGAGGAAGTTTAGAGTAGGGAGTTAGAGGTGTGAATTTGGAGATGAGGAGAAAGGTCTGGGCTTGAAAAATAAATCTGAAAGCCTTAGTATATAGATAGTATTTTAAACCATTGTATTAGGTGAGGTCACCTAGAAAGTGAGTGTAGAAAATGAGATCTGAGGCTGAGTCCAGGGCATGCCAACATGAGAGGCTGAGGATATATACAGGAACCAGAGCACAGGGCACTGAGCAAGGATCCTGAAAAGGAGGAGCCAAAAGAGGAAGAAGAGTCAAGAGTACAGTGTCCTAAAAGGCAAGTGAAGAAAATATCTAAGGGAAGAGGGACCATCTGTCAAATCCTGACAAGAGCTCAAGTGAGATGAAAAGTAACAGCAAACACTAGTGTTAGCTATGTAAAACTCAATGGAAATCTTACCAGAGCTGTTTTGTAGGAGTCACAAGACTAAATTCCTGATTAGAAAATAGGAGATGAGCAAACTGCAGATAACAAGTAGATAGAAGAAGATTTGCTTTTCACAGAAGCAGAAAAAAGTGACCCAGTAACTAAAGTGAAATAGAGCCCAGAATTTTTTTTTCCTCCCTATACTGGAAGAAATAGTAGCATTTTATAAGTTTCTTGAAAATGAACAGGCAACAGAAAAAACATGATTTTACAGAAGACAGAAGCCAACTGCTGATATGCAGTCCTTAAACATGTGACAAGGAATGGGAACCGGTGAACCAGTGGAAGGGACTGGCCTTAGCCAAGAGTGTGGCAAGTTCACCTGTAGTGAGGAAAGAGAATATATGGACACAGAGTATGCAGCTGGGCGGACGTGATGCACACTACAACTATTCTGGTGTCTTTTATTATCCCAGTAAAAGAGGAAACAAGGTCTCAGCAGAGAGTAAGGATCGGGGAGGAAACATGGAGGAGAGAAAATAAAGAAGAAAACAGTCCCTGGGCAATGGCAAGTGGAGAACTAGAGACATGCAGTATTATTGTCACTTATTAAGTGACCACTGTAGTTTAAGACTGAGTTACCAGTAAGGCCAGTCATCAAGGTGGTATTTTTCTCCAGACCATATGATGGTAGGTCCTAATAAATGAGAATTGACTTCAACCAGCACTGAGATTAACAAAAGAGGGAAATGCTCACAATTTTGTAAAAAAGAAAGACAGGAGATTTTATAGAGTCTGATTATAGTACCTCTATAGGAACAAAAGACTGAAAGGAAATGTTTACATTAGGTATGATTTTACAGGCAATTTTAACTTTTTCTGTAATCTTTGAATTTCTTTCACAAAAATCAAAACTCACTCAATCTACTTTAAGCAAGCTAATGTTCAGGACCATCCCATGTAAACAAAGGCAGGAAGCAGGGCCAGGTCTCATAAGAAATTTAAACCTGGAAGCAATAAAATAAGACAATCATTGTTTCTGATCCTCATCTTATTCTCAATGAGCACAAGCATCTTATAGTTCCTTCTGGGACTCTGACTCATCCCCTTAATTTCCTCTGCTTGTGGAACAACGCACAGGACCCCGTGTGGGTGCTTCTGTCTCAGCCCACAGTTTCAGAGACCACCACCACCTGACTGAGTCTCCGTCCTCTTCAGATACACAGGAGGCACAGTGATTGGCTCAGCGTGAATCAAGGCTCCTTGTCGGGTTCAGTCAGCTAGAACCAGGAATGAGAAGTCAGCCGGTCAAAATATGATGACCACCCAACCCCTTTCTTCCAAATGTCAGGAACAGAGGTAACTCCAGTGAATCAGGTCAAGCAAGACTCCAAATATATCTCTAAGAAGACACATAGGACTTAACCAATATCTTTAAGATAAATACTTCTAAAGAAGAGGCCAAAAGTAGATAATGAAATATTAAAAATTTCATGACTCAGATGGTTAAGAATCTGCCTGCAATGCCAGGAGACCCAGGTTCAATCCTTGAGTTAAGAAGATCCTCTGGAGAAGGAAATGGCAACCCACTCCAGTATCCTTGCCTGGAGAATTGCATGGACAGAGGAGCCTGATGGGCTACAGTCCATGGGATCACAAAGAGTCAGACACGAGTGAAAGACTTCCACTTTCAAACACTTGCAAAGAAGAGATCAAAGGAGAGCATGAAATATTAAAAATTTGGTCTCCTCTTTTTGTTAAATATTTCTTCTCTGTTTCAGGTAGGTTTTTCATCATTATAATGTGTAAAAAGCTTCAATGAGTGCCTATTAGTACAGGGCACCAAGTCCTTCACTGCACAGAATGAGTCTGACAGGCATAAAATCATATTTAACAGTAAAATTTAACTTTTGAAGAAAACATGGAGAACCTGCAATGTATTCCTTAACTATAAAATGGAATTGTTGATAACATAGAATATTCAGCAGATTCCTTGCCTTCATCTTTGTTTTCCTGCAGTTATTAAATTTAAATCAGAGGTGAAAACAAAATAAAGCTGAAAGTTTACTTGTGGCATTCTAGTCTAAGGTTATTTTTAGTTGCACGAATTGTACATGATACATGCTTTTGTACAAAAATTCAAGTAAATACAGAAGAAAACAGAGACAAAGAAAAGGCTCCTTTGTTTTCCCTCTCTCACCCCTGAGTATCCCCTTTGCAGAGGAAAACACAGCTAACAGTTTAGGCTGTACACTTTCAACTGTTTTTCTAGGTTAGTTTTATTACTATCTTGTTCTTGAAGCTTTGCTTTTTCATTTTTAAACTTGCCTTTCTTTCTTTATGCTGATGACTTCCTGTCAGTATTCCTTGTAAGTTATATACCCCAGTGGCCTTGCATCCAGGTTCTATAAAGACATTTTTAATAATATCCCAGTGATCTAATCTCTTAAGGCTCTCATATTTCACCTGTTCTTTTGAAAGCAGACATTTTACAGATTGGTGAAGCAATCATTTAGAAACATACATCTCTGAAGCCATAATAGTTTTATAATTTGTTCTGCCTCACAAACAACCACAGACAGCCTTCCAAGAGGACAATCCTTTAAACCAAATCTCTAACATTAAAGCCGCTTATGGCTATTTCAGATAATGGGAGCTGTCCAGTGTGTGATGTGTTCGGTCTACTCCATTTAGGAAGGATCTGTTGCACTAATAATGGACTTGAAAATGAGCTCTGCACTAGAAATCCAGCAGTGAATAACGGAAATAAGTGAGCTTACAAAATTTATTGGAAATTTTTTCCTGAAGGTCAGAGAACATATTAAGCATAACAGCAAATGTGCATTTTTAATAGTACATCATATTTTTAGGCGACTCTGATGTAAAGCTTATTACGCATCCCTTTCAAAAACAAAACAGAAACAAAAACTGGTTAAAGAGACTTCAATCAAACCCACATTATAGATTTGTCTAAATTTCTGGAATAATAAATTAGATGTAATAAAATAAAAAATCTCTGAATTTTGCACTCAAAAAAGAAAATAACCCCTTTGTGGACTTTGTTATGAGTCATATTTTTATAGAAACACACATTATCACTTGAAGGCTATGTCATCTTGAATAGGAATGAGAATTTGTCTCTCAGTTTCCTTATTTTTAAACTGTAAATAATATTGTCTATTTTATAAGTATGATACAATGTATGCATAGCAGAGGCTTTACCATGAGCCTGGTCCACCATTGAGTCCAATTCCAACTTCTGGTAGATAATTCCCATGCTGATGGCAAAACTCTACCCCAAGTATCTGTCTTATCTTTCAACTTTTCTGTCTCAGGACTTGTTCTGAAGAAGTAAAATTTTTCATCTTTCTGAGAACATTCCAGAAACATGGGGGCAACTAACAACCAGAGGGGCAAGCCTCAACCACTGAGGAATGGGAGTCAGTGGACAAATGCCTTTTGTTTTTGTTTCTTTTCTGTTTCTGAAGGGACATGCTACACAGTTCTTTGGAGGTCCCCAGTGGAAATGAGTACCAGTTGCCCACAGCAAAACTGTCTCAATAATGGACCCTTAATTGGCTTCGTGGAATTCTCTCTAATAGATTACCTTCTCCCAGATGCTTATCTCAGACTCCACTTTGAGGAAAAAACAAATTAAAGGGCTTTTAACAGTGCAAGTACAAAATATGTGGTTGGTACATGATGGTACCCTTACCTGCCTCTCTTCATAAATGCCATTCCTTCTACTGATGAATCAGATTTCCAGTATTATCAAGGACTTACTCTTGCAAAATAAAAATGTACTAGATACAAATATTCAACATGGTAACCACTAGCGACACATTCAATATCACAGTAGTCCAAGCCTATGCCCCAACCAGTAACGCTGAAGAAGCTGAAGTCCAATGGTTCCATGAAGACCTACAAGACCTTTTAGAACTAACACCCAAAAAAGATGTCCTTTTCATTATAGGGGACTGGAATGTCAAAGTAGGAAGTCAAGAAACACCTGGAGTAACAGTCAAATTTGCCCTTGGAGTACAAAATGAACCAGGGCAAAGGCTAATAGAGGTTTACCAAGAGAACGCACGGGTCATAGCAAACACCCTCTTCCAACCACACAAGAGAAGACTCTACACATGGACATCACCAGATGGCCAACACCAAAATCAGATTAATTATATTCTTTTTAGCCAAAGATGGAGAAGCTCTATACAGTCAGCAAAATCAAGACCGGGAGCTGACTGTGGCTCAGATCATGAACTCCTTATTGCCAAATTCAGACGTAAACTGAAGAAAGTAGGGATAACCACTAGACCATTCAGGTATGACCTAAATCAAATCCCTTATAACTATACAGTGGAAGTGAGAAATAGATTTAAGGGACTAGATCTGATAGAGAGCCTGAAGAACTATGGACGGAGGTTCATGACATTGTACAGGAGACAGGGATCAAGACCATCCCCATGGAAAAGAAATGCAATAAGGCAAAATGGTTGTCTGAGGAGGCCTTACAAATAGCTGTGAAAGGAAGAGAAGCAAAAGGCAAAGGAGAAAAGGAAAGATATTCCCATTTGAATGCAGAGTTCCAAAGAATAGCAAGGAGAGATAAGAAAGCTTTCCTCAGCGATCAATGCAAAGAAATAGAGGAAAACAACAGAATGGGAAAGACTAGAGATCTCTTCAAGAAAATTAGAGATACCAAGGAAATATTTCATGCAAAGATGGGCTCAATAAAGGACAGAAATGGTATGGACCTAACAGAAGCAGAAGATATTAAGAGGAGGTGGCAAGAATACACAGAAGAACTATACAAAAAAGATCTTCATGACCCAGATCATCACGATGGTGTGATCACTCACCTAGAGCCAGACATCGTGGAATGTGAAGTCAAGTGGGCCTTAGAAAGCATCACTATGAACAAAGCTAGCGGATGTGATGGAATTCCAGTTGAGCTATTTCAAATCCTGAAAGATGATGCTGTGAAAGTGCTGCACTCAATATGCCGGCAAATTTGAAAACTCAGCAGTGGCCACAGGACTGGAAAAGATCAGTTTTCATTCCAATCCCAAAGAAAGGCAATGCCAAAGAATGCTCAAACTACCGCACAATTGCACTCATCTCATACGCTAGTAAAGTAATGCTCAAAATTCTCCAAGCCAGGCTTCAGCAATAAGTGAACTGAGAACTTCCAGATGTTCAAGCTGGTTTTAGGAAAGGCCGAGGAACAAGAGATCAAATTGCCAATATCCAATGGGTCACTGAAAAAGCAAGAGAGTTCCAGAAAAACATCTATTTCTGCTTTCTTGACTATGCCAAAGCCTTTGACTGTGTGGATCACAATAAACTGTGGAAAATTCTGAAGGAGATGGGAATACCAGACCACCTGACCTGCCGCTTAAGAAACCTGTATGCAGGTCAAGAAGCAACAGTTAGAACTGGACATGGAACAA
The DNA here is from genome assembly GCF_033118175.1 of Dama dama. Classification (NCBI taxonomy): domain Eukaryota; kingdom Metazoa; phylum Chordata; class Mammalia; order Artiodactyla; family Cervidae; genus Dama; species Dama dama. Next base: position 24,595,077 of record NC_083711.1, read on the forward strand.
CAGACTGGTTCCAAATAGCAAAAGGAGTACGTCAAGGCTGTATATTGTCACCATGCTTACTTAACTTATATGCAGAGTACATCATGAGAAACACGGGGCTGGAAGAAGCACAAGCTGGAATCAAGATTGCCAGGAGAAATATCAATAACCTCAGATATGCAGATGGCACCACCCTTATGGCAGAAAGTGAAGAGGAACTAAAAAGCCTCTTGATGAAAGTAAAAGAGGAGAGTGAAAAAGTTGGCTTAAAGCTTAACATTCAGAAAACTAAGATCATGGCATCTGATCCCATCACCTCATGGGAAATAGATGGGGAGACAGTGGAAACAGTGTCAGACTTTATTTTTGGGGGCTCCAAATCACTGCAGATGGTAATTGCAGCCATAAAATTAAAAGACGCTTACTCCTTGGAAGGAAAGCTATGACCAACCTAGACAGCATATTAAAAAGCAGACATTACTTTGCCAACAAAGGTCCATCTGGTCAAAGCTATGGTTTTTCCAGTGGTCGTGTATGATGTGAGAGTTGGACTGTGAAGAAAGCTGAGCACTGAAAAATTGATGCTTTTGAACTATGGTGTTGGAGAAGACTCTTGAGAGTTACTTGGACTGCAAGAAGATCCAACCAGTCCATCCTGAAGGAGATAAGTCCTGGGTGTTCATTGGTAGGACTGATGCTGAAGCTGAAACTCCAGTACTTTGGCCACCTCATGTGAAGACTTGACTCGTTGGAAAAGATCCTGGTGCTGGGAGGGATTGGGGGCAGGAGGAGAAGGGGACGACAGAGGGTGAGATGGCTGGATGCCATCACCGAGTCGATGGGCATGAGTTTGAGTAAACTCCGGGTGTTGGTGATGGACAGGGAGGCCTGGCGTGCTGCGATTCATGGGGTCACAAAGAGTCAGACACAACTGAGTGACTGAACTGAACTGAGGGACACATGGCTATTGAAGACTTGAAACGTGGCTAAGCCAAATTAAGAGATGCTGACAGTGTAAGCCATATAACAGATTTTGAAAACTGAGAATAAAAAAAGAATATAAACTACCTTATTAATAATTGCATATCGGTTAGTTGAAATCACAGTATTTTACATTTATTGTTGTTGTTCAGTCACTAAGTTGTGTCTGACTCTGCAACCCCATGGACTGCAGCACACCAAGCTCCTCTGTTCTCCACAGTCTTCTAGAGTGTGCTCAAATTCATGCCCACTGAGTCTGTGATGCTATCTAACCGTATCATTCTCTTTCACCCCCTTCTCCTTTTGCCCTCAATCTTTCCCAGAATCAGGGTCTTTTCCAATGAGTTGGCTCTTCGCATCAGATGGCCAAAGGACTGGAACTTCAGCTTCAACATCAATTCTTCCAACAAATATTCAGGGTTGACTTCCTTTAGAATTGACTGGTTTGATCTCCTTGCAACCCAAGGGACTCTCAAGAGTCTTCAAAAGTATTTTACATACATTGAGTTAAATATTTCAAATTACTAACATAAACTTCACTTGTTTCTTTTTACTTTTTATAATGTGGCTACTAAAATTTTTTAATTATATTAGAAATTCAGCCTGGCTGAATTAAAAAAATGTATAAAGGCATGAAACCTATCAAAGCAATAAGTACTGTTTCCTTAGTTTACTTTTGGTCACAGTTCTTATCATTAAGAAACTTTCAGGCTGACTGAATGAAATCTTTCACTTATTTCCCAGTGTCTGGAACATAGTAAGTTATCCATGTTTCCTTCTGCACAAATAAATCAGAGATTTTATTACAGGAAGAAATAAACAGTGAATTTTATAAAATAGGTTGGTGTCAGATTATACAGGATGTCAGTGCAATTTATCTCAAAGGCAGTATAACATTTTTCAAGGTTTTGGTACTACTTATTAGAAAGATTCATGTGAAATCAGTATGTAAGATGCAAAAGTGGAAGTGAGACTACAGCCTAGCTGGCAGACTATTGCAAAATGCTGAGTTTGCCAATAGAAAGTGGTAGTCATGGCAATGGAGGAAAATCAGATCATAAGATAAAATTAAGAAGATGCTAGAAACTGATTGGTTCTGGGTAGAGAAAGAAGAGAGGAAGGGAAGTTTTTATGTCGTCATTGCAGCATGAAATTCATTAAGAATCCATGTTCTATAATTACTATTGTTATTTAAAAAAAAAAAGTTGCCCTAAGAACTTTCCTCACTATTCAAAGGTATTTTCTAACTCAGGAAAAGAAAAATGACTGCAGAACAGCAGAAAAGGATGTCATATTCTTTATTCCTAACTTCAAAAGCAATGTTCCAAAAAAACAAAGACACCATAAAAGCATGTTCAGAAAGAGACTACATCCTTCCTCTCCATTCAAGCTTCCATGCCCAGAAGATAAGAGCCTTCTGGTTAGGATGAAAAGAAGTCATGAGGGAGAAGGAAAGGGGTTAAACGCACATGCAAGGAGGTCTGAAACATGACCTACTTTCCCAGATGTGTAGCTGGGGGAGATAGAAGGATGGAGAAAAGTACAGTGTTCTAGATCTACCACTTCAGTTTGGTATTGAAGTTTCAGGGCAGAAGTGATGGTGTGGGTCTCTCTACACCATAATGACATCAAGCCAACAGCTAGACATGCTGGGTGTGACATAAGGGGACGATGTGGCTCTGATCCTACCTTAAACTCACCACTGAGAAGTGGACAAATAAACTTTCCCCACTTCCCCAAGCAGGGCTCAGATGTCAGTTGAAGGAGACAGCTAAGGGCCAAAGGGGCTTAAATTTGTAAACCAAATGCCACTGTGAATCACGAAACTGAGGTTTTTATAAACGCAGAGATTTCAGAAGAGTGACAAATATTATGACCACCAGAGAGCAGATACTCTCTCTCCCTGACTTCCCATCTCAACCCCCATCCTATCATTATCACATACAAGCCTTGGAACAGGAGGGCCACCCTAAAGAGAAGGAAAGAAAGTAAAATCCAGAACTGACACAATTTTAAGCTTGACTGAAAAAGTATGACGAAGACTGAGTTCACCTGGAAATGACTAGATATAGTTTTATAGCATCAGGAAAAATAAGGCATATAATAGAAACTAAATGCAAAACTGGGAAAATAAAATGTTACCTGCTTTGAAAATACGATTTCAGGGTTCACAAAAATTATACTTATAGCAGGTATAAAGGAATTTACTACATTCTTAAAGAGGATTAAGAACTCTTTTTGGGGAACTATAACATATTTTATTTAAAAAAACATAATAAATGACTGACTGAAATGCTTCAATGCTAAATTGACATTTAAGGGAATTGCTATTTTCCTCCTGCCTGGGCTTCACTCTGAGGCACGGTCTGACTGTAATTTAGTGCTGGGTTTGATCAGTTGACTCATTTGAAAAGACCCTGATGTTGGGAAAGATTGAAGGCAGGAGGAGAAGGGGACGACAAAGAATGAGATGGTTAGATGGCATCATCAACTCAATGGGCATGAGTTTGGGTAAACTCCAGGAGTTGGTGATGGACAGGGAGGCCTGGCGTGCTACGGTTCATGGGGTGACAAAGAGTCGGACACGACTGAGCGACTGAACTGAACTGAACTTGATCAGTAAGGTGATAAGGATTACTAATCAATATTCTTTAGTACAGGGTATTCCAAAGATTTCCAGTCCATTCTTGGATCAGTTAAAGTCTAAAGGTTTCCACAAAATGCATTGAAGGTATGAAGATGACTTGATAGTTAAGATAAACTCTAGAGCAGTGGTTCTTTATGGAGAAGATGAAGGAGAGACAGCAAATGGTTGGCTGGGGTGGGATACGGTGGGACAGATGGCAATGTCTAGAGATAGTCCTGGTTGTCATAACTGAAGGTGGTGGGAGACATGAGCATCTAGAGGGTAGAGGCCAGAGATGCTGCTAAACATCCTACAATGCACAGACAGTCCCCACAGCAACCAGTGGTCAAAAAAAAGGCCACGGCTGAGAGACCTGCTCTAGAGGTGAGGCCTACCCACGCTGAGGATCCTGGCAGCTGACTGATCACTTTGAAGTGCTAACAGAAAAAAAAAAAAAGTGTTCATGGGATCATTTGTTTTGGGAGGAGCTTGGAGAAAACTTCCAGAATTTTCACAAAAAAATACCTTTTCTTTTCAAAAGGGCTCCTCATGATGATAATAATAAAATTCAGGTAAACTTGGCTCTAGCTATAGTTTAGAGCAATAAAGATATAGATAACCATCTACTCATCTGACTATTTTGGATTCTATAGTCTGAGTATTTAAATACAAAGATCAGGGGAGAGGCAGAAAAGAGAGACAGGAAGAAGTTCGTAAGTGAAAGTTGCTCAGTCTGACTTTTAGTGACCCCATGGACTACAGAGTCCATGGAATTCTCAAGGCCAGAATACTAGAGTGGATAGCCTTTTCCTTCTCCAGGGGATCTTCCCAACCAAGGGATGAACCCAGGTCTTCCGCATTGTGGGCAGATTCTTTACCAGCTGAGCCACAAGGGAAGCCTGAAGTTTGTAAGAGAAATTCAATATTATCATTTCTAACATACTGGGAAATAAATCACTGGGTCATTTAGTAAAATTAGCTTTGAAAAATATAAACTTCAAAATTTTAAATGGTCATTTGATTGTTTTAAGAAATATTTTACCTTCTAAATAGAAAGTACAGACTGTCTTTAAATATTCTCCTCCTTTAATTATACAATCAATTAATCAATAAATGACCATCTCCCTCTTAATTTCAGTAATCTGTTCTTGAATAGTTCTGTGAAAAACACTTCTGTGAACGTAACTACCACAATTTTAAATGGAAAGATTATAATGTATATGTCAACCACAAACCCACGGCCAATGTTCTAAAACTCAGTAAAACAATCTTAAATAATTAACGAACTCTCACATTAGGACATATAATGCTTGAAACGTTACTTCCCAATAAACAACAAATCGATACAGCTAATAATTTAGCAACATACTCTCCTAAGCAACATCACCTCTCGTAAGACTCAAGAGATTTTCAAAATATCAACATGTGAGTCTGATGTTGTGGCTTAAATAACTCAAAAACATTTCTAAAGATTGTTTTGTTGGAAATATTTTGTTGATTTTTCATTTCACTGACAACCAACAGTATTTTTCACATAATTATTGGAGGGCTACAGTCCAAAGGGCTGCAAAGTCAGGCCCGACTGAAGCAACTTAGCTCGCACAGAGGGTACTTGCACACCTTCCTTTGTTAAATTCTGCTCAAGTACTTTAGCTGTTTCTTTTAGTTAATTGTATGTATTTCCAAAGAGTCGAACACAACTGAAACAACTTGTTTTTCTAATGTATTTATACTATTGAGATATGAGTTGCTTATATATACTAGGTGTAAGTCCTTTGTCAAACACATGCACTGTGAATATTTTTCTCCAGTTTATATTCTGCTTTTCATTTTTAAATGTTTTTCAAAGAGAAGAGGCTTTTAATTTTAATGAATCCAATTGTTTAGCTTTTACTTTCATGGTTAATGTTATCTGTAAGAAATTTCTACCTACCTCGAGGTCACAAAGATATCCTCATGCTTCTTTCTTCTAGAAGTTTCATATAAATATGCATTAGAATGTGTAAAAATAAAGGTTGACAACACCTAATGTAGGTAAGGATATGGAACAACCATATCTTTCATAATTTGCTGCTAAGAATGAAAAATGGTACAAGCATTTTGGAAAATTGCTTGGTGGGTTCTTAAGCTGTTAAACATATACCTACTCTATGACCCAGCAACTCTAAGTACTTACTCAAGAGAAGTGAAAATAGGTCCATCAGAAGTTTATACAAAAATACTTAGTGGCCATATTCATAATAAAACTAGAAGCCACACAATTGTTCAACAAGAGATAGCAGACAAACAAATTTTAGTATATTCATACAATGATAAATGAACTATAGCTGTAAACAATAATACAGATGAATCTAGAAAAATGATGAGCAAAAGAAGCCAGACACAAAAGAGTTTATACTTTATGGTTCCACTATATGAATTTCAAAACAAGTAAAATTAATTGATCCTGATATTGATATAAATTAGAATACTGATTGCCTTGGGGTAGGGAGAAAGATAGGAGATTGAACAGGAAGGGGTATAAGGGTATAAGGAAATTTTCCAAGGTAATGGAAATATTTTATATTTTGACAATGGAGTGGATTACATGGGTGTGTTGTTATTGAATTATATACTTGAAATGTGTGCATTTCACCATATGTAAATTACACCTCAAAAATATACATATTACATTTTAGAACCACAAGTATAAATTTTTCCTACAGCTAAGATATGTACACTTCATGACTTATTAAAAGTCACAGATATTCTACTAGAAAAACATTTAACTAGGAGAAATCCTGTTGGGGAGTGCCTGAATCTCTTGTATGTCTGAAAAGATCTATCTTCATCTGTGCCCTTTTAGATGTAAGTAGAGAGTCAGATTATGTGCTGAAGGTTGTTTCTCTCTAGATTATATTTAATCTCAGTGGGAATTCCCAACAGTGGGGCTATGTTCTCCAATATGTTTGACCTATACTACTGGGCAAGTAACAAGAGTGAATTCAATCTCTACTTAATGTTGTAAATATCAAATACGGAATAACAGGATTTTCTTTATAAAAATAAAGCAAAAGTAACCCACTCCATCCTTTCAAAGACCAGAGCAAGAATACACTTGACCAGAGAACAAGATCTGCCAAGACTCCAGCTCAGTCTTAATAGTACAGAAGAGACTACATCACTGAGGGTAAAGCATTAACAAAACCTCTTGTCCTTTATGAACAAACTTGACCCTGGCTAACTTTACAGCACTCTTTCCCTAGAAACCTGAAAAAAGCAGAACCGAAGTAGTGTTACTCAACAGTATTTCTTATGATAAAACATGACAAATTGCATCTGGCAGGAGAGAAACTATATATAAACTGTATAAACCTGATGGGAAACCAAATTTTGGGGCTCCCTGTATGTGATGACTCATAACTAGGCAATCCCCTTGCAGGAACTCCAGAATTTATGCCTCAAATGTTGTTATAATATATACTGGTTCCTATTTGAGATATGATGCTTTCATATCAGGACCGCATGCACGTGTCTCATCTCCTGGCACCTGAACTGTCAACTTGGAAGCCAGAGATCAGTCCCCTGACAGATGTGAGGACTGCTGCAAGAGTCTGACTGAAGATGGATGCCCAACAATGTATTTCTATGTTTGTTTTCCTCTCAGATATATACATAAGTAGTTTCTCTTTAGTTTATATGTACTGGACACTTCCCTCGTGGTTCAGTGGCTAAGACTCCACACTCCCAATGCAGGGAGCCCAGGTTTGATCCCTGGTGGCGGAACTGGATCCCACATGCAACTACGAGTTCTCATGCCACAACTAAAAGAATCTGCATGCTGCAACTGAACAAAAAAGATCTCGCATGCCACAAGGAAGATCAAATATCCTGCAGGCCGCAACTAACACTTGGCACAGTCAACTAAACAAATAAATGTGGTGATTTAGTCGCTCAGTCGTGTCCGACTCTTTGCAACCCCGTGGGCTGTATGTAGCCCAGCAGGCTCCTCTGTCTATGGGGATTCTTTAGGCAAGAATACTGGAGTAGGTTGCCATGTCCTCCTCCAGGGGATCTTCCTGACCCAGGGCTCAAACCAAGGTCTCCCACATTGCAAGTGGATTCTTTACTGTCCGAGCCACCATGCAAGCCCAAATACATAAAAATATTTTTTTAAAAAATAAAGCTTATGTGTAACAAAGATGAAACTATAACCTCTCCCTTACATGTGGTTAACTGTGCCAAGTTATTAAATATCATAAACCAAAAGAAAACAAAGGGTCAAATATCATTAAGAGAAGATGGTGACCAAATAGTAAACAGGAACATAGAATGGAATGAAAAAAATCCCCAAACCATTCTAAAGCAGAAAGAAAAAAATAGGGATATTTAGGCTTAAAAGTACTTGATACAAACTTTAATAAACTAAGAGTAGCTCTGGAACAGTTTCCCATGACCGTTTGAATTTATCTACATGTTAAGTCTATCAGAAATCAGTATACTACTATCAGTCACTAACTTTTCTTGAGCTTGCTATATAAACTTTTTTCCTATGTAAACTTTTAATGAACCCAACATAAAAGGTAAGTCAATGAACTTAAAATTATGATCTTAATCTCCATAGGGAGATTAAGACTCATCCTGAGTACACATGAATTTGTCATTTGAACTTTAATTATGAAAATAACATCTTCTCTTACCGAGTTCTAGGTAGAAATTCTACACCCTCATTTGGCAGCTAACATTACCATTTGCACATACTGAATGACTCTGTAAAAAATTTTTTAAAAAGTTCAACATATCAATGACTAGATGATATAGCTGCAGGGCTTTTGATTTGCTTTGTTTTTGAAGACAAAAACACTATGGCTTTCCAGATGATTAAACTGAAATATTTAATAATCTACAATTCTAATTTATTTTCTAGGCATACATGCAAATTTTACCAGTAGCCTGTAGCAACATACTTAAGTTGCCACAAGTTGATCAACACATTCTAGCCTGGGTGTTTAAAAAGGATTTTGGGTAGAGATGGAGGAATAAAAGGCAAACTAACTCACCCATTCTTTAACCCTATAATCTTCAACAGGGAGTTTATGTCTGAGTAGACAAGAAATAAACAACATGACCAAATTGCCTACACTGGTGTCACTCCTTTCTGGAAACAGAAAAAAGCCTCTCTCAAATCATGCCTGAGAGTAGACCTCATATGGGCCCACTGCAGAAATGACAGGATTGACTACCTCTATCCAATCAGAAGTGCCTAAAAGACTAACAAATTCCACTAGTTATAGTGAATTTGAAAGCTAATAAGCACCTGCTCTGTGGTACCCGTGTGCTAGATAGATGACTCAGTGATTATTTGTTTGTACCTTTATTGTCAATTCCTCAAGGATATGCATGAGCTGTCCCTTAATCTCTTTACTCTAAGTTTTGCCTGGTATATAGTAAACTTAATAAATGAGTAAATGGACAAATGGTTGAATGAGTAACAGAAAGGTGGCCAATTAGTCTCAGCAACCACTGAAGATACTGTTACTCTATCAGTTAGGATGTTTTCAGCTGCAATCAACAAGTAACAGAATATTGGATTACAGGATTGATAACAGAACAGGATTAAATGAAGTGAACATTATCATCTCATTTAAAAAAGAAAGTGAATCCAAGGTTGGTGCAGTGATTCAATTATGTCATGTGGGTTCTTTCTATCCTTCCACTCTTCCCACCTCAATTTGTTAGCAATGTCTGCCTTCATGGTCACAAGATGGTGGCTAAAGTTTCACGATCACACCAACACAAGGGTAAACAACAGCCAAAGCAGGAAGTGGGTAAGCATATTATTTTTATTTCCACAGGTTTTTTTTCCATTCTACTACATTTTTGCTTACCTCTCACTTGCCAAGACTGATATTGCTTGTTGTTGTTCAGTTGCTAAGTTGTGCCCCTCTCTTTGCGACCCTGTTGACCGCAGCATGCCAGGCTTCCCCGTCCTTCACCATCTCCTGGAGTTTGCTCAAACTCATGTCCATTGAGTCAATGATGCCATCCAACCATCTCACCCTCTGTCACCCTCTTCTCCTCTTGCCCTCAATCTTCACTAGCATCAGGGTCTTTTATAACAAGTCAGCTCTTTTCATTAGGTTGCCAAAGGGTTGGAGCTTCAGCTTCAGCATTAGTCCGTCCATGAATATTCAGGATTGATTTCCTTTAGGATTGACTATAGTTTGATCTCCTTGCTGTCCAAGGGACTCTCAAGAGTTTTCCCCAGCACCACAGTTCAAAATCACCAATTCTTTAGCGTTCAGCCTTCTTTATGGTCCAGTTCTCACATTCATATGTGACTACTGGAAAAACCACAGCTTTGACTATACAGACCTTTCTTGGCAAAATGATGTCTCTGCTTTTTAATACACTGTTTAGATTTGTCATAAGACAATATGAAAAAGAATGGAATTTCCATAACTGGCATAGAAGAGTTCTCTATGGCTAAAGAACAGAGAACAAAGATGTATCCTCCCTGCTCTCCTCTACCAAATGAACAAAATGAGAATTCTGTTTACATGCAAGAAGAGGAAATAGCTATAATCCACAGTATTTGCACAGCTCATTAACAGCATAATATACAGAAAAGTCACCACACTCTCAAATCACTCATTCATTTATTCATTCAACAAATATTTGGCAGACACTATTCTCTGTCCCAGGACTTCCCTGGTGGCTCAGTGGTAAAGAACCCACCTGTCAAAGTAAGAGATGCGGGTTAGATCCCTGGGTCAGGAAGATCCCCTGGAGAAGGGATTTCTTCTTGTATTCTTGCCTGGAAAATCCCATGGACAGAGGAGCCTGGTGGGCTACGGTCCATGGGGTCACAAAAGGGTGGGACACAACTGAGTGATTAAACAACAATATTCTCTGTCCCTGAGATACATGAGAAAACAAAATATGACTTCCAAATCTCACGAAATTTACATGCTAGAGGACAAAGACCGACAATACACAAGTATTATAAATAAGATAAATGCATCACATGTATACGTATTTTGTAAATATAATAAAGTGATACGTTTGTTCGTTGTTTTTTCCTTTCAAGATTGGGGTGAGGTGGGACTGAGATGGGGCTCTAAATAGGTTAATCACAGAAGACCTCCTGAGGGAGTGATAGTGATTAAATAGCAGATCAGACTGTTGCCTTTCTGGTCCAACCTAACTTTTCAGATGGCCTCAAGATAGCTGTCACTAAAATAAAAGAACATGTCACAGGAAGAACAAGAAAGCAAATACTGAAGTACTATGCTGAATATATCCAGAAAAAAATTGGGGTTGTGCTTACAGACATATTGAAAGCAAGCAAACTGCAGGCTTAATAAGACTGAGGAAACTATGTTGGTAAAGAATCCATGAGCCTGAAAACCAAAGAGCTGTGTGTCTCTCTGAGTCTTAAAACAAACTTGAGGTCTACAAACAGCTGCAAAATACAGCCCCTAAGGGGAACATATTCCCACAACCCACTTCAGATGTGGCCAACAAGATTAATAGATGAGGAAGATTCTTCCAGAGAGTAGGGAAGGGGACCACAGAAAGCAATGGGTAAGCATTCCCTCCCAAAGAGCAGAAACAGGATGCAATCAAGGAACGTCCTCCACTGCCAGAGCAGAGGGCTTTGAGACCCCTGCCCAGCTGGTCCCCATCAGTGCTGGGGACCAACGACTGCTGTGTCTCTCATTCTTCTCTTATCTGAACAGGGGTTTTAATTTCCTGGCCCACTCTGATCTACCTGAGTTTTATTTAGACCTGAGTGGAAAGACTGAATGTCACTCAGAAATCTTTGGATTTAAGCTGGATACAGTAACTGGCTGGAACTTTGAGTCATCTGCCTTGGGACAGAGGTGAGTGTGCTCTATGTTTCTTGCATGGAAAAAGGATAAATGTGAGAAGGATACATGCAAAAACAGGCAGTCAGAGTTGCAGGCTATGAGAGATAGCTAGCTGCCCACCAATATTCATCCACCCCTTTTTCCTGCCACATAATTAGGTGACATTCTCAGTTTCCCTTGCAGACTGATGTAACTATGTGACTAAAATCCCAGCTATGATACATGTTATTGTTGTTGAGTCACTAAGTCACATCTGAATCTTTTGTGACCCCATGGACTATAGCCCACTAGGCTCCTCTATCCACGGGATTTCAGGCAACAATACTGGAGTGGGCTGCCATTCCCTTCTCCAGCGAATCTTCCTGACCAGGATCGAACCCGAGTCTCCTGCATTGGCAAGTGGGTACTGCTGAGCACCAGGGAAGCCCTACGATACATGAGCAGCTGTGGTATGTGCCTGATTCTTCGAAATTCCAGCCTTTAACAGAGGTGTGCCTTGTCCACATGCTGCTCTCTCCATTGGTTGAAACCTGAACAAGTCTTGACCTGATGACAAGGTTCTAGAGGATAAAAGCATCACAAGATGACAAGATGGGAGAATCCGGATCCCTGAATTGCCATGTGGAACAGAGTTACTACCAACCAGGTGTGTGTTAGGCACTCAGTCGTGTCCAACTCTTTTTCAGCCCCATAGACTGCAGCTCTCCAGGCTCCTCTGTCCATTTCATTTTCCAGGCAAGAACACTGCAACGGGTTGCCATTTGTTTCTCCAAGGGATCTTCCTGAATAAGGGATCAAACCTGGGTCTCCAGCATTGCAGGCAGATTCTTTGCCATCTGAGCCACCAGGGAAGCCCAACCTGGTATACCCTCAGTTATTCTGTTAGGAAGAAATAATCTTCTTGTTCATGAAGTCACTGATTTTCTAAGTCTATTTTCACAGCAACTCAGTCTAACACAGAAACATAACTCCCGAGCTAGTGTAGCAATTATCTTTTATATATATATATATGTGTGTGTGTATATATATATATATATATATATATATATATATATATTTATCTTCTACATAGCCAAAAAGCACATAATACATTTTAGAAAACTTTTGTCTTAATCTGTTTGGCTGCTATTACAGAAAGCCTTAGACTAAGGGGCTTATAAACAGCATAAATTTATTTCTCATAGTTCTGGAGGCTAGAAGTCCAAGACTGAGGTATTGCTGGCAGATTCAGTGTCCAGGTGAGATGCTACTTCCTGGTTCATAGATAGCCACCTTGTCACTGAGATCTCCTGAGGCAGGAGAGGAAGGGAGCTCATGGAGGCCTCTTTTATTTACAAGAATACTAATCCTATTCATGAGGGCTCCACCCTCCAAATCCCATCACATTGATGGTTAGGATTTCAACATAAGGATTTGGGGTGAACATTCAGCCTATTGCAGCTTTCTTTCAAAACAGCTAAAAATTTTTAAAGCTTTAAAAACTATTATTTTCCAGTTATTAAAAAAAAAAAACTGTAGTGGAACCACTAATTTCCTACAGATTATAGATAAGTGAATCATTACTACACTTAGCATGTAAAATTTAGCAGAATAATGAAGAAAAAAAGCACAGAAAAATATAGACCAATGTGGTACTTGGACATTTTTATAGTGCTACAGCAATTAAAATGAAAATATATTCCAATGCCATTAAAAACTCCATTCCAAAAGCAATTACTTAATGCCTTTCTCTTACATCAGGTGGGAAATTTCTCAAGAGTAGGGATTCTGTTGCTTCCTAGTATATAACTAACACCCAGAACAGTTTCAAAAAATATAATGAACATTTAATAAGAAATTGTTAAATGAATAAATAAATGAATGAATGAATGAAAAAAAAGTATTTTAAATATTGAATTAGTTTTAACTTTTGTGGAAAAGTACCATGATTAGTCAAAACGAAACTCAAAAAACAAAAAAGTTGTATTCTTTTTCACCATTAATGCTATCATCTCCCAACAACAAATCTCTCTGAATTAAAGAAAGTCCTAAAAATTTAAAATTCTGAAATTTAAAATACCCTATCTAGCTTGACAGGCACACTAATAGTTAACTCAGAACTATGTCAGGATTTCAATTTCTAGCTTGAGTATTCCACACTCAGACATCTGATGTTTATAAAATGAAACATAAAAATAAACCTTTGGTAAAATATTATGAAATAGATTTCTAACTTTGACATCAACTCCAAACTTTCCTTTTATCACTCTTAATTTAACAGCAGGAATTGTGCATATTACTAAAAACTGGATTTGACCCACAGTGGGGGGAAAAAAAACAATCAATAGCTAGTAGTTAACTCCCAATCTCCTCCCAGCAATGTCAATGTTGAATTTATCCACAGACGGGAAATAGGTTTGGTTTGTCTGCTTGCACAATAGGACAATGGATCAGCAGACAGCTTACCCATAATGTCAGCATTACTGAAACTATAGGTGGTAAATCCCTTTAATGCAAGTATTTGTAGCCCAAACTTTCAAAGGGATGCTGGTCTAAGCTTTAGAGGACCCATAATTTTAAGAGAGACATTTTCTTCAGAGTTAAGAATTCCAATGGAGAAGCATGAAACTCTGTCGAGAATCCTATAAAAATTAGACTTTTAGAAAACGGATCAACAATACTGAAATAAGCCTACCACACCATTCAATTTGAGTGTAAAGCAAAAAGAATTCTAAAGCAAATAGTCTTTTATCTTCTTTTTTGCTTATTAAAAATGAGAAATAGTTTAAATAGGTATTTTATCTCAAATAGATTATTTAAGCCAGCATTTAGTCTAAGACTGAAAACTTAGTTTTCAGTGTTTACTAACCAAAATTTAATTTTTAATACATGATTCATTCAATCAACAGATTTATTCAAGAAATATGTATTGAGTACTAGGACAGAGATTGTTTATTGCCTAGTGTAATATCCATTGTCCCTACTTGAAAAAAGATAAAGTGTTAGTCTCTCAGTCGTGTCCAACTCTTTGCGACCCCATGGACCGTAGCCCACCAGGCTCCTCTGGGCATGGGATATTCCAGGCTAAAATACTAGCCATTCCCTACTCCAGGGGACCTTCCCAACCCGGGGACCAGACCCGGGTCTCCTGCATTAGCAGGCAGGTCCTTTACCAGCTGAGCCACCGAGAAGCCCACTGTCCCTGCTTAGAAGTCCTGAATTTTAGCTGGGTGCCTGGATGTTGGAATAAAGATCTGATCCCAAGTCTCCCTTTCATCCTGGCTCTCACCACAGAAAGGGTGGGAGGTAACCAGAAATGTTATGTCGCAGTTTCTGAGAAACATCCTTAAAAAGCAGCCAGTATATATTCTTTGCTCTGTCTTATCTTTCTCGACCTTGCTGTTTAAAATGTGTCTCTAATGAAAGAGGCTCTCTCTTGCACAAAACGATGAGCCCACATCCTAGGGATGACAGACCAGAAAGCTAGAACCCGCATTCGTTCCTGAGGACTTTGAAGGTCAGGGCTACCACATCCATCCTAGACTGTCCATCTTCAGACTTCAATGCAAAAGAAAAAAATAAAGTCCTATCTTTTAAAGTCACTTGTATTGGGGATTTTTATATTACTGCAGTGAACCTAATCCTGACTGACACAAGCTCAACCTGTAAGGTAAGTACTGAAATACAAGATGGCTGAAGCAGATTTCCTTGCACACAGCCAGCTTAAGTTCTAGCAATCGATACTGAAGTATAAACAACACTGAAGTGAATTATGACTGTTTTTGCCTGTTTATTCTATTTTCAAACCAACTCCCTTCTTCAGGTAACAATAACCACTTTTCTTCAGAGAAATATCTCTCTCATATTATAAGATCAGATTTTCATCCCTGTAGCCCCATTCTTCAGTCAACCTATTTTCGGGGGAGAGGTGAAGGGGAGAGGTGGGAATGTAATCCAAGCCTGGCCAATTAAAGTACCAGTCAGTCAAACTGATTCAGAAATGAGCCAATTAAACTTAGCCATTTAGAATCCTGCTGTGTTAAAGACCATCACTACAAGGTGTCACATAACAAAACAACTCAGGACAGGCATCCATCACAGATCTGTAGGTCATCTGGGCCTCCCTAGCTTCAAGCTGCTGACTGGACGCAGATCTGCTCCACGTCTCTCATCCTCCTTGGACTGGCAACAACCTGAGTGAAATTCTCTTAGTGATATATGGCTGAGGCACAAGTCAAGCTAAATCACACAAGCACATTTAAGGTCTCTTCTCATGTCATTCTGATTAATATTTCATTGGGGTGGGGAAATACATTCTGCCCACTATAGTGAACTATGAGGTCACATAGCAGACAGAGGATATGAAGAAGTGGAAATGATAATGCATACAATCGATGTGTCAATTATGCACACATCTGACACCTCTAGGTTTCTGACACCTCTAGGGTCATGGTGGTCTTAGAAGGCTCTAAGCCTAAGGTTGCATGTGCTAATCTTCCAGGCTAAAAGGATGTCTCCAATGGCAGAGAATGACTTAACACGTGAAGAGAAACAAAGACAGTCAAGGTAAG
This sequence comes from Dama dama, assembly GCF_033118175.1. Classification (NCBI taxonomy): domain Eukaryota; kingdom Metazoa; phylum Chordata; class Mammalia; order Artiodactyla; family Cervidae; genus Dama; species Dama dama. The sequence goes on from NC_083711.1 coordinate 24,611,066, forward strand.
AGATGGGTGAATAGATACACAAAGCATACTGAATCCTTTACTTTAAAAGAGGAACATGTCAGAAAAAATACCAAGAATAGCAATAACACGAACAAGTGTTGTGAGGATTCAGAAAAGTGAGATCACAGAACTTTTTGTAGCAGACATTCATTGGAATGACGAGCATGGGTCATCTTCACGAGAGCAGACATAAAAATGATTTTCAGAAAAGCAAATTATGCATTCTCTAGCAGTCCTTGTTGGCTTATACACCTAATTTCCTTGCCTTGCCTTCTGTTGCAGAGGATGATAAAACTAAATACTCACTTCCCTAGAATCCATTGTTGCAATGTAAGTTCTGCTGGGATCCCTCAGGAACACTGTTTCTTCCTTACAAAAATGAAAAGGCAGCTTTCCCTCCCACTTCTCCCTCCATCCTTCCATTTCTATCTTCTTTCCTGGAAGACAATATGTAGGGCAGCCTTTCTGCTCTTAAGAGGGAAAGGCAGAATAGATGCAGAGGGGGTGGTCCTGTGATAATGAACCAGCAGTTGGTTCTTCTGACCTTGTTTGGCTAAACAAATAAAACCTTACCCTGATTCAGATACTGTTAATCAGGTTTTCTGTTACTTGCATCTGAAAGGATTCCTTAACTGATTTAAGCCTAAAATCAAGGTAATATCCGTTTTGAGTCCAGAACCAACTATATAACTGATCTTTGTACTGATATGTCCCCTTACAGTTTATAACACATTTTTGCATTCCTTACTCAGTTACTAAATTAGTAAGGGTTACAGTTAAATATAAAATCCTTGACTATTCAAGTAAATAAGTTAGATTTTATTAAATGAGACAGTAAGCTGGAAAGCCTGATGTAACTGTCTAAACACTAAATAGATTTATGTATTACTGTTATAAGAAAGGCAAGAAGCTATGACAAGTTTTTGAGAAGGGGAGTTCATCTGTGTTTATTTAATAATGGACTGTGAAAGATGGATTGAAAAAACTAGATTGGAAGCAAAGAGACCTGGGAAGAAGCTCTGATAAAAGGATCCACTGACAAAATAACAAGGGATTCCAGCCAGGATGGAGTAAGGAGTACCAGAATAGCTCTGTAAAGTTAGAAAACAGGACAAAGTATATGAAATACCTATTTTCAGATGCTGAAACACAGGCAGAGCAAAATGTGATCTCAGAAAAAAAGGAAATAACTGAGGTAAGCCTTACAATTGCCCTGGTTTTATGCCTGGAGACACTTTCAGACCAAAGTCTACATGAGGATATCCTAGCAAAGCTGGTATGAAGAGACAAAAATTGAGTTTGGGGAGTATGAGATGTCTGGAATTTGCAATTAGGAGTGCAGAAAGGAAGAACTACTCAGAGAAAGAGTTTCAGAATATGCTTTAAGCCTTCACTTGAATACTTCACTTGAATGCACTGTGCATGTACAGCATAGAAGCTATGAAAGGCTGGGCAAAAATTAATCACCAGGGAAAAAAGAATTACCGGGGAACTACAATCTGAACAAATAGATTCAAGAGAAATAGATTCAAGGTATTAGATCTAACAGACAGAGTGCTTGATGAACTATGGACAAAAGAGGTTCGTGACATTCTATAAGAAGCAGAGATCAAGACCATCCCCAAGAAAAAGAAATGCAAAAAAGCAAAATAGTTGTCTGAGAAGGTCTTATAAATAGCTGTGAAAAGAAAAGAAGTGAAAGCAAAGGAGAAAAGGAAAGATATACCCATGTGAATGCAGAATTCCAAAGAATAGCAAGAAGAGATAAGAAATATTTCCTCACGGATCAATGCAAAGAAAGAGAGGAAAACAACAGAATGGGAAAGACTAGAGATCTCTTCAAGAAAATTAGAGATACCAAGGGAACATTTCATGCAGAGATGGGCTCAATAAAGGACAGAAATGGTATGGACCTAACAGAAGCAGAAGATATTAAGAAGAGGTGGCAAGAATACACAGAAGAACTATACAAAAAAGAGCTTCATGACTCAGATAATCACGATGGTATGATCACTCACCTAGAGCCAAGACATCCTGGAATGCGAAGTCAAGTGGGCCTTAGGAAGCATCACTATGAACAAAGCTAGTAGACGGAGGTGATGGAATTCCAGTTGAGCTATTTCAAATGCTAAAGGATGATGCTGTGAAAGTGCTGCATGCAATATGCCAGCAAATTTGGAAAACTCAGCAGTGACCACAGGACTGGAAAAGGTCAGTTTTCATTCCAATCCCAAAGAAAGGCAATGACAAAGAATGCTCAAACTACCACACAATTGCTCTATCTCACACGCTAGTAAGGTGATGCTCAAAATTCTCCAAGCCAGGCTTCAACAGCACATGAAACGAGAACTTCCAGATGTTCAAGCTGGTTTTAGGAAAGGCAGAGGAACCAGACATCAAATTGCCAACATCTGTTGGATTATCGAAAAAGCAAGAGAGTTCCAGAAAAACATCTACTTCTGCTTTACTGACTATGCCAAAGGCTTTGACTGTGTTCCGTTCAGTTCAGTTCAGTCGCTTAGTCCTGTCTGACTCTTTGTGACCCCATTGACCACAGCACACCAGGCCTCCCTGTCCATCACCAACTCCCAGAGTTTACCCAAACTCATGTCCATTGAGTCAGTGATGCCATCTAACCATCTCATCCTTCTACTCCCCTTCTCCTCCTGCCTTCAATCTTTCCCAGCATCAGGGTCTTTTCAAATGAGTCAGCTCTTCACATCAGGTGGCCAAAGTATTGGAGTTTCAGCTTCAACATCAATCCTTCCAATGAACGCTCAGGACTGATCTCCTTTGGGATGGACTGATTGAGTCTCCTTGCAGTCCAAGGGACTCTCAAGAGTCTTCTCCAACACCACAGTTCAAAAGCATTAATTCTTCAGCACTCAACTTTCTTTATAGTCCAACTCTCACATCTATACACGACTACTGGTGGATCACCACAAACTATGGAAAATTCTTAAAGAGATAGGAATACCAGACCACCTGATCTGCCTCTTGAGAAATCTATATGCAGGTCAGGAAGCAACAATTAGAACTGGACATGGAACAACAGACTGGTTCCAAATAGGAAAAGGAGTTCGTCAAGGCTGTATATTGTCACCCTGCTTATTTAACTTATATGCAGAGTTGATCATGAGAAATGCTGGGATGGATGAATCACAAGCTAGAATCAAGATGGCTGGGAGAAATATCAATAATCTCAGATATGCAGATGACACCACTCTTATGGCAAAAAGCAAAGAAGAACTAAAGAGCCTCTTGATGAAAGTGAAAGAGGAGAGTGGAAAAGTTGGCTTAAAACTCAACATTCAGAAAAATAGGATCATGGCATCTGGTCCCATCACTTCATGGCAAATAGATGGGGAAACAGTGGAAACAGTGACAGGCAATTTCGGGGGCTCCAAAATCACTGCAGATGGTGACTACAGCCATGATATTAAAAGACACTTACTCATTGGAAGAAAAGTTATGACCAACCTAGACAACATATTAAAAAGTAGAGACATTACTTTGTCAACAAAGGTCCATCTAGTCAAGGCTATGATTTTTCCAGTAGTCATGTATGGATGTGAGAGTTGACTATAAAGAAAGCTCAGTGCCGAGAATTAATGCTTTGGAAATGTGTTGGAGAAGACTCTTGAGAGTCCCTTGGACTGCAAGGAGACCCAACCAGTCCATCCCAAAGGAGATCAGTCTGGAGTGTTCATTGGAAGGACTGATGCTGAAGCTGAAACTCCAATATTTTGGCCACCTGATGTGAAGAGCTGACTCATTTGAAAAGACCCTGATGCTGGGAAAGATTGAAGGCAGGAGAAGGGGAGTAGAAGGATGAGATGGTTAGATGGCATCACCGACCCAATGAACATGAGTTTGAGTAAATTCCGGGAGTAGGTAATGGATATGGAGACCTGGCATGCTGCAGTCCACCGGGGTCACAAAAAGTCGGACACGACTGAGCGACTGAACTGAACCAAGCTGAACTGACAATCTTTACAACTACTGGAACTCATAGGAAAGGAATCAATTGAGTTTTATACAACTAGAGAATAGAAACTTTATTGGAAGACCTGTGACATACAATAGAAGGCTTAAGCCACTCCTTAAGAAGAGAACTAGAAATTCTTGTAACAAAAGGATAGTCTAAACACTCACAAAGTTTAATAAGCTACTAGAGTAACAGCATTCCACAACAAAGCCCAAAACTCTTTTAAAACCTGGATATTCAAATGTATTCATTTTATAATGCCGTCATAACAAATTGACACAAATTTAATGGCTTAAAATAATATAATTTACTATCTCTAAATTCTATAGGTAAGAAGTCCAGGTACAAGGGAATTCTAACCCTCCATTTAGAACCTCACAAGGCTAAAATCAAGACATCAGACAGGTATTGAATTGAACATCCAAATCCATCCAGTTTTTTGGCTGAATTCAGTTCCCTGAAGCTTTAGGACTGAAGTCCCATTTCCTAGCTGGCTGTCTGCTGGGGTCCAGTCTTTTTTTTTTTAATGTCTTTAATTTCTGCCATACAACAATGTGAATCAGCCATAAATATACATTTATTCCTCTCCTGCTTGAGCCTCCCTCCCATCCCCATCCCACCCTGCATCCCACCACCCTAGGTCATCACAGAGCACAAGGCTGAATGGATGAACAAATTATGGAATATTATTCAGCAACAAAAAGGAACTCCTATTACAAAACAGCACCATGAATCTCAGAAATATGCTGAATAAGGCAATCACAAAAGAATATACACCATTTATTTCCACATATGTAAAGTTCTAGAGTAGGGAAACCATATCTTTAGAGATATAAATTAGATCAGATGGGGGAGGTGGTTTGAGAAGGGGCATAGAGAATTTCAAAGTTGTGGAAATGTTCTATATCTTGATTGGGGTGGTGGACATGCTATTGTACACATGTGGCAAAACTCAGGGACTATTTTACTTTTAAAATGGGAAAGTTCTATTTCTGTAAGTTAAACCCCAAAGTGTAGACTTTTAAAAATAATTTAAAAATAGAAAACAAGGTAAAAGTTTTAAGGAGAGGTAGACAGGCAAAATGCTACAGAAAGAGAGAGAACACTGAGAAATGAAAATAACTTCGATACAAGAAAATCATTATTGATTTTAGAAAACACTTGATTGGAAAAAATGAGTAGAACCCAAGATGTAAGACATTTCAGTCATATTTCCATAAAATGTGAAATTCAAATAGGTAACACAAAGACTTTTCTATTTCAGTCTGTTGTTGTTCAGTCAGCTAAGTTATGGCTCACTCACTTGAGAACCCATGGACTTCAGCCCACTGGGCTCCTCTGTCCATGGGATTTCCCAGGCAAGAACACCAGAGTAGGTTGCCAGGAGTCCAACCCAGGGATCCAGCCCGCGGCTGCTGCATAGGCAGGCAGATTCTTTACCACTGAACCACCTGGGAGGCCCTTCTGTTTCTATTAGTGCTTCTCAAATTCTCAGAGGTGTACAGTAATCACCTCTGGGTTTTGTGAAAAGCAGGTTCAGATTCAGGATGTCTTGGGTGAGACTTTATATTCTACGCTTCTAACAAGATCAGTCAGTTCAGTTGCTCAGTCATGTCTGACTCTTTGCGACTCCATGGACTGCAGCATGCCCGGCTTCCCTGTCCATCACCAACTCTCAGAGCTTGCTCAAACTCATGTCCATCCAGTCGGTGATGTCATCCAACCATCTCATTTGTAGTCCCCTTCTCCTCCTTCTAACAAGATACCAGGCCAATATTGCTGACTCACCTTCTATACTTCAAGTAGCAAAAACACTGATCACTTTTCTGGGGCACTGATGGTTTACATTAAGTGCTAGTTTGGTCTAGAAGTTCCCAAGTTCTACGGAATCCATTCCTACAACCAGTCACCTGTAGACTGACAACCTAGTCCCCTCTGTGTAAACAATAGACGTGTTTATGATGTTCTGGAAAATAACAGCTAACTCCTGTGATCAAGTCCCCACCTGTGATTCTAACCAATAGATAATCTGGGTTAGTCATTTTTAGGAGGCAAAATAAGAACTCTTCTGGCTTTTCTTTTCTAAGCTGTTGTGAGTCTTACAAAATGTAAGTCAAAGTGTTACATGAATCATAACAGCAAGCAAAGTGGGCAAAAGAGATCTTGAGTACCTCCGTTTTTTAAAGGGGCGGAACCTAAAATAAGAGGTGGGGCTCCGGGATTATCCTCGTGGGCGTGTTAGGAATGCGCCATATTACAGTGGGGGGGGCGCCCCATTTCTACAACAATCTTAAAAAATAAAGCTTCTGCATTTGAAATTACCCCTAAATGACGAAAACTTGAAACACAAACTTTTCTCCCATTAAACTCGTCAACCAGCACCTAACTCAAAGTTCAGCGATACTATTTTGCCTCGGCCTAGCGAGTTCACCCAAAGTCCCCCGGCCTCGTCACTTTGCGGCCCACGCGGCCCCCGCCCGGAGGCAGTAGTTTCCCTACGCTAAAGGGGGAGGTGATAACGGACTCCTCTATCTACTTGCCTCGAGGAGGGGCGTGTGAGGAGCCACCTTCCACCAAACGGTGAGAGACACGGGCCAGGAGACGCGGGATCAGGAGGAAATCCGAGCCGAGGCCGCGGCGTCGGTGCAGCCCGAGAGCTGCGGGGGTTGGCGGCCGGCGATCGAGCGCGCGGCCTCGCCCTCCGCGCCGCCCCGCCGTTCTCCCCTCAGAGCCTCGGAAGGATGGCACCGGCGGGAGGGGGCGGGGCCCCCGGGAGGGGGCGGGGCCGCGCGGGCTGGCTGCTCGGCTGCGGCCGGAAACAATAGTGAGGAGCCCGAGCCGCGCGCATCGGCGGCGGCTGTGGCGGCGCGCGAACCCGGACGGTAAAGCTCCCGCTCCCCCCGCCCGCGCCCTGGTCCCCGACCCCGCGGTCCCGCCGCCTTAGCCCTCAGCCCCGCGGCCCCCGTCTCTGTTGCGCGCGGGACGCCCCGACGGACAGTCGGGGAGAAGGACGCGGCACCCTGAGGGGCGGGCGGGCGCCCCCAAATGCCGGAGGCCGGGCGGGAACCAGGCTCCCCGAAGCGCTGAGTCCGGACGGACCGGCTGCTGGAGCTCTCGAACGCCTTCTGCCGGGGTGGGAGGAAGCCCCGGGGCGAGGGGACGCGACGCTCCCGCCGGCTGGGCTCTCTGGGACCCCCCCGCCCCGGCCGGGCTTGGCCATCCCGGTTTCTCCGGCCGTGCCCGAGCCGCTCCGCTGAGCCGCTGCCCGACCTCCCGTGCGGATGCCAGGGACGCGGCCGGACCCCCGCCCTAGTGTTCACTTTTTCCACGTGCATTTTGCCCGCCTCAGACCTGGAATAGCACACCTCGCTACGCCGAGCTAGCGAGACGCATCTAAGGTTCCCACAGTGAAGTAAGGAGAGCTGTGTCCCGAGCGCCTCGCTCGTCCTCCCTTCTACAGCGTTAAGTAGGTTGACAGACCCCGGTAGCGGAACAGGCCGCGCTGCTAAGCTCTTTCTGCGCCTGGTCGGGGATGGAAGCGGTCTAGAATCCCCGAAAACTGCTCTTCATCAGTTCCTCTCAACTAAATACAACACAGGACCAAAAAAGGCGCTTGGGCATAGTGTGACTTGCGGCTGGACTTTTAAGTTTTACTAGCTTTGTGTCCTTGCACAGTAAAAGTATTAGTGTGGCGATGCTTGTTTCGAGAGGCTGTTGCCTGAGATAAACTGAAAAGCATCCTTCTCTTTCCTAGAAGTTCCTACTATTGCCGTGATGACAAGTTCTTGAAATTGTGTAACTTTCTTTTTCTGTTTCTTAATAGGGGCACTATGAACGAAGAGGAGCAGTTTGTAAGCATTGATTTGAATGATGACAACATCTGCAGTGTTTGTAAACTGGGAACAGACAAAGAAACACTCTCCTTCTGCCACGTTTGTTTTGAGCTAAATATTGACGGTAAGGACACAGGATAGATTGATTTTATGCCGTGAACTTTACAGAACTACTTCATGCTGAACTCTGGTTATAAGGTTAAACTAAAGTTTCTTGAATGATTGTAAATTGTGTCAAGTGGAAATCTGTTAAAGATAAGGGTTTCTGGAAATGAAACTGAAGGTAGCACAGCTATGAATTTAAGAGAAACTTGTTTGTTTTTTTTGACTCCCACAGTATTAACTCAGTTTTACTAATATAAAAATGAAAAATGAGTATTGACTGGTAAACTTTTCTGTTTTGAGAGTTTATTGGATTGTCAGATTTTAACAGATCTGTGTGTTTTGTTTTAATATTTAAGAACTAACATAACCAAACATTTACATTGATAGCCAAATGTAATTTTGTTGTTTTGGCCATACCATGCTAGTACATAATTGAGGTGAGCTATAATTTTTTTCTCCAGTGCTCTTATTATCTGAAACACATTTTAAAATTTTTAGATAACTTGTCAGTGATAACACACACCTTTAATAATTTTTAAACTAAAAAGGCTTTTAAAATTTCTCAGTAGTATCTCTAACAGTACACAAATGAGTTCTCCAAATACTTTTTTTTGAATCTCTATTATTAAAGTATTTAGGTTGATGCACAGCTAATGTGTCTGTGGGTATCAGTAGTTTGCCCCCAAGAAACATGTGGGATATGTTTCCTTATCTTGATATTACCTTGATAAATTCTGATTTTTTTTAATATTTATGTTACACAAAAAAGGATCTTAATATTCTGCTGATAAGTTTGTCTGCCATTTGAATTTTGAATTGTAACATACCAGTAGAGAGATTTTGTTAGATTTTAATCTAAAGATTAATTTCTTTACTGGTTCTGTTTATTAAGTAGGAGATAACAAATGTTCTTTCCATTTGGAAAAAAAAAAGGGTTATCTACCTTGAGATTCCTCTTAAGACTTGTTTTTCATAAATTGTTGTAGGCACCAAATTAATATATTTAGATACTCTGTAGTAAAAGTCAAAATTATAACTATGAATATGACTATTAAAAACATGTAGAGTTAATTATATGACATTCATTTTCCATTTAAGATACTGGTTGTGACAGTTTTGCCATTGTACTCTCAGAAGTGTAGTTGCTAAACATGATAATCTATGGGAGAACATGGATTTCCTGTGGATTGCATAAAATGCATAAAACAATATTGGCCCTGTATATTCTTTTTCATTGTAAATTTTGGTTCTAGATGGACAGAGACATTGGAAATGACTCAGCCCAAAGTTGTGTTTACGTTGAGGAAAACTGACAATCAGGTTGTGGGACTGTTCAGGGTGGCTCTGGTGGTGATGGCAGACTGTTGTTTCGTGCCAGGCCCTGCACTAAGCACCTTATATGGATTATGTTATTCAACTCAAAATAGCTCTGTGATGGCTATTATCCATTTTAAGGTTGATGGAGCCTAACTTTCCAGACCTAGAAACTGCACTTTGAAGATGCTCAGCAATGAATGACATTGCTCGACTATGGAAGCCTGGCATCTAGTTCTAGTATATGTCCTTTTAATTCCAGTGATCTACTGTCAATGGTTTTTTTAGTTGATGGGGTAATATTAGAAACCTATTTTCCTGAATCGTAATTGCTGTCCTTGATATTCGGCCAGCCAACTTTTCCTAGCCAGTGTTTCCTGCTACATTACCATTAGGGGTGTTCATGCTGTGATCAGATTTTTCTGAAGAAACCTAAACTTTCATATTAGCTTTTCTAGTTTTGTTTTTTTTTTAATGCCTTTGAACTGATTCTTCATCACTGTATAGACAATATACAGATATTTCTCAGGTACCATCTTTATAAATATTTCATCTCTGATAAATCTATCTCAGTGTATAAGCTTGTCGTAAGCCCTACATTGTTGAAATATACTTACCTTTAACTTAAAAGACATAAATAATTCTCAATTTGAATTAGAACTGTTTCTTTTTATGTTCTACATACACTCAAGGTTTTATATTTTTAAATATAAATTAAATATTAAATATTATTAAATATAAAATTAAATATAATTGACATTTTTAAATGCTAGTTAAACTTTCCTAGGGAAAATTACTTTAAAATTAAATTTTCTTCTCAACTTATCTGAAATCAATTCCTAAGTCTCACAAATATAATACATTTCATATTTAACACAATGATGAACTTCTGCATTATAGCCATTTTAATATGAGATTATTTTTTTAATCTTAGGGGAAAAGAAGGGAAATGAGAACCCTGAATGCCACAAAATTTCAATTTTTATATCAGTATACAGGTTTTTTAAAAGTCAATGAAAAAAAAGGTGAAACAAGTTATATTCTTTGTTTATGTCAGTAAACCTTTTAAAATGTTTTTGAACATTTTTGTCCCCTACCAAATTCTAAGCACAGTACCAATCAATAAATGTTAGGTAAGTAAGTGGGACTTTAAAAACTAGGGCATTTAACTTTCCTACTTTTGGTATAACCTTTCTGTAGTGTGGTAATGTTGCCCTCATTTGGTTTCTTAGCTTTCTAACTGCCAAGTTTGCTCTAAAGCCTTCTATTCTTCTTTCACCTAAGAGGCTAGTTAAAAATTTTCTTAGAATTTTTTGAGTCTACAGATTCATAGTAAACAAAAATATTAATATCTTAAACCTTCTCGATTGTAGCTTATGTCAGATCAAAACTAGCCTAATCAAATGTTGCTTGCATAAAATCAAAATTAAGCTTATCATATTTTTTAAACTGTGGGCATACATATATTTATAAAATGAAAATGAAAGAAGAAAGAAAAAAATTAAATCTTGTAGGAAAGATTTCATATTCTGAGCATGGCTGTAAGTTGCCTTTTTTCTGTGTCTTTGCAATACTTACAAAGAAATGAGTACCTACATTTTTATATACTTTCAAACCAGAGGTGATATACTTCAAGAACCTAAAAAATACACTTTAAGGAAATTGATTTGGGCAAGGGGTGGGGAGGGACACATAATTCACCATTGGAATTACTTGTCTACTTCTAGGAGTAAGAGAAAGATGCATAAACTTCTTAATACTTATGACCTGTCCTTGGCGCCAAGACACTATAAACATTTTATGCATGTATAATCAAATACGCTAACGTGCATCATAGTTCATGGTACTCAAATTTTTCTAAAGTTCTTTACTGACTACCATTCCCTAGGCTATTAAGGCTGGGAAGAAGGTAGCCCAGGGTAGTCAGGAGCCAGTCATGAAACTCAGCTGTAATATAGCACAGTCAGAAATGAAACTAAAGGTGAGGGGGTGGGGGAGATCCAGGGCTACAGTCTGTTACTTCATAGTATCAGTTTTCATTTTGTGCCAAAATACTGTGCGAATAATTAGGATTTTTGTGTATGAATGTGTTAGTCATTCAGTCGTGTCTAACTCTGTACAACCCCATGGACTAACCTGCCAGGCTCCTCTGTCTCTGGGATTCTCCAGGCAAGAATACTGGAGTGGGTGGGTAGCCATTCCCTTCTCCAGGTGTTCATCCTGACCAAGGATCAAACCCAGGTCTCCTGCATTGCAGGCAGCTTTTTTTACTGTCCGAGCCTCCAGGGAAACCCTTAGTATTTTTACCTTCCTCCTCTAATAATTGACTTCCTCTTTATTCAGTGAAGAGGAGCTTTTTATAAGACAGAGATCAATTCCTCTTATGCCAAAGTTTTCAGTGTGAGTTGATCTTGCTAGTTGATTAAGTAAGCATTTCATATAATTACTAGTCCATCCTAGACTGTAAAATCCATCTCAGACTTCATTCTCCCCTAATTGGTTGAACCTTCTGGGAACTTTTTTAGAAACAGACCCAAATTCAGATCTTTAATAATCTTTTCAGCAAGAAGTCTGTAGATGTTTTCTGTTAGTTAAGGCACTGGTGAACCCAGTGCTCACTTTTAATTTCATTTTTCCTTGATTCTCTGAGTCTTTGACCAAAACGTTGTTCTCATGGCCAGTAGTCAGGGAGCAGTTTGAATCTCATGTTAAATCCCTGATTTAGCTGGGAAGTCGGGACTGATTATTAACTACTCAGAGCCTGTCAGCAGCTCTTCCCTTTGTCTTGTTTCTAACACGTCAGCGTCTTTCCACTTGGGTAAAGGCCCACCACTTTACTGGTGATAGGGAGGCTGTATGTTGCTAACTCCATTTGGCATTAACCTCTTTCTCTTGCTTCTCATAATGACAAACATCATGGCTTGCTAGAAGCTAAAAGAGCACTTTTAAATATAAAGCCTGAGTGACTTTTGAGTTTAGCTTAGCTGTCTTTATACTTAGAAGTACAGATGAAGAATTAATTTTTTAACTGCCTTTTAATGTCACTTTAAATTTGAACACTTAAAATGGCTCTAGCAGTAAAACCTCTTTATTTGGACAGGAGTTAGGAGGGGTGGAAGTGAAATTGTAGGTTTAATTGGTGATAACTTTATAGAATATTTTTTTAAAAAGATAAAGCTACGCTAGCCACATCTAGTAAGCTAACAAGCCATATCTGAGGAGCCAGGTTCCAGATTCTTTTCCCTGTCCTAATTTTATGATGGCCTCGTTTTAGTTACTCCCAACTTTTTCCCTTTTTAACTTCAAACTTTCTAATTCTAAAGTTTAGGATGAACTTAAAATTGAGATCATAAACGAATTTTGGTTGGAAAGATATACCCATTAGAAATTAGGTCTGGCTGTATGTAACAGAAAATCCAAATAATAATGATGAAATAATAGGGGATGGATATTTACATATCTCATAGTAAAAGAAGTTGATTCTGGAGTCTGTGTGGTAGCACCATGATCAGAAAGACTCAAGCTGCTTCTGTTTTACTAATCCACTTTCTTTAACACATATTTGCCATCATCAGTCATCTCATGAGCCAGGATGGCTGCTGGAACTCCAGCCATTGCTTCCTTATTCTCGGACAGAATAGAAGGGGCATCTGACAAAAGGTACATGGTAGCCGTCTCTCCTGAATCTATAAAGGAGCTTTTCCTAAAGTCCTCCTTAACAATTTGTTATACGTTTCACTGCCCTTTCAAGAGAAGCTGCTCCAAATGAAATCGGTACTTTACAAAGAAAGGGATAAAAGATGTTGAGTGTCCACCTAACAAGATCAGCAACAGAGAGGCCTTTCTAGTAATTGAAGGTTACCATGTTGAAAGCAAACTATTTGAGCTACAACTAAGACCATCAAGTAAAGGTCCCGTGATTCTTCTAACCCAGGAGTTTGAAATGGAATGGATTTTTACAAAGGAAGCCTTGTATTCTGAGGATAGGCATACAGCCAGATCTCATGTGAACTTGTTGCAAAAAAGCTATGAGAATTTTCAAGTTTCTGACCCATCTCAGGACATAAAATATAAAGGCTACTACTACTGCTCATTATACACGTGTTAGATACTATAAACTTACCCTGCTTTCTCTCAGCCTCTCTTCTTGACATGGTAATTCCTCATACCTTTCCAGTTCAGTTCAGTTGCTCAGTCATGTCCGACTCTTTGCGACCCCATGGACCACAGCACGCCAGGCTTCCTTGTCCATCCCCAACTCCCGGAGTTTACTCAAACTCATGTCCATTGAGTCAGTGATGCCATCCAACCATCTCATCCTCTGTCGTCCCCTTCTCCTCCTGCCTTCAATCTTTCCCAGCATCCGGGTCTTTTCGAATAAGTCAGCTCTTTGCATCAAGTGCCAAAAGTATTGGGAGTTTCAGCATCAGTCCTTCCAATGAATATTCAGGACTGATTTCCTTTAAGATGGACTGGTTGGGTCTCCTTGCAGTCCAAAAGACTCCAAAGAGTCTTCTCCAGCACCACAGTCCAAAAGCATCAATGCTTCAGCGCTCCGCTTTCTTTATAGTCCAGCCCTCACATCCATACATGACTACTGGAAAAATCCATAGTCTTAACTAGACAGACCTTTGTTGACAAAGTGATGTCTCTACTTTTTAATATGCTGTCTAGGTTGGTCATAACTTTTCTCCCAAGGAGTAAGCATCTTTTAATTTCATGGCTGCAATCACCATCAGCAGTGATTTTGGAGCCCAAAAAAGTAAAGCCTGTCACTGTTTCCATTGTTTCCCCATCTATTTGCCATGAAGTGATGAGACCAGATGCCATGATCTTAGTTTTCTGAGTGCTGAGTTTTAAGCCAACTTTTTCACTCTCCTCTTTCACTTTCATCAAAGGCTCTTTAGTTGTTCTTTGCTTTCTGCCATAAGAGTGGTGTCATCTGCATATCTGAGGTTATTGATATTTCTCCCAGCAATTTTGATTCCAGCTTGTGCTTCATCCAGCCCAGCGTTTCTCATGATGTACTCTGAATATAAGTTAAATAAACAGGGTGACAATATGCAGCCTTGACGGAATTCCTTTCCCTATTTGGAATCAGTCTGTTGTTGCATGTTCAATTCTAATTGTTGCTTACTGACCTGTATACAGATTTCTCAAGAGGCAGGTCAACTGGTCTGGTATTCCCATCTCTTTCAGAATTTTTCAGAGTTTGTTGGTTCACATAGTCAAAGGCTTTGGCATGGTCAATAAAGCAGAAATAGATATTTTTCTGGAATTCTCTTGCTTTTTCGGTGATCCAGCAGATGTTGGCAATTTGATCTCTGGTTCCTCTGCCTTTTCTAAATCCAGCTTGAACATCTGGAAGTTCATGGTTCACGTACTCTTGAAGCGTGGCTTGGAGAATTTTGAGCATTACTTTACTAGCGTGTGAGATGAGTGCAATTGTGCAGTCATTTGAGTATTCTTTGGCATTGCCTTTCTTTGGGATTGGAATGAAAACTGATCTTTTCCAGTCCTCTGGCCACTTCTGAATTTTCCAAATCTGCTAGCATACTGAGTGCAGCACTTTCACAGCATCATCATGTAGCATTTGAAATAGGTCAACTGGAATTCCATCACCTCCACTAGCTTTGTTCATAGTGATGCTTCCTAAGGCCCACTTGACTTCACATTCCAGGATGTCTGGCTCTAGGTGAGTGGTCACACCATTGTGATTATCTGGGTCATAAAGATCTTTTTTGTATAGTTCTTCTGTGTATTCTTGCCACCTCTTCTTAATATCTTCTGCTTTTGTTAGGTCCGTACCATTTCTGTCCTTTATTGAGCCCATCTCTGCATGAAATGTTCCCTTGGTATCTCTAATTTTCTTTCACCTTTCCAGGGAAGATTGCTTTTCTACATCTGGGTACATCTGCCACTGCTCTCCTTCTGCTCCATGTGAGCCCTGGACTCAGACCTGGCCTTGAATCTTGACTCTGCCACTTACTAGTTGGATTTTCTTGGCAAGATACCTAAGTTCATTGTGTCATACTGGTTCTCAAATTTTGTACTTTCATTTCTTAATCTTGAAATTATTGTGCCAGAATCTAATTCAGAAGGCTGAACTCCAGTTGTTGCCATTTGTTCCAAGAATACTTGGCTATATAAGCAGTGGTGCTCAGATTGGTTTGCTCCTGATGCTCAGAATGAAGCTGCAGAGTGTTTCTCCCCACCCGTAAACTACACATCTGCATATGCAGCTAATGTGTAGGCATCCTCACTTGTATAGCCCATAAGTACTTCACACTGCATGTCTAAAGGTAAAGTATTATCCTATGCTACATATATTTCTTTTCAAAATGAATGAATAAATAAATAAGCAAATTCCCCCGCCATCCCTACAACAGAAAATGTTGGGGTTGGAAGTGAGCTATGGAAAAGGTGAACAGATACATGCCTGGCTGAAATACTTGATAGGTGGTGCCACAGCAAAACCTGCCTGCCCTAGTTTTTTAAAGTTATTAATATTTCTCAGAGCAGCCTTCCCTGGCCCCCAGCAGCACTGTCAACCCCATGTGCTTTTCCTGCTAGTAGCACCCTTTTCTTCATGGCACTTGCTTTAATTTGTTGCTGTAACTATTGGTTTATTTCTTTGTTTATTTGTGCTCACCCTCCTCCATTTCTAGCTCCATAAGGACTTGGGTTTGAGCCTCCTTTATTTACTAGTATATAATTAGCAGTAGCATGAGGATTGGCCAGAAGTTATGAATGAGTGTTTGAAATATTTGATGAGTGCATTAGCCTAAAGGAGACTGTAGAGGACTGTCTTTTTTTTTTTTCTGTTTTTCCCTTAATCTTGCCCACAGTGAAACTCTTCTGTTATTTTTCTGCCCTTCCACAGAATTGTCTGAGATCTTTCTAGAGTCTCCTAAAAGCTTTGTGACTCTTACTAATAGAACTTTGTATTATATTCAAAAGAAAAATGTAGCAAATAATATTAACAGTGATATCTGGGTTTTTTTTTTTTTGCAATCAGGAGGATAGAAAACAGATAGTATTTTTTCTCTACAGAGCAAGAAGTCTTAAACAGGACTGTGCTTAGAGTGGGAATTTCTACATTCATTTACATGCTGCAACTCTATTATTCCGAACACCTCAGCAGAGTGGTGTTTGCTCATGATGATGACCCCTTGAAGGTGTTTGATGATCTGGAGTGCTTGTTAAGTCTGTGATAAAAGTACACTCTTTAAATCAGTGACTTAAAGTTCAAAACAAAGAAACAGTATACTACCCAGCGTATCTTCTTAATAGAAACATCATGATTATAAATAAAGCATTTGTTACAATAGATAAAAATGACATTCTGATTCAAATTCATAATTCATTTCCACCCAGTGTGTTGGCAGAGATGAAAAGAAATGTTTTATGAGTTATCCAGAAACAAATTAAATCCAGATTGGAAATCTTTTCATTGTTAGCTCAGAATTATCTGTTCTCAGTAAAGGGATACACTTTTCATTACTGAAATAATTTTATAATAACTGTTACTAGAAAGCTGATAAAGAGAAATTAGCTGCCCAGAAATAAAGGGGAATTTTTCTGTTGCATACAAAATAATACTGCCTGTGAAGAAAGAAAACAAAGATAAATTTCTCTACTCAGGAAGAAATGAAATAATCACTCTCTAGTTGGGAGAAGCTAGTCCAGCTGTCAAATACTTAAGGGATTTACACTTTTAGGTAAGTGACTTATCTAAATAATAGGTATTTATCAGCTATTCTGTGTTTCACATGCATTATTTTGTTCTTAATACAGCTATATGAGATAGGTTATCCCAATTTGATAAATGAGGGAGGTAAGGAGAGAGTCTGGGAAGCTAATCTAGAATCACACAGCTTGGAAGTCCAAACCTGACCACAGAAGTCCAAGTGCCTAAATCATTTCTGCTTCCAATGAAAATTACATGAACTCCTAAGAAATCTCAGAGATACTAAGTAACTTCTAGGCAAAATTACAGATGAATTACACCAATGTGAATGGTTAGGCAAGGAACAAAATTTAGGTCTCGAGAAGTGCTTGCTTTTTAAAAGCTATTTTTACTTGTGATGCTGTTTGATTAATACACATTTGGTGGAATATCCAAAAGTAGACCTTTTTCATGACCTAAGAGAGTAGGATGATACAGTCTCCATATAGGTTGTAATCTAAATAGTCTGTCAAGAAAATGTAGATTCTATCATCAGAGAAGAGGGAAGGACTGGGAAGAAGAGACACACACAAGACAGTCTTGCTGCCCAGAAGACACAAGGAGGCTGAGCTGCAGACTGACATTTGCTACAGAATCATACAGGTGTCAGCTCGTCAGGAGGCAGTATTCTGACCTGCTCTCTATCCTTCCAGCCGTTCAAATAACAGAGGCTAACATACTTAGTCTGATTCGTCTTCCTCTCAAGAGAGAGTAGGTTGTGAGTAAGTGGAGGCAGACAGTACGAACTAAAGTGAAATTATCAGCACCAATCCTAGAATTGCACGCTATCTCCCTTTTGTTCATCTAGGAATACTTCCTAGAAGGAGAAGAAGCAGGTGGTAAGACAGCATAACTTTATATAGCACCTTAGATGTTCAAAGGTACTTTTGCAGCATCTTAAATTTAATTTCTACCTTATAAAGAATAGTAACACTAATTGTGAATTTCAAATAAGGTGTTAACATGGAAAATGTAACAAGTAATTGAAATCCAAGTGGCTGAGTAACATTGCAAAATTATCAAAATGTTGTCACAGTTCTAGTTAGAATGAATTTAAATCATTCTAATCCAGTTTGGCACACCATCTATTAGGATTTTGATAAGGGGAATAAGCCCATTAAACACCGAGCCTTGGATTTATAGTTTGTAATAAGGGAAAACAGTGTCTGTTTACAAATAATTTTAAACTAGTGTATCTATTTCAGTTAGCTTTTTGGCATTACTGTCTCAACTATATAACAGCAAGGCAAAACAATGGTTTGTGGCACCCATGAAAATCTGAATCTTAGAGTCAAAGCTATGTTCATAGAGATTTTTATACACATTCACTCAGTAAATATTAATTAGGCAACTGCTGTGTGCCAGCAATTGTTTGGTAGCTAAAGATAATACAGTTAACAAGAATAAGTTATATGGTATATTAGAAGGCAATATAGAGTCATTTGCCTTTTATGGAGAATAAATTCAATCACTGGTATACTTTTCCATGTATTACCTTATTTAAAATTTACATTTAGTGTTCATTTCCTACATAAAATGAGGATTAAAATTAATAGTAAAAGTGCCTTCCAACCACTTTTGGACAACAGAGTGCAATTCAAATACACTTAAATGACATATTCAATATCTAAAACTCACGATAACTGGTGAAATAATATCTGCCATGAATTTAGCAAATGATAATTGCTAGTCTGCTGTGAAAACAGAGTTCACACGTAGAGGAAGTCTAGTGGTGTTAAAGTATCCCTCATAACCTTGACCATGTTACTTTGACTCATTGGAATAATTTCAGTATGTCAACAATCAAGTTCAGTTCATTGTCAGTCAACATTTTGGCTGTATTTATACTACAAAGTAGAACAAATACAGTATAATAATTGCTATGTAATGTATAAGACAGTTCTTCAGAAAACTTAGTTTTTTATTACCAGTGTATTTACTAACCAAATGAAATAGCAGTCATAAGTATCTGAGGAAAGAAATTAAAATATCACAATTCTCAGTCAAGACTAATTAAAGCATAATTTAATTTCATGTTTCTTACACCCTGTCTCTCTTTTCTACCACCCACTCTTCATTTATTCTTGCCTTCATTTGTTTTATCGTACACTGACACATCTTGCATAGTTACAGTTATCTTCTCCGTAACCTGACAGAGTGACCAAAAAGATGATTAGAATGGCAGAAATGCTCCTGTCTCCCATATTTATAAGAAAATCAAGGGAAAAAGCATTCCTCTCTGTCCCTTAAAGCTATAATTCTCGCAAGAGCAATGTCCATTCAGTGTCTCCTCTGTCCCTCCTCCCCACTTCCTCTTCAATGCCCCTGTAATTGGCCTCCTCTTTTGCTTTCACCAGTGACTTCCTAGTTGTCAACACAATAAACAGTTTCATGTCCTTGCCATTTTCAAAATCTGACATTTAACATTTCCCTCTTTTTTGAAACACTCAGCTTCCTGGGTTCTCTGTTAAAATAGCTCTGGCCTCTTATTTCTGCCCTCTTTTCTTCTTTAGTTCATTACCTATTGCAGATCCCTGAAATACCACTGTTTCATTGAATGCTGTCCTTGTTTTTCTTTTCTTCTCATATTTCACTATCTGTTTCTTTCACTGCATGAGCTTCAGCTATACCTTTGTAAGCTATGGAACTCCATAAACATATCATAGGCCAATTTTCTTTTAAATGCCAGACCTATATATCTAGCCACCTTCTGGGCCTCTCTATTTAGATATTCTACAGGTGTCTTAAATGTTAAAAGACATTTGCTTCTTGTCAGAAAAGCAATGACAGACCTAGACAGCGTATTAAAAAGCAGAGACATTACTTTGCCTACAAAGGTCCATATAGTCAAAGCTATGGTTTTTCCAGTAGTCATGTATGGATGTGAGAGTTGGACTATAAAGACAGCTCAGTGCCGAAGAATTGATGCTTTTGAACTGTAGTGTTGGAGAAGATTCTTGACAGTCCCTTGTTGAGCAAGGGGATCAAACCAGTCAATCCTAAAAGAAATCAACCCTGAATATTCATTGGAAGGACTGATAAAGCTAAAGCTCCAGTGCTCTGGCCTCCTGATGTGAAGAGCCAACTCATTGGTAAAGACCCTGATGTTGGAAAAGACTGAGGGCAGGTAGAGAAGGGGGCGACAGAGGATGAGATGGTTGGATGGCATCACTGACTCAATGATGTTTGAGTTTGAGCAAACTCTGGAAGATGGTGAAGGATAGGGAAGCCTGGCATGTTGCAGTCCATGGGATAGCAAAGAGTCGGACACGACCAAGTGACTGAACAACACCACAGGAATCTTGAATTTAAGTTTCCCAGACTAAATTTATCTCCTTACTTCCATATACACATGGCGTTTTTCTTTCTTTCATCTTTGGTTCACATGGAATTCCAGGTCCAATACCCCAGAGATTGTGTTTCAATAGATCTACAGTTGAGTCTCGGAATTTGCATTTTAACGGGAATCCCAGCTGACTCCTACGCAGGTGGTCCCGGGACCAAACTTTGAAAAACTGCCCTGCGAATGAATGGTTCCAGTTTCTTCAGGGCTTTCCATATAAAGTTGTACAGTTGAGGTGATGGGTTGTGGCTGACCTAAGCTCTGCATTTCAAGCTGTATGCCTTTATTCCTTCTTACAGTACCACCTCAAGACCCACTTAGTCAGATTTATAGACTTGATCTCCCTTCCCTGTCACTACCCCACACCCCTAGTTCTCTCAATATCACCAGAAGGGTCTTTAAAGTGCTAATCTGATATACCATTAATTTTCTTAGAACTCCTCACTGATTCCTTACCATTTTCTTCTGGTTAGACTGTTACCTCCCTAACATGACACATGAGACATTTCATGACCAGGTATCTGCTTAACTGGCTACCTTCATTACCTCTTCAAAGGCACTGTACAAGCCAATCATCCATGCCCACTGTCTCTCCCTTCCTCTAGTTTCCTCCATTTCTTTCTCACTTCCATACTTTATTTAGTTTCCTGTGTCTTAAACACCATTGACTTCGGCTTCCTCCTAGTATGCAACTGCCTAACGTTTATTGATATTAAATAGAAATGATAAATTACACTGTTGCCAGTGTTCACAGGACCACTTCAAGGATCACAAAAAGATACTAAGTGTAGGAGCTCTTTGGTAAATATATCAGCAGCATGTGATACAGCTGTTATTTAAATTGAAATACAGAAGTGTTTTGTTTTCATCTCATCTGAAAAGATGAAAGTCTACTGAAACAATCATTCTGACTCATTTGTGTATTGACTTTGTGTTGTTCATTTGTGTTGAGTTGTGTTGTTCACTCATTTGTGTTGTTCATTTGAACAACTCTTCCATTGCCAAAATAATTCAGTGTTTTATGCACACTGAAGTTTGACTTTATCCTCAGTTTTGGCTGCACTGGGTCTTAGTTGCTTTATGCAAACTCTTAGTTTGCCACATGTGGGATCTAGTTTCCTGACTAGGGGTAGAACCTGGGCTCCCTGCATTGGGAGTGCAGAGTCTTAGCTCCTGGACCACTGGGGAAGTCCCCTGAGTTTACCTTTTTATGATTTGGTTTTCTTTATGATTTGGTTTTCAGTAGATTTTTCTGCTCTCGCCACTGTAATTTCCCTCATGTATCTTCCCTCATGTATCAGCTGCCCTGGTGGCTCAGTGGTAAAAGAATCTGCCTGCCAAGCAGAAGACGTGGGTTCAGTCCCTGGGAAAACCCCCTGGAGAAGGAAACCGCAACCCACTCCAGTATTCTTGCCTGGGAAACGCCCTGGACAGAGGAGCCTAGCCGTCTCCTGTGCATAGGGTCACAAAGACTTGGACAAGACTGAGCAATTAGACAGCAGCAACCACAGCAGCTGCCCACCTAGTCCTTTCCCCAGTTTCTTTCAACAATACGGATTGTGCTCACACGTCAGTGTCTTTTTCCCTCAGTGTCTTTCAAGTCTTTGGGTCTCCAGCAAGGATTTCCAGATAAAACTATGCAGTGGTTATAATCTGACTTCAGAGGAGAGGAATCTTTGATTTGAAGGTTATCCTTTGCTAGAAACATTGTTAGCCTAAGGAAATTTTCAACCTTAAAAATATTCAGAATATTGGGATATTTTAGGACTATGTATCTTTTATCATTCCAGTATTATAATTTTTTTGTTTTACTTAGTTCATTGGAACATACAGTATATAACTTAAAACCTAATTTGTCTTGCACTAAGACACCATGTTTTCTTTCCCAAACCAAAATATTTCTTTGTAGGCTTTTTAAAAAATGTTTTAAATTTTCACTATTTAAATGATGAAAGATTTTCTTTCTCTCATTGAAATGAAATTTCTCTCTTTTCATCTCTTTTTATTTTCATTGAAAAAGCAAACTATTACAGAAAAATCAAAATACAGGAGGCAAAAACAATTTTAAGATTTATAATCCCACATATCTACCAATAATCTTAATATTTTTGGTGTGTTTTATAAATTATTTTCTGCAGTACAGTATGCATGTATACATGGTAAGTTGTGTTCAAAAATGAAATCAGGCTATGTATACCATTTATAACTGGTCTTTTAATTTAATATATCAGAAACATCTTTTTCATATAAATGGATAAAAAAGGTTGCACTGCATTGGACTGTAATTTTTATAACTTTGTTTCATCATGGAACGATTTTACTGGACACTAGCTCTCCAAACCCTTTCTGCAAATCAAAGTTCCTTTTACTCTAGAAATGCTGTGACTCAATTATAGTATATAGTCACAATCTTTCTTTTTTAGCATGTTTCAGTATGATTCATCAATTATTGCCTTTTTGAAAAATCTTTAGTTTTTTTAATCAAATGGTTGGTGAGTTATAGTGATTGTTTCCCATCAGTTTTGATTTTTACCATTTACTACCTATAGTAGTAATTGAATTATAAATGACTTCAAATTCACTTGCTAGTAAATCTCTATTAGATGCTGCTGTAAAGCATTATATAAGGAATAGTCAGCTAGAACTTCAGGAACAGTGATTCAGATACATGCAAAGAAGTTGAGATACAAAACAGATGTTTTATAAATAGCTACAGGACAGCTTTTATTTTGTTTTTCTTATTTGTAAGAAAATAAATCAGGCAAAACCTTAACTAGGCAGAGGGCAGTTCAGGAGACAAAGGGCAGTGTTCACATGGCTATCACATTTCTTTTGACCCCATAAATTTCCTTTGTCATAATGGTTTATTCTCGTTCATCCATGTTATTATGAATGTCTTTTTTCTAGACTTATCTTTTATTTAAGTAATGTGTATCTTTTTAACTTTGCCTATTTTGGGGGAAATTTTACTTAGAAAAACTAAATAAGTAGAGGGTTACTTAGGTCAACTGGATTATTTACTACAAGTTTTTATAACTTTTAATTCTTTGTGCCACTTAACAATTATAGTCTAAACATAGTATTTTTAATGTGCTAGAAAAGCAATTTTAGCTTTTTATATTCTGTGCTACTGTGAGCGTAGTATCCTAAAGATGGATAACTTCCATTCGTATTCTTTTTCCAAATACCCTTGTACTTCATCAGTTATCTATGGACAAGCTACCCTGTCCAATTTGGTAACCTAGCCACAATGTAGTGATTTAAATTTAAGTTAATTAAAGTCAAAATTAAAACCCTAGTTCCTTGGTCATGCTCTCTACATTTCACATGCTTGGTAGCCACATAAGGTTAGTGGCTATGGTATTGTATATAGCACAGGATGAGAACACGTCCACTATCACAGAGAGTTCTATTGGACCTTTCTCGTTAAAACAGGTAATTAAATTTGAGAGCAGAATTGAGTGTAGATTGTTATTTTTTGTACCCAGTTAGTAATAAACAGTTGTTATGTAGGTGTGTTTCTCCAGTTTCCCAACTGTTATGATGAAAAAGTAAAATTCACTGAGAAAGGTTTTCTTTTTGATAAATTATTTGCAGTTTATACATCCATCATTACAAGAATTCAGTTCTGCTGTGGCTTCCTTGGTTATTTGAGGTTGAGGTTTATCTTTTAACATCAACCTTCTGAACTCTTTGCTGATTGAAATTTGCCCTTATAATTTGTTTATTGGATAAATCTGCTTTGACTAACTGCTTAATCCTTCTCTCCGCACACACAAAAACCTTTGGCATAAACATCTCCTAAACTGAAATACGCTGTCCACAGACCGCCTGTTGGTATACCTTTCTTTAAGGCAATGATTCTCAAAATTTGGAAAAGCAGGTTGCTGAGCCCATCTGTGTATTGGCTTAGCACAGTTTCCAGTAATTCCGTCTGTTCCCAATGCGGAGATAAGCAATTCCCCTTTCCTTTGAACAGTATGTTGGGTATTTGAACATGACAGACTCTAAAGTGATGTTAGGGGGAGGGGACTGGAGCACTGTTCACCACAGAGCCCACTGAGGCACAGAGGACAACTGATGCAATTTTCCCTGTTTCGGATTTAAGGAAGTAGGTGCCCCAAGTATCCATCCTTGTCTTCCCACCTTCAGGCTAATCTGCCTTTTGCTAGTAAGAGTGTAGACAGTCTGAGCGTCCTCCCACTGCATGCCTGTGACTGGCAGTAGATCTAAAGGTGATCACTCTTCTTGAATCATGGCTTGGCTGCTGCTTGATCATCAAATGCAGAGGAGCCTGGTCACCTGGGGTGTCCAGCCATTACTGGGACAGCCATTACCTCCACAGAAGCAATCCAGACCTGCGTCATTACAGTCTCGGTGTAGTGTGAGAGTCACTAACCAGCATGGCTCTGCTGGATAAGTCACAAGTACCTGCACACTCCCAAAGGGAAAGATAAGGACTGGTGAAGAGCACTTGCCCAGTTTTCAGGCAGTAGCTGCTTCTCATTACTAGCTATTTGCTGTCAGATCTTCTGATTATGTTTTTAAGGGAAACCAAGAAATCAAAAACTGTAGGTGAATCTAAATTTTTTAAAAACGTTTATAGGCTAAGCAGAACTTGCTACAGTATGGATCCAGACTTCAGGCTGTGGGCATGCCACCTCTACTTCCAGAAAAGTGAAAAGTGTTAACTGACTCTTTGCAACCCCATGGACTATAGCCCGCCAGGTTCCTCTGTCCATGGAATTCTCCAGACAAGAATACTGGAGTGGGTAGCCATTCCCTTTTCCAGGGAGTCTTCCTGACCCAGGGATCAAACCTGGGTTTCCTGCATTGCAGGCAGATTCTTTACCATCTGAGCCATCAGGGAAGCCCCAACTTTTCCTCTATTCCTTTTTTCAGAAATGGGAACCTGGTCCTCAGAAACAAAGGCATAACAGCTCCTTCCTTTCCTTCTTAATTCAATAGAGTTTAGCTCTTTGCTCCCATCTTTACAATTAACACTTACTGAAAAAGTGGAAACAGTGACAGACTTTATTTTCTTGGGCTCCACAATCACTGCGGACAGTGACTGCCACCGTGAAATAAAGACACTTGCTCCTTGGAAGAAAAGCTATGACCAACCTAGACAGCGTATTAAAAACATGAGACATCACTCTGCTGACAAAGGTCTATATAGTCAAAGCCATGATTTTTCCAGTAGTCCTGCATGGATGTGAGAGTTGAACCATAAAGAGAGCTGAGCGCCAAAGAATTGATGCTTTCGAATTGTGGTGCTGGAGAACACCCTCAAGAGTCCCTTGGGCTGCAAAGAGATCAAACCAGTCAGTCCTAAAGGGAAAGCAGTCCTGAATATTCATTTGAAGAATGAAGCTCCAATACTTTGGCCACCTGATGCGAAGAGCTGACTCATTGGAAAAGACCTTGATGCTGGAAAAGGTTTGAGGGCAAGAGGAGAGATGGTTGGATGGCATCATTGACTCAGTGGACATGAGTTTGAGCACAGAGATAGTGAAGGACAAGGAAGCCTGGCATGCTGCAGTTCATGGGGTCGCAAATATTCCGACACGACTGAACAACAAAGATGTACGTAAACTTGGCTTAATATGGGCAACACATAAACATGTAGGTGCTTGTTCTCCATTCCTAGCAACCAGGATAAGATCATCATAAAAAGAAAACACCTTAACTCTTGGAAAATTCTTTATGCTGGGCAAATGTGAGCCTCCATAAAAAAAGATTCTGAAGCAGTACTGTGAATTGTTGCACAAATGTTGGTTATGTCTGGAGGCAGTGTGCTTAAAATTTCTTCACAGCCTGTTAACCTGAAACTTGACATAACTAAATTATCTTGCCTTACTTTAAAATTAAGAAAGAACACACAAACCCACCATTTGGAAAACCAGTACTGCCAGTTCTCTAATTTTTTTTTTTTTGAGGTTGTAGTAAAAGTTGAAATGCTTACTCCCTTCGAGCTTTCCAGTCTCCTGCTGATATAACAGGTATTAGAGCTTTACATCCAACAGTTGGTTGTATTATATTTGCTCAGCCTATGGAATACCACATTATATGAAGCCAGTCCTGTGACTGAGGAATGAAATATAGCAGTCACATTCAGAAGGAAGACTAACTGACAGAGTAAATATGCATATGGCAGTCAGATGATATGATTTGAGAACCTGTGAAAATAAGAAGGGAGGTAACATCAGTGTAGTCGGCTGAGAGATGGCACTGTTTGATAGGACCAGCTGGGGAACCAGCAGGAAAAGATTGCTTTGCTTATCTAATTACCACCAAATCATAAATAAGATCTTCAAGAGGCTAAAAGGGAAAAGCAGAAGGTGATGGGACATGTCATAGAACTTAAGTGTTTGGGGTTCTGTGGCTGTTATTTAGTGCCATTTGGAGTATCATCTTGTGAGAGGACAAACTGTTACTACAATAAGCATATTAAATATATGCATGGAAACATCTTTATTTTAAAAGGGTGACAATGATAGGCAAACGAGAAGATCTACATTTGAGTGGCTTTTGCCCTTTTATGACTTTAACCAAGTTTTCTTAAAGCAAATTGATCCTAGAAAGGAATTTAAAGAATAGAAATGGGGATAGCATAGCAGATGGGTTAGTGGGAGGGTTTTCAAAGTATGTGAGAACGGTATAACAAAATCAGAAATGAAAGTGGGGAAAAACATTATAAAGAAAACTATTGAATAGAAACAGCTTAATTTTTAAAAATACCACTGTTCATACAGAAATGTCCACCTAAATAAATTTCCAAAATATTAGCAATTATGGTTGCCAAGTAAGGTCCTGGTTCTCTACTAATCAGGAACTCAAGACCCAAAGTTACATAGCCATCTATGTGATATGTTTTAAAGTTTTCCTAATACTTAGGATGTCAATTATATTGGTCCTCAGAAGTTTTATTAGGAAGTTGTAGTACAGTTTTTGTGGAACTGATTTGGAAATTACTTCTAACTCAGTTTTTGAAAAGTACCAACTCATTTAATTGCATTTAGATTCATTCCCTTTCAAAAGCTGCTGAAGAAACAAATTAGTGCTCAGAGCTGTTAACATTTGTAAATGCAATTAAAATTTATAAAGTCAACTGGAAAACTCACTGGGATCTCTGATAATGGCAGTGGTTGTTTCTCTTAATTCAAACTGATGAGGTGGAAAAAACAAAATCACTTCAGGAATTTATAAAATGACACATATATTGTTGATACAAATTGAGTGGGCTACTCACATTCATTTCTAGTAAAAAGGTATATGAAGTGTCAGTATATTAAATTTTCTTAATTGGGTATTTTAAACTATGTTTACAAGACAAGTATTTTCAAATTAAACTTTAATACTGATTCAGGTTTTAAATTTTTAGTGATTTAAGAAGGTATAGGTACAGATCTGGATGAATGAGCTACAGTATGTGTATTTCTAATAAAAATAAGTAATTGAGTAGAAGTTCCTGATTTTATTTGGCAGATTGAATGATGCCACTGGAATGCATCTCTATATATCAGTGCCACTCATCAGTTCTTGGGATTAATGTCATGTTAAACCAAACAGGAGTAACTCCACTGGAAGATGCCTTTAATTAACTTCTGTGTGTGTTTGTGTTCGCTCAGTCACATCCAACTCTTTGTAACCCCCATGGACTATAACCCACCAGGCTTCTCTGTCCATGGGATTTCCCAGGCAAGAAAACTGGAGGGGGTTGCCATTTCCTCCTCCAGGGGATCTTCCTAACCGAGGAATTGAACTTGGGTCTCCTGCACTGGCAGGCGAATCCTTTACCACTGTGCCACCTGGGAAGCCCAGTTAACTTCTGAGAGCCTACAAAGCTGCACAGCCTAGTTACCTTGCGGATGGGCAAAACTTCATTGCAGTAGACCTCAAATAATAATTGGTAATAAGTTTTAGGTTTGCTTTTTAAATGCAATTTTAATTTTCCTTTATTCATGTAATGACTTTTTCTTGAGTATTCACTATGTGCCAGGCACTATGATAATAAGGATGTGTATAAAACAGATGGTGCTCTTTCTTATAGAATTTACCTCTAGCAGGAGATAAAGGCCAGTGAAGAAGCAATTTGAAAATCTGGTGCCATTAGCTCAGATGTAACTGGTTAGAAAAGGCTTCTCAGAGGAAGGAGGAGCTAGAGAGGGGCTGGTATGAAGACCCAGATGATGGAGGGGGAGTGGTCATGGTGTGAAGGAAGATTTAGTGTGCTAGGTTTTAGCGGGGAGAAGTCTGTGAAGGTGGACAGTAAAGCATCTGGGATGCAGCACCAGGAGGAACTGTCACGGAGGACACCCAGATTCTTCCTTGAGCAGTGGGGTGTGCCAGACTCAGGAGAAGGAGTGGGTGTGGGTGTAAGGATGGAGGAAGAGGCGGGGGGGAATGTGACGAGCAAATGGGACCTCTAGGGGCATGGCAACCCTCCAGTGTTCTTGCCTGGAGAATACCATGGACAGAGGAGCCTGGCCGGCTCCGGTCCGTGGGATCAGAGTCAGACATGACTGAGCAAATAAGCACATGGGACATCTAACTAGAAATATTCCCACATTCAGAACTCTTCCTGTCATGACATTTTTTTGTCTTTTATATGGGATTTTTCACCTGAGTGTCTGAATCTGAAATTTACTTTACAGTTACATATTTTCACAGTAAATTGAATATTGTTGTTCTCTGATTTGCTTTTTGTCTCAGCTGATTACCAGTATGCATATAATTGTGTGTTTACTGGGCTCCAAACGTTCATTTGGGTGGGGATTTAAGTAAAAGTTAAAAGAAAAAATTATTTCTGAAGAACAAAAAGTTATATTACATAAATTACTAAGAAGAAAGATTGGATTAAAAAAATCATTAACTTTAAAAGCCCACATTATTCTTCAAATAAACATTTATTATATTGACTTGTTATTAAAGCTCTGGGGCACATTGGAAAAGTTGTTGTTTCATATTTTTGTCTTTTTTTTAATACAACTTCTGAACATTCCAAATAAATTTTTTAAAACCCCAAAAAAACTAGCAGCAAAGAAAAATGACTTTCTTTTGGCTTCCCAGGTGGCACCAGTGGTAAAGAACCCACCTGCCAGTGCAGGAGACATAAGAGACACGGGTTTGATCCCTGGGTTGGGAAGATCCCCGGGAGGAGAGCGTGGCCACCCACTCCAGTACTCGCCTGAAGAATCTCAGGCACAGAGTAGCCTGACAGGCTGTGGTCCTTGGGGCCACAGAGAGGCAGACACTGAAGCAACTTAGCACAAACGCACACAGCCTAGCTTAGAATCCTCCTTACACACAGAAGGATCTCCTCTCATTTATAGTAAAGGAGAATATCATTTACAACGTTTCGATTCAGCTAAACCATCGCTACATAGATTAGTGCTGTGGCAATGGACTGAGTGAGCATGAGACCATTTACGGTTTCCGGGATTGGCCAGCTACCTGTTGGTACCGAGCCCCAAGAGAGTAAGAAAGCTCTTTAGTGAATTTTCCAAAGTTACTAAAACAAGTGAGCTTCAGGTTCTCTCTGCCTAGCAATCAGTGTTAGAATCAAACAGCAGAATGGAGGTGTTTCTTATTTTATCTATAATTGATGCTAACTGCCTTTTTGTCTTATTTATGATATTAAACCATACATAATATTATAAAGTACTTTTTATCTGTTTATTCTAATCAAGATTTGTGCACTTCCTTTTTATGTTAATTTACCAAGTTTCGAAGGCTTACACAGTGTTGTCAAATAGAGCTTTGAAGTTTTGTGCTTGAATATTTTAATTTTGCAGGAAATTTGACGTAACCAGACAATAACTGGTAAAAAGTATATACACACACAAATACAGCACGGGCACCAAAGGAGTAAATAAAATGTGTGTGCAATTGTTTTAAGTTTGGTTTTTGCACTCAGTGGAAGAAACACAACTGAGATGGTTGAGTTTACCTGGTGAGGCACGTCTGCTTAGTTAGACGGTTAGTATTTAAGAGGGGTGCCCCCGTAGCTTACTTGTGAGGGAACTAACAGCCCAGTTAGTACTGGTTTTGGCAGGACCCATCATTGGCTGATGTGATGTTGTTTTAGAACAAGTTAGTATTTTTATTTTGCACCTGATTTAATACTGTT
Source organism: Dama dama (assembly GCF_033118175.1). Classification (NCBI taxonomy): domain Eukaryota; kingdom Metazoa; phylum Chordata; class Mammalia; order Artiodactyla; family Cervidae; genus Dama; species Dama dama. The sequence goes on from NC_083711.1 coordinate 24,641,510, forward strand.
AAAATACAGATACATCACTATTTTAGTATTAGCCAGCAAGTCAGTGAATAAAATTATTACAACTTCAGCTTTTAAAACAAGGGATGGATACAGAATGTAATTTTTTCTGATGAGTCAGTTAAAACTTCCTTTTTAAGTTAACACCTGAGTGGTTCTCAACTTCCTGTTTTCAAAGCTAAGCAATTTAGAATGCTTAATTCTTGCAGGCATTAATTTTCCATTCCACATCCCATATTCACCTTCAACATAAAAGCACTGCTGTTTTATTTTAAATGGTTTGAACTTACAAAAATGTATCAATGTATTCTGTATTTCAAAGTATGTTGTATATTTGAAAATGTATTCTCTTTTAAAAAACAATAGAGATAGCATACTTGAGCTCTACTAAAAAGTTGGAAATGTAAATGTGTAGTATTTTCCATGATTTGTGGTATGTAATGAACATTTGTGAGGTGAAGAATTATATTGTGTCTTTGTAGACTAAATTTGTTGCTCTGTGAATAAGAATTGTGTGTAGTGCATTTCTTCTAGAGATAAAATTATGAAGTTTTAGTAAGTATTAAACGTGAAAACATTTTAGATGTTTTTATTTTCTTACTTGGAAAAATCTAAACAGTTCATTGACTTTTTGAGGCTTTTATTAATGTATATTTTTCTGATTCTGGTTTATCTTTCCCCAGTAAAAATATAACTATTAATTTAAAATCATGATTTACTGTGTTTTTTTGTTAGGGAAAAAATTGTGAAGCATTTCTCTTTATTAAACCTATAACAAAAATTTTTACAAATGTATAACTTCAGGAGAGCTAGTGAAGAAAGCTTTATAATGTACAGGTCAATATTCTGTAAATAAAAATATCTGGTTTGGTGGTATTTTTTAATATTATGCAATAACATGCCTCTGGACTGAGGTTGAAATTGAATCATTAAGTCCTTAAGAAAGGCTTTGCTATTAATAAGAATTTAATATTTCTGCTTTCAGAATTTATTGAATATATAGTTAAACTGAAGCATAAATTATTAGGCTATACATTATTGTAATATATATATATATTATTAATACTAATATTCTTTAGCATTTTCCCACTAATTTGTAAATTAATTGGTGACTCGGTATTTACTAAGATTTATATTTTTTAATGCAGCTTATAAAAAAACAAAATTGTGTCACATCTTTTTTTCTTTTAGGAATACCAAAATCTGATCTCTTGCACACCAAATCGTTAAGGGGCCATAAAGACTGCTTTGAAAAATATCATTTGATTGCAAACCAGGATTGTCCTCGATCTAAGCTTTCAAAAAGTACTTATGAAGAAGTTAAAACCATTTTGAGCAAGAAGATAAATTGGATTGTACAATATGCACAAAATAAGGATCTGGATTCAGACTCCGAGTGTTCTAAAAACCCCCAGCATCACCTGTTTAACTTCAGGCATAAGCCAGATAAAAAGTTACTCCCACAGTTTGACTCTCAAGTACCAAAGTATTCTGCAAAGTGGATAGAAGGAAATGCAGGTGGCCTCTCAAACTGTACACAACGAATGTTGGAACAGAGGGAGAACACAGACTTTGGACTTGCTGTGTTACAAGATTCGGGTACCACTTTATGCCACAGTAGTGTACTGTGGCCCCACAGTCACAACCGGGAACAGAAAAAGGAAAAGACAATCTCTGGTCCAGAAGCTCATGTCCAGACCCAGCATCCACATTACAGCAGAGAGGAATGTAAGTATAGGGAAAGGGGGTAAAGATTGGAGTTTTGTTGGTTCTTTTTTATTTTTTTAATGTTTCACATATGTGATGTGTCAAGAATTTTGCTGTGGAATTACAGATTTGGTTAATTTAGCATTTAAATGACAGGTTCACCCTAGCAAAAATGCTATCATTTCTTTGGAATATTCCTTAGTATGCCCTAAAACCACTGGAATTCTACAGTCCCATCATTTGTTTTGCCATTTTAAATTATTAATAGAATGGAATCAACAGTTTGGGAATTAGGAAGTTCAGAGTTCATATAGTTTAGAAGTAGAGCCTCCACCATTGACAAACACACACGGTCATGTTGCTAATCCCTACAAGACTAATTGGGGCTGGTATTTCAAAAGCAGAAATCTGACATGTTACCAAAGGTTAAAGGTAATGTGTGCACCTGGAAAAACTGACTCATTCAGTCTGCATCTGTTTCTTCAGAAACGCACAGGAACAAACATGATTTTAATTAACTTAGAATCAAGTGATCTTAGGGCTAGAAGGGCCCTTGGGTCTATTTTTGTATAACTTCTTGATTCTGCATCTGAGTTATCTACAGTCATAAACGTAGACAGTGCTCCCCTGGTGGCCCAGTGCTGAAGAGTCTCCTGCCAGTTCAGGAGCCGAAGGTTCAGTTCCTGGGGCGGGAAGATCCCCTAGAGTAGGAAATGGCAAACTACTCCAGTATTCTTGGCTGGAGAATTCCATGGGCAGAAGAGCCTGGTGGGTTGCAGTCTATCGGGTCACAAGAGTCAGACACAACTTAGCGACTTAACAACAACATATAGCTAGATAAATTGATTTTCAAACTGTTTCTGTAGTACGTTGGTCTTTTTCAAGCTACACATCATGAAGCATGTAGCGCTTTAGCAAAGTCAATTCAATGGGTAGTAACTAGCACTTTTTAAAAATGGAAACAGCATGAGAAATACCAGAACCCATTGGACCTAGTGCTAAGAATTTTTCAGTGAACCTTTTATTTCAGGTGGAGATAGATAGATAGTTGTGAAATAGACTGGTTGTGGATTGTGGGCAGAATGTGAAAACCCAGCACTTTAGGAGTTAATGAATGAATCCTAGGGTCCTGTTAAATGTCATGTTCAGAAATAAATGCAGATACTTTGTTTTAAATAGGATGTTGTGTTGATGGTGTAGAAAACTTATTTCCCCAGGTTGTCATGGTAGTAATGAATGTATTTTCATGTTTCAGTGAATTCGATGACTCTTGGTGAGGTAAAGCAACTGAATGCAGAGCTCCAACAACAAATACAGGGTAAAGACTCATGTCAGTACTTCTTACATGTGCCAGTTTTGTTACAGAAAATCCCTTATTATCATTATTTGCATTTAAATTTAGAAATGATCCTCTTAGACTTTCCAGAGCAAAAAGCATTTTTCTTAGTCTTCTCAGTGAACTGCTCGTGACGTAGATTCCTCTTTCTCTGGTGAAAACAGAGACTGCAACGTAATCTCTTACTAACATGTTTCTTTACTGCCTACTATTGTGTGAGGCACTGCACAGGTGTGCTCCTTAGCAGATTTCTAAGGCAGGTGGTGTTGGCCCCATTTTGTTTTGTTTTTTTTTAATTATTATTAACTCTTCCAAACACAAAAGTAGTCAGAATAATGTAGTGAAACCCTCTTTCCAACTTTCAGCTGGCAAATTTTTCTTCTTCTCTACTTGCACCCGTTTTCCTTCCCCTACCCCTACCTCTCCAGCATGGATTATTTTGGAACAAATTCCAGACAATATTTTGTTTTGTTGTCCATAAATGTAATAGTGTAGAATTTTCTCTAAAGATAATATTATTTTTTAGGCAATCACAACCTCATGTTTTTAAAAAAAGAACAGTAGTGTGTTAATATCATTCAAGCAGGATGCTAATACAGTTAACGGTGTTCAATTTCCCCAATTGTCTTTTTTTCTTTTTCCCCTACAATTATTTCCCATTTAGGTAAGGAAACCGCATTTCAGAAACCTTAAGTTGCTTACAATTGCTTTAGTTGCTTACAGAGATCTTGCATTCAGTAAGCAACAGATTAAGGATTCTAATTCCTGTCCTTTTAACTCCAAAGGTAGTGAGTGGTCTTTCTTGACTACACAGCCTCTCAGGATAATAAAATAATAATAGCAACTTAACATTTGTCAAGTACTTATCCTGTGACAAGTACTTTACAAGTATGATCTTATTTAATCCTCACAGTAACCCTGTGAGGTGCTTACTTTCATTATCAAGGTTATTCCATAAGAGGAAATTAAAACATAGTTTAAGTTACTTGCCTGAGACACTAAGAGTCAGAACAAAAATTCAGGTAGTCTGATTCCAAAGCCTCTTAGAGGAGGTTCCAGACCTGGGTACTAACAGGCACTTTACTGTCCATAAATCATATTAGAAATTCATTGAACCTGTTTATTCCGTGTGAGGAAAGGATCTCAGAGGTGATTGTAACTGCCATCTCTGCTGTGCATCTGGGTCATTGCTTAGGACTCACAAGTTTCGTTTGATGGAGAAGGACACCATATTCCAGTTGGCTATGCAAAGTGTACAACTTCCTAGGATGATCAAAACTCAGCTGTTTCCTTGGTTTCAAACTACTTTCATTACAAACACTTGCCCAATGTGTTCATTTCAGCTTAAGTAATATTGAAATATAAATCATAGATTAGCTTTCTGTGTATTAAAAATAGAATTACTTCTTAAATCTTTACAGAAGTTTTTGAAGAGTTAGCCCACCAAGTGCAAGAGAAGGATTCTTTAGCCTCAGAGCTCCATGTCCGCCACGTTGCCATCGAACAGCTTCTCAAGAACTATTCCAAGTTACCATGTCTGCAGATGGGCCGAACGGGATTGAAGTCACACCCGCCCATAAACAACTGAACTCAACTTACACTTACTTCCCATGCTCTGCCATTTTTTGGTCTGCTGGGCATGTTCACTTTGAAGAAGTTGAAGAAAGTTATGGTCAATTATTTTATGGTCATTAAATTTGCAAAGATTAAGGCAATATTCAACATCTTTGCCAAATAAAGCAGACCATTACACTCTAGTCTTCTAGGGTTAATCATTTTGATTCATTTGGGGAATCTGTTTTCCCATAATTACTAAACAGCCCTCCCTAATTTATACCACATGTGACTACTTAAATATACTGTTACAGTGTGATTTTATTAAACATGTTTTAATGTAATTCACCTGTCAAAACAACAGAAGGTTAACAAAGTTCTTATATTAGTCTAAATTACTAAAGATAACAAGAGGGAAATGGAATTCATAATATCACCTCTTATTTATTGAGCAATATTTTAATATGAAAATTTTATATATAAAAATGCTATTTTAGGTACTTTTCGTCCTCTTTATAAATGTGCATTTGAATGGCTCTGTATATTATAGTTACACTTCGTGTGTGAGTTTGTTACTCATTTCACATCACTGCATTTTATTCTCTTAATAATGTTTTTACAGCTGTTACTTTGTTTTCCAAAGATAAATGTATTTTGGAATAGAAATCTATCTAGTTGAACTGTTTTGACTTCTAATAACTCTTATGAAAGAGGAGTTAATAACTTTTTAAAGCAAGTATACGGGAAAATAAAAGACATTATTTTTTTCTAACAAAAGCAATTATGAGTTCAGGAAGAAAATACTAATCTAGTTTTTGTATGTCAGCTTATCTCTGTAGAAGTAAAAGCCTATTTTAGTCAGTATTACTTTCAGTAATGACTTTGATGTGTTAGAATTTGGACAAGAGTTTAAGTCAAGCCTCACTTCCAAGTCAAATATATTATCTATCTTCAAATTTAATATGCCATGAAACTGCTGTCCTGTCTTTGAAAAAAATTATTTTGTGTGCTAGATAAAAGTTCAAGAATTCTTCAACTGTCCAAATTCTGTTAACATCATGGAAAGTCATGCCCAAAGAAAGCATTTTCTAAATTTTAGAATCAAAAGGAAAAGAGAAGATTGCTTGTGACAGAAAAGTAAAATTCTAATTCAAAAAAATAACCTCCTTTTTAAGAAGATATTTTTGTTAGTTGCTTCTCATGTTTCCAAGAGTTCTGAACAAATAAGTTGTCTCAAACAGATAAGTTTTCAAGCCATATAGTATAGTGAATGCTATAACCAACGCAGATTTAAAATGGGTTCTAAATTCTGTTTTCTGCTGGTACTTAGAATGTATTTATGAGACAGGATCCTTTGCATGAAAGCATCAACAGAAAAGCTGATTAACTTGGCAATTTTGTACATAAAGATATGAATAACTTCTGCCTTAAATTTGGCAGGCTGCCCTGGCTTGGGGCAGATTTTAGTCTTGAACACAAAGAGTATTTGACCAAGCAAAGAAATGCCTCTATCTAGTAGAAAACAAATTTTTGTCATGCTAAAATATAAAATGTGTTAAATTTGCCCGAGGACATTAATTGATATGTTACTGATTTTTGTGAAATATGTTACTGATTTTGTGAAATATGACATAACTGCTTTTTGGAGGGAGCTTTTGAAAGACGCTTTCCATTTCTCTCGATTCTTTGAGTCATCCAAAATGAATTTAAAATGCAAGGAGTGGGGAATGAATTCATTGCCTTAGTTTTGATAAGCTTTAAATTAAATGTGTGCAATATCAAAAATCCCTATAAATTGTAAGTTGAATAGAGATGTTTCCTGATGCCAGTAAGTGTCTCAGTGCTTCGTTGTTATGGACAGATGTTCAAATTTGACTTTACTCTCTTTTTTTGGCATAATTCATTAAGGATGTTACCAGCCAGTGTGCTTGCACACATTTGTGCTTCTATTTAGATCACTTAGAGACAGTCGTAAAAACTGGGGATGTGTTGCCTTTGATAGAAGCAGTAGCTTATTTCCAGAAGAGCAGTCCTGAATCCAACAGTGTTATCCAAAGAAAGTGTTTGCTTATTTCTGGCAAATATGTAGCTTTACTGCTGAGCTTGGCACAATTAGATGGGACCATATAGGTACCAGGGTCTTATTTGGAGACTGACTTACTCCATTTAGATATTTATACGTAAGCTCTTCAAAGGCACGGTGCTCTTAAAAAATATCTGTGGTGCTGGTACTCACACTAGTACTTGATTTGGGTGGATATTCTAGTTTAAAAAAATTTTTGACAAAAGTATTTTGCACAGCAGTTTATCCAAATACTTGGTAAACTTATTCTATATTCCTATGTTAGTTTTCTCGAATATGCAGTTATTCTATATGCTAAAGTAAGGATAAGGGATGGAGTTGAGTTCTACCTTCAGAGAACATGAAATACTCCAAATATTGGTTACCATTCTTGGCCATTTTTCGGCAGAGTTGTTAGTATTTTTTGATGATGTTTAGAAGAAAATCTCACCTATACTTTTAGTTTCAAAAATGGCAAAAAAGAGATTGCCAGTCAGCTATTTAATAGCTGATACGATTAAGGAGAGTGAAATAAGACTAATATTTTTTCACTTTAGATTTCATAATTAGACAAGTTGAATTAAGTTTAAAAAATTAGTTTGAAGTTGAAAGTGATTTTGACAACACAAGATTGTTCTCTTTAAAGATTTAAAATGCTGTCAGCCTTTTAATTAAGCTAAAAATGTGTTTACTTTGCGATTATTATCCTTTGATCCTAGTAATCAGTGTCCAAATTAGTCTTTTGAAAGGCATGCACTTTCAAACCAGACCAGCAATAGACGATGCATGCAGGCAGCCAGTGTTCCACTCCATTATGTAGCTTCTTACAGTGTTGGAGCAAAGAAATGTTTTTAGTTTTTCAAATTATATGTTCATTTTACCACAGAGTGCCCATTTTTATATACATTTGAGGATTATTTTTAAATAAGTTCATGTTGGGAAGTGATTTCAGAAATATAGTCAAAATATATTGTTGGCATCTTGAGATTTCTGGGGTTTTTTATTTTACCGTTTACTGCTGAAAATGGTTTAGAGCTCATTCTTTTTGTTTATATATTTTTTTACCTTGGTGTTTATGCTGTTCCTTTCAGTCAGCTTTTGCTGTGTGTGTATGTGTGTGTGTGTGTTTTTAATTAATTTCTGGGGATAGATGTGTGTATGTTAATGTTTACAAATTTTGGCTTTTATTTTGTTTTAGAAGAAATATGCTAGTGTTATTAATGTTGTAAAATGTAATACAAAATGTATATGCTCAAAACTTGAGTAGGAACTTTTAAAGAGTAAATTATTTGTGTAGCTCAGTAAGCAGTTCAGGCTAGTGACCATAAAATTAGGTTATGTGACATAAAAACTTGCAAATGGTACAGTGTAAAGTTCTTGTAGTGTTATTTTTATGCCGAAGTAAGATGTTTGAGTACTTTTAAAGTACTTAATAAAAAATGTTTAGTACTCAAGTATCTTTGTTCAGATGTGGCTGTAAAACAAAGATAGTTGATTTCAGTGTTCAATTGCATTTTTAAGTTTAGTTTGGTAGAAATAATTATTTGAGGAAATTTGTGGTGGAATGGGAGAGAGTCCATTGACCAAATAATAAGGTAATGAAGCCCTGGCACAAGTAAATGTATCTTGGAGAAGGGCTCTAATACTGTGCTTGGAATAACAAGGTTCTGTCCAGTGTCTCGGGATTTTCATCCACTTCATCCTTTCATAACCCCTTATTAATAATGTAGCCTAACCTATTAAGCAACTTGATCGCCTTGCTGTGAACCATATCACAGCAAGTCTCTAAAACTGAGATATCTTTAACACCTAGTTTGTAACATACACTTTTCATACTCTTTTTCAGTTTAAAAGAATCCAGATTACTAATGCATTTTAGTGATGTTGAATTAGTCCACAATTTTAACCTTAACAAATTACAAAAATCATGCAAGTGAGTATTGCCCTCCACCCTCCATTCAAAAAGTGTTACTTGGAGCTTCCCACAACTGCACCAAAAAAAAAAAGAATTTTAGTAAATGTGTTTCTTCTTTCAAACATAGAATGTTTACTGCCATCCTGCTGCCTCCAAAAGAGGCATTTTAGAAAGTGTTCAGTAGTGACTTCTGTTAAATGCTATTCATACTTTTACAATTTGTGTGTGTGTGTTAATCTTGCTTTAAATTTTAGCAGAACATTCAAAATTGTCTAAGATTTGAGAAAAGAAAATGAAGCTGCCGTGATGAAAACCAAGTTGGTTTCAAAATTTATTTAGACATTACTTGGCTGTTATACTTTCCTTTTAAAACTGCAATAATTTATATATTTCTATTGCTCTGCCTTGGAACTGTAACTACATATGCTTGTCTACTATTTTTAATTTTACAAAAATAAAATAAATATTTTATTATCTGTTAGCTTTAGTGGCTATTTTTAAGTGTCCATATATTTTCTCTAAATTATTGACCAAGTGAAAAGTTTCATTTTCAGGTTTAGGAAGTCTGTACTTAAGAATGGTTATCTAACAGTTTCTTAATTCTTGGTGAGACTCTTTCTTTGATAATATACCCTCTGCCCCAAGAGTTCAGAAGCAGAAAATAAGATTCTTGTGGCTTTCTAGATGCCTGCGCAACTTTTTAAGGTTTTAAGTGTGTTAAGTTTTAAAAAGTGTATACAACTGTAAAACCATCTCCTCTTAGGATGCCTTTCAAATCTCTTCCTTCTCCATTTCCTTTCCAGTGTCCTGATCTCTGTCACCGTACTTTGCATTTGCCGGCCTTAGAACTTTACATAAATGTTATTCTACAGGATGTACTTGTTTGCCTCTGGCTTTTTTTCCACTCAACTGGCTACTTTAAAACTCATCTGTATTAGTGCAAGGATCAGTAGTTCATTCCCTCTTTTTGAGCTGACTAGTCTTCTATTGTATGTATCATAGTTTGTTTATCCATTCATCCTATTGATGGACATTGAGTTGCTCCAGTTTAGGGTTCTATAAATAAAGCTGTAGTGAATATTTTTAAACTGGCTTTTAAAAGGATACTAAAGTAGAAATTAAAGCATTCAAGATTACTTGTGGTTAGGACTATGAATCTGAATATTTTTCAAATTACCATTTTTCCCACAAATGATTTTTAAAGTAATTTATATACCTGTGGTATTAATTTAAAATTAGGAAACAGTTTTTCAAGAGATCAGAGGTAGATGATAAAGTAACGGGTATTTGAGAACTCTTCAAAGTCTAAGACCACTTTTTTTTTCCAGAAAAGGCAATGAAGACCAAAAGAGTCTGGTTTGGAGAAAGTACTGGAAAAAGCACCAAACCACAAGCAAAGCTGTTCTCCTGTTTAGCTTTAAACTATTCTGTGACATTAAGGGAAATTCATCACGTAAACTTTTCTAAGTCTGAGTTCACTGAGCAAGAGCCAACAGTTGGTAAAATGTAAGCCTAATGCTGCTTAATCATTTTTGTTCCTGCCGAGGTTCTGAGCTTTCTTAAGAATTTTCAAATCACTTGTAAAATGATTTGTTCACCCTCGTTATTAAATGTCATTATAGAACCCCGAATTTTTTTAAAGGTATTTTAGAGACTGACAGGTAGCAGTGAGTATGTTGAGAGCACTTCTCTGTCCACGAATACAAAAGGGGAGCCGCCAGCAGAACAATGCCTTTTACATCGTTTATATACAGGTGTTCTAAATTATTTGTTAAAAGGCTTTTAAAACTTTTATCTTTGGAATCTGATCTAGATGATGTCTTAGATCCCCTCTGTCTTAAGTTCCACACACTTGCAAATAAACATCAGTGGATTTTACTTTTTCAGGGGCAGGGGGGAGGGGCATGTGCTCTGCATCTGAATCCCATTCTGGTGCTCAAATAGCACAGAGCACTTTTACCTGTGGAAGCAAAAATTTCTCCCAACCTCCCTTGCATCTGGGACACTCCACCTAGTTGGTGAAGCAAAGAAATGGTAGACGAGGATGAGAACAGCCAAGGGAAAACATCTGCTGTCTTCATACTCAGTGCGGGCAACACATCAGCTCCTGGCATCTGGGCTTGAGTAGCCATTGTTCAGAGGATTTGACCTTGAACCTAGTAGCGGAGTAATCACCTTTGTTGCTGCCTAGTTTCCAAGTTTCCTGGGCAATCTCTGCCCATTGAATCAATTCCTTTTCAGCCTAAATCAACCAGTCGCCTTCTCTGGCTTGCAACTGAGAACCCTGTTACGTCTCACTTCAGTGCTCTCCCCCTCTGAGATCTTTCAAAATTGGTTTCTAAAAGTGAACCGCTGAGAACCACCCCTTATCTAAGCTAGCCCCTCAGGAACACTCGGTCTGCCTTTTGGGTCAGCTGCAACTGATGGGAAGGTTTTGAAGAGAAACTTTTTGGTAACATAGATGTCTGTTTTCCTGTTAAAAGTGTTGATTGTTCACAGGCAGAGTGACTTTGGAGCACTTCTCTCTCTGTCTCTCTCCTAATTCTCCAGCATGATTTACTCAAAGTGCTCACGTTTGTATCTACCAGGATCTTGGAGGAAGTGATGTGAGACAATGCTAACCATAACTTTAGCCCTGGGTTTGACCTGTGTTCTCTTGGGTCATACTGAATGACCCCAGCTCAGTAAGACTCCAGAGGCACACCACGACTGCATATTCTCCACATCAATTGTCGTCATTGGTGCGCAGTCATGTCCAACTCTTTGCATGGACTGCAGCACACCAGGCTTCCCTGTCCTTCACTATCTCCCCGAGTTGGCTCAAACTCACATCCATTGACTCTGCAATGCCCTTCAACCATCCCATCTTCTGTTGCCCCCTTCTCCTCCAGCCCTCACTCTTTCCCAGCATCAGGGTCTTTTCCAAAGACAGTAGCTACAGGGAAAATAAGTAAATAAATGCCTAAAGCCGTCATCCAGTAACTGAATACTGCACATTCTCTCCACATACCCCACTCTCCATAGCATCTCTGACTCCATTTCAAGCCTTTGATGACTCGCACTTGTTCTATTTCCCCTCCAAACCAGTAAGTTTTCTAACTTAGAGCTTTATGAAACAGGTGTCAAGTGGCTGCACCTCCGGGGTTTCTCAATGACTAGGTCAGGGGTGGAACCCAAAATTTTCATCTAATGAATTCCTAGGTAATGCTGATCCTGCTGATCTACACGGCATTTTGCAAACCACTGCTCCAAAATCATCCACTGCCCAAGTTTACTTCACAAAAGATAGATTACTACTTTCCTCCTCAGATGTTTCTAGATTACTACTGCCTAGAGAATAAAAATCAGTCCTCCCAGCTCAGCATTAGAAGCCTTCATCACCTGGCTCCCACCTGTTTTCCATTTTAATTATTTCATCAAATTGAGATCGTGTTCCAGGAACTCAACAAACCCTATAGGTTTAGGGTCTAAGAGACATAAAAGCCAACAAGGCTTTATCGGCCAACTGAAAAAAAGTCTGCCTGGAGGCTATGGACTGAAAAAGGTTTTAGCCACCAGGATTTCAATGAGAACAGTTTTGCTGGACCTATGGGAGCAAAGTAGATCATAATGAAGCGTGGGTGGGGAGATGGGATAGTGGAGTTGGGGTATGAGCTCTTAAAGAGTCTAACCATAAAGCTGAAGTCATGATGGTGGGTCCAAGGTTTTGTTTCATGTCGGGAAGTGGTGGGGTTGGCCAAAAATTTTGTTAGGAATGTTACAGGAAAAACCTGAAAGAAGTTTTTGGGCAACCCAATACTTAAGCATAAATACTGAGAAGACAGATCTGGAAGAGCCAAAGACGAAGAGGTAGCAATAATCAAAGGAGTAGATAGTACTGAAGAGGTGAAACTACAGCACACCTAGAACAAATTGTCCTCGAGGAGGTCTAGGATCATCTCAGGCTTTGACACTGGAGAGAGGTTATACACCACAAACGAATGTATTTGAGGGAGATTCATCGGAGAGTAAGTTGAAAAAGTCCCTACCTGGCTGTTCCCATTTTCTGTGAGAGAAAAGGAAAAGAAGATGGGGTCAGAAGCTCGAGAGAAGTGGTGATGTGCTAAATAGCTGCTTCTGAAGGAATGAGAAATGTCTCGCTACAACAGGAAGGGTTGCCACACTGTTTAGATGAAGTGGAGATTGGCACCCATGACTCACCATTGAATGAATTTCTCTAAATTTGCGTTCAGATTTTGTTACTGTAAATACAAGAGTATTTTTGCAATTGGAGTATACTGAGAGCACTACTGAAAATAGAATCTGAAACTCAAATTTGTGGCTCAAAAATTCACAAAACAGCACCCAATAGATAAAGTTTCAAGTGTGGGGAGAACGAGAAATTTGAAAAGCTCCTATAAATAGTATGTAGGAAACAATGAATTATGTAGCTCTAAGCAATAATTTTCACTTGTCCTCTCAGTAATTGGTCCTACAGGCAAGGTCCTAAGGCTGTTTTGAAGGACAAACCTTTACAGGTCAGTTGGTATCAAGCTTCAGCAGAGGGAAGTGGGGAAATTTGAACCTAGATAAAAGGAGTTTGTTGAGGGGCCATCAACCTCCTCACAGAATGTGGAAGAAAGCCAAGGCATAGCTAAACACAGAGTTTCAGATCTGTAACTTCAAAGTAAAGGAAAGGAGATGTAAAAGGAGAGAGGCTCTTCTGGGGGAAAGAGCCAAGTGAAACGAAAGTGATGAAGGCAAAAGAGGAAGCTGAAATGAGCAAGGCCATTGCTGAACTGAAATTCGGGAACTTGGGGCCTAACCCACCGCTGCCGCTCCTGGGCGCCACTTCACCTCTCTTAGCCTCCGTTATCTTGCCTGTCAAAAGGGGACTTGAATTTGGTGATCTTCAGGGGAACTTCCAGCTCTCACATTCTGTAAGGATAATGAGTTTTAAGAAGCCTGTCATGGACAGTTTCCTCGGCCTCTGCATGAACAGTAGAGCTGAGCGGAACGGACATGAGAAATGTGGTTTCATTTAGAAGAAACCATGAGGTGCTTTTACAGCAAGATATTTCTATGATCACCTGTAACAAAAGAGACAGGACACAAGAAAGCATGGCTCATAAACAACCCTACAATTCCCTACGTGCTGTTTATAAAAGAAAAAGAGGACTGTAAGTCTTGACACCTCATTACTTTCCTACTTTCTTTTATCAGGGGAAAATATTTGGGGAGACCCTTCTCTCACACTATCAACAGCTAGTCCAGCTCCTAAAGACGCTCAGGCAGTTCTACCTGTGCTTGGAAAATGAAAACCTGGAAAGGCTGTGCACAAAGCTGTTTGGTAGGACATGATCTTTTCAATCAATAAAACTGTCCTTTATTTTGAGATTACATCTTTTCTGTTATGGGAGTAGAAAATTTTCTTCATGAAGTGATAACAGTAGATGGTAGATTTTCATTTTTTATTTGTTTGGATTTGAGTCCTTACTTGGTAAACATTAAAACCACAGTCTTAAGTTGGTGCATGATTCAGGGTTCTCCAAATAAAAACCAAAAAGGATAGGTAGACAGGTAGGTGGGTAGAGAGATAGGTAGGTGAAAGTGTGAGTCACTCAGTCGTGTCCAACTCTTTACAATCCCATGGGCTATAGCTTCCCCGCCGCCTCTGTCCATAGAATTTCCCAGGTAAGAATACTGGAGTGGGTAGCCATTCCCTTCTCTGGGGGATCTTCTCGACCCAGGGATTGAACCCAGATAGATAGACAAACAAGACAGATGGGCTGGGGAAGGGGTTGAATGATTTAAGGGAACTGGCTTAAACAATTGTGGGGGCTACAGGCTGGAAATTTATGTTGCAGTCTTGGTTGGACCTGAAAGCAGTCTGGAGGCAGAATCCCTTCCCTCTCAGGGAAACTTTTCTTTTAAGGCCTTCAACTTATTGGATGAGGCCCACCCACATTATGGAGATTTTCAAGCATAATCTGCCTTATACAGTCTACTGATTTAAATATTAGTCACATCGAAAAAATATTTTCACAGCAACATCTCAACTAGCGTTAACCAAACAACTAGACACCAAAGCCTAGGCCAGTTAACACATAAAATTAACCATCACAGTTGGTTACTATTTTTATTTTAAATTCCATGAATCTATGGAAATCCATGGAAATCATAGATCTGGCATAGTCTAGTTGGGATCTGCTGTCATAGGAGACCACAAAATATGTGGCACTAAAGGGGTCTCATAGCTTTTCTTTGATTTGCCCTTGTTTTATTTTATGAGAAAGTTTTCTTCAGAAAAAAAAATTCCTTTAAGAACAGCTAAGCTGCAACATATATGAAAGTTGAACTGCTCCTGCTCTGTGTGAAAGACCGTGGAGATTATCTGACACAGCCCGCTTCACACCCTTTTCAGTTACCATCCCCCGCAGTCCACCAGAACTGCCACCATAAGCCCCCGAAGCAGTTCTGAGTGACCTACAGGCCTGGGGATCTACAAAGTACTCATTAGAAACTGATCTGGTCTTACCCACATAAAATGGCCTAAATCGCTTAAGAAACGTCCAAACCTTCTACAGTCCTTATTAGCCACAGATGCAAAGACTGGACCCCAAACCACCTGATTCCATTTCCAGGGCTCCTGTGACATGATATCACCTCTGCCTGGGCTCCTAGCTTTTATTTCTATTACACAAGATCTTCTGTTTGAAGGAATTATAGGATATTTCTCCACACTCCGAGGGACCACAGAAACAGCCAGGAAAGGAAAACAGGGGGCAAAGAAAAGGCGGGGCAAGTTTTCCCTGCTAAGCAAAACAGGGTTTAGTCTGAACCAGGACAACTGCTAGTGAATCCTGACAGCACCTTATCTGCCCCTATTCTGGAAGGCAACCAGGATGGGCTACAAAGACAGTTCCCATCAGAACCTAAGACAGCAAGTGCCTTTCTTATATCAAAAAGCCAGTTTTAGCAGCACTCAATCCTAGGAAATGTCAAAGCTTATAAATGCCCATTGCTTTTCTTAGAAAATAAAGGGAAACACTCTGTTGCTCCTGATTCTTCAAAGCAGAGGCAATAAAGTCATATATTATCACAGTCATATTTACAAGGGACTGTGCACAGTGTTGGGGGGATTTCCTCTGTCAACAGAAGGAAATGGAAATAGTGTGTAAAAGCCCCAAATATATTATATTATATTATATCCTTGTGCAGAAATTACCTACGTCTGTACCATACCCTAGAACCAATAAGAAGGCTAAACTAACATCGGGGGTCCCAGCAAAAAGGGTCATCATGAAGCCTAATTCCAATCTCATATGGAGGTGAATTTGAAATGGAAACCTAGTTACAAAGAAACTTTGAACAAGCTCTGAAACTGTTAGCTAAATAGCCCTCTTCTTAGTCATTACTGGTAACTTAATGCTCATTAGAAGTAAAAGGAGGACCTATCCAATTACCCACTGCTTGAGACTGCTGGAAAGCAAGAATGCATATCTGCTGTAGCCATCTGCTGGCCACATGTCTTGGTGTACTGAGTTCTGATCAGTCAACTTAGGTAAAATCTTATCACTAGAGATGCTAGAAATAGCGCCAGCAAAATGACCGAAGAAAGGGCAGTAAGTTTGTGTTGTCCCTTTTCCTTTCCTTCTAGAACAGTTCAGTCCAAGAGCTATGAGGTGGGACAAACAAGGGTGGTAACCAAGCGGGGTATGCTGGGTGGGGTGGGGGGCGCTGTTGATGGGGGGTGTTAGACTTGAAGTAAGTTCTTATTAGGTTGTCAGACTGCCAGAAGGATAAGTAGGGCACCCATGGGGGTGTTAGAGGAGATAAGGGCCTGGATATGGGGGCTCAGAGCCTCAGTGGGCTAAAGAGGCCACCTGTAGAGGAAAGAGTGGCAATGGAAAATCGTAACACACACAGAGATTGACCAGATAAGTAAATATATTAAGGATAATGAGGGCCTGGTTTCTCATTCCTGAAGGAGTCAGAAAGGGAGTTAGAAAGGCAGAAAACTAGAATGAACCCTGTGGATCTGACTGAAATTGAAGACATAAACTCATCATTTTCAAATAGATATGTAAATACATAGATGCATACACATAGACACACCTGTGCTTGTTCACTAAGAAGGTCTGAGAGAGTGACCTCAGACAAAAGCAATGAATACATCTAGCATTCAAGTGTTACTCTCTAAAATCATTCTCCACTAAATCAGCACCCCTTTGGGGAAATGACTGACTTTGGAGCTGAGACAGGGTATAGGGAAGGAGCAAATTAGCCAAGATGGACTATTCAGGCTCTCTCGCCCCGCGTTTTGTAACAGCTGCGATCACTTGCAGCACCGCGCGAGGGCGTCACGAGGTACTCGCTTGGTCGCGGGGTTTTGTGTGCTGCGAGCACATGTGACCTCCACCCATAAGGCTGCGGGAGCTGCTGCTGCATCCTGGTCGCGTCTGGTGGGTCAGCCACGAGAGGAAAGACTAGCGTAAGCCTGCTCTGGCTGCTGCAGTCCGCCAGGAGAGGACTGTGACGGCTGCCGTGTCAGCCAGGAGAGAGGTTGCGTGCAGTTATGTTGTGTTACGTTATGGCTGCTGCTATGGCTGCATTGGCACAGACTGCTATGCCAGCCAGAGGGAATAAACACGTCGGCAGCTCCCGTGGCGTCTCGCGTCTCCTTCCGGCCTCTTAGCTCATGCCTCGCCTACCCTGGGTTCAGCAAACCGTGCCGGCAGTATGAACAGCAAGTCAACTGGCCCTGTGAACAGGATAAAGAGCAAAACACAGGGAAAGAAGAAGATGGGCCTTTTTGCCCCCAAAAAAGGGCTCAAAAAATGATACGGACATGTCAAAAAACACAGAAGCTATGTTGAAGAGGATCCACTGACCAAATAACAGACAATTTAAGTATCAGAATAATTAGTGAATCAGTTGAGTAAAATTTAAAAATATGTGTCCCTACTGTTTCTTAAAAAATGAGTGAATGGAGAGTTGGCCATGAGAGATGGGAGAATTAGTGATGCCAAAAACTTGACCTCTGTGCACCAGTGCCAAATCAAATCTTGGAGACAGAGTTTTCAGTGATGTAGAAAGAATAGCTTTATTGCTTTACCAAGCTGAGAGGGACACTGAGGGCTCCTGCCTCAAAAACCATGTGTCCTGACCTGGGAGGATTTGGGGAGGAGTTTTATAGCAATGATTCAAGGGCAGGGTTGCTGATAACATTAGAGAGTGTGCGGGGCCTGCACTCATTTAATCTGGTCTCGGGTAATCTCTTAATGAACTTCTCTGTTTCCTTCTGGCCTCTTCAGAATGAACAATGCTGAGTCCATTTGCCAGGGTTTTAGTTCTATAAACAGCTCAGATATATTATTATGTGTATCCCTTGAAGTAGAACCAGGACCCCAAGGTTGCACTATTGTCTCTCTGAGCTGCTTCTCCCTGTCTGCCCTCCCTTCCCTGATTAGCAACTGTTTGAATCTGCCCTTCAGGACTCAAGGAAGGTCATAGTGGCTGGAATTTGTTCCCTAGAAAAAAGGAATGGGGGAGACAGAAAGGCTACCGTGCCCACCGGCCCCACAGAGTCCTGCTCAGTTTCACGACCTCATCTCAAATTTATCTCCCCCCAAATAATAATTATTTACAAAGAAGAAAAAGAAGTTTAAGTCTCTACCTTAATCAAGTGATAAAGCTGTATCAGGAATGAGGGTAAAGATAGGAATGAGCATGAGACTGCTATTTTTCATAAGAAAGTATAATTGATATTTTAAATAATATAAATGTGTAACTGTGATAAAAAAATATTACATTGGAAAAATTTTAACAAAAATGCTTATCTGTTATTCTTAGGTAAGAAAGCCAGAAAATAAACAACAAATATCATAAATGAAGACTAGTCAATGATAACATAGTATTTGAAACAAACAAAAAGAAACAGTTTTTACAAAGCAAAAAAAAAAATATGTAATGACTCTTAAGACAACTCCTGATCCTTAAGAGTTTAAAATGTTATCAATTTGAACAAAACAATTCAAAAAATTTAGTGGAAAATATTATGAGTTATTGTTGGTAATAAAATACTATCTAGTTAACATTTGTAGAGTCTTAACATGCATTTATGCTAAGTCATTTTAGTTGTGTCTGACTCTTTGTCACCCCATGGACTGTTGCCCACCAGGCTCCTCTGTCCCTGTTGCCATTCCCTTCTCCAGGGGCTCTACCTGACCCAGGGATTGACCTGAGTCTCTTATGTCTCTTGCATTGGCAGATAGGTTCTTTACCACTAGTGCCATGTGGGAAGCCCTTGTAGAGTCTTACTGAAGGGGAAAAACTCTTCTTAGTGCTTTATACCCATTATCATGTCTAACTCACAATTTCGCTATGAGGTAGGTACAATTATTATCCCCACTGTACAGATGAGGAAACCGAGGTAGAGACTTTAAAAATCTAGCCCCACCTCACATAGTCAGAAGGATGAACTCAGGGAGTTTCCCTCTTGTGCCTATGCGTTTAATCATTACCCTGACAGTTTTAATCCTAAACTCTAACCTTTTCTGTTTTTCCTCCTCAGGTCATCTAAGATCTAGTAATGACATCTGTAACAGCTATCTCTACCACCATGACTATCTCAACCTTAATTCTAACCCTGCTATTTAATGCCTTGGTTATTAAGGAGACCTCTAATTCTTCTCTGTTATGCACTGAATATTTGTGTCCCCCCAGATTTCACATGGTGAAGCTGTAACCCTCAATGTGATAGTGTTAGGAGGTAGGGCCTTTGAGAGGTACTTAGGTTCATGTGAGGTCAAGAGGGTGGTTGCCATGATGATATTAGTGTCCTTATAGAAAAAGAGACCAGAGCACTCTCCCATCTCCCTCTCCCCCTCCATCTCTCTCTCTCTCTCTCTGCCTTGGAAGGACACAAGCGAGAAGGTAGTCATTTGCAAGTCAGGAAGAGAGCCCTAACCAGGAACCAAATGGCCAGCAACTGATCTTGGCCCTTTCCAGGGCTCTGGAACTATGAGAAATAAATATCTGTTGTTTAAGTCACCCAGCCTATGGTATTTGCTACAACAGCCTGATTAATATACTATCCCTTGAGTTGGACTCAACTTAGTGACCAAAAAACAACAACAACAATATATATATATATATATATATATATATATATATATATATATAAAATGATATACAGACTCTCCCCATACTGATACATACTCAAGGCTATCTACCAAGTAAGTTTTCAAAGACAGATTTATCAATGTCACATTCCTACTTAAAAATATGTAAGGGTATGGTGCCTGAGGGCAGGATTCAAATCCTTCAGGAGAGTATTCAAAGCTTCATACCCTTGGACTCAATTACTTCTACTAACTTTACTTCTCACTATACTTTTCTCTGAAATGTTCCCTCCAGTCAATTCCGCAAACACCCCCAAACAAATGTTTGGATATACAGCCTCTCTATCTCTGCCCCTATGCATTCTTTCTGGTCATTTCTGGAATGCCCTGCCCCTATTCTCTCTCCAGAAACTTCCTTTTACCTGTTCAGACTCACTCTAAGTATCCAAACTTTTGAAAAGATTTCTCCAAATCTCTGTGCTCCCATAAGACTTTGCTTATAGCTCTATTTTGACAAGCATTTATTTAGGGTCAGTCTCCACCTAAACCAGGCTTCCTTTGTGGCTCATGTGGTAAAGAATCTTCCTGCAACGCGAGAGACCTGGCTTCGATTCCTGGGTTGGGAAGATGCCCTGGAGAAGGGAAAGGCTACCCACTCCAGGATTCTGGCCTGGAGAATTCCATGGATTGTATAGTCCATGGGGTCGCAGAGAGTCAGACGTGACTGAGCAACTTTCACTTTGTTGTACAACATAATTGTTCACTGTTTGTGTATACCATTAAAAAGATGACTACAGTATGTCTAGTTAACATCCATCCCCATACGTAGTTACAAAAATGTTTTTCTTGTAGTGAAGACTTTTAAGGTCTTTTATTGAGAGCTACTGGGTACAGATGGTCAATACCGAAATCAGATTGAATATATTCTTTGCAGCCAAAGATGGAGAAGTTCTATACAGTCAGCAAAAACAAGACCAGGAGCTGACTGTGGCTCACATCATGAACTCCTTACTGCAAAATTCAGACTTGAATTAAAGAAAGTAGGGAAAACCACTAGACTGTTAAGCTATGACCTAAATCAAATCCCTTACAATTATAGAGTGGAAGTGACAAACAGATTCAAGGGATTAGATCTGATAGACAGACTGCCTGAAGAACTGTGGACAAAGGTTTGTGACACTGTACAGGAGGCAATGATCAAGACCATCCCCAAGAAGAAGAAATGCAAAAAGGCAAAATGATTGTTTGAGGAGACCTTACAAATAGATGTGAAAAGAGAAGCAAAAGGCAAAGGAGAAAAGGAAAGATATACCTATTTGAATGCAGAGTTGCAAAGAATAGCAAAGAGAGATAAGAAAGCCTTCTTCACTGAACAATGCAAAGAAATAGAGGGAAACAATAGAATGGGAAAGACTAGCGATCTCAAGAAAATTAGAGATACTAAGGGAAATTTCCATGCAAAGATAGGCTCAATAAAGGACAGAATGGTATAGACCTAACAGAAGCAGAAGATATTAAGAAGAGGTGGCAAGAATACACAGAAGAACTGTGCAAAAAAGATCTTCATGACCCAGATAATCACGATGGTGTGATCACTCACGTAGAATCAGACATTCTAGAATGCGAAGTCAAGTGGGCCTTAAGAAGCATCACTATGAACAAAGCTAGTGGAGGTGATGGAATTCCAGTTGAACTATTTCAAATCCTAAAAGATGATGCTGTGAAAGTGCTGCACTCAATATGCCAGCAAATTTGGAAAACTCAGCAGGGGGCCACAAGACTGGAAAATGTCAGTTTTCATTCCAGTCCCAAAGAAAGGCAATGCCAAAGAATACTCAAACTACCGCACAATTGCACTCATCTCACACACTAGCAAAGTAATGCTCAAAATTCTCCAAGCCAGGCTTCAACAGTATGTGAACCGTGAACATCCAGATGTTCAAGCTGTATTTAGAAAAGGCAGAGGAACCAGAGATCAAATTGGCAACATCCGTTGGATCATCAAAAAAGCAAGAGAGTTCCAGAAGAACATCTACTTCTGCTTCATTGACTATGATAAAGCCTTTGACTGTGTGGACCACAATAAACTGTGGAAAATTCTGAAAGAGATGGGACTACCAGACCACCTGACCTGCCTCCTGAGAAATCTGTATGGAGGTCAAGAAGCAACAGTTAGAACTGGACATGGAACAACAGACTGGTTCCAAATCAGGAAAGGAGGATGTCAAGGCTGCTTATTGTCACCCTGCTTATTTAACTTATATGCAGAGTACATCATGAGAAACGCTGGGCTGGAGGAAGCACAAGCTGGAATCAAGATTGCTGGGAAAAATACCAATAACCTCAGATAGGCAGATGACACCACCCTTATGGCAGAAAGTGAAGAGGAACTAAAGAGCCTCTTGATGAAAGTGAAGGAGGAGAGTGAAAAAGTTAGCTTGAAACTCAACATTCAGAAAACTAAGATCATGGCATCCCGTCCCATCATTTCATGGCAAATAGATTAGGAAACAATGGAAACAGTGACAGGCTTTACTTTTTTGGGCTCCAAAATCACTGCAGATGGTGATTGCAGCCATGATTAAAAGACGCTTACTCCTTGGAAGAAAAGTTATGACCAACCTAGACAGCGTATTAAAAAGCAGAGACGTTACTTTGCCTACAAAGGTCCATATAGTAAAAGCTATGGCTTTTCCAGTAGTCATGTATGGATGTGAGAGTTGGACTATAAAGAAAACTGAGCACTGAAGAATTGATGCTTTTGAACTGTGGTGTTGGAGAAGACTCTTGAGAGTCCCTTGGACAGCAAGTATATCCAACCTAAAGGAAATCAGTCCTGAATATTCACTGGAAGGATGGATGCTGAAGCTGACACTCCAATACTTTGGCCACCTTATGCAAAGAACTGACTCATTGGAAAAGACCCTGATGCTGGGAAAGATTGAGGGCAGGAGGAGAAGGGGATGACAGAGGATGAGATGGTTGGATGGCATCACCCACTCAATGGACATGAGTTTGAGTAAACTCCAGCAGTTGGTGATGGACAGGGAAACCTGGTGTGCTGCAGTCCGTGGGGTCACAAAGAATCAGACACAACTGAGCAACTGAATTGAACTACTGTGTACAAGTACTGTTGTAAACATTATATATATGTGTATATATATACATTATATGTGTATATATATATATGTGTATATATATACATTATATATATATATATGTGTATATATATACATTATATATATATATGTGTATATATATACATTATATATATATATGTATATATATACACACACATAGTCATTAATCCTTGTAACACTATGAGCTAAATATAAAGATTGGGAAATGGGGCCCCAGAGAAGTCAAATAATGTACCCCAATGTTATAGGACTAGTAGGTGGCAGAATTAAGATCTTAACCCAGTTACCAATTTCAGCCACATAATCAGCAAAGTTTTCTGCTATTTTCTTACCTCCTTTTCCTTATAGGGATATTTGGTTGCCCAGAGGACTTGTATGAGAAGCAGGATGAAATAAAATGGACAAGCCAGAAACACATGCAGATACTTGCTTTACAGCAATATCACTGCAGAGCAGTAGGTATAGAAAATCTTCAATAAATATATATCTGAAAAAGAAAGTAGAAAGTGAAGTTGCTCAGTCGTGTCTGACTCTTTGTGACCCCATGGACTATGTAGCCCACCGGGCTCCTCTCTCCATGGGATTCTCCAGGCCCAGGTCTCCCGCATTGCGGGCAGACGCTTTAACCTCTGAGCCACCAGGGAAGCATATATATATCTACATGGAAACAAATGTAACTTCACTCTCCACCTATTCCCCCACCGCCCCCCACCCAGAGAATTTATCTAGAGGCAAAAGGCAAAACAATAGGACTTCTAGAAGATAAAATAGACAAATTTACGAACTCAAGGTAGGAAAAACTTCTTCAAGCGTCTGCCTGCAATGTGGGAGACCGGGGTTTGATCCCTGGGTCGGGAAGGTCCCCTAGAGAAGGAAATGGCAACCCACTCCAGTACTGTTGCCTGGAAAATTCCACGGACAGAGGTGCTGGTAGGCTACAGTCAATGGGATCACAAAGAGTTGATCAGGACTGAGCAACTTCACTTCAAAACCTGAAGATGCCCTAAGAGCAAGGACTATATCTCTTTGTCTTTGTATCCTCATCCTTTACACAGATAAGACAGCATTGTGGACTCAGATGGAGAGATAGTGGAGGACAGGGAAGCCTGGGGGGCTTCTCTGGTGGCTCAGATGATAAAAGCATCTGCCTACTATGCAGCAGACCCAGGTTCGATCCCTGGATCGGGAAGATGCCCTGGAAAAGGAAATGGCAACCCACTCCAGTACTCTCGCCTGGAAAATCCCATGGACGGAGGAGCCTAGTAGGCTACAGTCCATGGGGTCGCAAAAAGTGACTTCACAAAGACACAACGCAAAGACAGTCGCAAAGACACAACTGAGTGACTTCACTTTCACCTTCTTTCAGGGGAGCCTGGTATGCTGCACTACGCAGGGTCTCAAAGAGTCAGACAGGACTTAGTGACTGGACAACAACAACCCTTGCACAGGGACCTTTAGTAGACGCTCATTAAATTAATTTTGAGGGACTGAGTTGAAGTTAAAAATATACTCTTTCTGCATTTTGATGGCCATTAACTCTGGCCAGAGTAGTAGATAATTTTAATGAGCAGAGTTTTATTTTAGTGATAATCTTGCTTATCTAATTTCCTCACCCTGCAAATCTCCTGCCGTTGCACATCCAGTTCACTGATCTACTATCAAACTGAAGAACAGCTTGTCATTACATCCGCAGTGAGTCAGTTGCCTGGGGAAAAGTACATGTCACACATTTACATTTTGGCCTCAAGGTAAAAGCACTTTTTTGTTTTCTGAACAGAGCAACAGTCTTGAAGACTAAAACAGTAAATTTGATGCTGACTGTGGTCAGTGATGCAAACCTTATATCACTTACAAAACTGTACAGTTTTTTGGGGGGGGCGTGTTCCCGGTCTTGGGCTGATATATCTGACTATCATTCGTGTGATGAACTGCCAGACTGCTAAGTCTCACACAGATGACTTGTACAAACAGAACCTGTAACAAGCTATTCAGCCAAAATATTTCTTTGAGAATTTTAATTGCTAGCTGTATCACTGGTGACCTTAAAACTTCTACTTTAAGAAAAAGCCTAATATTTATATGAAAGCTTGTTCTGGGGCAGAGGGGTAAGAGTGGTGGCTAAGGAGAGGTCACTTAGGAGTCATCTGTAATAGTCTAGATGAAAGGAGACAAAGCCACCTCTTTGAAGGGCCCTGTTGTTCCATCATATGAAATCCAGCCATGGACACACACACACACGCACGCACTCACTCACTCTTTCATTGTCTGTGTTCACCAGCACATTTGAACCTACAGTTAATGTTCTTTTCTGGGTAGCAGTAGCATAAAAGAAAGAACACTAGACTAAAAGTCAGAATATCTGAGCAGAGGAACTTGGAATAAATGATAATGACAAATAATAATCACAAAAAGTAATCCAATAATTACTAAATATTTACATATATTAAATATTAAATTCCTCTTCATCAACCCAAGAGGAGGGGACTTTTGCTTTACAGGTGGGAAACAGGCCCAGCAAGGCTGAGTTGACCACACCGCATGACTGTGCATGGTAGGGCTGGGAATTGAGATCATACATTCTGGCTGTGTCTGGGCTTGTAACCACCAGCTCCAACAGTACCCAATTCTAGTATCTATTTAGAAAACATACCACCTTATCACTTATGATTTTTCCCATTTGTCTGGGATTCTAAGCATCAGGAGATTTGTCTCCAAGCAGCCCTCATCTTAAAGAATATCTATATGAGAAGAGAAATTATATAAATAGTTATGTAATATTAATTAAATAGACTACAACAGAGATGATCTTTTCATTTAAAAAGTAGGAGACAAATAAATAAATAAATAAAAAGTAGGAGACAACGAATAAAAGAAGCTGTTTCTTCAACTATCTTTCTCATGCCTATTCATAAACTTATCTTTATGTCATAAAAACTCCCATTTTGTAACAGGCACATAAACAAAGACCTCCTGTAATTCAGTGATTTTGTACCCCATCACCCCGTGCTTTGGCTTTAATCCCACAAAGTGAAAGTAAGAAACCCTGAAATCACTGTGGATTTAACCCTTCTGTTACCCCAAAGTGCTTTCACTGGAAAACCTCTAGAAGCACTATTCAACTCACTCCTAACTCTGGTAGTATAGCATCACCTGATGTGAACAGCACCAGTAAGTGCTGTTAATTTAATTAATTTAATTACTAAATTAAATTCAACCACATGGGAGCATTTGAGTGTGCTAGGTGAGAGAGGTCCCTAGGAGGTCTGTAAGTGCTGAAATATCTAGCAACCTCATCTCAGCAAAAATGTCTGATCAACTCTCTTTGCCTCATAATTTCCCAACTCCATTTTCACCAAGATTAAACGTTAGGATTTTATTTCTTGACCCAGAGTGGGAACATATCTGACTGCAGCTGTTTCTCAGTCTGCCGGTTTTATGGGACAGTGACTAGAGTGCACTGTGTTATAAAACCACAACCAGGCAGTAAATTACAAGGAGGACAACAAAAACAAATTTTGCTGACCACGGTCAGGTTTTTTGTTTGTTTGTTTGCTTGATTTTAAAGTGGACGAATCTATTTTAACTCAGCCTGAATGAGCAAATAATAAAACATTTCTTAGAAATGTGTTACCACACTTCATCTTTATTTTGTCTTTAGTTTAGCAACAGAAGCAATCTTTGAAACAAACAGTTTCCACATGGGTGAAGGTAAGCTGAGAGGATGCCAGTGTGCTAGCGGTTTTGACAGTTACCAAGTAACCCTGTCTCAGGAACTCTTAGAATTTTGCTTTTGAAACTGTGGACAAACACACAGGGGAGAGAATCAGACTTAAATATTCCAGCCTTCTCAGCTGTCTTTGAACTGCGGAAGGTTAGCAGCAGCATCTTTTGCTCATGGAGATCAAAAGTTTTAGGGAGAGTCAATGGGGAAAGAAGGAGACAGTGCAATGTCATAAAACAGACAAAAACCAGTCTCTGCGCCAAAGAGTGTAAAGACTCGGGGGGCTTGGGTGGGGGTGTAGTGAATGGTAGTTCCTGGGGAGGCTGAGAGTATTGGCCTCCCTTCTAATTTTTCAAACCACTTCCACCCCAAGAGCTGGAGCAAAATTGGACAAAGGAAGGCCACAGCAACTTTCTACCAAAGAGCAAAGCACAAAACTCAGTAGTTTCTCTGCTTGTTTCAATATCCCTGCTTCCTTCAATAATGACACAAGCAATCACCAAAGAGTCTTTATTAAATACTATGTGTGTTACACTATAAAAGCAAAAAATAAAAAACCAAAAACCTCATACATGAATATTCTCCACCCATCCACAGCAACCAACCATTATTCAAAACAATATTGAGGGAAGAAAATTGAAGTGACATTATCATGCATGATAGGATGGGAATTAATGGTTTTATTCGCTAGAGAATCCAGGGTTCTAAAACTTTGCTGTCCTTCCCAAGCCCACAAACTGTCAAAAGCTCTGTTGTAGCAATTTGATTTTGAGAACAGAGAGAGGTTCAAGGTCAAAAGTGCCCCCAGCAGTTTGCACAGAGGAGCTCTGGATCTTTGGGACCTTCCCTTTTTAACAAGGTCTCAGATGGTAAAGAACTGGGAGGACTAAACTTTATACCTTATTTTGTTAAGTCAAGTTAAAATGTTTCCTTAATACAGTCATACAATTCTTAAATCTTACATAGTTTCTTTAGAAATAGATACCCTTCCACCATCTGGAGAGTTAGCAAAGTTGTTTGCTTAACAAATGACCATCAGGAAAAATCTTCATCAGAAGACAAGGGACTCTTACTAGAAGTTCAAGAGGTCTGTGAGTTTTGAAGATGATTCACCCGCAATTCGGAGAAGACAATGGCACCCCACTCCCGTGTTCCTGCCTGGAGAATCCCAGGGACGGCGGAGCCTGCTGGGCTGCCGTCTATGGGGTCACAGAGAGTCAGACATGACTGAAGCGACTTAGCAGCAGCAGCAGCTCCTCCAATTATTCTGAGAAAATTAATTAGCTCTTGCTTGAGAGTGTTCTGTAAAACAAGGCTTTTTCAAGGATCTTAAAAAAAAAAAAAAAAAAAAAGTGGAGAAAAAAAAGAAACCAATATATGGGGGTGGTGAGGACAGAAATTATGCTCCTTAATAAAAAATGTTAAAGAGCAGTCTGCTCACTACAACAAATAGAACCATGTAGTCAAAACAGTTATGTCTTGGAATGGGAGAAAGACAGTGCCTGAGAGAAAAAATAAGAGCATATAGACACAATCACTGCTCTCAAACATTCTTTAGGCCACCCACCTCTTAAATCCTAACACAGTCGTCCCCCCTTACACATGGTTTTGCTTTGCATGATCTCAGTCACCCTTGGTCAACTGCAGTCCAAAAATATTAAATGGAAAATTCCAGAAATAAGTAATGTATAAGTTTTTAAGTAACAGGTCCCTTCTGAGTGGCATGATGAGCTGTCATGCGGCCTTGCTCCTTTCTACCAGGGATATAAATCACTGGGTTATCAGATTGATTGTCAAATATCACACTGCTTGTGTTCAAGTAACCCTTGTTTACTTAATAATGGTCCCAAAGTGAAACAGTAATGATGCTAGGAATTTTGATATGCCAAAGGGAAGCCATGAAGACTTCCCTTAAGTGAAAAGGTGAAAGCTCTCAACTTAAAGAAAGGGAAAAATTGTATGCTGAGGTTACCTATGGAATGAAAATATGTATGCCTAAGGCCTATGGAAAGAAAGAGTCTTCTATTCGTGAAATTATGAAGAAGGAAAAAGAAATTTGTGCTGTTATTCTGCTGTCGTATTTCAAAGTGCAGAAGTTAGGGCCACAGTGCATGACAAATAGTTAAGGTGGAAAAGGCATTGGATTTGTACAATAATATATTTGGAGAGAGAAGGACCACATTCACATAACTTTTATTACAGTATATTATTATATAATTTTCCATTTTTTATTATTAGTTATTATTGTTACTCCCTTACTGTGCCTAATTTATAAATTAAACTTTATCATAGATATGTATTGTTATATAGGAAAAAACATGGGTTTCCCAGATGGCGTTAGTGATAAAGAATCCACCTGCTAATGCAGGAGATGCAAGAGATGGGAGTTTGATCCCTGGGCTGGGAAAATCCCCTGGAGTAGGAAATGGCAACCCACTGCACTATTCTTGCCTGGAAAATTCCATGAGCAGAAGAGCCTGGTGGGCTACAATCCGTGGGGCCGCAGAGAGTTGGACATGACGAGTGACTGGGCGCATGCACACATACAAGAAAGAACAGTACATGTAGGGTCTGAACCATCCGTAATTTTAGGCATCCACTAGGGGTCTTACAATGTATCTCCCACAGATAAGGTAGGACTACTGTATCTTAATATGGTAGCCCTTGAAAGAACTGTAGAGACTCTTCCATTCTGACTGACAAACTCAGCAGGAAAAAATTGAGGCCATTCTGGGGAGCTTATCTACCACTTCTGGAGACAGTCCCCAGGTTCGCCTGCCTGTGTGAATCTGCCTCACCTCCCCAGGTAGAGACAAAGACTCTTCTTCTCTGTTCTCAGAGCCCTTCTTTCTGTTGCTACCATTCAGCACGTGTCACAACCACATCATTATTTCTTTACATGTCTATGAGCACCAGTTGATAAGAAGGGATGAACTGGTACTCTTGTCTGTTTGTGTGTTAATATCCTCTGTGCTTACAAGAAAAGATGATCAACATCACTAATTATTAGGGAAACACAAGTCCAAACCACAATGAAACATCATCTCACGCATGTTAGAATAGCTATCATCATCAACATGGCAAGAAACAAGTGTTGTACACTGTTGGTATGAATGTAAACTGGTCCCGTCATTATGGAAAACCGTATGGAGGTTCCTCAAAAAATTAAAAATAGAATATGATCCATCTATTTCACTTCTGGGTATTTATCCGAAGAAAACAAAAACACTAATTTGGAAAAATATATGCACCCCTACCTATGTTCATCAAAGCATTACTTACAACAGCCAAGATATGGAAACAGCATAAGTGCCCATTAAAGGAAGAATGAATAAAGATGTGGTATATAAGTACAACAGAATATTATTCAGCACTTAAAAGGAATAAAACTTGTCATTTGTGACAACGGGGATGGACCTTAAGGGTATTATGTTAAGTGAAATAAGTCAGATGCAGAAAGACAAACACCATATGATTTCACTCATGCATAAAATATAATTATAATAAATAAATGAACGGACCAGACAAACCACGAACAAACCAAGCAGTGGTTACCAGAGGGGAAAGCTAATGAGTAAAGGAGGTCGGCTGCAGGATGATGGATGCAAACTAAACCTTTGGCAGGGAACATGTAGTGCTCCTGAAACTCATATGATGCTATAAACCAATGTTGCCTCAGTAAAAAAAAAAAAAAAAAGATACTTTTTAAAAAAAGATCCTCTGTGCTTAGCAAAGTCTGACTCAATAAATGGGTATTAACCAACTGATTGCTCAATTCAGTGACAAATTGATAAATTAATGCATAAGGAAAATAAGGCCCACACTTGCTAACCAGCTACTTCATATCACATATTTGTGTGTGTGTGAGTCGCTCAGTGGTGTCTGCCTCTTGCGACCCCATGGACTGTAGCCTGCCAGGCTCCTCTGTCCATGAGATTCTCCAGGCAGGAATACTGGAGTGGGTTGCCATTTCTTTCTACAGAGGATCCTCCCGACCCAGGGATCGAACCTGTAACTCCTGCATTGCAGACAGATTCTTTACTATCTAAGCCACCAGAGAAGCCCCTTTGTATCAAATTACATCTCAAAGGCCTTTAAAAATTTTTGGATACATAATCTAGCAAAGGGTTTTATCAAAACAAGAAAAAAATTCCATAATAAAGCTTGGTAAAAACCTTAGCTCATAAACCAAATGTGTGCCAAAATTAGATATTTTCTTTTTTTAATATTTAAACAATAACATCATCCTAGAAGAGAATCTGAAGCTCCAGAATCAATGCCAAAAACAATTTGGTTCAATTTTTCAACATAATTGTAGCTCAGTTTGTCTGGGGGATCTAGTGCTGTGCTGGGAACAAGGACACCAAGATGGATGGGACAGATACTGGCTCCCATGGAGTTTACCGTTTAGTGGTAAACATAGAGATTCCTTTAGGTTTTTTTTAAATAAATGTAATTTCCTCAAAAAATGTAGTTTAAAAAAATAAGTAAAAGGAAAAAGATGTAGTAAAGGAGGAAAAGAGTATCCACTCTGATCTCTGGTGAGCTCTCTTTCTTGGTGGAGGGCTCCTGCATCCAATCAGCAGGGTGCTTCTTTCTCAGAGCTATTCACTGCTCCGCTGCAGGTGAGAGACTCCTCCTGCTGTTCTTAACATTCTCTCTTAGGCTGTCATAGTCCATATACACTGAAGGACAAGCCAACCCTTCATTACTCTGTTCCAAGGAGACAAAAACCCATGCTATAACAACATGGAGAGAAAAAAAGGGTCAGGAAAGTCAGCTCTAACACCAGCCTCCTGCTCCACCATCTATACCTGCATCATCAATTTCGCCCTACCCCCTCACCTCACTCAGCCTTTTCTTGGCATTTGTTTTCTCTTCCAGAAAAGGCTAGAATCTTTGCAAGGTTAGGACCAATGCCATGGACATGTGACCCGGCCACTCAGAAGAGCACCATATTTGCTCTCTGCTCTGCTGTTAGCACCTTGAAATTCTATATAACTTTTTATCAAAGGATCCCTCATTTTCATTTTGCATTGGATCCCACAAATTATATTCTTGTGACACAATTCTTTTGAAATGGTACTAGGACTGTAACAGAGAAGGATAAACTTGACTCCCAATAGGCCTAAAATAAATATGATAGCCCATTCTCAAGGCTCTGCTCCCAGGCTTGACCTTTAAGGTATAATAAAAAGTTGCAGAACAGAAAATACGAGTTTGATAGGAACATTGTGACCAGACCTACAGAAACAGCTGCAATAACAGAGGATTCCGGGGCCAGGAAGTCTGCAACAACTAGCCATACACTCTCTTCCTCGCCTTTTAGTATAAAAGAAGCCTGAATTCTAACCTGGGTCAGATGGTTCTTTGGGATACTAGTCTGACATATTCTCCATCTGCTGGCTTTTTGAATAAAGTCTCTATTCTTTCCCACAGTGCTGCTTCTCTCAATTTACTGGCCTGTCATGTGGCAAACAGCACAAGGTTGGACTCCATAACATGACCACACGTCAGAACAGCACATGACCCGCATGTGGTATATGGCCACCCACGCTGCATCACAACACATTTTTACTGACGTCTGAACAGTGACTGACCTTCAAGTGCTACTGTCCTTTCTCTGGGAGTTAAGCACTAGAGTAAAAGGATTTGCTTAGATTCCTTCACAGGTTCAAGGGAGCAGTAATTTCCAAACAATGCCCATCAGGAAGGTTGGTCTTCTCATCAGTCACAGCCCTCAGACACGCTGACACAGTCCAAACTGTTTCTGAGTCTCTCCACCATCCTCCTGATTAAACAGGTCAGGGTTAACTGGACAAAAGTAACAGAGGCTCAGTTATGTTGCTACCC
This sequence comes from Dama dama, assembly GCF_033118175.1. NCBI lineage: Eukaryota > Metazoa > Chordata > Mammalia > Artiodactyla > Cervidae > Dama > Dama dama. The sequence goes on from NC_083711.1 coordinate 24,673,900, forward strand.
TGTGATTGGTGCTTTTGAACTGCGGTGTTGGAGAAGACTCTTGGGAGTCCCTTGGACAGCAAGGAGATCCAACCAGTCTATCCTAAAGGAAATCAATCCTGAATATGCATTGGGAGGACTGACGCAGAAACTCCAATACTTTGGCCACCTGATGCAAAGAACTGACTCCTTGGAAAAGACCCTGATGCTGGGAAAGATTGAAGGCAGGAGGAGCAATTATGATTAAAGTAGATGAATGAATAAAATAGTGTAACTTCCCTTTAAGTGGAAAGGTGGAGAACATTTTTCATGATCGATGCTGTGTATTTTCAACCAGAAGATATTATTTCTTCCAAGCATGCCTGTGTTCTCAGTCGCTCAGTTGTATCTGACTCTGAGACTCCACGGACTGTAGCCCACCAGGCTCCTCTGCTCATGGAATTCTCGACAAGAATACTGGAGTGGGTTGCCACTTCCTCTTCCAGGGGATCTTCCCAACCTAAGGACTGAACCCACATCTCTTGCCTCTCCTGCTTTGGCAGGCGAATTCTTTACCACTGAACCACCTGGGAAGTTTAGAGTTTATTTTGAGATGAGCATCTAATTCCGTTTCATTAGAGTGTAGAATCTATGAAAATGATCAATCTGAGAAAGCAAAACAAAATACTAGAGTAGGGTCGGCTTTTGGAGGGAAGGTCCTGAGAGTGAGGCAGAGTTCTGGCTTCTGATGAGTGAGAACAGCGTCCCGAGGCAAGTAGAACCAGCTTCTCAAGTTCCTCTCCATCTCAGCCACATCTCCACCTGGGATGACTGGCAAAGGGCTTAAGCTCCTTGAGACACCGTTTCGACAAAGAGAAAGCATACTTGTCCTATCTCACAGGAAAAAATGGGATGGGCAGAAATGAGTCGAAGTCATTTGGAGACAGAGCTACATTCCTGGACCCACTGCTGGGGAGACTAGATATTTCTTCATGGCTCTTTCGGTCAGTGCACAGGATTTGTAAGTCATCTTTTTTTTCTTTCACATCAGATTCCTTCCTGAGGAATGAGGCCTTTTTTTTTTAAAGTCAAGAGTAATTTGTAGTTTGGAAAGTATCCTGGACAAGGCTATGTTTAAGCTTCCACTTTTAGACACCAGACTTCCAGCTCATCCGCCCCACTCTCTTCTCCTGCATGATGCTGTGGATGGACTAACGGGTAGCACGGGCCTCTTTAAATCCAGGGGCGAGAGACACCTGTAGCAACATGATGGGCTCTGAGGCGAGGGAGGACTATCATGTGTTAACTACCTTGCTAGCTGTTTCTGTCTGTTTCATTACACTCACTCTTCCAGACTTTTCTAAGCCTAGGCAAAGAACTGTGGGCAAACTATAAAAAGGCAAACAGTCAATTCATATACATATATATATATATATATGTATGCATGCTTAAAGAATTCTCTCTTTTCAGTGTTAGTTCTTGTGGGCAAAGAGCATCTATGGTTAATTTTGAATAACACTTGAATGATATAAAGTCATTTGATGCTTTGAGGGTCTCGGGAGCAATACTAAAATAGCTGAAGGAATGTAAATTAGTACTGTTTCTATGAGCAGCACTGTTGGCAATGCCCGTCAAAACTTAAGTGTACAGTTGTGTCCAACTCCCTGTGATCCCATAGACTGTAGCCTGCCAGGCTCCTCTGTCCATGGGGATTCTTCAGACAAGAATACTGGAGTGAGTTGCCACTCCCTTCTCCAGGGATCAAACCCAGGTCTCCCACAATGCAGGCAGATTCTTTACCATCTGAGCCACCAGGGAAGCCCTATCAAAACTTAACATGTATGCAAAATGTGAGTCAAAATTATATTTCAAGGGCTTTATCTTACAGGTATACTCGAATAAGCAAATTGGCTCTGTACAAGATTGTCCAAAAAAAAATATTGTTTGTATTAATATTTTTTTAAAAAGCATTAGAAACAACCAAAATGACCATAAATACGGAACTGGCTAACTAAAGTATAGCCATAAATACTTGTTAATCAGAGCAAAGAATGGGAGAAATGCTTTATGTACTGATATGGAGAAAGCTCTAATATACACAGGTTTTGACAAACGTGTTAGCACACTGTGATCAGTATATTACTATAAAGAATTTTTAAGGAATTTCTATATATTTATCTATACAAAAAATATGGGAACAAAAGAAATAACATTGGCAACTATAAGGAAAGAATCTTAAAGACATGAGATGGGAAAGAATTTTCATTTCATAACCTTTGGTTCCTTTTGAGTTTAAAGTGAAAGTGTGAAAGTTACTTAGTCATGTCCGACTCTCTGTGACCACATGGACTGTTCTCCAGGCCAGTATATTTAAATGGGCAGCCGTTCCCTTCTCCAGGGGATCTTCCCATCCCAGGGATCAAACCCAGGTCTCCCACATCGCAGGCAGATTCTTTACTATCTGAGCCACCAGTGAAGCTCTTTTGAGTTTAAACCTGTGTTATCAATTAAGAAAATAAGTGAAGTAAAATAAGAATTCTAAACAGGTTTTAAAAAATGACTAAATTATTAGCCTGAAAAAATTCTAATTTTTCTTCAGATAATCATTCTAAAAGACTATCAATTTTGAAGCTCTTTTTATTCTAGAAACTCAGTGAAACTTCTCCACTCTAAAAATAACCTATATATACCCTGCTAAGAAAAAACAGGATGAACCAATTATCCTTCTTCGCCCTTACCCCAAAGAGTCAAGGCCAAAGAAATGAGTCAGTGAGGAAAAAAGTCATTAGAATAGTTATCATGAAAAATATGTGGAAGTGTTAAAGAGGAAGATTCATTAGGCCAAGTATTTATTTTGATGTCCCTCATTTCAGAAAAAGATGTCATTGGACTTCACAAATTATAAGCCACACAAAAATGCAAGGTCCATAAGAATAAACCAGTGGTTCAGTACAAATTAGCTAGTCACTCACTCAATAGCACACAGAGTTTGGTAATAAAATCAGAGAAAGCCATTGCATGTGACATCATAAAGAAAAACCCCATGCCAAGTAATGAATAACTGACCCAACAGTAGCTGTCCAGCAGTCAATATAAGTTCACAGTGCTGCTATTTATAATATCTTTAAAAATAGGCAGAAGCCACAATTACAAAATACAGCTGAGTTTAAGCCATAGTACAAAGGACCAAAAACCAATGAAATCTAGATAAGCAACCCTGCCATAACCCATTTAACTTAAGCGTGGATTTCAGCTCATCTGAGGAAAGGAAGGACTGCGTATTTTTTAAGTTGTCCTCCAAAAATCTCTCTCTCCTCAGCAGACTTTTGCATCATGCTGAGTGGCTGGGAATTTAATGTTACACTTCTTGACAAGTGCCTGGGGACATTCTCAGGTGCTGCTTTAGGACAGAATGATGGGTTTTAATCATCAACAATGTAAGCACTGAATTAACATCTTTTAACATAAGCTGAAGAGTGTTTCCATCCCCTTTAAAAGCAGAAGATCTAGCTACTTCTGTGAGTTAATAAGAGGGTCAAGATTTCCCTTAAGAACATTTTAGGCCCATTCCAACATATGCACGAATGGAGGACAGATGCTTAAAACTTGACTGAAGTTCAATGTTTTTGCCTGAAAAAGAGAAATACATGTATAATCAAAAGTTCATCTTATAGTACTGATTAACCTATTTGCAGGGTAGCAATGAAGACACAGACATAGAGAACAGGCTCACGGACACAGTAGGGGAAGGAGGTGGGGAGACAAACTGAGAGAATATCATGGAAACGTATATTACCATATGTAAAATAGATGGCCGGTGGGAATTTGCTGCGTGTCACAGGGAGCTCAAACTGGTGCTCTGTGACACCTAGAGGGGTGGAATGGGGCAGGAGGTGGGGAAAAGGTCAGGATGGAGGGGACATATGTATACCTATGTATGATTCACATTGATGTTTGGCAGAAACCAACATAACATTGTAAAGCAATCATCCTCCAATTTAAAAAAATCAATTTTCAAAGAAAGTTCATCTTAGTCATTTTGTAAAGCCAGAGATGCATTGAGAGAACATTTGAGTAAATGGCTTCACGGTATAAGACCAAAAATAAACAAATTACAAAATGTACATCTTGATAACTTGTAAGTCAGTTGGCTTACTTACATGTAAGCAAAAGCCAGTTGAATGTTAGAGGATGCTTAAATAAGAAAGCTAATTTGGCTATATTTTATTTGAAGTTTATTCTTTTGGGCAGTGTATATCAGTTAGAATAAGTTTCAGCCTTGTTTAACAGGAAAACCAAATTAACAGTAACTGAAATAAGAGAATTTTATTTCTCTGTACATAAAAGAAGTCTAAAGATAGGCAGTTTGGGGCTAGTACAGTGGTTCAGTAGGCAAGAGACCAAGGTTCCTCAACCACCCTTAGCATCCTACATCCTAGGATGGTTTTCATTTGCAAGGTCACCTGCATGGTCCAAGATGGTGGCTGCAACTTCTGCCAACATGCACAAGTATGTAGAAAAAGGAGGAAAGAGTGAGTGTTGGGAAAATATAATTAAAGACAAAATATTTTCCCAATCCAGAAATCGTCTCCATAAAGGAAGTAGAGACAGAAAACACTTTTATTCTTGAATGCATATTACATCAGAATGTGATGTCATTAAAAAAAAAAAAAAAAGAAATACTGTCATTTGCACCAAGATGGATAAACCTAGATGGATAAACCTAGAAGTAAGTCAGAAAGAGAAAAATAAATACCAAATGATAGCACTTGTATGTGGAAACTAAAAGAAAAAAGGACACAAGTTAACTTATTTCCAAAACAAAAAGACTCACAGACATAAAAAACAAACTTATGGTTAAACAAAGGAGAAAGGGGAGTGGGGAGAGGGATAATTTAGGAGGTTGGGATTAACATATACATACTGCTATGTATAAACTGGATTACCAGCGCGGACCTACTGTATAGCACTAGGAAGCATATTCAATATTTTATAATAATATATAAAGGAAAGGAATTTTAAAAGCATCTATGTATATATATAATTGAATAACTGTATATGTATATGAATATGTATAACTGTATAACTGAATCTCTGTGCTCACACCTGAAACTTCCACAATAGTGTAAATCAACTACAATTTAAAAAAAAATTTTTTTTTAAAGAATGTGATGCCCAACACAGGCAATCTGAAAAGAGATTTTAAAAACCAGAGAGATGGGGACTTCCCTGGTAGTCCAGTGCTAAGACGCACACTCCCAATGCAGAGGGCCTGGATTTGATACCTGTTTGGGGAGCTAGACCCCACATGCTACAACTAAAGTCCCACCTGCCACAACTAAGGCCCAGCACAGCCAAATAAATAAATACATAAAAATAAATAGCAAAAAAAATAACAGAGAGAAATCCCACCTCTCACCCACATAGCCAAGCAGATAGGACCCATTTCCTATAGGTTCTCAAGATAAACAATAACTAATCCTTAAGTCAGAAGACTTGACTGCACTATTTCACATAATTCATCCTACATTTACCTGGGTATTGAGATGCCCATCTATGTTAGATACATGGGTTTATGCAAAAGAAAAACTTCTCATATCTTTGTGTTAGAAGCTTGGAGCAAGGTCAGCTAGAGTTGGGCTCCTATACCCCTGCTGAAACTTGGAAATAGGAAGCTATCTTCCTTGGATGTTTACATGGAAAAGAGATGGTTCCCAAGTTCATGAGAAATGCATTCCTGGGTCCAAGAGTTGACAAAATGTTTTCATGGAAAAAAGATGGTTCTCAAGTTCCTAAGAAATGCATTCCTGGGTCAGAAAGTTGACAAAATGCTTATCTAGTGCACAAAAACATTTATTCATTTCAAAAAGAGGAAGTACTTCCACATCCACTTACAATTCCTAAAGTAAGTTCTCTAAGAAAAAAGAGAGGGATGGAAATCTCTTCCTTAGTTGTCAACAAGGAGAATTGAGCCTCTGACTTTTAACTTGTGTCCTTACATGTATCAACAGGCTTTAAGGGATGGTCTCATTTACAATAGAAAAAATATATATAAAATACTTGGGAGTTATCTTAACAAGAAATGAACAAAAGCTGAAGGTAGGAAATTTTAAAACCCTCTGAAGGACACAAAAGAAAAGTTGATCAAAAGGAAAGGCATGCTTCTATTTAATCTGAAAAAAAAAAAATCGACATCATATAAACACCAATTACCCATATGCTCTTTAACCCTTGTAATACAATAAATAATGACTTAAAAAAAAAAACCAGCTAGATAACACTGTGCTGTGCTCAGTGATTCAGTGTCCCATTCTTTGTGAACCCATGGACTGTAGCCTGCCAGGCTCCTTTGTCCATGGGATTTTCCCTATAAGAACACTGGAGTGGGTTGCCATTTCCTTCTCCGGGGGATCTCTCTAACCCAGGGATCAAACCCATGTCTCCTGCAGCTCCTGCCTTGGCAGGCAGATTCTTTACCACTGAGCCACCTGGGAAGCCTAGATAACACTGTAGTTCATTTAAAAACATTAACTAGGCAAAAGCAACAAGGAAAACTAACAATGAAGAGCAATACAGGAGGACTGATTCATGTTGAAATATGTTGTTTTTGTTGTTCAGTTGCTCAGTCATGTCCAACACTTTGCAACCCCATGGACTGCAGCACTCCAGGTTTCCCTGTCCTTCACCATCTCCCAGACTTTGCTCACACTTATGTCTATGGAGTCCGTGATCCATCCAACCATCTCGTCCACTGTTGTTCCCTTCTCCTCCTGCCCTCAATCTTTCCCAGCATCAGGGTCTTTTCCAATGAATCAGCTCTTCACATCAGGTGCCCAAAGGATTGGAGCTTCAGCTTCAACATCAGTCCTTCCAATGAATATTCAGGGTTGATTTCCTTTAGGATGGACTGGTTTGATCTCCTTGCAGTCCAAGGGACTCTCAAGAGCCTTCTCCAGCACCACAATTCAAAAGCATTAATTCTTCATCCCTCAGTCTTCTTTATAGTCCAACTCTCACATCCATACATGACTACTGGAAAAATCATAGCTTTGGCAATACAGACATTTGTTGTCAAAGTAATGTCTCTGCTTTTTAATATGCTGTCTAGTTTTGTCATAGCTTTTCTTCCAAGGAGCAAGTATCTTTTAATTTCAGGGCTGCAGTCACTGTCCACAGTGATTTTGGAGCCTAAGAAAATAAAATCTGTCACTTTTCCCCTTGTTTCCCCATTTATTTGCCATGAAGCAGTGGGACCAGAATCCATGATCATCGTTTTTGAACGCTGAATCTTAAGCCAGCTTTTTCACTCTCCTCTTTCTCTTTCATCAAAAGACTCTTTAGTTCCTCTTCACTTTCTCCCATAAGGGTGGTATTATCTGCATATCTGAGGTTATTGATGTATCTCCTGGAAATCTTGATTTCAGCTTGGGCTTCATCTAGTCCAGCATTTTGCATGATGTTCTCTGCATATAAGTTAAATAAGCAGGGTAAAAATATACAGTACTCCTTTCCCAAATTGGAACCAGTCTGTTGTTCTATGCCCAGTTCTAACTGTTGCTTCTTGACCTGCATATAAGTTTCTCAGGAGGCAGGTAAGGTGGTCTGGTATCTCTTTAAGAATTTTCCACATTTTTCTGTGATCCACATGGTCAAAGGCTTTATCGTAGTCAACGAAGCAAAAGTAGATGTTTATTTCTGGAATTCTCGTGCTTTTTCTATGATCTAACGGATGTTGGCAATTTGATCTCCAGTTCCTCTGCCTTTTCTAAATCCAGCTTGTACATCTGAAGTTCTCTGTTCACAAGGAGTTGAAGCCTAGCTTGAAGGATTTTGAGCATTACCTTGCTAGCGTGTGAAATGAGTGCAGTTGTGCAGTAGTTTGAACTTCCTTTGGCATTGCCCTTCTTTGGGACTGGAATGAAAACTGACCTTTTCTAGTTCTGTGGCCACTATTGAATTTTCCAAATTTCCTGGCATATTGAGTACAGCTTTTTCACAGCATCATCTTTTAGGATTTGAAATAACTCAGCTGGAATTCCATCACCTCCACTAGCTTTGTTCGTAGTGATGCTTCCTAAGGCCCACTTGACTTCACACTCCAGGATTTCTGGCTCTAGGTGAGTGATCACACCATTGTGGTTATCTGGGTAATTAAGATCTTTTTTGTGTAGGCCTTCTGTGTATTCTTGCCACCTCTTCTTAATATCTTTTGTTTCTGCTAAGTCCATACCATTTCTGTCCTTTATTGAGCCCATCTTCGCATGAAATGTTCCCTTCGTATCTCTAATTTTTTTAAGAGATCTCTAGTCTTTCCCATTATTGTTTTCCTCTGAAGCTAAGTTGCTTTAGTCATGTCCGACTCTTTGCAACCCAATGGACTGTTGCAATGGAGCCCGCCAGGCTCCTCTGTCCATGGGATTCTCCAGGCAAGAATACTGGAGTGGGTTGCCAGGCCCTCCCCCAGGGGATCTTCCCTACCGAGGGATCAAACCCATGTCTCTTATGTCTCCTGCATTGGCAGGTGGGTTCTTCACCACTAGGGCCACCTGGGAAGCTGAAATATATTATAAAGCCTTAACAGTTACAGCAGTGTTGTCTGACTAATGAATAAATAGACCAAGTCACAGAATGGAATGTCTAAAAATAGGTCAAAATACATAAAAGGATTAAAGATGACAATTCAGATCAATATGGAAAAGATAAGCAATTTAATTTATGCTGGTGGGAGAACTGGGAAGCCATTTGGGAAAAAAAAATAGAACTCAAATCTCACAACGTACACTAGAAAAACTCTTAATAAAGATTTTATAAAAAGAAGGCTATGAGTATACTAGAGGAAAACAAGAAAAGATCTTTCTATGACCTCCAACATGCAGAAGTCTTAAAAGAAGACTGATCATTTCTACATAACCAACTATATAATCAAAGCTTATATGTGACAAAACAAAACAAGTCAGATAGTCAAAACCAAAAATCTTAATAAGCAAAATCAAAAGACAATGACAAATTGGTAAAGTGTTTGAAATTTACTGTAGACAAAGGCCTAACATTTGTAAAATAAAAAGTACATTTCAACCGATAAGGAAAAAAACAATAAAAATGGATAAGGATGTGTGTGTGTTCGTGCTAAGTAGCGTCAGTACTCTCTGACTCTTTGCGACCCCATGGACTGTAGCCTGCCAGGCTCTTGTGTTCATGGGGATTCTCCAGGCAAGAATACTAGAGTGGGTTGCCATGCCCTCCGCCAGGGTATCTTCCCAACCCCAGGATCAAACCCACATCTCCTGTATTTCAGGCAGATTCTTTACCAATGAGTCAAGGGAGAAGCCCCAGATAAAGGGTATGGATAGACAATTCACCAAAAAGAAATTATAAATGTGTCTCAAATATCTGGAAAAAATGTGTAATCTCCTTTGTAACATAAAGAATACAGATCAGAATTACCTGTCATTTTTACTTGTCAGATGAATAAGAAGCCAGAAGTTTGATAATATACTGTATTAATTAAACTGCAGCAAAATGGGCACTCTCATGAATTGCTGGGGGCTCTATAACTTGTCACAACTCCTAATGGAATACTGGACAACATCTATGAGAATAGCAAATTCCTATTATATTCTTGCAATTAGTAATTCCAACTTTAATATTTTATTCTACAGAAATGCCTACATGTATGTGAAATGATGTACATACACAGGTTCTCACTGAAGCATTTTTTGTAATAGCAAAAAACTGGAAACAATCCAATAAAATATTTTGTAACTACAAAACGAATGAGGAAGTTTTTTATGTACTATTATATAATTATCTGCAAAATATGTTAATATGAAAAAAGATGTCAAACAGTTTACATAATATGCTACCTGCCATTTATATTAAAAGGGCAGAAAACAACAGTTGTACCTAATTATTAATAAAGCTAATTTCCATGTGTCTCCATCTTCCTCTCTCGCTCCTCAATTTCTTCCCCCTCCTCCAATAAAATAATAAAACTTTCAGTATTAATTTTAAAAATGTGGTTACCCTACTGGAAAGAAGGTGCCAGCTAGGGAAAGTAATGATGGATGGGAACAATACTGCTCAGAGTAGATTTTTATAGGCATTTTTAACTAAGAAGATTCATTACTATTTTAAGTAATAATTTTAAAATTTTTAAAAAGAACCCTCTATTAAGCTTATGAAAATCAGGGCTTGGCTTCCCAGGTGGCACTAGTGGACAGCTTGTTCCCCGAGAGGTGTGAGGTTTGGAGGGTTGGATGCCATACCAAGATTCTATCCCATCCCTCTTTATCACTTTGCGTTCATTCTTCAAGACTGAGCATCTCCTCACAGAGCACAGGTTAGAGGGGAGGTCCTGACAACCCACTCCAGTATTCTTGTCTGAAAAACCCTGTGGACAGAGGAGCCTGGCAGGCTACAGTCCACGGGGTTGCAAAGAGCTGGATATGACTTAGCGATTGATCAACAACAATCTGGAAGCATACTGTCTGGGTTTGGATGTTCTTGCTGCTAGCTGGGAGTGTGACCTTGGGCAGGTGACTCGTGTTCCCATGTATAAAGTGGATTTGACAATCCTCACTCAGTGCCTCATTTGTAAAATGAGTTTGATTGTAACTCCACTGTCTTGGGTTTCCCTGGTGGCTCAGATGGTGAAGAATCCGCATGCAATGCAGAAGACTCAGGTTCAATCCCTTGGTCAGGAAGGTCCCCTGGAGAAGGGAATGGCTACCCACTCCAGTGTTCTTGCCAGGAAAATCCCATGGACAGAGGAGCCTGGTGGGCTACATCTGTGAGCCTGGGGTCGCAAAGAGTCAAACACGACTGGACGACTATCACAGATAAAACAGGAAGAAGCATAAATGAGGCCCTGTAGGAAAGCAGCTCAGCATTTACAAAGTTCTGGCAACTGACCGAATTATTACATTTGGTAGAAGACAGCCTTGTAAGAACTGAGCTTCCACAGCCTCTCTTACATCATTTATAATTCAGGTGTTTTACAGAACTTGCCTGGATTACTAGAGCTGATCATCTTTCCATACAATTGTTTTTATACTCAAGTTTTTAAGTCAATGCAAAGTTTCATATGAAAAATGTAAATGCTGTCGGGGAGACTTAGCAGAGAGCAAACAGGATGGTTGATGTAGTTTAATTAGAGAAAGTCACCCAGAAGCAAATTTTCTCCGTTTTAGGATGCATTTGAGGAGTCTGCCTTTGTTAAATAACAAGGGGAAATTGGCCCACATGGGGAGGGTGAAGGGCTCCTAAGTGTGGGGAAAAGAAAGCTTTTGTTTTTCTTTTTTTGAAGACCTTTTTAACATGGGCCATATTTAAAGTCTTTATGGAATTTGTTACAATATTGTTTCTGTTGTTTACGTTATAGCTAACAGCAGGTAGTGAGGCTGTCACTTGGAAGGAAATGAGTCTTGTTATACAAAGAATCCAGAGCCTCTGGGAGAGGTTTCAATAGTCCAACTCTGTTCCCGGAGTCTTGAAGTTACGAAAACTCTGGGTCAACTACGGTGGTCCTGGAGACAGTAACCTGGAGGGAAGGGCCCATCTGGCTGAGGACCTGGGGTCTGTAAGGAACTGGACAAAGTTGATGGAGATGGGGAAAGCGCTGGTTTCAGCACAGTATGCAGGTGACGAATCTGGCCTCAACAGTTGTGTTTGGAAAGCAAGTGCTTAAGCCTGTAAGTAAACATCAAGAGAACTTTGTCAACCAACTGAATCATCAGTCTCTGATAAGTGTTTGGAAATTCTGGTGTTTACAAATATAACCAACCTGGCTGGAGTCCTTAAACAACTGAGTTCTTAAGAAGGAGGTTCTAGACCTATTATTTTTTCAAAGGCAAAGGGGGGTAGGTGGGAAAGCCTGGGAGTTTGGGATTAGCAGATGCTGGATAAACAAAGTCCTATGGTATAGCACAGGGAACTATATTCAATATCCTGTGATAAACCACAAAGGAAAAGGATATGAAAAAGAAGATATGGATGTATAACTGAATCACTTTCCTGTACAGCAGAAATTAACACAATATTGTACTATACTTCAATTTTTTAAAAAATGACAAATGAGTACTAGGGACATTTCTTGAGCAAATAAGAGGATGCAGTCATCTGCCCCTAGGTTTGAGGCAATGATGCACATTTGGAAACATCCCATGTGAACTTATGAAACTTTATTTTTTATATCAGCTCACTCACTCACATCACTCACTCAGCTGACTGTGGTTCTTTGTTTCCCAGGTAATGAGAAAGGCTCAAACTCAAATGCCTTTAGGAATGAAACAATTGTCATATAACAAGGAAAGCGTGTGACCATGGCAAACTGAAGGGTACATCTTTTACCCAAGGGGATCCAATTCAATGATATTTAAAAATCTGAGCTAAGACAAAGAAAAAAATATCATAAGCCTGTAGGTTGAAGTCAGCAACTCACCTGTCACTTGGATACTGCATAATTTCAGTATAACTAGGACCTGTCCTGATTTATTCCTATCTATTTCTGCTTTCCCAAGGTGACTGACAAAATGCGGTCCACTGGAGAAGGGAATGGCAAACCACTTCAGCATTCTTGCCTTGAGAACCCCATGAACAGTATGAAAAGGGAAAAAGATAGGACACTGAAAGATCAACTCCCCAGGTTGGTAGCTGCCCAATATGCTACCAGTGGAGAAATAACTCCAGAAAGAATGAAGAGACGTAGCCAAAGAAAAAACAACACTCAGTTGTGGATGGCTGGTGATAGAAGCAAGGTCTGATGCTGTAAAGAGCAATATTGCATAGGAATTTGGAATGTTAGGTCCATGAATCAAGGCAAATTGGAAGTGGTCAAACAGGGGATGGCAAGAGTAAACATCGACATTTTAGGAATCAGTGAACTAAAATAGACTGGAATGGGTGAATTTAACTCAGATGTTCATTATATCTACACTGAGGGCAAGAATGCCTTAGAAGAAATGGAGTTAGCCATCACAGTCAACAAAAGAATCCTAAATGCAGTACTTGGATGCAATCTCAAAAATTACAGAATGATCTCTGTTCATTTCCAAGGCAAACCATTCAATATCACGGTAATCCAATTCTATGCCCCGATCAGTAACACTGAAGAAGCTGAAGTTGAATGGTTCTATGAAGACCTACAAGACTTTTTAGAACTAACACCCAAAAAAGATGTCCTTTTCATTATAGGGGAATGGAATGCAAAAGTAGGAAGTCAAGAAACACCTGGAGTAACAGGCAAATTTGGCCTTGGAGTACGGAATGAACCAGGGCAAAGGCTAATAGAGTTTTGCCAAGAGAATGCACTGGTCATGGCAAACACCCTCTTCCAAAAACACAAGAGAAGACTCTACACATGGACATCACCAGATGGCCAACACTGAAATCAGACTGATTATATTCTTTGCAGCCAAAGATAGAGAAACTCCATACAGTCAGCAAAAACAAGACTGGGAGCTGACTGTGGCTCACATCATGAACTCCTTATTGCCAAATTCAGACTTAAATTGAAGAAAGTAGGGAAAATCACTAGACCATTCAGGTATGACCTAAATCAAATCCCTTATGATTATACAGCAGAAGTGAGAAATAGATTTAAGGAACTAGATCTGATAGAGTGCCTGATGAACTGTGGACGAAGGTTCGTGACATTGTATAGGAGACAGGGATCAAGACCATCCCCAAGAAAAAGAAAAGCAAAAAAGCAAAATGGCTGTCTGAGGAGGCCTTACAAATAGCTGTGAAAAGAAGAGAAGGGAAAAGCAAAGGAGAAAAGGAAAGATATACCCATTTGAATGCAGAGTTACAAAGGAGAGATAAGAAAGCCTTCCTCAGTGATAAGTGCAAAAAATAGAGGAAAACAATAGAATGGGAAAGACTAGAGATCTCTTCAAGAAAATTAGAGATACCAAGGGAATATTTCATGTAAAGATGGGCTTAATAAAGGACAGAAATGGTATGGACCTAATGAAGCAGAAGTTGTTAAGAAGTGGTGGCAAGAATACACAGAAGAACTGTACAAAAAAGATCTTCATGATCCAGATAATCACAATGGTGTGATCACTCACCTAGAGCCAGACATCCTGGAATGTGAAGTCACGTGGGCCTTAGGAAGCATCACTATGAACAAAGCTAGTGGAGGTGATGGAATTCCATTTGAACTATTTCAAATCCTGAAAGATGATGCTGTGAAAGTGCTGCACTCAATATGCCAGCAAATTTGGAAAACTCAGCAGTGGCCAAAGGACTGGAAAAGGTCAGTTTTCATTCCAATCCCAAAGAAAGGCAATGTCAAAGAATACTAAAACTACCACACAATTGCACTCATCCCACATGCTAGTAAAGTAGTGCTCAAAATTCTCCAAGCCAGGCTTCAGAAATACGTGAACCATGAACCTCCAGCGGGTTTTAGAAAAGGCAGAGGAACCAGAGGTCAGATTGCCAACATCTGTTGGATCATTGAAAAAAGCAAGAGAGTTCTAGAAAAACATCTATTTCTGCTTTATTGACTATGCCAAAGCCTTTGACTGTGTGGATCACAGTAAACTGTGGAAAATTCTTAAAGAGATGGGAATACCAGACCACCTGGCCTGCCTCTTGAGAAATCTGTATGTAGGTCAAGAAGCAACAGTTAGAACTGGACATGGAACAACAGACTGGTTCCAAATAGAAAAAGGAGTACATCAAGGCTGTATATTGTCACTCTACTTATTTAACATATATGCAGAGTACATCATGAGAAACACTGGGCTGGAGGAAGCACAAGCTGGAATCAAGATTGCCAGGAGAAATATCAATAACCTCAGATATGCAGATGACACCACCGTTATGGCAGGAAGTGAAGAAGAACTAAAGAACCTCATGATGAAAGTGAAGAAAGTGAGTGAAAAAGTTGGCTTAAAGCTCAACATTCAGAAAACTAAGATTCTGGCATCCGGTCCCATCACTTCATGGCAAATAGATGGGGCAACAGCGGAAACAGGGGCTGACTTTATTTTCCTGGGCTTCAAAATCACTGCAGATGGTGACTGCAGCCATGAAATTAAAAGACACTTACTCCTTGGAATAAAAGTTATGACCAACATAGACAGCATGTTAAAAAGGAGAGACATTACTTTGCCAACAAGGGTCCGTCTAGTCAAGACTATAGTTTTTCCAGTAGTCATGTATGGATGTGAGAGTTGGACTATAAGGAAAGCTGAGTGCAGAAGAATTGATGCTTTTGAACTATGGTGTTGGAGAAGACTCTTGAGAGTCCTTTGGACTGCAAGGAGATCCAACCAGTCCATCCTAAAGGAGATCAGTCCTGGGTGTTCACTGGAAGGACTGATGTTGAAGCTGAAATTCCAATACTTTGGCCACCTGATGCGAAGAGCTGACTCCTTGGAAAAGACCCTGAAGCTGGGAAAGATTGAAGGCAGGAGGAGAAGGGGACGACAGAGGATGAGATGGTTGGATGGCATCACCGACTCGATGGACATGAATCAGAGCAAGCTCCAGGATTTGGTGACAGACAGGGAGCTTGACGTGCTGCAGTCCATGGGGTCGCAAAGAGTCGGACATGACTGAACTGAACTGAATTCAGCCTCAGCTCTAGGTCCTAAAGACCCAGAGATAACTAAGACAAATCCTCAATGAGGTCCCAAATGCAATTAGATACTCTCAACATAATTGGTTCAGATTCCTATCTCCTGTCCCCTCATTCATCAGAGACACTTCTTTATAACATTGCTGGACAAACACATTTTCCCCTTCCATAGAGGTTTTTGTGTAATGTCTGTAAGACTCATTTCTTCTATCATATTAGAAAGCCAGTCATGCCTTTACCAGCTGCTGCCTACCTACATCTCACCCTCTTTGTTGTCCTACTTCAGTCCCTGAATACCTACAAAGCCTGGCTTACATCTCTGACTGCACTTTGTGCACTATGCCCCCAGCAGAGCTCTTGGCACACCGTTTGCTTTCTGTGTGCTTAATGATTTCTACTGAGTTGTGTTGGCCTGGAATTCTGGTTAACGTTCCTGATCTTTCTCTTTGTGAGTCTCCTGATAACAGTTCTTTGGACGTAAACCCAAGTTTCAGAGGTCCTGCCTGCTCTTTGGTTTGGCATGGCATTTTGATTTTGCTTTTCCTTTCTGTAAGCGGAGTGCCCTATACTGTTCTCTCCCCCGTGAACAAATGTTTCTACACGAAGATGCAGTTTCTTTTCTGCACTTTCAGCTCCTCAAGCTTGTGGTTTTTTCCTAGTTCTCTTCATTTTGTCCCATCTTCTTGTTACTTATCATTCCCTTGCTACTTTTGCAAGTAAATTTCTGTAGAGCTTCTCTTAGAAAGGTGAGAAATTTAGAGTGTAAAAGTGAATAGTAGAAGAGAAGAGAAGGAACTCATGCACTAGAGACCTCATCTTTAGAAAAAACTCAATCCCCATCAACCATTAAAAATTATCAATAGAAAGATTTTGGCTGCAGAACAGAAGTCCTTCCTATTTGCCCCACTTATTTGCCCCACTCTGTTCCCCTATTTTTAGTCTTCAAGTTATATTTTTCTTTCATCAGATAAAATATCCATTTATGCAGCAGGTCATTTTTAGCCACTTAATTCTTATGTAAGAAGCAGGTCTCAATTTTCTCTAAACATTTATGTCTTACACAATTTCCACTCTGAGTTTTCATTTTAATTAGCAAAATCCATCCTTGTTCCTGCAGCCATAGGACCATTCCAACCACCTGTACGTTCAGCTTAGCCAATACAAGCACTTCTTTTCCTTCTCACTCATTTCTTTCTCACTAGATTCTCAAAGGGCACAGTGTTTATGGCTCACCAGACAACGCTGCCTTTAGGAATAACATTTTAAAAGTATAAATAACCTAATTTGTTGTTGTTTAGTTGCTTAGTCGTGTCCAACTTAGTGACCCCCTAGGCTGTCCATGGTATTTTCCGGACAAGAATACTGGAGTGGGTTGCCATTTCCTTCTCCAAAATAACCTAATAAAACTCCATACACTTCTTTTTTTGACTTTTTATTTTGTCTTGGGGGGTAGCCAATTCCCAATGTTGTGACAGGTTCAGATGAACAGTGAAGGGACTCAGCCAAACATACAAATGTATCCATTCTCCCCCTCAACGCCCCTCCCATCCAGCCTGCCACGTAACAGTGAGCAGAGTCCCATGTGCTATACAGTAGATCCTATCCATTTTAAATATAGCAGCAAAACCATATACTTCTGAATCTGTATTCTAAATACATATTACATTTCAGGGGTGAAAAAGAAAAGTCAAACTCCAACTTATTGCCACTCATCTTGATTTCACATACTTTTCCTTTGCTGAAATTCTAGCATTACAACACTTTGTAAATATGGGATGAAGGGCACTCTCAGAGGCTAGTCAGCTTTGTCATTCATGCTTTTGATCTGATTACTAAATTATGCCTGCAATCTTAGTCTATTTTGATTATTTCAAAATGAAACACTTAAAATCACGATTCATTTTGTTACTAAGAGAATATGAGTAGTATATAAATATGAATAGCACTGGAAGCCCAGGCAATTCCAATTTTTCCCAAATCACCATCCACCCACCCCAAGTCCATTGTTTAACATACTTTCCACAACCATTATTCTGTGATGATTTGGTTCCAAGGCTGAGGGGAAACTCTATTCAACCCTTCTTGGAGGAAGGCTACCACGTGAATTCCTAAGGGAAACACATTTAGAGTTCCAGTTTGGACTGTAGCAGGTGCGTCCACATTCCCACAGCTACAAAATTCAACTCTGCTCTGACAACAAGAAGGCGTGAAAAGACGTGTTAGCATAGGGACTTCTCTGGTGGCCCAGTGACTAAGATGGGTTAGCACTGGCAGCAGGGCTAGGAAATGGGGAAGTGGCAGGCATGAGGAGGACTGGGTATGAGTGACCACAAGATTTGGTCAGTTGGCTCAATAGAATAAGGAAGTTCTTGAGGTCAGGGAGAATAGGGAACTCCAAGACAGCTGCGAAACAGGAAGTGTACACGAAGGGTGTTTACAGGATGCATGTTCATAAGCAAGAGAATGTGCCTCTACTTGATCATAAATAGTTATTATGAAATGCCATGGGACTTTTCTAAGGAGAAAACTGCAACCACCTGCTCTAGCCAGAAATTCTCGGATAGGCCTGGCTTTGTGGGAATTTGCCTGGCTTTTTGTGGCTGCCATCCAAAACTGGTGACCACAGAGTCAAAGCTAAATATAAGCTCAAATTAAATTACTTCCCCTCTTTGTTTTTGTAGGTCTGCTGAATGAGGACATTTTAGCAGTGATTTTATATTCATTAGGAGAATGGAAAGTCACAGCAAGTCAATCATAGTCAGAATGAAAATCCCAAGACATTCTTGCACATTTTTCCACAATCCCCTATATTCAGTTGGGATAAAATATAGGATCTCTAGTGACACAACAGTACTATGTGTTCAGTCACTCAATCATATCTGACTCTATGTGATCCCGTGGACTGCAGCCTGCCAGGCCCCTCTGTCCATGGGATTTTCCAGGAAAGAATGCTGGAGCAGGTTGCCATTTCCTACTCCAGAACATAATAATATTATAAATAGATGTAAATGCACTTTAGTTCTCGATGTGAATGGATATTGATGGTAGAAATGTATGAGTTGTGTTCAGCAGCTTCCAAAGAACAATATCTAAATTTCTATCTACCAAAACAGATTTTCAGGATTAAAGTTCAAGCTCTTTTAACTTTTTTCATACTTACATGAAAACTATTTCTCTAGAAATAACCAAGGAAAAACACAAGTGTTTTCAAAGGGAAGAGACTCAAGAGCAACACTCACAAAAATGGAGCATGAGGGAGTTTGTTAAGTGTGGACATGTTAGAAGATTGAACGGAGGAGTATTTAGAAGAGAATAGAGTCAGTGATTCTAGATCTTTCTGAAACTCCTACCTACAATCCACAGTTACACTTTTTGCTTCATGGGGAGCTCCAATACTTTGGCTACCTGATGCAAAGAGCTGACCCATTGGAAAAGACCCCGATGCTGGGAAAGATTAAAGGCAAAAGGAGAAGAGTGCGGCAGAGAATACGAAGGTTAGATAGCATCGCCAACTCAATGGACATGAGTTTGAGCAAACTCCGGGAAATAGAGAAGGACAAGGAAGCCTGGCACGCTGCAGTCCATCGGGTAGCAAAGAGTCAGACATGACTTAGCAACTGAACAACAGCAGTAATAGTTCATCCACCAGAAGCATGCAACCCTTCCCACCAATTTTTATAGTTCTTTGTATCTGGTCCCCGTTTAAGAATAGATGCAGGCATGTAACAAAACCAAGGTTGTTTCCAGCACAGCCGCTGATTTTCTGTGAACAATCCCAGGCAAGTTTAACTCTCTTCATAAGAACCTGAACATATTCAACTGCGCCAACCAGTTCCTCCTACTGTGGGTGAGCTCTCACAATAAAAAAAAGGAGTAAGAGAAAATTAAATTTTGAGCATATTATCAAGGGGAAATATTCCCATAGGTTGTAGCTATTTCAAAGTGCCACATAGAACAATTACCAATAACATCTGTCTAGTAAAAGAAAACTTTTGCAAAGAAGAGACACCAGTTATTAGACCCTTCCACCACTTACTTGCCATATTTTTGCAGATCAGGTGAATCTCCTCGACCTCTATGATATGGTCCATGAGGGATTCTAAAACACATTTCTTTGAAATAGTTTAAAAAATTTATCCATTTACAAAATACAAGCATGCCCGCAAACAATCACAAAAGAGGGTGGTATGTTAGTGGGAAGATGAGGATTCCTCAGACACACAATAAACACCCAATGTAAACTAATAGAAGAGGAGAGTTAGGGAGACTTTCCTCAGGGTGAAGAGGAGTGTGGGATCCTAAAGGACCAGAAAGAAGGGATTGGACCCTTCTTTGACTGAAGGCCTTGGGCAGGGAGGAGAAGTGCAGGGCATATTCTAGGTACCAAAAGAAATGGACGCAGCATCAATGGTGAAGAAAAACATGGGCAAGGGGGAAAAGCAGGAGAGATGGTACTTACCATCATAGTTACCGTCCCAGTCATAGTTTTTCCAAACAGGATGGAAATGCCAAAGATGTGGTTGGGCAAATAAGGGAAGACCAAATTTGGCAGGGCTAGACCTATCATCAGTTTTTTGTTTTTTTAAGAATTTTGTTTTCCTCAGGGGGAAACAAATGAAGCCATTTTAAAACTTATAGTTTCTGAAACTTCCTTCCACCTCCCACCCCATCCCACCCCTCTAGAACACCAGGTTTGAGTTCCTAGCATCATATGGCAAAGAGGGAAGGGGCATATGTATGCCTATGGCTGATTCATACTGATGTATGGCTGAAACCAACACAATATTCTAAAGCAATTATCCTCCAATTAAAAGGAGGTAAATTTTTTTAAAAAAACTTACAGCTTCTGGAACTAACAAAAAGAACTGCATCTCAGGAATATCACTCCAATTGCACTGGAGATTAGCATTAGTTCAGGAGGAAGGGAGTAGTGAGTGTTAGACCAGAAAAGTGGTACCTTGATAGCAGAGACAGAAACAAATGGATGGAACTGAGATGCATTTAAGAAGCAGACTCAGAAGAACATGGTGAGGACGGGGCTATGAGGTTGAAGGAAGAGGGAATTAGATTGGGGATACAGGGAGATACAGGTGACAAGAAATAGAGATACAGGATAAGAGTGGTTAATTGGGAGACTGACAGTGAGAGCCAAGTCAGGTGTGCAGAGAGAAAGGACGGTGTTGACAAAGATCATATTTAAATGCACTGAGTATCCTTTGAGATGTTGCCTTCAAGGCCCAAACAAGATTTCCAGGATGGACCTTAGAAGAAAGATATCAGCAGAAAGATATCCATGGGTTGTGCTTAGTCGCTCCATCATGTCCAACTCTTTGCGATCCCATGGACTGTAATCCGCCAGGCTCCTCTGTCCCTGTAGATTCTTCAGACAAGAATAATAAAGTGGGTTTCCATGCCCTCCTCCAGGGGATCTTCCAGATCCAGGGATTGAACCCAGGTCTCCCACATTGGAGGTGGATTCTTTATCATCTGAGCCACCACTGATGGGTAGATTTGATCATTTTGCTGAAAGAGCTCTTAAAAGATTGGACCCTGGATTAGGTAAAAAGTAGGCCCTTCTCTGGACCGAGGAGCCTGGTGGGCTACAGTCCATGGGGTCGCAAAGAGTCAGACACGACTGAGCAACTTCACTTCACTTCACTTCAGACCCTTCTCAGTCAGTTTTCCCTATTTGGAGGTATTTTTTTAAGTATAGGGGTGGGGGTGTGTGTGAGTATGTTTGTGTGTGTGTGTTCTGATGGGAATTTTGTATTGCCAAGAATTTATACAGCCAGAAAATAAATTGCATTGCAAATTTTTTTGTATTTCTAATGCCAATCAAGAGGGATACTGTCACTTGAAATATTAAAGACAATATTGTCTAACAGGCACTTGCCTAGGACTTGCTCTACTTGAAAATAAATACAAAAAGAAATATGTAGGTTAATTACTGTACCAACCAAAATAATGTTTTCCCTTTATTGTGTCTGAGGCATCACACTATGGGTCAGCATTCAAGGAAAGATTTTATCTTCTCTGTTCATTCAGACTTTTCTTCAAGATCCTAAATGCCCCATTTTATCTTTTTCCTTACTGGCATTTGCTATTGTAATACTCCTCTTCCTTTCTTTTCCCTGCCTTCCCTCACAATCTCTCTTGCTCAAAAAAAAAAAGAAAAGAAAAAAGCCTTTTCAATGTGCTAAGGGGTGTTGTTTGCGGTGTGGAGCTGTCAATCAATGAACAGCTTTTCTAAAATAGACAATTTTCTGTGCAACTAGACTGGATACCCCCTCCACTGGACACTGACCTGTCTCCTATCACGTTCCAGGCTTAAAACCGAGCATTTTTCAGACATCTTTCCAGAATGAATGAAATGGACAATAAAAGGACAACTTGAGACTCCTCAGAGGTACAAAGAGAGAGAAAGGAGATGGAATTCATTCTCGCCATTCCCAAAGAAACCTCCTCGTAGAGCTTATATACAAAATTGAATTCTTCCACAGAAGCATGTGAACTAGACAGCAGTTAAGAGCCGATGAGGCAATCGAATTGGAAGAGGGTTTTTTTTTTTTTTCCCCCTCTCTGTGAAGGGTACATGTTTCTACTTTCCTGGGAGCCTTTCATTTTCTAAATACATTCCACCACACCCCACTAAGTGAGTCTCACATCAACTTCCCTCAGGCAGTTGCCACAAACGGTCCAGTGCCATCCAAGACGTGCTGAAGCACAATGAAGTCAGAGAAGTCAGAAAGGAAACAGCAGTCATCTGAAGGTCATGGTTTCTCTTGTAAAGTTTACAAAAAATGTGACAATGTAATCATATTGTTAGAGCCCCTCCCTGGAAGGAGCCTGTGCTAGTTAAGTGCTCTGAAGCTTAAGCTTTACAATAATCTGCTTCCTTTTCCTCACATGTGTAACAGGGATAATATTGATCAAGCTTCTTGAAAGGATTGAGTGGGGAAGATTCACACAAACACTTTGAAATGAAAGGCTCCTGGGAAGGTAGACACATGTACCCTTGACACAGGAACTTGGAAGATTTGCCCACAAACCTATCATCTCAGTGAATATAAAAATCAATCTCTTCTGGTTTATTTCCATCGGTGCTTGCTTCCTTTTCCTTTTATCCTAACTTGTACATGAATTCTGGTATCTCTTTCCTCCACTTGGCTTATATTTTGTTCATTTTCCTAGGTTTCATTTCCTGCGTTTTCTGTTCCTTTTTTTTCTAACTCCCTTGGGCCCCTTCCCTCCCCTGCTCAACTCGCAACTCGTGTTTTTTTGTCCACTGATATGACCACCGTGGCTTCCCGGGTGGCCCAGCAGTAAAGAATCTGCCTGCAATTCTCCTGCCTGCAGGAGATACGGGTTCTACCCCTGGGTTGGAAGATCCCCTGGAGGAGGGCATGGCAACCCACTCCAGTATTCTTGCTTGGAGAATTCCATGCACAGAGGAGCCTGGTGGGCTATAGTCCATGGGGTCGCAGAGAGTCGGACACGACTGAGCGACTTAGCACGCATGCAGGCATGGCTGCTGGTAGCCACAGAGCGGCTCCCATAGCTTCTCCTAAGCTGCTTTCCATATCTTTAAAACCCACAGATGTGAGGACAGTCATCCATCCTGGAGAGACAGGCAAGCCACGTGATGCTTCACTCTCCAGATGGGGTTTCAGGGTGACCCTGTCTGATCATCAGGCTCAACTTATGAAATACAACCTCTGATGAAATTCATGGCAGGCAAACT
Source organism: Dama dama (assembly GCF_033118175.1). NCBI lineage: Eukaryota > Metazoa > Chordata > Mammalia > Artiodactyla > Cervidae > Dama > Dama dama. The sequence continues at coordinate 24,697,188 of NC_083711.1, forward strand.
CCCTGCTCAGTGTGGGGCAATGGGTGATGGATGGGCCGGTGATGATGGATAGCTCCTCTCTCACCCTCAGTCCATGAATTCTGGTTCGGGAGATTCCCCTAGCAGGGGCTGGATTGTCCCAGAGATAACAGCACTCAGTCGGGAGCTGGGTTCTGGGCTTATTGCTTGCTTAGGGATAGCAACTGCCCTCATTACTGAGTAAAGCAAATTACTGCTGACGCTATAATGTTTTAGTTCATTCCAGTGGTTTTTAAATTAAACAAGACAGCTTGGCATATGGATCAAGATCCCAAGCACTGTAAAAAAAAAAAAATAATAATCTCTTCTACAGTATGGACAAAACACAGAATTAAAGTAAAAGGGAAGATTTATATATAGAAGCTTAATAATCCTCCTTGTCATCTGTTCATTCTTTTGGGGAAATAATCTTAATCCTGCATAGTTGATTTTTTTAAAATTACATGACCCTTTTTTAGTATTAGGAAATGAATCTAAAACCTGAATATGGAAAAAAAAAAAATTGGGTGACTTTAATATGCCTGCTAACCTTGTCTCATTAATCCTTATGGTGCTTCTGAAAGATGTATGGAATGTATTTTTATCTCTATTTCATGGAATGTAGAACTAAGATATCCCAAAGCTCTTTAACATACTTAAGATCACACAGTGGCTCAGTAATATAGTCAGAAATAAAAGCCAGCTTTTCTAACAAGAAAGGCTCTGACAATTAATCAGAAACACAGCAAGTCTGCTCTTTGATGACTAGAAATTTCATCTGAATCCAGATGATGAGGTGAGAAGAATGACATTGCCACAACCGGTGATTACATTATTTCTTTGGCAGACTGCCAGTCCCCAAACTGGTAACATAACATGTGGACCCTGCTTAGATTTGGTACATCACAGCAAAGATAATGCCTCCCAAAGATTTTTATAAAGAAAATCTTATTCTACTTCATTTATTTCATTTATAAAATTCAGGAGTCATTCCTATGGGAAACAGAATCCATAGACCCCAGTGGAAACAAAAGTTTCAATGAATAGCTCAAGCTTTGGTAAGAAGACAGTCAAGGATCTGAGAAATTGGACTGTCACTTCCTAGAGCTTCTGTTTCCTTGTTCCGGAACTGACACTTGTTGTTTAGTCACTCAGTCGAGTCTGACTCTTTGTGACCCCCATGGACTGTAGCCCGCCAGGCACGTCTGTCCATGGGTTTTCCCAGGCAAGAATACTGGATCGATTGGGTTGCTATTTCCTCCTTCAGGGGATCCTCCTGACCCAGAGATCAAACCCGTGTCTTCTGCATTGCAACAGGATACTTTACTACTGAGCCACCAGGGAAGCCCCAGAACCAACACTGTGAAGTAGAAATAATTATACTACATGCAACAGATGTGACAAAAATCACCCTTTGTATCCCCTGTGCTTGGCCTGATGAGCAGGTATTTAATACATAATTATTGACTATGAAGGGGGTGGATTATGTATTCAATAAATAATCAATGATATTCAAATGGGCTCCTATCACTCTGCCCAACACATTTCCACCTGCAGATGATACTGATGTACCTGGAGTCCTTTCCACTGCCTAACACATTTCCAACCAAGAGAGTTCTTCCATCTAACTTCAACAAAAAGAATTTCCTATCTCTATAAATACCAAGGTTTTACACTTGTGACTACCATCACATCACTTTAATTGAACTGATAACTGCTAATTCAGTGGTTTTCCAACTGTATTGAGTATAATAATCACCTGGGAACATGTTACACGTGGATTCTCAGGTCTCCAGCAATTTTGGTTCAGATGGGAGGGCAGAACTCACCATTTAAACAAGAACCTCAGAGGGTTTTGTTACAGACATTCCAAGGACCACTCTTAGAGAGAGAGATAAAAAAAAAAAAAAGTCTATATATTGGCCCCATCCCAGAAATAAAGAAATGGAGATTCAGAAAAGATTCTTGCCCAAGGCAACTCATTCATTCCATCATTCAGTCATTTGACAAATACCTACTATGAGTATAGATGCTCAAAACCCTCCTGATTTTTGCAAAACTGAAACCTGGTCTGGTCCCCAATCCATTACTACTTCAAATCTTGTAGCCAGATGTTATGGGAATTCCAAACAATACACAAGACTGGCTGGAGTGAACTCAGTAAAGGCTTCATGAAACAGGCAGAATTTGGACAGAATTCTAGCTATCAAAATGCAGAGAAAGGAACTGGGCCAGCAAAGATATTAATAATAAATGGCAGGTGTCCAGCACCTCAGCTTGCCCTCAGAGGACCAGGCAAGTGAGGCAGAGAAAGTGCAAGAGTGATACAGCTCAGGAACCCCATTTGGCATATTTCAGGAGACCCCAAAGCCTCACCTCATGAATTTCTTGGGCAATTCTCACTGCTACACCCAAGTCTGTCGGGATTCCCATTGGAACAGGAGGATGCCGCCAGCAGTGGCCCCAGCCCTCCATACCCAAGTACTCTTGAATCTCCAGTGTCAACCTTCTTCTAAGCACCTCCCTTCCCTCAGTCTTTCCAGGCAGAAAGAACCTCTTCCTCACAAACAACTTATTGATACAGAAAAACAGGGAATATGATAGAAAGGGCTACATGCAAAAATCAAACAAGAAGTATAAATATGACCTGGGATAATTCCTCAGGATCCAGGGACCTCAGAAGGAAGAAGAGAAATACTCATTAAGAGGCAGAAGCATGGGTAGCTTCTCTGGGCAGTTCAGTTCTCAGTCTGGGCTGCATATTAGAATCACCTATGCAATGTTTGAAAAAACACCGAGGCCTCGGCATCCCCATGACCTCTGGAATCAGGAGTTCTGAGGTGAAGTCCAAACATCAATGCATCCTGAAATCTCACTGGGTGTCTCTAGTATGCACCCAAGAGACTGTGAACCACTGATCTAATAAAGCCGAGCTTGCTGGGAAAGATTGAGGGCAGGAGGAGAAGGGGACGACAGAGGATGAGATGGTTGGATGGCATCACCGACTCAATGGACATGGGTTTGCATAGACTCCGGGAGTTGGTGATGGATAGGGAGACCTGATGTGCTGCAGTTCATGGGCTCGCAAAGAGTCGGACATGACTCAGAGACTGAACTGAACTGAACTGAGGAAAACCAATACAATGTAAGCATGCTGGAGCCAATGAGGTGAGATTCAGTTCAGTTCAGTCGTATCCGACTCTTTGTGACCCCATGAATCGCGGGACTCCCTGTCCATCACCAGCTCCCAGAGTTTACTCAAACTCATGCCCATCGAGTCAGTGATGCCATCCAACCATCTCATCCTCTGTCGTCCCCTTCTCCTCCTGCCCCCAATCCCTCCCAGCATCAGGGTCTTTTCCAATGAGTCAACTCTTCCCATGAGGTGGCCAAAGTATTAGAGTTTCAGCTTCAGCATCAGTCCTTCCAATGAACACCCAGGACTGATCTCCTTTAGGATGGACTGGATGGATCTCCTTGCAGTCCAAGGGACTCTCAAGAGTCTTCTCCAACACCACAGTTCAAAAGCATCAATTTTTCGGCGCCCATCTTTCTTCACAGTCCAACTCTCACATCCATACATGACCACTGGAAAAACCACAGCCTTGACCAGATGGACCTTTGTTGGCAAAGGAATGTCTCTGCTTTTTAATATGCTGTCTAGGTTGGTCATAACTTTCCTTCCAAGGAGTAAGCGTCTTTTAATTTCATGGCTGCAATCACCATCTGCAGTGATTTTGGAGCCCAAAAAAATAAAATCGGACACTATTTTCCCTGTTTACCCATCTATTTCCCATGAAGTGATGGGACCAGATGCCATGATCTTAGTTTTCTGAATGTTGAGCTTTAAGCCAACTTTTTCACTCTCCTCTTTCACTTTCATCAAGAGGCTTTTTAGTTCACCTTCACTTTCTGCAATAAGGGTGGTGTCATCTGCATATCTGAGATTATTGATACTTCTCCCGGCAATCTTGATACCAGCTTGTGCTTCCTCCAGCCCAGCGTTTCTCATGATGTACTCTGCATATAAGTTAAATAAGCAGGGTGACAATATACAGCCTTGACATACTCCTTTTCCTATTTGGAACCAGTCTGCTGTTCCATGTCCAGTTCTAACTGTTGCTTCCTGACCTGCATATAGGTTTCTCAAGAGGCAGGTCAGGTGGTCTGGTATTCCCATCTCTTTAAGAATTTTCCACAGTTTATTGTGATCCACACAGTCAAAGGCTTTGGTGTAGTCAATAAAGCAGAAATAGATGTTTTTCTGGAACTCTCTTGCTTTTTCAATGATCCAACAGATGTTGGCAATCTGACCTCTGGTTCCTCTGCCCTTTCTAAAACCAGCTTGAACAGCTGGAAGTTCATGGTTCATGTATTGCTGAAGCCTGGCTTGGAGAATTTTGAGCACTACTTTACTAGCATGTGAGATGAGTGCAATTGTGTGGTAGTTTTAGTATTCTTTGACATTGCCTTTCTTTGGGATTGGAATGAAAACTGACCTTTTCCAGTCCTGTGGCCACTTCTGAGTTCTCCAAATTTGCTGGCATATTGAGTGCAGCACTTTCACAGCATCATCTTTCAGGATTTGAAATAGGTCAACTGGAATTCCATCACCTCCGCTAGCTTTGTTCATAATGATGTTTTCCAAGGTCCATTTGACTTCACATTCCAGGATGTCTGGCTCTAGGTGAGTGATCGCACCATTGTGATTATCTGGATCGTGAAGATCTTTTTTGTACAGTTCTTCTATGTATTCTTGCCACCTCTTCTTAATATCTTCTGCTTCTGTTAGGTCCATACCATTTCTGTCCTTTATCGAACCCATCTTTGCATGAAATATTCCCTTGGTATCTTTAATTTTCTTGAAGAGATCTCTAGTCTTTCCCATTCTGTTGTTTTCCTCTATTTCTTTGCATAGATCACTGAGGAAGGCTTTCTTATCTCTCCTGGCTATTCTTTGGAACTCTGCATGCAAATGGGAATATCTTTCCTTTTCTCCTTTGCTTTTCACTTCTCTTCTTTTCACAACTAGTTGTAAGGCCTCCTCAGACAACCAGTTTGCCTTTTTGCATTTCTTTTCCATGGGGATGGTCTTGATCCCTGTCTCCTGTACAATGTCATGAACCTCCGTCCATAGTTCATCAGACTCTCCGTCTATCAGATCTAGTTCCTTAAATCTATTTCTCACTTCCATTGTATAGTCATAAGGGATTTGATTTAGGTCATACTTGAATGGTCTAGTGATTTTCCCTACTTTCTTCAATTTAAGTCTGAATTTGGCAATAAGGAGTTCATGATCTGAGCCACAGTCAGCTCCCAGTCTTGTTTTTGCTGACTGTATAGAGCTTCTCCATCTTTGGCTGCAAAGAATATAATCAGTCTGATTTCAATGTTGGCCATCTGGTGATGTCCATATGTAGAGTCTTCTCTTGTGTTTTTGGAAGAGGGTGTTTGCTATGACCAGTGCGTTCTCTTGGCAAAACTCCATTATTAGCCTTTGCCCTGGTTCATTCCGTACTCCAAGGCCAAATTTGCCTGTTACTCCAGGTGTTTCTTGACTTCCTACTTTTGCATTCCAGTCCTCTAAATGAAAAGGACGTCTTTTTTGGGTGTTAGTTCTAAGAGGTCTTGTAGGTCTTCATAGAACCGTTCAACTTCAGCTTTCAGCGTTACTGGTTGGGGCATAGGCTTGGATTACCGTGATATTGAATGCTTTGCCCTGGAAACGAACAGAGATCATTCTGTCATTTTTGAGATTGCATCCAAGTACTGCATTTCGGACTCTTTTGTTGACCATGATGGCTACTCCATTTCTTCTAAGGGATTCCTGCCCACATTAGTAGATAATAATGGTCACCTGAGTTAAATTCACCCATTCCAGTCCATTTTAGTTTGCTAATTCCTAGAATGTCGACATTCACTCTTGCCATCTCCTGTGGGATTCAGGTGGCTGTAAATAGAGTGATTCCAACCTGGGACTAAGCGGTCTGGAATAAAGGCATAAGTAATCCAAGGAGTATGGGCTTCCCAGGTGGCTCAGTGGTAAAGAATCCAGCTGCCAATGCACGAGGCAGGTTCAATCCGTGAGTTGGGAAGATTCCCAGAGAAGGAAACAGCAACCCACTCTTGTATTCTTACCTGGGAAATCCCATAGACAGAATAGCCTGGTGGGCTACAGGCCATGGCATCACAAAAAGTCAGACACAACTTAGTAACTAAACAACAACAAATCCAAGGAGTGCAGGTTATAAGTGTGAGGCAGTCAGTCCGAGAGCAACACTTAGATCTTGCCTGTGGAGGACCTGAGTGGTAAGCAACGTGTGCCAGGCTAGAGAAGTTTGACTTTATAAATCAAGGAATCTATTAATATTACTATCTCCATTTGTCAAATAAGGCAACTGAATCATGCACAGGTAAAACTGCCCAAAGCTCTTATTACAGCAATTATCCAAAAATAAATAAACGATTACCAAATCAAACTGATTTTGATACAGGTTGTAGAATATATTTGGTTGAATTATAGGACATCACCATTTTTGTAGGTTATATATAAACAGTTGAATACAGGAAATTTCACATGGCTTAGCCTAATACATTCCCATCCAATCTTGTCTCTAGGTTGTTTCTTATTCACATATTTATGCAGAAAGTGTATCTTGGCCTGAAAGTCCTCTGTGCGTGAATGCTCAGTCACTTGGTCATGTCCGACTCTTTGAGACCCCATGGACTATAGCCCACCAGGCTCCTCTGTCCATGAAATTTCCCAGGCAAGAATACTGGAGTGGGTTGCCATGCCCTTTTCCAGGGGGATCTTCCTGATCCAGGTATTGAATCCCAGTCTCTTGCATCTTCTGCACTGCAGGCAGATTCTTTACCACTGCACCACCTGGGAAAACCGATAGTCCTCCAAAGCCTTCTGAATACTAATTTCATCATACCAGAACTGTCTATATTCATATATCAACTTGTCTTTCTATTTGTCTCATATCAGCAATTGGTTCTACGTGATAAAGACTATAAATCAAGAGAAGAAGAGTAAATAAATGACACTCCCTGATAACAAAATCAAGCTAATAAACTTTTTATAGGGCTATCAACCTCTGCAGGAAGAAGTGAGGTTGACCAGGCAGCTTCCAGCTTTCCATCAGAACAAGGGCAAAACTTGCAGCCAAGGAACAGAAATGAAGTCTGTGAACTTAATCTCTAATAAAATCATTAATAACATCAAAGAAGAAGAGGAACTTTTCTCCCCTTAGAATGTTCTGGGTATCAGGATATCCTAGAAGAAACTTTCGTGGCTCTAACATCTAAGTAAGGCTAGACTAAGGAAAGTTTAATATGATTTTCATTGTACTAATCTTATATGCCATCACAGGGTCCCATTTTTTCATTTGTTCTCACTCAAAGATTGCTTTGAGTAAGCTCCATGAGGCCAAGACCCCCTCTGTATTTTTTTATTTGACCCCTGACTTTTTAATTTTTATTTTTAATTAAAGGATAATTACTTTACAATATTGTGATGGTTTCTGCCATACAACAACATGAATCGACCACAGGTATGACCATCTCTGTCTTACTCAGCTCTTGATCACAAGTGCCTGGCCCAGAACGTGATGTGACGTGAAATTGGATACGTATTTTGGAAAGAATATGTTTTAAAAAGGGACTGGGCTTCCCAGGCCACTCAGTGATTAAGAACTTATCTGCTAATGTAGCAGACACAGGTTTGATTCCTAGGTCAGGAAGATCCCCTAGAGAAGGAAATGACAAACCACTTCAGTATTCTTGCCTGAAAAATCCCATGGACAAAGCAGCCTGGCGGGCTACAATCCGTGGAGTCACAAAAGAGACAGAAGTTAGCAACTAAACAACAATAAATGTTTATAAAGGCAGGAGTTGTTTTATTAATAGTCACAATACAAACAATCCTGGTTTTCTAATCCCAACTTGCTGGAAACTGGCTATGTAATATTGGACAAGTCATTTAAACTCTTTGGGCCTCCCTTTTCCTCTTGAGTAAAAGAGGGAATTGGGATGGAATCCGTCTTTCCCTCTGTAATTCCAGTGCAGAGAAGAGTGTTGGAGCTACTATTGTGCTCAGCATGGTTATTTCTGCACTGCACTCTTTCCTGGGTCTGTTCATCAGTCCTCTCTACGCTTACCCAAGAGCACAGCAGAGAAGGGCAGGGAGTGCAAAATTATGAACCAAATTACAAAGAATTTTCAGGAGGCTTCTCAGGGTATCTGAGTTTGCCTGACCACAGGAAACTGTACACCAGCAAGGCTCACAGGGACAAAGCCTTGGTGTGCAGACGTTAGATTCTGTGTGCATTGTCGATTCAGTTTAGGAGTGATTTCTCAATCATATTTCCATCCATGAGGTCTACATTTTCGCTGCAGTTCAGTGAAGATTCTATTCCTTCTCGTTTTAAAAACAATTGAAAAAGTTCCATGAAAAGCCAGTTTCTCCCCAGTGGAAGGAGACCAGATAATAGCATTGTCTTAGCAAGGTCAGACTTTGAAAGCTCTCTGTCCTAAGAGGAGATACATTCCTGCAAGAGGTAAATGGCACATGTTCCGGGGTCCCACTCCATTCTGAAGGAGGGAAGGTGACCCCAAATACCACCACTTTTAATCCTCAATTTCCCGACCTCTTCATCTTCCTTTTTACAAGGTTATAGATTGGATCAAAAGGATTACACTCTAAGCCTAAGAGAAAGACGAAAAGGGGAAGAAAACACAGAGAAAAAAAGATCTGGCAGTCTCCATATCAACTCACCTCATAGAATAAAAGGGCCCTGAACTCCAGACACACATTCCTATATATGTCTGTTCTTACCTGGTGGCTCAATTGGTAAAGAATCCTCCTGCAATGCAGGAGACCCCGGTTTGATCCCTGGGTGGGGAAGATCTCCTGGGGAAGGAATGGCAACCCATTCCAGTATTCTTGCCTGGAGAATCCCATGGACAGAGGAGCCTAGCAGGTTACAGTCCATGGGGTCACAAAGAGTCGGACACAACTTAGCGACTATACAACAAAGATTTTGTGCATCAGATCAGGAAGTCAGGTGGAACTCAGATGGATTAATTCTTCTGCTCTCTGTGGCATTGGCTGAGGTTGCTCAGGACGTATGCCTGGTGGATGGGTTGAGTGGAGGGTCCAATGTGTCTTCATGCACGTGTCTGGCACCCAGGCAGGGATGGCCTGGCAGGCTGGGCTCATCTGAAGACACTAGCCAGAGCACCTGTGTGAGTCAACATAGGCTGCTGAGACCTAGAAAAGAGTATAGGACATCTGCCAGAAAAAGAGGGAACGCTGAAAAAGAGGGAACACTGAAACCAGTGCCAGGATTGAGATGTGTGAATGGGAAGAGAAAGAGGCTGCAGTGTGATCACTCATCATTGGTTTATAACACTCACGCTGGAGACAGGAGCCCCTCTGAGGAGAGAGGACAAGCAGAGCTGGGCATAGATGATTAAGACAGGTAAGTGGACAGCAGAGGATGAGATGGTTGGATGGCATCACCGACTTGATGGACATGAGTTTGAGCAAGCTCCAGGAGTTGGGGATGGACAGGGAAGCCTGGCGTGCTGCAGTCCACGGGGGTCGCAAATTGACCCATCTGAGCAATTGAACTGAACTGACTGAACTGAAGTATGATACTATGAAATGCCAATTATATTGTCTTCTGATCCCACTGGTGAGGAAACTGGGGTCACAATTCTTTCCAGGAAATGAGAGCTCTGAAAAATGGGAAGAGTGTATAAAATAGGAGTTAACAATCTTCAATCTTTGTTGTTGTTTTTTCTTTTAATGATGAGAACTTTCCTACTTGGGAATTTTAGCATGCTCTAGGGAAACTTTAACAACCTTTACAAACTTTTTCCCTTCTCTGTGTAGGGGATGTGTGTGAGTACCCCCCAAACTGCCCCTAAAGACCAGGTACTCATTCCCTATCCACTGGGAGTGTTGGTGGCTGATCCAAAGTTCTCAGCTGAGTTCCTCCCTAGGAAACACTCTGTTCTGAAAAGAGCCACCATGTTCAATGGGTAGCCCCCATTTGACCACTAGTCCTTCTCATGAGTTCACTGATAACTTCTTCATGGCTACGTTACAGTTCAACCCTTCCTTCTGCAACCTTTCCTCCTCTCCTCCATAAGAATTGAACTCAAGCATACTCCCCAGGTCAATTAGGGGCATAGCTCAAATGGTGAAGAATCTGCCTGCAATGCAGGAGACCCAGGTTCAGTCCCTCTGTGGGGAAGTTCCCCTGGAGAAGGGAACAGCTACCCACTCCAGTATTCTTGCCTGGAGAATTGAACAGAGGAGCCTGGGGAGCTACAGTCCATGGGGTCGTAAAGAGTCAGACACGACTGAATGGCTTTCACTCTCCCCAATAAGTTTCCACACAAAAAACTCCATCTCAGAACTTGTTCCCTGGGAAACTCAACCATAAATAGATTGCAATCAGGCAGCAACAATGATGAAAGGAGGCTCTGTGTAATATGGAAGCCCTGGGTGTGGCCAGGTGAGACAACCAACCATGCTGGGTGCTTGCCAGTTACACAGTCCCCATCAGGAAAGCCTCAGAATGGCAACCCCATAACCAAGGGAAAGAGCTCTGAATGCTTCCTGGGGGTAAACCTTGTTCTCTAATCCACTCAGCTGCATGCTGGCAAGCTGGCTCTCTCGGAGGAAAAGAGCCCTGATTTCTAGGCTTTGCTGATGTCCATGTGTAAGTACTCCAATCCTGGGTGATTTCAAACCATGGACTGTTTAACAACTGGGCTCATCAAATTCCTAAATGTTTCACAATCAGCTCTCGGGGACCAGTAAGAGGCAACTCCAGCACATCACTGCATGTGAGCAGGCTGTTCTGTTCGGACCTGCTTGGACCAGCCATGAGCACCAAACTCACAGCAAATCTGGTATGGGCCTCTCAGTGGCCTGGGCTTGTGGTGGCCTGAGAATCAGAAAAAGATCAAAGTGATTAAGCAAAGCAGTCAGTTGCTCTCTGGGTGAATCTGAATGCAAAGGATATAGAGAATATGAGCAGCGGACGCCAGGAAGTAAAGCTAAGAAGGCAGCTATAGGGGCACCAGAGGGGCCAGGAAGTGGTGAGAACTATGAGCAAGCTGTTGAGAGTGAGAGGTAACCGAGCGAGGCCAAGCTCAGAAACTGAAAGACACTCCAGGCGATGTGTGATGCAGAGACGGGAAGAGGAGCTGAGCTGAGTTGTTTTAGGGCCAGACTCTCCTGTGGGCCCACGGACTGTAGCCTGCCAGGACCCTCTGTCAATGGGATTTCCCAGGCAAGAATACCAGAGTGGGTTGCCATGCCCTCCTCCAGGGAATCTTTCTAGTCCAGGGATCGAACCTGTGTCTCTTAAGTCTCCTGCAGTGGCAGGCAGGTTCTTTACCACTAGCGCCATGTGGGAAGCACATAGATCTTTACAATCAGCCCTGATAGTTGAAGTAATCAGAGAAAAATCACTGTTGCCTGCAAAAACTGCTGCTGCTGCTGCTAAGTCGCTTCAGTCGTGTCCAACTCTGTGCGACCCCATAGACGGCAGCCCACCAGGCTCCTCCATCCCTGGGATTCTCCAGGCAAGAACACTGGAGTGGGTTGCCATTTCCTTCTCCAATGCATGAAAGTGAAAAGTGAAAGTGAAGTCACTCAGTCGTGTCCGACTCTTTGCTACCCCATGGACTACAGCCCACCAGGCTCCTCCGTCCATGGGATTTTCCAGGCATGAGTACTGGAGAGGGTTGCTATTGCCTTCTCCAAAAACAGTAGTTTATTAATCCCAGGTCACCAGCTGAGCCTAACAGCCACAAGGCATAAACAGATTTAGAGTGTGTGTAAAGGTTATTGACATCGTTGGAAGCAACCCAAAATAAAGACAGCAGAATCCCTGTGACAACAAGGGAAAGACAAAGACAAAGCCATTTTCTTCTGAGGGTCTAAATATCCATCCAGGTGGCATGATTCAGTCACTCGTTTGCCTGCTAGTGAAGAGAAAGGCTGTGAGTGACTTGAGTACCATTCCTTATTCATCCAACAACTCTATAATGAGTGTCTGTTCTCAGAGCCACACGCTGAGTGGGACTCTGGGGATGCAATGATAACAGAAACGGATGTATCCTCCACTGCAGAGCTGGTATTCTAGTGGGAGAGATAAATATTTGATCAAAAGATGTCCATAGAAAACATAAACCCCAACTGTGCCACGTGGAAAGAAGCAGAGACATGGGCTTCCATGAGATTCACAGTGGGGTTGAGGTGATTTCACTTAGTAGATCAAAGGAGAATTCCCTAAGAAGGGATCTGAACAATGTGCTCAAGTGAGAGAGGAGGAAAGAGTATTGAAAACCAGGAACAACATGTACAAAAGCAGGAGCAAAAGGAAAATGGCGACCAACACCCCTTTGGATTCAAAGCAGGGTCTTGACCAGCATCACCTGGGAGCTGGTTAGAAATGCAGAATCGCAAATTTCACCACAGCTCTACTTAACTAGAACCTGATTTTAACAAGATCTCCAAGCAATGTATACAGATTTTAAAATATGAGAGGCTGAAAGAAGACGAGTGGGGCTAAACCTAAGGAAGGGGCAGGTGGGGCATGGTGTGAGCCCAGACTGGACAGGCAGTGACAGTCCAATGCTCAGAGTTTCATCAGCCCCGTTTAGAACTTTGGCTTTATTCTGAAAGTACTGGCAAGTCATGAAGTGTTTTAAGTATATGCGTGATGGGGGGAGGAGCAGGAAGGAATCTAGCAGCAATATAGAAACTTTATTAGACAGGAGTGGAATTAAATGTGATTTGCAATTGGAAGGTGATTACTATGATCCAAGTTGGAGAATGTGGAAGTTTGGGTTCCAGAAATGGAAGTAGAGTTGGGAAGAAGGGAATGGATCTGGAAAAATATCAGGAAATAAAGTCAAGACATGATGATGGTTCAGATTTGGGGAGGAGGGTGGTGATAAACTGTAGGATGCTTTCAGACTCACATGATTTTCATGGTCTTTGTTGATTTTTATTGTCCTTTTCACAGCACTAGGCTTTGCTGGTGGCTCAGGGGTAAAGAATTCGCCTGCCAGTGCAGGAGATGCGGGTTTGATCCCTAATCTGAGAAGATCCCCTAGAGAAGGAAATGGCCACCCACTCCAGTATTCTTGCCTGGAAAACCCCCACGAAGAGAGGAGCCTGGCAGGCTATAGTCCACGGAGTTGCAGAGCTGATTTAGTGACTGAACAACAATTCACATCATCAACAGCTATGCCTAATAACTGTTGCAGGTGCCCAATATTTACTGAACAAAGGAATGATTGAAGTGAATGGAAAGTTTGAGGTATAGTTTTAGGGAGAAGAACATGAACTTGGCTTTAGAATTGTTGTTGAGGACTGTTGTGGGTTGGTTTGTGTCCCTGCCAAAAGATATGTTGAAATCCTAACTTCGGGACACGACTGAGCGACTGAACTGAACTGAACTGAACTGAACTGAACTTCGGGACCTGTGAATGTGACCATACTTGAAAACAGAGTCTTTGCAGATGTAAATGATGAGGTCATATTGGATTAGGGAGGGCCCTAAATTTAATGATTGGCGTCCGTGGCAGGAGAGGGAGACACACAGATACACTTGTGGGATTAGTCATGTGAAGATGGAGGCAGAAGATTGAAGTGATGTGTCTGCAAGCTGTGAAAACTGACTGCCAGCAACCACCAGAACTCAGAAGAGAGGGGCTTGGAACAGATTCTCCCTCAAAGCTTTCAGAAGGAATCAACCCTGCTGAGAGCCTGACTTCAGATTTCTAGCCTTCAGATCCATGAGGGAATACATTTCTGTTGCCTTAAGCCACCCAGTTTGTGACATTCTGTTATGGCAGCCCTAAGAAACTAACACAGGAGTGCTTTTCTGAAACCCAAGAAGAAATCTTTATGTGGTTTGAAATTTGGATCTGAAACTGAGCAATTACCCTAATGAAGGCTCTTAGCTAGAATGTGCAATTATTAAGATAAACACCTCTGATAATTCCCTTTCTAACCATTGTGGCCTAGGAAATACGAGTATTCAACTTTGTTGAAAAGTACAGTCTATGATGGACTTCCCTGGCGACTCAGATGGTAATGAATCTGCCTGCAGTGCAGGGGACGTGGGTTCATAACCTTGGTTGGGAAGGGCTCCTGGAGGAGGGCATGGCAACCCACTCCAGTATTCTTGCTTGGAGAATCCCCACAGACAGAGGAGCCTGGCAGGCTAAAGTCCATGGGGTCACAAAGAGTCAGACATGACTGAACAAATCACACACACACACACAGTCTATGAGATCCTAAGTACCCTTTGGAAATAGGAGAGTTGAAAAAAGACAGATATAAAAGAAAAGGAAATGTTACAAAGAAAACAAGAGATGGTAGAGAGCATTGACAAAGTTGTTTTATGGGCATGCTCTGACTTTTGCTTCAAGGGACAGAAGATTTTCTTGTGTTTGAGTTTTGTGTGTTATCTAACTACATGGTTGCCCAGCATTCTCCTGGAGATTTTCTCTAGTTCAGTTATCACTTTTTAAGACAGGTTAGAGATAACCCTTCTGGGCCTTTCCTATGATGTGAACACCATTATCAATTATCAATTCCCTGTAAGATTCTAAAGGTCATCCTCATTTATCACAGGCCAGTCTACGTTCCAGGTTTCAGAGATCAAACTGTTGCAACAGGCTCATCATCGATGTTGTGCTCTATCTAACTCTGCCTCCAGGGTAACTGGGCCTTGAGCCCAGAGAAGTCTAACTGGCTGAGGACTGGGACTGCTCAGAAATGAAGATCTCGTTGTTCAGTCCCCCTGGGTTTCTCTGGGTTTCTGTACGTGATGGGTAGCCCCTTTCTCCTCCAGTGCTGACCTAGAGGGGTTATCCTAGGCTGGCCTTAAAGAGTGCTTGGCTTGAGGAGGATTATGAATTAATATGAGCCACTAAAGAGCAAGGAACAACAAAGATGGTTCACATCCAGATGGTTTCAAATGATTTGTGCTTTAAGAGCGCACATCTAGTTTGGTTGTCCAGGACCGGAAACTGTATCTTCATAGATAAAATGTATAGGTGGTGCTAAGGACTTCAAAAGCATCCACCTAACGGAGCCAAACTCACTGAATGCAGCTATACCTGATAAGTAATTACTATATGAAACTCTATCTAGAGCCCCCTGTTGGAATTCCTGGAACATACAGATCCGATGGCCAAATTAAAGAGGCCTCTCCTTTCTCCCTCTGGCCCTATTTCTACCTACCTGCTGAGCAAGCAGTGGGTAGAAGAAGTAGTAGTAGCAGGTAATAGTAGTAGCAAGAAGTAATTTCCACAGATCTAAGCCAAATCAAACAGAAATCCTCAGAGCAATACACGGGGATGGACTTGTGTGGTAGACAGCTCCAGGTGGTCAAGAGAAATGGTCAAGGACTCTCTGCACAGACCTCTCTCCCCTGGGCTTCTCTCACCACCAACTGATTAAGTAAATTTCTGCACCACATGGATCCTCTCTGCAGGCCTAGGCATGAACCGAAAACTTATTTTTCCCTTCCCCTGGTTAGGGCAAGGGAAGATGAATATTTCTGAAAAGAACTTTAACAACAACAACAAAAACTGAAATAAAAGAAGGTACAGGGCTTCCCTGCTGGCTCAGTGGTCAGGAATCTGCCTGCCAATGTAGGAGACACAAGTTCGATCCCTGGTCCAGGAAGATCCCACATGGTAAGGAGCAACTAAGCCCCTGCGCCACAATACTGAGCCTGTGTTCTAGAGACTGGAGCCTCCGCTGCTGGGCCCACGTGCCGCAGTTACTGAAGCCCGTGCACCCTGGTGCCTGTGCTCTGCAGCAAGAGCAGCCACCGCAATGAGAAGCCCACACACCCACAACTAGAGAGAAGCCCCTGCTCGCCACAACTAGAGAAAGGTCCATGCAGCAGCAAGCACCCAGCAGAGCCAAAATTAAATACTTTCTTTTTTAAGTGCAGAAAGCAAGAGTAAAGGTTCAAATTACATGTCACTGCCCAAGTAGCCCAAGGATCGGGGAGCAGACCGATAGGAATTCCTAGGAAGCAGCTGTGGCTCACTGCTCACTTGGCCGGCATTCAGCTCAGGGGGTGTCCCTGCCCCCCTCTCTCCCTACCCCAGTGCCTGCTCCTGGACTCCTGCCAGCCACGGGTTGTCTCCTGTAGACTCACTAATGCAAGACTTTCGAGTGGATGGGAGTGGACAGGAGAGGGTCTTTAATAATTTGATGTCTTCTCTGGTAAGAAGCATTAAGTGTCACCAAGCCAATTAAGGGAGTAAGTGAGACTTTGGGGAGTTGGAAGCCGACTTGGCAACTGGGCGACCCTTTGACCTTCCTTCTTGTCCTCTTTATAGGGTTGGGTTGTTGCAGTCAGTCTTCTTGTCTCTTTAGATCTGGAGTGGGAGGTAAAACGGAGGGAGAACCTCAAGCAGACTCACCCCAGGCAGTGAAAGTATGGGTCCCTGCTTTCCAGATAATGTAGACCCTTTTTTTGGGAGAAGATGAAGTGGCCAGATTCTTTAGCCAGGAACAGTGGTTCTATCTTTGAAAATTTTGCCTGGTTTCAGTTCCCCAGCTTAGTTGATCTGCAGTGGGAAATAAATGTGAAGCTGTGAGAACCGAGGGTACGAAGATAACAAAAGTGTAGTAAAGACAAATAGTTTTAGCTACTCCCCACCCATCTCCTGCACACAGTGTCCATGATGATTTAAGGGAAAAATAGCTGCAGAAGGGAGAGAGAGAATTAAGGGAGATAGAGGGATGAGAAAAGAAGGAAGAGGAGGAAGAACAGAGGAAAGGGGAGAAGAAAGGATAAGAGAAGAAAGAGAGATAGAAGGGTGGGGGGAGGGCTTCCCTGGTGGCTCAGTGGTAAAGAATCTGCCTGCTGATGCAGGAGACACAGGTTTGATCCCTGGTCTGGGAAGATCCCACATGCTGCAGAGCAACTAAGCCCATGTGCTACAACTACTGTGCTTTAGAGCCAACGAGCTGCATCTACGGAGCCTGCCCACCCTAGAGATCGTGCTCCCCAACAAGAGAAGCCACTGCAATAAGAAGCCCGCACACCACAGCTAGGATAGCCCCCCGCTTGCAGCAACTAGAGAAAGTCCGCACACGTCAACGAAGACCTAGCAAAGACATAAATAACTAAGCAAAAATTATTTTAAAAAGAAAAAGGTAGGGAGGTAGAAGAGGGTGAAGTGGTTGAAGAGAAATATATTGAAACTTTAAGGGCTAATTCTGAACCCCTACCAGGCTTCCCCAGACCTTGGATCTCCTGCTCTGCAGGAGGGGTCTCTAATGATCATCTCCCACTGTAGCTTTCACCTGACCCAATCCCGTTGGCAGAGAAAAGAAATTACTTATCCACAGACTCTCTTCTGATGTGTCTCAGAATTAACTCAGTCTCCCAGGCCAGGGCCTGGTGACCAAGTAAGAGGAGTTGTACTTGATAGCTGCCTGCTGGCTAAGATTCTTTTGCTACTGAACAAACCCCAGATTTGGTATCATTTGTTTTCCACCAAATATTTTGATCCAGCTATGGTTTTGTCTGACTCTTCTTGTTTCTGACTGATTGTTTTCCTAATACTCCAGCTCCTTCTTCTAAACCTGCCATGACCAACTCCAAATCAGAGAAACAGAGTCTATCCTTCCCCTATCCATAAGATGCTAATGTTAACTGTCTTACTGTCTTGGTTCTCAAAAATATAAACAGAATCCTCAACAAAATTGTGTTGGGTTGGCCAAAAACTTCATTTGGAATTTTCCATAACATCTTATGAACTTTTGGGACAACCCAATAATAAACCAAATTCAACAATACATTAAAAGATTAAACACAATGACCAAGTGAGCTTTATCTCTGGGCTGCAAGGATGGTTCAGCTTTGAAAATCAACAGATCTATTCTATAGCATAAGGAATTCTACTTGATACTCTGTAATGACCTATATGGGAAAAGAATCTTTAAAAAACTTTAAAATATATATATATTATATATCCCTGGAGTGAATATATATATTACACTATCCCTGGTGGCTCAGATAGTAAAGAGCCTGCCTGCAATGCAGGAGACCTGGATTCGATCCCTGGGTCAGGAAGATCTCCTAGAGAAGGAAATGGCAACCCGCTCCAGTATTCTTGCCTGGAGAATTCCATGGACAGAAGAGCCTGGAGAGTGCTAGTCCATGGGGCCGCAAAGAATCGGACACGACTGAGGGACCAACACTTCACTTCATATGTACATATACATATAAACATATGTATATATATCTGATTCACTTTGCTATATACCTGAAACTAATGTAACATTGTAAACGAACTATATTCCAATAAAATATTTTTAAAAAAGAAAATAAATGAATACATTAACAGAATAGAGAAGAAAAAAAATCACGCGATCATCTCAATTGATACAGAAAAGGCATTTGACAAAATTCAACATCCTTTCACGATAAAAAAAACACTCAACAAATGAGGAATGGGAGGAAATTACCTCAAAATAACACAGGCCATAGATGAAATACCCACATCTAAAATCATACTCAATAGTGAAAAACTGGAACATTTCTCTCTAAGATGAGGAACAAGGCAAGGATGCTCACTCTCACAACTTTTATTTAACACTGCACCGGAAGTCCTCGCCACAGCAATTAGGCAAAAGAAAAGAAGTAAAAGTCATCTAATTTGAAAAGGAAGAAGTCAAATCATCTGTTTGCAAATGATATGTTCTTATACACAGAAAATCCTAAAGATTCTACAAAGAAAAACCTGTTAAAACTAATAAATGAATTCAGCAAAGTTGAAGGATACAAAATCAACACAAAAAAATTGGTTGTGTTTTTATATATTAACAATGAACAATCTATAAAGGAAATTTTAAAAAATCAAATTTACAATAGCATCAAAACAATTAAATATTTTGGAATAAACTTAACCAAGGAAGTGAAAGACTTGTACACTGTAGACT
Organism: Dama dama; assembly: GCF_033118175.1. Classification (NCBI taxonomy): domain Eukaryota; kingdom Metazoa; phylum Chordata; class Mammalia; order Artiodactyla; family Cervidae; genus Dama; species Dama dama. Next base: position 24,716,200 of record NC_083711.1, read on the forward strand.
ATAAAACATTGCTGAAAGAAAGAAAGACGATACAAATGAGTGGAAATGCAGTCCATGTTCATTGACTGGAAGACTTTTAATATTTTTTAAATGTCCATACTATCCAAAGTGATCTATAATTTAATGGAATCCCTATCAAAATCCCAATGGCATCTTTTGTATAAATTTAAAAAAAATGCAAATTTATCTGGAACTGCAAATGACTCCAAACAGCCAAACAATCCTGAGAAAGAACAAATCCTAAGGCCCCAGCATTTCCTGATTTCAAAACATTACAAATCAAAACAGTATGGTGTTAAAAAAAAAACCAAAACAGTATGGTGTGTGCACGCGTGCAAAGTCACTTCAGTTGTGTTCAGCTCTGTGCAACCCTATGGACTGTAGCCCGCCAGGCTCCTCTATCCATGGGGTTCTCCAGGCAAGTAAACTGGAGTGGGTTGCCATGTTCTCCTTCAGGGGATCTTCCCGACCTAGAGACTGAATCCGTGTCTCTTGTATCTCCTGCACTGGCAGGCGAGTCCTTTAGCGCTAGTACTAACTGGGAAGCCCAAGCAGTAAGGTACTGACATTAAAATAAATGTATTCACCAGTGAACAGAATAGAGAACCCAGAAATAAATCCTCATGTGTAAGGTCAAATGATCTTCAACAAGGGCCCCGAATCCTCACAGCAGAGAAAGGATAGTCGTGGTATTGAAAATACTGGATCTCTATCTGCAAAAGAGTGAAGTTGGATCCTTACCTTAAACATAGACAAAAATAAACTCAAAATGGATTAAGGACCTAAACATAGACTTGAAATTTTAAAATTACTAAAAGAAAACATAGAGAAAAATTTCATGATACTGGATCGGGCAATTATTTCTTGAATATGGCAGCAAAAGCATAGGCAGCAAAACCAAAAATACACAACTGGAAGTACATTAAACTTAAAAACTTCTGCACAGCAAAGGAAACAATCAACAGAGTAAAAAGGCAATCTACAGATGGGAGAAAATATTTGCAAACCATATATTTTGACAACCATAATATATAAAAAGGTACTATAACACAACAACAAAAAGATAAACAACCTGATTTTTTAAATGAGCAAAGAACTTAAATAGGTATTTCTCAAAGAAGATAAACAAATTGCCAAAAGCAGATGAAAAAATACTCAAGGTCACTGAGTATGCATATCAATAAGCATAGAAATGCAAATCACAATGAGATATCACCTCATACCTACCCACTTAAAAAAAATTAGAGAAAGAAAGAAAAGAACAAGCAAGGGTGTGGAGAAATTGGAACCTCTGTACATGGGGTTGGTAGAAATGTAAAATGGTGTAACTACTATGGAAAACAGTAAGGAGTTTCCTAAAAAAATTAAAAATATAATTACCATATGATCCAGCAATCCCACCTCTTGTTATATATCCAACAGGATCACAAAGAGATATTTACATACCCATGTTCACTGCAGCATTAAACACAATGGCCACAAAGTAGAAGCAACCTTAATGTCCAGAAACAAATGAAAGGATTAAAAAAAAATGTATACACACACACACACACAATGGCATGCTAGTCTTAAAAAAGAAGGAAATCTTGTCATATACAACATGGATGAACTCTGAGGACACTATGCTAAGTGAAATAAGTTAGTCACAAAAAAAAGACAATACAGCATGATTCCATTTATGTGAGATACCTCATTTAGTCAAACTTGAAACAGAAAATAGAATGTGGTCACCAGGAGATGGGCGAAGAGGGAAATGAATACTTGTTCAATAGATAGAGTTTTAGTTTTGCAAGATGAAATAGTTCCAGAGATCTATTGTACTAAAATATGCACATAGTTAATTACTACAGCATTATACACTAAAAAATGGCTAAGATAGTGATTTGACCTTGTGTTTTTCACCACAATTTTAAAAAATGGGAAGCAACCAAGCCAAGTGTCCAATAGCGAATGAATGGATAAACAAATTGTGATTTATGCATACAAGGGATTCAACCATAAAAAGGAACAGAGTATAGGCTACGGCCTGGATGAAACTTGAAAATGTTATGATAAGTGAAAGAAGCTGGATAAAAAAAGTTACATATTGTATGATTCTATTTATAGAACATATGCTGAATAGGTTAATTCATTGAGACAGAAAGCAAATGAGTGGTTGCTAGGGGATAGGAGAAAGGGGAGCATGGAAAATAACTGTTTAGTGGATAAATGGGTTTTTTTGAGGATGTAGAAAATATTTTAGAACTAGTTATAGGTTGTGGCTGCACAATACTATGAATATACTAAATGTCATTTAATTATTTGCTATAAAACAATGAATTTCATGTTATGCGCATTTCACCTCAAAAAATTAAAGCATTAAATATTATGTTTAACATTAAATGTACATATATTTTGGGCTTCTCAGGTGGCGCTAGTGGTAAAGAACCCACTTGCCAATGCAGGAGATGTAAGAGATGCAGCTCTGATACCCTGGAGGAGGAAATGGCAACCCGCTCCAGTATTCTCGCCTGGAGGATCCCGTGGACAGAGGAGCCTGGTGGGGTACAGTCCATACGGTCGCACAGAGACAGACATGACTGAAGCACCTTAGCACACACATACATACATTTTATGTTGTTGTTCAGTCCCTAAGTAGTGTTCAACTGTTTGTGACCCCATGGTAACACTCCAGGGTCCTCTGTCCTCCACTAGCTCCCAGAACTTGCTCAAATTCATGTTCATTGAGTCAGTGACAATATCTAAGCATCTCATCCCCTTCCACCCCCTTCTCCTGTCTTCAGTCTTTCCCAGCATCAGGGTCTTTCAACTCTTGGCATAAAGAGGACAAATTATTGGAGTTTCAGCTTCAGCAATAGTCCTTCCAATGATTATTCAGGGTTGGTTTCCTTTAGGATTGAATGGCTTGATCTCCTTTTAGTCCAAGGAACTCTCAAGAGTCTTCTTCAGCAACACAACTCAAAAGCATCAATGGGCTTCCATGGTGGCTCAGACAGTAAAGAATCTGCCTGCAATACAGGAGAATCGGGTTCAATCCCCGGGTTGAGAAGATCCCCTGGAGAAGGAAATGGCAACCCACTCTAGTATTCTTGCCTGGAGAATTCTATGGACAGAGGAGCCTGGCGGGGCTACAGTCCATGGGTAGCAAAGTTGGACAGGACTGAGGGACTACTTTTCCTTTCAACCTTCTATATGGTCCAGCTCTCACATCTGTACATGACTACTGGAAAAGCCAGAGCTTTGACTATACAGACCTTTGTCAGCAAGGTGATATCTCTGCTTTTTAATATACTGTCTAGGTTTGTCATGGCTTTTCTTCCAAGAAGCAGGAGTTTGAATTTCATGGCTGCAGTCACTGTCCACAGTGATTTTGAAACCCAAGAAAATAAAATCTGTCACTGTTTCCACTTTTTCCCCTTCTATTTGCCATGAAGTGATGGGACTGGATGCCATGATCTTAGTGTTATATGTGTGTGTGTGTATATATATATACATAAATTTGTGTGTGTATGTGTGTGTATGTACTCACATGTATATATATTCATATGCAGAATTCTTGGATCAGCAACCTCTTACTATCTAACCAGATTAAATAAGATACCTGGGATCACCCAGTATAAATCTCTCAATTTTAAATCTCATCACCTTGCATGCAAACTTTTACCTCATTTCATACTAAGAGAATGAGGTGTCCTCCTCATTTGAAGATAACTCCTCAAATCTCTCCATTCTTTCTTCCAAGCCCTCACTCTTCCAACTTTTCCTTTTCTCTTAAATATTCAATCCCTTCCTTTCTATTCTTTTCTCCTCTTTAGCCTATAAATAGTCCCAAGTCTCTCCCACCATAAAAAAAAATATTTTACTAAACTCCTACCGCTCCCTGTAATTTGCCACCTTCCATTCTCTGCCAAGTTTCTCAAAGAGCAGTCAGAATTCACTTTCTGCTGCAATTTGCCTCCCCAAGATCAACAACGACTCTATAATGTCAAACCTAATGAATATTTAAGTCTTTAAAAATGACTCCTTTGATTTCTTTCCATGTTTCCTTTGTTGATACTATCTCCATCTACTCTTTTTCTTTCTTTTAAAGTGAAAGCAGATTTATCTAGAAAGATACACACTCCATAGAGTGTGGGCTGTCACAGAAGGCGAAAGAGGCGGCCTATCTTCATCTTCTCTTAAAATATTCTTGTTCCCAAGGGCCCATTTCCTGCCTACTCATGCTGCAAACTCATGTGTAATTTCAATCACTCTTGTGGTTTTAACAACCACCTATATATACGAAGATGATGAGTTTCTCATCTACACCTTTGACTGAGACTTCTCTCAAAGCTTCAGACACATGCACTCAATATCTTACTCACCATTTCCACTTGGACATCCCACGGAAACCTCAGGCTCAGCATGTCTAAAATAACACATCAACTCTCACAGTGCTGTCTCCTTCTAGAGCACCAACAGCCACCCAATTGGCTAAGCCAAAAATCTGAAATTCGCCTTTGAACCTTTAAAATTCCTCATTCCACTCTCTCCTTTAAATGTACTAGAAATGAACCCAATTCTGCTAATTACACCTCATATTTCTCAGAACTGTAGATTAGATGATGAGATTATGTCACTCCCTGCTTAAAATTCTCTACAGGCTTGTCAGTGCACTTGGCATAAAATGGAAATTCCAAGACCCCACATAATCTTGGCCCCTCCGTCCCTGGGCTGTTGCCACACTGCATCTCTTTGTGTTCTTCAAACACTCGAGTTCATTCACATCTCCAGGTTGTATCACTGAAGGTGTCCTCTTCCTGGAAATGTGTCCTGCCATCTCTCTGCGTGACTCACTCTTTTCTTACATCTACTCAACACTAAAGCCATCTCTGAGGCTCTAATCCTGCTCCACCACCATCACCAACCCCCCCACCCCACCCCACCCACAGTAAGCAGACCCTTGCAGACACACCATCACTTTGATTATCTTCACGGCACTCATCACTATTTGAATCATCTGATTTGTGTATTTCCTTATTGTCTCCTTTACTACAGACTAGCACTTATCATTTTGGAAATATTCTGTTTAACTTGCTTTGGGCCCACCTCCCTTACTAAAATTTAAATTTTATGAGATCTGAGATCTGTGTGTGTGTGTATATACATGTGTGTATATATATATACATATATATATATATTACTATATAGCCAACTCCAGTCTCCCTTCTGACAGGTCATGAATTCCTCTCTCACCCTCCAGGCCCAATACTGCTGATAAACCAGCAAGCTTTATGTCTGGTCCTGACTGAAATATGACAAAGAGAGAAAAACACAAAAAACTGTCTCCATTCAGCTTCTGAGAAAAGTCTGAAGCACCTAGTTTCCAAGTGGTGCTAAAAGCATCTGGCCCTCCCCAGGGTGGCATCATGTTCACATATATGCTCCATGATTCAACATTTACTGGGCACCTTCTCCGTGCCTCATGCCATATTAAGTGTTGTGTGGGTTACCCTGGTGAATTGAGCACCATCTCTGCCTCCAGGAGCTCATACTTTTATCAAGGAAGACACACAAACGACTGTAACAGATTGTCTGAGACAATTCCGATTGTTGAATGACGTGTCCTGGTTTGCGATTCAGAATATCTTGATCTTGTAGCCCAAAACTGAACATGATAAATACTTGTCAACAGTATTTGCTCTTTTGGGAGCATAAAAGAAGCAACTAACTCTGCCGGTAGAATCAGGGGAAGTTACACAACAGATCAGTTAGTTGAATCTTGATGTAACTAGGGGATTTTTCTAACTGGAGAAGATGGAGAACAGCATTCAAAGCATAGTGAAAAATTTGAGCAAATGTTCAGAAGTGAACGTGATCAAGCACTAGAGAAAAGAGAGGGAGGGAAAAAAAAAAACCCACTAAAGTTAACACTGCAGAATGCTGAGAGCTTGGTGGTTGAGAGCATTGAATGTCGTGGTGAAGAATGTTCATTCCCTACCCCCACCACCAATTCACTGGTCCTCACCTGAGCTATACCGGCTATGTCAGAATTACCTAAGAAACTTGTTTAAAATCTATTTTCTTGGGAGTCAGACCTGGATAATCTGATTCAGACCACTTGGAATTCAGACCATCTGGACTGTTCCTGAGAAACTCGGAGGATGAGCTCAGGTTGGGAACCTTGGGGTGGAGACTAAAGGAAGCCCTTCTTAGTCTTGCTCCACGGGCCGTTACCAAGATCTGAAACTGGTTGGTTCAGCTTTGGAGAGTTCCCCAACAGGACAGGAAGCAGATTGGTCACCCCATATCCAACGAGAGTGGACTCTGTCTAGCCCTTCTGCTCTGCCCATCACCCTGCATGCCTAGGGACTCGATGTCCATTGGGCCTCTGGCCCAGGTCCAGGGGCTCGCTTTGTCTCAGTGTCCTCATCTGCAATCCAGTTTTCCTCTAGGCTTCCGTAAGAGCCCAAGTTACTTGGTTGGGGTAACTGACCCATGTTTGCACTTCCTGCCTTGTAGGGCTGGACATTAGTGAAGGTCTGACTCCAAAGCAGAGAATCTCAGACACTTGTCCTCACCAGACTCATCAAATGAAGGTTTCAACAGGAGGACAACATAACTGGGTCTATATTTTAGGAAGATGGATTACAAAAAATAGGGGGAAACATTTAGAAGACTGAAGTAGTAGTTTAATGGGAGAGACAGTGAAGAACTGTGCAAATAACGGCTGAGAAAATGAAGACAGGGGACTGAGAACTTGGTCACAGATTAGAGGCAGAGAGAATAAAAGCAGAGACGATGTCAAGGTTTTTAGTTTCATAAAACCATGTTTTCGCTGCATTAGCAATTTGCTTCTAAATCACTTGTTACCTATTTTTTAATCTTACTCAAAGTTTTCATTGCATGGGGAAGCACCAATATTAAATGATGTCACAGTGGGTTGCAGCCCATTTATTAAAAAAAAAAAAAAGCACTGAAACTACTGCCATTTTGAAAGCCTTCCTACTGGTTGGAACTAATTTTCTCTACCACAAATATCAAAAGTGCCTGGAAATGTATAAAGCAATCATTATCAACCCCCAGAAGTAATGCTATTATTCTGAACTCAAAGTAATCCACTTGAGATGTTATTTTAGAAATATTAAAAAAGCATCAATACTTTATCATAGAGAGGAAACTCTGCATTCAAAACTGCTAATCTGAACATTTTTTAAATTAGTGGCAGGCTACTCATCTTTTTGTTTCCACTTTTTTTTCACATGAGTATTTCAGCTTTACTTAACAATTTTACTTCTGACTAATTTGAACATATGTGCATTGCTTTAGTGTTTGGCTTGGAGAGAATTTTTCTGGTAAAAATAATTCAAAATCAAGCTTTGTTTTTGGAATATTTATTTCTCATGAGATTCTGAGAGATGTGCATAGATTCAAAGGGATAACTTAATATTTAGATTTACTCTTTGGCTTTAAAGGGTCATTCAATATTAGAGCAATTGTGCTAAAATAACACTCTAATATTCAAAGGGGCTTCCCTGGTGGCTCAGACAGTATAAAGAATCTGCCGGCAATGCAGGAGACCTAGGTTCGACCCCTGGGTCAGGAAGATCCCCTGGAGAAGGGAATGACTACCCACACCAGTGTTCTTGCCTGGAGAATCCCAGGGACAGAGAAGCCTGGCAGGCTACAGTCCAAAGGGTCACACAGAGTCAGACACAACTGAGCGACTAACAATCAATATTCAAATGCTGTCCAGTCACCATATCTTGATTTCTTGAAAGATGATAGCGGCCTCCTTTCCTCTGCTTGAAGTTGCCAAGTTAGAACCAATAGTGAAGTTTAGCAACAAACCTGCCCATGGAGGACTCTTCATTCTTGATTTAGCTAGTGCCCAGCCCTAAATCAGAATATAGCAAAACTCTCAAGTTCTATGTACGAAGAAACCGAACTCAAATGCTGAGTCCACAAACTCCCACAACGCAGATGTGCCGCCCTGGCTTGTCGGCCACAACCACTGCAAAAGCCACCATGGCCCCGAGTGCTCAATCATGAACTCTTCTTTTAACCAGAGTTTTATTCTTTCCTGGCTTTCTTCTTTCAACCAAACAATGGAGCAATTTGCAAACCTTCACGTCTGTTCCACAAATACCTTCCTACCATGGAGTGAACTTTAACAACACACACTGTAGAAATTATTTCCCTCCTCGATGAGTTCATCTTGACCTTCTGTGTCCAGGAAGGAGAAACAACCCCTCTTCCCAAGGAGCGGATGAATAATCGCTCACAAGTAAGAAGAATGCTCCCAGGCAGGAGGAAGGGAGTTGCCAGCTCCTTCCTTGGTATCACGTCCCCTGCCAAGTAACAGTTGGTAGGCTGCCCCGTGATTTCCCACAGTCCAGATTCGGTGAGGGTGACGCCCTTCTTCATTAAGATAAACCAGAGAAAACGGCAGCAGCTGTGGTGTAATTCGCTGAGCCTGGACTCCAGACAAAGAAGCAAAAAGCCCCTACATCTGCATGTAAGGACAAAGCTTTACCGTAGCAGGAATTTGGGACTGAAAGCCAAGTGTGGAATTGCCTTAAGTCAAGTTGCAAATAAAAACAGCACAGGCTAGGACTTGACCGGGTGTCTCAGGACTTGACAGCTCCCTTCTTTGGCTTCTTCCCAGCTGAAGTTTAAGAGTAGAGACGACATGACCTGAACCCACACTTCTCAGGAACTTCAAGAAGAGGAGGCCCTGTGGAGCAAGACTAAACTTAGGCATCTTCTTCAAAATGCTTTCGCTTTCAGTAAGCTTCTGTTTGCGGGTGAGTGGAACAAATCCAGTTATTTTGTCCCCTCGAAGAATGGGGAGAGGATATGGAAAAGAGCCAACAGCCACATCCTGACAAGAAAGAAAGTGAAGTCACTCAGTCGTGTCCCACTCTTTGGGATCCCATGGACTGTAGCCTACCAGGGTCCTCTGTCCATGGGGATTTTCCAGGAATACTGGAGTGCGTTGCCATTTCCTTCTCCAGGGCATCTTCCCAACCCAGGGATCGAACCCGGGTCTCCTGCATTGCGGGCAGACGCTTTACCATCTGAGCCAGCGGGGAAGCCCACAGCCTGACATCCTGACAAGAGCCACATCAGACTTCCAGTCCTTCCAGCAGGGGCTAACCTTGGCTCCACCTTACAAGCCTTGTAACTGAGGCTTGGAAATGTTCCATCACTAGCTCAAGGTCAAGTGACTAACAAAGGGCAGGGCCTGAATCTGTTCTTGTTTTGGGCTGTGCTGGTTCTTTGTTGGGGCGCCCAGGCTCCTCTACTTGTGGGGGCTTAGTTGCCCCAGGACAGCATATGAGAATCTTAGTTCCCCGACCAGGCATCAACCATGCATTGGAAAGTGGATTCTTTTTTCTTCTTTTTAAGATTTACTTTACTTATTTATATATTTATTTTATTTTTGGACTGTGCTGGGTCTTCATGGCTGTGCATGGGCTTTCTCTAGTTGTGGCGAGCAGGGGATAGTCTTCGTTGCAGTGCGCAGGCTTCTCATTGCAATGACTTCTCTTGTTGCAGGCGCGTGGGCTTCAGTAGTTGTGGTTCCCAGGCTCGAGAGCAGAGGCTCAATAGCTGTGGCACATGCGCTCAGCTGCTCCGTGGCACATGAGGTCTTCCTGGATCAGGAATCAAACCCATGTCTCCTGCATTGGCAGCGTGGATTCTTTACCACTGAACCACCAGGGGAGCCCCTGGGAGGTAGATTCTTCACCACTGGACCACCAGGGAAGTCCCCAGAGCCTGAATTTGAACCCAGCATGGGCAAGCTTTCTACCCGGGGTTTGTCCTTTGTCCTCATGATTCTCAAATGCCAGTCCCTGAACTGATGCCAGCCCAGCCACTCAGAAGACCCACCTAGGCAGCACTGTCAAAATGCCTAGACCATATACAGGCTCTAAAAAAATCTAATTCAATAGATCTGGAGTGAGATCTGGGAAACTGTGTTCTTAAATTTTTTTTCTTTGACGTTATTTTGCAGCCAGACTTGGAAACCACTGCAGTATATATTCTTCTTAGCCTTTTTTTCCAGCAGTTAATTGATTTTGTGGAAATCTTAGCTCATCTCCCAAATCAAAGTATAATACATCCATCACTCATAGGGAGTGTATCTGATGTTTCTTTGAACTGTGAAATATATTTTCAAAATATTTATAATTCTAGTGCTCCACTGGAAAATGTCCTTGAGCTATATTACATGCTTCCTTATGTTCAGAGAATGAGGGTGCATCCTTGGGATGAATGTGTAACCTACAACTGTCTTGCTGCAAAACTCAGTCATTTCCTGCAGGGTTCAAGATTCTCCTTACTTCTGAGTGGCTCAGAATGCAGGGCTACCAGTGCTCAGGACCAGCTTCCCACCTCTTACACTTCTGACTTACTGTACCTTCAGGGCTTTCTTTGTGTTAGACACAGGCCATGCATCTGTTTCGCCAATTTTCTACAGTGCACTTTTCCCCAAGACAATTTTAATTTCAAATTCCTGCTAAAGACCCTGAGGAGCCCCTCTCGAGACCTGAGGAGAAGCCTTTTACATCCTTATGCCTTCCAGCTGAGGTTCTTTGTGCTCCTAGATCCAGGTCTCCAAAGCTTATGTCTCCTCCTTACTCACCCTCTTCTGTGAAACAGTCCACAGCTAGACCGAAGGAGGATTTAGAAAACTGTGATTTAGGGGCCAAATCTAGCCTGGCACTTGTTTCTGTAAATAGCATCTTACTGGAACACAACCAGGCCCATTCATCTGCTTGTCTGTGGCTGCTTTTATGCTACAGGGGCAAAACTGGGCAGCCAGAGACCACACGGCCTGCACAGCCGGGAGCATTTCAGTTCTAGCCCTTTGCAGAAAAAGTTTGCTGATCCATGGACAAAAGGAACATTTCTAGTGACAACATTTATAAATTTTCCTGCAACAGAGAAATACCACATACACTTCTAGGATCACTCAAAAACACATACACTGTGAGGATTTTGTCCTTTGCCTATTTTTCTTCATTTTTAATCCTTTTTTTACAGCATAATATTTGTTGTTCAGTTGCTCAGTCATGTCTGATTCTTTGCAACCCCATGGACTGCAGCACACCAGGCTTCCCTGTCCTTCACTATCTCCCAGAGCTTGCTCAAACTCACGTTCATTGAGTCGGTGATGCCACCCAACCATCTCATCCTCTGTCACCCTCTTCTCATCCTGCCCTCAATAATATACATATTCTTTTTTTTTATCACATGTTCAAGTTTCACTAGATTATTAATGAGGCAAAATTATGGCATAATTATGAGGCAAAATCACATGTTCAGGTTTCACTAGATTATTAATGAGGCAAAATTACGGCAAAATGAAATGATGGACAGTCTTTTCAATAAAAGCCACTTTTAAATATATGATGAGTCACCTATTTATATATGTAAGGAGAAGTACTGTGGAGAAGATTATTTGAATCTCTGTTCATTTGTCATAATTCTCTCCTCTTAACCTTTCCCTCATCTGCTAAAATGAACCCAAATTTCACCAATTTGTAACATGTATTGCTGATAACAAAAGGAACCAATATTTTCTTTTAATTTTCCCTAAGCCATCTTGATAATTGGTGATGGAACAAAGAATATATCTAATAAAATATCAACTCAGGAAAGTAAATCTTAGAAAAAAGTCTCATTGCTTTCTATGAAAATAAGAAATAACACACCTTTAAAAATCTCATTATTCTTTTCAAATATCACAAAAGTCACTAAAGAAAATCTTCCAGATTTTATATGTAATGATTGTCAAAAAGCATTGTACCTGAAATCTGAACCTTGTCTAATTATGCTCACTTTGCCTGCCAAGTTATTGACATTTAAAAGTACCAGTACGCCCTCTTGTGGCACATTGCAGTCACTGTTCTTTTCCACTACTAATCGAGCAGCTGTGTGCGTGTTAGTCGCTCAGTCCTGTCTGATGCTTTGCCTTTCCGTGAAATTCTCCAGGCAAGGATACTGGAGTGGGTAGCCATTCCCTTCTCCAGGGGATCTTCCCGATTCACCTAGGAGCTAAACCGGGGTCTCCTGCATTGCAGGCGGATTCTTTACCCATTGAGCTACTAGGCAAGTACTGGTGGGACCAGCTCCCCATAATGTCTCCCCTGGACTGCTTGGGATTCTTTTGTTTTTTTAATATACAAGCCCATCACTTACTAGTTTAACTGGGATCCCTTGAGCAAACTACTGTAATATTCTCAGCCTTAATTTCTTACCTGTAAAATGGAGAGACTAATAATGGCACTTTCATATAGCTGTCTGAGGATTAAACACAAGTATGAAGGTGAAGGTGCCTAGCTCAGGCTGGCAGCAGAAGAGATTAACATGTGTTACAGCCAGTACGATGAGGTTTCCAAACATACCCCAACACTGTGATTTCTTAATAGTCCCCCTTCTCCTTTTGCCACTCCCAGTTTTCGAGTGTATTCTTAATCTGTTTTATTACATTTTTTGTTTGTTTGTTCATATTTGCTTTTGCTTCCTGTGTGGCAATGGAAAAGCTAGCCTTAAACGTGTGGGCTCTTGTTTTTGAACCCTGGATTTCAACTGACTTCTTACTTCTCTAACACAGGAAGACTGCCTTTTAGGGCCAGTACCTAGAAATGTAAATAGTGGAATATTTCTGTGTTACATGGCTATGAATCCCTTGACACCCTTTTTATTGGAGAGCTGAGAAAGACCCTCTGATGATTAAAAAGTATGACGAGCAATACAAGGAAGTACTTGTGTGTGTCGCGCTCAGTCAGGTCTGACTCTTTGTGACGGCATAGCCTGCCAGGCTCCTTTAGGCAAGAATACTGGAGTGGGTTGCCATTTCCTCCTCCAGGGGCTCTTCCCAACCCGGGAATCAAACCCATGTCTCCTGCGTCTTCTGCTTGGCAGGTGGATTCTTTATCACTAGCGCCACCTGAGAAGCCTGAGCAAGTACTTACTGTTTGTCTTTTTAGTGGTCAGATAATTCCTAGGCATTGAGCTGGAAGTTTCTGATGCACATCAGGCAATTCCCACGTCATGGATCTGTCCATTTTAAAAGAAAAGTAAACAAGGACTGCAGTACAACATCAATGGATGGTATAGATGCTCCAACTATTGAGGGTATTTTTTTTTTTTTTTTTTTTTTTGTCCACAGCTTCATCAAACATTAAAAGTGAATTTCTAGGTCAACTCCAGCTGAAAAGTACTTATTTTAGAACCCAATTTTTTGTTTCCCTAGCAATGCTCTGACATCACGTCAAGGTTCTTACACTCAAAAATAGGGCCTAAAAAGGAGTCTTGATTCTTTTTGTATGGTTTATATTTGCAGGTGTTTCAGTGTCTTTATTAGATGTAGTAAGAGTAAAATATGCTAGAGAGAGAGATGATTCCAAACAGACTACTCCAAATGGTATTTAATAAATAAGTTTTTAACTATACTCATGTTGGTATCCATGACTGTTGCCTGTTACCGAGGAATTAAATGTTGAGTTGCAAGGTATCATCACTATAGTAACTGGAAGTCACTGGAATGCTGAAAATGTGGGAAGATGTTAAATTTAGATCAGAGTAAGTATTTGTCACATTATCAATCCTATCCCTGCAGGAGTTAATTTTCTTCAACAGATCTTCCTTATGTATCACATGAGAGCCTCCTTTCTCTCTTTTGTGCCAATTCTCAAAATCATTCAAATTAGCAAAAAAAAAAAAAAAAAATTGGGGGGGTTTTCAGAAGTAATTGTTTTGCTGTTTTTTCAAACCATAACTTAACCATTGCTGTTGTTGTTTAGTCCCTAAGTGGTCATGTCTGACTCTCTCAACCCCATAGACTGCAGCACACCAGGCTTCCCTATCCTTCACTATCTCCCAGAGCTTGCTCACACTCATGTCCGTTGAGTCAATGATGCCATCCGATCATTCATGTCCCAGTGCTGTTTCGCTTTCGCTGAATGATAAACACGACAAATGTCTTGTGTTTTCTGGACACACACACTTTTAGGTAGCCTTTTTTTTTAAACTTCAGAAATGCCCCATCTGACCTGCCTTGTGACTGTTCACAGTGAATCATTCAAAGCTGGCATGCTGTAAGATTTTAGTGCTTTCTGGGGCAGTAACTTTCTTACCCGCAAACACACAGCTTTCAAACTACCCAGATGAGATCAAACAGTTGCTGGCATTTATATTTTCCTAGGCATCACGAAAAAAAAAAGTCAATCCCACAGAATTAAGTGCCTTCAGGAGAAAAACAAAAAGACATGTGGATGTCTCACCTCAAAGGCAGAAATATTTTCTGTCTCTTGTTTAGTGTTCCCAAACTCCAGGCAGCCTCTTTTAATTTTTTTTTTCCTTTTTCTCTATTCCTTTTCTCTCCTGCCTCTGAATTATAATTAGGAAACTGGAGGATAGAGTTGACCTTCACTTGAGCTCATTTTCAGTAATAAACAAAGTCTAATGGAGGACTTCTCTGCTTCTTGACAAATGATCAATGCTGCTTCTTCGGAGTTCCTGACACACACCTGTAGGGTGTTGGCCATGGGCTCCCTGTTGGAAACCCCTGAAGGGGGACTGTGCTCCAAGCAGTGCGAACACATGCATTGCTAGTCACCTGTCTTGCATTGTGCATGGCCCACTGCTGTCTAAAAATAACGAGTGCTCTTGACCCAACTCTTTACTAAAACTTTCTGGAGAAGTTGACCTCCTTGGATTGTGTCCCTGGAAGAGCCAAGTGAAGGACGGTATTTTTGCCTCGGACCAGATCCCCCAGTAGAGCAGCTCCTCCCGTAGGTCTGGACTGAGGAGAGGACGAGCCGTGCTCTGAACCAGTGAGAGCAGCTGGATACACTTCATATCAAAATATACTCCCTCTCTTCTGCCCCAGAGCTCGAGGAGAACAAGGTACAGTTAATTCCCCCAAAGAAACAATCCTACTAGTAACTAGTCCTGACACGGAGTTCAGCAGATGTCCAGAGGTGAGATATTTATTATGCCTGACAGTCCTTACAGAGTCTTCAGTGGGAGCCTGGGAACCCCTTCCTCTGCGTCTCTTTTCTCTCTCCATGGCCCCAACAATGCCCACCCCATTCTAGGGGTGCTGGCTCCATCTGGGGAGTGAGTAGGTAGTGAGATTCCTTGAGGTCATCATGATCGTTTTTCCTAGACAACTCAACCTCTGTTACACATGTCTTCTCCCTCATAAGAAGAGGCTTATCATTTCAGCATTTTCTGATGAGACCGTTCAAACTAAACCCTTTCTCTTATGTGCTTAGTATGCTTAAAATTTTCTTTCACTTGAATCTTTACCAGAAATTCCCTTCATCAGAAGTAAACAAGGAAGAAAAAAATTTAATTATGTATATATACGTGCTAAGCCACTTCAGTTGTTTCGACTCTTTGTAATCCCATGAATTGTTGTCTGCCAGGCTCCTCTGTACATGGAACTTTCCAGGCAAGAATACTGGAGTGGGTTGCTGTTTCCTTCTCCAGGGGATCTTCCTGGCCCAGGGGCTGAACCTGCATCTCCTATGTCTCCTGCATTGCAGGCAGATTCTTTACCACTGAACCGCCAGGGAAGCCCCCACATATATATACAGATAGATAGAGACATATCTATTCAAGAAGTTCAAACATAACTTAGTGTCTTCTTTGAACTAAGAATTGTAGTAGGTCCTGGGAGTATAGAAATGAATAAGTCATAGGGAAAATTTCAGTGTCTTTGAATTCAGAAATTAACTAGAGGTAAGGTGGTGGTGGTAAGCTTCCTGAGTGGCTCAGTGGTAAAGAATCTGCCTGTCAATTCAAGAGATGCAGGTTCGGTTCCTGGGTCAGGAAGATCCCCTAGAGAAGGAAATGGCAGGCCATCCAGTATTCTTGCCTGGAGAATCCCATGGACAGAGGCACTTGGAGGGGCAGCAGCAGTGGTGGGTGAGGTAAACAGACATATAAAAAGTTAAAGGTAATGCAATCCTGTAAGCAGTTGCATCTAGAAATGAATAAAGTTTTGGTTAGCTCAGAAGGAGGTACCACTGGCTGGGAGAGCCTGAGAGGACGTTGTTGGTCTAGGGTGGACGGGTCTTCGTCACAAGGAGGCTAGCTGCAGGGCTCAGGGGAGGGTGGGAGGCTTGGGGGCGGGGGGTAGGGACATGTCCCATGGTTAATGCTGACTCACTAGTGGGCAGAGCCAGGCCTTGGCATAGCTGGCTGCCAGGCTGGGAATCCTGGAGCCGGTGTCAGCCTACTGGCAAGTGAAGCCAGATCCGAGGGCAGCTGGCTGTGGGACCCGAGGTATCCTGACGTTGGTGTCGGCTTGCTGGGGGATGGGGCTGGGGCCCAGGGGTAGGGTTCCAGGGCTGTGCTCACTGCCTGGTGGATGAGGCTAGGTCCTGGACTGGCTAACGAGCAGGGCCAGGTCTTCAGGTGGTCTGCTGGCAGGTGGGGCTGTGTCCCCAGTTCAGCTACTCCTTGACCTGGGGTGTCACAAGACTGGTGTCAAGTGGCCAGTGGGCAGGGCTGGGTCCTGGCACCAATGAGCTGGAGGGAGAATTGTAAAAGGCTACTTGCCAGCACCAGCGTCTCGTGGTAAGACAAGCCCCCCCTAAAATGGCTTCTGCCAGAGGCTGTGCCACCCGTCTGTGTCATGGGGGTGAGGCTAAATTGCCTCCCTCCTTTCCAGAAGGCTCTCCAAGATCAGAAAGTGGGTTTGACCCTTTCAACTTCCCCCCTGGGTCTCCAAGTGTGTGTGATTTTGTGTGCACCCTTAATAAGTGCAGTACCTCTTTCCCACAGCCCTGTGGCTCTCCTGAAAGTAAGCCCCACTGGCCTTCAAAGCCAAATGTTCTGAGAGCTCATCTTCCCCATGCAGGACCCCTGGACCGAGGAGCCCGAGGTGGGTCTCCGATATCTCTCACCTGAGGAAGAACCTCTGCAACTATAATTAGCAACCTGTTTGTGGGTTGCTCACCCGGACCTGTGGGTCTAGACCATACCACCCCCCCCACCCCTCCTACCTGTCTTGTTGTGGTTCCCCCTTTATATCTCTGGGCTTCCCTAGTGGCTCAGATGGTAAAGAATCTGCCTGCAATGCAGGAGACCAAGGTTTGATCCTTGGGTTGGGAAGATCCCTGGAGAAGGGAATGGCAACCCACGCCAGTATTCCTGCCTGGAGAATCCCATGGACAGAGGAACCTGGCAGGCTACACAGTCCATGGGGTTGCAAAGAGTCAACACGGCTGAATGACTAACACTTTCACTTTTCACTTTTATATCTTTAGCTGTAGACCATCTTCTCTAGCTAGTTTTCAAGTGATCCTCATCAACAGTTGCTCTGTATATAGTTGTAATCCTGGCGTGCTCATGGAAGGAGATGACTTGGGATCTTTCCAATCCAGGGATCGAACTCGAGTCTCTTGAGTCTCCTGAATTGGCAGGCAGGTTCTTTACCACTAGCACCACCTGGGAAGCCCTCTGAGCTACCATGCTAATGCTAAGTCACTTCAGTCGTGTCCGACTCTGTGCAACCCCAGAGACGGCAGCCCACCAGGCTCCCCTGTCCCTGGGATTCTCCAGGCAAGAACACTGGAGTGGGTTGCCATTTCCTTCTCCAATGCATTAAAGTGAAAAGTGAAAGTCAAGTCGCTCAGTCGTGTCGAACTCTTAGCGACCCCATGGACTGCAGCCTACCAGGCTCCTCCATCCATGGGATTTTTCAAGCAATGAGCTACCATACCCCAATACAAAATAAAAAGTTTAAAGTTAAAAAAAAAAAAATTCTCCCTTAATTGTGATGTTTCCTCTTGGTAAATTTCCATCTACTGAGTCCCACCCTGCTTCTTGGCTACAAATTCCCATTTTTCCTTGTTGAGTTGATTGGAGTTGAGCCCAATCTCTCTTCCCCAACTATAAAACCCCTTTGTAATGGTTCCTATACTTTTTGTGATAGTTCCCCTGAATAAAGCCTGCCTTAGCATTCTTTAACAAGTGTCATGAATAATCTTCTTTTAAATAGACTTCAACATATGAATTTTGGAGCGAGGGGACTTAATTCAGCTGATAATGTAGAGCTTTGAAAGTTTTGAGAAAGTATGGTAAGGAAGCTCCAGTGAAGAGCTTCTACTGAGAGAGACAAAGAGAGAAAGAGGGAGGGAGGGAGAGGAGATTCTTGGTTTTCTTAGAGCTCTGGAAGACGGCATGGATTGGCTGGGACAACCTCAAGCTCAGTACTGGGGAGAAAGGAGAAGAGAATGAAAAAAGTAGTTGGCATCCTGTAGGATAACACTTCTGTGTGGTTTAGGAAAAATAAACCTCAGGAAAACACAAAATCAAACAACGCTCTGACATTTAGCCCTATGTATATCATGGCAATTGAAAGTCCCACTACTATTCCATCACCAAACAATCATGTTTATAATTCTTACCAGTTATTGATTGCCTACTAGTTCATTCTAGCAGACATTAAGGGCCCTAGGGTCAGACAACCTTGCATTTGAGTCCCAGCTGTATCCATTACCATGCGATCTTGAAAAACTCATCTTCTAGGCACCTCATCTTCTCTTCTGGAAACTTTGAATAAAGACTGTCTTCCTCAGATGGCTCTAGTTAGGATTATATGAGATATGATTTAGTGTTAATATAGTTAATTATATGAGATATGATTTAGTGATTTTAGTTAATGTATTAAAAAAAAACCCTGAATTTTTTATAGTTTATCTTTTTTATTTTGGGGGGAACACAACTCAGCCCCTAAAAATACCCAAAATAATTGAAATCAGTGTCTCAAAGAGACATCTGTATACCCATGTTCATAGCAGCATTATTGACAATAGCCTAAAGGTGGAAGCAACTCAAGGGTCCATCAAAAGATAAATAGATGAAATGGGGCATATATATCAGTTTAGTTGCTCTGTCACGTCTGACTCTTTGTGACTCCATGGACTGCAGGACACCAGGCTTCCCTGTCCATCACCAATTTCCAGAGCTTCTCAAACTCATGTCCACTGAGTCAATGATGCCATCCGACCATTCATGTCCCAGTGCTATTTCATTTCACTGAATGATAAACATTACAAATGTCACATCCTCTGCCATCCCCTTCTCCTCCGCCCTCAATCCTTCCCAGCATCAGGGTCTTTTCTAAGGAGTCAGTTCTTCACATCACGTGGCCAAACTATTGAAGCTTCAGCTTCAGCATCAGTCCTTCCAATGAATATTCAGGACTGATATACTTTAGGATTGACTGGTTTGATCGCCTTGCAGTCCAAGGGACTCTCAAGAGTCTCCTGCAACACCACAGTTCAAAAGCTTCAATTTTTCAGCACTCAGCTTTCTTTACGGTCCAACTTTCACACCCATACATAACTACTGGAAAAACCATAGCTTTGACAGTTTGGACCTTTGTCAGCAAAGCAATGTCTCTGCTTTTTAATATGCTATCTAGGTTTGTCATAGCTTTTCATCCAAGGGACAAACGTCTTAATTTCATGGCTGCAGTCACCATCTGCAGTGATTCTGGAGCCCAAGAAAAGAAAGTCTCTCAATGTTTCTGTTGTTTCCCCATCTATTTGCCAGGAAGTGATGTGATGGGATGCCATGATCTTAGTTTTTTGAATGTTGAATTTTAAGCCAGCTTTTTCACTCTCCTCTTTCACATTCATCAAGAGGCTCTTTAGTTCCTCTTCGCTTTCTGCCATTAGGGTGGTGTCATCTGTATATCTGAGGTCATTGATATTTCTCCTGGCACTCTTGATTTCAGCTTGAGCTTCATCAAGCCCGACATTTCGCATGATGTACTCTGCATATTGAGTTAAATAAGCAGGGTGACAATATACAGCCTTGACTTACTCCTTTCCTAATTTGAAACCAGTCCCTTCTTCCATGTGTGATTCTAACTGTTGTTTCTTGACCTGCATACAGGTTTCTCAGGAGGCAGGTCAGGTGGTCTGGTATTCCCATCTCTTGAAGAATTTTCCACAGTTTGTCATGATACACATAGTCAAAGGCTTTGGTGTAGTCAATAAAGCAGAAGTAGGTGTTTTTCTGGAACTCTCTTGCTTTTTTGATGATCCAACAGATGTTGGCAATTTGATCTCTAAGTCTTCTGCCTTTTCTAAATCCAGCTTGAACATCTGGAAGTTCTCAGTTCACATACTGTTGAAGCCTGGCTTGGAGAATTTTAAGCATTCCTTTGCTAGCGTGTGAGATGAGTGCAACTGTGCAGCAGTTTGAATATTCTTTAGCATTGCCTTTATTTGAGATTGGAATGAAAACTGACCTTTTCCAGTCATGTGGCCACTGCTGAGTTTTCCAAATTTGCTGGCATATTGAGTGCAGCACTTTCACAGCATCTTTTAGGATTTGAAATAGGTCAACTGGAATTCCATCACCTCCACTAGCTTTGTTCATAGTGATGCTTCTTAAGGCCCACTTGACTTTGCATTCCAGGATATCTGGCTCTAGGTGAGTGATCACACTACCGTGCTTATCTAGGTCATGAAGATCTTTTTTTGTATAGTTCATCTATGTATTCTTACCACCTCTTCTTAATATCTTCTGCTTCATTAGGTCCATACCATTTCTGTCCTTTATTGTGCCCATTTTGGTATGAAATGTTCCCTCGGTATCTCAAATTTTCTTGAAGAGATCTCTAATCTTTCCCATTCTATTGTTTTCCTCTGTTTCTTTGCATTGATCACTCAGGAAGGCTTTCTTATCACTCCTTGCTATTCTTTGGAACTCTGCATGCAGATGGGTATATCTTTCCTTTTCTCCTTTGCCTTTAGCTTCTCTTCTTCTCTCTGCTATTTGTAAGGTCTCCTCAGACAACCATTTTGCCTTTTTGCATTTCTTTTTCTTGGGGATGGTCCTGATCACTGCCTCCTGCACAAAGTCATGAACCTCCTTCCATAGTTCTTCAGGCACTCTATCAGATCTAATCCCTTGAATCTATTTTTCACTTCCACTGTATATTCATATAAGGGATGTCTCACTTCCTCTGTATAATCCCTTGAATCTATTTCTCACTTCCACTGTATAATCATATATATATATATATATATATATATATATATATACACACACACACAATGGAATATTATTCACACTTAAAAATGAAATAAATGTTGATCTGTGCTATGACAAGGATTAGCCTTGGGTATATTATGCTAAATGGATTAAAAACAGTCACAAAAAGACAAATACTGTATGATCCTACTTACATAAGTCACCTATAAAATTCATAGAAACAGAAATTATAAGGGTTGTTGTAACTATAACCCAGTTTTTAAAAAAAAGAAAAGAAATACAGGGTGGTTGCCAGGAGCTGAGAGGAGAGAAGAATGGGGTGTTAGTGTTCAATGGGTATGGAATTTCAGTTTTGCAAGATGAAATAATTTGGGAGCTTAGATGCACAGCAATGTAAATGTACTTAACACTATTGAAGTGTACACCTAAAAATGGTTAAGATGAAAAAGTTTATGTTTTGTACCTTTTAAATAAATTTTAAATCTAAAAATTACATAGTTGTATACACATGTTATACCACTGTTAATTTCCTTGCTTTGATAATATACTATGTTTATGTAAGAGGCAACCATATAATCTTTGCAATTTCCTGTGAATCTATAATTACTTTAAAGCAAAAAGGTTTTAAAATTTCTATTCTTGTGTTAAAACAATTAAGGAAGCTAGAGATTGTCAATTAAATCTCTTGGACCAGGATAACAGAACTTTATGGAGACAGAGATTAAACTGTTTAACCTCAGCCTGCCCATGGGGGGAACTTTAATCAGAAAGAAGCTCACAAACCGGAACCCAATTGGACCAAGTAACCCATGTAATTATTGACCTGGACTCTTGGGCCCCTGAATCAATAGAAATTGATAAGAGGCCAGACAAGAATTTCAGGCAAAGCATTATCAGAACTCGTGCTACAGCACGAGGAAATGAAAACAGGAGTCAAGACACTCAAGCTCACTATTTTATCTATTTTTAATCTCCTACAAAAATCCTGTGAGGAAACACTAAATGCTGGAGAGAGTGTGGAGAGAGGGGAACCCTCCTATATTGCTGGGGGAATGTAAATTGGTACAGCCACTGTGAAGAATAGTATGGAGATTCCTCAAAAGACTAAAATTAGAAGCAACAATCCCACTCCTGGGCATATATCCAGAGAAAAACATGATCCGAAAGGATACTTGCACCTAAATATTCATTGCAATACTGTTTATACCAGCCAAGATATGGAAGCAACCTAAATGTCCATTGACAGAGGAATGGATAAAAAAGATGTTGTACATGTATACAGTGGAATATTACTCAGCCATTAAAAAGGAGGAAATAATGCCATTTGCAGCATCAGGGATGGACCTATAGATTGTCATATTGAGTGAAGTAAGTAAGTCAGAGAAGGAGAAATATTGTATGACATCCCTTATATGTGTAATCTAAAAAGAAATTGATTCAAATAAATTTTCAAACCAGAAAGAGACTCACAGACTTAGAGAATGAACTTATGGTTGCCTGGGGGAAGGATGGGGGTGGAGGGAGAGTTAGGGAGCTTGGGATGGACAAGTACACACTGCTATATTTAAAATGGAGAAGCAACAAGGACCTACTGTATAGCACATGGAAATCTGCTCAATGTTATGTGGCAACCTGGATGGGAGGGTGCTGGGTGGAGAATGGATACATATATATGTATGGCTGAATCCCTTCAGTATTCACCTGAAACTATCACAACATTGTTTGTTAATCAGCTATATCCCAGTTCAAAATAAAAAGCTAAAATGTCCACAAAAAAAAAATCCTGTGAGGTACATATCATCAGCCCCCCCTCCAACTGTCTCCCAGCATCCCACATACCCCAGGTATCACTGAAGATAATTTACATGAAATTCATGAAAGTTCTACTCCCCAAAACTGATGGGAGCAGTAGCTTCAAAATCACTTCCTTCTCCTCCTCTTTGGATGGTGCAATTATCCTGCACATAGCTGTTCTCCTGGCACTGTTCCTATGACAACGGCTCTCTCAGATATTTTTCTGCCCATCCGTAGTACTCATGGCTCTTCTTGTTACCAAAGAAAATCATCAAATAAAGCCTTACGTCAAGGGTTTTGTTAACAGGAAATCTTTTGTTAATGGGGACTCTCAGAAAAGAGCTATGATGCTCCATCAACTGAGGCAGTAAATTGCTTTAAGCTGTTTCTGTTTAAATGTTATAAAGCCCCATACACACTCACTCTCTCCAGCACAATAATTGGGAACATGTACGATTAGATGTCATAGTTACTAGCACAATGCAAAGCAAAGAGTTTCATTCTGATTGATCTCTTTTAAAAAACTCATTTTTACAATGATGTTTCATTGTAATTGTCTGTTGCAATTTGCTTTACAATACCACAGTATGTAAACATTTGGAACTCTGTGTGCACAATTCGACTCTAATCTACACCCCAGGGATCAATGAACATATGAAGCGGCCTGATACAATAAATACCCTAAGAACTGGCCAGGTGGCATTCAAAAGTATTTTTGTCAAAAAAAAAAAAAAGGTGAAATTGTTAGTCGCTTAGTTACCCTGACTCTCTGCGACTCTGGGGACTGTAGCCTACCAGGCTCCTTTGCCCATGGAATTCTCCAGGCAAGAATACTGGAGTGGGTTGCCATTCCCTCCTCCAGGGAATCTTCCCAACCCAGGGATCCAACCCAGGCCTCCTGCATGGCAGGCAGATGCCTCACTGTCTGAGCCACCAGGAAAGCCCATATCACCACTAAAAACTTTATTATTTACTGTGTTAGAAAGACTTTCTAATTGGTGAAATCAGTGGAGTTTAAGTTATGAAATTGTTAGAAGATGGACATCTCCATCTTTGCAGGAACAAGGTAGAAATACCTGTCTGGGTCAGTAGTTCATACCAGGAGGACAGTTGGTATGGCCCTGTACCCCTCCCATCAATGGATGACCCCGTTCTCTGATCTGACTGAAAGGCCTGACCGCCCCCTCCATCAGAACACACCTGTCTTCATCTTGGGGAAAGTCTTTCATGGAGGTCCTGGTCATTGTGTCAAGGGTTGAAACAGAAAATACTAGAAGTAAACAGAGACTGTACAATTGTTTTATGCCTGTTTGCTACCCAATATTTGTTTGCTTAGAATGATATGGTCTGAAATGAATAACCAACAAGGCCCTACTGTATAACACACAGAACTCTGCTCAACAGTATGTAGCAGCTGGATGGGAGGGGAGTTGGGGGAGAATGGATACACATCTATATATGGCTGAGTCCCTTCACTGTTTACCTGAAACTATAACAACATTCTTAGTCAATTGGCTATGGTGGTGGTTTAGTTGCTAAGCCATGTCCGACTCTTGCAACCCCATGAACTATAGCTTGGCAGGCTCCTCTGTCCATGGGATTCTCCAGGCAAGAATACTGGAGTGGGGTGCCATTTCCTTCTCCAGGGGATCTTCCCAACCCAGGAATCAAACCCAAGTCTCCTGCATCGCAGGCAGATTCTTTAACAACTGAGCTATGAGGGAAGTCCTGTCTTCATATTGGCTATACCCCAATATAAAATAAAAAGTTAAAAAAAAAGAATAATATGGTCTGAAATGTACTTTTGCTACAACTATCTGGTAGAAAGGTGGCAAGTGATATTCCCTCTACTGGAGAGCTCTGATGAAGTTCAAAATTACCTGATATTCAGCAACGAAAAGTAACCGAGACTAAGTTGGTTCAAATTCTCATACTTCATTCTTCAACACACAGCTCATAAAATCTGAATACCTCAATTTCCCCTGCCAGACTGGTATTTGTTTTCGTTGACAGGCTCATTGATCTTTATACAAGTGCAGTCTACCGTCAGAATATTATCTTCAGGCAGTGTAGAAATGCTCTAGTGTCCATAATCACCATTTAGGTACTGAGTCATGAATCCTCATGCTAATTCCCAGACACTTTGTTTTCCTTTTTAAGACTATTTTTAGAGCAGTTTTTGTTCATATCAAAAGTGAATGGAAGGCATTGAGATTTCCCATTATCCTCTGTCCTCAATACATGCACAGACAGCGTCCCCCACTATCAACATTCCCCCCACAGTGGCACATTTGCTACAACTGGTAAACCTACACTGACACATCATTATCACACACAGTCTGCAGGTTGGCTCTAGGGTTCACTCTTGGTTTTGTACATTCTATGGGTTTTGACAAACATATAATTATATGTATCCATCATGATAGTATCATACAGAGTAGTTTCAATGACCTAAAAGTCTTCTGTATTCCACCTGTTTATGCTTCCCTCCCTCTGCCAACCCCCCGGAACCACTGATCTTTTTATAAATGATATACATTTATCTCTTCTCTCCCTACCATCTCCCTAAAGAGCCCTCCTATCCCCATCTGAGCTTCCAAATCCGCTTGCATATACTTGTATTACAACACATCTGACATTGTTCCTGTTATTTTCACTAAGACACCCCCAAGACTATGAGTTTTTAAGTAAGGTTTTTCATTCATATTCATCAGCCTTTCTCCCAGGACAGGGTCTGGGATGTGGTCGGAATGCAATAACTGCTTGGTGAGTGAGTGAGAAAGTGACTCCTGGAAGTTAACACTTATTCCCTTTATGGTTTTGGAATCATTCCTCTACCAGCAGCACTTGTGATTTCCCAAATGAAGTTTTACATGCCTAGGAGTCTGACATGATCAGTCACCACAGGAAAAGCTTGATTTCCCTTCAAAAGAGATGCAACTTTCACTCTCTAAGGACTTTCCTCTGTGGAACAGTCAACATGCAGATCAAATAAGAAGTAAAGAAACAAAGCACCTTTAACAGTTCCGTGAAGTACGGAAAGCAGATTGTAAAGTCTCAACATCTCATCATAATGTCCTGAAATGGAAAGTCCCTGTGGCTGTTTGGTAAGCCAGCGCAGGGCTTTCTTCATCCCAACTTATAGACACCTTTTGAGGCAGAGAATGGATATCAAGAAAACCAATGGCTGGAGTGCCTCGTATTGTTAGGCCAGTAGTGGATGGACAAAATGGCCAGAAGGATTCCTCATTGCATAAACATACTTGGGAAACATCCTTTAGGAAAGAATGTCAGGAACATTCTGGAAGGTTTATGTCTGAAATATGTCAGAGACTGGAAAAAACAAAGGTTGGAAACTGCTTTTGATTTTAGACCATGCAACCCCAAGCACAGAACTGCTTGACCTAATTTCTGGTTCCACAAACAGCTTTGGGGAAATCGTCATTACTTTACCCTAGCTTTCCCAGAACAAGAACCAAACATCCCTGAGGACACCAAGTGACATACCACCCCACCACCAAGCTGGCACTGGCGAAGAGGTAGGCTATTTGCAGAGAGCACGCCGCCTCTGCTGTGAGTGGGCAGTGAAGCACCAGAGAGATGCGTGCTGCCTGCCTGGAGACAGGGTTGCTAGGTGCCTCTGAAGTAGTGAGACCAAGAGGTGTGCATTATTTCCCCCACACTTCTGATTTTACCCAGTGACAGCGGGAGCCTGGAAACAACAGGAAAGAATAGTGCCTGTGATGTCAGAAATAATGGCCAGCCAAGTGCCCTGTGGGGCAGAAGGAGCAGTGTTGAAGCTTTTATCAAGAGCCGGAGAAAAAACGTAATGTGATTTGGTTTCACCATAATTGCTTAAGCAGCCTGGGTGAGAACTAATTATGAGTTCTTCTGGCTCCAAAGAAACCCCACCTCTTCCTTCTCCAGGATGGTACTAAAATATCAGCATTGCATCACCAGAAATCACTCCCATTGGCGGCCTTTCTTAAGGAAAGCCGTGTGCTCCGTTTCTCTGAAAGCCACTGGAATCTGAATAGACCCAGGAATTTATATCTTTCCAAGGCAAATAAAATATTCCTGGCACTTCCTTGTCACTTGAAAGCTCCTAGAGTGCTTGCCTATGATTATGTCATAGAGGAAGTATTGTTTTTAAAATGTGGGAGTGATGAAATGCAGACAAGGAAATGAAGGGACAAGTTATAGGCCCTTCGTCACCACAACAGCCCTGCCACTGTGAGACTCCGGGTAAGTCCTGGGTTTCAGAACCAAGCTGTTCACTGGTGATATTTGGGGGCTCTCCCTGGGCTCTAGCGGGCTTCCCTGGTGGCTCAGTCAGTAAAGAATCTGCCTGCAATGCAGGAGACCAGGGTTCGATTCCTGGGTAGGGGAGATCCCCTGGAGAAGGGACTAGCAACCCACCCCAGTATTCTTGCCTAGGAAACGCCATGGACAGAGGAGCGTGGGGGGCTACAGTCCATGGGGTCACAAGACTTGGGCATGACTTAACAACTAAAACAGCAACTGGGCTCTAATGGCCCTAAGGAGTAAAAGACTTTTGCTCAGAAAGTCGGTCACTTAATTCTCAAAAGAGCAGAGGTAACACTGAAAATCAACTTGTGTTCATCCAAGTGAATAGTCCAAACTGCAAAACTAGATGCAAGCAAAGTAATACTGCTATAATGTGATTGTTTGGAATCTTTGTGAGTTCTGAGAATGAGGCAAGTAGATATACAGCAGGAAAAAAAACATGAGTTCAAATCCGAGGTTCAATCTGGGTTCAAACCCTAACTCCAATGCTTACTGGCTGTACATAAGTTATTTGCCTTTTCGGAATGTCAGGTTCAACTGAGAAAAGAGGTAAAATGATCAGTTCCTATGTAAGGATGAGAAAAAGTGTCTGCACTGCACTTGGAACACAGGTTGTGCACAGGAAATGGCAGCTCGTGTCACAATTCTCTCTTCCTCGACGAGAAAGCCTAAGCTGAGTGCCTCATACCCAGGCGGCACTGCTGGGGTGACAGATACAAATACCAAATATGACTTCTTTTCTGAACCATCACAATGCAGCTAGTTGGGAGGCAGAAGGGGTGTGAGGATGGAAACAAGAACAACAACACAACACTATAGTATTAGATACTACAGATCTTCCCCAGCTTAGGATGGGGCTAAGTCCCAATAGTTAGTTGCTCAGTCGTGTCCAACTCTTTGTGACCCCGTGGACTAAGGTCTGCCAGGAGCCTCTGTCCGTGGAATTTTCCAAGCAAGAACACCGGAGTGGGTTGCCATTTCCTTCTCCAAGGGATCTTCCCAACCTAGGGATTGAACCCGGGTCTCCAGCATTGCAGGCAGACTCTTTACCATCTGAGCCAGCAGGGAAGCCCAAGTAAACCCTGTATAAATCAGAAACATCCTAAGTCAAAAACGCATCTAACATATCAAGCCTGTGAACACCGTAGCTTAGCCTAGGCTACCTTAACCGTGTTCAGAACACATCAGTCTACAGTTGGGCAGAATCATCTCACACGAAACCTATTTTATAATACAGTGCTGAGTATCTCATGGGCTTTATTGAATATGGTACTGAAAGTGAAAAACAATGGTTGTAAGGTTACTAAACGGTTCTCTGTGTCAGCTGTTTACCTTTCGACCACGTGGCTGACTGGGAGCTGTGGCTCACTGTGGCTGCCTAGCATCACAAGAGAGTATTGTACTACATATGGATGGTCCGGGAAAAGATTCAAAGGAGTGTTTCTACTGAATGAGTATCACTTTCACACTATTGAAAAGTCAAAAAAATTGTAAGTTGAAATCACAGTAAATCAGGGACTGTCTGTCAGGGGTGTAGCGCAAATTCGAGGCAGGGGAGAAGCTTAGGGAAAAGGAAGAATAATGCAAGTAGAGTGATAAGTTCAATCACTTGAACAGAAAAGCAAACCCAAGTGGGATTTACCCACCACTAAGGTTCACACAGAAGCGAAACTGTAGATGTAACAAAGACAGAAGGGCAATCCTCTGAGAAGAGGCTCATTTAAGCACCCAAAGGATATCTGAGCAAAAGTCAACTTTGGCTGCTTATTCACCAAGGCATCATTCTCAAAGAAGACGGGAGCCCTTTGGAAGCTCTAAGCATGGACCTTGACTGAGCTCACCTGTGGTAGACAGGAGATGAGTTACCAACTTTATTCTGCAAGAAAAGTTAGGAAATGAGGAGCAGAAATAAATCATCCAACTCCATAAAAAGTCCAAACTGAAATACAGTTTAACATGTGGTGTTTCATAAAATTAAATGGCTGACTCTACCCATGATTCTGCTGTTCTCCCTTGTCATATATATCTTTAAATATGTAATAGAGTTATGCCCAACTCCATAAAAATGGATAAACAATACACAGCACTTTATTTTCTATAAGCCTTAGTAATTTGAATCTGAACCCTCCAGGAAAATCCAGTCTTTATGCTTGACCACCCACTTATTGGGAAAAGAGGAAGAAAACACAATAGCATTGATTGTGTATTTAAGTCACACCCAGGCTTACTATTGTGTACAGATTTGCCTAAATACCATGTGAACTTGTGGAGAAGGCAATGGCAACCCACTCCAGTACTCTTGCCTGGAAAATCCAGTGGATGGAGGAGTCTGGTAGGCTGCAGTCCATGGGGTTGCTAAGAGTCAGACACAACTGAGTGACTTCACTTCCACTTTTCACCTGCATACTTCCACTTTTCACTTGCGTGCATTGGAGAAGGAAATGGCAACCCACTCCGGTGTTCTTGCCTAGAGCATCCCAGGGACGGAGGAGCCTGGTGGGCTGCCATCATCTATGGGGTCACACAGAGTCGGACATGACTGAAGCGACTTAGCAGCAGCAGCAGCAGCAGCATGTGAACCTGAATATAAATGATATTTTCTCCAAAAACTATTCCACAGACATAAAATGGGTTACCTTATATTGGGTTAGCCAAAAAGTTCATTCAGGTTTTTTCCATAAGATGTTGCAGAAAAATCCTAATGAACTTGTTGGCCAACCCAATATTTAAGCCTTTACAAAGTTAATTATCCTGATTCAATCTCAATAGTGGAAGTTTAAAATGCTTACTGAAGTCAGCTGACGAAGTTGGTTAAAAAAAAGAGGAGGCAAAATATTTCACACAGACTTGAAGTTATTCCTTGAGGTAGGAATTGTAAATTATAACAGTTGGAGTATGTTGCAAATAATAATTTAAAAAATCAACTTTAAAAAGTAGTATAGTAAGTGATTAGTTTATAAAGACAATAAATGTAGATCTGCTGGTATAAACTGTTTGGTATATGAATGTCTGTGTCTCTCCAAAATTTATATGTTGAAATCCTTACCCCCAATGTGATTACATAGGTAGGAGCTTTGTGAATCAACAAATTCATGAGGATGGAACTCTCATGAATGGGAATAGTGTCCTTACCAAACATCAAATCTTCCAGAACCTTGATCTTAGACTTCCCAGTCTCCATAACTGTGAGATATGAATGTTGGTTGTTGAAGGCACTTGGTCCATGGTAGTTTTGTTATATCAGCCTGAATAGATTAAGACAACTCATATGTGAAATAAACCAAACGTGGAGTAAATACGAACCACTGAATGTGTTCATTTGTTTTTTATACTTTTCAGAAACCCTATTAAGACATGGTAAAGAATTTTTTAAGACATCCAATCACAAGGACAAAGAATGGGGAAACACACAACAGCATCAAAATTTGAAAGCCTGGAAGGTTAATGAAAGATCGATAAATGTACCAGTTCCAAGAGTACTAGGTCCCAAAATGATGATACAAAAGCTGTGAGGCATTGATTACGCGTGAGTCTTTGGGAATTTGTACACTGGGCAGCTATGGAAGTAGGATTGAAGGTAGAGAAAAAAATCAGTATCAGAGTCTCAAACCCCTATTCACCCCCAACAAAACCTAGAAGTTTCTTTTTGGAAAACCTAAAACAGGGCTCTGGGAGAGTTGGAGAACTGCAATACCAAGCAGTAAATTAAAAAATATGTGGATATTGGCATTTTGGAACAAAACTCCTCCTTGCCCCTACTCCTCTTTCTTTACCTGGCTCTCAGAATGCTAGCATTCAAGCCTAAGCCTTTCAGAAAGGAGTTCAAAACTCTTTCTCTAATGAACCCAGCCCAATTCACTACAAAAAAAAATTGAAAGGGGAAGCCTAGACCTACATTGTCCAATGCAGTAGTCACTAGCCACTTGTAGTGATTTACAGTAAAACTCAGTCGTGTTGTGTCTGACTCTTTACAACCCCATGGACAGAGGAGCCAGGTGGGCTACGGCCCATGGGGATTCTCCAGGCAAGAATACTGGAGAGGGTTGCCATGCCCTTCTCCAGGGGATCTTCCCAACCCAGGGATCGAACCCAGGTCTCCTGCACTGCAGGCAGATTCTTTACCATCTGAGACCCCAGGCCCAAGAATACTAGAATGGGTAGCCTATCCTTTCTCCAGGGGATCTTCCTGACCCAAGAGTTGAACAGGGGACTCCTGCATGGCAGGCATATTCTTTACCAGCTGAGCTACCAGGGAAGCCAGTAAAACTTAAATTAATTAAATCACATAAAATTAAAGCATTATTTCCTCAGTTGCACTAGCCACATTTCAAGTGCAACAGATGTATGACTATTGGTTATGAGACAGACAGCATGTCCATCATCACATAAAGTTATATTAGCACTAGTCTTGGCAAATCTTCATACAGCAGAGTCAACAGTCTCCACCCTCACACGCTGTGTGCCACGCTCTCAACTACGTGCAAACATGAAGGATTGCCAGATGTCTAAGACCTCTTTTAACACACACACACACACACACACAAAGAGACCTGAGTTACAGTTTAAGTAAACTGGAAGAACCAAAGAAAATACACAGAGAAGAAACATATTATCTTTGATATCTTCATGGAGGTAAGGTTCAGTTCAGTTCAGTCACTCAGTCGTGTCCAACTCTTTGCAACCCCATGAACTGCAGCACATCAGGCCTCCCTGTCAATCACCAACTCCCGGAATTTACCCAAACTCATGTCCACTGAGTCGGTGATGCCATCCAGCCATCTCATCCTCTGTTGTCCCCTTCTCCTCCTGCTCTCAATCTTTCCCAGCATCAGGGTCTTTTCCAATGAGTCAGCTCTTCACATTAGGTGGCCAAAGTATTGCAGCTTCAGCTAAAACATCAGTCCTTCCAATGAAAGCTCAGGACTGATCTCCTTTAGGATGGACTTATTGGATCTCCTTGCACTCAGTCCAAGAGACTCTCAAAAGTCTTCTCCAACACCACAGTTCAAAATCATCAATTCTTCGGTGCTCAGCTTTCTTCACAGTCCAACTCTCACATCCATACATGACCACTGGAGAAACCATAGCCTTGACTAGATGGACCTTTGTTGACAAAGTAATGTCTCTCCTTTTTAATATACTGTCTAGGTTGGTCATAACTTTCCTTCCAAGGAGTAAGTGTCTTTTAATTTCATGACTGCAATCACCATCTGCAGTGATTTTGGAGCCCAAAAAAATAAAATCAGCCACTGTTTCCCCATCTATTTGCCATGAAGTGATGGGACCAGATGCCATGATCTTAGTTTTCTGAATGTTGAGCTTTAAGCCAACTTTTCAACTCTCCTCTTTCACTTTCATCGAGAGACTCTTTAGTTCTTCTTCACTTTCTGCCATAAGGGTGGTGTCATCTGCGTATCTGAGGTTATTGATATTTTTCCCTGCAATCTTGATTCCAGAGTGTGCTTCTTCCAGCCCGGCGTTTCTCATGATGTACTCTGCATATAAGTTAAATAAGCAGGGTGACAATATACAGCCTTGACCCACTCCTTTTCCTATTTGGAACCAGTCTGTTGTTCCATGTCCAGTTCTAACTGTTGCTTCCTGACCTGCATACAGGTTTCTCAAGAGGCAGGTCAGGTGGTCTGGTATTCCCTTCTCTTTCAGAATTTTCCACAGTTTATTGTGATCCACACAGTCAAAGGCTTTGGCATAGTCAATAAAGCAGAAATAGATGGTTTTCTGGAACTCTCTTGCTTTTTCGATGACCCAGCAGATGTTGGCAATTTGATCTCGGGTTCCTCTGCCTTTTCTAAAACCAGCTTGAACATCTGGAAGTTCACAATTCACGTATTGCTGAAGCCTGGCTTGGAGAATTTTGAGCATTACTTTACTAGCATGTGAGGTAAGGTAGTTTGTTGTAAAAAAAAGAAAATCAATACATACAAATAGAAGATATTAGATATTTAAAAAAATACAATGACAGAGTACTTTGATGGTGGTACAGTGGATAAAAATCCACCTGACAATGGAGGGGACGTGGGTTTGATCCCTGGTCCAGGGAGGATTCTACCTGCCTCAGAGCTACTATTGGAGAAGGCAGTGGCACCCCACTCCAGTATTCTTGCTTGGAAAATCCCTATGGACGGAGGAGCCTGGTGGGCTACAGTTCATGGGGTGGCGAAGAGTCGGAAACGGCTGAGCGACTTAACTTTCACTTTTCACTTTCATGAACTGGAGAAAGAAATGGCAACCCACTCCAGTGTTCTTGCCTGGAGAATCCCAGGGGCGGGGGAGCCTGGTGGGCTGCTGTCTATGGGGTCGCACAGAGTCGGACCTGACTGAAGCAACTTAGCAGCAGCAGCAGCAGCAGAGCAACTAAGTCTATGAGCCACAACTCCTGAAGTCTGCATGCTCTAGGGCCCGTGAGACACAGCTCAGGAGCCCAAGTGCTGCAGCTACTGAAGCCCCTGCGCCTAGAGCCTGCGCTCTACAACAGGAGAAGCCCACGCACCACAACTAGAGGGTAGTCCCCACTGTCCACAACTAGAGTAAGCCCGCTCAGCAACGGCCAAAAATAAAATAAATATTTTTTAAAATGCAATGACATAAATTACAAACTTAATAGACATGTTATAGAAGATAAAATTGGAGAAACTGCTCAGAAAACAGACTGGAAAATAGAAAATGATCAGAAAAGTAGAGGATAATTTCTTAAGTTCAACATTCACATAAAAGGAGCTCCCAAGAAACCAAACAGAGAAAATGAGGGGAAATAATTATTTACGAAGCATTTCAAGTGAATTTCCCAGAGTGGAATGACCTAAGTATCCAGACGGAGAGAGAATCCAGAATACCCAGATAATGGTTGAAAATAAACCACACCAAAGTCACCTCCCCATGAAATCTTAAAATACTGAGACAGAGGCAAGCCTCGGGTGGAGGCAGGGGGTTGGTCACTTAAAAGCATAGAGACTCTGAATAGTTTCACATTTTTCAGCTGTACACTATAGGTACAAGAGAAGTGCCATAAAAAAATCTGAAGGAAAATATTTCTCAACACAGATGTCTATATCCAGCCAATATATCAATTAAGTATGAGGGAAGAATAAAGGCATTTTCAGACATCCAGGGTATCCAATTGTTTTACATCACCTGCACCTTCTCTCAGACAGCCACTTACAAGCTGTGCTTCCTTAAAGTCAGTGGATAAATTTTGTTTTAAGAAAAGGAAGCTGTGAGACCATACAGAGGTGGAGAAGTGGAGGGAGTCAGAGAAGCCTGGTCATAAGCAATTCAGTGACCACAGGTATGTGAGGACTCTAAGAACAGTCTTTTCAGATGAGGGCAGGTTAGCATGCCTCAGGAACGAATGCTTCAGGGATATACAACATCACAATACTGGACATGTCTGATACATCAGGAGATTTAAGCAATTGGCAGAACATTTCCATTAACCATGCATAGGAAACTATTGTTTTTTTTAATTAAAGGGTAATTTTTTAATCCAGAGAAAATACAATTGTGAATCAGAGAAACAATCATGCTTATATAAGCCACTGTATTCTATAAGGCATAGCTGTGAATAACATTTACATCATCATCATAATGCAATAATTTTGCTCTGTCACAAAGTATGAAATAACTATACTAGACAGACGGGGAGCAAAAAGGAATGCATGTACTGGGGTGGGGTGAAAGTATAAGGACTAAAGAAAGCTCATCTTCCAAAATGAGATATGTTAATATTAATTTGCTGTTGTTATAATGTTATAGTGTTAGTTGCTCAGTCATGTCTGACTCTTTGTGATCCCATGGAATGTAGCCTGCCAGGTTCCTCT
Organism: Dama dama; assembly: GCF_033118175.1. Taxonomy (NCBI): domain Eukaryota; kingdom Metazoa; phylum Chordata; class Mammalia; order Artiodactyla; family Cervidae; genus Dama; species Dama dama. The sequence goes on from NC_083711.1 coordinate 24,751,158, forward strand.
GCCCATGGGATTTCCCAGGCAAGAACACTGGAGTGGGTTGCCATTTCCTTCTCTAGGGGATCTTCCCAACCCAAGAATCAAACCCAGGTCTCCTGCATTGGCATGTGGATTCTTTACCACTAAGCCACCTTGGAAGCCCATTAATTTTAATAGATAATGACTAAAAAAAAAAAAATCAATAATGGAAATATTAGTATATAACTTAGAAAAAATAAGATCATATACCTAAGGGGAAAAACAGAACAAAACAAATAAAAGATTTGATGACTTCCCTGGTGGTCCAGTGGCTGAGACTCTGCATTCCCAATGTAGGGGGTCCAGGTTTGACCCCTGGTTGGGGAACTAGATCTCACATGCTGTAACTAAGCCAAAATGAATAAATAAATAATCAGGACTTCCCTGGTGGTCCAGTGGTTAAGATTGCATTTTTACTGCAGGGCCGCAAGTTCAATCCGTAGTTGGGGAACTAAGATTCCACATGTCCTATGATGTAGAAAAGAAAAAAAAAAAGTGTTGAAAATGGTTGCTTCTGGATATTGAGGCTCACCAAGGGCTGTCCCAAAGCTTGCTAAAATGGCATACTGATTATTCTGAATTAAAGTTACTTAAGAAACAACTGGTGGGAAATAAGATATAAAAAGCCACTCTGACTCCCCTCTGTCCTGCTGAAAATGAGAAATAAATCTCTCATGTGAAGGAATCCTCCCTGTAACAGGAGGATAGAAAGTATCCTTATCGCAAGAGTTAGGGAATTCAAGGCTAAGAAAGCTGTATAAGTAATTTTGTTACTTACTTTATTAGCTTGCTACCCCAAGTACAAGCTCTTTTTTGTTAAATTTTCACAAGCAATATTTTCTTTGTCTAAAATAAAACTAACAGAAGAGGAAGATGAAGAAGAATTAACTACATGAGACTGAGTGTACTAAGGAAGATGATTATAATGTTTTATAATTTTTTTCACTTGAAACGTTGCTAATTTTCAAAAGATGTTTTGTTTCTCCAGATTTAAGAAAAACTTCTCCTTTATCTAACTTAGAGCATATTTGTTCTCTTTTAGCAACTTAGAGCAGTTTGATAAATTTTATTTTCGTAAGCAGAATAGAAATGTTTATCATTTTTCTCCTTGACTGATCCCTCTGGAACTCAAAAAACTCACAGTGACTATTCTTATTTTCATGGCAGTACAGTTGCTTCCATAAGTTCAATAAGAATCTACTCTTCTTGTAACAGGACACAATTGGAAACACTGATTTTATTGCCAAGGCTTTAGCTGGAATTTCACATTTGAGAATGAACATAGATTCAGATATGACCAGAAAGCTTTGAGGAACTAAGATTGACTTTATGGAGCCAATAAAGTCCCTTGGAAAATCAGCCCGGTACCTTGCTTACAGGTTTCCCAGAAACCTTACTAGGTATGTAAGGAAGATCAGTTCCCAGGCAGGCCCAGGAATCTCAGGATATTTGGGGGACCTCAAGAAGAAAGGAATTCACTCAAATCTATCAGTATTGCAGGTGATATCTGATGGCAAATGTCTGACTTGACTTCTTAGCCCTGAGAAGCTATTAAAAGTTTGCTCTGGGACTTCTTTGGTGGTCCATTGGTTGGGAATCTGCCTGCCAATGCAGGGGACGTGGGTTTGATCCCTGGTCTGGGAAGATTCCACATGCGGAGGGGCAGCGGAGCCCATGTGCCACAACTACTGAGCCTATGTGCAAAAGCTACTGAAGCCCTTGTACCTAGAGCCTGTATCCCACGAGAGAAACCACCGCAGTGAGAAGCCCACGCAGCATGACTAGAGAGTAGCTCCTGCTTGCCACAACTAGAGAAAGCCTGTGCGCAGCAAAAAAGACCCAGCGCAGACACCCCCCCAAGAAATAATTAACTAATTGATTTTTTAAAACGTCCGATCCGAAGATTCCTTATGAAAAGTTCCAGCAAAACAGATTTTTTAAAAACCTGTAGAGTAATCACTGTTCTTGCAGAACTCATATAAATAACCATGTCAAATGTATTAAATCTGGACTTATTTTGCAAACAAATTAGTCTTAAAGGCTATCTTTGGTAAAAGTATAAGTGATTTTAGAGAGAAAAATTATGTTTCAGTGGAAGCTGCTATAAAACATACTTGCAGATATCAGATTCTAGTCTTACTAATTGTCTTCAATATTTTGTTTTCTACCTATTAACTGGATGAAATCTTTAATTCTTCTGGTATCCTCCAATATCTGGCTACAACTCTTGAAACAGGTTTCAATTTTTTCCTCCCATCCTTTTGACTTGGAATGATTGCCTAAGATTGTCCTTTTTCCTGAAGCCCTGCAGATCGAAGCTAGATGACTTGATATAAACTTCAAAGAAATCACAGAAATTGCTCATATTTTTAAGCAATCTTCTTCATGCCTGTTGTGCAGTCTGCTCAGAAAGTTTCCCCTAATACTCGATAAGATCATAAGAGACATTTCAAACTGCAAAAGATGCTTCAACTTTTGACATCTAGAAATCTCCTTGACTAGCTGCCTCCTGGGCTCAGAAACTGACTTATAGTTGGCTCCAATCATTAACCTCTGCTTTTCTTTGTTTCCATAGATACATCTCTTCTCAAATACCCCATTGCTTGTGCAGTGTAGGCCTGACTTTGGGAGGCCACTTGTTTCACCATCTCCTGAAATGAGTTTAACTAAACTGACCTATGCTCAGGACTAAGAACCTGATTCAATAACAGAACAATCCATCAGCTCAGCTTTTAATATGTGAAACTTCCAGGGAAGTCTTAGAGGAGAAAACTGTGGGGGCTCAAGGCAAGCTACCCTCAAAGATACCAAAATGACATATCAATTATTTCAAATTAAGGTCACTTGAGAAACAACTGGCAGAAAAAAAAAGTGATATTAAAACACTGACCCTCCTCTTCCCCCTGAAAGTGAGAAAGAAGTCTCCCATGTAAAGGTATCTTCTATATACCAAGGAGGATAGAAAACATCCTCAACACCAAAAGTTAGGGAATTCAAGACTAAGAAAGTTATATACCCAGAGGGATTGGGTGGAGAGGGAGGTGGGAGGGGGGATCGGGATGGGGAATACATGTAAATCCATGGCTGATTCACGTCAATGTATGATAAACACCACTACAATATTGTAAAGTAATTAGCCTCCAACTAATAAAAATAAATGGAAAAAAAATTTAAAAAAAAGAAAGTTATACAAACAAACTTTATTACTTCTTCATTTGTCTGCTAGAACTGTTGTTTTGTTAAATCTTCACAAATAATTGTTTCCTCTGTGTAAAGATGATGTATAAACAGCCTGCTTTGATCACTTTGGGGATCCTATTTCTGTGAGACCTCCACACCTATGAATTAATTTTTTTTCTTCTGGTTAATCTGTCTTGTGTCAATTTAATTATTAGAGCAGCCAAAAGACCTCAAAAAGGTTAGTAGGGAAAACTTCCCCTCCCATGGGTAAAGAGAAGTAGATGAGAGAGACTAAATTTTTCTTTGCACATTCCTGTTGAGTTAGTTTACTCTGTAAAGTGTGTGCACCTATAACTTTCATTTTTAAAAAAATGAGGAGAAAAGGGTACAAGGGGAAAAAACCCAAAGCTTCATGCCAATGACAGGATCATGACCCCCAGTGTCTTCCCTTCTAAGCCTCCCCTAGGTTTTCTGTTTAATGTCACAATTCCTGCCTCCAAATCTTTCTACTCAATTTCCCTATGGCCCCTCCCACATCTTACCTGCTTGTATTTCTTGCTAAGAATTATGAATCTAGTACTTTTAAACAATTCTATATACTCAATCTACATCTCTAATTATGACAAAGTTTTTGAGAACTGAAAGTATGTCTTGTTCTTCGTTGAAAACCTAACACCTGATTCCATTCTTGCAATGGTGTGGAGACACATAGGTATTTCTTAGTAATTATTTATTGAACATATATTATGTGATACAGTCACTTTACACATGTCATCTAATTTCATGCTAGAACAACTCTGCAAGAGGGGTTTAATAATTGTCATTTTACAGATGAAGAGGGAAAAAGAGGAAAGGCAATAAAAATTTCACCACAACTCTGAGTGTAAGAAATATCACATTTCTTCAGATTAAACTGCTTAAAGAAAGTAGCTATCGGCTGGGCAGGAAATTCTATTTCAGTCATTTCTGGACTCCCTTCCTCCACTCCTGTTTCCAGGTGATGCAGAGGTTGCGGGTGAGGACTGTCTTCTGCAATCTGAAATACTGAAGGAAGGCTGTGGTCCCCACTGATAGGCTTGCTGTCCAGGACACTGGATAATCTTGACCTAGAGTTCCTATCATCTCCATTCCCAAGGCAGTGGCTCCTAGAGACGTTCCTCCCTAGAATCTGCTAGGAACCCACTCACTGAGAGTTAACAAGTAGGCCAGGGGTGGGTTACCTCTTTTGAAAACCACCCAAATCTATCTCCTTCTGCTGTTTCAAGGAATTACTGCCAGTATTCAGTTCTCTTTTCATTCCCAGCACCCCTCAAAAGCCGTTATCTTTCCTCTCTTCCACTCTAGGTGTTGGGGCATAATCCCCTCAATGATTATACTTTTCCAATTCCACTCCCCCCCACCCCCCCCACAAAGAAATGCACACAAAGAATGAAGCTAGCCTCTGGCAACATCTGCTTTATATCAGCAACCCAAGGCCCCTGGGGCAAAGGAACACAATGGCTTGGCTACTTTCTTGGAATGGGAAGGGGAAAAAAAAACCCTTAGCAGTGAAAACAAAGGGCAATTTTTTTTTTTTTTTTTTTTTGGTAGAGAAAAACAAATCCTGCCTCCAATAGAAACACACATACATCTATAATATGAACATAGAAAAATATTTATACAATTATATCTCTAACATACACAGTTGAATGAATGCCTGTGGGAAAAGGAGATTTTCACTGGAAAAGCAGTAGCTTTTATTAGAAGGACCTGTCTTGTCCTCTAGTCTTCTACTATTGCTTTTGAACCACATTCCAAACCCAAGGAAAGAACATGTTTATAAAATTGCAAAGGTCAAGGCCAGTAATGGAAATTGATTTTACATGCTCAGTGGAGTGTTTTTAAAACCATGGAACCATCTAAGGAAAAAGAAAAAACCTATTTAATTACCTGACAGTCCATTAAAAAGGCTCTGCAATTGTCTACCTTTCCTGAACCAACTTAACATAAATCCCTCCCATTAAAAAAAGCACTTCTTAGAATTACAGAGAACGTGCCCTTCTGAAGAGGTGAAAACTCCAGAGGATGAACTCAAACCAAGAATAATGATTCCTACATTGAAGACAAGCTGCTTCCTTTAAATGTTATAATGGGGCAGAAATTTTCACTGGAAGCTCCTGCCCAATACCTGAGTAGTTGATCCCTTTGAACTTGGTATTTTTCTCCCTTCATTCTCTGTTTGATGAGATGATAAGGAAGAAATCAATAGCCTTTGCTAAAGGAGCAATTATGGTGCATTTTTTGCCTTGATTCTTTTTGAATTTTAGTCTATCTTGATGCACACTAAAAATCTTTTCTCCATTTTTCAAAGCAAATTCATGATCAATTGAAAAATGATTTTACTATTATTAACAATGGACTGCTTTTTAAATTCTTACCACTTGAGATTTGAGATAGAAAATAGAGAATAAAGTGATTATGTAAATTAGATTTAAGGAGCTGTGTCTCTGAATAATTACTTGGCTATACAAGCAATTGTGCCTTCCTTGATAGGTCAGTGCTCAAATGAGTCTCCTGGGACAACTATTCTCCAGGTAGGGAGGCTGGGCTACAAGTCCTTCTAAAGATCACTATGTTCATTAGATCATTAATTTAATTAATTCCACTTAATTAAAGTTCTTGCATAAGTGTGTAGTCAAGCACTATTGTCTAGAGTTTTAGCAGTCTTTCTATAAAGCCATAATTAATTAATTATACATTAACTATATAGCATCTATTCTTGGACAGTAACTTGGAAACCATGATTAATGGTTTATGCTACTACTGCTGGTTTGAAACAAATTATATTTCAGATTGATATATAGTGTCCTCTCCCCATACTAACAAGACTTCAGTGTATCATAACTATTATTTTAAGGTAGGTACACATAAGGAGTATGTCAAGGCTGTATATTGTCACCCTGCTTATTTAACTTATATGCAGAGTACATCATGAGAAATGCTGGGCTGGAGGAAGCAGAAGCTGGAATCAAGACTGCCAGGAGAAATATCAATAACCTCAGATATGCAGATGACACCACCCTTATGGCAGAAAGTGAAGAACTAAAGAGCCTCTTGATGAAAGTGAAAGAGGAACATGAAAAAGTTGGCTTAAAGCTCAGCATTCAGAAAACTAAGATCATGGCATCTGGTCCCATCACTTCATGGCAAATAGATGGGGAAACAGTTGAAACAGTGGCTGGCTTTATTTTTGGGGGCTCCAAAATCACTGCAGATGATGACTGCAGCCATGAAATTAAAAGATGTTTACCCCTTGGAAGGAAAGTTATGACCAACCTAGATAGCATATTAAAAAGCAGAGTCACTACTTTGTCAACAAAGGTCCATCTAGTCAAGGCTATGGTTTTTCCAGTAGTCATGTATGGATGTGAGAGTTGAACTATAAGGAAAGCTGAGCACAGAAGAACTGATTCTTTTGAACTGTGGTGTTGGAGAAGACTCTTGAGAGTCCCTTGGACTGCAAGGAGATCCAACCAGTCCATCCCAAAGGAGATCAGTCCTGGGTGTTTACTGGAAGGACTGATGCTGAAGCTGAAACTCCAGTACTTTGGCCACCTGATGCAAAATGCTGACTCATTTGAAAAGACCCTGATGCTGGGAAAGATTGAGGGCAGGAGGAGAAGGGGACGACAGAGGATGAGATGGTTGGATGGCATTGCTGACTCAATGGACATAGGTTTGGGTGGACTCTTGGAGTTGGTGATGAACAGGGAGGCCTGGCGTGCTGCGGTTCAAGGGGTCCAAAGAGTTGGACACAACTGAGCGACTGAACTGAACTGAACTGAATTTATCTAAGACTGGGGTTCCCGGGTGGTGCAGTGGTAAAGAATCCACATGCCGATGCAGGAGATGCGAGTTCACTCCTTGGGTCGGGAAGATCCCCTGGAGAAGGAAATGGCAGCTCGCTCCAGTACTCTCGCCTAGAAAATCCCATGGACAGAGGAGCCTGGTGGGCTACAGTCCATAGGGTTGCAAAGAGTTGGACACGACTTAACAACTGAGCATGCACTCATCTAAGATGACTCCTCCTATCTTGTTTAAGCGAAATTTACCTTTCATCTGATTCCTTCCCTTGCAGCCCAGTTCAGTGACAGTTGCTTGCTTCAGCTGGTCTTAAACCTGCGAGAGAGTTGCCATTTTTCTTCTTTCAGACTGATTTCCAGATGTGTTTTTTTTTTAATAAACTTCAATAAATCCTATTTTTCTTTTGAAATTCATTTATTTGTTTCTATGAGTCCCATCTCAGATGATTAACTATGACCTCCCATAAGGTTCTGAATTACTAGGTTTTTAAGTTTTCTTTTCCATCTATGGTCGGCTAATAAATGAGAACACAAAATATATCCATGCCCTAATCCCTGCAACCTGTAAATGCTATGTTATTTGGAGAAGAATCTGCTGTCCTTAAATTAAGGATTTTGAGATAGGAGCTTGTCCTAAATCATCTGGGTGAATCCTCAGTACTGTCACAGGTGTGTAGCTGAGCAGGGTCTGTGTGTAACAGACCCCTCCTCTGTCGGAGCTTCTCTCTGAAGCATCAAGATAACAGTATCTGGTGCATATTTCCTGAGCTATCTTACAGGTGCTAAAACTCCCACCACATGAAATACATTAACTACTTGATGACCATGAGGACATAGCTCCCAGACCTACTGGGGCCTAAGGATTAATAATGTTAACATTATTGTGACATTGTCTTATTACCTTGCCATCAACGAGTCAGATTATTGAGCACGAGCTAGTCATATACCCTATAACTCCCCTCCCTCACCTGGCTTTTAAAGGGCTTTCCTGAAATGCATTGGGGAGTTTGGGCTTTTTGAGCACTAGCTGTCCTGGACTCTTTGCTGGGCGCCCTGTAGTAAATGCTGTACTTTCCTTCACCATAACCCAGTGTTAGTATATTGGCTTCACTGCACATGAGTGAGCAGATCCAAGTTTGGTTGCTAACCCGTGCCCTTACAAGAGAGAAGCAGAGGGAGATTCAACATACATACAAAGGACCAGACAATATGAAGACAAAAGAGGATGATGGCCTTAAACATTGGAGTGATTCAGCCACAAGCCAAGGAATGCTATAAGTTATCAGAAGCTGGAAGAGAAAAGGAATCTATTCTCCCCTAGAAACTTTGGAGTGAGGATAGCCCTGCCTACACTTTGATTTCAGGCTAATGATATTTATTTTGGACTTCTGGCCTCCAGAACTGAGAGAAAATAAATTTTTGTGTGTGGCATTATAGAGCCAAAGGAAACTAACATACTATCCAATTTTTTACCTTAATTCTCTAAGAGCTGGCCATCTATATAGTGCCAAGAAGTTATAAAAAAACCAATAGAGAAGGACTCACAAAAGCCCATGAATACTCTCAGGAACAAAGAAGTAATCAGTATCTTTAATTACCAAAAGGTCAAGGTAGAGATCTTAAAGTGCCTATTGGATTAAGCAATTAGGAAGTCTTTAGTAACCACAAGAAGAATAGTTTTAATATGGTGGTAGTGGTGGCAATCCATATCCAGTATCTAGTAGATTGAAAAGTGAATTGGAAGTCAGAAAGATTAAGTTAGTAAGAATATAACCAATTTTCAAAAATCATGTTTGTACAAAACTGATGCTTTAGGCCCAGAACGTAGGGCCCACAAAGATATTTTAATTTTTTTCAAATGTAATAAAAAAAATTAACCTTTAGGTAAAAAAACTGTTTTAATATATATCTATCTTTATATAAATACAATTGTAAAATATGAATGTAAAAATCACTTTGTATGGAGGAGGGAGCCCATAAAAAGCAAAAATGCATCAAATTTATAAAAGTCATTATGTAGTCCTGCCTAGGAGGAGCAAGAGAAATATTAAAGAAAAGAAATATAAAAAACAAGAAAAATATTAAAGACATCAACTAGAGACTTCCCTGGCAGTCCAGTGATTAAAGTTCCACACTTCTTCTGCTGGGGGCACAGGTTTGATCCTTGGTCAGGGGACTAAGATCCCACATGCCATATGGTATGGCCAGTAATAATACTAATAAAGTCACCAACTAAAGAATGTTGTTAATCACCCAGTTCTACAAGAATTAAGTCATTAGCTACTGTAGTTGCTGACCTTCAAAACACCCTGAAAGAAATTCAGGACACAGATCATGAATGAAGCCCTCTGTGCTCTGGGAAAACTGACTGAACAGATCTTCTGCTAGTTAGACATTTTCAGGAGAAAATGTTATGAACCCCAATTCTTACATCTTCCCATACTTAGAAAAGCACTAAAATCATTAACAGAGATAATATGTTCCTCGTGACTGAGATGTGTGTTTAATTGCACGTACTCCTTTTCCAAAATCACATATACACTGATCTACCTCTTTATCTCTTTGAAGAAATTCCTCAGAGTCATCTGAGAGGCTGTCTTCTGTTCTATAGTTCTCAGTAAGTCCCCAAATAAAACTGAAATTCACAACTCACTGCATTTAAAATATACATATATACATATATTATTGAAGTATAGTTGATTTACAAGGTTGCATTAGTGTCAGGTGTATGGCACAGTAACTCAGTTTATATATATACATATGTATATTATATATATATATATAGTTTTCTTAGATTCTTTTTCCCTATAGGTTACTAGAAAATATGGAGTATATTTTCCTTGCTCTATCGTAGGTCCTTGTTGGTTATCCGAGCAGCGGCTGCGTGGCGCTGGAGTGGTTGTGTGCAGATACCCCACGTCCAAGGGCAGAGAAGCCCCAGCAGATGGTACGCACTGGAGCAGCAGCTGCGTGGCGCTGGAGCGAATTTGAGGAGATACCCCATGTCCAAGGGCAAAGGAGAAGCCCCAGCAAGATGGTAGGAGGGGCAAAACCACATTTAGAACCAAACCCCACACCTGCCAGAGACGCTTAGAGGACTCAAACATACCTGTGCACACCAGGACCCAGAGACCCCCCAGAGGCTGAGACAGAGCTGTGTTTGGGTGTCTCCTGCAGAGGTATGTGCCAGCAGTGGACTGCTGCAGGGACGGGGGATGTGGGTGCAGTAGTCCTGGGTATGACATAAGCCCTCTTGAAGGAGGTCACCATTAACCCACCATAGAGCCGCCAGGACTTACACAGGACTGGGGAAACGGACTCTCGGAGGACACAAACAGAACCTGTGTGCACCAGGACCCAGGAGAAAGGAGCAGTGACCCCACAAGAGACTGACCCAGACTTGCCCATGAGTGTCCAGGAGTCTCCGGCAGAGGTGTGGGTCGGCGGTGGCTGCTGCAGGGTCGGGGGCACTGAGTGAGGCTGTGCGTGCATGGGACCTTTTGAAGGAGGTCACCATTATCTTCATTACCCCCACCATAGTTTGGCCTCAGGTCAAATAACTGGGAGGGAACACAGCCCCACCCACCAGCAGAAAATTGGATTAAAGATTTACTGAGAATAGCCCCACCCATCAGAACAAGACCCAGTTTGCCCCTCAGTCAGTCTCTCCCATCAGGAAGCTTCCATAAGCCTCTTATCCTTCTCCATCAGAGGGCAGACAGACTGAAAACCACAATCACAGAAAACTAACCAATCTGATCACATGGACCCAGCCTTGTCTATCTCAATGAAACTATCAGCCATGCTGTGTAGGGCCACCCAAGACAGACGGGTCATGGTGGAGAGTTCTGACAAAATGTGGTCCACTGGAGAAGGGAATGGCAAACCACTTCAGTATTCGTGCCTTGAGAACCCCATGAACAGTATGAAAAGGCAAAAAGACAGGACACTGAAAGATGAACTCCCCAGGTCAGTAGGTGCCCAATATGCTACTGGAGATCAGTGGAGAAATAGCTCCAGAAAGAATGAAGGGATGGAGCCAAAGCAAAAATGACACCAAGTCATGGAGGTGACTGGTGATAGAAGTAAAGTCCAATGCTGTATAACCTGGAATGTTAGGTCCATGAATCAAGGCAAATTGGAAGCGGTCAAACAGGAGATGGCAAGAGTGAACATTGATTTTAGGAATCAGAGAACTAAAATGGACTGGAATCAGTGAATTTAACTCAGATGACCATTATATCTACTACTGTGGGCAAGAATCCCTTATAAGAAATAGAGTAGCCATCATAGTCAACAAAAGAGTCCGAAATGCAGTACTTGGATGCAATCTCAAAAATGACAGAATGATCTTTGTTCTTTTCCAAGGCAAACCAATATCACAGTAATCCAGGTCTATGCCCCGACCAGTAATGCTGAAGAAGCTGAAGTTGAATGGTTCTACGAAGACTTATAAGACCTTCTAGAACTAATACCCAAAAAAGAGGTCCTTTCCATTATAGGGGACTGGAATGCAAAAGTAGAAAGTCAAGAAGTACCTGGAGTAACAGGCAAATTTGCCCTTTGTAAAGAATGAAGCAGGGCAAAGGCTAACAGAATTTTGCCAAGAGAATGTGATGGTCATAGCAAAAACCCTCTTCCAACAACACAAGAGAAGACTTTACACATGGATATCACCAGTTGGTCAATACTGAAGTCAGATTGATTATATTCTATGCAGCCAAAAATGGAGAGGCTCTATACATTCAGCAAAAACAAGACCTGGAGCTGACTGTGGCTCAGATCATGAACTCATTATTGCCAAATTCAGACTTAAATTGAAGAAAGTAAGGAAAACCACTAGATCATCAGGTATGACCTAAATCAAATCCCTTATGACTATACAGTGGAAGTGACAAATATATTCAAGGGATTAGATCTGATGGACAGAATGCCTGAAGAACTTTGGAAGGAAGTTGGTGACATTGTACAGGAGGAAGTGATCAAGACAGTCACCAAGAAAAAGAAATGCAAAAAGGCAGAATGGCTGTCTCAGGAGGCCTTACAAATGGCTGTAAAAAGAAGAGAAGCAAAAGGCAAAGGAGAAAAGGAAAGATATTCCCATTTGAATGCAGAGTTCCAAAGAATAGCAAGGAGAGATAAGAAAGCCTTCCTGAGTGATCAATGCAAAGAAATGGAGGAAAACAATAGAATGGGAAAGACTAGAGCTCTCTTCAAGAAAATTAGAGTTACCAAGGGAACTTTTCATGCAAAGAAGAGCACAATAAAGGACAGAAATTGTATGGACCTAAGAGAAGCAGAAGATATTAAGAAGAGGTGGCAAGAATACACAGACGAACTATACAAAAAAGATATTCATGACCAAAATAATCACAATGGTGTGATCACTCACCTAGAGCTAGACATCCTGGAATGCAAAGTCAAGTGGGCCTTAGGAAGCATCACTATGAACAAAGTTAGTGGAGGTGATGGAATTCCAGTTGAGTTATTTTGAATCCTAAAAGATGATGCTGTGAAAGTGCTGCGCTCAATATGCCAGCAAATTTGGAAAACTCAACAGTGGCCACATGACTGGAAAAGGTCAGTTTTCATTCCAATCATGAAGAAAGGCAATGCCAAAGAATGCTGAAATGACTGCACAGTTGTACTCATCTCACACGCTAGCACAGGAATGCTCAAAATTCTCCAAGCCAGGCTTCAACAGTACGTGAACTATAAAATTCCAGATGTTCAAGCTGGATTTAGAAAAGGCAGAGGAACCAGAGATCAAGTTGCCAAGATCCATTGGATCATCAAAAAAGCAAGAGAGTTCCAGAATAACAACTACTTCTTTACTGACTATGCCAAAGCCTTTGACTCTGTGGATCACAACAAACTGTGGAAAATTCTTCAAGAGATGGGAATACCAGACCACCTGACCTGCCTCCTAAGAAATCTGTATGCAGGTCAAGAAGCAACAGTTAGAACTGGACATGGAACAACAGACTGGTTCCAAATAGGAAAAGGAGTACATCAAGGCTGTATATTGTCACCATGATTATTTAACTTATGTGCAGAGTACATCATGAGAAATGCTGGGCTGCAGGAAGCACATCTAGAATCAAGATTGCCGGGAGAAATATCAATAACCTCAGATATGCAGATGACACCACCATTATGGCAGAAAGTGAAGAACTAAAGAGCCTCTTGATCAAAGTGAAAGAGGAGAGTGAAAAAGTTGGCTTAAAGCTCAACATTCAGAAAACTAAGATCATGGCATCCGGTCCCATCACTTCATGGCAAATAGATGGGGAGACAGTGAAAACAGTGACAGACTTTATTTTTTGGGACTCCAAAATCACTGCAGATGGTGATTGCAGCCATGAAATTAAAAGATGCTTGCTCCTTAGTAGAAAAGTTATGATCAACCTAGAGAGATGATTAAAAAGCAGAGACATTCCTTTGCCAACAAAGGTCCATCTAGTCAAAACTATGGTTTTTCCAGTAGTCATGTATGGATGTGAGAGTTGGACTATAAAGAAAGCTGAGTGCCTAAAAATTGATGCTTTTGAACTGTGGTGTTGCAGAAGACTCTTGAGTCCCTTGGACAGCAAGGATATCCAACCAGTCCATCCTAAAGGAAATCAGTCCCGAATATTCATTGGAAGGACTGATGCTGAAGCTGAAACTCCAATACTTTGGCCACCTGATGGGAAGAACTGACTCAATGGAAAAGACCCTGACTCTAGGAAAAATTGAAGGCAGGAGGAGAAGGGGACGACAGAGGATGAGATGGTTGGATGGCATCTCCGACTCAATGGACATGAGTTTGAGTAAACTCCAGGAGTTGGTGATGGACAGGGAGGCCTGGCGTGCTAAAGTCCATGGCATCACAAAGAGTCAGACATGACTGAGCGACTGAACTGAACTGAGCTGTTGGTTATCCATTTTATACATAGTAGTATGTATATATTAACTACAATCTCCTAATTTATTGCGATTCCACTGCTTTCCCCTTTGGTACACATCAGTTTGTTTTATATGTCTGTGGGTCTATTTATGTTTTGTAAATAATTTTATTTGTATCTCTTTTTCTTTTTTTAATTTCAGATATAATTGTGCACGTTTATTTCAGTCAATAAATCAGAGATCTTGACTAAACTAGCATAAATTTATAGTCAAACTAAGAGAGCAAACGACCTAAAAGAATAGAAGATTGTGATGAGGGAGTGGGATGTGAGAGTTCTAAGTTTTCAGAAAAGGAGAAGGGTCTCACCGATGATGAGAAGCTCTGGGATATTGTAGTGAAAGGTGGAACAAAGGTAGTATAGGAAACAAGTGTGGGAAAGGAGCAAGTAGGGGTATGAGACTAAGAGATTAAAAACTACTACACTATGTATAAAAAAAAAAACAAAAACGGTGGCTTCCCTGGTGGCTCAGAGGGTAAAGCGTCTGCCTGCAATGGAAGAGACCTGGGTTTGATCCCTGGGTGGGGACAGTCCCCTGGAGCAGGAAATGGCAGCCCACTCCAGTGTTCTTGCCTGGAAGACCCCATGGACAGAGAAGCCTGGTGGGCTACAGTCCATGGACAGACAGAAAATGAACCCATGGTTGCTGCAGTGAATGGATAGTTAGGGATTTGGGGGAGGCCATGAACACACTGCCATATTTAAAATGGATAACCAACAGAGATCTACTGAACAGCACACGGAACTCTGCTCAATGTTATGTGGTAGCCTGGAATGGAGGGTTTTGGGGTAGAATCAATACATGTATATATATGGCCAAATCCCTTCATTGTTCACTTGAAACTACCACATCATTGTTAATCAGCTACACCCCAACACAAAATAAAAAGCTTAAATTAAAAAAAAAATTAATAAGCAATGAGGATACATTTCAAAGGGAAATATAGTAATTATTTTATTAATTTTAAATGGAGTATTTTTTTTAAATGGAGTATTATCTACAAAAATATTGAATCACTTTGTCATTCACCTGAAACTAGTACTGTAAATCAGCTATACTTCAACTAAAAATAAACAAAAAATATATTGTTAAGCAAAAAATGAAAGGCTTTAGAACAGTGAATATAATATCTTACCATTGTCTATTTCTAAAAACAAGTAATCCATAAATATGTATGTATATTCATATATATACATATGAACCTATTTTCATAAAATATTTCTGGAAGAATATTCAAAATCTGGTGATAATAACTGTTTCCAGACAGGGGTACTGGAATACTGAAAGACACGGAGAGAAGATAATTTTCTTTTTTTTGAAGATAATATTCATTTGTCACTTTTTGATGAGTAGCCACTTGTAGAGTCCTCATTAATCATGGAAGTGACCTGATTACTTGAGGCAGGATAGTGGGGGTTAGAGTTGTGCATCATATCAGATAACTCAAAGAGAGGGGGCATTTTGGATATGACTGGGGAGTTGAGGTTTCAAAGTTACAAACCTTGAGTCTAGGTCAATATCACCCACTATTTCAGAGATGCAAATGAAGAGGAAATGGCTAGCATCTTTAAGGAAAGCTGCCTGAGAGGTGATGACGTCAAGGAAAAGCCAAGTTTACATTAGGACAAGAACACAGCGAGTTCTGAGAAAAGACTGAGGATTTTGTGGAAATGGAATAAGATTTCAGGAGAGCAATAGAAAGGGTTGTGAGAGGTCATCAGTGGGAAGCAATGAGAAGATGACTCAGAGGGGAAAAAAAAAACACAGAGCATAAAGGAGAAGAAAATTAGAAAACAATGCCTTGAAGTGCCTGAATTCTAGACCTGAGGGCAACAGCCATGAGAGGCATGAAAGAAATTAGCAGTTCACAAGGTTCTATGGTTTCATCAATGTCAGTTTGGGCAAGAGCCCTAAGTGACCCAACAGTGTTAGCTGGTGACCCAGTCTATAAGTTCTGTGATTGGCACTGGCTAGAACCCATGTGCTCTCAACTATCAGGATATGGAATTTATTCAATAGGCTGTCTACACAGTGTCTCTGATAGAAATTCAGTAAAAAATGGTTTCTGTGCAGTCACAAAACTCAACCCTAAGTAGTAATGGCCACCCACGTGGGGGCCTTTCCCTCAACTGCATCATCAACCTGAAATTTCACCTTCTGACCTATTTTTCCAACATTCCAATCACCCCCTATAACTGAACTTATATGTGGAATTTAAAAAAACAAAACTAGAAACAGAGGAGACTGGTGGTTGGGGCGGAGGTTGGGGATGCAAATGGGTGAAGCTGGTCAAAGACACAAACTTCCAGTTATAAGACGAATAAGTTCTGGGAATCTAATGTCTAGCATGGCAACTATAGTTAACAAAACCACATTGTATACATGTAAGTTGCTAAGATAACTTAACGGTTCTTATCAAATACAAAAAAAAAAAAAAAGGTAGCTATGTGAGATGACAGATTATTCACTAATCTTCTTAACAAACATGGTAATCATTACACAATGTATATGTTTATCAAATCATCTTTTGTATACCTTAAACTTACACATGCTACATGTCAATTATATCTTAAGAGTGAAGTTAAAGTCATTCAGTTGTGCCACTCTTTGCAACCTCATGGACTATATAGTCCATGGAATTCTCCAGGCCACAATACTGGAGTGGGTTGCTGTTTCCTTCTCCAGGGGATCTTCCCAACCCAGGGATCAAACCCAGGTCTCCCACATTGCACACGGATTCTTAACCAGCTGAACCACCAGGGAAGCAGCTCTGTCTTAACAGAGCTAGGAGGAAAAGTCACTGGACATGCTTTAAAAACACATGAACAAACAACAACAACAACAAACAGATACCTAAGACACACCTAAGAAACTCCAGTACTTTGGCAACCTCACGCAAAGAGTTGTCTCATTGGAAAAAACCCTGATGCTGGGAGGGATTGGGGGCAGGAGGAGAAGGGGACGGGCAGAGGATGAGATGGCTGGATGGCATCACCGACTTGATGGACATGAGTTTAAGTAAACTCCGGGAGCTGGTGCTGGATAGGGACGCCTGGCCTGCTGCGATTCATGAGGTCGCAAAGAGTCGGACACAACTGAGCGACTGAACTGAACAGAACTGAAGACACACCTCCCAATCTGACTGAATTAGTCTAAGATAGGGATCTCTTGAACTTCCCCAGGCAATTCTACGTATAGCCAAGGTTGAGGGCTAATTTACTTCAACAACTTTATCCAACTTTATCTTTGTAAAGATAAAAAACTAAGGGAGATTATCCAAGGTCTGCCATTTGGAAAGTGAAGGCAAGGTAGGAAACCCAGTCTCCTGGCTCTGAGTCTAGAACTCATCACCCCCCACCCCCGTCCGCCCCCCGCATCAAGTTGCTTTGACTCATGATTCCATCCTCTCTCTCAGCTTCACCTGGCTCTTTACCTAACCTCGAGGCAAAAATTAAAAATGTCAAAATGTGACCAGAATGACCACATTCTTCACATGGACCCACAAGTCCAGCTCCCACCACCCGCGGAAGCCCACAGCTCTACTTCTGCGTCACGGTGCGCTGTTGCTGTGCTTAAGAACATTGATGAATGGTGCCCGTTGGCCCACACTACACGTTCATGCCATCTAACCTCAGAGTGCGCTCATTGTGCTTGGCCATCCTCACTCCCCTCTTTTTGTTCCTTGTCAGGCCAGCCACAGAGTCTGCTCCAAATCTGTTCACTTGCCTTAGCTCTGTATCCCCTCATAGATTAAACCATCTGATATTAATGTTATCTATTCCCCTAGTCTCTCCTCTGCCTGAAACCATCTCTATATTTTCATCTGTTCTCTTTTCATGTCTGTTGCCTATTAGATTTAACCTCCTCCCCCTCCCCTTTCTTTCCCTCTGATACATATTCTATCTGTCTCCCTCTCTTTCTCCAGTTAAGCATTTCTTCTCTACTGCCTCTTTCCTCTAAGCCTACTTAGGAGTTTTCCTCATCTTTACAGCAATGCTTCCCTTACAATTACAGCTGCATTAAAGCAACTATCACACCCCAATTTTTCTTTCTCTGTTTAACTTTTCTATTAGATGGTTTAAAATCACTCTTAGTGTTTCTACCTCTTCCCTGTAATGTGACTTCCAACATTTACCTGCTGAAACCATGCTCTTATTTACATATGCTGGATTACTTGTAAAAATTAAGCCTCATTTATTGTCCTTGCACTAAGGAGCACTCTCTTACTTTAAAACTTTCTTTCCCCCTTTTTTTCATTGCATTGCAGAATTGCATTCTCAATAATTTTATTTTTGCTCCCCCTCTCTCCCTTTCTTTCTCTCACTTCTGTCTCTTCTGGCTCTCAATTTTCTGACCTCATCTCAGTACCTCAGGCTGTGCCCACGGACTAGCAATACTGCTGCATGCTGGGAGCTTGTCAGATGAACTGCATCTCGGGCCCCACTTTAGACCTACCGAGTCAGAGTCTGTAGTTCAATAACATGCCCAGGTGATCCATATACATGGCAAAGCTTCAGAAGCATTATTCTATGTTTCTGCCCTTGGCCTTTCTCTCTAACCTTCATTCACTCTATTCTTGATATGATCCCAAACTCCAAGTAACCATTCTAAACAAAAATCCCCCAATGTATTCCTCTGACCATGAGTTCCTTTCATCCTTTTAAACACCATGCCCCCATTTTCAGAGCTTTCAAACATCCGCTATGAGTTTTTAAGGGACAATGTATCATGTTCAAAGGAAGTCTTCATCTCTTCTCTGTTCTTTCTTCCTTATAACAATTAATGAACACTCTCCTAGGCACCTGAGGTTATAGTTTTTTATTGCTGTTATTTCTGATTCCATCTTCTTTGCAACTGACCTTCATACAATAAAGCATATAATCGTAATTGGTTCCATCCCTTAAACATCTTTTGCATTCCTATTACTTAAAAAACATAGGATGATAGAAAGATAATCACTTATGGTGAGTTATGAGTCAGGTATTCTTCTAAGAGCTTTACAAACATAAACTCATTTAAACTTAATCTTGTTAGACAATAGTATCTAATTATCTTATCATCTTAAAGACTCTGGTCATTTTTCACTCAGATCTCTGCTATTGCCCACCTGCTAACTTCTACATTCTCTTCAGTCAGGAACCATATGATGAAAATCTTCACTAACCTCTGTGTACTGTATAAACTAAAGTTTACAGGGTAATTCCATAAGATGATCCTATTTAACCCTCTCGAGAAAAATAAAAATGAAAAACTATGAACAAGGTATTTATATTTACATTTTACAAATAAGTAAAATGGGATCCTAAGTATTTATATGATTTGTTCAAAACCAACAGCTGCCTTCTGACACTTATCCTGTGCAGCTGTCTCTTCCTGAAATACAGATAGAGCTTCCTCTTAACAAACAAAACGAAATAATGTTGATGTCTTCTAACCCTCTACAGAATGATGCAACCCACCTTTCCAATTTTAACTCCCCCACACCCTATTCTACAATTACTCACTCTTCCCAGAATGTTCCGGTGCTTTCCCGATCCTGGTTTTGTTCACACTCTTCCCACTGAGACAGGTTGGGACCAGGCACCCTTTGCTGCAGTGCTGCAATGCTTGCATCTGGACACACCTCTCCTTCAGCAACAGGATATAAAGAAACTGTATGGGACTGAAAATAACTGCATGCACGCCCAGTTGGTGCAAATTCTGGACAAAAGATACAAAGAGACCAAAAAACCCAACTGCCACTTCTAAAGAGCCTGGAGCAAAAACTGAGTGTCAGGGGCAAAAGATGGGTACTGTGCATGCCCCCTGCACTCAACACTACCAGTGAAATGAAAGTCAAAGTTGCTCAGTTGTGTCCTAATCTTTGGGATCCCATGTACTGCTAGGCTCTTCTGTCCATGGGATTATCCAGGCAAGAATACTGGAGTGGGTAGTCATTTCCTTCTCCAGGGGATTTTCCCAACCCAGGGATCGAACCTAGGTCTCCCACACTGCAAGTATATTCTTTATCATCTGAGTCAGGGAAGCCCCTCAACACCACCAGAGGGAAGGGCAAACCACCTGAGCTACTCCTCTGGCCTGAACGCTGGACACACCCCTACCCTCACCCCATGTAAGGAATGGGCTTGGCCCCCTGAGTGGGCGAGTGCGCAGGGGAACTCCTTGTTTGTTCTTGGTCCCACCTGCTGCAGCACAGGCCCCAGTAAAGCCTTGCCTGAATTTCTTGTCTGGCCTCTAGTCGATTTCTATTGATTGAGAAAGACCAAGAACCCTGGTCATTTTCTCCACCACCTGCAATATCCTTCTTCCCATCACCATCCTAGAAAGTGGCCCCCAACACTCAAGGCCCTACTCAAAAGGCCTTACCACTAACAAAGTCCTTCCCTATCACCTACGACAGGCCAAATTAGTGCACGCTTCTCCTCTTTTACCTAATCATTTAGAGCACAGTAAATCAGAGCATTGCTTCTGGAGTCTAAGCCCTTGGGTTCCAGGCCTGGCTGTGTCGTTTACCACCTATGGGCCTTGGACTTCAACTCCTATCAGTGAAGTGAGAAGGACAATAGTACCCAGCTCTTCCGGTTATGAGGAAACACCAGGCACGGGACTAGATGCAGAGATACAGCAATGACCAAACTGATAAGTTTTCTGCAGCCATGAAGCTTCACTTACAGGGGCAAACAAAAATAAATGAGTAAAAATAAATGTTGATATATAACTACCACCAGCGAAGTCCATTAAGAGTTTTCAGGAAATAAAAATAGAATCTAGGTAATAAAACAGTCTAACCTTTTTCTTCCGTGGTGCTAGTCTTGATGCTTGCTCATACAGTGCCGTACGCAGAGGCCTTGCACGTGACCCTTCAGACCAGAGGTCTTGGTGAGAAACAGCTGCACCAACACCTCCCGCGGTGTGCAGAAGCCAACACCACACAGCAATTCAAGATGGCGGCAGTGGGCTGTTAGCCGAGCCCAGCGCCAGAACCCAGAGCCAGAGCAGCGCAGCTCTGCCCGCCTCCTGAGAACTCCGCCCCCTCCGCTCCCCGCTGACAGGGCTCCCTATAAAGCAAGCCCTGCCCACTGATCCCTAAAAAGCAAACAAGGAGCTTGTTTGCTCTAGAGCAAGCTCTCACCTCTCCATTTTCTAATCAGAGAACAAACCTTTCCTTTGCTTTTGAGCCAAATCTGTTCTATTAGCTGACTCCCCCGACACCTGGCATAAGAAGTCTCCTTCCTGGGGACTAACTCAGAAGGGTCCATAACATACTGTCTTAGCTAATTACCTATTTAAAGGCCCCTTAAAGAGGTGGAAAAGATCAGTTTTCATTCCAATCCCAAAGAAAGGCAATGCCAAAGAATGTTCATACTATCACACAATTGCACTCATCTCACACGCTAGCAAAGTAATGTCTAAAATTCTCCAAGCTAGGTTTCAAAAGTATGTGAACTGTGAACTTCCAGATGTTCAAGCTGGATTTAGAAAAGGCAGAGGAACCAGAGGTCAAATTGCCAACATCTGTTGGATCATAGAAAAAGCAAGATAATTCCAGAAAAACATCTACTTCTGTTTCATTGACTACACTAAAGCATTTGACCATGTGGATCTCAACAAACTGGAAAATTCTTCAAGAGATGGGAATACCAGACCACCATATCTGCCTCCTAAGAAATGTGTATGCAGGTCAAGAAGCAACAGCTAGAACTGGACATGGAACAACAGACTGGTTCCAAATTGGGAAAGGAGAACATCAAGGCTGTATATTGTCAATTGTCACCCTGCTTATTTAACTTATATGCAGAGTACCCCATGCGAAATGCCATACTGGATGAAGCTCAAGCTGAAATCAAGATTGCCAGGAGAAATATCAATAACCTCAGATATGCAGATGACACCACCCTTATGGCAGAAAGCGAAGAAGAACTAAAAAGCCTCTTGAAGAAGGTGAAAGAGGAGAGTGAAACAGCTGGCTTAAAACTCAACATTCAAAAAACGAAAATCATGGCATCTGGTCCCATCACTTCATGGAAAATAGATGGGGAAACAACAGAAACAGTGAGAGACTTTCTTTTCTTGGACTCCAAAATCACTGCAGATGGTGACTGCAGCCATGAAGTTAAAAGATGCTTGCTCCTTGGAAGAAAAACTATGACCAACCTAGACAGCATATTAAAAAGCAAAGACATTACTTTGCTGACAAAGGTCCATATAGTCAAAGCTATGGTTTTCCAGTAGTCAAGTATGGAAGTGAGAGTTGGACCATGAAGAAGGCTGAGCACCGAAGAACTGATGCTTTGGAACTGTGGTGTTGGAGAAGACTCTTGAGAGTCCCTTGGACTTCAAGGCGATCAAACCAGTCAATCATAAAGGAAATCAACCCTGAATATTCATTGCAAGGACTGATGCTGAAGCTGAAACTCCAGTAATTTGGCCACCTGATGCAAAGAGCTGACACATTGGAAAAGATCCTGATGCTGGGAAAGATTTAAGGTTGGAGGAGAGGGGGACAAGAGAGGATGAGATGGTTGGACGGCATCACTGACTCAATGGACATGAGTTTGAGCAAGCTCAGGGAGGTGGTAAAGGACGGGGAAGCCTGGTGTGCTGCAATCCATGGAGTCGCAGAGTCAGACACGACTGAGAGACTGAATTGAACTGATATTGTCTTTTGGACAGTAAAACTAGCCCTCCATAACCACGGGTTCTGCATTCATGGATTCAACCAACCATGGATAAAAAATATTTGAAAAAAATGCCAGAAGCTCCCAAAATCAAAACTTGAGTTTGCTGTGCCCCAGAAACTATTTACATAGCATGTGCATTGCATTACTCATTGTAAGTAATCTAGAGATGATTTAAAGAATAGGGAAATATAAAGTATTATATGCAAATAGTTATACCATTTTATATAATGAACTTGAGCATCTGCAAATTTTGGTATTGGTCCTGGAACAAGTCCCAGAAATGTGCTCTGCCTAGGAATTTTAGGGCACTGAAACCATCTTGTATAATAGTTTAATGATGGATACATTTGCCAAAACTGCAAGCGAACCCTATTGTAAGCCAGGAACTGTGGGTGATAACGTGTCATTGTAGGTTCATTGATTGCCACAGATGTACCACTTTTGTGGGGGATGTTGATACTAGGGGAAGCTGGGAGTGTACAGGGAGTCTATGTACTTTCCAGTCAATTTTTCTGTGAACTTAAAACTGCCCTAAAAAATAGTGCTTAAAAAATAAAAAAATAAAGTGTATTAAAAAGAAAAACTATGAAAACATTTCATATAGTCATAATGTATCTCCTTTAAGTATGTTTTATAAAAATACTTCTTTCCTTTTGTGGGTTCTCTGGCTAGATTTGTCTTGTGTTCTTTTATTGCTTGACCATGAGCAGATTACAGATGATTGTGGCAGTAAGTTAACTGAGAGGCAGTTAGCCAGAGGACTTCATTGCTCAGTCTTTGAAGTGGGACAATTTGACCATACGAATTTGGATCTTTGTGACACCTCTGCACTTCAGTCTCCTTATTTGAAAAGTTGGAATAACAATCATTGCTACAGGGTTGTTTGGAGGAGGAGTTTAAAGTACTATGCACATATTGTATGCTGAATAAATATTAATACAGTGGACTATTACTGATTCTGGCTATTCATAATCTTTTCCAAGTTTGTTAACCACATCCCTGTTTCTCTTCAGGGAAATACCTCTGCCAATCTCAGACCACATAGTTTTGTTGATTCTGGCCCCACCCCAACTCCAGGTGGTACACTCTACATGGTCCAGAACCAATCAGCTCATCATATTCCCCAGGCCAGGCCAATTCATTTTAAAATGGGCAAGCAACCCAACTCAGGCTGAGAATATAGTTAAGACTTTGGATGAAACTGCGGGGAGCCGGCCTGACTGCTCAGGCCCCTTCTCGGCCCTGAGAGAGATCAAAAGGTCCCTCTCTGTCCCGCCACCCCTGATTTGTTAAAGTGCAAATTGGCCTTTCTCACCTCCCTCAAGGAAATCGCTGCAGCCACCATTTGCCCATTTTCCTGACTCTGATAAGATTATCGGGCTCCTGTGAATGGCTTATGTCTAGGTAGTCTTTACCTGATTGTAAGACGCTGGTGCCATGCTCTGCTGGAGTTAAGATAAAACTCCTGAGCTAAAACTAGTGTCTGCAGTCCTGCACGTATGCAAGTCTTTGATCTAAAATTTGGTGAATCCTGTTAGTATATATATGTATGTTACCCCTCAATAAAGTCGTCGGAATCAGTCACAAGCTGACTCCGTCCCTCTCAACCCCATCTTTCCTAGTCTTTTATTTCTCAGGTGCTCTGGTGATTGCGTCCTCGACCTGTTCATCTAGCCGGCAGGCCCGCCATGAAACTTCTGGACAGAGTCAGTCACTCTATTCTAGAGGTCTAAAGACTGAGAAAATGTAAGGTCGTGGGGCTGCTTAGCCCCCTTCTTTGTTGTTTGTTTGATTGTAAACAAGAGAAATTTATTTCTTGAGAAGTCCAAGATCAACGCCGATAGATTTGGAGTCTAGTTTGTAGACCCACTTTCTGGTGTGTAGATGGCCATGTTCTTGCTGTGTCTTCACATGGCAGAGAGAGAAAGCAATCACCCTTCTCAGGTCTATTCTTCTAAGGGCACTAATCTCATTCATAAGGGCCCTACCCTCATGACCTAATGACCTCCCAAATGCCCCACCTCCAAATTCCACCACACTGGGGATTCAGGCTTCAAAATCTGATTTGGAGAGGATGTAAACATTCAGTTCATAGCAAGAAACCACCAACGGTTTATGAGACATCTGATAAGATAATTTCAAAGAACATCTTGGGGTATATTTTATTTTAAAGAATTTATTACCAAGGCCAGCCTTTGGAAGAACAAGAGCGTAAAGCAAATTTTGGAGACTAAAAGTGTCATTTATATATCTGGTTTATTAGTATTCTAATTTTAATTAGTAGAAGAAACCTTTACTCATGCCTATTTGACTAATTTGTTATAATTTAATTTAGGTTGTGAGTCATCATTCATGCTTGGAAAAAAATTAATAAATAATAATTGAAATTGGAAGTTGCTCAGTTATGTCTGACTCTTTAGTGACCCCCTGGACTGTAGCCTCCCAGGAAGAATTCCTTGTCCGTGGAGTTTTCCAGGGAAGAATATTGGAGTAGGTAGCCATTCCCTTCTCCAGGGGATCTTCCTGACCCAGAATCAAAACCACATCTCTTGTATGTCCCGCATTGCAGGCAGGTTCTTTACCATCTGAGTCACCAGGAAAGCCCTTATTTAAATAATACTAAATAAGTTTAACATAGTAATAAAACCTACCAGCTCTGTAGTCCTGGTTCTGCCATTTACTGTCTGTATTTGAGCAAATTAGTAAACCTCTGAAAATCTTAAGTTTCCTCATCTATAAACTGGGGAAAACTATAGCACCTTTCTCTGGTAGCTGTGAAAATTAAAAGTGGTAATGTATGTGCTGTTGGGCTCCCCTGGTAGCTCAGCTGGTAAAGAATCCATCTGCAATGCAGGAGACCCTGATAAGATTCCTGAGTCAGGAAGATTCCCTGGAGGAGGGCATGGCAACCCACTTGAGTATTCTTGCCTGGAGAATCCCCATGGACAGAGGAGCCTGGTAGACTGCAGTCCATAGGATCACAAAGAGTCCTGCAACCCTTTTAACATCACAAGAAGAGAAGATACCTAAGAACTGTGTCAGAAAAGAGCAGAGAGCCTGGGCAAGAGAAATTGGACCTAGGGACACCAAAAGTCCCAGTGCAGTCACATGATCAAATAACCTCTCCTTTTCACTTCAACCAACGTTGAGTTTTCTGTCCAAGGCAAGAAAGGAGCTGCAACTGACTCAGCTCTTATTACTGATGAAAATCTTATTGAAAAGATGATGTACATGAAAGTTAAAGAACATAATTGAGATATAATGTTTTAATTACTCAAAATTGTGCCAACCTGGTGATTACTATTGCAGTCTGCATGTTACTTTAGAAAAAGAGAAAGGAACTTCCTCAACCTGGTAAGAGGCATATATGAAAATCCTATAGCTAGTGTTATATAAATGGTGAAAGACTGAACACATCCCTCCTAAGATGGGGAACAAGGCAAAGGTGTCCACTCCCACCATTGCACTGAAGGCTCTAAGATAATAAAGGAATAAAAACAAACAGAATGGAAAGGAAGAAACAAGTCATTTCATTTACAAATAACTCCATCCTTCAGCCAGGTGAAAGGGAAATGGGATGGGGTTGAAGGGTGGTAAGTGAAGTATATGATGAGCAGAGAGAAAAATCTAATTTACTAAATAAATTAATACAGTAGTAAAGTTACTGATAAATGAAAATATACTATGACACAGAAGATATTTTATAAATATTTGATTCTTATTAATTATGCTTTAATACAGCAAAGAGTAATAATATCAGTTTTCAGAAGCTCCAGAAAACGCACTCATCTGGGAATCTGCTGACCTAAAATTTTAATACTGGGTTTATCACTTATCTGACCTTGGGCAGGTCACTTTACCCCTCTGGATCAGAGCCTTGATATTTTCAAAAGGAGGTTACTCCATGAAAAAGAAAGAAATAATGACATTTGGAGCAGCATGGATGGACCTGGAGATTACCATGCTAAGTGAAGTAAGTCAGACAAAGATAAATATCATATGATATTGCTTATGTGTGGACTCTTTAAAAATGATACAAACACATTTATTTACAAAATAGACTCACAGACTTAGAGAAAGAACTTATGGCTACCAGAGGGGGAAGGTAGGGAATGAGGAATAGCTTGGGAGTTTGGGATTGACATGTACACACTGATATACTTAAAATGCATAACCAACAAGGACCTAATATAGAGCACAGGGAACACTGCTCATACTCTTTAATAACCAAAATGGGAAAGGAATTTGAAAAAGAATAGATGTATGTGTAACTGAATTGCTTTGCTGTACACTTGAAACTAATACAATACTGTTACTCAACTACACTTCAATATAAGATAAAAATTTTTTTATAAAGGAAGCTACTAAAGGTGATAATTTCTAAGAGCCTTTTCCCAGATCTATGCTAAAATTTATATTTAAGCCTTTCTGTGTTTTTGAGTTAATTTCCATTCATATTTTCTCCATAATATTTTCTCATAATTTTCTCATAATTTCCTTGTAATTTTCATATTTTTACTGTAGAATATTACTCTGGAGAGTGTTGTGGTTGTGTTCAAGGAATCAGAGGCTAGGAAATGGTTTTCCTTTTCACCACCCAGAAATAGTAAAGAAGACATTTAGCATGTTGTCATCATTGATTATGGGTCCTATTTTTTTCTTCTTTCTACAGTCTTCCATCTTTGACACATTACATGCCTGAAATACCACTGTTATTTCTCTTTACTGATTTCTAGAGAAAGCTAGAGTATTGGAGGATACATGGGCGAACCAAAAAGTTTCAAGATTCTAAATAACAATAACGAGCTCATTTTACCAACTGACTTTTCTCTAGCTATATCTGAAAAGCTTCCTCTGATATTTATTAAAAGATTTATTTATTTGGCTACCTTGGACGTGGGGTATCTCTTCATGGCTGCTCCAGCAAAGCACAGCCGCTGCTCCTTACCTTGGATCAGGGGTATCTCCTCACTGCTGCCCCTCCTGAACTTGAATGATTGCACTCATCTCACATGCTAGTAAAGTAATGCTCAAAATTCTCCAAGCCAGGTTTCAGCAATAAGTGAACCATGAACTTCCAGATGTTCAAGCTGATTTTAGAAAAGGCAGAGGAACCAGAGATCAAATTGCCAGCATCCACTGGATCATCGAAAAAGCAAGAGAGTTCCAGAAAAACATCTATTTCTGTTTTATTGACTACGCCAAAGCCTTTGACTATGTGGATCACAATAAACAGTGGAAAATTCTGAGAGATGGGAATACCAGACCACCTGACCTGCCTCTTGAGAAACCTATATGCAGGTCAGGAAGCAACAGTTAGAACTGGACATGGAACAACAGATTGGTTCCAAATAGGAAAAGGAGTATGTCAAGGCTGTATATTGTCACCCTGCTTATTTAACTTATATGCAGAGTACATCATGAGAAACGCTGGGCTGGAAGAAGCACAAGCTGGAATCAAGTTTTCAGGAAGAAATATCAATAACCCCAGATATGCAGATGACACCACCCTTATGGCAGAAATCAAAGAGGAACTAAAAAGCCTCTAGATGAAAGTGAAAGAGGAGAGTTGAAAAGTTGGCTTAAAGCTCAACATTCAGAAAACTAAGATCATAGCATCTGGTCCCATCGCTTCATGGGAAATAGATGGGGAAACAGTGGAAACAGTGGCTGACTTTATTTTTTTGGGCTCCAAAATCACTGCAGATAATGATTGGAGCCATGAAATTAAAAGACGTTTACTCCTTGGAGGGAAGGTTATGACCAACCTAGATAGCATATTAAAAAGCAGAGACATTACTTTGCCAACAAAGGTCTGTCTAGTCAAGGCTATGGTTTTTCCAGTGGTCATGTATGGATGTGAGAGTTGGACTGTGAAGAAAGCTGAGTGCCTAAAAATTGATGCTTTTGGACTGTGGTGTTGGAGAAGACTCTTGAGAGTCCCTTGGACTGCAAGGAGATCCAACCAGTCCATCCTAAAGGAGATGAGTCCTGGGTGTTCATTGGAAGGACTGATGTTGAAGTTGAAACTCCAGTATTTTGGTCACCTCATGCGAAGAGTTGACTCATTGGAAAAGACTCTGATGCTGGGAGGGGTTGGGGGCAGGAGGAGAAGGGGACGACAGAGGATGAGATGGCTGGATGGTATCACCGACTCGATGGACATGAGTTTGAGCAAACTCCGGGAGTTGGTGATGGACAAGGAGGCCTGGCATGCTATGATTCATGGGGTTGCAAAGAGTCGGACACAACTGAGCGACTGAACTGAACTGAACTGAACTGATTTATTTGGCTGTGCTGGGTCTTAATTGGGGCACACAGGATCTTTTAGTGGCTGTATGCAAACTCTTAGTTGTGGCATGTGGGATCTAGTTCCCTGACCAGGGATCGAACCCAGGCCCCCTGCATTGGGAGTTAAGAGTCTTAGCCTGTGGACTAGTCTTAGCCACTAGTTCTTCCCTCTGGTATTTCTGATCTTTGACTTACTGGAAGAGTTACTATGCCTATTAGGCTCTTAGTTCGAAAAGAGCCCTATTTAGGTTCTCTCTTTTTACTGTATTAATAAAAAGCCAGAATTTTAAAAAGATATGCAACATGAGCAAAATTTTTGAAAGTCTTAAAAAATACTTTGTGTTTTTGCTCTGTTAGAATGAGGTACCCCCTATCTTATTCTGCCCTAGGCAGTTCCCAGATGGCAGGTCCCGTATAGGGCTCCACCATTACATAAAGTTTTGTGCTTAGTCGCTCAGTCGTATCCAGCTCTTTGTGACCTCATGGACAATAGTCCATCAGGCTCCTCTGTCCATGGAATTCTCCAGGCAAGAATACTGGAATGGGTCACCATTCCCTTCCCAGGGGATCTTGCCCACCCAGCGATTGAACCCAGGTCTCCTGTACTGAAGGCGGATTCTTTACCATCTGAGCCACCAGGGAAGTCCATGTAGATTTTAAGAGAAGTGAAATCTCTCTTCTGAAGATCATACTCCTGGGTTCATGACCTTTAGAAAGTTTCCTTCCTGCTCTGTTCACTTTATCCCAGAAGAGAACTTTTGGTCCAAAAGCCTAATCTTTAAAAAAAAAAAAAGAAAAAAAAAATATATATGCATTTATTTATTGTGTCTGCGAGGTGTCTTAGATACTGCATGTGGGATCTAGTTCCCTAACCAAGGATCGAAGTCAGGCCCCCTGCATTGGGAATACAGAGACTTAGGTACTGGACCACCAGGGAAGTCCCAAATTGCTAATCTTTACTCCTATGTGTGAGGCTATTCTGAGATACAAACTTCATATAGTTAAGGAAAATTCCAGATGCAGTCTCGTGGTATAAAATTACCTTAGCACAGTTTTAAAGAATTAGACAGACTTAAACCTTGGGACCATCTTAACCATAGCTCTAACCAGAATCTAAACTCCCTCCTTCAAACCCTTCATACCTCCTGGCATGGGCTTTGATCCACGTCTCTTCCTTTAGTTTTAAATAGAAGTGAAACCACTAATGACCAATGAAGTTGCCAACTCAGCTTGTGTCTCCTAAATATCACCCTTGGGAAACCTTGACCATTGTGTCCTAATCTCCTTTTAGCTGAGCCTCAACACCAATATGCAACTCTGTTATCCTACTTGCTTTCCTTATCTGTTGTTTTTATATTTCTTCCCATCCTTGATCTTTCCTAAGGCTCTTAACTTGCATTGTATTCTCTTAGATTTCCCTCTGAACCCTTAAACTTTGTTATCTCACAGACTTTTAAACTCAGGCCCCAATTCTAACCTACAGACTGCAAAACCCTTCACCCTTGAAGAGATGTGTGAATTTTGTCAACTTCAAATGATCCACTCCGAATCTCTTACTATGTGGTAATGAAACTGGAAATAAATAAGTAAATAGTTATTTATACACAAATTCTCAAACATGTTTGCTTCTTCCTGTTGAAAAGTTTCCAAATTCAGCTGTTTTTTAAATAGTGTGAAATATCACTGTCACCTTAATAGGCAGAACAAATAAATGTCCTCAGCTTCACTCTATCTTAGATGGAAGCAACATAGAGAAATGTATAAAATGACAGTCTATAGGGAAATGTATAAAATGAAAATGAGAGTGAGTGAATTTTTCAAAAAAGCTAAAATTGTTATTCCTGTCGTGTTGATCTCACCTGGTGTCTATGAGAATGGATATTTGATATATTTGAGGTGTTGCTGGAATTTGCATTGATCACTGTACACTAAGTTTCTAAATAATTCTGGCAGTGTTTTAATGTATTTGGAATTCACAAAGGTTATTTCATTAAAAAAGAATACAAGCTGACATCTGTGAGTGCTATCTCACACTTGAGTAAAAATAAAGTCAGCTGCTGCCTGGCTGCAGGAGAACTTTTACATGACACTTTCAAATACTTGGCTTAAAATGAAGGAGTGTGCTGGCCAACAAAAAGCAAAAGAGTGTGGAAAGCAGTGGGGTGATGAAATTGGGTAAGAGCAAGATATTTCTAGCCCAACTCCATTATTTTATAGTCTAGGACTATAAAAGCTACAAACTGTAAAGCTATACTAAACCATTTACCACTGAATTCTACATGATTCTACAATAAGTGTCATAATCTTTCCTTAAGAAAAAATTGTTAGCTGTATATTTCAGCCAAAGAACCCACAATGCCAATGTAACAGTAACAGTAATCTATTTAGTAGACTTAACACATTTTACTATTCAGATTTACATCCTCCTCCTTGTATAATAGTGATCTTTTATAATTATCTTAATATCTGTAGTTGATGTCTCCATTGCCTCAAATTTCATTTACTTTCTTTGGTAGTTGTAGGGGAGTTGTGGCAAGGCTTTATGTTTCTCTTCATCATCTCTCTCTCTTTCCATTTCTGCTTCCTTTGTCTTCTTTCTATTTTGATATTTATCCTTATTTATTTATTTCTTATTTGGGTGTGCCAGGACTTAGTTGTGGCATTCTAGATATTTTAGTTGTTGCATGTGAGTTGTGGCATGCAGGATCTAGTTCCCTGAGCAGGGATTGAACTCAGGCCCCCTGCACTGGGAAGGTGGAGTTTTAGCCACTGGACCACCAGGAAAGTGCCTCCTTTGTCTTTTTGCCATTTCGCTTTCTATTTAGGCATTGCCCTTTCCATGATCCACTATCCTCCTTTGGAAAGCATCTCTCCAAGTCTACTGCTCCCGTAAGAACCTCTGACTTAAAGCAGAGCGGGGAGTAGAAATGACTGAAGGTGCAGAGCAGAAGATGTCCCTGTAGCTCAAACAGTAAAGGATCTGCCTGCAATGCAGGAGACCAGGGTTCCATCCCTGGGTTGGGAAAATCCTCTGGAGAAGGGAATGACAATCCACTCCAGTATTCTTGCCTGGAGAATCTCATAAATAGAGAAGCCTGGTGGTTACAGTCTGTGGGGTTGCAAAGAGTCAGACATGACTAACTAACACACATACACACAGAGCAAAAGATAGAGGATTATATTGCAGAACAATTTAGTGAATAAATTACAAATAAATATTAGAACAAGCTCAGCATGTGGGATATTTTAAATGACAACAGACTGAATTTCTTCAATATGACAATAGAATGAGAAACAAAGAAAAAGAAAAAGAAATGGGTCCTCTCTAGATAAAAAAGATTCATGAGTCAGTGCATTCAAATGTAATGTTTGAGACAACAGAACATTTTAATATGAACTGGATGCTTGACAATATTCAAATGATATTAAAGAATTATTATTAATTTTGTTAGATGTCAAAATTGCATTGTCTTTTGAAAAGTTGCTAAGCTTTATAAAATGTCCATATCTTTAGAGACACTTTTTTGAAATATATGTAATCGAAATGATAGCATTTCTGAGATTTGGTTTCAAATATTCAGCAAGGAGAGAAATGGGACAATCTTGATAACTGTTAAATCTTGATGGATAGGAAACTTTGTTGTGCTAGTCTCTTTTGTATATGTTTAAATTTCATGAAATTTTTTAATTTAAATGTAAAAAATAACATATTCCTGTTCTTAGAACTTCTCATTAATCCTGAATCTTAGAAATTTTCATTGGAACTTTTTCTCCATTTAAGAACTAGCTCAATACATTTTGTGGTTACCTTGATTTCTTCCTGGAATCTAGCTCTTAATCTCCTGGCTACATCCAAACTTCAAGTGTGCATTTATTTCCCACCTGGGACAATTTGGAGTATTGTGGGTTAATACTGCTGTGCTCAGAAAGCCGAATGTCCATAAACAAAATGGTCTGTCTAGGTGTTTTCCTATTTGTCCTATAACTTCATTGATTTTTCTCTTTATAGACAAAATTCATCCTTCTCCCTTTGTTGTCATAGTACTTTTAAAGTACATATATTGGAGCATTAAAATGGTGTGTTATTATTACTTGTCTGTCTTCTCCCAAAAAAGTATAACCTCCTTGAAGACAGCAGCCATGATGGTTAATTTTATGTGGCCACTTGACTGGGCCACCAAATGACCAATGATTTGATTAAATGTTATTCTGTGTATTTCTGTGAGGGTTTTTTTGAATGAGATTAACATTTAAATCGGTAGGCTGAGCAAACCACATTATCTTCCATAATATGGTTGGGCTTCATTCAATCAGTTCAAGACCAGAATGGAACAAAAATGTTGACCCTTCCCTAAGTCACAGAGCATTCCCGCCTTTGAACTACAACATCAGCTTTTTTCTGCCTTTAGACTCAAATTGAATATTTGGAGACTTATTGGGTCTCCAGTCTGCTAACCACAAAACTAGAAATACAGTTGGGGCTCCAGCTTGCTGACTCATTCCAAAGATCTTGGGACCTCTCTGTCTCCATGATTGCATGAGCCAGTTCCTTAAAATAAATCTTTACTTACACACACACACACACACACACACACACACCCTATTGGTTCTGATCCTGTGGAGAACTCTGACTAATACAGAGACGATAAATCATGTATTTCTAAGCGCCCAGAACTGGTACAGTGCCGAACAAAGAGATGCTTCTTTTAAAGGTTTGCTGAATGACTTGGCTTTTTTTTTTCCTTTTTCTTTCTTTTTTTGGCCATGCCATGCTACCTGCAGCATCCTGGTTCTCCCACCAGGGATTGAACCTGGACCCTCATTGGTGAAAGCATGGACTCCCAACCACTGGACAGCCAGGGAATTCCCTGAATTGGTATTTTAAAACAGTGCTTTTATTGTCTCCTAAGTGTAAGACTTAGATTTGACTATTTATTTATTTTTGGAAAAAAAAAAGTTGGGCCCTATATTGGAATGACAAAAAGTGAATCCCTAGATTCTTAGAAACTGCAACTGAAAAGTTAGTCAACTAGAAAAAGAAGGAAACTACTAAAGTAGACCAGAATTTAACTAGTTTCCATGTCCTATTGATTCATTCTTTAAATCTGGTCGCATCCATTTTCTATCTGGGTCTGAATTTTCTCATCACAGACCATGAATCTGGCTCCTTCTCATTGCATCTCCCTGGCCTTTCATCCTTCTCATCTTTGTAGCAATTACAGGTAAATCTTCTTAATACATTGCTTTTACCTCATCCTAAAATTTTCAGCAGGTATCCATTATCTATTGATACATCCATTATTCTAGTATTCAAAGTTGCTCACCATCTGGTTCCAATCTACCTTTTCAGGCTTGTCTGTCATTATTAAACTCTCGGTCAAATCCCCTGCCCTTCCTCTCTACACACTGAACTACATTACTCCAGCTCTCAGAATGCCTTCCCCTTACTCTTATCCCAGTCCAAATTCTGGAATTAGAAAACCTCCATTTCAGTCTTTTTCAATACCACCATGTTGTGTGACATGGGGCAACTGTCAAATAACTTCTCTGGAACTCAGTTTCCTTATCTGCATAAAAATGATATACAATAAGAGGATCCTGAATTCGCTCACCATTAAAGAAAAGTTATGGTTTGTTCACCTTTCAGGACAGATCGGTCATTAATTCAACAAACAATTCTTGAGTATCTCTTATGAGTAATAAATGCCTCTTTCATAAAGCCAACCTGAACACCCCCACCCCTTCCTTGACAGCTGGATTTGCTGACTCAAGTGAATGCACTTACTCTCTAGGCCATTCATTTAATATGTATTATTTTTACACCTTATCTTAAATATAGCATTACCTCCTTACTAGCAAGAATTAATGCTCCTGCGCATCTTTGATAAATGAAGTTCTCAAACCCTGAAGAGTATAACCCGAGAAACTTGTTTAAAATGCTGATTACCAAGCCTCCCATCCACCTCTTTCCAATTCCGGCTTCCCACTTGGCTCGGGGATAAAGAAGCTGCCTGCCAAGGCAGGAGATTTGGGTTCAATTCCTGGGTTGGGAAGATCCCCTGGAGGAGGGAAGGGCAACCTACTCCAGTATTCCTGCCTGGAAAAGCCCATGGACAGAGGGGCCCAGGAGCCTGGGTTATAGTCCGTAGGGTCGCAAAAATTCAGACGTGACTGAGCGCACACACAATTGATAATCGACACTGTAATAAGCAACTCCCCCCCACCCCATCCCATGATTCTAATGCAGGTAGCGCAGGGAGCACACCTTGACAAAAATAACTGCTCCGTTGATACAGCACATTTTGCTTGTGCTTGGTTTCAAAAAAATATTTTTTGAAAAATCTGTTTTAATTCAGAAGGGTAGGTATACTTGCGGTGACAGAGATCTAAACTAGGAAATGGCTCAGGAAGAAGGGGAAACTAAAATATTCTGCCCATATTATTAAAAATATTACCCAAGAGGAAAGGAAGGAAGACAATCCATAGGAAACCAAAGAGATTGCACCAGGTGCTGTCGGGTGGATCAGCTACAAGCAAAAAAAATAGTCACTGCAACCCTCAACAGTGGTGAGGGGAAGGTTAACTGTCAGAACGTGCCCATATCTCAAGCAGCTGTTTAGCTAAGTCCAGAGAAAATGTTCAGATCTTTGCTCAGCTGCAACTGGCGACAGACAGCAAAACCTTAAAGTTTCATTTTGTGCTCATTCTTTGCTCCAAGCAAAGCAACCGTAACTAAGAATAAACAAAAGAAACATCACAGAGGAGGGGGATGGGATGGTTGCGGGTTAAGCAAAAGAAGAAATGGTAATGTTAAAGAGATTCATATCACTAAATATAGAGTCATTTATAGATTGAGAGTGCATTGTCAATCATCTTGAGGGAATATTTAAGACAAGTATCAAGAATTTGCAAATGAGAGACTTCCCTGGTGATTCAGTGCTTAAGAATCTGCCTGATAATGCACTGGGCACAGGTTCAATCCCTGGCCCAGGAATTAGGATCCCATTTGCACGAGGTAACTGAGTCTGGGCACCACAACTCCCGAGTACACCCTAGAGTCTGTGCTCCGCGACAAGAGAAGCCACCACAGTGAGAAGCCAGCGTACCACAAGAAAAAGTCTGCACACAGCAACAGAGAGCCCCATGTGCCATAATGAAGACACAGTGCAGCCAAAATAAATAAAATTTAAAAATTTTAAAAAGAATTTGCAAATGAAAGATATCCTGATTTTGAAAGAAGGAAAAAAGTGAATTCTGAAAGCTACAGACTTGAGCTCTTTCAAGATTTTAGAACAAATTATTAAAAAGCTAGCTTGTCAGCTCTTAGAAATGGAAAGGAATAAAAATTTTGAGCTAGTTCAGGTACACCAAGGACACGAACGCCAAGCTCCTTGTTTCCTTTTATGATAGATGGGGAGATGCTAGAGAAGTTGCCACTAATGATTTCAGCAAGGCATTTGACAATCTAATGATATTCTCATGAATAAGATTTTTTTTTTTTTTACGTTGTTCTATTAGTAGGCCAATTCAGAGTTACTTGACTAATCTTTCTCAGAGATGATTAATGGAGAGGTCTCTGAGGCTGTTTAGTGATTTTCATTAATACAACAAATATGTATTGAACATTTTGGCATGTGCCAGGAACTGCTGTAGAAAGTGGGAATCCAATGGTAAATAAATCAAAGTCCCTGATCTCAGAGAACATGGCTGAGCAAGGGAGAAAAGAGACAAGTTAATGGTTATATTCTTTTGTCAGGTACTGGTGAGAGAAAGGAAAAAAAAAAAAAGCAGCTTAAAGAGAAAATAAGGGTAAGAAGAGGTTTCTTTTAAAGGCTGATCAGAGAAGCTGATAGGATAGGGTGATAACAGATCTTTCACTGAGAGACCTGGATAAAGTGATAGAATGAGTTGTGTAATTATCTGAGGAGGAATGTTCCAGGTAACAGGACAGCAAGTATATGAGCCATGAGATGGAAGCATGCTTATCCAAGAGGCCCTCTGTAAACAAAATGATGATTCCCCAAAGAGGTCCATGTCTTAACTCCCAGAATCTGTAAATTTGCTATGTTGTTGTTGTTGACTCACTAAGTCATGTCCCATTCTTTGTGACCCTATGGACTGTCACCTGCCAGGTTCCTCTGTCCTTGAAATTTCCCAGGCAATAATACTGGAATGGGTTGCCATTCCTTCTCCAGGGGATCTTCCTGACCCAGGGATCGAAACTGCATCTGCTGCATTGCAGGCAGATTCTTTACTACTGAGCCACTGGAGTGAATTTGCTTTATTATGTGGCAAAGGAACATTGCAAATGGAATTAAAGTTTGAGATCCTAAAATAGATTATCCTGGTTTATCCAGGTAAGTCCCACATAATTATGTACCTTACCACTGAGCCACCTGGGAAGCATGCCCCCGGCCCAATCCCCCCACCCCCTCCATACACATATCTAATAACATGAGTCCTCAAAAGCAGAAAACTTCCTCTGGCTGCAGCAAGAGAGATTTGACAGAAAAGGAAACCAGAGAGATTCCTGGTGTGAGAATACAAGCACACAATGTTGCTGGCTCTGAGATGTAAGATGTCCTGAGTGACGAGAGAGGCCTTAGGGAGTTAACAGCAGCCCTTAGTTGTCAGCCAGCGAGGAAACAGTGGCCTCAGTCCTACAAACATCAAGCCCAAGTCTCTGCCAAAAACCAGAAAAACCAGCTGAACCAACCCAACTTCTGACCTGCAAAATTGTGAAATAATAAATTTGTATCATTTTAAGCTGCTAAATTTGTGGCAATTTGTGGCCTTTTGGGCCATAAGAGGCAATAGAAAACTCACAGACCAGGACAATGGGCTGAAGTGATGGGGGAGGACTCCCCTGGTGGTATAGTGGATGGGAATCCACCTGCCAATGCAGAGGACACAGGTTCCATCCCTGGTCCAGGGAGATTCCACAAGCTGTGGAGCTGCTAAGGCCCTCACCATGACTGCCTGAGCCCACACACTGTACGGTCCTCTTGTCACAACTAATGGGTCCCTGGGCCGCAACTACTGAAGCCGGTGCACCCGGAGTTTGTGCTCCGCAACAAGGGAACCCACCAAAATGAGAACAATGAGTAGTCCCCACTCACTGCAACTAGAGAAAGCCCAAACACAACAAAAGACCTAGCAAACCAAAATAAAATAAATAAATAATTAAAAAAAAAAAAGAATTACATAGTTCAAAAAAAAAAGAAAGAAAAGAAATGAGGGGGGAATGTAATAGGAGATGAAGCAAGAGTTTAAAAGCATGGATTGGAAGCAGATAAACATGAGGGCAGCTCCTGTGGGCCTTGTAGACGATTGTAAGCCCTTTGTCTTTTGCTGTGGGTGAAATGAGGAGTCAGAGGGGGACTGGGGCAGGCATAACATAATCACACTTATGTTGTAAAAGGGTCACTTTGAACTATCCTGTATAAGAATCCAGTTAGATGGATGCTGCAGTCATTGACACAACAATATAAACTTGGGGAAATTGTAAGAGAGAGAGTCTGGGTACATTAGGCTGAAGTATATAAAATTGCCGTTTGAATGGCTCAAAAAGAGTAGAAAATCAAAGGATGAGTCAAGAAGATTGGCTCATAGAAATGGCAACCCACTCTAGTATTCTTGTCTGAAAAATCCCATGGACAGAGGAGCCTGATGGGCTACAGTCCAAAGGGTCACAAAGACTCAGACATGACCAAGCATGCATGCACAAGCACATGGCCTATGGCATGCTTGCAAGAGAGGAGTCATTGTTGATTCCAAAACCACTGGCCTGAGGCAAGGGTAGAAGTGTAGTACTGAGATGACTAACAATGCAGGAGGAGCAAGTCTAGAGGGGGATTGGGGACCAGGGGCAGAGAAGAGTTCATCCTGGAACATATATATGAAAGGCCAACCAGACTCCAAGTGGAGATGTTCATTGAACTGTTACATGCAAAAGTTTAGAGTTCAGAGGACTATGTGGAGCTGGAACTATTCATTAGGGAGCTCTCTCACATCAACAGTGTCCAAAGTCTTAAGATGATGAGTTCAAATGCCATGGAAAAGAGTACAAAAAGAGAAGAATGGTACTTCCTGGCTTGGAAAGTCAAAGTGAAAGTTGCTCAGTCGTGTTTCCGACTCTTTGTGACCCCACAGACTGGGGGCCTGCCAGGCTCCTCTGTCCATGGGATTCTCCAGGCCAGAATACTGGAGTGGGTTGTCATTCCCTTCTCCAGGGGATCTTTCTGACCCAGGGACTGAACCCAGGTCTCCCTCATTGCAGGCAGATCCTTTACCATCTGAGCCACCAGGGAAGCCCCCTTTTAAAAACTCTCTCCTAGATGGTATTTCTTTTTTAATTTACAAATACAAATAAAAGAATAACCCCACAAACTAAAATATTTTTAAAATATTTAGTTACATGTTTAACAAATTCCCTGTCTTAAAAGAATAAGAAAATTGAATAAAACCCATACTATCATAGAAAACCCAAATACACAGCCATCACTTAATTTTAGTTAGGTCTTCTAAATTAAACACAGAACAAAGAGTTGAAAAAGCCCAGTGAAATCAGCATAAGCTACATACCCACACCAAAAACCTAGTAAATTATATTACCCTGTTGCTCTGAGGCATTTTAATATCCTAGAATTATGTCCATTTTTATATAACATGCTAAATATCTGGAAAGGGATATTGTTTTTCAATTCATTTTTGGTAACTCAGCACTACGAGAATTCAATGTTTACATGTCTGAAAAAAAAAGAAAAAGAAAGAAAATTACCAATCCAGCAGCTTTGTTCTACTCTTTGTTTTCTTCCACACATACGGCCACCATTGTGTGTCAGTTGTTAGTCATGATATGGGTCATAACTAGTTTACTCTCACCAACTTTCCTTCTGAAAAAAAAAAAAAATGTACTTGTGAACACTTCAGGCTGGTATTTGTTGCTGTTTAGCCACCAAGTCATATCTGACCCTTTTGCAACTCCATGGACAGTAGCCCACCAGGCTCCTCTGTCCATTGGATTTTCCAGGCAAGAATACTAGAGTGCGTTGCCATTTTCTTCTCTGGAGGATCTTCTTGACACAGGGATCAAACCTGCATCTTTTGCTTGGCAGGCAGATTTTTTACCACTGAGCCCCCTGGAAAGCCCTTAGGCTAGTATTTTGTTGTTCAGTTGCTCAGTCATGTCCAACTCTTTGCAATCTCGTGAACTGCAACACACCAGGCTTCCCTGTCCTTCACCATCTCCCTGAGCTTGCCCAGACTCATGTCCATTGAGTCGGTGATGCCATCCAACCATCTTGTCCTCTGTTGTCCCCTTCTCCTCCTGTTTTCAGTCTTTCCCAGCATTGGTGTCTTTTCTGATGAGTCGACTTTTTGCACCAGGTGGCCAAAGTATTGGAGCTTCAGCTTCAGCTAGGCTAGCCTTCATACTAGGCTAGTATAAAAACACTTAAAGAAAAACCTCAACTCTGTCATAAATCTTTCTCTTTATACCATGACTCTTTCATTTTCTGTCTTATTCTCTCTCTCAGAGATAAAGCTTTTATTTATACATATGTTATATAGATATCTATCTATAAGTATTACAAATATACAACTAAATATATATCTGTGTGTACATACATATGTGTGTGTCCTACACATAAAACTTTTTATATCACAAAGAGTTGTTGGAATCGTCCTACAAGATATTAGTTTGGGGAAAAATTAATTGTTGTTTCGGACCGTGAATTCTAAATCATAACTAGGCTCAAGCATCTTATTAATCAAACTTCTTTATTAATCAAAATAGAACCATTACAATCAACACATTTTTGCCAATGAGAGATGAGTTTGTTCATTCCTGTATCATAACAATTCATGTTTCAGGATTCAATGAACTCTTGGAAAGCATTTTCTGCCTCCTGCTGATTGTGGAAGCATTTTCCCTGCAAAAGGATGTCAAGATGTTTGAAGAAGTGGTAATTTGCTGGCACAAGGTCAGGTGAATATGGTGGATGAGGCAAAACTTCATAGCCCAAACCATTCAACTTTTGAAGCATTGGTTGTGCCACATGCAATCAGGCATTGTTGTGGAGAATTGGGCCTTTTCTTGACCAATGCTGGCTGCAGGCACTGCAGTTTTTGGTGCAACTTATTGATTTGCTGAGCATACTTCTCAGATGTAATGGTTTTGCTGGGATTCAGAAAGTTAGAGTGGATGGCACAGGCAGCAGACCACCAAACAGTGACCACGACCTGTTTTTGGGAACAAGTTTGGCTTTGGGAAGTGCTTTGGAGCTTCTTCTCTGTCCAGCCATTGAGCTGGTCATCGCCAGTTGTTGTATACAACCCACTTTCCATTGCGTATCACAATCCAATTGAGAAATGGTTCATTGTTTTTGCACAGAATAAGAGAAGATAACACTTCAAATTGACAATTTTTTAAAAAAATTTGGAGTCAACTCATGAGATACCCACTTATCGAGCTTTGTCACCTTTTCAATTTGCTTCAAATGCCAAATGACCATAGAATGGTCGACACTGAGTTCTTCGGCAACTTTTCATGTAGTTGTAAGGGGATCCCTCTCAATTTGTAGTTGTCAAATTCCTGTGGCCGGCCATTGCATTCTTCATCTTCAAGGCTCTCATCTCCTTTGCAGACTTCTTGAACCACCACTGCACCATTCGTTCATTAACAGTTCCTGGGCCAAATGGCTGTTTATGTTGCAAGTTGTCTCTGCTATTTAATGACCCATTTTGAACTTGAATTTTTAAAAAATCGCTTGAATTTGCTTTTTGTCTAACATCATTTCTATAGTCTAAAATAAATATAAAATAAGCATCAAGTAACGTCATTAGCTAAAAAAAATAATCAAGTGAGAAATGAGCATTAAAATGATATATAACATAACCACATTTAAGAATATATTCCAATATCAAATGGCAAAGTTCAACAATGCAAACTGCAATTACTTTTACAACAACCTAACAGAAAAAAGCCAGACTTGTTGCAATTATCTAAAGTACTAAAGTACCTAAAGTACTCCTATAAACACAATTAGAAAATATTTTCACCAACCACATCACAAACTATTAATGTACTAACTTTAGCTCCATGTTTTGAGCTTCTCCTAGGCTGGGTGAGGGATGGGAACATGCTCCTTATGGTAACATCTCATGGGATCATCTGCTGACAAAGCAGATTTTAAAAGTTCACCCATAATCATCCTAATTAAGCCATCAAGTGTCAGGACATGCTGCATGAATTTGACTAATTCTAGCTATCTCTATGGTGCAACTGATGTTGCTGCATCAGAGGAGTGACTCTGCCTTAGGAGCAATTTCTTTATGCTTATGGCCTCTCCCCCTCCACCTACCCAAACTGAAAATGTAGTAAGGAAGGTTTGCAATGCTGCCTTCCAAGTCTGTGAAACTTCCTTTCAGATGGGGGCCCAATCACATCCACGCCCTTTTATATACCTACATCACTATTGCCTATATACTTTTTGTGGAAATTTATAATACAACTTGTAACATGTCCAGTTCCAGTTCAGTCGCTCAGTGGTGTCCGACTCTTTGCGACCCCATGAACCGCAGCACGCCAGGCCTCCCTGTCCATCACCAACTCCTGGAGTCCACCCAAACCCATGTTCATTGAGTCAGTGATGCCAACCAACCATCTCATCCTCTGTCATCCCATTCTCCTCCTGCCCTCAATCTTTCCCAGCATCAGGGTCTTTTCAAATGAGTCAGCTCTTTGCATCAGGTGGCCAAAGTATTGGAGTTTCAGCTTCAGCATCAGTCTTTCCAATGAACACCCAGGACTGATCTCCTTTAGGATGGACTGGTTGGATCTCCTTGCAGTCCAAGGGACTCTCAAGAGCCTTTTCCAATACCATAGTTCAAAAGAATCAGTTCTGCCCTCAGCTTTCTTTATAGTCCAACTCTCACATCCATACATGACTACTGGAAAAACCACAGCCTTGACTGGACGGACTTTTGTTGACAAAGTAATGTCTCTGCTTTTTAATATGCTGTCTAGGTTAGTCATAACTTTCCTCCAAGGAGTAAGTGTCTTTTAATTTCATGGATGCAATCACCATCTGCAGTGATTTTGGAGCCTAAAAAGATAAAGTCAGCCACTGTTTCCACTGTTTCCCCATCTATTTCCCATGAAGTGATGGGACTAGATGCCATGATCTTAGTTTTCTGAATGTTGAACTTTAAGCCAACTTTTTCACTCTCCTCTTTCACTTTCATCAAGAGGCTCTTTAGTTCTTCTTCACTTTCTGCCATAAGGATGGTGTCATCTGCATTTCTGAGGTTACTGATATTTCCCCCTGGCAATCTTGATTCCAGCTTGTGCTTCTTCCAGCCCAGCGTTTCTCATGATGTACTCTGCATATAAGTTAACATGTAACATGTCAGGTGGATTGTTTTTATCTCTATCTTCCACTAGATTGTGAGCAACTCATTTGCTCATCTTTAGATCCTCCTGAATGGACACAGGGTCCTGTCCCCAATACTCTAGCATAGATATGTGACATCACTAAGCAGACTTGAGCACCTGAAGACCATCATCCAATCCTCTCTCCCTCACCCCCACCCATCCCCATCACCACACAACTGACTGAAAAGAGCAAAGAAAAATAAAAATGCAGGGATTCGTTTTCTTATTAAAAGCATGCTTTACGGTGTTCACTAAGGGAATTTATATTTTTAAACCTACTTAGGAAATACTATTGAATGAAGGTAGTTGTGATAGTTAATCTTATGTGTCAACTTGGTCAGACTATGGTGCCCAGTTGTTTGCTCAAACACTAGCCTAGATACTGCTGTGACTGGTATTTTGTAGATGTTGGTTAACATTTATAATTAGAAGTTCAAGAAAAGATTACCCTCAATAACATGGGTGGGCTTCAATTATCTGAAGGCCTTCAGAGCAAATAAATGAGATTTGCAAGAGTAGAAGGAATATTACTCCTTCCTCAACAGGTTAACATAAAAATCCCTTCTATGGACTCTGGACGCAAGACAGCAGCTCTGACTCTTTTGTTTCCTGCTGGCCTGACCTACAGATTTCAGACTTGCCAGCTCCCACAATCACATGAACCAAATCCTTTAAATTAATCTCTTTTGCCATGTATGTATCCTCTTGGTTCTGTTTCTCTGGAGAACCCTAACACAATTGTGTTTCTAAACAGTTCTTTCTTTCACAGTATTTCTGAATGTTTTGCTTAATGAATATATATATATTCTTACTTTTGTTATATTGAATAGGGGTAGGAGTTTATATACTGCTTACTAATAGTAAATTCTGCTGGTGTGAAGAACAAGAGTATTGTGCAAGGAATCCAACAATACTGGCACCTCTCCTGGCAAGCAGAGAAATCCTATACCAGAAGTTTCCAGTATGAAGCTCTATTTGAGTCCAGAGTGTGCAGCCTACCTAAATATTATGTCCTATAGATTTTCCTATGGAGAAGGCAATGGCAACCCACTCCAGTATTCTTGCCTGGAGAATCCCATGAATAGAGGAGCCTGGTGGGCTACTGTTCATGGAGTCACAAAGAGTCGGACACGACTGAGTGACTAAGCACACAGATTTTCTTAAGCCAGTTCGTATGAACTGACAAATCCTAAGCAATTTCCATGGGCTTCCCTGGTGGCTCAGTGGTTAAGAATCCACCTGTAATGTAGGAGACGTAGGTTGGATCCCTGAATTGGGAAGATGCCCTGGAGAAGGAAATGGCAGGAATCCAGGATTCTTGCTTGGGATATCCCATGGACAGAGGAGCCTGCTGGGCTGCCGTCCATA
Source organism: Dama dama (assembly GCF_033118175.1). NCBI lineage: Eukaryota > Metazoa > Chordata > Mammalia > Artiodactyla > Cervidae > Dama > Dama dama. Next base: position 24,795,920 of record NC_083711.1, read on the forward strand.
GGCTCTCAAAAGAGTGAGACACAAATTAAGCAGCTAAACAATAACACAATAACCAACTTCTAATAAACTGAGAAGCTTGATCAAAACCTTTTTTCCAAAAATGATAAGCCATATTTGGGACAGGGAGGAGGGTTTTAAGAGTTAATGCAACTCAAAATAAGATGTTGGTTTGCTCAGTTTCCATTGCCTCATTCATCAAGAGAGTTTGTGTTGTTACTCTTGGAAGTCAGTTTTATTGCATGATGTAATGGAGAAAATAATGAAGATTACAAATTTTCTTTATGCTTATGTTGTTTTAAACTACTGCCGGTTTATGGATATTTAAGAAGTTGAAGCAAAGAAAGCTGATTTAGTTTCTTTTAATTCATCCAAGTGGTTAGGTGCTGGAAATTTTTGAAGTAATATGTTGAAGTGTTTTTAGAATTAAAAAGTCTTAAATCCCACTTGGTAGACCTCCAAAGGCCCTCAAAAGCCACACACTTTCCCCTAATGTTATATAACAGAACTCTCCCTGTCCACTTTAAAAGTGGGCAGTTTTGTATTCAGATCCAAACTTAAATGTGGATTGAGAAGATGGTACCTGAGACTGTTCTGCTTTCATTGCTGAATTTCTCTGAGCTCGAAGGAAAACAGATTTGAAATTTTGGTGATTATTGAGTCATGGTCTCTGTGACTTTATGTGTGTGATTATAGAGCCCTTGCCCTAGGCTCATTTAAGTGGCTCATTCTCAAAGGAAACAGCTGTGCTAAAAGAAAGCTACATCTATTAATACATGATTTAGTGAACATTTAGAGTGAACTGAGAAAAGAAATCAACTGTGAAAGGAAAAAACCCATATGAATGGGTAATTGTTTGTATCAGCTCTGCTCCCCTGTTCCAGCCTCCTAGAGTAGGGACCTGCATTGAGACCAATTCTTTTGGGCTTGTGTGATTCTGAATTAAGAGGAAAGAGCTGAGGGAGAAAGATCTAAAGCACACAGCCAGGACTGAAGAAGAGTAGAGTGTTTTGAAAAAGAGGCACACAAGCAGTTACTTTACATGAGAATGGTTGATGAGAGAGAAGTGTTTAAGATAGCTTGTTAATTATCTGCTTCCCAGTTTCAAGGTTATGAGAATTTTTTGGATTTTGAAATTGGGTTTCAGGTATTCCTGTGTGTTTTGAATATAGTAGTGTTCTAAGACTGGACCTTATGGGTCACAGATTTATAAAAAAACATCAAAATACTAATCTTGAGCTATAGAAATTTCTGGACAAGTTCTGAGTAGTGTTTGTCACTGCCTAGCTATTTTATTAAATTGTAGAGAGAAAAGGCTTCAACAGTAAAATAACCTCAATCAGATAATTAAGAGATTAGAATGAAAACATCTTCGTATCTCCTAGAACAGACTAGGCTGTGAATTTAAGTATCCTCTTTAAACTGACCAGCCAGTAGCTTCAGGTAGAACAGTATACTTTATACACACACACACACACACACACACACACACACACACAATTTTATTGTACTGGTCTGGGAACTTTTTTACTGCTAAAAAACTAGCGTTTTGAATTGCAAATAGGTTATACTCACCATCAGTAATGCAAACAAAATATTCATAGAACATGGGCTGAGAACATGCTCCCAGGCCCACCAGGCAGTGAAATACCTGGTCAATGTATAACTTGAACAATAAGTTCTTGAGTAATTTGCATTATGTTTTGGCTAGAAACAGTGAAAGCTAACTTTCAGTTAAAAGAAAAAAGTAGAAATATCTTGTGCTTTTCTGGCCTGTTTAATGTATTAAAGTGCTCTCGCAAAACTAATACCATGGCGCCAATAGGAAACGTTAGAAAGATGTTTCTTCCCCCACCCCCCCCACCAGAAGGTTAATGTACATTTTCCACATGTGTATTTGCTCAAAGATTAAACTTTCCATGTGGAAGTCCTTGACTACAAGTGTCTGGGAAATAGAAAGGTTGGACTCTCAGGGTTTCATTCGGCTAATATCCCTGGAGACCCTCTTTTGTGCCAGAAAGACCCTGTACTCAGAGTCTGGTTGGGCCACAAAGGTCAGCAGGCGGCAGTCCCTGCTCTGAGGGAGCTACCCGCCGCTCAGAGAGGGGCCCAATCAGGACTTTGAAACAAACTGAAATGTCACCAGGAGGCCACACAGCTGACGTGCCCCTAATTATCAAACCAATGAAGAGGTTCTGTCCACAAAAGCAACGTCTGCCTTCCGTCTGATTTGTGTAGACTCCCCCTACTCGCATCCCCCACCGCCGCCCCCCAAGCCCGGAGTCTAGAGAGCTGGGCCTCTACAGGGCAGGGTCTAAAACTCACCCTCCCCGCTACGGGGTGTCAGGGCGCAGGGCGACAAGGAGACACGAGAGGGAGAAGCAGAGGCCCCAGCGGCAGAGGGGAAGTGGTCCACGCGACCCCCGAAGGGGCTGCAGCAGGTGGGTCGGGCTGGCGAGGGTGCGCTAGACCCTCAGTACCATTCTTTCCGAAAAGGGGAAGCTGGTGGCGTTGTTGACCTTGCCTTCGGACTGGAGGGTCTGCCGCGCGCATGATATGATTGAGGGTGCTTCGCCGCCCGCGCCGCGAGGTCGGCGCCTCGGGGGCGTGGCCTAGGAGAAAGCCCCACCCTAGGCTCCTCCCCCTAGGAGCGCGAGCCAGTCCTGAGCGGCGCCATCCCTTTCCCGGGTCATCGTCCCGCCCCTCTTCCGGCCCGCGAGCCCCGCCTCGTGTCGCTTCTGGGCCGCGTTCGCTAGCTCGCGCGCGCTAGCCAGCCCGCCCTCACAGCGCGCGCTTGGCCGCCCGACGACGCGGGAGCCTCACAAACCGGACGAGGCTTGCAGCGCTCGTTACCACCAAGCGCCAGTCCGCTAAGGCGGTACGTTCGGTTCCCGGCCCGGGGACTGTCGGGGTCGCCGAATCTGTGGCCCCAGAGCGGAGGCGGCGGCGGTGAGGGGACTGGGCCGGGAGGAGGCGGACATGGCGGGGCTGAGGGTAGCGGGAGGAGGGTGGTCTGGGCTCCCTGGAGGCCACGTCGAAGGCTCGCGGGCGGGCAGTGCGTGGGGGAACCGCGAGGAGTGCGGGGTCGAACAAGCTTGCATCGGCTCCGGCCCGGCGCGAAGGAAGCGCTGGGGACTGAAGGGGGCGGTCCTCGAGGGTTTCCGCGAGACCCTCACGGGCATCGCGACGGCGGAGACGCCGCCTAGAGGCTCCTGCCACGTTTCCACAGCGCGTTACCTTCCGCTCGGGGTGGGCGACAGCCTTGCTCGTGCGGCCGTGGGTTTTCTGGAGCCGGAGACCCGGCTTGCTGTCTGGGGTGTGGAGGGAGGTCGCGCCTGAGGGCAGTCGAGTTCTCGAACCCGGGCCTCCGAAGGCTGGAACCTGCCCGGGGGCGGCGGACCCTGCGCGACTGTTGGCGGGGGAGGAAGGGAACGGGGCTCGGGGCCCTGCCCCCTTAACTCGGGAAAAACCGCGATTGCAGAAGTTGGACGCGCTCGCGGGCGGTTCTTCCAGGAGTGGGTGGAGACGTGGGGTGCCCCCTCACCTAGCGCTCCTCAAGAGCCCCCTGCCAGTGCCGGGCCGCGGGCTGCCGGGGCTTCAAAAGCCCAACTCCCGGCGCCGCGGGGATCCTACTTCTCGGGGTCCGGAGCCCGCTTTCTGCCGCCGCGGGGCTGGTCCGGGGCTCCTCACCCACCCCCCGCGGCTGGGATTCCCTCAACCTTGGGAAAGTCTGTCCGGAAAAATACTTCTTTCCAGAAACGGGTGCGACTCGTCTCTCGTTACAAGGGAGGGAAAAAGTACAAAGTTATAAACTCCTGGCAGGCAGGGCTGGGTTTTCCTTGGGGTTCTCGGCCCGCCGCCGGGAGCCGAGGAGCCTGTGGAACAAAGTAGAACTTGAGGAGCAGCCGCGGTGACTACGTCCCCGGATGACGTCACCGTGCGAGATTTAAAATGGGAGCTTTTCGCTCCGAGTGTGGGTGGAGGGTTTGCGGCCCCTTACTCGAGATACTTCCCTTGCGTACCTCGGGCCTTCTGGGCCCTGCTGGGTTCTGCTTCCTGACTTTATGACTCTCCCCTCTGGGGGGTACCCTTCGGATCCTTCTGGAATACTGACCGGTGAGGGTGGGTTAAATTGTCAGCAATTCAGACACCATTCCTTCAAAAGTGGGGGGGGGGGGGGGGGGAATAATTCCATATGACTCATCTTGTGTTACAACCCAAAGCCACCACTAAGTGGTTCTTTCCTTCCTTTCTTCCTTTTATTTTCTGATGTGAAACAGAGGGCCGGGGGTGGGGGGGAGGGGGGCGGGAAAGGAAAACAAAACCCCAAACTCAGATATGTAGAGCAGAGTTGGCAAATTGAATGAAGAAAATGAGTTAGTTCGGGATGGAGTATATTTCTTTAGCGTGATTCCTTGTTTTCTTTGGTGGAGTGGAGGCTGATGTAGTTCCATCAGCAAGTTTCATCCCAAAGCATATATTAAATTGCAGTGGGTTTTCTTTTCTATCATAACGTGGTGGAGTATAAATATAGCTTTATACGTGGAAATGGCTGACGTTTTTTTCAACAGGAGGCTGCACAGCAGTTGCAGCGGGCTGGGGTTGTGTGCTGCTGGCCATAGAAAAAACCCATTCTAGGGTTCCAGGAGGAAGGTTTGGGTGTCTTTCCATCTAGGATCAGGGTAGCTATGGCTGCCAGCATACTTCTCAAATACCATACAGAATTTATTTCACACTGACATCCCTTGTTTGAATTTGCACAAGGAGGAAAGGAATCATATTATGAAGACAGACTTTAAGAGGAGGTTTGGGAAAAGAAAAAGGAAGCTAACAGAATCAGCTTTTCTGAAAGAACTGTAGGCTAGGTTAGTCAGTTTTTACAACAAACATGGCAGGTGCTGTATGTCTTTAATAATTGGCTCTGAAAAGGTGGTGTTGCTTAGTAAATGCAGCATCTGATAACTCCAAGTTACTTAGAGCAGCCAAATGAATGAGCTCATTGGGTAAAGACAGAATATACATTGAAACAATCCCAGTGCAAGATATCCAGTACAAGGTTTTTGCCTTTATGGATTAATCAATGATAAATCAGATTTGACATTTAAAGAGAATCCTTCTTGAGGCAGTTCCAAAATGCAGCTGAATCTTTAATTATTCCTTTTAGTTTGATTTTCCATGAATTACCCTGAATTTCCACTTTTTAAACTATGCTTTGATAGAGCTGGGTTTTTTGGTCACATTTACCTAAAGGTAAATATGTCTCTGATCCTGAAAGAATGCTTACAGAAGCTTGATAGTGGATCTTTTTCTTTGTGTATGACAGGTTTGTTGAAATATAGTTCATATACTGTATAATCCACCCATTTAAAATGTACAGTTCATTGGTATTAGTATATTCACTAAGTTGTACAACCATCACCACAGTCAATTTTGGGACATTTTCATCATTTCAAAAGGCAATCTTATACTCACTGACATCACTCCTCCCCCATTCTCCTACCCCTAGGCCACTAATCTATTTCCTGTTTATATAGATTTGCTTATTCTGGACATAATAATTAGTGTTATACAGTATTTGGTCTTTTGGCTTCTTTCCCTTAGCATAATGTATTCAAGTTTCATACATGTTATAGCACCTATCAGTTTGTCATTTCTGTTGCTAAATAATATTCCACATTTTATTTATGCATATATCAGTTGCTCCACATTTAGTTTGTTTCTGCTTTTTTATTATTATGAATAATGTTGCTGTGGACATTTGTGTACAAGTTTTTGTGTGAACATATGGCTTCATTTTTCTCGGGTGTAGAGCTAGGAATAGAATTGCTGGGTCATATGGTAACCATATATATATATGACCTTTTTAGGAACTGCCAAACTGTTTTCTATATTGGCTCTACAATACTGGATTTTAAAGTGGACTTTTTTATGTTTTAAAGTACAAGTTATTTCTTAGAATTTTAAACTTGAATTATTGTAGTTAAATATTTATGCATGTAGTAAAAGCTATATAGTGGTGTCATTGTAGTGCTTCTCTCTGAGTGATATCTCTGATTTTTATTTTAGCTAACAGGAGCAACTTGTTGTGCTCTCTTTAGTGAACTCCTTACAAAGGTGATAAAATTCTTAAGCAGTATTTTATAATAAGGTCTTTATGGCATAAATTAGTGACTGTTCCCTGCTCCAGATATCAGCCAATGAAACACAAGATAAATTTGGGAGGAGGAAAGGGGGCTGTAAAGGAGGTATATTTCACAGAGCTTTATCTTCAAATTTTGATGTTTCAGTTTTTTGAGAAAAACTATTTTATCTTTGCAGGGGAAAATGAAGAACGAAATTGCTGCTGTAGTCTTCTTTTTCACAAGACTAGTTCGAAAGCATGATAAATTGAAAAAAGAAGCGGTCGAGAGGTTTGCTGAGAAATTGACCCTAATACTTCAAGAAAAATATAAAAATCACTGGTATCCAGAAAAACCATCAAAAGGACAAGCCTACAGGTAAAGGATTAGCTTGGACATTTGGATTGGACTGAGTGAAGAGGATGATCATCAGCTCCTCAAATAAGTGCTAGGCCAGAGGAGTGATGGTGTCCTGTCCATGTCTTTCACAGTTTAGCTGCATCATACCCAGCTCAGGAGTGGCTCAGATTAATTTTTTTCTTATTCACTTTAAAATACAAGCATTTGTTGTTGGGACTGCTACTGCCTGGACTTGGGAGGCCAATCTGTAGACCCCTGGGGATTAGTCTTGTGGTCATAGTGTGACTCTTGAGTGTTTTTCTTTGTATCACAGGTAGTTGAGGATTTCAGAATTGTAGAGGACCCCTAAAGCTATCACTTAGAAAAGGGCATGGTAAGAGTCGAGAGAAATGAGTTCCTTGTATCTAAATTACATGTGACATATTAAAAGTTTTCTGGCAAATGAGAAATAAGATTATTAGACACCTGATATGTTCTTGACCCAGGATTAATTTCATCTGTACTGTGCGTAATTCGTTGTGGTAGAAGCCAGTGTAACCATTTTAGAGATGAAGGTAACTTGCCTATGATTTGCAAATGGTAAATACTAGCTCTGGAATTTGAATTCAGGTCTAACTCACCCTAAATTCTTAGGAGCTTTCTGTTACACCTCAGTCTAACCACTGCCTTGTCTCTGAGAGTGAAGGCAGTTCTCACTCCCAGCTGTCTTTTGTACTCCAGTTTATAAGTTCCATATACAGTTTAAAGAAGAGCAGACTCCTATAAAACATGTCCTGGCATGTTCTCTCTTTAGTATTTATGTGACTACTTGGGAACCAGAGTTGAGAATGTTCTACTAAACTCAGCTGTCAAACTGTGTCCCATTTGTGGATGTGACCAAAAAAATAAAAGTGGAACAGTTGTGACTGTCATGAATACAGAAATTGTTTTATTTATGCATATTGCTGCCCCTAAAGATTCCTCCACAAATCAGCACTTCACAGTAAAAATTTTCTTTCGGTCACTGAGCTCTTGTCAAGTGTATGACTATTCACAGAGTGTGCAAAGGAGGTGAAAATACAACTTGTTTAGTTCTCATTTGTGAAAAGCAAGGTAAGCATGTAATCTGTTGAAAAGAATCAAAGTAATTGATATATTTCTCTCATTTTTATCTAAAGAGGTTTCCTAGTGTACTGGAAAATGTGGTGAGTGAAAGTAGAAATGTGGATGTAATTCAAGTTATTATTTTTTATCCTCTCACTTGATTCTCTTAATTTTTTCCTGCACATCTTCATTTCTGATAAAGTGAACAGCTTTTGTGAATTAGAGCTCTTGAGGCTTTTTACACTGATGTAATTGACATTGGACTAAGGCTTTTGGTAGTGCCAAGCCACTGTACTGTTACTGAAAAAGGAGACACTGTCAAGTAAATGCTTAAAGATCAGACAGTGTACAATTTCATTTCCATTAATTTCAAAAACTTGAGGAAAAAAGTTAGCCAAACAGGATTAAATTGGCATGTAATCAGAACTATCATTATTGAGTCATTTTGAAGCCATCTTTGAAGTAGAAAACTATTAGAGTTAATAGTGGGTTGTTTCTTTTATAAAAGTGAGTAGACTATAGAATTAACCAAAGTTATTAGACTCTTCATAGAGTAGGTTGAAAGTGTTCTTTTTCTTCTAAAGTTTTTATAAATTAGTATGTTTCTGTGCAACATATACAAATAAAGGGCAATTTGGCAACATTACTGAGATCTGTAAAAATATTCATAGTCTTTGAAAAGTGAGTCTCCTAAAATCTATTCTAGAAGCATAATCAGAAATGCAGACAAATATGTATGAATATGGATATTTCTTATACTTTATAATTGCAAAAAATTGGAAAGCACTACACTGTCAAGTAAATGATAGACTATTTTTATGCAACTTTTAAAATCTTGTTTTTGAAGAGTGGTTAATGGGTGAGTAGTCACAGTATCTAGAGTGAAAAAAAAATAGCATAGAAATATGTATGGTATGCAAATTTTGTTGAAACAGAGTCTCTAAGCCTCTATATTTACATATTTTTTTTTTAAGCTTAGAGCCTACATCTTCACTGTATGTTAAAAAACACGTACATATATACATGTAAGATCTGTCTCCTTACTCTTAACTGATTTTGATTCTGGGCACATGGGACTTTTGAATCAACCTACACAACATTAGAATCTATAACATAAGACCATCTCATAGAAAGGAACAAAGATTTTCTTACATGTTTTAAACTAGTTTTTTTTGTTTTTTTTTTTTTTAATTTCGACTCTGAATTTGCTAAATTGTTAATGGTGATGTTACGATAAGTGTAGGCCTAATTGGGTTGTTTAATAAGATGAACTTTGGCATCTGGTCTGGGTCTGAACCCTGCTTTCACTACTTTCTTGCCAGGTAATGTTGGGCAAGTTACTCAAACTCTCTCTGCCTCCTTTCTTTCTTGCAATGGAAAATAGTATCTAACTCACAGGATCAATGTGAAAATTTAAAGAGTTAATATAGACATATTTTGTTTTATTGTACTTTGCTTTATTTCATATCACAGACATTGTGGTTTTTATAAATTGAAGGTTTGTGCAAGCATGCATTGAGCAAGTCTATCAGCGCCACATTTGTAATTCCATTTGCTCACTTTGTGTCTCTGTCACATTTTGGTAATTCTTACATTATTTCATACTTTTTCGTTATTATATTTGTTTCAGTGATCTGTAATAAGTGATCTTCGATGTTACTATTACAGAGACTCGATGAAGGCTCAGGTGATGGTTAGCATTTTTTAGCATAAAGCTGTGTATATTGTTTTTTAGATGTAATGCTATTGCACACTTAATAGACTACACTGTAGTGTAAATAGAACTTTTATGTACACTGAGAAATCAAAAATTTGTGTGACTGGCTATTGTGATACTCGCTTTATTGCTCTGGTCTTTAACCAACCCACAATGTCCAAAGTATGGCCATACATGCAAAGTATTTAGAAAACTCTCCATTGCATGGTAAACCTTCAAAAAGGGTTATTATTATTACTTAGAAATATATATTACCTATTATCTAATGAGAACTTTTTCACTGTTTTAAATGAAAATAGAAATTGACTAAACACATTATTCTCAATGTTACAGTATTATAGTTAGTAGTATTATCAATATTTGTCAATGAACTTATATCTTCTATATTTTAAAGCTTTGGGTCTGAAGAAGTAAAATGATTTAATCTAAATTCACCCTGTAAATCGCGGGCTTCTCTGGTGGCTTGGATGGTAAAGAATCTGCCTGCAATGCAGGAGACCCAGGTTCAATCCCTGGGACGGGAAGACCCCCCTGGAGAAGGGAATGGCTACCCACTCCAGTATTTTTGCCTGAAGAATCTCTTGGACAGAGGAACCTGGGGGCTACAGCCCATGGGGATCACAAAGAGTGGGACATGACTGAGAGACTTAACACTTTTACTTTCACACTTTCACCCTATAAATCAGGATTAGTATGAATACCTGGATTCTCTTGGTTCATTTCTTAGCTGTAGGCAGTAAATACTTTCATTGTAACTAAAAATTTATCTATGTAAGCAGGATACTTATTTTAACAGTTATTTTTGCATTCATACTGAGAGCCATCTTTGAGCATTCTGTTAGATAGCTATGGTTGGTATTTCTTAGGTTAAAAGAAAAAATGGGACAGATGGGAATTCCCTGGTAGTCCAGTGGTTAGGACTCTATGCTTTTACTGCTGTGGGCCCAGGTTTGATCCCTGGTCAGGGAACTAAGATCCTATAAACTGTGTGCTGGAACAGTCTTTATTGGTTTAGAATTTTTTCACGTTTTTGCTAACTAGAAAATATGAAAACCCTCGAGTAACATAATTTAAATAAGCCAGTAACACTTTTGGATTATATTTTACTCTTAATACGTGATGTAAATGGTTCTGTGTCCTGGACTGATTTGGTATTTAGAGAACAGTTATAGGTAAGGCAAAGGATACCCTTCTTAAGCAAAGTAACGACAGAGCAAACCTTGTCACAAGAATTTCCGAATATTATTTAAAACATTAGTTGAGGTCTTTTTGTTAGCTGGAGATTTTGTTATATAGGAATTTGGCTGATTTTTTGCAGTCAAAGTTCTAAGTAATACCATGCAACTTTCATACTCCTTGCTTGTTGAAGTACATGTGAGGTGAGTAGTTACTGTCTGAAGTGAGGTAGAGCCAGTTCTCCTGATTCCCCTGTGCCCATGCAGATGCCCTCTTCTTTCTGCCAGGCTGGGTAGCGTTGATGCCGCTGCTGCCTCTTTGCCTTTAGTTCAGATTTGTTACCTATTTAGGATAGGTATTCCTGCGTTATTTACCAGGGTTTTATTTTTTTTAATTCATGTTGGCAAATACTAGTAGATATAACTAAGTTTTTGATTTAAATTTATTTAAAGCTATTAACATTACTCCACTTTTTTGTAGATGCATTCGTGTCAATAAGTTTCAGAGGGTTGATCCTGATGTCCTGAAAGCCTGTGAGAACAGCTGCATCTTGTACAGTGACCTAGGCTTGCCAAAGGAACTAACTCTCTGGGTGGACCCATGTGAGGTGTGCTGTAGGTGAGTTCTTGAGTTTGGCAGCTGAACTGATTACCATGCTGGAACTGATTTTTATGAAATTCTCTCAGGTACTGCCTATACACGTATCTTAATGGCCAGGAGCTGGTTGTTTGGCTTTCTCAGATGTGAATTTTGTAAATGATTCTTCTTGGAGGTGATAGTAAAAGATTGGTTACAGTCCTGTTTTGCAACTAGAGAAACTTAAGAAATGATAGAGCAGGGTTTTTTTTTGAAGAGCTTTACCAAGTTTATTGTAGAATTTAGATACCTTGACTCCCTGTAGGTCAATTATTACCTTCTCGCATTGATGGTGCCCTTGTCTTTCCCCTCTTCAAACTAGTAAAGTTGCTAATCCCAAATAATACTGGATAATTACTTTTGGTTGGTCTCTGTTGCTGTTTGTTTCTACTCTTGCCTCTCTCCCCCCTTTTGGCTTTTAAGTGGCTGAGTGAAATTTTCATGGTTTTATTTTCACAATGGAAATTATTTCTTGTCTCCTAATGAGCAGAATTGTAAAAGGTAGGTGTGTTAGGTATGAAATTGAACTTCATTCACTCTAAAAGCATTCATTGTGGACCAGGCATTCTTAGTTGTGGAAATGAAAGTGACATTATACTTTCAGGTAGTTCAAAGTGTAATAAGGGAGAAGAAAGAATAAGCAGATAACAACAGAGTGAGATTTATGCTATGATAGAAATATGCACAAGATGCACTGGTTGGTGGCACAAAGGAGAAAGTTACTGCCTCACGGAAGACTGTAATCACCCCTTGGTGTTTCAGTGAAGGATCAGTTCCAGGACACTCCTCACCACACACACACACGCATGCACAGCCAGAACTAAGATCCTCAGATGCCCAAGTCCCTTATATAAAATAGTGCAGTATTTGCATATAACCTATGTATAACCTCCCATTTACTTTAAATCGTCTCTAGATTACTTACAATACCTAATACAATGTAAATGCTATGTAAATAGTTGCCTTAGATTGAAAAAGTTCAAGTTTTTCTTTTACAAACTTTCTAGATTTTTTCCCCCCCAAATATTTTTGGTCTGTGGTTGGCTAAATGCACAGATGCAGAGCCCATGGATACAGAGGACTGATTTTATTGAGTAGGTGATACTTGAGCTGAGTGGGGAAGGATGAGTTGCAGTTGACTAGATGACAAAGTAGGAAAGATGTTTCCAGGCAGGAGGAACAGGATGAACAGATGCATGGAACCCCCTGTGAGTGATTTCCTACAGTTGTTCCTTTAGTGTTTTCTCTTTGGTTTAGAGGTACAGTTCACCCATTGATTGTAGTAGAGGTGCTTTTGATATAACCCTATATGTTCTAAAGGTGGTCATAGGCTGTGACTTGATCTCCAGCAATGAAAGTGATGATGAAGACATGCTGGATAAATCCATGGTTATTCTGCAACAATTTTCTGGACCACCTTGGAACTGCTTGATATAAGCTGGTGTCTTATGTAAGCTTATTGCTTTGGGAAGCTGGGGGCAGGTAGATTCTCCAGTACTTATTTCTCATAAGAAGGAAAAGCAGCAATTTTTGGTCTGAGAAGGTCAGACAATTTTTAGAGTCTGGGACTAAGGAAGGACTTACCTCAGGCCTGGGTCAGACTTTGTTTTGTAGACTTGGTTCACTGAATTCCTGCAGAAGACTTTTCAGTATATAAGAAATAGCTATCACAAAGTTAAGTATATTGAAATACTTAACTTTTTCAAGGCCTACACTTTGATCCTGATTTACTCTTACTTCATGCACAGTTCTTTAAGTTGTGTAGTTTTTTAAGCCCATAAAGACTTACATGACATATGAAGGGGGATTGTTCAAAATACAGTTGACTTTCCATATCTGAGGGTTCCGTATCCATGCATTCAGCCAACATTAGTTCAAAAATAAATTTGAGGGGAAAAAAATTAAAGATAAGTTCTAAAAAGCAAAACTTGAATCTGCCATGCTATGCAACTATTTACATAACATTTATATAATATTCAAAGCATTTACATAATATTTACATTGTATTAGATATGATAAGTAATCTAGAGATAATTAAAGTGTATGGGAGCATGTAGGCAGGTTGTATGCAAATACTTTGCCATTTTATTTAAGGTACAATACTTGGGCAGCCATAGATTTTGGCATTGGGAGAGGAGGGGGAGGGGATGGTCCTGGAACCAGTCCCCTAGGATACTGCTGTCATAAATCTACAAAAAAAATAATAGTCTAACAGAAGTGGGAACAAAAAAGCAAGAGTTGAGCCAAATATGTTATCACACTGTCAAATGAGGAATATTTAGTACAACGGTCTTAAATCATTAGAGGAAAGTTTCTGTATTCAAGGATGTTTTAAGAAGTTGGCGAATTACATGAACATTTTGGACATATTTATTTGAAATGCTTAAACCATATCTTGACACCTGAAGATGAGAGCTTTAGTTACGTGAACATTCTATTTTACTTAAGTGAATACTTCATTATTTGATAATACCAGATAATGAAAAATTACTGAGCTTTCATCTTGCTAGTATAAGAAAATCCTTGCATTCAGTAGCCTTCTATATGATCAAAATTTTGCCCCAAATTGACTATGATGTGAGTTTTTTCACAGTTAATAGAAATTATCTTCAGAATGTTCATTAAGTGATGATAGAAATCCCAGGGGAAGCAAAGTGTTAGTAATTGGGTAGAGATGATTGCTATAAATTAATAAAGGAAATTGAGAGATTTATTAGTGCTTTTGAATCCAAACTGGGAATATTCTGAAAATTAAAACTGATATAGCAGTTACATAGTTGAATGAGTAATCTGAGTCATTAAAAATAATAAATCATTTTATACTAAAGGCTATGGTTGTAAAAAATATTTGAAATCTACTCAGAACATTCTTCATAGAATTATTCCATCAGGATAGATATTGGAAGAATGCAAAAGTGTTATATAGTTAGAAAGGTTATCACTTCGTGAAATACTTCAGATTATACTGAATAGAAAACAGATCTTTCCTATAAGGAGAAATCCTGCAAATAGCTGGCATGTTATTATCTACTCGGTAGTCTACACTTCTTTTTTGTTTGTAATTTCTATAATCCTTTCTTTTCCTGATAAACAGCATTAGATACTATTGATATTTTTCAAATTAACTTAGTTGGTCTTAATGTTTCAGCAGTGTGTTTAAATTTTAAATTGGAAAGTTTAAAAGTTGTCCCTTAATAATTCTGAGGCATTAACTGCATGTTCTAATACTACAGTAATATAGTAAGCTGCTTCACTTACCCTGAAAGAGCCCTCATACCAAAATACTACCAAGGGAAAAATGCAAAACCTAATTGAGCTCAAGTGTCAAAGAAATTTGAGTTAATAAAGCTAATCCTTCAGTCATATAGATGTCTGCCCTTGGTTTAGGTTTCTGTTTCTACTGAGGCAGGGTTTTTTCTCAGATTTCTTGCCTTTCTGTGTTGCCTGATTTGAAATTGTAGTTCATGAATTCTGTGTTGTGAAGAACTCACCCAGTTGTTCAGGCATTTTCTAAGAAGAAACACCAGTTGAAGAACAACCACTCTCCCAACTATTTCCAGCTTCTTCATTCTACAGATAAGAAACTAAGGCCTGGAGAGATTGAATAACTTGTACGTGGTCACAGCTAGTACATGGCACAGCAGAACCAAAAACATGTCTAGTACTCTTTCCACCATCCTATAGCAGTTTATGAGATAGACTGAAAAAGAATAGAAAAAGGGAATTCTATACTGTATTTAGATTGCATTTATGACCCCATTCAGCCCATGAGAATGGAAGATAGCACAGCTGAAAGAAATAGAACTCACCTATGAGACTCCTTGATTGCCATTTAAACTTCCATAGACTTTGTTGTAATTAGGCCTTTTACTTAATTGTAAATACCTGATTCAGAAATAATTTGAGTTATCTTGAAATTAATTGATATCATAGTTAACCTTATTTTTCTATTGAAGTCATTCTTATATTTTGTAAGCTTGGAATCATTTGTTTAACTTTAATTACATATTGTGTAAGACTGCTTAACAGTCTTTGTCCTAACACTTCCTAGAAATTGTTTCATAGTGTTTATGATGTGTAATTTATTTGAATGGATTTGTGGTTTCCCCTCTGTCCTCTCAATGAAAACTCCTAGTTTTTCTGTGTATTATGCTATTTTCCCTCATAGCAGAATTTTTTTTTCTAGTAACCAATAGCCAAAGTTAGATATCTTGACAGTTTTTCTTAGATCAAGGCTTTAAAAATGTTTTGGAAGGATAAAAAACACTGCTTAATTTAAAAGAAGTGAACATTTATCATAGGAATCTCTGTGAAATCAGCAGTGTGAGTCAAGACAAATCTTTTTATTTTCCTCAACAGTACCTGTGTTTTCTCTTCCTCTTTAACCTCAACAGTTGCCTCAGTTCTCATTTTTGTCAGTGTAGATACAGGAAATACAGGCCCCTTTTTTAATTTAATTGCAGTAAAAGTAAATTCCATAGGAAATATCTAGTTGATTTTTGACTTGAATTACTATGATCTACAATATAAGGGTCAATTAATTCATTAGAAAGTTTTACTGTATGAATGTAAATGGCCAATACATTAATGTATGGCCAATTTCGATGGTGCATACAAAAATGTAATCAATGAATTTCTCTTTGACATTTTAAACAACTATCTTTTTAGGAAGCAGTAGAAAATAAAATCAGAAAAGAGAATGAAAGTGGTCACTTTTTTGGTATGTTAATAGATTGGAAAACTGTGGCCTACCTGTTGGTTGTGGAGCTGGGTTAACATACTATATGTGTAGAATCAAGTTCTGCGAGGGTTCCTTCTTGGCCCGGGACTGGTGGCATGTCCAGACCTGTTCAGTTGTTTTTATGGACATTTGTTGCTTTGTTGATGTAACTCAAGGGTTTCTAAGTTTTCTGTTTTTGGATTTTTTTATTCTTAGGTATGGAGAGAAAAATAATGCATTTATTGTTGCCAGCTTTGAAAATGAGGATGAGAACAAGGATGAGATTTCCAAGAAAGTTACCAGGGCCCTTGATAAGGTTACCTCTGATTATCATTCAGGATCCTCTTCTTCAGATGAAGAAACATGTAAGGAAGTAGAAGTGAAACCGAATTCTGTGGCTGCGACCCCCAGCCCTGTATACCAGGTAACCATGAAGTGGCTCCTGGGTAGTCCTGCTCATATTGCCCAGGGTTTCTGACTTGAGATTTTAGATCACAGTTCTTGCCTTTCCACACTAAGGGGAAGCCGTTTCATCTGAGATGAGAATAGGCATCCTGAGTCATTTTATCAAAGGTCTGCTTTACTAGTCAATAAGTAGGATAAATATATTTCAAAAAGAATAGGAAAAATCATGGAAATAAAACATTCCTGATGTTTTAAAATCCTTAGTGTTTTCAGAAACAGCCACTATTTTTTTCTTTTTTCTTTTTTGGTAGCCTTTAACACTTCCAATTTGTAACTCTAGGTTTAACTTTCATGTTTCTCCCTCCCTGTGGTTAAAGAGAAACCTCAATACATTTTTCTTTAGTTAATTTTTCATTCAAGCTGAAACAATATCTTTCTTTGCCTTAACATGTAAAGAATCATATAGCAAGCATGAGGGCTTCCCTGCTGGTTCAGTTGGTAAAGAATCTGCCTGCAATGCAGGAGACCCAGATTCGATCCCTGGGTTGGAAATATCCCCTGGAAAATGGAATGGCAACCCACTCCAGTATTCTTGCCTAGAGAATTATATGGACAGAGGATCCTGGCAGGCCACGGTCTATGTGGTCACAAAGAGTGGGACACAACTGAGCAACTAACACATAGCAGTCATGCATGTACTTTGTTCACTTATTTATTACTTATACCCCACATACCAAAGAACATGTATTATAGTTTGAAAAATTCTTAACAGTACTTTTCAACAGGAAATATATTTTCAAGTAAAAGAAATGAAAAATCTTTTGAGTTGAGCCTTATTCTGTACATGTACTTTTTCTGATTTTGAGTCTATTTTTAAATATACCTGTTTTTATTAAGTTGGTCTTAATTAGACATAATTAAACATAACAAGTTTCTGGTAGGGTTTGATTTGGCCTAAAATGAGAATTTAGACCTTAATGAGTAAGAAATAAAAGTATCACGAGTATTAGAAACTGAACCTTTAAAAAATTAACTTGAAACAGTATGTGCGTCCATGCTGAGTCACTTCAGTTGTGTCCAACTCTGCAACCCTATGAACTGTAGCCCACCAGGCTCCTCTGTCCTTGGGATTCTCCAGGCAAGAATATTAGAGGGGTTGCCATGCCCTTTTTCAGGTACTCTTGCCAACCCAGGGATTGTACCTACATCTCTTCACATCTCCTACACTGGCAGACAGATTCTTTACCATTAGCGTCAACCTGCAAAAGCCAGAGTATAACAGTGACATGTCCTCCTCTTCCCCAACCACCAGTCCTGTGCCCTTGCATGAAGGTGTTTATGACCAGTTATTTTTGTATCCTTCCCAAGAAAATCCCTATATAGATAAGTAAACATAATATTTGTATTTCAGGGGTCATTTTAAGACCACTGACATAAATATTTTGGACTTTTTTCCCCCTCTGATACATTATATACTACAAATTACCATTGTTAAATTACCTGCAATTCATTGAGATGTGTGTTAATTTTATCTCAGAAGTTTATTTGTTGTTACTCAGTAAAGCAAGAATATGAATCCCAAATTAATGCTACTAATTTTTACAAGTAAATTGACCTTTAATTTTTAGATTTTCTTTTAAAATTAAATTGTACTTGTTTTCCCCCTTTTTGAAAGACTACTGGGATAAAATTCTAACAGAAAAGCATAGAAATTGAAGTGTCTTTTATATGCTTTTAAAATAAAACAGTTCTTCTTGACATTACATTCACTTACAAAACATTTCATTATGGAGAAGCATAGGTCAGCTCTTAACAGTCATTGTGTAGAAAGTTGGAGCAGATGGTCCACTTTTAAGATCTTTTTTACCTGTCCCATTTTTTTCATCTTGAATCTGGCTTTACCAAGAAGAACCTTAAAAAAAGAGGTTATCAAAGTACAGACAAAATAATTTCTAGCTTGGGGTTCTTTGTTCTCTGATAGGGGTCTGTGTTTTCTGAAAGGACCCTCGAAAGATAATTCTCCACTAAGAAAGAAGATTGTGTAATTTCTCCCCAAATTGCTCTACAGATTCACCTTGCTATCAAAATCCCAAAAGGCTTATTTCTAGATAAAATTCAAAGAAAGGAGAATCAAGTCAGAGATCTCACACTAATATCAAGTCATTATGTTTATCAAGACAGTGTGTTAATATTTTGTTGTTGTTTAGTCGCCAAGTTGTGTCCGACTCTTGTGACCCCATGGACTGTGCTCCGCCAGGCTCCACTGTTCATGGGATTTCCCAGACAAGAATAGTGGAGTGGGTTATGATTTCCTTCTCCAGGGCATCTTCCTGACCCAGGAATCAACCCACCCTCCTACACTGGCAGGGAAATTCTTTACCACTGAACCACTAGGGAATCCCTGTGGTAATGGTTTAAAGATAAACAAATATACTATTGGAACAGATAGTAGACTTCTATATGTACAAAATTTTTTTTAATAGGCCAAAGCAATTCAGTGGGGAAAGTCTATTAGAACTGGTACGGAAATGATTGGATAATTCATTTATTTATTATTTTTTGATAATTCATTTATTTTTTTAAAAGTGACCCTAACTGCTACCTGATACCATACATTAAAAAAAAAAAACTAATTTTAAATGGGTCACAGGCCTAAACGTAAGTGCTAAATCTCTGACACTTAGAAGAAAACAGGGTGATACCTTTATTATTTAGGATAGGCAAAGATTTATTCCAAAAATGTTAATAAATTTGACCTCATCAAAATTAAAAATCTTCGCCCATCAAAAGAAACCGTAAAGAAAATGAATGGGCAGAAATATAGGCTGGGACAAAATATTCTCAATACATATATTTGTCAAAGGACTTGTTTTCAGAATATACTTTTAAAAATCAGTCCTCTAAGTCAACAATAAAAGACAAATGATCAAAGTAACGACAGTGGATATAAGATGTGAAAAAACACTTGTACAAAAGAAGTTATATAAATGGCCAGTAACCAAATGAAAAAGGTGCTCAACCTTATTTGTTATCAGGTAATTGTAAATTTAAGCCAGAGTGAAACACTACTTTCAGAATGGCTAAAATTAAAACATCTGACCATACCAAGTGCTGACAAGGATGTGAAGAAGCTGGATTCATAAACTGTTGATGGAAGTGTAAAATGGTACAACCACTTTGAAAACTGCTTGGCACTTAAATATGCATCTGCCCTATAACCCAACAGTTCCACTCCTAAGTATTTAACAAGAGAAATGAAAAGAACCATATCTACAAAGCCTGTTACTAGAATGTTTGTAACAGCTTTTTTAATATAACAGTAAAAAAAAAAATCTATTAACAAGTGAATAGGGGAAGATAGTCATATATTCATTCATACAGTAGGATAATAGCAATAAAACAGATTTAATAATAGACACAGTACGGAAGGACCTAAAAAACATTCTGTTGAGCAAAAGAATTTTGCCAGGGAATTCTTTGGTGGTCCAGTGGTTAAGGACTCTTGTTTTCACTGCCAGGGGCACAAGTTTGATTCCTGGTTGGGAAACTAAGATCCCATAAGTCATGTGTTACAACCCCCCGAAAAATATTGCTCGACACAAAAGAATATATGTCTTCTATTTATATGATGTTCACAAACAGGGAGAACTCGGTCTGTGATAGAAATTTGAACAGTGGTTGCTTGTGGGAACCACTGTTCCAGAATTGTGTCTTAATTTCTGAGTTTTAAAAGCTTACCAGCACCCCAATATAGAAAGAAATGAAAACATTCCACTTCACTATTGTAGTATAGGTGGTCGATTATTAGTTGGAACTCTTAATAAATGTTTTCATTTCCCCATTA
This sequence comes from Dama dama, assembly GCF_033118175.1. NCBI lineage: Eukaryota > Metazoa > Chordata > Mammalia > Artiodactyla > Cervidae > Dama > Dama dama. The sequence continues at coordinate 24,815,977 of NC_083711.1, forward strand.
TTGTAGGTAATCAAGAATTAACTGTGCATGCTAAGGTTATTCACTGCAGCATTGTTTTGTTTGCTTTTTGTGCATTGTTTTTTTAAAAGACTGAAAGCAGCCAAAATGTCCTATCAAGATACCACTTAATTTAGTTACGGCATAGTCATTGCATTACTGTCTAGCTGTAGATTGACGAAAAAAGTCATTATATATTGATATGAATGTCTCTGATATGTATTTATTAAGTGTAGAAGCAGTATGCAGAATTGTGGATATTTAGTGTGTGTATAGATGTACACACAAGTATATTCATAGAATATCTCTAAAGGTAATCAGAACATTGATTAGTGTCTGCTGCCTCTGAGAGGGTAGCTGGTAATCAGCTAAAGAGAGACTTTTTTTCCCACTATATACAACATCATGCCTTTTGAATTTTCTATCCTGAATGTAGTGCTGATATACAGAATAAAAAAATTTTTTTTTTTTTTCAGAATAAAAATTTTTTAATCCCTATGCTGAGAGCATTAGAAATCAGAGAACTCTGAAACTCATAGTCACAGGGTATAGTATTCTGAGCAGAGAGGTCCAAAACTGCTGAAAACATTTTGCATAATGTGAACTTGATGTCCCACTTGACTTACAGGATAATCTAAGACTTGTTCCAAAATGCTAAACTGGCTACATTAGAATCACCTGCAGAGTGTCATCAAATACCTGGCAGCTTCTCTTCCTAAAATTTTGTTAATATTGTTCAATAGAACAGGACTAGGGCATGACGTTTTTGTGTTTAAAAGCTTCATAGGTGATTCTTTAGCCAGTTTTGGACACCAGTGGTCTTAAACATGATGTGTCCTTATAGGCCTCTACTCATTCTTTGTTTTCATCTTTTCTGGTTGATATAGCCAGAGAATACCTGGTTTTCGAGGGGTGTGTTTGAGTTTATTAATTTCCGTTCATTTGAAAAACACTGATTTATTATATTTGAAGTTTTTAACATATTTAGACTTGACTGTAGGGAATGTCCCTACATTCTTTGGGTTGTGGGTGAGTGGGTTTGTTTTTTAAATGGTAAACCATTTTCTTTTCCCTACAGATTTCAGAATTGATATTCCCACCTCTTCCAATGTGGCACCCGTTGCCCAGAAAAAAGCCAATGATGTATCGAGGGAATGGCAATCAAAGTCACTACCCTCCTCCCATTCCATTTGGTTATCCAAATCAGGGACGGAAGAATAAACCATATCGCCCAGTTCCAGTAACATGGGTACCTCCTCCTGGAATGCATTGTGACCGCAATCACTGGATTAATCCTCACATGTTAGCACCTCACTAGCTGCTTTTGTCTGTTGGTGTCATGTTGAGAGAAGGTAGAATAAGCCTGACTACATATTAAAAGTTCATACTTAAAGTAGTGAAGTTAGATGGGCTAAACCATCAAACTTATTTTTATAGAGAAGTTATTAAGAATAATCTTTTCTTAAAAATATATATGCACTTTAGATATATTGATATAGTTTGAGAAACTTTATAAAAGTTAGTCAAGTGCCTGAGTTTTTAATATTAAACTTGAGTATTTATATATTGTGCATCAGCTCTGTTGCTTATGAGGATACTGTAGGAGTGGATGATCTGTTCTAGCACCTTTGAGCATTTACTTTATGGAAAGTATGTAAGTTATTTATATACATGGAAATCTATTTTATGTCGTTGTTTAGAAGAATTGCATAAAATCATGTAGTTGCAAATAAAAAGTAGTTTGAGGCATGACAATGTGTGCTTCTGTTCTGTGCATAAACAGGGAAGAAGAGCTAAAGGGATATCTCACTGTAGTGTGTTTAATTATTTAGCAAAGAAAAAGCAATGTAGCAATTTCCATTTTTCTTTAAAAAATTAATTTTTTATTAACCATAACTTTCCCAAAGGCTATAGTAGCAAGTGATTCATATAAAAAGTCTAAAATTTGTTAGTAGTAGCTAATTGAAAATATAAATATAGTGAAACATCTTTCAGTCATCAAAGTCATTATACATAGGATTTTCTTAGCCTAGAATTTGGCCTGTACAAATGTTGATAAGACATCTGACTTATATGCCTAGTGCCATTGTATAAAGCAGAAATGTTCTTGTAGATGCTCTGAACTCTGCCTTGTGCTTTTTTTCTTCAACATTTAAAGTCTTTATTAGTGGTCTTAAATAAAGTCAAACAGTACAGTACTTCAGATTCTTCAGTGGCCCTTCATACTTATACCACTGTAGTGCCATCAGTCTTGTAAGTGTACTTGAACTACAAAAACAAAAAGAGATACAAAGATTTGGATTTAAAAAAAAAAATTCGATTTTTTTCCCGAAGGTATATTTTAAAAAACTAAGATCATTACACTTCCTCATTATCCACATCTTTAAATTTCTAGTCCTAAATTATTTGATCAGAAAAATCACCACTTGGTAATAAACATTGGATGTCCTTGGCTGTTCCAGATATTTCTGTTGCCTGGTGATAAATTTTGTTGAGTATAGACTACCAGAAAAGTGCACAAATGATAAAGATACATAGCTCTCAGGGTATGTGGAATTCAGAATGTCTGCAATTTCAACAGAAAATTTAACTTTTAAACCTTAGAGACTTCTGGTTTTAATGTTATTGTACTCTTTAATAGTGTTTGTTAATTGCTGAGTCGTGTCCAACTCTTGGCGACACCATGGACTGTAGCCCGCCAGGCTCCTCAATCCATGGAATACTCCAGACAAGAATACTGGACTGGGTTGCCACGCCCTTCTCCACGGTATCTCAGACCCGGGGACTGAACAAGCAGAGTTTTTACTGTCTGAGCCAGCAGGGAAGCAAGAAGCCATATGCAATTTTTTACATACTTCTAAACCACAGTATCTACTTTTTTTCTGAAATATATAGTGAATGCTTATTCAAACATTGATATTTAAGGAGCAGAAAGAAAAGAATGCAGGTAGGAATGAGAGTAGTGCAAAGAAGAGTGTCTCAGGAAGGCGGAAATTTTGAAAATCATGAGCAGGAGCCAATAGTGACAAATTATAAAACGGCTGACAATTACTGAACACTTGCTTTTTGGTAGACACTTCTAAGAGTTTTTATATATACACACACACACACACACACACATGCAAATATATATATACATATAAACTAATCTTAAAAGAATCACATAAGGTGGTTTTTAGTGTAAAGTGAAGAAGAAAAGCCTTTTGATGAGGGTGAAAAAGGAGATTGAAAAAGCTGGCTTGAAACTCAACATTAAAAAAATTAGCATGGCATCCATTTCTATCGCTTCATGACAAGTAGAAGGGGACAAAGTGGAAGCAGTGACAAGGTTTATTTTCTTGGGCTGCAAAATCACTGCAGATGGTGACTGCAACCATGATATCAAAACACTTGCTCCTTGGAAGAAAAGCTATGACAAACCTTGACAGCATATTAAAAAGCAGAGACATCACTTTACTGACAAAGGTCTGTGGAGTCAAAGCTGTGGTTTTTCCAGTGGTCATGTATGGATGTGAGAGTTGGGCTGTAAAGAAAGCTGAGTGCTGACAACGCTTTCCAATTGTGCTGGAGAAGATGAGCCCCTTGAACAGCACAGAGATCAAACCAGTCAGTTCTAAAGGAAATCAGCCATGAATATTCATTAGAAGAATTGAAGCTGAAGCTCCAATCATTTGGCCACCTGATGTGAAGAGCCAACTCATTGGAAAAGACCCTGATGCTGAGCAAGATTGAAAGGAAGGGGGCGGTGGAGGATGAGATTGTTAGATCGTCACCGACTCAATGGATATGAATTTGAGCAAACTCTGGGAGATGGTGGAGGACAGAGGAGCCTGATGTACTATAGTCCTTGGGGTTGTGGAGTTGGACACAATTTAGCCACTGAACAACACAACAATATTCAAACATGAGTATATTTCCCTAGGGGTAACTGGCATCACAGGAGATTAACTTTGAAAATAAAATTTTTTATTGTTAGTTTCCTTAGAGATCTTTGAGAGTTTGGGTGATAATGGCAGATTTGTGGACAATGCATAAAGGTGGCAAGTTTCAGGTATTTTTATCATGGCATTAGCAGATAGCATTTATTCTCTTAGTTTGCTCATTTTGAGGTTATTACCATGTTGGAAAATCAGAAGCATAACAGCTATACTGTTGAGGGAAATATTTTTGTTCTATACCTAGTAGCTACACCTTTCTTTCCACATTAGATTACTATAAAACCTCCCCAAATTTCTTATTCATTACTGTTGACAATTAAATGGCAGTGTGTCTTAGGGAAAATGCTAAATTTGAATTTGACTGCATGTTAGATGTATTACCTGTAGAAGATTCTGCCTTTTGACTATCCACCTCACACCTTGTTCCAAAATTTATTTAAAGCCAAAGAAAGTGCTCATAAGCATAGGTTTTCCAAGCCATTCCTAATGAAATAAAACTATCAGAAGCTGCATCTTAAATTCAATTTGATAAATATGCACTTCATAGTGTGTAAAACTTTTTGACTAGTAATTAGAACTCTAGGAGCCATAACACTGCAGTCTGTCTCCCTCAGGCTCCAGGACTGCTCCATGAAGACAATGTCACTGCATAATTTCAGCTTGAGAGTATTTATGAGATGGTTTCAGGAATGAGCAGTTTGTGACTGAATGATGATAATCTGTTTTAATTCTCTATTTTATTTTACATCGGTAGCCATAGCTGTAAAGCTCACAGATTTGGAGGTTAAACTTGGACATGAAATATTAAAATATACAAACTCTTTTGGTAAGGTCTATTACATAAATACCAAAGTGCTTATTTCTGGGATTTTAGTTTATCTATGGCTTCAAATTAAGATAATGAAGCATTTATATTGGCTTCTACTCAGCTATCACCATGAAAGTGATTTTATTTGATGATTGGGAAGAGGAAAAAAACTTAAAAACACTTATATGCATTTACCTTGCTAGAGTAGTCACTCTATCCATCTTACAGATAATAAATTACCTATCAAAAGACAAATAGTTCAAGGACAAACTTCAAAGGGGGAGATTTTCCACAAAATTTTTAAAAGAAAATTAGTATTAACACAAATATTTAACAGAGTCAAATAAATATAAAGAAACACAAATGACTAAGAAAATAACAGATGTGTTAATGACACGCTAAGGACAAAGAAAATTTAAGTTGAAGGCAGGAAATACAATTTTTCACCCAAAAAATTGACACTGAAAAGAAATCTTAATGCATATATCCTTTTGCCCAGTAATTCAAATTCTATATATAAGATAAACTATAGAAACACTTCCACAAATGTATAAAAATTAATGTACAATGGATGTGGACTTTTATTATATTTATAATAAAAGACTATAATTCATTTTACTGTGTAAGAGGCCAATAAAAGAATGATCTGTATCCAATGATGTGAAAAGATGTCCACCATATTATGTAAGGGGTAAAAATGGTACAAAAAGTGAGGATAATAGTAGAACTTAATAGGTTTATTATCATGGAATGAAATAAGATGATTAATATAAGGTGCTCCAATACATGGCAAATATCCAGTGCTCAATAAATTTTATTATGTTTACATAAGCTGTATGAAAGGTGAGAACAGGTATAAAAAGTAAGGACAATAGAACCCATCTAGATTTATCACAGGATAATGTTCACCATTATAGTTCATACATATGCATACATCTATGAAGCACTTCATCTAGGAAAATGTAATTCCATTTGACAGGTACTTAAGTGCTTTCCATTTGATGATATGTGTGTGTAGTATTATCCTCATCTTACTAGAAGACAATCTTGGGTATTCAAGTTAAGTCAGGTGACCTAAACTAGTAGGTCTTCAAACCAGGGCAGTATGACTCCAGCACACATGCTTTTAAGAGCAAGATAGAGGGTTGGAAAGAGGCAAAACGGTTTATAATAGTTACCCTTAAACTGTTGATAATAGTGTGTAAGCATTATTATTTTTGTTTGTTTTAGAAAGCAACAAAATAGAAGGTGGTGGTTTAGTCACTAGGTTGTGTCCAACTCTGCGACTCCATGGACTGTATAGCCTGCCAGGCTTCTCTGTCCATGGGATTTTCCAGGCAAGAATACTGGAATGGGTTGACATTTCCTTCTCCAGGGCATCTTCCCAATCCAGGGGTTGAACCCAGGTCTTCTGCACTGCAGGCAGATTCTTTACCAGCTGAAGTGAAGTGAAAGTGGCTCAGTCGTGCCTGACTCTTTGCAACCCCATGGACTATACAGTCCCTGGAATTCTCTAGGCCAGAATACTGGAGTGGGTAGCCTTTTCCCTTCTCCAGGGGATCTCCCTAACCCAGGTGGATCTTCACCAGCTGAGCCACAAGGGAAGCCCAAGAATACTGGAGTGGGTAGCCTATCCCTTTTCCAACGGATCTTCCCGACCCAGGAATCGAACCAGGCAGGCTCTCCTGCATCACAGGCGGATTGTCTACCAACTGAGCTATCAGGGAAGCCCCTTACCGACTGAGCTATGGCGTTATTCTCTTAGTTTAGACTGGATTTCAATGAAAAAGAAAAATCACCTTATAAAAACTATTGGCCACAAGAGGGCATCAGATGTTCTTTTTCCAACTTCCAAACTAAAGGTTGTGACTGTAAATAATCTCCCTTCTCCAAGGAAAAGTATTTGTGGTTATAGTTTAAATCACTGTTTTTCCTAGACATCTACATACAGAAATTGCTACTTGTAATGGAGAATGTTAAGTATGCCAAAGTTATTACATACATTGCTTTACTGGAATCATTTTTGTTAATTAAAAAAGTATAGTTCATTTAGGAAAATAAAAGTACCTAAAAGCACAAAGAAAGAGATCATCAAAATTAACTATAATCTTTCCAGCTGAGATAACTATTTTATCTAGCAAATTATTTTATCTAGTAGCTGAGTTGCTTTTAGTGGATGGGGATATTTAAGAGGGAGCTTTTACTTTATAGACTTCTGTTTTGTTGTTATGAAATATACTCATTTTATGGTCTCACAATTTGAAAATATGGAACATTTTCTTATGTCATTGATTTTTTTCCTAAAACATGATTTTTAATATTTTCATGGAATTCATATTTATGTACCCTAATTGATTTAACCATTCTTTATCATTAGCTACTGATCTCTTTAGGAAATTTTTTTAGCCACTTTATTTAAATATATATCTCCTTTGTTGGAGGTGGTTGGGAGAGGGAGGTATTCCTTTGAAGTCCAGAAATAAATAAGCAAATTGTTTTAGAGTTGCCAGTTTAATTTATATACAGAAAGTCTATAGATGATAAATTTCTTAAGAGTCAAGATAATAAGCTGTAAAATAGGACTATTTTACTCAATTCAATGAAAAAAAAGTTTTATTTTTGAATCTTATTGATCATTCATCAAACACATATAAAGACATGAAATAAAATTTACTGATTAAAAATAAAAGTATTTAAAACTTATAAACTTTGTCTAAAGTGACTGGAACATAACAAATATAAACTTACATTTTTTCACCTGAGTTAAAGTGAAATCTGATTATTTCATGTCTCCTAATATTGCCAATGTTAATAAGAGACCATATTTAAAATCAGATACTGATAGCTAATAAGGTCAAATTATTTCATAAATAATTCTGAAAAGACTGCTTGTGGATGCTTGATAGTCACTGTGAAATCCCGAAAGGAATACACAAAAAACTAAAATCCAAGCTCTCTTACAGGGATTTGGCATGCAGATTTACTGTAAAATTACCCTCCCTAGCATGATTAGGAGTGCTAATCAAAAAGTTTAGGTGGGAAACCATTACAAATATCTATCCATTAAACATTTTAAATGTTTAAAATGTATCAATATACAGTCAGTTGTCTAATATCAGGACTTCCCTGGTGGTCCAGTGGTTGAGAATCTGCCTTGCAATTCAGGGGAAGAGGATTTGATCCCTAGTTGGGGAACTAAGATCTCATATGCACGCCACAACTAAACTGGTGCACAACAATTAGAGAAGCCCACACAGCCAAAAAAGTAGAATTAGGAGACCTGCATTTCATTTCTATTTGCTTTGGTAAATCCAAACCTTTCTGAATCTTGATTTTTTTCATAAAATGATGTTTGTTGTTGTTTAGTCGGTAAGTCGTGTCCAATTCCTTGTGACCCCATGGACTGTAGCCCACCAGGCTCCTCTGTCCATGGAATCTTCCAGGCAAGAATACTGGACCGAGTTGGCATTTCCTATTCCAGGGGATCTTCCGGACCCAGAGATTGAACCTGAGTCTCCTGCATTGTCAGGTGGATTCTTTACCACTGAGCCACCAGGGAAGCCCTCATAAAATGATGCTGAATTAGATAACATAGCCCAAGGATATCCTGGGGGTTGTTTGGCTTTTACCAAATTTAACTGCTATGTGAATTTTCTTCACTTAACTATATTACAAATCTTTTGCCCATAATATTGTGAAAATTGCTACAAAATCATACACATAAAAAATCAAACCTACAAAAACATGTGTTCATCAAGTTCTGTTGGCTACCATCCAGTGTCTTGGATGTAACAGATTGTATCTTTAAGTTGGCAAGGCAGAGATTACATTTCCTTTCATGTAATTATCTTACTTTGTGTTCTCTTGTTTCTGTGAACTTATAAATCCTCTTCCCCTTATCCTTGGTCAAAAGCCTGGTGGAGACTGAATGATGGAGGGCTGACTGTCCACAAGGTTTCAAATCACTGGCACAGTAGTCCTCCGCATGGTGTCACTTCCCACGGTTTCACTTACTTGCAGTCAACCATGGTCCAAACATGTTTTCATTTAATATTACTGTTATGAAGAAACAATTCACAAGTTTTAAATGGCACACTGTTCTGGGCAGTGTGATGAAATATTGCGCCATGCTGTTTGTCCTGCCCGGAACATGAAGCATAGTTTTGTCCTGTGTATTCCACCCTCTCAGTCATCAGATGGACATTCGTGTCCCGGTAACCCCTTATGTTACTTAATCATGGCTCTAAAGTGCAAGTGTAGTGATGCTGGTAATTGTAATATGCCCAAGAAAAGCCATAAAGTGCTTCCTTTAAGTGAAAACGTAAAACTTTACTTAGTAAGAAAAAACTGCTGAGGTTGCTAACATCTACAGGATGAATAAATCTTTCATCCATAAATTGTGAAGAAGGAAAAAAAAAATCTGTGCTGGTTTTGCTGCCACACTTCAAACTGCCGAGCTATAGCCACTGAGAGGGGCAGGTATTTAATTAAATGGAAAAGGCATTAAATTTGTACAATAAGATTTTTGAAAGGGATTACATTCACATAAATTTTATTATAGCATAGTTATAATTGTTCTACTTTATTATTAGTTATTAATCTCTTACTATGCCTATTTATAAATGAAACAATAACACAGGTATGTATGTGTAGGAAAAACACAGTAAACATTGGGTTCAGTATTATCTGCAGATTCAGGTGTCCAAGGAGGGTCTTGAACTGTATGCCCCAGGGGTAAGGGGGGACTACTGGATCTTCACCATCACAGTCTCCTCTCAGAACTGCGAGGTCACTCTACTGTTCTCCAGAAATGTTCTCACTGTTGACAGTTCTGGGACTCCATGAGGAAAAATGTCTTACTTAGCAACATAAAAAGAACACAGTGCCAGTAGCCAGCGTGACGGCTGACCTAACACGTGACCAACACATCTTTTTCAAGTGCAAGATAACTCATTTTCACCATTAGTAGTTTGTGCTGATTCCATAAAACTGCTCTGGGCAAAAACTCCAGAAACTTGAAGAAACCAAGGATAAATGATGAAGAAATACACAGTGATGGGTATACTGTGGCAATGAATTGATACGAACATAGTCAGAACTGCTCCAATTATCAACAAAGTTTGAGTGCACATGCTTAATCGCTCAGTGGTGTCTAACTCTTTGTGATACCATGGTCTGTAGCCCACCAGGTTCCTCTGTCCCTGGGATTTTCCAGGCAAGAATACTGCAGTGGGTTGCCATTTCCTACTTCATCAACAAAGTTTAACTGAGAATCTACTATGCGTTGATCATTTAGATGTAAATATGATCTGTCTTTGAGAAGTGTGACATCTGCTTACAGAGAGGAGACAGACAGGTGAAGACAAGGGACCCTCAGTTTCCTCAGAGGGTACAATCGCAAGAAGGAAAAAATTAGGAGGAGAGCTTAGAAAGGATTGGGATTACATGGTCAGAAAAGGATAAGACCATATGCAGAATGGAAGAAAAAGGGTAACCTGGTAAAAGGGGAAAAAAAAGTGCATTTCATATCACAAAGGGGTATTTTTTATAATATTTAAGAGCTCCAGCTTAGACGGTAAAGAATCTGACTGTGATGTGGGAGACTTGGGTTCCATCCCTGGGTTGGGAAGATCCCCTGGAGAAGTGAATGGCAACCCACTCTAGTATTCTTGCCTGGAGAATCCCATGGACAGAAGAGCCTGGTGGGCTACAGTCCCTGGGGTTGCTAAAGAGTTGGACATGACTGAGTGACTAACACACACAACACACACACCAAATGAGCAGAATTGTAATAAAAAAGAAACATGGGCAAAGCATATGAACATAGTTCTCAAAACCACAAATGGTTTTTAAACATAGGAAAAGACGCTCAATTAACCAAACAGAAATAGAAATTTAAGCCATGACAAAATTTCCTTCTCAGAGATAAGGAAAGATAAAAAATGTTGGAGAAGAGTATTGGTGAGGAACTGGAGAGAGATAAGTTAAGCACTCTTATCTGTTGCAAGCATAAGCTGCTACACTAGTTAAAGAAGATATTGTAATAACAGCTTATCAAAATAGGCTTTACTCAGTACCTCTCCCTTCTAGAAGTTTAAAGATATATTTGCACATATGAAAACTGATATATATACAAATACTATGTATAATTTTACTCATTGTGTCAAAAAGATGGGATCAACTTAAGTGGCCAGTTGGAGACTGGTTAAGTAAGTTATAGTGAGCACTCTGAAGTAATATTATACAGTTATGAAAATAAGATTGTTTTAGATATATAAATGATAGATAATAGATAAATGTAGGATGGTCTGAGAGGATTTGTTAAATTAAAAAAATAAGTGTGCATAAAACATTTTAAAAAAACACATATGTGGGGCTTCCTTGGTGACTCAGTACTAAAGGTCAGCCTACAATGCAGGAGACCTGGGTTTGATCCCTGGGTCTGGAAGATCCCCTGGAGAAGGAAATGACAACACACTCCAGTATTCTTGCCTGGAGAATTTCAGGGACAGAGGAGCCTGGCAGGCTTCAGTTCACGGGGTCCGAAAGAGTTGGACACAACTAAGCAACTGAACACACAATATACATGTACATATATGGAAGCGTAAGCATAGAGTAAATGTTGAAGTGGAGAGCTAGATGTGAAAGTTTAAAGGTAGGCAGAGTGTGGACTTTGTAAGTCAGATGTTGTCCAGGAAAGCTTTCGAGCAAGGGAGTGCACTGAAGTGTTTTGAGATTAACTTTGAATCGGATTGTTTTTTTTTTTTTTCTTTTTGTTTTTTTTTTTATTTTGAATCGGATTGTTTTAATCAACTTTTGTCTGAACAAAGGTAACTACAGAGAAGTGGTCATCTACTTGCTTCTAATATCAGATAGATTATTTCTATCTAAAGCAGCCAAAATTCATTGGAAGGACTTATGCTGAAGCTCCAGTATTTTGGCCACCTGATGCAAAGAGCCAGCTCATTAGAAAAGACTGTGGTGCTGGGAAAGATCGAGGGCAAAAGTAGGGCAAAGACAGAGGATGAGATGGTTGGATGGCATCACCAACTCAGTGGATATGAGTTTGAGCAAGCTCCAGGAGTTGGTGAAGGACAGGGAAGCCTGGTGTGCTGCAGTCCATGGGGTTGCAAAGAGTCAGACTCGACTTGGTGACTGAGCAACAATCACCTCTTCAGGTCTTCCTAAGGTTAGATGCTTCCAGTTCTCTCCAAGCAAGCAGTAAATGAATTGAAAAGGATATTTCTTTTTATAAAAGCAACAGAGCTGAAACTCATCATATAAGCACGCTTTCACTGAATACTTAATTTTAGTCAGCTCTAGTACCAGATGCTAAACAGGCCAGGCATAACACACTCATGGTCGAAGCCGCATCTGCTCTCTCGGGACTATCTGGGGTCCCTTTTCTGTGTGTGTTAGCCTCTTCCCTCTCCCATTCCTCAGCCAAAACTTCCTAATTTCATCTCTTCCCTCAGTCCTCTTTACACCTAGCCACCCTCACCCCACCCTCCCAGAGTATGACCTCACCTTTACTTCCTGGCAAAAAGTGAGATCTAATTATATTCCATCCACAGTCACAATCTGATTAAATCTGCTCCCAACCTCACTGACTTTCCCCCTCAATCTCAGGAGAAGACGTTCTCTTTGATCTGGTCAACTCAATCCTACCCACATTCTGTTTTGACCCCTTCCTCTTTCCAGACTCCTTTTCCACAGCCTCACAAAGTAGCTAACCTTTACCCAACTCTAGTTACTGTTTCCTCTGCCTGCCTCCTTCCCTTCGTGGCCAAGAATACTGAAAGAAGAGTCTAACATAGCTTTCAAATTGCATGTTATGAATCAGACATCTCAAGAGCTGGTGGGGATATCATGGGAAGACAAACAAGAACCGTTTCGACTCTGTAGGATTTAATCTGAGTGGGGCATGTTTTGAATGTTAACTATGTTTCTAGATCCTCTTCAGCTCTCATCCATGCTTCAACCCCACAGAACTAAGGGTTGGGACAACCATTCCACGAGAACTGGTCCGTCACCATGACTGACTTCATTCCCAGAATGGTTTGTTTCAGTCTGTTGTGCTCCAGAGGGCTGACTTGGGTCCTCTTCTCATCCCACACAACTCTCTCCTGAGTGATTTCACCCCCGCCTCCTTTTCTTTTTTTTTTTGTGGCAAATTTAACGTACATATAAGGGATTTGATTTAGGTCATACCTGAATGGTCTAGTGGTTTTCCCCACTTTCTTCAATTTAAGTCTGAATTTGGCAATAAGGAGTTCATGATCTGAGCCAAAGTCTGCTCCCGGTCTTGTTTTTGCTGACTGTATAGAGCGTCTCCATCTTCAGCTGCAAAGGCTATAATCAATCTGATTTCAGTGTTGACCATCTGGTGATGTCTATGTGTAGAGTCTTCTCTTGTGTTGTTGGAAGAGGGTGTTTGCTATGACCAGTGTGTTCTCTTGGCAGAACTCTGTTAGACTTTGCCCTGCTTCATTCTGTACTCCAAGGCCAAATTTGCCTGTTACTCCAGGTGTTTCTTGAGTTCCTACTTTTGCATTACAGTCCCTGATAATGAAAAGGACATCTTTTTTGGGTGTTAGTTCTAGAAGGTCTTGTAGGTCTTCATAGAACTGTGCAGCTTCAGCTTCTTCAGTGTTACTGGTCAGGGCATAGACTTGGATTACCGTGATATTGAATGGTTTGCCTTGGAGACGAACAGAGATCATTCTGTCGTTTTTGAGATTGTATCCAAGTACTGCATTTCGGACTCTTGTTGACTGTGATGGCTACTCCATTTCTTCTAAGGGATTCCTGCCCACAGTAGTAGATATAATGGTCATCTGAGTTAAATTCACCCATTCCAGTCCATCTTATTTTGCTGATTCCTAGAATATCGATGTTCACCCTTGCCACCTCCTGTTTGACCACTTCCAATTTGCCTAGATTCATGGACCTAATGAATCAGGTTCCTATGCAGGTTCCTATGCAATAATGCTCTTCACAGCATCGAATCATTGCTTCTATCACCAGTCCCATCCACAACTGGGTGTTGTTTTTGCTTTGGTTCCATCCCTTTGTTCCCTACTGACCTGGGGAGTTCATCTTTCAATGTCCTATCTTTTTGCCTTTTCATACTGTTCATGGGGTTCTCGAGGCAAGAATACTGAAGTGGTTTGCCATTCCCTGCTCCAGTGGACCACATTCTGTCAGACCTCTCCACCATGACCCGTCCGTCTTGGGTGGCCCCACACGGCCACAATAAACTGTGGAAAATTCTGAAAGAGATGGGAATACCAGACCACCTGACCTGCCTCTTGAAAAACCTGTATGCAGGTCAGGAAGCAACAGTTAGAACTGGACATGGAACAACAGACTGGTTCCAAATAGAAAAAAAGAGTATGTCAAGGCTGTAACATTGTCACCCTGCTTATTTAACTTATATGCAGAGTACATCATGAGAAATGCTGGGCTGGAAGAAGCACAAGCTGTAATCAAGATTGCCGGGAGAAATATCAATAACCTCAGATATGCAGATGACACCACCCTTATGGCAGAAGTGAAGAAAAACTAAAGGGCCTCTTGATGGAAGTGAAAGAGGAGAGTGAAAAAGTTGAAAGAGGAGAGTGAAAAAAGCTCAACATCCAGAAAACTAAGATCATGGCATCTGGTCCCATCACTTCATGGCAAATAGATGGGGAAACAGTGGCTGACTTTGTTTTTCTGGGCTCCAAAATCACTGTGGATGGTGATTGCAGCCATGAAATTAAAAGACACTTGCTCCTTGGCAGGAAAGTTATGACCAACCTAGACAGCACATTAAAAAGCAGAGACATTACTTTGCCAACAAAGGTCTGTCTGGTCAAGGTTATGGTTTTTTCAGTGGTCATGTATGGATGTGAGAGTTGGACTATAAAGAAAGCTGAGTGCCGAAGAATTGATGCTTTGGGACTGTGGTGTTGGAGAAGACTCTTGAGAGTCCCTTGGACTGCAAGAAGATCCAACCAGTCCATCCTAAAGGAGATGAGTCCTGGGTGTTCATTGGAAGGACTGATGTTGAAGCTGAAACACCAATGTTTGGCCACTTCATGAGAAGAGCTGACTTATTTGAAAAGACCCTGATGCTGGGAAGGATTGAAGGTGGGAGGAGAAGGGGACGACAGAGGATGAGATGGCTGGATGGCATCACCAACTCAAGGGACGTGTGTTTGAGTGAACTCCGGGAGTTGGTGATGGACAGAGAGGCCTGGCGTGCTGCAGTTCATGGGGTTGCAAAGAGTCAGACACGACTGACTGAACTGAACTGAACGTACATATATATACACCTTTGGCTTAAAACGGCCAGAACTTCACGTTTTCACCTTACCAGGTTCCTCAAATTGTGCTTTGCATTCACAAAAAGAAGCTTGTGAAATAACCTAGTTTAGCTGTATGCGAAACAACTAAACAGTACTTTCACTTAAATCCTACAGCTTAACTTGCCCTGACCACGCAGTGTTTTAATCCTTGTGCTCTGAAATACCTCAAAGAATGGGGGAGACTCTAGGAATGCAAATCAAATTACATACAGCCAAAAAATCAGAAAGAACTTCTAGGTCCAAAAGTAGGGAAAAAAATGAATTATAGGAGATCATCTTAATGAAACATTATGCAGCTATTAAAATGGATATATACATAAATATAAACACTTTTAACAACAGTTAAGATAAACAAATATGATACAATATCAAGTAGGAGAAAGAAATCAAATAGAGGATGTTCACTTTAAAAATAATAGGGATATTAAATATACTAGGAGAGAAATAGAACAGAAAGGTCTTTTGTAATGACATCATTTAGGTGAAATTATTTTTCAACTCATTTACTGTTGTTACAATGCTATCTTAATAAGGAAAGAGTTTTTCAAAATATTCCACCATTCAAGTCAGATGAAATCAAATTTAGAAGGTGTAATGAATTAAACCTATTTTGGAACTGACACTTCTTCACTACTTTTCATACTGGTAAATATTCCTACGTAACACATGGGACAATCCCACGTGTTATAGTCGTACTGTTCATGTACTAGACTTTTCTAGTTCTAGACTTTTCATGTTCTAGACTTTTAGGAATAACCTAAACATAAAGGAAATTTAATTATATGTAAATATATTGGTGTTGCTTTGCATTGAACAGTGTCAGAAAAAGTGAACACAGACATTTCCTTTCTTCATGCTGAGTACTACATCACCATGCCTCCATGCACGTCAAAGGCAGGGTAATGGCAGATCTTGCTGTCCAATCTATTTTCTAGAGCAAAACGTCTATTGCTGTTTGCATTTACAGTGAGATAACAGGCAAAGACAGAACTGTCTTGGGGAAAGGCATACAGTCACCCAATCCCATAAGATATGAGGCAAATACTGCTATTACAACACAGTAATAATCATGATAATGACAGCAACCAATGCTTACAGAGCACTGATGTGCTATCTTAAGTGCCTCAGATGTACTAACCATTCTCAGAAAAATTCCACAAAGTTGGTCCTGTTATTCTCATTGTAGTGTTAAGGAAAAGGATAATACAGGTAAAGTGTTTTGTCTAAGGTTACCCAGATGGAACCAGGCAAGTTGTCTTTCAAACTCATTTTAGAGTGTTACCCTGTCAAGGCCCCACCCCCACCGCATGCTGCAGTGACTGCCTGTAACACCAAAATGAAATGTATTCAATCAATAGATCCCTGTTGGGTACTTTTCTCTCCTACTAAAGCAGCAATCCCCTAAAAAATAAAAATCCAAAATTGAGGAACAGAAACTCTTCAAAATACCAGAAAAACCTTCTCAACAGGAACAGAAAGATGGTTTGAAACAGCTCTTCCAAAGTTTCCAGGAATATTAGCTCTCCACCACCTGGCAGCATTGGACTCCCACAGTATCAAACTTTTCACATACATACACCTTTTCCCGCCTTCATTTTCTTACTAGTTCCCTAAGTGAAGTGCCTGGTTTGGCCACTCATCGTCCCCTACATCACTTCCTGAGTAACCTCCAAAGTTTTCACACGCATGACTTCCGTTTTCAGCCCACCCTTCACACTCTAGATCCACATATCCGTGTATCCATCCAACACTTCATTAATACACATGATAAACTTCTCAAACTCAACATGTTCAAAACTCCTTAGCTTAACTTTCAAACATTCCAAGAGTCAGGGCTCCAATCTCCACCTTTATTATTTCTCTATTTTTTCTTGTGTCTTTAAAATCTGTCTTCTTGCTTATGACTGCCACATTTTTATCTCCGGCCCCGAGTTTTCTACTTAGATCCAGGTTCAGGATTCACCTGCCTACTATCATCCTGCATAGATTCCAATGAATTCTAATAGAAACAGGACTCAATGTCTTCATTTCCCACTCAATATCCCCTCACCCCCCATGGCCAATCCATTTACTATTAGTTTTTTAAAATAAGTGTTCAGAATACACACATGTATCTCTGTAACTGTAAAGTATTTCTAGAAGGATAAATAAGAAACTGATCATACTTCTCACTACATGCTCTTATACCTTATGAATTTTATACACCGTGAATGAACTACCTATTTAAAAAATTAACAAAAAATTCTGTTATGTTTCTTGAAGGAAACTGAGGACAGAAACTGAAAAATGTGAATGAGAAGGTGATTTACATTTCACTCTATATCATGTGCACTATCTATCTGAAACATTAAAAAAAAAAAAAGCTGTTCATTCCACAAAAAACTGTATTAGCAACTCAAAATACAACTTGAAATACAGTACTTTAAAAATCTATTCCCTGGAAAAATAGTTTCACCTTGTCAGCAAGATTCATAAGAAGACAATCCATAATCATTTCATCAATGACTCTTTCACTTGACAAGCAGATGTGAGGTTAATAGTGTATTATGGTCAGTCCATCTTTGAAATAAAGATAGTATACTCCTGGGGTAAGAATGGGGGACACTGAAAACTATGCAAAAACTATATTGGCATAGTTTCTTAGGTGATGATTTTTTTTTTTTACCATACCACTAACAACTAAGAAGAAAATGAAAACTTTCTGGCAATGTATTCTGCCCAACTTGCACTATTTTATTAGTTCTGCTTCACAATTTCCAATCATCATTACTGTTACGGATAGAATCGTGTGCCCCCAAATTCCTATGTTGTAGTTCTAATCTCCAGTAACTGAGAATGTTACCTTATTTGAAAATAGGGCTGTTGAAGATACAATTAGTTCAAATAAGGTCATTAGGGTGGGTCTTCATCCAGTATGACTGGTGTCCTTATAAAAGGGGAAAACTAGGACACAGTGACAGACACACAGAGGGACAGTGACCTGAAGTGACACAGAGAGAAGACAGCCATCGACAAGCCCAGGAGAGAGGACTTCCCTCACAGCAATCAGAAGGAGCCAACCTCCTCCACCAAAAAACTATTAGAACTAAGAAATAAATCCACTAAAGTTTTAGGATACAAGATTAATGTACAGAACTTTGTCATTTTTCTATACACTAACCACGAACTATCACAAAGAGAATTTAAGACTCCCATTCACAACTGTATCAAAAAGAATAAAACACCTGGAAATAAACTTAACCGAGGAGATGAAAGACCTATACTCCGAAACGATAAGACAATGATGAAAGAAACTGAGAACACAATGAAAAGAAATTCCATGTTCATGGATTGGAGAAATATTATTAAAATGTCCATATTACTCAAGGCAATCTATCAATGCAATGCAAACCCTATCAAAGTACCCATGCCATTTTTAAAAATTTTATATTTTTCAATTGAAGGATAATTTCACACATGACATTTTGGCATCACTGACTCGATGGACATGAGTTTGAGTAAACTCCGGGAGTTGGTGATGGACAGGGAGGCCTGGCGTGCTGTGATTCATGGGGTTGCAAAGAGTCGGACACAACTGAGCGACTGAACTGAATTGAACTGAGAACAAAAATCCTATAACTTCTTTGGAACCACAAAAGATCGTCAATAGCCAAAGCAACCTTGAGAGTAAAGAACAAAGCTGTAAGATATCATGCTCACTGACTTCAGACTATACTACAAAGCTATGGTAATCAAAACAATATGGTACTGGCACAATAACAAATAAATGAAACAGGATAGAACACCCAGAATAAGCCCACACACCAATGGCCAATTAATCTATGACAAAGACAGCAAGAACACACAATGGAGAAAGACAGTCTCTTCAGCAAGTGGTGCTGGGAAAACTGGACTGCTACATGTAAAAGAATGAAATTAGAACATTTTCTCATACCATACAGAAAACTAAACTAAAAATGAATTAGAGAACTAAGTATAAGACCACAAACCATTAAACTCCTAAAAGAAAGCACGGGGAGAAGACTCTTTGAAACAAATTGTGATATTTTTTTGGATCTAGCTCCTAACACAAAGGAAACAAAAGCAAAAACGAACAAATGGGACCTAATTAAATTGAAAAGCTTTTGCACAGCAAAGGAAACTGTTGACAAAACAAAAAGACATCTTACTAAAAGAGAGAAACGTGCAAACAATAAGATGGGTAAGGGTTTAATAGTCAAAATATACAAAACGTTCATGCAACTCAATATCAAAAAGATAAACAAGCTGATTTAAAAAAGGACAGGCAATGGGAATTTGGTGTATGATTCAGGGAACCCAAACCGGGGCTAACGACCTAGAGGGGTGGGTGGGGAGGGAGATGGGAGGAAGGGTCAAGAGGGAGGGGACACACATGGACTTATGGCTGATTCATGGTGAGGTTTGGCAGAAGCCAACAAAACTTTGTTAATCAATTATTTTTCAATTAAAAATAATTTTTTTTAAAAAAATGGGCAGAAAACCTGAATAGATACTTTCTCAAAGAAGATATATGAATGGTCAAAAGGTACACATGATATGATGGTCATCACTAATCATCAAAAATGCAAATCAAACCCACAATATTACCTCACACCTGTCAGAACGGCTATCACTGAAAAGTCTTACAAATTAATGTTGGTGAGGATGTGGAGAAGAGGGAACCCTTGTATAATGCTGACGGGAATGTAAATTGATATAGCTACTATTGAAAATATTTAGCTACTATGGAAAAGGCTGTATATTGTCACCCCGCTTATTTAACTTACATACAGAGTACATCATATGAAATGCCGGGCTCGATGAAGCACAAGCTGGAATCAAGACTGCCGGGAGAAATATCAATAATCTCAGATATGCAGATGACACCACCCTTATAGCATGATGCAAAGAGGAACTAAAGAGTCTCTTGATGAAAGTGAAAGAGGAGTGAAAAAGCTAGCTTAAAACTCAACATTCAAAAAACAAAGATCATGGCATCCAGTCCCATTACTTCATGGCAAATAGATGGGGAAACAATGGAAACAGTGACAGACTTTATTTTCTTGGGCTCCAATATCATCACAGATAGTGACTGCAGCTAAGAAATTAAGGACGCTTGTTCCTTAGAAGAAAAGCTATGGCAAACCTAGACAGCATATTAAAAAGCAGAGACATTACTTTGCCAACAAAGGTCCGTCTAGTCAAAGCTATGGTTTTTCCAGTGGTCATGTATGGAAGTGAGAGTTGGAGTATAAGGAAAGCTGAGAGTCAAAGAATTGATGCTTTTGAATTGTGGTGTTGGAGAAGACTCTTGAGAGTCCCTTGGACTGCAAGGAGATCAGTCAATTCTAAAGGAAATCAACCCTGAATATTCATTGCAAGGACTGATGCTGAAGCCGAAGCTCCAATACTTTGGCCACCTGATGCAAAGAAATGAGTCACTGATGTTGGGAAAGACTGAAGACAGGAGGTGAAGGGGACAACAGAGGATGAGTTGATTGGACGGCATCACCGACTCGATGGATGTGAGTTTAAGCAAGCTCTGGGACTTTGTGATGGACAGGGAAGTCTGGCACACTGCAGTCCACCGGGTCACAAAGAGTCAGACACGACTGAGTGACTGAACTGACTGACTGACTATGGAAAAGAGTATGGAAGTTCTTCAAAAACTAAAAATAGAATTGCCATATGATCCAACAATTCCATTCCTGGGTATACAGTCAAACAAAATGAAAACACAAATTTGAAAAGATAAGTGTACTCTAATGTTCATAACAGCACTATTACAATAGCCAAGACATGGAGGCAACCCAAGTGCCCATCCACAGATGATTGATTAAGATGTGGAGAAGGAAATGGCCACCTGCTCCAGTATCCTTGTCTGGGAAATCCCATGGACAGAGGAGCCTGGTCTATGGGGTCGCAAAGAGTGGGACATGACTAAACCACCACCATATATATCTATATCCATATATATAAAATTTCATATATTTATATATATAAAATCTCACATATATAGACAATGGAATACTGCTCATTCATCAAAAAGAATGAAATTCTGCCATTTGCAGCAATGTGGATGGACCTGGAGAATATTATACTTGGTGAATTAAGTCAGAGAAAAATAAATACTGTATGATATCACTTGCACATGGAATCAAAAACTAATACAAGTGAATATATATGCAAAACATAAAAATTCTCACAAATACAGAACTTGTGGTTATCAGCAGAGAGAGAGGGGGAAGAGAGGGGTATGGTATTGAGAGGTACCAACTATTATGTATAAAATAAGCTTACAAGTATTTATCATCCAGCACATGGATATACAGCCATTGTTTTATAATTTTGAATGGAGTATAATCTATTAAAAAATATTGAATCACAGTGCTGTACGCCTGAAATCAATATTGTAAATCTACTAACTATACTTCTAATTTTTTTGGAAAAGGAACCAATCCTACCATCACCTTGCTCTCAGACCTTTAGCCTCCAGAACTGTGAGACTGTCACTTTCTGTTTTTTAAGTCACCCAATTTGTGGTACTTTGTTATGGCAGCCCCAGCAAACTAATACAACTATACACAGAATTAATTATAAATGACTAGTCTGTTTGGGAGACTAATCATTTTAAGAGACTTGAAAACAACTGACATAATGTCAACTTAAAAAAATTTTTCATTAAAAATTAAATCTTCTAAGATATGGTGCTTTATTTACCTAAGTAGGTTTCCCTAAATTCTGAAATATTTTGATATTCAAATTAGGCCATGATATCTAAGCATTTAAGTTTTTTGGTCTCACTGAAGGTGGACTCAAATATTTCTGAAAGTTCATGAATCTCAAGAAAAAACATTCTACCACAAGTGATGCAGCATGGACACCAGTCATCTGCACAGAGTTTTCCAAACAATGCAGAAGTTCCCAAGTTTGGGTGATTATTGAAAATAACCTGGGAGAGACACAGACCCACTGACCTTACCTGAACCTACTCAGAATCTCTGAGGAGGGTTTTAGAAGTGTATTTCTCCAATGCTTCTCCACTGCTCGAGGTCTGTATAACAACTAGGTTGTTTCTGTGTTGGCTCTTTTTTTTTTTTGGCTTTTTTTTTTTTTTTTTCCCCAGTGGGTTTTGTCATACATTGATATGAATCAGCCATGGATTTACATGTATTCCTGTGTTGGCTCTTTTTGAGTCAGTTCACCTAGTCTTTATTTGCACATTTACCTTTTTAAGCCCTATGCAGAATTTTCCATCACCACACGAACTCACTCACCCTTTTCCTCTTGATATTGCCTTCTTGGAAGAAATCAGGCCAATTGTCTTACAAAACACATGACACATGCCCATAACGTCCCTTCCAAAAATTTATTCAGCATTTACTAAGCAATATGCAAATTAGTTAGGAACTGGGGATAAAGGTCAGTCAAACTCATCAAGAAGATACACTGAGCATGCTGAACAATTAGAATGCAAAAGGTTCTGTGCCATCAAGACCCACCCTGGCAATGTCCAGGGTCTTGCACCCCTAGTTTAGCAGGAGTTGAGGGGCAGGGGTGTGAATAGGAAAAACGATTCCAAGGAGACGGAGTGTGGACTGACACGGGCAGGATGCACTGGGCAGACCAACAAGGCTGGGTTCCTTTCTGGTTG
This sequence comes from Dama dama, assembly GCF_033118175.1. NCBI lineage: Eukaryota > Metazoa > Chordata > Mammalia > Artiodactyla > Cervidae > Dama > Dama dama. Next base: position 24,838,726 of record NC_083711.1, read on the forward strand.
AGGAAATGGTACGTTCACAAAGTTACGAGAACTTGCCCCTTATTTCTGGAGTATGGCTATCACAGAGATGCACCTAGGAGTGTGCAAAAAATAAACCACAGAGAAATGGCATGGTCATCAGAGACCTTCTGTATCTGCTTAAGATGATCTGGTTTCAATTTCAATACGATCAGATTTACACTTTAAAGACAACTAATCCGCTAGGACCACAGACAACAAATGACTTAGGGAAAGACAAAGTCAAGATGATGACGGCTTTTTAGCACTTTCTTGGCAGCTAACATCAGATGTCACCTCTGTAATTTCCTCTGTCTTCTCACCTCCTCTCGTTCTCCGTTAGAGTTAGAATTTCCAAGCTCAGCACTTAAAACAAGAAGCATACTGATCGAGAACCTAGTCCTTGGTTAACTGGACTAAAATTTATTTCTCAGTGCTTCATTAACTCTGGAAATTCTACTTTCTCTGCAGTTATCTTAGGATGACTTTTTTCCCCCTGTAAATAGTTTAAAAATTTAGAAAAATCATTTAAGTAGGAAAACAACAAATCCCATATGATTTATACATCAGAAATACCAGCAAGAAAAATAGCTGAATTTCTAGCACTGGCTTTTTTTTTTTGGCTGCCTTTGCCACGTTTAGAAATTATATTTGTTTATGCCTTAGAGCTGAACCATTTTTATTTAACAACCAATTATTTCATGCTCAAATTTGAGACAAAAATTGTGTCTCTATTTCAACAGTTTTGCCATTTGGCACTTAATTATCCAGAAGTATGATCTGGCCTTCAGAAATGCATGATTAAAATATGATCTAAATGAAAAGCATTAAATTATATTTAGTAGTTTCACTAAGCCTATATTATTGTAATCTTGATGCTTTGAAAATCTGTGCCTCACTACAGCATCCCAGCAAACAGGGACAAATGCAAAGAATTTTCATCATTATATCAATTTTATTTCTTTAAAATCTTCCAACATCCCCTGTGATGCAGGTATTTTTATCCCTGTTTTAAACACCAGGCAACTGAAGTGAAGTAAAGCATCTGGTAATAAATGGTACTCAGATATGTCTGACTCCAAAGTCTATGCTCTCTTTTAATGTGAGTAGAAAGCTTCACATTAGTATAAACCACTGATTCTCAACCAGGGGTGGCGTTGTCCCGTCCCAGTGACTGTTTGGCAACACTGGGGACATTTCTGGTTGTCCTCTCTTGGTGGGGAGGGCAGGAGCTATGGGCACTTTGCAGGTAAAGGTCAGCAATGCCGCTAAACATCAGCAATGCACACAGTCCCCCACAACCAAGAATCATCCATCCCCAAACATTAAAAGAGCCAAGGCTGAGAAACTATAGTAAAAACAAAATATTTCTCAAAATATCTTCTTACAAAAGTATTACTACCCCCCCCCTTTTTTTTTCTGAAATCACTGTTTAGAGTCAATGAAAATAGCTTTAAAGCATAACTAGATATATGTGTATTTAATACATATATGCATGAACATTTTTTCTTTTTGGCCATACCATGGGGCATGGGGGATTTTAGTTCCCCAATGAGGGACTGAACCCGAACCCCCTGCATGGAGGCATGGAGTCTTACCACTGGGCCAGCAGGCAAGTCACTGTACACACATTTTTAATGTATCTGAAAACTCTTTAGACTGTAATTGTGACAGGATCCTCCATGGAACTTTGGAGGCTTCAACCACAGAAACATCGTTATACACTGTCCTATAGATGCACAGGACTGGAAAAATTTTCATTGATGTGTGACTGTTCTGATCTTTACTTTGTTTAATAAAAGATGCAAGGGGGTGCGGGGGAAGAAATGCTGGCTCAGGAAAGCAGGGAGAACAGTATATTGAAACATTATAAAGTAGACTTTTTTTTTTTTTTTTAAATAAGAGGCACAATGAAGCCACACCATGAGGCAAAAAACTGCTTTCTTGATTTTATTTTCAAAGTACACAAGGTCACAAAACTAGAGCAAGTTTTTGGCTTTGTTCAAACCAAACTTTGTTCTTACAAATTTCAAAATCTGCACCATTGGATATTTAAGCCAGAAACTTGAAATACAAAAAAATCATTTTTGAAACTGACACTTGCAGTTCTCTACTTGCATATGTGAAGTGTCAAAATATTTCTTCTCAGTAGTACAAGTGTATTTGTCACAAAAATTCACAGTTAGGAATGAGAATAAGAGAATCAGTGAATTGCGGCTCTCTCAACACTTGTGTCATAAAATAAGTTAGTAGAAAACAGAGTTCTTTGGAGCTTTTAGTGTTTGAGGTCTAAACGAAACTCAACTGACATTTACCGCGCTCTGAAATTACAAACTAGGGTATTTTGCAAAACTAGATTTTAATTAACAGTGAGAAGCCAAAACAACAAACGTGTGTTGGTGTTACCTTTCATAAGACAAACAGAACCACAATTCACCAATTTATATATTGTTCTTTCCTATTTCTATTAGGTAGAATTTGTGCTCAGTTATGAACCATTTTAGTGTCAAATGAGTAAAAAAGGTCTAACTACAGAACACGTCGCCTTTATTGCAAGAATATCCAAAGGCATTTGAAATATTAAAACTTGCCCAGAACATTTATACTACTAAACACAGAAATATTATAAAGATATATATATATACACATATATATAATATATGTCACAAGCCACTAAAAAGTTAAAATTGTGCCAACATTTTCTACAAACTACTCCTTACATGACACATCAAAGCATTAACCACAAAAAATATGAATTTTTTTTCTTTGCACCCTGGAATAAGGCCATCTGAAAGCCCTAAACACTAAGGAGATGAAAAAGATTAGAAAAAAAACTTTAAACGTTTATATAACTTCAAATTTACATGCTGCACGCACAGAGAAAGACAGAATAGTTAAGAAGCCATACATTACAGGACTGGATATCCAACTTCATGCAATGAATTCTTTTCATGTTTAATCAAACTGTCTTATCTGCCCCTGTTACCTGCTACAAATATCCAGAACTCAATCCTAAAAATCATCTTTTTAATAAGAACCAGATCTTCATACCAATAATATAATTGTGTTTCTTGAATTAACATCCCCGTAAGACACACTCAGTCTGTGTTTCCATTGCAATGACTCCATGACAGTCCAAATTTAAAGGTTATCTGCCTGGAGTAACTGGTCAGTTTAATCAATATTTTTTTTGTTTTTGATTTCCCAACAGGGAAATATTAGTAAGGTTGCCATATGAAAACAAACACCTGTAATCTACATATTCAAAACACAGAATGATAACCTCTATATTTCTTTTAAAGGTACCCCAAATAACTCAAAAAGATGGTGTCAATTCTCTTAGGTACAAAGTGGAATGGAACAGCTTTGCTTTGATGGTTCAGCACTGTCCTTGACTGACATTTCAAAATGCTTGAATAATAATCTTTTGTTGACTTGCTTGATGATTACCAACAGTAATTCTGAACAAATATTTGATCTCTAGTTCAGTGGAAACTATCAGTCAGAATTATTTAGGAAGCTGTCAGCACTATCTGACTTTTGGATTCACTGAAATTTACGAGTAGCTGGAGATTTAAACTGAAAACTGAGTTCTGTCCTCCAAACTCAACCACATCTAACAGGTCTCTTGAGGTCATGGCCTTTTTTCCTCTGACCTTGTTTTTCAGGCTGTAGGTGCTAATGGACCTGAATTGGAAGGAAGCATTCTGGAAGAGACTCTACAGCCAAATCCTAGATTAACTGCGAAGTCTAAGGGAAGAGAAACAACGGGGAGCTTCCCAGATGGCACTAGGGGTTAAGAATCCGCCTGCCAACGCAGGAGAGATGCAAGAGATGTGGATTCGATCCCTGGGTAGGGAAGATCCCCGGAGTAGGAAATGGCAGCCACTTCGGTATTCTTGCCTGCAAAGCACTTTCAGAAGAGATTCTACAGTCAAATCCCAGACTAACTATGAAGTCTAAGGTAAGGAAAGCCTTACCTATGTCCACTTTTTGTAGGGATTTCTACGTATACTGATAGAATACTCTTCATTACAAAACTGGGACGAGGAAGGACCAAAATTCTTATTAGTGATGTCTGTGCTCAGTTATTTACTTCTATAATACCTTATACATTTTATTCATATAAAACAGATCAGAGCTCTGATATTCAAAAATAGTTATTATTATAAAATCAGAAACACAGTCAAAGAGTGTAGGGGATGTTGACATTTTAAAAACTTTACATGAGCAACACAATCAGTTACCTTGTATGCAAAAAGAACAGGAAGAGGCAGACTGAAGGTATGAGGATAGATAGGTATCACAGTGATGCACTTTCAGGAACAGTACCTTCACCTCTAAGCACCTTTCAGGTGATAGCTAGCTCATAGGCACCAGAAATTCGTAATAAAACTAAATTACCCAAAAGGCACAGATGAAAATGTTAACATAAGTATAAAAGCAACATTATGTAACGTTAAAAACCTATGTTAAAAATGCTTCCAAATATGTAAAACTATACATGAATCCATTACACATTCAGCTTTAATTTGCCATTAAAAAATGTATACAATACTCTGCCTAATCATAAATACATGCCAACATTAATGTGTAATGTAGCATTTACCACCACAGCACCCAAAGAGATGAACAGAAACCAACTCCCTACTAAAATCTAGGGAAAAGGTTTTAGAGCTAGTGAAATAATTTATTGCAGACCTTATTACTTTAAAGAAACTGTTGGCTCATTCTACTAAATCCACACTCCCTCACAATCTTAAGGGAAATACAATAAATTCACTTTCATCTACTAAAACAGTATTTAACACATTTGGCAGTAGGAGTATTTTTCTAATTCCTTTTCCTTTCATTTCTCTCTTTTTTTTTTTTAAAGATTAAGTCACTTCCACAAAACTAAGACAAAACTTTTCCAAGCTCAACTTGATTTTCTGAAACTACACAAGACATGTTGGCCATACAATAGCAACTGTACATCCTCCCAAGTCTGAAATACAGAATTGACAGAGGACACTTACTAATTTAAAATGTAGTTTATCATTCTAAGTCTATGAAGAAAATATCCTCCAGGAACTGCATTCAAGAGGGTAAATTTCAGATTACCTTTCTAGAACATATAATATGCAACACCATCACAAACACAAAAAACCAAACCAGGAAAACAAAAAATTCTTCAATTTAGAACCAATAATTTAGAGAATGACAATCTGTAATTGCCAAACAACAAATGAGTTATAATTTTTTTTCTTATTAGGCAAATGTCACCTAAAGCGCAGGACCAGCATTTACTTGGGAACTGCAAAATACTATACATCTTCGATAGCAGGTCACTGTTCTGCAGACCACCACAGGCCTCGGGCCACTGGAACATTAATCAACAAAATCCATCCTCACTATTGCACCACTAGTGTCATCAACAGCAAATTTTCTAAATGAATTAGATAAATGCTCCTTTAATTTAGCATACCAAAGAGCCTACTATGTCCCTGCCAGCAATCTATGTCCCTGCCACTCACGGCAATCTATCCGTTAAATACTTAAGAAGTCATTTAATATCCAAGGCTTATGAATTACACGGAACTAGGTGATTTCTAGAACACTGTAGTGTTTTCTAGTTATTAGAGACATTTCAAACACAAAGCTTTCAAAGAAGTGAAAACAAGAACAAACGCAAATGCATGTAAGTATTTTTGCCATGAATCTTTCTTTACCGATTTTGAGGGGGTTAGGGGAACACTACTGGGTCACATAAATTAAGTAGAAAAAAAGCAATCTAAAAACAATGGCAGAAATTTTAGATGATTCAAGTATCAACTTGGTGTGCATGAAAGTTCACCAATTTCCTTCTTCACCTCTGATTTCATATTCAAAGTGCCACATCTGACTTAAGTATTGATATTCAGAAACCTATAAAGTCAAGCTCTTAAAGGAAATATTATTTAGATAGTGAGTCTGTCCTCAGAACTTCAATGCCTTTACTATTTCAGTATAACCAAACAAAACTTTTTGATGTATTATTCTTACAGTTTTGGGTTAGCTGTTTTTTTTTTCTCATGTATTTTGAGGCTGGTAGCAAAATGTACGGGTGTTCATATTCCCAGAGGAGAGCACGGGTGAAGAGCACAGAGGCCCTACACTATGGACCCGTCCTTGCTCTGCGCTGGAATCATCACAGGCACCGCCCCCATCCTACTCAGATTAGGGGCAGCTACCTTAGCGGGCGGGAGCGTCGGACTCTGAGGAGCGCGTTCCAAGTCTTCACTTGGCACTTGGTTGTACTGAGTCTTGGAATATCCTTCCATGTTGGACGGGGACATGGATCCCAGGGATGAGTGATTGCTGCCGATGTAGCTTCTGGCAGTGGACGTACGGCTCTTGGGAGGAGGCACGTCTTCTCTAGAAAGCGAAGATCCCAAAGAACGTTTCTAAAAAAATCTTACACTATGTGAGCTGTGAATCAGGGGCAGGGATGAGGGAAGGGCCGCTATTTAAGCACCAAGTGTGTAAAAGTGTGAGTGACACACGGAAAACACATTCAGGAAGGCATGATGTCATCGAGTGTGTGTTTGGCCCGAGATTATCAATACAGAGTTTCTATCTTCACACACAATGCAATGTGGTTTTTACAAAAAGGCATGACTCTGTAATGTTGTCTCACAAAGAACAAACTTCAAATATTTTCATATTCTAGTATCACTGATCTAGATAATCTGGTTATAGTTGTGTAATACTTCATAGTCAATAAACCGACAGATATTTCAACCAAAAAAAAAACCAAGATAAAATATCCTTTTTATTATGAAAGCTACTCATCTAAGACTTTAGCTGAAAACTTAGCAGATTTAAGTTTGCAAAACCTGAGAAGCAGGCATAAGAATTTTCATAATAAGCACTGACATAGAATATATATCTGAGTTAACTTCTGATACACTTCAAAAAGAAAAATGCCAGACCCCACCCCAGACTCAGCAAATGTCAATTTTCTGGGTGTTACTTTGGTCATATGTTGTCATTTTTACAACTTCTATAATTCAATGTTGTAATTCACTTCTGGTTAAGATCTACTGGTTTAGAGTATTTTTAAAAAATTAAATCACATTATCAATAGATCTGGTAACTAGCTACGTCACTAGATACAATCAGACCTTTAAAGATGTTAACCAACATCTTTAAGATGTTAACCAACCTTAACATCTTCATTTCTTAAAAACTTCATGCCTGTACTTTATTGGGAGAAGGCACACAGTCCTGAGATAAGCATTCGGCAGTGGTTCTTAAAGTAGGGCCCAAAGTAGCAGAGAGGGTGGTTGGCTCCACACACTTGAAATAAGTACATACGCTTTCAAATGTGTTAAGGGGAAAACCTACAGCTTTTCATCCAGTTCTCACGCAGCCAAATGCTTCAGATGGTTAAGAGAACTAACGCTTTAATGATGTAATAAATTCAGTATATCAGTCACCTCCTGTGTCACTTAGTTACCTGATATCATGGTGAACCTCCTTTTCGTATTTTTCTTCTCTGCGCTTTTTATGACAGCAAAAGACAATAAGAGCGATAAGCACGAGCGCAAGCAAAGTTCCTATCACAGCTCCTGCAATTGTCCCGGCTCTATTTGAAGCTAGAATAAGATGTTAACGAGAAAATAATTAATAGTAAAAACAACACAAAACAAAAATACTTTTTACCTAGTCATATTGAAGGTAATGATACATAGTAACAGATCGATTTCACTGCCAATATTAACTTTAAGAGACAAATTAGCTAGCTTTTCCTCGTCGGGGAAAATTGACTAAACGAACTTTCTTCTGAACTGTATAATCTATTTCAAGGATAAAAACAATAAAATCACTCTGAAAGATTTTACTATTCACAGCTGTCTAGGTTGGCATAAGAATGTTCTAAATAATTCGTCCTTAGTCGCATGCATGCTAAATCACTTCAGTCGTGTCCACCTCTTTGCAACCCCGCCTGCCAGGCTCCTCTGTCCATGGGATTCTCCAGGCAAGAATACTGGAGCGGGTTGCCATGCCCTCCTCCAGGGGATCTTCCCGACCCAAGGATGGAACCTGCATCTCTTACATCTCCTGCACTGGCAGATGGAATTTTTTTTACCACTAGAGCCAGCAGGGAAGCCTCACTCACGTGGGCTCAATATGGCACAAGAATTAACCTGACAACTCTTGCCTCCATGATGGTGCTACAATAATGAAGGTTTTATTAATAAAATGTAGTGCTTCTTTCCCTTCCATGTCTTAGAAAAGCGAGTAACCAAGCCAGAGTGCTTTGCTCAAAGGCAGCATCCCACTGCCCATCACACACACTTGCTGATGGAACCAAAGGCGACTGCAGAAACATCACGAAACCACCTCATCAGAGCACAGAGAAGATGCTTACGAGGAACGACGTCCAGGCGCAGCAGGCACTGGTCAGAGCCCACTCTGTTTCGGACCGTACAGCTGTATGTCCCGGAGTATTCGGCGCTGGCGTTTTTCACAGATATAACAGGGGACGTCATTTCTATGGGAAGAAAGGGGGTGAGGGAGCAAAACCCATTTTTATAGTAACAGACTGCTGAGCTTCTAGTAAAGGCAAACCCTACTTGGTTGACAATCCAGGTAAAAGTGAGACAAACTGAAGCGAGACGCAGAACAAACGCAGCAAGACACGTGCATGTCTCCCGAAGGCACACCACTGCGCCTCCGATTCATTCACGTCAGAGCCAAAGTAATCATGAACCCTTCGGTCAGGCACAAAGGCTCTGCTGAAACAGAGCCACACAGATTATAAAAAATACTCCGTGGCATGAAAGCTCTTAGGTGCAGCAGCAAGATCTGCAAAATGCATCTCATCCCCCAGACAGAAGAGACAGAAACGCAGAAGGGGTCCCACTGTTCCGCCTCTGAGTCTGAAAAAAGACACAGAGGTGGAGAGAGATCCTACGGAGGACAGGGGGTGGAGGGGGATTAATCAGTTTGAATAGATTGATTATAACACATAGACGAGCAATCAGATTTAACACATTTGAATCATCGTGCATAGTGTCACACAGCTACCTTGCTTTGTTTTTACAAACATGCCATGTGTAAATAACCATATCTTCAACCTGAATCCAGCCAAAACACTCAAGATCCATCTCTCCTTGTAGCTTAGCCACTAATTTATGCTAATGAGGTTTCCATCAATATTACCAGTAAGTAAAAATATACACCAAAGAAATCAATGATAATATCCTAAACAGTTATAAAATGTCTCTTCATTTATACTACGTGACACCAAGCTGTCATTATAAAACACTAATTCCCTTAGAATCCTGATTGCCCTGTCTAGGAAAGGGAAGAATTGGGGATTAAAAAATCTCTACATCTCTGCACAAATCCTACTAGGCTGAAGTTCAAATCAGTGGCACAGAATCAAGCTGTATAATGAGCAGCACCTGGTAACCACGAGGTGGGCAGTTTCTGCGAGTCGGACAACTTCTGCCATTCATATCGTAGAGGGAGAGAACCTTCTTTGGGCTCACATTTGAGTTTAAAGTCATTTCCAATTTCTTCTGATCCATCAACGTAACATCTTGTACCTGAAGGCTTAACTAAGAAAAGACATTAAGTTATAAGTTTGTACAGGAAAACAGAATGTATATTTCTAATGATGATTTAAACAAACATAGCATGTCGCAAACCGCTAAATCAAGAGCAGCGGTCCTGGGTTTGGAGTGGACAAGACTGAAAGATTAAAACAGGTTGCCAAGGCCAGTTTCCTTAGCTGCGTCCGGCACAGAACATGCGAGAATGAGCTCAGGCAAGCAGCCATTGCGTTAAGAGGCCAGGCAGCAGCTCAGACGCGGGTCTGTGCCCCTCCATCCCACGGGGCACATCTGAAAGAAGCAAGAATGATGCGGCCTGGCCTACTTCAGGCCCAAGGACACTTCCCCTACAGTCCTAAACCTATTCTTCTACTTGGACCTTGACAGGCAGCATAGTTTTCCGGGAGTATGCGGTCCTCTTGGAGTGTGTGTGCACTGTGACATCCTTCTGTTAGCCCACAATCAGGGGGTGTATGATAAGGTATGCTGATAGAAGGGACAACTCACATAAGAGCAGCAAGGGCCAATTACATTCCACAGTTACAGCAATCCAAGCCCCCCCAGAGAGCAGTGTTATAAAAAGGCAGTTCTGAGATTATGCTCCAGGTCTCTCTGGGGTACTGTTTAGAGCAGCTGCTAATAGCTCCATTACATGCAACCCGCCTCAATACTAGTTAACACCTTGGCAGCTCATACCCTCTTGCTGAACTGCATCACCGCTATAGGTTGCTTCTGCTTCTCTGTGAGTCATATAAATGAAACACACAGTATGTACATTTGCTTCTTTTATTCATCATAAGGCTTCTGTTATTGTTTTTCAGTTGCTCAGTCATGTCCAACTCTTTGTGACCCCATGGACTGCAGCACGCCAGGTTCCTCTTTTGTTCACCATCTCTGGAGTTTGCTCAACTTCATGTCCATTGAGTCGGTGATGCTATCTAACCATCTTAGTCTGTGTCGCCCCCTTCTCCTCCTGCCCTCAATCTTTCTCAGCATCAGAGTCTTTTCCAGTGAGTCGGCTCTTTGCATCAGGTGGCTAAAATATTAGAGCTTCAGCATTAGTCCTTTCAATGGAGTCAGAGTTGACTTCCGTTAGGATTGACCGGTTTGATCTCCTTGCTGTCCAAGGGACTCTCAAAGAGTCATCTCCAGCACCACAGTTTGAATGCATCAGTTCTTTGGTGCTCAGCCTTCATGATGGGCCAACCCTCACATCTGTACGTGACTACTGGAAAAACCACAGCTTTGACTAGATGGACCTTTGTCGGCAAAATAATGTCTCTGCTTTTTAATATGCCGTCTAGGTTTGTCATAACTTTCCTTCCAAGGAGCAACTGTCTGAATTTCCTGGCTGCAGTCACCATCCGCAGTGATTCTGGAACCCAAGAAAATAAAATCTGCCACTGCTTCCACTTTTTCCCTTTCTATTTGACGTGAAGTGATGGGACCGGATGCCATGATCTTAGTTTTTTGGCATGTTGAGTTTTAAACTAGCTTTTTCACTCTCCTCTTTCACCCTCATCAAGAGGCTCTTTAATTCCTCTTCATTTTGAGATTGATCCAATTGATCCATGTTGTTGTATATATATCAGTTGTCTGTTCTTTCCTATTGTTGAGTTGGATCCCATTGACTGTAACATAAATTTGCTTGTTCATTCAGATATTGATGAACACTGATTCTGTCTGGGGGTTACTACCAAAGTCCAGTTAGACCAGGAGCGGGTGTGAAGTCAGTGGGAATCAGATGGACCGGTAGGGGGGAGGCACTGTGAGAAACAGTGGCATGTCACTGGAAAGGCGGCGAGAGAGTCTGAAGGTCCGGAGAAGAGTCTTCAAGAGCAGAGACCAGTTCTGAGTCTGATGCCGTTTCTGCAGCAGGATTAGGAGAAGCGAAGATTAAACTGGAGATGAGGACAATCCAGCAACCTGAGTCCCCGCAGTGCAGGAGGAGCAGTGCATGTGTCTCTGGCGGCAACAGTGAGGAGACAGCTGCAGGCTGGAGTTTACCATCGCTCCACTCCCTTGGGAGAGCAACCTTCCCAGAGAACCTCGACCTGACTACCTGCAGCCACCCTCCCAGTCTGATCAACAGCAGGATTGCTTTTTTCTTTGTTGAGTCTTTCAAGTCCTGGTTGGGCTTTTATTTTTTCACTACTAAGAATAAATGTGAATGGGTTTTACAGTTTTGCACTGTTATAAACAACACTGCTTGTTAAGTGCTGTTCTTTCTATGTTTTCCTCTTTCACATCAGGTTAGTGAATGTTTAACTCTATAAGAAAATGTCAAACTGTTTTCCAAATCTGGCTGACAGAATCTGTCATATCCAGTGGGGCCTCTTTAACTAAGGGTGTTCATCATGGTCTCACTTCACACATTGCTTGATAATTCTAAATTTTAATTGGATTTCTCCCCTTTGTCTGTTACAACTTACACTTTTTAATAAGGATCAACAGATGCATTTAACTGCATTGTTGATTTTCCTAAGCAAATCTGTTTCTTTTTCACATCTATCAGCTGCCCTGGATACTACATCATTTGGACTTCTGAATCAGTTTTGCACAAGTATTTCATCCTTTGAGTCTTCAATGAAATGAGTCTTGTTCTCCATTTTTTCAGACTACCAATAAATCCTTTTATTACACAGACCAGCAGTAAGTGAGATATTGAAGCAATGCTTTGGACATCAAGCATCTATTGGTAATACAGCATTCTAACCCTAAACTTTTTTTCTACTGAAAATGTCCTTCTCCCAAACATATCCAATAATGGGCGGTTATTTACAGCAGCTGCTCAGGAAGTCAGGGTTTCACTGAGTTTGAGATTTCAAGATACTCCATCTACAACAGAGCAAGATTTTACCAACACTAGGTCTGAGTGAGTGTCGCTTAGGCGTGCAGGTGTGCCAAGCTGCTTCAGTCACGTCCAACTCTGTGAACCCCATGGACTGTTGCCCACCAGGCCCCTCTGTCCATGGGATTCTCCAGGTGCGAATACTGGAATGAGTTGCCATATCCTCCTCCAGGGGATCTTCCCAACCCAAGGACTGAACTCGGCACTCTTATGTCTCCTGCACTGGCGGGCGGGCTTTTTACCACTAGTGACACCTGGGAAACCCCGCCTAGGGGTGGCTACCTGCTTTCCAAAGGGAGGAGAAAGGGCAAGTCTTTTACATGGCAACCCCAACCACTAACCATATTATAATTTTACCCATCCCAATATAGGGAAGATTAACTCTTAATCCATGGCACCTTGCTGGACTGAAAGATAAAACCAGAAAGGGAACAAAGATCAAGTTTTATCATCTAACATTTCTTCGGTCTGGGGCTCCAGGATACCCAGTCATTGTCCTCAGAACATAGGTCACCATGTTCAGTGACAAAACCAATAAATAATCCTTCTCAGCTAAAGATCTATGACTTCCAACTTGCACTTGGTTGGGATCCCACCAATTTAGTAATGCTGTGTTCCATCTCTGTGTTATATCATCATCCCTCCAAGCTAGGGGCCCACTACCTCAGACTACAGAAAATACTCTAAATCTCTGTTTGGGACAGAATATACTTTTATCATCATGTCATCCACCCAGGAATAGTATTTTTGCTTCATTCAAAATACCTTGACTTCTGGTGAAATCCATGCATAGATGCTAAAAATCAATAGGCAAAAAGTTTGAGGTGAAAGGATATTTGCAAAGTCTCAAAGTGGCTCTTCCACTGGGATTTTTTTTTTTTTAAGTTTTCAAACTTTTATTTTATATACAAAGAGCTGGTATTGGGGACTTGGGAGGGGGGGGTGGTATTTTTCAGTCCCAGAGGGAAAATTAGTAATTTTATAAAGGAGAAATCTATCAGATAAAATTTAAACCAAGTGATCATGGTTAACAATAAGGCAGAACAACATGTGCCCCTTGACATTAACTTGAGCAGACTAACAGGGACATCAGCTCAGCATGGACCTTTGACTTGACCCGGGTACAAAAGGGCATTAATGGGAAGCTGTGAAATTCAAATTAAGCCCATAGTTAATAGTATAGCTTCAATACTAACTTATTGGTTTTAGTAGTTGTATTATGATTTTGCAAAATGTTACCATTAGGAAAAATTAGGTAATGGGTACACTCTCATGAACTTTCTGCTAGTTTTGCAACTTGTCTGTAAAACCAAAATTATTTCAGAATAAAAAGTGAAAAAAAACAAATAAATCCCAGTGTTGACTGAATCCCTGCACATGCCCCTCTCATGGTGCGGGTGCAATCTGAGTACACCATATACACCAAAATAGCCAAGTCTATTTACACCAAAAGGGTCCCGGTAACAGGTTTTCCTGGAGTTCCCAGGGAAGGTGCTGGCAGTGAGCAGCCACCACACTCACCCTTGTCATCATCAGCCCTGTCTAGCTCCTTTATTGAGTTGCATCCACATGTACAGTTGGCGCATCTGAAAGAGTAGGGCGGGCCCTAGCAACAGAGCATGGGACAGCAACACACCACCCCGCATACCCAGACAGCTAACAGCCATGCCCCTTTGTGTCTGTACACACCCGGGGCTCTGAACAAGCTTTCTTTTTTTTTTTTTATAATTGTTTTTTGGCTGTGCCATGCTGATCTTAGTTCCCCACCCAGGGATCGAAGCCACACCCCCTGCAGTGGGAGCTCAGGGTCTTAATCACTGGACCACCAGGGAAGTCCCCGAACAAGTTTTCATTACTATGGGGACGCCGTGGTGGCATCTACAGATTTTAGACAAGTAAATCAAAGTATCAGGCCGAGCCTCTGAGAGTGAAGCTCAGAGGCTGCACAGTCTGGTCTCTATAAAGCACTTGTTTAATCTTTCCTCCAGACTGCCTAAGCAGTATTTTCAGGAAAAAAGCAAACAGTTCTAAGTTTCTATCCAGCTCTCACTTTTAAGAGAAACTTCTAGTGTCTTCTGCCACAGTGGCCCTGACTCATCTGAAAACATGGAGGAGAGATGGAGAAATTCTCCTCTGGCTCTGAGACAGTCTCAGCAGGTCACAGGTCATCCCCGCTGCCCCCTTCAGCCACCACTGGCCCCCCTCTCTCCCCTCACCCCTGGTTCAGTCTCTACCTCCCGCCCTGGTTTGACACCAGGGCTTGCCTGGCCACGGTGATCCCACACAGAGCGAACAAAAGGAGTTAGTGTCAGTGCTGCCCACCCATCCAGGCCGAGGAGGAAGATGTCAGAGGTGTGGGGCTTAATGTAAAAGGCCATCCCTCCTGCCCAACAGTCAAGGCTGCCGCCTCGGGTGTGCCTGGTCAGAGTCTGCGACAGTCCCTACGAGATCTCTCTTTCTCTCTCTCACTCACACACACACACACACACAGGTACAGAGTATCTGTCCACATCTCTTTCGGGAACATGTGCCAATCACATCTCTCCCAGTGTACCTGCCCCCATCAAACAGGGACTCCACAGTAAATAATTCTGACAAATATGTATAATCTGCTTGGTACCTCAGGAACCAGTTAAAATTCCACATATATCCTAACTCCACACTTCCTGGAAAGCAGTGAATGTGGCCCCCCCAGGCTCCTCTGTCCATGGGATTCTCCAAGCGAGAATACTGGAGTGGGTAGCCATTCCCTCCTCCAGGGGATCTTCCCAACCCAGGGATCCAACCCATGTCTCCTGCACTGTAGACAGATTCTTTACCATCTGAAATCACCAGGGAAGCCCCAAAGAAGATACACTCAGGGTTATAATTTCAGGTATGCCACGGTCTGGGATAAGAGTTCAGACAAGTTATTAAACTTTTACCAGCTCCCACATTTATAAAAAAGAAAGGCAACTCCACGTTTGCTGAATGTAGACACAAAAGGCTAGAATTTCCAATGTTACCATATTGCCTTTCCCAGTTCCTCTTCAGGTTCACTTGCTTTCATACCATAGACATATTCTGAATGAGTTCCACTCAGCATGGAGTGCCTCTTACCAGGATGCCCTCGATGATGTTTCCAGAAGACTGCCTTATCAACCACAGCCCTGGGAGTTGTTGCTGGGATGCACAATAATTAGTCTCTACTGGCTTTTTTTGGGTTCCAAAATCACTGCAGATGGTGATTGCAGCCATGAAATTAAAAGACACTTACTTATTCCTTGGACGGAAAGTTATGACCAACCTAGACAGCATATTAAAACGCAGAGACATTACTTTGCCAACAAAGGTCCGTCTAGTCAAGGCTATGGTTTTATCAGTGGTCATGTATGGATGTGAGAGTTGGACTATAAAGAAAGCTGAGCACCGGAGAATTGATGCTTTTGAACTGTGGTGTTGGAGAAGACTCTTGAAGAGTCCCTTGGACTGCAAGGAGATCCAACCAGTCCATCCTAAAGGAGATCAGTCCTGGGTGTTCATTGGAAGGACTGATGCTGCAGCTGAAACTCCAATACTTTGGCCACCTGATGTGAAGAGTTGACTCATTGGAAAAGACCCTGATGCTGGGAAAGATTGAGGGCAGGAGAAGAAGGGGACAACAGGGGATGAGATGGCTGGATGGCATCACCGACTCGATGGACATGGGTTTGGGTGAACTCTGGGAGTTGGTGATAGACAGGGAGGCCTGGCGTGCTGCAGTTCATGGGGTCGCAAAGAGTCGGACACGACTGAGAGACTGGACTGAACTGACCTGCTCTAAGTGAGTCTGGAATCCAACACACTTAACCCCTGCTCAGTTCTCTAAATTAAAAGAAACAAAAGGTAGAAGCTGATGTGAGGGAGACTTGTGTAGATGAGTTCTTTCCAGGGATATGGAAGACAATTCCAGCAATCAGCATTTCTGATGTAAAGTGGGTCCCCAAGTGTCCCTGAAACCTGACACCTTAGGTCACATGGGAATTTACCGTCATATAATAGTGCCAGACTGTTGAGATTTTCTACATGGCAGCTCATTGTACTTTTGGGCAAAGCTACCACAGCAAGGTTTTAGAAGTATATTTCTGAGCAATACCTTTCAGAGTTTCTCAGTTTGCAGGGCTTAAGGGTGCTTGTGCATGACCACAGAATCTGGAGAAGGATAATAAACTTTTCAGTCTATGATCTTCACAAAGCAGTTTATACTTATTCTCCTTCTTAACTGTCCTGGAGAGCTACGTCCTAGTGGGCATCTGTCTAACCTCCTTACTTTTAAGGATGAAAAAATCGTGATGTTCAGGGAGGTTAAAGGACTGTCTGAGGTCTAATGGCCTTACCCCAATTCAATATTCCAGCTACCATATTCCATCTCCTCTACTCTAAATACTCCAACTATTCATCATAGAAATCTCACTTATTCCTTGGGACATGCAGTTTGATAAAGCTTAAAGCACACATCACAATTTTGAGGTGAATGAGACTGCATAGAGATTTAATGATAATTATTTTTATGTTTCAAAAATGTCGGCTGAGGCCCAGGAAATGAAGAGGTTTTATTTAATTCCCAGGGCAAACCTGAGACCAAGGCAAAAAGTCTGGATCCCCTCTCCTGCCTTAGGGTTCATCTCCCGTATCACACGACTCCTTCGTTCACTTTCAAATGCTTTCATGAACTTCACGAAGAAGCTGTTCACTTATTTTTTCTATGAAAAAAAAAAAAATTTGCCAGCTCTATGTTTTATGCTATTTGAGGACAGTATGTCAAACATTTAAACTTACTACTCTAGAATTCTAAGTTTTGTCTCATGTAAATGCTTACAGTACTGTGATCCCTTATCCTGTTAATAATTAACACTGATACAAATAACTTACCAAGAACTGTCAGCTGAATCTTCTTATTTCCAACACCAGGAGCTTTTTTCACTTTGCACTGATATGTGCCAATATCTGACAACTGTAAGTTTGTCACATTTATTGAAGCATCACCAGATTTGAGATCGTTGCTTGTAAAATGTACTCGTCCTTTCAGATCTTGATAGTAGTCATCATAAATTTTGTCTCCGGAATATAAAATAATCTGAAAGAAAGCCAAAATAAGACAAAGAGAAAACAAGCAAGCAAGCGAACTCCCTGTCTTGTTAAAGGAGTTCTGTATACAGCACAGTACTGTAGGATCCAAAAGAAAAGAACACAATATCCTGAGGAATCTACAATTATTCACACCACAGGTTAAGAAAACGGAAGGAGGATGTGAGGGCGGTCTGTTTGCAACATCTGTCAGCCCACTGATCGCCGGGGCTGATTCAGCTGATCTGGCTGCTAGATTAGCCCCTTCCTCCCTCACCACTCCAGGAGCGCCCCTCCCAAAGCGGCACACTCGCTGGCAGATGAAGACCTTCCCCGACAGAGGAGGACCGGTCTTCAGTCAAGGGTATAATGGGTAGCTGTGCTCTCCTACTAGAATCTCCAAATGAGCTCTCAAGAAAACAGAAAGAGGCCACTATGACCCTTAAGTATGGTCACACGCGGTCATTACAGACGGGAAAGCAAGACCCGACATGATTAAATACAGCCCTCTACGCGAGCCGTTTGGGGAGACCCACAAGAGCGTGGGTTTGTGAATTCTTATACACTCTGCTTCTCAGCTGCCTCAGAGAAAGAAGTACACCAATCAACTGTATAAAATCAGGTTATCAACCACCACCACTACACCCCAAAAAGGGATTAACCTCATGCGAAGAGTTGACTCATTGGAAAAGACCCTGATGCTGGGAGGGATTGGGGGCAGGAGAAGAAGGGGACGACAAAGGATGAGATGGCTGGATGGCCTCACCGACTCGAGGGACATGAGTTTGAGTAGACTCCAGGAGTTGGTGATGGACAGGGAGGCCTGGTGTGCTATGATTCATGGGGTCACAAAGAGTTGGACACGAGTGAGTGAGTTGAACTGAAAATTAAATACATTATACATTTTATTCACTCATGAAGTCCTTCATTCTGGCCATCTGAGACCCAAGGGTCAAAAAGCAATAGTACCAAACTTAAATAGTAATCAGAAAACTGTAGCATATGTCCTGCAGACCTTTTATCTCCTATGTTCAGTAAGATCAGAATCAGCAGTATGTGTAGGAATTTCTCCAGAGCACAGACGGGTTTTCTTTCATCACCTCCTCGACCATGTTGATCCCGCTCCTAATTCACTAAAGATCTTTTGCTTATATATTAAGGGTCAGCACTGAGGAAGCACTCAATATCATCTTGCTAAGTAAATAAAAGCAGTTGAAGGGTCCACAGCTGACTTGCTCTGTAAACACAAGCCATCACTTTATCTACTCCATCTCTGCCTACATCTACCTGTCAACAGCAGTACTGAGAACTCCTTAAGTGTCTCTTCCTCTGTATTAACCTATGGACTCTCTTGTTGTGAAAAGCCAGGAAGCTCAACCCATGATACTTTGAATCCCTCATTCTCACACACACACACACACACACACACGCCTTTCTAGGAGTCCCTAGTTGTCAATCCCTAAGTCATGTCCAACTCTTTGCGAACCCATGAACCATAGCCCGCCAGCATCCTCTGTCCATGGGATTTCTCAGTCAAGAATATTGGAGCGGATTGCCATTTCCTTCTCCAGGGGGATCTTCCTGATCCAGGGATTGAAGTGGAGTCTCCTGCATTGGCAGGTGGATTCTCTACCACTGAGCCACCTGGAAGCCCAGCCTTTCAAGGAGGGCCTGACAAATCTGTCTTCGCTGTCATTTTTGTAAACGAACTTGGTCATGTTCTCATGAAAACAATTTTATAAACAGTAGCTAAGAAATGGGGAAGTAACATGTACCAGGCAATTTTGATTCCTCTTTACAGCCCAATGGGGATGGAGGCACGATCCACATTTAACCTTTTAACCCTGCAGAAGGCAGTGGCTGTCACAGGCCAACTCTCTCGGTCATAAAGCTGCGATGCAAACCAGATCCATCCGGTCTGGCATCGCAGGCTGCCTGCATGAACATTTCTGTATGGCTTATAGACTCAGAGAACACTAAAGCATACAGTACTTTCAGAAAATTCTTATCACAACCCTGAGAAGCAGGTGTACCTGTTCTTAGTTCACATATGAGAAAACAGAGGCTTGTGAAATATGGGAGGCAGTACATGATATTGCAAAAGATAATACAGACGGGGTGGGGCGGGGGTTGGGGGAGTAGTCGGAGAGATCTGGGCTCAAAAGCCCCACTGTGTCGGTTGCCAGCTACGTGACCCTGGGCATGCTCCTTAAATTTCTGGGCCTCCTTTTCCTCCTCCTCGCATGTATAATGATCTTCATTCTGGAGTGTTGTTTTACGACTTAAGTAAGTATATATATAATTAAAGCATATAAAACCCTGTCCAGCCCAGCACACGGTAAGTGCCCAAGTACATTGTAACTGCTGATTAAAGAGATCACACAGGGAATGAGGAGGGAAATTTCTCCAGCCCAGGCCCCCATCACACTGCCTACAAGCTTAAAAATATTATAAGAAGGATTTAGCAAGCGTTCTAACACAGCTGTAATTCTATGCACGCATCCTCCTCTGCATCAATCTCTCCCTAACCCTTCTTTCTTGTGGCCTTATTTACTGTGCTTTAGGTCAGAGGCTAGGTGTCTTAACCCAGAAATGGACACTTCAGCCCAGCACCCATGATCACATCTGTCTCCCAGGTCCTGTGGACAGTGAGGCTGGGCCTCCACTTAGCTCAGAAGTCCCTGGATTCTCCTTCCCTGGATGGAAACCCAAGGCTGCAGGGCACACCGGCCTTTTTGGTCTCAAGAGGCACCTTGTCACAGGGCTTCACCCCTGAGCCTTAAGCCAGGATCTGGGCTCTCCATTCTCATATCTTAACCATGGAACCAGAGTCCTGGATTCTAAAGGAGGTGGGTACTTCACTGGCAAAGGAATGAGGGGCGTGCAGGGGCTCAGGCCTGAGGTCAGGGAGTTGGCACGGTCATGGAAAGAGGGGAGGGATGAAGAGCAAGATGGGAGGGGGACAGGGTATCTGGGCTGAGTAGACAGGAGGAGTCGGGCTCAATTTCTTTTCCTTCGGGGAGAGAAGGAAGTTCTCATATCAGAATCAGGGTAGAGATCTATCCTTGGAGGGAGTGGCCCCAGCCATTTACAACTTGGGAAAGCACCTTAATTTTTTCCTTCACAAAAACATCATGGGCACACTACTTGTATTTGCCAAAAATAGTTAATTACCTAACTGCAGTGATTCCGCCACTAACTGCCTGGATAACCCCCTTTTTTTAAATATGGACCACAAGTAAAAATTTCCCTTCTAAATATATATACAGTACAATATTACTCCAAATATTTGAACTTCTTTTTCTCTCCCTGGTTTAATAGTATTTGTTAACATTGACTTATTTTTAAGTATGTTAGGCAAAGCTAATATGAAGCATTCTAAATGAAGTGAAATATTACAGTACCGTTAAAAGTGTGATACATTTATTTGTAGACGGGGCTGAAATCACACCCCACAGGGTTAATGGAAACTGGTGACTAACAGAAAGTCTTGAGCTTGTCTTACAGAATAGCACATAAGAGAACAGCTTATAAAAACCCTTCCACTTTTATCTTGCCTTCACTGACCAAGCTTGCTTTAATTATTTAGTTCCTTAATCACCTTTATAAAAATGCCTCTGATTATGGGTCACAGAGTAATGGGGTTTTCTACATTAGGTCCCTGTTAAGGTGTAACTAGAAAAAATTCTGTAACAAGACACTCATCCCTAGGTAACGATGGGGTGGGGGGGGTGTGGTTATAGGACCTCCTGCCTTTCCCCCTTCCCTCCCTCAGATGCTGAAATTCACAGATACTCAGCTCCCTCAAATAAGAGGGTGTACATATGTTGTTTAGTCGCTAAAGTCGTATTCAACTCTTCTGAGACCGCAAGGACTGTTGCCCACCAGGCTCCTCTGAAGATGGGATTTCCCAGGCAAGAATACTGGAGCAGGTGTTGCCATTTCTCGAGGGGATCTTCCTGATCCAGGGATCGAACCTGTGTCTCCTGCATTAGCAGGCGGATTCTTCACCACTGAGCCACCAGGGAAGTCTGACGTACGTATGAGATGGTAAAGTATATGCTTCCTCCCACATCTTTATCTAGATGACGTATGATAGTGTCCCCAACATGTCATGCACATTCCTGCGGGCTATCATGCCTGCTCCTTATTCATCTCCCATGCCCCCGGCCACACACACTTCCAAGGCCAGATTTTCAGAACATTTTCAAGCTCCTCTTCTTCCTTGCAGCCTTCTCTAAGTCTGGTGACCTTTCTTTCCTCTGAAATCTGAGGTCACTTATCCATTATCCCATATATTTTATCCAGATTACCTTTATCTAGAATACCTAATACAATGTAAATGCTATGTAAATTGTTGCTGGCATGTGGGAAGTTCAAGTTTTGCTGTCTGGAATATTCTGGAATGTTTTTTTTCCCTGAATGTTTTCAACTCATAATTGGTTTAATCCACCAATGCAGAACTCACAGATCTGGAGGGCCAACTGCTATTTTGTTTTTTAAGGCATTCAACATACAGGATATTTAACTTGCAAAAATATGGAAAAGAGACTGTAATGATATGTACCTTCACTCCTCTGTTAGACTTGACCCTTATATTGGTGATGGAATCCTTGTGTGAAACTTGGAAATTCACTTCTATCTAACCTCTCCCAACGTCCAGTTTACCCGGCGCCGCCTGACATGTCACGCACTTCCCTGCAGACTAACATGCCTGCTCTGTACACGCCTCCCACGGCCCCTGGGCCACACACACTTCCAAGGCCAGATTTTCAGAACATTCTCAAGCTCGCCTTCTTCCTTGCAGCCCAGTGTAAGAAGTCTGGTGACCTTTCCTTCCTCTGAAATCTGAGGATTTCACTCCACTACATCAGGGTGCCTTTTCTCCAAGCATCTGCCTTTCTCCCCTACGCTGCAAGCCGAGGAAGTCTCAGGCTTTCTTCACAGCTCCCCGTGTCCCCCCACCTACAGTATCAACACAGTGACAGACCCCAAACACAGGCTGCCCCGACATCTGCCGAGTGAGCAGCACTTACCACTTGATCCACCTTCTGGTTATCCGCTGGTGACAGCAGCCACTCGATGTCCAGCGGCCCCTGGTCTTCCGGACTGAGCGTAAACTTGCATGGCAAGTAAGCAGTTTCCCCTTTGGCCTTTTCAATCATCTGTTCAGGAGTAGTGATACTCAAACCTCTGGTGAAATCTAGAAAATGAAACACACATGGACTGAGCATCTGCTCCCAGGCTGGCAGCACCCTCAGGACGCCTCGACTGTTCAGAGGGACCACAGGATGTGGGGGAAAAAGGACTTTACCGGGGACCAGAGGAATGAAACGCCAACTCAGCGGTCCAGTTTTGTGTGTGTGCGCCTCTGCAGAAATAGAAATACTAATACCCATCCTATTCAATACAATTTCGTTTCAGAGCACTGGAAACTGCCCACTATTATTTGGAATAACAGCATTCTCACATGAGTTGGAAGAACCCAGTAGAGGATTTTTATTATCCAGGCAGCTGTTTAAAACTGAACCTGGCTAGAGTCTCTGAAAGGTCAGTTACATCAGTCTAATTCAAGGCCACATTAATTCATGCTTGCCATGGTGCCAAAAACACACTTGGAATTCCCATCACTGGGCACGTGCTGATGAATTTTGACACTTTTTGTGTCAAGGCTTCTGTAATTCCAAATTTTTATTAAATTTGATTTGGTGACTTTTATTGAATGCTTAAAAGTATTTCTAAGCCATAAAAATAAATGACCCAATCAAAAATGGGCCAAAGAACTAAACAGACATTTCTCCAAAGAAGACATACAGATGGCTAACAAACATGAAAAAAATCTCAACATCACTCATTATCAGACAAATGCAAATCAAAACCACAATGAGATACCATCTCACGATGGTCAGAATGGCTATTATCAAAAAGTCTATAAACAGTAAGTGCTGGAGAGGGTGTGGAGAAAAGGGAACCTTCTTACACTGTTGGTAGGAATGCAAACTAGTACAGCCGCTATGGAGAACAGTGTGGAGATTCCTTAAAAAACTGAAAACAGAACTGCCACAAGACCTAGCAATCCCACTGCTGGGCATACACACCAAGGAAACCAGAATTGAAAGAGACGTGTACCCTAGTGTTCATCACAGCACTGTTTACAACAGCCAGGACATGGAAGCAACCTAGATGTCCATCGGCAGATGAATGGATAAGAAAGTTGTAGTACTTATACACAATGGAATATTACTCAGCTATTAAAAAAACACATTTGAATCAGTTCTAATGACGTGGATGAAACTGGAGCCTATTATACACAGTGAAGTAAGTCAGAAAGAAAAACACCAATACAGTATATTAACGCATATATATGGACTTCAGAAATATGGTAATGACAACCCTATATGCGAGGCAGCAAAAGAGACACAGATATAAAGAACAGACTTTTGGACTCTGTGGGAGAAGGCGAGGGAGGGATGATCTGAGAGAATTGCACTGGAACATGTATATTATCATATGTGAAACAGACCACCAGTCCACGTTTGATGCGTGAAACAGGGCACTCAAAGCCGGTGCACTGGGACAGCCCTGAGGGATGGGATGGGGAGGGAGGTGGGGGGGGGCGGTTTCAGGATGGGGGACACGTGTACACCTGTGGCTGATTCGTGTCAACGTACGGCAAAAACCACCACAATACTGTAAAGCAACTAGTCTCCAATTAAAATTAATTAAAAAAAATTTCTAAGCAATAAATTTTGATGACAATTCAAAAGAAGAAACATTGTCAATTTATATAGCTTTAAACATACCAAAAGGTTGACCTCAATATTATCTTTAAGACCTTTCTTACTTTTTCTCTTCCTATTTCCCTTCTGAAAAAGTC
The DNA here is from genome assembly GCF_033118175.1 of Dama dama. Lineage (NCBI taxonomy): Eukaryota > Metazoa > Chordata > Mammalia > Artiodactyla > Cervidae > Dama > Dama dama. The sequence continues at coordinate 24,863,120 of NC_083711.1, forward strand.
AGTTATTATATAATTTTAAAAGGCCATCTTAAAATTCTATAAATTATTTTGAAATTTGTAGCCTATGAAACTTCCACTTAGATTACTAAGAGAATTAATGCTGAATAGCAATATTTAAAAACTCTCTAAAAGCAAAAATAGATGTCCAGAGCCCCAAATAAAAATTCCAGCATAGCGGCTGTACTAGTTTGCATTCCCACCAACAGTGTAAGAGGGTTCCCTTTTCTCCACACCCTCTCCAGCATTTATTGCTTGTAGACTTTTGGATAGCAGCCATCCTGACTGGCGTGTAATGGTACCTCATTGTGGTTTTGATTTGCATTTCTCTGATAATGAGTGATGTTGAGCATCTTTTCATGTGTTTGTTAGCCATCTGTATGTCTTCTTTGGAGAAATGTCTGTTTAGTTCTTTGCCCCATTTTTTGATTGGGTCATTTATTTTTCTGGAATTGAGCTGTAGGAGTTGCTTGTATATTTTTGAGATTAATCCTTTGTCTGTTTCTTCATTTGCTATTATTTTCTCCCAATCTGAGGGCTGTCTTTTCACCTTACTTATAGTTTCCTTTGTAGTGCAAAAGCTTTTAAGTTTCATTAGGTCCCATTTGTTTAGTTTTGCTTTTATTTCCAATATTCTGGGAGGTGGGTCATAGAGGATCTTGCTTTGATTTATGTCGGAGAGTGTTTTGCCTATGTTCTCCTCTAGGAGTTTTATAGTTTCTGGTCTTACATTTAGATCTTTAATCCATTTTGAGTTTATTTTTGTGTATGGTGTTAGAAAGTGTTCTAGTGTGGAGATTTCTTAAAAAACTGGAAATAGAACTGCCATATGACCCAGCAATCCCACTTCTGGGCATACACACTGAGGAAACCAGATCTGAAAGAGACACGTGCACCCCAATGTTCATCGCAGCACTGTTTATAATAGCCAGGACATGGAAGCAACCTAGATGCCCATCAGCAGATGAATGGATAAGGAAGCTGTGGTATATATACACCATAGAATATTACTCAGCCATTAAAAAGAATTCATTTGAACCAGTCCTAATGAGATGGATGAAGCTGGAGCCCATTATACAGAGTGAAGTAAGCCAGAAAGATAAAGAACATTACAGCATACTGACACATGTATATGGAATTTAGAAAGGTGATAACGATAACCCTATATACAGAACAGAAAAAGAGACACAGAAATACAGAACAGACTTTTGAACTTTGTGGGAGAATGTGAGGGTGGGATATTTCAAAAGAACAGCACGTATACTATCTATGGTGAAACAGATCACCAGCCCAGGTGGGATGCACGAGACAAGTGCTCCGGCCTGGTGCACTGGGAAGACCCAGAGGAATCGGCTGGAGAGGGAGGTGGGAGGGGGGATCGGGATTGGGAATACATGTAAATCCATGGCTGATTCATATCAATGTATGACAAAACCCACTGGAAAAAAAAAAATAATAATAATAATAATAAAACCTTGCTTATTTTACCCATCAGGTAAATGGCTAAAAGAGCATAATATATAAAAATTTAAATAAAAGTAAAATATTGATATTAAAAAAAAAAAAAAAAATTCCAGCATAGTTTCTTCTGACTGATTCTGAGATGGTTTAAACTCAGTACAATCCCATAAGACCTGAAAAAAAGCCTCCTCCTTGTGGTTAATGACTTACTGTGACAAAACCAGTATCTATTACATGCATAAAAGATGGAACAAACTATGAATATAATGATGCTCTTTCTTACCTGTGAGGGAAAAAAAAAATCCAGTTTAATTAATTCACACATAAAAATAGGTCTGTTCACTACTTATAGTAAGACTGCAGTTTGAACAGCCAACAATTTAACATAAATTCAGTCTGTAAATGAACTATCACACAAAACTTAATTTTTTTTCTTACTATTTACACTATAAAAGTTTGCACAGCACCAGTCTGTCACTGTATGTTTTCCCTATGATAACCCAATATTTTGTTATGTGTAAAGTCAAATGTGTAACGAATGCAGATCTCAAGTTTCAAATGCACACACTGGTTTCTGTTTAGCGGCTCTACCACTTTGACCTCTGCATCATCCAACCCTTTCAGGGCTGAAAGATGACCTGGAAGGGGCCCCAGGCACTAAGATGATGATATATGGGGCCTTCCTCTCTCCTCTCTACCCCACTTCTCCCTGATCACACTGTAAAAATAAACACAGGGCAAAATTAAAAGTAAATCCAGTCCTAATTCTCCATAATGATGATTTCATTGCTGGTTTTTAAATGATACATTCCAAAAGAACAAACCAAAATGAAGAATTGTATTATTAGCCATTATACGATCCTTCCTATTAGCCCTTACCAGAGGCTTAATACACATGGATTATCAGCTGTAATAAAATGTTAGTAAGGCTGAAGCCAACAGATTTGAGAATGGAAGTCAAGTTACATACAAGACCATTTATGTTCATGCACCATCCTAAGCTTTTATCACACTCAAGTGCACTCATCAAACAGCAAGCTAAAACCAGACGCATGGCTCCCCTGGCAGCTCAGGGGTAAAGACTCTGCCTGCCAGCGCAGGAGACATGTGCTTGATCCTTGGTCTGGGAAGACCCACATGCTGCAGGGCAGCTAAGGCCGTGTGCCACAACTGCTGAGCCTGCGCCCGGAGCCCCGGAGCCGCAGCTGCCGAGCTCACGGCCCCGGAACCTGTGCCCCGCAACAGGGGCAGCCCCCACGAGAAGCCAGCGTGCCGCAACCAGAGGAGCCCCCTGCTCGCTGCAGCTAGAAAAACACCACGGAGCAACAGAGATCCAGCACAGCCAAAAATAATTAAAAAACAAAACAAAACTGGACACAGACTCTCTGCACAACTTCCCCCAAACGAGAGGCTGGCCTTGCTTTTGGCCAATAGACTGTGGCCTGAGTGCTGCTCAGCCTCCCGCGGCCAGGCTGCAAGAGGTGTTGCTGCCCCCGCTCTGGCCACTAGGACCCCTGCCACCTGCCACCACGTGCACGACAAAAGAGAGATCTCAGGTGTGAGCACAACAGTGACAAGTGCCCAACACACAGCCCCCCTGGAACACAGGCCCGGCCCCACACCAGCCACCTGCAGCCCCGGGACTGAGCCCAGACAGGACTGTGAACCAACACGCGACTGTTGTTTTAAAGCCTCTCAAGCTTGGGTTGGTTTATTAAACAGCAAACATTAATGATACGCTATCCAAAATCTCTGATTCAGCCCAAATGAACTACTTACCATCCCCCAAAGTCCATACTATCCCCATCTCCGTTTCATGTATACATTTCTAGTTTAGGTGGTACGATTTGATACTTATGTGTATAATTACAGCAAATTCTCCTGATTAATATTCAATTCTCTGAATGAATACTTTCCATCATTTCTAATAACTCAGTTCCAGTCCTGCTTCCTTCACTTGAGGCATTCTGCTAACTTTTCAGCCTACAGTGATTCTTCTTTCTGTCTTCCTGGAATGCTCCCAGTATTCTGTGAAGTAGCTCACCTCCTGCTATCTGTATTATCACTCTTTCGGCACTCGGTGTATACTATTTTCTTATTTTCCCTTTTATAAACTTTACTGTGAAGTTGACTCAGCTCCATGGTCTTTGCCTCATCTTCACAGACGTCAGTGAGCTCATCTTCCCATACCACCTTGTATTTTTAAGGGAATTTTTAAAATGTATACCTTGATTCACCATTAGCTCCACCAGGGTTCGGGGAAATTGTGGCTTTTATCTCTTGCTGGGTTCCTTGTACATTAGTAGAAAATAACTGGTGACTGGACTGTAAGTTTGATCAATTTTAGGGATGTTGGAAAAGAGCATTAACTTGTCAGAAGGTCCTGCTATTTGAAGATCTCCTATCTACAGCTACTACAACTGCTGCCTGCATCTAATTGGTCTGGGAATGAATGCCATACAAATGATGTAAGATAGAGAATTCCATTTCAAATGAATCAAGACAGCTCAAAAATATGGAGGCAAAATATCTAAGAATGAAATTTGCTTTAGAAAAAACAATTAATTAATAATAATTAATAATAAATAATTAATCCTAGTTACTCTGTGCTTCAAGTTTGTATTTTATAAAAATCAAATTGAAAAGTTAAGAGGCATCACTGAGACATCTAAACTGAGTAATAGTTCCAATCCTCCTAATTCAAGTTCTCAGCACTGACAGTACCATCATTAGAATGAAATGTAACTTTGTTTTCATGATAGTATCATCCATTCTTTCCTGTTTGATACATAAAATTACATCTCTTTCAAAGAGTATCTTAGAAAACAGTTACATGTGTATAAAAGTGATCTGGATAGACAAATTGTTGGCAGTTATTTTTCACAACAGAGATTTTAAGAAAGGTGAGTTTTATAATGAGATTTCCTTAATATGTATACTGCTATAAGAAATTTTAAACAGACTTTTAAAGACTTGCAGTACTTCTTTTTCCAAAAATGTTTAAAACATTCAACTGCTCTTCATTGTGTTGCACTAGAAAGGAATTAAAATCTCAGGATGGTACAAAACAGTTATTGGGTTTCCTAGCAACTCTGAAGGGGCCCCTCGGCATGGAGGCATAGTTTTTCAATATTGATGCATGCATCAGTCACAAACAGTAGAAGACAAAGGCAGACACTTGGTCTCATGTCGCGTCTCTGGATATTCTTAATACTGCCCAATTCTATTTATGCAGCACATAAGGGATAGCTTAACTTGTAAACTACTTTCAAGTTCAAACATGATCTCTGAACTAAATCATGTAACAAACCTTCTTACAATTTTACTCAACCTTATATTCAGAATGTGATGAAAGATGCAACACATGATCAACCGTAAGTGTTTGCAGAGTCTTGTTAGGAAGTGCTCAGTACTGGACTATGTAAATAAACTAGCTGTGTCATGCCCCTTTTTGGCAGTGACTGAAATAACATCTCCTGGTTTTCTGCTTGCTTTTTCTAATCTCCAAATTCCAAATTCCTGCCGTGCAGGGAGCAGGCTGAGCTCAGATTCCGTAACATGTTCAGGCCTCTATTATCTCTCCCATAGGCTGAGCCTGAGGTCTTCCCAGCACCCACTCTACTTCATTCTAACCATCTCCATACTTCACCCAGAGTGTTCACTACACATAGCTTTTTAAACTACATCGCTTCCTGGTCTGAAAACCTCTGGTGGGCCCACGCTAGCTCAGACACCTTTATTCTCCTCAGCACCCTTTATGACCGGGCACCTCCCCACCTTTAGCCGCTCAGTACCCTCACTCCCCACGTGCACCCCGGCCCTGAGCACCCACACACTTTACAACACCGCCTTCCCCGCTCAAGCCCCCCTGTTAGGGCAATTACGTTAGCTTGGTCTCAGGCCAGGCCCTTCCCCAGAAAGTATTCTTTGTGCCCGAATAAGGGCTTCCCTGGTCACTCAGTGATAAAGAATCTGCCTGCGATGCAGGTGACATGGGTTAGATCCCTGGGTTGGGAAGACCCCCTGGAGAAGGGAATGGCAACCTACAGTCTTCTTGCCTGGAGAATTCCATGGACACAGAAGGACCTTGTGATCCCAAAGTCAAACATGACTGAGCAACTAAACAAGAGCCTGAATACAGAAACAGCTGTCCAACAACCAACAATCCAGTGCAGAGTCACACGTGCCCAGAGCTCCTTAGCGTGCACGCACTGCCTCAGAAGGACACTCGGTAAAGAAGCAGCCTCCGTCAGACAGGGCGAGTGCTCGTGACGGAGGCCTCAGCGGCTGGCTGGCTGACTGGATAAGGCCTCCATCAGGAGCACTCGCCCTGTCTGACGGAGGCTGCCTCTTTACCGAGCGTCCTTCTGAGGCAGAGCGTGCACGCTCAGGTGCTTCAGTCAGTCGGGCCCGACTCTGTGCGACCAGAAGGACCATAGCCCCCAGGCTCTCCTGTCCCGGCAAGAATACTAGAGTGGGTTGCCGTGCCCTCCTCCAGGGGATCTTCCAGACCCAGGATCAAACCCGCGTCTTTTATGACTCCTGCACTGGCAGCTGGGTTCTTTACCACGAGCGCCACTTGGGAAGCGCTCTTTTGCAGAGAAGAAGCCAACTCTGACTCCATGTTGGAACTGTTTCTTTGACTTGCTTTTGTTATTACAATCATACAGAATGGCCTGCCCCTGAGATTCCTGCCCCTCTGCCTGCCTGTTAAACTGGAATACCTTTGTTCAGAACCCTGTCCACCTGTGGATGGCAGGAAGGAAGAAATGAACACATCCCCTGCCTGAGGCTTACTATCCTAGGAGATGTTTCCAAGATTAATGGCCTTTTTACTTCGCTTCCTCACACCCCCCCGCCCCGCCATCTCTGATCTATAAAAGAACCTGGTATCCACACCCCGATAAGATGGTTATTTTGAGGCGCTAGTCTGCCATTCCCTCAGTCAGCTGGCTCCCTGAATAAAGTCTTTTCTTTGCCTCAACTCCTCATCTCTTGGATTCATTGGCCTGTCATGTGGTAAGCAGAGCTAACTTGGGCTTGGTAACACTTCCTACCCTACATACATTTGACTTAGAAGCCAAAGCTTCTTGATTATCACTGATTTCCTTTAGCGGAGCAAAAATTTCTAGTGCTCGGCTTAAAAATAAGGAAAAGAAAAACTATGGCACAAGCGTGTAGTTCCTTTGTGTAAGAGGAAGGAAACAGAATCTACCCGAATGAAAGGTATTCCGTTTCAAAGTAGTGAAGAAAAATTAACAACGTGCGGCTCAAAGTAGGTGAAAATAAGTTAAGGTCTTTTGCTATCAAAGATGAAATCACAACAGTGAGGGCATCCTGGTCAGGGGCCAAGACACCAGCGGAAGCACCGAAGGGGTAAGATGAATTAAGTGCACCCACACTGTGGAGCACCTGTGTTTGCACAAGTTTCCCTTGTCTGCAAGGCCCCCCTTCTCCCACTGAACACCTCTCACCTGGGGCCTCCTCCCCCCAGACGCCCACAGGCAGGGTTAATTGCTTCCGGCTCACAATTACACAACCTGCACCTCTAATACACGGGGTTGCTTACATGTTCCCACCCTTAACTGAGGGCTTCTTTGAAGGCTCAGGGGTATAAAGAATCTATCTGCCAATCCAGGAGACTCTAGAAGTGCAGATCCCATCCCTGGGTCAGGAAGATCCCTTGGAGGAGGAAGTGATTACCCACTCCAGTATTCTTGCCTGGGAAATCCCATGGACAGGGGGGCCTGGCAGGCTACGGTCTCTGGAGTCACAAAAAGAGTCGGACACGACTGAGCACGCACACACACCCTTAAGCACACACTTTCAGTTGCTTAACAGGGTCCCAGGGTTTCATCTCTGGAGGGCATGTTCCAAGCCTTATTCAACACACCCTGGACCTGCCTCAGAAGAAACTGCTTAGTTCAAGTGCAGAGCGGGAGTTCCAGACAGAGTGAAAGTGAAGGAGCTGTTTGAAAGAGGAATGCTGATGGGAGAAAAGATCATGAAACCTTCTGGGAAAGTCATGGGAAGGAGGGCCATGGGAAGACGGTGTATCTAGCAGAATAAAGGAACAGTGAAGCCTCTGGGGATGCATGCAGCTCAGAGGGAGCTGAGCAAGCCTGGCTGTATGCTAGCAGGAGCAAAGACTCATGCTTATTACTTTAATATTCACATCACAAGAAATATCAGCAGATGTGATAAGAAAGTAACATGGAGTCAACTGTATAGTTACGTTGCATGTAAGTTACGTTGCATGTAAGTTGTGTCTGACTCTTTGTGACCCCATGGACTGTGGACTGCCAGGCTCCTCTGTCCATGGGATTCTCCAGGTAAGAATACTGGAGTGGGTTGCCGTATCCTCCTCCAGGAGATCTTCCCCATCCAAGGATCTCTTACATCTCCTGCATTGACAAGTGGGTTCTTGACCACTAGTGCCACTTGGGAAGCCTGTAAATTTATGTTAACATGAAAGAAATATGACATTAAAACTTTAATTTGTGAATATTCTAAAATCACATCTTTTGTGGCTCAGCCAGTTAAGAGTCCACCTGCAATGTGGGAGACCTGGGTTCGATCCCTGGATTGGGAAGATCCCCTGGAGGAGGGAAAGGCTACCTGCTCCAGTATTCTGGCCTAGAGAATTTCATGGACTGTATAGTTCATGCGGTCGCAAACAATTGAACATGACTGAATGACTTTCACTTCACTAAAATCACAACTAGGGATGAAGAAAAAGGTGCTTGTCTATCTTGCAACTACCTCCAGAGCAACATGAAGCAAAATGAGAAAAATGTTATACCCTTATGCATTTTTTCTCAAAATATCTGGAGTCATTCCAAAGATATTAACAAAAAAGAGAAACTAGGAAAAAAAATAAGAGTAATTTAACTTCATTTTCCAAAGGTCTGGCATAATTCTTTGGCTGCTTGAAAAGGGGTATGTTATGATGATCTTAATGTCAATTTCTACAAATAATTTATTTGACACTGACTTTTGTGAGAAATATCAAAGAATGTCATAAAGGTTACTATTTTAAATAGAGAAGATACTCAGTTGTATTGCTGAGTTCAGAATATCGAGTTCAGGAACCTTACATAAAAACACAGAAACACTCAAAAACGATTCATTAGGGCAATGTTAAAAAATAAACTGGGAAAATCAGGAAGTGGTATGTTTAAGAAGTTGATTGGGGCAAGTAAAATTTTGTTGTGTGTGTCTGATAACAAATACTACAAATCAGATGTCTGGGTTAGCAAGCAACTCACTGGGATGCTTTAAACTCTGTTTTAAATACTGCAAAAACGCAACTGCCAAGCCATTTAGACCATTTCCTTGACCCTAAATCTAATCTGCCAATTTCCTTCTCACCAGGGAGCTACTTCGGGATTAGCAATGTCAAAAGTTACTTAAGTACTAAGTGTTTCTTTTTAGGAAAGAAAAAGAAAAACATAATATACCTTAAGGGTAGTTAACTACTCCAACTAGGCCTTTAAACATTGCTCAGGAAGAGAAAAAAAAAAACACTGGAAGGTAGATGCCTAGGCTCTGTAATGCCTAGTGTGTGTTAGTCCCTCAATTATGTCCAACTCTCTGTGATCCCATGGACTGCAGTCCACCAGGCTCCTCTGTCCATGGAATTATAGTTAATTCCCATGTGTTACTCAGTACAGTATGTTAATATGTACTGTTGAGTAAGAAAATAATACTTAGAGTCAGATAAGTAAATAACAATGAGAAACAACATTAGGTATACTTCTTTGCTTTTCTATGCTGTTTTTGAAAAATCAACTCTCAGCTCCCCACCCCCAACGAGTAATCAAAAGGCAAGTGCCCAGAAAATAAACTGAGATGGAAACAGGGAAACCATCACCTTAAATATAAATGATAAATAATAATAAATAGTAATGAGCAGTGACTGAGTACCTAATTACATGCCAGGGTGAGTCGCTCAGTCCTTTCTTACTCTTTGCAACCCCATGGACTGTAGCCCACCAAGCTCCTTTGTCCGTGGCATTTTCCAGGCAAGAATACTGGGGTGGGTAGCCATTCCCTCCCCCAGGGGATCTTCCTGACCCAGGGATGGACCGGCTCTCCTGCACTGCAGGCAGATTCTTTACTGTCTGAGCCACCATGGATGTTAGATTATGTGCCAGGCACTTTTCAAAATATTTTATACACATTAATTCCTTCAAGTCTCATAACAACTCTGAGGGCGTTACTACTATTATCGCAATTGAACAGTGACGAAACAGAGATGATAAGAGGTACTTAAGCTACTGAGCAAGATCCAAATCGAGGCAGATTGGCTCCCAAGCCACACTCACCCTGCAAGTAGAAATCAATGAGTCAACACCCCTGGACATTAAGAGATTTCCTTTTAAAAATCACTACAAAATAATACAGTGAGTACATTATTAGACCCCCTTCCAGTCACTGTGGTGGAAGAAGGTTTGGAATTTTCACTATTCCCCTCCTATACTAGATTTCCAAGAAGACAGCATTTTAGGTAGCACATAGTTCAGGAGTATGGGTTGACCTGCTTTTTAAAACAAGAGATATACCAGACTAGGATCAAGTTGTCAAGTCTGTCATCAAAAAAGCTCTATCACTTTGGACATGTTGTTTCTCCAGGGCTCAAACATAAATTAAGGGTGTTAAACTAAATTATCTCTTTCAGATCTAAATACATCCTAAGTTTAGACCATCAATCAAGCAAGCAACCAACAAGTAGCCTTCCCCCAACACCCATCCCCTCCCCTCCCTGCGCAACTCAAAGCCAGTAGTGACAGTTGTCTGGGCTGACCTCACAGCAAGTGCAGACACTTCTGAAATACGAGCAGGCTAAATTGTGCAAGCAGTTCTGCCTACAAGTAGCGTGGGCTCTGAAGTCCGAGCCGTGCTGTAATTCAAACTGAGGTTACCAAATGCTTGCATGCGTGCGTGTCACTCAGCCGTGTCCAACTCTTTGCGACCCCATGGACTGTAGCCCATCAGACTCCTCTGTCCATGGGATGTTTCAGGCAAGAATACTAGAGTAGGTTGCCATTTCCTACTCCAGGAGGTCTTCCTGACCCAGGGATCATACCCAGGTCTCCTGCATTGGCAGGCGGATTCTTCAGCACTGGGCCATCTGGGAAGCCCTACCAAATGCTTAGGCAGAGCAAGTTTCTAGTCTTTTAAGTATTAATGAGTTTTCTACTGTAAAGTGAGCATTAGCACTAAGAATGCTTACTTCCACATAGAGATTAAATACAATAATGCATGTAAAGTTCTTAGGTATCATCCCTTCGATAAACAGTATCCAGTATGACAACTCGCTGTTGTCTTCCAAACCTGTCATTCCTACTAGGAAATGAACTCGCATTGTGTTGGGAAGGTGTTTTTTAATCTTCTATCCCTCACACTGAGCAGCACCTTAGAAACGGAACTCAAAATCTGTTATGTAAATAAAGGACACTGACTTGTATGTACTAGATCTGGCAATCAGGACCTCATTGGCGACCTAGACCAAATCTGATTTTTTTTTTTTTTTCACTTAAAGGCTCCAGGTGGGGGAGGGATATTTCTAACTACAGAAGTGGAGTATGTGAGCAGAGACAGAAATGACTGCTATTTTGAGGAACTGGCTCTTAAGAGTAGGAAAAAAATAGCAGTGTGATATGTCATCAAGGAAAGGTTGTTCTGAAGTGAGAAATGTAGAGCATGTTTATAAAGTCAGAAGGAAAGGGGAATGGGAGGTTAAATACACAGAACACTCAGATTGAAAGAAACAATGAGACCTAGGAAAAAGGGATAAGACAGTTTTAAATAAGATTCGAGGGAAGGACATTTCCTCTGCTGTACGAAAGGAGAGACACAGAGTATTTACCTAGAATATAAGAGGCAGAAAAAAATGTGGATAGAGAATTCCAGAAAAGCAGCTACTTCTGCTTCATTGACTATGCTAAAGCGTTTGACTGTGTGGATCACAACAAACTGTGGAAAATTCTGAAAGAGATGGGAATACCAGACCACCTGACCTGCCTCTTGAAAAACCTGTATGCAGGTCAAAGAGCAACACTTAGAACCGGACATGGAACAACAGACTGGTTCCAAATAGGAAAAGGAGTACGTCAAGGCTGTATATTGTCACCCCGCTTATTTAACTTATATGCAGAGTACATCACGAGAAATGCTGGGCTGGATGAAGCTCAAGCTGGAATCAAGATTGCTAGGAGAAACATCAATAACCTCGGATATGCAGATGACACCACCCTTATGGCAGAGAGTGAAAAAGAACTAAAGAGCCTCTTGATGGAAGTGAAAGAGAGTGAAAAAGTTGACTTAAAATTCAACATTCAGAAAACTAAGATTATGGCATCTGGTCCCATCACTTCATAGCAAATAGATGGGGAAACAATGCAAACAGTTACAGACTATTTTCTTGGGCTCCAAAATCACTGCAGGTGGCAACTGCAGCCACGAAATTAACAGATGCTTGCTCCCTGGAAAAAGAGCTATGACAAACCTAGACAGCATATTAAAAAGCAGAGACATTACTTTGCCAATAAAGGTCCATAGTCGAGGCTATGGTTTTTCCAGTGGCCATGTATGGATGTGAGAGTTGGATCATAAAGAGCTGAGTGCCGAAGAATTGATGCTTTTGAACTGTGGTGTTGGAGAAGACTCTTGAGAGTCCCTTGGACTGCAAGGAGATCCAACCAGTCCATCCTAAAGGAGATAAGCCCTGGGTGTTCATTGGAAGGACTGATGCTGAAGCTGAAACTCCAGTAATTTGGCCACCTCATGTGAAGAACTGACTCACTGGAAAAGACCCTGATGCTGGGAAAGATTGAGGGCAGGAGGAGAAGGGGACAAGAGAGGAGGATGAGGTGGTTGGATGGCATCATTGACTGGATGGACATGAATTTGAGCAAGCTCTGGGAATTGGGGATGGACAGGGAGGCCCGGTGTGCTGCAGTCCACGGGGTCGCAAAGAGCTGGACACAACTGAATGAATGAACTAAGAGAAGTTTTCAGAGACTGGTTCAAATCTTTAATATGTGAAGAGGAATGGGAGAAGAGTGGAAAGACTGCAGAATGGTACCATGAGTTCAATGGAGATGAGCTGATAGCTGATGAAGAGGAGCAAAGACATTTATCATATTATTTTTTGGTATGATAAATACCATTTATCATATAATTTTTCTGGTTTTATATCATAACATCGTACCATTTTTTTCTAGTTTATATATATTTGAAATTTGCCATAATAAAATAGTTTAAAAAAGAAAACCACAGTGATGTGGCACTACAAACTCACCAGAACGAAATGAAAAAAGGCTGTGATTCGGAGTAAGTCTCATCTCTATAGAAGGGAGTGTCAACTGGTACAATTAATTTTGGAAAACGTTTGGTAGCATTACCTAAAGCTAAACAGATGTGTAATCAAGACCCCAGAAATGCCATTCATAGTTACCGTGTGCACGCAAACACATGGCTGAGAATGTCATAGCCACATTTTTCACAAGAGCAGAAAATGAGAGGAAAAACATGTCCATCAACAGTAGAATGGGTAAATCAATTGTGGTACAGTCCCATGACAGAATACCATATGGCAAAGCAAATGAATAAACTAGAGCTATGCAACAGAAACAATTGTACCAACGTGACGGGAAGCCAAGTGTAGGCAGAAAAACATACACTGTATAATTCTGTGTACATAGTGTCAACGCCAATCTATGCCCTTAGAAATCAGAAGACAGTGACGGAAATGACTGCAGGGGGCAGGAGGGGACTTCTGATGGTGGGTTATGTTCTATTTCTTGACCTGGATGATAAGTGTATAGATGTGTCTGCTTTGTGATAATGCTCTCTCACTGGTAAATAATGCTCTAAACTGCATGCTTTTGGGGCTTCCCTGATGGCTCAGACAGTGAAGAATCCGCCAGCAATGTGGGAGACCTGAGTTCAATCCTTGGGTTGGGAAGATCCCCTGGAGGATGGCATGGCAACCCACTCCAATATTCTTGCCTGCAGAATCCCCTTGGACAGAGACTGGCAGGCTAGAGTTCACGGGGTCACAAAGAGTCTGACACCATTGAGTGACTAAGCAGAGCAGAGCACGCTTTTCTACAAGTGAAAGGTTTGTTTAAAAATGAAGTTAAAAAAGTGAAGGAGTTAACGCAGAAAACTTGTCTTTATTTTATCCCTGGTGGTCTAGTGGTTGGGACTCAGCGAGCTTGCTGCCACTCCTGGTCAGGGAACTAAGACCCAATAAGCCTCACTGCAGGCTCCACCCCATATATTTCTGATGCTTTATAAAAATGTACTTTAAAAAAAAATGTAGCCAAATGGACAATAAGAACAGTGGGCTGAAGGGCTGGCATACAAGGTGAAGGGGGAAATGATTTGGAGAAGCCAGTGGGTCCTCAAGAGAATAATCAGAAAACCATATGGTTTTTACATCACATAGCACATTTGCCCTAGTCTGTACCCATTTTTCTTTATTACTTATCTACTTATTTATGGTTTTATTTATTTTATTCAGGATTAAATGCCAGTCACCCTCCTCCAGACTGAAGCTTGCCCATAGTATAGGAATGACATCTTCCTCTTGTCTGCAAAAGAACCTACTGCCATCCCTAACCCACACATATTTCCCCAAACTTCGTCCACAGCAATTGAGGTCCTGTATGAGAAACTGAATAGGTAACCTATAAATCAGGAGCAGTTAAAGCACAAATTACAATGTAAAACCAAACGGGGGAGTTAGGAATGTGGACACACAGATTGTATTTGTTGAACTGGACTGTGACCCACTCTTTCCTCCTCTCCTCATGGGCACACAGAAAGACTCATCTAAGGAAAGAATTCAAATTTCATTTCTTGATTAAAATTAAGTCTCAGCCTTTTTAGCATACTACTTTCCTCATGTTCTCTAATACAGAGATGCTAATTTCAGAATTCTCTGGCAAAACAAATGCAAATTAGGTATTTTGCATTATGGGTAAAGCAGATCCGTTGCCATGGTGAGTATTTTCATCACCTTCAGAGATTAGTATGTATCGCTCCATTTTAAGAAATCTGCCTTTGCCTCCTTGCTCAAAAAAACCTCAGGCTCTCTTTTCTTCCTTTAATTAACATGAAAGAGGAAAAAGTGAGTACTTGGCGAAAACAACAGCGGCAACAATACTCAGGTGAAGTGTCTTAGAGAGATCACAGAAAACTAAAAAAGCAGAGAGATTATAGCAAAACACGCAAATAAACTGATCTTACGAAAAACCGTGAAGTTAATAAAGAAAAAGTTACCAAAAAAAAAAAAAATTCCTGTTGTAAGTATATTTAACTTGACAGCCTCAATCTTGGCATGATTTCCTTTCTAATATCCCAAAATGAATTCAAATTTCCCTAGCAACCATCACCAGGGACCACCCTATCCTTACTTTTGATATTTCCACAAATGCATTTATTTTCCTCATACGCAAGCTAAAAATATTATTTTTCCTCTATATTTGGTTTTTTACCTTATACCTAAAATACAAATGCATGTAACTATCAAATAAAGACAGTTTATATAATTCTCTGATGATTTTAAGAAACTAAATAAGAAGTGAGACTTTTATTTAACTTGTTGCCAACAGGAGTATTATGTGATATAACTATTTTAGATACAATCTCATGACAGCAATTCCAAAGGCACTTCCCACTGAGGAAGCTGTTCTGATGGCACACCACACCCACGCTATTTCAGTCAGCAGCATGTTCTGAAACTAAATTTAGTGGAAGGTGACTGGAATTAAAGCTCCAGGTTCTAGACCTGTGGTAACCAGTGTGGTAGCTACACCTGGCTACTGAGCATATGAAATGTGGCTACTGCAAACTGAGATGTGCTTGCAGGTAAAATACAGACCAGATTTTGAAGACTTAGTATGAAAAAAAAAAAATGTTATTTATGTTCAGTCTGACCACATATGGAATTAATATTTTATATATACTGGGTTAAACAAAATTATATTTAAATTAATTTCAACCTTTTCCTTTTCACTTTTAAATGTGACTACCAGAATATTTTAAATGACATATGTGACTTGCATTATGTTCCTACTAGGACGGCACTGTCTGGACCAATGCCATAATTTATTGGACTTAGGCCTTGGCTTTATGACTTGATTCCTGTTAAAAAACCTCCTACTCATAGGCTGTCAGGAGACTGGATTCAAATGAGATGCGTGTGAAATTGTCTTTAAAAACACAGTAAGATACTCTTCTAGCCCGGAGTCACCAGTTCCTTCTATAAGTCTCAGATTTCACGTTGTACAACCAAGTAGGTCAAAGAGTCTTCTCAATTCTTACTGCAGAACTATCCAGGGCACAAAACACTTGAAAGTTTTTGTCTGGTTCATTAAAGAAAACCCCCCTGGGAATCGCCTGGTATTCAAGAGTTCAAAGCACTCTTCACTGGGGAGTCTGAGAGACTGAGGAGGGTCAACTCGAGTCACTCTAACAATTCAACAAAGATGGGGTGCAGCACATTTGATTTCACTGCATCTGCATATTCCTTGAGATTCCTTGAGAGCATTTTTATCGGTGTTTCTTCCTTCGGAGAAACCTATAAAACTCACATAGAACATAGTGACACTATGGGGAAGTGAAAAGGGAACTGTGATGAGTTCTGTTGCTTCTTCTTGAAATCTAAACACAGTTTTATTGATATTTTTTGGAAATAAATGAAACAAAGTTATTCCCACCCCAATCTGTAAAGTACCTTTGAAAGAATGGAAGTGATTTAATAGTCTCTAAAGAAAAGTGCATTGTCTCAGTATGTAAACACGGGTTAATGTGACTATTAATCCTTTTTCTCACCAACTATCAAAGGACAAACTGAACTATGTCCCCCATCTCAAACTCACCCTAAAAACAGGCTGTTACTGTCCCTTATCCTACCTTCCCTTGTAGGATGACAAGCAGGCAATCATCTTTTCTTCTACCGGAATCCTGCCAATTAAAATGAACTGCAAATACTGCCAAGTTAAGCAAAGACCTTTAAGGCTTAAACTTCAACTGGCTAACTCATTATTAGAAACCAGAAAGGGTGAGTCCATGAGGGGAGGGAAAGCCTACAACCAGTGGAAAAGGACGAGAGAGATAAAATGTCCCTTTAAGTCACCATCTTGCCACTCAATGCAGAAACATTTTCAACTTCCCGCCCATTTTCCTTCGGGTGGAGACAGTAATGGAGTCAAACAAACTGAACAAATTACAAAGAACACCGATAACAGGCTCCCAATAGATCACCAAGCCAGGAACGACCAGCGTCCTTCACAGATCACTGTGCCAAGGTGAGTGCTCCCCCCCACCCCCCCAACTCTCTGCCCTTTGCCATTGCAGCCCCCCTGAAGAAATTAGGTAGAAGATAACGGAGCCAGAGCTAGAGAAGGTAACTGCTCTTTACTTCCACTTAATATCACACTCTTAACAATCTAATTTCAAGACCAATCTAACAATTATTCTACAACATTAGATTTATTTTCTCTAGAGGTGCAAGGTACTTCCATGGTGGCCCAGTGGGTAGGACTCCATGCTCCCAGTGCAGGGGGCCTGGCTTTGATCCCTGGCTGGGGAACTAGATCAGTGTGCATGCCATAGTGAAGAGCTCTGGAGACACAAATTAAGACCTGGCAAAGCCAAAATAAATAAATAATAGAATATTTTAATAAATCGTTTAAAAAGCAAAGTAGATGAACGACAGTAGGATCAAGCCATAAGCTCATTTTAGTTAACTTCTAATTATTTTTCAGGCTACCTAAATAATTAACTACTTTGTGCTGTGTGCTTAGTCGCTCAGTCGTGTCTGACCCTTTGTGACCCCATGGACTTTAGCCCGCCGGGCTCCTCTGTCCATGGGGATTCTCCAGGCCAGAATACTGGAGTGGGATGCCCTGCCCTCCTCCAGGAGATCCTCCCAACCCAGGGACTGAACCCCGGTCTCCAGCATTGCAGGCAGATTCTTTACCAGCTGAGCCACCAGGGAAGCCTGTTAATTACTGTAATAATTATCAAATTAAATACTGCTTGCTGGCAAACTTGCTGGCCACCAAATGAAGCAGGGTGAAGGGACAGTTAGGGAGTTCAGGAAGGTCTGTGCACACTGCTATATTCAAAATGGGTAGCCAGTAAGGACCCACTGTACAGCAGACGGAACTCTCCTCAATGCTCCGTGCCAGCCTGGATGGGGGTTTGGGGGAGAAAGGATATATGTACATGGACGGCTGAGCCCCTTCGCTGCTCACCTGAAACTACCGCAAAGTTGTTAACTGGCTACACCCCCATACAATATAAAAAGTTTGGAAAAAACAACAACAACAAAAAAGTTTGGAAAAAACAAAAGCTCCTAGTCTCAACTCTTGCCTTTGCTTACTTACTTACACTTGAGTATGACAGAGGAGAGGAGAACTGAAGGTAGGAGGAGAAGAGGCTTCAAGCAGAGGATTACGACGAGACTGAAGGAGTAATACAAATTCACCCCAACGAGGCACCCGAGGCAGAGCTGGCACACACAGCAAGCCTGGGCGGCCACGGGCCCAGCCCTGCTCACCTCTTCAAATGACAGACCTAGTCTTGATCTTCACATGCTCTTGCCCCTGCTGCACGTCTCTTCTGAAGCCAACAAGCAGAAATTCCTGCCTAGTCCATCGTTCCCCGTTTAGTTACTCAATGAGAAACCACTTACAAAGCTATTTCAACCATCTTAAGAGATGGCAGTACTCTGAACTCTGAGTGGTGGCTGCAAGGACACAAGTGACCTAGACACATGGGTGTAAGTTGGGGAGAGAAGGGGGAAAGTCAAGTGAGGCGCCCAGATTTCTGCCTGGGCATTCTGGCGGCTGAAAATGCCATTTGATGGGCGAGAGAACAGTGGTGTGGGGGCAGGGTCAGCTGACTGGTGGTGTCCGTGCCAAGTGTGAGCAGCGCTGTCGAGTGAGTGGTTTTTTGACGTGATGGGCAAAGCTTTGGGTGAGTGAGACCAGAAACAAACTGGAGGCCGCAGGGACAGAAATGGTAACTGAGGCCAGAAACTGACACGTAAGCAGAGGGAGGAAAGTGGATCCACTGAGGACAATGAGGGATGACTCAAGGAGCAAAGAGCTTAGTCCATAGAGCCGTTCTCGCTTTAAGAGGGTGACAGTGTGACATGTCCACTGTGCGATGCAGCCACACGGCCACTGCAGTTTCACAGGAGGAGGGGGGTGAAAATGAGATTGTATGGGAATGAACATGAAAGAAGTCTCTGGAGCCAGCAAATGCAGCAAACTCCTTCAAGAGATCTGGTGGAGAAAAGAGAGACGGGTGGGGGGGGCGCGGTGCTTAGAGAGGGATATAATGGATATAAGGGTTGAGGGCATGTCAGGAAGGATATTCAAGCTTCCTTAAAGTTGATGGGAATCCCTACATAAGAGACAAATGAGATGGGAAGCGAAAGGTTCAGAGTCCTGAAATGAGTGTAAAGAGAAATACACCGTTTCAAGGAAGAATATCATGTGAACAAGGTTCCAAGTAGGGATGGTTGGAAGTGAGAGCTCTAGACAAACAAAAAACACCTGTTGTATGGAACAAGGAACCATATTCAGTACCTTGTAATAACCTAGAATGAAAAAGAACATGAAAAAGTTTATGTGTATATACATAAATATATATACACATGCACACACAGTGAATCACTTTTCTGTACATCTGAAATACTGTAGATCATCTAAACTTCATTAAACACACACATCCAAGTTAGAGCTCGTATCTGCTGGTTTCTTCATTCTCCCATGGAGTCTGCTACTGTCCCCTGAAATTAAGGCCACATTTGCAACATGCACTGTTTGTTTGTTGTTATTTTTACTTTCTTGTGTTTGTCTTTTGGTGGCATGTGGGATCTTAAAAGGGATTCCCAGGTGGTTCAGTGGTAAAAGAATCTGTCTGCCAATGCCTGCAATGCCACTTTGATCCCTGGGTTGGGAAGATCCCCGGGAGGAGGAAATGGCAACCCACTCCAGTATTTTTGCCTGGAGAATACCCATGGACAGAGAAGCCTGGCGGGCTACAGTCCATGAGGTCACAAAGAGTCGGACATGACTGAGCGCACACACACACACACGCACAGGGGATGTTAGCTCCCCAACCAGGGATCAAACCCTTGCTACTCGGCAATAGAAGCATGGGGTCTTAACCACTGGACTGCCAGCGAAGACCCAGCAACACGCACTATCAAACCAACTACAAGTGCAAAGTACATCTCTATGTACATTCTCTACTTACCTGATGTCCCCTCCTCAACGTACTAAAATCTAGCTTTACTATCAGCATAGGAACTGTCCTCTCTCTGGAATCAATAACTTCCCAAATGTTCTCAACAATTTCCTAACATAAGACCCACTGGTCTCGTTTCTTCATCAATTTCTGGGACCCCCTCATCCTCTAGCTCTCCGGCATTCCCATCACCCCTTCCCATCCCCAGCTCCTCACTTCCCGCCATCTAGTAAGATGTTGATGTTCTCCAGCTTCACGTTTCACCTTCTCTTCGAGTCCTATCTGCTTTTCCTGGTTAGCCTGACACAGATGCCAAACTATCAGCAGTGGTTCTCTATTTTGTACCACCCGTCTCTGCCTCTCTCGTGAGATCCAGTCCTTTGTTGGAATCTTCCCACTGGATTTCTTTCACCTCCATTCCTCTCAGGCATCCACCGCAAATACGACTGGCCCAAAGCTCGGTCATCTAAGATCTTCTTTTTTCTTGATTCCCTGTAGACTAGTGACATCACCACTCACTCAAGCCAAAAGCCTTACTCCTTCCCTCCAGCTTTTTCTTGCCCACTCATTCAATCAACCAGATACTGGGCTACACTGCACCTCCCTCAGAACAACTTTTCAGATGAAAGAGGGGGCCCAGCACCACTCCTGCTGTATTTCCAGGGACTGCACATGTCCAGGTCATCCCAGATGGATTCCTGCCTTGGAGCTGTGGTTCTCCCTGCCTCCAGATGGATCGTGGAGCTCTACACCCTTCAAGAGAATCATTCTCAGTGTACAGCCTCTCTTCTTTAACACCTGCATGAGCTTCTTAGTGCCACTCCTGGGTGGCAGGGGGCAAGACAACACTTTATTTGACAGACAGCGATCCTCCCCTAAGCTCTCCACACAGTCTCCAGGCCTTTGCCCAAAGTGCAGTCAGCAGTGGCATCACGTGGAACCTGTTAACATGCAAAACCTCAAACTCCACCCCACACGTCCCTCTGACTCAGCTGAACATCAAAAGAAGGGCTAGTTAGATGCCTCGTATGCCCTGGACATCTCAGCTCCCAAGGCAAGTTAGGTTTCCTTCCAGATTTCTATCTGCTGGGAATGCTCCATCAAACCTTGCGCATCTTGCAAAATCCCATACAATTGTCAGGGCATCCGGCACAACCACAGTATGCAACAGGCCATAAATATTTTAATGACTGGACCATTTAATCAGTTAATTAATGCTAAGTTCAGCTGAGGACCTGCAGAGTCTCAGGTACTCAAGCACATGCAAAGTGGAAGGCTGAATGTTGAAGGCAGCTGGAAACAGTGGCCCAGAAATCAAAAGGGAGGTGAGCCAGCAACATTTTGATGTCCCTAGTGACTATTTTGAGAATGCAGTGGTGGATAGATGAAGTCATCCAGGTTTCAGATGGAGACGATGGTTACGGGCCAAATCATGGGGGAGGCTGACATTTAAGGGACGTAGTGAAGAAGGCAGAGAAGGGCAGGGGACACAGTGGAAAGGAACCAAAACAGGTGTCATGGAGCTCCAAAGAAATGGATGGATTTGGCACTTGATTATTGATACCTTTGACAATTGAGTAGGGGGGTGAGACCAGGAGAGAATAAGAGATGTAACTGACGACAGCTGTACCATATCCTTAAGCCTAGTGGCAAAGAGGCTGAAAGCGTCTGGTCGTTCAGCATTTGCTGAATACCTGCTATCTGCTAGGCACCACAAGCTAACACTGGGACTGTAACCGTGAACAGCAACACAGATGAGGCCCACGACCCAGCGCAGTGAGATATATTGGGTACTTTTATGGAAACCCCACAACAGATAGGGTAAGGAGCCAATGCTGGGTGGCTTGCCTTGGAGGAAAAGCAACTTTTGCCCTGGTATAATGGGGACTTTCGGTGGTGGCATAAATACAGGAATGTACTTAAGAGACAGGCATATGGAGGGGATAAAGTGCACATCTACTAATCTTTATTTTTTTTTTTTAAGTAAAGGAAAATATTCCTGGTAAACCAAAGCAGTAAGTATTCCTGACACATAAACCAACTGAGTGAGGCTCACAGAGAACAGGGTCTTGCTGTCACCGAATGCCTAACAAGTAGTCTGGAGACCAGAATCATTGGCCAGGACTTTACTCTCACTCAGACTGATACTGTGAAAAGCAGCAGCGCCTCAAATTTTTCACACTGCCATCCCTAGGTGACAACAGTGCCGCTGGGTCATGCGCCATATAATCTTACACCACCAGTCCAAGCCCTGGATCCTCATGTTCTTAGAGCATCTGAAAATATTCAACTGAGATTATGAAATTATTAATAAAAGGCTACTAATAAAAGGCTTCAGTACCTGGCATGTGGTCAAACCAAGAGCAAGTTCTTAATAAGTGACAGATAACCAGTGACATTAATTTAGGGTGTCGATCAGAGGTAATCAAAGAGGAAAGTGATAGCACAGTGATAAAAGCAGGGATTCAGGAGGAAATTTACGATCTGGGCAAGTAAAGTTATACAACCACATCATGCCTCAGTTTCTCCATCTGTGCAGCTGGGATCATTACAATACACATCCTCCAGGGCTGCAAGGTACATTGGATAAGTCTATGTAAAGCCTTGCAACAGTGCCTGGCATTTAATAACTGCAAAATCAAGCCTTACTTTTACTGTTACTGCTACTCCTCTATTACTACGGCAACTAACTACTAGTGGAATGGCTTGCTACTCGGAAGGCAATGAAAAGTGTCCCACCAGCAACCAGAGTACACCACAAAACTCTGCAACCCACATAGAGACAACTCCAGAGGAAGAACTACTCATGGCTCGTTTTTAATGTCAGCCTCCACCTTATGTTGCCAACTGTCAAACAGATTCCAACTGTGTTACCACTCAAACTGAGTTCATGGCAATCAATTTCTCAAGTGTCATGAAGTATCTGAAGAAATACGCAAAGCCATAAATCAATTACAGCTTTCGAGTTCTTGCTTAAGCAGGAAAACTGAAGTAAAACTAGTTTAGTTGAAGACAATAGTCCTTTAAAGAGATGTACACTGTACGGTGTGCAGTTTACAAGCAGCAGGACTCTATACCTATCAAAATATCCTGGGTTTAGATTGTGCCTACCAAAGTGAGGCATCCAGAAGAAATGAAATTATCCTCATATGGGGGTTGGGGGGAGGGGATGGAGAATCCTCTATAAAGTTTATATTCCTCCACTTCTCTGCTTTAGATGTAGCCTAAAACATTTTTTCTCCTTTTTTTCCACAGAGATCACAATGTTCTCAACTTCTTCGGTTTAGTCCTAGACCAAAACAAGGTGAAAAACCTATCACCTAAAATGGTTACTGATCTTTCATCTTTTCCGGAAGCTTTACTTTGGATATTTCAGCCATGTCGAAATGACAAGCATTAAAAATGTGGAGGTAATGCTATATAGCTCAGATCGAAAATTAGACTTGTTAATAGAATGTTGATCCCATGAGTAATGCTCACAGCTGTGGCACCCAACAATGGAATTAACGTTTCAACAGGAAGCAGAGAGCCATCCCAATACAGCGGGCCACTCCATCCAGCTTCAGAGCGCTTTAAAATTATCCTTCCGGGGCTACACAGTGTCTGTCCTAGGGTCCCACCGTTGGATGTTTTGTTGTGGGTGGTTTACTGAAATCTTTTGGTTCTACAATGAGACAAGCGCTTACTTTGACATAACAAGATCAGTAGGCTAACGCACGGACATGGAAACAAATCCGTTTTTTAAAAACTATCAAATGACCACGTCTTTTGTCCACATTATTTTAAAAGCCCCTTCCTCCTCCCTTGACAAAGACTCAGTCGAACACTTGGCGGATCCTTTCGGAACTACCCCGTACAAGTCATCCTATCTTATCGTCAACATGAATCAAAACATTATAAACTCAAGGTTACTAATTTCTCCTTTGCACTCGGCCCGGCGACTGCCGAAATCAATACTGCATTTTTTTTCCGGAACCTACTTCCGATTTTCCACGGTTTACTTCGCCGAGTTACCGTCTAGTACAGCTCGAGCTCGCCTTTTCCCAGAGACTGAGAATGCTCAGCCTACAGATCGCTCTGCGCCTCTTTCCTAGAGGTAGCCTGGACGATCAGAGGCGCTGAGCAGCTCACTGTACATTTAATCATGGCGTTTGTAATTCGGTCTCCTGGCTGGGGCAGCTCGGCACCTGAAAACCGGCTGATGCCCAAGGCTTTTGAAATCGAGTAACCCTGGACAGACACGGCCCAGCAGCCAACAAGGGAAAGGGCGAGAGCAAATAAAGCAAAGCCTGCACCGGCAGCAAAGAATAGTCCGGGAGAAGCGCCAGGCGCACCCAGTACGCCGCGCCCACTCGCCCGCGTCCCGGGCGCCCCTCCACCGCCGCCGCCCCCTCTGCCCGGGGCTCGGTCCTCCCCCCACTCCACTGCCCGCTCCCCCCCACCGGGCACCCCACGTCCCCGCCTGGCTCCCCTCCCAGCGACCCCACCTACGCGGCTCGCGCGTCGGGTCCTGCAGAACCACCCCGGCGCAATTCGGCGCGCGCCGCCACCGCCGGCCGCGGCGCCCCAAATCGCCCCCTCCCCCACGCCTCATTGTTCCCGGGTGGCCGCAGGCAGCGAGCGCCCGAGGGCTGCCCAGGCGAGGGGGACCCGAGGGACCGAACCGCGCCCCCCCGCCCCGACTCACCCGCCACTGCGCACAGGAGCGCGAAGCGCAGCAGAAGCGCCATGGTGGCGGCCCGGCCGTGGGAGACGACGGCAGGTAGGCGGCTCTCACCCCGGGGTCTCAGTCTCCCAGCTCCTCGCGCGCTCCCGACTGGCTGGCGGCGGCCGCACCTCGCTGCCCGGTCCCACCCCGCCCTCGCTCGGCAGGTGAAACACGTCACTTCCGGTAGTAGCGAAGCCCCGGCGGCCCGCGCCATCCCCGTCGGGTGCGTGGGGTTGCTATGGCAACCCGGAGCCCCGGGAGCCCTCCCGGGAAAGCGCTCCTGTCCCCCGGAGCCCGGGCGCTGAGGTGCTCCAGTAGCCACTCGCCCCAAGCCGGAGCCTGGATCCCCGCCTCCATGCCTTCATTTAAATCGGGTTGGTGCACGTGGGTCGGACCAGCTCTTCTTCTCCCCAGACGACTGAAACTGCTGTCGCACCCTTGCTTAATTAAAGGCAAGGCACGAGACAACCCTCGCCCACCTGACCCCCGACACAGAAGGGCTGCTAAAGCAGTCGGCCCAGCCTGCACTTACCCCACCCTCCGGGGGGAACGGTAGGAGCCTCCAGCCACGCCTCCTACCTCTGGAGATTTGCTGCTGGCGCCGGCTCTCCCACCTAAGGATCCCGGTGTGGGCATGTGTGCTTAATTAACAGGGAGGCCTGGCGTGCTGCGGTTCATCGGGTCGCAAAGAGTCGGACACGACTGAGCGACTGAACTGAACTGAACTGACTCTTTGCGACCCTGTGGACTGTAGCCCGCCAGGCTCCTCTGTCCATGGGATTCTCCAGGCAAGAATTCTGGAATGGGTTACCATGCCCTCCCCCAAGGGATCTTCCCAACCCAGGGATCGAACCCGCTTCTCATGTTTCCTGCGTTGGCAGGCGGGTTCTTTACCACTAGTGAAGTGAAGTCTCTCAGCTGTGTCCAACTCTTTGCGACCCTATGGACTGTAGCCCACCAGGCTCCTCCGTCCATGGGATTTTCCAGGCAAGAATACTGGAGTGGGTTGCCATTTCCTTCTCCAGGGGATCTTCCTGACACAGGGACCGAACCCTTGTCTCCCGCAGACTCTTTACAGTCTGAGCCACCAGGGAAGCTTTACCACTAGCGCCACCTCAATGGAGGAAGCCACCTGGGCATTCCCCGGGCATTTGCTCCCATAAGGTAGGGTCCTTTGGCTGTTGTACTAGAAGGCTAGAGGCTTTTCTGCGTCTTCAATAATGACGGAACTAATTTGGGAAATTCCCAGATTGGGTTTCCTCCCTTCTATTTAAAGGTTATTCCAGCCCTGAGATTGGCCAACAACCAGTGAGTCTGAAAAGTGGGGATAAGTTGGGACGGCTAAAGGCTTGGGGGTGGGGAAGAGGGCGGTGATTGGGAGACCTGGGAATGAGATCTTGAATCTCCAGACTCTCCCTGTCAGCCCTGCGATGTGGCTTCTGCCTGCAGGGGCTGGCCATCCTTGTTCTTCTGTAATTTTGCTACTTCTCCTTGGTTGGTGTTTGCAGATAATGTTTATTTATAACTGAAAGTGAAAACCTTAGTCACCCAGTCGTGTCTGACTGTGTGACCCCATGGACTGTAGACAGCATGGCTTCTCCGTCCGTGGAATTCTCCAGGAAAGTATATTGGAGTGGATTGCCATTCTCTGCTCCAGGGGATTTTCCCAACCCAGGGATCGAACCTGGGTCTAATGCACTGCAGGCAGATTTTTACTGTCTGAGACACCAGGAATAACTACAGACAGACTTAGGTGTTCCCAGGAGTTCCTTATTGGGAGTGAATTAGAGGAGGAAAGCAGTGGGTGAGTTCTTGGGCTCCGGAATGGGGCAATAACTGGGCAAGTAACTTAGAAATAGCACCTACCTGATGGGGTTTTTCCTGGGGCGGCTGGGTTGGTAAAGAATCTTCCTGCAATGTGGGAGACCCAGGTTCAATCCCTGGATCTGGAAGATTCCCTTGGAGAAGGGAATGACAACCCACTCCAGTGTTCTTGCCTGGAGAATTCCATGGACAGAGGAGCATGGTGGGCTACAGTCCATGGGGTCATAAAGAGTCAGAGGCGACAGAGTGACTAACACTTTCACAGGTAGCTATGGAAATTAAATGAGATAATTCAGGAAAGAATGCTTGGCACGGTGCCTGACACATAGTAAGTGCTCATCAAAGTGGAAGCTAATAAGAAGTGATGGAAAAGTCTTGTTATTTATTGAACCAGCAAAGAAAGTGAAACAGTTATCAAGAAGGCCAAAACTGCCCCCCTGCAATTTAGGTGGATGGTTTGCAACCCTGGCTGCACATTAAAATTATTGGAGAACTTTTATAAAATACAAATACCTGAACACCAAGTCCGGCAATCCTGGCTTAACTTGTCTCCAGTGGAATCTTGGCTGATTTAAGAAGAGTCCAGAGTAACTGTTAGGGGCTTCCTATTAGTTGAGGAAAGAAGAATTCTACTGGATGTAACTGAAGGTGATGGTGATAGCTTAGTCTCTAAGTCGTTTTCCACTCCTGTGACCTCACGGACTGTAGCCTGCCAGGCCCCTCTATCCATGGTATTTCCCAGGCAAGAAGACTGGAGTGGGTTGCCGTTTCTTTCTTCAGGGGATCTTCCCGATCCAGGGATTGAACCCACGTCTCCTACATCGCAGGATTCTTTACCACTGAGACACCAGGAAAGCCCATAATTGAAGGTACTATATAAAATATTTGGAAGTTGAATTTTTATGCACCACATTATACTTTAGCATGCACCCTGGTGGCACAGATGGTAAAGAATTTGCCTGCAATATGGGAGACCCAGTTCCACCCCTGGGTTAGAAAGATCCCCTGCAGAAGGAAACAGCAACCCACTCCAGCAATTGACACTTCACTTCACATTATACTTTATGAAATGAGAAAGAAAATGTGACGTGTTAATCCCTCAGTCATATCTGACTCTTTGCAACCCCATGGACTATAGACCACCAGGCTCTTCTGCCCATGGGATTCTCCAGGCAAGAATTCTGGGAGTGGGTTACCATGTGCTCCCCCACAGTATATTCCCAACCCAGGGATCGAACCCACCTCTCTTATGTCTCCTGCATTGGCAGGCAGGTTCTTTACCACTATACTACCTGGATGAAGGAAGCCAACTGGGCAGCCCCAGGGATGGAAGCTGGGTCTCCCCCATCGCAGGCAGATTCTTTACAATCTGAGCCACCACGGAAGTATTAAAGTTTCAGACTATTTATGAGGACTCTTCTAGTGGATCACTTCCAAGCAGCACACATTTGTTATAAAGTTGTTGTTAATACCTTGAGTATCTCCTTCCATAGTAATCAAACCCACTCTCTGGGGTCATCTCAGTCACTTACTAAAGGAGATCTTTAAAAATTACCCCAAATTATTTTCATCTTAATCTCTTTTATTCTGGTACTTTGTTGTACAATCCTTGCCTTTTGCCTCCTTCTGTGGTAGGCATTTTCATTCCTATCAATCACTTCTCTTTCCTGAATATTCCTAGAAGGCCAAAAGGCACATTACTCATCTTTTTTACTCTGGGGAGCATAGCCCACAGTAGGTTCCCTAGGATTTGTTGAATAGATTCATATATTAATTAATATATTGGCTATATTAATGGAGTATGCAAATATCCATACAGTAACTCACAAATCATTCCATCTTTAACATAGCTTTCAGAATGTACTTCTAAAAGGTAAATTTCACTAAATTAATGTTTTCTTCTTTAGATTACTGAACATAGATTTTTCCAAATGAATCATCTCTAAAGGGCTGACACTAGTGCTAACGAGGGCTTTCCAGGTGGCATTCATGGTAAAGAACCCACCTCCTGCAGGAGATGTAAGAGAAAGATGAGGGTTAGATCCCCGGGTCAGGAAGATCCCCTGGATTAGGGAATGGCACCCCACTCCAGTACTCCTGCCTGGAAAATCCCATGGACGGAGGAGCCTGGTAGGCTGCAGTCCATGGGGTCACGAAGAGTCTGACATAACTGAGTGACTTCACTTTCACTTTTCACTTTCATGCATTGGAGAAGGAAAGGGCAACCCACTCCAGTGTTCTTGCCTGGAGAATCCCAGGGATGGGGGAGCCTGGTGGGCTGCCATCTATGGGGTCGCAGAGTCGGACATGACTGAAGCGACTTAGCAGTAGCAGCAGCAGCAGCAGGCTCTCCAGTATTCTTGCCTGGAAAATTCCATGGACAGAGGAGCCTGGCTAACTACAGTCCATAGGGCCATAAAGAATCAGATACAACTGAGCACACACACTCGAGTATACCTAAGGATTAAATCACTTTGAAATGAGCAGTTTATCCTATTTAGTGAAGTATTTTTCTTTTAGAAATTACATTAAAACTGGGGGAAAAAGGATAAGTTATTTAAAGTCATCTTTAGACTTTGGTTTACTAGTGCATTATTTCATATAAACAGCAGCTGAAATTATGCAATAATCTGAAACTTATTAATGACACCTTAAAAACCTTTGTTGTTACTGTCTGCTTGGAAATTATGTTCCTAGAATGGGCAGTGAGATAATCTCATTAATTCTGGAACTTGCAAATTATGGATTGTTTGGTATCCTCAAACCAAGTTTACAAATACCTCACAGCTGTTAAATGAATTTCCCTTTCTCAGTAAGGGACCAAGCACTCATAGACAAGTGTTGGCTGGAAAGGAAAAGTTGCTTTATTCAGGAGACTGGCAACCTGGGGAGAAGGCAGACTTGTATCCAATTCCCAAGATTCTGCTCAACCATGAAAACTTTTAAAGGGAGAAAAAGGAAGCTAACTGTAGTTAATCATTTGGGGAGGAGATCAGTCTTTGTTGGGCTTCCCTGCTGGCTCAGACAGGAAAGAATCAGCCTGCAGTGCAGGAGATCCAGATTCGATCCCAGGGTTGGGGAGATCCCTGGAGAGGGAAATGGCAGTGCACTGCAGTGTTCTCGCTTGGAGAATTCCATGGACAGTGGAGCCTGGTGGGCTACAGTCCTTGGGACTGAAAAGAGTAGGACACAGCTTAGTGACTAAACAACAACAGTAACAGGTTGGTAATCTGGAAATCTTGCTCTCAGCCTTGTTACCATCCACCACCTTCGTGGACGCCTTAGTTCCTGCAGAAGAACTCAAAAATGTTGTTATATATATCCTTTAGGAGGCCCCAGGACCCTGTCCCATGGCTGAACTATTGTTTCATATATATATATATTTCTCCCAGCAATCATGATTCCAGCTTGCGCTTCATCCAGCCTGGCATTTTGTATGATGTACTCTGCATATAAGTTAAATTAGCAGGGTGACAAAATATACAGCCTTGATATACTCCTTTCCCAATTTGAAACCCGTCTGTTGGTCCATGTCCAGTTCTAACTGTGGCTTGCTGACCTGCATACAGATTTCTCAGGAGGCAGGTTAGGTGGTGTGGTATTCCCATCTCTTTAAGAATTTCCCACAGTTTGTTGTGATACACACAGTCAAAGGCATTGGTGTAGTCAATATAGCAGAAGTAAATGTTTTTCTGGAACTTTTTTGCTTTTTTGATGATCCAATGGATGTTGGCAATTTGATCCCTGGTTCCTCTGCCTTTTCTAAATCCAGCTTGAACATCTGGAAGTTCACGGTTCACATACTGTTGAAGCCTCACTGGGAGAACTTTGAGCATTACTTTGCTAATGTGTGAGATGAGTGCAATTGTGCGGTAGTTTGAACATTCTTTGGCGTTGCTTTCTTTGGGATTAGAATGAAAGTCCTGTGGCCACTGCTGAGCTTTCCAAATTTGCTGGCATACTGAGTGCAGCACTTTCACAGCATCATCTTTTAACATTTGAAATAGCTCAATTGGAATTCCATCACCTCCACTAACTTTGTTCAGAGTGATGCTTCCTAAGGCCCACTTGACTTCTCATTCCACGATGGCTGGCTCTAAGTGAGTGATCACACCATAGTCGTTATCTGGGTCATGAAGATCTTTTTTGTATAGTTCGTCTGTGTATTCTTGCCACCTGTTCATAGTATCTTCTGCTTCTGTTAGGTCCATACCATTTCCATCCTTTATTGTGCCCATCTTTGCATGGAGATTTCCCTTGGTATCTCTAATTTTCTTGAAGAGATCTCTAGTCTTTCCCATTCTATTGTTTTCCTCTATTTCTTTGCATTGATCACTGAGGAAGGCTTTCTTATCTGTCCTTGCTATTCTTCGGAACTCTGCATTCAGATGGGAATGTTTTTCCTTTTCTCCTTTGCCTTTAGCTTCTCATCTTTTCTCAGCTATTTCTAAGGCCTCCTCAGACAACCATTCTGCCTTTTTTGCATTTCTTTGTCTTGGGGATGGTCTTGATTACTGTCTCTTGTACAACGTCAAGAACCTCCGTCCATAGTTCTTCAGGTGCTCTGTCTATTAGATCTAATCCCTTGAATCTATTTGTTACTTCCACTGGAGAATCGTAAAGGATTTGAGATCTAGTGGTTTTCCCTACTTTCTTCAATTTAAGTCTGAATTTGGCAATAAGGAGTTCATGATCTGAGCCACAGTCAGCTCCCGGTCTTGTTTTTGCTGACTATATAGAGCTTCTCCATCTTTGGAAGCAAAGAATATAATCAGTCTGATTTCGGTATTGCCCATCTGGTGATGTCCATGTGTAGAGTCTTCTCTTGGGTTGTGGGAAGAGGGTGTTTGCTATGACCAGTGTGTTCCCCTGGCAAAACTCTTTGCCCTGCTTAATTTTGTACTCCAAAGCCAAATTTGCCTGTTACTCCAGGTATCTCTTAGCATCTCTGCCTCTGTGGTATCTCTGCCCTTATGCCAGAAAGCAAAGAAGAGCTAAAGAACCACTTGATAACACTGAAAGAGGAGAGTGTAAAAGTTGACTTAAAACTCAAAATTTAGAAACTAAGATTATGGCATCTGGTCCTGTCACTTCATGGCAAATAGATGAGGACACAATGGAAACAGTGACAGACTTTGTTTTTTTGGGCTCCAAAATCACTGAAGATGGTGATTGCAGCCATGAAATTAAAAGATGCTTGCTCCTTGGAAGAAAAGTTATGATCAACTTAGATGGCATATTAAAAAGCAGAGACACTACTTTGCCAACAAAGGTCTGTCTAGTCAAAGCTATGGTTTTTCCAGTTGTCATGTATGGATGTGAGGGTTGGACTATAAAGAAAGCTGAGCGCTGAAGAATTGATGCTTTTGAACTGTGGTGTTGGAGAAGACTCTTGAGAGTCCCCTGAACTGCAAGGAGATCCAACCAGTCCATCCTAAAGGAAATCAGTCCTGAATATTCATTGGAAGGACTGGTGCTGAAGCTGAAGCTCCAATACTTTGGCCACCTGATGTGAAGAACTGACTCATTGGAAAAGACACTGATGCTGGGCAAGATGAAGGCAGGAGGAGAAGGGGATGACAGAAGATGAGATGGTTGGATGGCATCACCAAGGCAATGGACATGAGTCTGAGTAAACTCCAGGAACTGGTGATGGACAGGAAAGCCTGGTGTGCTGCGGTCTATGGGATCGCAGAGTCGGGCACAACTGAATGACTGAGCTGAACATATATATATATATATACATAATTTTATTTATTTATTTTTCTGGCCATGCCGCGTCCTCATTGCAGTGTGAGGGCTACTCATTGCAGTGGCTTCTCTAGTCGTGGAGCACAGGTTCTAGGGCATGCAGGCTCAGTAGTTGCGGCTCGAGGGCTTAGTTGCTGAGAGGCATGTGCAATCTTCCCAAACAGGGATTGAACTCATGTCTCCTGCATTGGCAGGCAGATTCTTTACCACTAAACCACCAGGGAAGCCCTACGCTATTGTTTCTTGACTGGTCCTCCTTTGTCTCTGCATTCCCTCACTTTTCTTTCTTTCAAAGAATATTTATTAATTTGTTTATTTGGCTGGACCTCAGTTGCAGCACATAGAATCTTCTAGTGTCGACATGAAAACTCTTGTGGAGTCTGTACGCCATTGAGTCTGAACCCACATGGCATGTGGGTTCAAATTCCCTGATCAGGGGAATTTGATCAGGATTGACCCCCTATGTTGGGAGCTTGGAGTCTTAGCCACTGGACTATCTAGGTAGGTCCCTCCCTCACTTTTCTAATTGTCAGCTGTTTGAAGCTGCCTTTTGGACTACAGGGAAGGACAAGGAAAGTGAATAATGCCTATTTCCTATTAACAGGGAATGGGCTCATAAGAAAGTATTTGTACCTAGGAGGACGCCACAGGGTTCTGTTTGGTTTCAAAACTATTTGAAGCTTCACTTGGACCACTGCTGGCTTAGAATTCAGCTTTCTTGAGTGCATTCAGTCTGTAATTCATCATCTGCTTTTCAGTTTCTAAAATGTTGGTATTGTTAACGTCTGTCCTTTTACCTTTGTCCCTATGCCTGGAGGCCTTTTTAAAACTTCCATTTACTATAATATATTGAGATTTTCTTTGGGAGGAGTAGAGGCAAATGCATGTGTTTAATTCTCCTTCTTTATTCAAAAATCTGCCCTCAGTTGGGGCGAAATGTCCCCATGCATATTGAAAATTTTAAGGCCTGAAGAAAATTGACATCTTTACTCTGCTGCAATGATATGAAGATCTTAGACTGGCTTTAACTCCTACCAAATCCCTCTTCTAATTTATTGTAATCCATTGTTTTTGTTCTGTCTACCTTATAATTATGTATTGCCATTTTTGTTGTTGTTGTTACATAGCACTGTTTAATTAGATTTGTCTTGTGGAAAGGGAATGTTGCCTGCCATTCTAGTAAACAAAGAATTTTGCCTGCCATTCCAGTTCTACAAGGATCAAACCATCAACAACTGCAACTACCCTCCTCCCCCGCCCCACCCCCGCCAATGTACACCTGGAGGGTAGTTCAGGATGGAGAAAAACAGGAAGCATTCTGTGCTTTGGCTATAGGCCCTGGATAGTAAAGCGTATCTAACTTATAATTTCAGTGAGGCCAGACTCTTGCATCGTCTCATATGTCAGTTCAGTTCAGCCATTCGGTCATTCCCGACTCTTTGTGACGCCACGGACTTCAGGTCACCAGGCCTCCCTGTCCATCACCAACTCCCAGAGTTTACTCAAACTCATGTCCATTGAGTCGGTGATGCCATCCAGCCATCTCATCCTCTGTCTTCCCCTTCTCCTCCTGCCTTCAATCTTGCCCGGCATCAGGGTCTTTTCAAATGAGTCAACTCTTCACATCAGGTGGCCAAAGTATTGGAGTTTCAGCTTCAGCATCAGTCCTTCCAATGAATATTCAGGACTGATTTCCTTTAGGATGGATTGGTTGGATCTCCTTGCAGTCCAAGAGACTCTCAAGAGTCTTCTCCAACACCACAGTTCCAAAGCATCAGTTCTTCGGCGCTCAGCTTTCTTCACAGTCCAACTCTCACATCCATACATGACCACTGGAAAAACTATAGCCTTGACTAGATGGACCTTTGTTGGCAAAGTAGTGTCTCTGTTTTTTAATATGCTGTCTAGGTTGGTCATAATTTTTCTTCCAAGGAGCAAGCATCTTTTAATTTCATGGCTGCAGTCACTATCTGCAGTGGTTTTGGAGCCCAAAAAAATAAAGTCTGACACTGTTTCCACTGTTTCCCCATCTATTTGCCATGAAGTTATGGGACTGGATGCCATGATCTTAGTTTTCTGAATGTTGAGTTTTAAGCCAACTTTTTCATTTCCTCTTCTACTTTCCTTAAGAGTCTCTTTAGTTCTTCTTCGCTTTCTGCCATAAGGGTGATGTCATCTGCATATCTGAGGTTATTAATATTTCTCCCACATATAGCAAAGCACTAAAATTATTAACTTGAGATGTCCGTTTTTTTTGTTACTAGTAGTGATATTTTGATGTTTGACTACATGTATTTTTTTTTTCCTTTTTCAAGAGAAAATTGCTATATAATGTATATCCTAGCTTTCCCCTTACTTCCTCGGAATAGATACCTGAACTATATGAGAGACTGCTTCCCAGGCTATGGTCCTCAGTATGGTCCACAAATAAAACCTCACCCACAACTTTCACATTCTGCATTTTTCTTTAGTCAACAATTCTCACATTCTTTCTCATTTTTTCTTGTATGTCAAACCACTTGTTTTCCTTCTTCCAGAAGTATGTCCTTCACAAATTCCTTTACTGAGGAAACTTCGTTTACTGAGAAATTATTTCTGTTTGTCTAAAAATATGTCTTTATTTTGCCTTCCTTCTTAAAAAGTAGAGTTCTTGGTGTAGAATTTGGGTCTTGTCAGTCTATTCTGTCAGTGCTTTCAAAATTCTGTTCCATGTATTCTGTCTTCCTTTGCTGCTGGATTGAAGTTAATCTAATGATTGTTGTAGTTAATCTGGCTGTTTTTAAGATCTTCTCTTTAATTTGTTAATTTCATTACAAGGTGTCTAGTTCGGAGTTTCTGTTTATTTATCCAGCCAAGGATTTCCTGAACCTGAATTACTGTCATCCTTCAATTCTGGAAAAATCTCAGTATTCAAAATTTTGTTGAATATTGTTTTCCCCACATTCTTTTATCATCCTCTGAGATACCAGTTAGATATATAGTACACCTCCTCATTCGAACTTTCATATCTCACTCTCTTTTATTTTTCAAGTATTTGGTATTCTGAGCTAAATCTCAGGTAATTTTTTCAATTTTGCCTTTGAGTTAACGACTTTGCTCTTCACTCGTGTTGAGTCTTCTATTCAGTTCTCTGGATGAATTTTAATTTCAACTACATTTTTCATTTATAGACATTTAATCTTTTTTCCTATTTGTTTGGTTTCTTATTCCTTACTCATACTTCCAAATACCTCTCATATTTCTCTAAGTATATTGAATATAGATTAGGTATACAGTAATTACTTTATTTGAAATCTGTGTGTCTCATCCTTTTCTTTATACAGGTTCTTGATTATTTTAGGCCTCTTTTTTCATGTTCTATGATTATTTCTTATTGTTGGTTTCTTATTTGTGGGGCTTTGTGTGAATCATCTGAGAGATGTTTAAATACCTTGCTTGAGAGAGAATTTGTATTCGCTTCTTTCGGGATCTTAGGGGCACTACCAATCCAGTAAAACTTAAAAAATAATTTTTTACAATAGGTTTACCAGATAGCACAGTTAATGTAGATTAGGGTCAGAAACCAGCACGAGGAAGAGCTTGAAGTTATAAATTCTCAATGAGATTCATCACTCGCATCACTTCAATAGCCCTTTTAGATAAAATAACAACTCTGTGCTCTCTGGATTAGCTACGTAGAGAAATCAAACCATGTCTTCCTTTGTTGGTTGTCCTCCAGATGTTTTCATTTAGCTGGCTCCATTCGGTTTGTTGAATCACTTGAAAAACATCATATTCAGTTGTTTTTGTGAGATTCTCCAGTGCCTGGGTAGAATAAATAAATCTTTGTTAATGATTTTCTCATCAATTTTTCTTTAAAATATCTAAGTTAATGCATTTGTAAGGCCTCATGCTAACTTCCACAGGCCCTGGGTATTTTTGCCTCCATGAACCCCTCCCACCGAATAAAAAAATTTTTTTTGCATTATCTTTTATGGCTGTGTTGATATACAGACAAATTTAATCCAGACTAGATCATTTTAAAAGAACTGAAAACATTTTCACAGGCCCTGGATAAGTTTACTCTGGGCCTTGTTCTCTCTCCCTCCCTTTCTTCACCCCTAAGATAAGCTGTTCCGAAGATATCAATAATATTAAAGGTCTTCTTTGGAAGGAAAGAAGAGGAGGCAACTTGCAGACTTCCTTCTCATCTCTGTCTTTATGTTACTTCTTTTGCCACAAGTCTCTATCCTCGTGTTTTCTTCATCTACAGTTCCTTTTCTCTACTCTTCCTCTTATGCCACAACAGTACATAAGGTATTAATTTTCCCTGTATGAAGGAAAGAGATAGGGGCTTCCCAGGAGGCACTAGTGGTAAAGAACCATAAGATACATGGGTTCAAGCCCTGGGTCAGGAAGATCCCCTGGAGAAGGAAATGGCAATCCACTGAGAAAAGACATTTACCTAGGGGGAAAGTTTATTGCTTCTTTAAAAAAAAAAAAAAAAAAAAACCTCTTCCTTCATCTCCATGTTCTTTTTTTTTTTTTAAAGATGTTTTTTAAATGTGGACCATTTTCTTGGAGTCTTTACTGAAGTTGTTACAATATCGTTCTGTGTTACGTTTGATTTTTTTTGACCATGAGGCATGTGGGATGTTAGCTTCCGGACCAGGGATCAAAAACTCACACCCCCTGCATTGGAAAGTGAAGTCTTAACCATTGGACAACCAGAGAAGTCCCCATCTCCATGTTCTATAGTTTATATTTTGGTTTTGAGGTATTTTTGTTTGCTTGAGTGAAAAACAAACAATAGGACTGGCAGAATAAACCAGGAGTTTATATCCTCTTCTGGGCATTTTACCCTGCCTTTGGTGGTGACCTTTAAAAAGAAATGTAAACTTTGTGAACTCGATCGTAACTCTCAGGAATGAATGATGGTGGCTGGTGTTTTGAGAAGAGATGACCTCATGTTTACAGAGTGCTCTGGGCATTTTAGATCAAAGATGCTGAGTTTACCCAGCATTAAACCCATTTAATTTATACCCAGATTATGAATGTGTTATAGAAGTAGTTGGAGCCTCAAACACTTTATATATTGCTGGTTTCTTTCTGGCTGGAGACAGCTTTCTGTCTGATAGGTAATAACAATGCTTTACATTTATAGGCTCTACAGCATCTTTCATCCAAGGAGTTCAAAGAGCTCAGCAATTATGACTCATTGTTTCTTAAAATATCTCACAACACTTGAGACTGCACTCATTGAAGTAAACTGGTTGTAGGTAAAGACACTTGAGTCATGGAGGCATTATAGGGTTAACAAGGCATCCCAGAGATAGAATTCAGAAGTTCCCCTCTCTTCCCTGGTGGCTCAGAATCTGCCTACAACACAGAAGACCCAGATTTAATCCTTGGGTTGGGAAGATCCCCTGGAGAAGGGAATGGCTACTCCAGTATTCTCCCTTCCAGTATTTTTGCCTGGAGAATTCCATGGACAGAGGAGCCTGGCAGGCTACAGTCCACGGGGTCTCAAAGAGTCTGATGCAACTGAGTGACTAACTCTTGCACTTTCCCCTCCCTTCGATGAGACCATAATCACACGTGGTAGCACACATTCCTTCCCAGTAAAGTTAGCTCTTGAAGGGCTTCCATTGCGTTTATGATAATGATAGGTACATCTTACCTATGAATGGGATTAGCTATTACCTACCTCTCCAAGCTCATCTCATACTCCCACTTTGCAGAAGCTGTTGTCTCTGCCTGGAATACTTGACTATCTCAAGTAGATATCTCCTAGTCATCCTTCCTGCTTCAGATCAGGTGTCCCTACCTAGGAGACCTGTGGATTAAGTCAAATTTCAGCTTTATAGTTTTTCAAAATACCAGGCACCTCCCCTTCAGAGCACTTGCGGTTTTGTGCTTGAACGTGTTATGTGATTGGTTAGTGCCTATTCAGCTCTCCCTACTGTAGGCTCCAGGAGGGCAGGAAACACGCCTAGTTTCCTTACTGTTGTAGCCCCAGCACCAGTTTAAGTGCTTGCTGCTAAATATGGGCTCAACGTATATTTGTTTATTGAATTGATTTGAATTTCAGGAATTCGAAGAGAATTCTTTCAGAATTTGAGCAGAAAGAAAATGGTGGCATTCTAAGTCATTATTCTAATTTATCTGAATAGGTAAATATATGGACTGTTTTAATAACTTGATTCAAACTGAAGCCATTAAAATTCTAATAATATGACCAGAGAGAAATCAGGAAAATGGTAAAAGGGGGGAATGCATAAAAACTGTGGTTAAGAGGAGTTATCACAACAACACATTTCCCTCTGGTCTTTGGAAATCTGAGATTAGACGAAAAAGCCAGGAGATTATTTCTTTTTTTTTCTTTTCTTTTCATTTATTTTTATTAGTTGGAGGCTAATTACTTTACAATATTGTAGTGGTTTTTGTCATACATTGACATGAATCAGCCATGGATTTACATGTATTCCCCATCCTGATACCCCTCCCACCTCCCTCTTTACCCAATCCCTCTGGGTCTTCCCAGTGCACCAGGCCCGAGCACTTGTCTCATGCATCCAACCTGGGCTGGTGATCTGTTTTACCATAGATAATATACATGTTTCGATGCTGTTCTCTCGAAACATCCCACCCTCGCCTTCTCCCACAGAGTCCAAAATTCTGTTCTGTACATCTGTGCCTCTTTTTCTGTTTTGCATATAGGGTTATCATTACCATCTTTCTAAATTCCATATATATGTGTTAGTATACTGTAATGGTCTTTATCCTTCTGGCTTACTTCACTCTGTATAATGGGCTCCAGTTTCATCCATCTCATTAGGACTGGTTCAAATGAATTCTTTTTAATGGCTGAGTAATATTCCATGGTGTATATGTACCACAGCTTCCTTATCCATTCGTCTGCTGATGGGCATCTAGGTTGCTTCCATGTCCTGGCTATTATAAACAGTGCTGCGATGAACACTGGGGTGCACGTGTCTCTTTCAGATTTGTTTTCCTCGGTGTGTATGCCCAGAAGTGGGATTGCTGGGTCATATGGCAGTTCTAGTTCCAGTTTTTTAAGAAATCCCAGGAGAGTATTTCTGTAGCAGGAGTCCCCACTTGAACCCAAGAACTGGTCTCCTCTCCGTATTTCCTTTTGTCTCTGTGGCCTCCAGTCATCTTGTCAGTTTCATTTGGTCTGTAAAGAGGGGCTCACTATGGGGCAAGACCGAGAGACTGGAAGCATTCAAGCCGTCTGTTCCCTGGACATATTGTAGGACTGACATCAGAGCTTGGGGGTTGTTGCCAGCAAAAGCTGCAGAGGTGCCGACCAGTTGAGTGACACAGTGTGGGCAGTAATCTCTCTACACGGTGACCATTTTGTAACATATGGAAATATTGAATCACTATACTATGCACCTGAAACTTATTTAGTATATTTTAGGTCAGTTAGGCGTGTGTGCTCAGTCACTCAGTTGCGTCTGACTCTGTGACCCCATGGACTGTAACCCACCAGGCTTCTCTATCCATGAAATTTTCCAGGCAATGTACAGGACTGCGCTGCCATGCGCTTCTCCATGGGATCTTCCTGACCCAGGGATTGAACCCACATCTCTTGCATCTCCTGCACTGGCAGGCAGATTCTCTACCACTGCACCACCTGGTGAAGCCCACAGGTCAATTTTACTTCAATGAAAAAATTATTTTAGGACTTCCCTGGTGGTCCAGTGGTTAAATGCTACTGCAGGGGACATGGGTTCCACCTATGTTCTGGGAAGATTCCACACACCGTGGGGCAACTAAGCCCACATGCCATAACTACTGAGCCCTCAGACCCTAGAGCCTGTGCTCCACAACAAGAGAAGCCACTGCAATGAGGAGCCATTGCACTGCAACTAGAGAAATCACATGCACAGCAATGAAGACCCAGTGAGCCCAAAAAATAAAATAAAAATAAATTTTAAAAAATTTATTATGTACCTTAAAAGGGACTTCCCTGATAGCTCAGTTGCTAAAGAATCTGCCTGCAGGAGACCCTGGTTCAATTCCTGGGTAAGGAAGATCTGCTGGAGAAGGGATAGGCTACCCACTCCAGTATTCTTGGGCTTCCCTTGTGGCTCAGCTGGGAAAGAATCCTCCTGCAATGTGGGAGACCTGGGTTCGATCCCTGGCTTGGGAAGATTCCCCCGGAGAAGGGAAAGGCTACCCACTCCAGTATTCTGGCCTGGAGAATTCCATGGATGGTATAGTCTCTGGGGTCACAAAGAGTCAGACATGATTGAACGACTTTCACTGTCATATACCTAAAATAAAATAATCTCCTGAAAGCAGGTGGTTTGTGTATGTGTGTGTGGTGGTGGTGTTTTTATTGCCTTTTGTTTTAAGCAAGGCTTGTCATAATCCTGTATTTTGGGAAGAGGCAGTACCAAGGATAGATCTGAAGAAAGTAGGGAGAAACAAAGGAAGGAAATCATTGAAATTATTGTCATAGTCACAGAAAAGGCTGCTGGAGTCTGCACTTAGGTTGTGGTGGTGAGTGAGGTTTGGGACACATTTCGGGGAAAGGCCTAGCAGGATGTGAGCCTGTGAAGAACAGGAAATAAGACGGCCATCTCAGGTTTCTAGGTTTGGACAATCAGTGGATAAAGCGCTATTAACTAAACAGGGAATAGAGGACAGGCAGGTTCAGTGCAGTGAAAATGTTAGGTTTTTGGCACCTCGTGGGCTTCTAAATGGAAGTGCCAGAAAGAGAGACGACCTGGCTGGAGATCCAGATTTTGGAACCTAGATTACACTCCTTTGAGGAATTAGTTTCTTTTTTATAGTGGTTGTAAATCCCGTAGCAGCCGGGCTCATTCCCCCAGAAAGCCCACAAACACCCATTTAAACTATTGTGTTCCTGATAGAGCAGATGAAATGTCATTCATCAGAATGCTTCTCTGGGGACTTGAATTTACAAGGCCAACCCAGGACCCCTGTAGAGCAACATCTCTAGCTCAGATATAGAATTGGGAGCAAGAATTCTGTTTGTTAGTAGCTCAGTTATGTCCAACTCTTTGTGACCCAACGGAATATAGCTGGCCAGGCTCCTCTATCATGGAACTCTTCAAGCAAGAATATTGGAGTGGATAGCTGTTTCCTTCTCTAGGGGATCCTCCTGACCCAGGGATCGAACCTGGGTCTCCTGCATTGCAGGCAGATTCTGTACTGTCTGAGCCACCAGGAAGAGCAGACTTCTATACCAAACCTTATTCTCTTCCCCAGGGATAATGGAGCATACAGTGTTTCAGGGCAAGCCACATATATTATGATGTAGACTAGTACTGCTTGTAGTTTTAGGGAGAGAGGACTATATTTGCATTTAAAGAAGTCAGGGAGAGAATTGGTAGATCATTCAGGTGAGGATAAGTGATCAAACATGGCTAGATGCTTGTGGGCATGCTGTGGAAAGTTGGCATGAAGGATCCTGGTTAGAGTTAAGTGACTAGCAGGAGTGGTGAATCAGGAAAAATAGAAAGCCTGGGACCACAGATCCCAGGCAGCTTTGGAGACTTTGTTGATGAGTTTGGGACAATAACAGTTGCAATATTATGATATACATTTACATGTATATGGGGTTTCCCAGGTGGTGCTAGTGGTAAAGAGCCGACCTGCCAATGCAGAAGACACAAGAGACCGGGTTTCAATCCCTGGGTCAGGGAAGATCCCCTGGAGGAGGGCATGGCAACCAACTCCAGTATTCCTGCCTGGAGAATCCCATGGATAGAGGAGCCTGAAGGGCTACAGTCCATGGGGTCGCAAAGAGTCAGACACGACTGAATCGACATAGTATATATCATTCAGATGTATATATCATTCAGATGATCAGAATATATAACTCATATAGATTTGCTCTTTGTCCATAGTACCTGACTTAACAGCTTCCAAAACTCTTGGAATTTTCCTTAGCAACAAGAGCAATGGGAGAATCTTTTGTTACAAAATTTGACTTATTGTTCTCAGTTCTTGAAAATGCTTCAAAGGCATAAATGTGGAATGAGTGTCTTGATTTTCATAACAAGCAACTTTGTACCAACTTTGGGTTTATGTTAATGAAGTGACTTATGGAAATCCCCTAAAGATGAGGGCTGGCTGCGAGGGGAACTAACCACAACGAATAGAGGGTTGGAACTTTCAGTTCCATCCACTGATTTCTGGGGTGAGGAGAGGAGTTGTGGGTAGAATCAGTCACCAGTGGCCAATGGTGTAATCATTGCTTATGTGATAAAGCATCCGTAAAAATCCGAAAGAATTCTTGGTGAAACAAAACTCTTTCATGTGCCATCATGCCAGGCCCCAAACTCTATGGACAGAAGCTCCTTTGTTTAGGACTTCACTCTCTGTATCTCTTCATCTGTCTGTTGATTTGTGTCCTTTAATATCCTTTTGTAGTAAACTGATAATCTAGTGGGTTTCCTAAGTTCTGGGAGCCACGCTAGCAAACCTAAGGAGGGTGAGATGGGAACCTCTGCTTTATAGTCAGTTGGTCAGAAGTACAGATGACAACATGGGTTTGTGACTGGCATCTGCAGTCTGCTCTAGGAAATTAATTAAACGCATCATGGAGGTGGTTATAGCCAGTTAGTCAGATGCACAGGTGATAATAAGAGCTGTCAGAAGGGTGTGTGTGTGTGTGTGTGTGTGTTGGGGGAAGAAGGGGCACTCCTTGAAGGACTGAGCTCTTAACCTGTGGAATCTGATACACTATCCAGGTAAACACTGTCAGAATTGAGTTGAATTGTAGGATACCCAAATGGTACCAGAGACACTAGAGACTTGGGTTCGCTCCCTGGGTCAGGAAGATCCTCTGGAGAAGGAAATGACCACCCACTCCAGTATTCTTGCCTGGATAGTCCCACGGACAGAGGAGCCTGACTGGGTACTGTCCATGGGGTTACAAAGAGTTGGACAAGGCTGAGCGGCTGAGCATTCACACAGATATACAAGTACATTGGAGTTGGGGAACAGAACCTTTATCAGCCACACTTTCTGCTAATCAGTAGTGAAGAAGAGAAGAAAGGTGATGTGGAGAGTGCCCAGGGGCAGTGGGGATGGGCAGGGAAATGCTATTCTTTGGATAACCAGGTGACTTCCTGGCTAGGACAGCCATTCATAGGTATATTGGATATTTCTAGTTTGGGATTGCTAGTATTGAGAACAAATTATCCCAACTTACAACTCGAGCTCTAAAGACCTAGGAAATGTGTCTTAGGAGAAACTTTACTATTGTGAAGATGAGCCTGCTGTCAAGGTGATTTCACCTGTCCCTACTTTTATGGGCTTAAAAGTAAGCTAAGCATCCTTGATTCAAAAGCACTTGAAAGATTTGAGAAATCCTTATTTATTTCACGGGCTTCCCGAGTGGATCAGATGGTAAAGAATCTGCCTGTAACACAGGAGACCTGGGTTTGATCCCTGGGTCAGGAAGATCTCCTGGAGAAGGGAATGGCTACCCACTCCAGTACTCTTGCCTGGAGAATTCGATGGATAGAGGAGCCTGGTGGGCTACAATCCATGGGGTAGCAAAGACTTGGACACTACTGAGTGACTAACGTTCTTATTTTTTTTTTTTAAGTATTCTTTTCATCACTGACAATTGTGATTTCTTCTTCTTTTTTTTTTTTTTGGCTGCTCTGGGTCTTTGTTGCTGCACATGCACTTTCTCTGGTTGTGGTGCACAGGCTTCTTATTATGGAGGCTTCTTCTGTTGTGGAAAGTGGGCTCTCAGGTCTTTGGGCTTCTGCAGTTGCAGCACATGGGTTCAGTAGTTGTGGCACACAGGCTCTGTTGCTCCAAGGAATGTGAAATCTTCCCACACCAGGGATCAAACCTGTGTCCCCTCCATTGACAGGCAGATTCTTATCCACTGTACTGCCAGGGAAATTCTGTGATTTCACTTTCATATTAAACCTTATTGTATATAAAAATAAACTGGATGATTTCAGGGTGTTTTTTGTTTGTTTGTTTTCTATTTTCCTGGTGATGCTGTTGCTTAAAGCAAGGAAAGAATACAGGGAGAATCAGTGAAAGAAGATTCATTTTTATTGTGAGTCAGACAAAGAAGAGGTGCTGGGTAGGGAATGGGGTGGCAGTTGACCCTTTGTTGAAACATAATCAAACTGAGGAAAGGACATTTAAACATATTTAATATGCACTTATTTTCAAAGTATTTCAGTTCAGTTCAGTTCAGTTCAGTTCAGTCGCTCAGTCATGTCTGACTCTTTGCGACCTCATGAATCGCAGCACGCCAGGCCTCCCTGTCCATCACAAACTCCTGGAGTTTACTCAGACTCATGCCCATCGAATCGGTGATGCCATCCAGCCATCTCATCCTCTGTTGTCCCCTTCTCCTCCTGCCCCCAATCCCTCCCAGCATCAGGGTCTTTTCCAATGAGTCAACTCTTCACATGAGGTGGCCAAAGTTCTGGAGTTTCAGCTTCAGCATCAGTCCTTCCAATGAACACCCAGGACTGATCTCCTTTAGGATGGACTGGTTGGATCTCCTTGCAGTCCAAGGGACTCTCAAGAGTCTTCTCCAACACCACAGTTCAAAAGCATCAATTTTTCGGTGCTCAGCTTTCTTCACAGTCCAACTCTCACATGC
Source organism: Dama dama (assembly GCF_033118175.1). Taxonomy (NCBI): domain Eukaryota; kingdom Metazoa; phylum Chordata; class Mammalia; order Artiodactyla; family Cervidae; genus Dama; species Dama dama. The sequence continues at coordinate 24,907,762 of NC_083711.1, forward strand.
ATACATGACCACTGGAAAAACCATAGCCTTGACCAGATGGACCTTTGTTGGCAAAGTAATGTCTCTGCTTTATAATATACCGTCTAGGTTGGTCATGACTTTTCTTCCAAGGAGTAAGCATCTTTTAATTTCATGGCTGCAGTCACCATCTGCAGTGATTATGGAGCCCAAAAAAATAAAGTCTGACACTGTTTCCACTGTCTCCCTATCTATTTCCCATGAAGTGATGGGACCAGATGCCATGATCTTAGTTTTCTGAATATTAAGCTTTAAGCCAACTTTTTCACTCTCCTCTTTCACCTTCATCAAGAGGCTTTTTAGTTCCTCTTCACTTTCTGCCATAAGGGTGGTGTCATCTGCATATCTGAGGTTATTGATATTTCTCCCGGCAATCTTGATTCTAGCTTGTGCTTCTTCCAGCCCAGCGTTTCTCATGATGTACTCTGCATATAAGTTAAATAAGCAGGGTGACAATATACAGCCTTGATGTACTCCTTTTCCTATTTGAAACCGGTCTTTTTTTCCATGTCCAGTTCTAACTGTTGCTTCCTGACCTGCATACAGGTTTCTCAAGAGGCAGGTCAGGTGGTCTAGTATTCCCATCTCTTTCAGAATTTTCCACAGTTTATTGTGATCCACATAGTAAAAGGCTTTCGCATAGTCAATAAAGCAGAAAGAGATGTTTTTCTGGAACTCTCTTGCTTTTCCCAAGTATTTAGGTAGCTCCAATTTATAGCTTATAGTGTGGTGCTATTTTCGATAGAGATTACGTACACTCTGCTTGACCAAGTAGAAATGCATTTGGCACATACATTGGACTCTGTTAACATCATAGGATTTTCCCCAAACTAACCTGTAGGTGTGCTAGGTAATACCTTTCTTGAGTTCTTTACTCCATTATTATGTGTTTCCTACTTGCTTGCTTAAGAAAAGAAATGGATTTCTGCTGAATGTCTCAGCATATCCCATGTGGCTCTCGATAAATAGCTGTTGGTTTCCTGACATTCTTTTTCTGCAGATGCTCTTTCATGCACTAAAATTGCTTAATGGACAGGAGAGGAATCAAATGGACAAACATTGGCAACTCACATGGAAACTCAGATGACAACTCAAAGAGGATAATTAGGTTTAGTCTGCAGAACTGCTAAAAACCATCTGCCAGAAGACACGCCTGCAGATTCCAGGGGCCAACTTCTTAGAATGCTACTGAGACTCCCATTAATTTCTTAGGAAGTGTGAGAGCCAAGTAACAGCAGCAGGAAGGAGGAGTCTCAAGTCAAGGAAACAAATAAACCAAAGTAGGCTGTAATCTTCAAAGGAATGAGGGAATAAACACTTAGCCTCCTGATACCCTAGGTCAGCTCCCTTTACACTGCTTTCATTTTTATCCTCAAACCCCAAAGGATTGCTGAGATTTTTTAAAGTAGTGATGCAGTGCATAGAAGCCTAAAATATGAGGAAGAGTGATGTATTTTCCCATAAGTTACCTTGTGCAGTATGGAACCTGGTGAGGTTGGATAGGAAGTAGGGTCTAATGTCACCATTTCAGGAAGGATGAGGGAGACGCAGATGGGCTTCCTAAGATGGATATAGGACTAGGCCCATTAACAGGCCTTCTGATTTTAGTATTGATTGGCTGGAGTGTAGATGACCCAAATGACGGCCATAATGGACTAGCTATATGGGAAACAAAAGGGTAGTGGTTTGACTTAGATTGACCCTGAGGAACAGATTTGAGTATAGGTTTTTATTCAGTAGGTCACAGGACACACAAGAGGGGAAATGGGGAAGTGAGACAACCATGGGAAAAAGCCAATAGAAGGTATGTTGATGATAAGATTGGCTCTGTGAATAATGAGTTAATCTTAATGGAAGATCTTAGAAGAAACAGAGAGTAGGTCTTGGAGTTGTCCCCTATGATGTGTGAGGAGCCGGGGCGCTTATTCACAAGTTCTCATCTGTCAGTGGCTCAAGGCTGCTCCTGGAGACAGTAACTCCCCAACATTCCCCATCTGCCCTTTTGGGGCCTAGCATACTCCATACCTGGAGAAGCCCTTAGGCAGTCAGTCAGTCATTGGTTCTTACCCATAGGAAATTGAAAGTGAAAGTGAAAGTTGCTCAGTCATGTCTGACTGTTTGCGACCCCCATGGACTATGCAGTCCATGGAGTTCTCCAGGACAGAATACTGGAGTGGGTAGCCTTTCCCTTCTCCAGGGGATCTTCCCAACCCAGGGATGGAACCCAGGTCTCCCGCATTGCAGGCAGATTCTTTCCCAGCTGAGCCACAAGGGAAGCCCAAGAATACTGGAGTGGGTGGCCTATCCCTTCTCCAGAGGATCTTCCCGACCCAGGAATCAAACTGAGGTCTCCTGCATTGCAGGCAGATTCTTTACCGACTGAACTAGGAAATATGGGGACAGTAAATGTAAGATATATATAGACCAGGCACCTACAGTATCTGTTACCTGGCTCTTAAGTTTTTTTTGACAATTGTCAATCACTTGGAGAATTTGATTCAAAGTCATAGATCCTTTCACTAGAAAAAAGTAATCAGTGCATTTTTCAATTTATTGGGAGTGTAAAGTTCCACTTCAAGTGCCAAAGAAGCTCTATCTTTGGGGATCTATGCTGATCTATAGAAAAATTTTCACCTTGTCTCAGTCTGCTGAAAGGTGAATACAGAGTGATGGGGGCCAGCTAGGAAATTATCTGTCTTGGAAAGTCTCATGGGAGAAAGCATCCATAGTTTTATTGAGACACCATGTTCTAAATGGATGAATGGAGGCCATTATTAGAGGGATTCAGAGGTGTGAAGTGGGAAGACCCATGTGTTCTTGTAGCAGGAGGAACAAATAAGACACAAATGAAAGTGAGGTGCCAGAGAGATACCTAGTGACTGAAGAGTGATGTTGCTATAGAGTGAATGCTTGTGTTGCCCGCAAAGTCACTTGTTGAAACCCCAACCCCTAATATGATAGTATATGAATAGTGCAGCCTTTGGGAGATGATTAGGTCATGGGGGTTAAGCCCTCATGAATGGAATTAAAGTCCTCATGATAAAAGACCACAGAGATCTACTTCACTCCTTCTACTGTGTGAGGACACAGCTAGAAGAAGGCATTACTGAACTAGGGAACGAGTCCTCTCCAGACACTGAATTTTCTGGTACCTTGAACTTGGACTTCCCAGCCTCCAGAGCTGTAAGATATAAATATTTGTTGTTTAAGCCTTTTAGTCTCTGAGTGCAGGCCAAACAGACCATGGTGCGTCTCTTCCCTAGCTGGTGAATTTTGAGTCTTGGTTTGATTTTAGTAAGATCATCTGAAATTCCTGTAGGAACAGCACAATCACCTACTTTATTTTACAGTTTGTTTGTTGAGTGGATAATGCAACTATATAGCCCTAACTTCAGTAACTCTGTGTGTGTGTGTGTGTGTGTGTGTGTGTGTGTGTGTGTGTGTGAGTGTCTGTGTGTGAGTCACTCAGTTGTGTCCAACTCTTTGCGACCTCATGAATGTAGCCTTCCAGGCTTCTCTGTCCATGCGATTCTCCAGGCAAGAATACTGGAGTGAATTGCCATTCCCTTCTCCAGAGGATCTTCCCAACCCAGGGATTGAACATGGGTCTCCTGCATTGCAGGCAGATTCTTTACTGTTTGAGCTACAGGGGTTGTCAGTAACTACGCATGCGTGCTAAATCGCTTCAGTCTACTATAAGAGGTTATAAAAATAAAAATCATGACTTATGTCCTGACTGCTAATCATCTCTGATTTCTCTGGAAGTAGTAACCATTATCAGTTTCAAGCATGATAGTGTTGGCAGTTTCTCAGTGCCTAGGAAAAATGAACCATTATTGAAACAATATCCACAGTTTCCAGGGTGTCATCATGACTTTGAAGCAAAGGGCACACCACAAAACCAGTAAATATAGCCCTCACTGCCCACTGTAGGCTAAGAAGAAGGCTTTTGGGCTTACTGGTGAGGTTTAGGGCATGGCATAGACCTGGCACACGTGTTATGCATGCTTTCTCTCACTGTGGCGGATCAGGGGTCACTGGATATCTCTTGTTGCTGGGTTATGTCTTAAGGAATGTGTGGTGAGCTCCTGGTGAGAAAGTAGGACCCAGTTCCATGGTTCTGATATACCTTGTGGGGCTAGACCAGCAGCAGTCTGGTTCACTGCAGAAATACAGACTTTCTCTTAAACAGATGCTGGTCAGTGTAGACATCGTAAAACAACTCTTGAAGGTATAAGAATTCTGTGTCCTTGTTTTCCAAGAGGATCTGCTGATCCAAAGGAAAGTAAAAGGTGGCAACATATTGGACCTACATCAGTGGTCCCCAACCTTTTTGGCACCAGGATTGGTTTCACAGAAGACATTTTTTCATGGATTGTGGCAGGGATGATGATTTGGGGATGATTCAAGTACATTACACTTACTGAGTATTTTATTTCTATTATTATTACGTCAGCTCCACCTTATATCTTCAGGCATTAGATCCCAGAGATTGGGGACCCCTGACCTGTGGTTTCCATGTGGTGTCTTAGTAACTGGAGATGGATGGTGGGGGATGGGAACTCTGGTTTTTGGATCAGAAGCTCCAGTTTGGGGCTGCCAAGAATATAAATAGTGCTTCCCTGGTGCCTCAAATGGTAAAGGATCTGCCTGCAATGCAGGAGACCTGGGTTTGATCCCTAGGTCAGGAAGATCCCCTGGAGAAAGGATTGGGAACCCACTTGAGTATTCTTGCCCAGAGAATTCCATGGACAGAGGAACCTGGTGGGTTACAGTCCATGGGTCACAAAGAATTGGACACAACTGAGCGACTAACACTTTCATGAATATAGATGTTTCAGAAAATTAATCTAGAATACTCTGTGGTTATTCCTATTACTTAACTAATTTAAGTAGATAAATTATGGCCAAAAGCAGAAGACAGAGGTGGAGGAACAATTGCCCATGATTCAACTTCTCGATAATTCTCCTGTACTGGTGGTTCCTGAGAGTCTGATTTAACCACAGCCCAACTTCCCTGATGTAACACCTCCAAGTCTCTAAGGCTGACCTGATGGCCAAGGACTTTTGGCCTCTGGTTTTGGCCACACTTCACAGCTTGCGTGATCTTAGTTCCCTGACCAGGAATTGAACCCTGAACCTGTGTCCTCAGCAGTGAAAACATCAAGCCCTAACCACTGGACTGCCAGAGAATTCCCTGGCCTTTGATTCTGAGTGTGTGTGTGTGTGTGTGTGTGTGTGTGTGTGTGTAACAAGTCTGATGGTTAAGTTTGGCCTGAATCATTTAGGGGGAAATATGCACACAGGAGCGAAAAGACAGATTATGACCTGTGTTAGTTCAGGTCCTTCAAGAATCAGCTGTCAAATCAGGGTTAGAAGTGCATGGAATTTCTTGGAGAAAATACCTGTGAGGGAGAATGAAGAGACATGGAACAGAGGAAGCTGAGAGAGGCCTCAGACAATTACACTGATCTGATTCCTGTGAAGCAGAGAGAGGAGGAAGGAAGGGTGGGTGGACAGAGTCTTGGACTGCAGTGGGGTCCAAAAACTTTTGGCCAAGCCAGTGGGGAGTCCTCAAGAGAAAGTCACCAGGTGAGGAAGGAGCCTACCTTATTTCCCTACCACATGGGGCCATTGGCTGGGAGCAGCTCATGGGCAGCCTAACCTTGGAAATCGCATGGTTTTGAATTCAGCTCACAGCACCTGGAATGTCCGCTAGATATCATGTAGACAGGGCTGGTTTTACAATTTTGGAAATATATGTAGTAAATTTGTGAAGGAGTTTGGAGTATTTCAGGATGGTGCAGGAAGAGAGGTGGCTCATCAGGGAATAACTTCAGCCCAAAAAACTGACATCTATATTGACAGCTTCCCTGGTAGCTCAGATGGTAAAGAATCTGCCTGCAATGCGAGAGACCCGAGTTCGATCTCTGTGTTGGAAAGATCCCCTGGAGGAGGAAATGGCAACCCACTCCAGTATTCTTGCCTGGAAAATCCCATGGACAGAGGAGCCTCACGGGCTATAGTCCATGGGGTTGCACAGAGTCGGACACGACCAAGTGACTAACACACATATATACATATGCACCAAATACTTGCTAGGCTCTATGTGTGCATCAAATCATGCAATATTTGCCATAACATTATGAAGTGCTATTTTAGACAGGACTGTTCCAGTTGGACATGATGGAACAAAAATTAACTCAGGTGAAAAAGAAAAGAAATTCTAGAAATTGACCCGCTCACCTAAGCAGGTTGTCTCAGATCTGGGATTAGAGGGAGGCAAGTGAGGTAGGTGTAAAAACAGAATAGGATCCTGTTTTTATTTAAACAGTCAGTATTCTTTTCCATCAGGAATTTTTTATATTAATTTTGATTCTTAAAAATATTATTTAAAATACTAGTTTTTAACATTTATTTTTTATTATTATTTTTTAACATTTATTTTTAATTGAAGGATAATTGCTCTTCAATGTTGTGTTGGTTTTGCTATACATCACCATGAATCAGCCATAGGTAAACACGTGTCCCCTCATTCTTGAACCTCTCTCCCAACCTCCCATCCCATCCCTAAGATGTCAACTCCTCTAGGCTGTCACAGACCACCACTTTTTTGAGTTCCCTGTGTCATACAGAAAATTCCCACTGGCTATCTGTTTTACATATGGTAATGTATATGTTTCCATGCACTCTCTCCATTTGTCCTACCGTCTCCTTTCTCCTACCGTATCCATAAGTCTCTCTGCTATGTCTGCATCTCCACTGAAGCCCTGCAAATCTGTTCATCAGTATCATCTTCCTAGATTCCATATGTATGCATAAATATATATTTGCTTTTCTCTTTCTGACTTACTTCACTCTGTGTAATAAGCTCTAGTTTCATCGACCTCATTTTCGAACTGACTCAAATGTGTTTCTCTTTATGGTTGAGTAACATTCCATTGTATATATGTTTGTGAAAGTGAAGTCGCTCAGTCGTGTCCGACTCTTTGCGACCCCATGGACTGTAGACTACCAGGCTCCTCTGTCCATGGGATCTTCCAGGCAAGAGTACTGGAGTGGGTTGCCATTTCCTTCTCCAGGGGATCTTCCTAACCCAGGGATTGAACCCAGGTCTCCCGCATTGCAGGCAGACGCTTTACCGTCTGAGCCACCAGTTCCAGTGTATATATGTATAACAGCTTCTTTATCCATTCGTCTGTCGATGGACATCTAGGTTGCTCCCATGTCCTAGCTGTTCTGAGAAGTGCTGCAGTGAACGTTGGGGTACATGTGTCTTTTGCGATTATGGTTTCCCAGGGTATATGCCCAGTAGTCAGGTTGCTGGGTTATATGATAGTTTTATTCCTAACATTTTAAGGAATCTCCATATTGTCCTCCATAGTGGCTGTAGCAATTTACCTTCCCACCAAGAATACAGGAGGGTTCCCTTTTCTCCACACCCTCTCCAGCGTTTATTGTTTGTAGATTTTTTGATGGTGGCCATTCTGACCAGTGTGAGGTGATACCTTATTGTAGTTTTGATTTGCATAAAATTCTGGTTTTTTGATTACTGAGTTTTGTTCACATCCTCTTCAACTTTCGCTCGAGTGAGTGCCTCACTTGCCTCACCCTAGTCCTGACCTGAGTCAGGAATGGCTGAACCCAGAGGTTCAAATGAACACATCCTGACTTAGCTAGATCCTTTGGGTTTGGATTTATTTTAGGTAGGCGCTTTCTACTTGTGGCTTTTAGCACTCATAAGTTCAGAGAGAGAGACATCCTCTTAGATCTTTGAGAGGACTCTGCTTGAATCCATCTGAAACCTAGCACATTCTGGAAGAATTTTGAATTGTAGAATATCCTCCAATCCAGGAAGTCATTTAATTTCTGGACCTTTATTGCCTTCTTGGAAATTCAAATCTTTTTTTAAAAAATCATATTTTTAGTTTACAAAATTGTTCTCACTGGAAGGCAAAACCAGTTTTAACTAACTTCATATATTTACTAGGAGAGAAAATGAAAATATCTTTCATTGAGGCAGCTTTTTATGCAATAATATTTCTCTTTTTGTGCAATAATGATGCATCAAGGATCTTTTTGTTAACTGAAGAAAGCAAGGTACAAAACTATCTATCATATACTATTATTTGTGTGAAATGTATATGAGTGTGTATATGCCTATGATCATTATTTCTGAAAAATTATAGAAAAACACTGATGATAGGTATTGCTTCTGAGGAGGGTAGTTGGGTGGCTGGGAGACCATGGGAGAAAAACTAAGTTTTCATTGTATATTGTGTAGTATCTTTTGAATTTTGAACTGTGTGTATACATTACCTATTCAGAAAATAAACTTTAAAAATATCCTTTATTCCCCTCAATAAGTATGTGATGGATATTACCATATACATTAGTAATAAATTAGGGAGCTGGACAGACAAGTTTTCTGTGCTCATGGAGTAGATTACCAGGCCTTGATTTGGTAGAAAATGCCACTCATTATAAGATCCCTTGAGGGTAATATACAAACATACAAATATACTACAAAGATCCCTTGAGGGTAATGTCAAAACAGCATGGTTATGTCTTGCTGTTCAGTTTTCATTTTTTCACTCCTAACTTCTTTTACCCAAAATGAGACCCATGCAGAAGTATACACCCAGGGATGCTAGAGTTTTTATAAAAGATGGCTGAGATTCAAGAAACTAACAGAAAACCAGTGTTAGTTGATAATGGCAGTCTGTCCCGAGTAGTAAATGGAAAATAGATTGCTTTTTTGATCCCTACCCCTAGCAATAAATATGGGTTGTTTTGTCAATAATATTAAAGGCTGTATGTGTCTTTAATAAACATTGGTACCTAGAATTCCTGGAGCACCTGGGTGTTGAGGCTTCCCTAGTGGCTCAGACAATAAAGAATCTGCTTGCAATGCAGGAGACCCAGGTTTGATCTCTGGGTCAGGAAGCTCTCCTGGAGAAGGAAATAGCAACCCACTGCAGTATTCTCGCCTGGAGAATTCCATGGACAGAGGAGCCTAGTGGGCTACAGTCCATGGGGTTGCAAAGAGTTGGACAGAACTGAGCAACTAACACTGGGTGTTAGGTCAGACAGGAGGTATACCAGTTTCACGAAGTCTCATGTTCTAGGGACCAAAGAGTTAAGAGGACCTCAGGTTACCGTGGTGGGAGGTGATTCTCTAGCTACATGGGAGCATAGCTGCCTCCATGAATTTGTAGGATCCCTCCTTACTGCTCTGGAGAAGGAAATGGCTACCTACTCCAGGATTCTTGCCTGGAGAATTCCATGGACAGAGGGTCCTAGTGGGCTATAGTCCACAGGGTAGCAAAGAGTCAGATAGGACTTAGCGACTAAACAACAGCAAACAACATGAAGGTCAAAATCTGCCGTGCTACCAAAATCAATGTCAGAAGCTGATGGGGGGATATGTGGATGTGCAGGAACCACAGGACCAGATGAAAATTCCATTACCAAAGATAAGAGAAGGTGCTGTCATGCTGCCAGGTCGCCTATCAAATAACCGCTCAGCTGCTGTGTGGCTAGGTTGGCTTCTTTTGGTAATTTCTTCCCTGGACCACTTCCCTTATAAGCCTGGAAGAAACAGTTTTTCTACCTTCAGCTGCATCCTTTTTTATTTTTTTTTAAATATCATAGGCTTTGCTAATCTGAACATGATTGCTGTTACGTTGGTTGTTCACATCCATCTGGACTTGTTAGATGAAGTATATTTAATTTCAGTTTTCCCTCCACTTATGATTTTAAATCACCATAGGTTATTCTCCAACATCTATGTTACTATATCAGAGAACTTCAGACACAGAGAAAAGTCAAGAGATCCATCCATCTTACTCATTTTGCATATGTGGATTCTTAGGTTTGAGGAAAAAGAGATATTAACTTATTCCTATTCAAAGGAAAATTACTTTGCTAAAATTAGTTGACAATTTGGAAAAATACATTTAGTTAATTCCCTTTACAGCAATATATACAAATGGATTAAAGAAGTAGGAGAAAAATCCGGTGTTCCCTGGCAGTCCAGTGGTTAAGAATCCACCTTGCAATTCAGTTCAGTGCTTGGTCCAAGAAGATCCCTCATGCCGAGGAAGAGCTAAGCCCGTGCGCCACGTCTGCACATGCTCCAGAGCCCAGGAGCTGCAACTACTGAAGCCCAGGCACCCAGAACCCATGCTCTGCAACAAAAGCAGCCACCTCGAAGAGAAGCCGGTGAACTGCAACAAAGAGTAGGCCCCACACGCCACAACTAGAGAAAAGCCTGCTGGCAGCAATGAAGACAGAGCACTGCCCCAAGTAAAATAAATAAACAAATATTTAAAAGAGTAAAAAAAAAAGAATCTATACATATATATATTTGTGTGATTGAGTGTGTGTACACATGACGTTATAGGCTAGAGAGATCTCTATTATCTGGTAAATTTTTTTGAAATATCAATATGGAAAAGTGCACAGATCCTAAATGTGCTGGATAAATTTGCACTGAGTGAGCAGTTCTGTGTAATGACATAAAACCAAAGGAAGGAAACATAAGGGGAATATTGATAAGGTTGACAGCACAAATAATTTAAAACATCTGTATGTCAAAAAAATGTCAGAATTATCAGAGAAAATGCTACACTGGGAAAAAGTTTACAAATGCATGACAAGGATAATTAATGTTTATTTTTTCGGAGTAAAACTATTATTAAGAAACTTAAATACCTTGAATAAAATGGTGTACACAAAAAGCAATTAAATATATAAAAAAGGAAAAAAAGAGAGACCCCTCTTTAATAACTAAAGAAATTGGCAGTACCGAAAATATAACACTCCATGATGGAAGGTGCTGGAAATATGTATTTCTTATAAGCGTATACAAGGACTTTCAGGTAGATGTGTAGTGAAAGGTAGTGGTTGGCTGTGTGCAATTTGCAGTACATATCTGGAACCTGAACATATATAGATACTTAAGCTCAAAAGTTCTACTTCTAGAAATTTGCTTGGAGTTAATAATAGTAAAACATAAGTAATAATTTAAAATGTCTAAAAATAGGGATTGGTTAAATAGTAGAGCTATATGATATGATCTTCTTCAACCATTATAAAAAAAAAAATCACAGGGAATTCCCTGGTGGTTCAATGGTTAGGGCTCCGTGCTTTCACTGCTGAGGGCCTGGGTTCGATCCCTGGTCAGGGAATGAATATCCTCACAAAGCTGAGCAGAGTGGCCAATAAATAAGTAAGTAACTATAAAATATCACAAAAGGATATTGAATAACATGAAAAAAGTTTCAATATAGTAAGTGAAGACATCCAACTGTAAAACTGAATGTATACTCAGAACCCAGTTTTTAAAATAAATTACATACACATATATATGCTGAAAAAATACAGTATTACATCAAAATGTGGAGAGGTTTATATCTGAATTTTAAAATGTGGATGATTTTAATTTTTCTGTGTGCTCCTCTATATTTTCCAGATTTTCAGTAGAGAGCATTAATTTTGTAATCAGAAAAAAATTATAGGTAATAAAAATAATTTTAAAGTGTTCTATAGTGTGATTGCATAATGTCCATATCCTAGGCAGTAAAGATTTCCATTTATGTGCGAGGTGCACACCAGAAGAAATAAAAACACTGACTCATTTTTTTCTTTGTCTAAAAGTGTTAAATTTCCTACTCATGTTTAAAGATGTACATGTTATGATTGCCTCTCTGTGATGAAATCCAGAATCCTGACAAGCATTCAACATACAACATCGGGATTAATCAACAATAACCATTAATAAACAACCAAGGTATTAGTTTTGACAAACCATAAAGAGACTCTCCAAGAACACTAACTAGATAAAACATTGAATTACCAAATGTATCCAATTACTCTGATAATATCTCAGAATTGTTTGAAGGGTTTCCCTAAATCTGTTGTTTAATCACTAAGTCATGTCCAACTCTTTTGCAACCCTATGGACTATACTTCACCAGGCTCCTTTGTCCATGGCAATTCTCCAGGCAAGACTACTGCAGTGCGTAGCCATTTCCTTCTCCAGGGGATCTTCCTGACCTAGGGATTGAACCCATGTCTCCCGCATTGTAGGCGAATTCATTACCCCTGAGCTGCCTGGGAAGTCCTTCCCTCAATTACAAAAATATAAATATCAAGCTTTTACTGACTTGCCAAATGGGATCATCTGCCAAATTTATACCCTGGAAGATATTATATAAATATTTTCTTCCTTTGCTTATGCAAAAATGTTACCACTCCCTCCTTGGACCAGTAGAGATGGTGGTAGTTCATTGTGCCTTTGGAATACTAGGAGGACATGAGTGATGCCCAGAAGAAAGGTAAAAAGAAGGATTTTGTTTAAAGCCAGCTTCTGAGGGAAACTGTTTCTATCAGGAGCCCAAGGATCTTAAAGGGAGAGATAAATACTTCAATCCTTGTCCCCCCCACCCCAAGTTTTCTCCCTGAGGTTTGATTTCAGGTAGATTCATAGATTTGGATGAGGGCGGTCCCAACCAGGGCCCAGGTGCAAATAATGCAGCAGGGCCTGAAATAAGACGTGGGAACAAGGAGCTGCCTCGGACACTAAATCAACAGGAGAGGTAGGGCATTTGAGGGGCTTGCCCCGCTGTCTGTCCTCAGCCGGCTCTTCTGGGGCCTCCTGCTCTTTGAGTTGCTGTTATTGTGAACGGAGGAGCTGACCCCTTGAACTCTCACTGGAGTTCTGGCCTCTGAAGGAATGCCTGCCCTCGAGGACCTACTGAGAATGCCAAAGGGCTGTGTGCTAGCAGCTCTAGCTCTAGGAATCTCAGCTTGGGTGTTCTGGACAGAAATTCTGATGATGGGAGCAGTCCTCACTCCCTTGCAGTAATAAACTCTTAGAACCAGTCAAGACTCACTGCTGCCCTGGGTCCCACACTGGGGAGGGCCACACATGTCACAAAAACATCCACAAAATTTTTTTTTTTAAAGAACACGTGGGTACCTGCTATGGACGGCATATTTGTGTCCTCCCAAATTCATACGCTGAAACCCTAGCCCCCAGTGTGATGGTATGTAGCATCAGATCTTTGTGAGACTTCCCAGGTGGCTCAGTGGTAAAGAATCCAGCTGCCAATGCAGGAGCCGCAGGAGACTTGGGTTCGATCCTTGGGTTGGGAAGATCCCCAGGAGGAGGAAATGGCAACCCAATCCAGTATTCTTCCCTGGAGAACCCCATGGACGGAGGATCCTGGCAGGCCACAGTCCATGGGGTCACAAATTGTTGGACACCACTGAAGTGATGGAGTACACACAGGCCTGCACTTTGGGAAGCACTGGGGTTAAATTAGGTCCTGAGGGTGCTGCCTACTGAACTAGGGTGAACAGCCTCCTGAACCTACTGGACTAGGTTCATTTTTGACATGCAGCAAGCCAAAACACTGAGATGCCAAAAGTGAGGTGAAACTGTTAGTTGCTTAGGTGTATCCGGCTCTTTGCGATCCCATAGACTGTTATAACACCAGGCTCCTCTATCCATGGAATTCTCCAGGCAAGAAGACTGGACTCGGTAGCCATTCCCTTCTCCAGAGGATCTTCCCAACCCAGGGATCAAAGCCCAGTCTCCTGCACTACAGGCAGATTCTTTACTGTCTGAGCCACCAGAGATGCCAATATTTGCAACCAAAAGAGGATTTATCCTCAACGCAGCCAAACCCAAATGAGGAGACAGGAGAGCAAGTCTCAGATCCACTTCCTTCAAGGCAGGGAGCTTGAGGTATTTTTGGGGTAAAAAATTATGAGGCAGGGGACTTCCCTGGTGGTCCAGTGGCTAAGACTCCACGTTCTTAATGCAGTGGGCCGAAGTTTGATCCCACGTGCTGCAACAAAGACCCAATACAGCCAAATAAATAAATAAAAGAAAATAATCAGTTTTAGAAAAATAGTGAAGCAGGGCTATCTGAGGCCTGGAGAGCGTGGGGGCGTGGGGAAAGGTGATTAGAAAAGATGTGGCAATTGTTATTCTGCGCAGGTGTAACTAAGTTACAGGCCTGAGCACATTAAAATGAGAGGCATTAAGCATCATCTGTGGGTGGAGCTTTGGTCCGCTGACGTCATGAGGTCACCGAGCAGACACTCGCGCATGCCCAGTTGGAGGGTCGGTGGTCCTATCCAGTCTCAACCAGCTCAGTTCCAGCTAGACTCAGCCGACTTCAGGTTCCTGGAAAATAACTCGGGCAAGCATATTGTTTCTGCTACCTGCTTCTTGGAGGATGTGCATGTCTCAAAATGACCTTGACGAGTAAAGGCAGGGGAAATGGCAATGGGATGACTGCCCTTATAAAAACAAGAGGATAAATTAATGTCTGTGCATGCACCAAGGAAGAATTGGTGAGAACCTAAACGTGCTGGCACCCTCAGCTCAGATTTCCAGCCTCTAGAACTGGGAGAAATACACGTTTGTTGTTCATGCCTGCCCAATTTGAGATATGCTGGTGTAGCAGCCTGCACTGCCCAAGACAGCATCTTTATCATCATCATGGGCATGAGGTTCCATGAGGTCCGTGACCCTGAATTCACTCCGGTGGCTGACATCGTTCAGGCTCCAGGGAAATGCTACTCCTGCCTCCTCTTCTTGAAACTGAAGACCACCTGTGATCAAACTGAAGACTTGAGGTCTGCTGCTGTCAGTGTCGGGAAACACCCTGCCTTACAGTGTGAGGAGGAGCCGTAGAGCAGGAATGCCGGGTAAGAGACAGGACAGTCTCAGGTCCTTTCCTTCAGATTGTGTAAATGCAGTAGATCCTTGCTTAATGCACGTGTTATTTTCCAGTTACTGGGAAGCTTCTGCTTTCTTGCTTCTGTTCATGTTCCCATTTGGTGTTCACATGGTATTTGGAAGAGCGGCAAATGAGGTTGAAGAATTCATGTTACTCATACAAGTGCATACATATGTCTGGACATACCGACATGGGATAATGATTCTTTATGTTGGTAACTTGACAGACAGTGAATGCTAGAATTAGGCTTAGTTTTTCAGTTCAGTTCAGTTCAGTCACTTAGTTGTGCCCAACTCTTTGCAACCCCGTGGACTGCAGCACGCCAGGCTTCCCTGTCCATCCCCAACTGCCGGAGCTTATGCAAACTCGTGGCCATTGAGTCGGTGACGCCATCCAACCGTCTCATCCTCTGTCGTCCCCTCCTTCCGCCTTCAATCTTTCCCAGCATCAGGGTCTTTTCCAGTGAGTCAGTTCTTCACATCAGGTGGTCAAAGTATTGGAGCTTCAGCTTCAGCATCTGTCCTTCCAATGAATAGTCAGTACTGATTTCCTTTACGATGGACTGGTTGGATCTCCTTGCAGTTCAAGGGAGTCTTCTCCAACACCACAGTTCAAAAGCATCAATTCTTCAGCGCTCAGCTTCCTTTATAGTCCAACTTTCACATCCACATATGACTACTGGAAAAACCATAGCTTTGACTAGACGGACCTTTGTTGGCAAAGTAATGTCTCTGCTTTTTAATAAGCTATCTAGGTTGGTCATAACTTTTCATCCAAGGAGCGAGCGTCTTTTAATTTCATGATTGCAGTCACCATCTACAGTGATTTTGGAGCCCCCCAAAATAAAGTCTGTCATAGTTTCCATTGTTGCCCATCTATTTGCCATGAAGTAATGAGGCTGGATGCCATGATCTTGGTTTTCTGAATGTTGAGTTTTAAGCCAACTTTTTCACTCTCCTCTTTCATTTTCATCAGGAGGCTTTTTAGTTCTTCTAAGGGTGGTGTCATCTGTGTATCTGAGATAATTGATATTTCTCCTGGCAATCTTGATTCCAGCTTGTGCTTCATCCAGCCTGGCGTTTCTCATGATGTACTCTGCATATAAGTTAAATAAGCAGGGTGACAATATACAGCCTTGATGTACTCCTTTCGCGATTTGGAACTAGTCTGTTGTTCCATCTTCAGTTCTAACTGTTGCTTCTTGACCTGCATACAGACTTCTCAGGAGGCAGGTCAGGTGTTCTGGTATTCCCATCTCTTGAAGAATTGTCCACAGTTTGTTGTGATCCACACAGTCAAAGGCTTTGGCGTAGTCAATAAAACAAAAGTAGATGTTTTTCAGGAACTCTGTTGCTTTTTCAATGATCCAGTGGATGTTGGCAATTTGATCGCTGGTTCTTCTGCCTTTTTGAAATCCAGCTTGAACATCTGGAAGTTCATGGTTCATGTACTGTTGAAGCCTGGCTTGGAGAACTTTGAGCATTACTTTACTAGTGTGTGAGATGAGTGCAATTGTGTGGTAGTTTGAGCATTCTTTGGCATTGCCTTTCTTTGGAACTGGAATGAAAACTGACCTTTTCCAGTCCTGTGGCCACTGCTGAGTTTTCCAAATTTGCTGGCATAATGAGTGCAGCACTTTCACAGCATCATCTTTCAGGATTTGAAATAGCTCAACTGGAATTCCATCACCTCCAGTAGCTTTGTTGGTAGTGATGCTTCCTAAGGCCCACTTGACTTCTCATTCCACGATGTCTGGCTCTAGGTGAGTGATCACACCATCATGATTATCTGGGTCATGAAGATCTTATTTGTATAGTTCTTCTGTGTATTCTTGCCACCTCTTAATATCTTCTGCTTCTGTTAGGTCCATAGTTTAAAACACTGAATTGGTTTAAAATGCTTAGTTTAAAACAATGAATACAATGTAATTAAATTTCCAAGCAGCAAATAAAAATTCCATATTTAAAAATTATTTTAATTTAAAATTGTGATATTTTTTAATTCTAATTTGTATTTGACCTTTAACTTCAACACATCTTTGAATTGTTTTTCATATTTGAATACTTTAAAAAAATATAGAATTTATCATTTGATTTTTTTACCTTTAATTTAATTTCCATATTTTGATGGATGTACTTATCTAATCTTCTACACTTTGTACTTTCATCATCAAATTTTGAACACTTTGAATATTGTTACATTAAAAAAATTTTTGAGATCAGTACTCCCAATTGTCTATAAATTATGAGAATATCTTGATTATGACATCAAAATGTTTGATTTGACTGCAATAAAGATGAGAAAATTGAATGACATAGTAATGTATAAATTAGATATCCTTCTATTTTATTAGTGGTTCAGACACTGGGCAGTCTTAGGAGTACCATTATTTCTCCACTTCCCTGGCTTCTTGTATGCATAGAAAAAAAGATAGAATAAGGATGAAATTATCAATAATTGCAAACAAGGTCAGTTTTGCCCTTCATTAACCAGAGGTTTCATATCATGTTGATTTTAAGTGTTTGGTTTACCACATTTATTCTGTCAGTTCTCCACCCTACATATTTACATTCCTCTTTCCAAAGTGAATACTGTGGCATAGAAAGGAAGCTTAGTGTGGGAAATTCAAATAACACCTTTAGGTTGCATTTATGTTGTGCAAGCAAAAGGAAGTATGTTCTGTTATATATCGGTCATCTCTGTATATATTTTTCTTGGCACTCTTGGAACCCAGTATAATCCCCAGCTGCATAAATCTGTTGACAACATTTCTGGTGGAAATGTGATGTGTGAGGCTTTGATAGAAAATGTGCAAGGTATATTCAGAACTTTATAAATAACAAGATAGCAACTGGGTAACTAACTTACGTCGAGTTTTGGTCAGGCTTTTCAGGTTTCGCTGCAAGACAAACTTTTAGTCTGTTGCTAAAACATCCCCTAACGTACTTGTTATAAAATGCTTTTCTTGGATGTCATTTCTGTAAACAGTCAACTTTTTATAAAGATTATAGTTCTGTTCTAGCCCTCTTGGGAAAAAATAGAGCTCCTCTTATGTGTCCGCACTAGTAAGATTTTCATGTACATTGTCTCATTTAATTCTCATCCTGGACAGTACTATTACAAACTCCAATTTTATAGAAAACCAAAGCCAAAGAGATAGTAACTTGCATAGATCCCACAGCTAGTAAATTGTGGGTGTGAGAGACAAACCCAGGCAGACTTCTTCCCAAACCTGCACTTTTGAGGGTGAAGTTGGGCCCTGGGTCACCTTGCTTTGTTTCCCGTCCTGTGTCCACCACTTACTAATTGTGTGACTTACAGGAAAGTCACTCTCAACTTCAGCTTTCTTATCTGCAGAATAGGAATAGTATTAACATCATAGTAACATTGTAATAGCTAAGAGAGACAATATAACTGAAGATCTTGGTAAAATGTCTGGTAAAATGTAAGCTCTCAAAAGTTAGTTTTAACTATATCATAAACTACTAAATCATGGTACCTAAAAAATGCTTATGTTCATTGATTTAGTAATTCTACATTTTTAGAATCTTTTCTGAGACATAATCAGCAATAGATATGCAGACAAATTTGTGTCCTAGGCTGTTTCTTGAACTTCTGTAAGAATCAGATTTTAGAAAAAATGTAACTGTGTAACAGGAGGGAAATCATGAAATAAATGAATTTTGTATGCTGGGCAATTAGCAGGCATAAAAATGTTTCAATAAAATGTTTAGTCACATGGGGAATAGTTTATTAGATATACAAAATAGATAAATAAAGGGAAATGCAAACTCAGATACTGCATTATCTCAATTTAAAACCATTTGTTAAAGTAGGAAGTGTTTGATTTGTTTTTTAAATCGAAGTACAGTTAATTTGCAATGTTGTGTTTCTGATGTACAGCAAAGTGATTCATTTGTACATATATATTCTTTTTCATATTCTTTGCCTTTATAGTTTATGCAACATATTGAATCTAATTCCTTGTGTGATACATTAGGCCCTTGTTGATTATTTATTTTATATATAGTAGTTTGTATCTGCTAATCCCAGACTCCTAATTTATCCCTCCCTGTCTCCCCCTTGGTAACTATAATTTGTTTTCTTTGTCAGTAAGTCTATTTCTGTTTTCTAAGTAAGTTTGTATCATATTTTAGATTCCACATATAAGTGATATGGTGTTTGTCTTTCTCTGACCTACCTCATTTAGTATGATAATCTCTAAATCCATCCATCTTGCTGCAAATGGCATTATTTCATTCTTTTTATGGCTGAGTAGTATTCCATTGTGTATATAAACCACATCTTATTTTATCCATTCATCTCTTGATGGACATTTCAGTTTCTTTCATGTCTTGGCTATTGTAAATAATGCTTCCATAAACACTGGACACATGTATCTTTTTGAATTAGAGTTTTCTCTGGATATGTGCCCAGGAGGGGGCTTGCTAGCTCACATGGTAACTTGAAGTAGGAAGTGTTAATTGAGTGCCACGTGTGTGTGGCCACTGTTCTGGGCACAGGAGATACAGCAGTGAGCAGATTGTCTCTTTCCATCTCCAGGAGGACATTCATCGTAGTGGATTATATACACAATAAGAAACCAGAAGAAAGTGCTTATTTATAGGGCCTATCACTATGTATTGAAATATAAACTGCCATGACTGTTTACAGCTTTTTCTTACATTTTAAAGCATTTCTATATGTTTACATTTTTACACTGTATACACTTTTTAAAGAATAACCAGGTGTTGCTTTTATAGTCAATATGGCAATAAAATGGATGTAACCAAAAAATTTCAGTAATTACACGCATGTTGTGAAAAATCTTTTGGATGCTTGTTGCTTTTTGAAAAATCATTCTTTATTCATTCACATTTTGTGATATTGAAAAATACAAAGAGGAAAATCACAAACACAAATATCCCCATCTATAATAAATCACTAAACACATTATATATGCTTCTAGTATTTTATGTTACTGTTAAAAATTACTCATTATTATAAAATCAACATATACATGTAATGAATTTATGTAATGCAGAAAAGTATGAAAGTGAAAAAAAAATCATCAAATTCTGGCATTAAGAAATATCACAGTAGTAAACCTCACTTATGGAGAAGGAAATGGCAACCCACTCCAGTATGCTTGCCTGGGAAATCCTATGGACAGAGGAGCCTGGCAGGCTACAATGGGGTTGTAGAGAGTTGGACATAACTTAGTGATTAAACAACAAATCTCACTTAAAACATTTTCCAGTTAAAGTAAGAAGGAAGACTAAAATATAAACTTCTTTCCAAATGAGATTATGTAATCCTATTTCTAAATACAATTTAATTCAAATATATAAGAACAGTGAAACTAAAGGAATTGTTGAGATTCAAAATCAGGACGTTGTTGACAAGTTGACAGCAGATGAATGGATAAGGAAGCTGTGGTACATATACACAATGGAATGTTACTCAGCCATTAAAAAGAATTCATTTGAATCAGTTCTAATGAGATGGATGAAACTGGAGCCCATTATACAGAGTGAAGTAAGCCAGAAAGATAAAGACCAATACAGTATACTAACACATATATATGGAATTTAAAAAGATGGTAACGATAACCCTATATGCAAAACAGAAAAAGAGACACAGATGTACAGAACAGACTTTTAGACTCTGTGGGAGAAGGCAAGGGTGGGATGTTCAGAGAGAATAGCATTGAAACAAGTATACTATCAAGTGTGAAACAGATCACCAGCCCAGGTTGGATGCATGAGACAAGTGCTCAGGGCTGGTGCACTAGGAAGACCCAGAGGGATGGGATGGGGAGGGAGGCGGGAAGGGGGATCGGGATGGGGAACACATGTAAATCCATGGCTAATTCATGTCAATGTATGGTAAAAACCACTACAATATTGTAAAATAATTAGCCTCCAACTAATAAAAATAAATGGAAAAAAAAAAGAGAGACAAGTTGAAATTATAATGCAGTAATTTGGCCACCTCATGCGAATAGTTGACTCATTGGAAAAGACCCTGATGCTGGGAGGGATTGGGGGCAGGAGAACGGGATGACAGAGGATGAGATGGCTGGATGGCATCACCGACTCAGTGGACATGAGTTTGAGTAAACTCCGGGAGTTGGTGATGGACAGGGAGGCCTGGCATGCTGCGATTCATGGGGTCACAAAGAGTCGGACATGACTGAGCAACTGAACTGAACCGAATCGCAGTTCAGGCATACGAAACTGGAGTTGGGCAGCCACTGAGGATCTGGTCTGGGTCATGTCTCTGCACCACTGAAAACTTGAACTTTCTTTGAACCATACCAGACCCAAGGACAGCACCAGGCATATTCAGAACATCTGTCAGCTGCAACTTTATGGTTTCAAGGTCTCTCCTTGTAACTATGCAACTGTTTAGACCCCAACCAATCCTTACTTAAAAGCATCTTTTCTTCTTGCCAGCTTCAATTATAATTCTTGATAAACAACTCATGTAATGAGCTATAACCTTGGGACTTTTGCCTTTAGAAGCCTCCTCCGTTTTGGAGTAAGGCTGAAAAGAAGTGCTTCTCAAATTTGTGTCTCCTGGGCTGTGGTCCTAACAAATCCCAACTAAATACCTTCTTATTTCAATGAAGTCTCTAAGTTGTTGGTTAAAAACATAGTTCTTCACTACAAGAGAGAATATTTTCTAAAAAGTTCTTTTTAGATTAACAAGGAATCGGTGAAAAATCCAAAGAAGTTGGAGTCTTGTTTATTTTGTAATAAAATCTTTACATTTTGCATATGTACTCAGCGGCTTCAGTGGTGCCTAGCTCTTTGCGACCCTATGGATGGTAGCCCACCAGGCTCCTCTCTCCATGGGATTTTCCAGGCAAGAATATTGGAGTGGGTTGCCATTTTCTTTTCCAGGGGATCTTTCCAATCCGGGGATCAAACCCACATCTCTTAAGTCTCCTGCATGGGCAGGTGGGTTCTTTACCACTAGAAGAAAACCCCTTTGCATCTTGAAAAGTGAAAGTGAAGTTGTTCAGTTGTGTCCTACTCTTTGCGACCCCGTGGACTGTAATTTACCAGGCTCCTCTGTCCATGGGATTCTCCAGGCAAGAATACTGGAGTGGATTGCATTTCCTTCTCCAGGGGATCTTCCCAACCCAGGGATCAAACCTGGGTGTCCCACATTGCAGGCAGAGGCTTTACCCTCTGAGCCACCAGGAAAGCCTTTGCGTCTCAGCTGATAGTAATTAATATCTTGCTATTGGCCTTAAGGAAAAAAAAAAGAAAAATGAATTTTTTCAAGAAGAACAGAGTAATATCATTTTGGGACAAGCAAACCGTGGCAAACCATAGGCAGGTCTGGAGAACAGAGGAGCGGGGCTTGCTATCACCGAGGAACAGAGGAAACTGGGGAGACTGTGGTGGTTATTCACTGGCTGCAGGTGAGGAGCAGCTTACTCTTGCTAGGTCAGGAAGTGTTTTTTCCTGTTGGGATCTGTAATCTGGGGTGACTGATATGCATGAGAGCACCCCGTTCAGGGTTTCCCAACTTCATTTTATTTTGTATTTTTAAAAGATATTTATTTATTTATGACTGTGCTGGGTATTCATTGCCTGCACTGGCTTTCTCTAGTTGTGGCAAGCGGGGGCTGCTCTCCAGTTGCGGTTTGCGGGCTTCTCATTGCTGTGGCTTCTCTTGTTGTGGAGCATGGCTTCTAGAGCACAGGCTCAGTCATTATGGCACACGGACTTAGTTGCTCCGCGGCATGCGGGATCTTCCTGCACCAGGGATCGAACCTGTGTCCTCAACGTTGGCCCATGGACTCTTAACCACTGGACCACCAGGGAAACCCCTCAACTTCGTTTTAAATGAGGTTTCCTTTATTTATTTTCATACTGCCAAGAAAGATCAAGGACCTTACCACTCCTACAATCTGTCCTAATCTTGTTATTTATAGTTACTGTTGTTCCTGTTTTTATAGTTTATACATTGTATGATTTTTAACATTTATTTTTCCAACTTGTAGCAAAATGTCTGTAGTGTCATGCTTCCATTTTCACAGTTAGTATCCACTGTCCGTTTTTTCACCACGATTTTTGTTTCTGAATTTTTTGCTTTAATCTCTTAACCAGCTGAATTTTTTTTTTTTTTTTCTTAACAAGTTCTTTTAATAGATCTTGCATTGCCTCATGGTTTTCTTTTATGAAAACATCTGCTTGTTACTTCTATTATTGAATAACATTTTGTCAGAGTAGGTTGTTCTTAGGTTACCCTGTGTATTATCCTTGGGTCATACTCTCTTTCCCTTTCTGAGGATTATTTTAATTATCCACTGCTGTGCAACAAATTTCTTGAAATGTGAGCCATTTACAACAAGTATTATTATTAGACATCATTTCTGAGGATCAGGGAGACTGAGCTGTATGGTTCTAGTGCAGGATCTCTCAGGATGCATTAAGCTGTGGGTCAGGGCAGCGGGCATCTCAGTGGTTCACTGGACCTACAAGATCTCTGTCCAGGATGGCTCTCAGATGTTTGTTATCAGGAGACTCTTCCTTTCTGGGTGGTTCCTTATTGGCTTGGCCTTTGCATACCAGCTGACCTACCCCAGAATGAGTCATCCAGAGAGAGTGTGAGTGAAACCAGGGCACCAGCTGCCGTGCCTTTTGTCACCTAACCTTGGAAGTGACACATTGCCACATCTGCCATTGGTCATTGTCACAATGACCAACCTTGTTAAATTGAGGGCGTGGACCACACAGAGGTGTGAAGACCAGGAGATGGGGAGGGTCGAAGGTCTTCTTGGAGGCTCACTACTACTGCTGTTTTCCTTCTGACATTGAGTGTTATCATGGAGAAGTCAGAAGACAGTCTAAATTCTCTTCCTTGTTAGTATTTTACCTATAAAACCTAGAATGCTTGTTGGTGGCTCAGATGGTAAAGAATCTGCCTGCAGTGCAGGAGACCTGGGTTTGATCCCTGGGTTGGGAAGATCCCCTGGAGGAGGGCATGGCAACTCAGTCCAGTATTCTTGCCTGGAGAATTCCATGGACAGAGGAGCCTGGTGGGCTACAATCCATGGGGTCACAGACAGTCCAACACGACTGAAAGACTAGCGCTTTCACTTTCAAAACCTAGATGCCTGAGAAGTTCGTTTGTCTGTGAGTTGAATGTTTCCTGTCAGATTTTCTTTGGAGATGATATTTATTCTGCAGATTCAGTTTTTGTCTCATTTCAGGGGTATTTCTTGAATTATACCTTTGAATAAAATGTTCCTTGCATTTTTAGATTCTCTTCTTTAAGAACATCAGTTATACTTTATCTTCCATATCTATTTGCCCCTCCCTAGTCACCTCTATCTTTGGCTTTTTCATTCGGCTTTCACTGTAATGATCTCTTTTAGTAATGTAACTTTTACCTGTGTTTCTTACCCCTAGCCATTTAGTATCAATTCATTAATTGTAACTTAATATTGTTTTGGTTCTATTTTTTTTTCCTTTAGGACTGCAATATTTCTTTCTTTTCAAAATATCATTCTGTTATTTGGCCATATTACCTGAATTTTCTTAACTTATTTGTTTTATATTTTAATTAAACTTTTATAATTTAATTTTAAGACATTTTCTTATTTATATTCAGTTCAGTTCAGTCGCTCAGTGGTGTCTGACTCTTTGTGACCCCTTGGATTGCAGCACATCAGGCCTCCCTGTCCATCACCAACTCCCAGAGTTTACTCAAATTCATGTCCATGTGTCAGTGATGCCATCCAGCCACCTCATCCTCTGTCATCCCCTTCTCCTCCTGCCTTCAATCTTTCCTAGCCTCAGGATCTTTTCAAATGAGTCACTTCTTCCCATCAGGTGGCCAAAGTATTGAGGTTTCAGCTTCAACATCAGTCCTTTCAATGAATATTGAAAGTACTGATTTCCTTTAGAATGGACTGATTGGATCTTGTTGTCCAAGGGACTCTGAAGAGTCTTTTCCAACACCACAGTTCAAAAGCATCAATTCTTTGGTGCTCAGCTTTCTTTATAGTCCAATTCTCACTTCCGTACATGACCACTGAAAAAACCATAGCTTTGACTAGACGGACCTTTGTTGGCAAAGTAATGTCTCTGCTTTTTAATATGCTGTCTAGGTTGGTCATAATTTTTCTTCCAAGGACTAATTTCATGGCTGCAGTCACCATCTACAGTGATTTTGGAGCCCCCAAAAGTAAAGTCTGCCACTGTTTCCACTGTTTCCCCATCTATTTGCCATGCAGTGATGGAACCAGATGCCATGATCTTAGTTTTTGGAATATTGAGTTTTAAGCCAACTTTCTCACTCTCCTCTTTCACTTTCATCAGGAGGCTCTTTAGTTCTTTTGTTTTCTGCCATAAGGGTGGTGTCACCTGCATATCTGAGGTTATTGATATTTCTCCCAGCAATCTTGATCCCAGCTTGTGCTTCATCCAGTCCAGCATTTCTCATGAGGTACTCTGCATACAATATACAGCCTTATTTATACTATGAGGTTCTAAATATCTCCCTATGTGATTTGGTCAGACAAACAAAAGTGAGGGGATATAGAAATACTATTAAATAACTCATTGTAACATTCAATTCTCTCATGTCTGAAGCACTACAAATAAGTAATTTATTTCTCAGCTCTTGTGAACAGGAGGAAATGGATAATCCTTAAATACCTATGTGGCCCTACCAGTTCTGGGCTATTAGTAAGAACCCAGAGAAGACAACCTAAGTTCAGGTTTAGTAAACAGAGTTTACCATAATGTCTAGCACCTTTTCTCCCTAAAATTATGTAATCATTGATCCTTCTTATAACAAACTCCTAGAGATAATCCATGTTCTTTCATTGAGATTTTGCCATATTAAATATTGTTTGAAATAAGTAAAGTGTCAGGAGGAAGAAGTGTGGGGTATCCTTTTGATTCCTAAAGCTTGTAGATATAATTGATTTGTCCTTTGTCTATTTTGTCCATTCACAATTTCATGGAAATCAAAGTTGGCAAAGTATTTCAAAACATCTGAAATAGCTATTGCCACTGACTCTCCTATTGGTAATTTCTATGATATGTTTCCAGAATTGTTATGTATATATAAGCCCAAATACATAAAAATGTTTGTACATACAAGTAAATGAGGACATACTACAGATGTTTTTGCACCTACTTTTTAAACTTTTTGATATTAGAAGTCTTTTCATATCAGAGCAGAGATTTTATTTGATTAAAAAGCCTCCATGATTTAGTTACCTTGTTCTCTGCAGATTAATCTTTATTTCCTTATATGCATATGTAAATACTGCTGCAGTTAGCACCTTTGTTTATATAGCTCTTTGTATATATATGAAAGTGTGTCTATAGGACAAATTCCCAGGAGGAATTCATAAAATTCTTCATGTAGGATAAATATGATTTACCAGGAGTCTTTGTAAGAAATACTTCCATATACCTGTGTTTTTTGAGCCTGGGCAACTCAAATTTTAGAGGAACTTATCATATTTGGGGTCTTCCTTAAGAATGGCTGAAAACCTCTGAAAACTGTGAGGTTTTCTCCTCTTTTATATGATAATTTTAATTGGTACTTTAAAAAAGAAACAAATTATTATTGTACTGGAGTTATGTAGTTAATGAAATAGAAGCAGTTTATGAAGTCCCCTTCATACTTGGTTCACCCCAGGAGTGAGTCATATCTGGGTCTTTGCAGAAAGCTGTTTCTGAGTGTAGCACAGTGTCTGCTATTCATGTGGTGCTAGGCCAGTCTAGGTCCTAAAGTGAGGGGCTGTATATAAAGACTAAGTTCAAGATGGGCAGAGGTATTTATTGCATATAATATGAGAGTGGCATCTTCCCCTTGCTTCTTACCAATAATGGTAGTATCAGTATATTGCTTAAATCATTCTATAGATTGCTTATGTCCTCTCAGACTTCCTAAGTTGAAATCCTAACCCTCAATATGATGGTATGAAGAGGTGAGTCCTCTTAGAAGAGATTAGATCATGAGGGATCTCTCATTAGATCTCTTCATGAATGAGATTAAAAAATAAATGGCCTTATAAAAAGGACCTCAGGTGTTCCCTGTAGCTTCCTCTATGGGGGGACACAATGAGAAGATAACTCATCAGGAAACAGGCTCTCAACAGACACCAAATCTATGAGCGCTTTGATTTCAGATTTCCCAGCCTCCAGAACTATGAGAAATAAATGTGTGTTGTTCATAAATGACCCAGTGTGTGGTATTCTGTTATAGTAGCCCCAACAGATTAAAACAGTTTAAAATAAGCACTCAATAAATGTTAATTAACTGCTCTATATGCATTCAGTTCAGTTCAGTCGCTCAGTCATGTCTGACTCTTTGTGACCCCATGGACTGCAGCACGCCAGGCCTCCCTGTCCATCACCAACTCCCGGAGTCCACCCAAACCCATGTCCATCGAGTCGGTGATGCCATCCAACCATCTCATCCTCTGTCGTCCCCTTCTTCTCCTACCCTCAATCTTTCCCAGCATGAGGGTCTTTTCAAATGAGTCAGCTTTTCGAATCAGGTGGCCAAAGTATTGGAGTTTCAGCTTCAGCATCAGTCCTTCCAATGAACACCCAGGACTGATCTCCTTTAGGATGGGCTGGTTGGATCTCCTTGCAGTCCAAGGGACTCTCAAGAGTCTTCTCCAACACCACAGTTCAAAAGCATCAATTCTTCAGCACTCAGCTTTCTATATGCATTATGTCATATCATTACCACAACTTTATCAGGTAAGGGCTATTAAAATTCCCATTTGATAAATATACAAAGATTTGTCAGTATTAATATACGTATTAAATGGCAAAGTTGGAATTTGAACTTAGGCCATGTGACTTCAAAGAATAGAGAAAGGAGATGTTGCCTTTTCCAGCAGACGCTGGCCGCCAAACAGCATACCTCTGCAAGTTCAGTAGCAGTGGCAGCAACCTCACATCACAGTTGCTACTCAGCAGATTGGAAGTGACCAGAGTCATTTCTAATAACTACAGTGAGTTGATGTAGGAGAGAGAAAAAAAATGGTGCTAAGAACTAAACAAAGTTGATCATGGAAAATAGTCTCTAGTTTCTTCTAGAACAATTCTGGAGGAATAGGAGAAACTGGAGATCCTCGATGATACGTAAGGAATAGATATAGGGAAATACCTAGGCTATCCCATGAACTGTAGCCTGCCAGGCTCCTCCTTCCATGGGATTCTCTAGGCAAGAATACTGGAGTGGGTTGCCATTTCCTTCTCCAAGGGATCTTTCCGACCCAGGAATTGAACCCAGGTCTCCCACATTGCAGGCTGACGCTTTACCAACTGAGCTATGCAGGAAGCTCCTCTCTTTGCCCATAGTTCACCCTAGACCTGGCTCACTTAAATGTAAATACATGTACAGATACATTGTTCTGGATGCATATGAGAACCAAGATAGCTAGACCATGTATGACCCCAAAGGTGTTGATTGTCAACACTTTCTCAGTAGGGTGTTGGAAAAACCTGTAATTGAAAGTGAGATAAACAGTTCTGTTCTTGTTCTCTAGATTGTTCTGGCTCTGATTCACCTGCGAATCCTTTTGACTCTCTTATTCCAGTCTTTATCTAGGCTGTATCATAGTGGTTCAAGCCAGGTTGGGAACTTCCTGCTATCAGGCTAAATACAGAAACTGTATACAGTCTACAACTGTGCAAAGTTCAGTTGGAAACACTCAGACGTTTCACCCACATTATGCTATTGGTTCTAGATATTTCTGTTTGCTGCACTCAGCTCTGATTACGTGTTATGACTCTCCTTTTTCCACTCTGCAAAATGGCTTTCTTTTTGCTTGCACTGCTGTTTTTTATTGGTGGCCTACTTTTGGAGGAAGTTCCAGGTGGAGTGCTTTAGGAGAACTCTCATTATTTAGAAGCAATTTACTTTGGTTATTTGGGGCATTACTCAATGCTTTTGCCTTACTCCCATCCCTACCCTATTATTTACAATGATCACTTAGCCTAAAGCAAGAAATACATTTGCATATGAAGAACAAATTGTGAATCACAAAGATTTGGAGTCTGCTTCAGATTCCAGGCTGGCTCAGCTGGTAAAGAATCTGCCCACAATGCAGGAGATGCAGGTTAGATCCTTGGGTGGGGAAAAATCCCCTGAAGAAGGGTATGGCAGCCCACTCCAGTATTCTTGTCTGGAGAATTTCATGGTCAGAGGGTTCTGGCGGGTTACAGTCCCTGGGGTTGCAAAGAGTCAGACATGACTGAGTGACTAATGCTTTCACTTTGGCTTTAGGTTCTAGGTTAGACCTTGTTCTTCCAGACTGTGTGACTATGGGCAAGATACTTAACCTCTCTGATCCTCAGTTTTCTTGACTGTTAAATGACACCTGGCAACAATTCTAAAAGGCTCTCTTTCCTATTTATTTTGCATGTTTTAAAAACTTATGAGGAGACAGTTCTATATTATAGAAATAATATACAAAATATACAAAATAATAATACAGTTATTATTTTGAAAGATCTTTTTTATTTGGGGAGAGTAGTATTGGGAGCTAACGTTTTTACTTGTGGTTGTGAGAAAACTTTAACTTCTCTAGCCCAGAAAACAGCCTCACAGATAACTCTCAGGAACTGTTCCAAAGAGCAAAGGGAGGAGCCAGAATGTTTAGGTGTTTCTGCTGAAACAAAACAAAACAACAAAATGTGTATTCGAACATCAAACAACTACAGCTCATCACAAAAGACAAACATCTCAAATTAATGATTTTCATGCATTTCTGTGTAGAGGAAGATTCAAGAGCCTGGGCTCATTGAAGTTAGTTCTTAGATAGGTACCTTAACTATCTAGGGCCAATATCCTATTTTTCTCCAACCTGAACTCCCCCTCAGGGTGCACAGTCCAGCTGACATCACTTGTTGTTTACTGGAATGGCAGGAAACATGTTTTTCTTTGGTCCACATCCCCAAGAAACTCTGTAATTCCGCACCAATTAAAAAATAACTCCCCATTCCCCCCTCCCTTGGCAACCACCAGGCAGATATCTTGTAAGAGCAGATATTTTGAGAAGGAAAACAGAATGGTGCCTCTCTAGCTTGTGGCAGGCACTGCACTTTTGCTTCAGGTCTGTGTGATTTCTCAGCTGTCCCACAGGTTAATCCGGCTTCTCTGAATCTACCTCACAGAGGAATACCTACTTTAACCAGAGCTCGGGGCTCTAGGGGCCAGCCCCGTTTCCTCCTGGTGTTTTTGAGAAATCAGCTTTAATCTGGATACCCTGTTTTTTAAGTTTTGCTCAGCCTCTGTCTCTTCCTTCCAAACCTTGAATTTCAGGCTGGGTACTTCAGCTGACTTGACATTCCCCTGTCAATGTCAGTTCAGTTTCCATCCCACCAGAAATGTATCACTCTGCAACCAACCTTGTTTCCTCCAATCCAGATACTTACCTTGAGCACTCTAGATCACTGTGGACAGTGACTGCAGCCATAAAATTAAAAGATGCTTCTTCTTGGAAGGAAAGCTATGACAAACGTAGACAGTGTATTAAAAAGCAAAGATGTCACTTTGTGACAAAGGTCCTGTAGTGAAGCTGTGGTTTTTCCAGTAGTCACGTATGGATGTGAGAGTTGGACCATAAAGAAGGCTGAACACCAAAGAATTGACATGATTTGTGTTGCTGGAGAAGACTCTTGAGAGTCCCTTGGACTGCAGGGAGATCCTATAGAAGACCAACCCTGAATATTCATTGGAAAGACTGATGCTGAAGCTGTAGCTCCAATACTTTGGCCACCTGATGCAAGGGAGTGACTCATTGGAAAAGACCCTGATGCTGGGAAAGATTGAGGGCAGGAGGAGAAGGAGGCATTGACAGAGGATGAGATGGTTAGTTAGAATCACCAGCTCAACAGACATGAATTTGAGCAAACTCCAGGAGATGATGGGGGTCAGAGGAAGATGGCATGCAGTGGTCCACAGCATTGCAGAGAGTTTGACAACAATGTAGTGACTGAACAACAAGGGAATTAAGCTCCAACATGCTGACAGACAGCTAAGCCCATGCTCAGCAATGAAAGATTCCTCCTGATGCAGTGAAGATCCCGTGTGCCTCAATTAAGACCCAGTGCTGCCAAAATAAATTTTAAAAAATGATCGAAGAGGATAAATTAGGTAATCTCAAAGATGTTTTGCTGTTCTAAACTTGTTACTCTCCTCAGACTTCCCTGGTTGTTTAGTGGTTAGGATTCTGAAATCGCTCAAGCTGTGCTACAGGGCAAAAAAAAAAAAAAAAAAAAAGTTGTTACTCTCCAGTTAAGACCAATAAATCCTAACATTCTAAGGTAAGAGGCTAGATAAGATTCTCCTATAGAAATCCTCTCTTAAAAAGGCATTAGGCATCTTTTGTTGTTGTTAGGTCTCTCAGTCTTGTCTGACTCTTTGCAGCCCCAAGGACTGCAGCATGTCAGGCTTCCCTGTCCTTCACCATCTCCCAGAGTTTGCTCAAACTCATGTCAATTGAATCGGTGATGCCATCCAACCATCTTGTCCTCTGTCGTCTCCTTCTCCTCTTGCCTTCAATCTTTCCCAGCATCAGGGTCTTTTCCAATGAGTTGGCTCTTATCAGGACGCCAAAGTGTTGGAGCTTCAGCTTCAGCATCAGTTTAGTTCTATTCAGTCACTCAGTTCTGTCCGACTCTTTGCAGCACACCAGGCTTCCCTGTCCATCACCAACTCCCAGAGCTTGCTCAAATTCATGTCCATCAAGTCGGTGATGCCATCTGACCATCTCATCCTCTGTCGTCCCCTTCTTTTCCTGCCTTCAATATTTCCTACCATCAGGGTCTTTCCCAGTGAGTCAGTTCTTCCCATCAGGTGGCCAAATTATTGGAGCTTCAGCTTCAGCATTAGTCCTTTCAATGTATATTCAGGACTGATTTCCTTTAGGATTGACTGGTTTGACCTCCTTGCAGTCCAAGGGACTCTTTAGAGTCTCCAACACCACAGTTCAAAAGCATCAATTCTTTGGTGCTCAGCTTTCTTTATGGTCCAGCTCTCACATCCATACAGGACTACTAGAAAAACCATAGCTTTGACTATAAGGACTTCTGTCAGCAAAGTGGTCTCTGCTTTTAAATATGCTGTCTAGGTTGGTCATAGCTTTTCTTCCAAGGAACAAGCATCTTTTAATTTCATGGCTGGAGTCATCATCTGCAGTGATTTTGGAGCTCCCCAAAATAATGTCTGTCACTGTCCATTGTTTCCCCATCTATTTGCCATGAAGTGATGGGACTGGAAGCCATGATCTTCATTTTTTGAATGTTGAGTTTTAAGCCAGCTTTTTCACTCTCTTCTTTCACCTTCATCAAGAGGCTCTTAAGTTCCTCTTTGCTTGCTGCCATAAGGGTGGTGTCATCTGCATATCTGAGGTTATTGATATTTCTCCTAGAAATTTTGACTCCAGCTTGTACTTCATCCAGCCCGGCATTTTGCATGATGTGCTCTGCATAGAACTTAAATACAGCCTTGATGTACTCCTTTCGAAATTAGGAACCAGTCTGTTGTTCCATGTCTTGTTCTCACTGTTGCTTCTTGACCTGCATACAGGTTTCTCAGGATGCAGGTCAGGTGGTCTGCTATTCCCATCTCTTTAAGAATTTTCCACAGTTTGTTGTGATCCACACAGTAAAAGGCTTTAGTGTAGTCAGTGAAGCAGAAGTAGATGTTTTTCTAAAATTCTCTTGCTTTTTCTGATGCTCCACTGGATGTTGGCAATTTCATCTCTGGTTCCTCTGCCTTTTCTAAACTGAGTTTAAACATCAGGAAGTTCTTGATTCACCCACTGTTGAAGCCTAGCCTGAAGGATTTTGAGCATGACCTTGCTAGCATAAGAAATGAGTGCATATAGGCTGGATGCATGAGACAAGTGCTCGGGCCTGGTGCACTGGGAAGACCCAGAGGAATCGGGTGGAGAGGGAGGTGGGAGGGGGGATCAAGATGGGGAATACATGTAAATCCATGGTTGATTCATGTCAATGTATGAAAAAAACCACTACAATATTGTAAAGTAATTAGCCTCCAACTAATAAAAATAAATGAAAAAAAAAAAAAAAAACAAAAAACAAGAAATGAGTGCAATTGTGTGGTAGTTTGAACTTCCTTTGACATTTCCCTTCTTAGGGATTGGAATGAAAACTGACCTTTTCCAGTCCTTGGCTACTGCTGAGTTTTCCAAATTTGCTGCCATATTGAGTATGGTATTTTAACAGCATCATCTTTTAGGATTCGAAATAGCTCAACTGGAATTCCATCACCTCCACTGGCTTTGTTCATAGTAATGCTTCCTCACGCCCCCTTGACAAAACATGGTCTATTGGAGAAGGGGATGGCAAACCACTTCAGCATTCTTGCCTTGAGAACTCCATGAACAGTCGCATTTTGATGTAAGCACAAATGCTGAAAGCATTATGTTTGCTTTCAAAGTTCAGTTAGTGGTCAGCAAAGCTTCACCGAATTTAGGAGAAAAGATAATCTGTTACTACAAAGAATTTCATATCCTGAATATAATCCTGAAAGAATTGGTGATCTCCTAGGGGCCTTTGGATGGAGTTTTTATGTTGTCTTTGCATAAAATCGTTTTGACTCTCACTTGAATACAGCCTTAGCCCAGGTGACTGCAAGTAGCTTGCCATTTGATATGGAGATTTGCATTTCAAACCTAATCAGTATTAAATAATAGCTTGTAAAAGAAGAGTAAGAGGGTCATTGTGTGTGTTTCATTATTGTGTAAACTCAGGAAAACAAGCTGAGAGGCCGAGGGAGCTCACTTGAATTCTAGCAGATAAGAAGGTGGCTTCTGAAAAAGGTCTCTTAATGGGCGAGTGACTCATTTCTTTCCACAGGGAAGGTGATCTTGTGACTGCTAAGCTTTATCAGTTTAGTTCAGTCACTCAGTGGTGTCTAACTCTTTTCAACCCCATGGACTGCACCATTCCAGGCCTCCCAGTCCATCAACAACTCCCAGAGTTTACTCAAACTCATGTCCATTGAGTCAGTGATGCCATCCAACCATCTCATCCTCTGTCATCCCCTTCTCCTCCTGCCTTCAATCTTGCCCGGCATCAGGGTCTTTTCCAAGGAGTCAGTTCTTCGCATCAGGTGGCCAAAGTCTTGGAGTTTCAGCTTCAGCATCAGTCCTTCCAGTGAATATTCAGGACTGATTTCCTTTAGGATGGACTGGTTGGATCTCCTTGCTAGGCTTTATAAGGAAGTAAAAACAAAATGTGGAGAGAATCATTATATTATTTCCAATATAGACTCTATACTTTACACTTAAGGTGAAAGCACTTCTTCAATTTTTAGCTTTCACTTCTCTATTACTAGATGGTTACTTTTCAGGATTTTTAATAGTTCAAAGTAATTAATTCAATTCAGGCTTGATTGTAACTCTAATCTGGTGGGTTTTTTTTAATCCTAGCACATTAGAATAATCAAGGGAAAAGAAAAATATTCATGCTATTTTCCCACCCTAGAGAGTTAATATAATTAACTCTTGATCATTAGCTTGGTCATTACCATTTTTTGATAGTTCCCATGTCATTCTCCTGAGCTGAAGCTTGGGAACCACTATTCTAATTTATGTTCTGAACATACCTTTCTTCTGAAAAATAAAGACCTCATTGACCTTCCCAATGTCTATGCTGTGGTCTCAATTTTTGATTGCACACATCTATTAGTAAAAAAAGAAAAAAAATTAAAACACACTCAAAGTACCTGTGTGTATATATACTACTTTATTAATATATTATCTTTATCACAAAACAGAAAAGCGGACATTTATGAAAGTATGTTTGTCTCAGTTACTCAGTCTAGTCCAACCCTTTGCTGTCTCATGGACTGTAGGTTGCCAGGCTCCTCTGTCCATGGGATTTCCCAGGCAAGAGTATTGGAGTGGGGTACCGTTTCCTACTCCTGACCCAGGGATTGAACCCCCATCTCTTGGCTCTCCTGCACTGGCAGGCGGATTCTTTACCACTAGTGCCACTTGGGAAGCCCTTATGAAATTATGAATAATAATAATAAATATTTCTTCCTCTACTCCTCTCAGCCACCCAATTTTGGAAACCATTGTTCCACAGGATAAAGTCCGAATTCCTTATCATGGAATTAAAGGTTTTCTCCAAACAGAATTTTCTCTCTCTTTTATCATTGTTGTATACCAGTGGCTCCCCAACCTTTTTGACACCACGGACCTGATTTGTGGGAGACAATTTTTCCTTGGGCCCTGGAGGGAGGGTAGTTTCAGGATGATTCAAGCACATTACATTTATTGTGTGCTTCATTTCTATTGTTGTTACGTTATGATATATTGTGAAATAATTATACAGCTCACCATAATGCAGAATATCATGAAATAATTATACAGCTCACCATAATGCAGAATCAGCTCATCAGGCATTAGATTCTCATAAGGAACATGCAGCCTGGATCCCTTGCCTGTGCAGTTCACAGTAGAGTTTGTGCTCCAATGACAATCTAACGCCACCACTGATCTGACAGGACGTGGAGCTCAGGCAGTAATGCAAGTGATGGGGAGCAGCTGTAAATACAGATGAAGCTTCGCTT
Organism: Dama dama; assembly: GCF_033118175.1. NCBI lineage: Eukaryota > Metazoa > Chordata > Mammalia > Artiodactyla > Cervidae > Dama > Dama dama. The sequence continues at coordinate 24,943,149 of NC_083711.1, forward strand.
GCTCACCTGCTACTCACCTCCTGCTGTGTGGTCCAGTTTCTAACAGGCCACAGACCTGTACCAGTCCATGGCCCCCAGGGGTTGGCCATCCCTGATACGTACCATACTGTCTTAGTTTATTAACTGATTGATATATTTCCAACTGTCTTAGGTCTACTTTCCTGGGAAATAGATCCTGAGATGGAGATGTGCGTGAAGAATGTTTATTGGGAAGTGAAGGAAGTAGGATTGGGCAGAAAATGGAGAAGATGTAGCCACAACAAAGAGTTCTGGATCTAGGTTGCCCCTCAGGATCACCCCACCTTGAGGCAAGGGGGTTAGGCTTCACATTCCCACCCTCTCTCCAACATTAAGTGGTTATCTGTGTGGGCTGCCCAGGGAAACGTGGTTCCTTTTGAGAGCAAATCCCAGACAGCCGTCACCCACTCCCCTTCCACCTGTTGGGGGGAATGAATGCCTCCAGCCTAGAGGGGATCTGGCATGCTCACTATAGCATTGTTCCTTACTTACCCTGGAATATTTTACCCTCAATCTCTGCACATAGAAACATTATTTCCTGGAGGCTCAACTCAAAATGCTACCGCTTCCTTGAAGTTTCTTTATCCTGATCCAGGATCCAGGAAGATCCCACATGTTGCAGAGTAACTAAGCCCATACATGAATGTGTGCTCAGTCGTGTCCAACTCTTTGTGACCCCATGACTGTAGCCCACCAGGCTCCTCTCTCCATGGGATTTTTCTGGCAAGAATACTGGAGAGAGTTGCCATTTCCTTCTTCAGGGGATCTTCCAGACCCAGGAATCAAACCCACATTTCTTGTGTCTCCTACAATGGCAGGTGGATTCTTTACCGCTGCACCACCTGGGAAACCACTGAGTCCTGGGTTTTAGGGACCTTACGTGGTTGAGTTACTTTTCTAGTGCCACTAGTTATTGAGACCTCTACAAGCATCTGTATCGGATGCTTGTAAGGATTAACTGAAAAACTCACCCAGCTGGTGGTACTGTGACATTTTCTTTCTAGCTTTTGCTTTCTCACCTCCAGATTTCTGTAGCTTACTTAAATGATTTAAATGACAAAATAATTTGGATGCTGTAATGATTTTTCATGTTAGTTTAGTCAGTTAAAAATCCTACTGTGTATTCTAAGGTAATGTTTCTACTTTTATGAAAAATTGATTTTTTTTCAGCTTTATAAAAATCTGATATTAACAGAGTAATGTATTTATGTACAACAATTTTATGGTGGTATAAGTTACACAACAATGAATTTTTGAAGTAATATTAGGAAAATAAACTTGTCATATATGTACACACATGCACATATAGGCATTGATTTTTTAAAAATTATTGGTTCATGAAATTTTAAAATGTGTGGATAATATATACTCTATATATTATCTAATACATATATCAGATATATATATTGCTTATATATATATAAAAACAGGTAATATATAGGCTAATATTATATATGTTCATTAACTTCTTTTATAAAGATCAATTATTTGTTGAGTACCTACAGCAACTATAATATAGAAAACTTCTAGATTTATGCTTTTAGAGAAGCAAAGATAGATGAAATGAGATCCCTACTGTGATGGAACTTAACATTGTTTAACTGATGAAAAAGTAAACAAAAGTATTTTAGATAACATTAAAAATGTTTATTTTTTGGCTGTAACAGGTCTTAGTTGTGGCACGAGGGATTTAGTTCCCTGACCAGAGATCAAACCCGTGCCCCCTGCACTGGGAGTGCAGAGTCTTAGCCACTTGACCACCAAGGAAATCCCAGATTTCTTTTTTTAAAAGACATCTGTAGGAAATAGTTTAGCTCATTTATGTAATTGTTACTGTCATTTCTGAACATAGCATAGAATTTCACAGGCCAGGCTGGTCTGATGATGTTCTTTCAAAGGATGGATAGGATTGTTTTTTATTTACATTTTTAAAATTTATTTATTTTTAAACTGATTAATTTATTTTTGGCTGCACTGTGTCTTTGTAGCTGCAAGTGGGAAACTGGAGCAAGCCCAGCACAGCAAGGAAGACACAGCGCAGTCAAAAATTAACTAATTAATTAAGAAATAATTAAATAAAAAATAATCCTGCTCTCTAGTTGAGGTGCTCAAGCTTCTCACTGCAGTGACTTCTTTTGTTGCAGAGCACAGGCTTTAGGGTGTGAGGGCTTAGTTGCCCCAAGGCATGTGGGATTTTCCAGGAGCAGAGATTGAACCTGTATCCCCTGCATTGGCAGGCGGATTCTTTTTTTTTTTTTTTTTTTCCATTTATTTTTATTAGTTGGAGGCTAATTACTTTACAGTATTGTAGTGGTTTTTGTCATACATTGAAATGAATCAGCCATAGAGTTACACGTATTCCCCATCCCGATCCCCCCTCCCACCTCCCTCTCCACCCGATTCCTCTGGGTCTTCCCAGTGCACCAGACCCGAGCACCTGTCCCATGTATCCAGCCTGGGCTGGTGATTTGTTTGTTGTTGGCAGGCGGATTCTTAACCACTGGACCACCAGGGAGGTCCCAGGTAGGATTTAGAAAGTCTGTAAACTCCCTGATTAGTGCAGACCTGATATGGTATAACTTTATACCTCACATGCTGCTTGGTATATACTTAGACGCTCAGTTTAAAAAAAAAGTAACACACACATATGATTTAAATAAATGCTGAGTGTATAAATTGGATAGCTGGAGATGAATGGGAAAGGAAGGATTCCAGGCTGATGGTAGAGTTGGAAGGAAACCGCAGAGGTGACAGAGTTCAAGTCACATGGGGACATCAGAATGAAATATTTGGTGGAAGTGGAGCATTCTGACGGGAGCAGAATGGGCCAGAGTTTCAGCAACAGAAGGGAGGGTGGGGAGAGTTTGGTAGACTGTCAGTAATACATGGGCTTCCCTGGAGGCTCAGACAGTAAAGAATCTGCCCACAATGCAGGAGATCTGGGTTTGATCCCTGGATCAGGAAGATCCCTCCGAGAAGGGAATGGCTACCCACTCCAGTATTTTTGCCTGGCGGGCTCCTCTGTCCATGGGGTCACAAAGATTCTCCCTGTGTGAAGTAAGAGACTTCGTAGTGCTAAGGAAACACAGATCTGAGCAAGCTGGCTTTCAAGACGCAGGATTTATTTTCTTAAGTCTGAGTTCCTTAGTCGGACTTACATTCTTCAGTTTCTCAAGTCTCTTTTATTCCTTAATCTCCTTGTTTTCCTGTCCCTCTGACATTCCCACGTGGTCACTATGCACGCTTGCAAATCCCCCCAGCTGGAGTTAATCTTCCCATATTCTCAAGGCTCTTCACCTAATCCATGGTTATAGCCCTTGTTAGTTTGCCTTTGGAGGAAAGTGTCTCAGGCACCAGACTCCACGTGTGTGGAGAGCACAGATCACATCAGGTTCACCTTTGTACCCACCTCCTTCCAGCAGTCAGTACAGACGAGTATTGAATGGAGATTATTTGAAAGAGCGATTTCTTATTATAAGCTAGTGAAAATGCTGAATGCCATTTCCTGTTGTAAACTGACATTAATACATATTACAAGTAGGCCCAACATAAAAAGGTGCTTGATGAATGGTAAAAGGCAATGAATGTCATATAAATTTCTCTGTTTAAAGAATTATTTCTACCTGAAAAAACACCTACAGGGTGTTTTTAATCCAACCAATGAAAGTAGATATGTCAGGTCTTAGAAATGTTTGACAGGGGTAAAAAAAAGAATTATAACAAAGACCAGTTACATTAGGAGAAACCTTCTGTTACTGAAAGAACATTTTTACAAATAGTAATAAATAGAGGTCTCGCCACTAGATTTTATGACCTTTATGGGTTGGTTGTATTAAAGAGAAGCAACATTGTAAATTGACTGTAATTTAATTTAAGAAGTATTTTTTTATAGTGATAAAAAATTAGAAGGAATGGGCATGATAATCAAACTTGACTTCCTGTTGTAGGAAGGTCGTGTTGTCAGCTGTTTGGGATTCAGGGCTGGACTTTATTCCACTGTTTGATAAACGCTATCAACACTTTACAAGACAGAAACTTTCTATGAAACCAGTATTTTTATTGCTGAGTTCATAGTTGGTTTCGAACATCTGACTGATTTGTACTTACACTGATTACTAAGTGTACTTTCATGTCAGGGATAGAGAGAGTCACCAGAATGGAGGCCAAGAAAAACATAAACCTGGGCTATTCATTAATGAATAACCGTCAGGAACTATTCATGAATAACACAATGAACAATAATCTACTTGTTTGGAAAAATGTTTGTTGCTCATTCCCAGAAGACCCAGGCTGAGTGACTATGTCATTCATACTTTTTCAATTCCCTTTGGTAAATATGCAACTGCAGGGCCTGCCCCCTGCTGAGCTCCAGGGAAGAGACTGCAAACAGTATCCTCTAAGTAGATTATTGTCCCAGAGTTGGGGAAGGGCTTCCCTGGTAGCTCAGAAGATAAAGAATCTGCCTGCATTGTGGGAGACCTGGGTTTGATCCCTGGGTCTGGAAGGAAATGACAACCCACTCCAACATTCTTGCCTGGGACAGTCCCATGGACGGAAGAGCCTGGCTGGCTACAGTCCACAGGGTCACAAAGCATCAGACACAGCTGAGCTACTAACAGTCAGCAGAGTTGGGGAACATGGCGGCCCTGCCCACCATAGAAAGTGTTCTGTAGTGATTCCTAATCGAAAGAAGTACTTAGTCTAAAGACTTCCCTGGTGGTCCAGTGGCTAAGACTTTGTGCTCCCAATGCAGGGGGCTTGGGTTGGATCACTGGTCGGGGAACTAGATTCCACATGCCTCACATGCATGCCGCAACAAGGATCTGGCATGCCACAGAGAAGGTCCCATGTGTTGCAGCTGATAATGGGAGCAGCCAACAAATGAATAAATAATAAAAAAGAAAACAAAGCCCATCCCCCACCAAAGGTATAATGTTAGTCTAAACACTGTGACCCTCAAGTTAACGTGAATGTCCAGTTAGCCATCCCAGACACTTAGGGAAATGTGTCTCCCCAGGAAAGTGAGTTAAAAAAAATTAATTCCTCATAAAACCACTTTTGAATATGTTTTGAATATGTTTCCCAATGGAAATACCAGGAACAAGTTCAAAATCAATATGACGTTTAGAAAATTATTTCTGACTATGGCACTCCCCTTTGCACACTGCCCTCCTCACTCTGTCATCCCTGGGGTGCGGAGCTGTGCTTTTGTTTAAGAGGCATTAGTGAGTCATAATAGCTATTTTTAATACACAGACATGTGAGAGAGCTGTTTGGTAGAGGATTTGCTTGCCAGAAATTGGATTTGTGAAAGTCCAGGCTTCCAGCCAGATTCTGGGGTGAGTTAGAAATGTGGACTAGACAGAAAAGCTTGTAGGCTTTTTAGACTAGAAGAGAGAGACTACAGATGGAAAATTAGGGCGTAATTTGAGTAGTAATTTAGAATAGGTGTTGATTTAGGAAGATCTAAAAGATGTAGAATTAATGGAAAGGTTAATGATGGGCCTCTTGAAATAAAGGAATGATAACAGTTTATGGAATACCTGTAGTTCCTAATCATTACGTATTTTAGCACGTAGGTGCTAAAACGTGGTAGCTAAAAATAAATAGCAGCACATTTTAAAAATAGTAGATTTCTTCCCTTCTTTGAATTTCTAACCTTATTTCATGAACATGAACCGAATTTTAATGTACTAATTTTTATACTAAGCAAAGCAGAGAGACCATGAATTTTTCAATTTATGGGTAAAGAAGTACTTATTGAGACTGGAGAATTATTATTTGTGTGCTTATTTAATGTATTTATTTGTCTCTTGTGTGCCATGTTCCACAGATAATTTAGGCAGAGATGATACATAATTTAGGATAATACCACACCGATGTAAAATTCCCTCACCCTCCCACATAAGGTAACTAGAACCCATTTGGGAAACTAGGGTAACCCTGCAAGTCTCTTTGCATATAAATAGATGTTATAAGACTCATGCATTAAGTCAGTCAGTACTTTTCAGCCAAAAAAACCACTCAGGCCCTCACTCATTATTTATTTACTTAATTTTAGACATAATTATATAATGCACTTGGTTATCTGGGTTTATGTAGACCACAGGGGGCTGGAGCCGTTGGACGCTGCACATTTCCTTGGCATTAGCGATTATACAAAGGGTCTTCACATCCATTATTAGCTGCTTGAGGCAGACACAGCAATAACATCAAGAAGTGGTAGTGGACTGCCCGACAGCCCCAAGAAGACAGAACAATTCTAAGCAGTCGGCACATCAACCACAAGAATACACTAGTCCACTGCCATGACTGGGGGAGCGGTGGCGGGGAAGGCATGCATCACCCTCCCCAGGAGGCATCATCCCCATAGTCCAGACTCAGAACCCCAGGTGAACACAGAGGTCATCCTAGCCAGCCTCCCAGTCAGCACACGGCTCACCTTTGTAGTTTTCCTCTCTGATCGTTAGACAGCTGCTGTCAGGGTTGCCACTGATGAGATTCTCTCAGTCGACAGGGACTATGATGATGAATAATTTTATGTGTCAGCTTGGCTGGGCTACGGTGCCCAGCTATGTCGTCAAACATAATTTTGGATGTTTCTGTCAGAGTGTTTGTGGATAAATTAACATTTAAACTGGTGGACTCTTGAGTAAAGCAGATTGCCTTCCATGATTTGGGAGAGAGCTTCATCTAATCAGTTGAAGGCCTGACTAGAAGAAAAGACTGACCTCCCCTGAGAAAGAGGGGATTCCACAGGGGACAGCTTTGCAGTGTGAACTACATCACTGACTCCTTTCTGAGCCTCTAGCCTGCTGTCCTACCCTGCAGATTTTGGTCTTGCCTGCCTCCATAATCATGTGAACCCATTGTTAAAATAAATCATTTTATGCCTATCTATCTATCTCATATTGGTTTTGTTTCTTTGGAGAATCTTGAGTGCAAAATTCCTTTTGAAATTATGACATAATACATTGTGTAGCTCTGATTGTGTCATTACTTTGTTAAAATTCTTGGTGGGAAATGCTCTTTGTAGCATTGTTTATAATTGCAATAATTAACCTAAATATACATCAATAGTGAATTGGATAAGTGAATTGATATAAGAGGACATATTCCACACACTAATATACTGTGACTCTGTAGAAAATTACTGAGATAGAGCTACATCCATGTGTAGTGACATAAACATATGTTTAAGATATATTGTAAGTGAAAAATTATAAATTGCAGTGAATTACCTATGGTTCCATTGATATGGAAATTATTATATATGGTATAGTCCTATAGGAAAATGGTAAATTAAAAAAGTGAACGCTGCTAACACTTACTGAGGGCTTCCTATGTGCATGCTTCCTGTGTTCAAGGAGCTTCCCATGTATTAATTCTTGTCATTCATTTGATTCAACAAATATTTATTACATGCTGTGTTAGGTGAGAGGCGTTTAACAATAAATGAGATCAGTTAAGGTGATCAATCCTTAACCTGGGGTGATTTTGCCCCCCAGGGGACATTTAGCCATGTCTGGAAACATTTTTTTGTTCTTGTTGTCACAAGAGCGTATGTATAGGGGGGTTGCTGCTGATATCCAGTGAATGGAAGTCAGTGATGCTGCTCATATACTACAGTGCATGAGACCACTCCCACAGCAAAGAATTATTCAATGAGTAATTCTAGAATGTCAATAGTGCAAGAGGCTGAGAAATCTTGAATTAGACAAATCCCCTGCCTTCATGGATTTGGCAATAATTTATTTAATTCTCTGGAGAAGGAAATGGCAACCCACTCCAGTACCCTTGCCTGGAAAATCCCATGGATGGAGGAGCCTGGTAGGCTACAGTCCATGGGGTCTCCAAGAGTTGGACATGACTGAGTGACTTCACTTCACTATTTAATTCTCACAACACCTGGATGAGGAAGGTACTATTATTATTATCTGTTATTATAGAGGAGGAACCTGAGCCACAAAATGGTTAAGATACAAGCTAAATTGTTCATGGGTGTGTCTGGGAATTGAGTTTGCTGGTGAACTTTCACTTTGTACATGCTATATCTTTGTATTTTTAATAGTAAACTTGTTTTATTTTTAAAATTATTTTTATAATTAAAATTTGAGTTCAAGGGGATTTTTAAATGATTTAAAAGGGACTTTTAGGGACTTCCCTGGTGGTCCAGTGATTAGGGCTCCACACTTCCACTGAAGGTATTATGGGTTCGATCCCTGGTCAGGGAACTAAGATCCCTGACCAGGGATCTTGTGTGGCATGACTTGTTTGGCAAAAAAAGAAAAAAAAAGGATTTTTAAATCACTCCCAATTGTTTGTTTAAAATAATCTAGGATCCTTAACTTCACTTTCTGGGTCCTCCGTGATCTGCTTGCATCAACTGTTCCAACTCACTTACTTGTCACCTCACACACTCCACATTCAAGCTGCGATAGGCTGATGTCTCTTTTGGCAGGTCTGTATATTGGGCTTCCCCAGTGGCTCAGAGGTAAAGAATCTGCCTTCCATGCAGGATACAAGGAGATGAAGGTTCGAGCCGTGGGTGGGGAAGATCCCCTGGAGGAGGAAATGGCAACCCACTCTAGTATTCTTGCCTGGAGAATCCCATGGACAGAGGAGCCTGGCAGGTAGGTTTGAGAAGAGTCTGACACCACTGAGCATGCACATACATTGACTTGCTCATCTTGATATTACCTGTGAAACTAAATTGTATTTTGCACATAAATTGTGAACCAAAGTGAACTGCAAAGGTGAATTTCTTTCATATTGAATCAAAATCTGCTTCCCCAGAACTTCCTGGTTCTCTGCCCTTGGTATTTATGATTTATATCTAAGACATATTCACAGCACAACACAACTGACATTTAAATATTTACCTTCTCTGAGTTTTCTCTGTAAGTAAAGCCTCTCTGATTCTTTCAGTCATTTCCCTGACTGGACCTTATTTCAAGACCATTTACCATCCTAGCTGCTCTAGAATGTTCTCAGTTCAGTTCAGTTCAGTCGTACAGTTATGTTCAACTCTTTGCAACCCCATGGACTGCAGCACGCCAGGCTTCCCTGTCCATCACCAACTCCCGGAGTTTACTCAAACTCATGTCCATTGAGTCGATTATGCCACCCAACCATCTCATCCTCTGTTGTCCCCTTCTCCTCCTGCCTTCAATCTTTCCCAGCATCAGGGTCTTTTCCAGTGAGTCAGTTCTTCCCATTAGGTGGCCAAGTTATTGGAGTTTCAACTTCAGCATCAGTCCTTCCAGTAAATATTCAGGACTGATATCCTTTAGGATTGACTGGATGGATCTCCTTGCAGTCCAAGAGACTCTCAAGAGTCTTCTCCAACATCACAGTTCAGAAACATCAGTTCTTCAGTGCTTAGCTTTCTTTATGGCCCAATTCTCACATCCATACATGACCACTGGAAAAACCATAGCTTTGACTTGACAGACCTTTTTCGGCAAAGTAATGTCTCTGCTTTTTAACATGCTGTCTAGATTAGTCATAACTTCTTCCAAGGAGCAAGTGTCTTTTAATTTCATGGCTGCAGTCATGATCTGCAGTGATTTTGGAGCCCCCTGAAATAAAGTCTGTCACTATTTCCATTGTTTCCCCATCTATTTGCCGTGAAGTGATGGGACCAGATGCTATGATCTTAGTTTTCTGAATGTTGCGTTTTAAGCCAACTTTTTCACTCTCCTCTTTCACTTTCATCAGGAGGCTCTTTAGTTCTTCACTTTCAGCCATAAGGGTGGTCTCATCTGCATATCTGAGGTTATTGATATTTCTCCCAGAAATCTTGATTCCAGCTTGTGCTTCATCCAGTTCAGCATTTCACATGATGTACTCTGCATATAAGTTAAATAAGCAGGGTGACAATATACAGCCTTGATGTACTCCTTTCCCGACTTGGAACCAGTCTATTGTTCCATATCCAATTCTAACTGTTGCTTCTTGACCTGCATACAGATTTCTCAGGAGGCAGGTCAGGTGGTCTGATATTCCCATCTCTTGAAGAATTTTCCACAGTTTGTTGTGATCCACACAGTCAAAGGCTTTAGTTTAGTCAGTACAGCAGAAGTATATGTTTTTCTAGAACTCTCTTCAGGACTGAGTAACAGACTCTTGGAGGGCACAAACAAAACCTTGTGTGCACCAGGACCCAGGAGAATGGAGCAGTGACCCCACAGGAGACTGACCCAGACTTGCTGTGAGTGAACAGGAGTCTCCAGCAGAGGCGTGGGTCGGCGGTGGCTGCTGCAGGGTCTGGGGCACTGAGTGCAGCAGTGCGTGCATGGGACCTTTTGAGGAAGGTCGCCATTATCTTCATTACCCTCACCATAGTTTGGCCTCAGGTCAAACAACAGGGAGGGAACACAGCGCTGCCCATTAACAGAAAATTGGATTAAAGATTTACTGAGCATGGCCCCGCCCATCAGAACAAGACCCAGTTTCCCCCTCAGTCAGTTTCTCCCCTCAGGAAGCTTCCATAAGCCTCTTATCCTTATCCATTAGAGAGGGCAGACAAAATGAAAACCACAATCGCAGAAAACTAACCAAACTGATCACATGGACCACAGCCTTGTCTAGAATGTTCTACTTTACTGATATCCACCCTAAAGTGGTACATCAGAGTTCAAGGGTGAAATGAGTAGTTAGAAAGCAAACAATCTCTTATTGCTTTTTTTTTCTGAACTTTTTGTTTATTGAACTCACTTACTTGGTGGTTGTGTCACACACCATTGAGTCATAGCTCACCATGATAATAAGAGGTGTTTGTCATGGGTTGAATCATCAATAAAGCATTAAATCATACTCAGCATACTCTGCCGAAGAAGGCAGGGAAATATTTAATGCAATTTATATTTTTATATGGGCTTCCCAGATGGCACTAGAGGTAAAGAATGCACCTGCCAATTGCAGGAGACACAAGAGATGTGGATTCGATCCGTAGGTTGGGGCAGAAGGGCATGGCAACCCACTCCAGGATTCTTGCCTGAAGAATCCCATGGACAGAGGAACCTGGCAGGCTATCATCCATAGGGTCTCAAAGAGTCGGACACAACTGAAGCGACTTAGCATGCACATGCACCATGTATCTTTAGGCACAAAATTCAATTTGAAATGAAAAATGGTAATTTATGTGTATGTATAAGGAAATCAACCCTGAATATTCACTGGAAAGACTTATGCTGAAGCTGAAGCTCCAATACTTTGGCCACCTGATGAGAAGAGCCGATTCATTGGAAAAGACCCTAATGCTGGGAAAGAGTGAAGGCAGAAGGAGAAGGGGGCGACAGAAGATGAGATGGTTGGATGACCTCACTAATTCAATGGATATGAATTTGAGCAAGCTCTGGGAGACTGTGAAGGACAGGGAAGCCTGGCATGCTGCAGTTCATGGAGTCCAAAGAGTTGGACACGACTAAGCGACTGAACAACAACAATATGTAGACAAGCAGGAATCTAAGGCAAATATTCCAAAAGCATGTCACAAAATTGTGTTACTTGCTATATGATGATGATCATAAACTGAAGTAGGATGCCTGCACATTGAAAGATTAATCTGTGTGTTGAAATTTGAGAACTAGTATAAAATGACTGCTATGTGAAAATAGAAGTCAAAGCAGTTTTTATCCTGAGCAAGACTATATTTCTTTAAGTCTTGGAGACTGACTTAAAGTTGGCTTTTAATTTCTAAAAGCCATCTGAAAATAGAGTTGATTTGGAGGGAGGGTAAAGAGATTAAAGCTCTTGATGGGAAAACAAAGCCACAATAGCAAAATTTCTTTTGTCTCTTGCTCCTCTACCAATAAATAGTAATTGACCTTTCTCACTGTCATCCCCAATTTAATGTTTAAATAGTCTAAACATGCAAGACACACCTGAAAAAAACTTTGACTTTTTGCTCCAGTGTAATTTCCATTCTCACTTCCTGTGAACCTGGGAGTTCTCTTTTCTGTTTCCTTTCTCGGGGATAAGACGTAAAGTGAGCTTTCAATACATGCTCATGACCAGTGTAAGATTTATAGAGAGAAGAAATTATAAGTAAATAAGGTTGCTAGATAGTCCAGCTTTGCCTCATTTAGAAATAAATCTCAAATGTTTGCTAGTTCTCCTCATTCAGGCAGCTTGTTTCCTGCATGGATTCCTCCTTGACCTGGCAATTGTTTCCCTTTTTCCTGTTACTTCTCTCTATGCCTATTTTGAAGTGCTACCACACAGAGCTTGTGGTTGCTTTACTTTCAGTCCAGTTGGTCTTACCAAGAGTGGTCATCTTAAGCAGTTTCTTACAAATTTGTTGACTTTTTTTTTTTTTTTAATGAATGCTAGATTTTGTTCATTGATATCTCCCGTACCATTGACTTTCTAATCACTCCTCCTGTAATGAATCACACAGTTTCAGTAGGCTGTACAAATTTATCTCCTCAACGTTTACAGAAATAATTTGTTCGTAATAAAGTATGATGTGATGAAATGAGAACCACATGTTATATTAAGAAACCTTGATTATTCTTAATGTGTCCCCTGTCCCCCACCCAAGTGACTTTACCTCCCATGTTTGCATCATCAGCAAAATGACGAAATAGGATGACATCAGTTGTTTTCAACTCTGGGTACATATTAGAAGCATCTGGGGAACTTGAAAAATGCTCCTTGGATATACCCGATAAGCTAAATCAGATTACACTTCAGGTGAGACCTAGGCATTGGTATTAATACTATATTAAATGCTCAACCAGCTTTAGAAGTCACTGGATAACTGATTTTCATGGGTCTTTCCAACTTTATGATTCCCTTATTCTTATACTTACTGACTTGGACTCCTTCTCTTACCTAATCTTTATAGGTGGTAAAGGAAGAGGGCTTTCTTGATTGGATTAGTTAATGGCTACAGATGTGAGCTATGCAGTCTTTATGTGACATTTTAACCATCCTGAATAGAGAAAAATAATTACAGTACAGAGAAGAGTTTATGTCCCAACTGTCTTAAGGTTTTCTTTTTTTTATTTATTTGGCTGCACTGGATCCTAGTTGAGGGACACAGTATCTTCACTGCAGCGTGTGGGATCTAGCTCCCCAGCCAGGAATCAAACCCAAGCTCTCTGCATTGGGAGCGTGGATTTTAGCTACCGGACCACCAGGGAAGTCTCTGGTGGTTAATTTCTGGTTCCATAATTTTAAAAAATGTCTCTTATGTGCCAAATGTGCAGTTAAGGTGCCTTCCACAATGTCTTTACTGAGGGAGATTTTTCAAGAAGCCATTCATAGAGGTAGGTATGAGCTGCAGTGGTGCCAAGAGAAGGCCCACCCATCCCAAACTGGAGCACAGAGAGATTTTCCTACGGTCCTGTGCCTGAAAGGGGAAAGGAGTACGTCAAGGCTGCTTATTGTCAGCCTGCTTATTTAACTTATATGCAGAGTACATCATGAGAAACACTGGGCTGGAGGAAGCACAAGCTGGAATCAAGATTGCTGGAAGAAATATCAATAACCTCAGATATGCAGATGACACCACGCTTATGGCAGAAAGTGAAAAAGAACTAAAGAGCCTCTTGATGAAAGTGAAAGAAGAGAGTGAAAAAGTTGGCTTAAAGCTCAACATTCAGAAAACTAAGATCATGGCATCTGGGAAATAGATGGGGAAATAGATGGAAAAACAGATGGGGAAACAGTGAGAAACTTTATTTTTCTGGGCTCCAAAATCACTGCAGATGGTGATTGCAGCCATGAAATTAAAAGACGCTTACTCCTTGGCAGGAAAGTTATGACCAACCTAGACAGCATATTGAAAAGCAGAGACATTACTTTGCCAACAAAGGTCCGTCTAATCAAGGCTATGGTTTTTCCAGTGGTCATGTATAGATGTGAGAGTTGGACTCTAAAGAAAGTTGAGCACTGAAGAATTGATGCTTTTGAACTGTGGTGTTGCAGAAGACTCTTGAGAGTCCCTTGGACTGCAAGGAGATCCAACCAGTCCATCCTAAAGGAGATCAGTCCTGGGAGTTCATTGGAAGGACTGATGTTGAGCTGAAACTCCAATATGGCCACCTGATGTGAAGAGCTGACTCATTTGAAAAGACCCTCATGCTGGGAAAGATTGAGGGTAGGAGGAGAAGGGGACGACAGAGGATGAGATGGTTGGATGGCATCACCGACTCAATGGACATGAGTTTGAGTGAACTCCGGGAGTTGGTGATAGACAGGGAGGCCTGATGTGCTGTGGTTCATGGGGTCGCAAAGAGTCAGACATGACTGAGCGACTGAACTGAACTGTGCCTGAAACTGTGACTACAGGTATCTAGAGGAAAAGGAGGTGGACGTTGGGAGGCAGGATGACAGAGAAGCTGTGATGTCCTCTGAGAAGTACAAGGAGTTCAATGTGCTGTGGGCACTTTGGCATGATAAGGGTAGAGAGGTAATGGGGGAGCATACTGTGAAGGCTGAATTTGATATTTATCCATGTATTATTTCTCCTCACTTTCCTAGAGTTGAATGCAATCACTCAACTTCTCTCCACCACTATGATACTAATGAGATGTTTTCAGAAATTCTCATCATTCTATTTAAAAAAACAGAAACAATAGTAAATTCTATAAGTAAGAAAATAATTCAAAACATGCTTAAAGCAAATTCCTGGTTTGACTATACTCTTACTCATTGTATTAGATGGAGAAGGCAATGGCAACCCACTCCAGTGTTCTTGCCTGGAGAATCCCAGGGCTGGAGAAGCCTGGTGGGCTGCCATCTATGGGGTCACACAGAGTGGGACATGACTGAAGTGACTTAGCAGCAGCAGCAACAGAAGCATTGTGTTAGATTTTTAAATTCATTCTTCTTTGGCCTAATAACAGTATTGTCCAGAGTTTATCTCCTTATCTTAAATCATAATTCCTTAATTCTTGTTCTAGTGACTGTTTGGCTAAATTATAGTTTTTCTTCACCAAAATCTTTCTTGTAAGTAGAATCAGGGTGCTTTCCTATACATATATATATTTCAGCCTAGGCTAAATAACCCTTAATCAGGTACACCTGACACTACCACACCATTGTAAATTCACTTTACTCCAATTAAAAAAAAGAAAAAACCCTTAGAATGCCTTCGCCATCATCCTGTAATTTATCTCCCGCTTTTCCTATCCTCTTTTTTGTAGGAAAGTATACCTTCTATGAACTTTTCCATCACCACTCATTAAGCTCATATTGATTTCTGCCTCCCCTAAATTTGTGCTACTTGAATTATGTTTAATTTTTAAATCAAAGTACCCAACTTATTTTGTATCATTTAGATTTTTATTAATTTTGACTACTTAAGTAAAGTTGCTCAGTTGTGTCCGACTTTTTGCGACCCCATGGACTATAGCCTACCAGGCTCCTCTGTCCATGGGATTTTCTAGGCAAGAGTACTGGAGTGGGTTGCCATTTCCTACTTAAATGATAGTAATATAAAGAGTGATTAGGATATTGGCCGACATTAGCCAAGAGAATCTTAAAAATTAGAGAAATAGAAATTTCTATCACTAGCTGTTACAATGTATCAAAATGCTCTGTGAATAAACTTATACTGGTATTAAAAATGGCATAGGTCAGTGCAGTAGGATGAACAGCCCTTAATTATGTCTAAGCATATTTAAGTGTTTAGAAAAGATGATAATTCAAATTTAGTGTAGATCAATGGACTGGTATATAAAAGGTCTTTGACAGATCTTGGACTGGTGTCTAAAACATTTTGACAAATCCAATATTCTTTCCTAATTAAACAAAAAAAAAAAAACCAGAAGAAAGTAAACATACCAGTAAGAAGCCCAAACCATCAGTGTAATAGGAAAAGATGTAAATTTCTTTGACATTAAAATTTTATGTGTGTATGTATATGCAATATACCAAATCCAGCATCATTTTAATGAAAGATTTAAAAGTTTGTAACAAAAGACAAAGAACCCCATCATCATTACCAGTTCTCCTAGTTGAGAAGTACTGACCCATGTAATTAGACATGAGAAAGTAAAAAGGGGTATGAGTATTTGAAAGAAGGAAACAGAATTATCATCATTGACAGATGATGATACTATATTAAAAAAAAAAAACAGAATTAAAATTATTAGAAACAATGAGATAGATCAGTAAAGTGATTAGTTTCATATGCACAAAAAATATTCAAATCAATAGTTATCCCTTATATTTCCTCTTTATCAACCAAAAGATTGGTTAGATAATGTAGTGGAGCAAAGTTACCAATTGCTGTAGCAACCTAAGAAGGAACGATACCTAGAGATGAAATTAACAAGATGTGAGTAGAAGCTAGGTGAAGAGAAGTTAATACTTGGGAGATTTAACTGAAAAAGACCAGAAGAAATACTGAGTTGGGTAATTGGTTGGTAAAAGAAGAAATACTTTTTGAGTTGGGTGTGAAATCAAAGGCATGTTCAAAATCGGTTAAGATGATTATTTAACTGTCTTCTGAGGAAGGCAAGTTTTGGTAACTGGAGGGCCGTTTGTTTGCCTGAATATCAGAACAAGTTTGAAGAAGCAAGTGGAGGAGAAAAACTGGATTGTTTGCAAGCCACTCCCTATTTCAGCCCCAGATAAAGTTAATAATAAGAACAGACCTGTCTACTAAGGATTTTTCAGTGGGGTGTGTTTTGCAAAACCTGTTCTTCATCTTTCCTATGAAAACTCCACTTATGTTTTCCTGTTCATTAAGGTTTTTTGCCTGAGAAGGTTCCTTAAGAGCATCAGAGACATGCTGAGTTCAAGTATTCTGGTAGTAGGAAGCATGGGACATGTATGAAGACAATCATGTGGATACTGTGCTATCTGCCCCCCCCCCACCCCCACCCCCAACTTCTAAAATTAGAGGACATCTGGGACTTCTATGGTGGTCTAGTGGTTAGGGCTCCGAGAGGGCACAGGTTTGATCCTTGACTGGGGAACTAAGATCTTGCAAGGACTGTGGTGTGGCAAAATAAATAAAATAAAATTAGGGGACATCTGAAATCTAGTTTATCTTGGAAAAATGTTTGTAATATTTTTGACAAATTCCAATAACATATGTAATATGAATTTAGTTAGGAAGAGATAAATAAAAAAATAAAAGGACAAGGACTTCCCTCATGGCCCAATGGCTAGGACTCGGAGCTCCCAATGGAGGGGGCCTAGATTTGGTCCCTGGTCAGGGAACTAGAGTGGCTCAGATGGGAAGAAGGAATCTGCCTGCCATGCTGGAGAGCCAGGTTCAATCCCTGGGTCAGGAAGATCCCTTGGAGAAGGGAATGGCAACCCACTCCGGTGTTCTTGCCTGGAAAATTCCATGGACAGAGGAGCCTGGTGGGCTACAGTCCATAGGGTCACAGAGTCAGACACAACCAAGCGACTGACACACACACACACACACACACACACACACACACACAGGGAACTAGATCCCATGTGCCACAACTAAGAGTTCACATGCCTCAACTAAGACCTGGTGCAGCCAAACGAATAAATAGATGTTAAAAATAAAAATAAAAGGGCAAAGGCAATTCAAAAATTACAAGATACAAACAGTCAGGAAGTATAAGAATCACACGTTACTAATAACCAAAATGAAGCCCATCCTGAGTAACACAGATATAAATTATTACCTATCAGATTCAAAATACCTATTTTTTCATCCACTTGAAAATGACCTTCAAATGATAATAATTGTGAGAAAAAGAGATATTATATGTTGCTGTTGGGATATGAATTGGTACTATTTTTCTACAGGGTAATTTATAATTTTATTTTAAAACCAACATAATAAAGCATTATCTTTGATCCATCGATCACAGTTCTGAGAATTTACACTAAAATGTAATTAGACACATGCACAAAATTGTAGGGAAGATCCCCTGGAGGAGGGCATGGCAGCCCATTCCAGTATACTTGCTTGGAGAATCCCAGGGACAGAGGAGTCTGGTGGGCTACAGTTCATGGGGTCACAAAGAGTCAAACACAATTGAGGTGACTTAGCATGTACGCACACACAAAAATGTATGCAAAAGGATATTCATTGTAAAACTGTTTAAAAAGTTGTAAAGAATTCAAACCATCAACCATAGGGTATTTATTAAATGACTTATGCTATTATGTTGTGTTGTTCAGTTCCTAAGTCCTGTCTGACTCTGTGGGATCCCATGGACTATACGTAACATGCCAGGTTCCTCTGTTCTTCACTATCTCCCAGAGTTTGCTTTAATTCATGTCTGTTGAGTTGGTGGTGCTATCTAACCATCTCATCCTCCACCACTCTTTTTTCCTTTTGTCTTCAATCTTTACCAGCATCAGGATCTTTTCCAGTGAGTTGGCTTATCACATCAGGTAGTCAAAGTATTACACACCATAGAAAGGAATATTATGTACCCATCAACAATGATGTGGTAGGTGTTTGTTTACTGAGTTGGTGAGATTTTCTATGACCTGTTGCTAAGTAAAAAAGCCAATTTATATTTTAAAAAATGCAATTTATGATATCATTTGGCTAAGCAAGATTTCTCTGTGTCTATAACAAAATCCATATATGTGTGTGTCTACAAACACTCAGACATATTCTACATGTTTAGATGTCTAGAAGGTGGAATTTTTACTTTCTAAGCTTCTCTGTTTTCTGTTTTTTAATGAAGTAAACGTTATTAACTTTTATGATGATAAAGATTTATATCCCATCAGATCTTTTTGTATTTCCCTATTCCCTGAATGTGGCTGGGGGCTTCCCAGGTGGTGCTAGTGGTAAAGAACCTGCTTGCCAGTGCAGGAGACATGAGAGACATGGGTTCGATCCCTGGGTTGGGAAGATCCCCTGGAGGAGGGCATAGCAACCCACTCCAGCATCCTTGCCTGGAGAATCCCATGGACAGAGGAGCCCGGCGGGGCTGCAGTTGACCGGGTCACAAAGAGTCAGATACAATGAAGAGACTTAGCAGGCTTGCCTTGAACAATATTTGTTTTGTTTTCTTACTTCACTCTAGTTTGTAATTTTAAATACTATTCATTTAAAGTGAAACCACAGCTTCTCTCCCTCTCCCTCAGGGAGTTACATTTTTCCTTGTATTTTTTGGCATGAAAGAGCTGGAAGGAGGGTGGGTCGGTGTCTTCTTCCCAGTCCCAGTGGTGTTTATAGGTAAGAACATTCCTATCTCGGAATTTGTTCCAACACAGTCACCCTAGGCAATTCTCCTGAATCAAAAACTTTCCCAGTGTGTGTGTGTTTGTGTTAGAGAATCCAGTAGAATAATAAATGAAGCTCTGGACGAGAGCTCCTGGGAATGTGTGCATATACACTTTCAGACAAAAGACCTGAAACCATGCCAGTACATAGGCTACATGGACAATCAGACTGCTTTTCTTGCAACTTTTCTATATATTTTACAAACCAAACCAGTGTTTGCAGATACTCTTGCATTTAAATCCAAGTAAGATACCATTTAGGATATCTTTCAATGTGCCTGTTGCAAAGACAGAACAAAAGCTATTGGGAATTTGAGGATTGAGAAAGACAGGGCACTTGGGTCAAAGAAGCCAGTCCTCCAGCCATATAATTTGATGTTTTAAGTGTTAACACATCATTTCACCAGCAAAGAAATTATGGGGTATCCCAGACAGAGAAGTCGCTCAAATCTTAAATGTAGGATACAGAGAGAGGACAGAATCTTAGCAGTGGAATATTTTAGCAACGTCTGGGTCTTTTGAGGTGCATTAAGTGTATGTGCAGTAGAATTTACACTGTAGAAGTATGTAACTTGCTGTGTTTATTCTCTTGTGCAAACTTGTGCGTCGTCATCTAATAATTCAGTCACGTCCAACTTTTTCGACCCCATGGTCTGCCAAGCTCCTCTTTCCATGGGATTATCCAAATGAGAATACTAGAGTGGGTTGCTCGTTCCTTCTCCAGAGGATCTTCCTAACCTAGGGATCAAACCCAGGTCTCCCACATTGCAGGCAGATCCTTTACCATCTGAGCCACCAGGGAAGCCCATAAACTTGTTCGGATGATGATAAAAAAAAAATTGTGTTTGCTCCAATGTGTGTTCCTTTGTCGCTGTGTTCCAATGTCACTGTTTTTAGTGACACTAACCTTAAAGTGCTAGGGTTCTCACCTATGTTCCTGATGTGCTAGTAAGTGATTGGGCTAAAATTTTATTTTAAAACAGCAGTAAAGAATCCGCCTGCAATTCAGGAGACCCCAGTTCGATTCCTAAGACGGGAAGATCCCCTGGAGAAGGCATAGACTACCCACTCCAGTATTCTTGGGCTTCCCTGGTGGCTCAGATGGTAAAGAAGCCACCTGCAATGCAGGAGACCTGGGTTTGATCCCTGGGTTGGGAAGACCCCTTGGAGGGAGGGCAGGGCAACCCGCTCCAGTATTCTTGCCTGCAGAATCCCTATGGACAGAGGAGCCTGGTGGGCTACAGTCCATGGGGTGGCAAAGAGTCAGACATGACTGAGCAACTAAGCATAGCATAGCACAGCACAGAAAATAGCTAATAAAGTACCTGAGTTGGCCCAGCAGATCATGTAGTTCACCATATTGACTGGCTACTAGGTCCAGAGGGAGTTATGGGGGAGGCAGGGATGGAAAATGATACATTTCCTTTATTTATGCCTTTTACTCTCACTAAGAAAAATGCTGGTTACTGCAAAAGTGTCCAGATATTTTAATACTTTTCTGCAAGTTTTATATTATCCTTTATGTACTGCCCATTTCCTAGAGAGGAAGGACTAGCTAGACAATGGGAGTGGTTAGTGGGCCCGAGTGTCTTTGTTTTGCGTTTCCAGCATTTGCTTACCCCTGAGGAGGTCACAGTACGAGGCGTGCAAGTAGGGCAAAGGATTCACTATTCAGCACTTTAATCAGCAAGTCACCAGAACTGGCATCTCTCTCTGTGGCAGCTGTGGGGAAACTCCAGAGGATCTTCTGTGAATAAGATGAGCCAGACGCTTCCGCTTGCTTCCAGCTGGGGGATGTTTTGTCTTCTCTCCGAGGGCTACTCAGATGACTTTTATGATGCTCCCAGACCATCCCAGTTTTCATCAGGACTCTTGCTGACTACCCCTAGCTAAGCTTATTTCATTATTATTTGTCAAAGGTTAACTGAGAGAAGGAGTAGCCAAGAGCTGAGAAAATAGGCATAAAATGAAAGGGGAAAAAAATTTGAATTGGTATAGTTGGTGGCCTAACCAGGAATGAAAATGGTTCCAGAGTGAGAGAAAAGGAATAAAAATAGGAATGCAATTTGGTAAACGGATTAAGTCTCTTGAGCCCATTATGTTTTTAAAATTGAGAGTGATAAACATATGGAATGTCTTTATGCTAAGGACCTTTTCCCAAAGGATAGAATTTGGGTTCTCAAGGAGTGACCTCTCCGGCTTTAAGGTCTATCTCAGTCTTTTTCACCAGTGTCAGAAGAAGCATGCATCAAAAGTTGACAGTACTGTCATTCCCGATATGGCAGTAGTGAAGTCAGAGCCTGCTGACTGGAGCAGTTCAGCCCCAGAGGGCTCTGATCATCTCATAAACTGCTGGCATGGCCTGAAAGGGAGGTATTGTTGGTAGGTAAGCCACCGATCTACGGGCTGGGAGTCAGCCAGCATCTCATATGACAAATGGGCTGCTGCTGCACTCTGTTTGTTTGCCTGGACAGAAATGATTGCCACACATTTCAGGGCCAGTGTAAAAACCTGGCCTTTTGCATTGTATGTGATGTATTAACTTGCTCTCAGGAGTGAGATATTCTACATTGCTAGATACGACGACAATATCCAACTTAAACAAAACAAAACCAAAACCAGTTACAAGCTCACTTGGCCAAGAGGTTAATTATTACTTTTGTAAAGTGACCATCAGTTTTTTTTTTCCCCCCCCATTGGAATATAATTGCTTTACAATGTTGTGATAGTTTCTGTTGTAGAAAACATGAACTAGCTCTATGTATACATGTATCCCATCCCTTTGGATTCTCACTCCCCACAGTCTCAATCTAGGCTGAGCTGAGCTCCCTGTGATACACAGCAGCTTCCCACTAGCTATCGGTTTTACGTGTGGTAGTCTATGTATGTTAATTCTATATGTTAATTCTACTCTCCCAATTTATCCCACCCTCTCCTTCCCCTACTGTGTCCACATGTGCATTCTCTATGTCATCATTTTCAGGGTACCCTTGTCCTGAAAATAGGTTCATCTGTACCATTTTTTCTAGATTCCATATATATGCTTTAATATGCCATATTTGAGCTTCCCTGATGTCTCAGTGGTAAAGAACCGCCTTCCAATTCAGGAGATGCAGGTTGGATTGCTGGGTCAGAAGATCCCTGGAGAAGGAAATGGCAACCCACTCCGGTATCCTTGCCTGGGAAATCCCACCGACAGAGGAGCCTGGCAGGCTGTCATCCGTGGAGTCGCAAAATAGTCGGACATGACTGAGTGACTAAAACAACATTTGTTTTTCTCTTTCTGACTCCACTTTTTTTTTTTTTGCAGGGGGTGGTAGAAAGATTTGGGATGTTGCCAAAGGAAAAAGTGTTACTTCCTTTCACCAGGCCAGTTGTGGCTTTGTGGGACACATGCTAGCTTAAGCTTCAAGACACTTGAATAGTAACTGTGCTACTTTGGACAGATCATTTCATCTCCCTGAGCTCCTGTTATTCATTTGTAAAATGAGGATAACAATATTTCCACTAACTACTGCACAATGTGGTTAACATGATTAGATGAGATATTATATGGAAGCATTTATCAGCTGCAAGGTATGGCCCTGGTGTGATGTCTGTAGGGGTCGTTTTGTTTTCCTTAGAGCAGATGCTGGTGTTGGGGCACTGGGGGAGTAGGGGAGACCCCACACCAGTTCTCTCTCATCAACCCAGGTCAGAGAGGCTGGAAGGAGAAAGAAGTAGGGTCCGTCTTTAGTTGGCAGTTCCCATTTCTCCATTAATATGCACAGAGAAATACTTTTCAGGCTTTTCCCCTCCAGGCAGTAAAAGTCCTTTCCTTTAAATGTTAGAGAAGCTCATTAACTATCCCAGGCTCGTCTCCAATTCTGCTACTTGATCTAGACCTGTGTTGTCCCAGAACAGTAGCCACTAGAGGTTATTGAACTCTTGGCGATGTGGCTGCTCGAAACTCTGTGGGAATAATAACCACCCCCCAAAATGAAATATCTTAATATTTTTAACATTGATTACATGCTTTAGTGTTAATATTCTAGAGATAATCAGTTAAATAAAATATATTAAAATACATTTATGTTTCTTTTGACTTTTAAAAATGTGGCTGCTATAAAATTTATAATTCCATGTATGGCTGACTTTGTGCTTCTGTTGGCTAACACTGCCCCAGACGGACAGAGGGGAAGGACAGACCTGAGTCTGATGGCTTTATTTACATGCCTCTTGTGTTTCTCAGGGTCTGTGTGCCCTGTGTGGGGCTCTCTTTCCTTGTCAGTCCAGTTCTTAGGCAGCTAGTTCTTTCAAGAAGAACATGAAGAAATCAAAGATCAGTAGGACGACTATTCCATCACATGGTAGAGCAGAGGCACCCTGTATGCATTCATTCATTCATTCATTTACTCTTGCATTTAATTAAAATAGAGAAATTTGGTAAGTTCATATTTTGAAAATTCACTCTAATGAATTCTGCAAAAGGAGTGATACTGTGACTGGATTTTGTTCTGTCCTGTGTCCAAGTCACTTATTAGAATCTTATCTATAGAAGCGTATTTAGCTGCGTTTCTTATCTCCCTTATGAAAGTCTAGATGCTTTGACATCATGGAATGTGTTTTACATACCTTGCTTTGTAACTAACAGTTGCAACAGCTAGTGTTGCTGAATATTACGGGTAAAATAAGTAATATAATGAGTTTGTTACTTTATCTTCCTGACCACAATGATAATTGGAACCTAAAATGCTGTATAATTAATTTGATGTTGATGATATATTTCCTTTTTTTAAAATGTGGCTTAAGATGCATTGAATTGTCTTTGTGCAAAAACATCTTATTTTCAAATTATCCTTTTAGAGAGGATAAACTCTTCCCAGATTGAATTTTTGACTGATGAAGAAACACTGTTCCTAAAATACAGTCTCCACCCACTTTTGTCATCTCAGCAACAAACTAAAAGTCGTTACAGGAACAAGCTGACAAACCCTGTATGAAGTAGGAGGAGAACAATAAAAGTAGAACAATCATCTCATTAACCTGGCAGGTCAGGGGATGAAAGCTCAGCAGGCCAGTGGAGCAGGTTGGAGTGGGAAACAGTCAAACAACACAGTGAACTCGCAGCAGGCTGCCGGCCCAGCAAACCCGCAGACTCTAAACAGCCTCCCCCAGCGTAGAAGGGAGGTTTGGGGGAAGGGCTGGGATCAAAGAGAAGCAGGCGACACAGCCAGAGCCGTGTCTGCTCTTTGAGCAAAGATAATGGAATCCTCTCTGGGGTGAAGAGGATGAACACACAGAGAGATTTGAAAACATAACAAACCAGAGCTGATTGGATTCCTTTATTCCATACCTCGAACTCATCAGGCTTGTCCTCAGTTCCAAAGCTCTCTATATTGACTTACAGGGTTAGAAAAATAAGTCAAAGGGTGTCCCGTTGAGGGTTTTGCAAACTGTGGGTTGCACCTCCTTAGTGTGTGAAACCAGTGGATGGAGATTTGCCTGTAAAAAATGAAATGGAAAGGAGGAGGACTTGCAAGTACTAAGGATAAATATTGCTCTCTGAAGTTTTTATCATGTATGCTCATGTGTATTCATATACATGTATGTGTTTGGTATCAGTAAGACATATTTCTTATTGTGGGTCTCAGTCAAACTGCAAAACTCAGCAAAAACTGATCTAGTCTGTCCCATTGCCTTACTGTTGAGGAATACTGAAATCAATTCTAGAAAATGAAGCCTTCAGGGTTAGAGGTTTCATGAAGCTCCCTGACTAATCCTCAGTCAGGGTATTCTTGCATTCCACAAAGGTAGGGAATGTCAGACTCCACCCAGCACCTCAACAAAAGCCATCAAGTCTTCAGGAAAGAGCTCCAGGATCAGGCATTTCATTCTGATGAGGCTAATGCTCTTTGTCAGAAACTGTGGGCAACCTTCCTTTTAAGCCCCCAATTAAGGAGAAGGAATGAAAAAAAAAAAGATAATAGTATGCCTCAAATGTGAGCCTGCCTCTCGGCCACTCTTCATTAGAGAACCCACAAACTGTGGACTCTATTTAAGGAAAGTTTGGGATGGTTTAGGGGGAAAATGAAACACCCCTTTCTCTTTACTCCCAACTTTGCCCTCGTCATTCATACTTATCTCACCTTGATTTATGTCTTGAAATGTTCATCAAATTTAGCCTACAATTTGCTTTAAGATTTAAAAGTTGACAGGGATGAATAAAGGACCAGACAGAGAAAAGAGCAGACACTAAGAGATTCTAGCAGAATGTGAGGATATTCTCCCATCCACTCTAGAAAATCACCAGTGACAAAGCAACCAGATTGATTTCTAAGTCTCAAGGAATCAGAAATGAAACTCAGCTTTGACTGATGAAGCAAGGGTCCTAAACGACAGGCTGTGTTATTTTCGTAAAACATCTAAGAGAATGAAAGGGGCGAGAAAACCATTTGCTGAAAAGATGTCCTGAGTAAAGTCATGTAACAATAAAAAGGCGGATCTCTTCCCACCCAGGGGCAAAAGAAGGTACTAAAGGTTTTCCAATGGTGTGGTCACTAAAAACACCATTTAAAGATGAGCACATTTCTTTATCGCCTCAGAAATCAGAGTAGAGCATCTGAAACCTAAGCTGTAGGAAATCCTGCTGCTCAGATGAACTATCCACTGTGACGCTGAAATAGCCCTATCACTTTCAGAGCAGGAGGCTGCCTGGCTTAACCCTCCCGGGCATTCAGTTCAGTGAAACAGACATTCCCTCAGCTGTATCAGAGACACGCATGTTAGCTGTAATTACGGTCTGCTAATCTGGTGCAGCCTTAGTCAAACAAACAGAATCAGCACGTTATCATTAGGATGGCCACTCAGTCTCTCTCTCACTGGTCTGGGACAGAGAAGACATTTGAAGAGTTGACTTGCTCTTTCCAGCTCTGCCTCCATTTAATCTTCGAGGAGCTCAGTTTCTCCAAAGGAAGAAATGTGTGCCACCCTCCTGTCTCACAGAGTGGCTGGGAAAAACACAATAAAGGCAGTGTTCAAACATGTCATAACTGGGCACGGAATTGCTGTGCATGAATGTGTCCCCTCCCACCCCCTCTTTTCCATCTACCCTGGGAAACTGGCATGGAATGGGGCGCATTCTCTTCTTTTTCTGTGCTTGCTTTTCCCAGGTCTCCTCTCCTTTCAGTTAGGCAAGTCTGAAGCCTTGGGAACATGCTGTCATAGTTTAGATGCAGAGGAGTATTTAAAGTTAAGTGACTGGTTTCTTTTTTTTTTTTTCCATTTATTTTTATTAGTTGGAGGCTAATTACTTTACAATATTATAGTGGTTTTTGCCATACATTGACATGAATCAACCACGGATTTACATGTATTCCCCATCCCTATCCCAAGTGACTGGTTTCTTGAAGAGTCCCTAATTCTTAATCAGAAAAGTGAATCTCCAACAGTGGGAATTTCCAGTTAGCGGGAAGCTGGATGAAGAAAATGAAAGCAAAGGGAAGTCGGATATTAGAGGTAACTTGAGGAAAGGTCTTGTCAATAGTTCCTTCAGATTTTACCATAACAGACAAGGCTTAACCTCATTTGTAAGCCCTTCCTCTGCACTTGTCTTTTTCCTTCTTCCCTCCCTACTGTCAACCCTTCTTCCTTCCTTTTTTGAAATATGATGTTTTTTAGAGCAGTTTTAGGTTTACAGCAAAACTGAGGGCAAGGTACAGAGATTTCCCATGTCTTCCCTGCCACCACACCTGCATAGCTTCTCTTGTTATCAACATCAGTCAATAGAATGGTAATTTTTTTTTTTAAACCAAAGATTTCTGTTGACACAGAATGATTACCCAAGTCCACAGTTTACCTTAGGATTCATCCTGGGTATTATATATCTATAGGTTTGGACAAATGTATAATGACATATATTAATCATTAAAATGTCATACAGAGTATTTTCACTGCCTAAAATACTCTGTCCTCTGCCTTTTCATCTCTCTCCTGCTGTTTCCTCTGGCAACCACTGATCTTATTGCCCCCATTTTTGCTTTTTCAAGAATGTCCTGTAGTTGGAAGAGTGTCCTGTCGTTTCACAGTTTTGTGTTTTAAATTTCAGATTGATTGCTTTCACTTAGTAACATGTATTGAAGTTTCCTCCATGTCTTTTCATGGACTGATAGCTCATTTCTTTTTTTAGCACTAAATAATATCCCATTGCTTCTCTGGTAGCTCAGCTGGTAAAGAATCCTCCTGCAATACAGGAGACCCCGGTTTGATTCCTGTGTCGGGAAGATCTTCCAGAGAAGGGATAGGGTACCACTCCAGTATTCATGGGATTCCATGGGGGCTCAGACAGTAAAGAATCTGCCTGAAATGTGGGAGACCTGGGTTTGATCCCTGGGTTGGGAAGATCCCCTGGAGGAGGGCCTGGCAACCCACTCCAGTATTTGTGCCTGGAGAATTCCATGGACAGAGGAGGCTGGCAGGCTACAGTCCATGGGCTTGCAAAGAGTGGAACATGACTGAGCAACTAACCCTTTCACTTTCACTCATGAATGTAGACTGTCTTTTCATTTACTTAGTTCTTTGATTTTGTTTATCAGAGTTTTGTAGTTTTCCTCAGTCATCTTGCACATATTTTGTTAGATTTGTTTTAATACCTAAGTGTTTCATTTTTGGAGGGTACTAGTATAAATGATGTTATGTTTTTAATTGCAAATTCCATTTGTTCATTCTTGGTTTGTAGGAAATCAATTGACTTTTGTGTATTAACCCTGTATCCTGCACTTTCCTCCATTTTTATCAATTATTTATAAATGTCTACCGTGTGGTAGCAGTCTGTACTCCGGAAGCTCAGAGTTTAGTGAGCAAGGGAGATAGATAAGTATAAAAGTTAAAAGCATGTGTGATCAGTCCAGTATCATTTCATGGGTTTTACAATTAGCTACTGACATTCGATCTTCTGGGAAGATGACACAGCAGGAGATGAAATATGTGTTTCTTGGGTTGTATCATCCTGTCTGTGCTTTTCAAGGACTGTTGAACGTCCCACACCTTCTAAGTATTCTGTGTATATATATATTTTTAACTAGAGTATAATTGATTTACAGTGTTGTGTTCATTTCTGCTGTGCAGTGAAGTGAATCAGCTATACGGACACAGCTCTCCTTTCCCGCTTGGACTTCCCCACCCCATTTCACCTACCTAGGTCATCACAGAATACTGAGCTGAGCTCCTTGGGCGATACAGCAGGTTCTCACTCGCTATCTGTTTTACACATGATAGTGTATATATGTCTATCCCCATCTCCCAGTTTGTCCCGCCCTTCCCTTCCCCGCCTGTGTCCATATATCCGTTCTCTTTGTCTCCATATCTATTCATGTCCTACAAGTAGGTTCATCCGTACCATTTTTCTAGGTTTCACATATAGTTGTTATTTATATCCACATGTATATATCCACATATATGTGATATTTGTTTTTCTCTTTCTGAACCTTCTTATTCTGGTAAGTTTCTAAAAATTACATACTTGAATTCAGTTACATTAAAGACTTTAACTTTGTTCTACTTTTGATGGTCACTTTTTCATTGTTTCTTTACATCCTAAGTTTTTAAGAGAACTTTAAAAACCAAACTTAAAGAACTTCATGATGAGCTAGGAATTTAAAGCTTTTTAATTAAAACAGAAAAGGTATTTTAGAAGAGACTCATGCACACTTTTTCTATATTTTTTTTCCTAAAAAAAAAAACTATTTTTGTCACATTCTTTCCTTAAAAATAAATTTGCCTCTTGAAGATAAATAAAAAAACAAACAAAAAGCTATCCCCCAACAAAAACCCCAAATGTGGTTATAAGGGACATATGAAAGAGGTCCTTCTAACTGGACCTTGGTGGTCCAGGGAGACTTTTTGGAGAGGTATGATGTGAGTCTTATAGTCTTATATTAGCCTCAGCCTTGCAATTTTTTAATGGCTGAGTTTTGTTTGTTGTGCAGTGCCAAGATAATTTTGATTCACAGAGATAAATCGTTGCAAGTAGTGACAGTTTTAAAATGCCTTATCTCAGGATGCTCTTTTATAAAAAGACATGGAAGAGAAGGTCGACACAAAAATGAGATTCTGGCTTGAGTGACTCTGAGGATGACAGCACCAACACCCAAAACTGAATACATGCCAGAGGGTAATTTCCAGGAAAAGTTCAGCTTCTGACATTTTGTGTTTAAGATATTTCACATCAGAAGATAGGAAGCATCCTATGACCATAGAAATAATTGGTTTGTTGAAAATCAAACATGAATATATATATGTTTTAAAGTTGCAAAGCCTCATTTTCCTCTGACATCTTGTGGCCTGCTTTTGATAAAATTTTAATGGTTTGTGTATGAAACTCTTCACTTCTGGAAGTTCATGCAGCTGCTCAGCTTGTTGTTCAGAATTCTGCTGCTTCATCATCTCAGATGAATCTAGACCAATGTCATTTTACATTTAGCCAAGTGAGAATGGTTCTTGTGTCCTTTCTGAATGTTACAAATGTCTAAGTTAGGTCATGCCACTACTCATCTCCCTTATTCAAGCTGAATTAAAATGTGTTTATTTAATGGATGGCTTGTTATTGAGAAAACTGTTCTTGATGTTTCCTAGCAGTAGGACACCATCACTGTTCATTTACTTATTTAAATCCAGTGGAATTAGAGGCTAGGTCCTTCTGCTATTTTTAAGGTAAATGATGTTATTACTTTGCTAGGGCTGCTATAACAAAGTACCTAGGACTCAGTTAGCATCAACTCTCAGTTACTCAGTCACATCCGACTCTGCAATGGCTATTGGCTACAGCCCGCCAGGCTCCTCTGTCCATGGGATTTCCCAGGCAAGAAGTTTGGAGTGGGTTGCCATTTCCTTCTCCAGGGGATCTT
Organism: Dama dama; assembly: GCF_033118175.1. NCBI lineage: Eukaryota > Metazoa > Chordata > Mammalia > Artiodactyla > Cervidae > Dama > Dama dama. Next base: position 24,973,244 of record NC_083711.1, read on the forward strand.
CCTGATCCAGGGATTAGGTGGCTTAAATAGTAGATGTTTATTTCTCATAGCCTGGAGAATGGAAGTCCAAGATTAAGATCAAGGTCAAGATCAAGTTGTCTTGGAACAAGGTGATGGTTTGGTTTCCTCTCGGGCCCTTTTCCTTGGCTTGCAGATAGAGGGCCACCCTCTCCCTGCCTTTTGTCATGGTCTTTTCTCTGTGTGAACCTCCTTGATGTCTGTGTGTGTTAAAATTTCCTCTTATTATGAAGACACTAGTCAGATTGGGTTAGGGCCCTCCTTAATGGCCTTTTTAAAAATTAAGTGTTACTTTAAATATTTTATTTCCAAATATAGTCACATTCTGAGACACAGGTGGGAGGTTAGGACTTCAATACATAAACTTTGGGGGGGGGGGTCACAGTTCAGCCCATGTTATGAGTAAATATTTTGCCTTGGGTATTGTAAAAATGACAATAGATTTAAGTTTTCTGTATAGCTTCACAGCTTCTTCATTTTGTTTGCATTTTCATTTAAGACAGGAAAGATTTTATCCAAACCCATCAGAGAAAAAATGGATAGCTTGGGTCTGTAACAAAGTATCATTTTTGAAAAGCATTTTTAAAAAGCAATAATTGTATATGAGGATATACATGCAAATGTATATGCAAATTTGCCACATGCAAATTAACTGATTGGACCACAGCTTTTCCACATTTAAAATAGAATAAACTTCCCTGTAAAAGCAATACCTGTGTGACGTTTTTAACTTGAGTATTTCTCTCCTTTTTCTTCTACCTCTCCTTCAACAGAATCCACACCAATGTCCACATAACCCTTCTCAAGGGCAGCCGTGTCCACACGGGCCTCAGAAAACTCTCCTTCCTGTATGCCCTCACCCATGTACCAGTGAACAAAGGCGCGCTTGGCAGGCATCAGGTCAAACCTGTGATCTAAGCGAGCTCAGGCCTTAGCAATGGCTGTGGTGTTGCTCAGCATGCACACAGCTGACTGTCCTTTGGCCAGGAGTCTGCCAGGTATCACAGTGGGAGGCTGGTAGCTAATGTCAACTCTGAAGCCAGTGGGGCACCGTTCCATGAACTGGATGGTCCCCTTGGTCTTGATGATAACAGTGGCAGTACTGACAGCTTTGGGAACCAAATCGCCATGGTACAATAGGCAGCGGGCCATGCATTTACCACGGTGAAGGTCACATTTCACCATCTAGTTAGCTGGCTCAAAGCAAGCACTGGTGACCTCTGCTACAGAGAGCCTTTCATGGTAGGCTTTCTCAGCAGAAATGACAGGGGCATATGTGGCCAGGGGAAGTGGCACCAGCTTGGTCTGGAATTCTGTCAGATCAACATTCAGGGTTCTAGGACTTCCCTGGTGGTCCAGTGGTTAAGACTCAACACTTCCATGGCAGCGGGCATAGGTTCTATCCCTGATCAGGGAATTAAGATCTTGCAGTGCAAAAGTGGCCAAAATAAATAAATAAAAACAAACCAACAAAAAAGCACCAGGCATTCAGGGTTCCGTCAAACCTTAGGGAAGCAGTTATGGAGGACAAACCTTGATGTTTAGGTTAGTAAATGTTGGTTACTCAATATCAAGCTTTCTAAGACAGACGTCATAGGTGCCCTCATTGTCTACCATGAAAGCACAGCCAGACTGCTTCAGGAGGCGTGGGTGGTGATGATGGAGTTGTAGGGTTCAACTACAGCTGTGGAAACCTGGGGTCACTGAGTAAATGGAGAACTCCAGCTTGGACCTCTTGGCATAATCAAGATATTCCACCAGCACGGAGGTGAGCCTAGAACCAGTTCTCTCGGTGGAGAACCGAGGAGCCTTGCAGACCTGTGACTGGTCAGTCAGTTTCTGAGTTTGGTCCATGATGAGGTTAGGGATCCGCTTGCCAGTCAGTTCAGTTCAGTCACTGAGTTGTGTCTGACTCTTTGCGACCCCATGGACTGCAGCACGCTAGGCTTCCCTGTCCATCACCAACTCCTGGAGCTTGCTCAAACTCATGTCCATTGAGTCGGTGATGCCATCCAACCATCTCATCGTCTGTCGTCCCCTTCTCCTCCTGCCCTCAATCTTTCCCAGCATCAGGGTCTTTTCCAATGAGTCAGTTCTTTCCATTGGGTGGCCAAAGTATTGGAGCTTCAGCTTCAGCATCAGTCATTCCAATGTATATTCAGGACTGATTTCCTTTAGGGAGGACTGGTTGGATCTCCTTGCAGTCCAAGGGACTCTCAAGAGTCTTCTCCAACAACACAGTTCAAAAGCATCAATTCTTCTGTGCTCAGCTTTCTTTATGGTTGAACTGTCACCTGGCCAGTGGTGTACTGAAAAAACGTTGGGCATAGTTACTGGCAACATCTTCCTTGTCTGTGATGAGCTGCTCAAGGTGGAAGAGCTGGCGGTACGTGCCTGTGCGAACTTCATCAATGACTGTGAGTTCCAGGTCTGCAAAACTGCCCTAGGCACATGCCTCCCAGCACTTGTCTCTGTGAAGAAGATGTTGAAGGAGTCATCTCCTACCCCAGTGGTCTTGTCACTTGGCATCTGGCCATTGGACCGGGTGCCGTGTTCCAAGCGGTAGAGCTACCAGCCAGCAATGCTGATCTGGACACCATCCTGGCCAGCATGGATGGAGATGCACTGATAGAGTTGTTATTTTATGGCTGCCCAGGGATGGCAGAGAGGAGAAAGCGAGGTTGTTGCTTCTTACAGAGCAACTCATTGGCAGTAGATGTAAGAGAACTGGCTTTGTTTATATTCTTGAAGGGACTCAGAACCACGCCTTCCCTCCTCCACTGGAAAAAGGGAGGGAAATCGTCTCTTCTGGAACATGTCATACGTAATGCAGTATTACTCAGTCTTTTTGCTGACCCAAAATGTAGACTCATAAGAGGGATATTACATAGCCACAACAAATGAATGGCTTACTAAGAGCTCGAGTTGTGAAATCTCTTACTTAAAAGCTGTATGACTTTGTCCAAACTAAGGATATTGCCTAAGCCACTTTAAAACAGAGATCTCTATAATACCATGACCCGAGAAGAGAGAAGGGTATTTTTCTCTCCTGTATCAGCTCACAGTGAGGTAATGCACAGAGTGGGAGGGGCAGATCAGTCTGTCCTTAAAAGACAGCTTCCATCTCTGGGTCCATCATGGCTGTTGCAGTTCTTGCCATCACACCTTCATCTCAGCCATCGGGAACAGAAAAAGGGGAAAGAAAAGCTCACCTATATTTCTTTTAATGTCTAGGCTTGGCATATAAGTTCACATATATCCCATTGGTAAACAAGTCATATATACTCATTTAGTTGCAAAGATGGTGGAAAAATGTAACCTCTAATTATGTGGTCATGGGTACAGATAAAACGCGGGGTTTTGTTAATAAAGGAATAGAAGAATAATGAATATTGTTTTATGTCTTGGGTCCTGCAAAAGTGGAGCCTAAGCAAGGACTTGGATATAGCAAGTTCAAGTGCCTTTACCTGAGGACCGAAGCTATAAATCCCAGGAAACAGAGTGAGGAAGTGAGAAGAGTAAGACAAGAAAAAGAGAGAGTCAATAAAGGGTATGCTACCCAGATAGAAATCACTGTGGTCAAATGAGACTCATTTACTCTGAGGATTATCTGTAGAACCACGTAGAATGTGGCTCAGCAGTCCATGGGGTCACAGAGAGGCAAATATGACTTAGTGACTGAACAACAACTGAATTGTTCAGTTAAGGGTGGGGAGGCTGGGGCATTTATCTACTGACTTCCATCCCTTATCATTTATTAACTCTCCTGTACTTCCAGGCTATAGCCCTGCTTAGACGGTATAAGACTGAAGCCAGAGCGTTGCAATATTCATGCAACCATTCACAATAGTGGTACAAATGTCAAATGGGCCAAAGGGACGTGGCCCAGGGCATCTTCGGTGTCTGCTCCTAAGTGGAAGAAAACCTCTTGAGTGAAAGTTGCTCAGTCGTGTCCGACTCTTTGCGACTTCATGGACTGTAGCCAGCCAGGCTCCTCTGTCTATGGGGATTCTCTAGGCAAGAATACTGGAGTGGGTTGTCATGCCCTTCTCCAAGGGATCTTCCCAACCCAGGGATAGAACTCAGGTCTCCTGCATTGCAGATGGATTCTTTACCATCTGAGCCACCAGGGAAACCTCTTGACCTTTGTCCTAAATATGTCAGTGATGGATAACTGGGAAAGAAGAGAGAAACAAAGCTCTCTCAGGTTATTTAAGGAGGAAAAAACTTGGTTTGATCTCTTAGAGATAAGGAAATGACAGCAAAAACCTAGATGGCTGGGGAGGAGATTTTGTGCCTGGAAATTGTGGGAGCTAACTAAGGTACTAGTATTAGTTATTTGGTGCTAGTCCTGGAGGACCTTGAATATCATTCTGGAAAGTTTAAATTGGATATTATAGATAAGTATATAGATTTTGAATTTCTAAAAATAAATACTTCTGTAACATGTGGGTTTGTTGGGAGAGCCTAGAGGCAGAAGACTAGTTTTGAGATGGTTACGGTGATCTAAGCATGAGATGATGAAAGCTGAAACTAAGGTGAGGCTAGTATGGAGAACCAGGAAGAAAGTTTTCAATTTAAAAGAGAAAGGATAGAGAAGGATACAATGGGGAAGGGTAACAGGGTCAAAGAAGGTAAAAGTAAGAAAATGGAATGACACAGGGGAGATGAGGGAGATTGGTGTGGGGGGACAATGACTGCATTGTTTCCATGAAGCTTACTTTAAAATGTGAAGAATTAAAATGTAAAGAAATTAAGTAATATGAAATTTTCTAACCAGAAAATATCCCTGGACAATCACAGGAAAATGGAGGAGTATGGTGGCAAATCAGATCATCATGGAGTGTTGACAGGTATCAGGAAGTTACCAAAGTTACATTTTGACATTTTACACCAGGTAGACTTTAGAGTTGGTCATTAACTCTTCAGTTTGTTTTCAAATCTCCTTACTTGGTCCAAATCTTTCTAGTTCAGAATAAGTATAGGACTTAAATACAGAAAATTATAAGTAGTATTTTAATCTAAATTATTCAGATCTAATTCCTTCCAGAAAATATAATATACACAAAATATTTATGCTACTATTTGGTTTTCAAAGCACCCAAAGGAGGAAAGGTTATCATTATTAAATGATCAAAACACTTGCTATTTCTTACCAAAGAAAATAAAAGCCTTATTACAGTTTAACACATTATTGACCAGGGATTTTTGCAGAAGCTAACGCCTATGGTGTTAATACATCTCTGATCAATAATGTGTTAAAATACTGAAAACAATACATTTTAGGCCAAACTGCATGTGACCAATTTCTCCATTTTACCATTTTAGGACAAAACCTTTAAAAAAATACTTTAAAAGTTACAGATGAGTTGCAAGAAAATTACAAAAATTTCTTGAGTACCTTTAATCCAGATCTGCTATTTCCCACGTTTACCTTATCACTCAGAGTCCCTTGGACGGTAAGGAGATCAAACCAGTCAATCCTACAGGAAATCAGTCCTGAATATTCATTGGAAGGACTGATGTTGAAGCTGAAACTCCAATACTTTGGCCACTTGATGTGAAGAACTGACTCATTGGAAAAAACCCTGATACTGGGAAAGATTGAAGGCAGGAGGAGAAGGAGGCAACAGAGGATGAGATGGTTGGATGGCATCACCAACTTGATGGACATGAGTTTGAGCAAGCTCCAGGAGTTGATGATGGATAGGAAAGCCTGGCATGCTGCCGTTCATGGGGTCACAAAGAGCTGGACATGACTGAGCAACATTTATAATATATATTGAGTGAGTGAAGTCACTCAGTCATGTCCAACTCTTTGCGACCCCATGGATTGTAGCCTACCAGGCTCCTCCGTCCATGGGATTTTCCAGGCAAGAATACTGGAGTGGGGTGCCATTTCCTTCTCCAGGAGATCTTCCCGACCCAGGGATTGAATCCGGGTCTCCCGCATTGTAGGTAGATGCTTCACTGTCTGAGCCACCAGGGAAGTCCTGTGTAATATATATTACTGTTAATTTTTCCCTAAATTATATAAAAGTTAGTTATAGATATCATATCTTTTTATTTCTAAATACTTCAATATGTATTTCTTAATAAGGACATTTTCTCACATAACCACAGTTCAATGGTCACATTTAGGAAGTTTAGTGCTATGATATAATACACTGTCAATATTCAAATTCTGCCAGTTATTCAATAATGTTCTTTAAAGCATCCTCCCTTGCTTTCAATATCCAGTATAGGGTCACTCGTTGCATTTAGTTGTCATATCTCTTTTAGTCTCCGTATTACTTATCTATTACTGTGTATGAGTTACTCCAAAATTTAAACTTAAAATAATAAATATCAACTATATATTAATCCTATATCCTGCAACTTTACTGACTTCACTTATTAGTTCTAATAGATTTTTTGGTGGAGACTTTAGTGTTTTCTACATATAGTATCAAGTCATCTACAAATGAATTGTAGGTCCCTGGTGGCTCAGACGGTAAGGAATCTACCTGCAATGCAGGAGAGTTGGGTTCGATCCCTGCGTGGGGAAGATGCCCCAGAAAAGGAAATGGCAATCCACTCCAGTATTCTTGCCTGGGAAATTCCATGGACAGAGGAACCTGGCAGGCTATAATCTATGGGGTCACAAAGAGCCGGATACAACTGAGAGATTCACCATTTCAGTTTCACTTTCATCTGCAGATAGGGACAGTTTTACTTCTTTTTTTCCAATTTGGATGCTTTTATTTCTTTTTCTGGCCTGATTGGTGTGGCTAGGACTTTCAATACTATGTTAAATGGAAGTGTCAAAATTGGGCATCCTTGTTTTGTCCTTGATTTTAGAGGAAAAGCTTTCAACTTTTCATCATCGCATGTGGTGTTAGCTGTAGGTTTCTCATATATGGCCTTTATTATGTTGAGATATGTCCCCTCTATAGGACTTTAGATGAGAGTTTATGTTATAAATGGATGTTGAATTTTGCCAAATGCCTTTTCTGCATCTTTTGAGATGATCATGGCTCAGAGTCAGAGAGTAAAGAATCTTCCTGCAGTGTAGGAAACTCAGGTTCAATCCTGGGTCAGGAAGATCTCCTGGAGAAGGGAACAGCTACCCACTTCAGTATTCTTGCCTGGAGAATTCCGTGGACAGAGAAGCCTGGTGGGCTACAGTTCATGGGGTCACAAAGAGTTGGACATGACTGAGTGACTAACACCCTCACTTTTCATTTTGAGATGATCATGATTTTTATCCACCCTTTTGTTAATATGGTGTGTCCCATTGATTGATTTGCAGATATTGCATCCCTGGAATAAATCCCACTTGATCAAGGAGTGTGATCATTTTTATATATTGTTGAATTCAGTTTGCTGATATTTTGCTGATTATTTTTGCATTTATATTCCCCAGAGATGTCGGCCTGTGATTTTCTTTCAAGTAGTATCTTTGTCTGGTTTTGGTATCAGGGTAATATGACATCAAAGAATAAATTTGGGAGTGTTCCCTCCTCTTCAGTTTTTTGGAATACTTTGAGAAGGATAGGCATTAGTTTTTCTTTATATGTTTGGTAGAATTGCCCTGTGAAGTTGTCCAGTCTTGTACTTTTGTTTGCTTGGAGTTTTTTGATTACTAATTCTTTTTTTTTTTTTTTTTACCAAGCTGTGAGGCACATGGGATCTGACCAGGGATTGAACTTTATCCCCTGCATTGCAAGGTAGATTCTTAACCATTGTACCACCAGGGAAGTCCCCAAAAGCATTTAGTTTTTTAACCAATAAACATTGCACTAGTTCAGAGTTTCCTAAGTTGTTTTGGCTCATGGTACCATTAGTGTCTCAATAATTTTTTCCCACAACCTCCCAGGCCAAAAGAAATACCTAACAGTTTCAATTGTTTTTAGGTTTAAACACCTTAGTAAGTGTTCATGTTTTAACAACCAAGTAGTCATTTATAAAGCATGAAAGTGAAAGTGAAAGTCGCTCAGTCACTCTTTGTGACCTCATGGACTGGGGCCTGCCAGGCTCCTCTGTCCATGGAATTCTCCAGGCAAGAATACTGAAGTGGGTAGCCATTCCCTTCTCCAGAGTATCTTCCCAACCCAGGGATTGAACGCAGGTCTCCCGCATTGCAGGCGGATTCTTTACTATCTGAGCCACCAGAAAATCCCTTTATAAAGCATATATATATATATATATATATATATATATGCTTGAATAAAAAGTGTTTAGTTTCATTTTGAATAGACAGTTACTAACAGGATGTGTGTACCTACTGGGCACAGTCCAGCTTCACTAACCTTGGACTGTCCGGACATTGCACTTTCATTTCCTGTTACCCATTGATTTTCATGTGGTCCTTGCTTTTTATTGCAGCAATCATGGAAAGCCCAGCTTTGCAAGGAAAGAAATGTCTTTGGAAGGAATGTAGCATGATCTAATGAGAATGTGAGTCACTTCAAGGGTAGTAGTATCTGACAGATGCTGCTATGCTGTCCTTGAAAATTTAAAATATCTTGTTGGGTCTCCTAGATTACCTCGGTCATAGTTTGGGAACTCCAGTACCAGCTGGTGGAAGATTAAAAGAGAAATAAGGAGACCAATTATACTACTGCATGTAGACACGTGGTCAAGTAGGTATTCCATAAGGTAGAGTATCACAATCAATTGCAGTGGGCATTTTTTTTTTTTGTCTGTTTGATTTTGGTATTTGAAGCCCTGATTTGTGGTTGTGTTTTTGCTGGACCGGTTCTGTGGTGTGATTTTGGCTGTGGATTTTGGCTGTGGTTTCAGCCTCCCACCGCCTTTTTTTCTCATTCTGAGCACAGTTCTCTAGTCTTCCTGAGAATGTGCAAAACCTCATATTCTTCCAATAAATTTCTTTCTCTGTTTGTCAGCCCAACTACTCAAAGTTGGGACAAATAAAAAGGAATGTGACCCAAGATTTCCTGGAAGAGAGGCAAGATTATAGAGGGTGTATTGGACTGATGTCACCAGGCAGAAGGCACATCTCACTACTTCCTCTCCTTGCTTTCTGATGACATCAGAGGTCTGTGATAAATGTTAGGCAGATGAGAGGATGAATTTTAGGTAGAGTTATCCAAGTAGGGGAAATAATGATGCACAAGATTTGCTTAGATGATAGATGCTTTTGGTAAACTCAGAAGTCATTAAATTTTTGGTTTTCACTAGCAAATATTCCAGAAGGTCAGATCTAGAGGCATGTATTAGGAAACTAAATATCTGGCTCAGAAAGCAAGGGGAAATGAAAGCAGTGTCTACCTTCCTTACTCATGAAGCAGGTTAATGAATGAAACTCAGAAAGGCCTCTTTGAAAGAGGAAATGAACAACATCAGGAAATGGAATTCTAGAAGCATGTCATGAAGAAAACATTGTATCAGAAAGAACTGCTCTACTGTTTTGAATTCATGTAAGTTCCTCAAGATGAAAAAGCAGGTTTGGAGATACACCAAGCAGAAGACATTAGCCTTTCCTTGTTTCAATAAAATAGAATAGGACATGAGTTTTTAGCATATGAACTCTCAGTGAAATAGATGAAATCCATAGTTCTGAAGTTGACATGTTGTTTGGCTTCCATGAAATGAAGCAGTTTCTGATGTGATTCATTTTGTCCTTGGTGAGTGAAATCATGATGTCATGTATACATGCCATTGTTAGGTACACACAGGCTTGTGAGATTTCCATGCCCATAGGAAAGCTATGTGGTGGCAGTAGTTGGCACAAGAGCCTTTCAAATAGTAAGCAACATTATAATTTATATTACTTCTTCCAGAATAATGAGTGATTAGAGCAATGCTCTTAAAGGCACATGATTGACCTTAACGTGAAATATCCCATTTCACATTATCCTTTCAGTATCTCATTTCACATATCATTATCACATTATCATCATTTCTCAAAACTCAGTTTAAAACCAATTGCCTAACTTGTTTTAATTATGCTTTAGGGTTCTAATATCCACCCATCTTGTTGACCTATATGATGTTGTTATTTAGTTGCCAAATTGTGCCCAACTGTTTTGAGATCCCAAGGATTGTAGCCCACCAGATTCCTCTGTCCATGGGATTTCCCAGGCAAGAATATTGGAGTGGGTTGCCATTTCCTCCTCCAGGGGATTTTCCTGACCCAGGGATTGAACCCATGTCTCCCTCGTCTCCTGCATTGGCAGGCAGATTCTGGTATGCTTTATGTAAGCTGTGTTGTCTGTGTTCTTATAAATCAGGTTCTTGTATACCAACTCTTTCTCTCCACCATGGATAGAAGCTAGTTTTTTTTTTTTTTTTTTTTTTGGTTTCTTTTTTTTTAAATAACATTTTTTTCCTTTATTTATTTATTTTTCTTTTCAGTGGGTTTTGTCATACATTGACATGAATCAGCCATAGATTTACACGTATTCCCCATCCCGATCCCCCCTCCCACCTCCCTCTCCACCCGATTCCTCTGGGTCTTCCCAGTGCACCAGGCCCGAGCACTTGGCATACCACCTGGGCTGGTGATCTGTTTCACCATAGATAATATACATGCTGTTCTTTTGAAATATCCCACCCTCACCTTCTCCCACAGAGTTCAAAAGTCTGTTCTGTACTTCTGTGTCTCTTTTTCTGTTTTGCATATAGGGTTGTCGTTACCATCTTTCTAAATTCCATATATATGTGTTAGTATGCTTAATGTTCTTTATCTTTCTGGCTTACTTCACTCTGTATAATGGGCTCCAGTTTCATCCATCTCATTTCAGAAGCTAGTTTTATTCAGAAGAGAAAACTCTTGCCCTGTTGCAATATCAGGGGAGTATCATGCTTTTCTACTGTTGAAATTGTGCGTTATGAGGTAATCGGGTGTGAATTTGGGTTAAGATTCAATTACTGGGCTCATTTTTTCTTTCAGAATGAGCAGAGACAGAGAAGGAAACCAGCAGGTTGAGAAGGAGCCCCTGTGAGTTAAAGGAAGTTGTCTGATAAGAGCTGAACACTGATGCCATGAGTCAGACAAGACACACCAGTCTTCCTTTGGGTACTTGGCATAAAACATTTCAGGGAAACATTCTTATTCCTTTAGCAAATGGACGTGGGCAGAACGTCCTCACAATTGATAGCAATCTGCGTTTCCAGGATTGTATTCTACCGTTTCTTCCTACGCAGTCTAAACAACCACTTTATGAAGCTCCTCATGGTTTTCTCTCCTTGCCGGGACCTTCTGTGACTCTTCTTTGCTTCTGCAATGTTTCTTTAACAATACCCTTAATCTTCTTCCTCTTTGCATGCGTGCTTAGTCTATTCAATCATGTCTGACTCCTTTATGACCCTATGCACTGTGGCCCTCCAGGCTCCTCTGTCCATGGGATTTTCCAGGCAAAAATACTGGAGTAGGTTGCCATGCCCTCCTCCAGGGGATCTTCCCCACCCAGTGATTGAACCCATGTCTCCTGCATTTCCTGCATTGCAGGTGGATTCTTTACCCACTGAGGAACCTGGGAAGCCCTCTTCCTCTTTAGTGTGGTGTTACTTGTTCCATCAATGGTGCCCCCACAAAGCTTGCTTCATAACTCTGTAAAGGCATATAATTAACCACTCAGTTGTGTCTGACTGTGACCCTGTGGACTGTAGCCTGCCAGGCTCCTCTGTCCATGGGATTCTCCAGGTAAGGAGACTAGAGTGGGTTGCCATTCCCTTCTCTAAGGCATCTTCCCAATCCAGGGATCGAACCCAGGTCTCCTACATTGCAGGTAGATTCTTTACCCTCTGAGTCACCAGGGAAGCCCCTGTAAAGGCATAGGGTCTGATTTATTGTACTGTTTCTGTTTGTGTTGTATCTTCATGGGCAGAGTCTATTGCTTAGTCATTTTTGTTCTTGCCATATTACAGGCACACTCAAAATATCAAGTTGAATCCTATATATTCTTGTATCAATGGCCATACCTATTGTTTAGAATATTTTAAACTTAAAAATCCTATGTTTGTCTTGATTTTCATGTTTGTAGTCATGTCATTTGCTCTGCTGTAAGTGGTCTATGGAGACAGTCACTTAAATTCAGTGAACACTTTGTTTCATCTATTAAAAGTTGTATTTTTCTACATGACTGCTAACATGTCTCACATCCTGTTTTTTTTTTTTTTTAATTTATTTACTTGGCTGCATCAGGTCTTAGTTGTGTCATGTGGGATCTAGATCCCTGAAAAGGGAACGAACATGGTCCCCTTGCATTGGGAATGCAGGGTCTTAGCCACTGGACCACCAGGGAAGTCCCCTAAGACGTCTGACTTATATCCTTGGTTTGTAATCAGGCCTTTCACTGTGATCCTGGATGAATTACTTAGTCTCTTTATGACATGAAGAAAACACTGGGAAATTCAGAAGGTGGTTGTGAATATTAAATGGGATAACGTCTGGAATGCATTTCGATTGGTTCAGTAAATAAATGTTTATTGAGCAACTGTGTAGGTGCCAGGAACTGTGCCAGGCACTAGAGATGCCACAGATACAGTCTCAAGTCTGGGACAAGCTACAGCCTAGAAGCCTTGCCTGGTACATAATATGGACTCAGTAACTGCTTATTTCCTTCTTTCTTTCTCTCTGTGGCCTATCAGATGTTTCATGCTGGTGTTTGGACTGGAATGGGGAGACAGCTTTACATTTTGCATTTACTTGCCACATAATCTTTAAATGCAGTAACAAACCTTACTTCAAGAGGTAAAGCTAAAGTACAAGTCATTTCTTAATAGCGAAAGGGATGGTGTCATTTGGGAAGAACAAGGTTAGATAAGAGCAGCCCTCCATCAGATGGGAGTTGCGTGCTCTCGGAAGAAGAATGTTGTGGGAGTGACTGGCTCCATGCTGTCTCAGCCCGAGAACAGCATTCAAGATTTTCTTATAAAGAAAAAAAAAGTCATTTCTGTTTCATTAGCAAAGCAAACCCAGTGACTAATTTTCTTAACGCATCAGTTTTATACTTGTGTTACACACCATAAAACATTTGCTTAAGAAGTTTATGCTGGTATTTTCAAAACAAGCCATCCAGTACACTTGGCCTCCGGAAAACTGCCCACACTGTTTAAACATGTACACTGGCCAATCTGTTTGGACACATCCATCCTGCCTTACTGGTTTGCCCCACTTCACTTCATTTACCGTCTTGTCTCTGCGTCAGTTATTTACATGTACATCAAGTTATGGCTGGATGATGGGAGATTCCTTACTGAAGAGGAGCAATCCAGTGATTTATTCACAAAGATGTACTTAACCGTTCAAAAATTTTAATATACTGAGATAAGAAAATCAGAAAATGCTGAACTTCCTTTTTAAAGCATCAACTGTTGTCCGTTGTGGAGTTTGGCTAAGTGTTAATATAGTGAGTTATACCAATAACATATGATGAACAATTAACTCTCAAAGTAGGGGAAGGAATTCTTGGTAGAAGAATCTTCAAAAGCATAGAGTTAAAAAGGAGTATTCAAGGATGTCACAAATGTATCAACAGGAGGAATGTAAAGTGGGCAGTGAAGCTGGTACCGCTGATTGTGCATGCTCACTCAGTTGTGTCCGACTCTTTGTGACCCCATGATCTATAGCCAGCCAGGCTCCACTGTCCCTGGGATTTTCCCAGCAAGGATACTGGAGTGGGTTACCACTTCCTCCTCCAGGGGAGCTTCCCTGATCTAGGGATCGAACCCATGTCTCCTGCATTGGTAGGCAGATTTTTACCACTGAGCTATCTGGGAATCCCACCACTGACTGTTCAGTTCAGTTCAGTTGTTCAGTCATGTCTGACTCTTTGTGACTCCATGAATCGCAGCACGCCAGGCTTCTCTGTCCATCACCAACTCCCAGAGTTTACTCAAACTCATGTCCATCGAGTCGGTGATGCTATCCAGCCATCTCATCCTCTGTCGTCCCCTTCTCCTCCTGCCCTCAATCCCTCCCAGCATCAGGGTCGTTTCCAATGAGTCAACTGTTCGTATGAGGTGGCCAAAGTATTGGAGTTTCAGCTTCAGCATCAGTCCTTCCAATGAACACCCAGGACTGATCTCCTTTAGGATGGACTGGTTGGATCTCCTTGCAGTCCAAGGGACTCTCAAGAGTCTTCTCTAATTCCACAGTTTAAAAGCATCAATTCTTTGGCACTCAGCTTTCTATATGCATTATGTCACATCATTACCACAACCCCCTCTTGGACCTCCCTCCCTAATCCTACAACCCTCTAGGTCATCACAGAGCCCTGAGCTGATCTCCCTGTGCTATAGAGCAGCTTCCCACTAGCATACTCCTTTCCCGATTTGGAACCAGTCTGTTGTTCCATGTCCAGTTCTAACTGTGGCTTCTTGACCTGCATACAGATTTCTCAGGAGGGAGGTCAGGTGGTGGTCTGGTATTCCCATCTCTTTAAGAATTTTCCAGTTTGTTGTGATCCACACAGTCAAAGGCTTTGGTGTAGTCAATAAAGAGGACCTAAATGTTTTCCTGGAACTTTCTTGCTTTCCCAATGATCCAGCAGATGTTGGCAATTTTATCTCTGGTTTCTCTGCCTTTTCTAAATCCAACTTGAACATCTAGAAGTTCATGGTTCACGTACCGTTGAAGCCTGGCTTGGAGAATTTTGAGCATTACTTTGCTAGCGTGTGAGATGAGTGCAATTGTGCGGTGGTTCCATTGGCTGTGCCTGCACAGAAATAGTTCTTTATGTAGTTCTAAGGCGTTGAGACATTGTTTTGTGTGTGGGAACCATTAGATGTTTTTAAGTAGCATGGTGTTAAGTCTTGCATTTCTGTTGATGGTCATTGGTCCGTCTGCCTACCTATCTCTATGCTACCCTTGCCTCTGTGCTGCTATAGCTGTCTGTCAGAACTTTGAGACTTACTGGCCCAAGTACCATTCATGGACTCCAGCTTTAGCAGGTAGAACTTCGAGCCCTAACCCTGGAGCAACATGACATTTAGGATGCACAGCTGGAGGAGAATCTCTATGGTCTTAGTGGAAAGAGGGTGATGACTGTCCTGAAGCCTCAATAAAAAACCACAAGTTTCCTGCGATTTCGTAAGACAGAAGGAAATGTGCTTGCAGCGCTTAGCTTCATTTGCAATTGTGAGGATTCTGTTCCCATGTGAACATTATGCTATTCTTTTTTTTTTTTTTGTAGCTGTGCAATGGGGCACGCAGGATCTTAGTTCTCCAACCAGGGCCTGAACCCGTGACCCTGCAGTGGAAATGCCGAGTCTTAACCAATGGACTGCCAGAGTAGCCCCCATGTGAACCTTATGGATTGACTAACTAGTGTGTTAGTCAATCAAGTGGCACCAGTGTAAACCCGATTCTTTGAAAGAAAGCCAAAACTTTGCTTATTCAGAGAATTGAATAAGTTTGCTCATTGTTTGCTCCCCATTCTGAACCTACCACTTTAAGGGAAGATGCTGAGGAAGTCACAGATGCATGCAAGTCAGGGAGGTCATGGTATACTCCCCAGCAGCTGCTCCCATTGGGAAACAGAAATGTCATAAGGAGAGTTGACCTCAGCCCAAGAATCGGCATGTCTTGTCTAAAAGAAGCAGTTTACTTGCTGGTGATGGGTTTACAAGTGGTATGTGACCCCATCCTAGTCAATGAGATGCAAGAAGAGCTTTCCAGGAAGTGTTCTGAAAGTGCTGGATGAGAAATCAGTCTCTTTTATCTCCAGCTGATTGTGAGCAGGGACCACATAGCTAGATTGTACTGGAAACTGTCTTGTATGCATATTATCTCTCCCTCTTGGACCTCCCTCCCTAATCCTACAACCCTCTAGGTCATCACAGAGCCCTGAGCTGATCTCCCTGTGCTATAGAGCAGCTTCCCACTAGCTATCTGTTTTACACATGGTAGTATATATATGCTAATCCCACTCATCCCATCATCCTCTTCCCCTACTGTGTCCACATGTTCATTCTCTGCATCTGCATCTCTATTCCTGCCCTGCAAACAGGTTTCTCTGTACCATTTTTTTCTAGATTTCACATATATGCATTAAATGTCTGTTTTCCTCTTTGAAGCTATCTTAAGACTTCAAAGTTAAGTTAGGTTAAAGCTCTGAGATGAGAATAAAGACAGAAAGAATCAAGGTCTTGATGTCATGAATGAGCTGTTGAGACAACTGCTCCTGAAACCCATTCTACCTCTAGGCTTTTGTGGTTTAGTTGCTAAGTCGTGTCCGACTCTTAAGACACTATGGACTGTAGCCTGCCAGGCTCCTCTGTCCATGGGATTCTCCAGGCAAGAATACTGGAGTGGGTTCCCATTTCCTTTTTCAGGATAATCAAAACATTTATTTAAACCAAAATACTTTAAATGTTTATTTTTGTATTCCTTTTCTAGTTTATTGTATTACATCACCCTTCTTTCAGAATCATGCATCTCAGCTCTGTTGCTCTCTCCCCCAGTCATCCCCAGAGTCTTAGGTTATTGTTCTGTACTTAGGACACTGACACCTGACTGATGTGTCTTCACTGTTGAAATCCTGCCATCGTCCTGGGTGACTTCAATATCCTCCTCTGTTGTGTCCAGCATCCTTACATCAGGGACTGTGGATCCCTAGTCTGATGACTTTCACCTCCATTTCACCCAGCACTGATTTCTGAAGCCACATTATCTTATTTGCTGTTTAACTTTCTGACCATAAAGTTCTGTTCCCATCACTTCTCCCACCTCTCCCACTTCCTCCCTTTCAGCTAATTCTGTTTTCTGCCTCATCGTACCCTTCCAGCTCTGGCTTCCTTCCAGGTTTCCCATTTGTTCAGTTTCTTCTTAGTTTCACGTTCCTCTCTAAACTGGCCCAGAACCTACATTTCCATATCCCTATTTATCATCCTCTTATCAACACTCTGCTTCTCTTCCCCCTTTGGCCTTCTACTAATATTTTTAATGGAATCAGTTTTTTGTTTACCTTGGTATAATTTTAATCATCATTGATGATAACAACCAAACTTCTTTTTTAATGTATTTTTTATAATTTTGTTTACTTATTTTTGGGTGTGCTGGCTTACCATTGCTGCGAGGGCTTTTCTCTAGTTGCGGCGAGCAGGAGGGGGTACCCTCTTGTTGCAGAGCAGGGGCTCTAGAGCACAGGCTCAATAGTTATAGTACCCAGGCTTAGTTGCTCTGTGGCTTGTGGGATCTTCCTGGACCAGGGATTGAACTCACGTCTCCTGGATTGGTAGGTGGATTCTTCACTACTGAGCCACCAGAGAAGCCCTGATTTTTTAAAAATAATTATTAGCTTTTGTGTGATCTGACCATTATTTTTACAGCTAGTACGCCTGGGCAACGTGTTCCTGGAGTGCTTAGGCCAAATCCACTTAAGTTTGTTATTTTCATCAGGACATTCAGTACTTTTTTTTTTTTTTTCATACTTTTCTCTGATATTGACCATTCAAAACATTTATCTCCTCTTTCAACCTCTGCCCACTTTCTCACTCCCTCATTCTTAGCAGATATCCTGACTGCCTGCTTCATATAGAAAATAGAAGCCTGCGATTTAATTTTTCTCACATGGTCTCATCTCCAACTTTGCTGCCTCTTCCCCCATCTTTCCAAGTTCTGCTTCTGTTTCCAAGGAAGAGGTGCTGCCCCCATCCCCTGAGTGGAGAAGGACCCTCCCGTGGATATTCTTGACCTTTCCAAGTTTGGCCAGCTCTGGAGGTTTACCTGAGAATGAGTCTGATCCACGTGCGTTCTGTGTGTTCACATCCCCCCAGTCTCTGCTCTTGTCTGGAACCTGGCACCTGCTGGCTTGGTCCTGGCAAATTCCAAAGCAGCTGTTTCCTGCGATGCACTTTACCAGGGCAGAGAGTCCACAAGCTCCCCCATCCTCGCCAGCTGAGGGCAGAGGAGTTAGTGGCGTTGTTGAAGGGCTTGTAATTAGCTGCCCTAGGAGAGCCTCCAGCAACGTGTCTGCCAGCTGACCTTTGCTTTCCCGCAATTCTCTGTGACTAAACTCTCACCTCACGCTCCTCTTCAGTGCCCTGATCTCCACTGAGATTAGAATTCCTGGCTGATGTCGTGGTTTCTGTTGCCTTTCACTGCAAAGCAGCTTCTGTAGTCATCTTAAGCAAACAGAAATCTTGGTAGAAGGATGTTGAAAGTTCCAAGAATCACCGACAGAGTGAGGGAAAGGTTTGACAAAAGGCCAAGAAGCAGCGCAACTCTAGAGTCGAAAAGGTAGACAGTACGACAGACATCAGGCTAAGATGCGGGGGCATCGTTGTCACTATTACTGTAACCATGGCACCAGTGATAAAGAACCCGCCTGTCAGTGCAGGAGACGGAAGAGATGCATATTTGATCCCTGGGTTGGGAAGATCCCCAGGAGAAGGAAACGGCAACCCTCTCCAGTACTCTTACCTGGAGAATCCCATGCACAGAGGAGCCTGGCCGGCTGTGGTCCATAGGGTTGCAAAGAATCGGTCACAAGTGAAGCGACTCAGCAGCGCTGTAGCTGTGAGCGGCTTCTAACTGTCCTGTTTTCCTTGTGATACTTATTCACAGTTCAAAGTCCACACAGGAGCTTTAGATTGTCTGAAACTGTGAGTCCCTTGGTATGTCGTGACTGCCAGGGCAGGAGTGAAGATGATGGTAGAGAGGAAAGACCAGTTTCCGTCACATTCCACAGTGGAAGCTGTGGTGCCTCAGCCTCTACACAGCTTCCCTTTTGAACTTCCAGCATCTACGCACATACTTCTTCCCATATTCACAGTTATGAAAAAGATGCTTCATTCCCGCTCAATGTAATATCTGCAGATGAGCTCCTTTACTCCCAAAGGGAGAAGAATCCTGATTTGTTTCACGTGCTTATAAATTTGGTAGTTCGGTTTTTCACCTCATTTACTTGAACAGGGAAATACTGCCATTTTATTTATAACGCATGTAGCTCCATTTAAAAAGGAGGGCATCTCCATTGTCTCCGAAAACGAGTTTGAGAAATTTAAAATAATTACACTAAATAAGCAGTAATAAATAAATATTATAAATAAGTATTATAAATAAATAAAAATAAATATTTACTTGAAAATATGACAAAGCATCTCCAAACTGATTTCAACTAATTTTCTTCTTTTTAATTCCATCCGGCCTTGGAGGGGTTCAAAATATTGAGGTAGTTCTGATTTGCATTTTTCTAATAATGAATGAACCTAGAGCCTGTTATACAGAGTGAAGTAAATCAGGAAAAGAAAAACAGATATCATATATTAATGCATATATATGGAATCTAGAAAAATGGTACTGATGAACCTGTTTTCAGGGTGGGAATAGAGACAGACATAGAGAATGGATTTGTGGACACCTTGGGGGAAGGAGAGGATGGGACGGATAGAGAGAGTAACACTGAAATAGATACATTACCATGTGTAAGACAGAGAGCTTGGTGCTCCGTGGTGACCTAGAGGGATGGGGTGTGGGATGAACAACATATACATCGTTGTACAGCAGAAATCAGCACAATATTGTAAAGCAATTATCTTCCAGTTTAAAAAAGTGTTGAAGTAAGAACATTTTCTCCATTACACTGTAGGATAACCCAAGGATTAGTACATATCTGTGAATATAAATGATAAGGTACCGGGCCACCAACAAACACACACCTGTTTTCTCAATTTCCTCCATTACTGATTTCTTTTATGTGTTGATCGTTCCTAATCCACTCTTAAATGTGAATTCCAAATAGCGTAATCGTGGTATGAAAACCATAAAGAGAGGATTTCAAAGAAGCATTCTAATTGGTAAACATGAATGCCTGCCCTTTTCCCCCTCTGCTTCTAGCAAAGGAGCTAGGGACCCCTGGAAACATTGGTGAAGTGAAGTGGCTCAGCTGTGTCCGGCTCTTTGCGACCACATGGACTGTAGCCTACCAGGCTCCTCCGTCCGTGATTTCCAGGCAAGAATACTGGAATGGATTGCCATTTCCTTCTCCAGGGGATCTTCCCCACCCAGGGATTGAACCCAGGTCTCCATCATTGCAGGCAGACACTTTACCATCTGAGCCACCGGGGAAGCCTTTGTAGAACTAGTTATTTTCTTTACACTCTATCATCAACATTAAATCACAGGGGATTAGCTTAGTAGCTTGTTTACTTTCTATTACAGTCTGGAAAACTCAAGTGAAATGCCTTTAATTAAAAGTCACATTCCTCTAGACTGTTCTGTGTCGGGAGCCGCCGGGATGCACCCAGTCCGTGATAAGGTCATGGGATGAGAGAGGAACCTGCAAGGCAGCTCTTCCTCACATGGGGCTGCCCCAGGGGCCCAATATGTCCCCTCCGGAGCCGCGGGGACGAGAAAGGAAACTGCAAGGTAGCTCTTCCCCTCAAGGTTGTCCCGGGGACAAGGTCACGAGACGAGAAAGGAATCTGCGAGGCAGCTCTTCCCCTTGAGGTTGTCCCAGGGGCCCGGTATGTCCCTTTCTTCCTTCTGTCTTACTATTGTTGGGCTTTCTATTAATTTTTGGAAATGATAATATATAGTAATAAGGCCTCGCTGGAAAAGTCCAAGCTTTTTTGGAAATGCTCAAGATTGCTCTGGCTTAGGACACGACCATAAACATCAAGTCATAAAAGAAAAGGTCACAGGTATAGTTTGGCTGCTTGCTTAAAAGATGATAATGTTTTAGAATAGAAAAGAGTAGAGGCATTTAGATTTAGCAGTAGATATACTGCTTTAGTTTACTTTCTCCTTGGTTGAAAGGGTTTTCACTATTGCTATTTCCTTGCTGCTGTTTGTTTATTGTTTCCCTTTCTTTAAACAACATGGGATATTAAGGATATTTTTGTAAAATTAGAAAATGGGGTATATAGGATTTTAATAGAAGATTTATATTAACCAGCTTTACTGCCATTATCTTACTATTAATAGAGGTGTTTTGCTGCTTTAGAGGTGTTTTTGCTGTTTAATAGTTAATCGTTGTAAATTGAGATTTTGTGGTTTCAGGTAAAGAAAAATATCAGGTTATTCTCATGGTACTATTTTCAGAAATGTCAAACATGTTACTGTGACCCTTCCCATGTATTGTTTTATTGTCCAAAGAATTTACACTATACCTGAGATTTGTGAAACACTGTTTTTGTTAGAGTAAGAATGTTAGGCCATTGAGGCAAGAAGATTATGTATGGGACATTTAAGTATAAACCCTGTAATCGGAAACATTCTAGATGAATGCTTAGGGGAAAAACATGGGGAAAAAAAAATATTGACGGAAGCACAAACCAATATTTGATGTAATATGTGGTGACTTAAGGGGGAGATAACATTCATTCTATAAAAACTGAGCTATCCTAAAAATAAAAAAAAAAAACTGCCTCTTCTACTCAACGTCTGTGTGTGTGTGTCTGTCTGTCTTCTTCCTCACCGACGCCACTCATCCCTTGGGTACTCCTGGTCCTGCCGGGCTGGACCTCGGCAGTTCTGACTCTAGGCCAGGACACCCATGAAGATTTACACATCCTGGGACTTCTTGGGTGGTGGTCCAGTGGTTGAGAATCTGCCTTCCAATGCAGGGGACCGGGTTCGATCCTGGGTCTGGTAACTAAGACCCCACAGGCTGTGGGACAACTAAACCTGCACATCGCAACTAGAGAGCCTGCATGCTGGAATTACTGAGTCTCTGTGCTCGAGAGCCCCTGCTCTGCCGCAAAAGAAGCAACGCAACTTGGGAAAGCCTGCACACCACAACAAATACCCAGAACAGCCAAAAAAAAAAAAGGTTTATACATCCCTACTTGTTGGAATTTCCTCTGTCACCTTGGTTGTTATAAATGTTGAAAGAAAAAGCCAAATGTGTTTAATAGAAGTGCTCAACAGCACTAATGGGGGGCTTTAGGAACTGAAATCACCTAGATTATTAATTATTATTCTCAGGTAGACTGTAGTGGGTATGAAATACTGTTTCTCTAGTCTTCAGTGTAGAGAAATAGTGCTCCATACCATTTCATAAATATTCAAGGATTTCCTGATTAGAATAATCATAAGATCTTATTAATATATCAATTATTATGTTAGTAATTCTGTAATTCAAATTGTTTTGTGGCTTATTTATTTGCATTGCTGTGTTTGAGCTTTCACAAGTTACCTCCCTTTAGTAGATGTAACAGCCCTGGATATAGGCTATTCAAATCTCCTGCTGTGAAGTGTGTAGTTGGTGGGTAGCCTCAGCTGCTGGCCTCTGAGTCCATCATTGCATTTCTCCAAAAGCCGCCCTTTCCCCAAGCTGGTCTCTGCTCATGATAACAAGGTAGGGACACTAAGGCAGGTCAATTTATGCAAGAAGGATTCCTCTGCTAGGCAACTTTGACTTGAGGACTCCCTCTTGGCCTGGCCGAAGCTTCTTGGAATGGTTCTGTATTCTGAAACTCTGGCTATCTTGTTGTTCATGTGCTAAGTCATGTCTCACTCGTTGCGACCTTATGGACTGCAGCACGCCAGGCTTCCCTGTCCATCACTGTCTCCCGGAATTTGCTCAAACTCATGTCCATTGAGTCAGTGATGCCATTCAACCATATCATCCTCTTTCGCCCCCTTCTCCTCCTGTCTGCAAGTTCTCCCAGTGTCAGGGACTTTTCCAAAGAGTCAGCTCTTCACATCAGGAGGCCAAAGGGTTGGAGCTTCAGCTTCAGCATCAGTCCTTCCAATGAATATTCAGGGTTGATTTCCTTTAGGATGGACTGGTTTTATCTCTCTGCTATCCAAATGACTCTCAAGAGTCTTCTCTGGCACTGCAATTCAAAAGCATCAATTCTTCGGTGCTCAGCCTTCTTTATGATGCAACTCTCACATCTGTACAGGACTACTGGAAAAACCATAGCTTTGACTATACAGACCTTTCGGCAAGGTGATATCTCTCCTTTTTAATATGCTATCTAGGTTTGTTATAGCTTTTCTTCCAAGAAGCAACATTTGCTTCTATATCCTATCTATATTGCCCTTCTTTATTTCTTGTCTCCTTTACACGGAACTGCCATAGGTAAGTGCTAAACTACTTACCTATGGCCTTCATGTCATCTGAGTAAATGAAATCCCTTTGCTATTTTTTCTTTAAGCATTTTTATTGTGAGTTATAACATTGATTAAGGGATGTGCAGAAAAATACAGTTGTACAATGTAATGGATTATCATCAAGTGTATGCTTATAAACCATCAGTAAGACCATGTAATTTTTGGAACCTAAAATGTTCCCAAATACTTCCTCCAAAATATTACTTCTAGTCTCCCACATAAAGAAAATGACTAACTATTATGGTAACATCTTCCTTATGTTTATTTATAGTTTTCCCAGCTGGGCATGCACTTCCAGTGAACTATCTTTTTGTCTTTTTTCTTTTAACTCTGTGTAAATGGCATAGAATGGGAAAGACTAGAGATCTCTTCAAGAAAATTAGAGATACCAAGGGAAACTTTTGTGCAAAGATGGGCTCAATAAAGGACAGAAATGGCATGGACCTAGCAGAAGCAGAATATATTAAGCAGAGGTGGCGAGAATACACAGAAGAACTGTACAAGAAACATCTTTACGACCCAGATAATCACAATGGTGTGATCACTCACCTAGAGCCAGACATCCTGAAATGTGAAGTCAAGTGGGCCTTAGGAAGCATCACTATAAACAAAGCTAGTGGAGGTGATGGAATTCCAGTTGAGCTATTTCAAATCCTGAAAGATGATGTTGTGAAAGTCCTGCACTCAATATGTCAGCAAATTTGGAAAACTCAGCAGTGGCTACAGGACTGGAAAAGGTCAATTTTCCTTGCAATCTCAAAGAAAGGCAATGACAAAGAATGCTGAAACTACCGCACAGTTGCACTCGTCTCACATGCTAGTAAAGTAATGCTCAAAATTCTCCAAGCCAGGCTTCAGCAATACGTGAACTGTGAACTTCCAGATGTTCAAGCTGGTTCTAAAAATATATGAAAATGAAAGAATACATTTGAATCAGTTCTAATGAGATGGATAAAACTGGAGCCCATTATACAGAGTGAAGTAAGCCAGAAAGAAAAACACCAATACAGTATACTAATGCATATATATGGAATTTAGAAAGATGGTAACGATAACCCTATATGCAAGACAGAAAAAGAGACACAGATGTATAGAACAGACCTTTGGACTCTATGGGAGAAGGCGAGGGTGGGATGATCTGAGAGAACGTCATCGAAACATGTATATTATCAAGTGTGAAACAGATCAGCAGTCCAGGTTGGATGCATGAGACAAGTGCTCGAGGCTGGTGCACTGGGAAGACCCAGAGGGATGGGATGTGGAGGGAGGTGGGAGGGGGGATCGGGATGGGGAACACATGTAAATCCATGGCTGATTCATGTCAATGTATGGCAAAAACCACTACAATATTGTAAAGTAATTAGCCTCCAACTAATATAAATAATTGGGAAAAAATAAAATAAATCCATATAATTATTTCATATTTAGTTTTGGAAATGTGATTCTTAATGGCAACTTTTGATGCCTTTTTATATGTTATTGTTACTCTTGGTTGTGAGGATCTCAACACTGAAACACCAGTTGTACTCCTTTTTTATTTATTTATTTTTATCTTTTTTCATTTATTTGTATTAGTTGGAGGCTAATTACTGTGGAGCTATCGGTGAGGCAAAGTTCAAACCTAAACTAATTGCTAATGTTTTCCCATTAAAATCAAGAAATTGATGCAAAAAAAAAAACAAAAACAAAAAACAGCTGGTTCTAGAAAAGGCAGAGGAATCAGAGATAAATTGCCAACATCTGCTGGATCATTGAAAAAGCAAGAGAGTTCCAGAAAAATATCTATTTCTGCTTTATTGACTATGCCAAAGCCTTTGACTGTGTGGATCACAGTAAACTGTGGAAAATTCTGAAAGAGATGGGAATACCAGACCGCCTGACCTGCCTCTTGAGAAATTTGTATGCAGGTCAGGAAGCAACAGTCAGAACTGGACATGGAACAACAGACTGGTTTCAAATAGGAAAAGGAGTATGTCAAGGCTGTATATTGTCACCCTGCTTGTTTAACTTATATGCAGAGTACATCATGAGAAACTCTGGGCTGGATGAAGCATAAGCTGGAATCAAGATTGCTGGGAGAAATATAAATAACCTCAGAGATGCAGAGGACACCATCCTTATGGCAGAAAGTGAAGAAGAAGAGCTAAAGAGCCTCTTGTTGAAAGTGAAAGAAGAGAGTGAAAAAGTTGGCTTAAAGCTCAGCATTCAGAAAACTTAAGATCATGACATCCGGTCCCATTACTTCATGGCAAATAGATGGAGAAACAGTGGCTGACTTTATTTTTTTGGTCTCCAAAATCACTGCAGATGGTGACTGCAGCCATGAAATAAAAAGATGCTTACTCCTTGGAAGAAAAGCTATGACCAACCTAGACAGCATATTAAAAAGCAAAGACATTACTGTGCCAACAGAGGTCCGTCTAGTCAAGGCTATGGTTTTTCCAGTAGTCATGTATGGATGTGAGAGTTGGACTGTGAAGAAAGCTGAGCACTGAAGAATTGATGCTTTTGAACTGTGGTGTTGGAAAAAACTCTTGAGAGTCCCTTGGACTGCAAGGAGATCAAACCAGTCCATCCTAAAGGAAATCAGTCCTGGGTGTTCATTGAAAGGACTGATATTGTAGCTGAAACTCTAATACTTTGGCCACCTGATGTGAAGAGCTGACTCATTTAAAAAGACCCTGATGCTGGGAAAGGTTGAAGGCGGGAGGGGAAGGAGATGACAGAGAATGAGATGGTTGGATGGCATCACTGACACAATGAACATGAGTTTGAGCAAACTCCAGGAGTTGGTGGTGGACAGGGAGGCCTGGCGTGCTGCAGTCCATGGGGTTGCAAAGAGTTGGACACAACTGAGGGACTGAACTGAACTGAACTGAAATGGCACTGTAGACTATGTGTTTCATGTCTGTCAATTCCACTTGTTAACATTCTTGAGATTTATCCATGCTCTAAGCATATATAGTTTCTTAAAATTTATTGCCGTATTGTACTTGATCTTATGATATATGAATTATTCTTTATATATAGACATCTAAATTATTTCAAGATTGGGATTACTAAAAATAACACTGTAGGGACTTCCCTGGCAGTGCAGTGGCTAAGACGCCATGCTCTCTTTGCAGGGGGACTGGGTTCGATCCCTGGTCAGGGAACTAGATTCCACGTGACACAGCTAAAGCCTTCACTCGCTGCAACTAGGACCCAGCGAAGCAAAATGAATACTTTAATAAGAAGTGTTTATCTCTCTGGAGCAACCTTGTAACTTAGACTGTGGCAGAAGATGAAAGGGGCAAAATAGATTTTCCACAGGTGTGCTTACCTTCTTGAAATCCTTAAATTACCATGGGAACCAACTCTCACCAGCATGCTGTAGATGAGAGACCATATGGAGAGGGGATCCAGGAATCCCATCCATCATAGACAACACCACCACAAAGTGGGCAGACCCAACCAACTCATAAGATGATGGTGGTGGACACATGACTGAGCCCATCTGAGATCAGCCCAGCTCAGCTCAGCCCAGCCTAGAAGAACCTTTCTAATTGTTGATCACTAAATGGAGGCTGTGGCATTGGAGAGATGCTTCTTGGCAGACTACCGTCCCCCGGGTACTACATAGGCAGCACAGGCACATAGTCTTTCTGTGAAGAAAGTGTTTTTTTCTTGCTGTAGTTTCATCCTGAGGGGCAGGCTTCAGGTGTGGCGCTTGTTAACGTCCTATG